>NC_090449.1:953849893-956349893 GCF_031143425.1 Pleurodeles waltl
CAGCTTTAAGTAATGAGTCAGTGGGGGGCGAGGGAGGTACTCGGATTCCAATAATGTTTCAGTGGGGGTTCCAAGTTTCCAGTAAGGATAAAGTGGGGTTCCACAAAAGTTAAAAGGTTGGGAAGAAACTGTTCTTGGATTCGAGGTTGCTTCAATTTAAGTGAGGCTCGAAAGTGAAAAATAAAGAGAGCAAAAAAATTAAACAAACACGGAAGGTAAATTGAGAAGAACATCTAAAGATGTTTTTTTTTAGAAAAAAAAAGTCAGAAGGGAACGGTGAAAAATATCATAGACCCATAACTAAAATGTCTCATCATTGGCGTTCTGTTAAATAGAAGATCCAGTGACTGTGTATAAAAACCCTGATGGTTATCTGTTTTAACAGTACTCATCTTGAATTAGTGTGTAGACTTGGACGACTACTCGCTGTAAAAAATAAATACATAAATAATATAATTTAAACAATACCCCTCTGAGTACAAGGCCTGGGTGAAGTTTGCACAATTTCTCTTGTGGAAAACCCGTGAAATGGTCCCAACATTTTTTAGTACGAAATGCATCGTCAAATTCAAGTTGGCAAGTTGGGCATGCGGATGCATTTCACGTGAAAAAAGAGAGAAAAAAGTATGTGTTATGTGAAAAACAGCTTCTCGTGTACTGTTCGATCATGTTGGTCCAGTGCCCGAAATACAGGATTTTTTACCTAAATAAAATTTCAGTTACGCAACATGGCATCATGACGAACTTTCAAGTATGCAACAAACATAATGCGAAATGTCAAAATTGCGTGAGATTATGATGTTGTGAAGCATAACATTGTTTGGGCTTACATTTATTGCAGCTTCGATTCTTAATGCTGTAATCATCGTGCGTTCATGCTGCTGACAATAATTTAATGGTCTCTAAGAGTTAATATCAAGCACAAATCTGCAATTATAGAAGGTACATCTCCTAAACTACTTCCTACCATTCTGTCATTTTACCAAAGATGACTTGTGCCCCTGTCACACCAGAAGCAATTTCATGCTCAAAGAGGTCCAGTCATCCCTTGTCCATCCACTATATTATTTTATTAATAAAGATAACAAGATAGGTCTAGTGTTTAGGTGTAAACGTTAAACGTCATTAGAATGACCAACGAATGAATCAATGTTTTTCTAAAAAAATATCTGGTAGACCTGGCATCCTTGGCCTGGTTTACCCTGTCTTTTTGCGTCTGCCTCTTTTATTTTTCCTAGTATAGTGCACCATATGTGCCCCGGGCCTGTAAATCAAATGCTACTAGTGGGCCTGCAGCACTGATTGGGCCACTCACATGAGTAGACCTGTAAACATGTCTCAGACCTGCCATTGCAGTGTCTCTGTGTGCAGTTTTAAATTCCCACATCGACCTGGCAAGTGCACCCACTTATTAGGCTGAAAACCTTCCTTTTTAGTACATGTAAGGCACCTCTAAGGTAGCCCCATGGGCAGGGTGCAGTGTATTTAAAAGGTAGGACATGTACTGGCGTGTGTTACATGTCCTGATAGTGAAATACTACCCAATTCAGTTTTCACTATTGCAAGGCCTATCTCTCCCATAGTTTAACATGAGTATTGCCTTAAAATATCTCTTAAGCGTAATTTCCCATTAGGAGCAGATAGAGATTGGAGTTTGGGGTCTCTGAACTTACATTTAAAAAATACATCTTTTGGTGAAGGTGTTTATTAAATTGCGCATTTGAAAATGCCACTTTTAGAAAGTGGGCATTTTCTTGCTTAACCACTCTGTGCCTCTGCCTGGCCTGTGGAATACACGTCTGGATCACGATAACAGTTGTGCTGGTTGTGGGAGCTGAGGTGTGCCCTGCATATCCTGATGGGTCGTCTTGGGCTAGAGTCGTAGGAGGAGCTGACACTTGCACCTGAATCGAGCTGTGCCTGTCCTTACACAATGCAGTCTCCAATCCCTTAGAGTGTGCCTGAGACCAGGGCATGAATGGCAGGGTCTTGTGTACTACTCTGACTTTCCTGTGAAGTTTGCCTACTTCAAAAGGCAGAAATGGGTATAAGTATTGAAATCAAAACCCTAGACTTTCAGAACACTCCTGGATCAACAAAGGGAGAACTAAATAACACACAGAAATTCACCAGTTATAGTTAGCACAGCTAGCTATAACTTCTGCACCACCCTACACTGCTTGTGACCTCACATATTACTCCACTTACGATGTTCCACAATATCATTTATGACAACACAAGGTTAAAAAATGCCGACTACACCAAAGAAAATAATTTGGTGGCTTACTGATTTTCTGTCAGTACTCCACATTTCTGCATTAATTAAACACTGTTAATCATAGGAAGTTCTCAGAATTAGTTCCGGTGTCTCACATGTCAACTGATATGTCACAAATATGCAAACTGGGTATGCCATGCATTGTGTGGTGTGACAGGCCACTCAGGTCCTTCACCTATCAGACAATATACATCACCTTCTGTATGCGGACCCACTGATTTTGCAGACACTATACTCCATCCACTGTATGAAAGGTTGATAGTTCTACCTACAGTCTGAGCCAATGCTCAAGATGCTAAATTATCAGTCAGTGACACATTCTCAGCAGGTCATATAATGAGAAAACTTGTATATCTAGGCTAGGGTGATTATGACGCTGTTTCACACACCAGACAAAATACAATAGCCTGTGTGTGAATACAAATTAGCTATTAAGTACTGGGTGGAGTATGACACTAACTGTATGTTTTTACCACCTGGGGCTTAAAAACAGTTACATAGCCTGCATGTATTTTGCGTGGGAAATCTACATTTTTCTCAGATAATCATAATAGATATATTGGATGTTGACACTACATTTAAGATATTTTCTGTACCCTAGACATGTCAACTTTCTCTATTTCCAGATCATGGCTTTGATTGTTTCCAAGTAACTAAGATAGCTGTACCAAGCATGTGAGGACTTTCTTTGTTTATGATGTAGCAGAAACTTTAGTGCTATCCCTCATGTCACAGAACTCATTTATATGCGACAGTTTATGCATTATGTTAACCAAAGTACTAAAGGTTTGACTGTCGAAAGATGCACTGAGAAGTCATTTTAGATGTGCATTCGTTCAGACTAATGTTAGAAACCCTTGTGTCATTGACGGCAAATTAAATGTTTGAAGAATTAAACTGATATGTTGAAATGAATACTCTGGACTAATAGTATGCATTGAAACAATATTGAATTTCTAATGATTAATGATTTAAAAGTGTGTACAAAAATAGAGAAATGCAGATCCACGTTACACTGATTGAAATGTATTAACAGTTATGTTGTTTAAAGTTACTGTAATCTAAATGCTAATGAGGAATTATTGATGAAGAATTACTAGTTGGCATATTAAAATGTGTTCTATTTGATGTATTAATGTGCTATATTAATTCACTTGCATTAGCCTAAGTGAGGCCTGCTTCGGCTGTATTTAACGATTGTGCAGAAAATGCTAAGCAATTTTCTTAACTCCTTTGCTGCCAGGCCTTTTCCCCCTCAGGTGCCAGGCCTTTTCTGGCAATTTGGGACAGTTGACGCTTAGGCCCTCATAACTTTTTGTCCACATAAGCTACCCATGGCAAATTTGTGCTCTTTTTTTTCAACATCCTAGGGATTCTAGAGGTACCCAGAGTTTGTGGGTTCCCCTGAAGGAGACCGAGAAATTAGCCAAAATACAGCAAAAATTCGTTTTTTTAAACAAAAAAATTGGAAAAAAGGGCTGCAGAAAAAGGCTTGTGTTTTTTTTCCCTGAAAATGACATCAACAAAGGGTTTGCAGTGATAAAATCACCACCTTCCTAGCTTTCAGGAACAGGCAGACTTGAATCAGAAAACCCAATTTTTCAACACAATTCTGGAGTTTTACTGGGACATACCCCATTTTTATTATTTCTAGGGCTTTCAGCCTCCTTTCAGTTAGTGACAGAAATGGGTATGAAACCAATGCTGGATCCCGGAAAGCTAAACATTTCTGTAAAGTAGACAAAATTCTGAATTCAGAAACGGGTAATTTATGTAGATCCTACAAGGGTTTCCTACAGGAAATAACAGCTGAAATGAAAAAAATATTGAAATTGAGATGAAAAAACCCAGCTTTTTTTCTCCACGTTTTCCCCTGTAACTTTTTCCTGTGATGTCAGATTTTTGAAAGCAATATACTGTTACGTCTGCTGGACTGCTCTGGTTGCAGGGATATATAGGGGTTGCAGGTTCATCAGGATCCCTAGGTACCCAGAGCCAATAAATGAGCTGCACTTTGCAATGGGTTTTCATTCTATACCGGGTATACAGCAATTCATTTGCTGAAATATAAAGAGTGAAAAATAGGTATCAAGAAAACCTTTGTATTTCCAAAATGGGCACAAGATAAGGTATTGAGAAGCAGTGGTTACTTGCACATCTCTGAATTCCGGGGTGCCCATACTAGCATTTGAATTAGAGGGCATTTCTCAACTAGATGTCTTTTTTACTCACTGTCTAACATTTTGAAGGAAAAAATGTAGAGAAAGACAAGGGGCAATAACACTTGTTTTACTATTCTGTGTTCCCCCAAGTTTCCCGATAAAAATGGTACCTCATTTACATGGGTAGGCATAATGCTTGTGATAGGAAATGCAACATGGACACATCACATTTTTACATTGAAATCCGATGTGTTTTTTGCAAAGTGCCTAGCTGTAGATTTTGGCCTCTAGCTCATCCCGCACCTAGGGAAACCTACCAAACCTGCACATTTTTGAAAACTAGACACCTAGGGGAATCCCAGATGGGGTGACTTGTGGGGCTCTCACCAGGTTCTGTTACCCAGAATCCTGTGCAAACCTCAAACGTTGGGCAAAAAAACACTGTTTCCTCTCATTTCGGTGACAGAAAGTCCTGGAATCTGAAAGGAGCCACACATTTCCTTCCACCCAGCGTTCCCCAAAACTCCAGATAAAAAAAATACCTCACTTGTGTGGGTAGGCCTAGTGCCCACAACAGGAAATGCCCCAAAACACAACGTGGACACATCACATTTTCCCAAAGAAAACAGAGGTGTTTTTTGCAAAGTGCCTACCTGTGGATTTTGGCCTCTGGCTCAGCCAGCCAAGCTTCACTCGACACACACCGCCAGCCAAGTGCCACTCCACACACACCGCCAGCCAAGCGTCACCCCACGCACACCGCCAGCCAAGTGCCACCCTATGCACACCGCCAGCCAAGCGCCACCCCATGCACACCATCATCACTTTTTTTTGTTTATAAACAACAAAGAAACCACTAACTAATTATAAAATAAGTACAAAAGTACAAACACAAAGCTCTAACTGAAAACATGACAGAAATTTAAAACTGAACATCTGAAAATATAAAATAGGCAGTTTACGCTCACCGTATTTCCCCAAAACAATTTTGGGTGTGGTAACTCCTGAAACAGCCAGCCACACACAGCCCAGTCTTTGAAGGGCAATCGGGGCAGTACATCCGGCTCTCCCTCTGGAAACCTCTTCGGCCACCTACTCTACATTTCTTAGCAGACAAGCCTTTTTTGGGAGTGGATGGAATCTGATCTGGAAAGTGGCGATCTTTCAATCTAGCCACATCCTCCACCATTGCTACTCCAAGAACTCTTCCTGTTCTACCACAATAAGGATCTCTATCACTGACTCCTGAAATTTAACAAATTTCATTCTTGGCTCAGGTAAATGTAGGGCCAACTTTTTATACCACATGTAAGACTTATGAAGAGCAGTGTAAGGTTCCAAACTCTGATCTACTCTATCAACACCACCCATATGCTTATTGTAGTCCAAAATGCATGTAGGTTTGCGCACTTCAGAAACCTGACCCCAAACAGTCACAGGGGAAGTACTCTCATTATGGAAGGTAGATAGCATGTACACATCCCTCCTGTCCGAAAATTTCAGAGCTGGCAGCTCATTATTCGCAAGGCACTGCACTGTCCCCTCCCAAGTTTTTTACAGACAAGCTCCCTTGGATAGCCTTTCCGGTTAGAACAGATTGTGCCACAAGCAACAGTGTCCACCATAAACAACTCCTTAAACAACTGAACTCCAGTGTAGAAATTATCTACGTACAAATGGTGACCTTTGTTAAACAGTTATCTACCAAGTTCCCACACAATTTTCTCGGTAACTCCAAAAGTGTGCGGGCAACCAGTGGGATCAATACTGGAATCCCTACCAGTGTAGACTCCGAAATTATACATGTATCCTGTACTACTTTCTGACAGCATATATACAATTTAATTCTATACCATGCCCTCTTACTAGGAATGTACTGGTTAAAAACCAAACGCCCCTTGAACAGGACAAAAGACTCGTCCACACTTATCTCTTTGCCTGGAACCTACACCTCTGAAAACCGATCTACAAAATGATCAAGGACAGGCCTAATCTTAAATCACTATCAGGGTGATCTCCTGGCAAGGCTAAAGCATTATCTACAAAATGCAGCATACGAAGAATAAGCAAATAGCGATTACAAGTCATAGTTGCAGGAAATATAGCCATTGTCATCAAGGGACTAGTAGACCAATAAGAAGCCAGGGACGGCTTCCTTATCAACCCCATCAAAAAAGTCAAACCTAAAAACTTTTTAATCTCTTCCATATTTGTGGGAACCCACTGAGTAGCTCTAGACTGAGGCCTAAGTCAGGCAACTTTGTCCCTCAAATATTGCTCCACATACAAATTAGTCTGCTCAACAATCTTTTCCAAAAATACATTGTCCGTAAACAAGTGAAAGAAATTGACAGGGAAAAAGTTTTCCGTATTGACTCTACACCATGGGAGACCAGTAAATGCGGGTGTTAGAAATGGGGTCTTTGGTTGACAGTCAGGTTACCCCCTGTTCAAGCAAGGACCCTCACTCTGGTCAGGGTAAAAGAGAATCACCCTCAGCTAGCCCCTGCTTACCCCCTTCGAAGCTTGGCAGAGCAGTAGGCTTAACTTCTGAGTGCTGGGTGTGAAGTATTTGTACCAACACACACAGTAACTTAATGATATCACTACAAAATGACACATCACAGGTTTAGAAAAATAGAAGATATTTATCTAAAGAAAACAAGACCAAAAAGACAAAAATCCACAATACACAAGTAAAGTTATGAATTTTTAAAGATTAAGTTAAAAAATAGCACTTAGAAACACAAAATGCTTCGATGAGATGTTAACACAGCATTGTGACGGAGTCGTTCCCAACAATCCGACACCAACAGCGATGGGCACGGAGTCACACAGACCCCCACATACAGTACCTTGGTGAAGAGTGAAAACAAGCTGATGCCCAAAGTCAGGGATCGTGGCGTCGGTGTGAAACGTTGAATCAGCGCACTTTGAACGGCATCGGTCACGACGTGGTGTTGCAACTTCCACGGAGTCGAGGACTTCGGTGGGGCTGTAGCAGTGTCAGGCCTGCAAAGGTTGTCGCGTTCCAGTGAAGATCACCGAGTCAGTTGGAGGCTGCGTCACTGGATTCAGCAGCGGTGTCGGTCCGGAGTCGTCTGAAGTCGATTTCCTTGAATTGTCACCAGCTTTTCCTTTCAAGGGCCCAGGGACTGGATAGGGCACCACTTGTCAGGGCAGGAGCCTCAGACAAGAGTCCAGGTGCTGGTAAGGGAAGTCTTTGATGGCCCTGAGACTTTAGAACAGGAGGCAAGCTCAGTCCAAGCCCTTGGAGAGTCCTTTTCAAGCAGGAATATACCACAAAGTCCAGTCTTTGTCCCTTTGCACAGGCAGAAGCAGCAACTGCAGGATAGCCCCACAAAGCACAGTCACAGGCAGGGTAGCACTTCTCCTCAGCTCTTCAGCTCTTCTCCAGGCAGAGGTTCCTCTTGATGTCCAGAAGTGATCTTAAGTCTGTGGTTTTGGGTGCCCTTCTTATAGCCAATTTCTCCTTTGAAGTAGGCCTACTTCAAAGTAACGTCTCTTTTGAATGTGAAATCCTGCCTTGCCCAGGCCAGGCCCCAGACACTCACCAGGGGGTTGGAGACTGCATTGTGTGAGGGCAGGCACAGCCCTTTCAGGTGTGAGTGACCACTCCTCATTCCCTCTTAGCACAGATGGCTCATCAAGATATGCAGGCTACACCCCAGCTCCCTTTGTGTCACTGTGTAGTGTGAAGTGCAACCAGCCCAACTGTCAAACTGACCTAGACAGGGAATCCACAAACAGGCAGGGTCACAGAAATGGTATAAGCAAGAAAAGTCTCACTTTCTAAAAGTGGCATTTTCAAACACACAATCTTAAAATCAACTTTACTAAAAGATGTATTTTTAAATTGTGAGCTCAGAGACCCCAAACTCCACATGTCCATCCGCTCCCAAAGGGAATACACACTTTAATCAGATTTAAAGGTAGCCCCCTATGAGAGGGACAGGCCTTGCAGCAGTAAAAAATGAATTTAGCAATATTTCACTGTTAGGACATATAAAACACATTACTATATGTCCTACCTTAACCATACACTGCACCCTGCCCTTGGGGCTACCTAGGGCCTACCTTAGGGGTGTCTGACATGTAAGAAAAGGGAAGGTTTAGGCCTGACAAGTGGGTACAATTGCCAAGTCGAATTTACAGTTAAAACTGCACATACAGAAACTGCAGCGGCAGGTCTGAGACATGATTACAGAGCTACTTATGTGGGGGGCACAACCAGTGCTGCAGGCTCACTAGTAGCACTTGATTTACAGGCCCTGGCACCTCTAGTGCACCTTACTAGAGACTTACTTGTAAATCAAATATGCCAATCATGAATAAAAACATTACATACAATTTGCACAGAGAGCATATGCACTTTAGAAGTGGTAAAGTGCTCAGAGTTCAAAAGCCAACAGCAACAGGTCCGCAAAATATGAGGCAGGAGGCATAAAGATTGAGGATGACCCTGCATAAGCAAAGAAGTCCAACAGCAGGTAACTGTGGCTGCTCCATTTTTGGGGCAATCCAGGTGTCAGGTCTTCTAATGGGAAACTATTCAGCCCCAGGCTGCTGCACTCTTGGCACATCAATGTCCTCCTCTAAAACAGGCCCTTCATCTGCATTGAGAGTGGCTTCCTCATCAGAAGAATTCTCACTGCCAGAATCTCTCACTTCCTCCTCTGACTCAGATGCAGAGTCAGTCTCATGATCATGGTCAGGAGATGACTCAAAAAGCATGGCAACAACCTGCTGAGCAGTCACTCTGCGGCAAGCCATGATCCTTTCTAACAACAAATGAATTGCCAACAACAACCAGCACTGTCTAAAATAAGTGATAAACAAAGTGTAGCTTTATTAACAGAGTTATGTACTAAAAAACTATACCACTCACTTGCCTTAAAAAGCTAGACTCACCAGCAACTACTCTGCACAGACCCAGCAAACACCAATGATATCCCACTAAAAAGAAAAAAGAAAAAAGAACATTAGACATATGACAAAACAAATATCATTGTGCACAAATCTAAGGACAATTTCACACACAATCCTGCATTTAATAAACCACCTACAAACATGTCATTCATGCATATCAACAATACTCCTTTGGAGGATATTGCTTTTACTTACCTAAAACATGCAACTATGCAAACCACAGGACAACTACTGCCAAAACCACAAGGATCCACAGCAAAGGAAACAAAAGCTTTGAACTAGAACAAAAAGAAGAAATAAACTGTTATGATCGCAAATACAAATACTTTGCCAGTTGACAAACATCCCGCCACCAAGAACTTAGAAATTGTCCCTGGTGCCTAAGTGGCTTCTGCCTCCCTTGGGGGCAGATGGGCATAAACAAAATAGGTCGATCTGCCCCCAAGGGGGGCAGAAATGTCCATCAGTAATGTGCCCCCCTTTGGGGGCGAACCTTGCCAAAGGGGCCGTCCCCCAACCAAAACACACACACACACAGAAGATCCCTGGTGCCTAAGTGGATTCTGCCCCCTTTCGGGGCAGATGAGACAAAAAAAATAGGCCGATCATCCTCCAAGGGGGGCAGAAATGGACAACAGCTCTCTACCCCCTTTAAGGCAGTGACCCTTGCCAAAGCGTGCAAAAGGGGGCACCCCATCACAAAAAAACTAAGGGGAACAAAAAAAAAATCCCTCCTGTCTTGGTGGCTTCGGCCCCCCCTTGGGGGCAGATGGGCCTTAAAAAGATAGGCTGATCTGCCCCCAAGGGGCATCAGTAACGTGCCCCCTTTGGGGGGGCGACCCTTGCTCAAGGGGTGCTCCCAAGACACAAAACACACACACACAACACACAATCCCTGGGGCCTAGTGGGTTTCGACCCCCTGGGCGAGAATGGGCAAAAACATGGCCAATCTAGCCCCAGGGGGGGGCCGAAAAATATAAAAAAATATTGCCTAAGGGGTTGCTGCACAAAAACGTCATAAAAATTCAATGCCTGGTTCCTAGTGTGTTTTGACAGCCCCGGGGCAGATTGGGTGAAAAAACAGCCGAAATGCCCCCGGGGGGGGGGCAAAACATGGATTTTTCATTGCTCCCCGGGGGGGGGGCGAAACACAGATTTTTCATAGCACCCAGGGGAGCGACCCTTGCCCACGGGGTGGCTCCCCAAAATAAACACACACAAAATCCCTGGTGCCTAGTGGTGGATTCCTGCTCCACAATCGCAGGCCTCACCCGCGATTCTGAAGCAGGAATCCATTGAAAACAGGCACAGGGGGAAAGGAAAAACTCTTTCCTTTCCCCCTGTGTCTGTTCCCCCCCCCCATAACCCCAACAAAGAGAAGGACTCATCTTTCAGAGGTCCTCTCTCTCTCCACGTGCTGGAAGCCGAGGGGGGGTCAGGGATGGAAGGGTTGGGTACAGGGCGAGCTGGTCTCGTCCCAGGCACACTGTAACCGTGTGCCTGGACGAGACCAGCTCATCCCAGGCATGGGAGGGGTTAATGGTAACTTTTTTTCAGACTTCATTCCATGAGAAGATTAGCTTTAGTAATAGAACCCTACTGTTTTACACTTAGAGAGTTAGACAATTCGACCTTGGATGTGGAACACCCTGGACTGTGGACTAGTAAAAAACATTTGTTTCGACCTTGTGTGCAGGTACCCGGATGGATGTTATTCCCATCACAGGCCTGGGAAGATATGCTAATGTTTCAACTTGGAGTTATGTGATCAATTTCTGTTAGTCAAATTCCCCTTGGACAAAGATCCTACCAGGCTCCCGAATATGAGAAGCTAAGCCCCTTTTCCGGTATTCTGAATGTTGAGCCGTTGGAGAGGTGTCTTCCTCTCTGTCATTGCCCCTTGAAATGCCGGGCTGAGATTGAGAGATTTTCTTCCTAATCCCTGCAAAAGGCTCTTGATGGAGCTTCAGACATGGTGATGCTTTCTCTGTTTACCTATCTTTTCCCCACTTTAGTCAGTAGCCTGCTGTCAGAGATTTTCTTTTTCCAAATTCTTTTTGTCTTTTGCTGGCATGTGTTCCCCCCATACAGGTATTTCCCTTATTTGAAACTTTATAGGATTTCCCTATGCCCAGCTAAATTGAACTCGTTTTGAAATTGACTTTATGCTTCTCAAACCTGAGCAACACTTCATTTCTGTATCTCAGATAATTTTGTGGATGTTTTGTATTATGCTTCCTGAAGGTTTACTTTTATTAATGCTAGTTTGCTTCTGACTTATTTCGTCACCTGAGGCGATCCTTGGAGATTTTGCATCTTCATAAATATTTTCCTGTAAATTATCTACATGACTTTGAGCTTGAGTTTCTAATAAACCCCTTAACTTTATTCCTGACTTGTTTGGCCACATTGGTCATACTGTTAATTGGTTGGTTTGTATTGAAATTTTGGTAATGGTTCTACCACATCGTATGCAGGATCCACACATCTTTTGACATCAAAAGGCAATCATGAGAAGGAAGAGCATACTCCAGCATTTAGTATACTAATGTCAGGGGATACTCACAGTACTTTCAAAGTTTCTTTATTGAAAGCCACATAAAACACTCCAGCTTTCATCAATGCACCCTAATGTGTTATATACCCATCAGTATGCCATAAACTGGCTGGTCTTTGTATGCTATATGATTAGTTGTAGGCCATGTTAACATACTGCTCACTCAGCTGTAGTCAAGTCTGTAGTAAGCAATATTTGATCAAACACTACTTGAGGGGTATGCAACCTGCAATTACAATATGCATAGCCATATCTGGCATCTCCCTATGCATTGCCCATGACCCATTTCTTTGCAGGTCTCCTTTACAGATAGACCCTCTTACTCAACTTAACATATTGTATGCGTGTGATTTGCCACTGATGCTTTGGCATCATTAAATGGTTGGCCATAATCTATTACATGCATTTCATTCCTATGCACTACCCATTCATCACTAGTGCCAGGGTATACACTCAGTGCTTCCAGATAGACATAGGGGGTCATTCTGACCCTGGCGGTCCATGACCGCCATGGCGGAGGGCGGCGGAAGCACCGCCAACAGGCTGGCGGTGCTTCCTGGGCGATTCTGACCGCGGCAGTAAAGCCGCGGTCAGAAAAGGGGAGCCGGCGGTTTCCCGCCGGTTTCCCGCTGGCCCAGGGAATCCGCCATGGCGGCGCTGCTTGCAGCACCGCCATGGGGATTCCGACCGCCTTCCCGCCAGCCTGTTTCTGGCGGTGTCCACCGCCAGAACCAGGATGGGGGGAACGGGTGCCGTGGGGCCCCTGGGGGCCCCTGCACTGCCCATGCCACTGGCATGGGCAGTGCAGGGGCCCCCTAACAGGGCCCCACAAAGATTTTCACTGTCTGCTTTGCAGACAGTGAAAATCACGACGGGTGGCACTGCACCCGTCGCACCCCTGCAACTCCGCCGGCTCCATTCCGAGCAGGCTTCATTGTTGAAGGGGCTTTCACGCTGGGCCGGCCGGCGGTCTTCTGGCGGTCGCCCGCCGGCCAGCGGGAAAGCCAGAATGGCCGGCGCGGTCTTTCGGCGGGAACCGCTTGGTGGGCGGCGACCGGCGGGAACCGCTTGGCGGGCGGCAACCGCCGACCGCCACGGTCAGAATGACCGCCATAATGGATGACCAATTCCATTGTGCCATGTTCATAGTGTGGCTAGCAGATGACACTGCATGAATATGTCACTGTGTGCAAGGCAGGCCACCCAAAGATCCCCATGACATGGCAGGGTATGTGTCACTCAGTTATATCTGTAAAGACCCATGTTTCTTGCCACTTGCACATACTGTAGTTTACATTTACACTTGAACTTCATCATCCGTTGAATTTGGAAATTTACTTGACTGATGTACCCATTAATGTGTGTACTTGTTTTGCTATTATCATTCAGTCCAGCTTTAGGCTGTTTTTGAAATGCATTCCAAACTACATGTTGGGGGGGGCGCATTAATTTTATTTGTAATGCACAAGGGTGGCTCCATGCATTCTGGCCGGCCTTTGAGAGTTACAAATCATACATGCAGCTCCCAACTTCCTTTCTATCTAACATGACATACTCAGCCTTGTGATATTTGTATTGCCCACATCAGTTTTCCCACATGACCAAACTGCCTCACACAGAACTGAGCACTGCATTTTTATAGAAAAACCTGACCATTAATGTAAAAAAGCCCGGAGTCCGCTTTTTAGCTGTGTAGGTGAAACATTGAAATATAATGGGGTGGATGTATAAACAGTACTCAAAGGAAACAATTTTAGAGTGCATTAAAAACTTGGAATCAAAACTGTATTTCAACTTGTAAAGGTACATTTGAAAATCATAGGAATGGTTTATGGTGGCTTGGCATGTCATGATTATGCATATTTTCCCCATTGCTGAAATAGTCTTTGGAGCTAAACTTTCACAGAAGTATGAGTCAGATGCAAAATCAAGACAAATATACTTTGGGTGAAGCATGTTACATATGTGAAACAGGAAAGTTATACACCCCTGAATTTCACTGTACTGTTCCATTGATATTCTGAAAGCAAGATTGCATTTTTCTTCTACACATCTACACAATTTTTAAGAGCAGTTTTTTATTTATGGAATAAAAGAAAACATGCTCTCAAAATATCCTTCAAAGCACACAATTGTTTTTTAAAGTAACTGCAAATATTAACAAACTGCATTCCGTTGCAATACATTCAGATAATTCTTGTCTTTTGTCATCATATTATGATATTTCGGTGCTTTTTTAAAGTGGGTTTCAGATTCTTTTTAAACATTTTTGTCGGGGCACAATGTAGTGACAGTTACTTAAGAAATGTTATCCTTGGAGTGAGTAGCATGCTCCCATGTACTTACTGACCAGGGTGCAGTTAACGGGCCCGACTAAGGTGTTCAGTACAAACCTGGAAGTACCCATTCCCCTTGGATGATATTACTGCAATGCATCACACCTTTAAAATGTGGGTTGAAATGAACAACATTTATTATTAGATGGTGTATTTTTCATGGGACTGGTTATGAGGATGGTTACAAGATGAATGTGTTTTGAATATTTTTAGGTGCTATGCCACCTTCATTTCCGTCCTATTGAACCATACTATAGCAAACACCTAGTTTAGAGGGTTACAAAATGGAGAATATATGAAGGTATTTCTAGAATATATAGAACAGGATTTAGTCACAATATAAACTATTTGGTGATGGTGCAATGCTGATTTAAAGAATTAAGCTACATTCTGAGGTGATCCTCTGATGGGATTTGATAAACCATGTTTAGGAGAAGATGTTTTTTCTCTCATGATTTTCTCAAGAAAAGTGTTTTAGAAGCTAAAATGGGAACAAGATTTGATTGAATTCACAAATATCCTACTCAAAGATGTAAGAAAAGTGTGTGACAAGATTAGTAAAATGTGGCAGTCTGTCATTAGATTCCCCTTAGTTCTACTGCATTTAATCTACAAGATTCTAAATAATAACTGGAAAGGACAAAGTACATAATACCATGTTACTTGAATGGGAGCTGCAGAATAGAAATTAAAGTCCAATGCCAGTAAGCAAACAAAGTGAGAGGTTTTATTTTGTCCTAGAAATTACGTTTAGTGATCTGGGAAATGTTTCAATACATTCTAAATATCTTTAGTATACAGGTCCTCAGCAGCAGTCTGTTTTTTCAACAGTGTTCAATTGTAGCTTCACCACAGAGTTCTAATTATCAACTGCAGTTGTAACAAAAAGGGTGCACTCTTGAACACCACTCAACTAGAAAAGGAGGCATTGAGGTTTAAGCCTTTTGTTTGGAGTAGGCTGAAGTAAATCAGCATTAAGGTGTTAACCGGTTCTGTGCCCTGGACGAGGTGACCTCGTCCAGGGCTACAGTTCCCGTGTGCCTTGGACGAGGTCACCTCGTTCAAGGCACACAGGAACTTGGGGGAGCGCTATCGCACCCCCCTGTGCACCCCCCTACCCCCCAAGGTGGGGATGGAAAGGGAAGACCTTCCCCTTCCACCCCCGAACCCCCCACACCCCCTGTGACGTCAGCGCGCGAGCGCTGATTAGTCACAAGGGCCCCCCCCATCGCGGCCTGGAAGCAGAGCTTCCAGCGCGATTGAAAGAGAAATGCTCAGCATTTCTCTTTCAATCACTGGGGGAGGCCCGGAGGGGCTTCAAAGGGAAGGAAATGTATTTCCTTCCCTTTGAAACCCCACTAGACACCAGGGATATTATTTTTTTTTAATTGACATAAGGGAGCGACCCCTTGGGCAAGGGTCGCTCCCCTTGGGGGAAAATTATATTTAGGCCATTTCTGCCCCCCTTGGGAGCAGATTGGCCTATTTTGATGAGGCCAATCTGCCCCCAAGAGGGAGAGAAACCACTAGACACCAGGGAGTTTTTTCTTTGCATGAATTTCACCCAAGGGGAGCGACCCCTTAGGCAAGGGTCGCTCCCTGGGGGGCAAATTTATTTTAGGCCATTTCTGCCACATCGGCCTATTATTAGGCCGATCTGCCCCCAGCGGGGGCAGAAACCTCTAGGCACCAGGGCACATATTTTGTTGTTGTTTTTTTTGTTTTTTTAGAGATGGGGAGCGACCCATCAGGCAAGGGTCACTCCCCTGGGGGGGCAAAGTGTATTTAGACCATTTCTGCCCCCCTGGGGACAGATTGGCCGATTTTAGGTCAATCTGCCCCCAAGGGGGCAGAAACCACTAGGCACCGGGGATTTGTTTTTTGGCGCCAATGTCATGCAGGGGGAGCGACCCCGTAGGCAAGGGTCGCTCCTGGGGGGGGTTTGGGGGGAAAAATTTATTTTAGGCCATTTCTGCCCCCGCTGGGGGCAGATCGGCCTATTATTAGGCCGATCTGCCCACAGGGGGGGCAGAAACCTCTAGGCGCCAGGGCAAATTTGTTTTGTGTGTTTTTTTTTTTTTGAGATGGGGAGCGACCCATCAGGCAAGGGTCGCTCCCCTGGGGGGCAAATTGTATTTAGACCATTTCTGCCCCCCTTAGGGGCAGATTGGTCGATTTTAGGTCAATCTGCCCCCAAGGGGGCAGAAACCACTAGGCACCGGGGATTTGTTTTTTGGCGCCAATGTCAAGCAGGGGGAGCGACCCCGTAGGCAAGGGACGCTCCCGGAGGGGGGGGGAGGGTTGGTGGGGGCAAATTTATTTTAGGCCATTTCTGCCTCCAGGGGGGAGCAGAAACCTCTAGGCGCCAGGGCAAATTCCAGAACTTTCTGTCACTGAAATGAGAGGAAAAAGTGTTTTTTGGGCCAAATTTTGATGTTTGCAAAGGATTCTGGGTAACATAAACTGGTCAGAGCCCCGCAAGTCACCCCATCTTGGATTCCCCTGGGTTTCTAGTTTTAAAAAATGCGCTGGTTTGCTAGGTTTCCCAAGGTGCCGGCTGAGCTACAGGCCAAAATCCACAGGTAGGCACTGTTTTCTATAAAAAAATGTGATGTGTCCACGTTGTGTTTTGGGCCATTTCCTTTCGTGGGCGCTAGTCCTACCCACACAAGTGAGGTATCATTTTTATCGGGAGACTTGGGGGAATGCTGGGTGGAAGGTAATTTGTGGCTCCTCTCAGATTCCAGGACTTTCTGCCACAGAAATGTGAGGAACATGTGTTTTTTTAGCCAAATTTTGAGGTTTGCAAAGGATTCTGGGTAACAGAACCTGGTCCGAGCCCCACAAGTCACCCCATCTTGGATTCCCCTAGGTCTCTAGTTTTCAGAAATGCACAGGTTTGGTAGGTTTCTCTAGGTGCCGGCTGAGCTTTAGGCCAAAATCTACAGGTAGGCAGTTCGCAAAAAACACCTCTGTTTTCTTTCAAGAAATTTGATGTGTCGACGTTGTGCTTAGAAGCGTTTCCTGTCGTGGGCGCTAGGCCTGCCCACACAAGTGAGGTATCATTTTTATCGGGAGACTTGGGGGAACGCTGGGTGGAAGGAAATTTGTGGCTCCTCTCAGATTCCAGAACTTTCTGCCACAGAAATGTGAGGAACATGTGTTTTTTTAGCCAAATTTTGAGGTTTGCAAAGGATTCTGGGTAACAGAACCTGGTCCGAGCCCCACAAGTCACCCCATCTTGGATTCCCCTAGGTCTCTAGTTTTCAGAAATGCACAGGTTTGGTAGGTTTCTCTAGGTGCCGGCTGAGCTAGAGGCCAAAATGTACAGGTAGGCAGTTCGCAAAAAACACCTCTGTTTTCTTTCAAGAAATTGGATGTGTCCACGTTGTGCTTTGGGGTGTTTCCTGTCGCGGGCGCTAGGCCTACCCACACAAGTGAGGTATCATTTTTATCGGGAGACTTGGGGGAACGCTGGGTGGAAGGAAATTTGTGGCTCCTCTCAGATTCCAGAACTTTCTGCCACAGAAATGTGAGGAACATGTGTTTTTTTAGCCAAATTTTGAGGTTTGCAAAGCATTCTGGGTAACAGAACCTGGTCCGAGCCCCACAAGTCACCCCATATTGGATTCCCCTAGGTCTCTAGTTTTCAGAAATGCACAGGTTTGGTAGGTTTCCCTAGGTGCCGGCTGAGCTAGAGGCCAAAATCTACAGGTAGGCACTTTGCAAAAATCACCTCTATTTTCTTTCCAAAAATTGGATGTGTCCACGTTGCGCTTTGGGGCGTTTCCTGTCGCGGGCGCTAGGCCTACCCACACAAGTGAGGTATCATTTTTATCGGGAGACTTGGGGTAACGCTGGGTGGAAGGACATTTGTGGCTCCTCTCAGATTCCAGAACTTTCTGCCTCAGAAATGTCAGGAACATGTGTTTTTTTGGCAAAATTTTGAGGTTTGCAAAGGATTCTGGGTAACAGAACCTGGTCCGAGCCCCTCAAGTCACCCCATCTTGGATTCCCCTAGGTCTCTAGTTTTCAGAAATGCACAGGTTTGGTAGGTTTCCCTAGGTGCCGGCTGAGCTAGAGGCCAAAATCTACAGGTAGGCACTTCGTAAAAAACACCTCTGTTTTCTTTCAAGAAATTTGATGTGTCGACGTTGTGCTTAGAAGCGTTTCCTGTCGCGGGCGCTAGGCCTACCCACACAAGTGAGGTATCATTTTTATCGGGAGACTTGGGGGAACGCTGGGTGGAAGGAAATTTGTGGCTCCTCTCAGATTCCAGAACTTTCTGCCACAGAAATGTGAGTAACATGTGTTTTTTTAGCCAAATTTTGAGGTTTGCAAAGGATTCTGGGTAACAGAACCTGGTCCGAGCCCCACAAGTCACCCCATCTTGGATTCCCCTAGGTCTCTAGTTTTCAGAAATGCACAGGTTTGGTATGTTTCCCTAGGTGCCGGCTGAGCTAGAGGCCAAAATCTACAGGTAGGCACTTTGCAAAAAACGCCTCTGTTTTCTTTAAAAAAAATGGGATGTGTCCACGTTGCGTTTTGGGGCGTTTCCTGTCGCGGGCGCTATGCCTACCCACACAAGTGAGGTATCATTTTATCGGGAGACTTGGGGGAACATAGACTAGCAAAACAAGTGTTATTGCCCCTTGTCTTTCTCTAAATTGTTTCCTTCCAAATAGAGGAGAGTGTGTAAAAAAGACATCTATTTGAGAAATGCCCTGTAATTCACATGCTAGTATGGTCACCCCGGAATTCGGAGATGTGCAAATAACCACTGCTCCTCAACACCTTATCTTGTGCCCTTTTTGGAAATACAAAGGTTTTCTTGATAGCAATTTTTTACTTTTTATATTTCAGCAAATGAATTTCTGTATACCCGGTATAGAATGAAAGCGCACTGCAGGGTGCAGCTCATTTATTGGCTCTTGGTTCCTCGGGTTCTTGATGAACCTACAAGCCCTATATATCCCCGCAACCAGAGGAGTCCAGCAGACGTAACGGTATATTGCTTTCGATAATCTGACATTGCAGGGAAAAGTTACAGAGTAAAATGTAGAGAAAAATTTATGTTTTTTCACCTCAATTTCAATATTTTTCTTTTTCAGTTGTTATTTTCTGTAGGAAACCCTTGTAGGATCTACACGAATGACCCCTTGCTGAATTCAGAATTTTGTCTACTTTTCAGAAATGTTTAGGTTTCTGGGATCCAGCATTGGTTTCATGCCCATTTCTGTCACTGACTGGAAGGAGGCTGAAAGCACAAGAAATTGCAAAAATGGGGTATGTCCCAGTAAAATGCCAAAATTGTGTTGAAAAATTGGGTTTTCTGATTCAAGTCTGCCTGTTCATGAAATCTGGGAAGCTGCTGAGCTTAGCACCGCAAACCCTTTGTTGATGCCATTTTCAGGGGAAAAACCACAAGCCTTCTTCTGCAGCCACTTTTTCCAATTGTTTTGAAAAAAACGAAATTTTCACTGTATTTTGGCTAATTTCTTGGCCTCCTTCAGGGGAACCCACAAAGTCTGGGTACCTCTAAAATCCCTAGGATGTTGGAAAAAAAGGACGCAAATTTGGCTTGGTTAGCTTATGTGAACAAAAAGTTATGAGGGCCTAAGCGCGAACTGCCCCAAATAGGCAAAAAAAGGCCTGGCACAGGAGGGAGAAAAGGCCTGGCAGTGAAGGGGTTAATGCAGATTTGAAATCAGCGTGTTTAATGCATGTGGTGGAAAATAAGGAAAACATACAAATAGTAAATGAGAGAGATGCTGCATGGCAACTTCTTAATTTTAAAATAGTAACATTTTGGGCACTAATATGGACCTGTAGTCATTTGTGATTTAACATATGTTTAAAGAGATAAGAATACTAAATGCGAGAGATCCCTACCCAATTCAAATGTCCTATTTGCACATCTCTTTCCTCAGATCATCCATCCTCACTCTTGCATGGTACCACCTTAATTCTAAAGTACTAACATTTTGGTAGGTACAGGAGGTCCTTTTAGCTTCAATTTGAATAAACAGGAGTAGACATTAAGAGGTGAAGGAAGCTAATGATCACATATTTGATGTTTGAACATTTGATAGTATTCCTAGTTGCATCTACCTTCATGATTGTGCACAGGGTTTATTATCATTTTTATTGCAAGTAACATATTAGCAAATGGTAACCATTTAAAAATATACATTTTACTATCTATAAATATGTTATCCTTCATATCTTTTAAAAGACTATATTCAACGGTAATTAACTAAAACATATTTTAAAACAGGTAATGTAGCAAATTTATGTTTGCCATCCCAATGCCCTGGCATTTTTCTGGATCCCTTTTCTGCTGGCATTATGACTATGTGCACTTTACCATGTGTGCCCCACCTAACTATGTGCTTTACATTGGAACTCCATGTTTGGCCTATTTAAATTCCCTATATGCCATTGTAAATGTTGTCTAAATTAGCCATCTGAGGGCTAAAGTGTACATTTACACCAGGCACATACATGGCAAAATCTATGACCTGTCACGAACACCTTCGTGCCCTGACTAGCCTGTAGTTTAAGTGTACTGCAGTGCTTTTTGCTGTATTTTCACTGAAAACTTTAAAAATTAATATCCCGGGCTCTACTGATTGAATTTTGGTCACTCTGGCATAATCTTATTTATAAAAATAAACTGTGTTTCTAAATTGGTTTAGAATTTTCTTTGCCTTTTCAGTGTTTGAGTGTTGCATACATAATTTACACATTTCTTCTAACTTAATCCTGGCTGCTCTTGTGCCAGGCATAGGTTTATTTAGTGACTTTTGTGGTTCACCCTGAGAAGAATTCTGCTTATTTTTTCAATGGGAGTCCACCCCTCTATATTAACAACCTATATGCTTACAGTATGATACTCCATGGCCATTTTTGCCTACTGCCTGGTCCACACCAACTAATGTGTATCACAGTTGAGAGTGTGATGCACAGTATTCAGTTCCTCCTGAGTGGCAGAACCACACCACATTAGAGGACTATCCATTAAGGTACTGCCTTCACAGAGAAACCACCTAAGTACAGGGCTATCATTTTGTTGGTCTTAACTACTTTACTTGCAAAGAGACTAGTTAACTGTGAGCTCAATAAGTGAAGCAAACCAATTTCTGCATTATGGGGGTTATTACAACTTTGGAGGAGGTGTTAATCCGTCCCAAATGTGACGGATATACCACCAGCCGTATTACGAGTTCCATAGGATATAATGGACTCGTAATAGGGCTGGTGGTATATCCGTCACTTTACTGTCACTTTTGGGACGGATTAACACCTCCTCCAAAGTTGTAATAACCCCCTATGTGTCTGGAGTGCCAGTCAGAAAGGTGCTTGATGGGAAGGCAGAGTGATATTTATAATATTACAGTAATAATGAACTAGAACAACTGTCCCTGATACATGAGACCTTGAACCTGCTCCTTGGCATAATTCAAATGTTTAGTTAAATAATCTTCATTAAACTAAAAAAAGCATTATAATATCAGTAATCTCTAATAGTTTTAGTATTAATGGGCTGTTTTTCTTGTATTCTAGCATTGGATAATATCTTTTATAATAAAGGTGGATTTTGTTTTCGACTAGATTTCAATTCACGGACGAATACTTAACACAAGCGGACCAAATGAAGCAATTGCCATCGATGATATATCGTTCAGTGAAGGATGCATATCTACATATGGTGAGAACCTATTTATTGATATACACTGTGACTATTTGCTGAATGAACACCACTAGTGTATTGCCGAGGCAATGTAAAATATTTTTTTCAGAAGTTTGAAAAACATAGGGGCATATTTCTGAAAAAGTGGTGCATCTGGTCATGATGCACCTCTTTTTTTGCACCCCATTGGGCCCCCTAACGCAACCATGTGTGTTCCATATTTATGATATGGTACACCATGGCGCACACTAGGGAACTAGCGTCAAAAACGTCAATGCTAGTTTGGCGCTTTGCAGGATTAGTGCAAAAAAAGTTGTTGCTAATCCTGCAAAGTGAAAGGAGGCCTATTTAAAACAATGGAAGTGTCATTTTAACACCCACCTAAGGCAGGCATTAAAAATTATGCTAAAGATGGAGCAGTGGAATCTCTGATTCCACTGCAACATTTTCTGGGCAACCTAATGCCGAAAGGCCCCCCGTGATTACATTATGGGTGGCGCAGGCATAATGTGGTGCAAGGGTTTACAAAGTGGTGCAATGCATGCATTGCACCACTTTAAAAATATGGTGCAGCGTTTTTGCTAATGCCACATTAGCGTAAACAAAACATTACGCTAATGTGGCGCAAGGTGGTGCTAAGGGCTTCTTAAATATGGCTTAAGTCTCCTATTCTGCCCAGGTGGTACAGCAATAAACCCCATAATCCTAACATGCAAGCAATCACAATCAATATTCCCTGTACAATTTTTAATAACACCCCATTTCCAAATTTGACTAAGCCAATTCCCCCATGAAGCAAATTCTTTTCCAACTCTTTCCCAAACACCTGGTTCTTCCAATTCCTTCAAATCCTTACTTAAGTTAGACAGATTAGTGAGTAAATCTCTTATCTCCTTGTCATTATTTGGTATGAATGAGCAACAATGCCTAGCATTAATCATCTTACAGACTCCGCCGCCTTTCGCTAAAAGAATGTCTAAAGCAAGCCTATTTTGAAGCGTCATAGCTCTATCTGTTGCTAATTCATTATCTAACATGAGTATTGCCCCTGTGAAATTCGTCAGCATGTTATCCACAATAGTAAACAACTTTCGTATCTCGATTGAATTTAAAATGACTCTTACTGAAGGAATCAATGCACCAAAGATATCTCCCACAATTGCAGAAGAGGTTTCCCTCCTCTGTCGCTTATGATGTAACTCAGTCAATTTCGGTATTTTCTTTAAGTCATCTATCTGATAAATCTTTGGGAAAGCTATTCCCAAATAACATGTCCCATACCATCCTCTTGGAAGACGGTAATATGCATTAAGTCCAAATGTATAATAGATTCCAGGAATCGCAGGGTGCGCACCATTCAACATAAAAGGCCACTTACTCTAAAACAAAAACACATGCCTACATTCACTCGTTCCCACAAATATGGTGTCAGTGCATGATTTTGGCCTATATAAACACAAAGCTTTCCTAAGTGTAAGGCATCTAATGCTAACGCTAATTTCCCTTGTGTCTAAATTGCGGTATAAGCATAATAATTCTTGTAAGTCCTTTTCTCTAAGCCTTTCTCTAATTTCTCCTTTAATACTTTTCTTCTATCATCAGTGTGCCCTATAAAGCTCTTTTCTAAAGGTGTAAGGAAGAATGTGAGATTATTTTTGTGAGCATAAGCTGTTCCAAATGTTAGTGTGGGCTCAAAGAATCCTCTAACTAATACTATATCATACTCCTTTGCTACCTGACTCAAATATCTAATTAGAGGAGAAAACGAAAACACAAAGTCGTAGTTAGATTAAGAAATACTCTATATACTTGGTTATAGCATTTTATCAGTAGCAAACTACAGCTTATTCCATAAATTTATGGAAGACTATGGTACGTAATTCCTTCCTCTACCGACGAAGGAATTTGCATACACACAAGACAATCCCTTGCATCCATGGTCTCAACATACTCATCAACAAGCGATAGAAAACATTAGAAAAAAGCTCTCCTTGAACATCAGTATAATCATGTAAATATTGCTCATCTAACTTAAACCTCACTAAAGCTGTTAATGTAGTAGTTTCAGGAATGGAAGTCATAGTAGCTCTTTTCATGTCAAGAACAGACATTCCCACAGTCATCACTATAAACATTATTCCACATGTAATTGCCAATCCAACACTCATGTAGCTAAAGCACTAAGCTAATTCTATCTTGAATAGTTAACTCAGCCATGATCTGTAAAGAATCAGAAAGCAGAAGTAACTCTTATATAAAGTGCAGTAAAGGAAGAGTGTCTTCTCTCACAATTCAGTTTCACACACAGGAACCCCTTTTCTTTGTTAATATCGATTAGAAACTTTTCTCATCCATTTTTTTCAATGTCAAATCGGGTTATCAATGTCTCTTCCAGTTTACTCTATTTAACAGTCTCTTTATTGGTTTCTCCAGATTAGCTCATCAAATTCAGCTCCTCGATCACCTTCAGGTTACATCAAGGTACTGACTCAGAACTTCTCTATCAAAACAAAAGGACATGAACTCGTGTTGCCATTCATTAATGGTTGCATATGCCCATTCTGGACCTGCGTATCGTCAACTTGCAATTCTCTTTCTTTTCAACTTTCGATCACCACTTAGTTCTCCTTCGCTCAATTCTTCTTTTCTTGTTGTGTCTTCTTCTTCCTCTATTGTTTCATTTGTTACTAGTTCTTTCTTTTTCCCTATCTGCGATTCAGGCCAGTTATCTCCTTTCCTTGATCGTCCTGTCGATAATTTTCTCAGGATTGGACTCTTCTCCTTTTCTTTTTCTGTGGTGTTTTCTCTTGATGGACCTGCAATGGGCTCAGGAGGAGTCGGATCACTTTGACTTTGATCCGTCTCAACTCTTTCTCCCTCTTGGTCTGGCACTTGCTCCGTTTGCTTTTCAACACCGTCTGCTTCTGGGAGAACTTCTGCTGAGCAAAGCTCTCCTGCTGTATCCGTGGAGATTGATTCTTCTGCACCCTCCTGTAATTCTTTTCCTTTTTCTCTTACAGGGGTAATTGAACCACCTTCCACGAACCCTGGTTCAACTTTAGGCTCTCTTAACTCTTTTGCCGGTTCAGGTACGACAACCTGTTTCGCTGTTGTTGGTGCTCTCAACAACACTTCTTCATGCTCCTGTGGATACACCAGTCTATTTGTATGACTCGCGTGTATCCAGTTCGGAAGTCCTGCCCACTTCACTGCTATCTTTGTTAGGACCACCGTGGCTCCAAACACGTCTTGCGAACGTGCTTTCGGACAACGACCCAGTCTCCGGCCTTCAGATTGTGTCCTGGATCATGGATGAGTGGCAGGGAAGTGTCCTGCACCTGCTGAGAGAAAGAGCGAACCACATCAGCCAGACCCTTGCATTAGTCCAACACCATATCATCTGTAATATTTACAAGTACATTGGCTGGAACTGCTGGTAATCTCATTGCTCTACCCATGAGGATCTCATGAGGCGACAATCCTGTCTTTTTGTCGGGTGTGTTTCTCATCGACATCAACACCAAAGACAATGTATCTGGCCATTTCAGATTTGCAGCTGCACACATTTTTGCAATTCTTGTTTTTAAAGTACCATTCATCTGTTCCACTAGTCCTGATGCTTCAGGACGATAGCTACAATGCAACTTCTGCTCGATGTTCAATCTGCACATAAGAGTTTAATCACCTCGTTATTGAAGTGAGTTCCCCTATCTGATTCTAAAGAGATCAGAAACCCGAAACGTGGTATCAATTCTCTAAGTAACAACTTTGCAACTGTGAGACTATCATTCCTTTGTGTGGGGTATGCTTCAATCCAATGACTAAAAACACACACAACCAACACATACTTCGAACCTCCACACGCAGGTATCTCAATAAAATTCCATGCATTCTGCTGAATGGTCCTCATTGTCTTCCAATGTGACTCAAATGTACCACTGTCCCTTTTCCCATGTTAAGCTGATGACAAATTATACAGCGATGACATACTGCTTCTGCCACTTGCTGAAATTTAGGAGTGAACCAGTCTATTTTGAACAACTGAACCATGGCATCCCTTCCAATGTGTGCCTGTCCCTGATAGTAGCGGACCAGTTGGGACAACAAACTATTTGGCAAAACCATCTGGACCTCCTCTGAAACCCAAATTTCATCAGGTCTTTTGACACATTTAAACTTTACCAACAGTCGTTTCTGTTCCCGGTCAACATTACTCTGCAGTGTTTTCAACTCTTCCATGGTGTCAATCACTTTCAAAGCAAAACTTGTACATGTGTTTTCTTCTTCTGACATCATTTCCCACTTGCTTTTGAACACTATACAATTCAATGCACACAAAGACTTGATCTGCATATCCAATTCCTAATGAGATGTAGTCCTGTGTCTTTTGGTGAGCACTGCATTTCACCACAGCAATTCTTCAGGTAACTGTATTGCATACAACAATTGCTTTATCCTGTGCCATTTCTCACTGGTGAACCAGTAGAGGTCAGGAAACCTCTTTGCAACCACAATTGACCAAAATCATTAACAATTCCAAATCCGCATTGACTATCCGTATAGATAATAACTCTCAATCTAGCAGATACATGGCACGCTCTAGTAAGAGCTACCAATCCTGCCACTTGTGCAGAATACACTCCTTGAAGCCAGGAAGCTTCTAAAGCACCTGTAATCATGCACACAGCATATCCTGCTCTCAATGTCCCTGTACCATCTCTCAACAAAGACAGTTTGGTCATTTTCTTCCAATTGTGTATCTCTGATATAAGGCCTTGGTTTTGTACACAGCTCAGTTACCTCAAGACAATCATGCTCAATGTCTTCTTCCTTTTCAATTTCAACAATGTCACTGGGAAGCAATGTTGCCGGCTTCAGCACTGTACATCTTTTCAATGTTACTTTTGGTGCACCTACAATGCTCGTCTCATACCTTGCCTTCTGGTACCAGTCAAATATTGCATTTTCGTCCTTGTCAGTAATATCTCAACAGACTGAGGAACCATTACCGTTAAAGGGTATCCCATCACTACTCCCTCACATTGAGAGAGACTTTGACCAACTGCGGCAACTGCACGCATACAACCTGGTAAAGCTCCTGCGACTGGGTCCAAGGTAGCTGAAAAATAGGCTACTGGGTGAAAAGCACCTCCATGGACCTGTGTCAAAACAGACAAAGAACAATCATCACATTCATGACAAAACAATGTGAATGGCTTCGTGTAATCAGGCATTCCCAACACTGTAGCTCTGCACAAATTCTCTCTCAACTCAGTGAATGCTTTCATCTGTTCCTCATCTAGTGTAATGGGGTTTGAGACATCCTTGTGTGTCAGCTGCTGTAATGGTTTGGCAATCTCATCAAAATTTGGAATCCACTGTCGACAGTAGCCTAACATTCCCAGAAACCTTCTGACACCTCACTGTGAACTCGGTGGACTTCTTTGCAAAATCAGTGTAATCCTTTCTCTGGATATTCTCCTTGATCCCTTCTCAATCTGATGAACCAAATATTTCACTGACTTCTGACAGTACTGCAATTTCAAAGGTGAAACCTTATGTCCAAATTTTCCCAAATGATACAATAGGGCAATCGAGTCATACTTACACTCCTCCCTCGTTCTTGCAGCAATCAATAGATCATCAATGTACTGTACTAGAGTTGACTGGTACTGGTACGCTAGTTCCAATGACTCCAAGTTCTTTTTCAGAATCTGGTTGAACAAAGACGGTGACTCAGTGTATCCTTGTGGAAGCCTGTACCAGCTGTAGACTTTATCTAGGAATTTGAAACTAAAAAGAAACTGACTATCCTCATGAAGAGGCACAGAAAAGAAAGGCTGGGACAGGTCAACCACTGAGAAATCACTCTGCTTCGCATGGAATCTGAAACATTATTACTGCAGGAATTGGCACTATAAGACAATACTTGACTACCATTTCATTCACTTTTATCAAGTCCTGTACAATGCGCACTTTCCCACATGGCTTTTTATGCCCATTATCAGTGAATTACATGGACTGCTCAACACTTCTTTCAAAACTCCTTGCTTCATAAAATCTCCAATTATCTGCGCCACTTTTATCATGACATCCTGTGCCATGTTATACTGTGGAAGCTGAAGAAACACTACATTCAGCTTCAAAGTGGCTTTCATCGGTTCCACGCCTTTAATCAGACCTACTTCTTTACCTGTCAGGTCCCATACATTTTCTTGTAGAGTTCCCTGCCAATCTGCATGTAATTCTTTCACAGCATACATTGGGAAAAACTCAATTAATGGGTATTCTTCATTAATACCTCCACTTTTAATTCCAGAAATGTGTTCTTCCTCATCATCACTATTTGTCTGTACCACTATTCCAGCAGTTGGACAATTGATCGAACATCTGGTCTTGCACAATAAGTCCCTTCCCAGTAGGGATACTGGACTTGAGTCCCAAATCACAAACCTATGTAATCCCTGGAAGTTGCCAATCTCTACCTGCACTGGATCTGTGTTTGGATTTGTCAACTGTTTGTTGGCTACTCCTATAACCTGAACTGTTCTGCCTGAAAGAGGTAAGTTTGGAACTTCTGCACTTCTCACTGTAGAGCGTGTTGCTCCTGTGTCCACCAAGAATGAGGCTCTGTGACCCATTACCTTCCCTTCTACAAAGGGCCCTCACTGATCTACTTCTAATGAGGCTGCACGCACACACGGTCCTTCATCTGATCTGTCACTCATCCATTCATCGTTTATTTCATTCTCACTATGTATTGGGAATTGGGGCACTGTTCACTACTTCTGTCCTGTCTCTGCCCTGTGACCTGCTGAATAAGCATCATCTGTTGCTATCCCTTCGGGGCTTGAGGTATCTGCATTTGCTTTCTAGGTACCATAGGAACCTGCTGCTGTATCGGTTGCAACTGTGTCAATTGTGCACAAGGCATTTGCATTTGTTGCATAGGTTGGAAATCCTGCATTTGATTCATGTTACTCTGAAAATTCAGATTTAGCCCTCTCATTCTAGCGACCTTCACAGTTTGGAATGTATTGACGTCACCACCTTGCTGAACAGCACCATCCTGCACCATCAACGGACACTCCCACTTCCAGTGTCCCACGTTTCCACACAGGTGGCACGGTAACATCTTTTTCATTCCGTGCACATCACTCTGAACCACTACTGTGCTCAAATCCGGTTCATGATTCATACTGACTCCATGACCCCTACCTCTCACTTGAGGTTGAAACATGACAGTTCCTTGCTGCTGTGGCATCTGTTGTACTAAAGCTCCTTACACACCTGTTTGAGCTGCCTTAATCTGCATCACCATTGCCTTCTCCTTCAATTTCTTCTCTTTCAACTCAATCTCATCACTACAGTATTTCGCATACTGCTACACCTCATTAATTGGCTTTGCTTGCCAACAAATCAAATGACTCTTAATCATCTGCTCTATTTCAGGTCTCAATCCTTCGACAAACCTAAACACAAAGTGCAGCAGGTCTTTCAGCTCAATCGCTTCTTCACTCTTTGAACGCCTTCAGCAATCTCTCAGCGCTGGATGTATTCCGATTGGTATTCAGACTATCTAACCACTCGCTCAACTGCTGTGCTGTTAATCCTTGAAATGAGATATTACTGGCATTTGGCAATGGCACCTGTTGTATTGCTGCACCCGGAGTTTGCGGTGTCAGAAGCTTCAAGTTCTGACTTACACTCAGACAGTTTACGGCATCTGGAAGCTCAACAAGTGGACTAAGATCCATTAGTGGCCTAGAGCCATCAAAGGTCTGACGCATAGATGATATTACTTGCACATGGTCTCTCACCCCCCTCCTCACAAGGCTCTGTGACATTTCACCCTGTTTAGCATTCGGCTTCTCTTGTGCAAATAATTGTATCACTTGACTAACAGTAATTGGCAACGATATTGCATCTGGTGCAGCTCTGGCAACCGCATTTTGTGGAAGGGCTACTCCCATACTCTGATTCATCACTGGTGTCCCATCTGACTGTGTCCCTGTCATTCGCAACTGATCCAAAATTCCCAAATTAAACGTTCCATGCTCTGGAAATGCTAAAGCTCCCTGTTTGTCTGTCAATTTGCACCACTGCTTTATCCAAAGACATGTCGCGACACCTTGCTCCTCCATTACAATATATGCCGGAGAATTTTCCGGTGGGGTAGGCTCCCCAACTGTCGCCTTTATATAAGAATCGCCCTTCATGGCACTCCTGAATGCTTTGAAAAACGTAATCTTTCTATCTTTTGTGTATTCGAATCAATAAGGAAATGACTCTTACTCCCAAGATTCTCCTCACCCGCCTTCTCCACCAATTGTCTCTTGCAGATGGCTGCCAATCCACTCGCGACTCTTCTCACTAACCAACCTATCCCAGCACGACTCACTCTGACGTCACACTCACGCACTGCAGCTGACAATGTCTTTCGGCTTGTCCTCCTAATCTCCAATTCACACAAAACGAATGCAAAATTATTGAGAGCACTTAACCAAAAACTCAATAACCAAAATAAATCATCTGGTTTACTACAGGAAGGTACACAATCGCTTCAGAGACCTTACGGATTTTCACTGATGGCACTTTCGCTCAAACAGATATTTCTCTTTCTCAGTCTCCCACATTTGCAAGCGAAATTCAACCCACAACTTTGGTCAATAGGTCTGTTCTGGTGCACATAGAACTCACCAAATCTCAGTCGAAAATTTCTCTTACTCACTTAACTCACACACTGACTTGTTGACCACTCCCGATCAACCTACTAAACCAGACAGATTACAACATATAACCAAGTGTCTCCTACACTTGTCAATATACTCCGGAGTCTTAGACCACGCAGGGTCCGTACATCACCAACAACCACATGAACAATTTGTTAGCACAAAGCGCCACACACTTATGAAGTTTGATGACTTCCCTACTCTCATAATGCGGAGTATGCACACTCCTACTAACCTCAACTGGAGTACGCAGACTCCCTACTTTACCTCACATACATCACAATTCACCTGCGGTTTTTCATAAGCCTTTGCAAGCGCAACCTACCACTTTAACACTTTTACAAGAATGCCGAGAACATACCCGGCTCTACTAGCAGGATCCAGGATCTGGGAAAGTCATTTCTGGGTTTAAGGGGACATCATCTTTGCTACAATTGCCATTTCAGAAAAACAAAATTCAAACCTCATAAAATAAACAACTTAACCCTAATTCAAAATTATCACCATAACAACTAATCACCAAATAACTAGTTCTCCAAGGAAACTAACCATCAAACGGCTACCAAAAACTGCTGACGCGCCTGGTCCTTAGTAAGTAAACTTACACGGGGACACGTATAGGCCGATGAACCTTTTGGATCGCGTGGAGTATCCTAGCCAAGTAGTGACCAGTGTGATTAATACATAATCATTAACTACTGATAAGAAACATCAATCAACTGATAATTTCATCTACAATTCATAATTGACCACAACTCAAAATACGTTATAACAATTTTATTCTCTATTGGTTACAATACTATGGCATATGGTTAAATTCAAATTCTATTTAATCAACTCAATATCAGTTCGTTAATGACCACCAATAACATAATCTAATTAATTCTTGTAAGCACATTCGCTCTAAAGACACAACATAAGATAGCAAAACTGAATAAGCAATCATTAATAGCAGAGTTCAGCAATTCAGTCCGTCAATCATTTGTCACTGTCAGCGTCACCCAAGATAACACTACCTAACCAGATTAGCATCAGCATGTGGGAATTCATACGCAAACAATTTGGAAAACAAAATTTTGGTCATAGCATCGTGTTTGGGCCACAATAAGGAGGATCTTTGCTCACAATACACCTATGCTATGAACATATGTTAGCTCTCCTCAACTTATACCACTCAGCCCTGGCTCATATAATCACAGAGAATAAATCTTTATCCATCAGCATCTATTTATCACAGATCTCTTTTAGATGCTTGCCCAAGTCATATTTTAAACAGAATGAAAACTGGAAATTTCTGACCAACCATCTGATACTTTTGGATTTGCATGGCTTTCATTTCAACCCTGGAATCATGGTGGCAGTGGTCCTGCCACATTCTGGTCATCCTGACAGCTGTGTGCACATGTGAAAGCAATGTTGACCTTGCTGAACATAAAAGTGGTTATTTCAGTCTAAATTGTAGCCCTTGTATAAAGTGTCTGTTCTTTGCATATTTTAGACACCTAGATGTCCTTCCTTGCATAGTATTTGCTCTCCTGCAAACATCCTGGAATATTGGAGTGTTAACGGGACCCTTTATGATAAATTATTACACATTGGGACTCGTTTTAGGCCAATGGATCTTTCGACCCTGTTAAGAGACACCTTAGGACAAGATAGCTAATCAACATGTCAATCAATACGTCAATAATATCATCAAAGTTTATTACCACATTACACTTTACTTTAGTCAAAGACATTTAGTTAAACTCAAGACACCAACATGACCTTTCAGTCATGAATAACCACACCAGTTTAGTATAATTTAGTGATATTTATTCCCTATTGGTTACAAAACTACTAGCAAGTTTATTAGTCTCAAAACCAAGAAACACAATAGCATAGTCACAATATGACAATTCTGATAAGATTTCATCAAAGCAAGAATCACAAACATTAGAATATAGCAAGGCGTAAACATAGACTATCATCAGCAGAGTATATCAGTCCATCGTTCAACAAAGCATAGATTCAGTAATTTGCATAGTATTTGCTCTCCTGCAAACATCCTGGAATATTGGAGTGTTAACGGGACCCTTTATGATAAATTATTACACATTGGGACTCGTTTTAGGCCAATGAATCTTTCGACCCTGTTAAGAGACACCTTAGGACGAGATAGCTAATCAACATGTCAATCAATATGTCAATAATATCATCAAAGTTTATTACCACATTACACTTTACTTTAGTCAAAGACATTTAGTTAAACTCAAGACACCACCATGACCTTTCAGTCATGAATAACCACACCAGCTTAGTATAATTTAGTGATATTTTTTCCCTATTGGTTACAATACTACTAGCAAGTTTATTAGTCTCAAAACCAAGAAACACAATAGCATAGTCACAATATGACAATTCTGATAAGATTTCATCAAAGCAAGAATCACAAACATTAGAATATAGCAAGGCGTAAACATAGACTATCATTAGCAGAGTATATCAGGGCATCGTTCAACAAAGCATAGATTCAGTCATTTGTCTATTTGCATCTGTTTAGTGAACCCCTCTCAACTAACCTCTAATTAGCATTGGCATGTTGGGCTTCATGCAAAACAATTTATTAACATCAATTTGGAAAAACATCTAACTATGGCTCCTGTCAAAAGAAAAGCAGTTGGTACCTAGAATGGAAAAGGAAACAGACAATCACAATTCCATTGTCATATAGTTACCCTCCAAGTTTGGTCAGCACTCAGGTTCTCTCTTCGTCTTCAGGACATCAGTGGATTCAGCTCCGGCAAAAAGGGAAAAAATGGGGCACTTCCCTCATAAGGAGGTAAAGTGTAAATGGGCAATCTAAGGACAGAATGGTTTTAAGAACCAAACAGCAAAGTCTCTATGTAGAGTGACAAAGTGTCTGGGTCATAGCAAATAGCATCAGCATCTACCCCACTCCTAGTCTCCTGCTCCATAATTCTAATTCACTTCCTGGTGACAAGGGTTTTTATACCTTTTTCGTGGTACATTCCCCTAAAATCTAATTGGACGAGGGGTTGCGCCCCACTATCTTTAACCAATTGAAAACACATTAGCCTATCAAATTTGTTACCCCATAACAGTTCTCACGTATTTTATTGGTGCTTATGATTGACGTCTTTAATGGGTGGAATGTCCGGTATGATTTCATCGTCTTGTGGTCCTTTGCACATCTTCGGTCAGTGGCTCCATTGTCCGTACCGGTTTAGGCGACCTTGTAAATAATGTTAATCTACACTGTTGCATTCAGCTAAAAATGTTACCATAGGCAGGGTGAATTTCATGAGAACAGATCTACTACAGTTACATTCAGCTTCTAGCTTTTGGAAAAAAAAACAAGAGTTCATGTCCTTTAGCAAGTCAGCACACTGCACGTTCGAAAAATACATTTAATATAAGAGTCAGGCAGCTAGGCCTCGACTCATGCTAACTAAGGCCTACTGCTTTATTAGCAAGAATCTAATACATTTAGCCTTTCAACATTAATGTAAAATCACAATTTAATAAAATATTTCACCATTATTAGTTAATTTCATTAGTCCGCGTATACATTGGCGGCCACTCCCCGTGGTCACATTTCAAGTGCACGTTTTAGCAAAACATGTTAATGCAGTTTCTATGCGGCATCATTATACATTAGTTCATAAACATTTCATGTTAATATAGATTATATAAGCTACGCTCTCTCAGGAGGATGTAGCAGATATGTCATGGCTATACCTGGAACCAATTGCCCATTTCCTATCTTTAGGGGGCTTACATGGCAAATACTGTGTGTCATGGTGGCTATTCTTAGTATCTCATCAGGAGCATCACCATGTGAAGCTGAATATGAGTGCCATCAAACAATTAAAGATTTTAACCAATACAATGCAGTTTCTTTGTTGTCCTCATATGGTACTGAATGAATGTCCTCTACCCATCATCAATTACATCAATATTATTGGCCCTTCAAGACTTTTGTGTAGATGTTTTGGGTCTTTATATTAATGGCAGTCCCCTTCATCAGGACAAACCCTCACTCTAGAGGCAAATCTCATAATGTCTTCTCATACCCGTCTATTTACTTAAATATGTGGATAAAATGGCCCCCATACAAACTATGATTTTTGTGGCCAATGGTAATTTGCAATATGTATGAAAAGGTGTTGTACTGTTTAGAGAACCAATATGCATTCTTATATAGATTCAATGAAGATTGATAAAATATTGAACATAAATAAATCCTTCCATTGTAATGTGGTTATAGAATCATATCTAAGGACATTGCAAGACCCTTTCTTTTATAGCCCTTAATACTTAGGTGATTCAATCTGAGGTATTGATAACCTCAATATTAATAATTGTCATTAGAAGTAGGGTGTATGCGTACCTCTTTGAGGGACAGTTAAGTTGCACCTTATGTGCATTCTGATAATTTCTTGTAAATTCATACTGTTATTGGCATGGCGGGAGGTCTATGAGTTTGTCACTGGTAAGAACTCTAAATGATGCTCTTAGCTTTTGTCCCATTCTCTCTTATTATAAAATGTTCATAGAAAATGTTCCTCTGGGCATCATTTTATCAGTGTAGCCATTACCAATCTATTGTATACATTACTCATATGGAAATGGCTCATAAATGTAATTATTAGACATTTGTAGAAATGTAGTTCGCATTAACATTCACTCAACTTTCCTTTACATTTTGGTCTTTTTGGGGCAGATTTAAGAGCCCTTAGCGCCTCCTTGTGCCATATTCGCATACATTTTTTGTATGCTTATGTTGCCCAACGAGGCCAAAATCGTCACTCCAAATTTACAAAGTGATGCAACACATGCACTGCGCTATTTTGTACCCTTTGTGCTACAGTATGCCTGCGTCAGGCATAATGTATGCAAAGGGGTATTCCCCTTTTAGGGGAAATCCAAGAGATTTTTTTGCGCCATTATTTACGGCACGTTTAATGCCTGCTCAAAACAGGCATTAAAAGAAGGCACACCATTGTTTACTATGGGCTTTGCAGGATTAGTGTCAACATTTTTTACGCTAATCCTGCAAAGTTCTGAAATAGCATAAAAAATGTTGAATCAAGTTCCGTAACTACCACCGTGGTGTGCCTTTCTTAGATACGGTGCACACATGGTGGCGTTAAGGGGGCGCTAAAAGGTGCAAGAAAAGTGGAGGTGCACTGGAGGCACTGCCACTTTTTTAAAATCTGGTCCTTTATGTCTTAATCTCTCTTGATTCCTTCAATATCTTGTCCTTTTTCTTCATGTTTTAAAAGAACAATACCCATTTTGCTTTTAACCTACCTTATCACTATGTTGAATATGTCATTGCAGACCTATTTGCTTTATATTCTTAAATTTTTTCCAAATATTCAATTCCTCCACCCCTTCCTTTTTACTCGAGCAATCAAATTCTTTACACGTCCATGGTATTGGGATTTGTATCCTTCTCATTATTTCTCTTGTCATTGTCTTCATTTGTTCCATCTTCTTCAATGAGCTCTTCCTGCTTATAATCTGCCAAGAGAGTCCTTCTGGGATTTGTTTTGAGATCATTTTCTCTGTGGTTCATTTTCTTTTTCCTAATTTCGTTCTTCTATTCCCTACATGTATTTCTTTGTTACCACATGTACTTTATCAATACATTTTACATCCTTTCATTTATTTGTGGACATTTGCTAAAAATATCGGTTTGTCCAATATATGGTTGTCTTTTGCCGCATATTATCTCCCTCCCCAATTGTTTACTCCCTTCGGTTTTAATATGGTTCTGCGTACAATCTAAGTTGAATTAGTTAACTAAAGATGAATGTATATATTGTGTCTCCCTAGTTACATCTTGTGACTTTGAGGCTGGCATGTGCGGCTGGTATTCAGAATCCTCTATGAAAAACATTCCATGGATTCTTAAAAGGGCAGATAGCAATATGGCACAGGACATAGCTCCTCTGGAAGACTGCAGCCACAATAACAAAGGTAAGGCAAGTGCTTGAGTTAGAAGTAATTATTCTCATACAGAGATTTTGAAAATGAATGGAGGAACAAGTATGTGGAAAAAGTCAAAATGAAACTCTTTGAAAATGGTTTAATGGTAGGAGGGGAAGTGCCCTGAACCACGACTTTGGAACAACAAAGTCGTCTACAATGCAAGCGTAACCACCCTTGCCGGAACAATGACTGGCTTTTTCTCTGCATTAACCACGCATGTGCTAAACAAAGCACATGTGTGGTTAAGGCAGAGAAAAAGGCAGAGTGGATCGGGAGAGGGTGCAGTCAGGTAAGTGTGGTTGGGGAAGTTTGTTTTTTAGCGGCGGGGTAGGGGTTAAGGGTAGTTTGGTTTTTAGTGGTAGGGTGGGGGATCGGGGTAGTTTGATTTTTAAGGGCAGGGGTGGGGGATGGGGAAATTTGGTCAGGTAAGTGGGGTTGGGGTAGTTTTTTTGGGTGGGAGTGGATTAAGGGCTTTGGACGGGCTGGGGGTCAGGGTAGTTTTATTTTTAGGGGCAGGGGTGGGGGTCAGGGAGCTTGGTTTTTAGGAATGGTGGGGTGAGTTTTTTTTAGGGTGGTGGGGGTAGGGGAAGGTTTTAGGGCTCAGGGTGGGTGGGGGTAATAGGGTAGTTTTGCTTTTAGGGGTGGGGTCGGGTAGTTTTGTTTTTAGGGGTGGGGTGGTGGGGTCGAGGTAGTTTGGCTCTTAAGGGTGGGGAGGTCAGGGTATTTTGGTTTTTAGGGACAGGGTGGGGGGTCAGGGTAGTTTTTTTTTTAGGAGTGGGGTAGTTTTGTTTTTAGAGGTAGGGGTGAAGGGTCGGTTGTTTTTAGGGTGGGTGGGGTGTTGGGGTACTTTTGTTTTTTAGGGGCGAGGGTCAGGGTAGTTTTAGTGTTAGGGGTGGAGTACTTTTGGGCCTTAGGGCGGGTGGGGGTTGGCATGCTTGAACCATGCATACCATTCCCACATATGCCTTTACTAGATAAGCTTTCACAACGAAAAATCATGGTAAAGGCATGCGTGGTAAAGGCATCCGTGGTAACAACGTGGTCAGGCATGCATGGTTCTCGCATTACTTGTTCCATCATATATTCATACTCGGATCGTGGTGATTTAAATATCTACTCTCTTTACATTATAGGATGTGGTGACATAGGATGTACTAGCATTTAGCGCTGCACAGCAGAAGTGGGAAAATAGACAATTCAAAAAAAGACTACTGTGCATCTGGCATAGTTTAACTCTTCTTTGATGTTCGGAACAGTTATATTTTGTCAGACTAGTATATGCGTTTGGTAGAAGCTGGCAGTGCTTTTATTTGTTGATAAGCAAGAAATACAGAGACACCAAAGCTGACCACGAGAGTTTTAGAGAGAACTTTGAAATGAAGGCTGAACACATTTGCTTATTAATGAATGTATTTTTAATGAGACAATTACAGAGGCAGAACAGTGCTTTTTGTGAGATAACCTTTCGAAACTGAATAACACCCCAGCCTTTTTTATTTGAATGAAGAAATGAACAAAAAAGAAATTACGTTTCACTAAACAGACGTGAAGTGCAGAGAGTCTCCCACTCTGTCCTTACCTGTAGGAGCTGGATACAGGTGTGAAGTTATCCTCCGAAATGCGTTTGGATCCAAACCGTTTATTAGAGCCTGTATTTTTATGGAACAAGTATAGAGATGGCAACACTTTTTACGACACATTTCTTAAAGGATACAGACTTTAACCACCATTCCCTGCAACAAAATGTCCAGTTGCCCCTAGCATGCTAACAATTGATAGATGGCAACAGCTTGATATAGACAAAATGAGAGGAGCCCCTCAAAGAACAACAACGTTTTTAAGTTGTTGCAGTAAATTCATGATGCAGTAATCACAGATAAGCACAGTCTACTTCAACATTGGCATGACTACTGGAAAGAATGGCTTTTTGGAATTAATTTGTGAAGGAAAACATACATTTACAGAACGAGCTACCTAGATATGTGATACAGACCATCGGAGATGTTCTAACATTATCTACATTACTAGTCTAAGAGGAACAGTTAAAAAGTCAAATTGGCAGGAGAGTTCATTGTGCATTTTTAAAGAAATCAGAGATGCTCAACGTTTTTAGAGAAAACGCAACCACAAAGTGAGTGACCCCTCCATGCAGGATGGACACTGACTACAGTACAGGACTTCTCAATCATGATACAGAAGAACGGGCTTGTGTACAAATGATGGGCTTGACAACACAAGTGCAGTGCTTAATCACGCTGGAGCTAAAACAGACAGATCCGGTTGTGGATGTAATTTTCTGCTGTAGAAACGTTTGCCCCGGTACTATTTAAACACACATATGAATAAAGTTATTTCAAAAGTTTGACATGTGGGTGAATTTTCACCATCATTCCACAAATGTCAGTAGGACTGCTCCTTTTACAGCCCTTAATGTTCATCGTCAGATTAAATAAAGTTAAGCTACAGGCATGTTTTGTGGCCAAGCTCTATTGCCTTCCCAACCACATAAGTGCGGCACAACTTTTTATGATGCTTACTAGTGAAAAACAGATAAAAAAACAACATTTAATTTAATTTTTTCCATGAAGGCGGTGACCTGACATCTTAGTTAATTTGGCTATATTAGCTAATTTGCACCAATTAAGGCTTTACTCGTTCTGATGATGTTAGGACATATGCAATTTCTCCAATGTTATAGTATTTACCTTAAGTTCCTTTGTTACAGTAAATATCTTTGTTTTAGCTTTGTTTTAGAAATATATTCTGTTTTAGTTCTTTTGTAAAATATATAGGCAACCAGATTTCGATATGGCAAGAATTACACTGGTCCTTGAGCTATACAAAGGTCTGAACAAACTGTTTTTCTAGTCTAATAAGAACTAAGAATGGACGAATGGAAAGGCAAATAAAGGGAGTTCTAATGAAAAGAGAATGTATGTCATCTCATGGAGATGAGCAGGTTAAATTTACAGAGCTGGTGCTTTACTGTGTACTACTTTGATCATACAAATCTACAGTATTCCAAGGTGTAAAATTTGTGATGTGTGGTCCTGCAAGTCCCAGAAGCAAAATCTACATTATTGAAATATTCAGATGATTAGCCCTGAAGTTGAAGCAAGCAATCCTCAACTCTTTGATAGATACAGTCTCCTGGTATATGGTTGTATATGCATGTCATAAGTATACATGTGCAACATATCCTCCTAAAATGTGGGAAGTTTGTTTCATCGGGCACCGTAGCCGTGGAGAATCTGTGATACAATCCGTGATACAACTAAACAGTGAGGTGGCCTACATGCAAAATTGAAATTGAAGGACCTGAACCCCAGTTCTGTGGCAACAATCAGCATGAACTACTGTACTGTCAATACCTTTAAAGGCTTACTTATGATGTCTAATGTGTAGATGAAATATGCACGATACTGACACAAGTTTTGCTTAACTTCTAGTCTTCTAGTCTTAACTAACTCGCTAATGACCATGTCAATAGTTTTAGAGCTGCAGTGAAGGTGACCAAGGATAAGTAAACATTAGTTGTCTTTTTAGATAGAATTTTGTATTTGTGACTGCTTCACAGGCTTTACTTTTGTCATCAGAATGCCAGGGTCATAAAGAAGTGCTTCAGCATATAGTTAGTGCTTCCCAATGACTCAGGACTATGCTGATGTGTTGCATGAGAAAGAGGAAAATAACAGGGTGGCCAGTCATGATCAATTTTGAGATGCAGATATTATAGCTAGGCTACAGACATCTGAAGTGAGTAAGGGCCCACAGAGACATCCTGTTCTGAAATTATATAGCATGGTATGTTATAAAGCAGCCTGGAGAGTGGGGGATGGGTGAGGATTGGTCATAAACGGCGTGTTAGTATTTGAGTTTTTGGTTGAAGGGAATGTAAGCCCTCCTCAACCAACAACTACAATCCCTTGTCATGATGTCCTCTTGGACACACGTTGGTTCCCTATTTAGCTTCATCTTAAATTTTACATTTTGCACATTTTAGCTGCATTGCTTTTAGCATGGCATTTTAGCAATGGCATTTTACACACTTTACTTGCCTGATATTATTCTAGGAATATGCTGTACAAGTTGCTTGTTTTGATTAGCCTTTTCTCGATATATAATCAGCACGTTCTGTTCAATATAAGGAACACAATACAGAATATACTAGTGCTCGCTTTGGTCAGATTGTTTATTATCTTTACTACGTTCATAATAAACTTCGCTTTGTTTCACCTGGCTAATTATTACAGCTCATTCTCTCTATGTAAGATTACAAACACTTATTGCTTACCTCTCTTCTTTTTCTGCCTGGGCATGCATGAGTAATACAATGAAAGAGTGAGAACTGTTTCCATGACTTCCTTGGGAGTCAGAGTGTCAGGTTGTCACAGTCACATTTAACACATGCAGGGTTAGGGGTGTAGGTGAGGCACTATCGGTGAGCTAGGAGTTGGGCTGGCGGTTTCTGGAAGTGTGGAAAGACCTAGGGCCCGATTTAGAGTTTGGCAGATGGGGTTAATCCATACATCATGGATATCCCATCCACCCTATTATGATTCAAATTTATCCTATGGAAATCATTATATGGCTGACAGAATATCTGACACGTCTGTGATGGAGTAACCCATCTGCCAAACTCTAAAGCAGGCCCTTAATCTCCTACATTCTGAAGAACTGTTGTCCTAATATGCAGTCCTATTATTTTAATAGGAACCGTATAACATCCTGTCAGGGTGAACCATTACATTTTTTTAAAAAAAATTAACCTATGCTCAGTCCTGTGGTAGCTTGGCACAACAGCAGTCAGGCTTAACTCACAATCAAAGTATAAAGTATGTATGCATAACTTCAAACAGTATTTAAGTGAAACACAAAACAAGAAAACATCCCACAGCAATTAGAAAAATAAAGTACAATTTAGTAAATCGTTTGACATCAAAACAACAACAATATGATCAGTAGAACCGAAGTTATGAATTTTAAAAGTTTTTTCTGAAAAACTAGCAACTAACAGATCAAAGTGCCAACTATGGACATCTAGTTGCACAAGACCGGGGTAAAGACGAAGTGATGGCTGACCGGGATAAAGCATGGCCTGGGTATGTGAGGTGGATTAGTCCCAGTCTTCACTTTCCTTCAGACATAGAGGAAGTTTTGAAGATAAATGTCTGAGAAGGTAAAGTTCACCAGGGCAGGACAACCAGCAGTGTCCGAGAAGGAGACATCATCAGGGAGTCGCTGGACAAACTAGCAGTGAAGATTTCTATGTTCAGTTTCTTTTTTGGAAGTTAAAAATATCCAGCACATGCACAATTTTGCATGATTTTGCCATCAATAGTTTAATTGCCAATGTTGCAGTGATATTATCTATGATGCCAAAGAAGATATCAGGAATGGTGAAATATGTAGGAGTAATTGGCAGTGCATGGCAAGAGCTCAAATCACAGTTACCTTAGGGAACAAGGTATAGTTATTTGAGGTCACTAGAACTGGTGAACTTGAGTGGTTTTGTACATTTAAAACAGCATGTTTTAAATGACACTTTCACTAAACTATAATGTCCCTTTTAACCTCTACATCTTTCAGTGAAAGCCTTGTTTTTTTTAATGCAGAATAAGATATTGTTTATTACCATATAATGTCACTTTAACCATTATTTTTTCAGGGATTTGTTTACTTTGCTTTAAATAAAGTAACGTGTAATTACCATATGCAGTGCTAATCACCATGCACCCCTACCCCTGAAGTGAGATGTCAGCCCAGGGGGATGGGGTCCTCAGGTTCCTTTTAGGCTCAGGAAAGGGGCCTTGTGCTCCTACCCTTTATTAAACTATCATCCCCGGGGATGGGAAATTATTAATTCTACATACCAAATACAACTGCTCCTACTATTACAATCAGTGGCCCCACTGAGATTACTACTGCTGACCCTATCCCTCGTAGTCCTACTTCCCCATCTTTTACCAGTACCAGTGCAAACGTTATGTAGCATATCACTGTGTTCCCAATACAATTACAGCGACAAGCAGTGCTTAAACCTCTTCTACTGATTGTGTACTATTAATGCTATAACAACTGCTGTTAGTCATACTCAGATTTAACATTTCTGCCTTTAGTACATCTTTCTACTCCTACCCTTTCAACAACTCTGATTACCAATAAACCTTCTGTACTCATTGACCCAAGAGTCACAAAAATCCAAGCTCCCGAAAAACCTATAGCCAACAGGTCAAATTCTGAAATCTGCTTTGCGGAAATCATTGACGTCTGTCAGCTACTTCTAATTACCAAATTTGCCAATGCTTCCATTCACTCTGGAAAATTCCACATTTGCCCAAACAGACTGTGATCACTCCTCTATCAACGAAGTGCAACACATGACCCTGAATCACTTGCTGACTGCTCTCTGATTTCTGGTCTTTCCCATTTTGACAAATACGTGTCAATTGTTATTGTAGAGTAACTCATAGCTTACCTGGAGTAGCACTACATCCTTTATGATTTTTTGTTGTGTGTCCATTCCCTCTGAGATCGACACAACCAATATCAACTACAGAGAAAATTTGCTCATTGTCCTGTCTTGCATGAAGTGTAACCTTGTGCTCTGATCATCTTAGATCTCACACCAACATTTATTACAGTTAATCACAACATATTCCTTGAATAGTTTGCAATAAACTGTGGATTTGATAGGTGGGCTCTCAAATAGTTTTCCTCATTCCTTACCAACAGTTGCAATATGTAAAACTTGTCTCTTTTCTGTCTAGCTCAGCGAAATTGCCTGCCGTTCCCTTTACACTGAGTACTAGGTCATTGCCCTCTTAACATCTACAATATACTATGTAAAATTAAAAATCAAGGTATATAACTTATCTTACCATATGTATTAGGATGATACTCAAATCAATGTTAATGTCCCCAATGACCAAAATGTTTGCCTCAGAGCTTTGTAATGTCTTTTGTGCATGCACAACTGGATGAACAGCAACTAGCTCCAGTTGACTTCAGTAAGAAAGACTCAGCTTCTTGATCACTGCAACACACACACTACAATGGTCTTCACCATAAGACCCCCACCAACACTCTCTAAAAATCTCCAGAACTGGAGTTCTAAATTTGATATTAACAGGTCAATGACCCATCAAATGAAAAAAATGAACAAAAAAAAAAAAAAAACTTCTAACACTTTTTGTATATCTCAACCAATCCTGGTCTGTTTGCTTCTATCTCACAGTATCACAATAGTCTTTTGGGGATAATCTTTAGAATTCCTATTGCACAGATTTTGTACAGGATGCCTGGCTAACGCCTTGATCATACTGGAGATAGGCCAGAAATTTGTTGATCACTTCGTTCTGAACCCAAAGCACAATAACGATATCACTGTTTGGATGATGATTAAATGTTCTCAATCAAATGAAGAAATATTTTTAAGACACTATGGGCCTCATTATGACCCTGGCGGGCGGCGGAGGCCACCCGCCAGGATGCCGCCCTCCAAAATACCGCGCCGCGGTCAAAAGACCGCGGCGGGTATTACAAGTTTTCCCCTGGGCTGGCGGGCGGTTGCTGAAAAACCGCCCGCCAGCCCAGGGGAAAACGACCTTCCCACGAGGATGCCGGCTCGTAATTGAGCCGGCGGAGTGGGAAGGTGCGACGGGTGCAGTGGCACCCGTCGCGTATTTCAGTGTCTGCAAGGCAGACACTGAAATACTTTGCGGGGCCCTCTTACGGGGGCCCCTGCCGTGCCCATGCCATTGGCATGGGCACGTCAGGGGCCCCCAGGGGCCCCGCGACCCCCCCTACCGCCATCCTGTTCATGGCGGCTTTCCCGCCATGAACAGGATGGCGGTAGGGGGGGTCAGAATCCTCATGGCTGCGGAGCGCGCTCCGCAGCCATGGAGGATTCACACGAGCAGCGGAAAGTCAGCGGGAGACCGCTGACTTTCCGCTTCTGACCGCCGCGGTCAGAATGCTCGTTGGAGCACCGCCAGCCTGTTGGCGGTGCTCCCGTGGTCGGTGGCCCTGGCGGCCACCGGCCGCCAGGGTCAGAATGACCCTCTATGTGGGTCATTACGACCCTGGCGGATGGTGTAAAAGGTGCGGTAATACCGCAAACAGGCCGACGGACAAAAAAAGGGAATTATGACCCTGGCGGAAACCGCCAACAAAGACAGCCACTTTAACACACCGCCCGCCACGGCGGTACAGACAAGCAGCGCGGCGGTCACCGCCAACAGACAGGCGGGAGACAATGTACCGCCCACAGTATTACAACAGGCCAATCCGCCACCTTTTCCGGGGCGGATTCACCGTGGATAAAAACAAGGCAGAAACAGCTTGTGTTATGGGAAAACGCTCACCTTAACATATCCCACGAGGAACGACGACTCCATGGACCCCGAACTCCAAATACTACCTGCCCTTGTCTTTCTGCTCCTTTACGACCAACAGCGAAGTAGGCACAGAAGATACCGGTGAGTACTGCACCTACGACACGGGGAGGCAAAAGTTAGGGGGACACCCACCAAACACCCCCACCCTCGCATATAACAACATACACACCAATGCAGTCAAAAATATCACATTAACAACCCACAATCCCCCCGGAAGAATCAAAAGACAAAGAGAATTTCGGTCAAACATTGTAATGTGCCAATTTACATGTCATACAAAAATATACAGATATATATGTCTAAATCACTCATAATTATATATACAATACAAGAAGTAGTGCAGATATGTACACAACAATGTCTGTGCACCAACAGTCCAAAAATGCATGGGCGAGGCCCACAATAGATACCTGACCAAAATCGGAGAGAACACTGCTGGGGCATCAGATAGAAATAAAACAGGCACCTCAGGGGGAAGGGAAGGGGGGGCACCTCAGCCAGATGAATGAGAAGCCAGATCCACGACGGGGCTCCATGCCCATTGATGTATCCTGGGGAGTGCAAAGCCACAGTCTCTCAAGTCTCTACAGTGGGTGGGTTGCCCACTGTGCCATCCTGGGGAGTGCAAAGCCACAGTCTCTCAAGTCTCTACAGTGGGTGGCTTGCCCACTGTGCCATCCTGGGGAGTGCAAAGCCACAGTCTCTCAAGTCTCTACAGTGGGTGGGTTGCCCACTGTGCCATCCTGGGGAGTGCAAAGCCACAGTCTCTCAAGTCTCTACAGTGGGTGGCTTGCCCACTGTGCCATCCTGGGGAGTGCAAAGCCACAGTCTCTCAAGTCTCCACAGTGGGTGGGTTGCCCACTGTGCCATCCAGGGGAGTGCAAAGCCACAGTCTCTCAAGTAGATGCAGGTCTCCACTTGTTCTGGAGGGGGACTGGTGCCCAGACTGGATGCGTCTCCCCGTGAAAGTTCCTGTCCTGTCACTGTCCCAGCTGCACATGGGATAAGGATGCCTGATGTGGCGGTATATTCATTCCTACACGGTCCATGCCCTGTTCAGCAGTGCTTTGACATGGCGGTCTTTGCCCTGTTCAGCGGTGCTTTACCATGGCGGTCTTTGCCCTGTTCAGCGGTGCTTTGCCATTGAGGTTCATGACTGTTCAGCGGTGCTTTGCCATGGCGGTCTTTGCCCTGTTCAGCGGTGCTTTGCCATTGAGGTTCATGACTGTTCAGCGGTGCTTTGCCATGGCGGTCTTTGCACTGTTCAGCGGTGCTTTGCCATTGAGGTTCATGACTGTTCAGCGGTGCTTTGCCATGGCGGTCTTTGCCCTGTTCAGCGGTGCTTTGACATGGCGATCTTTGCCCTGTTCAGCGGTGCTTTACCATGGCGGTCTTTGCCCTGTTCAGCGGTGCTTTGCCATTGAGGTTCATGACTGTTCAGCGGTGCTTTGCCATGGCGGTCTTTGCCCTGTTCAGTGGTGCTTTGACATGGCGGTCTTTGCCCTGTTCAGCGGTGCTTTACCATGGCAGTCTTTGCCCTGTTCAGCGGTGCTTTGCCATTGAGGTTCATGACTGTTCAGCGGTGCTTTGCCATTGAGGTTCATGACTGTTCAGTGGTGCTTTGCCATGGCGGTCTTTGCCCTGTTCATCGGTGCTTTGCCATTGAAGTTCATGACTGTTCAGCGTGCTTTGCCATGGCGGTCTTTGCCCTGTTCAGCGGGGCTTTGACATGGCGGTCTTTGCCCTGTTCAGCGGTGCTTTACCATGGCGGTCTTTGCCCTGTTCAGCGGTGCTTTACCATGGCGGTCTTTGCCCTGTTCAGCGGTGCTTTGCCATTGAGGTTCATGACTGTTCAGCGGTGCTTTGCCATGGTGGTCTTTGCCCTGTTCAGCGGTGCTTTGACATGGCGGTCTTTGCCCTGTTCAGCGGTGCTTTACCATGCGGTCTTAGCCCTGTTCAGCGGTGCTTTGCCATTGAGGTTCATGACTGTTCAGCGGTGCCTTGCCATGGCGGTCTTTGCCCTGTTCAGCGGTGCTTTGCCATTGAGGTTCATGACTGTTCAGCGGTGCTTTGCCATGGCGGTCTTTGCCCTGTTCAGTGGTGCTTTGACATGGCGGTCTTTGCCCTGTTCAGCGGTGCTTTACCATGGCGGTTTTTGCCCTGTTCAGCGGTGCTTTGCCATTGAGGTTTATGACTGTTCAGCGGTGCTTTGCCATTGAGGTTCATGACTGTTCAGCTGTGCTTTGCCATGGCGGTCTTTGCCCTGTTCATCGGTGCTTTGCCATTGACGTTCATGACTGTTCAGCGGTGCTTTGCCATGGCGGTCTTTGCCCTGTTCAGCGGTGCTTTGACATGGCGGTCTTTGCCCTGTTCAGCGGTGCTTTACCATGGCGGTCTTTGGCCTGTTCAGCGGTGCTTTGCCATTGAGGTTCATGACTGTTCAGCGGTGCTTTGCCATGGCGGTCTTTGCCCTGTTCAGCGGTGCTTTGCCATTGAGGTTCATGACTGTTCAGCGGTGCTTTGCCATGGCGGTCTTTGCCCTGTTCAGCGGTGCTTTGCCATTGAGGTTCATGACTGTTCAGCGGTGCTTTGCCATGGCGGTCTTTGCCCTGTGCAGAGGTGCTTTGACATGGCGGTCTTTGCCCTGTTCAGCGGTGCTTTACCATGGCGGTCTTTGCCCTTTTCAGCGGTGCTTTGCCATTGAGGTTCATGACTGTTCAACGGTGCTTTGCCATGGCAGTCTTGGCCTTGTTCAGCGGTGCTTTGACATGGCGGTCTTTTCCCTGTTCAGCAGTGCTTTACCATGGCGGTCTTTGCCCTGTTCAGCGGTGTTTTGCCATGGCGGTCCTGATACTGACATTGGTGTGTGGCATGACGATCTCTACAATGGGCATTGGTGTGTGGCATGACGATCTTCACACTGGACATTGGTGTGTGGCATGACGATCCATCATTGGCCAGCGGGGCTGTGGCATCCTGTCCCCTCCTGGGCTGTGACTCTGGTGGTGGTTTCTGGACCAGTGACGATACTTGTGCCCTCCTGGGCTGTGACTCTGGCGGTGGTCTCTGGACCAGTGACGATACTTGTGCCCTCCTGGGCTGTGACTCTGGCGGTGGTCTCTGGACCAGTGACGATACTTGTGCCCTCCTGGGCTGTGACTCTGGCGGTGGTCTCTGGACCAGTGACAATACTTGTGCCCTCCTGGGCTGTGACTCTGGCGGTGGTCTCTGGACCAGTGACGATACTTGTGCCCTCCTGGGCTGTGACTCCGGCGGTGGTCTCTGGACCAGTGACGATACTTGGGCCCTCCTGGGCTGTGACTCTGGCGGTGGTCTCTGGACCAGTGACGACGGTGCTGGCGGTTGTGTCTGGACCACCGGAAAAGATGGCGCACTTCTCCGCCGTGACACTCACAACAGGCTGGGTATACTTCCTCTGGACCTTCCCCACCTTTTTTGGAGTTACAGCTGACTCACCAATCGCCTTCGATCCCATTTCATTTGTTGTCCCACCAGGAGTCTTGACACGGTCCCGTCATCCACTCTCCAATTTTACAGGGGGTGGGCTGCCTGTGCCTTGGCTCCGGGTCCTACTGCCAGCCCTGGTGGATGGTGCACTCCAAAAACCTGGAAAACGCACCACTGGTACTGGAGGCTTTTAGGCTGAGGCGCCACAACAGGACTGATGAATTGGAGGGGCGGTGGGGGCAAAAAGGTCAATTTGACAGAGGGACAGTTTCTGACGGACACTGGGATGGGTAGCTGGAGGGGTTCTGGGAGTGGAGGAAGAGGAGGTGGTTGTAGGAGGTGTCACTTTAGCTGTTTTGGGTGCAGGTGCAGGTACTGGAGGCTGTCGTGAGGTGGATGGATGTTGGGTGAGTGATTGCCGGCGTTTGGGTACTTTGGGAGGGGGCGTTACAGACACACTGGGAGAGGACACAGGGGACGTGTAAATGGCAGTGGAGGTGGTGAGTGCAGGTGAGCGGCTTGTGATGCTGGGTGTCCTGGTGCGAGTCCTAGTGCCTGTAGATGTGGTGCATGCAGGTGTGTGTGTAGACGAGACTGGGAGGGAGGAGGGAGAAGAGGAGGAGGGGGACACAGTGGAGACAGTGGATGTTGCTGTATCCGTATGTGTGTGATGCTTGTGTGAGTGCCTGTGGTGTGTGTGGTGCCTATGTTTGCTTGAGCTACTTGTGTGTGTTGACTTGTGTGCATGCTGGTCTGTAGGTGTGCTTGGGATGGGCTGGGGTACAGGGGATTGGGTCTGGGTGAAGGAAGTTGAAGGGGGGAGGCTAGACACAGGGACAATGGCTGCCATCCGTGCTGAGGCCAGAGATTGCAGGGTTCGCTGAAGGACAGCCTGACTAGAATGAATGCCCTCCAGGAATGCATTACCATGTTGCAACTCTCGTTCTACACCCTGGATGGCATTCACAATGGTAGACTGCCCAACAGTGAGTGACCTGAGGAGGTCAATGGCCTCCTCACTGAGGGCAGCAGGGGTGACTGGGGCAGGGCATGAGGTGCCTGGGGCGAAGGTGATGCCCACCCTCCTGGGTGAGCGGGCACGGGGCGAACGCTGAGGGGCTGCTGGGAGGGCGGTGCTGGTAGGGAAAGTGGCGGCTGTACCTGTAGAAGTGGGGGGCACAGATGGTGCCGCCACCACAAGGGAGCTCCCATCGTCGGACGAGTCCGTGTCGCTGGTTGCTAATCCGGTGGCCGACGTGAAGCTCCCCTCACCCTCCGTCCCACTGGTGCATTCAGAGTCTGTGGTGTGGCCCTCCATGGCCATGTGGGATGCAGCTCCCTCATGCTCCGGTGCCACTGTACCTCCGCCTGATGATGCTGATGTACAAAAGGACAGGGAGAGCAGGAAAAGGGGGGGAGACAGAAGTAAGAGAGTTTTAGTGCATGGCATACCGCTACCGTTGGCGGACAAGACAGACGCAGCAGCCCCATGCATTACGCCGTGCTCCTTGCCTCTGCACATATAATTTCTGGGATATGGCCTACATGGCAATGGTGGACATCTGCGCACATGGATGCCACAGGGGCAACTATACCTCAACTTGGCACTCTTCTGAGGTGGGGTAGAGTGCCACATGGCCTACATTACGGAGGGGTCTTGCCTACCGAATTTGCCCTGGCCTAGGGACACACACAGCCCACCTCCCCCACCCAGACACCTCCACTGCACGCAAAGTCCGCAGAATGAGGTTGTACTCACCCCCTTGTGTCTGCTGTGATGTCCTCAAGCACCCATCCAACTCCGGGTAGGCCACCACCAGGATCCGGAACATCAGGGGGGTCATGGTGCGACGGGCACCCCTCCCACGTTGGTAGGCCATCCCCAGCTGAGCCTCCGCCGTCTTCTTGCTGCAGCGGCAAATGTCCTCCCATCTCTTCTGGCAGTGGGTGCCCCGTCTCTGGTGGGCCCCCAGGGTCCGGACCTCCTTGGCGATGGCACGCCAAATGTCCCTCTTCTGGTGGGCGCTGACCTACATGACATGCACAAGGGAAGAGGAACAGTCATTACCAACTGCACCATCAATGTGAGAGGCCACCTCCCTACTCTGACCATGTGGCCCATTTATTCCCATTCTTTACTGTAGTATGAACTCTGCCCCCTTCACTCTTCCCCCCAGCCCTGTCCACCCAGGCCTAGCCCATACAACGTGCTCCCTGTGTACTAACCTGTTGGTCTGGAGGACCATAGAGTAGCATGTACTGGGGGAGGACCCCATCCACAAGTTTCTCCAACTCCTGTGCGGTGAAGGCAGGGGCCCTTTACCCAGACGCAGCAGCCATTGTCGCTTCCAGACCGAGGTCACAGCAGTACTAGTAGTGTAGGTCCTCTCCTGTCGAAGGTCAGGTATCTAGTGATTTAACAGATAGAAAATGGCGGTGACGTCCGCGGCGGTGACCTCCGCAGCGGTGCGCATCATCGCCGCCAGCGCACCTGTTCATTGGCTCCTGGGACCCGTAGGGTCCAATGTTAACCAATCCAGCAGTGCGCCGCGGTCTACGACCGCCTACCGCGACGTTGTGCAACGCCAGCGCTGTTACCCCACAATCCCATTGTCCCAGTTTAGAGGTCAGGCAGCCGCCATTTCAGGGGCCCACATGGATTCTTTTTCAACTGCGTCACACATACCGAGGCCTACACTCAACACACATACAGGAAGGGTTCATTGTCTGGTGTAGTCTTGTGTGTGACTGTGGATACATACCTGGAGGAATATTGACTGGTTCTTCCCTGTTGTCCTTCGTAGGCACCGTCAGCTGGGACATGTGAGAAGATGGCGGAATCCTCCGGTGTACCGACCGCTGGTGGACGTGTTGACAATGGAAGAGAGACATTTAATCGTCACCTACAGGTTTGACCGTGCCACAATCCAGGAACTATGTATTCAGTTGGAGCCAGACCTGATGTCACCAATCCGCCATCCAACTGGAATCCCCCCTGACGTGCAGGTGCTGTCAGTGCTCCATTTCCTTGCAAGTGGGTCTTTTCAGACAACAGTGGCCAAGGCATCAGGGATGTCCCAGCCTATGTTTTCAAACGTGTTGTCCAGAGTGTTGTCTGCCCTGCTGAAACACGTAAGGAGATACATCATTTTTCCTGAGGTGGAGGATTTGCCTACAGTGAAAGGTGATTTCTATGCCCTTGGACATATCCCGAACGTCATAGGTGCCATTGATGGTACCCATGTAGCTCTGGTCCCCCCCGCAGGAGTGAACAGGTGTACAGGAACCGGAAGAGTTATCATTCGATGAATGTCCAGATGGTCCGTTTGGCAGACCAGTACATCTCGCAGGTAAATGCTATGTTCCCTGGCTCTGTGCATGACGCCTATATCCTGCGCAATAGCAGCATCCCTGATATGATGGGTCAACTCCAGAGGCACCGTGTATGGCTATTGGGGGACTCTGGTTACCCCAACCTTTCCTGGCTATTGACCCCAGTGAGGAATCCCAGGACCAGGGCAGAGGAACGCTACAATGATGCCCATGGGCGGACTAGGAGTGTTATCGAACGCACCTTCGGCCTTCTTGAGGCCAGGTTCAGGTGCCTCCATGTGACAGGTGGGTCCCTATTCTACTCACCGAAGAAGGTGTGCGACATCATCATCGCCTGCTCCATGCTCCATAATTTAGCATTGCAACGCCAGGTGCCTTTTCTGCAGGAGGATGATCCAGATGACGGTGTTGTTGCAGCTGTGGAGTCTGTGGAGCCTGTGGATAGTGATGAGGATGAAGCTGAGGAAGAAGAAAACGACAACAGGGAGTCAGTCATACAGCAATATTTCCAGTGAAACTCAGGTGAGTACATTTTCCGGTGTAACATTACATTAACTTTCACACATCTACCTCTATCCTGTACCGACATTTCACTCACTATTTGTTAACTGAGTTGTCCCCTTCCATTTCAGTTTCACAAATGTGGTAACCTACGTGTCAACTGCTTGCATCCTTGAAGGGCTTGTGATGTGTGACATTGGCATGTTAGTCTTCCAATGGGTAACCCATAATGACACTGTCATTGATAATAGAAAAATACAAATCATAGACTGACTCCAGTTTTTTTAGTGTTTCAAGGGTGTTTATTTAAGTGCTAAAAATGAAGGGGGGTTGTAAAATGGTGATGGGTGATGGTGGAGGAATGGCCATGGCAGAGTCCAGTCTATTAGTCTCACAGGTACATTGCACATCTGCCCATTGGAAGTGGAGCTGGGGCAGTTCCGATTTGGACAGGGTAACAAAGTGGGACAGTGGGGTGACAATCAGGGTGGTCTTATTTCCTGGCGGGGGTCTTGCCATCTTGCTCTGTCCTGTTCCTGGATCTCATGGCCCGCTTGCGTGGTGGTTGTCCGTCTGCAGGGTATGGGGTGCTGGTGTGGTGGTCCTGTAGTGGGGCGTCCTGTCCACTAGCGCCAGCGGAGGTGGTAGGCAGTTCATCGTCGTGGCTAGTGTCAGGGGCCCCTTGGAGTGCCACGGTGTCCCTCAAGGTCTTTTGAATGTCCGTCAGCACCCCTACGATGGTGCCCAGGGCGGAGCCGATGGTCCTGAGCTCCTCCCTGAACCCCAAATACTGCTCCTCCTGCAGACGCAGGGTGTCCTGCAACTTGTCCAGGACCGTGGCCATCGTCTCCTGGGAGTGGTGGCATGCTCCCATGATGGAGGAGAGGGCCTCATGGAGAGTTGGTTCCCTTGGCCTGTCCTCCCTCTGTCGCACAGCAGCCCTCCCAGTTACCCTGTGTTCCTGTGCCTCCGTCCCCTGGACCGTGTGCCCACTACCACTGCCCCCAGGTCCCTGTTGTTGTTGGGGTGGTGGGTTAGCCTGGGTGCCCTGTAGTGGTGGACAAACCGCTGATTGACCTGTCCTGGGTAGGGAGGTTTGGGCCCGATGGGTGGGTGCTGTGCTGGTGTTACCAGAGGGTGGAAGGTAAGTGTGCGAGGGGAACCGACTGTCCTGAGGCCCACGATGGTCCGGGCTGGTCATCAAGATCCAGTAGGGCAGAGCTGCTCTCATCACTGTGGGCCTCTTCTGGGGGTGGAGTGGTGTTGTCTGGACCCTCTGGTGTGGCACGTTCCTTCGGGTTCCTGTGGGGGTATAAGTACATGATTATTGCATGTGTGTGTGTAATGGTGTGCAATGGTTGGGTGTGCGTGAACCCCAGTGCAGGCATTCCTGTGTGTGGGGTTGTGTGCTGATGGTTGGGGGGTGTTCTGGGTATGTGCAGTGGGCATGCTTTAGTGATGAGTGTCCATGGTTAGTTGTGTCATGCAGGTCTTGGGGTTGGGATGTGTAGTTGGTGTTATTAGTACATTAGTGAGGAGTTTTGGTGATAGGAGAGGGTATGAGGGTGGGGGTGTGTGATAGCATGCAGGTAGGGTGGGGGATGTGATAGTTAAGATTTGACTTACCAGTGTCCGCTCCTCCGACGACTCCTCCGAGGCCCTCAGGATGCAAGATGGTCAAGACTTGCTCCTCCCATGTTGTTAGCTGAGGGGGAGGAGATGGGGGTCCGCCGCCAGTCCGCTGTACCGCGATGTGGTGCCTGGATACCGTTGAACGCACCTTCCCCCGTAGGTCGTTCCACCTCTTCCTGATGTCCTCCCTATTTCTTGGGTGCTGTCCCACTGCGTTGACCCTGTCCACTATTCTTTGCCATAGCTCCATCTTCCTTGCAATTGATGTGTGCTGTACCTGTGAGACAAATAGCTGTGGCTCTACCCGTAGGATTTCCTCCACCATGACCCTGAGCTCTTCCTCGGAGAAGCGGGGGTGTCTTTGGCGTGACATGGGGTGGTGTGTGTGATGTGTGGGGTGGTGTATGTGGTGATGAGTGTGTGAGTGTAGTGGTATGTGGTGTTTTGTGCTTGGATGTTGTGTGGGTGATGGTGTTGTGTGCCTCTGTGTGATGGGGTTGTCTATTCTGTGCTCTCATTCTCGCCTTCTCTCAGAATTTCTGGTTGTAGGGGTTTGTGGGTGATGTGGGTGTGTGTTTTATATTGTGTTGGGTGTGTGGGAGTGGTGTGTGTATGTGTCTCAGGTGTGTGTATTTCGAAATGTCCAATGTGGCGGTGTTTTGGAGATGTGTGTGTATTTTGAGCGTGGCGGTGTGTACCGCCAATGGAATACCGCGGTTGAAAGACCGCCGCGTGGATTCGTGGGTCATAATAGCATGGGCGTTTCTCTGTTGGCGTGGAGGTGGAGGATGTGTTTCCGCCAGTTTATCGCTGACCTTTGGTGTGGCAGTATTGTGTGGGTGTCTGAATTTCGGCGGATTCCGTGATGTGTGTCATAATAGCTGTGGCGGACTACTGCCGCCGCCGCGGTGTATTGGCGGTCTTCTGCACGGCGGTAAGCACCTTATACCGCCAGGGTCGTAATGACCCCCTATGTCCAGTGCATAATATCCTTTGTGGACAAATTGTGTCCTATATTACTCATGAAATTGCTGCTGCCCTGCCAAACTGATCAGTAGCTTGAGGTCAGTTACCAAAAACCACCCTGCCCCCGGTCTTGTCTGACACAAACACATTGGTTCAAGCTTAAGACTCCTCTCTCAGGAAAATGCATCCTTTCTTAATAAAAGACAACTTAATTGAACTGAAGACATCCCTTAAAATTCACTCCTTCCAAGAAGCTCTCCTTGATCTCCGCCCCTTATAATCAAACTTTGGATGAAATCTTCTGTTAGATGTGTTAATCCAGAGGATTAATCTTCTACCTGCCTATTGTTGTTTACCCTAGGAAGAACTTTGATAGGATCCCGGGACACCCCAGCACAACACAAATAACACAAACAAATACAAAAACAATATTGATATTAGTACTGTTGTCACTGCTACTAACCCTAAATACCATGTGGTACTGCTACCATTAAATCTATAACTATTTTTCAACAGTAGAAATCCCTTGTTACACTCAACATTTTATTTTGCTTTCATTTTGCTGGTATTGTGCATTCATTTTGTTGAACTGTTTAAAAAATCCTATAAACTTCATCTAAACTGTTGATGTGCCTGTTTAATTCCTAAAGAAATAAATAGATATTTTAATGAATATGGTCAAACTCTGTTTTCAAGCATCCTCTAGTGAAAATGGTTGCTATACCTATTCACTCCAAAGATACATAAATTCAATATTGAAGGTGCTTATAAAGGGTTTACATAATGTTAGGTCTGTCAAAAATTCCTAATGTGCAAGCCAGAATATATCATCATGGACTAATCAATGAAAGGCATTATGACAAACTGCTAAAATGTTTAAGATTTTACAAGGTCTGAGTTTTTTCATTAGGCAGTAATAAAGAATGTTAGTTTTTCTTCACTCAAGCTGAGACACCCATGGATGTACCTCCATCAGTTTGAGTATGTGCAGAAAGGAGTCAACAAAATAGTTTGAGGAATACAACCAACCAGTCATTTCTAAAATGGAATAAAGTTCAAAAAGAAAACTAGGAGACTTAAATCAATTATTTTAAAAATGAACATTGTTAGTGGAGGGATATCTGTCTTAAAGCAGCCTTTGAATGCAAAATAGGTTGACAACTACGTGTACTGTCTTATTCAGAGAAACAGATAGTTACATATGCCTCACAAAATGCATTAAGACAATTGTCTTAGTAAACAGATTAGTTGTCTTTGGTGTCTTTCCATATACATAGTAGAAACACAAACTTGCATTTTGGGCAACAAGTGGGTCTATATACCAGCCCATGATGCAATTACACTCTGTGATCTCAAAGTTCAATAAAACTCAATGTTAGGAGATAGCATCAGGCACCATAAATTGTGTACTCTGGAGTTGAAAATCACCCTGAAGCTCCCCTTTTATCAAACAAAGAAGTACATTAATGAACCAATACCACACACAAAAATGTGATAATGTCAACATTATGGTCCCTTTTGCCTGCTTGCCATCATTGTGAATTATTTCTCAGACACCCACGGCCCATTCACACTAACCTATTGTTAGAAATGGGGTCTTTGGTTTGCAGTCAGGTTGCCCCCTGTCCAAGGAAGGACCCCCAGTACACTCCCGGTTAACCCCGCTCACCCCCTTGGTAGCTTGGCACTAGCAGAAAGGCTTAACCCAGAAGCACGTGCAAAGTATTTGTACCAACACACACAGTAATACAGTGAAAAACTACAAAACGGACTCCACACAGGTTTAGAAAAATAGCAAATATTTATCTAAGTAGAACAAGACCAAATACAATAAAAAGTCACAATAAACAGAATGTCAGAGATAATAGCCAGGTCCCAGGCATTTCAAGGCTCTCCAACCACTGTGGCTGTGGAGAACGCACCAGATGCCTGGCACCCTTTAACCACTCTCCATTCCACCAGGTCAGGGATGGCAGCCTGACCATGGTCCTCCCCTCTGGGGCTCTGTACCGTCCCCCCAGGAGCAGCATCTCCAGAGTCCAGAATTGCCAGGGTGCTTGTAGTAGCAGTCCTGCACAATTCTCCTGCCAGTGCAGGGATGCTAACCTGCAACTGGTCTCCCAACCTGGGCTTCACTCCCCCACCCCACCTTCTGGGGTCTAGAACCCCGCCACTAGGAGTGACCCCCTCAGAATCCCACATGGTAGGGGCACTGTTAGCAGTGCCCCCTCCCTCCAGGTAAGGGTGTACACCCTGAACCTGCTCTTTCAACCCAGGGTCTGTACCCTTGGATTGAACTGGGGTCAGTGGTGAGTCTCTCACTCCCCTGCCCCTAATTCAGGGTTTTGTACCCTCCCACCATGGAGAGTACCCCTAGAAGTCACCCCTGGGGGTGATTGGGCAAACTGCACCCCCATCAGGTCAGAGTTTAATCCCTGCAGCTGACCCTCCAGCCTAGGGTCTGTACCTTCAGACTGGACTCCTGCCTGGCAATCCAGGACTTTCTGGGAAGCACACCTACCCCCACAAGGAAAACACTTTCCCTAAGGGTTGCACTAGAGTCTGGCTGGCACTGGTCTACTGACCTCTGCCCATCTGGCAGAGCCTGATCCCCCCAGCCGGGAAATGGTAACATTAAGGTAATTCCTGGGGGGCTCTGACCTCAGAGCTGACCCCTGACCCTCCAGGTTCTCCACTGGGACCCACAACCCCCTCTCAACCCTCTGTCTGGACTTCTGCACCCCCTCACTAGGAGTGGTACTGCCAGACACAGGAACTGGTGGGGCGCTGGCAACAGCTGCCACCCCAATTTCTCCTGACACTACGGGGTTCCCCACAGCAGGTGGCCCTATGGTACAGACCAGGCTCCTCCCCCACCGGTGTTCACTCTTGGAACCCTCCAGGTTCTGGGACTGGATCTCGGGCATACAGGGACTCAGCCCACACCCATTCCCACTCCTCTGCGACTGAACATGGGATCCCGCACCCATCCCAATGCACTGGGACCTTCTAGGGACACTGCAAACCTTTTCCAAACTCACCTTGTTGGGAAGTGCCTAGACCACTCCCATCAGGAGCACCCCCAAATACCTCTTCAGACCTACTGATAGTCACCCAAAGGTCTGCCTCAGTGGAAGTACCCTGGAGTCAGAGAACTCACACTCTACTTGGTGTTGGAGTAACTCTGAAAAACAAGGACTGGACATATGCTCTCTAGCAATCACATCACACAGCCCCTCACATTAGTTAACCATACTATCCTTCACCCAACGTACTGTTTTGCATGGCGCAAACTGCAAAAATCGCAGTTTGTTCCATGCAAAACGGCATCGCGATTCACATTCCCATTTTGCAAGTCGGTACCAACTTGCAAAATGGGAATGCGACTCACAAATAGGAAGGGGTGTTCCCTTCCTATTTGCGACTCGCACCGCGCTGCAGAATTGCTTTGTGACTTGTTCCAACACACACAGTAGAAAAATAGTAAATATTTATCTAAGTAAAACAAGACCAACTATGATAAAAATCCACAATACACACAAAATATGACTGTAGTAATTAAAAACACAAAAAATAGTGCATAGAAGCACCAATGCTGCAGTTTGATGTTAAGCGTGTTGTGACGGAGCTGCGTCCCACAGTGTGACACCACTGGCTCCGTTTATGAAGTCACATGGACCCCCAGGTACACTACCTTACCAAAATGGGTGGAAAACAGCCCGGTTCACGTAGTTTGGGATCCACAGAGCAGTGGAGGTGAGGCGGCGTCAGTTGTGACTGGCACCTCTGGCAAAGTCGAAGTCTGGCAAAGTTGCGATGCTGCGGGGCAAAATCACAGGGTTGCGGCGGTCACATTTCAGGGTCACAGACTCTGCAGCGGAGTCGGGTGTCACGAATGCCGGGGTTGCAACACTCTGCTCTTGCGAGTTCTAGAGACATCAGCGGAGTCTGTGATGCTGGGCCTTCAATGTCAGTGGGGTTGTCTTGCTTCTGCGAGGTCCACGGCTTCAGGTGCAGGCGGCGTCACGGGTTCCATGCAACAGCATCCTTATGAAGTCACATGGCGTCATCCAATATCGTTTCACTTGAATTTTGACCAGATTTCACTCTCAGGGGCCCAGAAACTGGTATGGTACCCTCTGATAAGTTAGAGTCCACAGCATGCAGACTCAGAGACTGGTTGGTGAAGCCTTTGCTGTCCCTGCTTGTCCACTTTCACAGACAGAAGCAGCAACTTCAGGATAGCCTAACAAATCACAGTCAAATGAAGGGGCAGCATTTCTCCTTCAGCTCTTCTCCTGGCAGAGGCTCCTCTTGAATCCTTGAAGTGATCTGAAGTCTGGGGTTTTGGATCCAATACCTATACCCCTTTCTGCCTTTGAAGCTGCCCAACTTCAAAGAAAATTCTCTGTTGTGTACAAGATCCTGCCTTGCCCAGGCCTGGCTCCAGACAAATACCAGGAGGTTGGAGACTGCATTGTGTGAGGCAGGCACAGCCCATTCAGGTGTAAGTGACCACTCCTCCCTCTACTCTAGCTCTGATGGCTCATCAAGAAAAGCAGGCTAGACCCCACCTCCCTTTGAGTCACGGTCTAGAGGTGAGGCACAAAGAGCCCAATTGTCAGTCTGACCCAGACAATTCATCCACAAACAGACAGAGTCACAGAATGTTTTAAACAAGAAAATGCCTACTTTCTAAAAGTGGCATTTTCGAACTAACGATCTAAAAAACACCTTCACCAAAAGATGTATTTTTAAATTGTGAGTTCAGAGACCCCAAACTCCAGATCTCCATCTTCTCTCAAAGGGAAACAACAATTTAAAGATATTCAAAGGCAGCCCACAAGTAAGCCTATGAGGGAGATAGGTCTTGCAACAGGGAAAACAGAATTTAACAGTATTTCACTGGACATGTAAAACACATGAGTACATGTCCCACCTTCAGCATGTACTGCACCCTGCCCAGAGGGCTATTGAGGGCCTACCTTAGGAGTGCCTTACATGTATAAAAAGGGAAAGTTTGGGCCTGGCAAGTGCTTACAATTTCCAAGTCAAATTGGTAGTTTAGAACTGAACACACAGACACTGCGGTAGCAGGTCTGAACCATGTTTACAGGGCTACTCATATGGTTGGCACAACCAGTGTTGGAGGCCCACTAGTAGCATTTAATTCACAGGCAAATGGCACCTTTATTGCACTTTACTAGAGACTTATGAGTAAATCAGATATGCCAATCATGAATAAACCATTCACCAATACAATTTATACAGAGAGAATATGCACTTTAGCACTAGTTAGCAGTGGTAAACTGCCCAGAGTCCTAAAGCCAACAAAAACTGGTCAGAAAACATCGGAAGAAGGAGGCAAAATGTTTGGGGGTGACCCCACAAACAGGGCCCGGTCCACACCGATCATCAACCTACAGAATTGGGTGCAACAAATACTCTGGAAGGGACAACAGCATACAACTTATTCTCCTCGATGCTACTACATGAAAAGATAATCTGCACATGATGGCCATATCTAAACCCATGCTCAAACCCTCCCTTATCGCTATTGTTGCTCTATCACTGTAATTAATTCCTGCTAATATTCTTAGCAGAGCTCCATAGTCTACTGCAGCACCTTCTCTAACTGTCTAGTTGCAACAGTCTGCAAGGGGCCATCAGAACCTTGGTGGAAGACCACTCCAGCTAATAGACAGTTCTTACTGAGTAACAACATCTACATTTCAGAATACGTGCCCCTTTCCTAATTGCTCTTTTCTTTAATTCTTTTTAACATGATCAATGAACACTACCAGCTGTCTGAAACCAGTATCCCACTAGATTATCTTTCTTGGTTTAGCGACCCCAATGAACTTCTTGTGTCTTCATGCAGGCCTTTCCTTCTACTGACATTTCTGTGGGATCTCAACAGCCCAGTATCAGGAAAAAATGAAGTTAAAGCATTTCACTCTCCTAACCTTTGTTATATGAAATGCCAGAAAATTGCCATCTAATATCATGAATGTAACCAAAATCATCCCATTGTGGGAACAGCACGCTTCATTCCTCACAGAGATTTCAGTCTTATTTTGCACAGCTAAAACTGCCTATATTCAGTCCAATGCTGCCAATTTTGATAACACATCTGATGAACTAGTTCCATCATAATAAAATTAATATCCATTACCCGAGAAGCAACATTGCCTGCTCATGTGCAGCAATTCTAATATTACCTAAAAAAGAGTTATCATTTAGATTTTGCCACTGAGCTTAAATTATTCCATCCACAATGAACTTAACAATTATGGATCGTAATCATGTAGCTGATTACCAGCTGAAACAGATGCTTCTGAATAAGGAAAGTACATCCACTTATTTGTGGCATTATCGTTGATAACCTAAACACCATCCTAGTAAGATAATAATGCTAGAACAACCAACTTCTAAATGAGGAAGATCTTCATAAAAGGTTACTGGTTGTGGATTTGAGCTGAAAATCTGTATATAGAATAGGGATCATACATTATGTGTACAACAAATTTGTACTGTTTCAGACAGACAACATGAAGCAGGTGGTACATATCCAAATTAATGGTAAATAAACATAGTATATATTCCTGCACAGATATAGAGTTGTCTTAGGAGAATGCCATAAAGAAGATGGTTAAGGAAGTAAAAACCCCTATGGTAGATTCTAGACAAAGTGATAATAAAAGTTAGCCTCGCAACACAAAAAAAATGGTAGTCAAAGAGGCCCGTACTATTGTCGTGCTAGTAAGCAGAATAATTCTCTGAGTGCACTCATAGCTGACCGTAATCAAGGACTAGATAGGTTCTCACCTAAGGTACGAGAGTGAGTACGGTTGAGCTGCGTTCAACGTCCGTCGTCTCTATTTCGGGGGGCGCGCCGAGTTTCACGAAGGACTTATATACTCGGACAGTTGGTCCTACCGCGTTAGTGTAGGTACTGACATCGAAGTAGGACCAAATAGCATCAGTGTCAAAAAGGAAAAAAGGAAAAGACGGCGCCGCTTGATGTGGTTTACAGGCGGCACCATCTTTGAGAGGGGAAAGTTAACATATCAGGAAATGAACAAACTGACTAGAGCTTGTAAGGAACTCCATTAACGAGAAAATTAAAATGAGTGGTGAGCCGGAAAAAGATTTGAAAAAGATTTTTTGCAAGTAAGAGAAAACGTAATTTATGAAATTGCAGTGTGGTACACCGCCTACAATTTACAGAACTGGTATAACTGATGGTCCCGGCAAAAGAAACCGAACTGTTGGGTGGGGTGATTGAAAAAAAGAAAGAATGGCCATAGAAAACATAGGATTTAAAACGAGCGAAAAGCATGTAAAGTTGTTAGTGATTTGGCTGGACTTATCTTAAGGATATTTTTCAATTACTCCAGGTAACTTAATTTTACTTAGGTTGCCCCCCCTAGGAGATAGTGTAATGCGTCGAAGTCCACAAAAAGTAAACGATCGTTCATGAGGATGGTATTCATTGAAATGTTCCACTAAGGGTGCCTTGGCAACCAATTTCTGGATATTGCGAAAATATTCTTGAATCCTGATTTTGAGTGGATGGATGGTACTACCAATGTAGGCTTGATGACAGGGGCACCAGATTATGTACACCACATTATTACTTTCACAGTTAATGAAATCGAAGATATGGTGATCTTGGCCATTGATTGTTTGTTTTTTTGATTTTGAAAGACCTAATTGGCAAATAGAACATTTGGTACAGGTATAGAAACCTTTTGGTTTCGGAGGTTAAAATGTACTTGAGGGTGAAGATTGAAAAAAGGATGGTCATAGTTTGTCCCTGAGATTGGTGGCTCGTCGAAAACCTATTTGTGGAAAATTGGTAATGTATTTGTTAATAGAGGAATTGTTTTGTAATAAGTAACAGTGTTTGCGCAGGTGTTTACGAATCAAGTGGTGACCATTGTGAAATTCAGTAATAAAACTGATAACTGTGTTACGAGGGGTCTATCTTTTCCTTAGCATGGAGTAAATTGTCTATTATTTACTCACAGTGCATTTCATTTTTAAAAATTTCTTAAATACAAAGCACTTACATTGTACGGATTCTTCTGCACCTTGGATACTACTAATATCACCATTTATCTGATATTATGCCTCCTTTGGCAACTAAGCCAATTACATTTGATGCATTGTTCTCTCCCACTTATTTGAGGTCTTCACTTTTTCGGTGATCCTATTCTCCTTATCTCGCCAATGAGCTCAATATTTAGCCCTCTCTCGATTCTTCTTTACAGCCTTGAAAAAGCCCTGGCATACACGCCATGAAGGGCGAAACACGTGTTGGCTGAGCTTCTATTTTATGTTGCGATCCAGTGCTGTGGACCTTCACTTGAAACTATTGAGCACTCCACAATAAACCTTGAATAAAAAACATCAATATTTCTTTCCGCAGTCTCCTTCTATGAACACTTTTACAACCAGCAACTAGATGCTTGAATTGATTTACTCTTAAAGTGGGACCTTACCACCACCCAGTAACAATGTGGATGTGTCATGAGTACAATAACTCATACATCGGTGGAAGGTGGAAGTGCTGATACATTTCAGCCTGTAATTATGCCCAAGAGGGTCAAAGGATATTGCTTCCCAAAATTTGTATGGGAATTAATACGGGAAAATTGTATTTTGGGACCCCCTGGTTCTCAGTCCTAGCTTGAGAGATCATCCCGAAACTTCCCAGTTAGGACCTGACACTGATGAACTATTTTTTGGAAAGATTCTGAGAAGATTTGTCAAACTGTGCCAATGTTATTAGCGAAACAATCACACACTTCATATGCAAACTCTGACCAAACTGTAACTATGCAGTGGTGATTATGCAATGATTGACCACAATCCTTGCCAGGGTGAACCACAAAAGTCACTAAATTAACCTGTGCTCATCCCTCTAGTAGGGTGGTTGTCAGGCTTAACTAAGAGGCACTCTGTAAAGTATTTGTGTACCAATCAAACACTAATAAAGCAACAAAAAAACAGATGAAAAATCAGAAAAAACTATTTAGAAAACTTAGGTACATTTTAATAAATAAAATGAGCCCAAAATGACAAAAATGTAATCAGTAGAACTAGAGAAGTGAGCTTTTACAGATTTAGGTGAAAATCATGCCAAGAATCACAAAGCGCCACCTGCCGTTATCTGGTTGTGCTGGAATGGGGGAAAGTCACAAGTTCAGGTTGACCACAATGGAGCGTAGATTGGATTCAGGGACCAGGTTAGTCTTGCTGAAGAATGACCTTCTCATGGTCAAGAGAGAACGGTGCTGTTCATGTCAGTGGGGCTGAGAGGAGGAGGCTGTTGGCATGAGGAGCAGGATGAGCATCATGGACAGTAATTGCTGTAGTGCAAAGAGCCAGTAATCACTGAAGCATCGAGTTTGCTGATCGTGACAGACAGTCGCTGTTGGTACAAACTGCTGGTCTCATGTTCCTGATTGTCACAAGTGGTCACTACCAACATGAAGAGCAAGTACTGTAGGAGCTTTACGTTTGAATTAAATTGTCAGTACAAAAAAAGTCACTTCAGGATAATAGGGTGCACAAAAACATCTATAGCTTCACTTTTTCTAGAGGGGATGCCAGCCAATGGTCTAGGATTTGGGAGGCACCTCTTTAGGATCAGTGCTTATGCCAGCAAAGACCAGCAGCAGGTCTCAGGCAGATCCAGTTGTACTGGTCAGCTGGGAAGTTGCAGGGAGGGCTCTGGGACCTTGTTGTGTCTCTGTGGCTCACACAGGAGATCAGCCTACTTTGCGCTCTGATCTCTTTTCTGACCATTTGCCTCTTTGCTCTTTCATCTCTTTGTGACCTTTTGCGTCTTTGCTCTTTCAGCTTTAATCTCTTTTCTCCACTGGTTTTTACCTCTTTCCTCTTTTTCTTTTTGACACTCTCACCCCACTCTCTCACCCGCCTCCTGCCCTCTTCCTGCTGTTCCTTTTTACTCAGTCATCTCTCTTTGATATTGTGAGAGAACAGGGCTGATTGCAGAGGCCCCCTAACCTTTTGCCCCCATTTTCCATTTTCCACTTTTTGCTGGTGTTTTCCTGACCCTGATGGTGCCCTGGGTACTGCTGACCAGTCCCAGGGCCTGTGCTCTGTGTAAAATCAGTATGCAAATTAGGCCAATTATAATTGGCAAAATTAACCTACTTATAAGTCCCTAGTATATGGGAGGGCATGGAGGTTTAGGGGCCCCAGCATAGGTAGTACCCCCATAGGTGCACTGCTGAGGTGCCCATTGTCATTTTAAAGGCAGGCCTGCCTTGCTGGCTGCTTTTAAATTAAAGTTATATGCAAATTCGACTTTGGAATTAAAAGAAGTTCCAAAGTCTTAAACTACCTTATTTGTACCTATAAGTCACCCCTAAGGTGTGCCATATGTGCCCCTAGGGCGGGGTGCCATGTAACTATAAGCATGGTTCTTATACAAATAGTTTTATAAGCCCTGGTGAGGTAAAACAGCCACATTTGTTTTTCTCTCATTGTAGTGAATGGCCCCCATAGGCTAGAATGGGGAGACTTAATTTTAATTTTAAAAGTCCCCTTACGTAACAGATACAAGAAGTTTGGTATCAAATTAATTGTTATAATAAACCCCACAACTTTCAGTTGTTGGATTTAATATAACTTGTTCAGGTAAAGAGTTTTAAACTTTACCTGAAAAGTTGCCAACTTCAGCCCTGCAGTGTTTTTGCTGCTGTGCTCTGATTGGCCAGCCTCTGGCAGCCTAGCCAGGCTGCCTTGATGAGGTGTGAAGTGTCCTGGCTCCACACAAAGAGATATGCCTTGAGGAGGAGATCTCCCCTCAGCAGAAGGTGAAGCAGGAAGGGGGAGGGCTGCCAAACTGGTCTTCAAAGGCAGAGAAGGACATTTGGAGCAACCCAGCAACACCCTCACATCCTACAAACCCAGACAATTAGGTGCCCCCTTGATTAGATTAGGAGAGGGCAGGAGAGGGGTGTGCTTAGGATTTTTAGCCACACCAGTGGGTGGGCTCAGCCAGATGTAACCTCCAAAAATCACTTTCAGCCATGATGGATTTTTTAGGAATGTTGCACCTTGGGATTGATTTTTGCCCAGGAGCAAGGATAAAACTGGCAGACATGCACCCACACCTCAGAGCCCTATCAGATTCCAACAAGGAAGAACTACAGGAGAAGAAGGACTGCCCTGCTGGACCCCTGACCTGCACCTGGACACTGCACTCTGGGGGACTGCACCAGCTACACACTTGGGCTTCACCACTAAAAGGACTTTACCTGTCTTCTAGTACTTCAAGAAGGGACTCCCTGTTTGCTACAGGTACAAAGGAGCTGCCCAGAGTCCCCTTCATCAAGTCCTGCATGCAGAGCCCAGCTGACCAGTGTCCAGTGACCATTTGAGGATTCTGACAAGGTGTATTCTGGGAATTGTAGTCCCAACTCCCAAGGAGCAACTCAGAGCTTCTGGAACCTTGGATCACGTTGTGGACACTTCAAGGACACAAAAAGGACCTGCGGAAGAAGATCCAGAAGATTGGAGACATTTGGAGCAACTCCATAAGTTGAAGAGGTGCATTGTGGGAGTTGTATTCCCAAACCCCAAGAGGCACACCAGAGCCTCTGAACCCTTGGCTGGAGCTGTGAGCCACTTTCCTGAATCAAACATTTCTGAATGTAGGTGTGACAGTGTTACCTCGTGGGTGGCCTGAACTCTGGACTTTGTTCCTTTCAAGTGTGACTTTTTTTAACCCTTTGAGCGCTAGTTGCTTCTAAGTGCTAGAAAGCATTAATTCTTTAAAATTTCATATCTATGGTTCCCCTATCCGATTTTATTTGTTTTGGTGTCATTCTAAAGATAAAAATATAATCAATTTTTATAAGTTGATTCTGGATTTTTAAACAGTTTCCTGTGTTTTATTAATTGCTGTTTAGTGACATTTGAATGCTTTACGTTTTGTCTCCTAAGTTAAGCCTTGTCACTCGTTGCCAAGCTACCAAGGGTTGAGCTAGATTTAATTTACTGAGACCTAACTGGACCTAAGAGGAGGTTAGTGGCCTATTGCTAAGTGTAAGTACTTACCTGCCCTTGCCAAAAACCCATTTTCCCACAGATATTTTGCCTCTTTGCTCTTTTAGCTCACAGCTCTTTTCTCTGCTGCTTTGCTCTCTCTCTCTTTTTGCCACTCTCGTCCTGCTCTCTTGCCTGCTTTCCACTCACCGACTTTCCTAATTTTCCATGCTCAGCCTCCTACCACCCAGAACCTTTCCCTCCCCCAGAACCTACTTAATTGAGGCTACAGTGTGGCCACTCCGCCGGCACACCAAAGGAAGCTGTTCTGCACCTGTCTGTGCCTGGACCATGACCAGCGCCAGGAGCCCACCTCTCCACCACCCACTGCTGCGCTGCTGAGGAGCTCCTGGCCCTGGATCCCAAGTGACACAAAAGCTGCTGCACCTCCTCCCCTTGAGCAACCAAAGAACCCTTCACCGGCCATTATGGCAGCTTGTCCTGCAACGCAGGCCCATCAGTCCAAACAGACACCCATGCCACACCCACCCAGTGGACCAGAAACAAATTGGAACCACTCCAGTGCATCCTGCTTAATACCTGATGCATTTGCAGACAGGCTATGGAAACTGGGACACCATCAGCATCCTCTCCCCTGAAGCACCATTCATCACCAAGACCTGGCTCAGACCCTCCTCGGACCCCAACATACCCACCGCAACACCCAATGGCTACCAGATGATACACAGAGACGGCACTAAAAAACACAGTGGAGAGATCACCATCATCTTCATGGAAACCCTCTGCTGCACCACCAGGGACAATGACCCCAGTCCCCTCAAGAAACACCTCAGTTTCCAGCTAAAGACTGATGCCAAGACAAGGGTAACTGCCACCCTCAGATACAGACCCCTGGGACCTCAACCCGCGTTGTGCGATGCCACTCTAACCTCATCGTCCTGCTAACCATTGACTCAAGCCACTATATCCTACTAAGCAACCTCAGTTTTCACATCGACAATCCCAGCAAAATGCCAACTCTACCACTCTCTTGGCGAACATCCACAGCATTGTCCTAGCCCAACTGGTCACCATAACCTTGCAAAACTAGACCCCATCTTGACTTTCAGCAACAGAGTTAAATTCAGCCATGTTACACATTTCTCTTCGTCCAACTATTGCCTACTTTGCCATCTGCAGCACACAGCACATTATAACCAGGCACAACAGCTCCTCCTGCTGCAGCTGGTCAAGGTCACAGAGACACAGTGGACTCAGGCCCATGTGCGTCCCAACTCAGAGCCCCTCCGAGCCTAGAACAGGCTGCCAATTTCTCCACTTGGATCACAAAATGTGCAAACAGTCACGCCGATAAAGACAGCGAGAACCAACAAAACCTCAAGAAAAGCCAGCTGGTACACCCCAGAGCTCAATACCACCAACCCCTCCGACATGGCAGCCCACAATGCAGCACTCAGCAACTACAAACCAGCTAATCAAGGAAGCCAAAAAAGCAGCCATCACAGCCCACATCGTCACAGCAGCCAACCATATTAAAGAACTTTTCAAAATAGTCAAGGAATACTCCGACCCAGCAGACATACTAAACACCATCCACCCTTCGCAACAACTCTGCAACACCCTATCAGGCTATTTTGACTGCAAGATCACCATCATATACAACAACTTCAACGCTCAACCCACAGTCTTCAATCTCAACGGTCTCAATCAACCAGCGCACACAACACTAACAACCACTGCTTGGTAACCCCTCACCACACAAACCACCACAGACATCATGTTGTCTATCGGCTCCAGAGCACCCAACAACTCATTCCCCCACCACATTTTCTACCACTTTTTCTACCTTGGAACCAATCACATTAGCACAGAACTCACCAGCATCCTCAACACTTCAATCACCTTGGCAGTCTACCCGGACAGATGGAAACAGGCAGAAATCAGATCCCTCCTAATAAAACCCTCCACCGACCTCTGCGGACTCAAAAATTATCAACCGATCTCTCTGCTTCCTTACCTTTCCAAAGTTCTCGAGAAGGCCATCAACCAACAGTTCACTAACTATCCAGAACAAAACAACTGACTTAACATCTCCCAATCAGGCCTCTGAACTAACCACAGCACAGAAACCAAGCTGAGTGCAGCCACGAATGATATCAGAACACTCCTCATTCATGGGAAGACTGCTGCCCCGGATCCTCTTCAGTTTCTCAGCAGCATTTGACACTGTCTCTCACCACACTCTCATCAAAAGACTCTACATCAGCAAACAAGACACCGCCCTCTAATGGATCATTTCCTTCCTTACAGGATGCACTCAGAGTATCCGCCATTCACCCTTCACCTCTACACTTAAGAACATCATATGTGGCGGACCCCAAAGAACATCCATCAGTCCCATGCTGTTCAACACTTACATGTACCCTTCGTGGGAATCGTCAGATCCCACTGTCTCAACATCATATACTACACAGATGACATGCAGCTTATCCTTTTCCTCACTGAAGATCCCCCCATTACCAGAACAAACTTCTGTGACGCCATGACCAACATAGCCAAATGGATAAGAGATAATTGGCTCAAACTCAACTTCAACAAAACAGAAGTACTGACCTTCAGGAGAAACACATCCATCTGGGACCACAGCTGTTGGCTATCGGAATTCAGATCCACCACCACGCCAACAGACGACACATGCAGGCTTGGCATCGTCCTTGACAACGAACTGACCATGACTCGACGAATCAACATTTCCTCTGCCTGCTTCCACATCCTCTGCAAGCTGCGCAGAATCTTCAGATGGATCCCTTTCACACCAGAAAAACAGTCATCCAGGCGGTCATCATCAGCAGTATTGACTACAGCAACACACTCTACTCTGGCATCTCCCCCAACTCCTCAAAATACTTCAGACAATACAGAATGTGGCAGATAGACTCATCCTGGACCTCCCCAAATGAGTCCACATCACTCCCCACCTTGGAAACCTCTACCGGCTCCCCATCCAGAGGAGATGCCAGTTCAAGATCCTCATGCATGCCTACAAAGTCTTACCTGATCTGGGACTGGCCTACATCAACCACTGACTGAACTTCCATCAACCCACCAGCCATCTGCACTGCTCCTCAGTAGCCCTCCCACACACACCCAAATTGGTCACAGCTGCAGCTGTGGACTCTCCTCCTACATCGCTGCCAGGGCCTGGAACGACCTGCTGCTCCACCTGCAAACAGCACCCTCCCTTGTGGACTCCAGAAAAAAGCTAAAAACCTGAATCTTCAACAAAGACCTCTCACCCAAGTTTCCAGATACCCCCAAGGGTGACAGTGCTCCACTCTGCAAATATTGATTGACTGATTGGTCCTACAGACCCCTGGAGTCACTCTGTCTGGCATGAGGTCAAGGCAAGCACATACAAACTTCATTTTTTTCTGTTAGCAAGATAGTCCTTCTTCAATTTCAGAGCAATCATTCTTCTGAATCTTTCACAGGTCCAGGAATGTTCTTATGAGAGGTTCTTAAGGTCCCACTTTTATACCTGGAGCCAGCCTTTGCGTGGGAGAATTACCTGAACTGACCAGTTTTCGGGTAGTTCTTCCCCATTCCTAGGATGTGGCACTACCTGTCCAGGGTGCCCAAGGAAAGGGTAGGCCTGATATCAGGTTCCCTTGTGTCCTGCAGGCAGGGCCCTTTGAAGTGGAATCAGCACTGCATAACTTCTTCTTGACCATCCTGTCAGGAATACCCCCTCACACCTGGGCGACACGTGTCTCACTGTACGGAAGCAATACACAACACACAAGAGCAGAGACATTCACAGTAATGTAACCCAGGACACTGGCAGAAAGGAACATATGGCTTGAGCAGAAAAATGTCAACTTCCTAAAAGTTCAATTTTCAGAGTGGTAACTTAAAATTTGACTTCACCATTAAAGAGAATTTTAAATTACATTTCATTTGAGTGTAAACATCTTATCTCTCTCTGGTCTAATCTGAAGCAAGCATGTATTACATTCAGTAAGGAAACCCAGTGTTAGTTTATGGAAGAGGTAGCCTTACAACAATGAAAAATAACTTTAGGAGTTATTCACTGCAGGACATGTAAAACCTAAACACACATTTGCTAATTTTTAAATACCATACACCCTGCCCTGTGGCCATTTATGACGTATGTTAGGGGAGACTAATACATTTAAAAAAGGAAGGTTTGTGAATGAGGAATTTTAAACCTGCACTACAGGGCATAGCAGCAGGCCTGGGACATGCTTTTCTTATTTAGTGGGTGGCACAATGGGTGCTGCTTCCCACTAGTAGTAAATTTAAATTGGCAGTTAAGTATATGCCAATTTTACCATGTGTAAGAGTGAGCACAAGCACTGCTTAGCAGGGGGAACATGCACAGCGTTCAAATGCCAATAGAACACAGTTCAGCAGAAATTAGGGAGTGATGGCTAAAATGTCTGGGGGAACACCATGCCAAGGATGTCTGGACTAACACTGACACTATGGCCCAGATTTACAAGGAGTTAGCGGTGCATTAGCGCCACAATTTGTGGCGCAACTGTGCTAAAAAAGTAGTGTTTTATTTAGTAAGTGGTGCTAGACCTGTTTAATGCCACTCCACAGGGTCGTGCGCCATTTTTCAGTACCGCAAACAAACCTTGTGCCATTTTACAAAAAATTATATGCAGGTTAGGTGTTCCCTACAAAAAAATGGCTCGAGCCACCCAACTACATATTTACAAGCATGGGGAAAAGTTGCACGTGTATCAGAAAAATGTAACAGATACCTATTAGCACCGAAAAAAATAATGCCAGGTCAGGCCAGGCGTTAAAATGGTGCAAAGGCACAGGTATAAATGAAAAACACACATTAGGCACTCTGACAACGACCAGAGAAACGTGGACCTGCTAGGCATGAAGGGAAGGAGAAAGAGACAATGCCATGCACTGCCAAACCCACCGCAGGAACCTCCATCACCACTACAACTACCACAAAGGCAGCACAGGAGGAAAGAGGGCATCTATTGATAATGGATATCTATCCTTGCCCAAAGAGAGGAAAATATCATCAAGTACTACCGGCTGAAGCCAGAGTCCATCATGCAGCTGCTACATGACATGGTACCAGCTATCACACCCAGGATGCATAGGTCAACCAACATACCACCCATGACCAAGCTCCTGGCTGTGCTGCTCACTCTGGCCTATTGCACTTTCCAATCAACCGTGGCAGAAATGGGTGGATTATCCCAGCCTTCCCTCTCAGCCGTGCTGCCAAAGGTGTTGGATGTCATCATCCACCTCACTCCTCACCATATCCTGTTCCACAACACCCACCAACTGCAGCAGGAGACCAAACAGGGATTTTATGCAGTTGCAGGCTTCCCACATGTGCTGGGTGCCATGGACATGTGCTAATTCCCCCTCCTGGCGACACCTAATACCTGTACAGGGACAGGAAGCACTCACATTCTATCAATGTACAGGCCAATATAGACCACAAGGGACTGTTCACAAGTGTGCTGGCCAAGCATCCTGGAAGTGGGACTTGATGCCTATATCTTCCAGCATTCCACAATCAGCCAACAACTCTAGAATGGGCAATATGGGAATGGCCTGCTTGTAGGTAAGCAAGCAGCTGTCACTTAATACCTAGAACACACAACACATGTTGCACACTATATACTCAAAACACTCCCCACACACGGATAGGGACACATGGAACAACAATCAACAACACACATGCAACATGCATCACAGCAAACTGACAACACACATCTCCAACACATAAGGACCACTGTACAAGCCCCTAGTGCCACTTGAGTTGCATTCACAATGATGCTGCTGTATAGCAGTGCCTGCTCTGCATTCACAAGGTGGCGTACAAGGACACCTTTGGCTCTTTAAGCAGCTGTGTCAACATAGCAGTATCTTATCCATCCCTCAGTGTGGGATGACCTCACATTGGGTCATGATGTGTTTGTGCCATCACTTAATATATTGCATATTTGCATTGGCACACATATTTTGACATATGTACATCTGAGACTTCAACATTGATGAAGCCCACCATGTGGGTGCAACTAGTAGTGTGTAAACAGGACAACTAATTTACACCTGTGTACAACACACATAGCAATAGGTAATTGACAATATTGGTATGTCATGTGCAGAAAAGGTGACAGTATTAAACACAAACAATCACATCTGCAATGCAGCCATCAGGTTATCAAGGTGCCAAGGTGCTTGTACAGCAAACCGGCATTTTTTCAAGTGTCACAACAGTGGGTGAGGACAGCAATGCTATCTAGTAGACATGGCACACTGCTGGTATGTCACAGTGGTGTAATGTGGGGTATCAAGACAATTCCTGTCACATCCTGTACCACGGGGCGACCAATCACAATACATCTCAAGCTACTATGTCACACTTTGCATGATGCCCACACACACTCACACACAAACGCATGTTAGGTAGGAAATATGGAAAAAAGTCATTCGGGCAGGGGTAGAGTCCCAAGCCCAAGGGGTTGTGTGGTTTGCACACTACCCATACGGCAAAACGCCTGTCTGATGGCACAGAAAACACACAAAGGGATCAAACTCACACTACATGGCTCATTGGTAGGTCCCTTGTAAGAATATACTGCATCTACAGCCATCTACATTATACACCTCCTACATGGGTGAACTCTAAAGCCATTCAAATGACACAGTCCCCATGCCCCTGAGGCCACACACACAACTGGAAGGAGTGCCAGTACACACCAATATAATCATGGAAGCACAGAAGCACCTACACAATGTGTCAAGTTAGTGTCAACATCTAAATCATGCTCCACAACTTTGCCAGTCCAGTGTAAATGCTACACAAGGCAAGTCTAACACTGACCTCTCCCATTGCAGCAGACCAGGGATATGGCACCCAACTGTGGGTGATGATCCCATTTGTTTAAGTCCCAAACAGACTCAGTAAAGGCATATAATGAGGCACACAAAAATTCCAGGAACGTGGTTGAGAGGACATTTGGCACACTAAAGGGCCGCTTCAGATGCCTGGATTTTTCAGGAGGCAAAGTGCCTTACTAACCACCACTTATGTCCAAAACCTATATTGTTCAGACCAAGAGGTTCGACTGTGACATTGAAACCCCTGCTATGATAAGGGCATGGTTCTCATGCCCAGCAAGTTCTCAAGGGTCGGCAAAGTGATGGAATAGTTGAGCACCCTTTTCCCCCTGGCATAGATATTAAATATGTCAATGACAGTAGTCCCGCGTCCCTTGAGGCTAAGGCCTAGAATATCAGGGCTGTCCGTAGGCAGCCATTTCACTACACACTGCAATGCAGTTTTACCCAAATTTAAAGGCCCCTCGATGGGCTGCCTGCCTTACTAGGGACAGCAGGAAGATGATAGGTTACATAGCCAGATTTGTAGGCTGGTTCGATGACCCAAGCTTCCTGCAAATGCATATGTCGAAAGACTCCATGAAGGTATTCCGATAGGGCAGTGAAAGTTTGGATTTAAGACCTGCCACATTCCAGGAAACAATGTTTACTTTCCGGCAGGTAGTCATTGTGTTAAGCGAGGAATTAGCGAGGGAATCCAAGCAGCCTACCGATAGTCTATAACCATCCTTGCCAGCTGTTACGACTGCTTTAGATGGACTAATAGAGACCTTCTTGCCTCTCGGGTAGCCCAGACCCATTGGATGGCTAATAACACTGCAGCAGCTGTAACGACTTGCATAGCTATTGAAGTGATAATAAAGGGCCTGTGCCTCAGCCTCTAAGGGTTAATCTAGCTTGGAACAGACAGAACCATCCTCAAGAACATCATGAGGGGGTGGCACATGTGAAGAGAGGGGTAAATCAAATTTGAACCGGATAATAGACCCATCTGGAGGATTAGTTCTTTGGTCAAGGGCCACTAGGTCATTGGCAATGTGCCCATTCTTTAAAAGAAGTTCGATACAATCGAACAAGGAGCTCAGGAGACTATGCCCTCTGGCTCTGATTATGTAATTTCTGATTACTGAAAGACATCCTCTGCTGTGACAAATCCAGTGGGTGACTTTGTTTATCAAGGAGTCTTCCCCTTCCACCCGAGAAATAAGTTTGGGTACATTTATCATTAAACATTTATGAGGAAAAGAGATGTTAGTTCTGGCATTATTTGTTCTACAAGGATGTCAACCATACCCTGGAGGGGGACATGAGATGCTGTGACATTTGCTCTGCAAATAGTTAGGAACGGTTTCACTTAACACACCAGTGGGTGCTTGGCAACCCATAATACAAGCTCTGTCAGGTGTCCTGGGAATGATGTCCTCATGTAGCAAACCTGGGTGGCCCACAAGGTGTTTTGCAGGGGGAAGGATATTAGGAACAATGGGTGTCAAAACTGGAGCGTTAGTCGTAGCTGGGTTAGCAACGCCCTCCCTGCATTTTCTCTCCATCTCTTCCATAAGGCGCCTCACAGTAACCACAAGATCGACAGTTATACACTCAAGGGCTGCTATTTCTGACGTAAGAATTTGAATGCAGCCTGCCAAGTCATTAATTTGGGGGAAGGATTAGCCTGGTTATTAGATGGGCAGCCTACCCCAACTTGTGCAGAAGAAGCTGTGGAATACTGAGTTGTGAGTACATCTTTAGGACTCGTAAGTGGTGAGAAACGATTAGTGCAAAGGATGGGGAGGCAGGAAGCGCTGTCACTGTGTCATGGATGGAGTCGGGACTGAGAAATGAATCTTTAGGATTCTGCGATACTGTATTAATTTTACCCCGCATCCGTTCCCTATCCTTACTAAACTTGTTAGATATACTTTCCTGTTTATTAGTCAGTGGTTGGGGTACTAGGCACTGTTTGGGACTCTTGGGTTGAGCTGTGACAGATGTTGGAACTAGTATTTCTTCACAATCCGCCAGGAGGTTATCAATGCGATCAAGCACATTGTTACGTTAACGTGTTCACAGCCTCCTGTCCCGTTCAAGGTCTCCCGCGCTACGGGTGAGCATACTGGATTTTATACACCTCCTGACACTTGGCAAATGTCAGCTGCACATCCATAGCCGTGAGCAATGCTGGAGAAGCGTGTTCACAGCCCCGGTCCTGTTCAAGGTCTCCCGCACTGCGGGTGAGCGTGCTGGATTTTATGCACCTCCTGGCGCTTGAGCAAACATCAGCGGCACGTCCCTGGCTGCGAGGAATGCTGGGGAAATGTGTTCAGAGCCCCCGGTCCAGTTCAAGGTCTCCCGCGCTGCGGGTGAGCGTGCTGGGGTTTTTGCACCTGCTGGCGCTTAGGCAAATGTCAGCAGCACATCCCTGGCCACAAGGAATGCTGGGAACCGTGGTCACAGCCCCTGGGCCCATTCAAGGTCTTCCGCTCTTTGGGTGATTGTGCTGGATTTTATGCGCCACCTGGTGCTTGAGCAAATGTCAGCGGCACATACCTGGCCTCGAGGAATGCTGGGGAAGAGTTTTCACAGATCCTGGTCCCGTTCAATGGCTCCAGTGCTGCGGGTGAGCATACTGGATTTTATGCACCTGCTGGCGCTTAGGCAAATGTCAACAGCACATCCCTGGCTGCGAGGAATGCTGGGGAATCGTGTTCACAGCCCCACTTCCTGTTGAAGGTTTCCAGCACTGCGGGTCAGCATGCTGGATTTTATGTGCTTCCTGGCACTTGGGCAAACGTCAGTGGCATGTCCCTGACTATGGGGAATGCTGGGGACGCGTGTTCACAGCCCCCAGTCCCGTTCAAGGTATCCCGCGATGTGGGTGAGCGTGCTGGATTTTATGCACCTCCTGGCGCTTGGGCAAATGTCAACAGCACATCCCTGGCTGCGAGGAATGCTGGGGAATCGTGTTCACAGCCCCACTTCCTGTTGAAGGTTTCCAGCACTGCGGGTCAGCATGTTGGATTTTATGTGCTTCCTGGCACTTGGGCAAACGTCAGTGGCATGTCCCTGACTATGGGGAATGCTGGGGACGCGTGTTCACAGCCCCCAGTCCCGTTCAAGGTATCCCGCGATGTGGGTGAGCGTGCTGGATTTTATGCACCTCCTGGCACTTGGGCAAATGTCAGAGGCACGTACCTGGCCGCGAGGAATGCTGGGAAAGCATGTTAACAGCCTCCGGTCCCGTTCAAGGTTTCCTGCACTGCGGGTGACTGTGCTGGATTTTATGTGCCTCCTGGCGCCTGGGCAAATCTCAGCAGCACGTCCCTGGCCACAAGGAATGGTGGGAAATTGTGTTCACTGCCACCAGTCACTTTCAAGGTCTCCCGTGCTGGTGGTGAGCGTGCTGGATTTTGTGCGGCTCCTGGCACTTGGGCAAATGTCTGTCAGCGGCACGTCCCTGGCTGCGAAGAATGCTGGGGAAGCATGTTCATAGCCCCCGGTCTCGTTCAAAGTCTCACACGCTGCGGGTGAGCGTGCTGTATTTCATGCGCCTTCTGGCACTTGGGTAAACGTCAGCGGCATGTCCCTGGCCATGAGGAACGCTGGTGAAGTGTGTTTACAGCCCCCGGTCCCGTTCAAGGTCTCCCCTGACATTTATGTCACACCACTGGCTAGTCCGACAGATCTTTTGGTTTCTCTATGGTGTCATTTGCAGATGACACATAAGTCATTGTATCAATTTCCAGTAGCATCCCGGAAACAGCACAGAGATTTCACAAATTAATAGAGGAGGTTGGTAGCTGGAGGAAACAAAATTGTTTAAAGTAAAAACTCAGGTAAGACTGAGGTCCTTCTTTTTTGGCACCAATCCCACCGGTTGGTCCCCTATTTGGTGGCCATAAAGTTTGGGCTCCATTCCGATTCTTATAAAAAATGTCAAGAATCTGGGTGTTTTATTTGATGATGAAGTGACCTTTGAAGCACAAGTGAATGCACTCACTTCTGCTTTAAGCACAATTAAAAAAAAAATCCTTTTATTCCCCATGAACTTCAAAAAAGTGTGGTCATCACTTTAGTTTTATCAAAACTAAACTATTGCAATGCTGTTTTTATCAATATGCAACAAAGACTGCTAAGGAAGTTGCAGACACTGCAGAATGCAGCCGTTCGGCTTCTGTGTAAGATTACAAAGCTTTGGTTAACCCTCCAAGCTATTCACAAACGTCAATGGCTGCCCATAAAGCTGTGCATTTTTTTAATGTTATATGAAACAAGAACACTACACTCCATCTCAGCCAAGAATATAATTTCTTCGGTGCAAGCTGGTAAAATGGGGAGTAATTAACATTAGGATTTTAGGGCAGTGTAACATTGCAAAAACACACACTGCAGTGGCAGGCCTGAGCCATGGCTATACAGGTAGTTAAGTGGGTAGCCCAATTAGTGCTTCAGGCCCATTAGCAGCGCCTTAATTTGCATGCCCTGGGCACAAATTATGCAGTTTGTTAGGGAAGTAAACTACATATGCTAATTGGGAATAAGCCAATACTACAGTGTTTAGAGGAGTGATCACAAGTACTTTAAAAGTACAGGGCCCTTCTACCAGAAAAAACGAGGTCAGAAAAATGGAGGAAGCAGGAACATTTTTCGGAGGGGGCGACCACCCTAAGGCTGTCAGGTTTAACAGGTATTTGGCACCAGCTAACACTCAGTGCATATGAAGAAAGCCTATCTAGCTTTTTGCTGAGATGGAAGTATTGCTTTTAATTGGTGACATAATTGGTCAAGTATGTTTAATATCTACTTACATGGGTCTCCTGCAGCAGCGGTAGGATATGGGTAGAGTTGTTTTCGGGAAGAAGCCAGTCACGCTAGTTAAAGTCACCTACTGTGCTTGGCGTGTCTGACAGACACACATGTGGGCCTTGATTGATCGGGGACTTGCATGGCCTCTGCTTTCTGGGGGACTACTTGCCCCAGAAACCACCGCCTGCTCCAGGCTACTTAGGAGGAGGCAGGGTCCACCACTGAGATGCTTAACATAAAGCTCGTTGTTTCTCCTACAGTGAGGGACACACATGGACTCTGCTTTCTGGGGTGACTACCGACCCCAGAAACCACTGCCTGCACCAGGCTACTGAGAAGGAGGCACATCCTATCGCTGAGGCACTTAAAAACGCATTATTTCTCCCAGCATGTGGGTGGGCCATGTCTGCACCCCTCAGACCCTGGAGGAGGCTGGGCTTAGCCACCCCTTTTGGCTCTCCCTGTAGGTAGTTTTTGGATTTTGTTTCTCTGCGCTTGAGTGCTAGGAACTCAGCTTCTGCCTGAAGTAACTATTTATCTACTTTGCAAAATGGGCAAAAGGAGAGCTACAGGGGCCCTTCCTGCTTCTACGCCCCCTGTCAAAGGCACCTCTACTGATAGGGTGCTGGACAGGGCTGTGCAGGTTATCAGCACAGAAATTGCTGTAACAGAAGGAACACTGTCTTTAAATTCGGGCTCTGCTAAAGCTGATTCTGCAGCCCCCTAGACTTCTGGCTTAATGGTGTCCTCTTCCACTAACTACCCCATCATGGATGCCATGCCTGATTAAGCCATAATTGATATTGATAGCCCTCAGCGTGCAGTTGTTACCAAGATATCCAAGCAGAATGTTCAGAATAAACTCCTTCAGGCTGCGAGTCAAACAAATAATAATTGGCTTCAGGGACAGCCTGATCCTCCTCCTGCACTTATGGGGGGCTGAGTGTGTCCTGGTTTGAAGCTCTCCTAGTGCTGCACAATTATTGGAGCTCTGTTCTACAAACTTTAAGGCACTTTTTCAGGCTAAGCTTTCCCCCTTATTGATCACCTGAATGTTATTAAGCCCAAGTTAACAACTCTCTTGCAGCTGTTGTCTCCATCTGTAATAGCCCCAAATGTGGTGGAAAATCAGACTATGGATGGTGACCAAGGCAATTGTATCAGTGCCACTGGTGCAAAGGCATCACAAAGGATTTTATTCAACAAAAACTGTCCCATGCCCGCCGCTCTAGTTTCTGGGGAGAATCCTCCCCATATGTCTCATTTGCATCTGTCATGTGAGGCTGTGTCTAATCTAAGCGGTGTTTATTCTAAGCGGAACCAACCCTCCTGATAATACTCACTTGTCTGGAAATGTGTTCAGTGGGCCTTTTCCTAACTCCAGCTGGACAGTTATTACCCTTCCTCCAGCTGTCTGACCTTACATCGTGATTCTAATTGGATTTCCCCTTTTTGTGCAATGACCATGGAGAGACACACAAGGAACTTCACAATAAAGTTCTGGGTAGGCTTGTTAGGCACAGTGGTTTTCCACTCTCTTTTTCCAGTGGCATTTTATTAACAATCAGAATTGGATGGTAGGACCTGTCCTAGCTGACAGACAAGGTGACTGTGTAATTATAAATTCAAATCCCCTTATTTGGTGCAAAGCCTGCTGCTTGGGTGCTTGAGCAAACAGTTGCTAAGGGTAATTTTAGAACCCTTAGGTTATTTCTATAAACTCTGCCTTTCCCTCTCAATGGACTTCAAAGGTCAGTCATCTATGATTTAAGATAACGGTAATATTTGCCAAGTAAATGTGACATCTGAGGTTTGTGCTCCTGAAGCGCCTGGTCTGGCGTATTCCATTCAGCCCCACAATGCGAATGTATTTGTAGTACCTGTAGTTAATCATTTTGATGTCTTATCTAGTGTGGATTGACTTCCTGATGTTTCCCTAGCAGTTTTCCTCAATGTTGTGGTGAATGACACTTTGGTGAAGGACTAAATCCCAGAGGTCATATGTTTAACAGCTCCTCACCCCTCAGTGGGAGAATTTCCCCCTATTGAGTTTTTCTGGGAGGAATGGTGTTTTGCCCACGGGTCTTTTTGTTCAGAGGCTGTAAATCCTGTTTGCCCTCTTTCTCCGCTGAGCTGGAACATTTCTTGCCTTAACGACAAGATTTCAGACTCAGCTCGACTCGGTTTTATCACTAAGTACAATTTTGTGGCACTGCAGGAATCCTGCCCTTCAATTCCCTGCAATTCCCCGTGGTGGAGCTAAAGGAGGTCTTTCTATTTGAGTTCAATCGAATGTTAAAGTGGAATTCATGCTCCTAGACAAGGGGAGTGCAGCCTTTAAAGCATTGCTTGTTAAACATACGTAGTCTTTTTAATTTGTATTTGGTTAATTTCTATAATAATGATTTTATAACTTCACTTTACTTTTATTTTACACAGCTGCTTTTTTCACTCTTCTGAAATCTCTTGGAGATGGGGCATACTCTCAACCCAATTACGTATTGTCTTGGGATTTTAATGCTAAATTAGTAGCCTATCCCGAGAAGTTAGGAAAGATGACCAAGTTGTTTAGTCTGGGCAGTCTGCCCTTAGACGGAAGGAGTTAGGTCTCCACCTGGTTGTCCATTATCTTGTGGATATAGTTGGTTTATTCAATAGAGAAGGACTATCCAATGATCTCTTTTAGGGTGTTGAAGCAGGCCTCTGTTATTGATTATATATTTTTAACTAGGACCTTTTTATCATGGTTTTCATGGGGCTAAATAAGGAGACAGAGTGGGGGGGATCATAATGCTTTAAGTGTTGAAGGTTACATCAGTGTTACTTCCCTGTGCTCAAGGCCAAAGATCCAGCTGCCTCCATAGCAATAACTCAGCACTCTAATGATGGCCTTAGACTAGTATGGTTATTGAAGGAATCTATGATCATTCTTGGGTTGCTCCTGAGGAATCATCAAGTGACTTTCCAGGGTTATATGGCAGAGGAGAATATTATGATTAAGTAGTAGGAATCACTTGATGAAGCCAAGTCGGCATGTGCAAAAGTACCCCCTCTGGTTTGACAGGCATTGTTCTGCAGCTAATTGCAGATTGAGGAAGGCATACCCCTGAAGATTCTCAGGAGATAAGGACAGCAAGGAAGCAGTTGATTCTTCGACCATGAGGAGTAGCAGTAAAGTTTTCTAGGATAGGTGAATAGGATAAGGCAAAGGGATGCTTTGGTAATTCCCCATCTGTCATGTAATGTGTCTGGTTCCAATTTGAATACACATTTTGGCACCATATATTACATTGCAGAAAGAGTTTGTGGGCTCTCTTATGGAAAAAATGGAGGGCCTTATTTATACTTTTTGGTGCAAAACTGCACTAACGCAGTTTTGCACCAAAAAGTTTTGCACCAGAGGGGGCACCATATTTATGGAATGGTGCAAGCTGGTGCAAATGTTAGGCTAGCGTAAAAAAAATGAAGTTAGGCAGGTTAGAGTAAAAATAAATGACTCTGACCAGATTAGCGTAATTTTTTTATGCTAAGGGGCATATTTATACTCTGTTTGCACTGAATCAGCATCATTTTTTTTTACTCTAATTCGGTGCAACACTAACTCCATATTTATACTTTGGTGCTAGACCAGTCTAGCGCCAAATTTATACCCAGTTAAAGTAATTTTTTGGAAGTTGAAACCTACCTTGCCTTAATGAGATGCAAGGTAGGCGTTCCCGTGCAAAAAATGACTCTATGGCCTTAACACGATATTTATACTCCTATGCAAAAATGGTGCAAGGGAGGGAGGAGGGGTCCAAAAATGGGGCAAAGCTTGCTTTGCCCCATTTTTTAAAGCCTGGGTCAGGGCAGGCTTTAGGGGACCTGTGGGCCTATTTCCATGGTGGAACACCATGGAATAAGCCCATAGGTGCCCTCCCCAGGCCCCAGGGGCACCCACACCCACACCAGAGGGACTGCAGAGGATGGGGGACCACATCCCAGGTAAGTACATGTAAGATTGCATTTTATTTTTGAAAGTGCAATAGGCGGCCCTGAAATGGGACCCCATACATGGCACAGGGTGAAATGGCCATGCCCAGGGGACCCTTGTCCTCTGTGCTGGCCATTGGGGTGGTAGGCATAAGTCATGTGGCATGGTAGGTTTAGCACCATAAAATGACGCTAATCTGGCTAGAGTCATTTTTTTTACTCTAACCTGCCTAAAGTCATTTTTTGGTGCTAAACCCTCTTCGTCTATACTGCCAGCCCCACCCGACTAAAGTCATTTTTTTTTACTCTAGCCTATCCTTTGCACCGGTTTTGCACCATTCCATAAATATGGTGCCCAGCTGGTGCACAGAAATGGTGCAAGCTGGTGCTAAACTTTTTGGTGCAAAACTGAGTTAGTGCAGTTTTGCAGCAAAAAGTATAAAGAAAAGCCAATATTTCGTATGTTTCCGCCACTTTTTCATCAAAAAATGATGTTAATGCAGCGCAAAAAAAGTATAACTCAGGGCCTTGGTGCTAGATGGGTCTAGCACCAAAGTATAAATATGGAGTTAGTTTTGCACCGAGTTAGAGTAAAAAAACATAACGCTAATTCGGTGCAAACAGAGTATAAATATGCCGCAGAGTATAAATATGCCCCTAAATATGGCGTTAAGGCCATAGAGAATTTTTTTGCATGGGAACGCCTATCTTGCATCTCATTAAGGCAAGGTAGGTCTCAGCTTCCACAAAATGACTTTAACTCCATAAATTTAGCGCTAGACGTGTCTAGCACCAAAGTATAAATGTGGAGTTAGTTTTGCACTGAATTAGAGTAAAAAAAAATGACGCTAATTTGGTGCAAACAGAGTATAAATATGCCCCTGAGAATCTCCCCCTCTTTGTCTGTTACATTACAGAAAAGTCCTGGCGGTAAAGCACCAATTATATATGAGGTACTCATGTACCTCTTTAAATGTGATACTGATCTTTGGGGCCCTTTTCTTACAAACATTTTTTATAATTCCTCATGGTCTAAGATTACGTGCTCTGGACATTGTCCATTATTGTCCCCATCTTTAGAAAAGGGGATTGGAATCCACCTAAATGTTATCTCTCAATCTCTCTTCTTGACAGTATTGCTAAGATTGTAGGTAGGGTGGATTTAACCGGGTAAGAGCTTGAGTAAATCTAAGAAACATCTTGTGCCCCTTCCAATTTGGTTTCCGCTCAGGGTTGGGTATGTTGGAACACTGCCTGAACTTGCCCTTGGTTGTTGGCAAGTGTACTATCGCCAGGCACTGTCCACTGTACTTGGCCTTTATGGACCGCATTTTACTCTGTTAACAGAGCTTAATTATAGCAGCTCCTGTTTGGATCGGGAGCTGGAGCTTGCAATGGTGTATTTTTATTTACCGTACATAAGGAGTGAGCCACTGAGGTGAGACATAGTTCTAAACGTGAAATGTCGGACAGCTTCCCACTTGCATTTTGGCTCCTCTATTGTTTATTATTTATAAATATTATTATCCAATTTATATAAAAAACCTTAATTCGCATTTGTCTAAATTAACCTCCGATATACCAAGAATTACGAATCTTCTTGCTCCTACAATACTTTACACAGAAGGCATAGTTTTAGTGGCCAAGACTCCTAGAGCTTTGTGAATTGTGGTGGAGGCATTTGTGTCCTTTACGAGCAGTCTTTTTTCAGTCACCAAAGTCCAACATCATGGCATGTGGCCCGGGCAAGAAAGGGGCTTCTCCCTTGCAAGAAAGGGGATTCTCCCTTGCACGTTAATAATCAATCCCTATACAGTGTGAACAATTTCTGCTACCTTAGTGTTATTTTCAACTCTTTCGGATCCTGTCAGCCACAGGTTACCTCTGCGTGTTTGAAATTGAGCAGGGAACAATTGTACTGTTTAAAAAAATATATAATGTGCAGTGTGTTTCTTCTGCAGCCTTATAGGGTGCTGGGATTTGGGTCTATTTTAATCCCTCTTTCCTATAGTTAGAGGAGAATCGTACTTGTAGGCAACTCCTCCATCTCTCTCCTAGTAGCTCCAATTTTATAATTCACTCAGAGGTCAATTTAACATTTATTTCACACAAACTTAAGCTGGCACCACTTTTACTCTGGGTCAACATTTGGACTAATGCTGAAGCTATTCTGTGTAGGGAAATCATTTTAGACTACCTCTAAATAGATATAGACCTTTCTATGCCCTTGTTGAGATTTGTCTCTGAATCATTTTGCAAACTAGGATTGTCCTATATGTTTTATGGACCAAGCACTTTACAATCCCTACCGCTTTCATGATCGGAGAGATCGTTTCTTTCCCTTTTAGGACTGGCACGGTATTGTAACTCTTTAGCTTTCCAAAAGGTCTTAACCATCCAGAAGTGCGTGCTCTAGCCTGCTGTCATGGTGACAGGTCGTCTGCTCAAACTTTGCTGCACATTATGTCTTCACTTCCGAAATTTGGCATGTTTTAAATTTGGTTTAAAATAAAATACAAAGATATATATATATATATATTGTATTTTATTTGAAACCAAATTAAAAAACATCCCAAATTTCGGAAGTGAAGAGATGTGCTATTTCATCCTCAACTGTTAAGCAGTTTTGACGTGTGTTTTAGAATTTGTTCCTTTCTTAAATGTGCTGTAAGATGTAGGAAATCAATGGCTTTCCCCTTGCTCGGAGTGGTTGGTTTGTGCAGCTAGGATCATGCACATTATGTAATCCTGGAGTCATTATGTTGCCATTGTTTTTGTCGCTCTTTTGTTTAGTGTAATTAAACCTCTCCCTGTGGATGTAGGGTAGAATTGTGGCCACTGTACTATTCTCCTTTTTGACAGTGAGAAATTAGTAATTTTTAAGTTATTCATTAAGATTGTTTTTAACTGTATTTTGTTTTTCATATGATTGTTATGTACTGTCTTGGGTTTTTTCTCAAAATTCGAATAAAGATGAATTGGATTGATAATTAGAGGATCAACACTAACATCTTCAGCTTGCGATGTTGCAATTTATGGCAGAAACTAAGGCCCATATTTATGGAAAATGTTGCACAACTGCACTAGCGCAGTTGTGCGTCATTTTTATTAATGCGAGCTAACGCAAATGGCTAGTGTTGGACTTTTGCTTTTGCAGGGTCATCCCCAGACTTTTTTGCCTCCTGCCTCCTATATTTTTCTGACATGTTGCTGTTGGCTTTTCAACTCTGAGCACTTTACCACTGCTAACCAGTGCTAAAGTGCATATGCTCTCCTGTTTAAATTGTATGTAAGTGGTTTATCCATGATTGGCATATTTGATTTACTAGTAAGTCCCTAGTAAGGTGCACTAGAGGTGCCAGGGCCTGTAAATCAAATGCTACTAGTGGGCCTGCAGCACTGGTTGTGCCACCCACATAAGTAGCTCTGTAATCATGTCTCAGACCTGCCACTGCAGTGTCTGTGTGTGTATTTTTACACTGTAAATTCGACTTGGCAAGTGTACCCACTTGCCAGGCCTAAACCTTCCCTTTCCTTACATGTAAGGCACCCCTAAGGTAGGCCCTAGGTAGCCCCAAGGGCAGGGTGCAGTGTATGGATAAGGTAGGACATATAGTAATGTGGTTTATATGTCCTAACAGTGAAATACTACCAATTTCGTTTTCACTGTTGCAAGGTCTGTCTCTCTCATAGGATAATATGGGGGCTACCTTTAAATATGATTAAAGTGTAGATTCCCCTAGAGAGTAGATGGACATGTGGAGTTTGGGATCCCTGAACTCACAATTTAAAAATACATCTTTTAGTAAAGTTGATTTTAAGATTGTGAGTTTGGAAATGCCACTTTTAGAAAGTGAGCATTTTCTTCCTTAAACCATTCTGTGACTCTGCCTTGTTTGTGGATTCCCTGTCTGGGTCAGTTTGACAGTTGGGTTGTTTTTCACCTCACACCAGACAGTGACACAAAGGGAGCTGGGGTGTGATCTGCATTCCTGATTAGCCATCTCTGCTAGGAGGGAGGGGTGGAGTGGTCACTCTCATCTGAAAGGACTGTGCCTGCCTCTGACAATGCTGTCTCCAGCCCCCTGGTGTGTGTCTGAGGCCTTGCCTGGGCAAGGCAGGATTTCACAAGAAGGTGTGAGTCCCCTTTGAAGGAAGGTGACTTCAAAGACTAAAATGGGTATAAGAAGGGCACCCAAACTTACAAACTTGAGAAACACTTCTGGAATCAAGGGGAACCTCTGCCTGGAGAAGAGCTGATCGCTGAGGAACAAGTGCTGCCCTGCCTGTGACTGTGCTTTGTGGAGCTTTCCTGCAGTGCTGCTTCTGCCAGAGTAAGAGGGCAAAGACTGGACTTTGTGTGCCTTCCATCTTGAAGAAGAAATCTCCAAGGGCTTGATGTAGAGCTTGCCTCCTGTTGTTGAAGTCTCAGGGATAGCAAAGACTTCTTCCTGCCAGCACCTGGAGTCTCTGGAGAGACCCCTACTCTGCTCTGTGGTGCCCTTCCAGTTCCTGGGACCCTGAAAGGAGAGGCTGGCAGCCTAAGGACAAAAATACACGCACCGAGCACCGTGCGGAGAAAAGATCGACGCGAATCCGATCGCGGCTGAGAAAACGACGCGACGCCGGCTCCGCAGCTGAGAAACGACGCCGCTGGAAACGCGACCGGAGAATCGACGCCCGGAGCAGGAGAAACGACGCGCAGCATCGCTGACGAAGGCTGAGAGATCGCAACCAGCGCCGCGGGACTTCGGACCGTCGCGTGGCTGGCTTTTTCGACGCGCCTCGCCGAGCCGAGCTATTTTCGACGCCTATACCCGTGCTGGGTTATTTTCGACGCACACCGCCCGTGCGGTGTTATTTTTGCCGCAAACCAGGTACATTTTCACGCTAGCAGCGCTAGTGTGGTGTTACAACTACCTAAAGACTCTTTTTATTTTAAACCTTAAAAAAATCATAACTTGACTTGTGTATGTTGGATTTTTGTCGTTTTGGTCTTGTTTTGTCTAGATAAATATTTCCTATTTTTCTAAACTGGTGTTGTGTCATTTTGTAGTGTTTTCCTTAAGTTACTGTGTGTGTTGGTACAAATACTTTACGCCCAGCACTCTGAGGTTAAGCCTACTGCTCTGCCAAGCTACCAAGGGGGTAAGCAGGGGTTAGCTGAGGGTGATTCTCTTTTATCCTAACTAGAGTGAGGGTCCTTGCTTGAACAGGGGGTAACCTGACTGTCAACCAAAGACCCCATTTCTAACATTGGTGACCAGCGGTCGGGATTCGACTTGTATTTGTACTTGACATACAGTAATTAAGTGTACACTACTTTTTTGATCTCAGACCACTACGTGACCACATACTACTTGTCTTGTGATTCTGCTTTTTGTTCTCTGATGTCCTCCTGGAAGTATTGATGATATTTTGGGACTTTGTTTTTTGGTTGTGAAGCCTTTGCAGAAATGGAAGTCAATTTCTGGCACCTATCTATGTATAAAAAGTGGCAGCTTAAAGCATTCTGCATGGAAAGGGGACTGGCTGTGAACAAGGAATCCAGAAGGGAGGATCTTGAGTCAGCCCTGTTTCAGGATGAATTGAAACGTTGTCAGGCAACACCACCAAATGAGTCTGAGGAGGATAACTACTCTGAGGAGGAGGACTACTCCAAAGAGGAGGGCAGTGGCCCTGAGGAGGGAACAGAAAGAGATGATAGGCTCCTAGCTCGAATCCGGAGTCTGGAAGAGCTTAAGAGGGCCGAGGAGAAGAGAGCCTTAGTCCTGGCAGAAAGGAGGAGGGACTTAGAGATTAAAAAAATGATTTATGCTTACGAGCTTAAATTGAAAGAGCTGGAAGTCATGAGGGCTGAGTCCAGCTGGAATGGTGGCAGCAACAATTGTATATCCAGTGATGCTGCAGAAGTGCACATGCCCAGAGAGGTGGTGCCCTACTTGAAGGAGGGAGTTAACACACGCCAGGAGGTTCAGGGGTATGAGGTAGCTCCAGTGATGCACAGGGTCTCTGAGGTAGATTGGGGAACTGGCATGGGGAGTCATATTCCTACTGGTGGGAGGGACACTCTACTGACTCTAGTTGAGAGTGACAGGGAGAGGGGTTCCCCCCAGGTAGAAGTCCTGGTTATGGAGTGTGAAAACATCCCAGAAGAGTGTGGGTTGAGTGTCAGGGACAGTCAGGTACTGTCTCACCAGTCTCAGGAGGGTGATGTGGGGTGCTGTTTCAAAGCAGAGTCACTGGATGGTTGGGTGAAGGGTACTTTGGTTAATTCATGTGAGGGGCTGAGTGATGTAATTGCTGGAGAGCATATGTCTAGTCCTTATTTTCCAGAGCTATGCCAACACCAGGTGGAGTGTGAGTTCTCTGACCCCAGGGAGCTTACAATGGAGGCAGACTTCTGGGTGAGTACCAGAGAGTCTGAAGAGGCATTTGGGGGTGCTCCTGAGAGGAGTGGTCTAGGTAGTTCCCAACCAGGTGAGGTAGGGAAGGATTGTAGTGTCCCAGGTAGGTCCCAGTGTAGTGGGATGGGTGAGGGACCCCATGTCCAGTCTCAGAGGAGAGGGAATGGGGATGGGTTGAGGCCCAAGGTGCCCGAGATCCGGTCCCAGGTCCTGGAGGGTTCCCTGCGGGAACCCCAGGAGGGGAGCCTAGCCTGTACCATAGGGCCATCTGTTGAGGGAGACCCCACAGTGTCAGGAGAACTTGGGGGGGCGGCTGTAGCCAGCGTCCCACCAGTTCTGGTGTCTGGCAGTACCACTCCTAGTGAGGGGTTGCAGAAGTCCAGACAGAGGGTTGAGAGGGGGTTGCGGACCCCAGTGGAGAACCTGGAGGGTCAGGGGTCAGCTCTGAGTGCAGAGCCCCCCAGGAATGACCTTGGTGAGACCATTTCTGGGCTGGGGGGAATCCAGACTCTGTCAGATGGGCAGAGGTCAGGAGACCTGTGCCAGCCAGACTCTTGTATGGCCCTTGGGGAAAGTGTTTCCCTTGTGGGGGGTAGGTGTGCCCCCCAGGAAGTCCTGGTGAGCCAGGCAATGGTTCAACCGCAGGGTGGTGACTCTGGGTTGAATGATCAGGTTCAGGGGGTAAACTCTGACCTGATGGGGGGTAAGTGTGCTCCCAAGGAAGTCCTGGTGTGCCAGGCAGTGGTTCAACCGCAGGGTGGTGACCCTGGGTTGGATGACCAGGTTCAGAGGGTAAACTCTGACCTGGTAGGGGGTAGGTATGCCCCCCAGGAAGTCCTGGGTTGCCAGGCAGTGATCCAGTCTGTGGGTACAGACCCTGGATTGGGAGGCCAGGTTAAGGGTGTCCCCCCTGACCTGGAGGAAGGGGCTACTGCTAACAGTGCCCCTACCATGTTGTCTTCTGGGGGGGCCGCTCCTAGTTGGGTGGTTCAGGACCCCAGAAGAGAGGGCAGGGGGAGGGAAGCCTCACCCCTAGCCCTGGTCCAACCTGAAGGTACAGACCCCAGGTTGGAGGATCAGTTGCAGGTTAACATCCCTGCACTGATGGAAGAATTGTGCAGGACTGCTTCTACAAGCACCCTGACAGTTTTGGACTCTGGGGGTGCCGCTTCTGCAGGGAGGGTACAGAGCCCCAGAGGGGAGGACCAGGGTCAGGTTGTCATCCCTGACCTGGTGGAAGAGAGAGTGGTCAAAGGGTGCCAGGCACCTGGGGCTACCACCCCCCACTCTCCACAGTCACAGTGGTTAGAGAGGCCTGAGGTCGGGCTCTCATCCCTGACAGTTGTCTGGGGCCACTGTGGCTTGATGTCCTGGTGGACAGAGTTGCCCCTGGGGGGGGGAGGACGAGAGTCACACCCCGGGGGTGGAGTGGGCAACACCACTGTGTTGGCCCTGGTGGTACTATCTGCCCATTGCAATACATCTGTGAGCAAAGTAAAGTTAGGTGTTGCACAGATGGTGTCTGTAGATGTGGAGAAGGGTTCCCCATGGGTTAGCTTAGTGGGCCCTGAGAGTATGGACAGAGGGATCCAACTGGAGTCAGGAAGGCGTAGAACTGGAACATGCCCCTGCTGTTGTGGGCCTGGGTCCCTGTTCTATCGCCCCAATCAGGGAAGTACATCAAGGTATTGATTGTTCTCCCCTGGCTTTAGGCTGGTAGGGGGTCGTGTTGGACTTTTGCTTTTGCAGGGTCATCCCCAGACTTTTTTGCCTCCTGCCTCCTATATTTTTCTGACATGTTGCTGTTGGCTTTTCAACTCTGAGCACTTTACCACTGCTAACCAGTGCTAAAGTGCATATGCTCTCCTGTTTAAATTGTATGTAAGTGGTTTATCCATGATTGGCATATTTGATTTACTAGTAAGTCCCTAGTAAGGTGCACTAGAGGTGCCAGGGCCTGTAAATCAAATGCTACTAGTGGGCCTGCAGCACTGGTTGTGCCACCCACATAAGTAGCTCTGTAATCATGTCTCAGACCTGCCACTGCAGTGTCTGTGTGTGTATTTTTACACTGTAAATTCGACTTGGCAAGTGTACCCACTTGCCAGGCCTAAACCTTCCCTTTCCTTACATGTAAGGCACCCCTAAGGTAGGCCCTAGGTAGCCCCAAGGGCAGGGTGCAGTGTATGGATAAGGTAGGACATATAGTAATGTGGTTTATATGTCCTAACAGTGAAATACTACCAATTTCGTTTTCACTGTTGCAAGGTCTGTCTCTCTCATAGGATAATATGGGGGCTACCTTTAAATATGATTAAAGTGTAGATTCCCCTAGAGAGTAGATGGACATGTGGAGTTTGGGATCCCTGAACTCACAATTTAAAAATACATCTTTTAGTAAAGTTGATTTTAAGATTGTGAGTTTGGAAATGCCACTTTTAGAAAGTGAGCATTTTCTTCCTTAAACCATTCTGTGACTCTGCCTTGTTTGTGGATTCCCTGTCTGGGTCAGTTTGACAGTTGGGTTGTTTTTCACCTCACACCAGACAGTGACACAAAGGGAGCTGGGGTGTGATCTGCATTCCTGATTAGCCATCTCTGCTAGGAGGGAGGGGTGGAGTGGTCACTCTCATCTGAAAGGACTGTGCCTGCCTCTGACAATGCTGTCTCCAGCCCCCTGGTGTGTGTCTGAGGCCTTGCCTGGGCAAGGCAGGATTTCACAAGAAGGTGTGAGTCCCCTTTGAAGGAAGGTGACTTCAAAGACTAAAATGGGTATAAGAAGGGCACCCAAACTTACAAACTTGAGAAACACTTCTGGAATCAAGGGGAACCTCTGCCTGGAGAAGAGCTGATCGCTGAGGAACAAGTGCTGCCCTGCCTGTGACTGTGCTTTGTGGAGCTTTCCTGCAGTGCTGCTTCTGCCAGAGTAAGAGGGCAAAGACTGGACTTTGTGTGCCTTCCATCTTGAAGAAGAAATCTCCAAGGGCTTGATGTAGAGCTTGCCTCCTGTTGTTGAAGTCTCAGGGATAGCAAAGACTTCTTCCTGCCAGCACCTGGAGTCTCTGGAGAGACCCCTACTCTGCTCTGTGGTGCCCTTCCAGTTCCTGGGACCCTGAAAGGAGAGGCTGGCAGCCTAAGGACAAAAATACACGCACCGAGCACCGTGCGGAGAAAAGATCGACGCGAATCCGATCGCGGCTGAGAAAACGACGCGACGCCGGCTCCGCAGCTGAGAAACGACGCCGCTGGAAACGCGACCGGAGAATCGACGCCCGGAGCAGGAGAAACGACGCGCAGCATCGCTGACGAAGGCTGAGAGATCGCAACCAGCGCCGCGGGACTTCGGACCGTCGCGTGGCTGGCTTTTTCGACGCGCCTCGCCGAGCCGAGCTATTTTCGACGCCTATACCCGTGCTGGGTTATTTTCGACGCACACCGCCCGTGCGGTGTTATTTTTGCCGCAAACCAGGTACATTTTCACGCTAGCAGCGCTAGTGTGGTGTTACAACTACCTAAAGACTCTTTTTATTTTAAACCTTAAAAAAATCATAACTTGACTTGTGTATGTTGGATTTTTGTCGTTTTGGTCTTGTTTTGTCTAGATAAATATTTCCTATTTTTCTAAACTGGTGTTGTGTCATTTTGTAGTGTTTTCCTTAAGTTACTGTGTGTGTTGGTACAAATACTTTACGCCCAGCACTCTGAGGTTAAGCCTACTGCTCTGCCAAGCTACCAAGGGGGTAAGCAGGGGTTAGCTGAGGGTGATTCTCTTTTATCCTAACTAGAGTGAGGGTCCTTGCTTGAACAGGGGGTAACCTGACTGTCAACCAAAGACCCCATTTCTAACAGCTAGTGTCTCAAAAAAGACGCTAGCCGGTGAGAGATGGCGTTAGAGGAAATGGCCCTAGTGGGTAAAAAATGACAGTAGGCTGATTAGCTGCAAAAAGTCTGCCACTAGTCAGCCTAGCATCATTTTTTGATGCACAAGCAGCCAACAAATGACTACTGTCTAAGTATAGACAGGAGTCATTACCACCACCCCAATGCCCACCACAGGGGACCAATGTCCCCAGGGCAAGCCCAAAATAGGCAGTGCCAGCCAGGGGGCCCAATGTAAGGGGCCCCCGGTGGCCCACCACACACATACACTTACCTGCAACTTACCTGGTATGGGGTCCCTCCTCCTGTAGTATGTCCCTGTGGTGTGATTGATGGTGATGCTGGGGGTTGGGGTGGGTGTAGGAAAGTACCATCTTGCCTGGCATGTTACCCACATTTTTCACTGTATATATGTTGTTTTAGTTGTATGTGTTACTGGGACCCTGCCAGCCAGGGCCCCAGTGCTCATAAGTGTGCCCTGAATGTGTTACCTGTGTTATGACTAACTGTCTCACTGATGCTCTGCTATCCCGAACCTCAGTGGTTATGCTCTCTCATTTCTTTCCAAATTGTCACTAACAGGCTAGTGACCAATTTCACCAATTTACATTAGCATACTGGAACACCCTTATAATTCCCTAGTATATGGTACTGAGGTACCCAGGGTATTGGGGTTCCAGGAGATCCCTATGGGCTACAGCATTTCTTTTGCCACCCATAGGGAGCTCTGACAATTCTTACACAGGCCTGCCACTGCAGCCTGAGTGAAATAACGTCCACGTTATTTCACAGCCATTTACCACTGCACTTAAGTAACTTATAAGTCACCTATATTTCTAACCTTTACCTGGTAAAGGTTAGGTGTGTGGGCACCCTGGCACTAGCCAAGGTGCCCCCACATTGTTCAGGGCAAATTCCCCGGAATTTGTGAGTGCAGGGACACCATTACACGCGTGCACTACACATAGGTCAGTACCTATGTGTAGCTTCACAATGGTAACTCCGAATGTGGCCATGTAACATGTCTATGATCATGGAATTGCCCCCTCTATGCCATCCTAGCATTGTTGGCACAATCCCATAATCCCACGGGTCTGTAGCACAGACCCGGGTACTGCCAAACTGCCTTTCCCGGGGTTTCACTGCAGCAGCTGCTGCTGCCAACTCCTCAGACAGGTTTCTGCCCTCATGGGGTCCAGCCAGGCTTGGCCCAGGATGGCAGAACAAAGGACTTCCTCAGAGTGAGGGTGTTACACCCTCTCCCTTTGGAAAAAGGTGTCAGGGCTGGGGAGGAGTAGCCTCGCCCATTCTCTGGAAATGCTTTCATGGGCACAGATGGTGCCCATTTCTGCATAAGCCAGTCTACACCGGTTCAGGGACCCCTCAGCCCTGCTCTGGCGCGAAACTAGACAAAGGAAAGGGGAGTGACCACGACCTCCTGAGTTGTCCTCCGGCGGCGTGGGACTCCTTTGTGCAACTTCGGGTGAGCACTGTTTCACTCCTCTTCGTAGTGCCTGTTCCGGCACTTCTGTGGGTGCTGCCTGCTTCTGAGAGGGCTCTTTGTCTTGCTGAGCGCCCCCTCTGTCCCCTGACGCAATTGGCGACATCCTGGTTCCTCCTGGGCCACAGCAGCATCCAAAAACCCTAACCGCACGACTTGCAGCTAGCAAGGCTTGTTTGTGGTCATTCTTCAGGAAAACACTTCTGCACGACTCTCCACGGTGTGGTGGATCCATCCTCCAAAGGGAGAGTTTCTAGCCCTTGTCGTTCCTGCAGAATCCTCAGCTTCTACTGGCCAGTAGCAGCTTCTTTGCACCCACAGCTGGCATTTCCTGGGCATCTGCCCACTCTCGACTTGGTCGTGACTTTTGGGCTTGGTCCCCTTGTTCCACAGGTACCCTCGTCTGGAAATCCATTGTTGTTGCATTGCTGGTTTTGGTCTTTCCTGCAGAATTCCCCTATCACGACTTCTGTGCTCTTTGGGGAACTTTAGTGCACTTTGAACTCACTTTTCAGGGTATTGGGGTGGGCTATATTTCTAACCCTCACTGTTTTCTTACAGTCCCAGCGACCCTCTACAAGGTCACATAGGTTTGGGGTCCATTCGTGGTTCGCATTCCACTTTTGGAGTATATGGTTTGTGTTGCCCCTATCCCTATGTGTCCCCATTGCATCCTATTGTAACTATACATTGTTTGCACTGTTTTCTAATACTATACTGCATATTTTTGGTATTGTGTACATATATCATGTGTATATTTGCTATCCTCATACTGAGGGTACTCACTGAGATACTTTTGGCATATTGTCATAAAAATAAAGTACCTTTATTTTTAGTATATCTGTGTGTTGTGTTTTCTTATGATATTGTGCATATGACACTAGTGGTACTCTAGGAGCTTCACTCGTCTCCTAGTTCAGCCTAAGCTGCTCTGCTAAGCTACCATTATCTATCAGCCTAAGCTGCTAGACACCCTATACACTAATAAGGGATACCTGGGCCTAGTGCAAGGTGTAAGTACCCCTTGGTACTCACTACAAGCCAGTCCAGCCTCCTACAGTGGGCATCTTTGTGCCCATTCCATGGTGTTTCCCCATGAAAATGGGCCTACCTGTACATTAACGCCTGGTTTGACCAGGTGTTAAACAATCGCGCTAAGCGGGCTTAGCGCCATTATTTAGGTCTGCCTCCCACGTGTGTGTCGTTTCAGCTTCGGGTGTTTAATATTGCGTTGCGGACTAGCATCATTTTCAGGAAGGGAACACCTACCTTGCGTCTCATTGATGCAAGGTGAGTTGGCGCTTCCTAGAAATGGTGCTAACTCCAATATTTTGATGCTAGACGGGTCTAGCATAACAATATAAATATGGAGTAAAGTTAGTGCTGCTTTAGCGTCAAAATTCATGACTCTAAGGCAACGTTAACCTTCCATAAATATGGGCCTAAATATTTTCAAAGCGTGGAAGACTCAAAGTTAAGCAAATGGTACTAGCAACAGCAAGTACCTCTTGGGCCAACCTTGTATTTTTCACGTAAAGCACCATTACAAGGTGAAAGGTGTGCATGGCATTGGAGGTACACCTCCTCTATGAGCCTAAGGGCTGACATCACATCTGAACTTTTAACTAATGCCTAAATCTCACTTGCATTCGTGGGGCAGTGACCATCATTCTCTTACCTCGCCCCCTCAAGCCCCCTACCCCCCAGACACGAAGAAAAGTATGTGTATTTTATTTGACAGTGCAAAAAAGTGTATCTACCAAGTTCAATTTAGGAAACCTGGCATCAGATTTTAAAATACAATGGACGGTTTCCTGTCTGTAAGATCTCTATTTTTTTCAGCTCTTCTGAGGGACTTTAATCCACCTTATGCAGAGGTTATCGTTGCTGACTATATTACCAAGTTTTTGCGAAGTCTTGGCCACATAAAATATAGCTCGCCATTTAATCACTATTCGTGTAAAGGTTATAGCTATTAGCATGCTGTTTCTACATCTGTGCCATGACTTGTTCAATATCTTCAACAGAGTAAAGGAGGAGTCTCTTCTGCATAAATGTCAGAATTCACAAAGCTGAGGTTCTGTATCTGAACTCTGACATTTTGGAACTGGTAGACTGAGCCTCTGCGTGATACAACTGTGAATGTAGCGTGGAAAAAAGAAAAAACAGCCAGCCATGTCTCTCAAACATTACATGATTTTTTAAGATAGCATGTGTGCCCGACTCTGCAGACTCCAATCACTGCTTGCTGCCGCCTTTAGAAATGTGCCCTTAAGGTTATTTGACCTGTAGTTAATATGACGTATGATGATGATCATATAATTATCATATCTGTGAATATATGTACAGATGCTTCATGCAATGTAGGTGTTAGGGGGGGAGGCACATAGGTCCCCCGTGCCAAAGAAGCACTGTCAGCAAACCAGCGTTTTTGCCTTGTGAGGAGAGGGAAAACCCTCCCATGCCTGTCACATGGCTTACAGCTCCCCATCTAGCAAACAACAGGCTAGGGGCATATTATAGAGCCCCTAGCACCATCTTGTTGCAAACATAGCATTGCACCACTTTGTAAACCCTTGCGCCACATTATGCCTGTGCCAGGCATAATGTTTGCAATGGGAGCATTCCAGCGCTTGGACGCCTGCCAAAATGGTGAAGTGAAATATAACAGATTTCACTGTGCCATTTTTGTTTTCATTTTTAATACCTGCTCAGAGCAGGTGTAAAGTGATGCTCGCATTGAAACCTATGGGCCTGCTTGCACTTTGCTACATTAGCGTCAACATTTTTTACACTATTGTAGTAAAGTGCCACAATGGCATCAAAACATTTGATGCTATTGTGCTAAAGACCGGCATGGTGCGCCGTAATATAAATATGGCACAACCATGGTGTTGTTAGGTGCCAGTAGGAAGGTACAGAAAAAGTGGCGCATCAGCTCTGATGCTCCACTTTCTCTTAAATATGGGCTTTAACCTATATGCAGTCTGCTGAAGCTTTCTCTATGTCAAGTAATGTGATTGGATCACTCACTGTTCCTTCCTCAGCTCACCTTCAATCCAAATGGAGCAATCTAGTGCAAGTATTGTTAAATCTGTTTTATGGGGTTTGTATCTGAGTTGAGCATGCCTTTTTAGGGTCAAGCCTACAGTGCATGCGCTACCTCATGCGTCTCGCTCCTGAGACTCTGTTGTGTACAGTAGAGGGATTGGCTCCTTCCTGTCACTTACCATTTGTTGGCTTGCATTGCACTTTTCTTTACAGCCTTTTAAGCATAATTTCCATTCCTTTGTGTGGAGCTGGGACCAAGCACTGCTTGATTCAACGTAATCGGTGCCCATCCGCTGCTCTCGATGTGATTGAGGTACTATTTTTTTCCTTTTAACTTTGAGTGCCCTGCAAACAGAAGGTTTGTGACTGGCAAAAATATGCCCAGCAGAGCAAACAAAATCACAAAGTTGTATTTTTTTAAAGGTAAGTTTCTTTCATTTTTTCAAGTTGTCTTTTATCTTTTTGCACTTATGTTTTCTTTGGTATTTGCTCGTTGGCGCTGTTCTCAAAACATGATGATTATCTTTTTCTAAATATTGCAAAGCAACCCTTTACTTTATTATGTGTAATTTCTGAAATGATGCTTTAACACAGAACCGTGCAGTACATCCCAATCAACCTCACTCCAACCCCCACTCCAATCCACCCCACATCACCCTACCAATCCACCCCACTCCAATTCAAACCAGCCCACCACACTCCAATCCTCCCAATCCATACCAATCTAATTTGCCCCAAACCAGTTCACCACACTCCACTCCAAAACAATCTGCACCACTCCAAAACAATCTGCACCACTCAAATCTAAAACAATCTGCACCACTCCAATCCAAAACAATATGCCCCACTTCCTACGACCCCACCCCAGGCTGCACCACTTCAATCCATAACAGTCTGCCCCACTCCAGTCCAAAACAATCTGCCCCAATCCAAATCCATCTTCCCCACTGCAATCTGCTGCACTTCTATCCAAAACAATCTGCCCCACTCCAATCCAAAACAATCTCTCCCACTTGAATATGCCCCACTTAAATCCAAAACAATATGGCCCACTTCACTCCCAAACAAAATGCCCCACTCACATCCACCCCACCCCAATCTGCCCTACTCCAATCCATACCAATCTGCCCCACTCCAATCCAACACAATCTGCCCCACTCTAATCTGCCCTTCTGCAATCCAAACAATCTGCCTCACTCCAATATGCCTCACTCCATCTGCCTCACTTTAATACAATCAGCCCCACTCCAATCCGCCCCACTCCAATATGCCCCCACTCCAATCAAAACAATCTGCCCCACTCCAATATTCCCCAATCCTAAACAATCTGCCCCACTGTAATCTGCTGCACTCCAATTCAAAACATTCTGCCCAACTCCAATCAGTCCCACAGCAATCCAAAACAATATATTGCACTTCAATCCAAAACAATATGCCCCACTCCCATCTGCCCCACTCCAATCCAAAACAATCTGCCCTACTCCAATCTGCCCCAATCTAATCCAAAACAGTTTGGCCCATTTCCACCCAAAACAATCTGCCACACTCCATTCCAAAACAATCTGTCCCACTCCAATATGCTCCAATCCAAATTAATCTGCTCTGCTGCAGTCTGATGCACTCCACTCCAAAACAATCTGCCCCCATCCAATCTGCCTCATTGCAATCTGAAACAATCTGCCCCACTCCAATCTGTCCAACTTCAATCTTCCCCACTTCAATTCAATATATTATGTATGGCTCCAATTTGCTCCAATTAAAAAAATCCATCCTGCTGCAGTCTGCTGCACTTCAGACCAAAACAATCTACCCCACTCCAATCTGCCCCACTGCAATCCAAAACAATCTTCAATAAATGCTTTATTTCGGCTAGCAACCATAAAAGCACATATAAAAATGATTTGAGCACAGTACTGCGGTATGGGAATTGGATGATGTTTAATGGTCACTGGACACTGACTGGTTTATTGAATTAAGATCTGGTCTTGAGCTTGAATCATATAAGCAAGGACTTTGTGAACCTGTCCAATTGGATAAGGGCGCAATTGTTCCTTGGATATCTATGATTAAAAACTGGCTCTTTATTTTGAGTCTGAATGCCTTGTGGACCAGCCCCTCTGCTTTTAATTCATCAATGAATGTTCTTGTGAAAAAAGCATTCTGGTGGCATATAAGAACAGACCGCAGCCGGAAAGCAGACAGTGATAGCTAAAAACTTGGCAGTTAGGCTATCAAACCTTTTCTGCAGTTTGTTTTGTATCTTGATGAGGTCACCCCACAGTGGGATAAATCCCTTTTTATTTAATTTACGGTTGACACTGAATGGCTTTACTTATAAGTGAAATAAGGAGAGGGCCGATGGGATTGACAAGCAGCCGTGCCCTATATGTTTGCACCGGGTGGAAACTACAGAACATATTTTGTTCTGTTTCCCACTGCATTCTTCTGCTAGAGCTAATGGCTGAAACTCTACTGCCAGAGACTGAGGTTCCTGCATGATCTATGTGCTCTACGAATTTTGAGCTCAGATACAAGCAGACTTACTATTTTCTGTGTGAGCAGATACTTATTGGTGGTGAGAATGGGCAGGGAACTACTTGGCCTCCTGTTGTAATACTAGAGCACTTGCACTTTACATAACCTGGTCGACCTGTGGAATGATATAGGACATGTAGGCCCATATTTGTACTTTTTGACACAAATCAGCACCAGGGCAGATTTGCATCAAAATGTTTACCGCCGGCTAACGCCATTCCAATGCGCCAGCCGGGCGCCTTATTTATGGAATGACATTAGCCGGTGCTGCGGCCTAGTTAGAGTCAAAATAAATTATGGTAAACGGGTAGCAGAGGCAAAGGGAAGACTGGGGGTGTGCGCCAAAGAATGGTGCAAGTCAGGTTAGAGTCAAAAATATTGGCTCTAACCTGACTTGCGCCAATTTGTGATGCACAATCCCCATTGAAATGATTCCTCTCTCAGCAGAGACAGGAGTCACGCCCCCCCTGCCCAATGGCCATGCCCAGGGAACTTCTGTCCCCTGGGCATGGCCATTGGGCACAGTGGCATGTAGGGGGGACCAAGTTAGGCCCCCCTTTGCCACTTTAAAATATATATATACATATATATATATATATATATATATATATATATATATATATATATATATATATACTTACCTGCACTCACCATGAATGGGTCCCCCCATCCATGGGTGTCCTCCAGGGGTGAGCTAGGGTGGCAGGGGGTGTACCTGGGTGCAGGGAAGAGCACCTGTGGACTGCTTCCATGGTCTCCCACCATGGAAATGAGCCCACAGGTCCCTTAACGTCTGTCCTGACCCAGGTGTTAAAAAACTGCGCAAATCCAGCTGGCTGCCTCCTCTAGTGTGTCATTTTGACGCCGGAGGATAAATAAGGCGCACATGCCTTAGACTAACGGGAACGCCTACCTTGCATGTCATTAGCCCGAGGTAGGTTTTCACGTCCAAACAATGACTCAAACTCCATAACTTTGCCGCTGGACGGGTCTGGCACCAAAGTATAAATATGGAGTTAAGTTTGTGCCAAATTTGCGTAAAAAAATGACTAAATCCGGTGTAAACAGAGTATAAATGTGGGCCGTAGTGTCCCTGACTTGAGATACAGGAGTTGCTGTTGGAAGAGTTATGTTATATGTTAATTAATATTTATGATTCATGAAATATTCTGTTTTTCTGGTCTGTAATCACAACTAAGTACCATTATCATTACTACTACTACATGCATAAACTTCACTATTAGACCTGATGTTCCTTTAAGTGTTTTGTCTATAGCTGTAATGTGTTTCACTCTTCTCATGTAACTAGACTAATGAGGAAGTATTTTATGTGACATACTTATGTGAAGGAGACCCCCAAGAGTGTTGTATTTAGTATCTATGTGACTAATGTATTCTGTTTTAACTTGTTTTTATCATGCACTTTCTTGGCCTATGGGCAAAAAAAATGGATTTTTTATTTGATTTTTGAATCTGTGTTCGGTGCTGAATGCCATTGCCTCCTAGCGGACAGAGTTAACTATGAAATACTGTGAGAAGATCCTACCCCCAGGCTGTGTAGTAAAAGAATAATGATTGTCAATGAAGCCAGTTCAAATGACTGGATTACTAAGCATGAATCTGAATTCCTCATAGCAGATAAAACAAGAATATCTAGGTTTTACACTTTACCAAAACTACATAATCTTAGATTACACACCCCAGGTAGACCTATAGTTCCAGGCTTTGGGTTATTATTAGAAACACTATCACAATTTTGTGACTGGTTCTTGAAACCCACAGTCCACAAGTCACAATCATATTTGCGAGACATGAAACATATCCTGTAATACTAAAGAATTTGGAGATCAATGAGGATGAGGACATGAGAATCACAATGGCATCAAGGCACGCTACACAATAATTGTCCGGAGATGCATTACTGAGGTGATTGAAGTGATTCTTGATCACCTAGAATGGAATTTCAACTCCTAGAAGGTTGTGATTGAGTGTCCTGAATTAGCCCTGATGGAGAACTTTTTCGAATTTGAGGATGTCCTTTTTCATCAGATACACCACCTCAATGGGAAATATCTTCACCTTGAGTGTGGCCTGTGTCTATGTGCATCAATTAGAAACTGACCAAATTTTTGCCACTAACATCCCATGCAAACGTAATATTAAACATTTCCATTATTATATAGATGACGTCCTGGTTATATGACTCGTGAAGAGTGGGCAACACTTTTATCCAGTGGATTAATACTAGAAACAGGTATCTCAACTTCACATCAGTGATAAATGAGAATGAAGCAATTTTCTTTAACTTGGTTATTAGCATTCATGACACATGCATAGAAACCAAGGTACATAACATGGTCATGGACAAAAAAGCTTGGTACTCTTTGATAGTTTTCACCCAAGGGTATTTCATGAGAATCTCCTAGATGGGGCAGTTCCTTAGAGTTAGACGTAACTGCTCTGGACGTGAGACCTTTGAAACACAGGCAGAGATCCTGGAAGAGAAACAGGTTGCACACAATTATCCAAGGAAGACTGTATGACAAGCCGAACACAGGCAATGAAAAAAAACAGAGATTCGTTACTAGAAGTAAAACAGGAATCCAGCACAGACAGAATAGCATGTGTGACCACCTACACCCCCATTTCGACTAAGGTACAGAACATTGGGCCATATGTACAAACACATTTTCCCATAGACATAGAATGGGTAAAACCCTTTGCTACATCTGGCCCATTGTTTGTAAACACTGGAGGATACTGAACAGTGGAAACAAAAATATGTGGTATGCTGGGACATACCAGGGCAAGAACTACACCAGTAACTCAACAAAGTACACTTTGAGGTAACCAACCCTCAATTAGACACTACCCATGTGGGAACAGTGTAGCATATGTTTTTGCCAGACAAACCAGAGATGTGGCCATCTTGACAGGGAAACCATGGAGACTGAAATCACTTACTAAATGCAATATTGAGAATGTGATATATCATATCACTTGCCCTTGTGGTTTATTCTACATAGGAATGACCATGAGAAAGATAAAGACAAAAATCAATGAGCACTGTAGCACAGTGTGGTGCAGGAGGATCCCTACTACACTGACACAACAATAGCTCAATCAATCAATCAATGAGTGAATTTATAAAGCGCGCTATGTACCCGTCAGGGTTTCGAGGCGCTGGAGACGGGGGGGGTGCTGCTAGCGTTCGAAGAGCCATGTCTTGAGGAGTCTCCTGAAGGTGAGGAGGTTCTGGGTCTGGCGTAGTGAGGTGGGGAGAGAGTTCCAGGTCTTGGCGGCGAGGAAAGAGAAGGATCTGCCGCCAGAGGTCTTGCGCTGGATTCGGGGGAAGATGGCGAGGGCGAGGTTGGCAGAGCGGAGTAGACGTGTGGGGATGTAGAAGTTGAGTCTGCTGTTCAGGTAGGTGGGTCCGGTGTTGTGTAGTGCCTTGTGTGCGTGGGTGAGGAGTTTGAAGGTGATCCTTTTTTCCACGGGGAGCCAGTGGAGGTCCTTCAGGTGGGGGGAGATGTGACATCGGCGGGGTATGTCGAGGATCAGGCGGGCGGATGCGTTCTGGATGCGTTGGAGTCGTTTGATGTCTTTCGTTGGGATGCCTGTGTAGAGTGCGTTGCCGTAGTCAAGTCTGCTAATGACGAGGGCTTGCGTCACCGTCTTTCTGGTTCCTGTTGGAATCCACTTGAAGATCCTGCAGAGCATGCAGAGGGTGTTGAAACAAGAAGAGGAGACGGCGTTGATCTGTTTGGACATGGTGAGAGCAGAGTCGAGGACGAAGCCGAGGTTTCGTGCGTGGCTGGCTGGGGTGGGTGGGGGTCCGAGGGCGGTGGGCCACCAGGAGTCGTTCCAGGCCGAGGGGGTGCGTCCGAGGATGAGGACTTCCGTCTTGTCAGAGTTGAGCTTCAGGCGGCTGTTGCTCATCCACTCGGCGATGGATTTTAGTCCCTCGTGGAGGTTGGTTTTGGCGGTGAGCGGATCTTTGGTCAGGGAGAGGACAAGCTGGGCGTAGGAGATGATGCTGAGGTTGTGTTGACGGGCCAGTTGTGCGAGGGGGGCCATGTAGACGTTGAACAACGTTGGGCTAAGAGAGGAGCCTTGGGGGACGCCGCAGATTAGGTTGGTGGCTTTGGAGCGGAAGGGTGAGAGTCGGACTCTCTGTGTTCTGTCGGAGAGGAAGGATGAGATCCAGTTGAGGGCTTTGTCTTGGATGCCGGCTTTGTGGAGACGGGTTAGCAGGGTGCGGTGGCAGACTGTGTCGAAAGCGGCTGATAGGTCGAGGAGGATGAGGGCTGAGGTTTCGCCGTTGTCCATTTGTTGTCTGATGTCATCTGTGGCGGCGAGGAGTGCGGTCTCAGTGCTGTGGTTTCGTCTGAATCCAGATTGAGAGGGGTCTAGGATGGAGTTGTCTTCTAGTAAGTAGGCGCGCTGTGCGTTGACGATCTTCTCGATGACTTTCGCTGGAAAAGGGAGGAGAGAGATCGGTCGGAAGTTTTTGAGATCATTGGGGTCAGCCTTGGGTTTCTTGAGGAGGGGTTGGATTTCTGCGTGCTTCCAGCTGTCTGGGAAGGTGGTGGTGTTGAAGGAGAGGTTGATGATCTTGCGGAGTTTGGGGGCGATGGTGACGTTGGCTTTGTTGAATACGTGATGTGGGCACAGGTCCGTGGGAGAGCCTGAGTGGATGGAATTCATGGTTGTTAGGGTTTCGGCGTCGTCTACTTGGGTCCAGGTGGTGAGGCGGCAGGCGTGGGAGGAGTCGTCGGGGGTGGGGTCTGGCTGAGGTGCGGTGTTGAAGCTGTCATGGATGGCTGCGATTTTCTGGTGGAAGAAGGTGGAGAGATCGTCGCAGAGTTTGTGGGATGGAGGGACGTCGTTGACGTTGGCGTTAGGGTTGGAGAGTTCCTTCACGATGCAGAAGAGTTTCTTGCAGTCGTGGGCGTTGTTGTTGAGGCGTTCTATGAAGTGGGCACACTTGGCGAGTCGGATCCGTTGGTGGTGTTCACGGTTGGCGTCCTTGAGGGTAGCAAGGTTGTCGGGTGTGCGCTCGAGGATCCATTTCTTCTTGAGTTCCTGGCAGGTGCGTTTGGAGGTGGTCAGTTCGTCTGTGAACCAGGCTGGTTTTTTCTTTTCTTGGTTGGCGGTGGGTTTCTTGAGTGGGGCTAAGGTGTTGGCGCAGTTGAGGATCCATTGATGGAGGTTGATGGCGGCGGTGCTCGGGTCGGTGGGGTCGGGTGGAGGGTGTTTGGCGAGGGTGCTGGTTAGTTGGTCTTCGGTGACTTTTCCCCAGCGGCGGTGCGGCGGTAGCGGGGTGCGGTGGTGTTCGGTGATCGGAGTGGACGCAGTGATGGTCGGTCCAGTGGAGTTCGGAGGTGTGGCTGAAGGAGATGTGGTTGCTTGAGGTGAAGAGTGGGTCAAGCGTGTGTCCGGCGATGTGGGTGGGAGTGTTGACCAGTTGACGGAGTCCGAGGTTGAGAAGGTTGGTGGTCAGTGATGCTGTGTTGGCGTCGTTGTTGTTTTCCAGGTGGAAGTTAAGATCTCCCAGGAGGATGTAGTCTGGAGAGGCGAGGGCGTGGGTGCTTGCGAGGTCGGAGATGGTGTCGCTGAAGGGGGCTCTTGGTCCTGGAGGGCGGTATATGAGGGTTCCTCTGAGGGTAGTGTTGGGGTCCGTGTGAATCTGGAAGGGGAGGTGTTTGGCTGTATTGAGGGTGTCGTCCGTGTGGGTGTGGATCTTGAGGGTAGATTTGTGGGCGATGGCTATCCCTCCGCCGATTCCGTTGGTGCGGTCTCTTCTGGTGATCTTGTATCCGTCAGGTAGGGCGATGGCGATGTCAGGGGCCGAAGAGTCGTTCCACCAGGTTTCAGTCAGGAAGGCCACGTCTGGGGCGGTGGTGTCGAGCAAGTCCCCGAGCTCGATTGCGTGTTTTCGTGCGGAGCGTGTGTTGAGGAGGATGCAGTGCAGGTGGTTTGTGTTGGTTGTTGCTGGCTTCGTTGTTCTGTTGCAGGTGCGGCAGGAAAAAGGTCCTTTGGTGTGCTTCGGGGTGGCCAGGAAGCACTCTGTGGAGGGGCCGGGGTTGAGGGCGAGGAGTTCGCTGGCCGAATAACGGAAGCAGGAGGTGCAGGGGGCGTGAGGACCAGGGGGGGTGGCGCTGGGCGCGGTCCAGGCGCGGACGGGCGCAGACGGGCTTGCCTCTGGCGCGCCTCCGGCGGCCAGCGGCGCGGACGCGCAGCGCCAGCCATTAAGAAGGGAGGGGGAGAGGGAGGAGCAGCTGGGAGGCGGGAGGCGGGAGGGAGCGGCGAATGGGGGCGCGAGGGGGGCGGGCCGCAGGGAGGCAGCGGCAGGGAGCGGAGAGCAAGGGGGAGCGCACGAGGGGCGAAAATACGAAAAACAAGGCACAAAAAAGTCGGGCACAATTTTAAAAACAGTCACAATTTGAAAACAGTCACAGAAATACACTAATGGCACAGTATACAGTCGGGGAAACAGCAATCAGAGGGGCACAACGGGGGCAGATGCGCAGGAGGCGAGGCGCGTGAAAAACAGTAAAAACGCACTTACAGGACGGCGAAATGTGGCACAATCAGAAGGGGCACGACGGGGGCAGAAGCGCAAGGAGGCAAGGCGCTGAAAAATGAGAAAAACACTTACAGGACGGCGAAAATCGGCACACGGGTCAAGTGAAGCTGACTAGAGCCCACTAGACACCAGGGATGAGGCGCAGGAGGATGCCTGCGGGTGGAGGAGGGCCTCGAACACGCTAGCAGCAGCGTGGGTGGGGGTCAGAGGCAGGAGACAGCAGGTTGGTGCTGCGGACGTGGGGGGCGAGCTCTAGACCTGGAGTTGGAGCTGGAGTCCAAGCCACTGATAAGGAACAGTCATGGGTGCTACTGGAAAATATGGGCACAAATATATGAGATGTGGCAAGGACACTGTTCACTCTTGAACAAAGGTGGATGTCACTTTAAAAACATTGATTGTGGGTCTCAATGTAGAGGCACCATAGCTACACCTGTGATTAGTGAAAATTGGGTGTTCATCATATCAGCAAGATGCTACTATCATGCCCTTCACAGTTCTCACTTATATCCTGCAATTCTAGTGCACATTATAATTATGTACATGCAGCATTTTGTGTGATATTGGAGCTCTTTAAATGGGTCACCATATGAGCTGTGTTGAGATTTAAGTTAAGTTAAGAAAAACCCAAACATAACCTAATTAATGTGGCAGGGAGCCACCAGATCAAGTTGCAGTGAAGATTTCAACATTCATCTGATTTGAATGTTGGAGGTACGTCTACTCAGCGGTTACGGCAACACAGTATCCTTACCACGAATATAATGGTCCACCCACCATAGGTTTGGCTACTGTGATGACTAATCCGGCACCACCATAGCCTATCCTGTCTTATAGCTGGATTGAGTAAGGTGCATCAGAGATATGGCTATATATCTGCCCACCCTATCAGGATGGAGAGAAATATAGCCATTTTTGGCAAACCCTGCTAATGAGGGATGGTAAAATGCTAATAAAATAAAAAAGGTAATGCTCCCCTCGCCATGAGCCATCTCTCATGGAGAGACAAGCATTACATTTTTTATTTTAAAAAAGAAAATCCTGTTTCAAGATTTTCTTTTAGAAAAACAAAAAAAGAAAACTATTTGGTGCATAGCTCCTTCATGCTGACGCAGCCATGAACCAAACAGCAAAATGCATTGTCCTGGCAATTCATTATCAGCGTTTGCCTGCTTGTTGACTGATTTATAATTTTTTCGGGGGGTCCCTCCACTGTGGGGATGGATTAATTTACTCTGTCCCCCTAGTGGAACAACTGGCTGTCAAATAATGAATCAGGCGAACTGGCAAGCAGGTAGGTCCCGGTCGCCTCTCGGTTCTCAAAGCACCTTTTGCCAGAAAAGTTTCTAAGTCCCAAGTTTTGGATTTGGGCTATCTGAGTACCTTAAGCCAAGGGCTTGCAAGGTGGCGCAATGCAAGCATTGAGCCACTTTGTAAATACGGTGCAGGGGAAAAGCCACCTTAGTGTAAGAAAAACAATGATGCTATGGTGGCACAAGGTGGCGCTAGGAGCTTATAAGTATTCCCCTAAATGTGAAAACAGAGCTTAGAAGTCACTAGCAGTCAAAAGGTTACCTGAGATCATATGGACTGGAGTAAAACCAAAATCCAGGCTGACAGCGAAAGACGGTAGGTGGGCAACAAAACCCACACATGGCCTGCTGAAACAGTACCTTTGGTGGAGGGATGCAGGAACACTGAGGGCACGATGCTTCAATATTTTCTATGCAGTCAGGTCACTGTGTTGTCAGCGGGCTTTGTTGAGCTAAGTGGGATGCGTCATCAAAGGGCAGCTGCAGCGTCGTCATCGAAGATGCAGTGCGCCAATTTTCCTAATGGGCTTGGGGCAAGGTGTCAATTTTTCTGCCGCACTCGGGGCGATACATTGATTTTTCCACCACACTCGGGATGATGTGTTGATTTTGGACAGAATTCAGCTGCAGAACCCACTTCCAAAGCTCAGAGCACGGCCCTTCTAGCAGGGTCAGAGAGCAGTAAGCAGCAGGACAGCAAACAGAATTGCAGTCCTTGCAGAAAAGCAGTCCAGTTGAGTCCTTTGTGCAGAACAGCTGTTCTTCTGACAGGGGTTCAGTTCCAGGTCCAGCAGTGTCTGATTTGATTGGATCAAAGACTCAGGCGGTCATTCTGACCTTGGCGGACGGCGGAGGCCGTCCGCCAAGGTACTGCCGTCAGAACACCGCACCGCGGTCGAAAGACCGCGGCGGTGATTCTGACATTTGCTCTGGGCTGGCGGGCGGCCGCCAAAAGACCGCCCGCCAGCCCAGGGCAAATCAACCTTCCCACTAGGATGCCGGCTCAGAATTGAGCCGGCGGAGTGGGAAGGTGCGACGGGTGCAGTTGCACCCGTCGCGTATTTCAGTGTCTGCTGGGCAGACACTGAAATACTTTTTGGGGCCCTCTTACGGGGGCCCCTGCCGTGCCCATGCCATTGGCATGGGCACGGCAGGGGCCCCCAGGGGCCCCGCGGCACCCCCTACCGCCATCCTGTTCATGGCGGGAGAGCCGCCATGAACAGGATGGCGGTAGGGGGTGTCAGAATCCCCATGGCGGCGACGGGCAGCGGAAAGTCGGCGGTACACCGCCGACTTTCCGTTTCTGGCCGCGGCTGAACCGCCGCGGTCAGAATGCCCAGCGGTGCACCGCCAGCCTGTTGGCGGTGCTACCGCCGACCTCCGCCATGGCGGTAATTACCGCCATGGTCAGAATGACCCCCTCAGTGCTTATACCAAAATATGACTTTGAAGTGGGAGAGACTTCAAAGAGTGGTTCTGAAGTGCACCAGTTCCCTTTCAGCCCATTCCTGTCTGCCAGACTACATGTGTGGGGAGGTTATCAGTCTTTTGTGTAGGGTCAGGCCACTACCCATTGAAGTGTAAGTGTGAGGACGTCCACCCTTCCTGCCCATGAATACCCATCATTATGCAGATGAATGCAGATGCAGTTGAGTGTACTGTGTTTTTGGCTGTCTGAATGGAAAACAGAATGGAAAACAGTAAGAGCTGAGAAATGCCTACTTTCTAAAAGTGACATTTCTAAAACTAAAATAGTAATGTTGAATTTGACTTTACTAGTAACGAGGATTTATCTTTACCACTAAAAAGATAGAAAACATAATGTAGCTTCTTCACCTTGAAGACTCTACGATACATCTTCCCCCACCTCAGATTTCCACACAAGGTGCAAGCTACTATCTCGCTTGTACTATCCAAACTGGATTATGCCAATGGCCTCTACCATGGATCATCTCTATCTATTATGAAAAAACTACAACGTATTCAGAACTCCGCAGACAGGCTACTATTACATGTAAAGCCACAAGCCCACATCTCCCCTGCCTTGAGAGCACTACACTGGTTACCCTTTGCCAGAAGATGCACTTTCAAGCTGCTTTGTATCGCCCACAAAGCTATACATGGAACGGGACCACTTTTTATCAGAAACAAAATAACCAAATACATCCAACAGAGAAACCTCCGCTCAAGATTGGCACCCTGCCTTAGAACACCACCATACAAGAAAAAGACTATAGGTGTTACATCCTTCTCCGTTCAAGCAGCCAAACTATGGAATTCATTACCCCCAACTATAAGAGCCACAGATAACTTTCTTGTCTTCAGAAAACTACTCAAGAGTTGGCTCTTTCCTTCATAACCACCATATTTCAAACAACTATGGACTGCATATGCCTATGTTGATAAATATTTTTTTCTAATTATGTGTATATTTCTAGTTATGTATAGTTCTTTAGAAAATATGTATTGCTACTATGTCATAACAATAAAATACACACACACTCTTTAAACCTGTTTGACTAAGTATATTTACCCATGGTTCTAATTATGTATTGTATGTACATATATGTGTGTGTATTCATGTGTGTATATGTGTTTGTGTATATATATATATATATATATATATATATATATATATATGTATGTAAGTGTGTATGTTGTTCTGTGCTTGGCATGTTCGTGGGTCATTGCATGGCTCCTATGTGGGTTGTTATACTACATATCTATGAATCCCTGCTCTCACCTTATCACACTTATCTACCCATCATCATATGTCATGTCTCTATCAATCCTCCATTCCCACTCTGACTAATCCCAAATCCATTCTACTACTTTCATCTTCTAAACAACTCTGCCTAAGCTCTTCCCTCCGCTTCCACATCTGACTCACCGAACCTCACTCTACTACCATGACCTCCCAAACAACCTTACTAAATTTGCCTGCATTTATCTCACCCTGCTACTATGATCTCCCTAACCCTTCCACAGACTATTCCTTCCTCCATCCCCCTTTACTGATCAAAAGCCTTTGGGATGAGTAAATGAGGGATAAACTCCCAATTAACACTTCTGGATTTCTTTCCTCCTCCACCCCTACATTACTCCAGTCAATCTAACTAACAAACTCTCATATCGGCAGTTCAAATTAACTCATAAAAATACTAAAACTGTACTCATATTTCCCGATACTAATCCATCACTAATTCTTGTTGGGTTCTGGAGTAGCGTGCTATTCACCAAAAAGCGCTTCGATGCCTCATCAGGGGTAGTAAGCGCTATATAAATACTATTACAATACAATACAATATTCCTTTCAGATCAGGAATTACATATTAAAAGTAGATTAAGGAATTCCCAATGCTGGCCTATGAGAGGAAATGTTTTTCACAACCAGGACATGTAAATCCTAATAGTACATGTCCTTCATTTTAAGTACACTGCACCCTGCCCTGTGGGTCACGTAGGGCCTACCTCAGTGGTGACATGTAATGAAAGCAGAGTTTAAGGCTTTGCAAGGGGTTTTAAATGCCAAGTCAAGGTGGCAGTAAAAGTGCACCAAAAGGCCTTGCAGTGGAAAGCCTGAGACATGGTTAAGGGGCTATGTATGTGGGTGGCACAATCACTGCTGCAGGCTCACTAGTAGCACTTAATTTACAGGCCCTGGGGACATATGGTGTACTTTAATAGGGACTTATAGGTATTTTACATAAGCCAATTGGGTAGGAGCCAATGTTAACATGTTTAGGGGAGAGAGCACAAGCCCTTTAGCAATATTTAGCAGTGGTAAAGTGCGCAGAGTCTTAAAACCAGCAAAAACGAGATCAGAAACATGGAGAGAGGCAAGCCAAATATTTGGGAAAGATCACCCTAAGGCTGTCAGGTGTAACACCAGACGTGTGGCAGATGTAATTGCCACCAAGGAAAACAAACTTCAGATTCAATATCTGTAGATCCACGGACCGAAGAGGCTTAAAGGAAGGATATTTCAAAGCTTTTAGCACAATGAGGAGATCCCAGGAAGGGCAAATCCATACAGGAGGAATCTTCAGATTCCCAAACCCCTTAAAGAGTTTAACAACCAACCCCAAAGAGTTGGACATATTATTCCAGGGATTTTGAAAAGCATGAATGGCAGCCCATACTTAAAACTAGAACAAAACCATTCTTAAGGAACTCTTGAATCTGGGCAAGAGGAGCATGAAAATGTCTAAAATTATGCTTCCTATACCTTATACCAAATGTCGCCCAATATGAGCATAGGAAGCTGGGTAGACTGACTCCTACAGGCTTGAACAGACATCGCCATAGAATCTGATACCCCATTCCCTCAACACTTCCCGTTCAAGCACGACTCCGTCAACCAGAGCCTGCCCAGGTATTCCCAATGAAGAAGACGGAACATAAGAGGAGATGGAACCAACAGGAACACCCAACTTCACCTCCACTTGTAGATGAAAACAGGACAGGTGGACCCTTGGGGGAGCTACAAGGAACACCCAATCCCTCTCTCTCAGAACCCAAATTAAACCTCTGTTAGAGAGGGAATGGAGAGAAAGGATACAGCAACCTCCTCTGCAATGGACAAGAGATCAGTTCCATGGATCAAGTCCCCAACTCCCTGCCCTTTGAACAGAACTGGGGAAGAAGAGAATTGTGGGCTAAAGCAAAAAGATCCATAAAGGGTTCCCCCCAAAGAGAGTATATCTGGGCAAAGATCTGGGGAGCTAGACAATAATCATGGGAGGATGGAATTACCCTGCTCAACTAATACACTCACACATTGAGACACAATGTATGTACACAGCCATCAAGGAAAGAACTGTCTTCTGCATCCAACCAAAACTCTGATCTGAGATTGTTGATAAGGAAAAGGCTCTCGCTCCACTGATGACTGAGGTAGGATTTGGCAGTCATATTGTCTGTTTGTACCAACACCAAACAAGATCTGCAAAATGCTGAAGAGCTAACCAAATCACCTGAAGCTCCCTCCAATTGGGGGAGCCCAAGGCTGGACTGGAAACCAGAACTCCTATGTGACCCTAACCAATCTACCCAACTTGCCTTGCTGGCATTGATAGTGTTGACCAACAGATCCACCTGAAACTGAGAATCCCCTTTCTCCAGGTTTGCCTTCTGCAGCCATCAACCCAGATCCAGATGAATTACCTCGGTCATAGGCATCACCTGGGTCAGATACTGAAATTGCAGATTCCAATGAGCTATGAGAAAATGAATCAGGATGTTTAAATTCCTCCCTGCCCAAGGAACCACAAATAGAGAAGCTGCCAAGTTCCCTTGAGCCCTCATCCAGAGGGACATAGGAGGATGTGATACTGAGATTAGCTACAAGATATGGGACTAGAGAGTTAACATTTGGGGCTTAGGCAACAACACTTTCCCTTCGGTAGTCCAGAAACGTTCCCCAATTAATGTCTAATCCTGGGAAGAAATCAGATTTGACTTTTTCCAATTGATCAGAAACCCATGATCCTGTAAAAACTGCAGAACCATCTGAACATGAGTTTCTGCCTGCAGCAAACAAGAAGCTACCACAATCCAGTCATACAGATAAGACAGAACTGCTATTCCTCAGAGATGAGGACCTTGGTAAACAGTCGAGGAGACATTTTTAGTCCAAATGGTACACTGGAAGTGCCAGTCCCGTACTGCAAATCATAGGAACTTCTGAAAGTTGTTGTGCATCAGGATATGCAGGAACAAAGCAGCAAAGTGTAAGTCTATAGTTGTGATGAAATCCATTGGAGCCACCAGCCTAATCAGCTGTGGAAGGGACAGCCTCCTGAAATGAATGGTTTTGATTCATCCATCAAGCTTCTTCAAATCCAGCACAGGTCGATAATCCCTTGGACGTTTCTGCACTAGAAATAGAATATAATACACTCCTTGCCCCTGCTCTCGAGGAGGAACCAGGATAATTGCCCCTTAGTAAAGTAATGCTGCAACACAGTTGAGCAATGCCTTCCTTTTCTTCTGGCTCTGATGGATGTGTGTATGGATGCAGCCTGAGTCTGGAGACCAAGAGCTGAACTCTATACAGTAACCATTCTGCACAATGGTCACTACCCAGAGATCTGAAATGGAACTTTTCCAGACCTGGGAAAGTACATAACTTAACCATCCACATAATAGTCAAGACAGCTGCTTTGAAGACCTGGCCTTGGTCACAAAATTCTATCCTTTCCCCTTCTTTGGCCGATATTTCCTTCTCTTGATCACATAGAATTTTGGCTCCTTATTGGTCAATGCATTCTGATTCCAGGATACATAATGTTTAGAAGCAGAAGATTTAAAAGAGACCAGGTATGTTTCTAATCCTTAGAGGTCTTTTTATTAATTTCATCCAGCTGATGACTGAAAAGCTTGATCCTTTCAAAAGGCAACTTCATGAAAGCACTCTTGTGTGTGAAATTAGCTTTCCAATCCTGCAACCATAAATGCATTTGATTTATAATCACAGCACTGGATGCCGCTGATTCTGCTTTGATTACATCTGCTGAAATATCTGATAACAGTTTCACCTCCATCTCAATGCTCACCAAGTGGTGAGATGTCTGAGCCCTCCTGCAGCGCATCAGACAAAATCTCAAAATGTTTGACCAAGGATTGAGAAGTCAGGGCTGCATAAGACGCCACTCTCAAGGCTAGATTAGCAGCCACAAAAGATTTCTTCATGCCCTCATCAATCTTCCTGTGCAACTGATCAGACGGGGAACAGTTCTCAGCACTCAAGGTAGACTGCCTAATAAGCGGAGCCAGAATAGTATCCACCTTAACTGAATGTGGTAAATCTTCTTCCTTCTCTAGGACATAAGCCTTCAACATTAAGTTGGGGACCTGGAAATGGTCTGGTTCATTCCAACCCTGAAATATAGACTTCTTAATCATAGGGTAAAGAGGCAAAGCCACTCCGGCAAGTTTAAAATACTGGCGAAACATCTCTCCATGCTCAGTAAATGCAGATGGCTCAAAATCAAGATTCACTCTTATGCGATCTAATATAAGAGACAATTCATCACTGGAAATATACTTCCCACCAGCAGCCTTGTGCATAAATAAAGATGAATCAGATCCAGGGTCAGAACTTCCAGGCTTGTCCAAATGTTTTGATTTAGACATCTTTTTAGATCCCTTTACCTTGGCAACTGCATCATCGACCTTGGCCTCCACCACCTTGGCTGCAATAAAGCCAGTGCCACCATGAGACTGGGCAGCAGACCCAGCCTCAAGCTCACTCTTTGAATCAGACTCAATACACCTTCTCTTTTCCGCACGTGTGCTCTCCATGGTCACCAACAATGATACCAGAAAACCACCAGAATGGTAGTCTTAAATACTGCCTCTGCCCTGATTTGTTCATTGAAACACAAGCAGGAAAATACAGGGAAAAACCAAAAGTCAATGAAAAAATGGACAAGCCATAGATCAGGACACAACCAATCCAAAAAAAGTACAGTATAGCTTACATTTTATTTAAAAAAAAGATTGTCCTACCTTTAGTGACTGTTTTGCCATTAGCAAGGAGCACTGCATCCCCGTCAGGCTATCACATACCACATTCTCAGAGAGGCATGGCACTTCCATAAATCATGCCTAACAGATTGGCTGAAAGAGTGCAGCAACTGTCAGAGCACGGCTCTGAAGTGCCCCAACAAGCCCAGCGTTTTCTGCATTCCAAAGATTCCTGCTGGTCCTGCGTTCCTAGTGTGTCTGCACTTTATTCAGAACACCCCTCAGACGTGTGTAGACAGGCCCTTGAGGACGCAGGTCCACTTCCACATTCTCCAAATGCAATGACATTATCACTGCTCTGAGAACTGCCGTCTCCAAGAAAGAAATGCGGCCTCCAGCCTGCCTTCTACCAGGTCCTCCTGACGTGTAGAAATCCATAATTTATGATCTTCCAGTGGACTCCGGGTCAGGCAAAATGCTACCAAACAAGAGGAGCCAGTCAGAGTAAAGAACAAACTAAATCAACAAACCCTTGCTGGGGCAAGCACGCCACACTCACCCTTCAGTGACTACAGACACAAAAGAACAGGCGGTGGGGAGGGGGTGGGAGCATTTGTATTGGTAGGTGTTATGTCTACGATGCACAAGGGTGTAATGAAAATAAGCGAGAAGGATGAGGAGAGACGAGGAAGTAATTAACATTTGCTCGATTCACTTTATGTAATAGGGCCCAAAGGGTCTTTCACAGTTTCTAGCAGCAACATCATCTGCACTGAAACAGGGGCACCTCTACTGTCTGCTCTCACCTTGCATTTACTTTTAGGTTAGGTACAATGTGATTCTTCTGTGCTCTTGTAAGAATCCTCTAGGTTCAAGTTTGACATGTTTTCAATTTATACAATCTGACATCCATTTTTTTATGAGTTTATATGTTTTAACTTAGCACAAGGACACCTGATGATAGCCTTAAATGGTAGAAAACACTCATGCATTTCTATGTCAATCATTTCTTAATTCACAAGTAGACATGTATCCAACTGACTGCCAGTTGCATGTAACATCTTGAGCAAATCCTATTCATTTCAATCAACATAATTTGCATTCTGGTACATTTACATTCACTCATGCCTATATTTCTGGTTGAGTATTCCATGCCATGCAAGGTGCCTTCGGCTAAAAACCTATGTGGTGGTGTCATCTGTTTGAAAAAGAGGGTACAGGATTTACCATTGTCTCTAGTCAATGATATTCCATCAGTGGTGTCACCATTCTTTATAAATTCATGTACAAGTGTAAAGCTGTGGTGATATCACACCTCAGCAAGGTACTAGTGTACACCTCCACTGTAGCAATGGTTCCATGTAGACTGTACCCTTGTAGAAGGAAATTGCCTATGGTTGATGGCATATTTACTCCGTAAACTAGTACCTGGGAACTGGTATTAGCAGGGCTTCTGAAAATGCATGGTTTCACTGCTGTGTCCTGATTGGATTAAAGTTCAAATTTCACACATCAGACTTTGAAAGACCATGCACTTTTTCACCTAGAAGATCTTAGGAGGGAGAGCAGCAAAGGGTTTCCACTGCACTACACCACAAATCACCACTCAGCCAGAACTTTGAATAACTCAACAGAAAGAAAGACAGATTCTTACAAAAAACAAATCTCATTACAATCTTACAGTGCGTAGCTCAATGCTATGAAATGGCAATCCTTCACAAGGCAGTGTATCATAAGACAAAAAATATAATATTGGTATGCTTAGGGAAGTGGTGGATGAAAGATGTCTTTATGTTGATCTACCTGGTCTTGATTATTACTTACGTCCACTCCAAAAAATGTATTTTGCTTTGTATATACAGATTTGCTGGTCAGTTAATGGATGGCTAACAATTGATCATATTGAGATTGAAATTTCTTAAGGTCTAAGGAACTATACTTCGAATGGATGGCGTGTATTGGTGAAACAGACTACACCAGTAAATATTTCACAGATGTCTGCCTTTCTTTAGGCCTGAATCAAGGTAGAAAGTCAATTAAGTGCTCTAATCCTTGTTTAAGTTGAAGACACTTTTCATTTGTCCTACTGTGGAATGGAAATGGGTGAGGTTCTTACTTCCTGGTCTGTGTAGATATATTACAGACCATCTCTCTCATTCCAGTAGTGATTTGGGACGATGAGCCTGCATCTGGTATTGTGGCTTCAGCCATAGTAGATTTCTTTGTGTGCAGAGATGTTCCAGCATGATAGTAGATAAGAGGGGAGAACATTTCTAAATTGTGCCACCTTGAGGTACAGCTTTTACTGACAATGAACTATTCATTATAAATCTGGCTTTTGGATTTATGCATTTTAGATTTTGGACATTTAAGTCTTCCTTGCATCAAAGGTGAGCAAGATTATTGAATGTAAGTACATTTTATACTAGAAAAGCCCATTTCTTCTGTTTGGTCACATTGTTGGAGAAGTGTTTGCAGAGATATATTTATAACAGAACTGCCCATCACCTGTGTATTTTCTCCACCGCTGTACCACAACACCTTTTTGTTTTGACCAAGATTAACCTCTCTGCTCACTAATACTACTTATAATGAACTCTATGTAAAATTGATTTTTTTAGCTATTTTCATTCAAAAAGTAATTTTCTTCATCCATTATGTCTTCTTATTACATTTATTTATTATATACTTAAATTGGTCTGGAAATGTTATTGATCGGTTTTCTGAATTGAATATTATGTCAGTGTCGCTTTAATAATTAACTTCCATTTCACTGGGAAAACAATTGCTATTTTTGCTATAGCTGTTGGAGGATGGTTTGAAGATTAAGCCATTGAAGCTGTATTTTCAATTAAGCACTAGATTACTAAAATAGTATGACCTGCCCCCAAAAGTTTAATACAGAATCTCTAACCATTGCTACTCCTTCATTTATGGCTACTCTCACATCTCTTTAAGGAATGTATGGATACCAATGCAAGGATCCAGTGCGCTGGAGCCTGTGCAAAGATGTGTGTGTATGCTGTGTGCTTGCAAGAGACATAACACATAGACACCACTGGGTTCCATTTTCAGAGGCCCAGAGCAGGGAGAGATAGAGGTTTCCCACCAGACAGATTTGTCAATTGCTTCATTCCTGAGAACTGGGTGGGACAAACATTGGAGGAAGGAAGAGCCAGGGTCTTTGGTGCACGTCTATATGAGCTTCATGATTCTGAAAGAAAGTCACTAGTAAAAGTGGCCGGTGCCCATCTGAGAAAGGAGAAGGGGCTGAAAAGATAATTGTAAAGAGGAGGGCTTGGGCTCTCTGCTCATCCTTTGATACACATATCACTGAGGCTGACATCCAGTTGCAAAACTCTAATCACTCCCTTGGCTTTTGTTTGGGCTATTAAGACTGGGGACTGTCCTTGTGTGATACACTGCTCTCTGGAAGAAAAGCAACACAATGGATTGGGCACTTCAAAAAAGGCAAAACCCAGAACATGAACTTCAAAGACAGAGAGACTAAACCACACCTTTGACTGAAAGTAGATTACAAAAAGGGATGCTTGAGACTCTCAAATTTCCAAACTGGAGCTGTATTTCAGTGTGGCCATATGAAAAGGATTTGATAATGTCAGGTGGCACACCCTAATGGAATGTAACTGGCAAAATTCTACAGAAGCTGTTCTGTGGGTAGATCTAACACGTGAATGGCACTTCAACTAATCAATGTCTGGAGGGGTGAGGACGAAAGTCACTTTGTAAATATTATTATTATTATTATTATTATTAATTTTGCATCTGTTATTAAGTTGCTTAATTGTAATACCTTGGAAGGCTGTTGAAGGTGTTGGATAGACATAGAATTGACATGAATTCCCCTCAGAGGCCAACGAATTCAATAGACATCACAGAGATTATAAATGTAGTCTCTTTTTCAGGTTGTAGGACAATGAAGCATTTTTTATATTTCTGATGCATAAACGTCTCCAATCTCACATTTCCTGTTGTGTTGCATTGTTTTTTTTTTTTTTTTTTTTTTGTTTTTTTTACGTTCATCTAACTTTTGTGTACCTCTTTTTGCAGCTCCGAAGCGCTTTTATCTAAACATTTTCTGCAGTCCATGGTATATGGTTTTGTTCCCTTTAGTGGCTGTTCACTGGTCAGTTTAACATGGCATTTATATTACAGTAAGTGCCATACTACCCAGCGATACTAGAAAAGTTCTCAGCTTTATTGATGCAATAAAATTGGTCCACAATGAAGCAAATTGGTTTTGTGTAATGAGTTTTTCTGTGCGCAATGTAGCTGTGTGTAAATTAAAAGAAATGGACTTGCTACTGTAAATTATTTGACCTATACCGGCATACCATACCTCGAATTCACTGACCTTTTCAGTATTCACTGCTTCCATTGACTACCCAATGAAAAGTTGTCAAATTTATATAAGCCGTAGACAAGCGACAAGCAGCTTTCCTATACGAAACGCGAAAGGTTAAGAAAACACAGTAGAATATAATACATTTTTCTTTTTTATTTAAAGTAATTACAGCAGAGGCACTTATACATGTAAACATAAAATAGAAGTATAATTCCTCGATTTTGTGCAGCAACTGACTTGTCCTATATCGCTAATGTCGGATGAAGCTTTTCGAAATAATTTGTACATCTCGAAGGCAGAATCAATGAAAATCAAAGAGCACATGCCAAATGTATGTGATTTTGTTGTCATAATAGTTCCCTGATACTGGAGAATAATCTTCCTTTGTTCACCCTATTTCAAGAAGGCACTATCCCAAATCGGACACTAATGTCTTCATCATCTTTTTCCTCATCTGAAATGGTCATAGTTTCTCAATCACTGTGGTAATGATATTGTAGATGCGTTCCCCGTGAATTTATTGAGAAAAGAGACTCACATATACCTATGAAGTATGTATTTACTATACTACATCCACGTCTACTTTATACTATGTTGTTCAGAGGATTAAAATACACATATTTTTAAACGAATTGTAAAACAAATCACATTTGAAGCACATTAAAAACACAAGCCTGTGCTAAAAAAATTAGTCCCAATCCCAGGAGTCTACTCAGTCCGGCAATTGAGCAGATATGATTTAAATGACTGGGGATTGTTTTCAAGGACTTAATAATATGCAAAGAGAGACATCAAACTACGCAATCTCTGCTCAATATTCGTAGCAAAAAGCTCAAGTAAATATGCTGGGTACAGTTTACGTTTTTTTCAAAAGCTGTGTATGTACTAGTGCTATGCAATCAGTCAAAGATGTTCCAAATATTTTGATTTCTGCACTGCTGTGAGACACTAGCACCAACCATAGCCGTGAATTCAACCACTCAAACTAGCATTCTTTAAAAAAAACGTAGCAATTCAATGGGTGATAAATATGAAGTTATTGGTTTTGTCACATATTAGGATTGTTCTATGCCCACGTCATTTCTTCATATAAAAAAGGTAATCCTCTGTCACTAAGGCAAAGGTGTTTCCTGCCCTCTTGTCCAGGGCATTGTCAAGCAAACAGAACACAAAAAGCTCTAGCATGTGAGGATAGTTACACAATTGCACAAATATGGCAATTGGGTTATTTTGGCACATGTTTTCATTAAATCAATTCGAATTGGCATCACACTAATGGCAGCAAGGCCTATTCTGTAATAGTAAAGATGGTGGTGGACCTGGTGCGCAAGTACATTCATGAAAGGATTTTGTCTTGGGTTCTTACAGAATTACTAAAGCAAGTGATGAGAAGATTTCATCTAGAATTACATGTCAAATTGTAAAATGTATGCTGATGGCAGAAATTACATATTATCATCAATATATTTATCCCAAGTACATACTTCCAAATGCACTTTGGGTTGTCGAGCAGGCATCCACAAAGAGCAGCAGCTGCGTATTTTTACCTTCTACAACCGTCGTCTTTGAGGTGGAATGTTCACCCAAAAAGTTAGTCCTCACTCCACAAATGCTGGAGAGGACGTTCCCACTGCACAATCCACGTATATGGTTGTTGGCTGATGACATTGCAGTAATGTACACCACTTGATGATGCCTGCTGTTGACAATGTTTCTGGAAGCAAAATATATCTGTATAGTAGCGGACCAGGTGGTATAGAAATTTCACTACCTGCTGCATGCCTAGATCGACAAGGGGACCATTCTATGAGACATCTTTAAAGATGTTTTGGTTTCTCTTGAGGATCTTGGAAATAAACTCTTAAAATAAACTGTGTAAAATTCACAATAGCTTGTATGCCAATGAACCCTTTACAAAAAGGGTTGCAGTTTGCCCATCTACAAAAAAGTGCTGTTTGTCTGAAATTGAAGAGTATCCTGAATTGCCCTAGCCCACATTTACACTTGAGGATAGGTCAAACCTTAATGCATTCCTCAGTTACAATAATGAGTCCAAATAGGTGCTCTCCCTATCCACTACCCCTTCTGTAGGATTCCTGGATAGAGTTCCAGCAGAGGTAGGCTCTGTACAGGCATGAAACATTTAACCCATGCATTCACTGCATCACCAAGCACCATTGCTGCAGTACATGCTTGCAATCCCTTCCCTAAATTAAGCCTAGAAATGTTGTAGTTCATATTGCTTTGGTACGGTTCTTTAAGGTCCGTCACAGAAATGTTTTCCTATGCTGATGCAAACAGAGGAAGAGTCAGTTGCTGATTTGATCTTCCTTCCAAGAGTATCGTATTTGTTTTACTTAGTTGTTTTTTTATTTTTCTATTTTGTGAGCAAAACAAAAATGTACTGTGGCACATAACAAAATAGAATAAGTTGTGTTATCGCTATACAATGTAGTTATGTGAAAATTATTAGAAATATATTCTTCTCCATAAACTACTGGACCTGTAACATCATAAAATTTGACAGAATTCATTGACCTTTTCAGTATTCACTGTTTCCACTGACTACCCAATGAACAGTTGCAAACAGACTAAATAGTCAAGACACAGCACCTCACAAAGCAGCAATAAAGAGACCAAAACTGAATGTAGAAGTATTTGACTACCAGGACATGTAAAACACACCAACGCGTCTTACCTTTTAAGTGCACTGCACCCTGCTCACGGGGCTGCCTTGGGTCTACCTTATAGGTGACTTGCCAATCATGGCTAAACCAATCAATAATACCATTTAGACAGAGAGCACTTGCGCTTTATCACTGGTCCGCAGTAGTAAAGTGCCCAGAGTCCTAAAGCCAGAAAAAAACGAATTTCAGCAAAGAACCAAAAAAGGAGGTCAGAAACCAAAAAGACAGGGTAAATTCTGCAGAAGGAACCATTTCCAACAATTGTGACTGAAAACAAACGCAACTTATGCTTCTTGTTTGCATAGCTGGTTGTGTGCAGAAACTACAGTTATCAGCACAATTTACAGGTACTGGGAGCAATAGATTTGCATAAAAGCAGACACGAGGGGGCAGATTTAAGTGCCCCTCGCACCACCTTAGCGCCACCATAGCATCATTTATTTGACGATCAGGCGGCACTAAAGTGGCATTTTCCCTGCGCCATATTTGCAAAGTAGTGCAAGGCATGCATTGCACCACTTTGTAAACGCTTGCTCCACATTATGCCTTTGCCAGGCATAATGTATGCATGGGGGGCATTCCCCTCATTTTAGGGTCCGACAAAATGGTGCAAGGAAGTCTAAGAGATTTCCTTGCCCTATTTTTTTGGCATGTTTAACGCCTGCTTAGAGCAGTCATTAAAACGGCACATACCATTTTTATAATGGGCTCCTATGTACTCTGCAGGAGTAGTGCCTACATTTTGGCACTACTCCTGCAAAGTACACCAATAGCGTAAAAAGAAACACTATTGCCCCTTACCCTGTGCTATGGTGCACCACATTTTAAATACGGAGGCCACATGGTGGTGGTAGGGGGCGCTAATGGACGCAAGGAAAATGGTGCTGCACCAGGTGCAGTGCCACTTTTCTTAAATCTGCCACCAGGTGTTTTAGGAGCAAATTATTAGAGCAATACTTAGGTTTTCTGATTAAATTGTTTTAAGACACACTTTAGATGGCATGAGAAGCACTAAAACGACATGAATTTTTCGAAGAATAGTTGCATAAGTGAAGGGAAATGGATAACAAATTACAGACAATGCCAACTACATTCAAAATATGGGAAAGCTCTAGGAAAATGTTGCATGCATGTTTACATGGGAATAAAAGTTCAATCATCTGAGTTATGAAATAAAGTGAAAGACACAAAAAATAACCTCACATTTCACTCGAATCACCTGAATTTATGGTTATCTTTTAGGTCATTACATGTGGATTGGCGCAGACAATGGCACGATTAACCAAAATCATTTATTTGATGATCAGGCGGCACTAAAGTGGCATTTTCCCTGCGCCATATTTGCAAAGTAGTGCAAGGCATGCATTGCACCACTTTGTAAACGCTTGCTCCACATTATGCCTTTGCCAGGCATAATGTATGCATGGGGGGCATTCCCCTCATTTTAGGGTCTGACAAAATGGTGCAAGGAAGTCTAAGAGATTTCCTTGCCCTATTTTTTTGGCATGTTTAACGCCTGCTTAGAGCAGTCATTAAAACGGCACATACCATTTTTATAATGGGCTCCTATGTACTCTGCAGGAGTAGTGCCAACATTTTGGCACTACTCCTGCAAAGTACACCAATAGCGTAAAAAGAAACACTATTGTCCCTTACCCTGTGCTATGGTGCACCACATTTTAAATACGGAGGCCACATGGTGGTGGGAGGGGGCGCTAATGGACGCAAGGAAAATGGTGCTGCACCAGGTGCAGTGCCACTTTTCTTAAATCTGCCACCAGGTGTTTTAGGAGCAAATTATTAGAGCAATACTTAGGTTTTCTGATTAAATTGTTTTAAGACACACTTTAGATGGCATGAGAAGCACTAAAACGACATGAATTTTTCTAAGAATAGTTGCATAAGTGAAGGGAAATGGATAACAAATTACAGACAATGCCAACTACATTCAAAATATGGGAAAGCTCTAGGAAAATGTTGCATGCATGTTTACATGGGAATAAAAGTTCAATCATCTGAGTTATGAAATAAAGTGAAAGACACAAAAAATAACCTCACATTTCACTCGAATCACCTGAATTTATGGTTATCTTTTAGGTCATTACATGTGGATTGGCGCAGACAATGGCACGATTAACCAAAGTGGTTTCCTGAGCAGCTCCTTGTACCGCAGTTCTGGAGTAAATTGCTATTTTGAGTTTTTCTACTACATTTCGGAGAAACACAGTTTGAGACTGACTGTATCTATGACTAAGGTAATACAAAGCATGCAGGCATTCACATGTGCAAAAAGATTCTATTTGTTGTGTTACCAAGAATATAAAAGGGGTACCACTTACACAATTAGTAGAGGCATCTTCCTCAACATTGTAACTTCAGACAGCAAAGCAGTCTTTAAATCTTTAAGAAGCCTATTTATTTTGGGTAAGCCAATTCAGAAAACAAAGGCCTTATGTAGAATTTGGTAGATGCAGGACATTCTTCAAAACGAGGTGGATGTCCTGCCTTCCCTATTTTGAGTGTATAGTGCCCTCTAAATAGGGTGTGCAAAAACACCTAACACTTTTACAGGTGCCCTTTAACCTCTAAATTAGGCCTAAAGTCTAAATGCCATATGAAAGTTCACTAAGCTATTTGCTGAAGACGGAGACTTCTGAAGACAGAACGTTTCCCAGATGCTCAGTGAAAGTTAGTATGGCAGCTGGAGCGTCATGTATTTTGAATGGTTTGTTCATGCTGCTCATTTTATAGTGCACCCTCCAATCAATCCTTTACAGTCTAAAAGGTTGTTCTTATTGTATTGCAATTTGATAGTGTGCTTTTAGTTTTCATATTCACATACTAGTATTTTGGGAAGTGTTTAAACTCAGTGTGCAGAGACTGTACATGTAAAATTAATATTCCTGAACTTTCTCTCAGATTGCAGCACAAGTGATGTTGACATTTTCCTTACATTAGTTTTGTGAATCAACATAAGAGAAGTGTTCGTAACACTCTCTAATAGAAATATGTTGACTCCTGGAGAAATTGTCTTCCTATGAAGGCTGAAGACTGAAAACGTTGGGTCTTCTCACAAATATATCAATGTCCATGCAGGCAGCCCGGGAGGTCTGCGCTTGCTGTTCAGATATGTGACTAATGTGGACTCCTCAAAATAGGCAACTCTTTCAGCAGCAAGAACTATTTGTCAGGTCGTAATAAGAAGGGGAGTAACAATCTAATATACGGCCTGTATTCATAATATTTACTCTGTGGTCATTAAAAATACCTTCATCTATTTTGAAATCTTATGACATTGACCCCAAAGAAGGTCTCATAAAAACCATTTCATATTTCTCGCATGTCCTTTATTGTGTTGGGGGGATGGAGGGGAGAACAAAGGAACCAACATAAATTCCTGTGTCTCTGGCATGTTTTATTGTATTCCTCTTATGTTACAAATGTAAACCTCTGTGTCAGCTTGGTAGAAATTTGTTGGACACCTGTCGCTTTTCTTTGACCTGAATTGTCAATTGGTCATCAGTAATGACCCGTGAAATGCAACAGGAGGTGGACGTGTGTGTTTAAATGTGCTCCTGGGGGTTCTACTCCCAACAGGCGAGTAAAGGTCCTAAATGTCTAATTTTATTGTAGGATCAGCATGGAACTAGAGTATTCTTAACATTTGAAGTGGCTGTGCATCTCTATTTTGATCAAGTTTAAAAATCTCTTAGTTAAGTGTAGTGTTGCATTTACATGAGCCAATGTCACTCTAGTCAACAATGATAATCTTCTGCTTTCAGTTCTAAAAAGGCAAAATGTTGAATGCTACACTTCTGATATCTTTGAAAGTCTATCTTTAACAATACGATGTGTGATTGTCATTGACATTGGAAGCAACAACAGAAACTCCTCACTGTCACCTCTGGTCTATTGTGTGGATGGTGTGTTAACCATAGAGCTGATGTTTTAGCTGCTATAATTTTTGGCCACAATATATGTTACATTAGTACAAGTGAACACAGCAGCTCTTAGGCCATTTATAATAACCTTGATGTAAGCTCCAACTAATCACTCCTTCCAGATCTCCTCTTCCCCTTCTAATTTTCCTCTACCCCCTGAATAAATCCTACTTTGACTTTGCCTGTTACCAATTATCAGTACCAAAGATTCTGCCATAACAGTTATGTCCAATGCCTGTTAATTGCAACTCAAAGACCTACTTCACCATATTAGGTTCCATTGTAACCCTAGTCAGTATCTCCAAAAGTTGATTTTATGTGTACTGCTGTAGGAGACTGGCTCTCTATATGCTGTATAAAATTGGTCTGGGCAGAATTCACAGAGTTCCGCTATGCGGAACTCCCCAAAGTGACCAAAAAACACTACTGCACTAGGTGGAGTTCCACAAGTGGTGAAGTACGTTAGGTCACATCGTTCTCACTGATTTTTACAACCAGGTGTTTGTCCAACAATGAAAAATCAGCACAAACAGCACCATGAACAGCACTAGACGGCACTGCTTCTTTTCTGCCACTAGATAGATTTTCTACTCGAGCAGCACCTTCCTCAATGCAAATGGAAGGTTTCTCAATTTAGGTGGTAGCGACCATCCGTGACCGCCTGCATTGAAAAACATCGCTGGGAGGTGGGCAGAGTAGGATTTCCTCACTCGCACTTGCCAATTTAACGGTGGTGAGCGCGAATGAGGAAAAAAGCTCCACTCCGCAGAGTTTTAGGGAACTCTGCGCTCTAAGCAGACAATGGAGTGCAAAAACTCTTCAAACTCCGAGAGCGGAGTTCACCACCAACCCCTAGTATGAAAATGACATGCGAGTTAAGGGTTTGGGCAGGTTAGCTGTGTAGTGGCTGCCTGTCACGTGGGGGCTTCCCTCAGCTGGGATTTACATTTTAATCGGGCTGATGCAGCAACGCAGCAGAGAATGAAAGTGAGTTGTCTGTAGGTGATTTTTACGCATTTTAGATTGTGTGTTTTGAAGTTCACCTTTTCAACTTAAGTTTTTTATCTGCCTCCTGGACTGTGTATTTTATGCAAGGCACTTTTTCCTTACTTGTGTGGGCATTTCACTTCACAGCCGTTCGCCGTGCTGATAGAGGAAGCGTGGGGAGGATTGGGTCGGGTCTGTCAGAGCCCGCCCCACCCTCCATTAACGCTCCGTGTCGAGTTAAGGGTTTGGGCAGGTTAGCTGTCTAGCGGCTGTCTGTCACTTGGGGGCTTCCCTCAGCTGGAATTCCCATTTTAATCGGGACGATGCGGCCGCGTCGAAGGCATGCCTAAGGCAAGCCCATCTGCACCTGTCCGCACACGTACTGGGATGGGGGCGGGGATTCTGCACCTCCTAAGGAGATTTCTAGGCGCATTTGCTACTCAGCGCATACCCTTCACTCCTTGGTGGCAGCTTCATCTTGTAAACATCCGCTCTTTCCATATACTGGGAGGATTATAGATAGGGTATGTGAACGCGGTGGATGGGCACCTGATACTTCCCCTTGCGCGCCGCTACGAGTAGTAAATGAGGGAGCCCACCCGAAGTGGACAGCGGGTGAAAAATCTGTAGTATGTGCCTTGATAAATGCACATTCCCTCCCCAAACACAAGACTGAAATTGCTGATGTGATAAATCTATACCAATTGGATTGTCTATTTATTACTGAATCCTCGGCTAAGGCAGACTCCAACCCAGATTTTATTGGAGCCTCCTCTGTAGGATATTCCTTCTTTAGATTGGATAGGACCGTGTGTAGGGGAGGGGGAATAGCTATTATTTGTAGGTCTCACTTATCCTGTCAGTGGAAATCTGCAAACTCTCTACATAAGTCCTGTGAGGGCCTCTTTTTTTAAATTTGATAGAATAATTGTATTCTCATTGAGGGTCTCCTTATCTACAGACCGCCTGGCCCGGTTGCCTCTTTTCTTTTAGACTGGCCCTATCTTATTGAACCTCTTGCTACGACAACTAATTGCATCATTCTGGGGGATTTCAATCTCCATTTTGACGCTAGCCAACTCACCCATATCAAAGAGCTAGTTGATTTCAAGGCTATGTTCGATTGGAAACTTACAGTTACCACGGCCACGCACTTGGACGGGCATATTCTAGATGGGATTTTTGCTCGCCCAGAGGATCAAGTGGCTCTGTCCAACATCCCTCTGGGTTGGTCTGATCACCACCTTTTATTGTTTAAAAGTGCAAATTGACTCCCAGACCAACATGGGAGGATAGGCCGCAAAGCCTTGCGGCACTGGAATAAGATCACTAAGGCTCAGCTGGGCCCAGCATTGAGTGCAGGGTGGAAAATGGCGGCTAACACTCATACGTCGGCCTTAGAAGCTTTTAATTCAGGTCTTAATTTGGCTCTGAACTAACTTGCCCCGATGGTAAAGAAGTCGGAGGTGGGGATTAAAAAATCCAGCTGGCCCTGGTTTAATAGTGATTTGAAGCTATTACAAAGGAGTTATCGTCAACAAGAAAGATGATGGAAACTATATCCTAATGCAGCATAGAAGGGTAAACTGAGAACTGTCCTAAAAACGTATAAAATGGCATGCTTTGAGGTGAAATCTGTTTATCTGACGGCAAGAATTAAAGATGCGTCAAACATCCCGAAAGAATTATTCAAGGAATTAACCACTCCCCCTCCTCCAACGGTCGTAATTAACTCTCAGGATATCTGCAATCAAATTGCGGCGTTCTTTGAAACGAAAATTTTCAAATTCACTCGGAGTTCCCCCAGCCGGTCGCGCTGCCGGCCTCCTCTGCTTTCCCTGACCTGGACATTCCATTGCTTTTGAGCTTTCCTCCTCTACTGCCAGAGAGGACTAAAGAATTGCTTATGGGGATTAAGTCCGGCTCGCCCTCTGACCCATGCCCACCTTGTATCCTTCAGATGGTTCCTGAACTTGTTGTACCGGCACTGGGGACTATTTTTCAGGAAGTATTATCCTCAGGAGTTTATCCCCCCTCTTGGAGGGAGGCTACTGTCATTCCCCTGAAAAAGAAGCCGGACCAGGCTGCTTTTGAGTTGAGCAATCTGCGTCCTATTTCTTTATTGCCCACATTGTCAAATATTTTGAAAAACATATTAATTATGAACTTTCCACCTTCCTTCATCGTGTTGGTTGCCTGGATCAGTCACAACATGGGTTCCAGATGGCCCATAGCACGGAATCAGTGCTTCTTACTACTTCTGACTCCATCCAGAGATTACTGGATGAGGGTCAAGGTGCTATTCTTGTCCTACTATATCTCTCTGTGGCATTTGACACCATCTCCCCACAGATTTTGGTATCGTGTCTTCATCAAGCGGGGATAAGAGACTCCGCTTTTAACATCTTGGAATGTTTCTTAGGCAATAGTCCCATTACGGTGAGTTGGGCAGACTTCAAGGCACCAGCCTTCTGTCTACCTTGTGGGGTCCCGCAGGGCTCTGCTCTCAGCCCGACTCTGTTCAATCTCTATGTTGCCCCGCTGGCCAAACTGATTCAGTCATATGGCTTTACCCCCACCTCCTATGCTAATGACACTCAACTTATCATCCCGGTGTCCAGGAACAACTGGGAGGCAGTGGCCGATCGGTTTGGCAACTGTATGCGCGAGATCAACTACTGGATGGGCCAGAATTGGCTCAAGCTGAATAATGACAAGAGAGTGATTGTTTTGTTTGGTTTCAGTTAGGAGGTGTGGAACACTTGTTGGTGGCCGCTGAATGTGGGAAGCTCCCCGCCCCTAGTGTTGCCACTAGAAACCTGGGAGTGATCTTTGACACTTCTCTGAGTTTTAGGCCTCAAGATAATGCCATAGTTAAATCCAGCTATTGGACCTTAAAAATCTTAAGGGAAATTTTACCATACCTGAAGCAGGAGGAAAGAGTTACGGTCATTCTGGCATTGGTTATGTCCAAATTGGATTACTGCAACGCTCTGCTGCTGGATCTAGACATTTTATCCTTGAGTAAACTTCCGTTAATCCAGAACTATGCGGCCCAGCTGATTCTGGATCTTCCGCGCTCGGCCTCGGCCAGCCACAGTCTTAAACATCTTCATTGGCTTCCGGTCGGAAAGTGGATTATCTTTAAAACTCTCTGTTTAACATTTAAAGCTGTACATGGCATGGGAGCAGACTACCTTGCAGATAGACTTAGGTGGTATTGCCCTGGGCGCGCCCTTAGATCTAAAAATGCTAATTTAATCCACGATTGTCAAACACGCAGAGCGAGGTGGGGAGACAAAGCCTTTTTCGGTGGCTGCTGTTAGGCATTGGAACTCTCTTCCTTTGGAGGTCAGGAAAGAACATAACTTCTTGACTTTCAGGAAGTGGGTTAAGACCTGGTTGTTTCCACTGTAACTTTTTGGTTGTCTGCGGATTTCTCTCTTTCATGCCCTCTAGCGCTTCGATGCCAAGGCCGTAACGCACTCTAAATATCCATATACATACATACATATACATACATGCACTGTGCAGAGAGTCCAAGCAACCCCACTTTGGTATCCAGAGATAAAAAGCAGACCACCTAATGCTCTGTTTTTGAGGTAGTATGGGTGTGCAGTTCGGCTAATTCAGAAGATGTGGTAAAAATGTTTTGTACACACACAATCAATAAATGTGGACAAACAGTCAGAAGAATAACTCAAGACCAATTTACAAAAATACTTAAGATTTTTAAAACATTTATAAGACCAAGATCATCAATATACAGTAAGTTCCTTTTTAGTTATGGTTTTTCAAAGTTTAGAAAATGTTCCTTTTCTGTCCGTAATTACACACCATAGGAATTAATGGAAAAAATATAAAAAATGCATGTAAAATCAAGCAATGCTCTCACCAATGTCACCATCAACTTTTAGGTCGAAGTCGTTGAAGTGTCCAATGGGCCAGCCGGAGAACATCAGCCAGTTCCTGGTTCACGGGGGAGAGCGACTTACGGTCTTGGAGCTGGTACCCAAAGGACAAGGGTACCACTTGGAAACACACTGCAGAGTTGGACTTAAAGGAAAGTCCGTTGGGTCTCCGTGGAGGTTGAAAGGGGTTAGGGAGCCCAAGAGCACAGCTGGTTGGTCAATGCACTGGCCAGGGAGGATGAGTGCAGCACAGATAGGTCAGGCAGAAGTCGTGCATCTTGGAGTCCTTGGAGTCATGAGCAGGCGACTCTAAGGGTGGATTGCAGGTCAGCCGGGCCATGCTGGGGGGTAGTTCTCATGGTGTCCTGGAGTCCCTTGACTGGTGCTTGCTTCTGGACTTTTGAGAGACTTGTTGGACTTTTGTTCTGACGTTGAGGGTCCTGTAGCACATGTAGTAGTACGTGACAGCCCTGGCGTGTTTCAGTGCCACCAAACATGGCATGGTGACAGATCTTGTCCTTAAGGGAGGTTGTACAAAGTTTGGTTGGCCTGCTGGATCCGGTTCATTGGTCAGCAGCTGGTCACTTTGCCGGACTTTGTGGGTTCCTTGCCTGCTGGAAGCAGGGAGTGATATCTTCACTCAAAGGGAGGTTCTTGGTGATTTTTACAAGGTCTGAGGTGCTTTGCGGCTTTGTAGAGTCCTCAGGTTCCCAGTCAACACCTCAGGGGTAATTGTCGAGTCCTTGAAGAAGCAGGCAGGCTTTGGCATCTTTTTCTTTCTGTAGCAGGGCTTCAGTTCACGTGCCTTGGGTCTTCTTTGTTCTGGTAATTTTTGTGTCTGTCAAATCGAATCTGTTAGTCCAGGGATGCCTTCTAAGTACTGTATTTAGTGGGCATTGGGGGGAGTAGCTGGTAGTGGCAAATAGGCCCCCTACCTTAGTGTGGCTACTCCTACTAAGTGACTACTTCCTGTGGGAAGGTGTCACATCCCTAACCTTGTTTTGCAATTTTCCTGCCATCCAAGAAGGAGGAAAATGAAATGGAGTGGTCACATCACTTGTAACACCTGAGGGGTGGTGCTGGCTGTGGATGGCCACTTCTCCTAACCTTGCTAGGTTTCCCGCTGTTTTTTCTTCCTAAAGTATGGGCAAAACCATTGGGTGGTCATCTGCTGCTAGCAGCAGAGGTGGAGGTAAGATTTCAAAGGCGGTAAAGTCTTTGAAGCTGACGCTGGTGCAGTGTGCCTGTCTGAGGGAGGAGGTGTAACACCTCCACCCAGAAAAGGCTTTGTGTTCTTGTTCCTGAGATCAAAAGGCTCTCACCCCAGGAACAATCGTGCAGGTGGTGCCAGGCTGGTTAGGATCAGTAAGCAACCAAGCCAGGGCTCTCAGGATTTGCAGGGTGCACCTTTAAGGTACCCTCTGGGAACATTTTATAATAAATCCAGCACTGGCATCAGTGTGGGTTTATTATTCTAAGTTGTTTCATACCAAACAACCCAGGGTTCAGGGAGGCCATCACGCAGCTGGAAACTCGTAATGACCAGTGTCCAGCACATGCATTTGCGATGGCTTCCCTGTACACTTACTATGACTAAGAACGGGAAAAGACACAGTAGGGGTGTTGGACCTGGCCCTTTTACTGGGTCATTCCCAAACCTTTTGCCTCCTTCCTCCTATTTTTCCTGCCTGTTTTTGTTGGGTTTTGAACTCTGAGCACTTTACCACTGCTAACCAGTGCTAAAGTGCATATGCTCTCTGTGTAAATTGTATTGTTAATTGGTTTATCAATGATAGACATATTTGATTTACTAGTAAGTCCCTAGTAAAGTGCACTAGAGGTGCTCAGGGCCTGTAAATCAAAAGCTACTAGTAGGCCTGCAGCACTGGTTGTGCCACCCACATGGGTAGTCCTGTAATCATGTCTCAGACCTGCCACTGCAGTGTCTGTGTATGCAGTTTTAAACTGTAAATTCGACTTGGCAAGTGTACCCACCTGCCAGGCCTAACCGTTCCCTTTTCCTACATGTAAGACACCCCTAAGGTAGGCCCCAAGTAGCCCCATGAGCAGGGTGCAGTGTATGGTTAAGGTAGGACATATACTAATGTGTTTTATATGTCCTGACAGTGAAATACTGCCAAATTCGTTTTTCACTGTTGCAAGGCCTATCTCTCTCCTAGGTTTACCTGGGGGCTGCCTTTAAACATGATTAAAGCGTAGCCTTCCTTTGGCGGCAGATAGACAAGTGGAGTTTGTGACCTCTGAACTCACAATTTAAAAATACATCTTTTAGTGAAGTTGGTTTTTAGACTGTGTTATTTGAAAATGCCACTCTAAAAAGTGGACATTTTCTTGCTTGAAACATTTTTGTGACTCTACCTGTTTGTGGATTTCCTGTCTGGGCTAGTTTGACAGTTGGGCTGTTTGCACCTCTCGCCAGACAGTGACACGAGGGAGGCTGGGGTGTGGCCTGCATATTCTGATGAGCCATCTGTGCTGGGAGGGAGGGGAGGAGTGGTCACTCACTTGAAAGGTCTGTGCCTGCCCTCACACAATGCAGTCTCCAACCCCCTGATGTGTGTCTGAGGCGTTGCCTGGGCAAGGCAGGATTTCACAAACAAGTGAGACTTACCTTTGAAGTAAGCCTAGTACAAAGGCCAAAATGGGTATAAGAAGAGCACCCAAAACCACAGACTTTAGACACTTTTTGAGGTAGACACTCTACCTCACAGACACTTCTGGACAAGAAACCTGCTGGTTAAGAATCCCTGAACCTGATCTGCCAAGGGGAACTACCTAGCTGCCCAAAGGACTCACTGGGACTGCTTTTCTGACAAGGACTGCTTCCTTGCTGTTGCCCTACTGCCTTTCTGTTCCCTGGCTGTGCTGAGAAGTGCTCTCCACAGGCTTGGCTAGAGCTTGCCTCCTGTTCCCTGAAGTCTGAGGACCAAAAAGACTTCACTCCTGCAACAGGACTCCTTGTGCGGCGAACATTTGATGCACAGCCTGCTAAAAACAAGGCACAAGCTGCCCCGCGGTGAGAAATTCACCACACGCTGAAAAAGAATGACGCAGCCCGACTTCGCAAGGAGAAGATCGGCACAGTGCCTGCGTTACGACCGGAAGTTTGATGCATGGCCCACCGGATCGACGCACAGCTGACCCGTGACGATGCAGCCTGACTTCCAGAGAGGAATCGACACAGCACCTGCTGTGTGGAAGAAATTTCCACGCAACGCCCACTGGATTTACGCAGCGCTTGTGACTTCGCTCCGCAAGCTCAGGATTCCAAACACAGTCCCTGGGGCGCCAGAAAACCCCGCAACCCAAAGAGGAACCAAGTCCGCATGTCGGAAATCGACGCAAAGCCTTCCCCTGTGTGGAAAATAACGACGCAAGTCGGTGTGCGAAAGGGCGAAACCGATGCACACCTCCCCGTTTTCCACACATCACCTCCTCTGCGGTCCCTTGCAGAGATTTTTAATGCAAACCAGGTCCTTTGTGCTTGCAAGAGACCTTTATTGTTTTTAAGAGACATTTATTTGTTTTGCAAAGACTTAAGACACTTTATATCACTATTACAGTGATATCACATCATCTACTTATTGCATTTTAATTATTTTGACCTGCATCTTATCAGACAAATATTTCATATTTTTCTAAACACTGTGTGGTGTATTTTTGTGGTGCTAAATAATGTTATCATATGATTTATTACACAAATACTTTACACATTGCCTTCTAAGTTAACCCGGACTGCTCAGTGCCAAGCTACCTGAGGGGGGCACAAGATAATTTGGATTGTGTGTGACTTGCTTGGACAGGGGGTAACCTGACTGCCAACCAGAGACCCTATTTCTAACAAGTGCCATATTTGGTCATGCACACATATGCCCTCACATGCATAATAGTACTCCCAGCCTTAGGGCTGTAAGGCCTGCCAGAGGGGTGACTTACCTATATTGCATGCAGTGTTAATGGGCATGGCACTCTTGATGAGTTTGCAACTTTGGATACACCTTGCCGTGTACTTGCAGTGGCAGTCTGCATGAGGCTGGTGTGAAGCCTCTCAGTGTGGCACAATTGGTGATGCAGCTCTGGAGGGCCCTCTTCAGTATCCATGCTCTAGATACTAGTGGTACCATTTACCAGGTATTTCCAAAAGTGGCTGAAGTGCCAAACGAAGTACAGTTGAGGGGATGGTGATCTGGCCCTGGGAACCTGTTTAGCAGGTGCCCAGGGCACTTAAAGTTTGAAACCACATCATGTTCCCAGGCCAAAAGTGGGGGGCTACAATGTTAAAAGAGTCCCTTTCTCACACCTGCACTGACACAACTAGGTAAAGTGGTGCTCTTGAAAAATGTTAAACAAATAAATTGACCTAAATATTAAGACTGCACAAATCCCAGATGAATTACTACTCTAATCTGTGCATTAAGTAGCCATTCTTTAACTCTATATAGAACATAGGATTATCAAATACCCACATAAATAATAACTAATTGGCAAATTCAATTTTCAATTCTAGTAAAATGCTTGCTCCAATGGTCAGGTAACAGATAACTACATTTATGGCATTCCATAATCAATTATGAAAATCTACATCACCCCTATAGCCCTTCTGTCTAAAAACTGAAAATGTTTTAACAACATTTTCACAAAGGAGATTAATGCCTGGAGTGAGTTGGGTAAGTCTGGGTTTTAAGGAGGAGCTGAGAAATGTTCAATCAAGAGAGAAAGAGAAGAGAAAATGTTTTGAGCATGAGTGAGTGTGGGCAGCATCAATAGCCTGCTGGGGTCTGAGAGTGTGTTGGGTGTGCATCTTCATAGGGATCATGCCTTTCTGTCCCTGATGTGCTTTTCCAAGTCCCCTTGTTACCAGGCCCAGTAGATCCTTTTTTTAGTTAAAGGCAAGCAAAGATTTTTATGACCTTATTAGCTTATACGGGAAAAACAGACAGGCTGTGACCCATGTATCTTCCCAGGAGGCAACTGGAAATAACGTGTATTAGGCAACTATCATATATCCTGTCAAGGATACATTTTATTTTGATAGGTTACTGGAAAAGCTTTCACAGAAGGAGGTGTGCGCATACAAAATCTACATTATCATCTTGAAAGGCTTTATTACTATATTAAAACCCAGTTTTAAGTGCAGAATATATGGAAAAGCATAATTGCATTTGTTTTAGTACCTGACAGCAATCAAATATATTTACACCATAAAATATAAGGTTTTAGAATAACTTGAACCTTAAGAGGCACAATCTAAGGCATACTCAAACCCCACAATTGTTTTTTTTACTGTGCCAGTTAAGCATGGAATGTTTTCAATGACTCATTACTTGGGTGTTGCATAGCCCTATAGAGCGACACATGCTTGCAGCATTGTTTTATCCTTCTTTAAATACTACCTCTCCTTTGTGTTGGTAGTTTCCAAATGCCATATTTTTGTTAGATATTTACATTTACCCCAAGTAGCACACCAGTTTGAAAGATAACAATTGTTTTTCCTGAATCCATTCCATCTCATTTTCTGGTCATACTCTATGCAAGGATTTCCACATTTGGAATTATCACATCCTTCTTGATCTTTAGAACGTAGTTTTTGTGTTCTAGGATGGTAGGATACTAGTTCTTTTTCAATTCAAACCACTTCGTAATTTTCTTTAAGCTTCCCTATGAATGGAGCTCTGGATGGTTCTCCTGTGTATCGGTACTTACTTTGGTCATATTGTTCACTCCAGAGGTATTTTATTTCACCATCCTTTTGCTCTGTTTAATCAATCAATCAATCAATCAAGGAATTTATATCGCGCACTGCTCACCCGGAAGGGTCTCAAGGCGCTTGGGGGAGGGGGTCTGCTACTGCTCGAACAGCCAGGTCTTGAGCTGTTTCCTGAAGGCGAGGTGGTCCTGGGTCAGCCGTAGGTGGACGGGCAGGGAGTTCCATGTCTTAGCCGCCAGGTAGGAGAAGGATCTTCCTCCGGCGGTGGCTCTTTTGATGGGAGGGACGACGGTGAGGGCGAGGTTCGCGGAACGTAGCTGGCGGGTGGGCGAGTAGAAGGTCAGGCGGTCGTTGAGGTACCTTGGGCCCAGGTCGTGGAGGTATTTGTGTGCGTGGGTGAGGAGTCTGAACGTGATCCTCTTGTTGACAGGGAGCCAGTGCAGGTCTCTCAGGTGGCTTGAGATGTGGCTGCCTCGGGGGACGTCCAGGACGAGTCGGGCGGAGGCGTTCTGGATACGCTGAAGTCTTTTCTGAAGCTTGGCTGTTGTACCGGCGTAGAGGGTGTTTCCGTAGTCTAGTCTGCTGGTGACGAGGGCCTGGGTGACCGTCTTCCTGGTCTCGGTCGGGATCCATCGGAAGATCTTACGGAGCATGCGGAGGTTGTGGAAGCAAGCTGAGGAGACGGCGTTGACTTGTCTGGTCATCGAGAGGGAGGAGTCCAGGATGACGCCCAAGTTGCATGCGTGGTCCGTTGGCTTGGGAGCGGTGCCTAGGGCCGGGGGCCACCAAGAGTCGTCCCATGCGGAGGGCGACGGTCCCAGGATGAGAACTTCTGTCTTGTCCGTGTTCAATTTCAGGCGGCTGATGTCCATCCATTTGGCGACGTCTTTCATCCCTTCGTGTAGGCTGGTTTTGGCGGTGTCGGGGTCTCTGGTGAGGGAGAGGATCAGCTGGGTGTCATCGGCGTAGGAGATGATGTTGAGGTTGTGTTGGCGTGCGATGGCAGCGAGGGGTTTCATGTAGATGTTGAAGAGAGTGGGGCTGAGCGATGATCCTTGCGGGACGCCGCAGATGACTTCGGTGGCCTCCGAGAGGAATGGAGGGAGGCGTACTCTCTGTGTTCTGCTGGAGAGGTATGAGATGATCCATTCCAGGGCCTTCCCTTGGATGCCGGTGTCGTTGAGGCGTTGGACTAGGGTGCGGTGGCAGACAGTGTCAAATGCTGCGGAGAGGTCTAGGAGGATGAGTGCCGCTGTTTCATCGTTGTCGAGCAGGGCTCTGAATCCGGACTGCGATGGGTCGAGGGATCCGTCCGTCTCGAGGAAGGTGGCCAGTTGCTTGTTGACGACCTTCTCGATGACTTTGGCAGGGAAGGGAAGGAGCGAGATGGGGCAGAAGTTCTTGAGGTCGGTCGGGTCCGCTGTTGGTTTCTTCAGCAGTGCGCTGAGCTCGGCGTGCTTCCAGCTCTTCGGGAAGGTGGCTGTGTCGAAGGAGGTGTTGATGATGTCTCGGAGGTGGGGTGCGATGGTAGAGGCGGCCTTGTTGAAGACATGGTGGGGGCACGGGTCTGTCGGCGATCCGGAGTGGATGGTGTTCATCATGTGTGTTGTGTCTTCGGGGGTCACCTCGGTCCATGTCTGGAGGATGGCGGCGAGGTGCGTGGGTTCGACCGATGGGTGCGGGGGTGGAACGCCGAAGCTGTTGTGGATGTTGGCGATCTTGCAGTGGAAGTACGAGGCGAGGGAGTCGCAGAGGTCCTGGGAGGGAGTGATGTCGTTGTTGCCGGTGCTGGGGTTGGAGAACTCCTTGACGATGTTGAAGAGCTCCTTGCTGTCATGGGCGTTCTTGTCCAGTCGTTCCTTCAGAGATTTCTTCTTGGTTGTGCGGATGAGCTGATGATGTCTGCGGGTGGCAAGTTTGAGGGCGGTCATGTTGTCGGCGGTCTTGTCAAGGAGCCAGGCCTTCTCGAGGGTGCGGCAGGCCTTCTTGGAGTTTTTGAGTTCGTCGGTGAACCAGGGGGCCTTCCTGCTTCTGGGCCTGGTGAGTGGGTTCTTCAGTGGGGCGAGGTCGTCGGCACAGGAGGTCAGCCACTGCGTGAGGTCGAGGGCTGCTGTGTTAGGGTCCGTTGTCCTGACAGGTGGGTTCTGGCTGAGGGAGGTGGCGAGCTGGTCGACGGTGATCTTGCTCCAGTTTCTGTGGGGAACCTGCTTCGGGTGGTGGTGGACCATGTTCTTTTTGAAGCTGAAGTGGACGCAGCTGTGGTCAGTCCAGTGAAGTCCGGTGGAGTGGCTGAAGGTGACGTGCTTGCTGGATGAGAAGAGGGGGTCGAGCGTGTGGCCGGCGTAGTGGGTGGGGGTGTTGACCAGTTGCTTTAGTCCGAGGTTGGCGAGGTTGTCCAGCAGGGCGGTGGTGTTGCGGTCGTTGTTGTTCTCCAGGTGGAAGTTGAGGTCCCCGAGGAGGATGTAGTCGGCGGAGGGGAGGGCGTGGGGGCTGATGAAGTCCGTGATGTCTTCGCAGAACTGTGCCCGTGGTCCCGGGGGTCTGTAGATGAGGGTGCCTCTGAGGTTGTCATCAGAAGCAGCAGGCTATATGTCCATGATGAGACAGAAGATTCATCTCTGTGTTGCCAAGAAGACCTGTCCTTGACACACCTGTGCCATATTACAGACACAAAAGCAGAAGCAAAGAGGCCTTCAGGAGGGGCACTGACTGAGCATCACTTAGGTGGAAGACAGTGTATGCGCCCCCAAAGGTGCCCTATAGTAGGGGGTAAAAGGAGTCTCTGGGAGCCTCCAGGAATCCCTCTTTATGTGGGTGCATTCACCCAATATACCAGCCTGCAGGAGGATTTCTGCCCCCTTTCAAACACTGACTGGGATGCACTGCAAGGTAAAAGTGGACCATTTAATTCAATCAGCCAGTCCACTTTTCAGTAAATCTCTGTCCCCAGTGCAGATGTTAGTTTGTGGGTGTGCTGGGGAGAACTAATTTACTGGGATAGAGTGAAATGTATCAGCATACAATGGATACACTCATTAAAATGCGTCCCTCATCACAAAGAGGGACATTGGACCCTATATCTAATAGGGACCCTCTGTGCTTCACATTTAACAATGATAGTAGCAATAAAAGAAATGTTGGTTACTATGTTGAAAATCAACAGCTCTTATGCTCAATAGTATTATACTTGATCTTACAGTGTTTTTGTTTTTGACACAGTCGTCCCAGGAACAAGATGAATACCTTTTGTGCATGTTGAAACAAGGATTTTAACAACTGGAGGAATTCATTGCGGTATTAAAATGAGAGCAAAGCTGAAAATGTGTAGGGTGCAAGGAGCTAAACATTGTTATGGGGATTCCCCACATGGTCACTAAATGTCACTGACTCATCTATTCAGAAGAAAATACAGGTGTCACAGGTTTACCTTTCAATATAGTGAGGATAGTACTTTCATCCTCATAAAAGGCATGCAGCACTTAGAAGGTTGTATCGGAGCTTGTGAGAGAACTCTATCTGACTTGAACATCTCATCATCTTTTGTTAGGCCAAGTCCAGCACCCTTCAGACATCCGTATGATACACCTGTCACCATCAGCTTTCCAACCTCATTCCCTGGTCTGGGTCATAAGCTTTAGGCATTGGAGGTGAGACATAGCCACATTCCAAGTACTAAACCTTCCATATATGAGATGCTAGATAAGGCTTGGGTTTGAACTTTTGCAGCGTGTCTCCACTCAATTAAATTTGGGAAATATACACTATTGACGGCAACTTTGAAATGTAGTGGTCAACAGTCAGAGGGAAGTGTTAGGGGTGCGTTCAGAAAAAGGGAATTCAAATTAAGTTGATATCCGCACACAATTATAACTCCATGGTCATTCACAATCATTATGTCTATGCAACACAAGATTTCTGGAGTCTCTGTCCATGAGGATTTCAGAAAAAAAATCATTTATATATGAGCTGTTTTCATTAGAACGTTATGAATCCAAAGTACAAGCTTTTAGAAATTTGGAAACATTGCCCCTAGCACCACTTTTTTGTGGCTTAAGGTCGCCTTGTGAATAAGGGTCCCTCCGACACAGTTTTCTGCAGCAAAGGGGCGTACAGTGAGTGTTGCTGTGGGTGGTCCACCTCAATACTCATTGCTTTTCATGCTGCCCCAGATTTACAAGAATTTGTAGATCTGTGGCAGCGCCAAAAACTAATGGCAGACCACGGCTTGCATTAACTGGCGCAACGAGGAGAAATACTTTTATTTCTCCTTGTTTTTGCTTTTTGTATGTGAGCTGCAGAATGCTGAACACATAGGAAGGGCATAACTCTATGAATTAATGTTTATGTGCAGGAAGGTGTTCCTTTCTGCACATAAACAATCATTCAATAGTGACAATTTGCCACAGTGGCAGCTAAATGTACCCCCTGCGCTAGAGGTGTGCCATATTTATGTAAATACAGAGCATCCCTACGTTTCAGAAGTGACGCAGTGCAGCGCTGGTAATTTTGGTGCAGTGCCACACTGCACCACTTCTGTGTGTATATATGCCGCATTTTCGGTAGCAACAACTATTCTAAAGACTTTGGTGCTAGTAAGAGAAATGACGGAAAGAAACCAAAATCTCAGTTTGCAGAGCTTGCATTCTGTTTTCACACCTCACAGTTTCTGCTTGTGTCTATGTATTCGTATTAACTTCACAAGCTTCATAACGAGCACATATTTGGCAAGCTAAGAGGATAGTAAATGATTGGTCAGCACATCAGTCCCTGCACACTTGAGAGGAGGTTGCTGAAAACCTCAAAGTGTGAAGCAAAGCTTTGGGAGGAAAGCACAACATCTACATAATAACGGTCTGGCACTGAATCATGTCATACTTATACAGTATCACCTTACTTCTTACAATTATAGACATTGATGGGTCCCCTCAATCAATTACTTTTCTAGAATTATATGTCTAATATCGCAATGGACATTTAAGTCACTTTGCTTAATGTGGCATTTATAGTATTCCCAAATATTAGGATGCGGGTTTGGCAAGCAGGAGGAAGAGTTTATCAATAGGATAAGATCTGGGAGGTGGCCCAGTAGTGATTTTGCTGCAGATGTAAATTGACAATGCTACTACACATTTTTAGGGCTTTGAATCTTATCCTGGACTTTCATGAGTGTAGTTAGTCTTCAAAGAACTGCGGTCATTATACAAGTTGATTTAATTGTATCTACTTTTTGTTTAAATAAACCGCAGCAAGGTTAGACGTTTTATGAGAGGTCAGCATAGAGAACAGGCATGTTTGTCTTTGAAAGCTGTTCCTACTACTAGAACCGGGGTAAATACCTTTTGTCTGTGGATAATCTTAAATCACTATTGGAAACCTGAACTGAACAGTAAGGCAGGCAGCAACTGAAAGGTGTAAGAGGTACAAATTTGTTATGAACTTTGCTAACAAAAATAAAGTTAAAGAAACAATATTCTTAATGTGCAAAACAAAAGTAATTTAAATGGCAGACATGCAATAGGCAAAATGTTCTCAAAACTGCAAATAGACTGAGATGCTGAAACATCATAAGATAAGGAACTACAGAAAAAAACTAAAGCTGCTTAATGCCAATCAAATAGAACTGACTACAGTCCTGAAAATAATACTAAGGCGAGACTGATGAGTGCCCCTCCATTCTGCCAATCAGTGGAGGTCCTTGCCTTCGTCCTCCCTGCAGAAGACCACCTACCTTATTTGGAAAACCTTACCTGCCTTGTAGGGATTGATACTGACGGTGTGTCAGGTGCTAAATACTATGGGCCTCATTGACTCAGAAGTGACTCAGCGTGGTGCTGTGCCAAAATTTAGCAGCGCTGCGCTGCATCACTTCAGAAATGCAGGGAGGCGACATATATTAATACAATACGGCACACCCCCGTGTTTTCCCTAGCGCTGGATCTACTATTAGCTGCCTAGCGCCAAAGCAGGCACCCTTCCACCACAGTGCAAGGGTACCTGCTTTGCAGGGAATGATTGTTTATGTGCAAGAATCTGTCCCTTTCTGCACATAAACAATCAATAATGGTTATTTGTTAGTTCTATGTGTGCTGCATTCTGCAACACACATTGAAGTAGCAAATTGTCATTATTTAATGATTGCTGATGTGCAGGAAGGGACACCTTCCTGCACATAAAAAATTAATAATGGTGTTTTGCTCTTCCTATGTGTGATAAAATTATTTTGTGGGGTGGCATTAGTTTGTGGCGCTGCCTTAGCTTTTCAACTTCTTGTAAATCTGGGGCAGTGTCAAAATGCAATGGGTGTTGCAGTGGAATGCCCACAGCAACAACCATTGCACTTTCCTTTCATGCAAAGTGATGCGTGTAAAGGGACCATATTTACAAAGCAGCTTTAAGCCACAAAAAGTGGCTTAATGCCAATTTGTAAATATGGGGAAGGGCTGGGCATCACCAAGGAGGGCCGTCCCCAAGCAGGGATCCACTCCACTAGACACCAGGGAGGGGGGCGTTCCCTTGGGCAAGAGCTTTTGCTCCCCCCTACCGTTTTTTAGCACAATTCAAAACTGATGCTTTCTTCTGCAACATTTTTATTTTCATTTTTACTAAAAAAAAAAAAATGTAGCTGTATTTTGGCTACTTTCTCGGTCCCTTCAAGAGGAATCCACAAACACAGGGTACCTTTAGAATCTCCAGGATGTTGGAAAAAAAGATTACAATTTGGTGTATACCTCATGTGGTCAAAAAGTTATGGGGGTCTAAGCGCAAACTATACCAAATAGCCAAAAAAGGGCTCAGCACCGGGGAAGGAAACGCCTAGCAGCAAAAGGGTTAAATATGTCTCAGGGCTGCCATTGCAGCCTGTGTGTGCACTTTTAACCTGCCAGTTGGACCTGGCGAAATTAGTATTTTTTCAGGCATAGACTTCAATTGTAATATATATAAACCACCACCAGGGTAGGCGGAGAGAGAAATCGCAGAGGTGGCAAATTATGGTGGACCGTTTGATGAATATGTGACTATAAAGGACACAATCCCCCTCCCTGACCAGGAGCTGGTATCCCATAAAATCTAGGGTTACTTTGCTGGTAACTACACCCACCTGGATTGCATTGTTTAGTTAGACAAGGTAACTTGGAGTTTAGTACGCCTGAGTCAATTGGGGATCCACAGCCTTGAAGAATGCCCCAGACCTGTTAGGGCTAGTTAAGAGGGCAGAAACATGTTGGTTGAGGAGGATGGGTTGAGCTATTGATCTCACCTTTACCATCTCAGCTCAGTTTTTAGATATACCTGAGGACCCTATCATTAAAGGTGACATACCAGGATATCTCAAGATATTTTGAATCCATCTGGTTAATTCATTTGTCCAGTAGTTTTTATATAAGAACTCCCCCTAGTCAGGGTCCATCTGGAGTTTGAGTCCACCCTGATGGCATTGTCTTATCAAGTTGGAAGATGTTTCCAGGGATAAAGCATGACACTAATAAGTGTGTGAGACTTCCTCTTCCATAAGGATGGTCTTCACCTGGTTTCTGTTACAACAGCAGTTCTGGTGCATCCCCAATCAGGACCTGGTTCTGTGTACCCACAGATGGAAACAGTATTCATTGAGTTTGTGCATTAGCTGCTGTACTTGGTGTGATTAAGTAAAGGGGCCACTAGAGTAGGGCTTGGAAATTCCAGAGGGCAGAGTGCAATGTTTTTAAAATGTAGGACATATACATTTATGATTTTTATGTCCTGGAAGTGAAAAAGTCTTTCTTTTTTTTCACTGTTGGTCTAATTCTCTCATAGGGTAACATTGAAGTTAACTTATTACATTTAATAAGCTTTAACTTCCAAAGGGGAGTAGGTAAACAGTTCATGTTTGGTGTATTTGGAATTGTAATGAAACATCCTATTTTATGGTAACGTTTGATTTTTTATTACAATTTTGTAAATGGCACTTTGAAAAAGTTGGCATTTTCCCACCTTAGCCATTTAGTGCCTGTAACCTGTCTCTGAGTCACATGCCTGGGTGTAGTTGGCATTTAGACTTTGTGTATTCCTCCTAGCAGACACTAGAGAGCTTAGATGTGCCTGGATAACCATCACTGGGAGGATGGCAGGATGAGAGGGCAGGGTTAGGAGCAGTTCCACTTATATCTGAATAGGCTGTGTCCTGTCTCTACACAAAGGGCTGCATACTCGCTGTTCTTAGTCTGGAGCCAGGGCAGGCACTTCAAAGGTAAACCTCTAGAAAGTTGTCCCATTGCAAAGAAGGCACCAGGTATAAATATTGGACCTCAGTCACCAAATTTTCAGTACACTCCTGGACCTATGCAAACTACAGGGGAACACTGCTGCGCTGCTTTACTGCTAGACGGATTGCTACTCTTCTGCCCTGCTACTCTGCTCCCTGCTGCCCCTGCTTGTCAAAAAAGAAGATTGAAGTTGCATCCTTCATCCCTGGCTGAAGAGACTCCAATGATCAGACAGCAGATCTCCTGTTCTGAGCTACAATGACATACCAAGCTCCTAAGCTTCCTTGCTGCTGCCTGGACCTATGATTGGACTAGCAACTGGCCCTCCCTGAGCCTTGTTGGTTTCTGCTGTAGTGAGTTCCTTTCCTCCAAGTAGTGTCCCTCCAGTCCTGGGCCTTGGATGTGGACCAGTTGAGCTTCCCTGAAGTTCTTGGGCTCTTTGGAACCTAATACAGGCCAGTTGGTGCCAAAATTTTGCCACCCATTCCAGCCGCCAATGCGAAGTTCCATCCCTCTAACTCTTTGTGCTACAGCATTGACAGTCACAGTGACCACCAACTTGAATCTCCAGCCTTGATAATCCATGCCAGGTTTGCCATATTACTGCAACAACCACTTGTGATGCTTGACAAGCTCTATGCACTATTTTGACAGACATCAATGAAGGTCTCCCTTTTCCACAGGCCCCCTTCCACTGCGACCTGAAATCTTGATGCTGGACTGGTAAGGTAACTTTTTCAGTGGGACTAACCTGGTCTCAGTATCCACACCTGTGCTCCATCGCAGTCTGCCTGAACCTGTGACATTCTCCCAGTCTTGCATTATCAGATAGCCAAGAGTAGAGCTCTGCGTTTTTAGATACTATTTTCATCTATATCAATAAAACTGCATATTCACGGTTTTACTGATTGGATTTATTTTGTTTTGGTATCACATTATTTATTAAATTCTACTCTATGTTCTTAAATTGGTGTGGGATTTTACATTTTTGGTGTTTTCACTTTATTATTTGAAGTGTTGCACAAATACTTTACACATTGCCTGTAAGTTAATCCTTATTGCTCTGTGACAAGCTACCAGAGGGTTGAGCACAGGTTGCTTGTAACTTTACCCTGGGAAGGATTGTGCTTTCTATTTGAGTAGAGTTTCACCCCACTCAAACGGTAACCTAATTTCTTACAAAGTATATCATCCAAATCTTCTGTACATTTACAGTGTTGTCCTCACTAATATCTCATGTAAACACTGAGTATATTTGGTATGGTGTATCCCCTTATTATGTGGTACAACTGTGTACCACAGGCCTGTAAGTTAAAGTCACAAGTGGACTGCAGTACCTATTTTGCTGTCCACTACACAGAGTACGAAAAGGCCTACCCACTTCAACCTGGCTGCACAGTTAAACTGCTAATTTAACCTATCAACATATCCTCTTTTGACAGGTTTAAACCTTCCTTTTAAATAATAATTGTCATTCCAAGGTAGGCCTTACTGCCAATAAGGCAGAGTGCATGGTAGCTGAAGTAGGACATGCAAATATTTAATGTTAAACATGTCCTTACAGTGAAATGTTATCTCCAGCTATGAAACATCTGTGGAGCTCATTTGTGGACTTCATTAAATATTTATTATTTATTCCCCGCCTAAGGCCTCTAAATGCACATTCACACAAGCCCATCTATCACTAAGCGCTTGCTGTGATGTGAACTTGCTCCCTGGGCGGAGACAAAGTCCTTGAGTGTGTGCAGCTGTTCCGTTCCTTTGGCAGGCTGACTGTTAGAAATGGGGTCTTTGGTTGACAGTCAGGTTACCCCCTGTTCAAGCAAGGACCCTCACTCTAGTTAGGATAAAAGAGAATCACCCTCAGCTAACCCCTGCTTACCCCCTTGGTAGCTTGGCAGAGCAGTAGGCTTAACCTCAGAGTGCTGGGCGTAAAGTATTTGTACCAACACACACAGTAACTTAATGAAAACACTACAAAATGACACTACACCAGCTTAGAAAAATAGGAAATATTTATCTAGACAAAACAAGACCAAAACGACAAAAATCCAACATACACAAGTCAAGTTATGATTTTTTAAAGGTTTAAAATAAAAAGAGTCTTTAGGTAGTTGTAACAACACACTAGCGCTGCTAGCGTGAAAATGTACCTGGTTTGCGGCAAAAATAACCCCGCACGGGCGGTGTGCGTCGAAAATAACCCTGCACGGGTATATGCGTCGAAAACAGCTCGGCACGGCGAGGCGCGTCGAAAAAGCCAGCCACGCAACGGTCCGAAAGTCCCGCGGCGCTGGTTGCGATCTCTCAGCCTTCGTCAGCGATGCTGCGCGTCGTTTCTCCTGCTCCGGGCGTCGATTCTCCGGTCGCGTTTCCTGCGGCGTCGTTTCTCAGCTGCGGAGCCGGCGTCGCGTCGTTTTCTCAGCCGCGATCGGATTCGCGTCGATCTTTTCTCCGCACGGTGCTCGGTGCGTGTATTTTTGTCCTTAGGCTGCCAGCCTCTCCTTTCAGGGTCCCAGGAACTGGAAGGGCACCACAGAGCAGAGTAGGGGTCTCTCCAGAGACTCCAGGTGCTGGCAGGAAGAAGTCTTTGCTATCCCTGAGACTTCAACAACAGGAGGCAAGCTCTACATCAAGCCCTTGGAGATTTCTTCTTCAAGATGGAAGGCACACAAAGTCCAGTCTTTGCCCTCTTACTCAGGCAGAAGCAGCACTGCAGGAAAGCTCCACAAAGCACAGTCACAGGCAGGGCAGCACTTGTTCCTCAGCGATCAGCTCTTCTCCAGGCAGAGGTTCCTCTTGATTCCAGAAGTGTTTCTCCAGTTTGTAAGTTTGGGTGCCCTTCTTATACCCATTTTAGTCTTTGAAGTCACCTTCCTTCAAAGGGGACTCACACCTTCTTGTGAAATCCTGCCTTGCCCAGGCAAGGCCTCAGACACACACCAGGGGGCTGGAGACAGCATTGTCAGAGGCAGGCACAGTCCTTTCAGATGAGAGTGACCACTCCACCCCTCCCTCCTAGCAGAGATGGCTAATCAGGAAATGCAGATCACACCCCAGCTCCCTTTGTGTCACTGTCTGGTGTGAGGTGAAAAACAACCCAACTGTCAAACTGACCCAGACAGGGAATCCACAAACAAGGCAGAGTCACAGAATGGTTTAAGCAAGAAAATGCTCACTTTCTAAAAGTGGCATTTCCAAACTCACAATCTTAAAATCAACTTTACTAAAAGATGTATTTCTAAATTGTGAGTTCAGGGGTCCCAAACTCCACCTGTCCATCTACTCTCTAGGGGAATCTACACTTTAATCATATTTAAAGGTAGCCCCCATATTATCCTATGAGAGAGAGACAGACCTTGCAACAGTGAAAACGAAATTGGCAGTATTTCACTGTCAGGACATATAAACCACACTACTATATGTCCTACCTTATCCATACACTGCACCCTGCCCTTGGGGCTACCTAGGGCCTACCTTAGGGGTGCCTTACATGTAAGTAAAGGGAAGGTTTAGGCCTGGCAAGTGGGTACACTTGCCAAGTCGAATTTACAGTGTAAAAATACACATACAGACACTGCAGGGGCAGGTCTGAGACATGATTACAGAGCTACTTATGTGGGTGGCACAACCAGTGCTGCAGGCCCACTAGTAGCATTTGATTTACAGGCCCTGGCACCTCTAGTGCACATTACTAGGGACTTACTAGTAATTCAAATATGCCAATCATGGATGAACCACTTATATACAATTTAAACAGGAGCACTTGCACTTTAGCACTGGTTAGCAGTGGTAAAGTGCCCAGAGCAACAAAAACAGCAAAATCAGAGTCCAGCACACATCAACAACCTGGGGAACAGAGGCAAAAAGTTAAGGGAGACCACGCCAAGGATGAAAAGTCTAACACGTGTCCCCCCCAGCTAAAAGTGGGGAGTAACTACCCAACCTCATGGGAGTTCTCATCACTAAGGCGGAAGAACCTGGACAGACCATCAGCATTGGCGTGCTCTGTACCGGGTCGATGTTCCACCGTAAAGTCCATCCCCTGTAGGGAAATGGACCACCTCAACAGTTTTGGGTTCTCACCCCTCATCTGCATTAACCATCTGAGGGGTCTGTGGTCGGTCTGAACTCGGAAGTGAGTCCCAAACAAGTAGGGTCTTAGCTTCTTCAGTGCCCAGACCACAGCAAACGCTTCACGTTCTATGGCACTCCACCTACGTTCCCTGGGTAGTAACCTCCTGCTAATGAAGGCTACGGGTTGATCTAGGCCCTCTTCATTCAGCTGTGAGAGTACTGCTCCAATACCATGCTCTGAGGCGTCTGTCTGTACAACAAACTCCGTGGAGTAGTCAGGTGCCTTCAGCACAGGTGCTGTGCACATGGCCGCCTTCAGGGCATCAAAAGCGTTCTGGCAAGCCTCTGTCCAGATCACTTTCTTGGGTTGCTTCTTAGAAGTCAACTCAGTTAAGGGGGTAACAATGGTACCATATCCCTTAACGAACCTCCGATAGTATCCTGTGAGACCTAAAAAGGCTCTCACTTCAGTCTGGGTCTTGGGAGGCTCCCAAGCCAGAATCGTGTCAATCTTAGGCTGTAGGGGTGCCACCTGGCCACTCCCCACCTGGTGTCCTAAGTACACAACAGAACCCTGCCCTATTTGGCACTTGCTCGCCTTAATAGTGAGGCCTGCCTTCTGCAGGGCCTCTAACACTCTCCAGAGGTGTTGCAGGTGTTCCTCCCATGTGGAACTAAACACAGCAATGTCATCCAGGTAGGCGGCACTGAACTCATCCAGTCCTGCCAACACCTGGTTGACCAACCTCTGAAAGGTGGCAGGGGCATTCTTCATCCCAAAGGGCATCACATTGAAGTGGAAGTGCCCATCAGGGGTAGAGAATGCTGACCTCTCCTTTGCCCCTTCAGTTAAGGCAATCTGCCAGTACCCAGATGTTAAATCAAACGTACTGAGGTACTTGGCAGCTCCTAACCGATCAATGAGCTCATCAGCTCGGGGGATGGGGTGTGCGTCAGTCTTGCTGACCGCATTGAGACCCCGGTAGTCCACACAGAACCTAAGTTCTGGAGTGGCACCAGGAGCAGTAGCCTTTGGGACCAAGACCACTGGGCTGGCCCAAGGACTGCTGGAGTGCTCAATAACCCTTAGGGTTAACATTTTGGAGACTTCCTCCTTAATGCAAGCCCTCACCCTGTCAGTCACTCTGTAAACCTTATGTTTAACAGGTGTACTGTCCCCAGTGTCCACATCATGTGTGCACAGGTGTGTGACTCCTGGGATCAGGGAAAACAGTGAGGCGAACTGTCCCAGCACGTGGCGACAGTCCCTCTGCTGTTCCTCAGTCAGGGAGGGGGAGAGGATCACTCCCTCCACAGACCCATCTTTCTCTCCTGCAGACAGGAGGTCAGGAAGAGGCTCACTCTCTTCCTCCACCCCGTCATCTGTCGCTAGGAGCATGGATAGCTCAGTTCGCTCAAAGTGTGGTTTGAGGCGGTTGACATGTAGGACCCTCAAGGGGTTCCTGGGGGATTGCAAGTCTACCAGATAGGTGACCTCGCTCTTTCTTTCCACCACCTCAAAAGGCCCAGTCCACTTATCTTGGAGAGCCCTAGGCTCCACTGGTGCCATGACCCACACCTTTTGTCCAGGCTGAAACTCAACCAGAGTGGCATTCTGGTCGTACCACCGTTTCATGTCCTCCTGGCTTGCTTCCAGGTTCTCCTGAGCGAGACTCCTGAAGCGGGCAGTCTGGTTTCTTAGTGCCAGCATGTAGCTAAATACATCCTGGGGTGGTTTACTAGGAGCTTTCTCCAAAGCCTCCTTCACCAGACTGAGCGGTCCCCTCACAGGGTGGCCATAGATGAGCTCAAAGGGGCTAAAGCCAAGTCCCTTTTGAGGCACCTCCCTGTAAGCGAACAGAAGGCATGGCAAGAGGACGTCCCACTTACGCCTCAAGGGCTCTGACAGGCCCTGAATCATGCCTTTCAAGGTGCGGTTGAATCTCTCAACCAGACCATTACTTTGGGGGTGGTAAGGGGTGGTGAACTTGTAGGTTACCCCACACACCTTCCACAGAGACTTCATATAAGTGGATATGAAGTTTGTACCCCTATCAGATACTACCTCCTTGGGGAACCCCATGCGGGTAAAAACCCCCATCAAGGCACGTCCCACCACGGGGGCGGTGACCGTCCTTAGAGGAATAGCTTCTGGGTACCGTGTGGCATGGTCCACCAAGACCAGGATGAACCTGTTGCCCATGGCTGTCTTGGGATCCAGAGGCCCCACAATGTCAATTCCTACCCTTTCAAAGGGAGTACTGACTACCGGTAAAGGTTGGAGGGGAGCTTTGCATTTCCCCCCACTCTTGCCACTTGCCTGACAAGTCTGACAAGATCTACAATAAGCAGCTGACTGCTTGTTCATCAAGGGCCAGTAAAAGTGGGAGACAAGCCTCTTATAGGTCTTGTCCTGCCCTAGATGTCCTGCCAAAGGCACATCATGAGCCAAACCCAGTAGGAAGGTCCTGAAGCCCTGGGGTACCACCAGCATACGAGCTGACCCCGGCTCAGGAACCTTAGGCTCACTATACAGGAGGCCATCCTCCCAATAAATCAGGTGAGTACCTGGCGCCCCGCCAGCCGCCTGGGCTGCAGCCTGCTGCCGCAGTCCCTCAAGAGTAGGGCATTCCTTCTGCGCTGTGCAGAATACTTCCCTGGTGGGTCCCCCTTCCTGCTGCCACTGCGACAGCTCAGGGACCTCCCCCAGTTCAGCCACCTGTTCCCCTGTAGGTTCCGGGGCATCACCCTCAGGCTCTGCCTCCTCCCGGACCGTGGGAACTTCTGGGGCGGGGTTCCCGCGCCTCCTGCCTTTCCTCTTCTTGGCGGTCCCCTGGGCCACTGTTTCAGGCTCCAGGGGCTCTTGACTACCCTGATTGGCTGCCATAGACCGGGTGGATACGCATACCCACCCAGGCAGACCCAACATCTCCAAGTGAGACCTGTGTTCCACCTCCTTCCAAGGGGAATCTTCCAGGTCGTTGCCTAGCAAACAATCAACAGGCATGGTTGGACTCACAGCTACTTTCCAGGAACCTGAGACCCCCCCCCATTCAAAGGGAACCTGCGCCACTCTGCAGAGGCGCTCAGAATTGTCTACTGCAACTACTTGGTGAAGTACCCGGGGATCAATCTGCTCTTCAGACACCAGGTGACTCCTCACTGTAGTCACACTGGCTCCTGTGTCTCTTAGAGCCTCCACCCTCTGTCCATTGATGGTCACCCATTGCCTGTACTTCTTAGTGTTATCAGGCACTAGGTTTCTCTGGACCATCTCACTGTCCCCTAGTGAGACAAGGGTCATTTCTGCTGGTTCCCACCCACCTGAAACCAACTCCTCCCCAAGCGCTACACTGGCCAAACCCTGGGACGGCGCACCAGTGGGTGCCGGTGTACTTTTGGGGCATTTGGGGTCCCCCCTCACATGACCCACCTGGTCACATGAATAGCACTTACGTAGGGGACCACCTGCCATTGGCTTCCCTTTGGAGAACCATGTCTTCTTTTCACTGGGGGGTTGGGAATCCTTACCCTGGGAATCAGTTTGGGGCCCTTTAGAGAACTCATCCTGTTTGCCCTTACCCCCCCCTTTCTTCTGAGAGGGACCCTGCCCACCCTTGGCGTGGTCTCCCCCATACCTCTTTTGGACCCTGGTGCTCTCCCAGCGGTCCGCTTCCTGTGCAAGCTTCCTGGGGTCAGTCAGCTTGCTGTCAATGAGGTGCTGGCGCAGCTCTGGAAAACATAAACTGTACAAGTGCTCCCAAGCAATTAAATTGTAAAGCCCCTCATACGTGTTTACCTTACTGCCCTTCACCCAACCATCCAGTGACCTGCAACAAGAATCAACACATTCCAACCATGTTTGGGATTCCTTTCTCTTGTAGGATCTAAACTTCTCTTTGTACTGCTCAGGGGTGAGACCATACCTGGTAAGTAAGGCCTCCTTCATGGCAGGGTAGGTGAGACTCTGAGCATCCCCTAAGGCCGTCAGTGTGTCCCTCCCCTCTGCCTCAAAATGCTTCCACAGGGCTGCCCCCCAATGAGCTTCAGGGACCAGGTTCATGTGGAGAGCTGACTCATAACCCTTGAACCACAAGTAGATATCATCCTCCCTCTTATAATCCCTCACAAGGTCTTTTGGGATGTGTACCCTTCTCTCAGGCTGCACTGTAGAATTGCTGCCACCATCCCTACTGGTCTGGCTTCTATGATCTATCTCTTTCAAGCTAAGCTCATGAGCCATTGTTATCTTCTTCTCCTCAAGGGCTAGCCTTCTCTGCTCCAATTGGTACTCCCTTTCTGCCTGTCTGTCCTGTAACTCTTCAGGTGTCAGACCCTTGGAGGATACACTGCTACTTGCCCTAGAGATTCTCCCCTGAGACATAGCAGGCCCACCCACTACATCAGTGTGAGTGACTTGCAACTCCTCTTCCCCCTCTGGCTCCTCATCTGTGTGCCCCTCAGCTGCTTTGGCTGTCACCCAGGCCCTCAGCGCCTTTTGCAGCTCATCCTTCTTGGATGAGCTCTTAATGGGACAGCCAACATTACTACAAAACTGCTTCAACTGAGCCACTTTGTAGCTCTCCAATTTCTCCAAGTCAAAAGCAGCTTCAGCTAGGACATCTCCAGACTGAGACATGATGAGAGGTTAAAAAAATATGCACAGTTCCAAAAACAGAAAAGCAAGTTCTCAAATGAAGTTCCAGAAAAGTCAATCACGGGATCAGCGAAAAAAAAAAAAAGAAACTGAATGCAGAGAAAAAACAGTCCAAGTAGAAAAAACACAAATCACAAGACTAGTAGTATGTGGTCACGTAATGGTCTGAGATCAAACAGTAGTGTACACTTAATTACTGTATGTCAAGCACAAATACAAGTCCAAATCCCGACCGCTGATCACCAATGTTAGAGGCAGGCACAGTCCTTTCAGATGAGAGTGACCACTCCACCCCTCCCTCCTAGCAGAGATGGCTAATCAGGAAATGCAGATCACACCCCAGCTCCCTTTGTGTCACTGTCTGGTGTGAGGTGAAAAACAACCCAACTGTCAAACTGACCCAGACAGGGAATCCACAAACAAGGCAGAGTCACAGAATGGTTTAAGCAAGAAAATGCTCACTTTCTAAAAGTGGCATTTCCAAACTCACAATCTTAAAATCAACTTTACTAAAAGATGTATTTCTAAATTGTGAGTTCAGGGGTCCCAAACTCCACCTGTCCATCTACTCTCTAGGGGAATCTACACTTTAATCATATTTAAAGGTAGCCCCCATATTATCCTATGAGAGAGAGACAGACCTTGCAACAGTGAAAACGAAATTGGCAGTATTTCACTGTCAGGACATATAAACCACACTACTATATGTCCTACCTTATCCATACACTGCACCCTGCCCTTGGGGCTACCTAGGGCCTATCTTAGGGGTGCCTTACATGTAAGTAAAGGGAAGGTTTAGGCCTGGCAAGTGGGTACACTTGCCAAGTCGAATTTACAGTGTAAAAATACACATACAGACACTGCAGGGGCAGGTCTGAGACATGATTACAGAGCTACTTATGTGGGTGGCACAACCAGTGCTGCAGGCCCACTAGTAGCATTTGATTTACAGGCCCTGGCACCTCTAGTGCACATTACTAGGGACTTACTAGTAATTCAAATATGCCAATCATGGATGAACCACTTATATACAATTTAAACAGGAGCACTTGCACTTTAGCACTGGTTAGCAGTGGTAAAGTGCCCAGAGCAACAAAAACAGCAAAATCAGAGTCCAGCACACATCAACAACCTGGGGAACAGAGGCAAAAAGTTAAGGGAGACCACGCCAAGGATGAAAAGTCTAACACTGACCATCTGAGCTGTTCCCCGGAACTTGGTTAACTTCAAAGAGCCCTACCCTGTCAAAGACAGATGAAGCTAACATTTGAACCTGACCCTTTCCTTTGTTCTCCTAGCCAGACAGGCACCATGCCCTGTAGGAGAAGAGCTGTTCCTAAAACTGGTTTAGAGTGACCCCAGAAGAGAGATTGGTCAATCCGCTGGCCAAATATCTGAAGAGGGCACAAGAGCTCTGCACTTGGGAAGAAAGTTTCTGCCATATTGGTTTTAGGAAGAGAAGGGCACTGTTGATTGTTTGCAGTGTGCCACACAGGAAGTGCTGCATAAGTGTGAAAGGTTGTCTCTAGGATGTTTTATCCCATTGTTTAGAGAAGGACAAGAAGTTAGTCTTATCCACAGGCTTATGCCAGGCATACATTTAACACCAACAGCACCCTCCTCAGAATACTATCAGAAAACTTTCTGAACCTCTGGACAAACAGAAGAGGACACGACCTGCTGTCTATGACCCAAAAAGGGTTAGAAGACTGGATCCGCTGTCCCTGTGTACCCAAAATAACGAAGTAGACTCCAAGGGTCATAAGACTGGCTTTCTGTCCAAGCCACAGGGACACACCAAACTGCAAGATACCTTTTCTGCAATTTCCCAGTTGAACAGTTCCAACTTGACTGGCTCTGGACCCCCAAGTACCGTCCCAAATGTCCTGGACCCTCGGTTGGTATCAAAGAGTACTACGTCTAACAAATTCTGAAACATGGTCTTGGAAACATTTTTGCTGCACAGATATCTGGAGGACCTGAGCACCCTGCCAAGCCCATCGGATGAAGACGTGTTGCCACTGGGTCAAAGATTCAGATTACTCCTGCTCAGCTTGCTTTTTCACAGCGACAATTCAAATTCAGCCAGACCTCAAGGAAAATGTATCCAGTACCTTGGAGCCTTGATCGACTATAATCTGCAGTGTTTCTATGCCTGAAGAATCCAAACTCCACAAAAATGACTAAGGGCCTGATTTAAAGCTTGGTGAGCGGGTTACTCCGTCACAAACATGACTATATCCACACAGCAGTCCCAAGAGCATTTTGCATGTCAGCAGAGATGATGGTGGGGTTACACAACAACATCCCCAGTTATACTGTTTCATAAAAAGGCAAAGTGCACAATAAGTCAAATTCAGTACCACATAGCCCAGGTTGAGTTTAAGGCTAGGTGCATGTTGCCTTTTTAAATAACCATCCACATCAAATTCTACAGTATAGCCCACATTAAACCACAATTTTCACAGAAAATTCAATTTCTAAAATGACTGATGTCAATTATTACATAGGAGCTCAAATAATACACATCTTATCCATATCCTCTTTTAAGAGATACTGAACAGATTGATTGTAATTCCAAGATACAAATATTAGTTAGAGACCTGATAACAAGAATGTCAGTTTTCTATTTTATTGGTATACAAATCTATGAGCATGATGTGGAGTCAACCAGAAAGAAGCATTATACAGACAAAAAAGCAAATGTGCTGTCACACTGTGGAAGCAATAACAGGCTAACTAAGGATTTCACTAGGCAGTGGGATTGGTAAGAAAAAATAATACCTGTGAGAAAGTGATTTATTAGTCAAGGTGAATGGTAGTCCTCCACAATTAAAAAAAGTCATTAACCTGTTAGACACAGTCCAAGATTTCAGGATATTATTCCTAAGCTCATCCCTTGGTTGTGATAGCAAAGAACAGACATGTATAAATCATGTAAAATTTGTAAAATATTTAGATGCACTAAAACAGGTAAAAACAGTACTTTAAAAAACCCACTCCAATTTATAAAACTTGAAAAAATGTAATAAGGTAAATGCATCAAAATGCACCAAAATGACAAAATAACCAAAGGGAGAATGAGAGATGTAAATGCATAAATATTTGAGTGCAAATAGTGCCAAAAAGCACAAGACACCAATGGCACTCAAAGGCCGAGGTAGACCAGGACCTACAAATCATTTGAGACTGACCAAGATGGAAAGCTTGATGGATACACCTACAACATTGGCCCCACTAGGGCCTGAAAGTATGGAAATTTGAAAAAGGTTTCTAATTCTCAATCTTAAAAGGTGGTTATTTTTTTGCTGAAGAACAACTGTTCTGCAGGTAGAACAAAACTAAAATTCAATCTGATGCCATGGAACTGCTGGTTGGATCCTTTTTGTAGTCGGTCCCCTATATGCTCTGGTATCCTTTTACAAGTCAGCAGTCTTCTGATGAGGTTGCCTTGGGATGCCACATTTATGCTTGGCACTAGCTAGTGAGTGGGGATTACTTCTTGGTAAACCATAAATAATGGAGTAGAAGTTCCCAGAGACAACCCTAAGCCCATTCTTCAGGAGGTTATGTTTGCCTTACAGCAAAAAGGCCCAAACTATTGTATGCCAGTGGATTTTAAGGATGGCCAAAATCTCACGCCACATTAAAATCTTGCTTTGAGGGCTGGGGTGTCTCTGTGAAAATCATAGAGAAATCACATGTGTCCTTGTACATCTAACACTAAAATCTAGAGCAAACCCAGAGACAGAATTCTAAAAGGACAAAAGCATGGCGGATGAAGGAATGACATTGCTAAACTGCACTGCTACCCCGGGAAGGGGCATCCCAGCACTGAGTAACATGAATAGAGACAGCCATTTAGATTTGGTGAAACAGCTAAGTTTTCAGACCCTTCATACAAAACAAATAACCTGACTCAAGCCTTAGAGAGAGGGCAAGTGAATTCCCTATCTGAGCAGTGCAATAGGAGACAGAGTAACCACCAATAAGTCTTGGCTGTACCTTGCAACCTGCAAGAGCATACCCCAGAGGAGTAGAAAGTCCACACAGACTTAGGCAGATGGGCTTTCTTGGATAGGTTTGGAGCCCTTGATGGCTTTGTAAATCAGACAGAGTTTTTTGTTTAGAAAAAAGAATCTCCACAACCATAAAGGTGATATACAAAAATTGTCTTGATGTCCTGTCCCTTTAAAGTGCACCCCAATTGTTATGTCTGGCTCAACACACCTGGCAAGAAGCATTTTACATTGTAGTATCAACAGGATGACCACAACCCCACTGTCAATAATCTGTGGAGTTCAAGGAACTCATCTCTTACCTATTCAGGTCATTCTGTTATATGTGCTTGGTAGAAATTTCACACCTCTTTCACACTACTTCCCAGGCTAGGCACAAAGTGGGAGAAGCTGGAGAGGTAATGCAAATCAGCATCCTGAAACTTCAGGCAAGGAAAAGTTAACATTCTGAAAGAGAGATTTCCTTAAAAATGTATTAAAAATCTGATTTCGACATAGAATTTTTATTTTAATAACTATTGAAAAAACTGGCTTAATAAGCTTTCTAGCTAAACCCTTCCTGAGATACAGTTTTAATATTTCAATCTTTACTCTAATTTTCTACATATGCTCTCTAGATCTGCCATTGTGAAAATAGCTTTTAGGGCCTCGTTACTGGACGGATATGAAAACAAACATTTTCTAAATATCCTACCTTTAAATACCATTCACCTTTCCTTGTAGGCTACAAGACCTACATAGGGGTGACTTTCTCTTATTTAAAAGGGAGATTTTTACCTTACAAAAAGGGTTATTTTAACAAGTCACACTGCAGGTTTAACAATGCAGAGGTTTAACTACAAAGGTAGGCCTGACATCACATTTTCCTTTGACATGCTAGTGGATGGAACAATAAGTGGTGCATTCCACAGGCGACATTTAACTTTTCGTGACATTAGTATATTTCCGGAACATACACTATGGCCTCACAAAAAAAGTTAAATTCACCAATCAGAGATTAGTACATTTCTACATGTTTCAGGAGTCAGAGCACAAACAATGGGCATTGGAGGGTAGTGCCTTATTGTGCAGAGTCTAATAAGCAGCAAAAAATGGTGGCACAAAAAGAAAACTGTTCTCACTCCACAGAAATCACTATTAAAAGCATAGGCAATTTATAACATACCAAGGATGAACTACCTAAGCCAACTGACAGAAGAAGTAATGTACCCTTTCCTTTGAGCGAGAAGGAGAGACGTGTCATGAAATAAGCACACTCCAGGCAAAAACAAAATGCATTCTCTCCTTATATCACATCATCTGCATATTTATTTTTTAGATAATATGGAATGGGAAGAGACACCAGGGCCCACGGTTATGGGGGGAGGGGCAACTATAATAACAGATGTGTAGCTTTGTAAGCTTGTCATTCAAATGCCTCTCAAGGAGACTGGTTCTACATCAGTCCGAAAAGAAGTAGAACTTTTTTGCATTATTTCTCAATTCTTTTCACAAATGTGCCAGTCTTTTTTCCTTAGTTCTGCTCCACAATCCCCGCTTGTAGTGTATCTATATTCAGCTGCAATCTAGGAAATGAACACCAATTCACAATGGCCTACTAGAGACAAAGAATATGGGCACTGACTAAATAGGGACAAGGCTAGAAAGTCGCCTTCAGTGTTTTGTGCCATGCTTAGTCAGGAATGGGCTAAATGGTGTGCTACAGCACCATCCAAATTGCTTTTGCTGGAAGAAGAGGGTAACACATAATATCAGCATTAAATCGATACTTAACTTTCAACTTGTCTATCACTCTTGATATCTTGGCATTATCCACGCTGTAACTGGAACATTCTTCTGAATTTCCCCTTGGTGCAATGCTCTTTGGTGGGTTGATGGGCTTACATACAATGCAGCGTGATGGCTACGTTCATGGTTTATAGTCCGTTCATTTGACTTTGCGTCCCAAGAATCAGTGTAGTATGCTTATTTCACTAGTAATCCATGCACGGAGTGCTATCCGAGCTAAGGATGCATTTAAATGTCTCATTTACCACTGATGACATCTGTAAATGTGACATTGCAAAATATTTAAAATAATACTATTCTTCAAGACAGGTACAAGCATTGTGGATTTCTAAAAAGATGCATTTATTATTTGTATAGGGTTTGCATGAGAGGCTAGATTTCAGTCAGCATCATTCACATTCTCTGCACGTTAACATTGGGAACATGCCCTTGTGAAATTGGAAAACGAGTGCTTAAGACATTAACGGAACACAAGAAAAAAATACACAGTCTTTAAGAATGAAAGGGTAGTCTTATTCATCGCTGTTTTGGAGTTTGTTGTACATGTGAAGTAAAACAGCAATTTGTTTAGCAGATGATAGTGGCTGCTAATGAATGAATGAACAAGTTTTGAAAAACAACACTGTTTACAAAAAAGACTGCATTTCTAATCAATATAAACATCGTCCATGTTTTACCTTTGCTGGTCTGCAAATCAAGTGACTGTGTAGCATAAAATATAATTCACTAAGTCCACGAGTCGAATTAAAATTCATGTCTGTTTGCCAAAAATAAATTAGATCAATGTCCTACATGTGTTGAGATCATGTGAGCAACTGCTGAGGTATGTAACCTCAGGCAGTAAAGAAGCACTGCAATGTCACCAGCACAACATATATAAGATATAAAAAAGGTGGCATTTACTCCTTAAGCTGCTTCATATCTCCTTTGTAAGTGGACTGGAGGCCTCTGTGGTGTTTGGCTATGTGAGCGCTGAAGGGGAGCTTGAGGATCAGTCTCACTGCTGAATTTTCAGTGATCTTGAGTCTTTTGGTGAGTTGTGCTATGATTCCAATGTGGAGGGCAATTCTGTAGTCCAGCCAGCTGCTCATCAATGCTCAAGTGATGAATCTTTTGGGTATGTAGTGGGAGCCAACTGAAAGCTTTCTCCTGGAGTTTGAGGGAGTAAAAGCAGGTGATGATTATGTAGACCTGGTTAGGCACTGTAATTTGCTTGTTGATCACGATTCCTAGGGTCTTGCAGAGTTAGAAGGAGATCACTACCATCCTAGAGGAGTTGCGTTTCAGGCAGGGAGTCCTTATCTCTTTGCAATTTCTTTAATTGAGTTGGTGAACTTCAGTTGGCATTGGAGGTGTCGCTGGAGAGGGAGAGCGAGAGGATGAAGTCAGTGCCATCTACATAGGATAAAATGTTGAATTTGTGAGAGCAACTGATGCCAATGAGCAGGGCCATGTAGATGCTGAAGAGCATGGGCAGAGTGGGGAGCCTTGAGGAACTCCACAAATCTGGTTGGAGGCACAAGATGAGTATGGGCCAGGGTTATCGACAGTGTGCATCCTGAGTGGAAGGAGCTGATCTAGTGGAGGTTGGGTCTGCACATTCCGGTGTTGCAAATGCATTCATGAATTCATGCAATCTATTTTAGAACACATGTGGGAATTATTTAACATACTCTTTCCTGGGTCACAAGGAAAGTGCTAGAAGTATTGAAGACCAATCATGGCGTAGCAGCTGATATCTCTGGTGAACAACTAAATTATGTCCCCGAGTGTGGTGGGTTTTTGCATCTAGGATACAAAGGTATGTAGTGTATTACAATATCCAGCAGGCAGAGCATAGGTTAAAACTAATAAAAGTCCAGCCCAGTATGGTTGATTAAAGGGTGTAGGGTACAATGTGATGTGGTGAATTTGTATCCTTGAATTCAAATAATATGATAGCCAATTGTTGATAATTACTATGTGGCATGAATGTTACTGTCCTTAGTATACAGACACAACCCAGCAGCACTAATCATGCATTCAAAAAGTGTGTTTGCAAACTGTTTGCTGAATTTTACAAAACACCTTAGTGTTTTCCAAACCAACGTATGTAATAGTAGGTCAGTCCACAAAATATGGAATCATAGGGGTTTGAAATTTGACCTACTCCACAACTATTATTTAAGCAGGTCACATATTGGGAACCCGTTGTGATTTGCTACCATGATAGGGATGGTGCCCCACTGGGGTTACCAGATCCCCATGTCTGTGATTGCTTTTAATTAAAGCATTTTTAAGCAGCTCACTGACCTTATATAGAAAGGGGATGTGTTCAAAAAACAAAATGAAAAGCTTAACAAACATTGACCACTGCTAAATTAAAAAAAAGAAATGCCTCTTCACAATACTCAAATGAATGTGAATGGGTTACCGCTTCCTTTAAGGTGCCGGTAAAACAAAGTTTTGTGACTGGATTTCCATTTAAAAATATCACTTCATAACATAAGGAAATGGTATTTTGAGCGGTTGCCCTAAACATGCCCCTTCCAAGTACAGATTAGGTATGGTTTCCTAAATCCACTTAATGGTTTGGAAACACTTTCTAAATCAATAAAGTGGCTTAATACATTTTAAAAAAGGGTTTTAGCATTGAGAAACCCTCTGATATACCAAATCAGGTGTTTGGGAATGTCAAAACCCTTTGTACATCTGTCATTATATCTTAGAGTGCCGATGAGGTGTCCATAAAGGCCTTTTCAAGTAGTGATAAAATTGATCGAACAGGTTCAGCCATGAAATCTGCAACAAGTAAAGAGTCAAAATCGAAGCCCTAAATCAACCATGTTTTGCCTGAACGTACATATGCATTCACCTACTGTCATTGTTGTAAAGGCACTGAAAAGGCAAAGAGAGTGAAAGCTCGCTTTAGCAAATCATGGCAAGTGGTTACACTGGTTAATACCATTGAAATCCTTTCTCTTTCATGTGCATTATTATTTTACTTGTGGCATAACTTTTTTTGTGTCTTGTAGGAAGAACAAGTCTTGGTGGAAATCAGCAACAAATCAACTGACAATGGTTGGATGAAAGCTGAAGTTCTGTTGACTATGCACGTGAAAGAATTTAAGGTATATAGCCGTTTAAGCACAGATGAATTTTCATACATTACATAGTTAAAAGTGCCCTTCTAGATGTCAATAGTGCGTGCAGTGTCATAATTAACTAAAAATGGATGTGTGGGGGTTCTTTGCCTAATTCGTTTCTTGAATGTACACCTCATGTACATAAAGCACATTTGTTGTTTACACTAGTCAGTGCTCAGCTTCATAGACAAATCTTTCTTTTGATGTTATTTTAGACTTCAAGCTTTCAAATGATAGAGAACTTTTGTTGAATTGTTATGGAAATGGCTGCATCTATTAGATATATGGAAAAAAAGTATTTCCTAACAATTTGAGATGTAAACTACTTCAGCATTTATGGCCCATTTATATAGTGTACAAAATGGTACTATGTTGCCATCTAGGGTTTCTGGACACAGCACAAAGTATGAAGCCTTGGGCCCAGTAGTTTATAAATCCCACCCAACCCCCAAGGTGGCAAGATAGGCCTTTATATGACAATAATTAATATTTTACATTTTTAGTTTATGCAGTTGGCTTGAAAAGGATGTTTAAAAAAAAACCTGAGTAATCTTTATTTAAAACAGTAACAAAAGATGGTACTATTGTGCATTGTTATTTGGTTATTAAAACTTAAATTTGAGATAAAATATTAAAAGTTTCCAAAAACTAAATTTGGTTTGTTAAAACCACATTCTGTCTGTAGAATGGAGAGACTGATAAAGCTGTACTCTGCAAGAAAGATGCATTATACAATGGGCACTGAATAAATTTAGAATGGTCAGGATTTGTTTAACTTTCTTCAATAGAAAGTTGATTAAACAAAGGACAATGGTAAATATCTGCAAGCAGGCAGCAAGATTCACTCAAGGCAGTGTTACATGACTTAACCCCTTAGCTGCTGGGCCTTTCCCCCCCAGTGCTGAGCCCTTTTTTGGCTATTTGGGGTAGTTCGCGCTTAGGGCTTCATAACTTTTTGTCCACATAAGCTAACCACGCCAAATTTGCCTCCTTTTTTTCCAACATCCTAGGGATTCTAATGGTACCCAGAGTTGGTGGTTTCCCCTGGAGGAGACCAAGAAAATAGCCAAAATACAGTGAAAATTTAGTTTTTTCCAAAAAAATGGGAAAAAAGGGCTGCCGAAGAAGGCTTGTGGTTTTTTCCCTGAAAATGCCATCAACAAAGGGTTTCTGGTGCTGAAATCACTATCTTCCCACCTTTCAGGAACGGGCAGACTTGAATCAGAAAACCAAATTTTTCAACACAAATTTGGCATTTTACTGGGACATACCCCATTTCTACTATATTTGGTGCTTTCAGCCTCCTTCCAGTTAGTGACAGGAATGGGTATGAAACCAATGCTGGATCCCGGAATGCTAAACATTTCTGAAAACTAGACAAAATTCTGAATTCAGCAAGGGGTCATTTGTGTAGATCCTACAAGGTTTTCCTACAGAAAATAACAGCTGAAATAAAAAAATATTGAAATTGAGCTGAAAACAACAGCCATTTTTCTTTATGTTTTACTCTGTAACTTTTTCCTGCGATGTCAGATTTCTGAAAGCAATATACCGTTTTGTCTGCTGGACTCTTCTGGTTGCGAGGATATAAAGGGCTTGTAGGTTCATCAAGAACCCTAGGTACCCAGAGCCAATAAATGAGCTGCACCCTGCAGTTGGTTTTCATTCTATACTGGGTATACAGCAATTCATTTGCTGAAATATGAAGAGTGAAAAAGAGGTATCAAGAAAACCTTTGCATTTCCAAAATGGGATCAAGATAAGGTTTTGAGGAGCAGTGGTTATTTGCACATCGCTGAATTCCGAGGTGCCCATACTAGCATGTGAATTGCAGGGCATTTCTCAAATAGACATCTTTTTTACACACTCTCTTAAATTTGTAAGGAAAAAATGTAGAGAAAGATAAGGGGCAATAACACTTGTTTTGCTATTCTGTGTTCCCCCAAGTCTCCCGATAAAAATGATACCTCACTTGTGTGGGTAGGCCTAGTGCCCGCGACAGGAAATGCCCCAAAACACAACATGGACACATTCTATTTTTTTTATAGAAAACACAGCTGTTTTTTCCAAAGTGCCTACCTGTAGATTTTGGCCTCTAGCTCAGCCGGCACATAGGGAAACTTACCAAACCTGTGCATTTCTGAAAACTAGAGACCTAGGGGAATCCAAGGAGGGGTGACTTGCGGGGCTCGGACCAGGTTCTGTTACCCAGAATCCTTTGCAAACCTCAAAAAGTGGCTAAAAAAACAAGTTTTCCTCACATTTCGGTGACAGAAAGTTCTGGAATCTGAGAGGAGCCACAAATTTCCTTCCACCTGGCGTTCCCCCAAGTCTCCCGATAAAAATGATACCTCACTTCTGTGGGTAGGCCTAGCGCCCGCGACAGGAAACGCCCCATAGCGCAACGTGGACACATCCACATTTTTGGAAGAAAACAGAGGTGTTTTTTGAGAAGTGCCTACCTGTAGATTTTGGCCTCTAGCTCAGCCGGCACCTAGGGAAACCTACCAAACCTGTGCATTTCTGAAAACTAGAGAGCTAGGGCAACCCAAGGAGGGGTGACTCGCGGGGCTCGGACCAGGTTCTGTTACCCAGAATCCTTTGCAAACCTCAAAAAGTGGCTAAAAAAACAAGTTTTCCTCACATTTCGGTGACAGAAAGTTCTGGAATCTGAGAGGAGCCACAAATTTCCTTCCACCCAGCGTTCCCCCAAGTCTCCCGATAAAAATGATACCTCACTTGTGTGGGTAGGCCTAGCGCCCGCGACAGGAAACGCCCCAAAGCGCAACGTGGACACATCAAAATTTTTGGAAGAAAACAGAGGTGTTTTTTGAGAAGTGCATACCTGTAGATTTTGGCCTCTAGCTCAGCCGGCACCTAGGGAAACCTACCAAACCTGTGCATTTCTGAAAACTAGAGACCTAGGGCAATCCAAGGAGGGGTGACTCGCGGGGCTCGGACCAGGTTCTGTTACCCAGAATCCTTTGCAAACCTCAAAAAGTGGCTAAAAAAACAAGTTTTCCTCACATTTCGGTGACAGAAAGTTCTGGAATCTGAGAGGAGCCACAAATGTTCTTCCACCCGGCGTTCCCCCAAGTCTCCCGATAAAAATGATACCTCACTTGTGTGGGTAGGCCTAGCGCCCGCGACAGGAAACGCCCCAAAGCGCAACGTGGACACATCCAAATTTTTGGAAGAAAACAGAGGTGTTTTTTGAGAAGTGCCTACCTGTAGATTTTGGCCTCTAGCTCAGCCGGCACATAGGGAAACCTACCAAACCTGTGCATTTCTGAAAACTAGAGACCTAGGGCAATCCAAGGAGGGGTGACTCGCGGGGCTCGGACCAGGTTCTGTTACCCAGAATCCTTTGCAAACCTCAAAAAGTGGCTAAAAAAACAAGTTTTCCTCACATTTCGGTGACAGAAAGTTCTGGAATCTGAGAGGAGCCACAAATTTCCTTCCACCCAGCGTTCCCCCAAGTCTCCCGATAAAAATGATACCTCACTTGTGTGGGTAGGCCTAGCGCCCGCGACAGGAAACGCCCCAAAGCGCAACGTGGACACATCAAAATTTTTGGAAGAAAACAGAGGTGTTTTTTGAGAAGGGCCTACCTGTAGATTTTGGCCTCTAGCTCAGCCGGCACCTAGGGAAACCTACCAAACCTGTGCATTTCTGAAAACTAGAGACCTAGGGCAATCCAAGGAGGGGTGACTCGCGGGGCTCGGACCAGGTTCTGTTACCCAGAATCCTTTCGCAAACCTCAAAAAGTGGCTAAAAAAACAAGTTTTCCTCACATTTCGGTGACAGAAAGTTCTGGAATCTGAGAGGAGCCACAAATTTCCTTCCACCCAGCGTTCCCCCAAGTCTCCCGATAAAAATGATACCTCACTTGTGTGGGTAGGCCTAGCGCCCGCGACAGGAAACGCCCCAAAGCGCAACGTGGACACATAAAAATTTTTGGAAGAAAACAGAGGTGTTTTTTGAGAAGGGCCTACCTGTAGATTTTGGCCTCTAGCTCAGCCGGCACCTAGGGAAACCTATCAAACCTGTGCATTTCTGAAAACTAGAGACCTAGGGCAATCCAAGGAGGGGTGACTCGCGGGGCTCGGACCAGGTTCTGTTACCAAGAATCCTTTGCAAACCTCAAAAAGTGGCTAAAAAAACAAGTTTTCCTCACATTTCGGTGACAGAAAGTTCTGGAATCTGAGAGGAGCCACAAATTTCCTTCCACCCAGCGTTCCCCCAAGTCTCCCGATAAAAATGATACCTCACTTGTGTGGGTAGGCCTAGCGCCCGCGACAGGAAACGCCCCAAAGCGCAACGTGGACACATCAAAATTTTTGGAAGAAAACAGAGGTGTTTTTTGAGAAGTGCCTACCTGTAGATTTTGGCCTCTAGCTCAGCCGGCACCTAGGGAAACCTACCAAACCTGTGCATTTCTGAAAACTAGAGACCTAGGGCAATCCAAGGAGGGGTGACTCGCGGGGCTCGGACCAGGTTCTGTTACCCAGAATCCTTTGCAAACCTCAAAAAGTGGCTAAAAAAACAAGTTTTCCTCACATTTCGGTGACAGAAAGTTCTGGAATCTGAGAGGAGCCACAAATTTCCTTCCACCCAGCGTTCCCCCAAGTCTCCCGATAAAAATGATACCTCACTTGTGTGGGTAGGCCTAGCGCCCGCGACAGGAAACGCCCCAAAGCGCAACGTGGACACATCAAAATTTTTGGAAGAAAACAGAGGTGTTTTTTGAGAAGTGCCTACCTGTAGATTTTGGCCTCTAGCTCAGCCGGCACCTAGGGAAACCTACCAAACCTGTGCATTTCTGAAAACTAGAGACCTAGGGAAATCCAAGGAGGGGTGACTCGCGGGGCTCGGACCAGGTTCTGTTACCCAGAATCCTTTGCAAACCTCAAAAAGTGGCTAAAAAAACAAGTTTTCCTCACATTTCGGTGACAGAAAGTTCTGGAATCTGAGAGGAGCCACAAATTTTCTTCCACCCGGCGTTCCCCCAAGTCTCCCGATAAAAATGATACCTCACTTGTGTGGGTAGGCCTAGCACCCGCGACAGGAAACGCCCCAAAGCGCAACGTGGACACATCCACATTTTTGGAAGAAAACAGAGGTGTTTTTTGAGAAGTGCCTACCTCTAGATTTTGGCCTCTAGCTCAGCCGGCACATAGGGAAACCTACCAAACCTGTGCATTTCTGAAAACTAGAGACCTAGGGCAATCCAAGGAGGGGTGACTCGCGGGGCTCGGACCAGGTTCTGTTACCCAGAATCCTTTGCAAACCTCAAAAAGTGGCTAAAAAAACAAGTTTTCCTCACATTTCGGTGACAGAAAGTTCTGGAATCTGAGAGGAGCCACAAATTTTCTTCCACCCGGCGTTCCCCCAAGTCTCCCGATAAAAATGATACCTCACTTGTGTGGGTAGGCCTAGCGCCCGCGACAGGAAACGCCCCAAAGCGCAACGTGGACACATCCAAATTTTTGGAAGAAAACAGAGGTGTTTTTTGAGAAGTGCCTACCTGTAGATTTTGGCCTCTAGCTCAGCCGGCACATAGGGAAACCTACCAAACCTGTGCATTTCTGAAAACTAGAGACCTAGGGGAATCCAAGGAGGGGTGACTTGCGGGGCTCGGACCAGGTTCTGTTACCCAGAATCCTTTGCAAACCTCAAAAAGTGGCCAAAAAAACAAGTTTTCCTCACATTTCGGTGACAGAAAGTTCTGGAATCTGAGAGGAGCCACAAATTTCCTTCCACCCGGAGTTCCCCTAAGTCTCCCGATAAAAATGATACCTCACTTGTGTGGGTAGGCCTAGCGCCCGCGACAGGAAATGCCCCAAAACAGAACGTGGACACATCACATTTTTTCATAGAAAACAGTGCCTACCTGTGGATTTTGGCCTCTAGCTCAGCCGGCACCTGGGGAAACCTAGCAAACCAGCACATTTTTGAAAACTAGAAACCCAGGGGAATCCAAGATGAGGTGACTTGTGGGGCTCGGACCAGGTTCTGTTACCCAGGAATAGATCACACAACGGTCAATGTTGGTCCTTACGTGAGGCAGCTGTTGACCCTGGGGTGATCCATTCCTGACACAGGCACTAGGTGTAGGCACTCAAGTGGGGTAGTGTTTTTATCAGGACAGGTGAGGAGTCACTGGGTGGTAGGAATGTTGTGGATCCCAGCATATTCCTGTAGTTTGTGTGACAGAAATGCGAGAAAAATAGAGTTTTTTTTCAACATTTCAGCTTTGCAGGGTATTCTGGGTAATAAAACTTTGGGGAATCCACACAAGTCACACCTCTGTGGACTCCCCCGAATGTCTAGTTTCCAGAAATGTTTGGGTTTAGTGTGTTTCTCTATATGGCCGCCAAATCCAGGACCAAAAACACAGGTGCCTGCCTTACAAAACCAGTTTGTTTTGCCATAGACAATTTTGATGTCTCCACAATATGATTTGGGTGGTGGAATTTGGGGCTGAACTAAATTGGTGAGCTCCCAAGAGAGCACTCTCTCTCTGCTTGCTGCCGCATTCACCTGCTCTCTGGGTTGGCCTAACCCACTATTACCCAGTTGCACGAACAGCTTGCGAAGGGACAGCAGGACTGTCCTCATCACCTCCCTCATAATGTACTGGAAGAGGAGTTTTCGAATGGGACTCCTCTGACTGAAAAATCACTCCCAGAGTCTGCGCCATTGTCCTATCCCTCAGATGCTGCCTCAGTATCTGATGTCTCAGTCTCTGATCCTATGTCAGAGCGGTCCTCTATAACCCGAGTGCAGGCAGCAGTCATCCATCAAGATGCCATCTCTGCTATTGGCTAAACTGTTGCTCTAAAACACTAGCCTACGTAGACAGTCACAAAATCGATGGTGTGTGTGAGATACGTGCAACAGTAGAGGCCACCTTACCTGCGCTTCTTCCCTCAATCAGCACGTACTTTCAAGACACTCAAAAAACACCTTGTCACATACCATTCGTCACAGTCTTTAGCACCTCCTGCGCCCAGTCCAACAATCATTATTGGTGCTCCCACTCCCTCCTCCTCGGATTCCCTCATTACCACCCAGCAAAAGTGCCCTTCATCTCTCCATAGACTTTACTAATGTACTCAGCTATTTACATAAAATACAGATGTGCTCTTTGCAGTAGGCATATAAACCTTCTGCGGTTCTTTATGGCACTAAAACTGCCACTAGACAAGTCGGACCCTTTTCCCCCCAGGGAAACCACACACATATCGACAAAAGTGATGTATATATGACAGCCAACCACCTGAAACTCAACTCAAGCAAAACCGAAATAATCCTCTTTGGCCCTCACCAAAAAAACCTGGGACCCCCCATGGTGGCCCACCACGCTAGGCCCTGCACCCACCCCCGCCAACTACGCACGCAACCTCAGCATCATCCTAGACTCCTCCCTCTCTATGACCCAACAAATCAACGCTCTTACCTCCTCATGCTTCAACAAAGTCCGTATACTGAAAAACATTCAAATGGATCCCCACAGAGACCAGAAAAACTGTCACTCACGCACTCATCAGCAGCAGGCTTGATTACAGAAACGCCCTCTACGCCGGCACCACTCTAAAACTCAAGTGCAAACTACACGCATTCAGAACTCAGCAGCACGACTCATCCTCGACCTCCACCGACACAAACACATCTCTCCACACCTCAAATCCCTCCACTGGCTCCCCATTGACAAAAGGATCACCTTCAAGATCCTCATCCTCACACACAAATCACTCCACAACACAGGCCCTGCCTACCTCAACGAGAGTCACCTTCCACACCCCCACACGAAACGTCCGTTCAGCTGACCTCTCTCTCGCCTCTGACCCCCGCATCAAACACACCACCACCGGGGGCAGATCCTTCTCCTACATTGCACCCAAAACATGGAACGCACTCACAACCCACATTCGCAAGACCCAAAACCTACTTCTTTTCAGGAAGGGCCTCAAAACCTGGCTTTTTGAACAGTGAACCTCCTAGCCCCTTTCCCTCCCCCCCCGTCCCCCCCCCCAGCGCCTTGAGACCCTCACAGGTGAGTAGCGCGCTTTATAAATCTCTTTGATACAGATCTACCTATATATATATATATATATAAATATATATCTACATAGATATATCTATAGATATATCCATGTACCTAGATATATCTATCTACATAGATATATATATATAGATATATACATATATTTTTTTTTAGTTGTTGTATGGTTTCCTTGGGGGCCAAAATGGCCCCCAGGGAAACCCTACAACATGTAAAAAAAAAAAATGCCCCCACAGGGGGTCACCCTGCCCACGGGCGACCCCCTGTCATTTCATTTTTTTTCTTTTTTTTTTGAAGAAAAAAAAAAAAAACCTGGGGGGCACCTACCTTTTTTTTTTTTAAAGAAAATTATGCCGGGGGGGGCCGCCCGTTTTCCGGGGGGGGGGCCGCCCCCCAAAAGTGAAATCCCTGGTGTCTAGTGGGGTTTCCTGGCCCCCGATCGCAGCTGTGCTGCGATCGGGGGCCAGGAAACCGTTTCAGAAGGCCTCATAAGAAAGGGGAGACTCTCCCCTTTCTTACGAGGCCTTTTCAAAATGTTTCCTGACCCCCCCGATCGCAGCTGTGCTGCGATCGGGGGAGCCAGGAAACCTGAAAGTGTTTCCTGGCCCCCGATCGCAGCACAGCTGCGACCGGGGGCCAGGAAACACTTTCAGGAAGGCCTCGTAAGAAAGGGGAGACTCTCCCCTTTCTTACGAGGCCTTCCCGAACGTGTAAAAGGCCGTTTTCCCCATGAAAGCAGGAAGCGGCCGCAAGGCTGCTTCCTGCTTTCATGGGGAAAACACCTTTGCAACGTCAGCGCGCCTCGTGGCGCGCTGACGTCACAAAGGGGCGGGTGGGGGGCGGGGGGAGACACGGTAGCTTCCGTGTCTCCCGGGGGGGGAAAAAAAAAAAATCCTCAGGTGCAACGCACCCGAGGATTTATTAATGCCCTTCCTGGTGTCGGCCACTGGTCGTGACCCGCACCAGGGAGGGTGTGTGGGCGTCGGCCAGTGGCCGACGCCCGCACTTAAGAGGTTAAGGTCCACAATCAACAAGAGTAATAAACATGCCCCTTGAACATCTCCATTTATTTAAACTATGCATTGTATTACACCAGCAGTAAAATCTTGTATTTGAATCTTAAATATATTTTGTATCGTTTAATGAAACTACGCAAAACATTGTCAATATATGATTTATACACTGTAACTTGATCCTGGAGTGTTTAGGGAAGAAAAACCTGAGGGTCCATAGTTATAAGGGTCCCTCCTAATTAAAAAAGCTAAATTGTTGGTAGATGTGCAAAGAAATCTCTGGAAGGGTTTTCAAAAATCTAGAATGAAACAAAGTGACCAGCTACAACTCTTGCTTCTTTTTGATTTCACCAAAATTCAGTCAGCAGTTTTTGCAAAAGACTAACACATGTATGGGTCAAATGATAATTATATTTATGTTATATATACATATATGTATGTGTGTATATATTTATGTACATATATATGTAAATAAATATAATATATTAAAACACAAAACCTGAACAATAAAATCACAACAATGAAAAAGTAAAAATAATAACAAAATGATATCAAACTACGAAAAAACTATCAAAATGTGGCTAAAAACAACATAAGTACACAGCCAACAATTAAGGCCAATTAGTTATTTCAAGGTCATTGAATTCCTCTTTCTGACTGCACTAATTAAAAAGCAAGCAACGTGATAACAAGTTCTAGTGTCACCAATATTCTCTTCTCCTCGCATAAAAGTAAAGAAAGTGCAGTGTTAAGTAAGACAACGGCATGAAAATACAAAGCTATATAGGGAAAACATGTATTTTTGATGTATAGGGAATTCACTGATGCACATATAATGGATTGTTTTCATGATGCCTCACACCTGTGAAGAAGGTGTTGAAGTGTTGAGCTGAAATGTGTGGGCTGCTACTTAAAACTTCCCATTTCACATCTTAAACACTGATGTTTGTATGTGCGTGTGTGTGTGTGTGTATATAGATATATATGTATATATGCACACACACACACACTTATTTTATGGTTGGCGCACGATCAATGGTTTGTTTCATATCTCCATCAATTCAAAAAAAATAACGACATTAAATTTGATGAGAGGTTTTTTCTCTTAGTCCAATCTGGATTAGTGATTCTAACTGTGTTGCCAAAGATGTTTATTTTTGCTACAGAGGCATCTGCAGGCTGTGATGCTTAGAAACCGGTTTCTTGCAACAAAAAAAAAGAGTTAAGGTACCCAAGGCCAAATTACGTTTCTGTGTGAAGGGGACAAAAAAATCTGCACATAATAGAAATTCTTGAAAAGTAACACAGGACCTGTATATTCCTTAAGATCCTACCATCCAGTCATTGAGGGAGTTCTGAGTCACTCCATGTGCCCTGTCAGTCACTACTATTGAACCTGTCTGGTGGGCTTTACAGTGTTGGACTAAGCTGCATGACCTTGAGCTATAAACATGTACTGACTTCCAGCTTCTTTGATAATATTCTATATTCTCCTTTCATTTTCAAATCCATCTTCGGGTTTGTGATAGTCAAAATGATTTTCCTTCCCAAGATTACATTCCCAGAAACCCTCACCTTATGTTTTTTCCAAATAGCACTTTCCATCATCCAGAAAAACTTTCAAGAGTTGCATTGATTCCAGACTTGTGGGGTCTTGTGGCATCCTGTATGTTTTCCTACCAAAGTCTGAAATTCTTAGAATATGCTGCTTACTGCTAGGTTTCCATTCATGGAGGTCAAGGATGGACAGAGAAATCAACACGTGTGGTTAACAAGCACTATCTTGATCACACCATGTAATAACAGGCAAACTATTTTTAAGTCTCTCAATTTTAGTCAGCTGTTGATGCAGTATTCCTGTCTCTTTCAAGCAACGCCTGAGCCTTAGACAATCCCTGTTTTTTGAATCATCAAATGCATTCTTTTTCTTGAAACTGCACGTTTTCACAGTGTTTTGTTACTTGACCCTGCACTGCTTTACAATATACCTTTCCCTCATGAACCTGCACTATTTTGTAGGGTATCCTCTTTATATCTAGCACTGTCCCGTAGTGTTTCTGTTTTCATTAATTTGTGCTATTCCTGTACTACCTGACATTTTAAACTTGAAGTACTTCTGTTTTGACCCTTTTCAGTCTCCCTTCCTCCTCTTGTTCCTAAGCTCAAAGTGTGATAACTACCTATCCCTGACACAGTACTTCCCAATTTCCAAGGATTAATTGTGTGCCTGTTTCTGACAAGTATTACCAATGTGTTCCCTTCTTTCCTATTAAGAGTTACTCCTCTATGCCTCCTCGTCCCTTGGTCCTGTGTATTAAGTTGTTTTACCCTTGCTGTTACTGCCTTACATGTTTGTGTGTAATTGTCAGGATTCATTCACATAGCTGGCACCATAGGTGATGTTTCTTGTTCAATGTGACTATTTTCTTTCTGTCACCTTTTATAACATCTTTGAAGTTATCAGCTTCACAGAACCTGTCTTTGTGTGTCATGCTACAGCGAGAAGATGGGAGAAGTGCCTCTTACCTACTGAGTTATAAAAATGCACATAATCCATTGGCTAAATACAACGATTATTAGATATGTGCTCAGAATCACTGAGAGAGTTAGACATTATTTTCCCGAAAAACAATATGATTTAACCCGTCCTAATTTCAGAGAGTCCAAGTACCCCAAGAATGAATACTTTTATATGCCTTTTCACCCTGAAAACAAAGATTTTGTCTTTTCGAATAATTAATCCTCAAATAGTGAAGATCTACATAGCACTGGAGAGCCACCTGTTGGCTACTTAAGCCTTTCAGACTTAGATTGAAAATTACTATTTCGTCCGCATGCAATAGACAAATCAGTGAGCGACCTCCAATAGTTGGAACAAAACCCAAACTCTTCGATAGGAAACTGGGGAGACTGTATATTTCTAACAAAGGTGCTAATAAGCAGTCCTGCTTCAAACCATTCTTTGGTAGGAAACTCTCTAGATAGACCCCAATCACCACCCATTAGAGCTTTACCCCATGTTGAGGAATGCAGAGCTATAATTAAATGCAGCAAAGTGGCTGGTATGCCAAGCATAGACAGCTTTTTAACAATGTTGGGCTATCAACCTTATGAAAGGCTGTGGATAAGTCTATAAAAGCGGCATAAACGATCCCCTAACCGTCACATATTTTTAATTCATAAGCTGCAATGTGGCAAAAACCATGGCCTTTCCTAAAATCAGTCTGGTCCAGCATATTGTTACTCTCTACAGAGGTTTTAAGGTACTTTAGCGAGCTTTTAGTGGAAGCCATACCAACTGTGTCCAGTAGGGTAATTTGGCAGTAATTAGTAGGTGAATTGCTTTCTCTATTTTTTATATAATGTGATAATGACACTTCTAACCCACGAAGAAGGGACAATACCTTTGCAATAACAATATTCAAACACAGGCTGGAGTCTCCTTGCCCAGAGAGAAGCTTCTCGCCTAATTACTGAAATTGGGACCTCATCAGGGTCCATTGCACCTGAGGATTGCAATGCTCTGATTGATAACTCAATCTCATCCGCTGAGGCAAGGCCATAACTATCAGAATTCCTTTTACATTCAGTCCACACATTTTCAGTGAGATCAATCGTTTCTGGGTTTTCTGCACATAATGAAATAATAAACCCTAAAAAAAAATCCTCAAACATAAGGGAAGGATATGATTTCACTTTAGCGCCAGAGCAATCAGCTATAATTGACCACTGTTTTCTTGTATCAGTCCACCTACGCTCAATGCTCCACCTTACTAAAACCCATCTTCAACAGCATCCTTCTCTCTTTTATAAAGAGATAAGCTTGCCTCTGAAAGTGAAATAAATTGTAGCAGAGTTAAAAAAAATGCCAAATTAGTCCATTAATTTCCTTGTTCAAGGAGTACAATTTCACTCACAGTTGAAGGTATTTTCCATCCAAGATAGGGGCAGCTAGTGCTGGAAATGTGGTTCAAGCTGTTTGGACTTTATGAGCAGAGAGTAGTCTTCAGGTTAGAGGGGGAATTTAAGACACTGCTTTTAGTTCCTCAGGTCAGGTACCTCTCAGCCACAAGAGCTCCCTCTAGATGGATCTGCAATTTTAAGGGGTGAACGCTCACTATAGGCATCAGTCCTCACAGGTGAATTAAGTTATTGAAGTATTTGCACTCTTAATTGAAGTTATTATTCATCTAATGTTTGTGTAACCAGTATTCAACATCTATGGACATGGGTTGCAAGCTATTTGACATTCATCAGCAGAGAGTGGTAATTTGTTTTCATGGATGTTTTGCTTGCTGTTTTCAGTAACTCAGGCCAAGAACCTCTCTATGCTCAGAAGTATCCCCAAATGTACGTCAGTCACAAGTGCTCCCTCTAGGAGAAGTTTCAGTTTTTAGGAGGTGAGAGCACGCTCATGATATTTTAGCACCAGTCTTCTAAATGCTTCATGAATAAGCAGTTTATTGTAGTGTTTTCACACACTGTAGAAGGTCCCAATATAGCTACAACCAGTGCTCTGAGTAGGTTTTATAGCTAGTTGGCTCTCATTAGCAGAGAACACCTAGTTTTAAGTGGTGCTTAATGTTTTACTTTCCGTTCCTCACGTGGAGCACCTCTCCACGTGCAGCTGCAATCCAAATGACTCATTTGCAACTACAGGAGCAGCCACAATTTCAGGGGGGTTGGAGCACACTTTTGGCATGGAACCACTGGTCCTTCCAAGACCATTATAGTATAAGCAGTTCATTGTGGAACTAATAGTTGACAGATTAATTCTTGCTATGAGGGCAAATTAAGCAGAAGCCATGTGCCAAACTATTACCAGCGCTGAATTAGCTGGTTGAAGAACACTTGATTAGCTGTTTTAACACTTTTGAAGACTGTATTTACAGTAAGCCTTTGTATACCTGTTGCTTGTAGGCAGACAGTGTTCTCCCCTCTACCACCATTTACATTTGTTTGTTTTACGAAATCTGTGGGATGGCTGCGCCTGTGTGAAATGATATACTGAAAGAGGCATACCAAGAATCCCCAAACTGTATTGATTCTTGATGATGGGTGCTAAACATTATAGTTTGAGCAGCTGGTCACGTCTAACTTGTAGTTAGAAATCATTTTGACTGAAGTGCTATTTTATTATGGTTCTACCATTTTTTGCAGCTTACCTTTGAAGGCGTGATAAAAACTGGAAGCGGTTTTATCTCGATTGATAACTTCCTGTTCCGTGGCTGTGGCATCACAAAGCACCCAGCATTCTCACATGAGCCCACCTGCAAAGGCAGCCAATGCCCTCCACCTGTGCGCGCGTGCGACTTCAGCAGGGACTGCAGCGACAAATGTGCCGAACAGCATGAAAACTGTGGTGAGCATATCAGTTCATATTGTATTGGTGAAAAACTCTCCTTTAACCACTTTGCTGCCAGGCCTTTTCCCATTCAGGTGCCAGGCCTTTTTTTAGCAATTAGGGTCAGTTTGTGCTTAGGCCCTCATAACTTATTGTCCACAGAAGCTGCCGTCGTCAAATTTGCATCCTTTTTATCCAACATCCTAGGGATTCTAGATGTACCCAGAGTTTGTGGGTTCCCCTGAAGGAGACCAAGACATTAGCCAAAGTACAGCAAAAATTAATTTGTTTTCAAAAAATGGGAAAAAAGGGCTGCAGAAGAAGTCTGGTTTGTTCCCTGAAAATGGAATCAACAAAGGGTTTGCGGTGCTAAAATCACCAGCTTCCCAGCTTTCAGGAACAGGCAGACTTTAATCACAAAATCAATTTTTTTTAACACAATTTTGGCATTTTACTGGGACATACCCCATTTTAACTATTTTTTGTGCTTTGTAGCCTCCTTCCAGTTAGTGACAGAAATGGATGTGCAAAACATTTCTGAGAAGTAGATAAAATTCTGAATTCAGCAAGGCGTCGTTTGTGTAGATCCTACAAGAGTTTCCTACAGAAAATAACAGCTGAAATAAAAAATATTGAAAAGCCATTTTTCTTCACGTTTTACTCTGTAACGGGAGCTGGGGAGTGCCGACAACGGCAGGGGACTCTCTGTCCCAGGAGCACCGTGTGGAGAGGAGGGGGCGGAGCCCAAAACCTAGCGCTTATAGCGCCCTGCAACGTCCCGCTGCATGGGAGCTGGGGAGTGGCGACAACAGCAGGGGACTCTCTGTCCCAGGAGCGCCATGTGGAGAGGAGGGGGCGGAGCCCAAAACCTAGCACTTATAGTGCTTATAATTCTACCCCAAATTAAGACTTTTCGCCTGTGCCTGTATCTCAGCCTGATGGTTCAGACACAAAATCCACGGGACAGACCATGGGCCATTTAAACTTAGACAATCATGCGCCAGATATTGCGATTGTTCACAACATTCCATGCTCCAATCGTTTCCTTCCATTGGACCCACAAGTCCAAATCAGTGATCTTAGGGGCTCCCTCTTAAATTCCCGACCTCCAGATCATTTATCTCCTGTGGTTCCGTCTCAAAAGGAGCTGACTTCTCTTATGTTGGGTATGCAAGAAAAGGTCAGGGAACTGAAGCAAGCACTATTTTGCGTGCAAATAGTCCGATGGGGGCTACAGTAACTGTACAATAAAAAGGTCTCTTGAGTACTAATATCCCTTCTCCTTCGCAATTAGGCCCCATTGTGAATGCAGCCGGTCCTACTGTTTGTGCCTGGCCAGTTTATAATATAAGAGAATCTCCAACTAAGCACAATGGGCCATTGTGTCCCAAGGTACTTCCTAGAGCATCATCTAGGCCAAGACTGCATACCAAAGTGAAGTGGGATTTTATGGTTAATCAATCATCTAGCACACTCACTTTATATGTGTAGGGTACCTCCTTTATCCCCTAACTTGCGTGAAGACGATGTATCCTTGAAAAATAAGGTTGCAAATTGGCTAAGACACACTGGACAATATAGTTCCATTATCTACTCTGACATAGTTTCGGTTAAACACTTTACTGAAAAGCCAAGACAATGGGACTTTATTAGGTTAAACTTAGCCAGCCCAAGCTTGGTAAAGGCATTGTTATCCATGGAAGCTCGGCATCCCATGCAAAATGGGCCAAGTATCTGTCTTCAAAACACCCACCCTGAGAATACTCTTAGGCAGAATATAATGCCTTCACTTGCAAGCATTGGGCCCCATAAGGTGGGAGCTGACTCATCAGTCAAACCCAAAATTCAAAGCCAAGAAACCATGGGAAGTTTTCCACTAGATGAATTTCAAACTAGGAAATGTGATTCTACAGAGCAGTGGCCCTGCTTGTCTGTCCCAGATTCTTCAGAGGTATTACCAGATATTGACTGACTGTCATCTTGGACAATTCCCAAGGATAGAAACTTATCCACTTCTAAATCCATTGTAAATGTTGTTACAGATCAGTCCTTAGACCCTTTTCTTCAGAGGATTCCAGCATTGTTATCTAAAGATATTATATCTAAACCACAACTTATACAGACCCAAGCTGGGGCGAGCCTTCTTGAGATCCCTCATGAGAACTCCCGGGCCCATAAGACATTAACCTCAAACTTTATAACATGGAATGTGGCAGGAATCAGAAACAAAATAGACGATGTTGATTGGGGGCTGTATATAGATAAATTCAGTATATGCTTGTTCCAAGAAACCTGGGCCATTTCAAATATATATAGACATGGGTTTAGTTCCTTTTGTAAGGAAGCCAGGTGGATAGCACAGCAGGAGGGCTTATTACTTGGTTAAGAATATCAAAGGTGGGGACAGTTAGAGAACTCCATCTGGAGTTGCCAGATATATTAGCCCTGTCTATTTAGTCAAAGCAAGATTTACCTTTACTATGTATCAATGTATATAATAGACCTGGCCACCAAAACCAAATGTCCAAAACAATTCAGATTTTGAATGCCTTTTTGTTAGACTATTGCATGACTCATTGTATTATCATAGCTGGTGATTTTAATGTAATGCTGGAGCCTAATTTTGCGTTTTCAGACGTTACCCAGATAGAGGATAAGGTATGGAATATTCCCCTATACACATCCCAGAGAAAACAGTCAAAATCTAATGTTAGGGCTCTGCAAATCATTGATCTTATGTTAACTCATGGGCTTCACCCAGGGAATGGTCGTTTTCCATCTGATGCTCCTGCAAAACCTAAGTACTTTAGAGGGTCTTACAGTAGCATCCTTGACCTCGCACTTATTGATGTGAGGCTATGGCATATTGTGAAAGATCTCAATGTGGGTGACCAATACAATAGCGACCACGCCCCTCTTATGATAACCTATGATAGGCAACTTTTTCTAGAAAAAGTTGCAGGATCACATCATGATGTCTTTTTTCCCCTAGAGGTTTCTTCTAACAAACGTACCTTGAAAAGGGATTCATTTAGAAACTCAACTAAATTATGGAGGAAATTTAGCAAATTAGTCCTTAGTTACCAACTGTCTGTTACTTTTTCCCTGTGTTCCCCAAATGAGGTATTGGACTTGCATGTGTGGCTGTAAGAGAGTTATTCATTAGATCTAGTGGTGGAAATAAATATCTGGGCCAAAAATTTGCGCTTAAGGTGGTTTGGCAAGATTTGTAAAGATGCCAAGAGTAATCTCCTATGAGCAATAAAATCGAAAGACAGAACTGAGATAATTCACGCTAGGCATGAATATGCATCCGCTATTAAGACCAGCAAATATCAATGGGAAGAAACATTGTGGCAGGAGTTACTGCTGGTGGCCAGGGATAAAGATTCTCATTGTTTATGGACCCTGGTTGCCAGAAATAGGCGTAGTGAAAACCCAAGGCCTGACTATCACATTTCTTCTGAGGATTCCACTTTTCAGAATTGTACAGTTGTGAGCCTGCCTTTCCCTGTGTCTTTGAGAATGACCCTATTGAGGAACTGCCGCCTATATACAGCCTCACCCCCTTTTCCCTTAAGAAAACTGAGTTGGCTCTTAGGGCCCAAAAACCAGGTAAAGCCACTGGAGTGGATGGCATAACTGCAGACTTGTTTAAATTTGATCTTGCTTATTGGGGTCCCTATGTTAATAGGGTGTCCAATGCTGTTTTAGCAAGTGGTACTTACCCTAAAACTTGGAAGGGAGCAATTATTGTTGCTATTTATAAAAAAGGCCAAAGGGGGGTACCAGGAAATTACAGAGCTATTAGTCTGTTGGACAATTTACAAAAAATATGCTGTCATCAGGTATTGTGTAGATTAGAGGAGTGGGTGGATGATAATCAAGTATTGAGCCATTTACAGGCTGGCTTTAGACAGAAGATTAGTACGGTTGACCAGGCTCTCCGCTTCCTCACGATTAAATGGAAGGTGGTGGACTTGAAGGCTAGGAAATTGTTTCTAGGTCTGCCTTTGATTTGGTCCCACACAGGAAACTTTGGGGAGTTTTGAACAAAGTTGGAGTGCCGGGCCATTTTTTAAATCTAATTAAAGAGTTGCATTCAGGGAGCTATGCCAGAATTAGATGGGGGACACAAGGGGAGTTAACAGATGAGATTGCAGTACGTAGAGGAGTCAGGCAGGTTTGTGTGTTGGCTCCTACACTCTTTCTACTGTTCATTAATGTCTGCATCCCCTACTTAATGGATTGTGATAGTGATGCACCCAAGATAGAGGGAGTAAGGGTGCTGTGTCTGCTGTTCGCAGATGATACCTTGTTATAATCCTAAACTGCTTCTGGTCTAATTAATTTGCTCAAAAAGTTAATGTGCTTTTGCAAAGATCACTGTTTGGAAATGAATACCTCCAAAACCAAATATATGTTGTTTGGTGATCTCAAACAAAAAGTTAGAAAGAAGATATATTTGGAGAGGGAGGCCTTAGAAAGAGTATTTGATTTTGATTATCTGGGAATAAGGTTGGAGGACTCCCATAAATGGAAGGCCAACTTATCAAAGTCCGACTTGAGTTTAAAACCGAAATCTGGATGTATCTTGAGATATGTTGCCAAATCTCCTAGCTTTGCAATTACTCCTCCAATAGAAATATATAAAGCCCAAGCAAGGGGAGGAGTACTATATGATGCAGAGCTATGGGGTTATTGTAACCTAAATGACCTGGAGAAAGTTGAAAATTATTTTCTGAAAATGTTCCTAAAAATACTGGCAAGCTCCCCGAATTTGCCCATCCGGCTGGATCTAAATCTTTATTTTATTTCACATATTGCTGCCCTAAGGCCTTTGATATACTGGATCAGGCTATGGTCCTTGGACATCTTTGGCCCAGATAGAACCAGGCTTAGTACTCTGATGAGTGTGCAAGCCCTAAAGAGAGTAAGGTGGTGCAATTATGTGAAATAAACTTTTTCCGATCTTCAACTGAGTAGTCTCTTGTTGGACCCCGTACATCTTCCAAAAAATGCTGTTCAGCTTGTAAAAGATGCATATTGGCTGAGAGTACAAGTGAAAAAATTAGCAGAGGTTCCTTCGTTCAGTTTAACTAATAGTTTTTTATCTCTGAAATGCCATTATGATTTTGAGCATTTTATGGATCTGATTGTATCCCCTCGGCAAGTGCACTTTCTATCAGATTTAGGTTGGGAACATTACCACTTCGCTCGTTTACTTGTAAATGGTCTAATTCAGGTGCCGACCATGATTATGTCCAATGGGATGTGGAGTTGCTGAACATATAGCCCATGTTTTATTCTGCTGCCCCACTTATCATAAACAGAGAGCACGTTGGCTTATCCCACTCTGCAGATCCATGGGCTTTGGGAGTGGGTCAGCAGCTATGAGGATTTTTAAATCAAACGCTCACAGCAATGTGGCATGTTCATTGGCAACATTTTTGGAGGCAATTTGGCCTATCAGTTGTAAACTATTGAAGTCATGACTATTGCCATGAGCTGGTAATAGTAATTGAATATCGATTTCTTGGTGACGAGATAAGAACGAGTTTCTATGTGCTGTAGATTGTAGTTATTTATTTTCCATTGTTGTTGCATTTGAATACTTTCTTTTTTTAACATAACCTATTGCATTTTTAAACGAGGGTTGTGAGGTGGCTGAATTGTTGTTTTTATTCCTTGTCATTTTTACTTAGAAGTTTTAATGCTATTAGTTTTATTATGATGTATTATGTTTTTTCTATGTGCTTTGATGGTATTTCATTTTACCGAAATAAAGCTTACTACTACTACTATTACTCTATAACGTTTTACTGTGATGTCGAATTTTTGAAAGCTATATACTGTTACGTCTGCTGGACACTTCTGGTGGTGGGGATATATAGGGCTTGTAGGTTCATCAAGAACCCTAGGTACCCAGAGCCAACAAATAAGCTGCACCTTGCAATGGGTTTTCATTCTATGCTGGGTATACAGCAATTAATTTGGTGAAATATAAAGAGTGAAAAATAGGTATCAAGAAAACCTTTGTGTTTCCAAAATGGGCACAAGATAAGGTGTTGAGAAGCAGTGGTTATTTGCACATCATTGCAGGAAAACATTTAAAGAAACACAAGGGGGAATAGCACTTGTTCTGCTACTCTGTATACCCCCAAGTTTCCCAATAAAAATGATACCTCACTTGCGTGGGTAGGCCTAATGCTCACGACAAGAAACTTTGGCCAAAAGAACACTTTTTCCTCACATTTTGGTGACAGAAAGTTCTCGAATCTGAGAGGAGCCACACATTTCCTTCCACCCAGCATTCCCCCAAGTCTCACCATACAAATGGTACCCCACTTGTGTGGATAGGCATAGTGCCCGTGACAGGAAATGCCCCAAAACACAACATGGACACATCACATTTTCCTAAAGAAAACTGATGTGTTTTTTGAAAAGTGCCTACCTGTGGATTTTGGCCTCTAGCTCAGCCGGCACCTAGAAAAGCCTATCAAACCTGTGCATTTTTTAAAACTAGACACCAAGGGGAATCCAAGGTGGGGTGACTTGTGGGGCTCTCACCAGGTTGTGTTACCCAGAATCCTTTGCAAACCTCAAAATTTGGCCAGTAAAACACTTTTTCCTAAATTTTCGGTGACAGAAAGTTCTGGAATCTGAGAGGAGCCACAAATTTCCTTCCACCCAGCGTTCCCCCAAGTCTCCCGATAAAAATAGTACCTCACCTGTGTGGGTAGGCCTAGAGCCCGCAAAAGGAAATGCCCCAAAACACTATGTGGACACATCACATTTTCCCGAAGAAAACAGAGCTGTTGTTTGCAAAGTGCCAAGCTGTGGATTTTGACCTTTAGCTCAGCCAGCACCTAGGGAAACATACCAAACATGTACATTTTTTAAAACTAGACACCTAGGGGAATCCAGGATAGGGTGACTTGTGGGGCTCGCACCAGGTTCTGTTTCCCAGAATCCTTCGCAAACCTCGAAATTGGGCCAAAAAACACCTTTTCCTCACATTTCAGTGACAGAAAGTTCTGGAATCTAAGAGGAGCCACAAATTTCCTTCCACCCAGCGTTCCCCCAAGTCTCCCAATAAAATGGTACCTCACTTGAGTGAGTAGGTCTGGTGCCCGCAAAAGGAAATACCCCAAAACACTAAGTGGACACATCAAAATGATCAAATACTAAACTACCTGTTTTTGCGGGGGTGGGGACCTGCGTTTTTGGTCCTGGGCTCAGCAGCCATACAGGAGAAACCCAAACATTTAGAAAACTAGACACCCGGGGGAATCCAGGGAGGTGTGATTTGCGTGCATCCCCCAATGTTTTCTCACCCAGAATCCTCAGCAAACCTTAAATTTAGCTAAAAAAATCACATTTGTTCCACATTTCTGTGTGGGATCACCACAACGGGACAAATTTCCTACCACCCAACGTTCCCCTCAGTCTCCTGGTAAAAATGATAACCCACTTGTATAGGTGGACCAAGTGCCTGTGACAGGGATGCGCCATCAACATGTCGGAGTTGAGTGGGACCCAAAGGAGGTCCAAAAGGGCAGTTTGAAAAAAAAAATGTTTAGGCTGACAAGTGCTGAAGAATTTTTATCGGTATAGATGAGACAATTCTGGGTGGATGTAATTTTGTGGATTCCTGCGGATTCATGCAGGTTCCATCACAAAAATGTTGGAAATATTTGTGATTTCCAGCAAAGTTGGAGGTTTGCAGGGCATTGTGGGTAAGAAGATGGTGTGGGGTGCACGTGAAGCACACCTCATGGAATCACCCAGATGTTTAGTTTTCAGATGTGTATAGGTCTTGTGGATTTTTCTACATGGCAGTATCCCAAAGTCCAACAAGTTCAGCCCTCACCATTCCAAGTTGGACGATTTTGAGAGTTAGCCAAGCTCTCATGGCCCCCCAAAAAAATCAAATGTCCTCTTGCTTGCCGTGCAATAAGATGTTTTAGTGTGCGGGGGAGAGCTGAAAGACTGTTACCCCATTCAGTTGGGGTGGGAGCATAACCAGGCCCATAGTGGTTGGTAGACACCACCCAACTACTTTTTTTTTAATTCCCTGGTATCTAGTACACTTTCTACCTCCCCCGGGGTGTGGATCAGGGTTAATTGCCCCATCTGCCCACTGGTGGACAGAATAACTTTGGCCCCATTTATTTGGGGTGGGGGCATGGCCATAGAACCACCCTCTTATTTTGAAAAACAAATCTTCACTGGTCTCTGGTGGGCTTTCTGATCCCCTTGGGGGGCAGATATGGCCAACAGAAATATGCCCCAATGGGGAGCAACCCTTGCCCAAGGGGCTGCCCCCCAAACAAAACCCACACATACACCAATCCCTGGTGCCTAAGTGGTTTGTGCCCTCCCCGGGGGCAGATTGGCCTCATAGAAATAAACCGACCCGCCCGTAAGTGAAGCAGAAATGGCCTAAAAAACATTCCTCCCTCAGGGGAGCAACCCTTGCGTAAGAGGTTGCTCTCCTGCGTGAAATCGGCGCAAAAAAAATCCCAGGGCCTAGTGTTTTCTTCCCCCCTTAGTGGCAGATCAGCCTAATAAAAATAGGCTGAACTGCCCCCAAAGAAGGGGAGCGACTCTTGCCTAAGGGGTTGCTCGCATTGCGTGAAATTGATGCAAAAAAAATAAAAATCCCTGGTGTCTAGTGGTTTCTGCCTCCCTGGGGGCAGATTGTCCTAAAACAAATAGGCCAATCTGCCCCCAAGGGGTGCATAAATGGCCTAAAGACAATGTGCACCCCAGGGGGGCAACCCTTACTTAAGGGGTCACTCCCCATATATAAAAACATAAAGTAAAAAAATATATATATATCCCTGGTGTCTAGGGGTTTCTGCCCCCTGGGGCAGATGGGCCTAATTATAATAGGCCGATCTGCCCCCAGGGGGGACAGAAAAGGCCTAAAAATATTTTGCTCCCTTGGGGAGTGGCGCTTGCCTAAGGGGCCGCTCCCCTTATGCATAAGTATAAATTTAAAAAAATCCCCAGTTTCTAGTGGTTCCGGCCCCCGTTTGGGGCAGATTGGCCTAATAAAAATAGGCTGATTTGCACCCAAGGGGGGGCGGCAGAAATGGCCTAAAAATAAATTGTCCCTCTGGGGAGCGGCCCTTGCCCAAGGTCCCGCTCCCCTTATTCAATAACAAAAAAAACAAAAACACTCCCTGGTGTCTAGTGAGCATTTCTGCTGCCCTATCACATCACGATCGGGAAGCAGGAATACAGAGAGAGACATCAAAGGAAAGGAAAGGCCTTTCCTTTCCTTTGATGCCTCTCTCTGCCCCTCCACGAAGGAAAGGCCTTTCCTTTCTTTTGATGCCTCTCTCTGCCCCTCCACGTGACTGGAGGAGAAATGCTTTTGCATTTCTCCTCCAATGGGGAGGGGTAGGCCTCTGATGAGGTCAGTGTGTGATCACGCGCTAACCTCATCAGATGCCATGGGGGTCAGGGGTGGTGGGGCTGGAAGGGAAAGCTATTCCCCTTCCAATCCTGCCCAGGGGAGGTGGGTGCGACTTGGACGTAACGGTTACATCCTGGGCACCCGAGCAGTGCTGCCCAGGAGGTAACCGTTACGTCTGAGGCACCCGAGGTGTTAATTTCATAAGCAACTGATGCCTAGAAAATATTGTGTGAATGTAATCAATGCACATGAGAATCCATATAAAAAGTGCATCTTTGTTTATAGAAGTTGTGAGTATCACGCCGACACCTGCGGCGAAGGGCGGTGGGGCAGCTCTTCAAGGCCCTTCAGCTCCTGAGGAGGGTCACAATTCAGTATAATTCCAATGAATATCTGTAAGAAATGGGAAGCACAGATGATCCTTATCCCATTCTGCAGGAGAACCCATTATTTTTTGTTCCATAATGAAGAGAGTCTTTAACTTCAAATTTTTCTCCGCTCACCCTGAAATTCGGTAGCTGACATATGTTACCAAATTATCCAAGAAAACAACGAGGGCAGCGTTGGATGTGGCATGTCAAGTGACTGAGCCACAAAGATAATATAATTATGTGTATTTAACAAGATATTGACCAGCAATTAAACGATTTTGCCTCTTAGCAGGTTGTGTTTTCAATGATAAATTGTTATAGACTGGAAAACAGTTATTAAAGCATAACTTTCAATTCAACCCATATGGATAAAGTTGCTTCCTCCCCATACCTGTTTAGCAGCCCACAGCACCATTCATGCTGGGACTTGTAGTTCCAAGGTTTTATGTTATATGTATGTTCCTCCATTTTCCACGAGACTTTCTGCAGGTGGGAGAGAAAACAGTTAGTGGTAAGTCGCCTTCATGACATTGGGCCAGGGAGCATCCAATACAATGGGATTCTTTAAATCATCTGAAGTATGTTGCACTATATATGCGGTGGATGGAGTCGACCTCAATGATGAATTTTCGAGAGTGTTCAAAGTGATTGATATTATTCAATGTTTAAAGTGTAGTAACTAACCCCTTTGCCAACCATGCACCATTGTGGTTTTCATGAATGCACACTGCATTCCACAAGAGTCAGACTACTAGCTTCCTATTGTTTTTATATCATAACAATCATTTTCAACAAGTCATTCTTTTAATCAGCTTAAAAGAGAGTAAGTCAGAATACAGCAGCAGTGTTCATCTCACGAATTGGCAAGATAAGTTGAGAATGTGGATAAAGTTTGTTTCTGTACATGCTGCAGAACACTGGCGCACACTCTCACAGACTCACTCAGATCCTCATGCACCAACTCACAGACCCACTCATGCAATCATTCACCTACTCACAAACACACTCAGACACTCATGCACACACTCACAGATCCACTCAGACAATCATGCACCTACTCAGACACTGACAGAGCCACTCACGGACCCACTCAGACCCTCACTCACCCAGTCAGAGACTTGTTCAGACACTCATGCACCCACTCAAAGACCCACTCAGACCCTCATACACCCACACACCGACCCACTCAGACACTCACACACCCACTCACAGACCCACTCAGACCCTCATCCACCCACTCATAGAATCATTCAGATACTAACACACCCACTCACAGACCCACTCAGACCCTCATGCACCCACTCACAAACCACTCAGACCCTTGCTCCAATGGGGACCTGAAAGGTTAATTTTAAGTGTTTTTTACAGGGTTTTATTATTCCATGGGCACATTGCACTTTGCCTCTCTTCCGGGGTTAGAAGAAGCACATTATGAGCTGTCATTTTCTGGTGTTGGGCTCTGTAGTGTTTTTTTTCATTTCCTTTACAATCTGGCCAATGGCGCAGACACCAAAGGCAAGTTGATTTGTGCCCATCTGCGAGCAGCCCACGACTAGCACCAGCCACTCTTTTCCTCTAACACCATGTATTGTTATGCCTGCTGATCTTTTAAAAGCTTGTAACAAGCTTATTTTATAATGTGAACTTATTGTTTCACTCCTCACTATTGAAGGCCAAACTTCCTTCATTAAATGTAAAGCACTCTTTTGAGTCCTTCATTTGCCCTACCCCCAAGGTGATGCCAGGTCCCAAAAAGATAGGACAATTCACAGTGGCCTCATCAATGCCCACGCCCTAAGTAAACACACTCAAGCAGTCTATGAACTGGCATTACAATCTCAGCTTGACCTTCTGTGTTGGAAAATGGGTTATTGATAGGGCAGGTAGGTACCTACACCTAGCAACAAGCCACAAACCTCCACAAAAGTACAGTTAGGTCTCAGTAAATTAATCCCAGCTCTACCCTTGGTAGCTTAGCATCGAGCGTCAAGGCTTAACTTAGGAGACAAAGTGTAAAGCATTCAAATATCACAAAACAGTAATTAAATAAAACACAGGAAACAGTTTAAAAATCCAAAACCAATTTATAAAAATAGCTTATATTTTTATCTTTAAAATGACACAAAAACGATTAAAATCGGTTCAGGGGAACCGGAGATATGAATTTTTAAAGTATTATTATTTTCTAGCGCTCAGAAACGAAAAGCGCCAATCGGGTCATCTGGTTGCACCAGGACCGGGGCAAAGTCAAACTTTCAGGCCGACCGCGATGGAGCCCTGCTCGGCTACAAGTCGCGGGAGGCCTCGGTCAAAAAGTTACCTTCTGACTTAGTCTCTTTTTCGATGTTTTTCTTCCCCGGGACGAACCTGCCAGTTGGATCCGACCTCCTGGAGCCCTTGTCCGGATACGCGAAGTCGGTTTCCTCGGTGGTGATTTTTACCTTCGGACTTAGTCGTTTTTTCGAGACGAAAATCCTTCGACCGGGGTAAACCTGGATCTTGATCCGACGTCCGTGGAGCCCTTCTCGGATACGATGGCTGGAAGGTCCCGGTCAACTTTTTACGTTCGGACTTAGTCTTTTTTTCGGATGTTTTTCTTGACCGGGACGAACCACGAAGTCAGGCCGGGTCGCGGTTGAGGCAAGCCGGCTAGAATTTCCGCGTCGAGTCGGTCACTTTATGGAGCTTTTTTCAAAAATTTCTCCAATCTTTTCCAAACTTCTGGGGCTTCACCCAGATGTTCTTTTAAGGTTCTTTTGGGGTCCACAGCTCACCCCAAGGGTCCAGAAGTTCTGTGATGGTCCTTGGGAAGTGCGGACTTCAACTCCCAGAATACACCTGGCGCAAACTCCTTTTTGGCCACTGGACAGTGGTCAGCTGGTCACTTTTTCAGGAGTTGGTGCAGGGGACTCTGGTTAGCAGTTTTTCACCTGTAGCAAACAGGGAGTCCCTCCTTGAACCAGTGGAAGCCAGGCAAAGTCCTTCTTGTGGTGAAGCCCAAGTGTGCAGCTGGTGCAGTCTTTCTGAGTGCAGGGTCCAGGTTCAGGCCAGGGGTCCAGCAGGGCAGTCCTTCTTCTCCTTGTAGTTCTTTCTTCTTGAAATTTGGTGGGGATCTGAGGCGTGGGTGCAGGTCTGCCAGTTTTATCCTTGCTCCTGGGTGAAAAGCAGGGGGGCCCTGGTCCTCCAATCAGGGACAGGGTCGTCCCCCTGTGATGACCACTTCCTGGGAAGTGTGGCAAAAATCCATCCCAGAAGGCAATAGTCTCTAAAAATCCAAAATGGATGAATCTGATTTTTGGAGGAGAGATCTGGCTGAGCCCACCCACTGGTGTGGCTAAAAATCATAAACACACCCCTCTCCTGCCCTCTCCTAATCTAATCAAGGGGGCACCTAGCTGTCTGGGGTTGCAGGATGTGGGGGTGTTGCTGGGTGCTCCAGATGTCCTTCTCTGCCTTTGAAGACCAGTTTGGCAGCCCTCCCCCTTCCTGCTTCCCCATCTGCTGAGGGGAGATTCTCTCCCCCAAGCACATTCCTTTGTGTAAAGCCAGGCCACTTCACACCTCATAAAAGTGGCCTGGCAGAAGCTGCTGCAGGCTGGCCAATCAGAGCACAGCAGCAAAAACAATGCAGAGCTGAAATTGGCAACTTTTTAGGTAAAGTCTAAACTTTTTACCTGCACTAGTTATATTAAATCCAACAACTGGAAGTTGTGGGATTTATTATAACAATCAATTTGATACCAAATTCTTGGTATGTAACATTTAAGGAGACTTTAAAATTAAAAATAAAGTCTGCCCATTCTAGCCTATGAAGGCCATTTACTTCAATGAGGGAAAAACGAATTTGGCTGTTTTTACCTCACCAGGGCTTATAAATCTATTTTTATAAAGTCCCTGCTTATAGTTACATGGCACCCAGCCCTAGGGGCACATAGGGCACACCTTAGGGGTGACTTATATGTAAAAATAAGGTAGTTTAAAACTTTGGAAGTAACTTTAATTCCAAAGTCGAATTTGCATATAACTTTAATTTAAAAGCAGCCAGCAAGGCAGGCTTGCTTTTAAAATGACACTGGGCACCTCAGCAATGCACCTAGGTGTGCACCACCTATGCTGTGGTCCCTAAACCTACATGCCCTACCATATACTAGGGACTTATAGGTAGGTTAACTTAGCCAATTATAATTAGCCTAATTTGCATATCCATTTTACACAGAGCACTGGCCCTGGGACTGGTAAGCAGTACCCAGGGCACAGCCAAGAGTCAGTAACCACCAGTACCTATCCAGAAAGAGTGGGGGTGATCAGGCAAAAAAAAAGGACTTTCCTACATTCTGTTTATAACGGAAACATGGTTAAAAGAATGGGGCAACCTGATATTGCTTCTGCTATCCCTCTGGTACACTTAGTTGTCAAGAAAGATCGATTAGATAGGTGGGGAGGAGGGCTGGCTCCTATCCTCAGGGAGAAGTTTCAATGTATCACATTTGATCTTGACTCCCTAGTTGAATCTGAAAGTTTAGGGTTCTGCATGATGTTTAGACATTCTCAATCATTTACAGGTGCGTTAATTTATCATCCACCTGCTTCTGGATCTACTTTCTTTGAGGGAGGCACTGTCCCGCTGGTCCTCCACTACACCAACTTTACTATCTTGTGTAATCTGAATTTTCACTCAGAATGCTCTGGTGATTCTCAAGCATGTAACTTTATTGATATGATGAGCATTCGAAGGCTACAGCAGTTGGTCACTGATCCTACACACAAAATCTGTTCTGATGACATCAATACATTATTAGAGGCTCCTATCCCACAAACTTGGTCAGACCACATGCTACTACCATCTAAAATTAATATGGAACAAGGGAACGTTTTTAATTGCAGCACAGCTTCAAACACCCCTACTACTGTTTCATGGAGAAATCTGATAAATTATCCAAGATTCTCTACTATCTTAGAAAATTCCTCTCCTACCCTGCAAGGACATAGTTCCAAGGATGTGGAATCTTTCATTAGGTGGATTACTGATTCCGTATTGGCCATAAGAACATCTTTTAAAAGAAGGTCCAAATCTTTGCCTTCTGTCCCTTGGTTTAAGAATATCCTAGTCTGCACTGCAAACAATTGGGAAGGAGATGGCGTAAGGCTTATATCCTCGAGGACTTGTGGAGTTTCAAAACCACCCTAAAGGCATAGCATTAACAGATCATAAACAGAACATAATTGTAAAAAACGTTTCCAAATTCTGGAAGCCCATGGTGACCAAAAAGTTATTATTAAGATTGCCAATTCTTTCCTAAAGCCTAGGGCATTGGAAAGTCAGATCCCACCCTCTCAAGCGCTTTGCAGCCAGATCTCCATTTTTGAGGAGAATATGAGGATTATACAACATGATTTTAACCACTTCCTTCCCTCTCAAAGGACCACAGTGAAGATGGTCTTGAAACGGAAGACATCAGAACCCTATCTGCTTTCTAAGAAATATCATTGCCTCAATCTTGGCATATACTACAGGTCCCCGGATGATCCCTTTCCTCCTCAGGTCCTCCATGAGGTTTTGGAGATAGTAAACCCCCCCTTAAATGTGATCATGAATATTTCATTACCCACAGCAGCAGTCTCGGCAATCCGGAAGCTGGAAACTGTCAAACCGTTAAAGCCTGGTCACAGGCCATGCCCTGTTGCCAACCCTGGCTGCGTAGAGCTGAAGGCCTATTGGGGCTGCTTGGGGCTGGGTGGTTATAGGGGTTGGCCTATTCAGGCTGTGCACGGTCAAAGGCCATGTGCATGATGGGGTTTGGTTGTTATAGGTGTTGGCAGTCAGGATGTGCGTCACAGTGGTTGGATTTACCTACAGTAATGAAAATTACTTTACATTAAAAAACCTAAGAAATTCACTGATGCTACAGGAACATTATAGTTAGGAAATAGAATTTAAAAAATGTAGAAATTCACTGAAAAAACAAAGGTGTGTGTGTGTGTGTGTGTGCGCACATATATATATATACACACACACACATTCCTCAACTATTGCCATGAAGCGACTGCGTGCTGTATATGATATGAGGGGATGGTGGACAGTCTACAAATGTTATGAAAACCAATTGGGTATTAAACAAACTATGCCTCGAAGTAAAAAGGGGCCTAGCACCATATATTGATACATTAGCATCATTTTATTTATGCTAATGTGGCAATATTATGCCAAAAATGCTGCACCATATTTACAAAATAATCCCTCACACCACATTATGCCTGCGCCAGGCATAATATATGTAAGGAGGACGTTCTCTCATTAGGGGGGGGTGAAAAAATGGCACAATGAAATCTAAAAGATTTCACGCCATTTTTAGCTGCATTTTTTAATGCCTGCACAGAGCGGACCACCCACCTCTCCCTTCCACAGTTTAGTGCAATGCCATGATTTTAAAGTGCCTCTGCCACACTAAGCTTGTTTCTCCTTGTATAACCACCCCTTCTAGCATCCTGCAGTGGTATTCCTCAAAAGCTGTATCACTTGTAGATCTTGCCAAAATACTTACCACCCTTATAGCCTCCTCCTATGAAGTTGATTTCCTAATCTTCTCCTTTATCAAAGCTCTCTCTGTAGAAGCTTGCTCACCACCTTCTAAACATTGCCAGCACCACCATAATTTAAGGCATCTCTCCACAAGGTCTCTAAAAAGGCCAGATCTTCCCACTCCTAAATAGCCCTACACTCTTCTCTGTTTATTTTGCAAACTTTTGTCACATCACTAAACTACTCTTCTTTGGCAAAACATTGACAAAACAGTCTAGCTCAACTATGAGATCACATCAGTGCCAACCATCTCCTTCACAACCACCAATTTGGCTCCACTCATGCTACTTATAATTATTAAAGAAACAATGGCCCCTAATTAAAGATGAAAACGATATCTATCTATCTATCTATCTATCTATCTATCTATCTATCTATCTATCTATCTATCTATCTATCTCTCTCTATATATATGGGAGAACAATCATACCCATATGCACAGTCCAATCAACACAAGATATATTTTATTAGGAATTAAATCGTACAAAGAAACATAAGATGAACAAAATGTTTAATAAGAACAGACTCATGCAACACTCAACAAAGATGCAACATAGCCCTTATATATGAAACAATCACTTCACATGGGGTCAAGGTATCAAAGTCGATGATGTTTTGATCCTTTTCGCAATACTAGGATCATCATCAGGACTAAAATAAAAAATAAGCCAGACATAAAAATGAAATAAAAGGAGGGAGAAAAAAGGAAGGAAAAAAAGGGGAGGGAAAACAGAGGAGGAAAAAATGGGAGGGAAAAAAGGGGGCAAAGAAGAAGAGAAAAAGAGAGAGAGTAAGAAAATAAATTAAATTAGTTAAGTTTAAATGGACACAAATCACAACAAGCAAAAGGTGCAAAGAGTGGTACCAAAAATAAGTGAAAAAAACATAAAAATCACAATGCCCAAGTTTTGCAAAACAACATGTGTGAAATCTTGTTTAAAAATATAATGAAAAAAAAGAGTATATACCTGAACATGGAAGGAAAACTACATTAATTCACACTGACAAAGAGCAGTAAAAAGTTCAAAAAGGACTGCTACCTGTAACATAAAGTGTGAGAGAAAAAATATATAAGAAGGTACATCTATTAGTTGTAAAAAGGTGAAGGTACTCAAGTCACATGTGGTTCATCACTCACCATAATAATAGAACACGACCAATAAAGTTAAAAGAAGGACAGTGGTGAAAATAAGACTGTTATGTCAACCCTCAAGCTTGGGGACTAAAGGGACAAAACAAATGGTTAGAAAACTTACAATAATAAGGAACAAAGAATGATGAAGGGAATAAGGAAGAGCACTTGATTATGGAAAACAAAAAGGGACTTCTAAAAAAAGAGGGATCCGAAAATAACTACTGTGACAGCCATATTGGAAGGGGATTTAATTACATAAAACTATGTTGATTGAACAGAAAAGAAGGAAGAAGAAAAAAGAACGAAGAAGAAAATTAAACAAGAAAGTGGAGGGGAACGGGGGTCCCCACCCAGTAATTCTTTGCAGTATCAAGAGCAGTTGGACATCCAACCAATCCCATATAATATCATGAAAATGAAAAAGAATATAACTTAAAGCAAAATAATTTTGTATGTAATTATGGAGTCTCTCCAAAGGAGGTGAAAAAATATTTTTACAAACAATTTCAAATCACACATGTATGTTACAAGGGTATATAATTCTAGGAAACCAAAGAACATGAAAGGAAGACCCACTGCAAAGAACTTGCCAAGTCCATATGTACTCATACTGGAGGCAGCACAGTGGAATCAAAGACTTTATGATAAAGAAGTCCAATCCTTCATTCTGTTCAGTGTACACCAAGAGGGGCACTGGTAACCTTACATCACAGTCGGCCTCTGTATTTACAAATCCGGATGTAGACTTTTTGTGTCACTTGGCCAATACGGCATGCTGCAGGATGGATACACCTCTCTGAAGCTCAACCCCACCTAGAATTCCTTTTTGCCAAAAACAACAAGCAAAAAACAGAACAAACCTGGCTCAATGAAATTAACCTGGATGGCCTCTGTCTCTAAATTGTATCTATCGCAAATCTGTTGGATTTTTCTTGTTCACCAATCCCACAGTTAAAGAACATATGTCCTAAAAAGGCAGAGATATCCTGCTATCAACATTCTGTCTCTGAATAAAGTGAAACACCCAGAAAATCACCCCAGAACTTCTATTCGAGCTCTTGAACTCTTGAACTCTCATATCTGAATAGTGGAAAGCCCTTCTCCATGGCTCCTCAGATTCCACACCAGATGCCATGTTAAGGGCATGCCACATGACGCATCAGTTCTCATCCATGACCTTAATAAACATGATGATGTCAGCCCCATTGTGATGGAATTTTAAAGGTTCCTCTTGCTGGTTTTCACCATCTTCTAAACTGGCTGCATCATTCACAAAGCCGTCACAACCTGCATCCCGTCTAGCTTACTGACAAGCTCACCATCTCTGGTGACTTACCTGCAATAAGGATACTATGAGACTGGAGAGAGGTGTATTAAAAAAGGCAACAGGCCTTCTCCGGCTATGCACTTAGTATCTGGAACTACATATTCATCCACGTTTGCTCTGATCCAGCCTGATGCGGTAGCAATCTACTAACTACCCTCATATTTTACACTGAGCAGCACTCTGCTGCCTTATGGCTCAGATCCCGCTATACATAACCACAAACATAAATACATAGAAAACTTACCAATGGTTCTAAGGGTAATTTGACAAGGCAATTTTTTGATCTCTCATATAAAGCTTCAGTTCAACAATGATTTTCGTGAAAGACAAAAGTTGTTGTCTTTTCTCTGGAATCACGATAAACATTAATGATCCTGGGACACTTCAAATACTGTAGTCCTGACCATTTATCTATATTGTAGACCTGAGTTTTCCACCACAGAGCCTTAAACTACATCAATAATAAACATCCTTTGGATTCTTTCTGCAAATCGACCTGCACGCAATCTGATTAAAGTTTCAGTGAGGCCTATATTGTCACATGCATGCATGAAGAAAGTTTTTGACCAGATCATGACTATATTTCAAAGAGTTTTCAAGGTCTGGGTTTTCCCAGAGATGCTTAAAATAATGGTACTACCTCTACTCATCATCAATGAGAAGACCAAGACCACCCCACACAGTGCTTTCTATTTTGGACAAGGGCAGGGTGGGAATTGTATTACATTTTACACAATACACACTGAGAAATACAAGGTAGTAAAATATATAGTAAACATTGCAGTTTGGCCACAAATGATATGGGATCATGAATGTATAACTTATTTAATAACAAAGGTTACCTACTGATAATTGGATATGCCAGTACATTAGCCAAATCATGGGAACTGAAGACTCTTGAATTTGTTTTCTCCTTTCATTTTAAAAATAATACTACATTTTGCGGTAACAGGTACCTAGCATGTACTAATAATTTTAAGCTTGTATAGAAAACAAGGGGGGTCATTTAGAATTTAGTTTTGAAGCACTGCTATAAAACAGAAGTATTTCTGAACCGCTAAGGTGCTGTATTTTCATATTGCAAAGCCTATGCTGGCTCTAGCATTTGAAATCTCTGACCTCTTAGAGGACTGTCAGTCATCATCATGGTCACCTCCTCCTTATTTAGGCATGGGGAACCTCACTAGATTTCCCTGTTTAGGTCCATCACAAACAGCAAGAAAAATCCTGCATCGGTCACTGCTTTGCTTTCCAAGAAGAAGATTCATGGCTTTGAATTAGCTGTAGTAGTTCCACTGAAGAGTGTGAGATCCACATCTGCTGGTCAGGGGACTTGAAATATGGTGAGAAGACCTCTACCATAGGATCAGAGCCATAACATCCACTGAACTGGTGTTCCCCATACCACACTTTAAATCAGACCGAAATTCCTGCTCACTCTAGTATGCCTGATGTGTATTAGTCCTCTAGCTTGTTACCAGATGTTGTAAAATGGATTCTGTCCATTTAATACACCCAGATTTTTTGTTATTTTGATCACCTGATTTTTGACTTTTTACTGTGGGTGACTTTCAGGGACAGCTCTTCCATAAGGGCGGAGGGTTGTCGCCCACTGACAGTAGCGGCATCTGCAAAATCTTTCAAAGAAAAGGATAATAAACTATGATTATTATCCTTTTCTTTGAAAGGGGCGGGGCCATGAGTGAGGTACTGGGTTTTTCAGAACCGGTACTGATCCAGTAACCCAGCGGTGCCAGGGTACACCCAAAGACCTCGGGTACTTTCCTGATTCAGACTACAGAAACTCAGAGTCTTCTAGGTGAAGTCAAAGATCGAATTTATTGGTTGCAACCAATTGACAGGCGTCCTAGAAGTACAACAGCATGACTGTGTGTCAATGCAAAATCAGGTTTTCTTAGGGTTGTCTTCCGCAAAACGTAGGGGGTAGTTTGCATAGATGAATATCGTTCTGAATGCCCACACGGAACCATTGTGGCTAAAAGGCAGGATCAGATAAGGGATACCTTTATCTGCTGTGTGAGGCATAAGGCCACACACCCAACAGTTAGTTGTATTTATCACTAGTTGGTGTTGGTGCAAAGGCTGGATGAAGGAGTTATTAATGAACTCTAGTCTACCAGCAGATTCATGTTTAGGGAGGAGTTGAAAAGAATGTGGGGAAACAGTGGAAGGAGGAGGTGCAGACGAGGTAGTGGGTGCCAATATCACATTAAAACAGAATAAAATATATCCTATAAAAAACATAAGTATACTAAATAACATAAAAATGCACAGCAGCAAAAACCGTTTCCTGGTTATCGTTTCACATATTCTCTTCTTGAAACTCAGTCTTTCAACATGTTCTCCATTTTGGAAAGATTCAATCCTCTAACCGTTGCCGTTCGTGGCGGTTTGTTTACTTCACTTAGGAGTGTTCTGAATGTTCCAGGCCGCCCTAGAACAAACCAGACCTGTAGACCTTGTGTCCACAGGCTACCCCCCTAAGTCTTTTCAGCCACGATCCTACAGCTGAACCCGGATGGAGGTTCAAAAAATACAAAAAGCAAAAAGTAATTCAAAAATAATTTTCCATATTGGAGAACTTTGCTAAAGAGAAGAAAAGTAAACTGTTTTATTTGTCCTTTATTCTTGGTCGTAGATTATAACGGTTAGTCCCAGGTATCGTGTGGTCCTGAAAAAGGAGTTCAGGTTCTGTAGTGTCCAATCGGACTGACGGTGATACTGCTGATTGTAAAATGTCATCACTTTCTTTCTCAGTGAGTGTTCCCTTTATTCGTGCATCGCTGAAAGGCAAAAAACGTGGCACGGTTTCAGTCTCTGAGTCGGCGATACCTTCCTGGACCCACCGGTCACATGTCAGAGGTAGGGGTACCCTTTTGCAATGGGTCCCATGGATCCAGTGTTTCTTCCCTTCTACTCGAACAGCTGATCTTGTGGAGAGAAGAACGAGGTGCGGTCCGGTCCACCTGGGCTGCTCGTTTTTGGTTCGCTGAAAGTTCTTTATTAAAACCCAGGATCCAGGCTCAATGGGATGACCTGGAGATTCAGAGACCGGAGGCAAGGTGTCGTGGACCTGTTGATGTAAGACACGCAATTTAGCCGTCAATTCATACAGATAGTCAAGCAAGACAGGATGCTCTATCTCGCTGAATTTCTTGGGCCTAGGCACTCCCCATATATTGGCCGGGCGGCCAAAGACTATTTCGTAAGGACTAAGTTTCACTCATGAATGCACAGTCATTCTGGTTGATAGGAGTGCTAAGGGTAGAGCGTCAGGCCATTTGAGACCAGAGCTCGCTTGTATCTTGGCCAATTTTAGCTTTAGAGTGCCGTTATAGCACTCCACTAATCCAGCTGATTGGGGGTGATTTGCAGCGTGAAACTTTTGGTTGATGCCTAGCCCTTCGCATACTTTCTTCATCACTTGACCCACAAATTCACTTCCATTGTCACTCCAGATCATTCTCGGCATTCCGAACCTAGGGAAGAACTCTTTCACAAGGGCTTTGGCTGTGGATAGCGCAGTATTGTCTCTTAGGGGATAGGCTTCCACCCATCTTGAAAAGGCACAAACAACAACGAGTACATATTTTAAGTTGTTGCACCTCTTCATGTGGATGAAATCTAGCTGCAAAACCTCAAACGGATACGTAGGAGGTGCAAAATGACCAGCTGGAGTTGGGGTTCCTCTACCAGGGTTGTGTTTCAGGCATACCATGCAATTTTTAACTACATTTTCTGCGCACTTGGGAATTCCTGCATTTTGCCATACTGGGGCCAACAACTTACAAATCCCTTTCACACTGATGTGAGCCATTCCATGAGCCATTGTAACTACTGCAAGCACATACGCATCGGGTAGCAACCATCTCTGATGTTCTGACAACTCGACCCAACAACCATTTGCATCCAATTTACCCGTACTTTCTCTCCACACACTCAATTCTCTCTCTGTGGCTTCAGCTTGAATCGATTTCACGCTTTCTATTGTGTCTTCACACATTCCAACATCACCAATCCATCTTGCAGGGCTCGCGACATACATTTGGCTCATCACATTCCTTGCCGTTTCTTTTGCGACCTCGTCAGCAAATGCATTCCCACGACCAACATCATCAGTCACCTTTTTATGTGCGCTACACTTCACAATCGCAACTTGCAACGGTAAAGTAAGTGAATCAAGGAGCTCATTTACCAAATGACCATGCTGTATTTTAGTTCCATGCGAGGTCAGGAACCCACGTTCCTTCCACAAACGCCCAAAACTATGGGCCACACCAAACGCATATTGGCTATCGGTATAGATAGTCACTTTAATTCCTTTTGATACTGTACATGCTCTTGTTAGGGCTATTAACTCAGCTGCTTGGGCTGAATTATGTGGGATACGTGCAGCTTCAACAATCGTACACAAAGTTGTCACAGCATACGCCGCAGTCGTGTCACCATTCGGGAGCTTAAAGCATGAACCATCCACCCACAAAGTACCATCACTCTTTGCAATGGGAGTGTCCAGAAGGTCTATTCTCCCTTTCGTTTCCTCTTCTGTTCTACGGAGACAATCATGTTGTTCAGAAGTATCTAACTCCGTCACAATTGGCAATAACGTAGCTGGGTTAAGTGTAGTGCATCTTTTTATATGTACATGGCTTGCTAACAATGTCAACTCGTAACCTGACAATCGAGCACTAGTTAAATGCTGTGTCTTGGTTCTGTTTAACAACGTGTCCACTGCATGTGGAACCATTACGACTAATGTGTTATTCATCACTAAACCAGCAGACTGTCGGATAGAAACAGCAGCTGCCGCTCTTAAGCAGCTCGGTAGTGCCTTAGCTACTGGGTCTAAGGTTGAAGAGAAATAGGCGCATGGACGCTCCCTGTCTCCAAACTGTTGTGTCAAAACTGCTAACGCACAACCTTCTTTCTCATGGACATACAATGTAAAAGGCTTGCTGTAGTTGGGGGTACCCAACACAGGAGCTGAACATAATGCATCACGTAATTCGACAAAACTTTTCTGACAATCTTCAGACCATGGGACGGGATTTGGTATATCTTTACAAGTTAATGCCACCAAGGGTTTGGCTATTAACGAAAAATTAGGTATCCATTGTCTGCAATATGATGTAATACCCAAGAAAGCACGCACTTCTCTTTGTGTTCTTGGCACACTTATTGCTGCAACAGCCCTGATTCTCTCTGGGGTCAGTTGCCTTCCCTCCTTCGAAAAGAGATGACCTAAATAGGTCACTTCTTTTTGACAATACTGTAACTTTGAAAGGGACACTTTGTGGCGTAAGTCAGACAAATGACGCAATAATGACAATGTTGCTTCTTTGCAGATCTCCTTAGTATCTGCGGCAACTAGCAAATCATCGACATATTGAATGAGAGTGGCGCCATCAGGTAACATAAGAGTGTCAAGTTGTGCTTTCAAAGCCTGACTATAGATAGATGGACTTTCACAATAGCCTTGAGGAGCTCTCTTAAATCTGAAGCTTCGTCCTCCCAAATTGAAGCCAAAAATGTCCCTGCTCTCTTCTGCAGTAGGGATGCTGAAGAAAGCATTCTTCAGGTCTATTACTGAGAACCAAGTGGCTGAAGCTGGAATCATTGTCAACAATGCAGTGATATCGGGGACGACTGGAAACTGTGGCACAACTATTTTGTTCACCTCTCTAAGATCAATTACAAACCTATAAACAGGTGGCTGAGTAGGGTCAGTATGCTTCAAGACAGGCAAAACAGGACTATTGCAAACGTTGCCTCTTGTCTCTTCAATTACATCCTTCTCAATCAGATCACGAATAATTGCCAACAACGCTTTTTCCCCCTCACTAGAGATCTTGTATTGGGGAATACGTGGCATTTTAACATTGGCTTTTAATGTTATCACATATGGCTGAATTTCCAAAAGACCTACATCATTAGGTCCAGTAGCCCAAAGAGTATTAGGAAGAGACGAAAATTCTGGTGGAAATCTGTCCTTTGACAAATACATTGGTGAAACCAATTCTTACCTAATGTGAGTTGCACTCCAGAAGGAGAGCAATACAATGTCGCATACAATCTTTTTAACAAATCTAATCCTAACAAGTTCTCGCCACAACCTGTCGTCAAAATAAGGGGTGTTTCAAATTTACAAGGTCCAACAGAAAGAGATATAGGGTTAGAAATCGGATTTCTAACTGGGGCGCCGGAAAAACCTACTGATACATTTGTTTCGCCAGACAAAGGTGCGCCAGGGAGTTTTGAGTGCATAATAGAACTCTTGGTAGCACCAGTATCCAACAGAAAAGGTTCTGACACACCTGATGCAATCACCTCAACATAAGGCCCACTCTGATCTACTGGAACTGAAACAACTCCCTCTCTTTGTCTATGGCTGTCCTAGCAATCATTACTGTCCAAATGCTCACCCTCTGTATAGTAATCATCAGTATAGTACTGAGCCGTCCTACCCGATGCATTAACCTGTTGATCAAATCTGTTCATTGAGTTTTGAGGGAGGAATGGGCGCGCGTTCTGGGGAACATATCCACGTCCTCTTCCTCTAGGTGCTTGTGGAACACCTCGACCTCTTAACCCGGAAGTACCATTTGCGCGCTGCAGCAAAGCAGGGCAACTATACTTGAAATGACCCTCTTCCTTGCAATATGAACACTGATTGGGACCTACTGGGATACGTGGTTGAGCATACTCGGGTTGGGGCTGATAGTTATTCTGATAGTTGTTCTGTGCACCACTATTCTGACCACCATGTGGCGGGTGCGCTTGTTGTAACAGAACCTTCGTTTTCAAATCTTTTGTTTTCTTCTCTACTCTATCTCTCTCATCTTTATCTCTATTTACGTAGTATTGTGCAGTAGCCAATATCTGCGCTGAAGAGGAAACTGCCCAAGAACTTTCTGAATCTTTTAACTTTTTACACAACTCAGGAAGCAGATTATGCACAAATTTATCGACGAACAAACGTTGACCACCTTCCGTGCTCATATCTTGACCACTGTGGTCCACAAACGTTTCTTCAAACCTGGTGAAGAAATCTGATACCGTTTCTTCTTTCTTTTGCTTACATGCAGACAATTTATCCCAGTTTACACGCATCGCAGGCATTATAGTTTTCATGTAATCAATAATTCTACCAGGAAGTTCTGTCACTAAAGGCTCAGGTTTAGCACCACCAATTTGTCGGGCATCTGCAGCAGCAATATTAGCCCATGTGTCACCTAATTCTTGAGCATGGTCTGCATGGCGAATCTTTCCCCATAAAGGCTGTGGAACAACATTCCCAAACAACATGTCTATGTCCGCTAAATTCATTATGCAAGACCCCGCAGTCTGTGACAATTCCTTGTAATACCCTGTAGGATTCTTACGGGGATCAGGCAATGTCTGCTTAAGGGCTAAAACTTCAGCTCGCTTCCATGGAACGTGTACCCATACACGCTGGAAGTGAGGCAGGACAGGTGGATTAGCATTTGGGTCCCCTTTCCTCCACTGTGGGGGAACTTCTCTCATGGGGTACTGTTTCCCTTTCTTTTTAGCAGAAGAATCATATTTAAACAATAACCTAGAAACACCTTCAGTCCTAAACGACAATAACGTCGCAACTGCTTTCTCGACATCTGAACCCACAATCAAACCTGTCGAAAAATCAAACCGTACACGACACAACTTAGGCGGATTGGGCTCCAAACCATTTTCATCTAAATCCTCAGAAAGAAAAGTACACATTTTCTCAAAAACGTATCTCTGTTTCGGTTCTTCCCACTGATGGAAGACATCCATAACAGACTCTAGTTCATATCTCGCTGGTTCAGTAACCCATTTATGCGCCAAATAATTCAGTGTCTCTTTCTCCATACCATCAGGCAATTGGCTACGCAATTGCTTACGCTCTGTAACTGGGGTCGTAGCTAATGACCCAAAGAGAGGGGATAAAAGACTAGTCACAGTGTTTGTCATTCTCTGATGGATAGAGGGAGAGGTTGACAAATGTACAGGAGGAAAAACAGAATGAGAAAAGGCAGAGACAGAAGCAGTGTCAGAAACAATACCAGGAGTGGAAGTCGCTATAGTAGTCAAAGTTGTAGGAAGTAAAGGCAGAGCAGATGTCAAAGCCGGTGGCCCTTGAGAAGGCTGCACCGGAGGAATAGGAACCAACTGAAGAATAGCTGGTGGGTGCTTGGGAGGAGCAGGAGGCAATGCAACCACTGGTTGTGCAACTAGAGGTTGCGGAGGTGCCGTTGCATTCTGCGCATAGGGTGGTGGCGAACTTAGCAAATGCGACATTAGGGGATCTTTTTCAGAGTCTTTTGCTGCATCTTGCTGAAGAGGCGACAAAACTGGATAGCATTTATCTACTGTCATTTTATGTCGCCTATGCAACTGCTCATTCAACTGTTCTGCTTTGTTATCTTTAAACTGTATAGCAGCTTGCATAATCGAAATACCTTTTTCTCTCTTATTTTTCTTAGCTAATTTAATTTCCTTTTGCTTGGCTTCTTTACGCCATAAGCGGAAAGAATCAAACATTGCCGGCCGGGCTTTCTTCTTAAAAAGTCTAACTTCGAGGTTATCTAAGATTTCTGTGTCAAAGCTACCATTTTGGGGCCATTTTAAAACACCATCTTTTCTGGTGTAACGCATCCATACTTCATTATATGTGATGGGGCCTACTCCGTGCTTCACATATAGTTCATAAGTTGGAGTTCCAATCGGAGGAACCGGACATGAGTCCTCCAACCGGGAGTCCCTTTTACAACCAAGACAAAACAAATTTCCAAGTCTGCTAAGACCAGGCATCTTCGCTCACTAGTCTAGCTTCAAACTTCAAAGGATTATCGTTTACGATAGTCTCGTGAATACACGAGTCCTTCGGCTTTGGTACTTGCAAGTTCCAAATCAAAGTGATCCCGAAGGGATACCAAACCAAATGTCCAACTTAGGGACCAAACCAAGTGTCCAACTAAGGACCAAACCAAGTGTCCAACTAAGGACTGGGAGACGCTCCACTTATACTTAACTGAAAATATCAATGACGTCACCAGAAGACTCGTCTTATCGTTTCGCTCTACCAAAAATCAAGGGTCCAAATCAGGGCGATAGCCAGGGCAGCAGTCCTTCGTAGCCGTCTGGAAGCGGGGAACCTCGCAGCAAAGACTTTCGGACCACGTCGACATGCAGGGGTCGATGAAGTGGCGGCCTTCCTCCAGAATTTTCACACGAAGCTCCTCACGAACCTCAGGCTTGGACCGGTACCGCTGGTATCGCCCCACGTTTGGGCGCCAACTGAGGTACTGGGTTTTTCAGAACCGGTACAGATCCGGTAACCCAGCGGTGCCAGGGTACACCCAAAGACCTCGGGTACTTTCCTGATTCAGACTACAGAAACTCAGAGTCTTCTAGGTGAAGTCAAAGATCGAATTTATTGGCTGCAACCAATTGACAGGCCTCCTAGAAGTACAACAGCACGACTTGTATGTTCTCAGGAGACTGTGGGGGTCATTTTGACCTTGGCGGACGGCGGATGTTGTAATATGGATTCTGTCCATTTAATACACCCAGATTGTTATTTTGATCACCTGATTTTGGACTTTTTTCTGTGGGTGACTTTCAGGGACAGCTCCTCCATAAGGGCGGAGGGTTGTCACCCACTGACAGCAGCGGCATCTGCAAAATCTTTCAAAGAAAAGGATAATAAACTATGTTTATTATCCTTTTCTTTGAAAGGGGCGGGGTTATGAGGGTGACGTGCAGAGCACTCCCCCTCACTGTGCATGTATGTTTGGCCTCCTGTCTCGGGACCGCCAAACACACATGCTCAGAGGGCTCTCTCCAGCCCACCAACACAGTTGTTGTGCTGGAGAGAGCCTGTACAGGCTCCCAGTCTGGCTGGGAGCGCCCAACCATGGCGCTCCCAGCCAATCCTGATGCTGCTGTGAGCAGCGTCAGGATTGGCCGCAGGGTAGGCTGGGAGCCTGTGCATGCAGCATCCGGATGAAGGGGAGGTGCGGCGCGGTGCAGGAGCAGAGGTACTTTTAAAAAAAAAATTCATTTTGTTATTAATTCGCCCCGTACCCTGCCCCCGCGCGCTGCCCTGTCCCACCCCCAGGAATCCCCACGAGACGTGACTGATGATTTTCACTACTTGTCTCACACACAGTATGCACATAGTAAATGAACTGTGCATGTTTACAACTAATTTCTGCCATTTAAGATAAGGCTGGTGAATCAAAGCTAGGGTAAGGTATACATGGCTGGTTACAAGTAAATATGTGTGCACAAACAGTTGCGGGCTGTGCATGTGAGACCACTGTCACGTGCAGCCAGATAACTACACACAAGTATCCTGGTGCAGAGGGGATTCTGCAGAGCAAGATACTGATCTGGCTTAGACCTTATAATATTAGTGTGAACTCATTGTGCAAGTCAGTTTGTCTGTAGTGACACTTTATTGTTCAGATAGGGGTAAATCTCCATTATAGTGCAGTTCTGCTTTGATTTGGCTTACAAAGTCCATCAAAATATCCATATGGGGTGAAACGTGCAGCAAGATGGATTACGCAAGTCCCAAAAGCATATCTGCATAGCTCATGGGTCATCCAGTCAAAAAAAAACGTACTCCCTACGCTTCCAAAGCATTAAAGTACAGAATAAAATGCACAAAAATTAAAATACTGAGACAATTCAGTATGCCCATTAAATGAAGCCAGGAAGATCCCCAGCGCTCCCGTTAAACCATTACCACACTTCAAAATTCAATTGGTGAGTCGTCCCAGGTGTGCTTCTGTCATGACAAAATACTTCTTCTTAGCTTTAGGCACTGCCAGATAAAAAGAGCCATAACCTGCCAAACCACAAGGTGTGAAGTTTCTTCAGGAACCAAAGTGCAGGTCTGCATTGTCTAAATTTATACCCTTTTAAAAGGGGCACAATAACATTTTTCCTAGGGACCTAAAAAAACGGACAAAAAACTTAAAGTGCAAGTGATTGAGAGGATGTACCATCACAGTGGCAGGGACCTAACTCTTTCAGGGAGTAGCTCCTTTGAGGATAGCCCAACATTAAGGATAGATAACTTAGACAGAACCTCGTGAGAACAAATTGGTGCTGTAGGGTCTGATTACCTGATAAATAGTGATGGGGACCCACATATGAGGGGGTCTGTTGCAAGAAAGTACTGCAACTTTATTTTATTTTTTTAGATTCCACTCTTTTCCCCCTGACATTCACCAGGAATACCTGCTTCCTAAATGTCTTACTGCAGGATCAACACGATTGAGATGAGGTCACTAACTCCAATAGCCCTATTTCCTCCAAGGTTGATTTCTCATAAGAAATCTAGGGGATCTCGAGGACTGCATGTCATTTCAGACAGTCCTTGAGCACCCATTGATTTAAATTAGCCTTAGATTGAGTGCCACAGCAATAGAGAGGGAGGTTTGCCCTTGTATTTTATGTTATGTTAAAGTCGCCCTAAGTGGCCAGGGTATGCCCAGATGTGGGTCCCTTGGTCACTGTTTTACTGGATTCAAACTAGCCTGGCTGAGGAGGGGTGATACCTCAAAACCGGTCCCAGGATGCTTGTTTGTGGTCCAGGGAGGACCTGGCCTGGCACTTCGGACTGTACCATTCCCATGGGGAACAATATCAAGATTGAATTGCATATGGCTGGGTCCAAACTGTTATGGCATGGTGAGCGAAAGATCAATGAATTTAACCCAGATCTGAGACTAAGAGTGAGTGTTTAAAACATTTCAGCACTCCCTCCATCATCCTTATGTGTTGCTAAAGTTGCCCTAAGTGGCTAGGGTATGCCCAGATGTGGGCCCCTTGCTCACTGTGCCACTGGATTCAAGCTAGCCTGGCTGAGGAGAGGTGATACACTGAAACTGGTTCCAGGATGCTTGTTTCCATTCAAGGGAGGACCTGGTCTGGCACTTCGGACTGGACTGTTCCCAAGACTGATTTGCATATGGCTGGGTCCAAAATGTGGTGGGATGGTGTGCAAAAGAACAATGGATTTAACCCAGATCTGTGACTGGGTGTGAGTGTTTGAAAAGTTTTAGCACTCCGTCCATCATCCCTTTGGTGTTGCAAGTTTGATTTTATCCATAATATAGGGAACACCTAACTCATCATGGCACACACTGTTGGAATAGCTTTGTGGAAGCACTAAAAACATTTGAAAAAAGTGTCCTCTGCATGCTGGATCTCATGAATGTCAACCGTGCCCTAAATCCTTGCCCCGTATGTGGCAATTGTCATGGTTTTAGCTGAATAGATGGTCAAAATCTTGTGAACTGATTTTATGCCTAATTTCTTACTAAAGCTTAACAAAGACAAGACTGACTTTTCTAGCATGGCCACTCTGTTTGACACCATTGGTTTCCACATATACTTGGAATCAAAGGGAATGCCCAAATAGGAAAAAATCAAGGTGTCACTAACCCTAAGGTTATCAATGGAGAATATGAGGTATTTTTTGGGCCTTCTTCCATAGCTCATGGTAAAGGTGTTGCGCTCCTTTGCCTTTAAATCCAGCTCCTGCATGAAGGTGGTGTAATCCTCTACTAAACACTGCAGTGCTCGTCCATTTCTTGTTATGAGGACTGCATCGTCTGCATAGAGGAGAATAGGCAGGGGGCACGCACCGATATATCGGACATCTCTACTTTTCCTCACCAAAGGTGTTTCTACTATTTTAGTGTTCACTTTTAATCTCAAAAGGCTGTGTGCACCCTCCTTACCATGTATCATAGAAACACTCACTTCAGAATATAACTGCTTCATGATGTTATTAACAGCTGCCTCAGTTCCCATCTTGGACATAAGGACTGAAGTATTGGAGTGAACCACAAAGTCATAATGCCAGAAAAATCGAGCCCTTCTTTGCAACTGCTTACTTGCCTGTTGTGATACTCAAGTTCAGGTCTTGGTTGATAGTACCTAAACATTTTTTGAAAGTGTACTAAGTGTCTGCAAGGATAAGGATGTTGTTAGCCATGGCCCAGTTCTCCAGTCTATGTAGCAGAATTCTACCCATTTCTTTGGCAGAAAAGTTGAGTAGGGATATAGGTCTATCATTCTTTGGTTGTGACTTATCCCCCTTTTTATAGATTGGGATGGGAATTGACTTTTGCCATGTAGTAGGAGGACCACCTCTTGCAATTGCATTAAAGACATTCACAAAGATAGGTGCCCATAGAACCTGATGCTCCAAGAAAACATCCACAAGCATGCAATTCGGACCAGGGGCCTTGCGCTTCTACATTCTCCCAAATCAATTTGTACCCCAGTTAAATTGAAGGTTAGAGGCAAGGGATCCCATCTTGCTTGTTTAAGTCCACCTTATCTGTCTTTCCTGAGCCACTCTTGCACATCGCTGAGAAAAATTCTATCCACCCTGATTCCTGTCCATGTACTTCTGTGGTAGGATCAGTGGATTTCTTAAAGTAGGGGGCATTTAGCACCTTCTAAAAACTGATACAGTCCTTATCCATGCTGGCTATCTGCAGATCCTCCCAGGTCCTCTTTTTCAGCTCCTTTATCCTAGCACCTCAAGCCTCTTTATAGGCTTTGTGCGACCTTGTTATGAGGTCACCATCGTTTAGGTTGGAGAGTAAACTATGATGAATCTTTGGCAGAGTTTTAGTGCAGGTGGAGTGAAACCAACTCTGAGTCATTGGGTTTCTTGGTCGGTATTCGTGCTAAAGGGCATTCCTAATGTTGATTGCAATCCCACAAGAACGGAATAACATGTGTTGGAGCCGCTTCAGGGTTTAAGCATAGGCAGACCTCTGTGTTACTACTGTTAAGGACACCATTGCAGGCAATTTACTTTATCAGCTTGTTCCCATTTAGGGGGAAAGCTTTTTGCCTTTGCAAGCACTGTGTTAAATCCTACCATCTGCTGAAATGTACTCACCCCATCCAACTTCAGGCTACTGGAAAATCTAGTGTGATCACTGAATCCTGAGAATATGACCTCAAAGCGGTGCAACTATAATAAAAATATATAAAATCAATAGCAGATTCGCTGTCAGCCCCCCTAAAAGTATGGACAAGGTGGGCTGATTGGTCTAACACCTCATTCAACAATACCAGATTCAATTTAATCAGGAGATTGGTAAGGCCGCTACCATACTCATTGTGTTCAAAGTGTTTTCAGGTCTCATCCTCATTATCTATCTGCCCACAGACGGGCTTCCTTACCCTTGAAAAATGCTTGGGAATGATAGGAACAAAACCTGTCTAAGTAGCTGGTCTCAATCTCTCAGGTTTCCTGAGACAGATCACATGGTATCGAGCTACTTGGTTAATCTAACCCTGGTCATCGAACTTTTTTCCTGAGTCCAACAGTATTCTAGGACAGGACGTCATTGTGACTCACAGGAACTAACATTCATGCTGGAGGATGCCTACATGTTAGATGGAGTGCCCCCCTGCTGTCAGTGACCCTAAGTTCATGTAACAGGTCCAGTCAGTCACACCCCTCCAACCCTTCCAAGGGTGCGTATTTGTTCTTACGTGCACCCCTGTAGGATGGTCTCATATCTCATAATCCCTAAATGTGGATGCACCTGAATTAGGGACTGCTGGAGGCAAATAATGAGATTGGAAGGACAAATATCTGGGAGGCTTTTAGAGGAAAGGGGGGAGAATACCTTAACAAATTTGAGGGAATACTTGAGTAGTAAAATTAACCACTATACAGTCGCCAGGCATAGTTTTTGTGGAGGTCCCTACCCACTCAACCCTCCTTGCTATCAGAATATGTGTTATTGGGAAATGGTTGTAACCCTTAAGTTACAGTAGCAGGTGAAAGACTTTTAGAATCAACTGGCCCATCATCTCTGTCAGAACAAATTTGAGCCTTAGAGCATTTGCTAGTATCAGGATGTGAGAGCATGCCGCCGGGGGAAAGTTTAATATTTGAGTATCTCTACCAAGGTAACTATTGTGCATTACCCTCGGTTCCATCTCTGCCAGTGAAGCAGGTTTTCACTCCACACTAGCACCTATTTGGGTGTTAGTCTTTGCTGATGCTATTTGAGGAGGGATTAAAGTAGATACTACTGGATAATGTACCGGGATGGATGGTATTGTAGGCCATCACTAGCTAGGCACCCATCCCCTCGATACATTACTAATGGAATGACTAGGTTGCATAGAGCTTGTGCCAAGCAGCGAGCTGCCCAAATTACTTAGGGTGGTAAGAAAATGGAGAGGGAACTGAAGGCACCTCTAAGGTGGAATTAGGTGTGAAAATGCTAAGTAATTTGGATGCATTTTCTTTTAAAATGGTGAGGTGGTCAAGAACAGGCATTAAGACCCTCATTACAACCCTGGCAGTAATTTAGGGAAAGGTACTGCCAACAGGTACCTTTTCCCAAATTATGACATTGGTGGTTTTTCCGTCCGCCAGGGTGGTAACGGCCACTGGGCTGGAGACTTCGGTTTCCAGCCAGGCGGCCGTCACAATCCCACCCTCGGGATTATGACCCCACCTACCACCATGGTTTTCCTGGCAAGTGTACCGCCTCGAAAACCATGGTGGTAGGCACTATCAGTGCTAGGGAATTCCTTCCCTGGCACTGATAGGGGGTCACCACTCCCCCTCCCCATCCCCAAAGTCCTCCCCCTCCCCCTTCTGCCCCCTGCACATTTACACACCCACACACGCACACATACACACTCATACACACACGCATACCCACATCCACCCATGCATGCACCCATACATACCCACACACCGCAACACACACCAACATACATTGTCGCACACATGCATTCACAACCCACAACATACACGTACACTCACATTCAGTCATTCACACACTCATTCAACGCAACTCACACCCGCATGCACGCATACATAAACAGACACACACATCCCCCTCCAAGTCTTCCAACTTCTTGCACAACTGTTCAACTGTGTCTTCACATCATTTTTCATACATGGTCACATGCTCACATTTGCTTTCCACAACCTATGTAACATTCCCAATGAGTGTAATTTGGTACTGTGATTACTCATGTCCACTATGAGTAGAAGGAAGGACACAATCAAGCTTTCTATCTCATTCTTCAGACATACAATTTGGCAAGGGTCTGTGACTTGTTAGTACATTGCTTTACTTACATGCACATTCCGAGTTGATTGGGTGTAATACACCTAGGGGATCATTACAACATTGGCTGTAAAAGCCGCTTACCGCTGTGCAGAAGACTGCCAACACACCGCCGTGGCCGCGGAAATCCGCCACAGCTATTATGACCCACATCCCGAAATCCGACAAAATTCAGACACCCACAAAAGTCTGCCACACCAAAGGTCAGTGATAAACTGGCGAAAACAAAACCTCCACTGTCACGCCAACAAAAATGCGACCATGCTATCACGACCCATGAATCCACGCAGCGGTCTTTCAACCACGGTATTCCATTGGCGGTGCACACCGCCGCGCTGAAAATACACACACATCTCCAAAACACCACCACATTGGACAATTCGAAAGACACACACCTGATACACATACACACACCACTCCCACACACTCATTACTATATAAAACACACACCCACATCACCCACAAACCCCTATGACCAAAAAATCTGAAAGGCCAGAGAGAGACACCACCACCCACAAACTAGCAGCCACAGGCACTCAACACCATCACCCACACTACGTCCACGCACAAAACACCACACACCACTACATATCACCACACTTATCACCACATACACCACCCCACACATCACCTACACCACCCAATGGCACGGCAAAGACACCCTAGGTTCTCGGAGGAGGAGCTCAGGGTCATGGTGGAGGAAATCATCCGGGTAGAGCCACAGCTATTTGGATCACAGGTGCAGCACACCTCCATAGCTAGGAGGATGGAGCTATGGCGAAGAATAGTCAACAGGGTCAACACAGTGGGACAGCACCCAAGAAATCGGGACGACATCAGGAAGAGGTGGAACGACCTACGGGGGAAGGTGCGTTCCGTGGTCTCCAGACACAACATCGCAGTACAACGGACTGGCGGTGGACCCCCACCTCCTCCCCCACAACGAACAACATGGGAGGAGCAGGTCTTGACTATTCTGCATCCTGAGGGCCTCGCAGGAGTCGGTGGAGGAATGGACTCTGGTAAGTCAAATCTTAACTATCATAACCCCCACCCTACCTGCATGCTATCACAGACCCCCACCCTCACCCCCTCCCCTATCACTCCAACTCATCACATATGTACTACTAATACAAACCACCCATCCCAACACCAAGCCCTGCATGACACAACAAAGCATGGACACCCATAACTAAAGCATGCCCACTGCACATACCCATAACACCCCCCTCAACCATCATCACACAAGCCCTCACACAGGAGTGCAAGCACTGGGGTACACGGTCACCCACCCATTGCACACCATGACACACACAAATGCAATAATCATGCTTTTACACCCCTGCAGGACCACTACCCAACGTCACCAGACAGGAGGGTCCAGACATCTCCCCCCCACCCACAGAAGAGGCCCACAGTGATGACAGCAGCTCTGTCCAACTGGATCCAGATGACCAGCCCGGACCATCGTTTGCTTCAGGACAGTCGGTTCCCCACACGCAGTCACAGGCCACCACAGACCTTCCACCCTCTGGTAACACCAGCACAGCACCCACCCAGCGGGCCCATACCTCTGTACCCAGGACACGTCAATCAGCTGTGTGTCAACCACTACAGGGAACCCAGGATAACCCACCACCCCAACAACAACAGGGTCCTGGGGGCAGTGTAGTGGGCACACGGTCCAGGGGACGGAGGCCCAGGAACACAGAGGAACTGGGAGGGCTGCTGTGCGACAGGGGGCGGACAGGCCTAGGGAACCCACTCTCCACGAGGGCCTCTCCTTCATCATGGGAGCCTACCACCACTCCCAGGAGACGATGGCAATGGTACTGGCCAAGTTTCAGGAGACCCAGCGCCTGCAGGAGGAACAGAATTTGGGGTTCAGGGAGGAACGCAGAACCATCAGCACCGCCCTGGGAACTATCGTAGGGGTGCTGAAGGAGATACTTAACACCAGGAGGGACACTGTGGCACTCCAAGGGGCCCCTGACACTAGCATGGACGAAGAACTGCCCACCACCTCCACCGGCGCTAGTGGACAGGAGGCACCGCCACAGGACCACCACACCAGCACCCTGACCCTTGCCTACGGAGAACCACCCCGCAAACGGTCCCTGAGATCCAGGAACAAGACAGAGCACGATGCCAAGACCCCCACCAAGAAATGAGACCACCCTGATTGTCATCCTACTGTCCCACTTTGTAACCCTGTCCATATTGGAACTGCCCCAGCTCCACTTCCTATGCCTATAGGGGCAATGCACCTGTGAGACTAATAGACTGGACTCTGCCATGGACATTCCTCCACCATCACCCCTCACCATTTTACAACCCCCCTCCAATATTTAGCACTGCAATAAACACCCTTGAAGTACAAAACAATCTTGAGTCAGTCTGTGATTTTGAAAATGTGTATTAGCAATGACAGTGACAAAATGCGTTCTCAAATGTAATGTCAACATACCTATGTCAGACATCTCAAGTCCATGAGGAATCTAAGCAGATAACACACGTTGGAAACCACACCTGTGAAACCGTTATGGAAATGTACAACTCAGTTACCATATACTGATTGAAATCGACAGACAGGATAGAGGTAGAAGTGTGAAAGTACTTGTAGTAGGCAGGAATGTGTTCTCACCTGTATGTCACTGGAAATATTGCTGGATGACTGAGTCCCTGTTGTCAATGTCTTCTTCCTCTGCTTCCTCCTCATCACTGTCCACAAGCTCCACAGCTGCCACAACACCGTCATCTGGACCATCCTCCTGCAGAAAAGGCACCTGTCGTCGCAAAGCCAACTAGTGAAGCATACAGCAGGCCACGATGATCTGGCACACCTTCCTTGGTGAGTAGAATAGGGAACCACCTGTCATATGGAGGCACCTGAACCTGGCCTTCAGGAGGTCGAGGGTGCGTTCGATCACCCTCCTAGTCTGCCCATGGGCCTCATTGTAGCGTTCCTCTGCCCTGGTCCTGGGATTACTCACTGGGGTCAGTAGCCATGACAGGCTGGGGTAACCAGAGTCCCCTAATAGCCATACCCGGTGCCTCTGGAGTTGACCCATCACATAAGGGATGCTGCTTTTCCGCAGGATGTAGGCGTCATGCACAGAGCCAGGGAACATAGCATTTACCTGGGAGATGTACTGGTCTGCCAAACATACCATCTGTACATTCATGGAATGATAACTCTTCCGGTCCCTGTACACCTTTTCACTCCTGTGGGGGGGGGGGGGTCAGAGCTACATGGGTCCCATCAATGGCACCTATGATGTTGGGGATATGTCCAAGGGCATAGAAGTCACCTTTAACTGTAGGCAAATCCTCCACCTGAGGGAAAACGATGTAGCTCTGCATGTGTTTCAGCAGGGCAGACAACACTCTGGACAACACGTTGGAAGACATAGGCTGGGACATCCCTGATGCCATGGCCACTGTTGTTTGAAATGACCCACTTGCAAGGAAATGGAGCACTGATAGCACCTGCACTTGAGGGGGGATCCCTGTGGGATGGCGGATTGCTAACATCAGGTCTGGCTCCAACTGGGTACACAACTCCTAGATTGAGGCACGGTCAAACCCGTAGGTGATGATCAAATGTCGCTCCTCCATTGTCAACAGTTCCACCAGTGGTCGGTACACCGGAGGATTCCGCCATCTCCTCACATGTCCCAGCGGACGGTGCCTAGGAAGGAAAACAGTGACCACAGACTCAAACAACTCAGAGGTATGTACCCACAGTCTACACAGAACACCATTCATACACAGAATCTGGCTTGTATTTGTGTTGTGCAACAAGGCCTAGGTCTGTGTGACGCAGTTGTGAATCAGGCCATGTGGGCCCTTGAAATGGTGGCTGCCTGACCTCTAAAGTGGGACAATGGGATGTGAGGTAACTGCGCTGGCATTCTACACCGTCGGGGTAGACGGTCGCAGACCGCGGCACAATGCTGCATTGGTTAACATTGGACCCTTTGGGTCCCAGGAGCCAATGACGATGTACGTCGGCGGTGATGGTACGCACCGCCGCGGACGTGACCGCCGCGGACGTGACCACCATGTTCTAGCTGTTCAATCACTCGATACCTGATTTTCAACAGGAGAGGACCTACACTGCAAGTGCTGCTGTGACCTCGGTCTGGAAGAGACAATGGCTTGTGCGTCTGGGGAAAGGGCCTCTGCCTTCACTGCAGAGGAGTTGGAGAAGCTCGTGGACGGGGCCCTCCCCCAGTACACGCTACTCTACGGTCCTCCAGACCAACAGGTAAGTACACAGGGAGCACGTTGTATGGGCTATGTCTGTGTGGAGAGGGCTGGTTGTAAGAATGAAGGGGGCACAGTTCTGCGTGCATGAAGGACTGTGAATGCATGTGCCACATGGCAAGGCTAGGGATGTGGGCCACTCACTTCGACAGTGCAGTTGGTAATGACTTCTCTTCTTCCCCTGAACATTTCATGTAGGTCAGCGCCCACCAGAAGAAGGATTTTTGGCGTGCCATCGCCAAGGATGTCCGGACCCTGGGGTCAACCACAGACGGAGCACCCACTGCTGGAAAAGATGGAAGGACATTCGCCGCTGGAGCAAGAAGACGGCGGAGGCTCAGCTGGGGATGGTCTCCCAACGTGGGAGGGGTGCCCGTCGAACCAAGGCCCCCCTGAAGTTCCGGATCCTGGCGGTGGCCTACCCTGAGTTGGATGGGCGCTTGAGTGCATCACAGCAGACCCAAGGGGGTGAGTACAACATCATTCAGCGGACTCTGCGCACGCAGTGAAGGTGTCTGGGTGGGGGAGGAGGGCTGTGGGTTTCCCTAGGCCAGGGCGAGTTCCGTAGGCTAGGCCCCTCCGTAATGCAGGCCATGTGGCACCCCAGCCCACCTCTGTAGAATGCCAAGTACAGGTATACATGCCCCTGTGTCATCTATGTGTGCATATGTTGACCATAGCCATGTAGGACATATCCCAGGAATTGCATCTGTAGAGCCCAACAGCGCGGCGTAGTGCAAGGGGCTGCTGTGTCTGTATTGTCCGCCAACGGTAGCGGTAAGCCATGAACTCAACCTGTCTTTCTTCTGTCACCCCCCCCCTTTTTGTGGTCTCCCTGTTCTTGTGTGCATCAGCATCATCAGGTGGGGGTACAGTGGCACCGGAGCACGAGGGAGCTGCATCCCACATGGCCATGGAGGGCCACACCACGGACTCGGAATACACCAGTGGGATGGAGGGTGAGGGGAGCTTCATGGCGGTCACAGGATCTGCAACCAGCAACACGGACTCGTCCTCCGATGGGAGCTCACTTGTGGTGGCGGCGAAATCTGTGCCCCCCACTTCTACAAGTACAGCCGCCACTCCCCCAACCAGCATCGCCCTCCCAGCAGCCCCTCAGCCTTCGCCCGTGCCCGCTCACCCAGGAGGGTGGGCATCACCTTCGCCCCAGGCACCTCAGCCCCTGCCCCTGTCACCTCTGCTGCCCTCAGTGAGGAGGCCATTGACCTCCTCAGGTCACTCACTGTTGGGCAGTCTACCATTTTGAATGCCATCCAGGGTGTAGAAAGGGAATTGCAACACACAAATGCATTCCTGAAGGGCATTCATTCTGGTCAGGCTGCCCTTCATCGAACCCTGCAAACTCTGGCCTCAGCACTGATGGCAGCCATTGTCCCTGTCTCTAGCCTCCCCCCTCCAACTTCCTCCACCCAGACCCAATCCCCTGTACCCCAACCTATCCCAAGCACACCATCAGACCAGCATGCACACATGTCAACACACAAGGGATGCTCAGGCAAACATAAGCACCACACATCCCACAGGCACTGACGCAAGCATCACACACATACAGACACAGAAACATCCACTGCCTCCACTGTGTCCCCCTCTTCGTCGTCTCCCTCCTCCCTCCCAGTCTCGTCTACACTCTCACCTGCATGCACTACCACTACAGCCACTACGTCCTGCACCAGCACACCCACCAGCACACCCCGCTCACGTGCACTCACCACCCCCACTACCATTTACACGTCCCCTGTGTCCTCTCCCAGTGTGTCTGTGATTCCCCCTCCCAAGATACACAAACGCAGGCATACACCCACCCAACAGCCATCCACCTCACGACAGCCTCCAGCGCATGCACCTTCACCCAAAGTCACCAAACGTACACCTCCTACAACCACTACCTCTTCCTCCACTCCCAAACCCCCTCCAGCTACCCGTCCCAGTGTTCCTAAGAAACTTTTCCTGACCAAGCTTGACCTCTTTCCCACCCCCCCTCTAAATCACAGGTCCCGTACTAGCACCTCAGCCAAAAAATTTCCGGGACCAGTGGTGTCTGTTGTTACAGGTATGTGGAGTGCACCGGGCACCAGGCCAGCCAGTGTGACACGGAGCCACAGCACAGCCAGTCCCCCCCCTGTGAAGCACCAGAAATTGGACAGTGCCCGGCGGGAGAGGTTGAAGACTCCAGCCAGCAAAGCCGCTCACAAGGGTCCCGGGGGGAGTGTCGACTCAGCTGTGACTCCTCCCAAGGTGGGGAAGGGGCAGAAGAAATCACCAAAGTCTGGGAGGAGCAGCACGGCGGAGAAGACCGCCATCATCCCAGCTGTCCAGGAGGCCACCGCCAGCCCAATCGTCACTGGCTAGGAGGCCACCGCCAGAGTCAGTGCCCAGGAGGGCAGCCCGATCATCACTGGCCAGGAGGCCACCGCCAGAGTCAGGGCCCAGGAGAGCAGCCCGATCGTCATTGGCCAGGAGGCCACCGCCAGAGTCAGTGCCCAGGAGGCCACCACCAGCCACAGCCCAGCTGCCCAGGAGGGCCACGGCAGCCACAGCCCAGCTGCCCAATGAAGGACCGCCAGCCCCAGCCCAGCTGGGCAATGAAGGACCGCCATGGCAAGCACCGCTGAACTGGTCAGAAACTGCAAACTCAAGCACCGCTGAAATGGGCAAAGACCGCCAACTCAAGCCCCGCTAGCCCATGGGCGGCAGGGGCAGTGACGCAACTTGGACCGTCACGGGGTGAGTGATGCACTCTGGGCACCAGTCCCCCTCCAGTACCAGTGGAAACAGCATCCACTCCGTCTGTCATTAACAGGCTGAAGCACTCTGGGCACAAGTCACCCTCCAGAACCAGTGGAGACATGCATCCACTACCTCTGTCCTTCACAGGATGAAGCACTCTGGGCACCAGTCCCCCTCCAGAACCAGTGGAGAACAGCATCCACTCCCTCTGTCCTTCACAGGATGAAGCACTCTGGGCACCAGTCCCCCTCCAGAACCAGTGGAGACTGTTATCTACCACCCACTGGAGAGACTTGAGAGACTGTGGCTTTGTACTCCCCAGGATGGTACAGTGGGCAAACCACCCACTGTAGAGACTTGAGAGACTGTGGCTTTGCACTCCCCAGGATGGTACAGTGGGCAAACCACCCACTGTAGAGACTTGAGAGACTGTGGCTTTGCACTCCCCAGGATGGTACAGTGGGCAACCCACCCACTGTAGAGTCTTGAGAGACTGTGGCTTTGCACATATGGGCGTATGTGAGGGAGATGTGCATTGCATGCAGTGTAGAGTGGCATGTGGCTTATGTGTTGTGGTCTATATATCTGTGTTTGCCTGTCCATGTATGTTTGATGTTGTGTTTGTATTTTTTGTACTACACGTTTGTTGTGTTGGGTGTGTTAAGATTTGTATGGTATCTTACTTACAAGTAGGCCATTGCCATATTGTCCATCCTGGAATTGTAGGTTTATAGTGGAGTGCCTGAAGATGTAAACATCATGAACGCTTCCGGGATCTTTAGCAAGGATGTTTGTGATAATTTTACAATTGTCTACAATGGTCTGCACATTGATGGAGTGAGTATGTTTGCAGTTCCTGTAGAGGTGTTCGGTTACTGCAGGAGGGACAAGTTGAACATGGATGCTCTCTATTGCATCCAGCACATGCAGGAAGCCAGCAATTTGGTAGAAACCTTGCTTGGTCTCCTGTTGTAGTTCCTGGGTGTTGGTAAACCAGATGTAGTGGATTGTGAGTCTGAAGATGGCATCCAGAACCTTCGTAAGGAAGGCAGAGAGGGACGGTTGTGAGATCCCACCCACATGTGTGGCAATTGTCTGCAACAAACCTGATGCCAGCAAGTGGAGGACTGCCAGGAGCTTGGTCATGGGTGAAATTGCTGTGTGACTCTGTACTCTTGCTGTGGTGTCTGGCACGATGTGGTGGAACAGGCGTACAATGGACTCACACCTCAGAAAGTAGTTCTCTTCTTCCCTGAGGGCTAGGATGCTTGCACGCTGGTGAAAGAGTTTCTCCCTTCTTCTATGCTGAGTTTGTGACTGCTGTGGTGGTGTTTGCTGTTGCTGTGGTGTTGCTGGTAGGACTTGGCATCATCGCTGTCATCTTCTACGGGTGCCAAGCTGTACGATTAACACTTCCATGGTGTCCTGTTGCTTTACAATGGTCCCTCTGTGTGTTTCCCTTATGTAGTAGTGTATGGGTCTCATTTTAATGCCTGGTCTCACCAGTGTTAAAATTTTGTCACTAATTGGAGTTAGCGTCATTTTTTTGGAGCCCGTCTTTTGCATGTGTCATTTTTCCATCGGGTGTAAATTTGGCACTAGCAGCCCAGCATCATTTTTCAGAAGGGAGCACCTACCTTGCATATCGTTGTCCGTAAACGACACAAGGTGGGGTGACACTCCCAAAAAATTACGCTATGTCAGAAAAGTTGACGCTCAACTGCTCTAGAAACACAATCTAAACATGTTGTTAAGTTAACGTTGCTTTTGCATTAAAAAAATGCCGCAAACGTGGCACTAACTTTTTTTTAATCTGAGCCTAAGCCTTTTCTTTTCACATTTTTAGATTCTCGCTAACGGTACTTGCAAAACTAAATGGCATTTTGAAATTATACACTTTTCAGTAACACTTTCATTTACATACCTTTTAAAGGGGCATAATGGCTTAAAATTTCGCTGTTATGCTAATACTCGTTTAGGGTGTCTAGTTCAATTAAAAAATGAACTCGGAAGTCTATTCTGACGAAAATGATTCCCACCAGTGCACTTTACTCTTTTGCTCTGCATCCATCCTCAGTTCAAAGAAATGTGGAACAAGCGATTAGACCATCACAGGTGGTGCTCAGAGTCATCTGAATATTCCACATAGACAGTTGATTTTAAGAGAGTGCCGGGATTCAAGACACGTTGAGTTGAAGAAAAGAGCATTGATTGCTATTTTTATTGAATGATCGGACACAGCTCTCAAAAATATGAAAATAATGTTAACAAATTCGACATGAAGCTGCTAGTTAAATGTCCATTTGGTTTTGCGTGGTAACTCCTGCAAAAGTTAATCTTCTGAAGTAGAGGGCTATAAGAATGACGCAGCTACACAGAACCATTTAAAATGCATGTAACAAGTGAATAACTTGATATTTTGTGAACATCAGGGAATTATAGTGTGAGTACGCTAGTGATCTGCTCTACTAATATGAAGAACTAAAGAGAATGCACGATCCATTCAGATGTAAGTCTAAAAAGACTGAAGGAAAGGAGGGAACAGCTACAGAGTATTTAATATCTCACAAACTATGTGCACAGATGAATGAGAAAATTACATATTTGCATCACCATTCTGCTGACGCCTGAGGGAAAAATGAATGGACCTCTTAACTGATGCAAACATCTTTTAATGTCCTTTCTCTTAGTTTTACTGGTGAACTCTTGAAATCTGGATAGGGAGGTTTTCAATTTTTACTTAGACCTTGGATTATTCTTTCTGAAAACGGACATTGTTGACACAGGAGGTTGTCATGTTTTTTTTTACGTTTTGCGGCTGGTCTTTTGTTGGTTAAGCAAGTTTCTTTCACGAAGTGGAAGCCAACTAGCGCACACCACATATTGGTTAACATAAGTGGTTTGCTAAACTGATTATTGCCTACACAGTATCCCTGTTGGAGTTCCATAATTTTCCTTTTCTGCGTGGTCACCCCAGATGTTCACCTTGATGTGGACCTTACTTTGGCCGGTAATCGCACTCTCTGCTCTGTGACACTGGTGTTCAGTGCCACAGTGCATGGTTTTACTCAATTGGTCTATTTAACTGTAAGACCACTGTAGCTAGAGCAGAGGTTGCACCTATTGTGTAAAAGTCATAAGTGAGCTGCAGTGTGCATTTACACCACCCACATTTCTGACAAGAATATCTGTCTGCCAAGAGCAACACTGTCCTCTGTCTGGGCTGCAGTTTAAAAGCATTGCAGTAACCCATGGCAAGAGATATATTTGACATAAATAACAGCCTATTTCTAGATTTTAAGTAATCCCCCCTAAAGATTGCATTTTAAGCCCACGTGGGAGAGTGCCTAATATATAATAAAAAGTGACACACTATATATTTAGAAAGTTTGCCCTCCCGATGATGAGTGAAAATGGGCAAAAACTGGTGTAGATTCAGCTGCATTTTCCGTGAAACAGGCCTAGGTGTGATTAAAATATTTTTTTCTACATATTTGCCCTGGAAAAACACTTGCAAAGTCCTTCAGTTATTTTCTTCTTAAGTTTCAAAATCAGATTTTTTGGTGATATCCGATTTTAATAACCAAAGTGGAAAACAAACTTTATCAAACCTGTTCTGCCATTTATTACACCTCCAGAGCTGCATCATCAAAATATTTATTCAGTTTATACTAACCCATAAGAGGCATTAACAGCATAAAACAAAGGCAAAGCCAAGAATAAAAACATTTACATCCAGTGAATTAAGAATATATACAAGTTTTAAATGAAATGAAAAAAACAAACCAATGCATTCAGACGGAATCAGCGCTATTTGTTCTTGCCCTGGGGACTTGTACCGTAAAACAATACATCAGTAAAAGTTGTCCGTGCATATTCCAGTACAATTCATCAATCCACCCTCTTCCTTTGGTTAATTACTGCAATTAGAAATTCAAAAACAGATTGTCAGACAACTTCAGATTGTAACAGCTGCAAATGTTCCATGGCCTCCTTGCATATCCTCATCTGCTGCAATACACTACCCTGCTTTGGAGAGTTAACATGTTGTCAACACAAGAAGCCCCTGCTTCAGAGATATAGGTATATGTTTTCCAGTTGTAACCCCTGTCTAGGGGTATTGGACCAGCTATTCTCTGGGTTCAGCGGTGCTGTCATTTGCTGTGTCTCCTATGCTGTAAAAATAGGAGACACCTTATGTAAACAACCAAGATGATGACACTGGATGTTCACTCCATTGGCACAGGCTTCTCATTAAAGATTTGCTCATGTGTCAGGTTGGGAGCGGGGAGGAATGTCCATCTGATCTTCATTGAGACCAGCTCATTAGCTAAGGATTGCTACTGATAATAGTCAGAACTACGGTGGGAAATACCATTGCCTGCCGTGGCGACGGTGAACAGAAGACCGCCATTGGCGGTGAACAGAAACCCGCCATATAATGATGCCAAAAACAGAAACCTCCAAAAATTCTGCTACTTCCAGCCACTGTCAGGGCCCTTGATGGCAGAAAGGCTGCTCACCCCACCCCGCCACCACCAAGCAGACAAATCCCCGTCCTCCAAACAATTATGCACAAATCACAGAGGCTGATAGTGAATGTCAAACGACCATTGGTGGTACGGACCGCCACAGCAGGCAATGGTACACAACAGCAAGAAAAGCACACATTGGCAAGTTTGAAATCCACACACCTGACACACATCCACAACACTATAAAACGCTCACATACACACCCCACAGTCCTTTGCATCGCCAATAAGACAATTGAGACTAACACACATACACTGAATGCAACATCACACAAGTCACACACCCAACCACACAACATCACCCTCGCCGATATCCACACAACACACCACCCACAACACACACCATGGCACCCCCTAAATACCCACACTTCACAGACAAGGAGCTAAGAACAATGGTGGACGAAATACTGAAGGTCGAGCCACAAATCTTCGGGGCATAGGTCCAGCACACACCCATTGCCAGGAAGATGGAGTTATGGCAGACAATTGTTAGCAAGGTCAACGCAGGGGGAAACCATCCACGCACAAGGGACAACATCTGCAAGAGATGGAAGACCTGCGCAGGAAGGTGAGGTCGATGGCATCCAGGCACAACATTGCGGTACAGAACACTGGGGGAGGACCCACACCTACACCCTCCAACTACACTGACTGGGAGGAAAAGGTACTGGCCATCCTGCATCCTGAGGGCCTCACTGGACTCACTGGAGGAATGGGGACAGGTAAGTCATCTACAATTACTCCATATCCACTACACCTGTAATGCATGCACCACCCCATCCCTCCAACTACCACTGGGACCACTACCCCACCCAGACAAAAATCACTACATCCAGTTACCCTGATGCCCACAAACCCACCAACAGGCCCACATCCCTTCCCCTGTGCACAGCCACCTACTGCTGCAGGAAATCACAATGGTACCACTGCACCCACAATGCACCTCCATATCCCATGCAAAATGCAATGGCAACCCCACAATAGGTCCCTGCATGGCCCAACAGGGGAAGAAACAGCACAAAATAGGGCAGAGCTGTGCATCCTTATTCAAATTAGTACATGTAACATACATGTCCATTCTCCTCCACAGGCACCACCACCCATGCCACCCTGACAGAAAGGCCAAGGAATGTCATCGCCCCACATGGAGACAGAAGCCTCTCTCAGGACACTGGAGAGGGAAGTGTGGACAGTGAGGAATACCCTGGCCTGTCACACAGTCCTGGACTGTTACCCTCCAGCAGCCCCACCGAGGACACCACTGACACCCCTACCACCCAGCCACCAACAACAACTCTGGCCAAACAACCCCCACCAGTGTCTCCGGGCCACAGACTGGTGGAACACAAGTACAGAGGCCAGAGTCCCCACCTACTAACAGGCAGGATGACGATGGCTCCAGTGCAAGTGGTACTGCCAGACCTGTGCAGGGGACATAGGCACAGGGGGCTAGGCCCAGTGGGAGGGCATCAGTGGCCCATGGGGGATGCCAAAGGATTGATGCTGCAGCCCAGGAGGGGATCTCTAAGGTCCTGGGAGCATACCACCATACAAAAGACAGGATGGGAGAGATCCTGGCCACCCTGTAACAGAGTCAAAGGCTGCAGATAGCCCAACATCAAGAGACCATGTAGCAGTGAAAACAACTGAATGCCACCGTGGCCACTATTGCACGGGTGCTGCAGCACCACTACCTATCCCATCCTGAGACCCCCACAAACATGAAAGCCCCTACCACTGCCCAGGACACAGACCAGCCCTCAACATCAGCAGCAGCAACTGGACTGTTAGCACTGACAGAGGACACACAGGAGACCAGCACCCCTCCCAGGCAGCCCAGCACCATACACTCAAACGGTCCCTCAGACCCAGATATGGCACAGGAACAACTGCCAAGACCAAGGCCCCCATTAAGAAGTGACTCTGACATGGACTGTCTCCCACGTGTGCCACTGTGTTGCCATCCTCGCCAGCCAATCGCAACTTAACAACTTGCAAGGGACAGATGGACCTATGCCCACTGCCAACAATCGCCGAGCACATGTACCTAGTATGGACATCCACCATTATCCCGTATCTCTGTAAAGCGTACCAATGCATTTATAACACCAAATAAAACACATGTTCACCAATTTGTATGTCCCCTGTCATAATGTTGAATCAATTGTGAATGTGAATGCATTTGCCAGTCACTTCCATAATCAGACCTTCATTGCAGGAATGATTCCACACGCACAACATTGTCTGGAGTAAACATAAATGTACACCATGTTTGTTTTCATGGCACATGCACCGGATCCGTGCATTTAAGTATTCCATTGAGTGTGCTGCTGTGTCCTGACTCTGGTTACTCAAATTGCACGAGTCACAGGGGAAAGGGCCCGGGCCTTCACCACGGAGGAGCTGGAGAAGCTGGTGGACGGGGTCCTACCCCTGTATGCCAAGTTATGTGGGCGACCAGAAATACAGGTGAGTAGGCGGATGACATGCATGGATGTGTGTGATGGTGGTGGGTGCCTGTGTGCATGTGTGGTCGGTATGTACCTGCACAGGTGTAGATTGTGTGGCAAGTACCATGTGTGAGGTGGTGAAAAGATCTTGTGAAGTGTCCGTACCATAGGAGATGTATAGTTAGCCATAGCCTGAACTCTGTTTTTCTTTTATGTGTCCCATACAGGTCAGCCCCCATCAGAAGAAGGCACTCTGGCAGGCCATCGCCAGGAAGGTGCGGCCCCTAGGGGTCTACAACCGGCGTAGCACCCACTGCAGGAAGCAATAGGAGGATCTGCGGCGCTGGGCCAGGAAGATCTGCGAGGCCCAGCCAGGGAAGTGCTCCCAATGAGGACGGGGTGCCTGTGGACCTTGGCCCCCCCTAATGTGCTGCATTCTGGCCGGTGGCATATCCAGAATTGGATGGTCGCTTGAAGACTGAACAGCAGCCACAAGGGGGTGAGTACCAACACAATTTCATGCCTCTTTGATGGATGTCTGAGGGTGCTGTATTATGTATGCTGTCTAGTTCCAGGGGACTCTGACAGGTGTCTACCAGCAGTCCTGCCCCCATGGGCAATGGGATGATTAGGGGCAGGTCTGACAGTTTATCAGGTCCTTGTGTCATGTGGGAGAAGAGTTATATGCTATGGTTGTGGCCAGTAGTCAGGGGCATAGGCATGACTAAAGTTGGAGGTGCTGTGTGTAGGTGTGTAACCTGGGTGGGAGTGTGTGTGCACCAAGTTTGTACATCCATTCAGGTATTCACAGATATCTCTCATGTTTTGTCTCCCCACCCCTGTACTCTTGTGTTGTCTGTGTACATCAGCATCATCTGGCGAGGGGACAGTGGCATTGGCGAGTGGGGATGCGGCAGCCCACAGTTCCAAGGAGGCAGAGTCTACCAACGCCAAAAGGGACCAGTGTGTTGGATGGTGAGGGGAGTAGCACGGGGGAGGCCACTACCACTGGAGGTAGTGACTCTGATATCTCCTCCGATGGGAGCTCCCTGGTGGTGGCTGGCCCTAGTGGGCCCACCCATTCTGTGTCATCCTTTGCCACCCCCACACCATCATTGCCCTCCCAGTTGCTCCCCACCCAGTTGCCCGTGCCCACTCACCCAGAAGGGTGGGCGTCTCCTTCGCCCCAGGCACCTCATCCCCTACCCCAGTCATCCCTGCTGCCCTCACGGAGGAGGCTATTGACCTCCTGAGGATCATCTCTGTAGGGCGAACAACCATTGTGAATGCCATCCAGAGGCTAGCATCCCAGTTGCAACAATGCAGTGCATACCTGGAAGACATTCACAGTGCCATGTCTTGTCTACAGAGATCTTTTCAGGCTCTGGCCTGCTCTTTGATGGCAGCCAGTGTCCCTGGTCTTTCCGTACCCCCTCCAACCACCTCTGCCCCTTCCAGCACCCCACTCCCTTCACCCATCCCAAGCACATGTTCAGACAGCCATGCACACAGATCAACACACAAGAAGCACACAGAGAAACACAAGCACCACACTTCCCACCACAGGCATGCACACAGCCAACGTACAAAGGCACACACAACAGCATCCAGTTCCCCCAGTGTGTCCACCTCTCCCACCTCCCTGTCTGGCACCTCAACATGTACACCCCCAAGCACTGCACCCTCAGTCACTGTTGCTGGCCCCATTCTTGCAATCACCACAACATCAGACATCCAGTCATCCTCGCCAGACACCACACCTGCACTCACCACAACGACATTGATTGACACATGTAGCACACTCACCAGACCTGCAGACACTCAGACAACATCCATTTACACTGGCAGCCTGTCTTGTCCCACTGTGTCCACCCCCTCCTCCCAAAACAATCAAAGGTTCCCAGACACCCACTCAACACACATCCACCACACCTCAAACATACTGTACAGGCACCTGCATTCATGTCCAGCACACCTATACCAGTTACTAGCACTCCCTCTACCTCCACTCCCACACCTTCCTCCATGTCCACCCCAACTGCCCCTAAAAACTTTTCCTGTCCCGTGTTGACCTTTTCGAACCCACTGGCCCACCCCGTCTCGTCCCTAAACGTGCCGACCTCATTGCCCTGTCCACTCCTTCCACATCTAAGTCTGCCCCAGTCCGCCCTTCACATTCCCGTGCCCCTTCCCCAGAGAGGAAGATGCCCGTGCTGCCCCAGGTCCATCTGCCACCCCCTGGTCCAAGCCCACTCCCCCGCCTTCCAAGAGCAAACCCAAGCCTCTTCCACCTCTCAAACGTAAGCCCAAACAACCCCTCCCAGACCTAAGTCCCCGCCCCTGCAACCCCCGCCCCTATTCCCTGAGGTGCCTGGCTGCCCCATTGATGTCCCTTTATGGTGGAGTACCATGTGCACATGTGGAGTCAAGTTCTAGCCATTTGGGCCCTTCAGACTCGCAAATGGCCGTATTTGGAAATTGCATTTTTCATTTATTTATTTTAAGTTTGTGTGCCCAGTGTTGCTGGTCGCACACTCAGGAGACCTGGTTCATTGTTTCATTGTGGGAGTGATGTGTGCACATGTGTGTGCTTTGGGAAGGTTATATTGGCCTTGTGTCAGGTAAGTACCTCTTGTTCTGGTGTGTATGGCTTGTGATGGTGTGAGGGGTTGGGGGTGCGTTGCAGGGTTGGTGTGTAACTGTGCCCTTTCGTCACTTGTTTAGTAGGTTGCGGTACCTACCGTTGTCGTCTTTGCTGGCAGTCACGGTCGTAGAGCTATATAGCAAGGAGCAGCACTGGCATGATTTCCAATTCTATCTCCATGTCTGCTTCGGTGTGTTGTGTGTGCCTACGGTGAGTGTTTCCTTTATATTTAGTTTGTGGCGGCGGTTCCCGCCGCAGAACTGACAGCAGTCTTGTGCTTCCTTATTTGTTGGGTGATTGGGGCCTTTCTGTCGGCCTGTGGGCAGCCTCTTCCGTCGATGTTGGCACTCCTACGCTTGCAGTGTGTGGTTTTCACGCTTGCTGTTTCTCATGTGCTTCATTATTTGGCAGTCCGGACTGCCAGCCTGTTGGCGGTAGTTACCACCCCGCCGGCATTATGGTATTTACCACCATGTTCATAATGAGGGCCTACTTATCGTATTTGTTTCACATCCCTGCTTAGTTATTGGTCCTCTGTTGAATAAAAGCACTCAAACATTTTATGTCTCAATAAATGTAATAAGGTATTCCAGTGTTATCCAGTGGGAGAGGTAGGAGTCACTCTAGAGAAAAGCACATCTAGAAGTTTGAGTGGTGGTGGTGTCATAGCATTGGAGTGGTTACAGATGGAAATGCTTTAAATCACTTGAAACACATGTGAAATGCCATGACTGTAAATGGAAAGCTTAGACAACAAACGGTAACCTAAAAATTGCAAATAGCCAATGGCTGAAGGAGACTGAGCAAAATCTCATTTGCCTTTACTGCATTTATTTGTCAGTAGCTAAGATCTAAAATGGTTTACAATCAATTTAGCAAAACCCTGTAATGACACTAGTTCAAGGTACTGGGAAGAAAGAAATGTTAATTAAAATCCACACCCTATGTCAACTCTCAATGCACATTAGTAACTCTGTGTATTCACCTGTGTATTTTGTTTATAAGAAATGGGAACAACAAAGAAATACTTAATATGTATAGCATAATTCTGTCTGCACATGATTTTTATCAACCACTACTGTTTAATGTTTTTCAATTTTTTCAAACACAAAGCTGGGTGTTATATACTGTGGTTAAAGTCATCCTTTTTTGCCTAATCATCCCGAACGTTTGGACTGATACTTGTGTCTACTGAATCTGACTGTGCCCTGGGAACTGCTAACCAGTCCCAGGGCAAGTGCTCAGTGTAAAATGTCATATGCAAATTAGACCTAATTATGATTGGCTCTGACAACCTACCTTTAAGCCCCTAGTATATGGGAGGTTTAGGGACCCCAGTACAGATAGTGCACCCATAGGTGCACTGCTGTGGTGTCCAGTGTCATTGTAAAGGCAGACCTGCTTTGCTGGCTGCTCTTAAGTTAAAATTAACACAAAATTCGACTTTGGAATTAAAAGTATTTCCAAAATCTCATACTACCTTATTTTTGCATATAAGACACCCCTAAGGTCTGCCCTAAGTCCCCCCAGGATTGAGTGCAGTGTAAATATACGCAGGGACTTTATAAAAGATGTTTTAGAAACCCTGGTGAGGGAAAAAAGCTACATTTGTTTTCCCCATTGTAATCATTGGGCCCCATAGGATAACATTGGAGACTATGGCCCTCATCACTACATTGGCGATAAAAACTGCATACCGCCGAGGCAATGGCCACCAAAAGACTGTCGCCGCAGCTACCAACCGTCTGCCATATTATTACCAGAGCTGTCTTTCCGCCACAAGAAGGGTGGAAATCCGGCTGTGACCATACTGGCGAATGACAGTAAGGTGGCGCTGCTACTACCAGCAGCACCACGCCAGTAGACCGCCACCAGCTGTATTATGAGAACTAATACGGCCTGGTGGTGTTCTGCTGGCAGGCGATGCTGGCGGTAGCAGCGCCCCATCCCGTCTCCTGCCGGAAGACCCCCTGGATCCAGGTAAGTCGGGTCTCCGACAGGGGATGGGTGTGGGGGGTATTGTGTGTGGGGGGGGGTCTGCATGTATGTGTGTGTGTGATTGCGGGTGTGTGTTAAGTGTTGATTGCATGTGTGAATGTATGGAAGTGTGAGTGCATGTATGGTGAGAAATCATAATGCGTCTCTGCGTGTATGTTTGGAATTGTTTGCGGATGTGTTTGTGATTGGATGTATGCAAGCGTGTAGGTATGTGTGAATGAGTGTGTGTATGCATGTGTGTGTGTGTGTGAGTGAAGGGGCCGTAGATGTAGGGGGGAGTTAGGAGAGATAGTGGGTGGGGTTTGGGGGTCTTTGGAGAGGTGGGAGGGTTGGGGGCCCCCTATCAGTGACAGGGAAGAAATTCCCTGTCACTGATATGGCCTACTGTCAAACACCATGAAACCATGGTGGTAGGTGGGGTCATAACCCGGTAGGCGGCACAATGGGCGCAATTTCCAACATGAAATTTTTCCAAATAAAACATTTGACGCACCGTCTGAGACGCGGCTGAGAAACGACGCGCCGCCGGCTTTGCAGCTGAAATCTACTCTCCATCTGCATTGCAGCTGGAAGATCGATGCTCGTGGCTGGAGAACCGGCCCGCAACACTCGCTGACAAAGGCTGATAACATCACAACCTACTTAGCACGGTTTTGCTGATACCATGCAGCAGGAGTTTTTACGCAAACCCTGCTGGGCGCGAACAAACAATGCAAAGCTTTCCCGGACCCGAGGTGCCTGTCCGGATCGATGCATCGCTCTCCTGTGGAAAGGAAAAACGACGCATGCCGACCCAACCGGAAGAGGAGCGATGCACGGTTTTCTTGCAAGTGAGAAATCGATGCATCGCTGGCCTTTTCTGATGCACACTCGCCCATGCCATGTTATTTTGACGCAACCCAGGTACTTTTTCACCCTAACTGCGTTAGCAATGTTTACTAATGATTAAGACTCTTTTTTGCTTTTTAATTCATAACTTGACTTGTGTATGGTGGATTTTTTTGATTTTGGTCTTGTTTTGTTTAGATAAAATTAAATATTTTTCTAAACCTGTGTTGTGTCATTTTGTAGTGTTTTCACTGAGTTACTGTGTGTGTTGGTACAAATGCTTTACACCTAGACTCTGAAGTTAGGCCTGCCTGCTTGTTCCAAGCTACCAAGTGGGTGAACAGAGGTTAATTGAGGGTGATACTCCTTTAGCCTGACTAGAGAGAGGGTCCTTGCTTGGACAGGGGTTAACCTGACTGCCAATCAAAGACCTCATTTCTAACAATTGAGCTCTTGACTGGACCGAGTGGGGGTTTGTGGCCTATTGCTAAGTATAGGTACCTACCCGCACTTTCCAATAATCCACTTCCCAAAATATATATTTGGCTGTCCATCATTTCTGAGTGAAGATTCACACCTAGGGATGAACTTACATGTCTCTATCCCCTCAAATGAGGAGTGGATGCCTCCTGCAACAAAATTTGAATTTAAAGTTACTATCAGCAACTTTTCATCTACTTATGTTGGTTGCCATCACCAAATTAGAGGTCGCCATACAAAAACGTATAGAAAATGAATGCAAATAATTTAATGTATGATATAATTGTAAACTAATTTAAATTATTAGAGAACTGTAACTAATAAAATAAAGGAATAGCATTTAAAAGAACAATAACTCATCAAACTAAATGTGTAATAGATAATGAAATAAATTAAATGTTTGAAGTTGTAAACATCATAAACAACAATTAAAACTATCATCCGTTATTATATTTAAAAAAAAGGTTATATAACTTAATTTTAAATTAAGTTAGTTTATTATTAAATTATACAATGTATATTGTTACCACAAATATATGTGTATTGTTACCGCAAGCTTTGGGAAATGTGTAATTGTGGAGTGCTGCAGGATGAATGATGTGCTTTGTTGTGACTGTGAAAAAGAAGTGAGCAAATATACTATCAGCCACATCCTTTTTGTCCGCCCCACCCACTTAAGTGATAGTGTAGGTAAATCATGTGACTGTCTTTAGAAAACATAGATTAGTAATAATGTAATGGTATTTAGCTAAGTTAGTAATTCTGGAGTGCTGAGTGTGTTCTTTGCAAGAGCTCACGGTATAACATTTATGTATATGGAATCCTGGTGAATCCCACATTCTAGTCAATTTCCTCCTGTCTTCCTGGCACTTTTGGGTATCGTATATATATGTGTGTGTGTGTGTGTGTTTAGCCCCCCCTTACATGTGCTGAGCATTCTGGAAAAGTTAAAGTGTACCTTTTGAAAATTAAAGAGTTGTTAACAATTTATTGTACTGAAAAAAACAAGACAGCAGAAGCAATATTATTGTCCCAATATCCTTGAAGGTTAATATTGTTGCATTGAAAACTTTTTAAATATTAGAGCAAAATTGTCAAACTTGGGAAGAGAACAAAATAATTCAACAATCCTAATTTTGTATGAATCTAGGGCTGATACTGACATACAATTATTCCAGTGATTGTTCCTGACACAATGTATGTTAGACAGTTTGTTTTTCATTAGTGTTTATTAGAAATCGATTTTGAATCAGTCCAATTACTGTTTTGGCTGAGACAGGCACACGCAAACAATTGACATCACTTCCAGAAATGAGGAAAAATATCCTTAACGATCAGAGAATCATGATCTTGCAGAACCTCATGTGGACCCAAAAATGATCACTCAGATTAGACAATAAGCCGGGTGTTAGGACTCTGGTGTGAGAGCAGCTAAGTGTTATCCTTTCTCAATATCAGGAGAAGAGAATTGAGGGTTTTTAGGTTTGAGACTTCTATTTGGGCATTTTTTCAAGGATTTTCTTAGATAGTTCTTTTCCAAGACTCCAGCTTTGCTTTCGTGTTGCAAAGGTTTTTCACTTCTTTTTAGGATTTTGACCAGCCTGAGACTTGTGAAAGAAAACATGATTCATGCATAATCTAAATTTACATAAAAGGGCTATGGAGCTGAGGCAAGGCTTTTTGTACTGCCTTTTATCTCCTTGGGTCCCTCCAAGGGCATTGCGTATTAAAAAGAAGGTGGTTGAAAATACATTTTTTAGATGTCTTCTTTGCGTCCCCCAGATTACTTCCTCCTATGTAGTACAAGAAGAGCTGAGGGTAAGTTATCTCACTGGTATTATAGCTCCCCACCCCTTTTTATGTTGGGTTGACATCTTAGGTTGACATAAGGGCCAAAGGAGTACATCTAAATGGAGCGGTATTGCAAGACTGTTTGTCCCTTGACTTTGCTGTGCAAATTCCATGGCTTGAGTACATCAAGGTATCGTTTCAAATTATAGGAAGGGGGGATCTGTTTACTTGTCTTGGTAAGCTAGTTAAAGCAGACTGCAGCTGGGTTAGTGATACTTTTTAGAGACACAGACTACTGGGGAGAGTATCTGTGGCCCTCCAGAAAGTGTCGGGCGAGGCTATCTTTTGTTGAAAACCAACTTATCCACAGAACTCTATCTCACAGTTGTCATCTCTAACCATGCTCAATTCCTGCTGCCCAGATTTAGGGTAAATCTGTTGTCAAAGTTACTAGCAATTCCTCAGTGTTGGCAAGACACATCCTCTCTAGTACCCTCCGGCTACAAACAGGTGTCTCTGCAGGATACCATGCATTGTACTTGGCTCTGTAAGTTTTATGAGATGCATAGAAAGGCCTATTCAATCCCCCTTGTTCAGGTGCAAGATTTTAAACAAGGGCAACGTGCTCCTTTGGTTCTATATGCTCTCAGTGGGTACAGTTTTTTATGTTGCTAGTTTTTTAAAAGCTGCGGTTAGATCAAGGAATTCAATGGGATATTAACTTTTGTCCTGCACAGTTGTATTATCTGTTGATCACCTATGTATTTCTATCATTTAAACTGTTTGCATGGTGTTAATACTAGTGTACATTTGCTGTATGTTATGTATGCTCATTATGGTTTTTCGTATGACCGAGTAAAGCTGTTTTATGATGATGATTGCAGTCCTTCCCTATATCAAGAAGGAAATATCTAAATATTTCCCACAAATGTGCTGCAATTTCATTCATATTTTATTTGGGCCCATACTTATGCCATTGCAGTGAAACTAAATGCAGCAGTGTTGTTTGGAGCTATTGTACTAATAAACGCACATCCCTACTTTTATTGCTACAGTGCAAATATCACAGTCAAGTTTATGACCACAGTACAGCAAAATGGAAGAGAGAACAAATGGTTTGTTACTTTACAGATTGCATGAACGCTTATTTTACACAGTAAAACAACTTTCCTAGCAGTCATGAGGTCTCTGACCCTTTGACATTTCTCTCAATTAAGACTTGCCAAACTTTAGTGATCATATTGCTCAGCCAATTCACATAAGATTTTGAAAAACAGGATTGTAGTGCCTCATTGGATCTGCTCTAACTGGCTCCTATATCAAAAGACCACCTTGATCCCAGTCCATGAAAATCCTACAGTCATAAAATGCCCTCAAGCTTCATAAAAAGTATGCAAATGTACCATCTCAATATGTAGATACTGTTAACATAGCATGTATTCTCTTGATGTGTTGATATCTAAATCTGAAGGTGTGATTATGACATACATGTAAATGTGTATGTGGCATAAAACTGATGTCTGTGACATCAACGCTCAAGGTTTCAAACCTTGGAGTTAGTGGATTATGCAAATGCTTCTAAACTACTGTAACAAAGAATTTCCCTTCCAAATTCTTATCTTCCCTCAAATCTTGGTTAATATGTCAGGTACAGCATTCTAAAGGGCATGAACTATTTTTATCTAATCATTTTTACAACAAGATAAATGTATTGCATGTGTAGCACATTTAGAAAATTGTCATATTATTATTTAATTTTTCATAATCACCCATTTTTTTCTTAATTTGTTCACTGCATTTTTGTATTTCTTTACAGAGAGCAAATGTGATTTTGAACACAATAGTTGTGGATGGTTTGAAAGTTTCCGTTCAGATGGCTTTGATTGGATACGAAGTTCCAGCAGTGTTCTTCCTCCTCAAATTGAAAACCAGGCTCCATCCCGAGATCATACATACAATGACACACAAGGTAAGTAAGAGACTTTTTATACACATTGACTGATTTGTTATCTTTCAAGCAATGTGGAAGTATTCCAATTGTAAGTGCTTATACTAAATATTAGCTGTGGTGTTTTTATGTGTGATCCATCCATTCATCTCTCTAACTCTCTTTCTCTCTGTTAATGGTTTTTATTTTTTATTAAAAATGTGTTTCAAGTCACAGTGTGGAGTGTCTTTTATTGTAGTGACATAAATATAGTGAAGAGAGTGTCATAGACTCTAGTGTCATACAGTGGAGTATTGTAGAGTGGAATAGAGTGGAGTCGAGTGAGTGGTGTGACGTAGTGCACAGTTGAATAAAGTGCTATGCAGTGGAGTGGCATGGTGTATCATGGAGTGAAGCATCATAGGGTGGAGAGGCATATTGTGCAGTGTTGTGGCATTCCATAGTGTTGTACAGTGGATTGTTGTCAATTGGTGTGTCATGAAATTGAGTCAGTGAGAGTATCATTGAGTAGAATGTCATAACCTTTGGTTTTTTTCATTGAATGACATTTTTCTTTTTTTTTTTTAGTTTTTAATAAACGGTGTTTCATATTGTGAAGAGGAGTTGCTATGTTGAGTGTTGTACAGTACAATGGAGGAGAGTGTTATAAAGTCTGTTGTCATGGACTAGGGTATTCTAGATTGAACATTAGTAGAGTAGAGTGTAGTAGTGAATTGTACATTGTAGTAGTAAGGTGTTATATAGATTAGTGGCATGGTGTCTCATAAAGTCAAGTCAAGTATTGTAGACTAGGGCAGAAAGCTATACTGTGTAATGGCATGCGTAACAGTAAAGTGTGGTGTCATAGACTGTCATACAGGAGAGTAAATTGTTTTAGAGTAGAGTAGGGTAAAGTACAGTGTCATAGAGTGGGGTATCATCAAGTGGAATGTTGTAGAGTACAATGGAGGAGAGTGTCAAAGAGAAAAGTGCCATATGATATAGTGGAGTGTTGTATCCTAGAGAGATGTTCGGTGGGGTGTCATTGAGTGTAATACAGTGACATAGAGTAGATGGGTATAGAGTGGAGTAGAGTGACAGAGTGTAATATGGTGTTGTAGAGTGGAGTTGTATACAGTGGAGTAGAGTGTCGGACAGTGAAGCAGCATATAGCAGAGTATATTACAGTGGCATAGAGTGGGCTAAAGTGTAGTAGAATGGAGTATAGTGGAGAAGATAACACTGGCATGGGGTAGTGTAGAGGGGGTAAGGTGTCATAGAGTGGAGTGGCATGTTGTTGACTATAGTGAAGTTCAGTAGAGTGGAATGGCCTAGAATACTGTTGAGTAAAATGTCATAAAGTGGAGTATTTTGTACAGTAGAGTGTAGTGGGGTATTGTACAGCATTGGAAAGTGATGAGAGTAGAGTGGTATACGTTCTAGTTAATTTTAGAAGAGTGGAATGGTGTACAGTACAGTGCTGTAGAGTGTGGTACAGTGGATTATCATACGGTGTTATAGAGTACAATAACATTGAGTGGTGTAGAGTTGAGTGGCATACAGTGGAGTAATGGAGTAGAGTGTCAGAGTAGAGTGGAGTAAAATGGGGTGCAGTGGCATACAAAGAGTTGTATTCAGTGTTGTTTTATGGACTAGAGTATTGTAGAGTTGAATAGGTTGTTGTACAGTGGCATATAGTATAGTACAGCATTGTACGGTAAAGTGAAGGAGGAGAGACAGGAGTAAAGTGCAGAATGGCATACAGTGTAGTAGAGTGGAGTTGCATAGAGGGGATTGTTGTATAGTAGCACATAATGAGGTAAAGTCTAGTACAGTGGAGTGGTGTAACATGGTGTGGAGTAAAGTACAATAGAGTGTATTAATGTGTCATAGAGTGGCATGGATTGGAGTGTACTAGTGTAGTGTCAGCTGTAAACTGTTATAAATTGTAGTGGGATCTTGTACAGTAGTATCATACAGAAATGAGTTGTATAGTGGAATAGTGTTGTGCATAGGAGTGTATGGGCATAGAGTGGAATAGAAAGCCACAGAGTGCCATCAAGTATGGTAGACTTTTAGAGTGGAGTTCTATAGAGTGGAGGGGAATAGCATACAATGGAGAAGCCTAGATTGGAGTGGCATTCACTTTAGTGGCATAGATTGGATTACAATCAAGTGGAGCAGCATGCAGTGGAGTAGCACACATGGTAATACGGTACAATGAAGTATAGAGGAGTAGAATGGCATAGAGAGGAATAGCATAGCATAGAGTGGAGTGGTGTAGAGTAGAGCAGGGTTCAGTGGATTAATGTAGAGTGGGGTGGCTTGTATTGAAGTTGTGTGGGGAGGAGTAGAGGAAACTATTATAAATTGGAGTGGCATCTCAGACAGTTGAGTGCTGTGTCATACAGTTTTGAAAACTGTAAGAGTAAGGTAGAGTGTTATACAGCAGAGTGTATGGGCATAGAGTTGAGTGCAAATTTGGACAGTGAAGTGTTTGGGGATATAGTTAAGTAAGGTCAAGTAGAGTGGCACAGAGTGTAGTAGAGTTTTGTAGAGTGGAGTTATATAGAGTAGAGTAGAGTGGCATTCACTGGAGTGGTGTACCGTGGAGTAGCATAAAGTGAAGTGGCAAAAAAGACAAATAGCTTGGAGTGGAGTAGTGTCAATTAGAGCGGCATATGGTGTAGCAGCATTGAGTTTAGTAGTGTATAGTGGAGTGTTATAAATGTTAATACCATGTAGTGCAGTAGCATACAGTAAAGTGATTTAGACTGGAGTAGTGTGGTAGGGTAGAGTGTAGTAGCATAAAATGGAGTTGGGTAAAATGAACTGGGGTGGAGTGGAATAGCATACATTAGAAGGGCAAAGATTGAAGCTGTGAACAGTGTTATAGCATAGAATGGAGTTGTATACAGTAAAATAGTGTAGGCTGGAGTACAGAGGAATGTCATAGAGTACAATAGCTTAGAGTGGAATGGCGTAGAATTGACTGGGGTAGAGTGGAGTGGCGTACAGTGGAGTGGTGAAGACTGGAGTAGTGTACAGTAGAGAGGGGTAAATGAAGTAGCTTAAAGTAGAGTGGCATAGAGTGCACTGTTGTGGAGTGGTATACGATGGACTAGCATGGAATTGAGTGGAATGGTATACAGTAGAATAGCACAGAATGGTGTACACAAGAGTGGCATAGTATACAATGGAGTGGCATACAGTGGAGTGGCATCCAATGGACTACCTTAGAATGGTGTGGGGTTGAGTGGTGGTTTATACACAAGAGTGGAATAGACTGGAATAGCATTAGTGGAGTAGCCTACAGTGCAGTGGCATAAAGTGAAGTGGTGTAGACTGAAGTGGCATACACTGGAATGTGATAGAGTGTAATAGTATACAATGGAGTGGCATACAGTGGAATGGCATCCAATGGAATAGTGTAGAATGGAGTGGGGTAGAGTGGAGCGGCATACTCTGTAGTGGCGTAGAGTGGAGTAGCATATAGCAGAGTGGCATACAGTGGATTTGGGTAAAGTGGAATAGTATATACTGGGGTAGTGTATTGCAGAGTGGCATACAGTGGAGTAGCATATATCAAAGAGAAGTAGAGTGGAGTTGTATACAATGTTGTACAGTGTAATAGCACAGAGTGAAGTGGTGTACAGCGGAGTGTTGTACAGTGGGCTGGTATAAAGTGCAATAGTGCATACTAGAGTAGCCTACAGTAGAGTGGTGTATAATGCAGTGATGTAGAGTGGTGAACAGTGGCGTGGATTTGAGTGTAATAGCATCCAAAGGAGTACCTTACATTCGAGTGGGATCCATTTGAATAGCATAGAATGAAGTGGTGTACACTGGAGTGCCACACACTGAAGTGGTGTAAAGTGGAGTGGCACTCAGTGGAATGGCGTAGAGTGAAAACAGAGTGCTGTGGTGTAGAGCAGGGTGTTGGTCAGTGGAGTGGTGTAGACTGTAATTGTGTGGAGTGGAGCAGCGCACAGAGGAGTGGGGTATAATAGAGTGGTACAGTGTAATAGCATACAGTGTAGTTGCATACATTCAATCGCATAGCATATAATAAAGTGGAGTAGAGTGGAAAACCATACACTGGAGTGGTGTTAAGTGGAGTAGTGTACAGTGGAATGGCATACAGTGGAAAAGAGTGAAGTAGCATCTAATAAAGTGCCATACAGCAGAATAGAGTAGAGTAGAGTGGAGTGGCATACAGTAGGATGGCATCCAGTCGAATGGCATGGAGTAAAATAGCGTATGGTGGAATAGCATCCAGTGGAGGATCATACAGTGGAATGATGTAGACTGGAGTTGCATTCAGTGTAAAAGAATAGAGTGGTGTTGCGTAGAGTGAAGTTACATACAGTGGAGAAGCGTGGAGTGGCATAGAGTGTAATAGTGTATAGTGGAGTTGTTATAGTGATATGGCATATGGATGTACGTCAAATTTACCAGCAATGTAGATTATGGTGTACAGAGTAATTCAAAACAGCAAATTGCTCTGAATTTCTTTTTTCCAGATTTACCATATCAATGCAGGCCCACTCTTGGGGGCATTGCGTTCCTTTGTAAATCTTAGTTAAATACTGCATTGCCCATGTAACACTGTGAATGATGCAACCGTAGCACAATCCCATGATACAGCTAGGCCTTAGTTATATTTTGGGCCATAGTATACTGTGATAAGTTTGCAGTATACTGTAGCACATGGTGATGGCAAGCCAGTATATAATTGAGTAATGGCTGTTTATAGAGAATGAAAAGGCAGCCATATTGATTTTACTACTCTTTGGCTGTGTTCAGTGTTAGGGCCTTAGATATAGGTGAGTGGTGGGTCCCTACCTATTACCACATTATTTAAGTGGCAACGGGTAGGGAAATGTATTTATTTTTTAAATATATTTTTTTAAAACCATGGTGATGTACTGTGGCAGTTTCACACAATTTTGTGAAATTCAGTGAAACAGAAATCACTCAGTTTATATGTCTTATAACTTACAAAATACTTCCTTTACTTAACTGCAGTGCCCAAAAAGTATTATCTCTGCACTATAATGTATAATTCTGTAAAATTTCATATAAATCCATTGAGCCATTTTTGTGATACATCAAGGCCCATATTTATACTTTTTGACGCAAAACTGCGCTAACGCAGTTTTGCGCCAAAAAAATTAGCGACGGCTAACGCCATTCTGAAGCGCCATGCGGGCATCGTATTTATTGAATGGCGTTAGCCGGCGTTAGCCGACCGGCGCTGCCAGGTGTGCGTGAAAAAAAACGACGTACACCAGGCAGCACCGGCGTAGGGAAAAATGGCGTTTGGGCGTCCCAAAATGGGGCAAGTCAGGCTGAGGCAAAAAAATCGTCTTAACCCGATTCGCGCCATTTTTTTTGGGCGCCCAGACGCCATTAACATGACTCCTGTCTTAGCAAAGACAGGAGTCATGCCCCCTTGCCCAATGGCCATGCCCAGGGGACTTCTGTCCCCTGGGCATGGTCATTGGGCATAGTGGCATGTAGGGGGGCACAAATCAGGCCCTCCTATGTCACAAAAAAAAATAAAAAAAATACTTACCACAACTTACCTTTTCTTCCCTGGGATGGGTCCCTCCAGCCTTGGGTGTCCTCCTGGGGTGGGCAAGGGTGACAGGGGGGCTCCCTGGGGGCATGGGAGGGCACTTCTGGGCTCCTTCAGAGCCCACAGGTCCCTTAACGCCTGCCTTTTGCAGGCGCTAAAAAACGGCACTAAAGCGGCTGTACGTCATTTTTTTTGACCCGCCCACTCCCGGGCGTGAATTTTGCCCGGGAGTATAAATCCGACGCACATGCCTCGGAGTCGATTTTTTTGACGTGAACGCCTACCTTGCATCTCATTAACGCAAAGTAGGTGTCCACGCTAAAAAATGACGCTAACTCCATGGACTTTGGCGCTAGACGCGTCTAACGCCAAAGTATAAATATGGAGTTAGTTTTGCGTCGAAATTGCGTCAAAAAAAACGACGCAATTCCGGCGCAAACGGAGTATAAATATGCCCCCAAATACAATAACCTACATAAAGTGCATTTGTGGAAATCACATTATGGGATCCGTTTTATCTTTGCACTCCCTAAAGGATTCACCACAAAAAACTTACATCATCTCAATGTAAAAAAATGTTGTAGGTCTGGAAGGTTTTATGATCATTCGACAACTGGGTGAAAAGTTATTAGGGAGCTAACATCTGAGGAATGACTATCTTTGGCAATCCTAACTATAGCTGCAAAGTGGTAATCAGATTTAATGTGATTTCTTTCTTTTTATCCATTATATTTGTTATGTATTTGCTTATTGGTGTACATGATCATGTGACTATAAATCTGTTTTTAGATGTTCATGTGGTAATTCTGAAATTTTACTTTTGTAATCTAGTTTATTTTTTGGGCTTTCTTGCTTCTTTTAGTAGGATTGTGCTATATATAAAGCCCAAAGTGAACGAAAGCTAATCATTGTTGTTATAAAAATTAAGATCATTATATTTTCTTTACTGTCAATTATGATGTACTCCATATACTAGTTAGTGTAGCTCACTGCTTGGTCACTTTTCAATTCCGTTGAACAGGAGTATGTAAGGAAGATGTTTTTTGTTTGGCTTTTTTGGGCACAATTTTATTTTGTAAGCCAGAGAGTATGCAAACAAAACTTATGTAAAGTTAGATGTGTTCTATCTGTTACATATTTGTTTATAGATCTCCAGTAGCATGTGACCATAAATGGGTCTTTCAGTTGTTCATGATTAAATCTGAAACTTTATATTTGCAGTCTAGTTTATTTTTCGGGCTTGCTTGATACTTTTAGTAAGATTGTGGTACATATGAAGGCCAAAGAAAATAAAAGGCAATCATTGCTATATTTCTATGAAACATTTAGCTTATTATTTTCTTACCAGTGGACAGTTAACATGTCCTCCAAATAGTAATTTGTGTGGCTCACTGCTAGGTCAGTTTTTCATTTTGTTGTACAGGGGTGCATAAGAAAGATGGTTTTTGTGTGGCTTGTTGGGTCGCTTTTGGTTTATGAGTCAGAGACCATTCAGTCATGTATTCTATTTGTTATGTATTTTTTTTATAGGTTTCCATTAGCATGTGACCATAAATGAGTCTTTCAGTTGTTATATAGTAAATCTGAAAATGTACATATTCAGTCTAGTTTATTTTTTGGGCTTTCTTGCTACTTTTAGTAGAATTGTGGTAAAATGGAACAACGGCGAACTGGAAAACAGTGTTGGAGCGTAGGTATTACGTATCACGTGTTACATTGTGAAGAAGGAGGAGGCAGTCGGGCTGTGGGCAGTGGATGACGGTGGCCGCGTAATTGGTCAGGCTGAGAAATGTGCCAAGAGCCGGAAGCCAGGACTGACGAGCTGACCGGGGCAGTTTTGGGAGCGGCGTCCGGTGTATGGCATCGGCTGCGTTAACGCAGCTATACAGCATATTATTTGGAGGAGCCGGGTTCCGTGGGCTGGGATGCTGCAGTTTTCGGGGAGCCAGGTCCCGTGGGCCAGGAAGCCACAGTTTTTGCTGCTCATTTAAGGTCAGTTGGGGAGGCTGGTGAGGGAGTAAGGGAGTAGAGGCTCAGAAACAAACTTAGAAAGCTGCTTTACGTCGTACTAGATAGATGAGCTTGGGGTAATGAAAGCTCCGTGTCTTCAGTAAGTGCTTAGGTGTCCCTACATGTTAATAGTGAAATTTCACATTGTGTCATGTAGCTCGGAGTGTAAAGGAGCACAAAAGGCAGGAAGTAGGTGTTTGTACCTCATAATAAGTGCCCTTTATTCATCGAATGATCGGACAACTTTGACGGGTCTTATGAGGTTTTTTGTGAGTCTAAGTTTGGAAAAATTTTGAAAGTATAAAAAACTTTCTTACAGAATTTGCTGACTTACTCTGCTGTAAACCTGTATTCCTACAATTCTGCTAGTGCTACTACCAAAGCCCTGCTGCCCTGTTGGTGGTGTTTGTTCCCATTCATCAGTCTCCGTCTCCATCAGGTGGTGGATCAAAGGGTCTGAAGAGTTGAAAAACTGAAGGTGGCAAGGTGTGTTTGGGTGGACTGGATAAAAAAGCCTAAGGGTATGGTTTTCCTCTGCATGGGGCGGAAGCGGTCCTCAATAGGCTGGTGCGGCTTGTTCCCGCTGGGGGGCATGTACCTCAATCCTCCCCTCCCTCTAACTTGGAAAAGCTACAATCCCACCACAGTTGCAGTGGTGGTTAAAGACAGTGTAATCTTGCCCCTTCTAGCTGTGAATTTGGATTGTAGAGAATTACCCAATAAAGTGTGGCAGCTGCTTTGGATATATAAGGCCCGAAGACTTATAAGAACTCTATTCTTCCTGTCTCTACCCCTAGGACAATGACTTTAAAGAAATTGTGCTCAGGGAGCTTGTTTTGCGATCCTCCTTTTTTCTTTGCCCCCCCTTTGACTAAAAGCAACAAAACTTTCAGTACTCAGACAATGAAACAGGAGCAGCAGGTATGCAAAGTTTTGTAGACATTTCTCTAAAGGGTGCACAGTTATTAAATGACACAAATCCCTAAAAAAAATCCCCATCTCTGGTCACCCTAACTTTGACTACGGAATGGCTACAGCCACTCTTTTATTTATATATCTACAGCTATATCAATCTATTTATTTATCTGTCTATCTATCTTGTTATCTATTTATTCACTGGAAAAAACAATGGTTACAGGGACAGTTTAGTTTGGTTCATACTCAAAACCAAAGAAATTCAACAGTTATAGTTCTACTTATTGCTATACTTATGTTAGGAAACTAACACTCATGACCTAAAGTTACTTAATGGCATGAGTTACAGTTTCTTCAGATGAGCATGACTATAAGTATAACTATAACTGCAGAATTTCTATGGTTTTGAATGTGTAAACCGTGAACTAACTATAACATCCCTATAACTTTAGCTTTTTTCAGTTCATTTCTTTAGTTTTTTAAAGTAATGTATATTTGTCATATGTTAATACAACAACTGGCGTACAAGGCCTGAGGCCAGACCCTGAATCCAAGCCCCACGACATGCATCCAACCTCAAATGGTGCACAGCCTTTGGCTGTGTGCGGCTGGAGTTTGGTTCATGAGGAGTTTTTTTTTGTTATTGTCAGATCTACAGATCAATTGCGGAGTTCCACTGGGGGCCACACTGGGCAGAGCAGTGGATTTACAGATCAGCCAAAGAAAAAAAGGCAAATTTAGGACCAAGAGGGGTCCCTCAGAGACCCCTCTATGTGTCCTAGAGGGTCAGGACACCCGTATCCTGACTCCTAATGAGTTTTTACAGGTTAATTTTCTCTTTCCCAGGCCAAGCGACAAAGAAGATGGCGGCTGCAACTTTACCATCAGGTTGCAGCCAGCCAATCAGGGCCTTGCTTTTTGTGCAGATCTGCGGGTCACCCTCTGGTGGATCTGCAAAGGATTCGTGTCCCTAGATATCTACATTTTCTTTCCTTTTATTACTCTGAAACTACTGTACAGATTTACAAACAAAAAAATATGAAAAGCATTCTTTTTAGAACAAAATCGACCTTTCTGCCAAAGTTGGTGTAAATCCATTCTGCGGTTCAGTCTGTAGTGGTGCTCAAAAAATGCAAATTAACCATTAACATTGCAATGGAAGAAAGTGTTCTAAGACACCTCATTCTTCTCTGCCGCCGCTTGAGGAATCATCCTGAAACTTGCACATAGCAGCTAATGTGAGTGCCAAACTAGTTTTGAAAATTTTGTGATGATTTATCAAACAGCGATAAAGTTATTAGCAAGAAAAAAACACACCTTCTGTGGGAAAAGTTGGTTCTAACTATCTACTGGCTAATGCGAATATGATATATGCATACATATCGCTAGTTGGTAGTTATTGTTAGGACCTAGCTGCCATAGGAAAAGCATTATTTGACTTGCCTATAACTTTGGCGCCGTTTGAAGAATTTACATGATGTCCTCTAGGTTCTTGGTGTACATGGTAATTTTTAAGGTCATCTGACTAGCCAGAGCTGAGAAAAAGGAGTGGGGGGGTACAAAAGTGTGTTTCCCATGTTAATTCCCATAGAGATTTTAGACATGATTACAGTCTGAACTGCTGGATGGAATTACACCAAATTTGGCAGAAAGGTTCCTGCCCGCAGAGATGCAGGCAGGGAAAGAGATGAAAGCATTGCTCCTGCATGCCGGGGATGGAGGCTGCATTTCCAGCAGCTCCCTGTATGCAGGAGCAATTCTGTCTCCTACAGGAGGCAGGGAGCTGGCTGGGAACACAGGGCGTCTTGTGGTTCCCAACTCGCCCCCTCACCATTTAAATTCAATTCAATAAAATAATTGCTGAGAAAACTGCATGGGAGGGTGCGAATTATAGTTACCTTACAGCGCAAGTTATATTTATTTTAGTTAACCATAACTATAACTGCTGAATTTCTGTGGTTTTGTGCAAGTAAATTTAGAACCTAACTATAATGTCCATGTAACCTTTCCTTTTTGTAAGTGAAAGATATATATATATACATATATATATGTATATATATATGAATATATATATATATACATATATATATGTATATATATATATGTATATATATACATATATATACATATATATATATATGTCTACCTACTGACGGTCACCAGTATGTAGTTAAAGTTAGGAGCTTTGGCACCATTTTGAGAATCCTCAAAAAATTTTGTAAACTAGTTTACCCCTCACTTCACTGCTGTCTTGAATTTTTAGGGTGATTCGTCAAGCAGGGGCAGAGAAAAAGGAAGGTTCCAAAATGCTTTTCCCCAAGCAATTTCCTAGGGATTTTTAGACACAACTATAGCCCGAACCTCCGGACAGAACTACACCAAATTTGGCAGAAAGCTAGTGCTTGGTCCAGAGAGACCCCTTTTCCTATTTGGTATAAATCTGTTCAGTAGTTTTTGAGATACTGAATGAAAACAAAATTTGTATATCTGGACACTTGGCCCCTCATTACGAGTCTGGTGGTCCTGGAACCGACAAACTAGCAGTGGAGGTCGGACTGCCACCAAAGCAGCGGTCCGGCCTCCACATTCTGACCCTGGCAGAGCTGCAATGGTCTGACCACTGGCACCGCCAGGTTGCCACCAGTCGACAGCTTGGCAGTGCCGGCAGTCTGGATTACGAGTTTCCTCTCCACCGGCATTTGCATGGCGAATCCACCACCATGCAAAGGCTGGTGGATACGTGGTGCCAGGAGTCCCATGGGGGCCCCTGCACTACCAATGTACTTGGCATGGGCAACCATGGACAGCCCTGTCGCGCTTTTGAAAGCCCGAGTTGCAGGCAGTGAAAAGTGCAACGGGTGCTTTCGCAGCCGATGCATCGTAACAGTGCTGCTGGCTCGTATGCTGTGGCCTGTTTCCCGCTGGCCCAGAAGGAAACTCATGATACGGCTAGCGGGCTGAAAACAGAGTGGCAGTTTTCCGTCCTAAAGAGTTTGGTGGGCGGAGGAGGCCTTGGTGTTCATATATGCTCTTTGATTGGCTACAACATGAACAATATGTTTGGCAGCCATTACACAACTCATGGGCTTGGTGCATATGTCCTGAAAAAAAAGAAAAAAAAAAAGTTGGCAGGGTGTGCATACCGAGATACCAAAGGGCATATATGGATATATGGGGGTCCCAAATGGACCTCCCCCCTTTATTGTCTGGCCACAACATGGACAGCATCGTGTGGCAGCACTCGCAGGCCTCTGGGACATGGTTCCCACTGAAACGCATTGCAGTGAATGGCAGGGTTTGAGGGTCACAAAAAAGGGAACATATGAAGGGTGATAACAGATTTTAGTTACAATTTAATGCTAATGTGCATCTTAGTGATTGGGGGCGTTGTATTAACCTTTCTGACTTTTGTACTGTAACCTAGTGGGCCTCATACATGTTTATGACAAGCCGCTGACCCTCAATCCAATTGATTCTGGGCACAATTGTTACTCAGATGATTAGACACACAGTTTTTACTATTTATACTTTTTTTTAAAGGTTAAATACTAATCTGTATTTTAACTGTGGTAGTGTGCTCTTGCAATGATTTTAATTAATCAGCAATAAAGTATTATTTACTTTGTTACTAGTTGCAATATAAATTCTTTTTTGATGGGACCATACTAAATTTAGAAATTGTGGTGTGGTCTCAAGTGGTTTTACCCTTTGAAAAAGCCTTCTGATGGGATTTCATGAATTACGTTTCAGAGGAAATTGTTTTTCCATACAGGTTATGGAAGGTGCTCCATATGCATATTTCTGTAAATTCACACATTTCTTCTCGGCCATATGAGGATGAAGTCTCAGTCTGACATTCTTAGTAAAACATGTACTTCCAAAAGGAGTAGCCTGTCAGTTGATTCTCTTGTGTTCTACTACAGCCTCCCAGGGTGTTCTAAAGGACAACTAGAGTGCTAACAGTGTTACTTATGACAAAAGTGTGGCACACTTGAAGCCGTCTTGATTGAATCAAGCTTGTAAAACTTGAAACAAATGGAAAGGAACAAAATGAGGGAATTCATTTTGTCATAGAAATTATGGTTAGTGCTGTAGAAAGACTAATTAGGCAATGTTTTAAGCGAGTTCTCAAATATCTTCCTCTTCTATTTCATTAAAGAATTCTGACATGTAGACTGAAACCTGTACTTTCAACACCAGCAGCAGACTATCAGTTAACTCCCAGTTTACTACAGTGTTCTAATGAGCAACTAGAGTGTTAACATTTTAAATTTATGCCAAAGGTGTGGCACATCTGAACGCCATCTCGACAGAAAACTAAAAGCATTTGTGTTACTTCCCTGATTTGTTCAATAGAACAGGGACCCAGGCCCACAACAGAAGGGGCATGTTTCAGTTCTATGCCTTCCTGACTTCAGTTGGATCCCTCTGTCCATACTCTCAGGGCTCACTAAGCTAACCCATGGTGAACCCTTCTCCTTATCTGCAGTTACCATTTGTGCAGCACCTAACCTTACTCTGCTCACAGATGTATCCTAGGGGGCAGATAGTACCACCATGGCCAACACAGTGGTGTGGCCCATTCCAACCCCGGGGTGTGACTCCTGTACCCTCACCCCCTAAGGCAACCCTGTCCACCAGGACAGCAAGCCACAGTGGCCACTGACAGCTGTCAGGAATGAGAGCCAGGCCCCAGGCCTTTCAAGGCGCTACAACCACTGTGACTGTGGAGAGTTGGGGGCAGTAGCCCCAGGTGCCTGGCACCCTTTTACCACTCTCCCTTCCACCAGGTCAGGGATGACAGCCTGACCCTGGTCTTCCCCCCTGGGGCTCTGTACCCTCCCTCTAGGAGCGGCACCCTCAGAGCCCAGAATTGTCAGGGTGCTTGTAGAAGCAGTCCTGCACAATTCTTCTACCAGTGCAGGAATGTTAACCTGCAACGGGTATTCCAACCTGGAGTCTGTACCTTCAGGTTGGACCAGGGTCAGGGACAAGGCTTCCCTCCCCCTGCCCTTCCTTCTGGGGTCCTGCTACCCACGGTAGGGGTACTGTTAGCAGTAGCCCCTCCCTCCACGTCAGTAGGGACACCCTGAACCTGGCCCTTCAACCAAGGGTCTGTACCCTTAGATTGAACTGGGGTTAGGCGTGAGTCTCTCTCTCCCCTGCCCATACTCCCATGGTTCTGCACCCCCCAACCATGGAGAGTACCCCTAGAAGTCACACCGGGGGGTTGATTGGGCCAACCGCCCCCCATCAGGTCAGAGTTTACACTCTGCACCTGATCTTCCAGTCTAGGGTCAGTACCCATAGACTGGACCACTGCCTGGCAACGCAGGACTTCCTGGGGAGCACACCTACCCATCATCAGGTCAGAGTTTACTCCCTGAACATGAACATCCTACCCAGAGTCACCACCCTGAGATTGAACCATTGCGTGTCACACCCGGACTTCCTGGGGGGCACATCTACCCCTCACAAGAGAAACACCTCCCCCAAGGGAGGAACTGGCGCAGTTCTCCTGAAACTGTAGGGTCCCCCTCAGTGGATGGCTCTACGGTACAGGCAAGGCTCACTTCCTGAATTTCCCTCGTGGAACCCTCCAAGACCTGGGACTGGATTTCAGGCACCCGGGCCTCAGCCAACCCGTATTTCCTCCCCTCTGAGACTGGACATGGGATCCCTCACCCATCCCACTACACTGGGACCTACCTGGGACACCACAATCCTTTCCCACCTCACTGGTTGGGAAATACCTAAGCCCCTCCCCTCAGGAGCACCATCTATGGCCTCTTCCGACTCTCTGGTACTCACCCCGAGGTCTGCCTCTAGTGTAAGTTCCCTGGAGTTAGAGAACTCACACTCCACCTGGTGTTGGTGTAGCTCTGGAAAATATGGACTCGACATATGCTCTCCAGCAATTTCATCACTCAGCCCCTCACATGAATTAACCAAACTACCGTTCAACCAACCATCCAGTGACTCAGCCTTGAAAAAGTACTCCACGTCACCCTTCTAAGACTGGTGAGACAGCACCTAACTGTCCCTGTAACTCAACCCACACTCTTCTGAAATGTCTCCACACTCTATAATCAGGACCTCTACCTGGGAGGGACCGCTCTCCCTGTCACCCTCACCTAGAGCCAGTAGAGTGTCCCTCCCACTATGACTCCCCATGCCAGTTCCTCAATCCACCTCAGGGACTCTGCGCATCACTGGAGCTACCTCATACCCCGGAACCTCCTGGTGTTTATGAACCCCCTCTTTCAAGTTGGGCACCACGTCTCTGGGCATGTGTACTTCTTCAGTACTGAATATAGAATTGTTGCTGCCACCTTCTGAACTGGATTCAGGCTTCATGGCTTCCAGCTTCCTCCATCTTAGTTCATAAACCAAGATTATCTTTTTCTCCTCTAAGTCCAGTCTTCTCTACTCCATCTCCGTCCTAAGCTTCTCTAATTCCAATTGGTGAGTCCTCTCTGCCTGGCTGTCCTGCAACTCCTCAGGAGTCAGACCTGCATAGGACCTACTGCTACCTATCCTTGAGACCCTCCACCTAGGGGTAACAGGTATCTCCACTACACTATTGTGTATCCTCTGCACTTCCCCATCCTCCTCCTCCTCCTCTGTGTTCCCACCAGCCTCCTTGACTGTCCCCCTGGCCCTCAGTATCTTTTGCTGCGCCTCCTTCCTGGTAGAGCCCTTAACGGGACAGCAATGACCCTTGCAGAACTGTTTCAATTAAGCAACTGAATAACTTTCCAGTTTCCCTAATTCAAAAACAGCTCCAGCTGGTGCTTCTCCAGATTGAGACATGATGGCAAACAAGTGGAAAGTTTCAAGGCAAAAAAAGAGTTTGCAATGAGAAGTTCCAGAGTCAATGAAAATATCACCAACAATATGGAAGCAGGAACCAAAAAGTCCAAAAGGAGCAAAAGCAAAAACAAGCTGTATGTGGTCATGTAATGGTCTGCAATGAAAACAGTAGTGTACACCTAATCACTGTATGTCAAGTACAAATACAAGTTCATTCCCACCGCTGCCACCAATGTTAGAAATGGGGTTTTTGGTTGGAAGTCAGGTTACCTCCTGTCTAGGAGAATTACACTCAGTTAACCCCCGCTCACCCCCTTGGTAGCTTGGCATGAGTAGGCAGGCTTAACTTCAGAAGCAGTGTGTAAATATTTGAACCAACACCAAAGTAACTCAGTGAAAACAATACAAAATGACACAAGACAGGTTTAGAAAAATAGGTAATATTTATCTAAACAAAACAAGACCCAAACGACAAAAATCCAACATACACAAGTCAAATTATGAATTTTCAAAGAATAAGAGTCTTAATCCTTAGAAAACAGTGAGCTGTTATTTCCTAAACATACCTGGGTAGCGTCAAAATAAAACCACCCGGGCGGGTGTGCATCGAAAAAGGCCAGTGATGCGTTGGTTTCTCACTTGCAAGCGAGACCAAGCATCATTCCTCCTCTGGTCGGGTCGGCGTGCGTCGTTTCTTCTCTCTGCGGACAGGCACCTGGGGTCCAGGCAGGCGTTGTGTTATTTTTCCACGCCTAGAGATGTTGCGTGGAAAATCCGGTTGCACAATATCACAAAACCGCGTTGTGTGGGGTTTGCGTCGTTTTCAGCCTCCATTAGTGGGTGTTGTACATCGTTTCTCCAGCTGCGTTGCATCGATCTTCCAGCCGCGATGCAGGTGGAGGATTGATATCAGTCGGCAGAGCGTCATTTATCAGCCACGTCACAGAAGGTGCGTTTCAAATTTCCCTGCACGGCAGTCTGTGCGTGGATTTTCAGTCTCTGTCTGACAGCTTCACCAATCAAGGGCCCAGGAACTGGATAGGGCACCACTTGGCAGGGCAGGAGTCTCAGCAGAGAGTCCAGGTGCTGGCAGGGGAAGTCTTTGATGGCCCTGAGACTTCAACAACAGGAAGCAAGCTCAGTTCAAGACCTTGAAGATTCTTCACAAGCAGGAATGCACAACAAAGTCCGGTCTTTGGCCCATATTCATTTTGTGATGCAAAAGCAGTGCAAACTTACAAAATACAGTTGTATTGTGTAAGTTTGTGCCGATTTTGCATCAAAAAGCAACACAAATGCGGTGCTAAAAAAGTATAAATATGGGCCTTTGTCCCCTTTCACAGGCAGAAGCAGCAACTGTAGGATAGCTCCACAAAGCACAGTCACAGGCAGGGCAGCACTTCTCCTCAGCTCTTTAGCTCTTATCCTTGGCAGAGGTTCCTCTTGATTTCAGAAGTGATCTAATTTTCCGGAGTTTTGGGTGCACTTCTTATACCCCTTTCTTTCTTCGCAGCAGGCCTACTTCAAAGGAAAGTCTCTCTTGTTTGTGAGATCCTGCCTTGCCCAGGCCAGGCCCCAGACACACACCAGGGAGTTGGAGACTGCATTGTGTGAGGGCAGGCACAGGCCTTTCAGGTGTGAGTGGCCACTCCTTCCCTCCCTCCTAGCACATGTGGCTTGTCAGGATATGCAAGCTACACCCAAGCTCCCTTTGTGTCACTGTCTAGAGAGAGATGCAAACAGCCCAACTGTCAAAATAACCCAGACAGGGAAGCCACAAACAAGCAGAGTGACAGAATGGTTTAAGCAAGAAAATGCCTACTTTCTAAAAGGGGCATTTTCAAATGCACAATCACAAAACCAACTTCACTAAAATATGTATTTTTTAAATTGTGAGTTCAGAGACCCCAAGCACCATATGTCCATTTACTCCCAAAGAGAGTCTGCGCTTTAATAATATTTAAAGGTAGCCCCCATGATAACCTATGAGAGGGATAGGCCTTGCAATAGTGAAAAACAAATTTGTCAGTATCTCACTGTCAGAACATATGAACCACATTAGCATATATGTCCCCCCTTAAACATACACTGCATCCTGCCCATGGGGCTACCTAGGGCCTACCTTATGGGTGCCTTACATGTAAGCAAAGGGAAGGTTTAGCCCTGGCAAATAGGTACACTTGCCAAGTCGAATTGGCAGTTTAAGAATGCACACACAGACACTGCAGTGGCAGGTCTGAGCCATGTTTACAGGGCTACTTATGTGGGTGGCACAACTAGCGCTGCAGGCCCACTAGTAGCATTTGATTTACAGGCCCTGGGTACCTCTAGTGCACTTTTCTAGGGACTTACTAGCAAATCAAATATGCCAATTATGGATAAACCAATCAACAATACAATTTACACTGGTTAGCAGTGGTAAAGTGCCCATAGTCATAAAGTAAAAAGGAAAAAAACTGATCAGATAAAATAAGAGAAAGGAGGCAAAAAGATTGGGGATGACCCTGCAAAAGGGAAAAAGTCCAACAATTTTCTACTGAGGATACTGCGGAAAATGAGGAGATTAGGGACCTTCATAACAAATAAGTCTCCCAAGATGGGCACCTGAGCAAAAAGAGCCCAAGTGTACCCCAGTGACAGAAGTGTACAAACCACTCATTGTTTTGTTTTCTTGCAGTTTTATATAGCACAGACTTGACCCGAAGGTATAGGAGTGTTTACATGAGCATCAGTTTCATTACACAAGGACATATTCACTCTGGTTTTCAGCGTGGGGAAATTAAGTGATTTGCTAAGAATCACTGGATGTTGCACTGACTCCGAAACTCAAACCTGGTTCCCTGGTTGCAAAGTCTGCAGCTCTGGCCAAAACACCACATAGTCTCTCCCAAGTGTAATGTATAATCAAGTGATCAACTGGATACAAAATCAAGATTGAAAATAATTTAGAAATGCCTTGTCTCTATTTGAGAACTCAGATAAAATGTCCTCATTTAAAATTTTTAAAGCACTAACCATAATTTCTTTTGGACTAAGACCCTCTCATTTTTATAACTTCTGAAGGAAATGCTTTAGGCATTACCGTTTCATAATGATGTCATGCATACTACACTTTTGTGGTAAATATAGAATGTTCGCAATCTAGTTGTATAATTGAGGCCTGCGAGGAGGGTGCAGTGGCAACAAGTTGACCACACTGGGCAGGCAGGAGGGGCAGTGGCAGCTCAGCGGACCATGGAGGGCAGGGGAAAGAGGACAGGGGCAACAAACAAACCTTGGAGGACTGGCAAGAGAGGCTGTGATAATATAACAGACCATTGAGGGGAAAAAGGAAAAGGCAGTGGCAGTACAACCATACATGCCAACAGACCCAGTTCAGGCAGGAGAGTCCTGATGTTTTTAAGCTCAAAAGGGCATTATTTTATCTGCCCCCTGCCTAAAACCTCCTCTTTTAAATGTACATTAATGGGGAAAATCATTTTCCCAGGTTTTTTTTCTCCAAAATGTTAGCAAGAGTGGACTCATTGGTTATAAGAGGGCAAGAGGAATGGGGTATTGACTTGGACTCTGACAACTGATGGCAGGAGGGAGATGGGTAGGGGCACGATACTGACCTTACAGGGCAGGTGTGAGGGGGTTGCAGCAGCCAAATACACCACACAGGGCAAGCGGACAGCAGTGTAGCACAATGGACCTTGGAATGCAATGGGGGGGGCAGGGTCATGCACATGGACAACAGAGAGCAAAGGGGAAAGAGGCATGGGCAGCAAGCTGACCATACCAGTCAGACAGGAGGGACAGTTGCAGCATAGCAGACCATTAAGAGCAAGAGGAAGGGGGCAAAGATACAACAATGGATCAGACAAGGCAGGAGGGAGAGAGAGGATAGGGGCCTGCAAATGGAAAATGGAGTGAAGGGGGCAAGGAGGCAAGGGAGGAACACCAAGCTGACCCTAGAGGGCAAGCAGGATGGGCACTAAAGGCACCACACACTATGGAGGATAACAGTGAGACTATAATGGCATACAAACAGAAAACATAGGAAAGGTGGGTGGGGTCAGGGGCAGCAAATTGACCATGAAGGGCAGGTGGGAGGGGCTGTGGTAGCACAGAAGACTGTGCATGGCAAGTAGGAAGGTTAGTGGCAGCACAACTGCCATGGCAGTGTACTGCTTTTGCCTCAACTAAGATGAAATGATGCCAAAGAATGCAGCACTCTTAGTCTAAATAATGCAGTTCTTAAGGCACTTCCTAGATAAAAGCACACAAGTATATATAAATTAGCATTTATTTCAAGTAAAATAAAATGTGTGTATATACAAGAATAATCACAGTAGTTACGTATTCATGGAATGAAATGTGCAATGCATCAACAGAGCATTAATATGTATAATCTAAATAATCAAAAGTTAAAATTCACCACAAGTGGTGTAGGCTTCATCAGCGTCATCATCCTCGCCAGCACTGGACCGGAGAACCCTTGTACAGCCAAAACAGGAGACCCAATTGGGATATCAAATTTGATCCTGGGCAGTGTGTCCGCTCCACAGGTGAGTTCTTGTCTTAGCATCAAGTCTCCCTGCCTTTTTTACCTTAAACAGGCATCTAGCGTTCTAGGACACCCTCCCCTCAGTTATGAAATCAAACGCTGGCTGTACTTCATCTGCTCTGAAAACACGCAAAAGAACTGCCCGGCTCCAATGAACATTCCTGAGGCAGAGCTGTACCTTCCTCTGATGAAAAGATTCTGAGCCTTGTGCACTCATATCTCGTCTGCATTTCCTATAATATGTTAGAGCACGGTATGACCCTGTTCTGGTGAGAAGAGCAAAAACACATTCTGTGTGAAAAACACGTTTTTTTGTGGAAAAACCCTGCATTGCTGTGATGGCAAATGAAGCAAGGCACAAAATTGAGTAACTGGTCAAGATGCAGTCGGTGGTCAAATACACATAGCATTTCAGGTGGGCAAGAGCGAAGGGGCAGGGACATGCACAAAAGACCATGGAGGACAGAAAGTAGGGGTAGGGGCTGGACACAGACAAGGGGGCGGGGGAAAGGTCTTCACAACAGACCACGCAGGGCAGGCAGGAGGAGCATTTTCAGAACAACAAAGCATGGAGGGCAGAAGGGAGTGGCAGCAAAATGGACCATGGTGGACAGGACTGAGGGAATAGGGGCATGACACTCGGACAGGTGGGATGGAAGTGCCAGGGACAGGCGGCAGCCATCTGAGAAATGATAGACAGGCAAGAGGGACACTTGCAGCCCAACAGAACACTCGGAGTAGATAGGTTGGGCAGTGTCAGGTACATGCAACATAATGGCCAAAAGGAGGGAGCATTGGCATGCACACAGATATCGGATGACAGGTGAGAGGAGGAGAGGAGCAGCAATCTAAGTACAGAGGCTAAACAGGAGAGCAGTGATAGGGCATAGAATTGTGCAATGGAAGACAGAAGGAGTGTGTTAGAAATGGGGTTTTTGGTTGGAAGTCAGGTTGCCCTCTGTCCAAGCAAGAACCCTCACTCTAGTCAGGGTAAGTCACACACAATCCAAAATCAGCCTGTGCCCACCCTCTGATAGCTTGGCACGAGCAGCCAGGCTTAACTTAGAAGGCAATGTGTAAAGCATTTGTGCAATAAATCATACAATACCATAATATAACACCACAAAAATACACCACACAGTGTTTAGAAAAATATATAATATTTATCTGGGTATTTGCAGGTCAACACGATCAAAGTTGCAATATGAATTTGTAAAGATATCACTGGAAAGTGATATAAAGTGTCTTAAGTCTTTAAAAAGCAAACAAAGTCTCTTTCAAGCACAAAGTACCTGGTTTCTGTGGGAAATCTCCGCAGAGGGCCGCAGAAGAGGAGATGCGTGGAAAAATGGTGTGCGCGTCGGTTACGCCCCTTCACACACGGACTTGCGTCGTTATTTTTCACGCGGGGAGACGTGCGTCGTTCTACAGGAAGAAAAATGGTGTGTGCGTCCGTTGCACCCCTTCACACATGGACTTGCGTCGTTATTTTTCACTCGGGGGAAGACGTGCGTCGTTTTCCGGCACGCGGACCGTCTCCTTCTATGGGTCGCGGGGATTACCAGATGTCCCGGGTCTGTGCGGGGATTCTCCTGCTTGTTTTCCGGCTGCACGTCGTTCCGCGGGGCTCTGAGTCGAAATTTCACTCTCACAGCAGGCGTCACGTCGATTTCTCCTTGGAAGTCGGGCGGCATTGTCCTTGCGAGGCCATGCGTCAAAGTTTCGGTAGTCCCGAAGGCGTCGCGTCGATCAGCATCTGTGTGCGCCATTTTTCTCGCTGCGGAACAAGCTGTGCGTCGAAAATTTCAGCGCACGAAGCGTCCAAGTGAAAGAGAGAAGTCTTTTTGGTCCTGAGACTTCAGGGAACAGGAGGCAAGCTCTATCCAAGCCCTTGGAGAGCACTCTTACAGCCAGACAAGAGTTCAGCAAGGCAGCAGGCCAACAGCAAGGCAGCAGTCCTTTGTAGAAAAGCAGACAGGTGAGTCCTTTGAGCAGCCAGGCAGTTCTTCTTGGCAGGATGTAGTTTCTGGTTCAGGTTTCTTCTCCAACAATTGTCTGATTAGGTAGGGCAGAGGCCCTGTTTTATACTAAGTTGTGCTTTTGAAGTGGGGGTGACTTCAAAGAGTGTCTAAGAAATGCACCAAGCCCCCTCTCAGTTCAATCCTGTTTGCCAGAGTCCCAGTAGGGGGTGTGGCAGTCCTTTGTGTGAGGACAGGCCCTCCACCCTCCCAGCCCAGGAAGACGCATTCAAAATGCAGATGTATGCAAGTGAGGCTGAGTACCCTGTGTTTGGGGTGTGTCTGAGTGAATGCACAAGGAGCTGTCAACTAAACCTAGCCAGACGTGGATTGAAGGGCACAGAAAGATTTAAGTGCAAAGAAATGCTCACTTTCTAAAAGTGGCATTTCTAGAATAGTAATATTAAATCCGACTTCACCAGTCAGCATGATTTTGTATTACCATTCTGGCCATACTAAATATGACCTTCCTGCTCCTTTCAGATCAGCAGCTGCCACTCCAACAATGTATGAGGGCAGCCCCAATGTTAGCCTATGAAGGGAGCAGGCCTCACAGTAGTGTAAAAACTAATTTAGGAGTTTTACACTACCAGGACATATAACTACACAGGTACATGTCCTGCCTTTTGCCCACACAGCACCCTGCTCTAGGGGTTACCTTTACCTAGGGCACACATTAGGGGTGACTTATATGTAGAAAAAAGGGGAGTTCTAGGCTTGGCAAGTACTTTTAAATGTCAAGTCGAAGTGGCAGTGAAACTGCACACACAGGCCTTGCAATGGCAGGCCCGAGACAAGGTTAAGGGGCTACTGAAGTGGGTGGCACAACCAGTGCTGCAGGCCCACTAGTAGCATTTAATCTACATGCCCTAGGCACATGTAGGGCACTCTACTAGGGACTTACAAGTAAATTAAATAGCCAATCATGGATAAACCAATCAATAGTACAATTTACACAGAGAGCATATGCACTTTAGCACTGGTTAGCAGTGGTAAAGTGCCCAGAGGTCAAAAGCCAACAACAACAGGTCAGAAAAAATAGGAGGAAGGAGGCAAAAAGTTTGGGGATGACCCTGTCAAAAATCCAGGTACAACATGACCCCCTACCAGCCTAAAGCCAGGGGAGAACAATCACTATCCTGATGTACTTCCCTGTTTGAGGCGACAGAACAAGGACCCAGGCCCACAACAGCAGGGGCATGCTCCAGTTCTTCACCTTCCTGACTCCAATTGGATCCCTCTGTCCATACTCTCAGGGCCCACTAAGCCCATCCATGGTGAACCTTTCTCCTTACCTGCGGATCCCATCTGTGCAGCACCTAAGCTTACTTTGCTCACAGATGTATCCCAGGAGCAGGATAGTACCACCAGGACTAACACAGTGGTGTTGCCCACTCTACCCTCGGGGTGTGACACTTGTCCCCTCCCCAGGGATAACTCTGTCCACCCAGACAGCAAGCCACAGTGGTTACTGACAGCTACCAGGGATGAGAGCCAGGCCCCAGGCCTCTCAAAGCTCTCCCACCACTGTGGTTGTGGAGAGTGGGGGGCGATAGCCCCAGGTGCTGGGCACCCTTTAACCACTCTCCCCTCCACCAGGTCAGGGATGACAGCCTGAACCTGGTCCTCCCCTCTGGGGCTCTGTACCCTCCCTCCTGGAGCGGTACCCCCAGAGTCCAACATGGTCAGGGTGCTTATAGAAGTCGCCCTGTACCATTCCTCCACCAGTGCAGGGCTGTTAACCTGCAACTGGCCCTCCAACCTGGGGTCTGTACCTTCAGGTTGGACTAGGGCCCAGGGTGAGGCTTCCCTCCCCCTGCCCTCCCTTCTGGGGTCCAGCACCCTCCAACTAGGAGTGGCCTCCTCAGAAGACAACATGGTAGGGTCACTGTTGTCAGTAGCCCCTCCCTCCAGGTCCGGGGGGACACCCCGAATCTGGTCTTCCAGCCCAGGGTCTGTACCCTCAGACTGGATCACTGCCTGGCAAACCAGGACTTTCTGGGGGGCACGTCTACCCCCCGCCAGGTCAGAGTTTAACCTCTGAACTTGGCCATCCAACTCAGAGTCACCAACCTGAAGTTGAACAATTGCTTGGCACACCAGGACTTCCTGGAGGGCACACTGACCCTCCACCAGGTCAGAGTTTAACCTCTGAACCTGGCCATCCAACCCAGGGTCACCACCCTGAGGTTGAACAATTGCCTGGCATGCCAGGACTTTCTGGGGGGCACACCTACCCCCCACCGGGTCAGAGTTTAACCTCTGAACCTGGTTCTCCAACCCAGGGTCACCACCCCGAGGTTGGGCAATTGCCTGGCACACCAGGACTTTCTGGGATGCACACCTACCTCCCACCAGGTCAGAGTTTAACCTCTGAACCTGGTTCTCCAACCTAGGGTCACCACCCTGAGGTTGGACCATTGCCTGGCATATCCGGACTTTCTGGGGGGCACACCTACCCCCCACCAGGTCAGAGTTTAACCTCTGAACCCGGTTATCAACCCAGAGTCACCACCCTGAGGTTGAATCTTTGCCTGGCATGCCAGGACTTCCTGGGGGGCACTCTCACCCCCACAAGGGACACACCATCCCCAAGGGCCACACAAGAGTCTGGTTGGCGTAGGTCTCCTGACCTCTGCCCATCCGGCAGAGTCTGGGTTTCCCCCAAACCAGAAACGGTTTCACCTGGGTCCTTCCTGGGGGGCTCTGCTCTCAGAGCTGACCCCTGACTCTCAAGGTCCTCCACAGGGGTCTGCAACCCCCTCTCAACCCTATGTCTGAACTTCTGCACCCCCTCACTAGGAGAGGTACTGCCAGACACCAGAACTGTTGGGATGCTGGCTACAGTCACCCCCCCACGTTTTTCTGACACTGCGGGGCTTCCCTCAAAAGGTGGCCCTACGGTACAGGCTAGGCTTCCCTCCTGGTGTTCCCTCATGGAACCCTCTAGGACCTGGGACCTACCTGGGACACTACACTCCTCTCCCACCTCACTTGGTTGGGAACCACCTAGACCACTCCCTTCAGGAGCACCCCCAAATGCCTTTTCAGACTCTCTGGTACTCACCCAGAAGTCTGCCTCCATTGTAAGTTCCCTGGGTCAGAGAACTCACACTCCACCTGGTGTTGGCGTAGCTCTGGAAAATAAGGACCAGACATATGCTCTCCAGCAATTACATCACTCTGCCCTTCACATGTATTAACCACAGTACCCTTCACCCAACCACCCAGTAACTCAGCCTTGGAAAAGCACTCTACATCACCCTCCTGAGACTGGTGAGACAGTATCTTCCTGTTCCTGACACTCAACCCATACTCTTCTGGGATGCCTCTACACTCTATATCCAGGACGTCCACCAGGGGGGAACCCTTTTCTCTGTCACTCTCTGCTAGAGTCAGTAAAGTGTCCCTCCCCCCAGTAGGAATATGACTCCCTGTTCCAGTTCCCCAATCCTTCTCAGGGACCCTGTGCATAACGGGAACTACCTCATACCCTTGAACCACCTGGGGTGTGTCAATTCCCTTCTTCAAGTTGGGCACCACATCTCTGGGCTTGTGCCCTTCTTCAGCAGTACTGGATGCAAGATTTTTGCTGCCACCATCTGAACTGGACTCAGCCCTTCCGTCCTCCAGTTTCAGCTCTTCACAGCTCAGCTCTTGAGCTGCAGTCCTTTCTTCTTCTAGGGCTAAGAGTCTTGCTGCCTCAGCCCTTTTAAGCTGCTCATCTAGCTCTTCCATCCACCGCTCTTGAGCTAGGAGCCATTCATCTCTCACTGGTTCTTTTTCCTCATCTGAGTAGTCTTCCTCCTCATTTGAGCAGTCCCCCTCCTCATCTGAGGGGTACTTAGTCATTTGTTTTTTTTCAGCCTCTCTCTCTGCCCATCTTTCTTCCCCCCAGACTATGTAGGCATGTAGCATTTCCATCTTAGTAGATGTCCTTGATACAGGAAGGCCCCATTTTCTGCAAAGCCTCCTTAGGTCAGCCTTAGTGAGGTGGTCAGTAGGCACAAAGAGTGAGTAGGTAAGCAATCTCATTGCTGATAATGTCTTACCGGCAAAAACCAAAATCCAAAGTCCAAAATATCAATAGTATATCCAGGAGGACATCAGAGAACCAAAAGCAAAAAGATGAAAAATCAAGTTGACCTTCAAAAGTGGGTAGGTAGTGAAATACTTAGCTACTGTATGTCACTGCACAAACACAAGTCCTATCCTCACCGCTGATCACCAATGTTAGAAATGGGGTTTTTGGTTGGCAGTCAGGTTGCTCTCTGTCCAAGCAAGAACCCTCACTCTAGTCAGGGTAAGTCACACACAATCCAAAATCAGCCTGTGCCCACCCTCTGGTAGCTTGGCACAAGCAGTCAGGCTTAACTTAGAAGGCAATGTGTAAAGCATTTGTGCAATAAATCATACAATACCATAATATAACACCACAAAAATACACCACACAGTGTTTAGAAAAATATGTAATATTTATCTGGGTATTTGCAGGTCAAAACGTTGCAATATGAATTTGTAAAGATATCACTGGAAAGTGATATAAAGTGTCTTAAGTCTTTAAAAAGCAAACAAAGTCTCTTTCAAGCACAAAGTACCTGGTTTCTGGTGGGAAATCTCCGCAGAGGGCCGCAGAAGAGGAGATGCATGGAAAAATGGTGTGCGCGTCGGTTGCGCCCCTTCACACATGGACTTGCGTCATTTTTCACGCGGGGAGACGTGCGTCGTTTTCCGGCATGCGGACCGTCTCCTTCTATGGGTCGCGGGGATTGCCAGATGTCCCGGGTCTGTGCGGGGATTCTCCTGCTTGTTTTCCGGCTGCGCGTCGTTCCGCGGGGCTGTGCGTCGAAATTTCACTCTCACGGCAGGCGTTGCGTCGATTTCTCCTTGGAAGTCGGGCGACGTTGTCCTTGCGAGGCTGTGCGTCAAAGTTTCGGTCATCCCAAAGGCGTCGCGGCGATTAGCGTCGGTGTGCGGCGTTTTTCTCGCCGCGGACCAAGCTGTGCGTCGAAAATTTCAGCGCACGAAGCGTCCAAGTGAAAGAGAGAAGTCTTTTAGGTCCTAAGACTTCAGGGAACAGGAGGCAAGCTCTATCCAAGCCCTTGGAGAGCACTCTTACAGCCAGACAAGAGTTCAGCAAGGCAGCAGGCCAACAGCAAGGCAGCAGTCCTTTGTAGAAAAGCAGACAGGTGAGTCCTTTGAGCAGCCAGGCAGTTCTTTTTGGCAGGATGTAGTTTCTGGTTCAGGTTTCTTCTCCAGCAAGTGTCTGATGAGGTAGGGCAGAGGCCCTGTTTTATACTAAGTTGTGCCTTTGAAGTGGGGGTGACTTCAAAGAGTGTCTAAGAAATGCACCAAGCCCCCTTTCAGTTCAATCCTGTCTGCCAGAGTCCTAGTAGGGGGTGTGGCAGTCCTTTGTGTGAGGGCAGGCCCTCCACCCTCCCAGCCCAGGAAGACCCATTCAAAATGCAGATGTATGCAAGTGAGGCTGAGTACCCTGTGTTTGGGGTGTGTCGGAGTGAATGCACAAGGAGCTGTCAACCAAACCTATCCAGACGTGGATTGAAGGGCACAGAAAGATTTAAGTGCAAAGAAATGCTCACTTTCCAAAAGTGGCATTTCTAGAAAAGTAATATTATATCCGACTTCACCAGTCAGCAGGATTTTGTATTACCATTCTGGCCATACTAAATATGACCTTCCTGATCCTTTCAGATCAGCAGCTGCCACTTCAACAATGTATGAGGGCAGCCCCAATGTTAGCCTATGAAGGGAGCAGGCCTCACAGTAGAGTAGAAACTAATTTAGGAGTTTTACACTACCAGGACATCTAACTACACAGGTACATGTCCTGCCTTTTACCCACACAGCACCCTGCTCTAGGGGTTACCTAGGGCACACATTAGGGGTGACATATGTAGAAAGAAGGGGCGTTCTAGGCTTGGCAAGTACTTTTAAATGCCAAGTCGAAGTGGCAGTGAAACTGCACACACAGGCCTTGCAATGGCAGGCCCGAGACAAGGTTAAGGGGCTACTGAAGTGGGTGGCACAACCAGTGCTGCAGGCCCACTAGTAGCATTTATTCTACATGCCCTAGGCACATGTAGGGCACTCTACTAGGGACTTACAAGTAAATTAAATAGCCAATCATGGATAAACCAATCAATAGTACAATTTACACAGAGAGCATATGCACTTTAGCACTGGTTAGCAGTGGTAAAGTGCCGAGAGGTCAAAAGCCAACAACAACAGGTCAGACAAAATAGGAGGAAGGAGGCAAAAAGTTTGGGGATGACCCTGTCAAAAAGCCAGGTACAACAGAGTGGAAGCTAAATGAAGGGCATTGGCATCGGACCATTCAGGGTTGGAGGGAGGGGGCTGGTGCATGGACTCGGACAACAGAGCGTAGAAAGTTGTTGGATGTGGAAGCAAGCTAACTGTTCAGGGCACATGAGAAGGGTACAACAACCACACAGGGCTTTAATGAGGGAGAAATATATGTTGAATTTACCATGAAATTGGATTTGAATTAACTATTAATAAGCCTTTGAATAATAATTCTAGCTGTTTCCAAACCAAAATTTTAAGATATGTAATAATGTATTCCAGATCCAATGCTTTCCTATAGAACAGCCAGCCTTGGTAAAGTGAAAATAGCTTCTGAGTCTTTTTTGACTGCACAGACATGAGTAACACATTTCTACATGTTCTGCTTTCTAATAACTTAGGCAGCCTACATTTAGGTGAACTATTAATATTTAAGAGGATGTTTTGACCTGTCAAAAGGGTTTATTTTGACAGCTTGAATTGCAGCTTCAAAACTGCCACAGCCAGGGCACAGTGGTAAACCTACAGTCATGTTTTCACTGTCACTGTAGTGAGTGGTACAATGGGTCCTGCAGTCCGCTAGAGACATTTAACTGACTGGCCCTGGGTACACATTGTACCATATACTAGGGACTTATAGGCAAGATATCTATGCCAATTTTGACTAAAGCCAATTTGAAGATGTTTTATGATTGAGACCACATCCTCTGGTGCTGGATTAGTAGACACCTAATACACAGAGTTATAAACCTGGAGCATCAGTGGAAAAAGGGGGCTGATGATGCAATAAGAGGCATTTTCCTACTCTTTGAGAATGCTTGTTTTAGGTTAGCTTGTCCAGCTACAAGGCACATTCTTTAAGAATAGATATATTTTCTACATACAGTTCATGTTTCCAAAATATGCATCATGACAGTGATCTTTATGCAATTGTTTTATATTCATCAAAATAAATCTCATTTGGTTGCTGAGATTACACAAGAAAGGTTGTTTAGAAGTATGTATAGCATTAGGCACTTCTTCGCAGGAAACCAGTGAAGGTTGTTTAACTATATGTGAAATAAGGTCTCTCGCTTTCAGCCAAAGGCCTTAGGTTGTGCATTTTTCCAAACAGTGATGTGGTATTTTAGTGTTGACTTGCCTTTTCTACATTTCACAGACATACCAGCTCCATTGAAAGGTAAAACATAAAACTGTGTAATACTGTTAGTATACATAGTATGCGATAGACATGCCGCCTGAGCCAACTCTGCCTTATAGTGAAACTGGAGTACAATTTTGCAGTTCGCTACTTAGAAGAGGTCCGCATAATTTAACGTATTCGGTTTGGTGAATATGTGGGTAAGATATGTTGTTTTGTGGCAGTGATTATTAGCACACAGAGGTCGACCTACTGCCAAGGTTCTATAATGATGATTGTAATTATGGTAACATAGTCGACCTAGTGACTTTCATATTTTAAAGGGGCTTTACATTATAGCTCAAATCCAGTTCTATAATTTATTAACAATCTGCTGTGTAAGGGCAAAATTGGGATCAGACTTTGTTGAGAATTGTTTGACATTTGGGGCCTACTGCATAGTACCTTTTTATGGAAGTGATTTACATGCCACAAAGCGAAGGAGCTCTGCACGCGATGGGGTTAATATAAAAGATATTGCCGATAAAGACGGTTATATAAGAGGAGCAGACCATCGATACTGCTTGAAATGAGCTTACATTGGAAACAGGGATGTGCTTGGGTCAGATGTATGGTAAGAGTGGGTAAGAACACGTTGTACACATATTTGGTACTCGGTGGATACAGGGATCGGTGGAAGAAAAATAATTGCCATTTTAATTTCGTTTTTACACATATCAGAAACCCAAATAAGTGCCAACCCAGATACACTTCAAAAAGGCGAATGCTCTTGCAATAGATAACTGTGTTTAGGTGTTTTACTATAATAATTACGTTGACTAGTAAAAATGAGTTAAATGGAGCAGCGAGAAAGCAACAGGACTTTCTTTTTAATTGAGCCACAATTAAACATACTTGACGGATTTTCCCCCAGGGCATTTCATGTTTATACTGAAAAACAGCACCAGATTCACCCAGGTTGCAGAATTACAGAGTCGGAAGTTCAATCAAGCAGGTGCTTCCTGCACTGTGTCTTTCTGGTAAGAGTTTTTTGTTACCTTCAATCTTTTAATTGTCATTGTTGTTTCTAATCTATATATTCAGCGGTGTTGTTGTTTCAACAGGTTACTACCTAAGTTAAACAGATCAGAGGAAAACACCTTTTGCATACCTTTAAAACGTTTAATTTTTTTTTTTTTTAACTATAAGCTTAAATAAATATAACAGCATGTGTTTCTCATGTGTTTTAAAGTTGACAATATAGGTAGAATATAGTTAGAATCTATGTTGTTCTTATTGTATTCACAATTATGTTTGCAACCAAATTGCAATATCATATAAATTGTTCAATCTATGGCAAACTGAGGGTTCAGCCCTGGTCACAGCACAAAATAGATACTTGTAGCACCTTTGATGTCGTGCGCTGTTGGCAGGATATCGGACAATGTGGGAGGCGAAATATGCAGGACCCTCAGTAACTTCTGACATTTTTTTATATGGTATCTTGATTAATAGCCTTGCGTGGCTCAATCTCTTCCTTAATAGGCTTTATTCTGTAAACACCCTTTTTATTTTGCTGACAATCCATCTCCTAAAAGAGTTCCCCGGAATCCATGCTCCGACATATTTTGTTTTGCTTGTCCATCCAGTGTTTCGGATTTAGCACATTATCGTATTAATGTTGGTAAATTCAGGTTTCACTATGTATTAATAATGGAAAGTCTGGGTTATGTTAAAGGCATGGAGACGTGAAGGCGAGTACTGTGCTTCCTTTTCTTGCCATATTATTGATAACAGCCAAGACCAAACAAAGGCTCAATTTCTCATTAGGAGTAATAATAAAGAGCATGAGAGATGAGTTGTAGACCAAAGGCCATCGAGTAACCTGGAAGGGGGTGGGGAAAACCGTACTCAAGCAACAGCTCCTTGTCAAAGTGGCCCACAAAATACAAAAGGCATTTAATTAACCTGTGCTTAACCCTCTGGTACAATGACACAAAAGCAGTGAGACTTCACGTAGAAGTAAAGTGTATATTATTTATGCAGGATACCAACAGCAAAAAAGTGAAAACACACCACAAAACAATTCCACTTTAGAAAACTGTGGAGCCAATATTAATAAATTATTTGACACCAAAATGACAAAAAGCCAATCAATAGAACTAGAGCTATGACTTAAATTTTAAGGAAAATCTGGTGCCTAAAAGATCAATGCACCCCGCGGACATCTAGGTGCACAAAACTGTGTCAAATTGAAAATATGGACAATTGCGATGGAGAGTGGGCCAGATACAAGAATTGTCTCATGGCTAGTCAGTGCCTAAGTTGGACTTAAAAGAATTTTCAATAAAAACGTTCTGAGAATTTGGAAGTTCAGTGCACGTGGTGTTTGATGAGGAGGCATCATCGGGGAGCTACTAGGCGAAGTTGAGTTGAAAATGTCCACGTTCAGACTTAAATCCACATGTTAGAATCAAAATATCTGATTTACAATTTGAGAACCAATGCGATTCACAAATAGGAAATCGCAAATCCTCATGTACATACGATGTGAGTTCAAAAATAGCAAGTCAGTAAGAATTTGCTTTGGTATTTTGATAATCGCAAATAACAATTCTCAAAATTGTGAATGGGGCTGCAAACTGCAATTCGCGTCACAGAATGCAAACGGAACTGCAAAAAGGGAAAACAATACTTCTTGGTCATGGGTAATCACCTCTGAACCAGAAACTGTTTCACAGAACCTGCCTGGAGGCCAGCCAGAGTGGGGGAGGAGTGCAGCTGTCATACACAGCACAGGCCCAAAAGCCTCATAGGGCCCCAAGCATCAGCCATGACCAGCCAAACTGCAGAGAAAACACCTGGAGGGAGAAAAAGAAAACCACAATTCTCTGAAAAGAAGTTGAATATACTCACAGAGGAGCACTGTGAGAACCACAATGTCCTATTTAGAAGGGCGTCAATGACAGTTCCAGAGTCACAGAAAAAGAAGATCTGGCAGGAAATCCTAGCTAAAATAAATGCCATTGGAGTCACCCACGGCTCCATTTCTAAAATCTGTGATAGATGGTATGACTGCTGATCATGGTCAAAGAAAAAGGTGGCCCACAGACTCTCGAAATCCCGGGGACCAGGAGGCAGCCCACCAATAGTACCACCACCCACTGCACTTAAGACCATGGTGGAAACCATACTGGAGCCTGAAGCTGTCGTGAGTATTGTGAACATCAACAGTTCTGTACCAGGAACAGTACAAAGACAGTGTGTAATATTTACTTTTGTCACATCTCAGACTCCACATATATGTTCAGATCCACATAGTTCAGCAGCATACATCAGATGGTTGTTCCCAAAATATAAATTATACCATGATAGTGCATTATGGGCGATGTAGTCAAAAAGCCAACTTAGGAATCAAATGTACATTTATTGGGTCAATCATCATATAGGTGAATATAATGTATCTCATTTGTCCCACAGATTTCCCTGATGTACATAGTGAGGACAACAATGTGGAGGTAGTGAAGGATACCAACATGGCAGCAGAGGAACCCATCTCTATACACAGTCACCCAAGCACTACACCACCACAATGTACCACTGTGTCACTGTTACCAGAGGCCACAGCAATGGAGGATGATGATGTTCCTCTCCCACCACGTCTCATCCCACAGCCAAGTGTGAGCCAACACCAGCATGTTCCAGTGCGTGGGCACAAAAGGTGTCACTAGACACATGAATCTATTGAAGATGAAGCCAATGCACAGTTGATTGTTGGTGTAGAGGCATGCCTGCTCCAAACTCAATGCCTGCAAAGCAAGCAGTTACAAATCATAAGCAGGAATATGAAGAACATGCAACAGAGCATATCTGTTGGTTTTGACAATATTGGGACACATTTCGCAACAATGAACTCCAATGTAGTGAGCCTGACCACTGCTGTGCAGGAATTATTATCTTGATTTGAGCATGCCAAAAAGTCATTCAGTTGACAGCTCTCATGTGTCATTGGACAATGTTGTAACACCTCTCATTTGTGTCTGCAGGGCTATGTATAGGATCAAAATCCAAGGTCGTAATCCATATGCCCTCTCATCCAGCAAAAGAAAGCTAAGTGTGAGCATGGCAGGACCTGATATTAGACAGACACATATATGTTTTTTATTTTACAGCATCACATCACCTAGTAAATAACCATCATCAATCTCCCTATGTTCCACATGTTGTTGCACTTTATTGTGTCAGAACATGTACATGGCAGGGGTGCTCCCTGAGTATTTTGCAACTATAACTGTGATGACATTATTGACATCACATACCACCTGGATGTTGAGGGAATGGGTATTCTTCCTATTCCTGAACACGTATTTTCAATAATTGTTGGAGGACAAATAGGAACATGTACCCCATTTACACATCTTAATACAAAAGGGAATTTGGAAATCCTGTAAAAGTTTAATTTGGTATTGTGTATTTCCTTTGCATTCCTGGAAAGGGGAATGTATATGTCGTGGTTCATATGTAGGAGCATGGCATCTAGGAACTTCTTAAAGAAATGTGACAGCACACTTTGAGACACCCCACCAGCGACAGCAATCCCACCGTCGTAGCTACCCGGGCCCAAAAGGTGCAGAGAGTATAGCACATGCATGGGGATGGAACTGCTGTGCAGGGTCCTTCTTTCTACATTTCGTTTAACCACATCTGTCAAATCTAATATCGCAGAACTACTCAGCCTTTGTTTCTTATAGATTTCCTCCTCTTTCTGTTGGAATATGGTAATCCTGGTTCTAAAGATCCTCTCCTGTCTCCTCCTCCTCATTCTCCTCCTCCTCCCTTCCTCTCTAGGGCACCCAGGAATCGCCTCCTAATCGCAAACGCATAAAGTGCAATGTTAGAAATGGGGTCTCTTGTTGACAGCCTGTTTGCACTCTGTCCAAGCAGGGACCCTCACTCTAGTCACGGCAATGAAGATACACACTTAGATAACCCCTGCTCACCCCCTTGGTAGCTTGGCACAAGCAGTCAGGCTTATCTCAAAGTATTTATACCAAAACACACAAAATTAATACTGTGAAAACACGTCAAAATGGACAATACACCAGTTTAGACAAATAGGCAATATTTATCTAAATCAAAAGACCAAAACAACAAATATCCAACACACATAAGTCAAGATATGAATTTTCAAAGAAAAAAGAGTCTAACTCCATAGAAAACAATGGAAACATTGTTTTTACAGAAAGTACCTGGTTTGTCTAAAAAATAATGCCGTACGGTCGAATGAGCATCGGAAAAGCCAACGATGCTTCAATTTCTTACTCGCAAGTGAGGCAATGAGTCATTTCTTTTCCGGTGGGGTACGCAATCCGTTGTTTTGCTATCCCGCAAAAGAGAGATGCGTCGATTTCCAAACTTGGCTCCTTGGAACGGCGCGGGCTCACAATGACTTTGACACCCAGTGACGATGCATGGGAAATCCTAGTCACACATTGATGGAAAACCATGCTGCGTGGGGTTTCTGTCGTTTTCAGCAGCCGCAAGCTGGTGTTGAGTCGGTTCTCCAGGCGAGATGCAGGTGATGCATTGAAATCAGCCACAAGGTGGGTGCTGCATCATTTTTCAGCAGTATTGCAGGTGCTGTATTGAAACTTTCCCTTCACAGCTCCCTGTGTGTGGATTTCAGTCCTTGTTCTACCAGCTTCACCTTTCAAGGGCCCAGGGACTGGATGGGGCACCACCTGGCAGGGCATGCGTCTTAGCAGAGAGTCAAGGTGCTGGCAAAGGAAGTCTTTGATGTCCCTGAGACTTCAAAACAGGAGGCAAGCTCAGTTCAAGCCCTTGGCGATTCTTCACAAACAGGACTATACCACAAATTCCAGTCTTTGTCCCCTTCCTCAGGCAGAAGCAGCAACTGCAGGATAGCCCAACAAAGCACAGTCACAGGCAGGGGCAGCACTTCTTAGCTCTTCAGCTCTTCTCCTTGGCAGAGGATCCTCTTGGTTCCAGAAGTAAATCTAAAAATCTGGAGTTTTGTGGTCCACTACTTATACCCCTTTTTGCCTTTAAATTAGGCAATCTTCAAAGGAAAATCTCTGTTGTTCACAAGATCATGCCTTGCCCAGACCCGGCCCCAGATACACACCAGGGGGTTCAAGACTGCATTGTGTGAGGGCAGGCATAGACCATTCAGGTTTAAGTGACCACTCCTCCCTCTACTCTAGCCCAGATGGCTCATCAGGATATGCAGGCTATCCCTCAGCTCCCTTTGTGTCACTGTCTAGAGGGGATTCACAAACAGCCCAACTGACAGTCTGGCCCAGACAGGGAATACACAAGCAGGCAGAGTCACAGAATAGTTTAAGCAAGAAAATGTCCACTTTCTAAAAGGGGAATTTTCAAACAGACAATTTAAAAAACAACTTTACCAAAAGATGTATTTTTAAATTTTGAGTTCAAAGACCCCAAACTCCAAATCACTATCTGTTCTCAAAGGGAAACTGAACTAAAAAGTTATTTGAAGGCAGCCCCCATGTTATCTTGTGAGAGAGATAGACCTTGCAGCAGTGAAAAACAAATTTGGTGTTATTTCACTGTTAGGACATGTAAATCATATCAGTACATGTTCCACCTTTAACATACACTGCCCCCTACCTATGAGGCTACCTAGTTCTTACCTTATGGGTGACTTACATGTACAAAAATGGAAGGTTTGGGCTGCCAGGTCAAATTGGCAGTGCAAGACTGCACACACAGACACTGCAGTGGCAAGTCTGAACCATGTTTACAGGGCCACTTATGTGGGTGGTACAACCAGTGCTGCAGGCACCTCTAGTAGCATTTGATTTATAGACCCTAGTCACCTCTAGTGCACTTTACTGGGGACTTACCAATCACCAATACAATTTACACAGAGAGCATATGCACTTTAGCACTGATTAGCGGTGATAAAGTTCCCAGAGTCCTAAAGCTAACAAAAATGGGTCCGCAAAAATAGGAGGAGGGAGGCAAAACATTTGGAGATGACCCTACAAAAAGGGCCAGGTCCAACATTCAGCCATTGTGGAAACCGGTGATGCATTTTGGGCCAGCTTTTATAGTTTGCACACCCTTACCACCTGAATGGAATCACCGCAAAATTATGTGTGCACACGTGCAATTTCTTGACTAGTTGCACATTGTGACACCCTCAAAAATACGAAGAACAGAATGTGTTTTAGATCTTGAATATCAGTTTGACACAAGTCACAAACATTCAACTTGTCATTCCATTTAGAAGTTGAACCTTTAGTGGAAGTATGTCCAGTCTTAATAAAGTGCAAAAATGCCTCACCGTAGGGGGTAAGTTTCACGCTAAATAGGGTTGCGTTTTTTTTTTAACATAGCAAAATTTATCAAAACATCAACTCTCCTCTTTTGACTGCATAACTTTAAGTCCAGCTGGTGGTTTTCATGCAAGGAAGCATACTTTAAGCACATTTTCAACTGGGGAGGTGATAAAGTAAGAATTTTATTTATATATAAATTCAGATGTTCTAAAGCATATTTAATATTTCTAAATAACTGTGATTTCTTTCTCAGCATAACAAAACACTCTTTGTATACAAGGTGCCTTAATGATAATGCATCCCTTTGAAATAGGCAGAGAGTCCAATGAATCACCCTACTAGACCTTGTATAAGAGAACTCTTAATCCCAAACTCTTATCTTAAGGCAGCAGTTGATGCCAGAATGTTACAGGAAATCAGAAGTTTTATGATTTGCCCTTCATTTCTGTCCAGAAACCCCAGTCAGCTACATTTGTTAGTTCCACCGCATATAACAAAATAGCTGGGATCTTCCTATGGAAGACTTCGAGCAGATGCGCAAAATAAGCATATCAACAGCCTTGTAAAATGTGCCTAACCCACGCACTTGGAATTGAGCCTTACCCAAATTATTTGATATGTTCTCAGAATCACTAAGGGAACTAAACATATGTTTCCCAAAAAACTCACTCTAACTTCTGAGAGCCCAAAAACCATGGAAATTTTATCTTTTTGTGTATGTTTTCCCTAAAAACATAAAACTTGAGATTTTTAGGTATTTATCTTTAGGTAATGCTGATCAACATGACATTTTAGGGCTGCCAGACAAATATTTAGGCCTTTCGGGTGTGATCAAAAACTGCAAATCAAAGAATGTCCTCTGATACAAGATGCAAAACCATAGCTTTTTGATAAGGCTTTTGCAGATCATAAATATACAGTGGGAAATGTTACGGGCCAATAAACACCCCACTTCAATCCATTTTTCATTGGAATTTCAGTTTATAAACCCCTTATGCCGCCCATCAATTCTTTGCACCATATAGAAGAATGCAGGGCTATTATCAAGTGTAGCAGATTAGCTGGGTTTATTAAATTGGATAGCTTCTTCCACAGACTTCGATGATCAACCTTATAAATGGCTGTGGAGTAGTCTACGAATTCTGCATAAACACTGGCACCCCTAATTATTACATATTTTTGGTTTATTAACTGCATTGTTGTGATATTATCAAGTGCACTATGGCCTTTCCTGAAACCAGACTTTTCCAACTGAATATTCAGATTAGTCTCTGCCCAAGTTTTGATGTGTTCTAATTGACTTTTATTAAAAACCTTGCCAACAGCATCCCAGAGGGCAATTTGGTGACAATTTGGGTGAGAGGATCCATCACCCTTCTTATGCAGAAGTATAATAACGCTCCCTACCCAAAATTGGGGCACCCTAGCTTTTAAATAGCAGTGTTCAAATGCATGCTGGAAGACATTTGCCCGAGAGAGGGTTCTTTCTTAATCACTAAGATTAGAACCACATCCTGGCCCACTGCACCCGAGGCTTGCAATGCTCTAATAAATGCTTCAATCTAAACTACTAAAAGGAGGCCATAACTACCAGCTCCTCTATTATAATTGGGCAAGATGGCTATTTCAAAGGGGATAGTATTTGAATTTTCTACATGCTGGGAGAGAATGTAATCTCTCTATATTGCCTCAGCAATGGGAGGTGGATAGGAGATCGCATTAGAACTGCAGCATTCTGCAACAATGACCCAATATTTGCAAGATTTTTTTTTGTAGTGGCAGCTTCTCTTAGATCAATCCACCTCTGTGTGACAATCTGCTTTCTTAAGACTACTTTCAGCCACCATCTTCTTCTCTTTAACAGAAATGTCACTTGACCCCTTTCTTTTCAGATGTGAACAATGTAGTCTAGTTTACCTATTAATTTCCTTATTCAGGAGTAGCACTGAGGGACACACTTTTATTTGGGGTGGCTTAGAGCATACTAGGCAATTAGCCTTTACAATCTGGCCAATAAACTCAGAAAAACAACTAAGGATGTCCCTATTCCAGTCATCTAAAAACAAAATGGCACTCCCAGACATTTAGGTGAGTTATTTTTGAGTTCTTACTGAAATTGGTTCCCAAGCCATCAAAATTGCGGGCTTCTTCAGAAGACAGGTTCACATTTAAAGAAAGGACAAGGATCCTCTTATCAATAGATGAGGACTCAGAGACTGTCAAATCCTCAACATATTGTGTTATAGCATAGGAAGCAACAAAATAATCTACAGAGGAGCCTCTCATCAAGGATTTATGTGTAAATTGAGCTGACAAATCCAAATTGAATCTCCCATTTAAATGAATATAACCATTTTTTCTCAGAATGTTTAGAAGAATATACCCGCTTTTACCCTTTTTGACATTAGGGGGAGCAGTGAAGGCAGGGTGTTAAATGCAAATTCCTTCTCTGCATCACAGAATAAATTGATAGAGTGATTAGTCATTTTCCAGTTTAGGTCACCCACTAGCAACACTTTACATTCTTCTTCATTCATCTCAATCGATGAAATGTAATGAAACACTTAGGATAGGATTTAATTATAACAATTATCTGGAGGAATATATGAACATACCAGTAGCAGAGGGACTGTTACATGAGCCTCTACATAGAAATTACCCATCAGTGCCTGAAAGAGGTTAGAAGGGGCATTGCAGTTTTTATTCCCTTTTTAACTTCTTACTCCAAAGTACAGCAATTCCCTCTTAAGAATGGCTGTTCTTAGAACCCAAAGCATTGCAACATAAAACAGTATAACCTCCACAAAAAATCAGCAGTACACCAAGTTTCCTGGATGCAGACTAAATCAGTATTTAAACTGCATAATGAATGTAATGTTTCTGTCGAATTCTCAGTTTCTTAATCAAAAAGATGTACACAGTTCCATACAAAATGTCTCTGAAAATTGCAGGTTGCTAGAAGTCAAAAAATATTTTTAGAGCAAGAGCCCTCACTCACCTACGGTGACATGCTTCATCATAGGGCTATGCTTCTCGTCAGGCTGGCACTACAATGCCTGACGGGCCCCATGAAGGGGCTCTTTGCCGGAGATCTTTTTGTGAGAGAAAGCCGGTCAGCAGATTAGTATTTTTGCTGACCGGCTTTCTCTCACAAAAAGATCTCCGGCAAAGAGCCCCTTCGTGGGGCCCCTGACGAGGAGCATAGCCCCATCATGAAGCATGTCACCGTAGGTGAGTGAGGGCTCTTGCTCTAAAAATATTTTTGACTTCTAGCAACCTGCAATTTTCAGAGACATTTTGTATGGAACTGTGTATTTCTTTTTGATTAAGACATTGTCGGGAGAAATACACACAGGACCAAGAATTTGTTTCCGAACCTCCCGCTCTTTGACAGCCCCCCCTCTTTTTGTTGTTTGAAGAATTCTCAGTTTCTGCTGCATTCCAGAAAATTACTCTAAATTTGTTTCTAGTGACCAAACTTTGTGCCCCATTGCCTGTGTACTATTTAATACTCTGGCTAACCACCTCCATTTCTCTCACTGAAGGAAGGAGGAGACAGCAACATCTGACCCAGAATCTTTTACTAACCTCCCACCACTCAAAATAGAAATAAACAGAGTTTTCAAAATGGAAACGGATAAATCCCACACAGGAATCGATCAATCATCAAACAGCGGCTGAACTGTACGAGCAAAGTGAGCTCTAGGAATAAGCTTTTCATCCCAAACTGGGATTACATCAATGTCTCTACACTGCAACTGATTACGATTTTGTAGAACTAGACTAGCAAACATTCTAGAATAAAAGAGAACCCTAGTCTTAAACACTCCTAGGGCATGTGCTAAATATACAAGAGTGCTATCTTTACTTTGTATCAGCTTTAAGTTTTCAACATCTGTGAAACAGGATAATAAGAATGAGCGGTTCATGGTTAGTCCGAGTGAAATAATGCAACAAAGTCTAGGCATACAGTATACAAAGAAGCAAGAATGAGAGCTGCAGCACAAGGAAGAAAGTCCTCACTCAACTGACAGTGATTATGAAGGCTATTTGGCTCAGGGTTGGGAATAGAAACAAAAGGACCAGCTCTAGGATTCAATGACGAGGGTCCCACCTATGCAACTGATTGCTCAACCAGAGGAGATTGTGGCTCACTTTTGCCTTGGATTGGAATCTAATCAAATGTCTCCTTCGGGGACCGAGCTCCAGAGGCTCCCATTTCTTGAAATCTAAATTGTCATGGCTTTTTCTTCAATATCCTACAAAGTAATCTTCTTAGAATATCTATTTCTGCATTTCCCTTCCCCTTGCTACTATCCGGGGTGGAAGACTATGTTGGTCTGGATGTGGACCAAATCGTTGGCCTAAAAATAGAAAAGGGTTCCACCCCAGAGTCCAGGTCCTTAGATGGGTATCAGCTTCAAAAGGGGAGGGAGGTATTGCAAAAAGATGTTTTAAAGTAAACAGGACTGACTTGACAAGGTAAGTTCTTAACGTGAGCGGCATTAAAGGATATTTGAGGCCTGCCAGCTTGAGTTCCCTGTTCAAAAGTTGAAGGTCGTTTATGAACTTTTTCAGACAAGGTGCTATCAGAAGTCACAGGAAGTGGACCAATGTCCAAAAGACTCAAGCCTCATGTGTAGCAGTTAAAAAATTCTCCTCTGGGCCCACCTTCTCCTCCTTTAAGCCCATCAACACTTTCAATATTACCAATAAAATGTCTTGTATATGGTCGAATTTATTCATTGATTAAAAAATATATATATATATTTTATAAAGCTAGAACACAGGATAAAATTATTTCCATGCACTTGAAAGACTTGCATATTTGCAGATATTGACCAGGGAGATCACAAGACAGGTTCCTAGGAATTTCCAAATTGGTAGTTGTAGATGTATGACGTACCGAAGAAGCTTGATCTGTAGGAGTGGTGCTAAAAAGCCTTAGGCAAGAGTCCTATGTATTGCCCACTGGGGACTTAGTTGCATCACAGGCTGGAGAGCTCTTCAAGTTAATGCCTACATTCACATTAATATCTGGAAGAGTAAAATCCTTTATAATGAGATCGCCTGAAGCCTTGCAACTAGATGGTGTGCTGCTCTCCATTTCTGCTACTGATAATGATTTTGAGACAGATGAAACATGATTTACATCTATTTCAGCATCAGTAGAGGAGTCAAGAGCCACTCTATCAGCCATTGTAACTGGGGCGACTTGCATCTCTCTTTGAAAGAAGGAAAAGATGGCATTTGAGCTTTTTGCCTGGGTGAGGCTGAACTTGTTTCTAAGTGGATTTGATTTGGTTTTTCACATGCTCTTGTGAGAATTAATCTACCTGAATGTAGCCTCTGAGCTGTTAAGCTGGTGCCACCAAGAGCCTTCAGACCAAGTTCAGAAACAAATCTGTAGGGTACGACACTGGATCATACTACGGCACTTAATGGGCAGAGTTGAAAATGTAGTCCATAGGATATGCACAAGAGCCCAGCGAGTTGGCTCTCAAATATATAGTACATAGGCAGAGAGGGCAACAAACAGGCAGGATTCCAACAGCTAGCCAGCAAGCTGCACCCAATCCTAGATGGGCCGCTTTCGTTGGCCAGTCAAGTTAACTACTAGAGAGCCCACTACAGCCCCATGCACAGTTTAGTCTTTCAATAATATTACCCTGTGCTCCAATCCAAAGATTAATCAGTCAAAGTCTTTACCAATGATTCAATGTCGCATGGGATGGAGACCGGAGGGTACTTTCCAGCCACACTCTTATCCCCCTCCAAAAGAGTGGACCCGAATACAGTAAAGCTAAGAAGCAAAAAAGCAGAAAATATAGAATCAAATATAGTCAGGTGCAGATGCTGCCTTACTGATAGGTGCTTGTAGTGGCTTATAGCAACTTGTGGAGAACATTTTACGGATCCTCCTCCATATCTGCAGCGCCTCCTATGCCTTACTTATCAGCTTGCTTTCTGCTACTTGCCCCACGTGGATCCACGACCTTCTGTAGCTCCTCAAGTGCACTTAGGAGCACATTTCACCTAATCCACTGTTGTGAGTGTTGACTGCCAACCACGGAGGGGTGAGAAGGGCTCAGGGCAGCTCAGTAATGGCACAGTAACCCTAAAAAATGCTCCTCATGCTTCTCACACTGGCCACGGAGACAAAAGTTGGTTGCTACCTGCTTAGATCACCTCAAGTGGCAGGAGCATATGGCAGATGTGGGGCTACGGCGACGGGGGCTGTGGTGTTCCAAGCTCTTCATTGAGCTGAGCCCCATGCCATTCAATTATCTGTCCCCTCGTTCTCTATGGTGCCCATCTCGTAGTGGTTGTTTTGTGGCCTGTGGCTGCCTCAGAGCCTCGTGGAGTCTTGCAGCCTCTCAGTGTCTCCTTTCCGTGTCCCCCTGCTGCATGTCAACCTCACAGTGTGGAGCATACATCCATGTAGCATCTGCTTCTGCATTCACTTATCCCTCTAGCTCTTTTACAGACTATGGCAGGAGGCAGTTCTGCTAACAATTAGACTAGGTCACCTGGTATCTTGCTTTATGAAGTCAGATCATTACTCTCCCTTGTGTGATCAGGCCCTAAGTATGCTTGAGACTCAGACATATGTTCTTAGAGCCATCCACTGATGACCCTAAGTTTTGGTACTGGGCTACACTTATGTGTCCTAGTGTATTTTTTTTTTCATACGACACACTTACCTTCCCATGTTAGGCATTCGGTTCTATGACGCACTTCATGTAAAGCTTTACCTTTCTTGAAGTTGGAATTTGCAAAATTAAGGGCTCTTAGAACACACTGCCCCCTTTCAGCAGAATTATATGGTGGTATGTCAGATACTGCATTTCAGTTTAGCACCTTCTTTTAGGAGCTGCTTGACATTAGCTAGGTATTTTAGTCTGAATTAGACATTCCTGGAGGCACATTACTAGAATACCACCATTGCTCACCGGAACGATCAGTCTTGAATCCCCTTTTCAATACATTTCTCAGATCCCTCAGTGACCTATCGGAGTCTGCTTGCTTGTGGCATTTCATCTCCTGCACAGGTAAAGTGGTTGGGTAGCAACATTGTGGCAGTTACTTCTTTGTCAATATAGTTGCAGAAACAAAGTAAAACCTATGGATTGATGTATGTTTAGACTCCCCTGACGTTTTTGTCTTAGCTCGTCCAAGTCTATAATGTCTACCCATGTCCTATTTGCATGATTTGGACAGGGCCATGCTGGTATATGCACTATTGTCCTGATAGTTTGCTGTCTTAAAAGATGTAGGACTGTCTCCATGCCTATTTAGGCATATATATTTCTCCTTACGACTAGTGATCAGCACTGTTTAAGCTGTATTTGTAGGTAAAGGTACCAGCTATACGTTTAGGCAATAAGCTGCCAGTTTTATGGCAGCAATATCAGACAGCAGTTTGAGTCACCATATGGCATGTAGCAAGCTGCAAAACAAAAAAGCAAACCTCACAAATGTCTGGCAGCTCAAGGAAAGCACCATGTGTTAAGCTGTTAGTTGTACTTCCTTGTGGCTGACCTGGATCTCTCGTGATAATTACTAGTGTTGTTTTGTCAGAACATACAATGTAGGAGATACATCTGTTGGCTTCTTTCTTTCTTTTGCCGATTGCTTGTTGTGCTTTTTCTGAGTAAATGGAGCATGGTGGCACCCCCTTGGTGTAAATTGAAATGTCCCTTAATGAAGTTTCACCTGGAAATCATGTTGTAGTGGTTGCAGCAAATAACTGCTTCAGAATTTAGTATGCTCTGTGGTTGGACATCTAGAGTTTGGGTGGTGGCTCCAAATGCTGCAGCTTTCAGAGTGGGGTACAGAAAGTTCCTTAGATAACATCGCGATGACAGGAAGGAGATTGACAGAGCTCCATTGTTGTATCGATACATTCAATTAACTTGAGTCTTCTGGGTCCCTAGTGGGACAATATTTTTAACTGAATGCTAATATTGCAGTAGTTGCAGGGCTCCCTTCCTCTTTTTCCATGCCATATAGATTACTGTTTTGTCACTGATGTTTAAATGGCTTGGACTGTGTAGGGAATGTAGCAGAAGTCTTTTCTAAATGCAAGGATGCCATTACCAAAGAAGCATCCATTTGAATGTCACTTGGTCAAAGCCTGCCAGACATTCCTTGCCTCCAACAACTCATGGAATTTCATTGTGCTTGAGGTGAGACAAACAGTGCACAGTCCTTGAGCCTCCAGTCCAGTAAAAGCTTGGAGTCCACCCCAACCCCAAACCAAGCAAGAAGGCAATCACTGGTGCTTGAGGTAGGTGCTCCCTCACTAATAGCAGGGGTTCTATCTTATGTGCAAAGTCAACTGGACTATGAGGTTGGTTATAAGCTGAAAGTAATTGAAGCACATGAAAAAGCTTACCTTCTCAACACCATGTGTGGATGTCTGCCTTCATCATGCTGCTTATAATATCCTGATCTTTAAAACACAACTGGGACTTTGCTAATCAACAGCAAGGGTTGCATGGCAGGTGGTGCAGTGCCAGACCTTCGCAGGAAAATGTTTTCTGGACAGATGCAGAGGGCTCCACAGGCTGCCTTTACTCAGTCCTCACCAAGCTCAAGCAGTGTCTTAACAATAGCCCCTGCAGCTTCTGCGGTGCCGAATGGGGGCCTGAGCTCCAGTGGTCCCGCCCCCACACTGTGTACAGACAGAAAGCCCCTGAGAACTTCTGACTAGTTTCAGAGTATGGGGGGGTCCTTCATGTATTTGCAGGTCCCCCCTTAATTTTCATTATACCACTGTGCTTAAGTCACTACCACAAAAGCCAATCACTACTGCCAGGGGCTTAAAAGATGTGAGGTTGTGTGTCGGTGCAGGAATGGATGGGCATGAATTCAATGTCATGTTGTAAGGATTGTAATGAAGACAAGGTCATGTTTAATGACAGTGGTCATCTTGTGCACATGTTTAACATAGTTCAATAAAAATATTTGGAATAAACTAGCTGCAGATTTATAATTGCATGATAATATAAATGTACAATTAAAGATGTGTGTTTAAAAGGCTATTTTTCAATTTTTTATAGGTATTATAACTATGGATTGTCAGTTGGGGCCGCAGAAATGCATCTTCATGTTGAAGGCATGAATGAATCGACAGTTGTCTGGAAAGTTTTGTACAACCAGGGAAATCAATGGTCACCAGCGTACGCTCAGCTTGGCCGGCTCAGACAACCATTCCATCTTTCATTTAAGAAAATCAGTCTTGGATTCTACGATGGCATCTCTGCAGTTGATGACGTTGTGTTCGACAGTTGTGGACTTCCACCACCAGAAGCTAGTTGTGAAACACCAACACATTTCTGGTGCAGGGACACAAAGGCTTGCATTGACAGACAGCAACTTTGTGATTTGGTGGATGATTGTGGTGATGGATCAGATGAGGAATTTTGCAGTAAGTACATCCATTGGATACACATGATTCTTATGGCTTGGAAGTGAGAGATGTGGGTGTAGATTTGATTGGCCAAATTATGTAAATGCACTCAAAATCACAGGAAACACATAAGTAATTTGCTTGAAATAGATCCATCTTTGCAAGGGGGGTCAAAAAGGACAATTCATCTCACTGTAAGCAAATTATGAGTAAAAGTAAATCTAAGCAAGATACTCCCTAGCTGGAAGGCAGTCTGGAATTCTGTGAATTTTTTAAAATTATATGTTTGGCAATATTTTCACATTTTTCCTACTCTTTCCTAAAATCTAGCCCTTGTAATTTTTCCTCTAAATTATCTGTACAAGGAAGAGCACAGAGACAAAGTGAGGGAATTAAATGAGAAGATGTAGCACTGTCTGTCAGTCAGTTAGGCAAAAACTTTAATTTGGCAAATGCCATAAAAAAAACAAGATAATTTACAAAACAATATATAAAGGATATGTACAGACACACTAAGGGCCTCATTACGACGTTTGCGGTCCTGAAAATGGGGCCACCAAAGCCGTGGGAGGACGCCACTGTCATACCAGTGGCATCCCCCAAGTGTATTACGACAGATACCCAGTGTAACATAAAAATGATGTAAAAGCTAAAATGAATAATGGATTGCTGTGAAAAGTTATCACGCAGCATGGCAAGAAGGAAAACCATGTACCATGCTGTGGAAAGGCCACCAAAAAATGCACTGTGCGAAGTCTAAAACGGGTCAGGTAGAATCTTTGTTCAGGGTTGGCTGTCTAGAGTAAAAATTATTCTATCCCATGTTAGTGGTAATTAATAAATGGTGGATAACCTACTCCATTGCTAACATTCTGGAATATCTAGCGTCATTTCTATGTTCATAAAATAAAGCTTTTACCTTTGTCTTGGAATTGTCTATTTCACTTGGACAATAAAATAAGTTTGGAATTCCAAGTTCTAAAAAGGATTTCTAGATATTGGCCAGCCGTGGTGTACATTCCATATGGTCTTGTTTTGGACAGTCCTCGAGTACTATGCGAGAGAACTTGGTTAAAGGAGAATGATATATCTATATCCAGAGGAGCAGAAATAACATTTTCGCCAAATCCTCCAGATAAGTAAGACCTGCTTCTGAATGAGTAATAAAGTTTGAGGTGCTCCTAGGGGTTGCTAAGAGCCTACTTAAGTATTTATTTTTGACATTTAGAAAATTCCCTGGAATATAGTCCTTTGATGTGCAGACCCAGCAGGGAAGTCATTATTCTTTTTTTAGATTCATTTAGGGATCAGAGTTGCTGGGCAGATCTTCCATATTTATCCAGGCTCCTTTGTTGGCAAGCAGCGGGGGACTGCTGACCAATGGGGTTAAGGGTGCCATCCTCTGGGGTGACTACTTCCTGTGAAGTGTGGCAAAAATCAATCCCAGAAAGCACTATTCTCCAAGCATCCACAATGGAGAAAATCTCTCCTGGGAGGTTAGATCTGGCTGAGCCCACCCACTGGTGTAGCTAAGTTTCTCTAACACACCCTTCCAGCCCTGCTGATAATTCAAGTACAAGGGCTTCCATCTGGCTCAGAGGGCAGGAAATGCAGGACATCTGGGTTCTGTTCCAACTGTCTTTCCCTCCTTTGAAAACCAGTTTGGCCACATAGCCCCTCTCCTGCTCTTCCATTTGCTCTTGTAGTTCTTATCCCACCAGATGCTTCCTTTCTGTTAGCCCAGGCCACTTCACACCCCAGTAAGGTAGCTTGACATAGCCTGCCAGAGGCTGACCAATGATGAAAGGGCACATCAGGGGTGATTTAAGTAACTTTAGAAAGACTTAATTTGATATCACACATGAAATATTTAGATCTTTTCTAGCTGAAATAAGACTTTAGTATTTGAAAATAAAGCCTTCCAATGTGGAGCTTATCCACTACAATGGGGAAAACTAATTTGGCAGTTTTTCCCTCACCACAGTTTATAAAATATCATTCAAAATGTCCCTGCTTATCTTTACTCTGCAGTCAACCCTTGGTTGCCCTTAGGGGTGACTTATATGTAAACATAAGGTAGTTGAAGACTTTGGAAGTACTTTTAATTCCAAAGTCAAAATTTGTGGTTAATATTATCTTAAACGTAGTCAGCAAGGAAGACCTGGCAATAAAAGGACACCAGACACCAGACACCACAGCAGTACACCCAGGAGTGCATTAACTTCACTGGGGTCCCTAAACCTACATGCTCTACCATATACCAGCAACTTACAGGTAGGTTGTCAGAGCCAATTGTAATTATCTCTAATTTGCATATACCATTTTAATCATAGCACAGGCCCTCGGCTTGGTTATCAGAAAAACACCAGTATCAGTCAAGAAAGTGAGAGGGCTTACGGCAAAAAGCTCAGTTTTCTCACACCTATCAACAGGGTTAAATTTAAAGATTGTTCTGTGGTGCCTATCCTTGGGCGGAGACCATATTGCATATCAGTAAACAAATCTTTGCCTCCATCCAGTCATCTAGTTTTTGGAGAATTTTCCTCCCAAATATCTTTACAGAGGAATCCAAGAGAGAGATAGTTCTATAACAGGATAACTGATTTCTGTTCCCCTTTTTAAAATATCGGCGCAATGATGGACTTACTCCATGAGGGTGGTGGTCAATCGCTAATTGCTGTTGGGAACACATCTGTTAAAATGGGAGCCCAGAACATGGGATTCTGTCTATCGGGGCTGGGAGCCTTGCCGGCTGGGCACCTAAGAATAGCTTTGGTCACATCTGTAACAACAATAGAGTCACTTAAAGGAGATGCTTGACCCAGAATTATGTTATGTGCATGCAAGGGTGGTATGTGAGGTGAAAAGATATCCCCTTAATCAAACACATTGTAAAAGTGAAACACTTACTTGTCAGAGGGGATATGACATTCTATTCTGGTATTATTATTCCCAGAAAAGAAAGGCTGATTTATAACTTCACAAAATGGTAAGTTATGCTCTTATTCTGTGTCAGCTGTTAAATCCTCCAAAGCCCTCCTTCTTAGCTTCTGATTCCTCCCCTCTAGAGTCACCTTATAGGTATATCACACCAATCTTATATTCTCAGTATTACGGGATAAAGTGTTGGTTGCCAGTTTCAAAAGTTTTAAAGCAGCAGTACATGCAGAAATAAACCAATTATGAATAGGGCATCTCTTGTTAGCTCTCTTTACAGTTAACATGCTGGATATCTTTTTAGGGAGTTCTTCATAACTTGCCAGCATATCCTGGGGCTTGGCTTCTTTTGATAAATTGCACATTACCTCTTCCTGATTTTCCGTGAGTAAGTACTTAAAAAGCTGGCCATTGTCTATTTTATTCCATTTTATATGGACTTCCTTACTGGGACTGTACAAAAGATCAGAAATAAATCCTGGCGTTCAACCATACAGTCGAGGCCTGTTCAAAAAGAGTAAAACTGGGTTATGGTCACTGATATGGGAGGAAAGAATATTAGAGACCAATATTAGTGGAACAATGTCAGGTGATAGTAGTATAAAATCAATTGAACTTTCTCTGCCAACAAAAGTGAGTGGCTGAAAGATGCTCACTTTAAAAAATCAGATAAAAAAACAGATTATGTTTAATGATAATCTGATTTAGGTCATTCTCATAAGGAGTATGTTTGAAATGAGTGATATTTTCCCTCTGCTAGTATGTGAGACCGCAAAGTGATCACCACAAAATTGGCAGATCGGGATGTTAAAGTCACCCATCCATAAAATGGCCACCCAGCAGGGGTGGCTCCTTCGTTAAGCACTAAGGTGAAAGAGAGTCACCCGCTGGATTTTTCACAAAGGAAAAATAAAATGATAATAATGTATTCTACGTTATTATCATTTTATTTTTCCTGGGAGTAAGGGGTGGGGGAGGGATGGGCTAGAATGAGGGGGCCAGAGGGGGGATATACACCACAATGTGCGCATGTCTGTTTGGCCGGCCTGTGTTGTATGCACAGGCTCCCACTCCTACTCTAAGAGGCAAAGCAGGCCACTCAGACAAATCATGACGCTGCTGTCATGCTGGTGACAGCAGCGTCATTGTTGGCTGGGAGACTGTGTGCTCCCGGGACCAGGAACAGGACAGAGGGGAGATGAACGTGTCTCCCCTCACAGGTAAGTGTTTTTTTTATTTTTTATAATTATATTTTTTTAGACTTCCCCATCCCGTCCCATTACTCTCCGTCCCGCCACCCCTGTTGAGTGGCAGACGCAACTGCCACCCAATCATGCCCTCTGTGATCTTGGGGCCTGATTTAGAATTTGGTGGATGAGTTACTCTGTCACAAACATGAAGGATATCCTGTTCGCTTATTTTGATTCCCATAGGATCTAATGGGATGATGAAACGTAGAACGGGATATCCGTCACGTTTGTGACAGAATAATCCCATCTGACAAACTCTAAATCAGGCCTATAGTTTGTAACAGAGGTGTCCAAGTTATTAATTTGAACTCTGGGTTGTTTACTAAAAAGATGAAAGTAAAAGTTGATTAAACATCTGAAAAACCTTGAAAGTACAATAGTAGAATTTGACAGCAGGAAGTAGATATGAGTTCTTCCACTTTGATATCCTTACAGCTAAGAAGGATCAAAACTCCCATGCCCCCCTTCGGTCTGCCAGATTTGGAAGGCATAGCTGCCATACAAACGGATGGATAGCCATTCTATAAAACATTTTTTAAGGCCCTAGTCACTTGGCAACATACTACATCATTGTTTTTGATCATTAATAACCAGTCATCATTTATCAGTCTTTGGCAAATGCCAGTAATGTTTCAAGATATCAGGTGGAAACCTTTCTGGCCATCATTGTCTATTAGAATAACGTCTGTGTTAGTAAATACTCCTCAACTACTATTGGAAATGGGAGCAAGAGTGGGAGCAGGAAAGGGAATCAGTTGAATCGAGATGGGAGCAAGGAAGGCATCCAGTAATTCGATGTCTGACAATCCAGAAGGGAGAAAAGCAGTTTTCAATAACCAGAGGAGTTATAGATGGATTGGCCAGACTGGTTTCTAAACTGGGCCTGTTCGGTTCAAAGATAGTTGTGATTGTGGACTAGTAAAAATAACCCAGGGAAGGGCTCAGATCTTAGCTTGTTGTGTGGCTAAATGGTAAATGTAGCAAGGAGCTCACCAGCCTGGAATTTCCAAAGTTTACTAAAATGCAATCACATTTCACATTTTTTATTGAATTTCCCAACCAGCCTACCCTTGGAACCATAAGTGTCTCTTCCACCAGATCCGTCGGCCATACTGCATTTTTCACACACCAATAAGCTATTTTATTTTTTAAACTCCACAAAACCTTCATTAGCATCTTCGCTTATGGGAGGAACTCCTTCCAATACTAAAACTTATGGGGCCTCATTTACAACAAATTGGTGCATCAATCATGAAGAGCCAATTTGCTTGCACTGCCCTACGCAATACCATGGTTGCACTGTACAATTCAGAGCACCATGACTGTGGTTAGCACAGCTGCATCAGAATTTATGACACTGTTGTGGTGCTTTGCTGGACTACCCTCAAACATTTTGACACTAGACCAGCAAAGCTCTGGGAGGCCCATTGAAAACAGCCTAGTGTCACTATGATGCCTGCCCAGGTGCTAAAAAATAACACAGACAAATCTTATAGATTTCAATGCGCCATTCCTGCAGGCCTTTTTGCGTGGAAACACCTTCCTTGCATACATTTTGCCTGGCGCAGGTATAATGTGGTCCAATGGTTCACAAACTGTCACAATTGTACCATTGTGCCAGTTTGTAAATATGGAACGGGGTGGGAGACTATTCTACGCCACAGTAGCATAAAAAAATGTCACTACAGAGGCGCAAGGGGCTTGTAAATGAGCCCCATGGTGAGCAATGTGAGGGTAATTGCAAATATTCTTCTAAACCCATATCCATAGAGGCATGTGACTTAGAGCTAGATGAATATGTAGGGTGGGTAGTACTGTATGGGAAGCTTAGAGTTTTTGTGACCTAAATGTAAAGTAGGAATAGGTGGAAACACACTGTGAGGTGAAATAAAAGGACTAAGGTTTTTAGGCTGAAGATAAGTTCCAGTCATGTGATCAACATGCTGGCCCTGTGACCTGGGGGAGCTTTTCCTGTAACTGTGTTAGGGCTTGGACTTTATTTCTAGAGACTTAGGACCTGATTTAAGAAAAGTGGTGCCATACCCAGTGCAGCACCACTTTTATTGCTCCCCTTAGCACCCCCCCTAATGCCACCATGTGTGTACTGTATCTAAGATACGGTGCACCATGGTGGTAGTTAGGGGAACCAGCATCAACATTTACGATGCCAGTTAGGAGCTTTGCAGGATTAGCGTAAAAAAATGTTGACTCTTATCCTGCAAAGCCCATTGAGGCCCATTATAAACAATAGTGCCTCCTTTTAATGCCTGCTCGGAGCACCTGTTAAAAGTGCTGAAAAAATGACGCAAAGAAGTCTCTTAGATTTCTTTCCACCATTTGATTGGCCCCCCTAATGTGGGACACGCTCTTTACACAAGCCAAGCCCTCCTTAGGTCTCCTAGGGCAGAGTGAATTCTGGGCTGCGAAGTCCCAACACTCAACCTCGGATAGCATGTCTCTTGCAGCATGAATCATATCTGTTTGAAAGCAGAATTCTTTTCCTGAAACATCTCACTGACTGTATTTGACTCCACTTCCTTAGGAACCTGTACAGTCAACTAAGGGTACTGTTTGACAGCCTTCTCATCTTCTCAGTTCAGACATATTTTTGCAGAACGACCCTTCTTCTAGAAACTCCAGAATCACATTTTTATGATTTGAGACAACAAAATGGGATTTATTCTTGTTAAAGAGAAGCATAGTGTTGTAGTTGGTTATTCTATCTCGGTCTCCAGAAAACCGTAGATGTACTGGCCAACCTTGAACTACCTCAAAAAAGAGCTCCCTCAAAACAATGAAGCTCTCACTGTCGCTTAAAAGGCAATTTGTGTATTGGAAGACTGCTTCATGAGATATTACACAATAATATTTTGTGTAATTAGTAAGCAGTCTAGAAGACTGACAAATTTACATCCTTGGCGTGGTCTCCCTTAACTTTTTGCCTCTGTTTCCCAGGTTGTTGATTTGTGCTGGACTCTGTTTTTGCTGTTTTTGTTACTCTGGGCACTTTACCACTGCTAACCAGTGCTAAAGTGCAGGTGCTCCTATACAAAATCTATATGTAATTGGTTCATCCATGATTGGCATATTTGATTTACTAGTAAGTCCCTAGTACAGTGCACTAGAGATGCCCAGGGCCTGTAAATCAAATGTTACTAGTGGGCCTGCAGCACTGGTTGTGCCACCCACATAAGTAGCTCTGTAATCATGTCTCAGAGGTGCCACTGCAGTGTCTATGTGTGCAGTTTTAACTGTAAATTCGCCTTGGAAAGTGTACCCACTTGCCAGACCTAAACTTCCCCTTTTCTTACATGTAAGGCACCCCTAAGGCAGGCCCTAGGTAGCCCCAAGGGCAGGGTGCAGTGTATGGTCAAGGTAGGACATAGAGTAATCTGTTTTCTATGTCCTGACAGTGAAATATTGCTACATTTGTTTTTCAGTGTTGCAAGGCATGTCCCTCTCATAGGTTGATGTGGGGGCTACCTTTAAACATGATTAAAGTGTAGATTCCCTTTTGGAGCCAATAGACATGTGGAGTTTGGGGTCTCTGAGCTCACAATTTAAAAATACATCTTTTAGCAAAGTTGATTTTAAGATTGTGTGTTTGAGAATGCCACTTTTAGAAAGTGGGCATTTTCTTGCTTAAACCATTTCTGTGACTCTGCTGGTTTGTGGATTCCCTGTCTGGGTCAGTTTGACAGTTGAACTGGAGTCTCTGGAGAGATGGCTACTCTGCCAAGTGGTGCCCATCTGGTTCCTTTGACCCTAAAAGGAAAGGCAGACAGCCCAAGAGTAAGAAATCCACGCACAGAACACCGTGCGGGGAAAAGATCGACACAACTCCGATTTGAGGCTGAAAAATCGATGCGCCGCCGGCTTCGTGGCTGAAAATCGATGCTCACCTTCAACGTGACCCGAAGATCAATGCCTGGGGCTGGAGAAATGATGCACAGCATTGCTGACGGAGGCTGGTGAAATCGCAACCCGTGCTGCGTGGTTTTCGGATCATCGTGAGGCTGGATTTCTGATGAAAACAACACTGGGCTTGTAAAAATGATGCAATGCCTGCCCAGACCTGAGACTGCTGACCAGATCGAGGCATCGCTCTCCTGCGGAGAGAAGAAACGACGCACGCTGACCCGAATAAAGGAGAAACGATGCAAGGTCTCGCTCATGAGTGAAATCGACACATCGCAAGCCCTTTTAGACGTGCGTGGTTATTTGTGATGCACCCAAGGTACATTTTCATGCTAACAGCATTAGCGTTGTGTTTAAAAATAGATTAAGACTCTTTTTGCATTTTTAGTGATAACTTCACTTATGTATGGTGGATTTTTGTCATTTGTGTCTTGTTTTGTTTAGATAAATATTTTCTATTTCTCGAAACCTGTGTTGTGTCATTTTGTAGTGTTTTCATTAAGTTACTGTGTGTGTTGGTACAAATACTTTACACTTAGCACTCTGAAGTTAAGCCTACTGCTCGTGCCAAACTACCAAGGGGGTAAGCAGGGTTTAGCTGAAGGTGATTCTCTTTTACCCTGACTAGAGTGAGGGTCCTTTTTTGGACAGGAGGTAACCTGACTGCCAACCAAAGACCCAATTTCTAACAAAGACATAAACAGAGCAGGTCTTTCTTCAAAAGCTCCATTGCTAAATATTAGCTCTACCAATTTGTATACAGTTGTACATTAATTATATATGCCTGCATTATCTATCACAGGGAAACCTTCTGCTTTTAGACCCTTTGATAGCAGAGAACTCATTATTATTAGCTAGTAGTCCTGTAGGAAAAGTTCTGGTCAGATCAACACATTCGTACTTCATCCGTATATGCCAACATTTTGCCCTGTAATTTGATACATATCTAATATTGCAATATCCATTTCAAGTGGTAACTACAAAACAAATAGCAACATTTCAGTTGTGTGTTTTTGTTCTAGATAAATGGAGTGCATGCTAGCTAACTTATTCATCAAGAATGATCTTTGAATTTGTACTCATGTATAACAGCACAAACAATAAATATCTATCAAATATCATTAATCTGCATGTGTTAAATATTTAACATCAACAGTTATACTCACTGGTCCAGCGCTGGGTCCAATTTTCCAAATCTGGGGTCCAATTAAATTTTCTTCTCTGTTCCAAAGGATGATGAGACAATGCATCAAATTATTCACATTAATTACAGTGTTACTGGATGGTCGCACATTCAGCTCTAGAGACCATTTTATAGTTCAAAGGGATTTATTTCAGACTCAAAGTTAAACTTAAATATATGAGTCTCAAAATCATAGTATAAGTGTAAATAATAACCAAAGGAGAATCAATTTCACACTATATGAAATTAACTAACATGTAAAAGACTACTAAATCAATAGTGATGCAGAAAATAAGGAAAAACAATTGATGTATTAAGTTTGATTCTAGGTTTTTCTGCCAAACCATTTAATCTAAAATCCTAACTATGCTAATATTCTATGGGTTCAGGAAAGTAGTCAGCAGGACAGAACTACTGTAGAAGTTCCGATCAGGAGAGGCATAGCAGCATGAAGGTACATAGAAATTTAAGTTCAATAAATGTATCTAAGTAGGGTCCTCTCTCAGCTGAAGGCAAAGGGAATCTGAATCTTACAGGTAACTAAACCTCACTTATATCTTGATATTTCTACGAGTGATCTCATAGGTAAATACCTTTCCCAGTTTAAAAACATAATCACAAATCACAAGTTGCTAATTGACATTTGAGCCTTCTGAAGCTTCAGTATCGACCTTGACACATCCTTGTGCTTTGGAATTTCACAGGAATTACAGCTGCAAACCCAGGATATTACCTCTGTTCTTGATAAGTGATCCTCCGGGCTTTTCTTATCTTTCTGCATAATGAGCTCCCTATTACCTCGGTCCCAGATCCTGACACTTGCAGCTTTAGGAAAACATGCAAAAAGCAAACTTAACATTGAAGGTTAGAACACAAGAGAAAATATGGGCCTTCACTCCAGCCAAGCTAATTAGACACAAATACATTTTCCAGGTTAAATGAATTCTATTTGTCCGTGATGTTGAAATATAGAATGATTGTAAAGAATAATTTTTCTGAAATACTACAACAAACATTCTTTCAAAACAATTCTAAAACATGGCATGCTTGAAACATTATATTGATCTGTGCACTTTACACGTATGTATGGCAGTGCATAATGTTAAATGAAAGCATCTCTGCAAGTTACATAGTGTAGTGAATCCTAGTTCGTTTTAATGGGATAACAGGAGTTAACTTAGCCTCTGGCTTGCAGACTCGTGCCCCCGTCACCTAGTGACTTTTACCCTACTTAGCTTGCTCTGTCTTAGCCCATTTAATTATTTAATTCTTCTAAGATGGCTGCCTTGTTTATAGTTAGGCCACTTGTTATGCTTTGCATTATCAGTCTCACTGCGCTAAGGTGTCAAGATCAAGCAACAAAGACAAACAAACAGTAGGTGTTCACACTTAGGGATCTTCCCTCTCTATACTTTCGAGGGATTGTTTATATTAATTGCCGTCCCAAGCATGTCTGTAATCTATTGTTTGGGAACACACCTACGTCAGGGGTCCTTGTAGATCTTTATAAATACATCACACTTTAGACATATAATCAGAGGGATTCCGACCAGAGGGCATCACCACCATCGCTGATATCGCTGCAGCAGTCGTCTTGACGCTGACCCAGTCTTCGTGTCCCTGCGGAGTCTGAGATAGAGACCTCACTCCAAGCTAACGAGGGTTGGAGGCTCCTCTCATGGACATGGCATTGGCAGATTAGGTTTAGCAAACCCAGCTTTCCTTTATGTAGGAGGTTAGGCCTTTCACATTAGGGTATTAGGGCATATTACATCTCGTATGTCTTTTCTATGCATTGCAAGATGGTGGGGGTCTTTGTAATAATGACGCTTGTCTTCACAATTCTGTTTCTTGCATTATTCATTATCCTAATCATTGCAGCCCATGCAACTTATCGCAAATTGCAGTTATGTTAAATGAAACTTTACCGCATCTTTGTCATTGCCTGTGTTTGTATGAGATATGATATATCCGTGAGAAAGGGGTAATCTCCGTTTAACCTCGACACTCCCTGAGATGTCGATGGGCCAGATGTAGGTAGGTGGCAAATTGCGACTTGCAATTTGCGAGTCAGAGCGACTCGCAAATTGCAACTCGCAATTCGCGATGCAGAAAGGCGTCTCAGACACCTTCTGCGACTCGCTATGGGGTCGCAAAGACCCACCTCATAAATATTTATGAGGTGGGTTGCAGTTTGCGACCCCATAGCGAGTCTAGGCACTCGCGGGGATGGTGGCCTGCTGGAGACAGCAGACCACCATGTCCGTGACTGCTTTTAAATAAAGCAGTTTTTTTTTCTTTTTGCAGCCCGTTTTCCTTAAAGGAAAACGAGCTGCAAATAGAAAAAAATATCGAAACCTTTTGTTTCGGTTTCTTTTCAGAGTAGGCAGTGGTCCATAGGACCACTGCCTGCCATGAAAAAATAATTTTGTGATCATTCACAAAGGGGAAGGGGTCCCATGGGGACCCCTTCCCGTTTGCGAATGAGTTACCATCCACTTCAAATGTCAATGTAACTGTTGATGAGGAATTGTGCTGCCTCAGAGCAAGGTTTATGGTCACTCATAGAGGAGAAAGAAGTCCCCCATATATACATTTTAGCATAATTACATATTTGAGTTCAGCGTCTATTTTAGTGATAATACGTAGAGCATACTATTTATCAGATTTAATGGAAAGCAGAATATTAAATTAATGCTATTTTATGGTATACATACAAGTTTATAGAATGTGATAACTCAAAAACATGATATTTATAGAATTACATACAATTTTGTAAAATTGAGAATCACTAAATAAAATAGTTCATACTTTGCCCCTCCCCTAGAGCTACATACCATTCTCACCCAATTAGTTTAATCAGTAGATAATTTGTAAAAGAGCAAGTGTAGGTGCCCAAAGCTTTGCTTTGAAAACCCCAGCAGGTATAAGGTATGCTGAATAGTAAGGATGCACAGTAATGAATCCACCTCTTGCTTCTTCAATCCACTACCTGACACTCCCAAACCCTTTATCTTACTCCTGCAGGTTCCTGCTTTCTCCCTCTGTGATGTGTTTTCCATCTTTCTCTTCTGCCTTCTTTCCCATCAACTTCTTTCCCCTTTTTTGTGTTTTTCAATCTCTTGCTCTTGGTATATGTCTGATGAAAATAAAATGAGTCCCTGTCTTCAAAAATGAGTGTAAGTGGGCCCAACCGGAAGCTACCGGCTCATTAAGCATGAGTTCAATCCATCCTGCATGCTTGGTTTTTGTCTTCTGAATCACTAATTTCTTATCTATACATGTTGAAGCCATATTATGAGCTTTTTGTTGGAAATTGGGTCCTGGGTGGGGGGGGCGATCCTACTCAAGTAGCAACCACTATTTCTGTCAGGGTGAAGTTAAAGCAATCCCAAATTAAACTGTGATTACCCCTCTGGTAGCTTGCCACAAAAGCAGACAAATTTAACTTAGAGGCAATGTGTAAAGTAACACTTCAAACAGTAATAAAGTTAAAAGACAACACCAGAGAAATCTTACACCGATTCAGAACAATAGAGCAAAATAAAATAAATTATTTGACAACAAAATGATAAAAATCTAGCCAGCAAAACCGGATATAGGCAAATTTAAAGATTTCAGGCAAGTACAGCACCTAAAGGCACAAAACGCCACTCGTGGTTATCTTGTGTGGGAAAGGGTGAAAGTCGTAAAGTAAAGCCTACCATGATGGAGTGCAGGTCAGATACAAGGAGCAGGTTAGTCCACCTGCAAGAGTTATCTTCAAAGTCCATTGCAAACAGGTCCATTCACGGTGGAAAGGGCCACACCGGACAGGGAGAGCGTCACAGATGTTCGTCAATGTAGAGGAAAGAGCAGCCCAAGCAACATAGACTGTTGTTACTTGTGCACTTACGCATTGAGAATGGTCACTGCTGGAGCTTGATGTTGGCGGTCACCATGAGCTGTCGATGTTGTAGCAAGAAGTGCAGATCTCGAGGTGACGTTAGTATTTGTTGTATTACAAAAAGTTGGGTTTGCCAGAACATTGAGTTGGCAGGCTACAACATCTTGACACAAATGGGCCTGTTTGTATTCACAAAAAGCCCAAATCTTAAGATTAGCTCAATAGTGGCCACACCAATGATCCAGGACCTGAGGAGCACCACTTGTGAATGAGGAGCTCACTCCAGCGGAGGCCAGCAAGTCTCAGGCAGGCAGCAGGTCAGTTGGGCAGTTGCAGGGAGCCTCTAAGGCTTGGTATTTCCCTGTAGCTCACCACAGGAGGTCAACTGGCAGACCTTTGAAATCACTTCAGCTTAGGATCAAGGGTGCAGGTCCAGTCTTCTTTCTCAGCAAGGCAGCAGGTAGCAGGATAGCAGACTGGCAGTACTTCTTGCACCAAACCAGCACAGCAATTCTTCTACTGTAGTATCCACAGGTCTAGGAGTATACTAAAGAGCTGGGACTCAGTTTCCAATATTTATACCTGGTGTCTACTTTGAAGTAGAAGAGGTTTCCACAGGATTCCCTTTGAAGTCCCTGAAGTACTGTGCTCCTCCCCCCCACCGTCCTGGCTCCAAGCTCACTACATTATCACTGCAGTTGTGATAAGTCCTTTGTTTAAAGGCAAGGCACAGTCTATTCAGTTGCAAGTAGGGTTATGTTCAGCTCTCCTTCCTCCTCCTGCCAGTTGATGGCCATCTGGGCACATATTATCCCTGTATTGTGTGGCTGTCTGGGAAGAATAAACAAAGTCCAACTATCACCTATACCAAGTCATGCGACCCAGGAAGAGGCTGCAAACACCAAATGGTTAGGGCAGAAAAATACCACCTTTTTAAAAGTGGCATTTTTAAAATTGTAACTTCAACTTCTGACTTTACCATTAAAGATGATTTTTAATTGTAACTTGCAAAACACCAAACATGAACTATTTATTGCTATGAATCAAAAGTTAGAACTTATTAAATGTAATTAGGGAACCCAACATTATCCTATGGCCTAAAAGTAGTTTTTTACTACCAGTCTACCTGAGTTTGAGAGGTAGCATGTTCCATTCCCGGGATGAGAGGGAGGAGAAGGATCTTCCAGCCTCTGTGCTGTTTCTGGATCTTGGCGACAGCTGCAAGGGTGTGTTGGGACGAACTGAGCTGTCTGTTGGGTACATAGAGGGCGAGGAGGTGGTTGAGGTATGCCGGTCCTATGTTGTGTAGTGCCTTGCAGATATGGATCAGGAGTTTGTATGTGATGTGCTTGTTGATTGGGAGCCAGTGTAGGTCTCTGAGGTGGGAAGAGATGTGGCTGGATGCTGCGTCCTGGGTTCATTGTAGTATTGATTGCAGTTTCTTGGTGATGCTGGCATAAAGTGTGCAGCTGTAGTCCAGTTTGCAAGTGAAAATTGCATGAGTGACAGTCTTCCTTGTGTCAGAGGCGATCCATTTGAAGGTCTTTTGAAGGATTTGGAGGGTATGGAAGCATGACGAAGTGACAGCATTGAATTGGCAGGTCATGGATAGTGAGGAGTCTAGGATGATGCCTCGATTGTGTGCATGGTCCGTGGGGTCGTTTCCCAGTGTGGTAGGCCACTAGGAGTCATTCCAGGTGGAAGGGGTGGGGCCGATTACAAGGATCTCCATCTTGTCCAAGTTGAGATTGAGGCAGCTGGCTTCCATCCAGATGGTGACTGCTCTCATCCCATTGCTAAAACCTCTCTTGGTCTTCAAAGGGTCATTAAACCGGGAGAGGATCAGATGGGTATTGTCAACCTAGGAGACAATGTTTAGCCTATGTTGTTTGATGATCTTGGCTAGCTGGCCATGTAGATGTTGAAAAGCTTTGTGTTGAGTGATGATCCTTGGGGTACTCCGCAGCATGTATCTTTGGGTTCTGATGTGAATGGCGGTAAACTGACACTCTGTGTTCTTCCAGTGAGGAAGTGCCTGATCCATTCCAGTGCTTTATCTCAGGTTCCGGCATCATGGAGTCTGGCGCAGAGGATGGGGTCAGAAATGTTGTCGAATGTAGCAGAGAGGTCGAGGAGGATGAGTGCGACTCTGCCTCCGTGGTCTACTATGGCGTGCATGTCGTCGATGGCTGCTAGCAGTGCTGTTTCTGTGCTGTGGTTACTCCTTTATCTGGATTGGGAATATTCTAGGATTTGGTGTGTCTCAAGGAATTTGATAAGTTGCTAATTGACTGCCTTTTCCTTCACTGTGTTTGGGAAAGGGAGCAGAGAGATGGGTCTGTAGTTCTTCACTTCTCTTGGGTCGGTGATGAGTTTCTTGAGTAGCGGGTTGATCTTGGCATCCTTCCAATCTGAAGGGAAGGTGGCGGACTCAAAGGAATGGTTGATAGTTCAGCAGAAATCGGGTGCTGGCCAGGTTAGAAGATGTGATAAGGTCACGGATCCAAGGGTGCTCCCAAGTGGATGTAGTTCGTGAGTCTTTCTGCATTAGTCATCTTGAGGTATCTGTGTTCTATGTGAAATCAGAAGTAAGCTCCAAACGGGTATGTTTTCATCTTCATCAGTGTCCAAACCAATGCAAATGCTTCCCTTTCTATTGCACTCACCTCTGTACCCTGAGGAGTAACATTCTGCCAATAAAGGGTACTGGTTGATCCAAACCCTCATTTTCTATCCTTGAGAGCATAACCCGTATGCCATGATTTTGAGGAATCTGTACGATGAACTCCTAGGAGAAATCAGGAGCCTTGAGCACAGGTGATGTCCACATGGACTCTTTTAAGGTATCAAAAGCAGTCTGGCATGCCTCCGTTCAAAATTTCCTGCCTGGGCTGCTTTTTAGAAGTCAGCTCTATCAAGGGAGGAACAATGATGCCAATCTCCTGTGGTATCTGTTGAGGCCCGGGAAAGCCATCACATCTGTCTGAGTCCTGGGGGAAATCCCAAGCAAGAATGGTCTGAATTGTGGCCTGGAGGGGCTGCACCTTGCCTCCTCCCACTTGGTGACACAAGTTGACCACTGAACCCTGCCATATTTGACACTCACTGGCCTTGAAAGTGAGACCTACTCTCTGTAGAGCCTGAACACTTCTCCAAGGTGGCATAGGTGTTCCTTCCAGCTAGAACCCAAGACCGCAATGTCGGCTATGTAGGTAGAATTGAAGTTCTCCAACCCAGCCATGACCTGATTGACCCAGCTCTAGAAGGAGGCAAGGTATTTTTCAAACTGAATGACATCACTTGAAACTGAAAGAGGCCTTCTGAGGTACAGAATGCAGACCTTTGTTTGGCCTCCACAGTTAGTACCCAGGTGTTAAATCACACATGCTGAGGAACTTGACAGCCCCTAGCTGATCAATGAGCTTGTCAGTTCAGTGGATTGGATGTGATTTAGTGACTGCATTTAGCCCCTAGTAATCCATGCAGATCTTGAGTTCAGGGGTGGTACCTGGATGGGCGTCCTTTGGGAAGAGCACCCTGGACTGAACAGAGGGCTGCAGTTACCTCTAGATCCAACATTTTGGAGACTGCCTTCTTTATGCTGGCTTTTACCTTTTCAGCTAGTATGTGGATCTTATTCTTCACAGCCATATTGTCCCCAGTGTGAATGTCATGGGTATACCATGTAATAAGCCCTGGGGTCAGGGAAACGAGAGCGTCAAACTGTCCCAACACTTGCCAACACTCTCCTTTTTACTTTAGAGTCATGGGTAAGGGAGAGCTTGACACCTTCCACTGACCCATCCTGCTCATTGGAAGGAAGGGGGTCAGGGACAGGTTCACTTTCCTCCTCCACTCCATCATCCATGACCAGGAGCATGGTAACCTCAAACCTCTTTAATTAAGGACCCATGAATGTTTTCTGGGGGTATTGAAGCCCACCAAGAAGGTGACATTCCCTTTGTGTTATTCCACCTCATAGGGCTTAGACCGTTGGACTTGTAAGAGCCTCTGCTCCATAGACTCCAATATCCATACTCTTTTTCCAGGTTGAAACTCAACCAGAGTAGACTTCTTGTCTTACTGTTCTTTCATAACCTTTTGTCTGGCATCCAGATTCTCTTTGACTTCTTCCAGATGTGCTTCATCTGGGTGCAGAGGGCCAGCATGGTAGCTGACCATATCCTGAGGGTCTTTCTTGCTCAAAGATCTTCTTCCACAGACTGAGATGCCACCTGACAGGGTGCCCATACAGAAGTGCAAAGGGGCAGAATCCAAACCCCTTCTGAGGTATCTTCCTGAACGCAACAACAGGCATGACAAGAGGACATCCCACTTCTACCTCATGGGCTATGACAAGCCCATGACAATGCCTTTAAGGGACTTGTTGAATCTCCTTACAAGCCTATTTGTTTTGGAATGATAGTGAGTGGAGAACTTGTATGTTACCCTACACTTGTCCCACTTGGACTTTATGTACGCTGACATGAAGTTGGTATCCCGATCAAATGTTTTCTCCTTGGAAAACCCCACAGGGATAAATATCCCCTTCAGTGCCACTGCGGGTGCAGTCACTGTCCTCAGAGGTATAGCATCCAGGTCCTAGGTGGCATGGTCCACCAAAATCAGTATTAACCTGTTGCCCAAGGCTGACTTGGGGTCCAGAGGCCCAACAATGTTGTTGCCCACTTTCTTAAAGGGGGTGCCAGTGACTGGGAGGAGAGCCAGGGGAGCCTTGTGCTTCTGTCTTGACTTCCAACTATCCTGGCAGGTGGGTCATGACCTACAGCATGCATCTGAGGCTGTCTTCATCCTGGGCCAATAGAAGGGAATAACAAGCCTGCCAAAGTTCTTGTTCTGCCCTAAAAGGGGAACAACATTAGGCATCTACAGTACGAAGTGCCTGTAGCACTGGGGGGAGTCCATTCCCCAAGTAAATTAGGTGATCACCAGACCTGTTGCCAGCTTCCTGGGCCATGGCCTTCAGCTGTAGGCCCTTCGGTGTAGGGCACTCCTTCTGTGCTCTGCAGGACTCCTCCCTGGTGGTTCCTCCCTACTTCTGCTAATTTCTTAATTCAGGTTTTACAGGGTCTCAAGTTTCTCCCCTATAGATTCTGGGGCTTCCACCTTAGGCTCTGCCCCCTCCTAGACTGTGGGAGTTCTAGGAACAGGTTTCCTGCTTTCCTTACCCTTTCTCTTTTTTGATGTACCTGAACCATTCATGTAGGCTCCAGGTCCTCCTGACTGCACTCTTCGATGGATATGGACAATGTGGTTGAGCACCTCACTGAGGCAACCCCAACATCTCTAGGTGGGACCAGAGCTCCACCTCTTTCCAGTTGGTATGCTTTAGGTCATTACAGAGCAGCCAATTCACAGGCATGGATTGACCTGCAGCTATTATTAGACTTGTCAACCTTAGGGTGGTCTTCCCCAAACCTTTTGTCTTATTTCTCCATACTTTTTGGGTCCCATTTTTTGTCAGTCTTAGGACATTGTGCACTTTCCACTGCAAGTCATTGCTAAAGTGTGAGTTAATTTCTTAAAACATAGTAACATTGGCTTATCTCCAATTGACATATTTCATTTACATGTAAGTCCCTAGTAAACTGGTATTACATGTATTCAGGCCATGTAATTTAGCCCTTTCACTGCTAGGCCTCATTCACGCTTAGGCCTCCATAACTTTTTGTCCACATAAGGTTACTGTACCAAATTTTCATCCTTTTTTCCAACATCCTGGGGATTCTAAAGGTGCCCTGGGTTTGTGGATTCCCGTGGAGGGGACTGACAAAATAGGCAAATTATAGCAACATTTTGGGTTTATTGAGAGAAATAGGGAAAAAAGTGCTCCAGATAAAAGCGTGTGTTTTTTTCCTTAAAATGGCATCCACAAAAGGTTTGCTTTACTTAAGTCACCATCTTCCCAGCTTTTAGGAGCATATAGAGTTGAATCAAAAGCTACATTTTGTACCACAGTTTTCACGTTTTTCTAAGAGGTAGCCTATTTATGTGTATTTTGTGTGCTCTCAACCTACTTCCAGTTTGTGGTGGAAAACTGTGAGAAACCCATGGGTGATCCAGAAAAGCTATACATTTCTGAAAAGAAGGCAAACTTCTGAATTCAGCGAGGGGTCATATTTGTAGATTCCTCAAGGTTTTTCCAAGGAAAGTAACAGAAATATTGAAAATGAGTAGGATAAATACGTCCCTTTGTGATGAAATGTTCTTCTGTAACTTTTTTTCACAATGGCCGATTGACAAAAAAAAAAAACATTATGTCCACTAAACCCTTCTGGTTGCAGGGATATATAGGGTTCCAAAGTTCTCAAGGAACCCAAGTTACCCAGAGCCAACAACTGAGCTGCACCTTACAATGATTTTTCACTCAGTACAAAGTATAGACAAATTCTTATCGTGAAATAGGCAGAGTGAAAAATTAAAATCAAGGAAACATATATATTTCTGAAATAGGCACAAGTTATAGAGTGTAGGAGAAATGTTTATTTGTACATCTCTGAATTTGTGGGTACATGTACTAGCTTCTGATTTTGGGGGCAGTTTTCAAAATCTCATTTTCTTATACACTGGCTTTCAATTGAAAGGCACAAATACAGCAAAATCCAATTGATAATAACAAATGATCTACTATTGTATGCTCCCACATGTCGCCCAATAACAATGGTACCTCACTTGTGTGGGTAGACCTAGTGCCCGTGACAGGAAGGGATCAAAACACAATATGAATGCAGCACATTTTTTCACTGAAAACTGACCCTCTTTTTACGATGTGGATAGTTCTAGGTATTGGACCCTAGCTCAGCTGGCAGCTAGAGAAACCTAGCCAACCTGTACATTTTTTTAAACTAGACACCTAGGGGTATACAGGGTGTGCTGACTGGCATGGGCCTTACCAGGTATTTATACCCAGAATCCCTTGCAAACCTCAAACTTTGTCTAAGAAAACACATTTTCCTCACATTTATGTAATGGAAAGTTCTGGAATCTGGGGAGAATCACAAATTTCCTTCCACTCAGCATTTCCCCAAGTCTCCCAATAAAAATGGTACCTCACTTGTGTGGGTAGACCTAGTGCCTATGACAGGAAACGGCCCAAAACACAAAATGCATGCAGCACATTTTTCCACCGAAAACCGACGGCCTTTTTCTGATGTGTGTATCTCTAGATTTTGGACCCTAGCTCAGCCGGCACCCAGAAAAACCTAGCCATTCTGTACCTTTTTGAAAACCAGAAACCTAAGTGAATCCAGGATGGTGTGGCTTTTATGGATCCCATTAGGTTTTCCTACCCACAATGCCCTGCAAACCTCAGTCTTTTCCTGAAATTACACATTTTCCTTACATTTCTGTGATGGAATCTTCCAGGAACTGCAGGAATCCACTAAATTCCATACCACCCAGCATTGCCCCACCTTTGCCAATATAAATGCTGCCTCACTGTGTGGCTGGGCCTAGTGCCATGACAAGAACGGATTAAACCAATAACAATGGGAGCGCTTGCATGAAAACTCCTATTGACCTCACTTGGATCCGTTCCTGGTGTTGATGGGGCAATGCTGGGTGGTAGAGATTTTGAGGATTCCTGCAGATTCTGGCAGTTTCCATCACAGAAATGTAGGGAAAATTATTGACTTCAGGCAACTTTGGAAGTTTGCAGGGCATTGTGGGTAAGAAAATGGTGTGTGGTACATTTGAAGCACAGCATCCTTGACTTTCGCAGATGTCTACTTTTCAGAAGTGACTGGGTCTGGATGGTTTTTCCAGGTAGCAGCCCACCTAAAAAGTGCAGCCGTTCACCATTGCACGTGGGAGGATATTGGGATTTAGCCAAGTTCTGCTGGCCCATATGAGTCTCCTTTTGCTTGTGATTGGGAAGAGATGCTTTATTCAGCAGGGGGGAACAGAAAGACTGTGCTCATTTTGAAGGGCATTGTCAAGCCCATTCTGGACAGCCCCTACCCTTAATTGTCCCTAGTGCTCTACCAGTTTTATTTGGCATTCAGTCTTTCTGTCCCTGTGAGGGGGAGGGGGCAGATCTGTGGCTAACGCTCCCATCTGCCCCCAAGGGGGGCAGAAAGACTGTGCCCATTTTTTTGGGGGTGGGAGCATTGTCATGACCATTCTGGGCAGCCCCCACTCCTGCACTAATAAAAAAAAAAAAACTGGTGCCTAGCAGGCTTTCTGTCCCCTGCTGGGGGCTGACCAGGGTCTATTGCCCCATCTGCCCCAAGATGGAGGCAGAAGGACTGCACCCATTTTTTTAGGAAGAGGGCATTATCAGCCCATCATGGACAGCCCCTACTGCTACACTAATCACTGAATATATTCACTGGCTTGCTAGTGGTCTTATGCCCCCTGGGGGGCATATTAGGGCCTATTACCCCTATCTGCCCCCCAAGGAGGTGGGAAGACTGAATTATGGCAAAAATAAACTGGGGGAGCCAAAGCCCCTACTCAAGGGGCTGTTTCCCTCCTCCATGGTGTCTAGTGGAGTGGATCCTTGCTTGGGGATCACCCTACTTTTGTGATCACCAGGCAAGGATCCACTTGGAAAAGGCATCATAGGAAAGGGGAGATTTTCCCCTTTCCAACAATACTTTTCCTGACTAGATCAGTGCTCGGTGCTAAGATAGCCCCACAAGCACTCATGCAGTGACAATTAAATGAGCTGATCCATGTGCGCTGATCGTCATTTCCCTGAAAACAAAGAAACAGCCTTGGAGTCGGGGAAGCTCTCCTCCAGCTCCAGAGGCTGTTTCTTTGCAAAGGAAATCACACTGGTGCCTGCATTAGAGTGATTATCTAGTGCTGTGCTAATGGATGGCCGGGGACCAACCGACATACATGAGCAATGTGGTTGCACCGATGCACAGAACTGGTTAAATGGTACTTGGGAGTCTGCAGCACTGATTGTACCATCCACCAAAGTAGCCCTTTAAACCTGTCTAAGGCCTGCCACTGCAGCCATGTTTGTGCAGTTTCAAAACTGCCATTTCAACCGGGCAAAGTAAACCTTTTGAATACATATGCCACTCTTAGGGGCATGGTGCAATTTATTTAAAAAGTAGGACAGTTAAATTTTCCTGATGGTGAAAAACTCATAAATTCTTTTTTTACTGTTGCAAGGCCTACCTCTTCCATAGGATAACTTTGGAGTTAACTCATTATGTTTAATAAGGATATCTTCCAAATGGGAGCAGATAAAACTTTCATGTTTGGCGTCTCCAGAATTGTAATGAAAACGCTTCTTTTATGATGAAGTCCGATTTTGAATACAATTTAAAAAATGCCACTTTTAGAGAATTGGCATTTTCCTGCACTAGCCATTAAGGCCCGTATTTATACTTTTTTTAGCGCCGCATTTGCGCCGCTTTTTGACGCAAAACGGCGCAAACCTACAAAATACAATGGTATTTTGCAAGTTTGCGCCGTTTTTGCGTCAAAAAACGACGCAAATGCGGCGCAAAAAAAGTATAAATACGGGCCTAAGTGCTTGCAGCCTGTCTCTAGGTCATATGATTAAGTGTAATCGGCATTTGGTCTTTGTGTATTCCTCCTAGATAGCCACACAAAACTGTGAGCTAAGGTGTGCCTGGATGGGCCATAACGAGTAGGATGGGAGGACAGAGCTAGACACAGCCCTACTTATAACAGAATAGGCTGTCTTCTGCCTTCTCACAAAGAACAGCATACTCTCTGTAGTTAGTTTGGAGCCAGGGCAGGGGAAGTAGGAAACCTGAGCACTTCCAAGGGATTCCTCCAGAAGTTATTACCACTTCAAATAAAGCACCAAGTAGTAATATTGGGCCTCAGACACCAACTCTTCACTAAACTTTTGGATCTGTGAAAGACTCTGCCAGGAAGGACTGCTATGCTGGTGAAAGGGCGGTCACTCTGCTGAACTTCTGCCCTGAAGTACTGCTGCCCTGCTGCTCCATTGCCTGGGTGTGAAGGACTGGACCCGTAACCTGTACCCAGGACCATCAGAGTGACTCTAAGGGATAGTGTCTTGTAACCAGTACCTGGACTCTGCAACTGTGAGTCCTACTCTGCCAAGTGGTGTCATCCCAGTCCTAGACCCTTGGAATTGAGCCTCACTGTGCCTTGCCAGCCCATCTGGGGATCCAGCAAACCCAACACATGTCCTGTGCTGAGTGGCACATCCCAGAGCAGAACTAACATATTGCCACTTCTGAAAGGACTTTCCAGTGCAAGGACTTTGCGTCACCCTGACAGCCTCATGAGAACCTCCACTGCATGATGCATCCCAACACAGGCCCTTGCATTGCTAGCTCCTTATCTACAGCTGCCTGGTCAACCATGTAGGATTTTGCATTGCAAGCCCCATAGCTTCTTGGGAACTAGCCAGTGTGCAACGCATTCTCAATGCATGACTTTGCATCTCAAGCCCCCTCTTTAACGGCCCACTTGACGATGAAGCTACCTAAATCTTTTAAAATGCATATCTCTGCTTTTACTGATTGGATTTGTGTTGTTCTGGTCTCTCTCGTTTTATTTAATAAACAGATTCTATTTGTCTCATTTGGTGTGGGATTTGTCATGTGATGTGCTTTCACTGTTATTACTGTTTGAGGTGCTGCATAAATACATTACACATTGCCTCTTGGTTACCCCTGACTGCTTTTGTGGCACTCTTTCAGAGGGTTAAGCACAAGTTAATTTTGGTTGGTTGTGGCTTCACACTGACAAGGGTTGTGGTTGCTACTAGAGTAGGGTTTCACCCAATACAAACAAGAACCCAATTTCCAACACTGGTGTTCAGCGGTAAGGTAAGGACTGTCTTTGTGCAGTGCTATCCAGTGGTTTTGTGTTAAGGTAAAATGCCAGATAAATTAACTTATTTTCAGTATCACTCCCAGTCTACCAGACTGTCTGTGACCATACCTTCAGAAATGGAATTCAAGTACATCAGCCTGTATAGCTACATTCTGAATGAGTTGAAGCAGTTCTGTAAGGAAAGGTGACTGCCGTCCATGGAAGGCAACAAGAAGTTGGAGCTTTAGACAGCTCTGAAGGCATAGGTGGAGGTTCACTAGTTGACCACAACAGAGGATGGAGATGAGGAGGATGATTTGCAGGAGCTTGGCCTGAATGGGAGCCCTGAAATGAAGCACTCAGGAGAGGGAATGACTTGTCTCCTGAATTGGAACTCCCTGCCAGAAAGGATAGTGTGTCTTCACAAGGATTGTCCTCAGAAGAGCAGGGAGACAGAAAGGCAGAAAGTGTTTTCAGGCTACATTTTGCCAATCTCAAGATGGAAGCAGAGGGCTGGAAGGCTGAGAGGGCCTTGGCAAGGGAAAAGGCTGAGTCTCATGGAGCCATGGTGGAAAACAGACTAGCCATGGAGGAGAGGAGAATGGCCATTAGCTAAGTCTTAGAGAACTTGATATAGGAGCTAAAGAAGTGGTGGCAGCATACCTGTAGTGCCCTCTGGAGACAAGAGGTTCCACATCCCAAACCCACCACTGAAACCAAAGCCAGGAGGGCAATGTCTGTTTTGGGATCAAAGGTCCCCTCTCCTCCAGATGTCCCTTATCACTAAATGGAAGAAATTGGGTTATTAAATGTGTAGGATGCGAGGCATGAGCAAGTAATATGTCCACAATTTCCCCTAACTGGTAACCAAGCACCCAATTGTAGGGCTTGACTCTCTGAGGGTAGTGAAGCACAGCAGTCCAAGGCCTACTCAGGGGAAGGGGTGTGGCTAGTATTCACCGTTCACTGGCACACAATATTAACACAATAGATGATTGTCCAGTCTGTGCTTTCTTTTTGAAAAAGTGCATTTATTGAACACACACCGAACTAAATACTACATATATATTAATTAACAAATATATCCATCAGGCAGATTGAACATACCTCAGATGACATTCTGCAATTACTTTTGACCCTCAAAATCACAGATGGCCGCCAGCTATACCATATAGCTGTACTACATACATTACTATATTACTATATTACTATATTACTGTATTACTATATACATTACTTCATAGGGGGAATCACTCCAACTAAAACAAGTCTATTGGTTTTATCAAGGGTCATTACAACATATAAGTTAAGCCTATTGACTTTGTCAGAGGTTCATCATATGAAAGGACAGATGATCCATATGTTAAAAACCATCACAATTTCATGTGTAAATGAAATAACCAATAATGACCATGTGTAAATGCAGGAATTACTGTCAATATTGTTCAACATGTAAATGGTTAATAAAGCATAAAAAATATACCTAATATGTGTCTGTGTCTTTTTATATACCTTCAGGCCACAGAAAATGCAGCCGTAAAACCAGTCCCTAGAGGGCCCTGCATTCCCAAGTGAGGAGCAGAAACCCCAGCCTTAGGAGTGCTTCAAAAGCAATGGAAAAAATCATGGGGATCATGCTTTCTCTGACCCCGTAAACATAGGATCAGTTAGTTTATTAATGTACTTGGGGGACTGCTGGGCATTCTACACAATATATGTTTGCTGTTTCCAGCCCCCAGAGCATTATGGTACTCCTTTCTTGAACAGTAAATATGCTATGAGCGGCTCTACCATTGTGTTGGGGAGAGGTGCTTTCCCTTCTTTTGACAAGCAGCCTCATGCTGCATTCCTAATTTTGTTTTATTTTTCTGGGATGCCTTGTCCCACCTGGGCACCTTGACTGGCCCGGTCTTTGTAGACATCCCATGGAGCCCATCCTGAATGCCCCTGCTTCTTCCTCATCTGGCCACCGTCCTTCTTTGCCAGCATGGGAGCCAGCAGATTGCTTTTAATACTGTCCACTCCAAGTGGGCATGGTGTCTCTTGAGTGGTATCTCAGACATGAGGAGCAGGGGCAGCCCATCACTGCTGGAGGGAGCATAGCGACTCTACTCCTGCTTGATCTCACATCAGGGGTCCAGAAATGGGGTCCTGATCCCCTTTCTTCTTTGTTGGGGGGGGCAACAGTGCTCCCCCTTTTCCTTTCTACATTGCCCCCCCAGAGAGCTGGGTGATACCAGGGGCAAATGTTGGAATGTGGGGGGAAGTGGTTTAAAAGCTGCAGGGGTCAGCCTACACGTGTAAGCCCAAATACGTTTCCCTTGTCACCCAAGTGATGGCAGATGACACTAAAATGTTTAAGCCTTTAGAGTATTTTTGGTCACCCCATACTGTGATTTTGCTGAAAAGTTAAATATGGCAAATGGAAATTAGCCAGATATAAGATGTTTTAGGGAGCACATTCACTACATTGTGTAGATCTGTGGGGCTTGCAATGTATTACACATTCTAGGCAAAATTTTCCCTAACATACAGTTTTGCCGGATTTAGGACTAAAGGTTTGCAAGAGGTGTCAATCTAGATGTAAATATGCACTCTAAGTGTAGATTTACACTTTCCAAAATCATACATACACTCTTTATGACATTTATTTTTTCCGTAGCTCATCCCATATTCAGATTCCAGGACCACCCCTCTTTGGGGCATGTTAATTACTCTGCTGTCTAGCAGAAGGATCGAGGATCTGAGAGGCAAACTGTGCTTGTGCTGCAGTCGGAGTAGTATAAATGCAGTAGTAGGACAGCAGTAGAAACACTGGCACAAGCAGGGCAGTAACCACAAACAGGGGGAGCACAACACTCTGCAGCAGTTACCCCTCACCTTCTGCTGTAATTGCGCCATGTTGGTGGGCTGCTTGACATTGAAGGGCTGCACAAGGAAGTGGATGATGAAGACTTGAAGCTGAAAGCAGCCCTAGCAGGCCCACTCCTTGTACTGCAACCGTTCCTGCCCTCGCAGTCCTCACTGCACACTGTGGAGCTGGGGCTGCAGTGGCTGCCAACTGTGAGGGCTCCCTCCCCAGGCCCCGGGGCTCACACTCTGTTGTGAGGGTCAATGCCTGGTGCTATTACCACCAAGTCTGGGGGTGAGCACTCACCATTCAGTTCCAAGTTGTCCTTGCTCGAGGAAGGGTCCAGCATGGTGTTGACACATTGCTGCTGCCTGAGGGACAGGTGGCACTCCTGGGCACTGCAGCTTCACAGGCAGCTCACTCCCTTAGGGCAGCTGGGACCTCCGCAGCTAGTGTATCCTGTGAGTGACCTACCCCTGCCAGAGACAGCTCGCAGCCTCCCCAAGCTTGAGTATGTACTGCTCCAGAGGCACCACACTTCCCCAGGACATGTCAAGCTCAGTGGTCATCTCTCTACACCTCCCCAACCCAGAACAGTGCCAAGGCAGGGCTGCTCTCAGCAGGGCATTTTTGCGTCTCCACTGCAACAGAGCAAATTGAGCACTGGACTCCCCGCCTCCTGTGATGCCACAGAGTGGACACAAGTGCCAAAGCTGTAACCTCCACAAAAAGCAACAAATGGAAGTGAAGTAGAGGGGTGAGCATGGAGGAACACTCTGCTACACCTAGTGCAGAGTGGCAAAACTCTGTGAACTCCACCAATGGAGTTGAGTTTTCTGCCTGGCCCTACCTAGGACCCTCTCTGACTGGCACTTGACCCCACTGCAGACACACAGGTGCCCAGCAAGATGGCCAGGGAGCCATGGGACTCACGGAGTGCGGCAAGGTGTTCTGCTTGCTGACTACGGAGGGGCTATGGAAAATGCCACCCAAACAGAAGAGAGCTTCAGGAGTAGGCAGAGGACCTTATCCCACGGGACTGAGGAAGCCATCACAGCGAAAGGTGTTTTGCCTGCTGCTATGCTCATGTCTGGGGGTTGGGGTGCATGAACTTCTCATCTCCCGGTCTGCACTTATCGCAGACAGGGTAAAGTGCACCACTCCAGCCTACGAATAAGAGCAGAAGAAAAACTTGCTCCTGCCATGACTGGAGTGCAAAGACACAAAGTAAAATGGTGGCTGCTGTGTGCTTCACTGGAGGTGTAAGTGTTCAGGGAGCAAAAACAAATTATTGAGCATGACACTACATAAAACAAATGGAGCAGAGAAGCCTCTAATATCGTATTCATGCCTTGGGCAAACTGACCGCTCCATATTTCCCTGTGTATAGCTTTTGTTGAGGTTGCCTGAGGAAGGACAGGGGAATCACCAACATGTCTTTGTTCATATTTAGGGAACTGCAGGAAGTGCAGAACCTCCAATGAATTATGTATTTAGAACTAACCCTACCTCTCCCATGTATTCATTTTGAATCCCTGACCCTGGGAGAGGATTCCATTCATTTCAAACACTCCTAGAGCTTGTACATTTGTATGGAGACTCTGAAGTGCAGGAGCACCTGTTGATTAGTCCTATGATTGCAGTAACAGATTTGTGTTGAGATTGACAATACAAGGTTTTACTGTTGATACTACCCCTATAGACGTTAATTGTGGGTCATAGCATGTGTTGCCTATTGGTATGGTCCCCATTGACTTCAGGCTGTTAAACTGGTGAATAATTACATGTAACTGCTTTTATTGGTATGAAGACACTCCGACAAAGCCAGTGGGCCTGCCTTGTTCATAATGTCACCCTCTTATAATATGTTGTTGCATTTATTATAGGTGCAGGGTATTGTGGTTATAGCGTTTAAGATTCACTAGAACTATAATTTGATATGAGGGATTCATCAAAGGTATTTCCAAATTCTGGTCTGTACATATTTCAAAGTATATTCGTAGTTCTTAGTAGTGTGTAGTTATTAAAAATAAATGTCCTTTTTGTGGGAAAAATCACCGACTGAACAATAATTTATTGAGTGTAATTGGTGAGTACCAGCGAGTTGGGGTTACTATACCACACCACTTCTCATGAGTAAGCCTTGGTCTTGGTTCCTACTAAAAAGACAATGGCTGCTATATTATTCATGAAGGACTTGCATCCTTTGCAGCTAATAACCACATTTCTTACACGAAGCAAAGAAAAAAACATAGATCCATTTCAATATACTCCATCTATGCCAGGTCTCAGTCGTCTGGACCTCATAAACTAGTCCCATATTTAATTAAAAGAAACTACTAGCCAATCAGCTTATAAACTGCCCCTCTGTGGAGTGTTGCCTACAGAGACCATTCTTTTGTAAACCAGAGTTAATGAGAAGGACATCTGAAAGAGAAGGGAACGTGTATAGGACTGTAGATGTTGCATTTCCTTTTTGTAATGGTGCTAAGCAGTCAAATTTAGCAACGGTGTGAAAAAGCATTTTTTACCATATTTGTCCTAATCAGTCATTCTTAATCTGAGTGAAAATTGTGAGATACTTAGTTGTGAATATGCATGTGCTAGTTTTTCACAGTGTGCTCCTACTGACCTATGAAGCAGGATTAGAGGACAGACTTCTGTTTCAACAGTAACTGCATTATTGTCCTTCAACTTTCATCGCCACCGAGTACCAATATATTCAGTAAGCTCTCCATTATCATTATCAAAAGAATTCTTATGCTTTCTGGAGTCTGTCTTGCAATGGGTGGGCCTATAACGGCTGTCTCTGTGTCTATGTGGATGTGCATATGTTTTAGTTGTCGCCTACATTAGTTGGTGATATATTTCAATAGTAATTGCACTAACTTGGATACTTGGTTCTTTTTTCAGTTTAAAGGTAAAGTTTATTGAACAGAAAAAGAGTAATAACAAATTCATTCAATAATATTTTGAGCCTAGACCATAATAAATACATTGAGAAATGAGTAAGTAGTATAGTATCTATACTTGTGCATCAAACATGAAAGGACAGAAAAGAGAGAAAATTGAAACAGATAAAACTAAGACTATTTAATGCATTGATGATTTGATCTAAAGATGTCAAGATTGTAACAATGTAGAATATGTTTAACAAGTAAACAGTTAAATAACTTAGTACCAGTGGTATAGCAATTGAGTAAATAAAATAGTGAAATCAAGGAGGTTCAGCTATTTTTTCAGTTGAGGGTTGACGTAAGGTAGTCATTAGAACAGAGGAATCTAAGAAAACTGTTTTTGGTGACCAAAGAATGTTTTTTTTTATAGTAAGAGACATTGGGTTAGTAAATAATCTATCTAGTCTATGGTTGCAACAAACGGAATAACACTATGCCTGAAAAGATATACTAAGAGCATTTTTCCATTTTTTTGTTATTTGTTGAAATGCAGCAGCAATTAGTAAATCAACAATTTGCACACTGAAAGTACAGCCATGCCAATCATCTGAAAGGCTGCCTACAAACAAATTTGCAAAAGAAAAAGGTATATGTGTATGAAAAATAGAATTGATGGGGGGTGTGGTGAGCTATCATGGCCGCACAGACGTGATCCATATGAGCTCCACAGCATTCACTGATATATTGAGAAAGATGGGGACTCTGTGACACTTAAATTGTCCCCTAATGTCGCAGAGGTGACCTGGAGTGAAGGGGTGCTGAGAGAGCCATTAAATTGGCCCCCACGCACACTACAGAGCTCGGAGGTGGGCGAGGGAGCCAGCAAGAGAGAGCTGCACGCAGGTCCGGGGTGACGCACTGAGGCAGATGAGGTTGGAGTCAGAACTCTGCGGACTCTGCGGCACGGTTTCTTTATCGATCCCTGCATCGCATATGGCCGGAGAGCTGTGAGGAACACTGAGGACTGGCTGGCCATGGGGGAACCAAAAATGACAACTACCCACTGTTGGCTGCCACATTGCTGCATCTCTAGAGGTGGCGTGGAGCGGCTTACAAATACCTGCTCCACAGTTCGTGCGGTGGAGGTCTGATAGAAATCAGAGTCACACCAATCATAGTTGCTACACAGCCCCTAGGTCTAGGGGGCCAGGACACAAAAGGTCTTTTTCACACCCCAGTCATTGAGGCTGGCTGACCAGGGGGATGCATGGGTGTTCCCACTCTGTATTGAACTCTTGGAGGACACTGTTTTACAGTACTACACCCCCCCACAATGATAAAAGTGCAGCAGCTAGCCCTTTGGGGTGTACAAATTAATAGTGAGGGGCAATAGACAGACTTGCTATCCCTACATAAACTGGTGACACATAATAAATACATTGAAACCCAGACAATCAGTGATATCCAGGACCCGTAATCTAATAGGAGGGCACTCTACCTCCATGTAACTCTGACATCTTTAGTTGAATGTATGAACTCTCCCTGCTGCCTCACCACCTCAAATGCACCTTCACCAATAACCACTTTAGCAGTGACACACCTTTAACAGTGCAGACTGCAACACGATCGGGTGCAGAGAGATAACCTTGGGGTGCACTAGGTTGGAAGGGAAGTATCGGGGACCTTGAGCTTTGTAGAGACTCCCAGGATCAGAAGCGGTGGTCTCTATCTACATGCCACCTAAAAAGGCCCAAACAAATAGGGTCTCCAGCTACTTTCAACCAGCAGAGGCCCGCATTCAACCAATCCCAGTGTCATAAGATTCCAACATGACCTTGACAAAGGAGTACCTTCTGTCCTCCCTTCAGGACTTTAAAAAGAGTTACAGAAAGAGCTTCAAACTGATCTTTCTACCTCCCTAGATCCCTAGGTCGATTAGACCTCACATCCAAACTCATCACCCTACAACAAGATGTGGACTCTATTGGGATTTGTACGCTACCTGTCAGACACTAGAACAAAAAGTGAATCACTTTGAAGCTTCCTCAGAGGAACAACTTCACACTACTGTACTGAATTGCGAGGACCTTGAAAATTGATCCCAGCGTGATACCATTATCTACAAAATCTGGAGAAAGGAGTGGAAGGTCTAGACCTACATGCCTTCATCGTCAGCTTATTTTCAGAACTTCTAGGTGTGGGCAACCATACAGTCCAGTTAGATAGAGTCCACAGAGTTGGCCCACAATCGCAAGGAGAAGCAAAGTGCCCCAGAGGCATCTTAACCAAACTCCACTCTTTTAAGGTGAAGGAAGTTATATTACAAAAGGCTCGAAAAGTAGAAGAGGTATCTTTCCAATGCTTCTCCTGCACACTTTACCAAGAAGTGGCACCGGCAATGCTCTACCATAGACTACAATTTAAACCATGACTTGCAAACTGCATTACAATAATAGTCGCTTCCTTTTGGTCTAGCCTTTGCTTATAAGAACAAATCACGCCATTTCACAACTTTACCGGAAGCAGCAGAACTACTGGCAGTAACTATTCCTGAATGCTCCCCACCTTCCCCGCCCCCCCGAGAACGGTTGGACAACCAGGCTTCTCCCATCAAAAGCACCTCAGATCAGAGACAATGGCTCCCACAATAACATCCCAGGCGTAAGGGGAAAGGCTGGGCACCCGGGGTGACCAGTCCTTCTTGGGGAGAGTTACTGATCACACTTCTCTAAATGATCTCTATTTGAGTCCTTATAGGATATGCTTTAACTTTGGTAAATGGGCTATCAGTCTTTTAGGCTGTCTTCGGGAGGCTTCCAAAGTCAGTGATACCATATACTTGCCACTCTGGGGTGACACTGCGGGAGGTATAACCATGCTTCCTGAGACATTTGATGCAGCAGGGAGATCACAACACTAAACCACGACATCAAGTCGACCTACACCTCAGTTACATTCTCTTGACCCAAAAAAGTGGATAATGAGCATTTACTCCTTTTTCTTGTGTATTTTCCACTTACCTGTTGGGGACCTAGGCTCCCTAGTGTTTATATTTCAGTATTGTTGATCAATGAATCAATCAATTAATGAATCTGACACCTGGGTAGAATTGTGAGGTGCTCAACAAGATAGCACACATTATCAACCTTATTGATGGTACTGACTCACCTAGAATATAAAGGGGCTTAACTCCAACCCTCTAAATGAAACAAATTGTGGAAATATGTCCTGGACAGAAGATATGATATAGTAGCACTACAAGAGCCCCATTACAACAAGCCGACGAACACAGGCGTAGTAATAAATCATACCCCCAGAATTACAGCTGTTCAGCACACACTAAACACAATGGCGTTGCAGTATACCTTCACTCGTCCTCCAATTTTCAATCTTTAGTCACTAAAACAGATAAAGAAGGAAGGATGGTGATGTTTAAGGGCAAACTCCATGGTAGGTTATGCACCTTAATATCTTTATATGCACCGAACTCCGCACATGCCACATTTCTTTATTTGTTTTTCACCTGTTTGCAGAGGGGAAAATCATCTTAATGGTCAATTTCAATCTTGTTTGGGAGCCCTCCCTGGATACTACTCACCCCTACTGAAATTGCACAGGGAGTTCTATGATAAATTCAATAAGACTGATAGAAGCGTGGCGGTCCAGTCACCATACCAAATGCAACTATGCATTTATCTTGCATTCTCATTGCTCTACTGGCAGCTAGACTACGCATTTCTCAGTCAATAACATGGGGTAAGGCAAGTCGTAATCCACCCCTTCACCATATCAGACCCTGCTCTAGTCGAGACGGTCCTACACTGTGCAGCCCCATCTCCTAAGTTACAAGGATTTTTTTTCTGAATTGCCTTACCCTGGACCACCCCTTTAGAGATTAAATGCATGAGACGATGCATGATTTTTTTCAATTTAACCCTCCACAAGACACGTCCTGCGCCACTACTTTGGATGCTTTCAATGCAGTAATATGGGGGAAATTAATCTTTTTACTGGAGCAGAAAACAAACAAAAAAAACAGTGAAAGGCAGCTTTTGGAAGCTGAACTCAGTGCAACAGACAGGGCCCACAAAGACACCTCACACTACAATTACAAAGGAATGTTACAGCCCGGAAGGGGAAATTAAATGCAATCTACACAAATATAGCACAGATATTCCACTCCAGCTTGAACACAGGTCCTATGATAAAGGGAATAAAATTGTCACCCATTTAGCTTGACAACTAAGAATGAAACATGAAAGGGTTTTACGATGGTCACTTTTGATCAGGAGAAAGCACAGGCTTTCCAAGCATTCTTTGAAACCCTTTTTACAGCTGGGATATCTAGAAAGGAAACTCAACTCGACTATTTAGAAGGATTCAACCTATCGTAAGTATCACATGACCACAAAGAAGAACTATGCCGTCCCATCACAGACGAAGAAGTGCAGTCGTGTATTAGAGCACTGAAGGTTCACCAATCACCTGTCCCAGATGGACATCTAGCCCACTTCTAAAAAACTTTTAGCATGCCTATTTAATTACATAACATCAGCGAAAGTGGTCACCCCCTCAATAGGGGAAGCTCTACTCATAGTTATCCCTAAACCGGGGAAGGATCCACACAGTTGTATTTCTTATAGGCCTGTTGCCCTTTTAAACCTTGATGCCAAATTATAGAGATTAGAGATTAGAAAGCATTTTGCCGGATCTAATCCATCCAGACCAGTCTGACTTCATTCAGAGAAGACAGACACATGATAATTTGAGGAGGGTGATCCACCTGGTAGAAAAGGCCACCAAAAACAGATTCCTGCAATCCTGTTGACACCAGACGCCGAGAAGGCCTTTGACTGTGTAGATTGGACCTTCCTTTTCAACACCTTATGTAAATTTGGTTCAATCACCATTTTATTACAATGATCCTAGCCAATTATGCAAACTATAGATTTCAGGTGTTGGTGAATGGTGGGATCTGACATCTTTCCCCTACATCAGGGTGCAAGACAGGGGTGTCCCCTTTCAGCATTATTATTTGCACTCAGCATAAAACCCCTTGCTACTTGCATTCGAGGCACACAAGCAATCAGAGGCATATCTTTTGGCTCCACTGAACTTAACAGTTCACTATTTGCAGACAACGTTTTACTCTCTCTTACCTCCTCAACCTCGTCACTGTCTACATAACAGCAAGAACTTACACGGTAAGAAGCAGCAGCAGGATAACATGTCCATCAATCTTTTCTCCTAAACTTAACACTCAACACATCAGAAATGGAAACCTTAGTCCAGACAACTCCCTTCCAATGGGTCAAAAAAGATATAAGGTATTTGGAAATTAAGATTATACCTAAAATCTCCTACCTATATCAGGCAACTTGTCCCGCGCTTCTCCGCCAACTCAAAACAGATTGTAGAGGATGGACTCTCTTATATCCAACTTGGTTGGGCCGCATCAACACAGTCAAAAGGACAATTTTGCCCAAGGTCTGATATCTTTTCCAGGGTCTTCCAATTGAGCCATATAGAGAATTTTTTTCAGAACTTCGCTCCATGATCATATGCTTTATTTGGCAAAATAAAAGAGCCAGGCCTCCCTATAAACAGCTTTGAAGACAAAGGAAAATGGGAGGGCTGACATTGCCTGATTTTATCTTGTATTACAAAGCAGCACAATTGAGAATCATAAATGAGTGGTCCCAGAGGGAGTTTCATAAACATTGGCTCCAAAAGGACAGGGCTGTGTGGGAAATATATCTGGGACATACTCTGGAAACCAAAGCATGACCGACCGCCAAATTTATATTTAAGCACAACCACTAAAACTACTCTTGCAGTGTGGGATTCAGTGTCCAGAACAGATGGCTAGCCGACATTTCCCTCTCCTTATAGCCCAATCTACTTTAAACCTACATTTCTTCCTGTGCTAAAGCAAGGCCGTTTGACCTTTGGAGAAAAGGAGGCTGCCTTATGCTGGAAGACTTTTTTCACAGGGGGAGGGTTCTTACCTTTGAACACTGCCAGAGAGAATTCAGACTATCTGCCACAGAGAGATATCACTACACCCAATTAATACACTGGGCTCTTCAACCTGATGTGCACCTAGCGCCCACGAGAGATCTCACAACGGTGTATAATTTGTACATCAGGCTGGACACACCAAAGGCTCCATATCATTTCTGTATAACCATTTGCTATTGACAACCCACCCTACACACCAGGTCATATGCATTTTTGGGACAACATGCTTGGCACTATGATCTCAGACAAACAATGGCAGAAACTGTGGAATTAACAACTCTATGAGCATGGGCGAAGCCCACTATAAAATCCTATTTGATTGGTTCTTGTACCCAAAAAACTTCACATAATATTCCCCAATCAATCCAACCTCTGCTGGAAGGGATGCAGCCTCTTAGGTGACTTCCACCGCACCGGGTGGGACTGCCCTATTATGTGCCCTTTTGGGGGAAGATCTTAGCACAAATTAAAACCATTTTAGGATACCCATTACCCTCGATATCGGATTTCACTTTATTGTGCTTGAGGGCTAAATCTCTAAAGCGACAAACGTCTAGCGACTGCTCCATCCTATGGCTATGTCTGGGGACAGTGAAAACCGCACTTGCTGCCACCTGGAAAAAGCCAATTGTTGTGAAGGATGCAAGGAAATGTTAGGAAAAACGCCAAGGATCGTGGTAAGTTGAACACGTTTTATTCCTACAAAAAGAGCCCCGGCTGCAGCATACGGACCAGCCACCTCCACTCCTCCCGTTCGCCGTCTCCAACTGCCCTCGAATCCCCACACTACATTCTTTTTCCTAACATTCTCCAGTTCTCTGGCTCACGCGCATAACTAGCGCGAGCCAGACATCACACAACATAAGCACATACATTATCTAACTATACTGCATTATTTAACTATGATACAACACCAATAGCACCAAGGCTCTATCAATGGCATACCAGACTATGGCAAGCTCTAACAATGAAGTCGATGGTGGACATACAGTTTGATAACTTAAAAAATGTTTAATATCAATGGGGGCCTCTGGTCCAGTTTTTGTTAGAAGTGTTCCACTCACCACATGCCCCAGTCGCACAAGAGCTCTTCACCTTTTTTAATTCTAGACACTTCCCAGGGGAAACTACAGTCAGATGATATGGTTTAACCCCTTCGCTGCCAGGCCTTTTCCCCCTCCTGTGCCGGGCCTTTTTTTGCCTATTTGGGGCAGTTCGCGCTTAGGCCCTCATAACTTTTTGTCCACATAAGCTAACCAAGCCAAATTTGCGTCCTTTTTTTCCAACATCCTAGGGATTCTAGAGGTACCCAGACTTTGTGGGATCCCTTGAAGGAGGCCAAGAAATTGGCCAAAATACAGTGAAAATTTCGTTTTTTTCAAAAAAAATTGAAAAAGTGGCTGCAGAAGAAGGCTTGTGGTTTTTCCCCTGAAAATGGCATCAACAAAGGGTTTGCGGTGCTAAACTCAGCAGCTTCCCAGCTTTCAGGAACAGGCAGACTTGAATCAGAAAACCCAATTTTTCAACACAATTTTGGCATTTTACTGGGGCATACCCCATTTGTGCAATTTTTTGTGCATTCAGCCTCCTTCCAGTCAGTGACAGGAATGGTCATGAAACCAATGCTGGATCCCAGAAACCTAAACATTTCTGAAAAGTAGACAAAATTCTGAATTCAGCAAGGGGTCATTTGTGTAGATCCTACAAGGGTTTCCTACAGAAAATAACAGCTGAAAAAGAAAAATATTGAAATTGAGGTGAAAAAACCATCAATTTTTCTCTACGTTTTACTCTGTAACTTTTCCCTGCAATGTCAGATTATCGAAAGCAATATACCGTTACGTCTGCTGGACTCCTCTGGTTGCGGGGATATATAGGGCTTGTAGGTTCATCAAGAACCCGAGGAACCCAGAGCCAATAAATGAGCTGCACCCTGCAGTGCGTTTTCATTCTATACAGGGTATACAGCAATTCATTTGCTGAAATATAAGGAGTAAAAAATTGCTATCAAGAAAACCTTTGCATTTACAAAAAGGGCACAAGATAAGGTGTTGAGGAGCAGTGGTTATTTGCACATCTCTGAATTCCGGGGTGACCATAGTAGCACGTGAATTACAGGGAATTTCTCAAATAGATGTCTTTTTTACACAAACTCCTATATTTGGAAGGAAAAAATGTAGAGAAAGACAAGGGGCAATAGTACTTGTTTTGCTAATCTATGTTCCCCCAAGTCTCCCGATAAAAATGGTACCTCACTTGTGTGGGTAGGCCTAGCACCCGCGACAGGATATGCCCCAAAACACAACATGGACACATCACAGAAAACAGAGCTGTTTTTAGCAAAGTGACTACCTGTAGATTTTGGCCTCTAGCTCAGCCGCCACCTAGGGAAACCTACCAAACCTGTGCATTTCTGAAAACTAGAGACCTAGGGGAATCCAAGGAGGGGTGACTTGTGTGGCTCGGACCAGGTTCTGTTACCCAGAATCCTTTGCAAACCTCAAAATTTGGCTAAAAAAACACATGTTCCTCACATTTCTGTGGCAGAAAGTTATGGAATCTGAGAGGAGCCACAAATTTCCTTCCACCCAGCGTTCCCCCACGTCTCCCGATAAAAATGATACCTCACTTGTGTGGGTAGGCCTAGCACCCGCGACAGGATATGCCCCAAAACACAACGTGGACACATCACAGAAAACAGAGCTGTTTTTAGCAAAGTGACTACCTGTAGATTTTGGCCTCTAGCTCAGCCGCCACCTAGGGAAACCTACCAAACCTGTGCATTTCTGAAAACTAGAGACCTAGGGGAATCCAAGGAGGGGTGACTTGTGTGGCTCGGACCAGGTTCTGTTACCCAGAATCCTTTGCAAACCTCAAAATTTGGCTAAAAAAACACATGTTCCTCACATTTCTGTGGCAGAAAGTTCTGGAATCTGAGAGGAGCCACAAATTTCCTTCCACCCAGCGTTCCCCCATGTCTCCCGATAAAAATGATACCTCACTTGTGTGGGTAGGCCTAGCGCCCGCGACAGGATATGCCCCAAAACACAACGTGGACATATCACAGAAAACAGAGCTGTTTTTAGCAAAGTGACTACCTGTAGATTTTGGCCTCTAGCTCAGCCGCCACCTAGGGAAACCTACCAAACCTGTGCATTTCTGAAAACTAGAGACCTAGGGGAATCCAAGGAGGGGTGACTTGCGGGGCTCGGACCAGGTTCTGTTACCCAGAATCCTTTGCAAATCTCAAAATTTGGCTAAAAAAACACATGTTCCTCACATTTCTGTGGCAGAAAGTTCTGGAATCTGAGAGGAGCCACAAATTTCCTTCCACCCAGCGTTCCCCCACGTCTCCCGATAAAAATGATACCTCACTTGTGTGGGTAGGCCTAGCGCCCGCGACAGGATATGCCCCAAAACACAACGTGGACATATCACAGAAAACAGAGCTGTTTTTAGCAAAGTGACTACCTGTAGATTTTGGCCTCTAGCTCAGCCGCCACCTAGGGAAACCTACCAAACCTGTGCATTTCTGAAAACTAGAGACCTAGGGGAATCCAAGGAGGGGTGACTTGCGGGGCTCGGACCAGGTTCTGTTACCCAGAATCCTTTGCAAACCTCAAAATTTGGCTAAAAAAACACATGTTCCTCACATTTCTGTGGCAGAAAGTTCTGGAATCTGAGAGGAGCCACAAATTTCCTTCCACCCAGCGTTCCCCCACGTCTCCCGATAAAAATGATACCTCACTTGTGTGGGTAGGCCTAGCGCCCGCGACAGGATATGCCCCAAAACACAACGTGGACATATCACAGAAAACAGAGCTGTTTTTAGCAAAGTGACTACCTGTAGATTTTGGCCTCTAGCTCAGCCGGCACCTAGGGAAACCTACCAAACCTGTACATTTCTGAAAACTAGAGACCTAGGGGAATCCAAGGAGGGGTGACTTGTGTGGCTCGGACCAGGTTCTGTTACCCAGAATCCTTTGCAAACCTCAAAATTTGGCTAAAAAAACACATGTTCCTCACATTTCTGTGGCAGAAAGTTATGGAATCTGAGAGGAGCCACAAATTTCCTTCCACCCAGCGTTCCCCCACGTCTCCCGATAAAAATGATACCTCACTTGTGTGGGTAGGCCTAGCGCCCGCGACAGGATATGCCCCAAAACACAACGTGGACATATCACAGAAAACAGAGCTGTTTTTAGCAAAGTGACTACCTGTAGATTTTGGCCTCTAGCTCAGCCGCCACCTAGGGAAACCTACCAAACCTGTGCATTTCTGAAAACTAGAGACCTAGGGGAATCCAAGGAGGGGTGACTTGCGGGGCTTGGACCAGGTTCTGTTACCCAGAATCCATTGCAAATCTCAAAATTTGGCTAAAAAAACACATGTTCCTCACATTTCTGTGGCAGAAAGTTCTGGAATCTGAGAGGAGCCACAAATTTCCTTCCACCCAGCGTTCCCCCACGTCTCCCGATAAAAATGATACCTCACTTGTGTGGGTAGGCCTAGCGCCCGCGACAGGATATGCCCCAAAACACAACGTGGACATATCACAGAAAACAGAGCTGTTTTTAGCAAAGTGACTACCTGTAGATTTTGGCCTCTAGCTCAGCCGCCACCTAGGGAAACCTACCAAACCTGTGCATTTCTGAAAACTAGAGACCTAGGGGAATCCAAGGAGGGGTGACTTGTGTGGCTCGGACCAGGTTCTGTTACCCAGAATCCTTTGCAAACCTCAAAGTTTGGCTAAAAAAACACATGTTCCTCACATTTCTGTGGCAGAAAGTTATGGAATCTGAGAGGAGCCACAAATTTCCTTCCACCCAGCGTTCCCCCACGTCTCCCGATAAAAATGATACCTCACTTGTGTGGGTAGGCCTAGCACCCGCGACAGGATATGCCCCAAAACACAACGTGGACACATCACAGAAAACAGAGCTGTTTTTAGCAAAGTGACTACCTGTAGATTTTGGCCTCTAGCTCAGCCGCCACCTAGGGAAACCTACCAAACCTGTGCATTTCTGAAAACTAGAGACCTAGGGGAATCCAAGGAGGGGTGACTTGTGTGGCTCGGACCAGGTTCTGTTACCCAGAATCCTTTGCAAACCTCAAAATTTGGCTAAAAAAACACATGTTCCTCACATTTCTGTGGCAGAAAGTTCTGGAATCTGAGAGGAGCCACAAATTTCCTTCCACCCAGCGTTCCCCCACGTCTCCCGATAAAAATGATACCTCACTTGTGTGGGTAGGCCTAGCGCCCGCGACAGGATATACCCCAAAACACAACGTGGACATATCACAGAAAACAGAGCTGTTTTTAGCAAAGTGACTACCTGTAGATTTTGGCCTCTAGCTCAGCCGCCACCTAGGGAAACCTACCAAACCTGTGCATTTCTGAAAACTAGAGACCAAGGGGAATCCAAGGAGGGGTGACTTGCGGGGCTCAGACCAGGTTCTGTTACCCAGAATCCTTTGCAAACCTCAAAATTTGGCTAAAAAAACACATGTTCCTCACATTTCTGTGGCAGAAAGTTCTGGAATCTGCGAGGAGCCACAAATTTCCTTCCACCCAGCGTTCCCCCACGTCTCCCGATAAAAATGATACCTCACTTGTGTGGGTAGGCCTAGCGCCCGCGACAGGATATGCCCCAAAACACAACATGGACATATCACAGAAAACAGAGCTGTTTTTAGCAAAGTGACTACCTGTAGATTTTGGCCTCTAGCTCAGCCGCCACCTAGGGAAACCTACCAAACCTGTGCATTTCTGAAAACTAGAGACCTAGGGGAATCCAAGGAGGGGTGACTTGCGGGGCTCGGACCAGGTTCTGTTACCCAGAATCCTTTGCAAACCTCAAAATTTGGCTAAAAAAACACATGTTCCTCACATTTCTGTGGCAGAAAGTTCTGGAATCTGAGAGGAGCCACAAATTTCCTTCCACCCAGCGTTCCCCCATGTCTCCCAATAAAAATGATACCTCACTTGTGTGGGTAGGCCTAGCGCCCGCGACAGGATATGCCCCAAAACACAACGTGGACATATCACAGAAAACAGAGCTGTTTTTAGCAAAGTGACTACCTGTAGATTTTGGCCTCTAGCTCAGCCGGCACCTAGGGAAACCTACCAAACGTGTACATTTCTGAAAACTAGAGACCTAGGGGAATCCAAGGAGGGGTGACTTGTGTGGCTCGGACCAGGTTCTGTTACCCAGAATCCTTTGCAAACCTCAAAATTTGGCTAAAAAACACATGTTCCTCACATTTCTGTGGCAGAAAGTTCTGGAATCTGAGAGGAGCCACAAATTTCCTTCCACCCAGCGTTCCCCCACGTCTCCCGATAAAAATGATACCTCACTTGTGTGGGTAGGCCTAGCGCCCGCGACAGGATATGCCCCAAAACACAACGTGGACATATCACAGAAAACAGAACTGTTTTTAGCAAAGTGACTACCTGTAGATTTTGGCCTCTAGCTCAGCCGCCACCTAGGGAAACCTACCAAACCTGTACATTTCTGAAAACTAGAGAGCTAGGGGAATCCAAGGAGGGGTGACTTGTGTGGCTCGGACCAGGTTCTGTTACCCAGAATCCTTTGCAAACCTCAAAATTTGGCTAAAAAAACACATGTTCCTCACATTTCTGTGGCAGAAAGTTCTGGAATCTGAGAGGAGCCACAAATTTCCTTCCACCCAGTGTTCCCCCACGTCTCCCGATAAAAATGATACCTCACTTGTGTGGGTAGGCCTAGCGCCCGCGACAGGATATGCCCCAAAACACAACGTGGACATATCACAGAAAACAGAGCTGTTTTTAGCAAAGTGACTACCTGTAGATTTTGGCCTCTAGCTCAGCCGGCACCTAGGGAAACCTACCAAACGTGTACATTTCTGAAAACTAGAGACCTAGGGGAATCCAAGGAGGGGTGACTTGTGTGGCTCGGACCAGGTTCTGTTACCCAGAATCCTTTGCAAACCTCAAAATTTGGCTAAAAAAACACATGTTCCTCACATTTCTGTGGCAGAAAGTTCTGGAATCTGAGAGGAGCCACAAATTTCCTTCCACCCAGCGTTCCCCCACGTCTCCCGATAAAAATGATACCTCACTTGTGTGGGTAGGCCTAGCGCCCGCGACAGGATATGCCCCAAAACACAACGTGGACATATCACAGAAAACAGAACTGTTTTTAGCAAAGTGACTACCTGTAGATTTTGGCCTCTAGCTCAGCCGGCACCTAGGGAAACCTACCAAACCTGTACATTTCTGAAAACTAGAGACCTAGGGGAATCCAAGGAGGGGTGACTTGCGGGGCTCGGACCAGGTTCTGTTACCCAGAATCCTTTGCAAACCTCAAAATTTGGCTAAAAAAACACATGTTCCTCACATTTCTGTGGCAGAAAGTTCTGGAATCTGAGAGGAGCCACAAATTTCCTTCCACCCAGCGTTCCCCCACGTCTCCCGATAAAAATGATACCTCACTTGTGTGGGTAGTCCTAGCGCCCGCGACAGGATATGCCCCAAAACACAACGTGGACACATCACAGAAAACAGAGCTGTTTTTAGCAAAGTGACTACCTGGAGATTTTGGCCTCTAGCTCAGCCGCCACCTAGGGAAACCTACCAAACCTGTACATTTCTGAAAACTAGAGACCTAGGGGAATCCAAGGAGGGGTGACTTGTGTGGCTCGGAGCAGGTTCTATTACCCAGAATCCTTTGCAAACCTCAAAATTTGGCTAAAAAAACACATGTCCCTCACATTTCTGTGGCACAAAGTTCTGGAATCTGAGAGGAGCTACAAATGTCCTTCCACCCAGCGTTCCCCCAAGTCTCCCAATAAAAATGATACCTCACTTGCGTGGGTAGGCCTAGCGCCGGCGACAGGAAACACCCCAAAGCGCAACGTGGACACATCCTAAATTTTGGAAAAAAACAGAGGTGTTTTTTGCAAAGTGCCTACCTGTAGATTTTGGCCTCTAGCTCAGCCGGCACCTAGGGAAACCTACCAAACCTGTGCATTTCTGAAAACTAGAGACCTAGGGGAATCCAAGGAGGGGTGACTTGCGGGGCTCGGACCAGGTTTTGTTACCCAGAATCCTTTGCAAACCTAAAAATTTGGCTAAAAATACACATGTTACTCACATTTCTGTGGCAGAAAGTTCTGGAATCTGAGAGGAGCCACAAATTTCCTTCTACCCAGCGTTCCCCCAAGTCTCCCGATAAAAATGATACCTCACTTGTGTGGGTAGGACTAGCGCCCACGAAAGGAAAGGGCCCAAAACACAACGTGGACACATCACATTTTTTTATAAAAAGCAGTGCCTACCTGTGGATTTTGGCCTGTAGCTCAGCCGACACCTGAGGAAACCTAGCATACCAGTGCATTTTTGAAAACTAGAAACCCAGGGGAATCCAAGATGCGGTGACTTGCGGGGCTCTGACCAGGTTATGTTACCCAGAATCCTTTGCAAACATCAAAATTTGGCCCAAAAAACACTTTTTCCTCTCATTTCGGTGACAGAAAGTTCTGGAATCTGAGAGGAGCCACAAATTTCCTTCCACCCAGCGTTCCCCTAAGTCTCTCGATAAAAATGGTACATCACTTCTGTGGGTAGGCCTAGCGCCCACAAAAGGAAATGGCCCAAAACACAACGTGGACACAACATATTTTTTCACAGAAAACAGAGGTGTTTTTTGCAAGGTGCCTACCTGCGGTGTTTGGCCTGTAGCTCAGCCGGCCCCAGGGGGGGGGGGCAGAAATGCCCTAAAATAAATTTGCCCCCCCAACCCCCACCCTCCCCCGCCGGGAGCGACCCTTGCCTACGGGGTCGCTCCCCCTGCGTGACATTGGCACCAAAAAACAAATCCCCGGTGCCTAGTGGTTTCTGCCCCCTTGGGGGCAGGTTGACCTAAAATCAGCCAATCTGCCCCCAAGGGGGGCAGAAATGGCCTAAATACAATTTGTCCCCCAGGGGAGCGACTTTTGCCTCATGGGTCGCTCCCCATCTCTAAAAAAAAAAAAACAAAGAAAAAAAAAAAGAAAAAAAAGAAAAATTCCCCTGGCGCCTAGAGGTTTCTGCCCCCCCCCCCCCCGGGGGCAGTTCGGCCTAATAATAGGCCGATCTGTCCCCCGGGGGGGCAGAAATGGCCTAAAATAAATTTGCCCCCCAACCCCCACCACCCCCCCCGGAGCGACCCTTGCCTACGGGGTCGCTCCCCCTGCGTGACATTGGCGCCATAAAACAAATCCCCGGTGCCTAGTGGTTTCTGCCCCCTTGGGGGCAGATTGACCTAAAATTTGCCAATCTGCCCCCAGGGGGGCAGAAATGGTCTAAATACAATTTGCCCCCCCAGGGGAGCGACCCTTGCCTGATGGGTCGCTCCCCATCTCTAAAAAAAGAAACAACAAAAAAAAAAAAACACAAAAAAAAAATTGCCCTGGTGCCTAGAGTGTTCTGCCCCCCCCCCCCCCGGGGCAGTTCGGCCTAATAATAGGCCGATCTGTCCCCCGGGGGGGCAGAAATTGCCTAAAATAAATTTGCCCCCCCAACCCCCATCCCCCCCCCGGGAGCGACCCTTGCCTACGGGGTCGCTCCCCCTGCGTGACATTGGCGCCAAAAAACAAATCCCCGGTGCCTAGTGGTTTCTGCCCCCTTGGGGGCAGATTGACCTAAAATTGGCCAATCTGCCCCCAGGGGGGCAGAAATGGTCTAAATACAATTTGCCCCCCCAGGGGAGCGACCCTTGCCTGATGGGTCGCTCCCCATCTCTAAAAAAAGAAACAACAAAAAAAAAAAAAACACAAAAAAAAAATTGCCCTGGTGCCTAGAGTGTTCTGCCCCCCCCCCCCAGGGGCAGTTCGGCCTAATAATAGGCCGATCTGTCCCCCGGGGGGGCAGAAATTGCCTAAAATAAATTTGCCCCCCCAACCCCCATCCCCCCCCCGGGAGCGACCCTTGCCTACGGGGTCGCTCCCCCTGCGTGACATTGGCGCCAAAAAACAAATCCCCGGTGCCTAGTGGTTTCTGCCCCCTTGGGGGCAGATTGACCTAAAATTGGCCAATCTGCCCCCAGGGGGGCAGAAATGGTCTAAATACAATTTGCCCCCCCAGGGGAGCGACCCTTGCCTGATGGGTCGCTCCCCATCTCTAAAAAAAGAAACAACAAAAAAAAAAACACACACAAAAAAAATTGCCCTGGTGCCTAGAGTGTTCTGCCCCCCCCGGGGGGCAGTTCGGCCTAATAATAGGCCGATCTGTCCCCCGGGGGGGCAGAAATGGCCTAAAATAAATTTGCCCCCCCAACCCCCACCCCCCCCCCGGGAGCGACCCTTGCCTACGGGGTCGCTCCCCCTGCGTGACATTGGCGCTAAAAAACAAATCCCCGGTGCCTAGTGGTTTCTGCCCCCATGGGGGCAGATTGACCTAAAATTGGCCAATCTGCCCCCAGGGGGGCAGAAATGGTCTAAATACAATTTGCCCCCCCAGGGGAGCGACCCTTGCCTGATGGGTCGCTCCCCATCTCTAAAAAAAGAAACAACAAAAAAAAAAAACACAAAAAAAAATTGCCCTGGCGCCTAGAGTGTTCTGCCCCCCCCCCCCCCGGGGGCAGTTCGGCCTAATAATAGGCCGATCTGTCCCCCGGGGGGGCAGAAATGGCCTAAAATAAATTTGCCCCCCCAACCTCCACCCCCCCCCGGGAGCGACCCTTGCCTACGGGGTCGCTCCCCCTGCGTGACATTGTCGCCAAAAAACAAATCCCCGGTGCCTAGTGGTTTCTGCCCCCTTGGGGGCAGATTGACCTAAAATTGGGCAATCTGCCCCCAGGGGGGCAGAAATGGTCTAAATACAATTTCCCCCCCCCAGGGGAGCGACCCTTGCCTGATGGGTCGCTCCCCATCTCTAAAAAAAGAAACAACAAAAAAAAAAAAACACAAAAAAAAAATTGCCCTGGCGCCTAGAGTGTTCTGCCCCCCCCCCCGGGGGCAGTTCGGCCTAAAAATAGGCCGATCTGTCCCCCGGGGGGGCAGAAATGGCCTAAAATAAATTTGCCCCCCCAACCCCCACACCCCCCCCCCGGGAGCGACCCTTGCCTACGGGGTCGCTCCCCCTGAGTGACATTGGCGCCAAAAAATAAATCCCCGGTGCCTTGTGGTTTCTGCCCCCTTGGGGGCAGATTGACCTAAAATTGGCCAATCTGCCCCCAGGGGGGCAGAAATGGTCTAAATACAATTTGCCCCCCCAGGGGAGCGACCCTTGCCTGATGGGTCGCTCCCCATCTCTAAAAAAAGAAACAACCAAAAAAAAAACACACAAAAAAAAAATTGCCCTGGTCCCTAGAGTGTTCAGCCCCCCCCGGGGGGCAGTTCGGCCTAATAATAGGCCGATCTGTCCCCCGGGGGGGCAGAAATGGCCTAAAATAAATTTGCCCCCCCAACACCCCCCCCCCGGGAGCGACCCTTGCCTACGGGGTCGCTCCCCCTGCGTGACATTGGCGCTAAAAAACAAATCCCCGGTGCCTAGTGGTTTCTGCCCCCTTGGGGGCAGATTGACCTAAAATTGGCCAATCTGCCCCCAGGGGGGCAGAAATGGTCTAAATACAATTTGCCCCCCCAGGGGAGCGACCCTTGCCTGATGGGTCGCTCCCCATCTCTAAAAAAAGAAACAACAAAAAAAAAAAACACAAAAAAAAAATTGCCCTGGCGCCTAGAGTGTTCTGTCCCCCCCCGGGGGCAGTTCGGCCTAATAATAGGCCGATCTGTCCCCCGGGGGGGCAGAAATGGCCTAAAATAAATTTGCCCCCCCAACCTCCACCCCCCCCCCGGGAGCGACCCTTGCCTACGGGGTCGCTCCCCCTGCGTGACATTGGCGCCAAAAAACAAATCCCCGGTGCCTAGTGGTTTCTGCCCCCTAGGGGGCAGATTGACCTAAAATTGGCCAATCTGCCCCCAGGGGGGCAGAAATGGTCTAAATACAATTTGCCCCCCCAGGGGAGCGACCCTTGCCTGATGGGTCGCTCCCCATCTCTAAAAAAAGAAACAACAAAAAAAAAAAACACACACAAAAAAAATTGCCCTGGTGCCTAGAGTGTTCTGCCCCCCCCGGGGGGCAGTTCGGCCTAATAATAGGCCGATCTGTCCCCCGGGGGGGCAGAAATGGCCTAAAATAAATTTGCCCCCCCAACCCCCACCCCCCCCCGGGAGCGACCCTTGCCTACGGGGTCGCTCCCCCTGCGTGACATTGGCGCTAAAAAACAAATCCCCGGTGCCTAGTGGTTTCTGCCCCCATGGGGGCAGATTGACCTAAAATTGGCCAATCTGCCCCCAGGGGGGCAGAAATGGTCTAAATACAATTTGCCCCCCCAGGGGAGCGACCCTTGCCTGATGGGTCGCTCCCCATCTCTAAAAAAAGAAACAACAAAAAAAAAAACACAAAAAAAAATTGCCCTGGCGCCTAGAGTGTTCTGCCCCCCCCCCCCCGGGGGCAGTTCGGCCTAATAATAGGCCGATCTGTCCCCCGGGGGGGCAGAAATGGCCTAAAATAAATTTGCCCCCCCAACCTCCACCCCCCCCCCCGGGAGCGACCCTTGCCTACGGGGTCGCTCCCCCTGCGTGACATTGTCGCCAAAAAACAAATCCCCGGTGCCTAGTGGTTTCTGCCCCCTTGGGGGCAGATTGACCTAAAATTGGGCAATCTGCCCCCAGGGGGGCAGAAATGGTCTAAATACAATTTCCCCCCCCCAGGGGAGCGACCCTTGCCTGATGGGTCGCTCCCCATCTCTAAAAAAAGAAACAACAAAAAAAAAAAAAACACAAAAAAAAAATTGCCCTGGCGCCTAGAGTGTTCTGCCCCCCCCCCGGGGGCAGTTCGGCCTAAAAATAGGCCGATCTGTCCCCCGGGGGGGCAGAAATGGCCTAAAATAAATTTGCCCCCCCAACCCCCACACCCCCCCCCCGGGAGCGACCCTTGCCTACGGGGTCGCTCCCCCTGAGTGACATTGGCGCCAAAAAATAAATCCCCGGTGCCTTGTGGTTTCTGCCCCCTTGGGGGCAGATTGACCTAAAATTGGCCAATCTGCCCCCAGGGGGGCAGAAATGGTCTAAATACAATTTGCCCCCCCAGGGGAGCGACCCTTGCCTGATGGGTCGCTCCCCATCTCTAAAAAAAGAAACAACCAAAAAAAAAACACACAAAAAAAAAATTGCCCTGGTCCCTAGAGTGTTCAGCCCCCCCCGGGGGGCAGTTCGGCCTAATAATAGGCTGATCTGTCCCCCGGGGGGGCAGAAATGGCCTAAAATAAATTTGCCCCCCCAACCCCCCCCCCCCCCGGGAGCGACCCTTGCCTACGGGGTCGCTCCCCCTGCGTGACATTGGCGCTAAAAAACAAATCCCCGGTGCCTAGTGGTTTCTGCCCCCTTGGGGGCAGATTGACCTAAAATTGGCCAATCTGCCCCCAGGGGGGCAGAAATGGTCTAAATACAATTTGCCCCCCCAGGGGAGCGACCCTTGCCTGATGGGTCGCTCCCCATCTCTAAAAAAAGAAACAACAAAAAAAAAAAACACAAAAAAAAAATTGCCCTGGCGCCTAGAGTGTTCTGTCCCCCCCCGGGGGCAGTTCGGCCTAATAATAGGCCGATCTGTCCCCCGGGGGGGCAGAAATGGCCTAAAATAAATTTGCCCCCCCAACCTCCACCCCCCCCCCGGGAGCGACCCTTGCCTACGGGGTCGCTCCCCCTGCGTGACATTGGCGCCAAAAAACAAATCCCCGGTGCCTAGTGGTTTCTGCCCCCTAGGGGGCAGATTGACCTAAAATTGGCCAATCTGCCCCCAGGGGGGCAGAAATGGTCTAAATACAATTTGCCCCCCCAGGGGAGCGACCCTTGCCTGATGGGTCGCTCCCCATCTCTAAAAAAAGAAACAACAAAAAAAAAAAACACAAAAAAAAAATTGCCCTGGCGCCTAGAGTGTTCTGCCCCCCCCGGGGGCAGTTCGGCCTAAAAATAGGCCGATCTGTCCCCCGGGGGGGCAGAAATGGCCTAAAATAAATTTGCCCCCCCAACCCCCACACCCCCCCCACCCGGGAGCGACCGTTGCCTACGGGGTCGCTCCCCCTGCGTGACATTGGCGCCAAAAAACAAATCCCAGGTGCCTTGTGGTTTCTGCCCCCTTGGGGGCAGATTGACCCAAAATTGGCCAATCTGCCCCCAGGGGGGCAGAAATGGTCTAAATACAATTTGCCCCCCCAGGGGAGCGACCCTTGCCTGATGGGTCGCTCCCCATCTCTAAAAAAAGAAACAACAACAAAAAAAAACACAAAAAAAAAAATTGCCCTGGCGCCTAGAGTGTTCTGCCCCCCCCCCCGGGGGCAGTTCGGCCTAATAATAGGCCGATCTGTCCCCCGGGGGGGCAGAAATGGCCTAAAATAAATTTGCCCCCCCACACCCCCCCCCCGGGAGCGACCCTTGCCTACGGGGTCGCTCCCCCTGAGTGACATTGGCGCCAAAAAACAAATCCCCGGTGCCTAGTGGTTTCTGCCCCCTAGGGGGCAGATTGACCTAAAATTGGCCAATCTGCCCCCAGGGGGGCAGAAATGGTCTAAATACAATTTGCCCCCCAGGGGAGCGACCCTTGCCTGATGGGTCGCTCCCCATCTCTAAAAAAAGAAACAACAAAAAAAAAAAACACAAAAAAAAAAATTGCCCTGGCGCCTAGAGTGTTCTGCCCCCCCCCCCGGGGGCAGTTCGGCCTAAAAATAGGCCGATCTGTCCCCCGGGGGGGCAGAAATGGCCTAAAATAAATTTGCCCCCCCAACCGGCACACCCCCCCCCCCGGGAGCGACCCTTGCCTACGGGGTCGCTCCCCCTGCGTGACATTGGCGCCAAAAAACAAATCCCCGGTGCCTTGTGGTTTCTGCCCCCTTGGGGGCAGATTGACCTAAAATTGGCCAATCTGCCCCCAGGGGGGCAGAAATGGTCTAAATACAATTTGCCCCCCCAGGGGAGCGACCCTTGCCTGATGGGTCGCTCCCTATCTCTAAAAAAAGAAACAACAAAAAAAAAAAACACAAAAAAAAAATTGCCCTGGCGCCTAGAGTGTTCTGCCCCCCCCCCGGGGGCAGTTCGGCCTAATAATAGGCCGATCTGTCCCCCGGGGGGGCAGAAATGGCCTAAAATAAATTTGCCCCCCCACCCCCCCCCGGGAGCGACCCTTGCCTACGGGGTCGCTCCCCCTGCGTGACATTGGCGCCAAAAAACAAATCCCCGGTGCCTAGTGGTTTCTGCCCCCTTGGGGGCAGATTGACCTAAAATCGGCCAATCTGCCCCCAGGGGGGCAGAAATGGTCTAAATACAATTTGCCCCCCAGGGGAGCGACCCTTGCCTGATGGGTCGCTCCCCATCTCTAAAAAAAAAAAAAGAACAAAAAAAAAAACACAAAAAAAAAATTTGCCCTGGCGCCTAGAGGTTTCTTCCCCCCCTGGGGGCAGATCGGCCTAATAATAGGCCGATCTGCCCCCAGGGGGGGCAGAAAAGGCCTTCCCAAAAAATTGCCCCCCCTGGGAGCGACCCTTGCCAAAGGGGTCGCTTTGTTGCGTGACATTCGCGCGCAAAAACAAACTCCCTGGTGTCTAATGGTTTCTGCCCCCCTTGGGGGCAGATTGGCCTTATCAAAATAGGCCAATCTGCCCCCAAGGGGGGCAGAAATGGCCTAAATATATATTGCCCCGTAGGGGAGCGACCCTTGCCTAAGGGATCGCTCCCCACCTAAAAAAAAAGAATTCATCACAAAAAAAAAAAAAAAAAAAAAATGGTCCCTGGTGCCTAGAGGTTTCTGCCCCCCCTGGGGGCAGAAAAGGCCTAATAATAGGCCAATCTGCCCCCAGGGGGGGCAGAAAAGGCCTTCCTAAAAAAATGCCCCCCTGGGAGCGACCCTTGCCCAAGGGGTCGCTCCCTTTTGCCAATTTCAAGAAAAAAAAAAAAATCCCTGGTGTCTAGTGGGGTTTCAAAAGCCGGATTGCAAGCAATCCGGCTTTTGAAACCTGTGAGAGACTTCAAAGGGAAGGAAATACATTTCCTTCCCTTTGAAGCCTCTCGGGGCCTCCCCCATGGGATTGAAAAAGCATTTTTTTCAATCGCGCTGGAAGCTCTGCTTCCAGCGTGATGGGGGAGACCCTGTGACTAATCAGCGCGCGCTCGCGCGCTGACGTCACAGGGGGGGGTTGGGGGGGGTCGGGGGTGGGAGGGGAAGGGCTTCCCCTTCCATCCCTGACTTGGGGGGGTGGGGGGGAACCCCACAGAGGGAGCGAGAGCGCTCCCTCTGGGCTGTGTGCCGAGGACGTAGTGGTTACGTCCTCGGCACAGCAGCACTGTGCCGCAGGACGTAACCACTACGTCCGCGGCACAGAAGGGGTTAAGCTTCCTTCCCATAAGGAACACATACATAAGATTCCTCGTGCACTGCAATCACTTTTCTTAGTTTCAGTTTCAATTGGGGGGAAGGGAGGGTTGGGGTTAATGAGCCTTGAGCAATTAACACCATGTTACGATGTGTTCACAATTACTCATATGACAATGTAGAGCTGCTCAGACATGTTTTGTCTGGTATAAGCTGGTATAAGCTACTGTAAATACTATACGCGTACTGAATGTAAATCAATTCAGAACCCGAATGGGGAGATGTATTCATTTGTCCCAATGCTTGGAATAAAACCTAATAAAAAACGTTAACAACAAAAAAGAATTGATTTGTGCCCAAACCTTTAACCAGAATCGGTAGGACATTCAAATAGAATATGTTTAATATCAGAAACAGTGACATTATAAGACCATGTTGATGGCATGGTAGAATTAAACTTGTGTAGGGAAGCTTGAGTGATCATAAGCCAGTTGTAAAGGAAACATAAAGTTTTAGTTGTGTTGCCAGCCTGGGAGGTGTTGTGTATTTTGAGCCATATTTTATTCCATACAGTAAGGGGATGGAAGTGTGTCGGTCAGTTTTACATTTAAATTCTAGTATTGTTTTTTGTCTAATACTAGTGGGAGAATTGAAGTATGTGCAGATACAGAAAGCTGTAGGAGAGGTGAGTAACAACGGTTGTACAGGGGATATGGAGGATGGGGAAGTGGTGAGTAGGCAAAGGGAAGAATATGTGTTGGAAACATGAGATTAGGGGTTGAAATCTATTTGAATATGAACCAGAAAATTGAAAGGAAGTTTGAGCTTGTGAGAAAGAGATAAGCATGTGATTGTGAAAAAATAATGCGTTCTTAATAGGCCCTTTTCACACCATGATTTCCAAAAGATAGTTCTATTATTAATTTTGATAGGTTTATTGTACTAGATCGAGGATTGAAGAAATTGGTCAATGACAGAAAGAGGAGAATAGAAATGTGCTATAATAATCTACAAGCTTTTTTAAGGATGGGAAGCAATATGGCAGAAGAACGTTGGGTGAAAGATAAGAATTTTGAAAAGAAAAATGTTGAATAAAAAATAGTTCTAATTCTGTCATAAGATAGAGGTTTATTGTGTTTTGGATATCTTGGTAAATGATTGATTGTTTCAAAACGAAAGCAGCATGATAAGATTCAAAATTAGGATAATTTACTATTCCTTGTTGTTTATTAGTTTGTAATCTGGTGAGAGATGTGAACGGTTTTTATGATTCTAAAGAAAAAAAGATAAGCTAGTGTATATTAAGCTTTCCGGAGTCTGTCTTGCAGTAGGTTAGAGGGCCAATAGTGGACGTGTCTGTGCATGTTTTAGTGGTGCCTACTTCATTTGGTGATAAATTGCAATAGTAATTGCATTAACTGTTTGCAAGCACGGTAACCTCCACCACTGGTAATTCTGCAACAACTAATGATAATTCTGATATTGCTTGTGCACATTTAATGGTGAGCATTGTCTGCAATATCAACAAAACAGACGAAGTGTCTTAGGTTGATTCTGTTTTAAAAACGAGATGTTAGGTTTGGTTTATTTCACAACTCTAAGGAATGTGCATTGGTAGCACTCCAGGCCCAACGTACTCCACTGCTTATGTAAACCATAAGCAGTGGAATATACAATTACATGCCTGATCGTTACTTAGTTAAATATATTATTAAGGACATTCACTTACCTGGCTTTTAAATGCCCGTTCATGTCAACGCTGCTTCCATGCCTTTATTGTGTGATGAGGCATACATTTGCTATAATCAGACCGTGACTCTCTACCTATATGGCTAACTGAATAAAATGTAAATTCCATTTCATTAACTTCAAAAGAATAAAAGGATAATTCACCCCAAAATTGTGTCTCACATGTAACCAGCATGTTACATGCAGATATGTGTCAAATCAAGAATATAATCTTTTGTTCACAGTAAAACAAGTATTTACATCACTTTAGCTGTACCCAGATTGTCAGGTTATGGACTCAAGAGATTGGCCTTGTGATAATTGAACCCTTCACTGCACTGTTCAAGCTGATAAACTATTGTATCTGCTGCAAGCTTCCCAATATGCCCAGGATGCCTATAAAGAGGATGTTGGCAAAGGAGAAGTAGGCCCTTTTTACGGGAACCCCAATGTGGGCGGCGGGAAGGCCTTCATTTCACACCCACGGAGCTCAGGAAGGATTCAGGTGGTCATGTGAACTCCAGGGTATATAACTAGAGGGAATTATGGAGTAAACCCTGAAACTAACTTGATTAATTAGGAATAACATCAAGAAATCAGGAATTCTAGGTCTGAGTCCACCTCCAATTCCTCATTACCCGTAGTTTTTCTCACAGTATTTTTTGTTTCAGTACCAGGTGTGTTTGGTACAATAGGTTTGAGGTGCACAAGCAAATAGTTATGGTGTCAGAATTAATCTCCAGAAAGTGGTGAATTGGGATATTTATACTTGGTACGGGTTTGCCTGTAGAAAAAATCTGAAATTGAGTTGCATTTCCTTCACTGGATCCTATCTGAGTGTTCAGTTAACTCATATTATTCACAGAAACAAGGGGAACCAGCAACATTCCTTGATCTCTTCCCCTTGTGTTACTGCCCTTTTATTAAATCTTGCTTTTTCGAGCTGCATTCTTGATAAAAATAGACTTTGAACAGGTCTGGACATATATAAAAAAAATGTTGGTTTTGCTCATGCTGCTATTCCCTATTCAGATGTGAGTAAATATGCAATTGTCAAATTGTTCAGAGTATGACCACCCTAAAGTATTTTTGGAAAGCCAGATGTCAGTGCTGTTTTCATCTTACCACACAGCCTCCAGAAATCTGAAGCAGACTCATTATGCAATGAAAATATATGGACTCTTACATGGAGGACCAAAAGGTGAAGGGATGACACAGTAATGATTGACTATGAACTGTAGAAATGCAAAGTAACAACAATGATATTTTTGAAAGGCATTTGCTAACATGCTGTCAGTGTGGGGACTTGGCCAGGCCAGCTTCATGGCGGACGCTTGATCGGGCAGATTTGCATCAGCCCGACAAATTTCCTACATTGAACATCCCATTGGGGCCCAGATCCTCACCCTGCACAGCCACAGGGCAGGGAGTAGAATCCTAATGAAACTCGTTCGGTCGGAGGTGCCCGGGAGGCAGACCGATGGTCGTGGCCTACCGAGAGGAGGTGCTGGTGGGAAGGCCTGCTCCGGCCGGATGACTGGTGCGCATGGCGGGTGCGGCTGAGCGGAGGTGGAGGCCCAAAGGAGAGGTCCCAGGAGGCTGGTGATGTGGCGACTCGTTGGACCTGGGCAGAATGTGTGACTGGAGTCGAGGGACCGAGCACAACTCTGTGGCCTAGCCTGAGAAGTAGTCACAGCCTGAGAAGAGCCGTAGCCTGGCCTGGGTGAAACCCATCAGGGGGATGGCTGGGCCTGCCTACACTCTCCATTGCCCGCAGACTGATGATAGAGGAGCCGTGAGCTGGGCTGCGTGTGCCAGGGGGCAGACCTGCCCCCCGCTGTCACACTCCGAGCAGAGAGTGGCACCATGAAGAGCTGAGCCTTGCCCGACACCCAAGGGGGGCCTCTCTGGAGACATCCATATAGGTCCACAGAGCACAAACAGCCGGACGAGAGTGGGCCCCCCGGAGTCACATGAATCTTGAGCCTGCAGAGCGGTGTGGGGAGTCGTGGGGCAGCGGGGGACCACCCGGTGCATTGACTGCCATCGCCCCATGGGGTTGATAGGCAGGGTGGTTAACTATTGCGGCATGAGGCTGCATCTGCTTCTCTCCCCCTGTTTGGGTTCCTGGGGGACTGGCGAGCCCCAGTGACTGTGGTCAGAATTAAGTCTGCACTCTCCGCTGGTGCATTCTGGGCTGGATCAGACCCCCTTCGTAGGTGCAGACTCCACCATATAGGACAGAGACCGGGGAGGCTAATTGACCCATATGAGCCTCCGCCACGGCTGTTCTTTTTACACTACACAGGATCTGGTCTCACCGAGCCATAGAAGGGGGCTCTGGGGAAACAGAGCTGTCCTTAAGTCCACTGGGGAACAGACTGAGGAAACAGAAACAGAGCCAAATCACAAGGACAACTATGAGCAAGCAGAATGGCGCAACCAGACATGATGGACCCTGTCCCCACCTCACTACAAGCCACACTGGATAAGATCCTTGGGACCATTGAGGATACCAAAACAACACTGCAGTGTGAAATAGGCAAAGTCTCAGTTGAATTGGGCCTGTTAAGCACTGAACATCTAAAGCTAGCCGATGGGGTCCGGAACACCGAAACCACACTCACAGACTTAAACCCATCTCACCAAGAGATGAAAGCCCAACTGATAAGATTGACCGAACGTGTCTACCGGTTGGAGTGAAGATTGGAGGATGCGGAAGGCTGAAATCGAAGAAACAATGTACCCATTATCGGTCTCTTCAAGGGCACCAAAGGGACTGACATGGTGTCCTACCTGGAGCAATGGATAAGGACAGTGGATAAGGACAGAGGTGGCCCCGGAGCAGATAACTCCCTTTTTTGTGTTTAAGATGTGCACAGAGTGCCAACAAGGCTGCTGGGCCCGGGACCCCCCCCCCCTCCCCCCCAAATTACTGCATTACAGAGACAGAGACGTACTGCTGCAACATGCCAGAGAGGCTGGACCTTTCAGGGTGGATAATGGAATGGTGACGCTCCTCCCAGACTTTACTGCTGAGGTACAGGCCACATGAGCCTCCTACACAGAGGTGAAATGTGCGCTTCGGGAGGAGGGGATCCAGTATTCGCTCTTGCTCCCAGCCTGACTGTGGGTAATAATGGAAGGCCACACACACTTCTACCAAACACAGGAGGAGGCTTGAGCCTGGCTGAAGTCATAGAAACAAGGTACAGATACTACCACTGAAACAGGAAAGCTGACCCAGCGGAGACGCAGGAGGTCTCGGAGGCCACAGGACCACCCCCGGCAGGGACCTGGACCTGCCCTGGAACAAAGTGACAAAGACAGGAAGGCAACACTGAAAGCAGTGACATCTTTACAGAGCACCAAACCAACAGGAGAACGCAGCGGACAAGCTACCCACTCTTGAGCACCCTACACTGACTCAGACTTGCATCATACATATGAGATCCCGATAGTTACCCCCCAGGCTGCAGACAAACTGGGGTGATCCATTGCTTATCATCCTAGATCCTACAAATGGACCCTGATGGGGGCTTCCCCCAGCTCAATGGGCCACAGCAGCCATGTCCACCCCCAGATTCTCACCCAGCCCCAACTGATGGAGATATTACTACATGACATGTTTCAATTGTTGAGTTTATCCTTTATAGTCTGAGCAATTGGCAGTTGTGGGATTGCCCCAGGAAACGGGAGTTGAAGATTGTTGTGATTGTGTTACCAAATTGTGCAAGTAAGGTCAAATATTGCTGTTCTGACAAGGATCCAAGCAGACAGAGAATGAGGAAGGGAGAAGGTGGGGTACTTCACACTGAACATGAATTGCTATTATGGCTTATTACAAGCTGGTAACATGGAATATCCGGAGTATGGGTTCCATCACTAGACGTCACAAGATCCTGGCGTATGTAAAGAGAAGAGGACTCCATAAAGCGTTACTCCAGGAAACACATCTCACCACACAGGAGGCTGACAGGATCTGACGTAGATGGAGGGGGCAGGTAAATGACACTCTGATATGATATTCTGCGTTTGCATGGAGCACACTGATATGGGTGAGGGCTGGGGTCCCCTTTGAAGTCATAGCCACTGATATAGATCAGGATGGCCAATATGTCTTTGTAGAGGGCACATTGCATGGGAGGCATATCACCTTGGGATGTATTTATGCACCCAACCAGGACTAGGTCCCATTCCTGCATACCCTCTCAGGCTGATTGGCTAGATTTTCAGGGGGACAGTTACTGGTGGGAGGGGACTTTAATTGCACTCTTCATACAGAGATGGACCCCTCTCTCCCCCCTACCTGGGGCAGTGGCACATAGGATGATGAAGGGACTGACCAACTGGATAACCCACGAGGGCATGGAAGATATCTGGCGAATCCAGCACCTCCAAGATGGGGACTACTCATATTACTTGAGCCTTCATCACCTCCACACCAGAATAGACCGGGTGATATGTACTAAGACTCTTAGCCCCGGGGTCGTGCCCACCAAATATCTGGGGTGCACCCTGTCAGACCACAGTCCGTTACTGCTCACCTGGTGCTGTGCAAGCGATAGGCCCCCAATCCCTATGTGGAGACTCCAGCCAGGGGCACTGGAAGGCACAACTTATAGAAACTCCATCAGGAAACACTTAATGGAACATATTAACATCAATAAGGAGTCCACCACAGGCCGAAGTATAGAATGGGAGGCCTTAAAGGTAGTGACATGGGGAAACTGTATGGGGCAGACAGTGGGAATCCAGTGAATCCTCGAGCATGACCTAAACCATCTAGAGATGGAGATACACAACAGAGATAATGAGCAAGGCACAATTCGGGGGTGCGACAATGGTTGCTCAATACACGTGAGGCATCTAATGAGACACTGGAAAGACTGCGTTGAAACAATTATCGGAGGTACCTTGTTTCAGTACATCAGGAGGAGGGTAAATCTGGCAGAATGACAGCCTGGTTGGTGCACCCTGGAAATTAGTGCACTACGGTCACAAGTCTCTGCGTGACTGATGGGACATGTGTATACTCCTCAACGGACTTAAACAACGCATTTAAAACTTACCACATGTCACTTTACGGGCAGCCTGAGGATGAGCTGCCACGGACGTTGGGACACCAATTAGAGACACTGTCACTGCTACTGCAAACATTTGAACAGGCAGACAGGGACCCCCTGGGTGCACCAATAATGTTAGAGTAGGTTAAGGCCGCCATTCAGCAACTGGCAGCAGGCAAAACACTGGGCACAGATGGACTTCCCATGGAGTTCTATAAATCATATGGAAACATCCTGGCACCCAGATTGATTGAACTGTAAATGGAAGCGTACGACAAGGATATACTCCCAGAGACAATGAGGGAAGCACTAGTCGTCCCCTTGCCTCAGTGACTGATTTCCAACCACTATCTATGCTGAACTGCGACTTCAAGATACCGCGCAAAGCCATGGCTAAATGACTACTCCCTCACAACTCCCAACTAATACATGAAGACCAAAATGGTTTTATTCTCGCACGCAACACATCTCTGAACCTCAGATGTTTGTACTCACTTCTGCAGGTTCCTCATAACATGCAACACCCTAATACTATGCTCCTTTCAATTGATTTGGAGAAAGCATTCAACTTACTGAGATAGGATTATCTGCAAGTGATGATGATCAGGATGGGTGCATTGGGTGGAGCTACTATATAGTTTTCCAGAAGCCTACAGAATATTCAGAAGCACCAGGGAGGGCTGCCCTCTCTCCTCCCCATTATTTGCCATAGCTATTGAAACCCTCGTGGCTCAGTTCCGCATGCAGAACCATGACAGAGGAGTGCTGGGAGTCACCACTAATCATATTATCTCACTGTATGCAGATTACCTCTTAGTTTACGTGTGAGATGAAACAACCGGGATCCCTTGGGCCTTATCTTGAGGAGTTTGGGGGCCCTTCAGGCCTTAAAGTGAACAGGAAGAAAACATGTGTATTCCCACTGCTTGCTGGCACAGTATGCCCCATCACCTGTTTCCCTGATATCCCCTGGTCTCCCTGCACGTTCAAATACCTGGGGATACAAATATTTCATGACACACGAGATCTCTGTGACAGAAACCTAGGTGAAATGTTCAGGCCCCTAAGTTCTTGTGTAACATTCTGGAACTCCCTTGGACCCTCCCTGATGGCAGGGGTGTCCTTGTCCAAAATGATTATGATGCCCCTCTTACTATATTTATTTATTAACCTACAAGTGAACATACGCACATGCTTGTTTAAAGACCTAGATACCCTCCTTAATGAACTCCTTTGGGACAGTAGCTGACAAAGGACATCCCGCTCTAGTCTCAGCCAACCTACCGATGGAGGTGGCCTGGGGATGCCAGACTTTGAATTATATTATCTGGCTGGTCAACTACGGTGGATCTCGAAATGGCTTCCGGGTAGGAACCACCTGGACCTGACCACATCCCAAGGAAGCATCAGCATTGATCTGTTGTCAGCTAAGATGTTAGACCCCAAGATTCACTTCCCAACCCAGAGTACGCTACTAAAGGCGGCCCTAACCTGTTGGCGACAGATCCTGAGGCACACTAACGTGTAGGTCCCATACACTCCTGAGCTACCCTTGACGGGTGTACCTTATAAGACCCCGGCCCACCCCTTCACAGGACACCAAATGCCGACCTGGACTGAAGCAGGGGTGATGATACTGGGGGCCACTTCCAGACTGGGGTTCTAATGCCACTCGAGGAAGTTGCTGCAGAGACTGGAGTACAGCTGGGGCAGTTTCTCACCTACCAAGTGCTGGTGTATGCTATGCGGGGTCTGTGGAGTATGGTGAATGCAGAACCTGATGTGCACAAAATACTCCAGCTCTTACTGACAATGGGAGAGGGTACTCAATTAGTTGTCTGGCTCCTCAGGACACTCAATGAGCTGACTCAGAAGCCACTGCAATCGCTCCAAACATTACGGTAGGTGACACTGGGAGGGGAGGTGACAGACACAGAGTGGCAGAGGGTGCTGACCTAACCCCACAGGGTGACCCGTAATTCATGTTTTAAATACACTCAGTATCACTATGTCCATAGAACATACTTAACTCCACACAGACTTAGGACAATATATGGCAGGGAGCCCAGGGGATGTCCCAGATGCAATGCAGCGGCCCAGATTTTGATCACATGACATGGGAGTGCCCTAGAGTGCAGCAGTTTTGGTGCCAGGCCCTGGGAACCTTGGGGGAGGTCCTGAACCGGCACCTAACGCCGGGCCCCTCTCTCTGCCTGCTAGGATTATTCCCCAGACCCTGCCCTAGGAAAGTTGACAACAAGTTTTTGGATCTTGCCTTGGTATTGGCTATGCACGGGATAGCTATAGCCTGGAAAATCCCCCAGAGGTCCAACCTTGGCAGACTGGAAGCATGATATTACAAAGTGGGCCAGACAGAGATACGCATGTTGAAAACGAAGGTGGCACGAGTAGTGCATGTGCACCCCATTCTCCCCCTGTGGTCCAGGGGGATGCAAGAGCTGGAGGGTGGCCGGCAAACAGTGGACAGTGTGTGTATACCCTGATTATACCCTGCCCCAGCCCCTGAGTGGATGAAACCCCAAGAAGGGGACACGCCCAATACATGCACCACAGATACTAACTGATGCAAGCACCAGCAGAGGCTGATGGGTTGAAACTGCTGGGGCTATACCGATGTGCAATGCACCAGCTATACATGCTGACTATAGATGCGCCTCACACCTAATTAGAAGGACCTTCCCCCATTGCAGGAGACTGCAAAGCCTACAGGCTCTGGCTCCACCAACTGGATGCCCCACCACACCCTGAGTAGCCCTGCACACTTCTGCAAAGAAATGTTCCTCAGGTGCTATGTTAAATGTTTCTAGTTTTGTTTAAAAGTTTTGATTGGTAATGCCAAGATAATGCTGAATAATTGATCTCAGATACGATAGCACTACTGTAATGATCCATGGGTACATTGATGCTGAATGTCTAAACTGGTCCTGATGAAAGAATTTGAAATGGACATGGTCCCACTGCAGTAATCACCGGAAGACAATAATACTACTGGATTTTGTATATGAAAAAAATACTATGCTATGTCTATACTGACTATGAGATATAACGTCTTGAAAATACCAATAAATAAAGTTTTAAAAAAACAACTGTCAGTGCACGGATCCCCAAACTGAATAAAAACATAAATATAACTTAAAAAGATAAGCAAAAAACGAAAATACAAAATATTTTGCAGTAACCTTTATTGGCCCAGGCACAATTGAAAAGAGTTTTAAAAGCAATATCTAGATACCTGAACTAAAGAGTAACTATGCAATTCATTAAGAATGGCAAAATGTTCTTATAAACATAAAGGTCAAAAGGTACCTAATGTAAAATCTAGAAGTGGCAACTGTGATTCCAGGTGACCACTAAATGGCATTATTGCAGTAGCCCCATATATAGGACTACTCAGCTAACTTAGGGCATTATAGTTGACCACTCAGTATATCAAAGTCAGATTTTACATCGAAAAAAATAAAAAAATCCATTTGCACAGCTAGTTCTACGAATAGTAGAATTGTGTGCAAAGGTGTGTTTTTAATTTTGACTTGCTGAGCCTACCCCGCTTGTTCTTTTGGGGCACTTGCCTGTTCCACTACTAGGAATGCAAGGACGGCATGGATCGAATTACAGCACCTGTGCTAATGAGCTAATCCACACCCTGACCCTTTCATGAATCAAGACCAAAAGGCAAAGAAATGTGTCCACACAATTGAGAGGGAGTATTAGCTTATTGCTAATGTACACACATATTTATACAGTTCAGGCATTACTTTTTCTGTTCTTTTTACTACACCCTACGAAATATAGTGCTCACCTTCACTGCTGTCAAATGAAGGTTTCTCTTTTTTTCTGATTTAACATATATTTTCATCACACTGTACTAATTATAGAAAATATATTAATGGGAAAAACAATGTAACGGGGATAAAATGCGGATAAACCAAGTGGACAAATAGATAGTCCATGTATTTTATGGTGGTCCACTTATATTTTCATTTCACATTTAGTTTTTCTGTCTAATTTGCAAACATTGATTACTTTCAGATCCTGCTCTTCAGTGCAGCTTTGAGAATGGGTTATGCAACTGGGAGCAAGACACGCAGGACAACTTTGACTGGTCCTTGATTAATGGTCCAACGTCAACCCCCAACACTGGGCCAATGAAGGATCATACTTTGGGGACAGTGCAAGGACACTATCTTTACATAGAGTCATCGGAACCCCAAGCCTTCCAAGACGAAGCTGTGTTGCTGAGTCCAAACTTTGATGCCACAATTAATGAGAACCAGAGCTGCGCTTTCCGCTTCTATTTGCATATGTTTGGAAGGCACGTTTACTCGTTAGCAGTCTATAAAAGGATTTATCGTGATGAAGAGGGCAGCCTGGTATGGCAAACTTTTGGAAGCAAAGGAAACCGATGGATCAAGAAAACACTCTACATCTCCAGCACTCAGCCATTCCAAGTAAGATTTCATTCGTTTTTTACATGAAACGCCTATAAAAGTGAATAAGCAATGCACTTAAACATGATTAATTCTATTTTGTTTGAACGCATGCCTAGCATTTACCTACCAGTCAGATGTTCATGCATTGATTTATATTTTCAAGTCACTGATGGAATTGTGTCTCTGTTTACTAAGATCACATGCTAAAAAAACAGAAAGTCGTGATTTGCCCACAGTATACTGGGAGCATACAGAATGTTTCAATGGCTTACTTGGCATTGGATGTCGAGGGCATAAGCTGCAGTCATGCCCTGAAAATGTATGTTGTTGTCTGTGTTTGGTACATAAATGGCCATGGTGAAAACCTGTTTAGGAGAGGAACAGAGTGTGGACACAAGCAAGACCTTTTATACCAACATACAGGACCCAACATGCATGCGTGGACTGCAGAAATGCCCCGTTTACATTATGCATGACAAGATTGCCCATAAGCATAGTAACAACAGCATGCATCCTTTGCCATGCCTGTATTACCGAAAGGCATTGCTTGCGGTCTGCAGTAGCCATTCTACATGGCACAGTAATTGACGATGTCTAGTGGTATCTGCATTCAAGTAATTGACCAGGCCTTCCAATCAGAGGACAAGCCAGTAATCTGTCTTTTATTTACACCTGTTCAAATCATTATTGCAAAAGGAATTTTAATAGCTTTTATCAACATTTCCAGTGATACTTCTGCAGCAAAGTGTATGTAGTGGCCTTTTCATAGGGATTAGGATCCAAGTATTTGTTACTCCTTCCCTTAATTCTGGCTGTATAGTCAGCTGCACTTTGATCAGGGATCTTGACGTTTTGATTTTGCTATTAAAAGTATGGATTTATTGATCATAGCATGAAAAGTCCTGTTAGATAAAAGCTAGCACTGATTGAATATACCAGACATGACAAAGTGTCACTAAAAAGGGTGTTCTTATGTGTGGTTCCACTTGCAAATAAACCTCCATTACAGCATAGAGTTGAAATTGGTGAGGCAGCCTTTAAGTGGAAGGGTAAAAAATGTAAATAAAAGACTAAAATGAGAAACTAAGACCACAAAAGAATACATAGATGAGTAAATGAACATGTTGATTGAGAAATTGATATTACAATCTTATCATGCGTGCACTATGCAAAAGACAGATTTGCTTCATACTTAAAAATAATTCAAGCAGTGGAAAAAAAATTGAAAACTGACACTAATTTTTGATAATGCAACATCCATCCGAGAACGGGCAGGGTAGGTTCCGGAGTCAGGAGTAAGTGATAAGTATAATCTTGCTGACACAGTCTTGATCCTGAGCAGCTCAACTGATAGATCCATGTTTGATCTAACATGCAGTGAAAGCAATGTAACCTGAGGGATTGCTCTGCTGTCAGAGTCCTCATACTGTTGGAAAGATTTTTGGTTTCTAGACTCTTAGGCTCTGAAATAACTTTGTCAGAGGCCTGAGCTTGTAACTGTTGTGCCACATGAAAATAGGTTTGTGTTTTGAGCATGAACACATGTTCTGTGTAGACTAAGAAATAGCTCTGATATGTTAGGCTGGAAACTGTAAATTATGTGTATACCTGGAGAAAGCACTGGTGTCTGACACCATAACCAATAAACTCCAGGTATCAAAAGTGACAGCTCTGTAGTCTAAAACCAGTGCATATACACTTGTTAAGACGTTGCAGTGGTTTGCCAATTCTGAGCAAAGAAAATCTGGGATAATGAAGGTTACTTTGGCTTTCTTAAGGATAATGCCTATGGCTTCTATGTAATCTGAGGGACAGCTCTGCTTTGGGTGGCTTGAACTGTATCATATGTTTTGCCCTCTACTAGTCTTTCAAACAAAACACGCCTTCAGGCCTATTTGTGTAGTTTGACTCCTGAAAATTTTAAACCTGCAGGCAAACCTATCAAAATAACCCTTTGAGCAGAACACAGCTCTCCTTTAAATATTAACTAAGTCAAATTTAAGGAGGCCTTCAACTGAGGGTGGGCGGTGAACTCCGCTCTGCTCGCGGAGTTTGCAGAGTTTTTCCCACTCCGCGCTCCAATTAGAATGCGGAGTTCCGGAAAACTCTGCATAGTGGAGTGGAGTTTTTTCCTCGCTAGCCAATGTTGAGTTGGCGAGCGAGGAAAATCTTACTCAAGATCTACCAGTGTTGGACCATCCAGTCACACCTATGCAGCCCAATGTGTGTGGCTGCATAGGAGGAAAACACAAAGCCCAATTGTCAACTACACCTAAACATGTGACCCACAGACAGGTTACAGGCATCAAATGGCTAACGCAAAGAAATTCCATCATTCTAAAAGTGACATTTTTAAAATGGTTACTTAAAATCTGACTTAACCATAAGTTAAGGTGTTTTCTTACATGTACATGTAATAAAGTAACTCCAATGTTATCCTATGCAAGTGGTACGCTTTACAATAGTGAAAAACAATTTTATGAGTTTTTCACTACTAGGACATGTAAAACTTAAAGTAAATGGCCTTCTTCGTGATTATACTGCATCCTGCCCACTGAGCTGTCCAAACCCTACCCTAAGGGTGCCTTATGCTTATTATAAAAGAAGGTTTAGGCCTGGCAACAGATTTACTTTGACAGGTTGAAATACTAGTTAAAAACTGAACATGCACAGGCTGCGATGGCAGGCCTGAGACATGTGTAAAGGACTACGTGAGTGAGTGTCACTATCAGTGCTGCAGGCCCACTAACAGTATTCAATTTACAGATCCTGGGCACAGGTACTCCCATTTACTAGGCACTTAAACATAAATTAAAAGCAACATTTGGGTGTAACCCAATTTTACTATGTTTCGAGATGAGAACACAAGCACTTTAGCACTGGTAAGCAGTGGTAAAGTGTGCAGAGTCCTAAAGCCAGCAAAAATCAAATGTGCAAAACAGAAAGTCTGAAGGCAAAAGGTTAGGAGGAAAACCACTCCAAGGATGCCAGATCTTACAACGATGTGCTGCAAAACTTCTAAGATTTGCTGTTTCAAACCTTTTCCTTCTAGGTTAGGGAATGTCCATGAGTCAGCCCCGCACTCTTCCTTGTAAAAATTACAAAGGTGGTACCTCATGCACAGCGTATCAGAACACATCTGGACCTGAGGAAGACTAGAAGAGAAATGATCCTGCTGGCTTCGAATTGCATGGATATCTTAAAGGCTGTACCTGCTCCCACTTGCACCCAGTACTGAGCAGTGGTTTCCAGTGGTAAGCTGGCTGACCTCTTGTGTAGCTACAGGAATACAATAAACGTTAAGAGGCCTATTGACTTGAGGTGTCCCACAATCAAAAAGCAACTGAACCCAGTCTGGACCCTTCTGTTTGCCTCCGATGGAGGGAGTCCCGAGCCCTACATGTTGTGAGTGAAGTCGTAGGAGCCTAACAAGTGCCTAGGTGGAGCTGTTTAAAACTGCTGGCAGGTTGTAATGGCAGGCCTCAAGCAGGTTTTAAAGGCCTACTTAAATGGGTGACACAATAAGTGCTGCAGGCTCAATAGCAGCATTTATCTAACGGGCCCTAGGTATATGATATACCACTTCACTGGGGACATAAAAGTAAGTTAACTATGCCAATCTGCTGTAAGCCAAATTTTCAGTGGTTTAGGGGGTGAACACAAGTACTTTAGCACTGGTTAGCAGCGTTAAAGGGCACAGAGCCCTAATGCCAACAAAAACTAATTCAGAAAAATATGAGGATGAAGGAAAGAGTTTTGGGGGAAGACTATCCTAAGGCTGACACGTCTAACAGCCGGGTTCACAGGGTAAGCCTGTAGCCATTTTAGAACTACCACTGTGTTACAGCCCACAAGTGTTTTTATATTTTCCAGGCCTTGGTCGCACTTTCCACACCATATATTAGGGACTTGTAGACAAGTTAAATTTGTCAATTAGGAATAAACCAGTTTAGCCATGTTTAAAGGGGAGAATAGGCACATTACTCCTGATTAGGACGGATACTGTGCACATAGTTCTAAAACAAACAAAGCAAGGGTGCAGCAAAAGGTGAAACCTCTGAGGTGACCATGTAGCAACAACAGATTTTCTACTGTCTCCCATTGTCCTCTCCCATTTTTTTTTTAAAAAAAGCAATCAACTCACTGACACCCACCCATTACTCCCTCGTTGTCCCTCAATCCTTCCCCACTTTACATTTGTTTTCTTTAATTTAATTAGGAATGTTAAGTAAAGAAGCCAAAATGACTCTGGTGCACCACAATGCTAATGAAGGCATTTGGCTGCCTGCGGCCACCTTGTCATGCACATACCTGCATTAGTGACAAACCAGAAGCCACTTTTGGATATTTGTACTTTACTGTGCATTTATGGCTGATGGTTATTTTAGAAAGGTGAAATAAAAATAAGAATATGACCTTCCTTATGAGTGGGTATCACTGGATGTGGTAGATACTGCACACAATAAAATTGGACACCAAGAAAGAATTTATTGGGAATGATAACTATCACCTAAAATGAGTGGGGCTTCCATGTAGCTTTTAATGTGTACAGGATTGATCTGGCTAGATTTGCCTTCAGATAATTTTGAGGCTGCAGTGTTTGTTGCAAAACTCAGGGCCAAATTTAACAGCCCCTAGCGCCACCGGAGCGTCATTTCTTGTGACGCTCCAGTGGGCTAACCAGTGCTTCATATTTACAAGGAGGTGTAGCACTACTTTTTGTGGCGTTACACCTCCTTGTAAATATGGGACCCTCCAATACAGCTTTCTGCGTCAGAGGGGCGTGCAATGGGTGTTGCAGTGGGTGTTTCAGCGCAACACTCATTGCTTTTGATGCTGCCTCAGATTTATGAGTTGTTGTAAACCTAAGGCAGCGCCAAAAACTAACAACACCCCTGGGATGGCATTAGCATGGCAATATGAGGAGGAATGCTTTTGTTCCTCCTTGCTTTTTGCTTTTTCTATGTGTGCTGCATTCTGCAGCACACATAGAAGAAGCAAAATGCCATTGATGATTGTTTATATGCAGGAAGATGTCCCTTCCTGCACATAAACAATCATTCCAAAATTATGCTTTGGTACTTCTATGTGTGCTGCATTTTACAGCACATTTAGAAGTGCCAAATCGCATAATATATTGTTTATGTGCAGAAAGGGAAACCTTCCTGCACATAAACAATCTATCCCCTCAAAGCAGACACCCTTGCAGTATGGCGCAAGGATGCCTGCATTTGCGCAGGCAGTTTAATTTAGTGCCTGCGCAGGAGGAAATGCAGGGCTGCACCATATTCCTGTAAATACGGTGCATCCCTGTGTTTCAAAGTGGCGCAGCACTGCCGAGCACCACTTTAGCTTAAATCAGAGCCTCAGGATTTGGGAATCTGTAATAACTGGTCTTATTACACACATCAGAATTTAACAGGACATCCGTAATGAGAACTATTGTGTGCAGGTGTTCCATGGGAAGAACAAGGCCGGCTTTAGAGTGGTGTGAGTGGTGCGGCTGCACCGGGTGCTGACCTGGATTGGGAGCACTGACCTCATGGGGGTGCTGTTCTTAGCAATAACTTATGAAATTTGAGATTTAAAAGCACCTGCTGAAAAGTTCCTTGTGTGTCCAGCCTTCAGGAAACAATTAAAATGTCAAGATACCTCTTGTGATTAATGTTCCTGCAAGGTAGAGAGATGGGAGTTTTACCTACCGGCAATTTTAACTCACCATAAAGTAGCATAGATGGTTAATGTACCTGCTGCAAAGAACAGAACTATTTTATATGGATAGCTGAGTGGATTAGGAAAGCCAACCTTTACAAGCGCTTTAAAACAAATGACTGTATATGAAAGGGTTGCTATGTAGAGATGAGGGTCAAATTTGCTGGGTGGTAGTAAGTGAATCATGGGGTGAGAGGCACCAAAAAAGAGTGTCCCTCAGGATGTCACAAGCGCTAAAGCCGGCCCTGGGAAAGAAGCACTGGTAAAAGCAATAGTTTGGCACTCTCCTTTGAAAGGCAAGACTTATTGACCTTGCCAACCTTTATTTTAGCTAAAGACGACCAATGGTGGAACCCAAATTATCCAGTTACACTAAAGAAATTATCTGGAATCAGCCACATATTTTGAAGCAGTTTTGTTTTCCTAATGTTATGGAAATAGATTTTACAAACATTTGTAACTAAAATGTTTCCTTTCCATAGAGGCAGTTCACTGTATTCACAGGTTCGTAGCTTCCCGGGGGAGGGGGAGCATAGGGGAGTTACACCCCCACTAATAAAAGTATTTTGTGATAAATAGTCGGGTGCAGGTGATTTTCAGTCGAGTATGGTGAGGTTTCTGTCGGATTTCACCAGGAATTTTTACACAGAGACAAAAACGCACACACACTGTCTCTTGTTTGGAGAGAAAACGTTGGTTATTTCACAAAATAATGTACTATCTCTGCCCTAGTACCCCTACCAATACGCATTCCGCTCCCTTCCCGCTGCCCCCATGCCCTTGTTATGTGCCAGCATGATTGTTGGGAAATCTGAAACTCACCCCACCAAACTTACTGACCATCCGCCCTTTGTATTTATTTTAGAGCGGGAAAAAGGTCTTCGTGAGCCGACAACTCTCATTTATGCCATTTGTATAATCACAAAACAGTCTTGCGAAGTACCATCATTGATTAGAAACAATAATTTTGATTGCCAGAATCCAGTAGTGTTTATGATTAAATTAAAAAGTTTGTTTTGCCCTTTAGTCTATTTGGTCCTCTGTTTTACCTGTCCGAGTATAAAAACACGATCACAATGCTAAAACGTGTTTATCTATGTTACAGAGTATATAACATATTTTATTCACCATTAATCCGAATACAGAATCCCATTAAATAACGCTTCTCTTTAGGGCCCAGCAATGCCAGCCGAGTAAATTCGATCTATTGTTAGCCTCCCAGCAGCCCTTTACAAGCAGATTATTTTTCTCAATTTGTTCCAACAGAACAGCTGCTGATGTATTTCCTATATTTTAAGAAAAAGAAGCTGTATCCTAATTCATGAAAAAAGGGATAATAGTGTGAACAATGAGGCTGTCGAAGTAATAATTTGCCCTGCTTACATTGAAGGATTTCAAACGTAAAACATGAATATTCGTTATTTATCTAAGGAGTGCTTCATATTTCATCATTACCCAGAAATAACACGAGGTTCAACCCTTCCTATGCTGAAGAACATTACATTCTCCTGAGCTCACCTGTGCTTCTTTTCGGTGATAAATTGTGCATCTGTTCCCACCAGCCTGTCCACGTTATGTAACAGCATGGGGATTTGTAGATGTTCTTTTGATTTCGTGTATAGAGAAACCATTGAATGGAACGTTAGGGAGCTTTCGGTGGTATTGAACCTCAAGGATGTCATGGATGGTCCCAGAAGAACCCATATAAAATGGGACCGCAAAATTACCCCAGCAGGCAACCTTCAAAGGCCATAGATAGTCATTTGGAAAAGCAGCTTTCCTCCTCCCAGTAGCTTAGGAAACACCAGTCGCAGCTTGAGGTGCTTGGGGAGGGGGTGAAGGGGGGTAGTAAACATTAAATTCATTATAAAAAAGAAAACACTTACCACAATCGCTGCCGCGGCTGACACCACTGACACCACTATGACCCTTCTCTGCTGCTGGCACAGGCTCCCAGCCTACCCTGAGGCAATTCCTGACTCTGCTCAGAGCAGTGTCAGGATTGTCTGGGAGCACGCAGTCAGGGCGCTCCCAGATAGACAGGGAAGCTGTGCATGCTCTCTCCAGCCCGGCAACACAGTGTCAGGCTGGAGAGAGCCCACTGTGTATGTGTGTTTGGCCAGCCAATCATACATGCGCACTGAGGGGTTGTGCTGTACACTCCACCTCACTGCTCATCACCCCCGTGGCCCCATCACTTTACAAGAAAACAATAATAAACTCAGTTTATTATTGTTTTCTTGGAAAGGTTTTGCAGCTGCCGCTGCTGGCGGGAACAGCACTTCTCCGCCCTAATGGAGGAGCCTCCCCTGGAAAACACTCAGGAGTGGCATGTAGTATTTTAGTTAAATGCTGATAGAAGCATCAAGATTATGACATCATATTAATAATATTTACTACAAATAGCCATACTATCTGCCTTCATAATTGGAGAGCATGCTCCTTCGAGAGATTATTTTCCTTCACCTTTCTCTACATCTACTTCTTTGGATAACTTAATAATTGCTTCTCTTTCAGAGACATTCCTTTCTGGACCCAGTCGACCCCTTTAATCTTTCCCTTTAATTCACTCCCTGCTCCTCACTTGCGTTTAGCTCCTTGTCTACCTTCCTTTTTCTCCCCCTCACAGTTATTATAATTTTTCTCTGCCACTTTCTATATTATTACCTTTGCCGTTTTACTTTCACAGTACCGCGTTCAAATCTTCAACCTCCCATATATATAACCTTCTCTTGATTCTCTTTTCTCTTGTGCCTGCTTTTTTGTATATTTCTCATCCTTGAATCCTTCCTGATATTTTATTTGATTTATGTATTGCAAGTGTTTTCTGGTAATTGTAAATATCACATTTTGATTCCTTTCTGATTAAGTGGCGGCCTTGTATGTGCAGTTTCATTATTATCGTTATGATAACTTTACCATTTATAATAATTTTTCCCTTCTTGTGGCAAAGTATTTTAACAACTTCGGACCAAGTTGACACTATAAAAAAATATATAACTAAATAAATGAATAAACAAATAGCAGTTTAACCCCACCCTGAACATTCTAGTAATGTGCTATTATCCACCAACATTTAACAATAAAAGGATTGACTACTCACATTTCTGTTGCTAGCCCTTATCTCTACAAACTCTCTTTTTCCTCAGACAGAGAAGTAAAACCCCACTGTTACATACATAGCCTGAACATTCATTTTCTGATAATCAGACGCATCTTACGTTTTCACACTTTACAACCTTTTACAGCAACACTTGTGATAAATGCTTAGACCCAATATTATTGTTGATCTGATACCAAATAAGATGACATCTGACACTCACCCTTCTCTTCCCTCTTTCTTCCCCTCGCTCTGCCAACAAAAACTTTACCCCAGGGCATCTACTAGTAATGTCTCAATACTCAATCAGTTGGCCTCATTAAGTAGCACACTCCCATTATGTGTTTACCTGAAACACTTGAGATGTTTAGTAATCAATTAATACCCTAATGATTAACACTATACTCTATATGCTGAGGATATGATTATAAAAAAAATTGTTAAAGAAATATAAAACAATAAGACACTCAAACAATGAGAGAAACTATATATAGACATTTCTAGAAACTAGTAATACATTTAAAGTAAAACACTAAATTGCGAGCCTGGATATAAAATCAAATTGATCTCAAAAAAATGATTTTGAAGTCATAATTTACAGAAGGGATGCCTTCTACCCAACGTGTGACTACGAAGTGTACAAAAGGTTAATCATAGGCATCAATATCCTGACTAAATGCAAGTGAAAGCCAATACATTATGCCCAGTGACATAACATAAGCCCCTACAGCCCCCGTGGTGTGGGGGACAACATGCTTGAAGGATCCCCCTCTATAAAAGTGGTAGGTGGTTGGCTGGGGAAGGGTGCCCCTCAATATACTTTGCAGGGGGGCCCCTTCAAGTTTCATTATGGGACTGATCATGCCTCAGACTGAAGGTGACATCCTTCAGATTAGCTTTCTTTCCTTCTTTCTTTGATGTTTTCCAGCAACAAAGGATTGTCAATTTAGTAATCACTGCAATTTAGAAGTCCTAAGAGCACAACAATTTGCAGACTTTTGGTCTGGTAATGGTCTTTAGCCAGTAGCACATAAGGATCAAACTGGAGGTCTAAATCTGTAATGAATTTTATCTTAATAACATTTATTTTCCACTATTAGGGAATTAAACCAGTATCAATTAATATATGCTATTAGCCTGTGTTATCTTTCTTGCATCTCCAGCAATCAACATCTTCCTTTAAGTTTGGTGTCCAATGCTTCACATAAACCTTCAAAAAGATTTGTTTCTGTATTATCCGAAACAGCCGAGTGGGGCATATTCTTCTAAATGATAATGTATTTTACAGAAGGGACCCCTACAGGCATACTTAGCTCTTTTCCAGTCTTCAAATGTGAAGGTGAAGGTGTTTCAAGCAATCTAGAGTCTTTCTAAATTATGAGGTGTCAAATGCAGGGGGTCCTATTTCTGTATAAAGTAATTGTTAAATCAAATATGTATGGATTCTGGTGATTTAAGATCTGGGATGTGAAATTGATTCATAACAGCTGTAAGGACACGTTTTAGATTCTAAATTCTACCATGAGCACTGTTGTACTCTTCTTGCAATCTAGATAAGGCAGTATCTTTGCCATTGGTAATGTAATGGATTCTCTAGTTTTTATTTGACTTCAGTAGTCTAAGATAAGAATTACAGCATACTGTAGCTTTTTCATATGTAAAGAAATAGTTTTTTTCTGCTTGGATAATCCTAGGCATACTTGTCAAATGGTGCCAACAGTAACTAAAATCTCTTTGTCATATTTAATACTGGCAGTAAAAAGAAGGATTTTTCAAACTAAAATCCTTCATATGAGATGGTTCAATATTTAGCCATGTGGGAAGTTCGCTATATTTTGCTATGTAACATTGGGGAAAATACATTTTTCAAGGTATACTTTAACTTTTGTTCTTCTAATTAGGACTTTATGATTTGTATTTCAAACCCAGAAAAAGTTTTACACCTTGTCTTGAAATTAGCAAATACCAACAGCAAAGTGGAAAGTGTCTCTGCCATGTAGGAAACTTATATTTGCATATCGTCAAAAGTCACCTTTAAAGTGTGCCTTTCAAGCACAGCATGTACTGTGCTTAATCTATAAAAGGAGCACACTGCATATCATGTGTCACATAGCAGTATAGGACCAAAGGTATTTCATTCTTGTAGGAATTTGGTTTACAGGTTGAGGGTGGTGGAAGTCCCACTAGGGGAACAACGACAACCCTTGTCGGGGTGAACCACAAAACTCACAAATTTACCCAGCACTTGGCATCTGTTCTAATAAAGCTTTCAGTTCTGTGGCGGGGCTTCTCAGGGCTTTGTGTCACTCAGCATCTGTTCCTGTGAAGCTCTTAGTGATGCGAAGAGGCTTCTCATCATTGGGTGTAGGTTCCGATGAAGCTCTCAGCTGTACAACAAGACTCTGTGCGGCTTTGCGTTACACAGCGTTGGTTTTGATGAAGCTTTTATCTCGGAGTTGTGATAGAATATACAGACATATGGGCAACAAGCACATTTAAATGGCATTTTGCCCATAATTATAACCCAAGTTTACACCAAGTAGAAAATGTATCTTTCAATTTGACTCATATTATATTTTTATTACATGCTATGAGATTGTCCATTATTCTGCCAAAGAGAATTTCCAAATGGTGTAGACAGTCTTTAGTCCAAATAAAACTAGCATCAAAGTCTAATTTCTCATTTTTGAGTGATAAATGTAGGGCTTTGGATTTAGACCAGTCGATAGTATAGCCCAAAAATGTCCCAATGGAGTGAATAGTCTCTAAGAAATCTGCAAAATGTCATCCAAAGGAAGTTAGAGAAACTAGCATTTTATCCGTGAATGAGCCAAACTACCAAAACAAAAGCCAAGGGATAATTTGGCATCTGAAAACTTGAGTTGCCAAATATAGATTTGAAGATACTAGGTTCATGGTCCGTGTCTCACCTCCTAGTGCCAAGCAGTTTCACGGATTTGATTTTCCTTGCATCAGAATACTAAAGATTACACAGGCACTATCTGTATGTACCATATTTGTGACTCCTTTGGAACCTTACTGGTTTAAATCTTCAGTTTTCTCGTGTTACAATTCCTACTATATTATTTTTGCAATGTTTCATGTGCCTGACTTGAAAGCTGACGCTATTGCGTGTCCTTCACTGGTGATGGTTCTAAGCTTGTTTTTTGAGTGGAAAATCATCAGCTACTTATCCGCCTTTAATTAAGAAATAAGATGTGAAATGCACTTCATGGCAGGCAAGTAACTCTGAGGTGATTTCAAATCGAAATGTAAGATTTTCAGAGTTTGAAACATCCGACCGTATTAAACTGATTGACAGTTTATCCAGTTCATTTGCACAAACAGTGGATGCTATTATCAGGGAAGTTAATTCACAGAATACATAACTGAGAGCAATTGGGAACAGATTATTGAACTACTTTAGTAATATGAGAGCCAATACAAAGGCTAGTTAGGTCATCAAAAATTTCTATTACGCAACATAATATAATGTGCTTAAGCTCAGTACTTATTGTAGTTACAGTAGTCCACTAATCCTGTTTAAGGTTGAATTGGGTAGTGTGTGAAACAGGGGCAGCTCCTCTGCAGTGGCAGAAGGGCGTCACCCCCCTGGCTGAGTCAGAGGATGAAAAATAAAAGGACAGCTTGCTATGTTTTAGTTATCATCATTTTACATCTGTTGGCTCAGCCAGCAGTTTGTACAAGGAGGGCTGGGGCTGAGCCACAGGAGGTAGGAGGGGAGAGAGCACTGTTGGAAATGGCCCCTTTGCAGGGTTACCGCAAACTTTTTGCCTTCCTCCTTCTCTTTTTCTGACCAAATTTTGCTGGCTTTAAAACTCTGGACACTTTTCCACTGCTAACCAGCGCTAAAGTGCACATGCTGTCTCCCTAAAACATGTTAACATTGGCTCATACACAACTGGCATATTTTATTTACTTGTACGACCCTAGCACAGTGCACTCCATGTGCCCAGGGCCTGCAAATTGAATGTTACTAGTGGGCCTGCAGCACTGGTTGTGCCACCCACATAAGTAGCCCCTTGCCTTTGCAAGGCCTGTGTATGCAGTTTCAGTGCCACTTTGACTTGCCATTTAAAAGTACTTGCCAAGCCTTAAACTCCCCTTTTTCTACACAAGAAAGAATACACATTTCACCCCTAAGGTAGGCCCTAGGTAACCCATAGGTCAGGGTGCTATGTAGGTAAAATGCAGGACATATGCAGGTGTGTTTTATGTGTCATGGTAGTGGAAATTCATTTTCCACTACTGAGAGGCCTGCTCCTTTCATAGGCTAGCATTAACTCTGCCCACACATACTGTTTGAGTGGTAGATTCTGATCAGAAAGGGGTAAACAGGTCATTTTTAGTATGGCCAGAATAGTACCAGAAAATCCTGCTTATTGGTGAGGTTAGATTTTGTATTATTATTTTAGAAATGCCACTTTTAGAAAGTGAGCATTTCTCTGCAGTTAAAATCTGTCTGTGCCTTACAGCCTGTCTCCATTCCACGTCTGGGATGGCCTGGTTAACATCTCGCTTGTGCATTCCACCCAGACAACCACAAACACATGACACTGAGACACATCGGTATTCATCTGTATACTGAATGGGTCTTCCTGGGCTGGAAGGGTGGAGGGCCTGACACTTACATTTCAAAGGCTAGTGGCCTTCATGCAATGGACTGTCAACCCCCTACTGGGACTCTGGCAGACCTGTACTGAAAGGGGACCTTGTGCACTTCAAACCACTCTTTGAAGTCTCCCTCACTTCGAATGCATTTTTGGGTATATAAACTAGGTCCCTGATCCCACCAACTCAGACACTTCTGGACCTGAACCTGCTACCTGTAACCTGTCAAGAGGAACTGCCTGGCTGCCCAAAAGACTCACCTAGACTGCTCTGCTGTGAAGGACTGCTGTCTTGCTGGCCTCTGACTGCTGAGAAGTGCTCTCCAAGGGCTTGGACTGCGCTTGCCTCATGTTTTCTGAAGTCTAAAGGCCAAAAAAACATACTCTCTTGAAGAAACTCCTTGTGCTCCGAAAATCGACACTCAGCCTGACAGAAATGACCCACAGCCTGCCTTGCAACAAGAAAATCACTGCACAGCCGAACCAGAACGACACAACCAAATTCCTGAGTGAAGATTTGACGCAGTGCTTGCATTGCGACTGGAAATTCAACGCACAGCACTACTGAATCGACGCACAGCCGAGCCGGAATGACGCAGCCCGACTTCCTGAGTGAGGAATCGATGCAGAGCCTGCCGTGTGACAGAAAATTTGACGCATCGCCTACTGGATTGATGCAACCCCTGTGACTTCTTCCCACAAGCCCAGGATTTCCCCCGCATTGTCCCTGGGTGTCAGAAAGATCCCTGCATCGAACACTTGAACCCAGACCGTGCAGCGGAAATTGACACAAAGCCCCTTGCAGTGCTGAAAGAAACAACACATTGTCTGTACCGTGCTGGAAATTCTGACGCACACCCTATTTTTCCATGCATATCTCTTCCTCTGCAATCCCCGTGCGAGATAATATTGATGCAAACCAGGTACTTTGTGTGATCAAGAGACAATTGTTGACTTCTATGATTTAAGACTCTTTTTAATCGTGCAATGGTGATATCTCAACATGTGCTTATTGAATCTTTATTGTTTTGACATTATTTTAAGTAGATAAATATCATATATTTTTCTAAAGCTGTGTGGTGTATTTTTGCATTGTGTGTGACTTACCCTGACTAGGATTGTGGTCCCTTTTTGGACAAAGGTGAATATCTCTGCCAACTAGAGACTCCATTTCTAACAAACACCAAGTGCGCATGTGTGTTTGGCCAGCTGTCTGAGGCCAGCCAAACTCATATGGGCACTTAGATATACTCAGCTGGGCCGGAGAAACAGCACAGACCCACCCCAGGCTTGTGTCTAAGCAGCAGTCCAAGCTGCTCAGACCAATCCTGACACTGCTTTCATGCTGTGTTTAGCATGTAAGCAGTGCCAGGATTGCTGGGGAGCCTGTGCTGGTGTCCCAGTGAATGTTGGGACACCAGATGAAAAGGAGCGATGAGTGAGGCAGCATGATGTGGCTGTAGGTGTCGATAGCTAAGAGAACCAGTATGTGGGTTTTCTTTTTTTTTCTATTTCCTCCGTCGTCATCCCCGCACCCCCAACCCCACCTTGACATGTGTAGCAGCTGCAGCTGGTGTGAGCCATGGACAGTGGAAAATACATGCCTCGGTGGATTAGTTGTGTAAAGAATGCTGTAGTCCCACTTTGATAGTACCAAGAGTTTTTCTGTTAGCTGAGTCCCGCCTGGGAGCAGCTGCAGCTCTTATTGGTGTGTGTGCTGCACTGCAGGAACGGAAATGGAAAAGACTTATACATGGCAGAATCTCTGTAGATTAAAGGATCGGCGCGAACTCTAGCCATAAAAATTAAGTCAGAACCATCTCGGAGTATGCCGCAATATGTTTTACTCAGGTCTAGAATATAATAATTGTTGTAGACTGTAAATAGATGTGTGAGAATTAACGGTACAGTACGCTTTATTACACTCGAGGGGCACATCATTATTACAGAAATCAATAGCACTCAGGTCGCTGTAAATGCAACGAAACAATTATAGACTATCATTGCCCTTTCTGCAGTTTTAAATCTGGCAGGATGGGTTATGTGTATATCGTTAGCTTTGCATATGTATCACTGCTTACCTATGGGAAGTGTGCAAACAAGCACAATGCTTTGGGGAGTTGCTGTATTTGGTCACTGTAGGAATGCAATCTGCCTTGTTGTAACTTGAGTTTTTAGGTTATTCTGCCTCCTGGTTTTTTTTCAACTTCACTAATTTCTGCTTGAGCCTTCAGGTGCATCTGTCTTGATAGTTAAACCTATCTCCGTCCCCCAGTTGTGCAGTAGTTCATACCTTTTGTACAGTGTAGAAATCAACATTTTTAGAGACCTCCGTGATTCTGGTTAAAGATGCAACTTACATCACTAATTGACACCCGCGTATGTTACAAACCAGTCTACTCAGTTAGGTGTTTTTTCTAGTTCATACCAATAATAGTTTCATTCTTTTCCCGTTTTCAGTTACAGCACGAAACGTTTCCTTGTCGGGACTCTTTCTTTTCTTGTTTCAAGTTTGCCTGACCGATCTAGGTAGAATAAACTTGGGGACATCTTGAAAAGTTTGGGGGCCCTGGGCCAAAAGTAATTGAGGGCCTATATTCAGAACAACCTATACTTTATCATCCAGTCACTGACACTGCACCGGCAGACTGATCAAAATTTTGAACGTGTTTCCATCTAACATTCAGGGATAGTGATGTGTGTTTTCAATATTGCAATATAGCAGCAGCACACTAATATTGTTGCAAATAATCTCTGCCATCCACTGCCAATTTTCATATGAGAAGTCCTGCTTTGATCTAAAATTAACTTATCTTTATAGATGTTGCATGGTGCTAAAAAAATCTGAAGACATTTATACGAAACTGTAATAGACTCTTATACATCACCTGTATTAAAAATAAATTACATGAAAAAAGTATTTAAAAAAATCAATTTTTACGAATCATTCAAGGTTATCAGGGCTGGACTGTGTGGAGAACAAAGCCAGATTAATCAGAGGGCACCCTCACTTGGCCCATGCCTTAAAACGTTTCTGAATAAACTGCCATGCCATCAAAGGCTGAAACCTTACTGTCTACATTACATGAAAAAGACAGGTTCAATGCTGGAATGCTGGAGTATATAATTTTTATAGTATTCTGTGTATAAGGCAAAAAGCATAGAGGGGAGAGGGCACCCTTCTTGGGTGCCATGAGTTATCTGTACACTAGGGCCCTCATTATGAGATAAATCCCACTTACTGCCATGCTGACTGCCGCCAACATACCGCCGCCGCGGATATCCGTTCACCATATTATGGCACACACACACACCAATCCGTCACTATTCAGCCACAGACACAGATCCTCCACACCAAAGGTCAGTGATAAACTGCCGGTATCAAACCCCACACTGCTTTGCCAACAGAACAATGCCCACCACATTATGACCCACGAATCACCACGGCGGACATTCAATGGTGGTAAACCATTGGCAGTACATACCGCTGTGCTTAAAATACACACACACAAACAAAACAAAACCACATTGGACAATACCAAATACACACCAGACACCCATACACACACCACACCCACACACCACTAAAAAACACACACCCACATCACCCACAACCCCTTACGAACACAAACTATTGGCACAAGACAGACACCACAACTACTGACAAAACCAGAGCCACACACCACCTACACCTATACACCTCCATGCACCCCACATCACACACCCCAATACATCACCCTATACACCCTCACCTCCACAACTCACACAACACCCATGGCACCACAAAGACACCCCTGATCCTCAGAGGAGGAGCTGAGGGTCATGGTGGAGGAAATCATCCGGGTAGAGCCACAGCTATTTGGAGCACAGGTGCAGCATATATCCATTGCTAGGAAGATGGAGCTATAGCGGAGAATCATGGACAGGGTCAATGCCGTGGGACAGCACCCAAGAACTAGGGATGACATCAGGAAGAGATGGAACGACCTACGGGGGAAAGTATGTTCCATTGCAGCAAGACACCAACTCGCTGTACAGAAGACTGACGGTGGACCCCCACCTCCTCCCCCACAACTAACAACATGGGAGGAGCAAGTCTTGGCAATCATGCATCCTGAGGGCCTGGCCAGAGTACCAGGAGGACTGGACTCTGGTAAGTCAACTAAATACTACCATCCCCCCCCTTCCCTGCATGCCATCACATACCCCCACCTTCACTCCCATCACTCCACCACCTCCCTCACCCCCCACCATCACATCTCACTCATCCCAATGCCAAGCCCTGCATGCCATACCAATGCATGGACACCACTCACAGATCTGCATGGACACCTATCACTAAAGCATTCACACTGAGAGAATCAGCTAAGCCACCATGTACCAACTCACACAAGTGAAAGCTGCCATGGCAAATACAAAAAAAGAGGGTATGCCACTGATGCACAATATGTCACACACAGAAACAATAACACTGCATTAACATCCCCACAAGTATCCCAGCCAATGTCAGCAGTGAAGAGGTGCCAGCACTATCCAGTCCCCCAACTGAAGAGGTCCACAGTGATGACAGCAACTCTGGTCATCTAGATCTGGATGACCAACCTGACCCAACAGGGACCTCTAGACGGTCGGTTACCCATGCACAGTCACAGCAACCACAGAGCCTCCCCCATCAGGAAACACCACCACAGCACCAACCCAACGTACCCATACCTCTGTCCCCAGGACATGTCAATCAGCAGTGTGTCCACCACTACAGGGACCCCACGGCACACCTCATACCCAAGACAATCAGAGACCTGGGGTCAGTGGCAGTGGGCACACGGTTCAGGGGACAGAGGCACAGGACAGCAGGGAGGACTGCTGTGCACCAGGGGGAGGACATGCCCAGCGAATCGACTTTCCAGGAGGCGCTTGCAGAGATCCTGAGAGCATACCAACATTCCCAGGATATGTTGGGCCAGATTCTGGACAACATGCTGGAGAACAGGCGGCTGCAGGAGGGGCAGTACCAGGCGATCAGGAAGGACTTGCAGGCCATCAAAAACAGCCTGGTCTCCCTAGCAGGGGTGCTGGCAGACATGGCCAACATTGTGAGGGAGGCAGCCTCACAACAGTGGGCCCTTGCCACTAGCCAGACATTTGAACTGCCTTCCACCTCCGCTGCCGCTGGTGGACAGGAGGCCCTGCCACAGGACCAACAGGCCACCAGCACCTCTCCCCCTGCAGAAGGTGAATCACCCCGCAAATGTTCCCTGCGATCCACGCAGAAGCCAGAGACTATTGCCAAGACCCCCGTCAAGAAATGAGACTCTCCTGACTGTCACCCTTGTGTCCCACCCTGTCACCCTGTCCACATTGAACTGCCATTGCTCCCCTTCGTATGCCTGCTTGGACAATGCACCTGTGCACCAAATAAACTGGAACAATACACTGGACTTTCCTCCATCATCACCCCATCCAAATGCACTTGCCCCTCTACTTCTTAGCACTTAAATAAACACTCTTTGAAAAAATACAAGTATGGAGTAGGTCAAACTTTTTAAAGTATGTATTCATTTAACCAGGTTCAAACATGTCAATTCAAATGTACAGTAATGTTCAAATAGGAAAGACAAGTAGTTGGCTGCAGTGATCACACCAGGAGTGATAGTGGGGCACCAACATCTGCAATAGGAGTTTCCAAATGGGACAGTGAGTGGGCATAGAAGTGGGAAATAACAGGATGCCAGTGCCAATGATAATCTAAATAATGACAATGAAATGTGAAGTAACACTGTGTTACCTGTGTGTCATTGGAAGTATTGCCGAATCACTGCAGTTCTGTTGTCCTCATCCTCTGCCTCCTCATCATCACTGTCCACAGGGTCCACTGCTGCCACACGGCCAGCTCCAGCCTCATCCTCCTGCAGAAAAGGTACATGGCGTCTCAAGGCAAGGTTGTGCAACATGCAGCATGTCACGATTATCTGGCAGACCTTCTTGGCTGTGTAGCAAAGGGATCTCCCAGTTAGATGGAGGCACCTGAACCTGGCCTTCAGGAGGCCAAAGGTCAGTTCGATTATCCTTCTTGTTCACCCATGTGCCTCAGTGTAATGTTCTTCTACCCTTGTCCTGGCTTTCCTCACAGGAGTCAGCAGCCATGATAGGTTGGGGTAACCTGAGTCACCTGCAAATATCGAGGGACAATATTTAGGTACACACTATCCTATATGGCCCACACCATACCCATACACCAACATCTACTGGGTGGGAACCAGGGCTCACCTATTAGCCACACATGGTGCCTCTGTAGTTGGGTCAATATATTTGGGATGCTGCTATTCCTCAGGATAAAGGCATCATTCACTGACCCAGGATATTTAGCATTGACATGGGAGATGTACTGGTCTGCCAAGCACACCATCTGTACATTCATGGAGTGGAAACTCTTTTGATTTCTGTACACCTGTTCATTTTGTCGGGGGGGGGGACAAATGCAATATATGTTCCATCAATTGCCCCAATTATGTTGGGGATATGTCCCATTGCATAGAAGAGTGAGGACCCGGTCACAGACTGAACAATGGAGCTACAACAGACCTTTGCATGCTGTTAATTTGTAATGGGTAAGTTGTATCTGTCCTGTACGTCCAATTTTTAACTGTGACACAGTTATTACCCAGGGCCTGCCTCCCCACTGAAATGTAATCCACCTATCCTGTGTGGAGGGACAGGTGGAAGAGAGGTAATTCCGCTGACGTGTGCGCCGTTGCGGTAGGCGGTCGAGAACTGCTGTGCAACTCCTCATTGGTTAACATTGGGCCCTGCTGGGCACAGTGGCCAATTGTGATCTACGTCGGAGGTGACGGTATTCATCACCGCAGCCGTGACTGCCATTTTCTATCTGATCACTCACTTGCTACCTGACCTTTCATAGGAGAGGACCTACACTGCATGTGCTGCTGTGACCTGTGTCTGGAACCTACCATGGCTCGAGTGACTGGGGAAAGGGCCCCTGCCTTCACCTCGACAGAGTTGGAGCGACTGGTCGATGGGGTCTTTCCCCAGTACGTACTGCTGTATGGGACTCCAGACCAACAGGTGAGTACACTGTGGGTACAATGCATGTGGAATGAATGCATGAAGTAGTGTGTGTGTGAAGGCCTCATGTAGGGGGGGTGGGTGGATGTTTCCTGGGTGGTGTACAGCTTGTGTGTCGGGCCATGTGTGTGTAAATGGCGATGTGAAGGGGTATGGTGGGCTATAAGTATAACAGGCAGGATGGTCTGACTCATACCATTTCCTGTGTTTATTTCTCTGCAGGTCAGCACCCATCAAAAGAAGGGTATCTGCAGTGCTGTTGCCAAGGATGTGCGGACCCTGGGGGTCTACAGCAGGCGGAGCACACACTGTCGGAAACAGTGGGAGGACCTGAGACGCTGGGCAAGGAAGACAGCGGAGGCCCACCTAGGAATAGCCTCCCAACGAGGAAGGGGTGCCCGTCAAACCCTGACCCCCTGATGGCCCGCATACTGGTGGTGGCCTAACGGGAGCTGGATGGGCGCTTGAGGGCATCACTGCAGCCACAAGGGGGTTAGTACAGTGCCCATCATTACAACTCATGCATGGCAGGGTGGTACTCGGGTGAGGGATGTGGGTCAGTGGGTTCCCCTAGGCCTGGCCTGACATTGCAGAGTAGGTCCCCTGGTGGCAACGGTCCTGAAGGGATAGTCCTGCTAACTAGCTCGTAAGCATCCAATACTGGTCAGGGCTGCGTGGGTCCCAGGTGTGCTGCATTGGGTGGTATGTGCCCTTCCCCATGCCTTGGTGGCTAGCATTATAATTGGTAGTGCAATGCATAGTGCATAGGGCTGTTCCCTGCATCTGATTGTGCTGTGTATGCCAACAGTGGTATTGGTGCAGCCATTGTCCCATTGCATCCTTTGTCTCTTCTCCCCGTTCTTGTTTTGTCACCATGTCCTTATGTGCATTAGCATCATCTGGCGGAGGAGCAGAGGCACCGGCGATGGAGGGAGCTGCATACCACAGGACCCAGGAAGCAGAGTCCACCGATGGTGAAGGCACCAGTGGGATGGAGGGCGAGGGGAGCACCACAGCGGAGACAGGAGGGGACAGTTCCGCCACAGATACCTCCTGCAATGGAAGCTCCCTGGTGGTGGCAAACACCTCTGTGACCACCCAAGCTACAGGTACAGCCGCCACCCCTGTACCAGCACCACCCTCCCATCAGCCCCTCCGCGAGTTGCCCGTGCCCACCCACCCAAGAGGGTGGGCATCTCCTTCAGTCCAGGCACCTCAGGCCCTGCCCCAGTTAGCCCTGCTGCCCTGAGTGAGGAAGCTATTGACCTCCTCAGATCCATCTCTGTAGGGCAGTCAACCATTGTGAATGCCATCTAGGGGCTGGCAGCCCAGATGCAGCAGACTAATCCATTCCTGGAGGGCATTCACACTGGCTTGGCGGCCCAACAGAGATCAATCCAGGCTCTGGCCTCCTCTCTGATGGCAGCCATTATCCCTGTTTCAACCCGCCCCCTCCAACTTCCTCTTCCCATCCCCATTCTCCTCAACTCCAAACTATCCCAAGCACACAGGCAGACAAGCGAGCACACTAGACAACACACAAGAGTGGCACAGGAAAACTCAAGCACCACACTTCATCCCACAGGCACTCACACAAACACCATCCAGATGCAGACATACCAACATCTACAATTTCCACTGTGTCCCCCTCCTCCTCCACCTCCCTCCCAGTTGCCTCTACATTCACACCTGAATGCACTACATCCTCATCCACTACCAGCATCACCACCACACCTAGCAGAACACACACCTCACTGGCAGACACCTCCACATAGCCATGCACATGTCCCCTGTGTCCTCTCCCACTGTGTCTGTCACCCCCACTCCCAAGGTACACAAATGCAAGCACTCAGACACCCAACAGCCATCCACCTCACAACAGCATCCAAACACAGTAGACAGACACCTCCTACAACCAATCCCTCTTCCCCCACTCCCAAACCTTCTCCCTCTTCCCACCCCAATGTCCCTAAAAAGTTTTTCCTCTCCACCATTGAGCTCTTCTCTACCCCCCCATCCTTCACATCTGGCCAGGGTGGGAAAAACCCAGGCAAGCATCTCAGCCACCCAGTCCACGGGCCCAGTAGTCCCCACACCCACTCGTGGTGGCTGCCTCAAGGAAAGGGTGCCTGCCCCAGCTGCTGCCTGGAAGGGCAAGGAGCCAGCCCCAGCTGCTGCCCTGACGGGCAAGGAGACAGCCCCAGCTGCTGCCAGGAAGTGCAAGGTGCCTGCCCCAGCTGCTGCCAGGAGGTGTAAGGAGCCAGTCCCAGCAGGCAAGAGGGACAAGAGGCCTGGTGCAAGGACTCAGACGGATCCCCCCCCCACCAAGCATGGATATGCAGCCGTCCGAGGCTGCATGGGATGGCCTGGAGCTTCCCCCCACCAGCAGCAGCAGCAACAGCACCACCACCACCAGTGGGCAGCATTCTGAGGCTGCAGGGGATGGGCTGGAGCCTCCCCCCAACACCAGCAGCACCAGCACCACCGCCAGTAGGCATCCATCCAATGCTGCAGGGGATGGGCTGGAGCTTCTCCCACCCCCCCACCAGCTGCAGCACCACCACCAGTGGGCAGCCATCCGATGCTGCAGGGGATGGGCTGGAGCATACCCCCCACCAGCAGCAGCACCACCACCACCAGTGGACAGCCATGCAAGGCTGCAGGGGATGAGCTGTAGCCTCCCCCCACCACCACCAGCACCACCACAAGTGGGCAGCCATCCAAGGCTGCAGGGGATGGGCTGGAGCTTCCCCCCACCACCATTAGCAAAAGCAGCACCACCACCACCAGTGGGCAGCCATCCGAGGCTGCAGGGGATGGGCTAGAGCATCCCCCCCACCAGCAGCAGCAGCACCACCACCAGTGGGCAGCCATCCGAGGCTGCAGGGGATGGGCTGGAGCTTCCCCCCACCACCACCAGCAGCAGCAGCATCACTACCACCAGTGGGCAGCCGTCCGAGGCTGCAGGGGATGGGCTGGAGCCTCCCCTCCCACCAGCAGCAGCACCACCACCTGTGGGCAGCCATCCGAGGCTGCAGGCGATGGGCTGGAGCTTCCCCCACCACCACCAGCAGCAGCAGCACCACCACTACCACTAGTGGGCAGCCGTCCAAGGCTGCAGGGGATGGGCTGGAGCCTCCCCCCACCACCACCAGCAGCACCACCACCACCAGTGGGCAGCTGTCTACGGCTGCAGGGGATGGGCTGGAGCCCCCCCAACCAGCGGCTGCAGCAGCAGCAGCAGCACCATCACCACTGAGCAGCTGTCACCGCCGGCGGACGGTATGTAGTCCTTCCTCCATGGGATGCTGGGTGGCCTGCCCCCTGCAAATCCAGTGGGTATGACACCCAGCTGAGAAACTGCGACCTTGCATTCCCCAGGATCAAGAGCACAGGGCACAATGCCCCCTCCAGAACTAGTGGGTAAGACGCCCACCAACCCCAGCCTTCCCAGGATCAAGAGCACAGGTCATGATGCCCCCTCCGGAACTAGTGGAAAAGACACCCACCAACCCCAACCTCCTCAGGATCTAGAGCACAGGGCACGTGGCCCCCTCCAGAACCAGTTGGTTAGACACCCACCAACCCCAGCCTCCCCAGGATCAGAAGCACAGGGCACGATGCCCCCTCCAGAACCAGTGAGTAAGACACCCACCAACCCCAGCCTCCCCAGGATCAAGAGCACAGGGCACGATGCCCCCTCCAGAACCAGTGGGTAAGACACCCACCAACCCCAGCCTCCCCAGGATCGGAAGCACAGGGCATGTTGCCCCCTCCAGAGCATGTGGGCAAATCACCCACCTGAGAGACTGTGGCCTTGCACTCCCCAGGACCAAGCACAGGGCATGTTGCTCCCTCCAGAGCATGTGGACAAGTCACCCACTTGAGAGACTGTGGCCTTGCACTCCCCATGACCAAGCACAGGGCATGTTGCCCCCTCCAGAGCATGTGGGAAACTCACCCACTTGAGAGACTGTGGCCTTGCGCTCCCCAGGACCAAGCACAGGGCATGTTGCCCCCACCAGAGCATGTGGGCTATTCACCCACTTGAGAGACTGTGACCTTGCACTCCCCAGGACAAAGCAGAGGGCATGTTGCACCCTCCAGAACCAGTGGTCTTGTTCCATCTGCCGGCTGAGGTGCCCCCCGTTCCCCATCCCCCTGAAGTGCCTGCCTATTTTCCAACTGATGCCCCTGCAGTGTTCTCTCCATGTTCAGGCAGATGACAAGTGGGGCCTTGGACTCTGGCCTGTGGCCCACGCACAATATGGACTGGGCAGTGTCCCTTGAACTGTACATATGTATATACCATTACACTGCATTTTTTTTTTTATACTGTGTTGTTATCATTACACTTACTTTTGCAAAATCCTGTTGTCCTTGCATTATTCCTCAGGGGTATTGGGTAACTATGTTTTATTACTGCTGCTGATTGTGTGTATGGTGTTGGGGGTGGGGCTGGGGGTGTCTGTTGTGCGTGTGTGTGTCACTCTCTTTTTCCTCCCTCCCTCCCCTGTGTGCTAGGTGGCTGTATCACCGTGGTCGTCTTTGCCGTCATTGGCGTTCGTAGTGGAGCAGGACGTAGAGAATCATTGGGAATAGTTGAAGTTCAGGCTCCATGGCAGCGTGGTTCTTCCTGTGGTTCTTCCTGTGTCTCCAAAGGTGAGTCCTTTCCCTTCTGTGCAGTGTTTCCGTCAGGCTTTTGATGTTGTTGGTACCTCCCAGGAAAAGGTGGCAGTTTCAAAGGTCTTAATATGGTGGCGGAACATCGACTTCTGCCTGGCTGTAGGCGGCGACTGCCGTGGTGGCTGTTGTATCCACCCTGTTGGTCGGTGTGGTAAAGTGGCTGTCTATCTGAGTTCTCACCGCCATGGTCATAATTTGGCTGTAGTTAACGCCAGCCTGTTGGCCGTATTGCCGCCACTTTATCACCGACCTCCAGGGTTGTAGTGAGGGCCTATATGATACTTTGGACACTGCAAGTAACGTGCCCTTAGTTTTATCTATAAAACATGGATTTGCAGGTATATGTGGAACACTTTGTTGTGCTTATATTTTTGTCCATCATTAACAAATGAACAGAATGCATTTCCACACTCAGTTATATCTGTATTCACTGATGTAGTACCTTTGCTTGGTTTTGAACAAATGTTCTATGTGCAGAAGTGAATTTTTCTGACGTGTTAGCTAGGCCTCAGATGAGACATAATCGAAATCTTGTACAGGATGGAAGCCACCTCAGTCACTCATGTCTTTTCCCCACTTCCCACTTCTCTCCTCTCAAACTCTGCAGCACACAGTCAAACTGGCATGTATTAGTTTATTTCTACTGTTGTTCTTCTATTCTTTAGGAACTTTCAGTCACAACCTGATACATTACCTAGGTCCTGTCACTGGTTCACTGAGCCTTTTCATTCATATAACATATTGTTCATAGATCTTGTTTTGTTCTAGTATCTCCGAATGACATCATCATAGAGAGTAGTCCTTCATGTATTGGGAAAGTGCTTGAGTGTTGAGGCAATTTTCATGAACTCTGATTGGCAGATGAAATGTTACATTTGCCCACACCACAGTGAGTCTGCCAGTTCTGTAATTTCATACGCTAAAATAATGTAAAATAATCCTCAGTCTGGAGGGTGAGAGAGAAGACTTTCTTGTTCTACTAGGGATGCTGTCCATTTCATTCCCATTTTACTACTCATTTGGGACGAATAATAATTTAGATTATTGCATTTCTTGTATAACTATGCATTGAGAGCCTTAATGGCATTAACCCCTTCGCTGCCAGGCCTTTTCCCCCTCCTGTGCCGAGCCTTTTTTTGGCTATTTGGAGCAGTTCACGCTTAGGCCCTCATAACTTTTTGTTCACGTAAGCTACCCACGCCAAATTTGCGTCCTTTTTTTCCAACATCCTAGGGATTCTAGAGGTACCCAGACTTTGTGGGTTCCCCAGAAGGAGGCCAAGAAATTAGCCAAAAAACAGTGAACATTTTGTTTTTTTTAAAAAAATTGGAAAAATGGGCTGCAGAAGAAGGCTTGTGGTTTTTCCCTGAAAAGGGCATCAACAAAGGGTTTGCGGTGATAAAATCACCAGCTTCCCAGCTTTCAGGAACAGGCAGACTTGAATCAGAAAACCCAATTTTTCAACACAATTTTGGCATTTTACTGGGACATACCCCATTTTTACGATTTTTTGTGCTTTCAGCCTCCTTCCAGTCAGTGACAGAAATGGGCATGAAACAAATGCTGGATCCCAGAAACCGCAACATTTCTGAAAAGTAGACAAAATTCTGAATTCAGCAAGGGGTAATTTGTGTAGATCCTACAAGGGTTTCCTTCAGAAAATAACAACTGAAAATGAAAAATATTGAAATTGAGGTAAAAAAACATCCATTTTTCTCTAAGTTTTACTCTGTAATTTTTTCCTGCAATGTCAGATTTTCGAAAGCAATATACCGTTACGTCTGCTGGACTCTTCTGGTTGCGGGGATATATAGGGCTTGTAGGTTCATCAAGAACTCTAGGTACCCAGAGCCAATAAATGACCTGCACCCTGCAGTGGGTTTTCATTCTATGCCGGGTATACAGCAATTCATTTGCTGAAATATAAAGAGTAAAAAATAGCTATCAAGAAAACCTTTGTATTTCCAAAATGGGCACAAGATAAGGTGTTGAGAAGCAGTGGTTATTTGCACATCTCTGAATTCCAGGGTGCCCATACTAGCATGTGAATTACAGGGCATTTCTCAAATAGATGTCTTTTTTACACACTGTCTTACATTTGGAAGGGAAAAATGTAGAGAAAGACAAGGGGCAATAACACTTGTTTTGCTATTCTATGTTCCACCAAGTCTCCCGATAAAAATGATACCTCACTTGTGTGGGTAGGCCTAGCGCCCGCGACAGGATACGCCCCAAAACACAACGTGGACACATCACAGAAAACAGACCTGTTTTTAGCAAAGTGCCTACCTGTAGATTTTGGCCTTTAGCTCAGCCGCCACCTAGGGAAACCTACCAAACCTGTGCATTTCTGAAAACTAGAGACCTAGGGGAATCCAAGATGGGGTGACTTGTGTGGCTCGGACCAGGTTCTGTTACCCAGAATCCTTTGCAAACCTCAAAATTTGGCTAAAAAAACACATGTTCCTCACATTTCTGTGGCAGAAAGTTCTAGAATCTGAGAGGAGCCACAAATTTCCTTCCACCCAGCGTTCCCCCACATCTCCCGATAAGAATGATACCTCACTTGTGTGGGTAGGCCTAGCGCCCGCGACAGGAAACGACCCAAAGCGCAACGTGGACACAGCCAAATTTTTGAAGGAAAACAGAGGTGTTTTTTGCAAAGTGCCTACCTGTAGATTTTGGCCTGTAGCTCAGCCGCCACCTAGGGAAACCTACCAAACCTGTGCATTTCTGAAAACTAGAGACCTGGGGGAATCCAAGATGGGGTGACTTGTGTGGCTGGGACCAGGTTCTGTTACCCAGAATCCTTTGCAAACCTCAAAATTTGGCTAAAAAAACACATGTTCCTCACATTTCTGTGGCAGAAAGTTCTGGAATCTGAGAGGAGCCACAAATTTCCTTCCACCCAGCGTTCCCCCACGTCTCCCGATAAAAATGATACCTCACTTGTGTGGGTAGGCCTAGCGCCCGCGTCAGGAAACGCCCCAAAGCGCAATGTGGACACATCACAGAAAACAGACCTGTTTTTAGCAAAGTGCCTACCTGTGGATTTTGGCCTGTAGCTCAGCCGCCACCTAGGGAAACCTACCAAACCTGTGCATTTCTGAAAACTAGAGACCTAGGGGAATCCAAGATGGGGTGACTTGTGTGGCTGGGACCAGGTTCTGTTACCCAGAATCCTTTGCAAACCTCAAAATTTGGCTAAAAAAACACATGTTCCTCACATTTCTGTGGCAGAAAGTTCTGGAATCTGAGAGGAGCCACAAATTTCCTTCCACCCAGCGTTCCCCCACGTCTCCCGATAAAAATGATACCTCACTTGTGTGGGTAGGCCTAGCGCCCACGACAGGAAACGCCCCAAAGCGCAACGTGGACACAACCAAATTTTTGAAGGAAAACAGAGGTGTTTTTTGCAAAGTGCCTACCTGTAGATTTTGGCCTGTAGCTCAGCCGCCACCTAGGGAAACCTACCAAACCTGTGCATTTCTGAAAACTAGAGACGTGGGGGAATCCAAGATGGGGTGACTTGTGTGTCTGGGACCAGGTTCTGTTACCCAGAATCCTTTGCAAACCTCAAAATGTGGCTAAAAAAACACATGTTCCTCACATTTCTGTGGCAGAAAGTTCTGGAATCTGAGAGGAGCCACAAATTTCCTTCCACCCAGCGTTCCCCCACGTCTCCCGATAAAAATGATACCTCACTTGTGTGGGTAGGCCTAGCGCCCGCGACAGGAAACGCCCCAAAGCGCAACGTGGACACATCACAGAAAATAGACCTGTTTTTAGCAAAGTGCCTACCTGTGGATTCTGGCCTGTAGCTCAGCCGCCACCTAGGGAAACCTACCAAACGTGTGCATTTCTGAAAACTAGAGACCTAGGGGAATCCAAGATGGGGTGACTTGTGTGGCTGGGACCAGGTTCTGTTACCCAGAATCCTTTGCAAACCTCAAAATTTGGCTAAAAAAACACATGTTCCTCACACTTCTGTGGCAGAAAGTTCTGGAATCTGAGAGGAGCCACAAATTCCCTTCCACCCAGCGTTCCCCTACGTCTCCCGATAAAAATGATACCTCACTTGTGTGGGTAGGCCTAGCGCCCACGATAGGAAACGCCCCAAAGCGCAACGTGGACACACCAAATTTTTGAAGTAAAACAGAGGTGTTTTTTGCAAAGTGCCTACCTGTAGATTTTGGCCTGTAGCTCAGCCGCCACCTAGGGAAACCTACCAAACCTGTGCATTTCTGAAAACTAGAGACCTAGGGGAATCCAAGATGGGGTGACTTGTGTGGCTGGGACCAGGTTCTGTTACCCAGAATCCTTTGCAAACCTCAAAATTTGGCTAAAAAAACACATGTTCCTCACATTTCTGTGGCAGAAAGTTCTGGAATCTGAGAGGAGCCACAAATTTCCTTCCACCCAGCGTTCCCCCACGTCTCCCGATAAAAATGATACCTCACTTGTGTGGGTAGGCCTAGCGTCCGCGACAGGAAACGCCCCAAAGCGCAACGTGGACACATCACAGAAAATAGACCTGTTTTTAGCAAAGTGCCTACCTGTGGATTTTGGCCTGTAGCTCAGCCGCCACCTAGGGAAACCTACCAAACCTGTGCATTTCTGAAAACTAGAGATCTAGGGGAATCCAAGATGGGGTGACTTGTGTGGCTGGGACCACGTTCTGTTACCCAGAATCCTTTGCAAACCTCAAAATTTGGCTAAAAAAACACATGTTCCTCACATTTCTGTGGCAGAAAGTTCTGGAATCTGAGAGGAGCCACAAATTTCCTTCCACCCAGCGTTCCCCCACGTCTACCGATAAAAATGATACCTCACTTGTGTGGGTAGGCCTAGCGCCCGCGACAGGAAACACCCCAAAGCGCAACGTGGACACATCACAGAAAATAGACCTGTTTTTAGCAAAGTGCCTACCTGTGGATTTTGGCCTGTAGCTCAGCCGCCACCTAGGGAAACCTACCAAACCTGTGCATTTCTGAAAACTAGAGACCTAGGGGAATCCAAGATGGGGTGACTTGTGTGGCTGGGACCACGTTCTGTTACCCAGAATCCTTTGCAAACCTCAAAATTTGGCTAAAAAAACACATGTTCCTCACATTTCTGTGGCAGAAAGTTCTGGAATCTGAGAGGAGCCACAAATTTCCTTCCACCCAGCGTTCCCCCACGTCTCCCGATAAAAATGATACCTCACTTGTGTAGGTAGGCCTAGCGCCCACGACAGGAAACGCCCCAAAGCGCAACGTGGACACAACCAAATTTTTGAAGGAAAACAGAGGTGTTTTTTGCAAAGTGCCTACCTGTAGATTTTGGCCTGTAGCTCAGCCGCCACCTAGGGAAACCTACCAAACCTGTGCATTTCTGAAAACTAGAGACCTAGGGGAATCCAAGATGGGGTGACTTGTGTGGCTGGGACCACGTTCTGTTACCCAGAATCCTTTGCAAACCTCAAAATTTGGCTAAAAAAACACATGTTCCTCACATTTCTGTGGCAGAAAGTTCTAGAATCTGAGAGGAGCCACAAATTTCCTTCCACCCAGCGTTCCCCCACATCTCCCGATAAAAATGATACCTCACTTGTGTGGGTAGGCCTAGCGCCCGCGACAGGAAACGCCCCAAAGCGCAACGTGGACACAGCCACATTTTTGAAGGAAAACAGAGGTGTTTTTTGCAAAGTGCCTACCTGTAGATTTTGGCCTGTAGCTCAGCCGCCACCTAGGGAAACCTACCAAACCTGTGCATTTCTGAAAACTAGAGACCTTGGGGAATCCAAGATGGGGTGACTTGTGTGGCTGGGACCAGGTTCTGTTACCCAGAATCCTTTGCAAACCTCAAAATTTGGCTAAAAAAACACATGTTCCTCACATTTCTGTGGCAGAAAGTTCTGGAATCTGAGAGGAGCCACAAATTTCCTTCCACCCAGCGTTCCCCCACGTCTCCCGATAAAAATGATACCTCACTTGTGTGGGTAGGCCTAGCGCCCGCGACAGGAAACGCCCCAAAGCGCAATGTGGACACATCACAGAAAACAGACCTGTTTTTAGCAAAGTGCCTACCTGTGGATTTTGGCCTGTAGCTCAGCCGCCACCTAGGGAAACCTACCAAACCTGTGCATTTCTGAAAACTAGAGACCTAGGGGAATCCAAGATGGGGTGACTTGTGTGGCTGGGACCAGGTTCTGTTACCCAGAATCCTTTGCAAACCTCAAAATTTGGCTAAAAAAACACATGTTCCTCACATTTCTGTGGCAGAAAGTTCTGGAATCTGAGAGGAGCCACAAATTTCCTTCCACCCAGCGTTCCCCCACATCTCCCGATAAAAATGATACCTCACTTGTGTGGGTAGGCCTAGCGCCCACAACAGGAAACGCCCCAAAGCACAACGTGGACACAACCAAATTTTTGAAGGAAAACAGAGGTGTTTTTTGCAAAGTGCCTACCTGTAGATTTTGGCCTGTAGCTCAGCCGCCACCTAGGGAAACCTACCAAACCTGTGCATTTCTGAAAACTAGAGACGTGGGGGAATCCAAGATGGGGTGACTTGTGTGTCTGGGACCAGGTTCTGTTACCCAGAATCCTTTGCAAACCTCAAAATGTGGCTAAAAAAACACATGTTCCTCACATTTCTGTGGCAGAAAGTTCTGGAATCTGAGAGGAGACACAAATTTCCTTCCACCCAGCGTTCCCCCACGTCTCCCGATAAAAATGATACCTCACTTGTGTGGGTAGGCCTAGCGCCCGCGACAGGAAACGCCCCAAAGCGCAACGTGGACACATCACAGAAAATAGACCTGTTTTTAGCAAAGTGCCTACCTGTGGATTCTGGCCTGTAGCTCAGCCGCCACCTAGGGAAACCTACCAAACGTGTGCATTTCTGAAAACTAGAGACTTAGGGGAATCCAAGATGGGGTGACTTGTGTGGCTGGGACCAGGTTCTGTTACCCAGAATCCTTTGCAAACCTCAAAATTTGGCTAAAAAAACACATGTTCCTCACACTTCTGTGGCAGAAAGTTCTGGAATCTGAGAGGAGCCACAAATTTCCTTCCACCCAGCGTTCCCCCACGTCTCCCGATAAAAATGATACCTCACTTGTGTGGGTAGGCCTAGCGTCCGCGACAGGAAACGCCCCAAAGCGCAATGTGGACACATCACAGAAAATAGACCTGTTTTTAGCAAAGTGCCTACCTGTGGATTTTGGCCTGTAGCTCAGCCGCCACCTAGGGAAACCTACCAAACCTGTGCATTTCTGAAAACTAGAGACCAAGGGGAATCCAAGATGGGGTGACTTGTGTGGCTGGTACCACGTTCTGTTACCCAGAATCCTTTGCAAACCTCAAAATTTGGCTAAAAAAACACATGTTCCTCACATTTCTGTGGCAGAAAGTTCTGGAATCTGAGAGGAGCCACAAATTTCCTTCCACCCAGCGTTCCCCCACGTCTACCGATAAAAATGATACCTCACTTGTGTGGGTAGGCCTAGCGCCCGCGACAGGAAACGCCCCAAAGCGCAACGTGGACACATCACAGAAAATAGACCTGTTTTTAGCAAAGTGCCTACCTGTGGATTTTGGCCTGTAGCTCAGCCGCCACCTAGGGAAACCTACCAAACCTGTGCATTTCTGAAAACTAGAGACCTAGGGGAATCCAAGATGGGGTGACTTGTGTGGCTGGGACCAGGTTCTGTTACCCAGAATCCTTTGCAAACCTCAAAATTTGGCTAAAAAAACACATGTTCCTCACATTTCTGTGGCAAAAAGTTCTGGAATCTGAGAGGAGCCACAAATTTCCTTCCACCCAGCGTTCCCCCACGTCTCCCGATAAAAATGATACCTCACTTGTGTGGGTAGGCCTAGCGCCCACGACAGGAAACGCCCCAAAGCGCAACGTGGACACAACCAAATTTTTGAAGGAAAACAGAGGTGTTTTTTGCAAAGTGCCTACCTGTAGATTTTGGCCTGTAGCTCAGCCGCCACCTAGGGAAACCTACCAAACCTGTGCATTTCTGAAAACTAGAGACCTAGGGGAATCCAAGATGGGGTGACTTGTGTGGCTGGGACCACGTTCTGTTACCCAGAATCCTTTGCAAACCTCAAAATTTGGCTAAAAAAACACATGTTCCTCACATTTCTGTGGCAGAAAGTTCTGGAATCTGAGAGGAGCCACAAATTTCCTTCCACCCAGCGTTCCCCCACGTCTACCGATAAAAATGATACCTCACTTGTGTGGGTAGGCCTAGCGCCCGCGACAGGAAACGCCCCAAAGCGCAACGTGGACACATCACAGAAAATAGACTGTTTTTAGCAAAGTGCCTACCTGTGGATTTTGGCCTGTAGCTCAGCCGCCACCTAGGGAAACCTACCAAACCTGTGCATTTCTGAAAACTAGAGACCTAGGGGAATCCAAGATGGGGTGACTTGTGTGGCTGGGACCAGGTTCTGTTACCCAGAATCCTTTGCAAACCTCAAAATTTGGCTAAAAAAACACATGTTCCTCACATTTCTGTGGCAGAAAGTTCTGGAATCTGAGAGGAGCCACAAATTTCCTTCCACCCAGCGTTCCCCCACGTCTCCCGATAAAAATGATACCTCACTTGAGTGGGTAGGCCTAGCGCTCCGCGACAGGAAACGCCCCAAAGCGCAACGTGGACACATCACAGAAAATAGACCTGTTTTTAGCAAAGTGCCTACCTGTGGATTTTGGCCTGTAGCTCAGCCGCCACCTAGGGAAACCTACCAAACCTGTGCATTTCTGAAAACTAGAGACCTAGGGGAATCCAAGATGGGGTGACTTTTGTGGCTGGGACCAGGTTCTGTTACCCAGAATCCTTTGCAAACCTCAAAATTTGGCTAAAAAAACACATGTTCCTCACATTTCTGTGGCAGAAAGTTCTGGAATCTGAGAGGAGCCACAAATTTCCTTCCACCCAGCGTTCCCCCACGTCTCCCGATAAAAATGATACCTCACTTGTGTGGGTAGGCCTAGCGCCCGCGACAGGAAACGCCCCAAAGCGCAACGTGGACACATCACAGAAAACAGACCTGTTTTTAGCAAAGTGCCTACCTGTGGATTTTGGCCTGTAGCTCAGCCGCCACCTAGGGAAACCTACCAAACCTGTGCATTTCTGAAAACTAGAGACCTAGGGGAATCCAAGATGGGGTGACTTGTGTGGCTGGGACCAGGTTCTGTTACCCAGAATCCTTTGCAAACCTCAAAATTTGGCTAAAAAAACACATGTTCCTCACATTTCTGTGGCAGAAAGTTCTGAAATCTGAGAGGAGCCACAAATTTCCTTCCACCCAGCGTTCCCCCACGTCTACCGATAAAAATGATACCTCACTTGTGTGGGTAGGCCTAGCGCCCGTGACAGGAAACGCCCCAAAGCGCAACGTGGACACATCACAGAAAATAGACCTGTTTTTAGCAAAGTGCCTACCTGTGGATTTTGGCCTGTAGCTCAGCCGCCACCTAGGGAAACCTACCAAACCTGTGCATTTCTGAAAACTAGAGACCTAGGGGAATCCAAGATGGGGTGACTTGTGTGGCTGGGACCAGGTTCTGTTACCCAGAATCCTTTGCAAACCTCAAAATTTGGCTAAAAAAACACATGTTCCTCACATTTCTGTGGCAGAAAGTTCTGGAATCTGAGAGGAGCCACAAATTTCCTTCCACCCAGCGTTCCCCCACGTCTCCCGATAAAAATGATACCTCACTTGTGTGGGTAGGCCTAGCGCCCACGACAGGAAACGCCCCAAAGCGCAACGTGGACACAACCAAATTTTTGAAGGAAAACAGAGGTGTTTTTTGCAAAGTGCCTACCTGTAGATTTTGGCCTGTAGCTCAGCCGCCACCTAGGGAAACCTACCAAACCTGTGCATTTCTGAAAACTAGAGACCTAGGGGAATCCAAGATGGGGTGACTTGTGTGGCTGGGACCAGGTTCTGTTACCCAGAATCCTTTGCAAACCTCAAAATGTGGCTAAAAAAACACATGTTCCTCACATTTCTGTGGGAGAAAGTTCTGGAATCTGAGAGGAGCCACAAATTTCCTTCCACCCAGCGTTCCCCCACGTCTCCCGATAAAAATAATACCTCACTTGTGTGGGTAGGCCTAGCGCCCGCGACAGGAAACACCCCAAAGCGCAACGTGGACACATCACAGAAAACAGACCTGTTTTTAGCAAAGTGCCTACCTGTGGATTTTGGCCTGTAGCTCAGCCGCCACCTAGGGAAACCTACCAAACCTGTGCATTTCTGAAAACTAGAGACCTAGGGGAATCCAAGATGGGGTGACTTGTGTGGCTGGGACCAGGTTCTGTTACCCAGAATCCTTTGCAAACCTCAAAATGTGGCTAAAAAAACACATGTTCCTCACATTTCTGTGGCAGAAAGTTCTGGACTCTGAGAGGAGCCACAAATTTCCTTCCACCCAGCGTTCCCCCACGTCTCCCGATAAAAGTGATACGTCACTTGTGTGGGTAGGCCTAGCGCCCGCGACAGGAAACGCCCCAAAGCGCAACGTGGACACATCACAGAAAACAGACCTGTTTTTAGCAAAGTGCCTACCTGTGGATTTTGGCCTGTAGCTCAGCCGCCACCTAGGGAAACCTACCAAACCTGTGCATTTCTGAAAACTAGAGACCTAGGGGAATCCAAGATGGGGTGACTTGTGTGGCTGGGTCCAGGTTCTGTTACCCAGAATCCTTTGCAAACCTCAAAATTTGGCTAAAAAAACACATGTTCCTCACATTTCTGTGGCAGAAAGTTCTGGAATCTGAGAGGAGCCACAAATTTCCTTCCACCCAGCGTTCCCCCACGTCTCCCGATAAAAATGATACCTCACTTGTGTGGGTAGGCCTAGCGCTCGCGACAGGAAATGGCCCAAAACACAACGTGGACACATCACATTTTTTCATAGAAAACAGTGCCTAGGTGTGGATTTTGGCCTCTAGCTCAGCCGGCACCTGGGGAAACCTAGCAAACCAGCGCATTTTTGAAAACTAGAGACCTAGGGGAATCCAAGATGGGGTGATTTGCGGGGCTCTGACCAGCTTCTGTTACCCAGAATCCTTTGCAAACATCAAAATCTGGCCCAAAAACACTTTTTCCTCTCATTTCGGTGACAGAAAGTTCTGGAATCTGAGAGGAGCCACAAATTTCCTTCCACCCAGCGTTCCCCTAAGTCTCTCCATAAAAATGGTACCTCACTTGTGTGGGTAGGCCTAGCGCCCACGAAAGGAAATGGCCCAAAACACAACGTGGACAAAACATATTTTTTCACAGAAAACAGAGGTGTTTTTTGCAAAGTGCCTACATGTGGATTTTGGCCTCTAGCTCAGCCGGCCCGAGGGGGGGAAAATGCCCATCTCTAAAAAAAAAAAAAAAAAAAAAAAAAATTGACCTGGCGCCTAGAGGTTTCTGCCCCCCCTGGGGGTAGATCGGCCTAATACCAATAGGGCGATCTGCCCCCAGGGGGGGCAGAGATGGCCTAAAATAATTTTGCCCCCCCCAACCCCCCACCCCCCCCGGGGAGCGACCCTTGACTACAAGGCAGATTGACCTAAAATCGGCCGATCTGCCCCCAAAGCGGGCAGAAATGGCCTAAATACATTTTGCCCCTCCAGGGGAGCGACCCTTGTCCAAGGGGTCGCTCCCCATCTGTAAAACAGAAAAACAAAAAAATCCCTGGTGCCTAGTGGTTTCTGCCCCCCTTGGGGGCAGATCAGCCGAATCAAAATAGGCTGATCTACCCCCCAAGGGGGGCAGAAATGGCCTAAAATAATCCCCCCCCCCCAGGGAGCGACCCTTGCCTAAAAAAAAAAAAAAAAAAGATCCCTGGTGCCTAGAGGTTTCTGCCCCCCCTGGGGGCAGATCGGCCTAATAATAGGCCGATCTGTCCCTAGGGGGGGCAGAAAAGGCCTTCCCAAAAAAATGCCCCCCCTGGGAGCGACCCTTGCCAAAGGGGTCGCTCCCGTTGCGTGAAATTTGCGCGCAAAAACAAACTCCCTGGTGTCTAATGGTTTCTGCCCCCCTTGGGGGCAGATTGGCCTCATCAAAATAGGCCAATCTGCCCCCAAGGGGGGCAGAAATGGCCTAAATATATATTGCCCCGTAGGGGAGCGACCCTTGCCTAAGGGATCGCTCCCCACCTAAAAAAAAAAGAAATCATCACAAAAAAAAAAAAAGGTCCCTGGTGCCTAGAGGTTTCTGCCCCCCCGGGGGCAGATCGGCCTAATAATAGGCCAATCTGCCCCCAGGGGGGGCAGAAAAGGCCTTCCTAAAAAAATGCCCCCCCGGGAGCGACCCTTGCCCAAGGGGTCGCTCCCTTTTGCCAATTTCACTGAAAAAAAAAAATCCCTGGTGTCTAGTGGGGTTTCAAAAGCCGGATTGCAAGCAATCCGGCTTTTGAAACCTGTGAGAGACTTCAAAGGGAAGGAAATACATTTCCTTCCCTTTGAAGCCTCTCGGGGCCTCCCCCATGGGATTGAAAAAGAAATGCAAAAGCATTTCTTTTTCAATCGCGCTGGAAGCTCTGCTTCCAGCGCGATGGGGGAGACCCTGTGACTAATCAGCGCGCGCTCGCGCGCTGACGTCACAGGGGGGGTTGGGGGGGTCGGGGGTGGAAGGGGAAGGGCTTCCCCTTCCATCCCTGACTTGAGGGGGTGGGGGGGAACCCCACAGAGGGAGCGCTAGCGCTCCCTCTGGGCTCTGTGCACAGGACGTAATGGTTACGTCCTGGGCACAGCAGCACTGTGCCTCAGGACGTAACCATTACGTCCTGGGCACAGAAGGGGTTAATTCTGTACTGCTTCATTTTTTAATTCGGTAATCATATCATTTAACCTTTTTCATTGAACTTGAACTTAATTATTGAGTGAACCCATTAAATCCATTCCAATAATATTTTAATTGCCCTTTTCCTGATTTTGATGTTTTGGTAAGTGCCTTAACAAAGTGACATATTACCTCATAAAACTGAGATTCAACCCTCTCTCTGATCCAATGAATATGAGCATTCTGGTTGAGGTGAAATTTTGGGGTTCTCTCATATCAGCATGGAAGAAATCCGAGAACTTGTCAAACCTTTCCTTTAAATATTAATCTAACCCCTATGTAGACTTTACTGTCCATAAGGGAGGGTAGTGGAGAGGTGATTCTTTTCCTCAGACAGGATGACCATTTGGGCAGTACCCAGGATCTTAATTATGTTCAAAGGGGCCTCCCCTGTCAGGGCAAATGCCTGAAGGCAGCTGCCCCTGCCTCAGACCTTTGTTCCCGCTATCAGCCAGACTCCAAGCACAGTGGTGAGAGAGCTGCCCAAGAACTAGTTTAAAGTGATGGCAGATGAGGGATTACTTAGTTCCCTGGCCACACTTCTGTGGTAGGCACAAAGGCTCCATGCAATGAGAGAAGAGTATCATTGTCTTGGATTTAGATTGAGAGAGGCACTGTGGAAATGTTTTTTGTAGGGCCCAAAGATATTGCTCTAAAAGTGGATAAGGTTACCTCTAGGAACTTTTACCTTATTGGTTAGACAGGGCCCAGGAGTCACCCATGCTCACGGGCTGGTGCCAGGTGTCAATATGGCATCCCAATTTCCTATTGCCTTTCTCAGAACAATAGTGGACCTTTGGAAGATCAGAAGAGAAATGAACCTGCTATCTAAGACCTGAGAAGAGCCTTGAAAGACTGGACCTGTTCTCCCTCTTGCACCCAGGACAAAGAAGCATACTCCAAAAGTCATAAGGCTGACCTTTTGTTCGATCTATAGGAAGATGCCAGGATACAAGAGGCCCTCCTGGCAATTGCCAAGCTGACCAGTTTCAACCGGACTTGCCCTTGACCCTGCTGGTGGCTTCTGGAAGAAAGAGTCTTGATCCCAAGCTCTTCCTGAAGTCCTGAAACCCTGGTCTGTGTCATGGTGTTCTCCTCCTAACATCCTGAGAAGTCTGGGACTTGGGAACTTCGTTCGTCCCAAAGACTCTGAAGAATCAGGACAAATGTTTCAAACCGATCCAACGAAGATAAGTTGTCACTAGCCAGAAGATCCAGGTTTCCCTTGCACAGAAATGTCATGCAAAAATAAATCCAGTTTAGCTGGACCTTGCCACAATAGTATCCAGCCTTGCGAAGCCCTTTCAGCTACAGCCTGCATCCTTGTCCCGCTGGAGGAATCTGTGGTCTTAAAAAAGTGGCTAAGTGCAAACATGGAAACCCTACACCGGGTGAAGGTGCAAAAGTATTTGGCTGGTGAGGGGCCTTCTTTGGGCATGAAATTCAGATGTTTCCCACTTGGAACTTTCCTAACAAAAGTCATCAGCTTCACCAGGACCACATACGATGACTATCCATCCTCATGGAGCCCTTCTTGGCCGCAGCTTTCTTTCTTGCCCTACTGATATTTTTGGATTTTCATTTCAGAGATCAAAGAAAAAATGTCTGATCGGTCGTACCTGGTGTCTCTAGATGACCAGGGCTCCATCACAGTCAGCCTCAAATCACACCTAGGTCACAGTCTACAGCACCAAATTGACTGTGGTTGGGCCTGAACAATTTTGTCTCTATATTTGTATTTCAAATTTTTAAAATACATATTTCCTCTTCCATTTATTTTCCATTTTAACTTTATTACTGTTTTGTTACTGAATACATACTTTGCACATTGCCTTTAAATGTAGCTTATCTGCTGTGTGCCGTACCTTTCAGGGGAATGAGATAAGGCCATTTAGTGAGTTTAGTCGTTCACTCTAGCAAGGATTGTGGTTATTGCGAAGAAAATGGGAATACTCCCTCCCTTACTATGCACACTCCTCAAACCAGGTAAATTCCCATAATTATACAGCTTATGTAGAACACTGACAGTAAAGCAAACTTGCTAAATTTATAGACAAGAGATTTTTGCCCCTCTTGCACGATCTAGTGTTAATGGACCAGGCAGTCTTTATATCGGGCAGATGAGCTACAGATAATTTAAGAATTGTTTCCACAGTTTTGTTATCAGATTTCCAAGAAGATCAGTGGTGCTGCTATTTTTTAAAATTGCTACCGAAGCATTTGACTTCAGAGAATGATTCTTTTTGTTCGCTGTGCTCCAGACAATGGGGTCAGTATAGTTCTACTACAGTAGATCAAGTTATTTTCAAAATCCATAGCAAAAATAAATAATCAAATTGCTGAACACATAATTGCAGCATGAGGCATGAGACAAGAGCAATGGCAAAGAAGCTATTGGCCACTATACTGAGAGAATTCCATACAGAGAAAGCCTCAAATTTCTGCTTCTGTGGAATTCTATTTTCAATGTATGCTGATAAGATTATTTTATTTAAAATCTATCAACAAACTCTTAATATATAATTGGAAGAATTATAAGGTTTGGAAGGTGGTCAGGATTAAATATCACCTGCCACAAAAAGGTGATGTGGCCTATAACCAGGATCATGACTCCACCCATACTACACTATTTAATAAAACTGCAAGACATACCCAAATATACCTGTGCATACAAGACATTAGGGCCATGGAACTTTATAAGACATGCCTACTTGCTTTGTCATGATGTCACTACATTTATAAAGCAGAAACTTAGCAGGTGATACTGCTAGGGGATAGTACCACCTCATAATGACATTTTGGAACATGTAATGGGTCTCTGTTAACCTGGTCATAATCAATAAAACATTAATCTCACCTTCATTAAGACATGTAAAGTATCCTTGTCAACTTCATTGTCTGTAAAGTATTATCATTTAATTAAATGTGAGCACAAGTATTTCTTGAACATTTACCATGCAGCAAGCACAGCTGTAAGGCTCATCAATGTAGGGACCCGTGGAGAGCAGACGCAGTCTAGTCTCTCCACGGGGGCATTCGGGACAGAGGAAGTGACACACCAGGACAGGGATTGGCTGGGGCTAGGTGGGGGGAGGGTCTAAGGGTGGGAGTATATAGGAGGAATGGGATTAGGGTGACGGCCTCTTCCGCGACAGCCTGCGGCGCTGTCATGAAGTTGGCCGTGGGGGCGGCTCTAATGTTGGAAGGGAGGGGGTGGGTTGCTGGGTTTGGGGAACTCGCGGGAGTGCCGGCCGTGCGTCGCGATGTCGGCGTGTTTTGGGCAGGCAGATTTGCCCAGGTCCGTTGCGCGAGACCGAGCCTCGGGGGGCAGGGTGCGCCAGAGACATTTGTGCTGTGCAAGGCAAAGAGGCGGCTGCAGCCGCATGCAGGCTGCAGCCGCATGCAGGCTGCAGCGAATGCGCGGTGAACGGAGGATTTTTGGTGGGGGGTTTGCAATGTCCAGCCCCCCCACCTGGTTTTGCACAAATACGGCCCCCGCAGAGGGCGGCACGCTGCATGTTCGTTTTTCCTTTTTCCTGGCCAAGCATGCTGGCCTGGGCAGGGTTTTTTTCCACGGCTTGGATAGCACACACCAGCTGTGAGGGGCCCAGAGGGTGGGAGCAGAGGAGGGAAGGGGAGAGATGGGGGGGCTCTACCCAGTTTCAAAAATTTTGCTGGTGGGGGGGGTGCGGAGGGGAGAGGTTACACGTTAGTATACAGGTTATAAAGGCATGGGGCAGGCAGGGAGGTGAGGCATGGTGGGCGTTGGGAGCCCCCAAAAGTGTAGCAAAACAATGGGGTTCATGTGCGCATCTGTGCAGGGCTTCCCCGGGCTGAGCATGTCAACGGCTGGGGGGAGGACGCCGGTGGGGTGGACAGCAGCAACTGGGGTGCTTAGGCCCCATACGGTGGGGCAAAAGCAATGATTGGCGGAGCTGTTAGGGGACATCGGAGACTGTAGGGAGGTGGGCCCAGATAGACGGGGCACCAGGGGGCAAGTGGTCAGGTCGGGAAACGGGGGCGAAACGGGGGCGAAGGTGCGTCCGGGTCAAGAGGGCCTGAGTCTAGTCAGTAGTAGGTGGGGGTGCCGCAAGATTATCTCGGGAAGGGGCAGGAGGCTGGTGCGGCCTAGGGGGCAGTCAGAGCACGGGGAGTGCATGGCGCACACGGCCAAGCAAATTGCGGAGAGTCGAAGGCAGCAGTGGAGGCTGGCAGAAAGGTAGTGAAACCAACGGGGCGCAATACGGCCCTTGGACGTTGGCCCGAAGCACTAGAGGGGTCTCCGGCGGCCTTCTCTACAACGTGGGAACGTGGTTACCACACAAATGGCACACACCATGAGGGGTAAGGAGCTGAGAAGGGCGTGATGTGATGTTTTCTGAAGGTGCTAAGGACGCAGGTGGGGGAAGATGAGGATGGGGGCAATTTCAATTAGGAGGTGGTTTTGGATGTTGTGAGGAAAGGGAGAGCCACGAGCACGTGGTGATTTGGAAGCGGGAAGGGGAAGGGGCGCAGGTGCGGCGTGCCCCCCCCCCTTTTTCAGTTAAGGTGTGGCAGAATTCCAAGATGGAAACAGGGAATTTTCACAAGAGACTCGCAGTCCAAAGTCCATGGTGGACGCAGGAGCATGCACACAGTGGTGCCAGGTATTTGGTGATCTAGTGGTCCAGTGTGATATTTTACTGGGTGGCTACGGTGCCATGGCATATTCTTGGGTTGGGGGATTACTCCATACATGGAGTGCCTGGTACAGGTGCAACACAGGCAGAGCGCAAGGAGGTGGGTAGTGGATCAAGAGTCAAAAGGTCTGAGTGGGGAGAGACGATATAAATATGGGAGACCGAGGGTAAGGAGACAGAGGGGGTCACAGGTTTAAGCCGTGCGCATGGGTTGGACAAGGCTTTTGGTTTTTCATGTGCGGAGTAAACCAAAAAGGATGTGGGGAAGCAGGAAGGCGTCGACGTTCAGGCTGCTTCCCAAAAAAAAAAAAAAAAAAAATTTAACAATTAAAATAACAATTATATATATAAAAATTGATGCATGGGTATGGTCCTGGCGCACTAGCTGAAGGGGGATCATCAACATCATTTCAGTTTGGGTCACTGGGGCCCGAGTTTTTGACGCTGGGCTGACAATTTGCGGTCTGCACCAGAAGTGGCAGTTTCAGAAATGACGGAGAGTACAAAGAAAGGTCATATGGAAAACTTGGGAACATGCAAGTGTGGCAGTGGGTTGTGTGGTTTTACTCACGAAAAGTGGTACTTCAGCTTTGTACGCACCCGTCATGGATGGGGAAGGCGTTGGTGAAGGATTTCATCATGTGGGTGGAGACGCAGGTGGTATATGCGCTAGCGGATGAGGCTAATCGGCTCATTCTGGGGTGTGGCAGAGGCGCTGAATGGGCCGAAGGCGACAGTTGAAGCGACTGTCGATTTGAATACTTATGGGGAGATCTGTTACAGTGCTGAGAATTGCTATTGGGGGGGCAATATAGGGGGCAGGAGTGCTCATGGAAGGTGTAATCCACTGTGTTTTCTCGGCAGCCTTTGGTACATTTCTGATACGGTTTCCTTTCACAAAGGGAGTGGACACCGGTCAGGGCTGCACTGGTGAGATGATTTCTCTTTGAGGGATGGACATGGCTTCGGGGTTGTGGGCTTGAGATTTGCAGGTTTTCGAGCAGCTCGCAAAGGGGAGTGGTATTTCTGTGGTTCCATGGCAGACAAAGGGTACCGGGGGGGTACTGACAATGGAGAATCATACTGGACACGGTGGCCTTCACGGCAAGACGCCACGAGGCATGGCAGGGATTTTTCTGGGCACTATGCGGTGGAAGGAATTACTGCGATCAAATTTATATGCACATGGGGGGGACAAAGTACGTGGCAGCCGGGTGGGATTTGTTGAGATGCCGGGTGCATACTTTTAATTTCCTGAGGGGCCGGAAGATGGGTATACGGGTGTGGAACACGTTTCTAGCATGGTTTTACACAGGGTATACAGGGTTTTTGGCGAAAACAGGTACTGTATGGCAGGTGCGGATATTGCCTGATGCAACAGGGGCTGCTGGGGTGTTGGCCAATTTTGGGGATGGACGGTACAGCACGGCAATACGGCTGGAACCAAATTTGTTAAGACAGGAGTATGGTGTACTAGAGGTTTTTCCACTGCTTGTGGTTTGGACAGAGTGGGGAGAGAGGTTGGCCACTCGAACCATCAGTTTTCACATGTGTGGAGTCTGAAGGTAGTGTTTTTGTTGAACTGACAGAGGGCAAGGGACTTTAGGGTACTGCATCTGCGGAGGAATTTTCTGCATGCTTCAGGGCTTTGCTCCACAAAATTTTCAAGGCAGCGCGCGTTTAGCTTCCGATGCCCTGGATCGTTGAAGGTGGTAATAATTTTGGAAGCCTGGCTCAAGCAAGAACGAAGGCAGGTCAAGGTTTCTGGAGGAATTTTTGGGAACAGGGGCGTGGATGGTCATTAAACGGGCCGAAGGGTCGTTAGCCCCACCCATGCAGAGAAGTTTCCCGCTTGACACGTTGGTTTTTCAGATTTGGTAGGTTTGTGACGGGGCAATTTGGGGACTGCTGAGCCGTACTATGGAAAGGGAGGGTTTACGTGGTTTTGTTTTGGGGGTTGGAAGGGTTTCCCGCATGTCACAAGGGTGGACAAGTGGGCAAGTGTTTTCTATGGGCATTTTGTTTACAATGCTATCCCGTTGAGAACGATATTGTGGAAAGGTTGATGGGGGTTTAAAAAAAAAAAAAAAAGAGGTAGGGAACAGCGGTGTACAAGGTTTATTGCGTTCGTCCACCGGTTTGAAATTGAATGTATTGCCAATATGCTGGTTGGGTGCACTTGAAGTGGCACGGTCAGCTTCGGCAGGGTAGATAGGTTTGGGGCTCATCTGGGAGTTTAGGAGTTGGCTATTGGAGGGAAGTCGGTTAGCAGGTGTGGGGGGGGTCAGTTGGGTGGCGGTTGGAGGGATAATTGGTATAATTGGTATTTTTGGTATGTATATGTGTGTGTATGTAGGTGTAATATATATATATATATATATGTATATATGTGTATATGTATATATATATATATATATATTTAAAAAAAAAAAAAAAAAAATAATGGGGGACCAGGGAAACAGACATGGGGAGCACAGAGGGAGTTGCAGCAGCATGGCTGGTATGTGAATGGGGGACAGTTTCGGGACGCGCGGGGTGACGTGAGGGAAGGAAGCTGTTTGTCGGGCAAAAGGGGAAATATCTAATGCATTTCCATTTGATGGCAGTTTTGAGGGTGGCATTGTCTGGGTTAGGCAGTAGGCCAATTGTCTGCGTGTTTTTCATTTATGTGGAGCAGCCACGGTGGCAGACAGTGTAGGTTGGAGCTGGTTTTCCTTCTGGTGTGTTGGGGGTGGTGGAAAAACGCAGTGTCCGTCAGGTAGGGGCATGAGCAGTGAGAGTCAGGGCAAGAGGTATAAGGGCATGGTAGCGGAAGCAGAAGGGGGGGGTTGTGATAGTCTACCTTTAAACTATGGTGCTTCTTTGCAGATTAGTCCACCATTAAACTATGTTTTCTTTGCAGGATGCATAAGTGGCCCCGGGTAAGAGGACGTGGTTCCATTACTTTGAGCATCATCAGTCATGTGCGAGAGGGGATATATGCAGAGGGGCAACTTTACAGAGGTTTGCTGGACCTTTGGGGTGGCCATCACACCATTTTTGTGGGAGGAAAGAGCAACATGGAATGGGGAAGCTTGCATTTCTGTGATGCCTATTAGGCTAACATGGGGCTGTTTGGACAATTGGTTACACCTGGGGAGAATGGCCTGGTACGGCTCCCTGGGGCTCACCCTACGGCAACACATGCAACAGGGCATGGCGTCTGTTGCCCAGAATGGGCATGGAATTTGTGTTGTTTGGACTAAGCGGTCCTCAAAAGAAGATGGTGAGGGGCAATGAAACATACCCTTGAAAGGGGTTTGGAGGAAGATCAATCTGGCTATGAAGGTTTTTGGTTGGGATTCATTACATGAGTGATGGAATGCGAGGGCATTTATGGTGAAGGAAGCGGGCACTCCAGGGATGACGGGGTGCAATTTTTCTGAAGACGGGGGACGCATATTACATTATGGTACTGTGTCAACAAAAAAAAATGATGAGCTGAACGGCTTAAGGTTGCAGTGTTGCTGTGGGTTCGCTGGTGGGGCAGCAAAACGCCCAAGAGGGGTTTCTGCTGGGTGGCAGTAGATGGGGGAGGGTGGAGAGCCAGATGCGGGCCTGGCCACCCTTCCACGGGGAGAAGAAGAAACAGGTGAAGGATGACAGAGTGGGGGATGCCCGAGACAGGCAGGGGACGGAAGGAAAAGAGGGATTTGTGGGGGAATGCATGTGGATGCTGGAACGGAGGCAAGATTGGAGGAATGAAGTAAAAAGGAAGAATGGGGAGAGTTCAAAGGGGGAGGTTGAAAGGTCGATAAGTTAATGTTACAGTGTATATCAATGTTATGTTATGTTTGCAATCCTGTCCTAATAAATGGCCTTTTACACTAATAAGTGAGTGTCGACTATTATGTCCCGATGTAGGGACCCGTGGAGAGCAGACGCAGTCTAGTCTCTCCACGGGGGCATTCGGGACAGAGGAAGTGACACACCAGGACAGGGATTGGCTGGGGCTAGGTGGGGGGAGGGTCTAAGGGTGGGAGTATATAGGAGGAATGCGATTAGGGGGACGGCCTCTTCCGCGACAGCCTGCCGCGCTGTCATGAAGTTGGCCACCCACCCGCCCTACATAGGGAATAAGGTAAAGTGAATTGGGGCTAGGGTGATGGGGCAAGAGCAAAGGGGGGAGCATGCCAGAGTTGGTGCAGGTTTGCACAGTGGTAGCAGTAGATGGGGGAGGGTGGAGAGCCAGATGCGGGCCTGGCCACCCTTCCACGGGGAGAAGAAGAAACAGGTGAAGGATGACAGAGTGGGGGATGCCCGAGACAGGCAGGGGACGGAAGGAAAAGAGGGATTTGTGGGGGAATGCATGTGGATGCTGGAACGGAGGCAAGATTGGAGGAATGAAGTAAAAAGGAAGAATGGGGAGAGTTCAAAGGGGGAGGTTGAAAGGTCGATAAGTTAATGTTACAGTGTATATCAATGTTATGTTATGTTTGCAATCCTGTCCTAATAAATGGCCTTTTACACTAATAAGTGAGTGTTGACTATTATGTCCCGACAGGAGTCCTCCAAAATCAGAGCCTCCGAGTAAAAGGACAGCCTCTAGGAGTGCTTGAAACTTCCTGTAAAAACTCTTAAATTCACCATTTTTACCGGTGCCTTTTTTTAGAAGGGTTAGCGGGGGCTTTTGTGAGGATTGCCACAGTCCTTCAAGTATTTAAGAATGTGTTTAAGGACTTGCAAAGGCTAGGGAATTCACTACTTAATACTATGCGTTAACCCTTAGCACCTTCTGACCCTTACGGGTGAGTAGTCGAACTTTACAAACTCTGATTGATTGGTTTGATTGAATTTACAAATATGTGGATTTAGATAGGTCGAAATCCTAAAGGTTTCATCCACCCTTCCAGCGAGACACATCTTAGCGAGCCCTGAATCCCAAGAAGAATTCCCCTCAAAATTATTAGACACAAATTAAGGGGTGCAGTTACCAAAAGGCAAGCCTCCTGGCTTTGTCAGAGCACCACAACATTCACAAAAGAAGACACCTATCATAACAAACCAACAAAACAACAAAAAGATGGTCTCGCCTGAAAATGAGTGTCTACGTAATTTGCTTTTGCTTAACTGCACGAAATGCAGATCCATCATTTTGTGACTAAAATGTGTACTTTCATTTATTTTTGGCATGAGAACACATTCTGTGCTAAAACATGCAAAAATTCAAAAGCAGTACAATCAGATGGTTGCTTTTGTCGTGCCCTTTTTTTGCTGCAAATGTGCAAATGGCATGTTCACAGTAAAAAAAATTTAGCGTAAATTGAACTTAATTATGTGAAGGGGAGAATATATGTATATTACAAGGGTGTCCAAAGCGCCTCTGCAGTTATAGTTAGGAGTTCAACTGAAAAATTATTTCTGTTTTCCTGATTGCTCTGCTGTTATTTGACAAATCTGAATTAAACTTCCCAGAACAATAATACACAGAATGTAGTTACTGCTAGGCAAATGTCATGCTTATAAATCAGTGGAGGGCATAACATAGGGGTGTAAATATTACTTTTCCTATTTAACTCTCTTGGAAATTTGTGCTCTGTGATACAAATGAACAGATCTGGAGAACATCAGTCTGTAAACTCAGGTTGTTAGCTCATTTGGGGAACATCTTGAATGACAGACTAGGAAAAGCATTGGCTCCTTGAAGGGAGCAATCTGGTTGATAGAAATGGCAGAGCCCACCTACTCTAGTCTGGGCAAGGAAGTTACACGTCCAAGATAACCCCTGCTCAGCCCCTTGGTAGCTTGGTACGAGCAGTCAGGCCTAACCCGGAGGCAATGTGTAAAGCGTTTGCACAACATATGCAACACATATGACGCAATATGTACACCACAAAGTAAACATAACACTGAGCTATGTAAAAATGAACGTGTATTGCACAAAACATAATTAGACCAACCATTATATGTCAGAAATACCCTGCTAGCTTAGCAGTTGTCAGAACGTTACACAGGTTACTAATACTCTGCAAGAATAAGCAGTAGTCACATTAGAACACGTAAGTACTCAGGATTCTGCAACATAAACAGTAGTCAGGAATCACAGTAAAGAAATGCACTTGTCATAAACACATCCTAAATATTCATAAAAGGAACATTAGAGCACATGTGGCAAGTCATAAAATACATCAGTATGTCATGCCCTTAAAAGGAACACCAGCACATATATATGTATTACACCACAAAGTAAGTAGATCAACATATCAACCCCCCAATGTCCATTTAGGAATTAAAGGAACGCTTATGTCCAAAAAAGTACCTGAATTATGGTGGAGGACACTCCTCGTGCTTCTATGCGCAAACGGGGGCCACGAGTGATCCTGGGGGAAGGGGCAGTACTCACCCCCTCTGCCGATGAGTGTCGGGGTCTCTCTGGGGGCCTGCGCCTTAACATACGCCAACGCGGTCTGGGGCTACCCCACAGGTCACTACTGACCATCCTGGGAAAAAAGGGGAGGCCGAAAGTAACTTGAACTCCGATGGGGTTAACTGTACACCAAGCCAAATGCTCCCAGAGGTGAGTGTGTCTGCCCTTCTGCCCAGCCGAGTAACTCTCTGACGGAGTCCAGAGCGATTAGGCAGACAGGCAAGCCGCCTCAAGGGAGGGGGACCTCCTGAGGCCTGGATTTCTCCCCAAGTAAAGAGGGAAAGGGGAGGGAGCCTGGCGTGAGCTCTCCAGAGCCCGGTGCTTCTCTTGTTTCAGGCCCCACCCACCTGGTGCACGAACTCCTCCCGGGCTGTTGTGGTGACTTGGCCCCGGGGCCGTTCCTCAGAGCGAACCTTGCCCTGGTGGCACCGATAGGAGCACACTTGCTCCGTTTTCCTTTTCTTCGTGCCCCAGGGGCACTGGGCAGCACGCAGCACTCACACTTCCTAAAAATAGCCCGCCCAGGCTGCAGCAGTGATTTTGGGATCGGCAAAGAGCTTTCAAGCACGAGGGCAATAAAAAGCACCTGGGTTGCGGCGGTGATCTTCCACAGCAACGCACACCCCACAAGCACTTTCAAGGTGCCTTAAGCCAATTATGTAGAGAGCTCCTCAGGAGCTATGTATAGGCACAGCCCAGTGCCCTCCAGGTGCTATATGAGAAGATGAAGCAATCCTTATGCTGGAAAGTTTACAGGGGTCAGGGTCCACAGCACCCTGTCCCTGGAGACAGAAGGAGGGGGATCACAGGACTACCAAGCCCCAATGACAGGCCAACACAAGGGATGCTGTTGGTGGCAGATCCTCCTAGTGACGAGGCAGGTCACAGATCAGCACAGCAGCAGCAGCCCAAGGTGGTCCTGGTGGGTCCTATTCAGCAGCGTCCTGTGTCCAGTTCCAAGTAAGTCTCTTCAGGTCTTCTTGTCTAAATTGTGGGGAAAATTCCTTGTACTTATACTCAGTTAACAGTGTGTTTTACGAAAGAAGGGTAGAGGAGGTTCCAGCTAGCTACAACTGGTCCTGGGAGTGCCCCCTCTCTCCTGCAGCACAGACTCCAAACATCAGAGGGGGGTAAACGACCCTATTATGTGAGGCATGGGCACAGCCTTTACAAATGCAGGTGTGCCCCGCCTCTGCCTTCTCTAAGCCCAGAAAGACTATTCAGTATGTAGATGCACCTCTGTGACATCTCCACCCTCCTTGTGTACAGGCTGTCTGAAAAGTATGCACAAAGCCCAACTGTCACTCTGCCCAGACGTGGATTGGAGTCAAGCTGCAAAACACCAGAGTCATAAGCACAGAGAAATGCTCACTTTCAGTGGCATTTCTGTAATGATAATAAAAAATCCAACTACACCAGTAAGCAGTATTTCTCACTACCATTACAACCATACCAAACAATTCTACGCTACCCCTCATTAATCAGACAATACCCCTTACACTTAAGGCAGAGCATTTCCAATGCAATCCTATTAGAAGGCAGCACTCACAGCAGTGAGAAACCAAATAGGCTGTTTGTCACTACCAGGACAGGCCACATTACTAGGCACATGTGCTGCCCTCTACATACATGGCACCCTGCCCATAGGGCTAGGTAGGGCCTACCTTGGGGATGACTTCCATGTAGTAAAAGGGGAGTTCTGGGCCTGGCAAGTAAATTTAGATGCCAGGTCTCTGTGGCAGAAAACTGTGCACACAGGCCCTGCGCTAGCAGGCCTTAGGCAGGTTTGAAAGGCTATTTCAGTGGGTGGCGCAAGCAGCGCTGCAGGCCCACTAGTAGAACTTAATTTACAGGCCCTGGGTATAGGGATACCACTTTACAAGGGACTTATAGGTAAAATGAATGTGCTAATTAGGTATAATCCAGTCATACCAAGTTTACAGGGAAGAGCACAGGCACTTTAGCACTGATTAGCAGTGAAAAAGTGGTCAGAGTCATAACATCAGCCAACAAGGATCAGAAAAATAAGGAGGAAAAAGGCAAAAAGTTTGGGGAATGACCCTGTAAAAGGGCCAGGTCCAACACTAGTCCTATTGAATAATTTGTCTCCTGGACCCACTTAGGTCGCTCTTTTTTCTGGATACCAGAGATGCCCGAGAAATGCAAACAAGTTTCAATTCCTAACAATTACTTTCATTTTAAAACAGTTAGTCCTTTATATCTGAGAACTAAGGCCTCTACCTCAAAATATATGTAATATCGCTAGTGCAGGTGATTTAATAAAACTTATTAATAAGAATTCATGTATTCTGAGTAATGCATTTGTGTAGAAAATATAATAACGTAGAAAATAATGCAGGCATTTGAAAATGTGATTATGATGAGTGGCCGCCAATATTCATGAAGTGTAATTATTAATAGTATAATGTTGTGGATTGTGGAGCATATTTTTGACTAATGTAGTAATATGTCTTGTCAAAGGTTATGCATTATGTATTAGCTTTATTAGTTGTAGGCCTTAACTTAGCGAAGGTCTTGGCCTACTTGCCAGGCCTCATGTCAAGCTGTATTTCTTAACGTTTCATACATGACTGTCTAGAGAGTTAAACTGTGATTTTCCTTTGTGTTGTGTAAATATGCTCATAGCTGAGAATCTTTTCTCATGAGAACTGACTGCTAGAAGATGCTGTTCTTGATAAATGTAACATTATGTGTGTAAGACTGACTTTCTCAGGAGGAGAACAATGGAGTCACTGACTGGAGTAGAAGCTGCAACAATATTGTTACCTGACGAGTCGGATGATGAGAACATTGCAAAGAAAAACAATTGCAACCTGTGAACAGAGTAGTGGTAGAATTAATAGATTTGGCGTTTTCGTTTTATTGGACAAATTGTGAACCTGCAATCCCTTGACCAAAAAGGATTTGGGAAGTAGTTTTACGGAATTTAACTTGACAAGACTGCAAAGAGAGGGGAGAGCCCATTCTTGCCCATTTTCTGTCTTGACAAGAGACATGCTTAATTTTATTGCTTAAAGACTTTGCGTTTTCTAAACTTTGATGCTGAATCCTGATGCCTTCCTGATCAACTGATGTCCTGATGACGAGGACTATCTTGTCTTGCCGATACAATTGAGGAGAGGTATTATTTGTACCCATGTGTCTGTTATGCATATTTGCTTTTACTTTCTAGGTACCAACTGCACTGTTTTGCGAGAGCCACAGTTAGATGTTTTTCCAAATTCATGTTACTAAATTTTTTTGCATGAAGCACAACATGCTGATGCTAATCGGGTGTTAGTTAAGGATTCTCACTAATGAAAATCTGCCAATACGGAATGATGCTTGATAAGATTCTTTGCTGGAGCTACCTGTATGTGATCTCATAACTAAATTGTTCTTGTTATTAATTTGCACTGTAACCTTAGAATAGGTAATAGTTCAAGCTTTGATTAGATTACATATTTTCCGTCACTTTGGACAGCCAGTGTGGTTTCTGTATGTGTATCATTTGATTTTAAGATTAACTTACATGACTTTAGCATTGTTACTATAGGGAAATACCTATCCTAACTTTTACTAAAGGTGTGGTTATTCATGGCTGAAAGATCATGGTGTGTTACAATTACTGACTCTATTGATTATTAATGTTATTGATTATTGTTGATTATTGATATTGTGTATTGGTTATTGATTATTGATCTGCATATACTGGAATTATGGTGGGATCATCTTAATTGTGAGTCAAAAGGTTCATCGACCTATTTGCGTCCACTTGTAAGTTTACTTATTGAGGTCAGACGCGCTAACAGTGATGGTAGCAGAGGTGATGGTTAGTCTCCTTAAGAGCCCATCATAGAAACCCAGAGATAGTAACAGAGGTAAATGTTTGTCTCCTAAAGAGCTCACCATAGACGTCCGGTACAGAGAAGATAGGATACTGATGGTTTGTCTCTCTAAGAGATTGTTGTCGGTGTTCCCAGAGATGGTGGTAGCCTGATGATTTGGTCCTTCTAGAGCTCATTATTACTGAGATTTGGATTTTATTTTTCAATGATGCTAATTGGAGAGAAAATGTTTCCCTAAGTCCAGAAATGACCCTCCCAGAAACTCGGATCTTGCTAATGGTTGTTTAAGGATGTTCTCAGCATTCTAGTGACAGTGTGAATGAAGTAGGTTGCGCTTGCACAGCTTATGCAAATCGCAGGTGAACTGTGAAGCTTGTGAGGGTTTAGGAAGTTTGTGTACTCCAAATGAAGTTGTAGAAGGAGTGCACGTACTCCACAGTGTGACAGTAGGGAAGTCGTTGAACTTCACATGTGTGTGGCGCTTTGTGCTCAAAAATTGTCCACGTGGTCGTTGATGTACGGACCCTGCGTGGTCTAAGACTCTGGAGTATATTGAAAAGTGTATTAGAAACTTTGGTTTTATGTTGTAATTTGTCTGGTTTAATAGGTCAATTGGGCGTGGTTGACAAGTCAGAGTGTGAGTCAAAAAGAGCAAAAGAATATTTGGACGGAGATTTGGCGAGTCCTATGTGCACCAGGAGAGACCCACTTATCAGTTGAGAGTAAAATTTGCGGGTCGAATTTTGCTTTCGAATCTGGGAGACTGAGAAATGAGGAGTAGCTGTAAGTGTGGGAAGAGCCATCAGTGAAAAATTCATAAAGGTTCCGAAGCAATTGTGTTACCTCTCCTGTAGTAAACCAGCAGATTTGATTTTTGGTTTTTGATAAGTGCTTGCAATTTTTGCATTAGTTTTGTGTGAATCGAAGTTTGGGAGGACAGGACTTTGCCAGCCGCAGAGCTGCCATTAGAGCCATGCTGGCATAGGTTGATTAGTGAGAAGGGTCGCGCATGAATTGGCAATTGGTTGAGAAAGTAGGTGAAGGGAATTCTGGAATTAAAAGTCCCTTCCTGATTTGATTTTGAATGACAAAAGGTTGCAAAGATTACATTTTTCAAATCTTTAAATAGTGCTTTAAGGGGACATGCATATATTACAATGAGTACAGGCGAGGCTACACTGCCAGAAGGTACACCAGCTTACATTGTAATGTTAGAGAAGGGTGCTGCGTCATGTCTTTGGCTAAAGCAATGGTGCAAAGTGACAGAGAAGGATGGGAACTTAGCATTTCCTACAAATGGGATGTTCATTTTGAGGGTTCTAGAGCATTTAAGGATGGTGATATAAGAATTGAAGCCCCTTCTGAGACCAGCACAGTTTGAGGCATTGGTGATTTGAGAGTTAGTAGCCAGACAGCAACAGCAATAGAAATTCGAGAGGAGGATGAGAAAGGCAGAAAACACTTTAACAGAGGCTAGAAGGGCCAGTGATCAGAGAGTTTGGAGGATGTAGACTTTGCACATAATTAAGTTGTTTCCAACAATTACAGAAGTCCGTCCGAAAGTATGGAGGCTAGAAAGTCTTCAACAGTGGAGGAAGAATCCGATGATGATGAGTTTATTTTACAGTTATTGAGAAATCGCACACCACCACATGCAGCACATGAGAGTGGTCCGAGCACCAGTGCTGATCCCACAGCTCTGACAGAGGTTAATGGTACAATGAGTCTGATGCATGTTAATGCTAGCCTGACCCAGAATGCAATGCAGTTTGGTCTTAATGTGCCTACTACTCCTGTAGTGCAAAAGCAGGTACCACCACCACAGGTTCAGAGAATTTACCCTGATATGCCCATTATGGAAACAACTTCAAACTTAATGGTGCCTACGGAACAGGTTTTCCCGAGACTGATGTTAGTTAAGACTGAACCAACTCCAATTTTACTGCCCCAAGTGCAGCCACAAGTCATGCCAAGATTCATTCCAGTAACAAGGACACAGTCAGACATATCTTCAATGATGAATCAGAACATGGGAGTTACTCTCCCACAGAGCATACGTGCCAGACCAACCCCAGATTCTATATCGTTACCTATTACTGTTGGTCCAGCTGTACCCTTATTTGCACAGAAAAAACCTACTGTAGGTGAGCAGGGTGCCATGTCCCAGAATATGAGGGGAGGTCATAATGAAAATATCCAGGTAGTCTCTCCTGTGGGACAGACCTTTGACGGATCAAGATCATTGTTAGACCTCAGTACATTTGTGTCACTTCCAGATACTATGGTAGAGTCAAACGTTAGCCAGAGTTTGAAATTGTTGACACCGCAGACCCTGAATGCAGTTGCACAGCAAGTGCCACCAGTCCAAGCCAGTAACATTTAGTTTCAAGATTTGACAGCTCAGCAGTTGACTGAATGGTTAGACAAGTTGAATACCCAGCAGAGTGCTCCTAAGGGAGAGGGATGAATTATGCTAGGCTAAACATGGAAGTGGGTGAACTCATTGAGGGAACTGCGGGTGTGAACAGGTTAGAATCCTACACAGAGGCAGAGTTTAGATATTTGTGCCCGAAGAATACGAGGGAAGTGAGCAAAGTGCATCAGAAACTAGCAGACCTAACAGAGAAGTACGGCATACAAATAGAGAAAACAAAGCATTTGAAAAGGAGTTACAGATTAGATTTTGAGGCTAACAATTTTGAACACATGAGATCTGCCGGAATGAAGGCACACCTTAAGGAATTGCTTCAAAATGCTCAGACTTGGGTAGCATTAGACAAGTGGGAAGGCAGATGGGTAAAGAAAAGAGACAAAAACAAAAGGGATTCTGTGGAGCTGACTGCAAATGTGCCACAAGGCCAAGATCCAGTCAAAACTTTACAAATGAGAGAGATTCCAGGGGGGAATTTTATTCATGTCCCTTGGAGCAGAAGTGACATTCTATCATTTACAAATGATTATCCAAAATTGAGAGAGAAGCCAGTAGAGTGATATCAGCAGACAGATAGGTTTATGAAACTTGCAAAGTGCCTGTGGAAGGACTTGAACACGTTACTAGAGATAGTGATTCCAGCTGATATGTGGATAGAGTGTAAGAGGAGTGTAGATTGGCCAAAAAGTGAACCAGAGAGAGACAAGAATACAGATGCACCATCTCCTGAGGTGATGAAATATTATTATAAGGTGATTGAATTTTTGAAAATTAGAATTTCGCCCAAGAATATTGATTGGCAGAGGATTGCCAGGACAGCTCAGGAAGCAAAGGAGTCAATGCATGCGTATTATGAGAGATTGTTATAGGCGTTCAAGCATTATAGTGATACAGAGACAATTGAGGCGAAAGACATGATTCATGTTCTGTTCAGATTTGGGGAAAGGTTGAGACCTGAAACTAGCCAGATGATTAAGAGTCATTTGCTTTGCTGGCAAGCAAAGCCGATTGATGAGGTGTTGCAGTATGCAAAGTACTGCAGTGATGAGATTGAGTTGAAGCAGAGAAAGCTGAAAGAGAAGGCGATGGTGATGCAGTATAAAGCTGCTCAAATGGGAATGCAAGGGGATTTTCCACAACAGTTACCGCAGCAGCAGCAGGGAAACATGATGTTTCAGCCCCAGATGAGAGGTAGAGGTCGTGGAGTTAATGTGAATCGTGGTCCAGACTTGGGTACTGTAGGGGTTCAGAATGATGTGCAGGGAATGAAGAATTTATTGCCATGTCACATTTGCAGAGCTGGGGGACATTGGAAACTGGAGTGTCCGATGATGGTTCGGGAAGGTGTCGTTCAGCACAGTAATGACATCAATTAGTTCCAGAACATGAGAGGGCCGAGAGTGAGAGGTCCTAATCCAAATGTTCAAAATAATGTGAATCAAGTGCTGAATTTTCAGCCCATGCAGCAGGTGCAAATGCCACATGTACAAATGACAGAGTTGCAGCCAATACAACAGCAGGTTTCCTTGGTACCTAGACAGCAAATTCAAATATCTCAAGCCCCAATGGAACAGCAACAGTTGATGCTTTCTCAACAGGTCACAGGTCAGAGGCTTAACCAAAGTAATAACAGTGCACCAATTCCCGTTACACAGTGAGAATGGAATAAATGATGAATGGATGAGCAACAGTTCGGATGAGGAGCCATGTGTGCTTGCAACTTCCTTAGAAGTAGATCAGAGAGGTCCCTATGTGAAGGGAAAGGTTATGGGTCACAGGGTTTCATTCTTGGTTGACACAGGAGCTACACACTCTACAGTGAGAAGTGCAGAAGTTCCAAACTTGCCCCTTTCAGGTAAAGCAGTTCAGATTGTAGGAGTAGTGAATCAGTATTTGACAAACCCAATTACAGAACCAGTTCATGTTAAAATTGGCAACTTTCAGGGATTGCACAAATGTGTAGTCTGTGATTCAAGTCCGGTATCCCTACTGGGAAGAGACTTGCTGTGTAAAGCTAAATGTTTGATTACTTGTTCAAATGATGGAATTGAGATTCAGGTGAATAATGATGATGAAGATGACCAAGCCCCAGAGATAGAAGGTGAAACTACAAATGAGGAGTATTCTCTGATTGAATTTTTCCTGATGTTCACAGTAAAGGATCTTCATCCTGATTTGCAGGGAGCGGTTAAGGAGAAAGTGTGGGATTTGATAGGAAAAGAAGAAGGTCCGATAAAGGGAGTTGAGTATGTTAAAGTTAATGTAAAGCTGAATGCAGTTTTTCCTCAACTTCCACAGTACCACATGGCGCAAGATGGCCATATGGAGGTCGCCCAAATAATTGCAGACTTTGGAAAGCAAGGGGTTTTGAAGGAGGTATTTAGCAGCCCATGCAATTCACCAATAATGGGTTTGCAAAAGCCCTGTGGGAAAGTTTGAATAGTCCAGGATTTGAGAAAAATAAATTAGATTGTGGTCAAATGTTGTCCCATGGTGCCAGATCCAGCTGTGATAATGTTTCAGATTCCCTGTGATGCAGAATGGTTCACTGTCATTGATTTGTCGCAAGCCTTCTTTTCTGTGCCTCTTCATGAGGACAGCCAATTTCCCTTTTGTTTCAAATTTCTAGATCGAGTTTATTGTTGGTGCAGAATTCCTCAAGAGTTTTCAGAGTCACCTTCCATATTCAATCAGATCTTGAAAAAGAATTTGGAGCCAATGGAATTGCCTTTCCAATTGACTTTGGTACAGTACATTGATGACTTGCTGATTGCGTCTAATACAAAAGATGAGTGCAAGTATGATACGCTTGCCTTACTGAACCATTTGAGAAAGAAGGGTCACAAAGTGTCTCCGCTTAAATTGCAATACTGTCAAAAAGACGTGAAATGATTGGGTCTCCAGATTGAGAAAGGATCAAGAAAGATATCCAGAGAAATCATTAAAGACATATTGCAGAAAAGTCCCCCAACCACACAGAGATTTCAGGAAGATTTTAGGGATGGTAGGCCACAGTTGCCAATGGATTCCACATTTTGCAGTCATTTCGAGAAAAATTGCAGGAGCTGACTCATAAGGAAATCACTGATCCCATAGTGTTAGACCGGTTTGGAATGAAAGCGTTCACTGAATTGAGAGAGAGTCTGTGCAAGGCTCCAGCTTTGGTTATGCATGACTACACAAATCCTTTCACATTGTTTTGTCATGAGCTTGTTGCATGTTCTCTGTCTGTCTTGACACAGGTCCATGGAGATGTAAACCTCCCAGTAGCATATTTTTCAGCTACTTTGGGCCCAGTTGCAGCAGCCTTCCCAGGTTGTTTGCGCGCACTTGCAGTGGTTGGTCAAAGCCTTACACAGTGTAAAGGAATTGTAATGGGACATCCCCTGACTATAATGGTCCCTCACTCTATTGAGATTCGACTTACAAAGACGAAAACCCAATATTTGACTGGTGCGAGGTTGACCACATATGAAACGAGTATTCTAGATTCACCAAATGTGTCATTGAAAAAATGTACAGTGCTGAACCCTGCAACTTTACTTCCCAATGAAAATGTTAAACATGAGAAATTGGAAGACGTTGAGCATGATTGTCTTGAAGTAACTGACTTGTGCACAAAACCGAGACCTGACATTAGAGATACCCAATTGGAAGAGAATGACCAAATTATCTTTGTTGATGGTTCCGGGCTGAGAGACAATGCAGGGACACTGAGAGCTGGATATGCCCTGTGCACAATTACTGGTATTTCGGAAGCTTCCTGGCTTCGAGGAGTGTATTCTGCCCAAGTAGCGGAACTGGTAGCCCTTACTAGAGCGTGCCAGGTTTCTGCTCAGCTGAAAGTTACAGTCTATACGGATAGCCAGTATGGATTTGGAATAGTCCATAATTTTGGACAGTTGTGGTCACAGAGAGGTTTCATGACCTCTTCTGGTTCACCAGTGAGAAATGGTGAAAGGATTAACGGACTATTACATGCTATTCAAATGTCTGAAAACATTGCTGTGGTGAAATGCAGTGCACATCTGAAGTCGCAGGACTTTGTATCATTGGGAAATAGATTTGCAGATCAAGTCGCAAGGTTTTGCGCATTGAACTGTATATCGTTCAAAGATAAGTGGGAACTGTTATCCGAAGAAGACAAAACATGTCTAAGTTTTGCATTGAAAGTAATTGCCACCTTGAAGGAATGAAAATGTTGCAGAATAATGCTGACAGGGAGGAAAAATGTTCATGGAGCAAAAATAAATGTGTGCAAAGACAAGATGAATTGTGGGTTTCAGGAGAAGGTCAATTGGTTTAGCCACATAGTCAGTTGTCTCAAATGGCTATGTATTATCATGGTCAAGCACATGTTGGGAGGGATGCAATGATTCATTTGTTCAAACGTGATTGGTTCAACCCAAGGTTTAGACAGGTTCCTGAAGCAGTTTGCCATTGTTGTGTCATTTGCCAACCACTGAACGTGAGGAAAGGGACAGTGGTTGATTTGAGCCACATTGGAAGAGCAGGCGGTCCATTCAGCAAAATGCAGATGGATTTTATTGAGATGCCTGTGTGTGGAAGTTTGAGATATGTGTTGGTGATTGTTTGCATTTTTAGTCATTGGATTGAAGCTTACCCCACATGAAGAAATTATAGTATCACATTAGCGAAACTACTGCTTAGGGAACTGATACCGCGTATCAGGTCTCTTTAGAATCAGATAGGGGAGGTCACTTCAACAATGAAGTACTTAAATAACTGTGTGCAGCTTTGAACTTTGAGCAAAAGTTGCATTGCAGTTACTGCCCTGAAACATCAGGGCTAGTGGAACAGATGAATGGTACACTTAAGTCAAGAGTTGCAAAGATGTGTGCGTCCACAAATTTGAAATGGCATGACGCATTGCCTTTAGTTTTGATGTCAATGAGAAATACATCCGACAGGAAGACAGGATTGTCGTCGCATGAAATCCTTATGGGCCGAGCCATGAGGTTGCCAGCGGTGCCTGAAAATGCACTTGTCAACATTACAGATGATATGGTGTTGAACTACTGCAAAGGTCTGGTTGATGTGGTTCGCTCTTTCTCTCAGCAGGTGGAAACCAACACACTGCCACCAATCCATGACCCAGGGCACAACCTGAAAGCCGAAGACTGGGTTGTGGTCCGGAAACACGTGAGGAAAACGTGTTTGGAGCCTCATTGGAAAGGACCGTTCCAGGTAGTTCTGACAACTACCACATCTGTTAAGTGCGCTGGAATTCTGAATTGGATCCATGCCAGTCACAGGAAGAAAGTGGCATGTCCACTGGATCATGAGGAAGAAGAGTTGTTGAGAGTACCAACAACAGCGAAACAAGTCTCAGGGCTGAAGGAGAACAAAGAGGAACTGAGTCCAGATCTGAGCCCATTGAGGACGGTTCAGTCACTCCTGTGAGAGACGAAGGAGAAGACCTCCAGGACGGTGACAGAGAGCCTATCTCAATTGAGGCAGCAGAAGAGCCTGGTCAGAGGATGGCTTTCCCAGAAGCAGATGATCTTGAGAGACAAACAGAGCAATTGCCAGACCCAGTGGGGAGAGCAGTTGAGGTGGGTCAAAGTCACTGTGATCTCACTCCTCCTGAACCTTTTGCAGGTCCGTCAAGAGAAAACACAGCAGAACAAGGGGACGTTTCAAGCTCGTCTCTGAAGAAAACACTGACAAAAGGTCCACTGAAAGGAGATAAGTTGCCGGAGTCACAAGGAAAGGGAAAGGAAGGTGAGACAACAATCGATGAAGAAATAAATACAAGGAGAGAGGATCTAAGTGAAAGAGAATTGAATGGCGATCAAAAGTTGAAGAGAAAGAGAGTAACAAGTCGAAGATTCTCAGGTCCTGAATAGGCATATGCAACTACAAGTGAATGGCAGCGGGAATTTTTGTCTTTTTGTTTTGATAGAGGCATTCCGGGTCAGTATTTTGGCACTGGAAGGAAGCTGATGAACTAAACTGTTGAAACAATCCGAGGGAACATTTTTTGGGAAAGAGACTGTTGAAAGTAACTGGAAGAGACATTTAAAACTTGATTTGACTTTTGAAACCTGATTTTGACAAGCTGCTTATCAATTTTGGCAAGGGATCCTGGAAGTGAGACTAAAAGCTGTAAATAAATGCTGAAAGAAGAGTTGTTTGTTTTTGATTTTTGCTGCAGTTTTTCTTAAAAAAATTCTGCTCTCTGATTCTTTAAAGATCATGAGTAACATTAGCCCGCAGGTTAGGAATACTAGGTTCTGTCCATACATGAGTATTGATTTGGCGATTATGTGTGGGATATTGTTTGTGGTGTTGATTGTGGGTTTCTCTGTTCTTCATAAGAGTGAAGCCAATCATACTACTGCTTTTGAGGCAACTACTGCACTAACAGAAATAGAGAGTTTCAAGTTAGATGGGAAGTATTTGCATGGGAATCCTAATGCGCAAGGAGAACTTTCTTCTAATGTCTTCTATCGCTTGTTGAGTGAGTATGTTGAGACAATGGATGCGAGGAATTATTATTTGTGTACGCAGATTCCTTCATCAGTTGAGGAAGGAGTTCCATACCATATTCTGCCTTTAACATATGGAATAGGCTGTAGTCTGCTACTAACAAGATTTTATAACCAGGAGTACATCCAATACTTTTACTCGAATTATGATGTTGTGTTTTTGTTTGTCCCTATAATTAGGTATTTGAGTAGAGTAGCTACGGATAATGTAATGTATTAGTTAAAGATTGCATTCAACCTACATTGATGTTTGGTACAGCTTATGCTCACAGAAATAATTGAACATGCTTGCTTACACCTTTAGAGAAAAGCTTCTTAGATCACACAGATGACAAGAGGCATTGAAGGGGAAGTTCGAAAAAGGCTTAGAGAAAAGGACTTACAGGAATGAATATGCTTATAGTGCAATTAAAACGCAAGGGAAATCAGCTGTTGATGCGCAACACATAGGGAAACTTTGTATATGTAGGCCTAAATCACGCAATGACACTTTATTTGTGGGAACAAGAGAATATAGACATGTGTTTTTGGTTCAGGGTAAATGAACGTTTATGTTGACTGGACAGGACCCAGCTATTGCTGGGATTTATTACATCTGCGGTCTTAATGCTTCTTGTCGTTTTCCAAGAGGATGGTATGGGACATGTTACTTGGGGATAGTTTTCACAAAGATTTATCAAATTAATGATTTGAAGAAGTTTCCGAAAGTGACTGAATTACATCATATGAGACAGGGGAGGGGAACTCCTTCTGGTATAGTGGGAGATATATTTGGAACAATGATTCCTTCAGTAGGAGTCATTCTGAATTCGATAAAGATTCGAAAGTTGTCTACTATTGTGGATAAAATGATGACACATGTTTCAGGAGCCATACTCCTGATAGATACTGAGTTAGCTGCTGAAAAGAGCTATGACTCTTCAGAATCATCTTGCTTTAGACATTCTTTTAGCGCAGGATGACAGAGTTTGTAGAATGATTAATTCTAGGCATTGTTGCTCATATATTTATTGAATAATTAAATAAATTAGAGACTTAATTAATAATCTGACTAATGAAAGTGCTGTTTTGAAGGAATTGAAGGAACCAGGTGTTTGGGAAAAGATTGGCAAAGGTTTTGCTTCAGTGGGAAATTAGCTCAGCAACATTTGGAATGGGATTCTATTGAAAATCTCACAGGGGTTATTTATTTTTGTGGTTTGCCTAATTGGAATATGGGTAATGTGTAAATTATGCAAAAAGATTAAATTGAAAAGGTCAAAGATGGATCAGAGGAGGGAAGAAAAGAAAAGGGAAAAATTGTACAGGGAAAATTCAAAAAGGGAACAAATGTATGAACGGATTGAATTGACAGAATTCTAGCTGATGCAAAAATTTGTGAGTGAAAGTTAGTGTGATGACACATTTAGTCATCAGAGGAGGGAGTGCTAGCGCAGGTGTTTTAATAAAAATTATTAATGAGTGTTCATGTATTCTGAGTAAAGGGCTTTGTGTAGAAAATATAATAACGTAGAAAATAATGCACACATTTGAAAATGTGATTACGATGAGTGGCCGACAATGTTCACGCAGAGTACTTATTGATAATCTAATGCTGTGAAATGTGGAGCATATGTTTTACTAAAGTAGTAATATGTCATATTAAAGGATATGCATTATGTATTAGATTTATTAGTTGTAGGCCTTAACTTAGCGAAGGTCTTGGCCTACTTGCCGGGCCTCATGTCAAGCTGTATTTCTTAACGTTTATTAAATGGCTGTCCTAGAGAGTTAAACTGATTTTCCATTGTATTGCGTAAATGTGCTCATAGCTGAGAATCTTTTCTCATGAGAACCGATTGCTAGAAGATGCTGTTCTTGCTAAATGTAGCATTATGTGTGTGATGTGTGTAAGACTGACTTTCTTGGGAGGACAACAATAGAGAAACTTACTGGATTAGAAGCTGCAACAATATTGTTACCTGATGAACCGGATGATGAGAACATTGCAGTAAAAAACAATCAGCGACGTGAACAGAGTAGTGGTAGAATTCAGAGATTTTGAGTTTTCGTTTTATTGGACAAATTGTAAACATGTGATCCCTTGATCAATAGGGATTTGGGAAGTAGTTTGACGGAATTTAACTCACCGAGAGGGGAGACCCCATTCTTGCCCATTTTCCGTCTTGACAAGAGACATGCCTAACTTTGTTGCTTAAAGACTTTGGGGGTCATTACAACATTGGCAGTAAAAGCCACGTACCACCGTGCAGAAGACCGCCAACACACCGCTGCGGCCGCGGAATTCCGCCACAGCTATTATGACCCACAGCTCGGAATCCGCCAAAATTCAGACACCCACACAAGTCCGCCACACCAAAGGTCACTGATAAACTGGCGAAAACAAATCCTCCACCGTCACGCCAACAGAAATATGCGAACACTATCATGACCCACGAAGCCACGCTCAAAATACACACACATATACAAAACACTAACACATTGGACAATTTGAAATGCACACACCTGATACACATACACACACCACTCCCACACACCCAATACAATATAAAACACACACCCACATCACCCACAAACCCTTACGACCACAAATCACGAACTCAGGGTCATGGTGGAGGAAATCGTCCGGCTAGAACAGAAGCTATTCAGATCAAAGTTGCAGAACACCTCAATTGCAAGGAAGATGGAGCTATGGCGATGTATAGTGGACAGGGTAAACGCAGTGGGACAGCACCCAAGAAATCGGGAGGACATCAGGAAGAGGTGGAACGACCTACGGGGGAAGGTGCGTTCCGTGGTCTCCAGACACCACCTGGCGGTTCAGCTGACTGGCGGCGGACCCCCACCTCCTTCCCCACAACTAACAACATGGGAGGAGCAGGTCTTGGCTATACTGCATCCTGAGGGCCTCGCAGGAGTAGGTGGAGGAATGGACTCTTGTAAGTCAAATCTTAACTACTTCAACCCCCACTCTACCTGCATGCTATCACATACCCCCACACTCGCCCTCACCCCATCACTCCAACTCCTTACACATGTCCCACTAACACAAACCACACCTCCCAATCCCAAGCCCTGCATGCAACACCAAAGCATGGACACCTATCACCAAGGCATGGCCACTGCACATACCCATACACCCCCCTAAACCATTATCACACAAGGTCCCACACAAGAATGCAAGCACTGGGGCACAGGGTCACCTACCCATTGCACACCATGACACACACAGATGCTAATAATCATGCTTTTATACCCCTGCAGGACCCCTACCCAACGTCACTGAACAGGAGGGTCCACACATGTCCACACCACCAACAGAAGAGGCCCACAGTGATGATAGCACCTCTGTCCAACTGGATATAGATGACCAGCCCGGCCCATCGGGGACCTCGGGACAGTCGGTTCCCCACACCCAGTCACAGGCCACTACATAGCTTCCCCCCTCTGGAAACACCAGCACAGCACCCACCCAGCGGGCCCATACCTCTGTCCCCAGGACACGTCAATCAGCTGTGTGTCCACCACTACAGGGAACCCAGGCTAACCCACCACCCCAACAACAACAGGGACCTGGGGGCAGTGGTATTGGGCACACAGTCCAGGGGACGGAGGCCCAGGAACACAGGGGAACTGGGAGGGCTGCTGTGTGACACGGGCGGACAGGCCCAGGGAACCCACTCTCCACGAGGCCCTCTCCTCCATCATGGGAGCCTACCACCACTCCCAGGAGACAATGGCAACAGTACTGGCCAAGTTTCAGGAGACCCAGCATCTGCAGGAGGAACAGTATATGGGCTTCAGGGAGGAACTCAGACCATCAACTCCACCCTGGGCACCATCGTAGGGGTGCTGAAGGAAGTACTCAGCACCAGGAGGGACACTGTGGCACTACAAGGGGCCCCTGACACTAACCTGGGCGATGAACTGCCCACCACCTCCGCCGGCGCTAGTGGACAGGAGGCACCGCCACAGGACCACCACACCAGCACCCCACCCCCTGCAGACGGAGAACCACCTCGCAAACGGTCACTGAGATCCAGGACAAAGACAGAGAACGATGCCAAGACCCACGCCAAGAAATGAGACCACCCTGATTGTCATCCTACTGTCCCACTTTGTCACCCTGTCCATCCTTAAACTGCCCCAGCTCCACTTCCTATGCCCATTTGGGCAATGCACCTGTGAGACTAATAGACTGGACTCTGCCATGGACATTCCTCCGCCATCACCCCTCACCATTTTATAACCCCCTCCAATATTGAGCACTTAAATAAACACCCTTAAAGCACAAAACAATCTGGAGTCTGTCTGTGATTTTGGAATACTGTATTAGCAATAACTGTGCAAAAAAAGCTTTTTCATTGGTAATGGCAACATACCTATGTCACACAGCTCTAGTCCATGAGGAATCAAAGCAGATGTCACACAGTGGGACCCACATCTGTGAAATCGTAAGGGAAAGTGACAACTCAGTGACCATACACTGGGTGAAAACGACAGACAGTAGAGAGGTAGTAGTGTTTAAGTACATGTAGTAGGGAGGTTTGTATTCTTACCTGTGTCTCAATGGAAATATTGCTGGATCACTGAGTCCCTGTTGTCCATGTCTTCTTCCTCTGCTTCCTCGTCTTCACTGTCCACAGGCTCCACAGCTGCAACAAAACCGCCATCTGGACCATCCTCCTGCAGAAAAGACACCTGTCGTCGCAAAGCCAAGTTGTGAAACATACAGCAGGCCACGATGATCTGGCACACCTTCTTTGGTGAGTAGAATAGGGAACCACCTGTCATATGGCGGCACCTGAACCTGGCCTTCAGGAGGCCGAAGGTCCACTCGATCACCCTCCGAGTTCGCCCGTGGGCCTCATTGTAGCGTTCCTCTACCCTTGTCCTGGTATTCCTCACTGGGGTCAGTAGCCATGACAGGTTGGGGTAACCAGAGTCACCTGCAAATGGCGAGGGAGAACTGTTAGACACACACACTAACCTGGAGGGATATCCCCAGACTCACACAACCATTCCCACTGACTAGCTTCCAGGTGCTCACCTAATAGCCACACACGGTGCCTCTGGAGTTGACCCATCACATAAGGGATGCTGCTATTCCGCAGGATGTAAGCGTCATGCACTGAGCCAGGGAACATGACATTCACATGGGAGATGTACTGGTCTGCCAAACATACCATCTGTACATTCATCGAATGATAACTCTTCCGGTTTCTGTACACCTGTTCACTCCTGTGGGGGGGTACCAAAGCCACATGTATCCCATCAATGGCACCTATGATGTTGGGGATATGTCCCAGGGCATAGAAATCACCTTTCACTGTAGGCAAATCCTCCACCTGAGGGAAAACGATGTAGCTCCGCATGTGTTTCAGCAGGGCAGACAACACTCTGGACAACACGTTGGAGAACATAGGCTGGGACATCCTTGATGCTATGGCCACTGTTGTTTGAAATGACCCACTTGCAAGGAAATGGAGCACTGACAGGACCTGCACTTGAGGAGGGATTCCTGTGGGATGGCGGATAGCTGACATCAGGTCTGGCTCCAGCTGGGTACACAGTTCCTGGATTGTGGCAAGTTCAAGCCTGTATGTGATTATCACATGTCTTTCCTCCATTGTCGACAGGTCCACCAATGGTCGGTACAACGGAGGATGCCGCCATCTCCTCACATGTCCCAGCGGACGGTGCCTATGAAGGACAACAGCGAGCACAGAGTCAAACAACTCAGAGGTACGTACCCACAGCTTACACAGAACACCATTTATAATCAAAAAGTGGCCTGTATGTGTGTTGAGTCTAGGCCTAGGTATGTGTGACGCAGTTGAAAATGAAGCCATGTGGGCCCCTGAAATGGCGGCTACCTGACCTCTAAAGTGGGACAATGGGATGTGAGGTAACTGCTCTGGCGTTGTACACCGTCGAAGACCGCGCCGCAATGCTGCATTGGTTAACATTGGACCCTATGGGTCCCAAGAGCCAATGACGATGTACGCTGGCGGTGACGGTACGCACCGCCGCGGACGTGACCGCCATTTTCTACCTGTACAATCACTCGATACCTGATATTCGACAGGAGAGGACCTACACTGCAAGTGCTGCTGTGACCTCGGTCTGGAAGAGACAATGGCTCGAGTGTCTGGGGAAAGGTCCCTGCCTTCACATCGGAGGAGTTGGAGAAACTCGTGGACGGGGTCCTGCCCCAGTACATGCTACTCTACGGTCCTCCAGACAAACCGGTAAGTACACTGGGAGCATGCGGTATGGGCTATGCCTGTGTGGAGAGGGGTGGTTGTAAGAAGGAAGGGGGGAGAGTGCGGCGTGTGTAAAACAACGGTGAGTGCATGTGCCACATGGCAAAGGTAGGGATGGGGGCCAATCACTTTGATGGTGCAGTTGGTAATAACTTTCTCTTCCCCCTGCACAAATCATGTAGGTCAGTGCCCCGCAGAAAAAACATATTTGGCGTGCCATCGCCAAGGACGTCCGGACCCTGGGGGTCTACCACATACGGAGCACCCACTGCTGGAAAAGATGGGAGGACATTCGCCACTGGAGCAAGAAGACGGCGGAGGCTCAGCTGGGGATGGCCTCCAAACGTGGGAGGGGTGCCTGTCGCACCATGACCCCCCTGATGTTCAGGATCCTGGCGGTGGCGTACCCGGAGTTGGTTGGGCGCTTGAGGGCATCACAGCAGCCACAAGGGGGACAGTACACTCGCATTCTGCTGATTTTGCGCGCAGTGGAGGGGTCTGGGTGGGGGAGGTGGGCTGTGGGTTTCCCTAGGCCAGGGCGAGTTCCGTAGGCAAGGTCCCTCCGTAAGGCAGGCCATGTGGCACCCCACCCCACCTCTGTAGAGTGCCCAGTACACCTAGTCATGCCCCTGTGTCATCCATGTGTGCAGATGTCGTCCATAGCCTTGTAGGCCATTTCCCAAGAATTGAACAGTGGAGCCCAAGAGCGCGGCGTAGTGCAGGGGGCTTCTGTGTCTGTCATGTCTGGTAGCGGTAATGCATGCACTCAACATGCCTTTCTTCTGTCGTCTACCCCTTTTTGTGGTTTCCCTGTTCTTGTGTGCATTAGCATCATCAGGCAGAGGAGCAGTGGCACTGGAGCACCAGGGGGCTGCATCCCACGTGGCCATGGAGGGCCATACTACGGAATCGGACTTCACCAGTGGGACGGAGGACGGAGGACGAGGGGAGCTCCACAGCAGGGACAGGAGCTGAGACCAGTGACACGGACTCGCCCTCTGATGGGAGCTCCCTTGTGGTGGCGGCAACATCTGTGCCACCTCCATCTACAGGTACAGCCGCCACCCCCCTTCAAGCACCGCCCTCCCAGCAGCCCCTCAGCCTTCGCCCCGTGCCCGCTCACCCGGGAGGGTGGGCATCACCTTCGCCCCAGGCACCTCAGGCCCTGCCCCAGTCACCCTCTGCTGCCCTCAGTGAGGAGGCCATTGACCTCCTCAGGTCCCTCACTGTTGGGCAGTCTACCATTTTGAATGCCATCCAGGGTGTAGAAAGGCAGTTGCAATAAACAAATGCATTCCTGGAGGGCATTCATTCTGGTCAGGCGGCCCTTCAGCGAGCTTTTCAGACTCTGGCCTCAGCACTGATGGCAGCCATTGTCCCTGTCTCTAGCCTCCCCCCTCAAACTTCCTCCACCCCGACCCAATCCCCTGTACCTCAGCCTATCCCAAACACAACTACAGACCAGCATGCACACACGTCAACACACAAGGGAAGCTCAGGCAAACATAAGCACCACACATCCCACAGGCACTCACGAAAGCATCACACACATGCAGACATAGCAACATCCACTGCCTCCTCCTCGTCTCCCTCCTCCCTCCCTGTCTCGTCTACACTCACACCTGAATGCACTACCTCTACAGCCACTACGTCCCTCTCCAGCACACCCACCACCACACCCCGCTCACGTGCAGTCACCACCCCCACTACCATTCACACGTCCCCTGTTTCCTCTCCCAATGTGTCTGTGACGCCCCCTCCGAAGATACACAAATGCAGGAACACCCACCCAACAGCCATCCTTCTCACGACAGCCTCCAGCGGATGCACCTTCACCCAAAGTCACCAAACGAACACCTCCTACAACCACAACCTCTTCCTCCACTCCCAAACCCCCTCTAGCTACCCGTCCCAGTGTGTCCAAAACACTTTTCCTGTCCAACCTTGACCTCTTTCCCACACCTACCCCACCCCGCCCGTCTCATAGGTCCCAAACTAGCACCTCAGCCACAACATCTCGGGACCAGTGGTGCCTGTAGTCACCGGAATATGGAGTGCACCGGCCACCAGGGCAGCCAGTGTGGCACGGAGCCAAGGCACAGACAGTCCCACCTGTGAAGCATCAGAAGTTGGCCAGTGCCCGGCGGGAGAGGGAGAAGACTCCAGCAACCAAAGCCGCTCCCAGGGGTACAGGTGGGAGTGTGGAGTCAGCTGCGACAGCTTCCAAGGTGGGGAAGGGGCACAAGAAGGTCAGCAAGTCTGGGAAGAGCAGCACGGCGGAGAAGACCGCCATCATCCCAGCTGCCCAGGAGGCCACCGCCAGCACCAGCCCAGCTGCCCAGGATGCCACCGCCAGCATCAGCCCAGCTTCCCAGTAGGCCACCGCCAGCACAAGCCCAGCTGCTCAGGAGGCCACCGCCAGCACCAGCCCAGCTGCCCAGGAGGCCACCGCCAGCACAAGCCCAGCTGCCCAGGAGGCCAGCACCAGCCCAGCTGCCCAGGAGGCCACCGCCAGCACAAGCCCCGCTGGGCCATGAAGGACTGCCAGCAAAAGCCCCGCTGGTCCATGAAGGACCCCCAGCACAAGCCCCGCTGGGCCTTGAAGGACCGCCAGCAAAAGCCCTGCTGGGCCAAGAAAAACCGCCAGCAAAAGCCCCGCTGGGCCATGAAGGTCCGCCAGCAGCTGCAATGGAGACCGCCGTCTCAAGCATCGCTGAACAGGGCACCGCCGTCTCAAGCACCGCTGAACACGGCAGCGCCATCTCAAGCACTGCTGGGCCATGAAGGACCGCCAGCAAAAGCCCCGCTGGGCCATGAAGGACCGCCAGCAAAAGCCCCGCTGGGCCATGAAGGTCCGCCAGCAGCTGAGTCACTGCAATGGAGACCGCCGCCTCAAGCACCGCTGAACAGGGCACCGCCGCCTCAAGCACAGCTGAACAGGGCACCGCCATCTCAAGCACCACTGAACAGGGCACCGCCATCTCAAGCACCGCTGAACAGAGCACCGCTGTCTCAAGCACCGCTGAACAGGGCACCGCCGTCTCATGCACCGCTGGCCCATGAGCGCCAAGGGCACTTACGCTACTGAGTCTGTCACGGGCAGAATGAAGCACTCTGGGCACCATGCCCCCTCCAGAACCAGTGGAGAGATCCATCCACTACCTCTGTCCTTAGCAGGATGAAGCACTCTGGTCACCATGCCCCCTCCAGAACCAGTGGAGAGATCCATCCACTACCTCTGTCCTTAGCAGGATGAAGCACTCTGGGCACCATGCACCCTCCAGAACCATTGGAGAGATCCATCCACTACCTCTGTCCTTAGCAGGATGAAGCACTCTGGGCACAATGCCCCCTCCAGAACCAGTGGAGAGATCCATCCACTACCTCTGTCCTTTGCAGGATGAAGCACTCTGGGCACCATGCCCCCTCCAGAACCAGTGGAGAGATCCATCAACTACCTCTGTCCTTAGCAGGATGAAGCGTTCTGGGCACAATGCCCCTTCCATAAACCAGTGGTGACTGTTATCCACTTGAGAGACTGTGGCTTTGCACTCCCCAGGATGGAACTGTGGGCACCCCACCCACTGTATAGACTTGAGAGACTGTGGCTTTGCACTCCCCAAGATGGAACAGTGGGCAAGCTACCCACTGTATAGACTTGAGAGACTGTGGCTTTGCACTTCCCAGGATGGAACAGTGGGCAAACCACCCACTGTATAGACTTGAGAGACTGTGGCTTTGCACTCCCCAGGATGGAACAGTGGGCAAACCACCCACTGTATAGACTTGAGAGACTGTGGCTTTGCACTCCCCAGGATGGAACAGTGGGCAAGCCACCCACTGTATAGACTTGAGAGACTGTGGCTTTGCACTCCCTAGGATGGAACAGTGGGCAAGCCACCCACTGTATAGACTTGAGACACTGTGGCTTTGCACTCCCCAGGATGGAACAGTGGGCAACCCACCCACTGTAGAGACTTGAGACACTGTGGCTTTGCACTCCCCAGGATTGTACAGTGGGCATGTGGCCTCCTCGTGGATTTGGCGTCGTGCACTCAACCGGCTGAGGTGCCCCCCTTTCCCTCCCCCTGAGGTGCCTGTTTTGTTGCTCTCTGATGCCCCTGCAGTGTTCTCTCTGTCATGGCCGGGGATCTTGTGTGGGCCTTGCCCATACCGTGTGGTCCCAGTGTTCCAGTGACTTAATTGGAGCACTACCTAGACTACTATGCTTGGTATATATTTTGTAAATGGTGTATATGTATATTTTTGCCTACTTGATTTTAATATATTACAATGGTTACACTCATTTTCTATTGTCTTTGCATTCTTCCGGGGAGGGGTTGGGGGGTGTAACTGTGATGTATCAATATGCATTAGTGTGTGTGTTGTAGTGGGTGAGGGTGGGGGTGTTGCGTGTGTGTGTCCCTGTATTTCCCCCCCCCCCTGTGTCGTAGGTGCAGTACTCACTGTGGTCTTCGCTGCCGGCGTTCGTGCTCCTGGTAGAGGAGCAGGAAGACTATCGCAGGGCGAATTTGGAGTTCCGGGTCCATGGTGTCCTCGTTCCTTGTGGGGTGTGTAGAGGTGAGTGTTTTCCCTTTGGAATTCCTGTTTCCGCCGTGTTTTTATCCGCGGTGAATCCACCCCGGAAAAGGTGGTGGATTGGTGGGTTGTAATAGTGTGGGCAGTACATTGTCTCCCGCCTGTTTGTTGGCGGTGACCACCGCGCTGTTTGTTTGTTCCGCCGTGGCGGTCGGAGTGTTAAAGTGGCTGTCTTTGTTGGCGGTTTCCGCCACGGTCGTAATTGAAATTTTTTTACCGCCGGCCTGTTGGCGGACTTACCGCCACTTTAACACCATCCGCCAGGGTTGTAATGACCACCTTTGTGTTTTCTGAACTTTGATGCTGATCCTGATGCCTTGCTGATCGACTGATGTCCTGATGACAAAGACTATGTTGTCTTGCCAATCCAATTGAGGAGATGTATTAATTGTACCCATCTGTCTGTTATGCATATTTGCTTTCACTTTCTAGGTACCAACCGCACTGTTTTGAAAAAGCTATAGTTAGATGTTTTTCAAAATTTGTGTTACTAAATTGTTTTGCATGAAGCTCAACATACTGATGCTAATCTGGTATTATTTAAAGATCCTCACTAATGAAAATCTACTAATAAGGAATGATTATTGATACGTTTCTTGGCTGAAGCTACCTGTATGTGATCTTGTAACAAAATTGTTCTTGTTATTAATTTGCACTGTAACCTTACAATGTGTAATAGTTCAAGCTTTGATTAGATTAAGTTTTTTTCCGTCGCTTTGGACAGCCAGTGTTGTTTCTGTATGTGTATCATTTGATTTCGAGATTAAAATACATGTCTTTAGCATTGTTAATATAGGGAACTAAATAGCCTAACTTTTACTAAAGGTGTGGTTATACATGGCTGAAAGGGCATGGTGTGTGACAATTACTGACTCTATTGATTATTAATGTTATTGATTATTGTTGATTATTGATATTGTGTACTGGTTATTGATTATTGATCTCCGTGTACTGGAATTATGATGGGATCATCTTAGTTGCAAGTCAAAAGGTTCATTGACCTATTTGCTTCCCCTTGTAAGTTTACTTATTAAGGTCAGACGTGCTAACAATACTTAACACCTCTTTCACACTTGTATCGTACTTTCGTTTGATTTTCTGTGCATTCAGCTGTATAAGACAATAGGTCTTTGATTCTCAGAGTATAATTGATACATTTGGCATCACATCTTCTATAAATTGTATGCTTATCTTCTATAAATGTTATGCTTTGTGTGAATCAGACATATCAGCCAACTCCACAAGACCTCAAAATTCGGTTATGCCTTTAGAAAGTTCTTCCATATTCTAAACCATTATATCCAGCAGCAAAATGTGAACTGCATTTTCTTATTAACTGGAATTAATACCTAGCGGGTTAGGTATCTTAAAATGTACATCTCCGCTGTAGTCAGAATTGGTCTAAATATGACTAAACACCTTCTATAAATAAAAGTCTAACTCAATGTTAGTAAATTAAACCCTTACAGTCAAGCCAATGGCAGTTCTGCAGTTTGTGCATTTGTACTATATATTTTCTAAAAATGCATATTTATTAAGGGTGTTAGTTAATCCACCTAATTAATTCTGGATGAAATGTAAATCAAGCTATTGCGATTTGGGAAATTTGCATTAAACTTGTTATGTGAAATTCCTAAAATGTTGCCATTAAGCCATGGTACGTAATTACATGAAAATTGCAGTAAATATTTATGAGGCTTTGTCACTTTTTTATGCAAAATGTGCCCTCATGTCAAAAACTGATGCTTGGCCGCATTTTGTGCTAAACTATAGCACAACATGATGGATTTACATTTTGCATACGTTTGCTGCAATTATACCTAATTACGTGAAGGCAAATTACACAAATTTCGCACACCGATACATCTACTATGGTATTGTCATATACTATTGAAGCTCCAATACCTTAGTTTGAACTAGTAAATTAGTAAACCTCTCTATAATGCTAATCAGTCAAACGGGGTTTGTTTACTAAAGCAATCATCTGTCTCTGCTGCCTTCATGTGGCTTGCACCTGCATAAAAATAGAAGTGGGATTATCACAAGCCTGCTATGCTATTCCAGCAATCATCGGCCCCAATTTTAAGAAGCCATTGTACTATTCTACAATTACCCATAGTGTCCTGCAAATAAAACTATGCAGTTTACTTGCTTTATCAAAGTACAGATTACAATGACTATCATCATTTATTTCAGTTATCGATAACATCTGTGCATTCTATGAAAGGTTACATGATAATTCAATTTTATCTTATTTTGCCATTTTCATGAGTAAAATATCTTACAGTGGACATTAAAAAAATAGAAAAAATCAGACTAAATATTGGAAGACGTCTAATGGGGCAAATTATTTTTTTATTTTAAATATGCCTTCGGTAATGGTGAATTTCAGCTAATAGGATTAAAAATGTTCCTAGAGCTTTCGTGAATCTCAAAAAACCTCTAGGAATGATCTGAAGTAAGTTGCCCTCAAGTACGAAATAGAGGGTCTTAATTGTACTTCGTAGTCTATCCATGCTCAGAACTGAAGCCCTTTGATTGAACTTTATTTTGGAAAGTCTATTGATAATTGACTATTTGATGCACCTGCTTAGCTAGAAAACGATTTGGTGTGTTTTAGGGAAGCAGCCTAACTGGTCTGTTAACTGGCATGGTGGTGAACCATCACTTTGTAGATTTTTATCTTGTAATCTGAATTTAGTTATACATTTCTTTGCCTGGTGATTTCTTTACCATATTGGCACTATCCTGTTAAGATACGAATTGCACATGGTCTGATGACATAATAGGTTGGGAGTTAAAAGAAAAACTTTTAATGACGAATAAAGTTATGTTACTCTTGAACTATTCCATTACACAAAAACGCCAATGAGATGTTGGAACATGATGTCTATGCTTTTGCGTTGACCTTACGCTGTGTGTTGCTGTGTGGTAAAGAATTGTTCGAAGAAACTTTGGGGCATATTTATACTCTGTTTGAGCCGAAACTGCATCGTTTTTTTTTACGCAAATCAGACGCAAAACTAACTCCATATTTATACTTTGGCGTTAGACCCGTCTAGCGCCAAAGATCTTGGAGTTTGCTTCATTTTTTAGTGTGGACACCTTCCTTGCGTTAATGATATGCAAGGTAGGCGTTCCCGTCTAAAAAATGACTCCGAGGCATGTGCGCCGTATTTACACTCCCGGGCAAAAATGACGCCCGGGAGTGGGCGGGTCAAAAAAAATGACGTCCAGCCGCTTTAGCGTCATTTTTTAACACCTGGTCAGGGCAGGCGTTAAGGGACCTGTGGGCTCGGAAGGAGCCCAGAGGTGCCCTCCCATGCCCCCAGGGACACCCCCTGCCACCCTTGCCCACCCCAGGAGGACACCCAAGGATGGAGGGACCCATCCCCGGGAACTTAAGGTAAGTTCAGGTAAGTATTATTATTATTTTTTTTTGGGTAGCATGGGGGGCCTGATTTGTGCCCCCCTACATGCCACTATGCCCAATGACCATGCCCAGGGGACATAAGTCCCCTGGGCATGGCCATTGGGCAAGGGGGAATGACTCCTGTCTTTGCTAAGACAGGAGTCATTTCAATGGGGGTTGGGAGTCTAAAAAAATGGCGCTAATCGGGTTGAGGCGAAAGTTTTGCCTCAGCCTGACTTGCCCCATTTTTTGGCGCCCAAGCTCCATTTTCCCCTACGCCTGCGCTGCCTGGTGTAAGTCATTTTGTTTTTACGCACACCAGGCAGCTCCGCCGGCTAACGTCATTCCATAAATAAGGCGCCCGCATGGCGCTTTGGAATGGCGTTAGCCGGCGTTAACATTTTTGACGCACAACTGCGTTGGCGCAGTTGTGCGTCAAAAAGTATAAATATGGCCCTTTATATTTCTTTATACCGTTTTTACATTTTATACTATTAACTTATTAACACAAAATACAAAACTAAATTTGAATGTTATATCAGGAGCAACCCAACATTTCATCAGATGCAGGGTTTGAAAAGAGGACAAAAATATGGCCTTCCTTCTGGGAGCGTAGCTGTTAGTCTTTTATTGGATTCACAGAGGGGATTGAGACCAGGGCTTTAAATGGGGAAAAGTCAGTTTACTTATCCAAATGAGCCCTGGACTGGGGTGGAGTTAGGGACAGGACTATGGATTGGAAAAACCTGCAGGCATTTAATTCGAACGACTTGAAAGGTCAGTGAATGGGGTGCTCTTAAAATGGGTAATAGTAACATCTTTAATTTCAGGCCTTAGAAGTCGGTGAAGTGTTGTATTAAGCAGCAAAGAAAATAAAACTCATCAATGAAGTAAGGATTATGTATACAAACACAACTGTTTAATATAGTACTTGCTAATCAATTCAGCAATAACTTTGCAGTAGAAAAAATCTACTATTGTTGCCTACCGCATCTCAACATATTTCGACAGAGGTGACTATGTGCATTACATTATGCAAATGTAAACATGATAATCTATCAGATTTACATAGACTTTTTCCAAATGATTTCATTACTGTTTTCACCCTGGACGCTCTCCTCTCAAGCTCTTCTGTGACTCCTTCCTTTTTACGCAATCTCTTTTATTCCCATCATCAACTTTCTGCTTACCATGTGTCTGGCCTTTCTTTCTCTCTTTCTGGATTCTGCCTGTTTCCTCTGTTTTGTACCCATTATTCACTTGCCGCATTTTCCCCATATTGTCCCCTTTCGAAGCCAATACTCTCCTTATTGTAGAAGTCTCATCCCCTTTGCCTCACCCTTTCACTTGCAACTTTTCCCTTCACTCTGAGATGTCGGTAGCCTGAATCACTCACCCTGCCTCTGACTATCCAATGTCATTTTATTGACATCCTGCAATCTCCCTTTCTCTCTGGACCGTGCCTTTTCCCCCCTCTGCTCTCTCTCTCTGTGTATCTGATCAGTTCATCTGAAGAAAATGGGCTGGTCGTCCATTCCTGCTCACCCATATTGCCCTGCACAGTAAGTGACACACAAGCCACTTGTTTCATATGAGTCTGGCCTGTAAGCTGTAGTTTTGGAATAATAACTTAGGACTTTAATCAGAGACCAATCATACACCAGTATGTCAATAGACACCGAGTATGCAGCACATCAGTATGTAACTTCCACCTACAGTGTGTTGTGCACTCCTCGACTGTAAAAAAAGCACAATGCTGCTGCTTTCTACTTCGGTGCACAAGTGGAAGTACAATCTGTCTTCAGAAGACGGAAGTAACTGTTTGGTATCTGCCTCCTGGCATAGAGGCGTACAGGCATAGTAGTATAACCTGGTGACCTGATAGGACCAATGAAATTCAGAGAGTTTTTTGAACATGTTCAACTGTTAGACAAACCACAAAAATTGGTAAGTCAATGGTAAGGTCTTGGTGGAGAGTGAATTGAATGACCAAGCCAAATGTAGATGACTGGCCTATGTCTCTCACAACGAAGCATTGCATAGGAGTCAGAGACTCATGGAGGACTTTTGATGAAGCAGAAAATGAAGGTTTTGATTTATTAACGCTTAAACGTAGTGCTGAAATAATCATGTGTGACATTAACCGAATTAATTAAGATTGTACGGGGACAAAATGTGCCCTCAGAGTAGTTTGCCATCATTTATATGCGTGCTTTATATAACGTGGTGTATTAGAATTGCACTAATCCGACATAATCATAAACGTGTGCTACGATTTGCTTGTTTGAAATGTTTTAGCTTAGCATTACTTTAGCGGAGGCTTTGGCCTAGTTGCCTGGTCTCACGGTTTAGATGCTCGTACTTTTCCACTGTGCTAATAAACGTGTATTTTCGCTTGAAGCTGTACTTTTCCACAGAAACTGTTCACATGCTTATCTTAAAGTTAGTGCCAGCCTGGCATATTTTCTCTTTAATTCAAGGTCGACTTGCAGGTGCGGACAATGGAGGCTCTGAGAGTAAGCTAATTGGACAACAATGTTGCAACTTGCGTACCCATCTCCAAGGATAATGTATGCTTAAGTAAAAGCTTGAGAACTGTCGTTTTTGATTGGTCAATTTGAAGCTAACCTATGAACCCTCCAATGGAGACCCTACTGGACTTGAACTGTTGTCTATAAAACCCAGGTGCATGAGAGGAAAGCTCTCTCTCTATTCATCGGACATCCCGCCATTTTGACTTCGTAGCTATTATGGCCCACTTTGCTGCGACGCCATTTTGAAAGAGACTTTGATTCTTTCTCTAATCGAGAGAAAGAGACTTTAATGATTCTTGCCCTAGAGACTGTAACTTTGATTTGATCCCTTTTGCATGAAGAAATAGTTTTACCTTGCCGCCGTGAGGCAATTGCCCCGTTCACCCCTGCCCCTTTGCCCAGTCCTATGCCGATCGAAACGGTACCCATGATGACCGAAGAACGGTACCTGTGAGACGAAGACTTCCTTGTATGCTGATCGTAATTGGTAAATATGAAAGGAAATTGTAAAATTGCATTGTGTTTCTTTTAGGTAACCAACTGCTGATTTGATAAGGTCCCTAGCTAGGAGTTTTCTAAATTAATGTTGCTAAATTGTTTTTGCATGAAGTCCCACATGCCGATGTTAATTTGAGGTTAGATGAGGATTCCATATGTCGCACGATGCAATTGGAGATCTTGTTATGCTGACTAAATGTATGCCATTAGTTCATTACAGATTATCGTATTAGTGCTTTGCATTGCCATTATCGAATGCCTTGTGATTCAAATGCTACATAGATTACACTTGTTTCGACGTTATTGACAGCTATTAATGTTCATATATGTTTATCATTTGGTGTTGAGAAACATTTACATTGTGCTAGCTTTGTTAATATAGGGAAATAAATTCACTAACTTTGCAATAAACTGGTGTGGTTCTTCCTGACTGAAAGGTCAGGGTTCGCCGAAATGTATTCTGGATTAATTGTTAAGTGTTATGTTGTTCAGGGTGTTGCTTATGTTCGTTATTGATTATTGATTTTGATGAGAATTGATCGATTAAGAGTACAGAGAGTTCCCACTAAGTCAAAAGATTCATCGGCCTAAAGAGCGTCCAACGCAGGTAAAATTATTACCTCGTTCCGCTCTATCAGTAGATGGTAGCAGAGGATGGTTTCGTCTTTTGGGACCCTGTACCATTAGAGTACATGGTGTTGAATTAACGGTTACGCATTTTGAGGCCTCATTCGAGAAGTTGAATTAGATTTTCTTGGATAAAACTGATTGACAAGATGATGATGGGCTAGGTCTACCGCGACTTTCCCGGGATCTCGGAGCTTGCGAATGGAGAGAACGGAGGTGTGAAATCAGCGTTGGCGGTACTAGTGATGGTGTGAGTGAAGTTAGGGTTTTGCGCTTGCACAGCTTATCGCCGCAGGGTGTGTGAAAAGGTTGTGAGGATTTTCTTTTTAAGGATAGCGGAGGTGCGACTCCGAGTGTAGAAGTAGTGAAGTCGTCGAACTTCATAGAGTTAGCGGAGGTGCGGCTCCGAGTGTGAGAGTAGGGAAGTCGTCGAACTTCATGTGCATGTGGCGCTTTGTGCATAAAAAGGTCCACGTGGTTGTTGTTGTTGAGACGGGCCCTGCGAGGTCAAGAGACTCCGGAGTATGTTGATCCATGTTGTGGTCTGGACGGTTTAGTAGGTTGATCGGGCGTGGTCAACGAGTCGGTACGTGTGTTAAGGAGTGTAAGAAACTTCGACTTCGGGCTTTGACAAGATTCTAAGTGCACTAGAACAGATCATTGACAAGTTGAGAGTAAGTCTGCGGGTCAGATTTGCTTGCGAATGTGGGGATTGAGAAAGACCGAATAGCGGCCGAGGCTGGTGAAAGAGATCGAATAGTGGCCAAGGTTGGTGAAAAGTCCCTAAGGTCCTGAAGCGATTGTGTTACCCGTCCTGTAGTAAACCGACAGATCTGTTTTATTTTTTGGTAGCTCGCAATATATGCAAGAAGTTGTTACGGAAAGAGGTGAGTGATGGAGGATTAGCCGCGAGGCTTTGTCAGCCGCAGTGTGTGTGAGTGTGAAGTCACTAAGAGCCGCACTGGGATAGGTTGGTTGAAGAGAAGGGTTGGCACTCGATTGGAAGGGGAAAGGCAGGTGAAGAGTATTCCGGGAATTAAAGTCACCTATTGATTATAAACTTTGTGAAATAAAAGACGAGAAAATGAAATTCCTTAAAGCATTCAGGAGCGCGATGAAGGGGGAGTCTTACATTAAAACGAGCGTAGGAGAGGAGACGCCGCCCGAGGGTACACCAGCTTACATTGTAATGGAAGAGAAGGGGGTAGCTCCGTGCCTTTGGCTAAAGCAATGGCACAAGTGGACAGAGAAACATGGGAGCGTAGCGTTCCCGATACATGGGACATTCAATATAAGGGTTCTAGAGAATTTGAGATTCACAATGTACGACATGAAGGTGCCTCCAAGGCCAGCACAGTTTGAGGCTCTAGCAATTTGGGAACTAATGGCCAGACAGCAACAGCAAAAGAAGTTCGAGACCAGAATGAGGAAGGTAGAAAAGACACTAGCGGATGCTAGGTGGGATAATGCACAGAAGGTGTGGAGGTCAGATGTATTGCAGGGGATAAAATTGTTCCCCGCAATTACTAAGGAAGGAGAAGAGACAGGTAAGAAAGCCACCTGTAAGACGGACAGAAAGTGTTCCAAGGATAGAGAGGACGAGGAAAAGTTGAGGAGAGAAGAGGAGATAGAGGATGAGGAGCTGATAATGCAATTGTTGAACGACCGTCCACCACCTTATGCAGAGAATGGACAAGGTCCAAGTACCAGTTCTGCCCCTCCGGCATCGGTACAGAACAGTGAAACACAGAGTCCAGGAGCGTCATCGGGATCTAAGGACCCGAGTTTATTGTTCACCCCGCAGATACCACAGGTTAGGAGAATATATCCAGATGTGTCCGTGTTGAAACCAGCAGAATGTTATCAGCCGCAGATGCCAGGGTACTACAGTAACGATAACAGTGCAGGAAGGATTTTAGACCCAGCCGCAATGGAAGTACAGAATGGTTACAGCCCAACAATGGCACAAGCTGAATCAACTCAGTTTTTGATGCCTCAGAAGCAGATACAGGGAGGAAACGTACATGCTCAAATGACGGGGAGCCAGATGGGCATGCCAACAATGATGACACAGGGTGTGGGAATGAACATGCCACAGAACATGGGGAATGGACAGAACCCAGACGCGATATCCTTGCCCATTACTGTAGGTCCAGCGGTACCTCTGTATAGTCAGCCTAATTTGGGTCTGAACAGTCAGGGATCAATGCTGCAGAATGAGACAGAAAGAAGGTGCATAGAAAACATTCCGGGAATAACTCCGATAGCGACTCAGCCCAATGGGTCTGGATCCTTGATGGAGTTTAGCCCCATATGTGCTCAGTCAACACTGGTGAGGTCGAGCCCCCCACTGATAATACCTCTCACATCGAACACTGAGAAGCTGCCGCAGCCATCGATGGCAGTTGATGTAAACGCTACCTTGATGGGGGTGAATGCGCAACAGTTGACCCAATGGTTCAACAGTCTGAATTCCACACAAAGTCCAGCTAGTGGAAAAGGAGAAGACTACATGAATAGGGTCAGGTTGAACATGGAAGCACAAGAATTGGTGGAAGGGACTATGGGTGTGAACAGGTTAGAGTCCTACACGGAAGAAGAGCTGAGGTATCTATGTCCCAGGATTACGAAGGAAGTGAACAAGATACATAAGAGCTTGCAGGAAGCAGCTGACAGAAACGGGGTCGACATAGACAAGACGAAACACTTGAGCAGGAGCTACAGGTTAGATTTTGGGACCACAGATTTTGAACACATGAGGTCAGCAGGCATGAAGACGCATCTTAGAGAATTGCTGCAGAGTGCACAAGTGTGGAGGTGCTTAGACAAATGGGAAAGCAGGTGGGTAAAGAGGAAGGATAAGAGGAGGGACAGTGCTACGGAGAACAATGAGAAAAGACCGCAGAGTAGTGATACAGTAACAATGTTACCAATGAGAGAGACAGCAGGAGGAAAATTAGTACATGTACCATGGCACAGGAGTGACATTCAGTCTTTTACGGACGATTTTCCCAAACTGAGAGAGAAACCAATTGAATGGTACCAACAGACTGATAGGTTTGTGAAGCTTGCAAAATGTCTCTGGGAAGACCTGAATACTCTGTTTGAGATTGTGGTTCCGGCAGATTTGTGGGAGGATTGCAAAAGGGCTGTAGGTTGGCCGAACAGTGAACCGGAGAGACACAGGGAAACGGGCGCACCATCACCTATGGTGATGAGCTTGTACTACAAGGTGATTGAGCATTTGAAAACGAAGGTACCCGCGAAAAACGTGGATTGGCAGAAGATCGACCGAACTGCCCAAGAGACTAAAGAATCGATTCATAGTTACTATGAGTGGTTGTTGAAGGCGTTCAAGAATTACAGTGGCACGGAAACTATAGAGGCGAAGGACATGCTCCATTTTGTCTTCAGATTTGTGGAAGGGCTGAGGCCAGAGATAAGTCAGATGATAAAGTCGCACTTGATTTGTTGGCAGTCTAAACCGATTGACGAAGTCTTGACCTATGCGAAATGCTGTAGCGACGAAATTGAGGTAAAACAGAAAAGGTTGAAGGAGAAGGTGATGATGATGCAGCTCAAGGCAGCTCAAACAGGTTTGCAAGGTTTGCAAGGGCTGCAAGGCTTGCAAGGGATGCAAGGGTTTCAACAGCAGGTACCACAGCCGCAGTTGCAGTTGCAGGGAAACATGGCGTTTCAGCCACAGGCCAGAGGCAGAGGCAGAGGAGGTTTTGCAAATAATGGTCCGGATTTGAACACTGTTGTGACGGGTGTGCAGGCAATGAAGAAGGTGATGCCGTGTCACGTGTGCGGAATCGTCGGTCATTGGAAACGCGAGTGCCCGATGGTGGTGCAGGAAGGTGCAGGTGTAGGTGCAGGTGCAGGTGTAGGTGCGGGTGTAGGTGCAGGTGTTGGTCAGCAAAACAATGATGTCAATGCATTTCAGACAATGAGGGGACCGAAAATGAGAGGTCCAAACCCAAATTTTCAGACCATAAATCAATTGCAGGGATTACAACCTATGCAGCCGCAGCAGATGCAGATGCCTCGTATGCAGATGACGCAAATGCAGCCGATGCAACAGCAGTTACCTATGGTACCTAATCAGCAAATGCAAATACCATTGGCACCAATGGGTCAGCAGCAAGTGATGGTTCCTCCGCAGGTAACAGGTCAGGTAATGAGTACAAATGGCACCGTACAACAGTTCCCATTACACAGTGAGAGTGGAATAAACAACGTATGGGAGAGTGAGAGTTCAGGAGAAGAAGGAGATTGTGTGCTTGCGGCATCCTTGGAAGTTGATCAAAGGGGTCCGTACGTGGAGGGAAGAGTAATGGGTCATCGGGTCTCATTCTTGGTCGACACGGGAGCCACACGTTCAACTGTTAAGAGCAGTGAAGTACCAAATTTGCCGCTCTCTGGGAGGACAGTTCAAGTGGTGGGAGTAGCAAACAGACACCTGACGAACCCAATTACAGATCCGGTTCCAGTCAGCATCGGTAATTATCAAGGGGTACATCAGTTTGTGGTGTGTGACTCAAGCCCGATAGCCCTGTTAGGAAGAGACCTATTGTGTAAATTGGGTTGTTCGATAATGTGTTCAAACGAAGGAATAACAATAGAAACGAGCAATGATGGGGAAGAAGAGGACAGTGTAGAGGGAGATGAGATGGAAACAGTCGACGAAGAGTATCCTCTGATTTGTCTCTTCCCGATGATAACTGAAGAAGATATCCCAGCAGAATTACGGGAAACAGTCGGAAAGGAAGTGTGGGACATAACAGGGAAAGAGGTGGGATTGATGAAAGGAGTGGAACCAGTGAAAGTGATGGTAAAGCCCAATGCAATCTTTCCCCAGACCCCACAATACCACATGCCACAAGATACTCTCATGAAAGTTGCTCAACTCATTGACGAATTTGTAAAGCAGGGGGTACTGAAAGAAGTGTTAAGCAGTCCGTGTAATTCACCGATAATGGGATTAATAAAACCAAGTGGGAAAGTCCGACTCGTGCAGGATTTGAGGAAAATAAATGACATCATAATAAAGTGCTGCCCAGTAGTACCGAATCCAGCTGTGATAATGTTTCAAGTTCCTTGCGATGCTGAATGGTTCTCAGTCATCGATTTGTCACAAGCATTCTTTTCTGTGCCTCTTCATGAGGACAGTCAATTCCTCTTTTGTTTCAAATTCCTAGACAGAGTGTACAGTTGGTGTCGAATTCCTCAGGGGTTTTCTGAGTCACCGTCAATATTCAATCAGATTCTAAAGAAAGACCTGGAAGCATTAGAATTACCCTTCGAGTCAACCCTAGTACAGTACATTGATGACTTACTGGTTGCATCAAAGACAGAAAGTGGCTGCACAGCCGATACCATTGCTCTGTTGAACCATTTGGGACGGAATGGACATAAGGTGTCTCCTTCCAAATTACAGTTCTGTCAGAAGAAAGTGAAATACTTGGGTCACCAAATAGAGAAAGGGTCACGGAAAATAATGAAGGAAAGAATTACCAGCATACTTCAGATGAGTCCACCAAAGACAAGGAAGGAGGTGAGGAAGTTTTTGGGAATGGTGGGATATTGTCGCCAGTGGATTCCCAACTTCTCGTCTCTAGCAAAGCCCCTACTGAAATTGACCCAGAAGGATGCCTTGGATGAAATTGAGCTGAAAGGAGATGAGATGGATGCTTTTGTTGAATTGAAAGAATGCATGTGCAGGGCTCCAGCTTTAGGTATGCCTGATTACACGAAGCCTTTCACATTGTTTTGTCATGAACGTGATGCATGTTCTTTGTCTGTCTTGACCCAAGCCCATGGTGGCGTAAACAGACCAGTAGCGTATTTTTCAGCTACTCTGGATCCGGTTGCAGCAGCACTCCCAGGGTGTTTGCGCGCCGTAGCAGCAGATGGTATCAGCCTCACTCAGAGTGAAGGAATAGTGATGGGACACCCAGTAACAGTCATGGTCCCTCACTCAGTTGAAATACTTTTGACCCGCTCCCGAACACAACACATGACTGGAGCAAGACTCACAAGGTATGAAACGATCATTCTGGGCTCACCGAATGTGCAGCTGAAAAGGTGCACTACGTTGAATCCAGCTACCTTGCTTCCTGGAGAAAATGCTGAAATTGAGAACGCTGAAGACGTCGAGCATGACTGCCTTCAGGTGACTGAATTTTGCACAAAACCTCGACCGGACATCAAGGATACCAAGCTTGAGGAAAATGACCAGATTCTTTTTGTTGATGGTTCATGTCTAAGAGATGGGATGGGGATTTTGAAAGCAGGATATGCTGTATGTACTGTAACAGGTGTCTTGGAAGCGGGATGGCTTCAAGGAGTCTATTCTGCACAAGTAGCAGAACTCGTTGCCCTTACCAGAGCATGTCAACTGTCTGCATTGATGAAAGTCACCATTTACACTGATAGTCAATATGGGTTTGGGATTGTGCATGACTTTGGACAATTATGGTCGCAGAGAGGTTTCCTGACTTCTTCAGGATCCCCAGTGAAGAACGGGGAGAGAATAAGGGAATTGTTACATGCCATTCAAGTGCCAGCTGAAGTTGCAGTGGTAAAGTGCAGTGCTCACACGAAAGGACAGGACTATGTGTCTCTGGGAAATGCATATGCAGATCAAGTCGCAAGATTTTGTGCTTTGAACTGTATATTACTAAGGGATGATTGGAATACAATAAGTGAACCAGAGCTCGAACCAGCTGAAGCATTTGCCTTGAAGGTTGTAGATACAATAGAGGAACTGAAAGCACTACAGAATAATGTCAGGGAGGATGAAAGAGATTCCTGGATCAAATCACAATGCATAAAGCGACAAGATGAGTTATGGGTTTCACATGAGGGAAAATTTGTTTTGCCAAATAGTCTCTTATCACAGCTTGCGCGGTTCTATCATGGGCAAGCTCACCTAGGGAGAGATGCCATGATAAGATTATTCAAAACTGATTGGTTTAACCCCAGATTTCGCCAAGCTGCAGAAGCAGTTTGCCATTGATGTGTTACTTGCCAGCAGATGAACCCAGGAAAGGGAACAGTTGTGAGTGCGAGTCACATTGGTAGGGCAAGCGATCCTTTTAGCCGAATGCAGATGGACTTCATTGAGATGCCTGTGCATGGGGGTCTGAAATATGTGTTGGTGATTGTGTGCATTTTTAGTCACTGGATTGAGGCATACCCCACACGTAGAAACGACAGCCTTACAGTTGCCAAGCTATTGTTGAGGGAGTTGATACCACGTTTCGGATTCCCGATCTCTTTAGAATCAGATAGGGGAAGTCACTTTAATAACGAGGTGATGAAGTTACTTTGCGAAGCACTGAACATTGAGCAAAAGCTGCACTGTAGCTATCGCCCTGAAGCATCAGGACTGGTGGAGCAGATGAATGGTACGCTGAAGTCGAGAATGGCAAAAATATGTGCATCGACAAATTTGAAATGGCCTGACGCATTGCCCTTAGTGCTAATGTCAATGAGAAACACTCCTGATAGAAAAACTGGATTGTCTCCGCATGAAATACTCATGGGCAGAGCTATGAGACTTCCTGCAGTTCCCGCAAACATGCTCTTGAATATTACAGATGATATGGTGTTAGACTACTGCAAAGGACTGGCTGACGTGGTTCGCTCTTTCTCTCACCAGGTGGAAGCGACCACCTTGCCACCGATCCAAGGTCAAGGACACGCACTGAAAGCAGGTGACTGGGTCGTGGTAAAGAAGCACGTGAGAAAGTCGTGTCTGGAACCCCGTTGGAAAGGCCCTTTCCAAGTGATCCTGACGACAACTACCGCTGTGAAGTGTGCGGGGGTTCCCAATTGGATTCACGCCAGTCACACAAAGAAGGTGTTGTGTCCCACAGATGAGGAAGTTGAAGCGCTGAAAGTACCAGTGCCTGATAAAGCAGTGCCGAGTGCTGAGACAAAACAAAAGCGAACTGAAAGCGAACAGGCAGAAGCAGGAGAAAAGGAAATATTCTCCGACAACAAAGATGCCAACTCGCTTGGGGGAGACCAAGGAGAAAGTTCAGACAGCGACGAAGAAGCTGCAGGTGACAAAGAGCCTGAAGCAGCTGAGGGTAGCAAAAAGCCTGAAGCAGCTGAAGGTGACAAGGAGCCTGAAGCAGCTGAAAGTGATAAAGAGCCTGACGAAAGCAACGGTGACGAAGGGCCCGAAAAAGGTGAAAAGGCAGGAGAGCCTGATCAGAGGAGGGCTTTCCCAGAAGCAGACGATACCGAGAAAGAAAAGGAGAACGTGATCGATTCCCCGGAAAAAGGGGATAAGGCAGATCGGAACGAAGGAGTTCAAGCTTCCACAGAAAAGACAGCAGGTCCATCAAATGGACACGGTGCAAAGAGAAGACTAAGTATCTCACCAGTAAAAGAAAAGGGTAAAGAAGGTCTGAACGAAGGAGGGAGACCGAAGGTGAAAGAGAAAAGAAAGGAAGTGACTGTTGTGGATCAATCGTCGAGTGAAGAAAAGGACTTGACAAAAGAGGAAAGTACCAGCGAAGCAGAGTCGAAAAGAGAAGCAAAATTGAAAAGAAAAAGGATACCGAACAGGAGGTATTCCGGTCCTGAATGGGCGTATGCAGTCAATGATGATTGGACTGATGAGTTTGTATCTCTAAGCATCGAGAACGAAGAAGAAGAAGAGATACCAATAGAAAAGAAAAGTTTCATAGACTCTGTCGATTGAAAGAGTAGTAAATGATATTGCTTGCTACAAAATAACGTGAAAGAAACAACCAGCTGAGACATTGTTAAACCGGATGAGACATTTGCTAAACTGATAAAGACTGAGTTATTGCCGAATTGAGACAAATGCTGCTAACCGATAAGTGACTGGCCTTTTGAAGAAGACGGTGTGAACATTGTGCTCGTTCAGCTTTGTAACTGAATTGCTGAATAGTTTCATTTATAAGTGCTTCTAGCTCTCTGATTCTATACAGATCATGACGCAAAACAATAGAAAGAAATATTGTAAATATGTGTGTGTAGGCTTGGTGTTAACGTGTGTAATAATAATAATGGCAATTGTGTTTGGAATGCATGGAAAGGGTGAAAGTGAGACTATTGCTGCTTCTACTATTGCTCCTGTTACTGCCACTGAACTAACCCTGCTGAAAAGACTAGCACTGGATGAGAGGCTCTTGCATGATAAGAAAGAGCTTTCGTATAACGTTTTCTATCGCTTGTTAACGGAATATGTTGAGACTATGGATGCGAAAGATTGTTATGTGTGTACCCAGATACCGACATCAGTCAAGGAAGGGGTAACTTATCACCACATGCCTCTTACATATGGGATTACGTGTAGTATAGTAATGTCTAGGTTTTAAGGTCAAACTAACATACAGTATTTTACTCGAATTACGATGTTACCTTTGCTTATGTTCCTATAATAGCGCAGCTAAGCGAGACTGCAAAATATTGGGATTACAAAATTATGAGGGACTTTTTCGAGCCAATGCAACCTTTTGAAACGGCTCATGCTCATAGGGAGAACCTTACTTGTTCAGTCTCTGCTGTAGAAATAAGCTTTTTAGATCGCACAGATGATAGAAGGGCTCAAATGAAAGCGAAATTAGAAAAGGAGTTACATAAGAGGACTTCAGTAGATAATTATGATTTTGCTGCTATAAAGACACAAGGGAAAATAGCTTTAGACGCTTGGCATGTAGGGAAGTTTTGTATATATCGAGGTGAATCTTATTATGACAATATTTTTGTAGGAGCGAGTGAATGCAAACATACGTTTATTTTTAAGGCCAAATGGACATTCATGATGAACGGACTTGACCCTGTCATTCCAGGTGTATATTACATTTGTGGGCATAATGCCTATTATCGTCTCCCAAAGGGATGGTGGGGGAGATGTTATTTGGGTATAGTGTTTCCAAAGGTTTATCAGCTGGATGACGTATCGATGATTGAAAAGACATATGGATCCCATCGTATCCAGAAAAGAGAGACCGCAGCTGCTGTGGTAGGTGATATATTTGGAGCCATGATTCCTTCATTGGGAGTTGTGTTGAATTCCATCAAGATACGAAAGTTGTCTACTATAGTGGATAACATGCTGACAAAGTTTTCAGGTGCTATAATCCTGATAGATGCTGAACTTGCAGCGGAGAGAGCTATGACTCTTCAAAATAGGCTTGCTTTAGACATTCTTTTAGCAAAGGATGGAGGCGTGTGCAAAATGATTGGTGCACGTCACTGTTGCACCTATATACCGGATAATAGTGTGAAGATTAAAACTATGCTTGCTAATCTAACAAAAGAAAGTGCTGATCTGAAGGAATTGAAAGAACCAGGAGTGTGGGAGAAGGTTGGAAAGGGAATAGCTTCAGTGGGTCATTGGCTTGGGGGAATTTGGAATGGAATACTATTGAAAATAATAGAAGGAATATTAATAGTAATAATTTGTGTATTTGGAATTTGGGGAATAAAAAGGGGAATAATAATGATTATGGAAAGAATTAAAAGAAGAAAGGAGGAGAAAATTATGAAAAGAATGGCAGAAGAATACAAAGCGCAAACTAGGGGAACCAAAAGGAAAAGGGAACTGACAGAATTTTAATGGAATAAAATTTGTGGGCTAAATTTGTGTGATGACAAGTAGTCATCAGAGGAGGGATTGATGAAGCAGAAAATGAAGGTTTTGATTTATTAACGCTTAAACGTAGTGCTGAAATAATCATGTGTGACATTAACCGAATTAATTAAGATTGTACGGGGACAAAATGTGCCCTCAGAGTAGTTTGCCATCATTTATATGCGTGCTTTATATAACGTGGTGTATTAGAATTGCACTAATCCGACATAATCATAAACGTGTGCTACGATTTGCTTGTTTGAAATGTTTTAGCTTAGCATTACTTTAGCGGAGGCTTTGGCCTAGTTGCCTGGTCTCACGGTTTAGATGCTCGTACTTTTCCACTGTGCTAATAAACGTGTATTTTCGCTTGAAGCTGTACTTTTCCACAGAAACTGTTCACATGCTTATCTTAAAGTTAGTGCCAGCCTGGCATATTTTCTCTTTAATTCAAGGTCGACTTGCAGGTGCGGACAATGGAGGCTCTGAGAGTAAGCTAATTGGACAACAATGTTGCAACTTGCGTACCCATCTCCAAGGATAATGTATGCTTAAGTAAAAGCTTGAGAACTGTCGTTTTTGATTGGTCAATTTGAAGCTAACCTATGAACCCTCCAATGGAGACCCTACTGGACTTGAACTGTTGTCTATAAAACCCAGGTGCATGAGAGGAAAGCTCTCTCTCTATTCATCGGACATCCCGCCATTTTGACTTCGTAGCTATTATGGCCCACTTTGCTGCGACGCCATTTTGAAAGAGACTTTGATTCTTTCTCTAATCGAGAGAAAGAGACTTTAATGATTCTTGCCCTAGAGACTGTAACTTTGATTTGATCCCTTTTGCATGAAGAAATAGTTTTACCTTGCCGCCGTGAGGCAATTGCCCCGTTCACCCCTGCCCCTTTGCCCAGTCCTATGCCGATCGAAACGGTACCCATGATGACCGAAGAACGGTACCTGTGAGACGAAGACTTCCTTGTATGCTGATCGTAATTGGTAAATATGAAAGGAAATTGTAAAATTGCATTGTGTTTCTTTTAGGTAACCAACTGCTGATTTGATAAGGTCCCTAGCTAGGAGTTTTCTAAATTAATGTTGCTAAATTGTTTTTGCATGAAGTCCCACATGCCGATGTTAATTTGAGGTTAGATGAGGATTTCATATGTCGCACGATGCAATTGGAGATCTTGTTATGCTGACTAAATGTATGCCATTAGTTCATTACAGATTATCTTATTAGTGCTTTGCATTGCCATTATCGAATGCCTTGTGATTCAAATGCTACATAGATTACACTTGTTTCGACGTTATGGACAGCTATTAATGTTCATATATGTTTATCATTTGGTGTTGAGAAACATTTACATTGTGCTAGCTTTGTTAATATAGGGAAATAAATTCACTAACTTTGCAATAAACTGGTGTGGTTCTTCCTGACTGAAAGGTCAGGGTTCGCCGAAATGTATTCTGGATTAATTGTTAAGTGTTATGTTGTTCAGGGTGTTGTTATGTTCGTTATTGATTATTGATTTTGATGAGAATTGATCGATTAAGAGTACAGAGAGTTCCCACTAAGTCAAAAGATTCATCGGCCTAAAGAGCGTCCAACGCAGGTAAAATTATTACCTCGTTCCGCTCTATCACTTTTCACCTCAAAATGTGAATGACATTATTTGTTAGTACGTCAGAGGAATTCCTCATTGTCAAGAGGAAGGACAGTAATTGCTTGGGACATTTGAGTATTTTTCAAATGAGCAGCATACATACGTTATTATGAGAAATGATAGAACACCAGGAAATGCCACTCATTGCAAAATCAGTATCGGAATTCACATGATCTGAGATGGCCTTAGCAAATACCATAGGTGAGCAGAATGAGCCTGGGGACTAAGCAAGGAAGATAGAGTGACATCAGAAAAGAAAATAGTCTAATGTGTTAGCCTGGTAATCCCGACATTATCTATACAAGCGTGTATTTCTCAACTCTTGGGCTGAAGCTTAGATCTATTTTTAGTGAGGTATGTAAATTGAACATCCAGTATGAAGAATTAATTCTCGAGCCCCTTATGCCCAAAACAATTTCGCGTTTATTTGTTCTCATATGGAGGATATTGTCTTTTTTTTAAATTATTTTATTTTTCAGTTATGAGATACAGATGACTCGATTAGTTGGTTCTATGTAGCACGTTACTGCAAAACAGTGTGTCGTCATTCATAAAGTGTTCAAGATGAAATGTAATAGGAAAGGAAGATTCAGAATGTAAACGTGTTAATCAAGCAGCGTAACGCTGCTACTCTCTAAAGGCATAATTACAGCTTTGATTCTTTGGGGATTTGTAACTTTACTTTTTTTCGAATGTTTTTACACATAATTGGATTCCAAAACCGTTTAAGTTGTAGATATTTCCATATAGGTTTTTTTAAGAGTAATATTTATTTTTAACCAAGAAATATATTGAAGTAGCCATCGAGTATGCGTTCAAGTTTCAAGACAGGTTTTACAATGTTCGCAGGTTTAAGACGGACAAAATGTTTATTTATCCATATGTCTGTACTAGAATCCATAGCATAACACTTTTTGATTTCAGAAACTTTAGCCCTATACAATAATTCTGTTCGTCTTTGTCTCCAAACCTCGGCATCAAACTCATGGTTTCTTTTAAATTCTAGGGCCCGGATTTAAGAAAAGTGGGCTGCACTGAGTTCAGCCCACTTTTTTTGTGTCCCTTAGCGTCCCCTAATGCCACCATGTGTCGCAGTATCTAAGATACAGTGCACCGTAGCGGTAGTTAGGGGAACTAGTGTCAATGCTCCCTTTGCATACATTATGCCTGGCGCAGGCATAATGTAGTGTAAAATGTTACAAAGTGGCGCAATGCATACATTGCACCACTTTGTAAATTTGGGCCGATATTTATACCTTTTTAGCGCTGCATTTGCGTCATTTTTTGACGCAAAGGCGGCGCAAACTTACAGAATACAATTGTATTTTGTAAGTTTGCGCCGCTTTTGCATCAAAAAAGCAGCGCAAATGCGGCGCTAAAAAAGTATAAATATGGGCCTTGGTGTGGCGATTTTGGCCTTGTTAGGCCACATTAGCGTTAAAACAAATAAGGCTAATGTGGCGTAAGGAGGCAGTAGGGACTCTTAAAACAGCCCCTAACTATTTTAAGGTTCTGAAGTTGGATTTGTGATCGCTATCCAAGCAGTGTTTCAGGCACTCCTACGTTTTTGATCACTGGCAGAAGAGATGTCAAAAGATGCAAAATATGAAGTTGAATGTCATTTCAATAATTTTTTCTATACTATAACGGGCATGGTTATTATTCTTCAGAATAATGTATTTTTCAAAATGTTGGAAGAATGTAACCTTTTATTGTATAACATATGACCTCATGTGGCCATGATTACCATTGTGGGCTTGATGTTATACCTCTAATTGTACTACAGTTGTCATTTCTGTTGCACTGAAAGCGACAGCTTAATTAAATCTCCTGGATCTAAAAAAAGCTACATGCTGAGCAATTGCCATTTTTCATATATGCCATTTTTGTTTTATATACTCTATTTGTGTTAAAATCAACCTTCAGATATGTGAAGCTTGATTTTTTGCCCCTCGTATATCCTATCCATATCCATGACCATAGGAAGAACGTTTTAATGATAATAGCTTATCAGCGAAGTAATATTCCTCTAGTGCGGTCCGCTAATCAGAGTATGGTTTATTCAGCCTGAACTGTCCTTTTCTATCCAATGTACAGTGCACATCTAAGTGACATGGTGGTTATCTGTAATTGACTTGTATCCCTTTGATATTTGACTCAAAAGATTAAGAGCATTTGTATAAGGACTTCAAGCAGATTTACAATTCTCATGTTCAAAGCAAATGTTGTGTTTATTTCCACTGATATAATACAACTGTGTAATTTTCCCTATTGCGTTCAGACCGACCTATGTGGAGCAACCAATAATGCTTCCCTATCAATATCCATATGCCCACAGCCCTCTCATGGTCATAGAATTTTGATTGCCTCATTAGGCTTTGCTATTTGCATGCACACTTGCTTACCTCAGTTTTATTGGCTAGTTTGCAAACTTTAAAACACATTACAAAGCACAAACATATTGTCTATCTTTCCAAAAGCAGAAGTATCACACAAATGTACCTCAATACCCTCTTGACACAAGCTTGGATAGAGGCTTTTTCTGATCTGTAAAAAAAGCGGACAAGTCCATCACCAACTCTCAACGAGAGGCTGCATTTGTTTTATTGCATGGATAATTCTTGCTAAAATATCTATTTTAAGAAAGTCTTGATATGTAGCATAAAGTTGCTCTCACGCCTTGCTTGAGTGATCACAAAAAATTCTGTACTTTTACATACAAGCCACGGGTTGACTGCTTAGGACCTTCAGGAAGGTCTTTTGGGAGGGCTACCAACCAGAATGAGTTTAGCGTAGGAAGTGAATAAATGAAAAGGTAAATTTCCATGCTATGCTCATACTCCAAAAGCATCTCAATTTAAAAAGGCCATGCTACAGATTATTTTGAACACCTATGCCATGCTTCACTTTTGATAGATTTCTTCTCCTAGCCTCTCACCTTGACTACTGAGTGCACTGATTTATAAAATAATTATGAGTAACTATATCAATCACAAAACCAGCGTGACAAAAAACCTATGGCCTAAATACCAATTACAATAACATAAATTCTTGCCATAATAATGTAAAAACAATAAGATTGGGTACAAAAATATAGAATACATAAATATAGTTTTAGAAAATACATAAAAGAAAGAGACGAAACATTAAAATTATAATTACTATGAACAAAATAAATCCTTACCCCCATAGCTGCAGAGGCATTTTTGCCACAATGCTTAGCACTTATTTTGGTATTTGGGGCACTTTGAGCTTAAGATTGATGCTTTTTGTTTGTACAAATTGTATTTAAGTCAAATTGCCTCCTTTCTTCCCACACGTTGGGGATTTTAAAAGTACCCGAGGTCACTAGATTTGCATAGAGGGAAATGAGAAAATCGCCAAAATGTAGCAAAGGTTTATTTAAAAAATTGGGAAAAAGTGTTGTGCAAAAAAGTGACTATTTTTTCACATATTTGAATGTTCCAAAGCGTTATTTTTCAATTTTTTTGTGGTTTTCACCTACTTCGAGTTTGTGGTGGTAACAGGTGAAACCCAATGGTGAAACCACAAAGCTATACAATTGTGAAAGGTAGAAAAAATTCCAAATAAAAAAAAAATGTGTAGATTGATGATTCTAAAATACTGAAAATCCATAATAAAATAAAGAAATGTGACAATATTTTCATACGTAAGTTCTCCTTAGATGTCTGATTTACAACAGTAGATACAATGTTACGTTCATCAAACCCTTATGTTGCATAATAAATAGTATTGGTTGTCCAAACACTTGTGATATCCAGCACCAGCAAGTTAGCTGCAGCAATATATAATGTTTCATTGTGTAACAACTATGCAACAATTGACATGATAAAATCTAAAAAAATGAAAACCTACACTTTTCTTTATATGTGTCCAAGATACTGCATTTACTAATTGTGTTTATTTGTACTTCCATGAAGTGGGTTATTTAACCATCATTTTGAAAAATGTGTTCTGTCTTTCAGATTGGATAGAAATTCAATTATTAATAACAAGTGTTCTACAATTGTATATTCCTACTCATGTGCCCATAAAACAAGTACTCCACGTGTAGCTGGGCCTGTCTTCCATGCCAGGATAGGCCCTATAATTCAATGTGCAATATTTGACTATGAAATTGACGTATTTTAGGGATGTTGGTTAGCTGTGGTATTTGTGTCTGAGCTGCCATCCAGGGAACCGTATTAAACTTAAACATTTACTGGCAACTAGACACACAGGAGAGTCCAGAGTGGCATGACTGATGCCACAACATTTTCTTATCCAGAATGGCCTGCAAACCTCAAATTGTGTCTAAAACCATGCATTGCCCTAATGTTTCTCTGAGGGTGAGCTCCAGTTTCCACACAATTCCTACCACACAAGGTTTCCACACTTCTGATAAAAACTGTAGCGAACCTGCCCCTGAATCTGCCTACCCATGAAAAGGAAAAAGATTGCTTCAACAGTTATGGATGAGGTTCATGGTTTGATACCTCGTGAGGTAGCACCCTACCCTCTTTAAGTATGGTATCACCTAATACCTTTTGATTTGATAAAGTTCATAATCTTCCCTAAAGAACTGTACATCTGCTTTCCTCATCCACTTGTCTGTTGTGTGTCATTCACATTTTGCTTTCTCCCATTATAGCATACAGTCTACTTTAGACAGTGCCTAACGCCACATGAGTGACTGTATTTTGCTCTTACAATGAGCACATCCACACACATGGTAGTTCCCTTCATTACCAGTATTTTTGCTTTTACTTTAAAATCATTTTAGTGTTACCTTTGTGTTTAGAGTGTGATGCGATAGCAGGACCCTTTCAACCAGATGTGAGTACAGGGCGCATTCCAGTTTTATCAGTTCCTGCCCAAATCCTCTTGCCAATGCAGTTGTAAAAATAGCTTTTGGGTATTTTTGTTTATCTGACTGCTTGTATTTAACAGCACAACAGATAGCATCTATTTGAAATGTTCTGTATTATCTTTTTACTATGCATGCAGTACACAAAAGAAAACCTTAAATAGTATATGATGTGAATTCATAAGCAGACAACTTTTCAGAACACATTTATTCTGGACTCATTTTCTATCGTGATTTCTTAAATAAATGTTTCCTTGGAAGAAAACCAGACTTCATCATGTTTAATTGCAGCACTCCTAATACTTTTTATTTCTTTTTTCTTTCCTTCCTTCTTTCCTTGTTTTTTTCTTTCTTTCCCTCCCAATCAGAAGAGGCTGGCCGATAATAGTGCATAAATTTGATTTTTTTAGGTCCATGTTAGCCAAAAACATTTGATTTTACCAACATTATGTGTATTACATAGTTACTTAAAGGAGTTTTCAGCCACACTTAATCTATTTGTCTGTGATTGGGTCATCCACATTTTTCTTCTACCCACTCAAGTGTGCATAAAGGGTAAATCAGTCAACCCACTTCAGCCATTGGCTGAATTCACTGTGAGTTATGGAATTCTGTCTTTTCACAAGGAGCGCATCCACACACAAAGTAGTTCCCTTCAGTGCCAGGGAGGACAACGGTAATGGTAATGTGTGCTTTTTTGAGCCTAAAAATATTTTTGCCTTTAGCTGATTATTTGTTTTTAGATTGATGATGGCTTAGCCGCTACTTGAATGATAGTTTTGTAAAATCTACAACAGCAAAAAAGCCAATTAATTTCTGAGAGGCTGGTGGCCAAGGGCTGACCTATTGGTTTTGTCAATGCTCATTTTTTTATTTATATTATTTATGCTGTCTAGTGATGCAGAAAGACTGCAGGGCCTGTTATGCAGTGGCCCAATGCTTGGGTGGGATGCCTACACTTCTTGTTTTTTTAATCTTTTGACCCTGGTGTCAAAAGGATTTGTCCCCCTTTGAAGATAGACCCATGCATCTTCCCTAAGAGGAGAAGAAAGACTGATGAGGCTGTTACGGAGTTGGGGCATGGCATGAGTCTTCGGAAGGCCACTCCCTTTTTTTATTATACCATCCCTGGTGTCTACTGGGCTTTCTGAATTAAGTGAGAGTGCAAGGAGCCCATGGTAGACAATGGTTGTGATAGACCGGGACCTGGATGTGATTTGAAGCCAACCAGGATGAAGCGTGGGTTGGCTATACCAAGTACAGTAACCTATGACAAGTAGACCGGACATAAAAGAAGGGACATTCAGAAAACTTGCTAAACCTCATCTGAATAGGCACTTTGTTGTTTTTCTGAGGAAAAACACTTCTCAGCATACAGCAAATCTGAACTGCAATCAGATGCGGCTGAAACTACTGGTTAGATGCTTCTCATGATTGGTTTCCTTGAAGCTCTCGAGCAAAAAGGTTTGAAATTGTTCTCAAAATTGTTTTGGTGACCAAACAACCAAAGGAGTACACTTTGAAGACTCACAGAACCTCAGAGGGTGCACTTGTAGACTTATAGGGTGCCAGACAGATGGTAAGCATAAAACCCAGTTACCACTGGTCAGGTAGGATACTTCACAGGAATGTCCCCTTCAGCTATTTTATCTTCCTGGAGCGATACTTTGAGAACTTTCTTTCCTTGGATTTCAAGTGGAAGAGGGTAAAACCTTCTCAGGTCCTTCTTAAATGTCACATATGCCAAGTGCAGCAGGTTCTGTGCATCTGGTATCATTTTTCAAGTCCAGTAGTGTCTTGAAAAAGACTGGGTAAGGGTCCAACTTTGTAGGTTCAAAAGCCACTGGATGGGTGGGGACCATACAACACTCCTAGCTCCTTTCTGACCAATGGCATAAAGATTCCTAGACCCTGACCTACCTACTTTTGCATTCGTTCCTGTTTGCTGCACTTCAAATAGGCCAAAATGCAATGTGGCTGGGACAAATACAAGGTGGTATGGATCTTTGGCCAATCTAAACTTGAGAACTAAGGCTGGTGGCATGAGTGGGTATTGTACAATGGTAATTCTAGTGTCCTCCAACATCTAACATTAAAATCCAGTTTGAATCAGGCAATGATCGCACTAAATCCCAGAGACAGAAGTATGGCTGGAAAAAATAAAAATCCCTCAGCAACCAGACAGGGGACACGTAACAATTGTCCTATCACCCTGTTCCCTCCCTTTGAAGGGTGCAATACCTTTGCATGTGCTTCAGACAGACCTGTCATGTGGCATTTGACACTGGGTTGTCAACAGGAAAAGCACAGCACCCACCTGGCATATTCTATTGAGCTCATCTCTGACCAATTAGGTGAGCCTGTTATAGGTTCCTGGGAGGAATTTCACCTCATTTACACCTCATTCCCCTGAGCGCTGGCTGGGAGTAGCTGGAGAGTTAATGCTTCCTCAGAGGTCTGACAGGTAAAGGATAATTGTCTAAAAGTTATTTTTCCTGAATATGTATCATTACTATTTGTCATAACTTTGACTTCACCATTGAATTTGACTTTGCAAGAAATTGGATTATTGGTTGAGGGCGATAAAACCCTACTCATTCCACAACTACAATCCTTGTCAGGGTAAAGTCAAAATCAACCCCAAATTAGCCTGAGCAGTCAGGCTTAACTTAGAAGCAACACATAAAGTACTTATATGGCACTTAAAACAGTACAAAGTGAAAACACAACACAAGAAAAATCTTGCACCAAATTAGAAAAATAGAGTGATCTAATAAATAGAACGAGACCAAAATAATAAAAATCTAACCAGAGGAGCCTGGATATGCAATTTTAAGGAGTTCAGTGAAAATAGTGCCAAAAAGCAGAAAGCAGAAACTGTGGTTCTCTGGTCTCCTCAGACAGGGACAAATTCATACATTTGGGCCGGCCATGATGGAGCCGGCTACAGGAACCCAGTTAGGCAGCTAAACTAGAGTACTTTAAACTCTGTGTGTGGAGGTATGTGAGGTCCTGCAGTAAGGATGCAGCACACAGCTGAATGTGGTGTGAGGTCCAGGTTAGGGAGCTGTGGGGCATATGATTCAGATTTCTGAGTAATCAAGGCTGCCTTCAACAAGAGGCTTGCAATGAGAGGGTCTGCATTGGGGATGTGTCACACAGCTGTGATTCCAATGAGCCTGTGGGCTGCAAGGGTGATGCGAAGTCCTGGCACAGGAACAGTCCACTCAGCATAGACAATGTGTTGGTTCTGCTTCAGGTTCCACTGAGCTGCAGAGGGCATGTGTCGGTTCAACTATGTCCACAGATTGGCAGGCAGAGCATCTTCAGGTCCATTTCCAAGGGTCTAGGACACCCCTTGTCAGGGTAGGATTTACTGTTGCAGAGTCCAGGTACTGATTACAAGAGACGAGTCCTTAGATTCACTCTGGTGGACCTAGTTACAAGTCCCGTCCTTCTCACCCAGGTAAGGGGCAGTGGGTCATCATGGAAGGGAAGCAGTCTAGAAGAGTGGTGGTCCTTTCAGCAGAACAACAATCCTTTTTCCTGGCAGAGACTTCCGCAGGTCCAGAAGTGTACTGAAGAGTTTTGTCTGAGGTCTAATATTTATAACTGCTGCCTTCTTTGAAGTGGGGGACACTTCTAGAGGTTTCCATCCCCCTGAGGTGTCAGCCATGCCCTTCCTCCCTGACCTGGCTCCAGCTTGCATGGGGTCACATAAGACCAGTGTCAACCCTTTAAGATAATGCTCAAGCAGAGGTGTTTGTAATATACATGTACGTTAGGTGAGATCCTCCTCTTCATTAACTCAGAATGGCTGATCCTGCCAACACCTATATTCCCTTTGTCTCACTGTCTGGGAGCAATACAAAAAGACCAACTGCCAACTTCATCTAGTCATGCACCCCAGGATACAGGCTGCAGACACCAACTGGTTTGGACGAGGAAAAGCCACTTTCTAAAAGTAGCATTTCTAGATTTGTGAATACAAATCTGACTTTACCTGTTAAAGAGGGCTTTTAATTACAATTCTGTAGATGCCAAACCAACCTATTCACCTGCTCTCTATTGCCACTTATTAAATGTAATAAGGTAACCCAATGGGCTGTTCAGGGTCTATTCTAGGAGTGACAAATGTATTAAGAAGCAAGGTTTGGGCCTGGCCAAATGTTTATTTTGCCAGGTCAAAATGGCAGTGTAAAAACTGCACACACAGGCTACAATGGCAGACTTGTCTACTTAGGTGGGTGGTGCAAGCAGTACTACAGGTCTACTAGCAACAAATACTTTACAGGCCCTGGGCACATGTAGAACACTTTACTAGATACTTGACAGTAAATTAAATATGCCAATGTGGTCTAAGCCAATCCTACCATGTTTAAAGGAGAGAGCACAAGCACTTTGCACTGCTTAGCAGTAGTAAAGTGTGCAGAGTCCTAAAGGCCAACAAAAACGGGGGCACAAAACAGGAGGGTGCAAGTAAAACATTTAGAGATGACCCTACAGAGAGGGCCAAGCTCACCAATAACCTATTAAAATAGTGGCTGAATTATGTTTTTAATCAGGTCCCTTTCCCGAGTTAGCAGCATAAATATTTTAATCTACTCTCTACATAGGACAGCTAGGCCTGCAACAGTGAGAATAGCTTTTTGGGCCTTGTCACTGTATGGACATGGTAAACTGTGCTTAATTTGAGTCGGTGATTGCAAGTGGGGTCCACTGCCACCCATTTCTGGGGATCACCACTTATTTTTTACCACTTTACTAGGAAGTAAATTAAAATGTAAATTTGGCATAAGTCAATTGTACCATGTTTAAAGGAGACAGCATGTACGCTGTAGCACAGCACATTGAGAGATATAAACCATAGCAACAACAAATACAAATGAAACTCAAGTAAATCATATTTGTATGTTTAAAATTTAATTATAGATACACTGTACGTACTTGTAATAAATACCTACATGTAATACTAAATTATAAATTCAAAACATTAAATTTACTGCACAAGGCACAAAACCTTAAAAGAACAACGACCAGAAAAGCAAATACAGATAAACAGGCCATATCAGCACCCTTAATCTTTGATTAAATTGTCTCCCCGCTTTTCTGTATCCCACTCTGTGGAAGAGTTTATAATAGTGACAAAATAAATGTTTCTGTTTTCAAAGTAATGTCTGAATATTAACACATGTCATTAATGGTTGGAACTGTCAACTATTAACCTCATATTTTACAAGAAAATATTCTAGACAGGCAATATCAGCCCAGCCCAGCGGTTGCTGAACAATTAAGGTTTGCAAAGCAACATGTACTTGCTGCTGTGATGGAGTAACCCCCTCTGCCAAACTCTAAATCAAGCCGATAATATTGTATGAACATTAACAAAAAGTCCTTTAAGCAACAGATGAGGGTAAAATCATGACAGAGGCAAACATATTCTTCTTCAACACAAAACGTATATTCTTCTTTAACAGCCTGTAAAAATCTCAAGAAACAGATAATGGCAAGAAACCTCTTGATACCTTTCCAGGCATAATTTTACTTTTTAGTGTGGGCAGAACACTATTTAACCATGACAGCATAAACACCTATCCTCAAATATAATCTATTTTAATCTTCTTGAAATGTCGGCATATTTCTAAAAATGCAGAAAAAAAATATTCTTAACCTGAATGAAGTGTGTGGGCACAAGTAACAATTCTCAAAAATTCAAATTTATAAAAGTTCACGAATTACAGTAAATCTTTTCATCAGGGAATTATGCAATGATGTGCATCCTCAGACTCACTTTATATGCCAGTTCATGGGGGTTCTTCTAACAGAATTTGAAAAGCTCGCAGATCAATGTCTCTTTCTTCTGAAATAATTTTGGTCAGATATGCCTATTCAGAAGCTGTATGGTCCCTTTTGGCGCTCTTACTCTTGGTGATTGACTGATTACTGGCTGATTTTTTTCTTCATTTCTCCTCGGGTGCTAAATCTTTATAAGACTTCTTTCTCTCACACCTTCAAACTATTCAGCTTGATTTAAGTGTCATTTATTTCAACTGTCCCATTTATTTTCATCTTACTGCGTGTCTTGATTTGCAACTCTTACAATGCAGGCACTTTGTTTTGGTCTTAATATTCAATTTTCTTTTTTGTTCACAGGTTTGATTGAGGGCAAGAGATTAAGGGGGTGATTCCGAGACCGGCGGGCGGCGGAGGCCGCCCGCCAGTCTACACCCGACAAAATACTGCTCCGCGGTCGCAAGACCGCGGAGGGTATTTTGAGATTTGCCCTGGGCTGGCGGGCGGCCGCCCGCCAGCCCAGGGCAAATCTACCTTCCCACGAGGACGCCGGCTCCGAATGGAGCCGGCGTAGTGGGAAGGTGCGACGGGTGCTGTTGCACCCGTCGCGTATTTCAGTGTCTGCTTTGCAGACACTGAAATACTTTGTGGGGCCCTCTTAGGGGGCCCCTGCAGTGCCCATGCCATTGGCATGGGCACTGCAGGGGCCCCCAGGGGCCCCGCAGCACCCCCTACCGCCATCCTGTTCCTGGCGGGAGACCCGCCAGGAACAGGATGGCGTAGGGGGTGTCAGAATCCCCATGGCTGCGGAGCACGCTCCGCAGCCATGGAGGATTCACCCGAGCAGCGGAAAGTCGGCGGGAGACCGCCGACTTTCCGTTTCTGACCGCGGCTGAACCGCCGCGGTCAGAATGCTCGATGGAGCACCGCCAGCCTGTTGGCGGTGCTCCCGTGGTCGGTGACCCTGGCGGTCACCGGCCGCCAGGGTCAGAATGACCCCCAGAATCCCCATGGCTGCGGAGCGCGCTCCGCAGCCATGGAGGATTCACCCGAGCAGCGGAAAGTCGGCGGGAGACCGCCGACTTTCCGTTTCTGACCGCGGCTGAACCGCCGCGGTCAGAATGCTTGAGGGAGCACCGCCAGCCTGTTGGCGGTGCTCCCGTGGTCGGTGACCCTGGCGGTCACCGGCCGCCAGGGTCAGAATGACCCCCTAAATGTGTGCATCCATTTTTGCACTTCAAGTTTTAAAGGTTTTGAAGTACCAAAAGGTTGAATTTATAATGGCCAAAACAGTTAAAAAGTCGCAAACACAGCAGAACAAAAATCCCCATTTGTAAAAGAAAAAATTAATGTAATAAAGAAAATGATACCAAAAAGACAAAAGTCCAAAAAAGGGAACCAAACGGGTATGAAGTCTCAAAGTTTTAAGTAAACAGAGTGCCAACAAGTGTAAACAATCGGAAACTAGCAAAGCTAGACTGGGATGAGGATACATTTTAAGGAAGTGCAGGTCAGGTATAAAAGTGAGATTTGTCGAAACATTACCTTCACACTTGGAACATTTCAGAGGAGGCAGAATCTCCAGTGGGGCAGGGTTAATGCTGGGTCAAAAGACAAGCTTGTCAATGACTAGCTGATGAAGGACAAGGTCTTGGTGAAGCAGTTGATGAAGGCTGGAAAAACATTGAGCTGGAAAAGTCCCAGGAAGTCATCAGGAACAGTGAAGCTTTCTACCTTTGGACTTAAAATCTTTTCTTGAATTTTGATTTCCTCAGCAGGGCAAGCCTGCAGGCTATGTCCAAAGAGGTTTCAGAATTTCTGGATGTCGGTCAGCATTGATTCCATTTAACCGGATTCACTCCTGCAGAGAGGAATGAAGTGGAAGCTCCAGCAAAGTCAGGTCCACTGGCGATCCATCCTCGGCGGATCGTCTGACAAGTTAGTCAGGTCCCTAGTTTTCTAGGGAAGAAGTTAGCAAAAAGTTTCTTAGTCCCAGGTTTTAGGTTTGGTCAGGAGGAGACCAGGCAAGGGTGCTAGAACCTCAGGAATAGCACTTGGGGTTCAGGGCTCAATCTGACAGAGGCCACCAGCAGAGACCAGGTGTTGCATGGCCTGCATACAGTTGCAATTTTAATTCAGCTCCATAAAGTTGGCATCTCTTTTCTCCATTCTCTTTTCAACAGGATCCTTTGCCACATTTTAGTGAGTGTGTGTGTTGTATGTGCATCTTTTAAGGCACTACTACCCTGAATTCTTCCAGGGTCACACATTTGAGAACACAAAGTCACTTGTTTGCTTTCTTGGTGTGCCCATTAGCAGACAACTCATTTAAGCCAGAAAAAAACAAATAAGCTGCTCTGCGTTCCTCTCACAGCGTGATAAGAATAGTACATTTTCATATAAACAGCTTGCATGCTATTATTCTGCGAGAGAAGCAATTCTTTGCTGGTACTATCACAGAACCTTTACTAGTTGTGACTGTGATACAGCCTGGCTGACTCCGGTCTTCATCTTGCCAAGGAGGATGACCTATCCTGGTTTCCAGAGACTTACCACCAAGATATGGGGTTTAGACCATCTCAACTGGTCTGACAGAGGGTACTCCCACTATGTTCTCTTTAGTACAATCTTACACATGTTTAGGAGTATATAAACATTTGCATTAGCTCGTTTGCTTCTGCCACCTTCCCCGAGAGCTGGAAACACGCAGAAGTCAACGCCCTACTGAAGAAACCTACGGCGGACCCCAGCGACCTGAAGAACTTCCGCCCCATCTCGCTCCTCCCCTTCCCCGCCAAAGTCATAGAGAAGACCGTCAACAAACAACTTACCAACTTCCTGGAAGACAACAACCTACTCAACCCCTCTCAGTCCGGATTCCGAGCCAATCACAGCACAGAAACCGCCCTCATCTCAGTCACAGACGACATCAGAACTCTGATGGACAATGGAGAAACAGTCGCCCTCATCCTCCTCGACCTCTCGGCTGCCTTCGACACCGTCTGCCACCGAACCCTAATATCCCGCCTCCGCTCCACCGGGATCCAAGGACAGGCCCTGGACTGGATCACCTCCTTCCTCTCCAACCGCTCCCAAAGAGTCTACCTCCCACCTTTCCGCTCAGACCCCACCGAGATCATCTGCGGCGTCCCACAAGGCTCCTCGCTCAGCCCGACTCTCTTCAATGTCTACATGAGCCCCCTCGCCGACATCGTACGCAAACACAATATCAACATCACCTCCTACGCCAACGACACCCAGCTGATACTTTCCCTCACCAAGGACCCCACCAGCGCCAAGACCAACCTGCAAGATGGAATGAGAGACGTCGCAGAATGGATGAAACTCAGCCGTCTGAAACTAAACTCAGACAAAACGGAAGTACTCATCCTCGGAAACACCCTGTCCGCCTGGGACGATTCCTGGTGGCCCACGGCCCTTGGCACCGCACCTACCCCCTCAGACCACGCACGCAACCTCGGATTCATCCTGGACCCTCTTCTCACCATGACCAAACAAGTCAACGCCGTATCATCCTCCTGCTTCCTCACCCTCCGCATGCTCCGAAAGATCTTCCGTTGGATCCCCGCCTACACCAGAAAGACCGTAAACCATGCCCTCGTCACGAGCCGCCTGGACTACGGCAACACCCTATACGCAGGAACCACGGCTAAACTCCAGAAACACCTGCAGCGAATTCAAAACGCCTCCACCCGCCTCGTCCTCGACATACCCCGCAACAGCCACATCTCCGCCCACCTGAGACACCTGCACTGGCTTCCCATCAACAAAAGGATCACCTTCCGGCTCCTCACCCACGCACACAAAGCCCTCCACAACAAGGGACCCGAATACCTCAACCGTCGCCTCAGTTTCTACACGCCCACCCGTCAGCTTCGCTCCGCCAACCTCGCACTCGCCGCCGTCCCTCGCATCCGCCGCACCACGGCAGGTGGGAAATCCTTCTCCTACCTGGGGGCCAAGACTTGGAATTTCCTCCCCACCAACCTCAGGACCACCCAGGACCACCTCGCATTCAGGAGACAACTCAAGACCTGGCTCTTCGAGCAGCAGTAACCCCTTCCCCCTAGCGCCTTGAGACCCTTACGGGTGAGTAGCGCGCTTTATAAATGTTTTTGATTTGATTTGATTTGATTTGATTAGCAACAATTGCCATGGTTGAACAGTTTATCCTATTCACCATTATAACAAAGGTGATCACTTTAGTATGTCTCATCTTGCTAACAATTGCAGCACATGCTTTTACACAAGAATATAATCATTTCAATAAATGCTTTGAAAATGCTTTTTGTTTCTTTCTTATGCTTACCTTGAGCGTGCAAAAGTAAGGATTAGATCTGTTTCCGCAGATTCCTTGGGGATCAGAGTATCATGTTTGAGGTTGTGAACAACGTCTTTCCCGGTTCTGGTTGGATGCGGTACTGTGAGCTAGCTGAGATACAACACTTACTGATGGTATATCTCGACTAAGTCTTTACACTGTGAAGTTCATGTTGGTCCTGCTATATTTGTAGGAACCATATAGCACAGGGCAGGTCCAGTTGAAACTGGTCAGCTGGGCTTTTCAAGGAAAGTGGGTTTCTTGCAGTTTTGTGACTCTGTAGCTTAACAGAATGTCAGCCAAGTGACCCTTAAAGTCCACTTCTTCGTCTGGGCACATGTGGGAGCAGGCCCAGTCTTTCAGATCCCCTTAAAGGCATCAACAGCAGGTGCAGTCTTTTTTTGTCTTACACAGGTCCAGTAGTGTTCAGAAGAGGTTACCAGGGGTGTACATTTATGCCTGACACTAGCTGGTGGGCGGAGATGACACCTGGCTCCTAACCCTACTCATGTTCTCAGCAGTTCATGAGTGTCCTACTGCAAACAATTCCACAGTGTCCATTTCTACCAAAATCCAACATGGCAGAACATTTTCTGCACCACGCAGAGCTCCTGTGCCTACCCTAAAGGAGTGGCCATGAAAATTAGCAACCCTTTCTGTGGCGTCACCTCAAAACTGCATATGGGGGCAGTTCCTTCCTTGGATTGATGTGTGGCAGACTAGGAATCAAAGGATGGGGCACACACAGGTGAAATCTGCCTGTGATGGTTAGGTCTCTTTGAAGTTATTTAAGTTTCTGGGAATACACCAGATGACCATCAAGTCAGAAGAACTTTAAATCCCCCCGCACCCAAGGCCTTTGTCTCTGTCTCTGCTTTGGGGGTAAGTTCACATCTCATCAAGGAGCTATTTAAATCTTGGGTGACAGATGGAGGCTCATACAAATAGGCTTTTGGAGGCTTTAGGCAGGTAATAAAAGACTTTCTAAAAGTACTTTGTGTGAAATGTTTAGTACAAATCTGGCTGTAGCAATGAACTGGGCTTGCAATGAATATTTTTTTAAATATAAGAAGGGACTTTGTAGCTGTTTCCTGTGAGGAGGTATAATGATTAATATTATTTCTGAATTCTTCTGCATGGAACAGCTAACCCCGACATGGTGAAAATAGCATTTAGGGCCTTGTCACTGTAAGGACATCTTTAGTATTTAGTGTTTACATGCCCTGCTTTTAAATACCATGTACCCTGCCTTTTTGGGTATTAAGAACTCCGTAGGGGAGACTTATTAATATTTGAAAGGAGGGTTTATGCCAGTCTAAAGGGGGTATTTTGACAGGTTGAATTTAAAGCTCTAAAGCTGCACAGACAGGCTACGGTGATAAGCCTGTAGTGATGTTTTACACTGCGACCCTAGTAGTGGCACAATAAGTGCTGCAGTCCAGTACTGTCATTTAACCTACATGTCTTACCCTATGGACTTTTAAGTAAGTTAAGTACGGCAGTAATTAGTATAACCAATTTCGAGATAGGTCAGAGATCATGCAGTGGGGCCTGATTAGTAGAGTCCCAGTGAAAAAGAACAGCAGCTTCAGTCCAAAATATTGAAAGTGTCAATGCAAAATGACATATTTTACTACACTTTCCGAGTCTACGCATTCCAAATTAATGTGTTGTGTATGTACTTGCAAATTATTTGTAACATTTCAAACTTGAAATAGAAAAATAGTATTTGAAATAAACGTGAACTTTCCAACAACTGTTCTTAATTATTTGTATTGCATTTTTCCTCAGATCCTGGTGAAAGGTATAGTTGGGGACGACTTCACTGGTGACATAGGAATAGATGACCTGTCATTTTATGATTGTAACCTTTACAGTGGTAAGAGCTAAACTCAGACTATTACTTGTCATGCAAATTGCTCACATTTGTTTCTTTTCAGATTCAGCTACTTTATACATTATGGCCCTCATTACAACCCTGGCGGTCGGTGTTAAAGCAGCGTTAATACCGCCAACAGGCCGGAGGTAATAAAAATAGGATTTTGTCCCTGGCAGTAACCTCCAGCAAAGACTGCCACTTTAACACACGGTTCGCCAGAGTGGTAACGGCCGCTGGGCTTGAGACTTGGGTCTCCAGCCCGGCGGTTGTCACAATCCCACCCTTTGGATTACGACCCGGCCTAAGCCCATGGTTTTTGTTCCAAACTTACAGCCACAAAAACCATGGCGGTAAGCACTCTCAGTGCCAGAGAATCCCTTCCCGGGCACTGATAGAGGTCTCCTCCGCCCCATCCCCCTCCCCAAAGTCCTCCCCACCCTCCCCCTCCCTCTCCTGCTCCCCGCACCTATACACACCCACACATGCACCCATATACACATGCACACACGCATACCCACCACCAACCACGCATGCACACATCCATACCCACACACCTCAACGCACACCAACATACCTTGTCACACACCTGCATTCACCACACACAACACTCACAATCACGCATTCAACGTGACTCACACCCGCATGCACACATTCTCAAACATACACACACACCCTACACACACACAATACCCTCCACCCCCCTCTCCTGTCAGAGAACCCAACTTACCTGCTTGCAGGGGGTCCTCCGGCTGGAGATGGTCTGTGGCGCTGCTGTCAGCAGCAGCTTCTGCCAGCAAAACACCGCCAGGCCGTATCATTGCTCATGATACGGTTGGCGGTGTTCTGCTGGCCTGACGGGGCTGCTGTCAGCAGCGCCAGCTCACTACCATCTGCCGCCATGACCGTCGGCGGAGTTCCACCAGCATTCTGGTGAAATATTGTTGATGGTCATGATACGGGTAGACGGCTGGTAGCCACTGCGGCGGTATGTTGGTGGCCGTCGCCATGGAGGTAGGCGGTAGTTACCGCGAATGTTGGAATGAGGGGCTATATTTATTACCTTGTGTTACAAAATACACTGAGCGTTTCGAAGATTTAATTGATCCTGTGGCATTATGTATCATAGGATTGGAACAACTTGAAAAAACGTCATTTACAAGATCAGAAAATTTTTTAATTTCAGGCCTGCCGATGTCTGCTCGTCCATCTGATATTTTTCAGTTTCATGTGGTCAAGATTTCTATGTTTGGACGTTCTTGAAGTTTGAAAACCTCAGCTGGACAAACCAGAAAGCTGTAGCCATGCAGATCACACCAAAGCTATGTATGTTAGGTGTAAAGGCCCACTGAATTCTTCTTTCGTGAAACAAAAAACTCTGCATAGAATGAAATTAATTTTCATTCCCACCAAGGTCCCCCCTTGACCAGGCATCCTTGAGTGGTTATTAACCAGCCCACATGAAGTCAAAAATGTTCCAAGTTGTCAGGTTTTCAAACTTTTGGGTGTACTGTCTTGGTAATTTTTTAAGGCTCCTATGACTTTAGTGACAGCTCTTTGCATGCATGGCAACTCCAGCGGGGCACCCAGAATTAACCAGTCATGGTCCACTTTCCACTGGACACCTTGTCAGCTCTGGAACTTATAATGTCCTTGTATCCAAAAAGATTGTCAGCTAACTGACCCCTTTGAGTTCACTTCCCAGCCCTGGGAACAGGTGGTAGTAGGTCCGGCCCAGATCATGGACAGCAGTTCCAATCCTCTTCTCTTCTCCCTCAGGTCCAGATGTGTTCTGAGGAATTGTGGGTGAGGTGCCACTTTTGTTCAGATGAATAGCCAGTAGACACGAGTGACACCTGGACACTTCCTCAAAAAATGAAGAGCATCCTGTTTGCCTTAACACAACCTATCCAACAGGGCACCATTCTCAGGAACAATCAAGATGACAGAACCTTTCTGTCGCTGGATGAGGCTGATGACCTTCCCAACCTAGAGGAACTTTTCCAACAGTATTTCTAAATTTTAATAAAATCCAACTCAGTAATGAAGTCATATTTTTAACCAAGCCTCCTGATCCCTACTATTCAATGACAACCTTACCCCATTGGTTGTTTTAAATGTGATTCACCCATTTATAAAATTGATTTTCTGCTGTGCCTTTGTTTTCTTTAAGGTAGGTGTCAGAGTGAACTATACCAATCACTAAATTAGCCTGTGCTTACCCCACTGTTTGCTTGGCACAAAGAAGTGAGGCTTAACTTAGGGAAAATGTGTAAGGTAATTGTTGGACTTTTCATCCTTGGTGTGGTCTCCCTTAACTTTTCACCTCTGTTTCCCAGGTTGTTGATGTGTGCTGGACTGTGTTTTTGCTGTTTTTGTTACTCTGGGCCTTTTACCACTGCTAACCAGTGCTACAGTGCAAGTGCTCCTATACCAAATGTGTATGTAATTGGTTCTTCCATGATTGGCATATTTGATTTACTAGTAAGTCCCTAGTACAATGTACTAGAGGTGCCAGGGCCTGTAAATCAAATGCTACTAGTGGGCCTGCTGCACTGGTTGGGCCACCCACATTAGTAGCTCTGTAAACATGGCTCAGACCTGCCACTGCAGTGTCTGCGTGTGCAGTTTTAAACTGTAAATTCGACTTGGCAGGTGTAACCACTTGCCAGGCCTAAACCTTCACTTTTCGTACATGTAAAGGCACCCCTAAGGTAGGCCCTAGGCAGCGCCAAGGGCAGGGTGCAGTGTATGGCTAAGGTAGGACATGCAGTAATCTGTTTTATATGTCCTGACGGTGACATACTGCTAAATTTGTTTTTCACTGTTGCAAGGCCTGTCCCTCTCATAGGTTAACATGTGGGCTACCTTTAAATATGATTACATTGTAGATCCCCTTTGGGAGCGGATAGACATGTGGAGTTTGGGGTCTCTGAGTTCACAATTTAAAAATACATCTTTTGGTAAAGTTGATTTTAATATTGTGTGTTTGCAAATGCTACTGTTAGAAAGTGGTCAGTTTGACAGTTGGGGTGTTTGCACCTCTCTCTAGAGAGTGACACAAAGGGAGCTGGGGTGTAGTCGGCATTTCCTGATGAGCCATCTGTGCTAGGAGGGAGGGGAGGAGTGGTCACTCACACCGGAAAGGGCTGTGCCTTCCCCTCACACAATGCAGTCTCCAACCCCCTAGGTGTGTCTGGGGCCTGGCCTGGGCAAGGCAGGATTTCACAAACATGAGAGACTTTTCTTTGAAGTAAGCCTACTTAAAAGGGCAAAATGGGTATAAGAAGGGCACCCAATACCACAGACTTTAGACATTTCTGAAAACCAAGAGGAACCTCTGCCTGGAGAAGAGCTGAAGAGCTGTGGAAGGAGAGCTGCCTGGCCTGTGACTGTGCTTTGTGGAGCTATCCTACAGTTGCTTCTTCTGCCTGTGCTAGAGGACAAAGACTGGACTTTGTGTGCCTTGTGAAGAACTCCCGAAGGGCTTGATTTAGAGCTTGCCTCCTGTTATTTGAAGTCTCAAGGACAGCAAAGACTTCTCTCTGCCAGCACCTAGACCCTCTGCTGAGCCTCCTACTCTGCCAAGTGGTGCCCATCCAGTTCCTGGGACCCTGAAAGGAGAAGCTGGCAGACCAAGAGTGAGACATCCACGCACTGACTGCCGTGCAGGGAAAAGATCGACACAACTCCGATCCGCGGCTGAAAAATCGACACGCCGCCGGCTTCGTGGCTGAAAATCAATCCTCGTCTGCAGAGCAACTGAAAGATTGTGGCACGCAGCTGGAGAAACGACATGCCGCATCGCTGACGATGGCTGGTGAGATCGCAACCCGTGCTCTGTGGTTTTCAAATCATTGTGCAGCAGGATTTACAACGCAAACATCTCTGGGAGTGTTAAAACTATGCAAGGCCTGCCAGAACCCGAGAGTGCGGTACGAATCGATGCACATTGACTCTACTGAAGGAGAAACAACGCACAGTCTCGCTCATGAGTGATATTGCCGCATTGCAAGCCCTTTTTGACGCACACGCCCTTGTGGGTTTATTTTTGACGCACCCAGGTACATTTCTACGATAACAGTGTTAGCATTGTGTTTAAAATTACATGAGGACTATTTTTGTTTTTTAATCGATAACTTGTGTATTGTGGATTTTTGTTGTTTCGGTGTTGTTTTGTTTAGATAAATATTTTCTGTTTTTCTAAGTATGTGTTGTGTCATTTTGTAGTGTTTTCATTGAATTACTGTGTGTATTGGTACAAATACTTTACACCTAGCACTCTGAAGTTAAGGCTGCCTGCTCCTGCCAAGCTACTGTTGGAGTGTAGTTTTATAATCAAAATTAACATAAAATGTTTACGAATTAATGCCTAATGATGCCGCATCGAAAATGTATTAATGTGCTTTTACTAAACGTGTGTTTGAAATGTGCCCACGGGGAGTGGCCACCATTGTATTCGATGATTAATGAAATTGACTAATAATGAAATATTAATGTGCTAATGTATGATTTTGTATTAGTATAGTAATATAGTTATATGTTAAGGTTTTGCTAATTAATCACTAGGCCTTAGTTAGCATGAGTCGGGCCTAGCTGTCTGGTCTCATATTAAATGTGTTTTTCTAACGTGCAATGTGCTGACTTGCTGAAGGACATGTAGCCGTACTTTTCCAGAAGACTAGAAGATGTGTGTAACCATAGTAAATTTTCTCATGAGAACCCGACTTGCTCAAGGAGACATTCTTGTGGAACGCAACAGTGTAATTCGCAACAGGTACAAAGTCATTTAAACTAGTGAAGACAATGGGACTACTTACTTGAGTAACAAATGTCACTTATTCCTCACCTGACATTCTACCCGTTGGAGAAGTCAAATCCAGGAACCAATGAGCTGCGTGAGAACTGTCAAAAGTGGAAAGCTGTAATGGGGTGACCGTTGGACTATTGGATGGAGATAATGATGCAACAAAACTTGCCCAATTGGAAATTAGGGTACTGTACAACAAGTTTGATATAATCGTAGGACACCAGGAGAAATCAGGCATATATGCTATTCTTCACCACTCCTTGCCATTCCACCGAGCCATTATTAGCCATTATTCTGTCTTAAGCTATACTTTGCCATCATTCTTTGAGGTTTTGCCGTTTATTCTTCTGATACTTTAACCATCCTCAGCTCATTCATTACCTGATACTTAATTTTCCTCCTTATGAGGGAAGTGTCCCTTATTACCTGTCTTGCTGAACTTTGCGGTGTTTCCTGGCTGATGGCGAATCAACTGATGTCCTGAGGTCGAAGACTGACTCTGTATGCTGACTCATTACGGAGGGTAACTATATGATGATGAAGTTGTAATTGTCTGTTTGCCTTTTCTTTCTAGGTACCAACTGCTCTTTTGATATAGACCATAGTTAGATGTTTGCATGAAGCCCAACAGGCTAATGCTGATTCGAGGTTAGTGAAGGAGTTCACTAAAACTGACTCAAACGGACAAATGACTGAATCTATGCTTTGTTGAAAAATACGCTATTAAAACTCTGCTAAAAGCTAATATATGTTGACATTGTGCTTTGTTCTAATGTTTATAATTTTTGCTTTGATTAAATCTTATTCGAGTGGTCATATTATAACAGTGTTGATGAGTTTTCTGGTTTTGAGGCTACTAAACTTGCTAGTAGAGTGTAATCAATGGGGAATAAACATCATAAATCTTACTAAATTCTGTGTAGTTATTCATGGCTGGAAGATCATGGTGTGTTCCGATTCTTATTAATGTCATTAACTAATTTGATTAATTTGTTATTGTGAATTTTAAGATGTTTTTGATCTATTGATTGTTATGTTGATTAATTGTCTCGTCCTAAGGTGTCTTCAATCATGGTCAAAAGATTCATTGGCCTAAAACGAGTCCCAGACTAATTAATTATTTAAGACGGGACGCGTTATCAGTTCTGGTAGCAGAGGACGGTTACGGCCCTTTGGGGCCCTAGGACGAGGGACCATTGTTTTAGAAATATTTTTGAGATAATGCAAATTGGAGATATGATGTGCCCCTAAGTCCCAAATGACTTTCCCGGAATCCCAGAGCTTGCCGAAGTGAGTTGGGTATGTTCTCGGCATTCTAGTGATAGTATGAGTGAAGTAGAAATGTGTGCTTGCTCAGCTTATGCATATCGCAGGTGAATTGTGAGGTTTGTGAGAATTTAGGCCAGGCCATGTTTTAGTAGGAGTGGGCGTACTCCGCAGTATGAGAGTAGGGAAGTCGGCGAACTTCATGTGAGTGTAGCGCTTCGTGCTCAAAAATTGTCCACGTGGTTGTTGGTGATGTACGGACCCGGCGTGGTCTAAGACTCCGGAGTATATTGATAAGTGCATGAGACACTTGGCTTATGTTGTAATGTGTGCGGATTAATAGGTAAATCGTGCGTGGTTGACGAGTCGAGTTTGAGTCAAATTGTGAGAGTGAAACCTTCGATGGAGATTTGGCAAGTTCTAAAGTGCACTAGAACGAACCATTGACAAGTCGAGAGTAGAACTTGCGGGTCAAATTTTGCTTTCAGGTGTGGGATCTGAGAAGGAGAGAGTAGCGGCCGAGGCTTCAAGTGAAATCTCTGTAAAGTTCTGAAGCGATTGTGTTACCCTTCCTGTTGTAAACCAGCAAATTTGGGCTTTGTTGTTAAAGTGCTCGCAATATATTGCTTTAGTTTTTGTGTGAATAGAGAGTGAGGAAGACAAGCCGCAAGACTTTGTCAGCCGCAGTGTGTGTGAGTGTGACATCATTGGAGCTGTGCTAGGATAGGTTAGTTGCCGAGAGGGGTCACGCACGGATTGGCAGCCGTCCGTGAGAGGCAATTGGTTGAGAAGGTAGGCGAAGAGTGTTCTGGGAACTAAAGTCACTTCCTGATTAGATTCCAAACAAAATAAAAGTCGAGAAAATGAAGTTTTTCAAGGCTTTAAAGAGTGCTTTGCGGGGAGATGCGTACATTACAGTGAGTGTGGGGGAGCCTACACCGCCAGAGGATACTCAGGCTTATGCCGTAATGGAGGAAAAGGGAGTCGCGCCATGTCTTTGGCTAAAGCATTGGTGCAAATTAACAGGGAAAGATGGGTGTATGGCATTTCCAGAGAACGGAATCTTTACTATAGGGGTTCTAGAAAATTTGCGGAAAGCGTTAAATGAGCAGAAGCTGCATCCGAGACCAGCTCAGTTTGAGGCGTTAGCAATTTGGGAATTAATGGCCATACGACAGAGGCAACAGAAATTCGAGCGGAGAATGAGGAAAGCAGAAAGGACCTTAGCAGAAGCTAGATGGGATAGTGAGACTAGGATGTAGAGAAGGGAAATAATAGACGGAGTGAAGATGTTTCCGGCAATAACTCAAGAAGCCTCAACACAGGGAAGAAAGGCCGCTTGTAAGACAGACAAGGGCTCTCGCAAGCAGAAGGAAACTCAGAAGTCTTGGGCAGATGCAGATGATTCAGATAATGATGAATTTCTTAATCAGTTGTTACATGATCGACCGCCACCATATGCCATAAATGACAATAGACCGAGTACTAGTGCAGGTCCTGAAAATTTATCACAGAATCAGGGTTAGCTGAGGGTGATTCTCTTTTACCCTGACTAGAGTGAGGGTCCTTGCTTGGACGGGAGGTAACCTGACTGCCAACCAAAGACCCCAACAGTAATCATGCAGCACACAACTGCCATAAAGTGAAAACACTACACAGGAAAAACCTCAAAACAAATACAAATAAATTGATGTCAAAATGACTGTAGAACTGAAGGTATGAAATTTCAAAGTTTTAAGAGGAGATAGACTAAAAGCAAAAAATGCTGGTTGTGCTACACCAGAGAAAAGTTGCAAGTTCAGGCTGACAGTAGTGGAGCGAGGATTGGCTACAGGGACCAGGTTAGTCCACCTGAAAATTTTACCTTCTCAGCGTCAACATGAAGAGTTCCATTTGCAGTGGAGGAGAATGTGAGGAGCAGGGAGAGCAATGCAGATGATTGTCGCTGTAGTGTGAAAAGCAGGCTGGGCCATGTGGGGTGTCAGCACTATAATGTGAAGAGTTGATTCAGTGCCGTGGTTGTTGGAGCTTTGCATTGATGGTCAATGTGAGCTGTCATTGCTGTAGCATGAAGTGTAGATCCCGATTTGTCAGTTGTCACTGTAGTATGAAGCGTCAAATTCACTGGAGCTTCACATTAACGGTCGTCCTGGGAGATAGAGTTTTGGCATGAACAGGGCCATTTGTGGTCATCAGCATCCAAAAAACCTCAGCATTTCACCTTCCTTCTTAGGAGGAGTTCAATCAGTGCTAGCCATGGTTCCAGGCCCTTGTGAGACACCTCATGGGTTCAGGAACCCACTCCAGCTGAGGCCAGAAAGGCTTAGACAGGTCTATTTTGAGGTCCAGGGCAGCAGGCTAACTGAGCTATTGCATGGAGGTCTCTGGGGCATTTTTGTCTCTGTGACTCAGGAAGGAGGTCAACCAACTGAACCTTGGAGTCGCTCAGGTTAACCTGGAATGAAGGCAGCCGGTTCAATTTTCTTTCTCTGAGATCAAGGCAATCCCAAAGCGGTAGGGTGTAATCCTTTGATAGCAGCAAGTCGGTCCTCTGGGGGAAGAGCACTGTTTCTTTTGTAGTGTCCAAAGGTATGGCTTAGGAGGTCCAATATTTATACCTGATCCCAGGAATTGTTTGCCGGAGAACACCCTGCCCTAGCCCTCATTTGTCTCTGGGAAGTTCTTCCCTTCCTCTGTCAAGGCTGCAAGAGATCTGGGGCAGCAAAGGGTTAGTTTCAGGTTCCTTTGTATGTACTGGAAGCAAGCCCTTTCAAGTGTTAGTTGGGCAGGGAACAGCTTTGCCTCCAGTCATCCTGGCTAGGTGGCCAATCCTGCCCACACTTGGTCCCCTTTTGTTTCACTTACTGGCAGGAATGCACAAAGCCCAACCTCAGTGCCATCACAGTCATGTGATCCAGGATACTGACAGAAGGTACAAAGGGTTATGACAAGTAAAGGTCAACTTTCTAAAACTGGAATTTTCAGAATTGTGACTTAAACTTCAATTTTATCATTGAAGAGGATTTTAAATTATTCATTTGAGTGTTAGCATCACATCTTGATCTGCTCCTAATCTCAGATTATCTCATATTACATATAATAAGGTAACTCAGTGTTAATCATCACGAGAGAAACACTGTACTACAGTGAAAAAATACTATAGGAGCTATTCACTGCCAGGCCGGTTAAAACTTAAACACACGCATTTCCTACTTTTTAATACAATCACCCTTCAATATGGAATTTTAGGGACTACCTCAGGGGTGTCCTGTAGGTATTAAAAAGGGAAGTTTAGGTGTTCAGATGGCAAATTAAACCCGCACTAAAAACTGCAATGGCAGGTGACTTGAGACATATTTGATAGTGCTACTTTAGTGGGTGTCACAATGAGTGCTGAAGGCCTACTAGTAGCACTTAATTTACAGACCCTGGGTACATGTGCTTCCATATACTAGGAACTTATAAGTAAATTAAATGTACCAATTGAGTGTAGGCCAATTTTATCATGTTTTAAGGAAAAACACCAAACACTTTCTCACTGGTTAGCAGTGTTAAAGTGCACAGAGTCCTAATGCGAACAAAAACAAATTCAGAAAACCCAAGGAGTCAAGGCAAAAGGTTTTTGGGTGACCCTGCAGAGAGGACCAAGTCCAACAGTCGCCCTATTTTCGGTGTATGTCAGCACATCCATCGGCAGCCTTAATAGGGGAATCCATGACAGTGCATGGCCACAGATAACTACTGTTTTGTAGCTTTTCATTATTGACTGTGAAGTTGAGAAGAAATTGGCCTGTATTTCCCACAGTCCATTACCAAATTGTAATCATCCCCTCATATACATGGACTGTTCCAAAATTACAAGAGAACGGTGGTTAATGGGGGTTAATGTATCACAAACTTGCATTATATGGGCATAAACATTACCAATTATCAGAGGTTTCCAATCTCCCAAAATGTATGCATTCCTAACCTGGGAGGGGGTGCTGAGTGATATTTTAACTAGTTTACCTCCGGAGTACGCTGAGGTTTCAGTACCAATAAGCTGCCATGCCGCCTTTCCCACAATTTCTCAATTTCAACTTAGTGAGGTGTGTTTCTTGTAAAGAGTAGTAGTGGGTATTGCTTTGCTTCAAGTATAAAGGTATTGTGTGCCTCATGGCACTAGTATGCAACCATGTCATGTTCAATGTAAGGTAGTGATATTTACTAGACATCTAGTGCTGAGTTACAAACTGAATAAAGATAGCCATCCTCTCTGTTACTTTTTGTATCAGACCTAGTATTCCTGGTGGGGTAGTGAGTGTTGCCATGTGTGTGGTCAATTTAACAAATTTCTCTGTTCCCCATTGTTAGTGTATAAAGTACCTTCACCGTTGTATGGATAACTGGAAACTCATCCATTGTGCTACTTTGGTTTATAGTATCTTGTTGAGGGGTTATGTGTGTTTATATTAGCTCTGTGGCCCCTGGGTACATATCTGCCATGCAATAATGTCAACCACCACCTACCCTACATCTGGTTTATCTTTTCAGTTATTACAATAATACTTGTCAACATAGAGGAGCCTCTTTAATGTGTGTCATATCACACCTCTTCATCAGCAGTCATTGGCGTGATCTTGGGCCCCTGGCATAGAGCTTCATCACTGTCACCAGGGTTCAACAATTCTCTGCTTCCTAAAGACTCCTGATTACTGTCCATTGTGGTCAACTGCCAGACCCTCTCACCTGCCATTATCTCCACCAGTTGAATCCTTCCATTGGTAGCTTCTTCTTTGGCTGCTTTTCCATGTATCAGCGATTTGGTTTTCAGTATTTTCCATTGTTGTCTTTTTCTTTGGATGCTCTTGTGTTCCCAGCATTCTGCAGATGGACAATTCTCCTCCAGCCACTTCTAAGTGCCCTCTGGATTTGCACAATAAATTAGTGTTTCTCTTCTTTACAACAGCTACATTTTACCAGAAAATCAATGAGTAGGTAAGGTTCCATTGGTGTAGTTTTCACTTGATATCTGTAAAGAAGTTTCTCTGTTGTTGCACAGTTTCTGTGTAGTTTGGAAGATGTATGCATGTTGATGAGCCATTGGAAGGATCTGATCAGTAAAGTTCAGAATCCTTAAAATATGTACTCTAGCAGTGGCCACCAATGGTGTCATCCACCAGGAACTCTGTAGAGCTCTCTACTCTTGATATTCTGGATGGATACTCATCATATATATATGTTATACACCATTTCGCTATAAATAGTTCATTACTTTTTTTAAGTATTCCTTTTATTAGAATATTATTTAACCTTGACATATTTTCTGCCTTATCTGCTCTGATTACAAGATTCTTTGCAGTGTCCTTGAGGTCTCTCATTTGAACTGGTAATTCAAGCACACACGGTATCAAAATTTGTTCTCAGTTACCTTTTCTATGATTAGCTCAGAGATGGCCAACATCACTTGTGACAGAGGTGGTCATTACAACCCTGGCGGACGGTGTTAAAGCGGCGATAAAACCGCCAACAGGCCGGCGGTAAAAAAATTGCAATTACGACCGTGGCGGAAACCGCCAACAAAGACAGCCACTTTAACACTCCGACCGCCACGGCGGTACAAACAAACATCGCGGCGGTCACCGCCAACAGACAGGCGGGAGAAAAAAAACCCCGCCCACAGTATTACAACAGTCCAATCAGCCACGTTTTCGGGGGAGATTCACCGCAGATAAAAACACAGTGGAAGCAGGAATTTCGAAGGGAAAACGCTCACCTCTACACACCCCATGAGGAACGAGGACACCATGGACCCGGAACTCCAAATTCTTCCTGCGATAGTCTTCCTGCTCCTCTACCAGGAGCACGAACGCCGGCGGCGAAGACCACGGTGAGTACTGCACCTACGACACAGGGGAGGGAAAAAACAATGGGACACACACGCAACACCCCCTTCCTCACCCACTACAACACACACAAATGCATATCAATACATCACAGTAACACCCCCCAAACCCTCTGGAAGAATGCAAAGACAATAACAAATTAGTGTTACCATTGTAATATATTAAAAACAAGTAGGCAGAAATAGATATATACACCATGTACAAAATAAATACCAAGCATAGTAGTCCAGGTAGTGCACTAAGATAGTCCGTGGAACCCAGGGACCACACGGTATGGGCGAGGCCCACACAAGATGCCCAACCATGATGGAGAGAACACTGCAGGGGCATCAGATACCAAGAAAACACGCACCTCAGGGTGATGGAAAGGGGGGGCACCTCAGCCGCTTGAGTGCACGATGACAAATCCACGAGGGGGCCACATGCCCGCTGTTCCATCCTGGGGAGTGCAAAGCCAAAGTCTCTCAAGTCTCTACAGTGGGTTGTCTGCCCACTGTTCAATCCTGGGGAGTGCAAAGCCACAGTCTCTCAAGTCTCTACAGGGGGTTGTCTGCCCACTGTTCAATCCTGGGGAGTGCAAAGCCACAGTCTCTCAAGTCTCCACTGTGGGCGGTCTGCCCACTATTCAATCCTGGGGAGTTCAAAGCCACAGCCTCTCAAGTCTCTACAGTGGGTGGTCTGCCCACTGTTCAATCCTGGGGAGTGCAAAGCCCCAGTCTCTCAAGTGGATGTCAGTATCCACTGGTTCTGGACGGGGCATGGTGCCCAGAGTGCTTCATCCTGTTAAGGACAGAGGTAGTGGATGACAGTCTCCACTTGTTCAGGAGGGGGCATGGTGCCCAGAGTGCTTCATCCTGTTAAGGACAGAGGTAGTATATGACAGTCTCCACTGGTTCTGGAGGGGGCATGGTGCCCAGAATGCTTCATCCTGTTAAGGACAGAGGTAGTGGATGACAGTCTCCACTGGTTCTGGAAGGGGCATGGTGCACAGAGTGCATCATTCACCCCGTGACGGACTCAGTTGCGTCAGTGCCCCTGCCTCTCATGGGCTAGTGGTGCTTCAGATGGTGGTGCCCTGTTCAGTGGTGCTTCAGATGGCGTTGGCCTGTTCAGCGGTGCTTCAGATGGCGGTCTCCATTACAGGGTCTCAGCTGCTGGTGGTCCTTCATGGCCCAACGGGCCTTTTGCTGCTGGTCCTTCATGGCCCAGCAGGCCTTTTGCTGGCAGTCCTTCGTGGCCCAGCTGGGCTCGTGCTGGCGCTGGCCTCCTGGGCAGCTGGGCTTGTGCTGGCGGTGGCCTCCTGGGCAGGTGGGCTTGTGCTGGCGGTGGCCTCCTGGGCAGCTGGGCTTGTGCTGGCGGTGGCCTCCTGGGCAGCTGGGCTGGTGCTGGCAGTGGCCTCCTGGGCAGCGGGGATGATGGCGGTCTTCTCCGCCGTGCAGCTCTTCTCAGACTTGCCGGGTTTCTTGTGGGCCTTCCCCACCTTGGAAGGTGTCACAGCTGACTCCACACTCCCAACGGGACCCCTGGGAGCGGCTTTGGTGGCTGGAGTCTTCACCCTCTCCCGCCGGGCACTGGCCAACTTCTGATGCTTCACAGGTGGGGGACTGTCTGTGCTGTGGCTCCGTGCCACACTGGCTGCCCTGGTGGCCTGTGCACTCCAGATTCCGGTGACTACAGGCACCACTGGTCCCGGAGATGATGTGGCTGAGGTGCTAGTTCGGGACCTATGAGATGGACGGGGTGGGGGAGGTGTGGGAAAGAGGTCAAGGTTGGACAGGAAAAGTTTTTGGGACACACTGGGATGGGTAGCTGGAGGGGGTTTGGGAGTGGAGGAAGAGGTGGTGGTTGTAGGAGGTGTACTTTGGGTGAAGGTGCATGCGCTGGAGGCTGTCATGAGGTGGATGACTGTTGGGTGGGTGTGTGCCTGTGTTTGTGTATCTTGGGAGGGGGCGTCACAGACACACTGGGAGAGGACACAGGGGACGTGTGAATGGTAGTGGGGGTGGTGACTGCACGTGAGCGGGGTGTGGTGGTGGGTGTGCTGGAGAGGGACGTAGTGGCTGTAGAGGTAGTGCATGCAGGTGTGAGTGTAGATGAGACTGGGAGGGAGGAGGGAGACGAGGAGGAGGGGGACACAGTGGAGGCAGTGGATGTTGGTGTGTCTGTATGTGTGTGATGCTTGCGTAAGTGCCTGTGGGATGTGTGGTGCTTATGTTTGCCTGAGCTTCCCTTGGGTGTTGACGTGTGTGCATGTTGGTCTGTAGGTGTGCTTGGGATAGGCTGCGGTACAGGGTATTGGGTCGGAGTTGAAGAAGTTGGAGGGGGGAGGCTAGAGACAGGGTCAATGGCTGCCATCAGTGCTGAGGCCAGAGTCTGAAAAGCTCTGTGAAGGGCCGCCTGACCAGAATGAATGCCCTCCAGGAATGCATTGGTTTGTTGCAACTGCCTCTCTACACCCTGGATGGCATTCAAAATGGTACACTGCCCAACAGTGAGGGACCTGAGGAGGTCAATGGCCTCCTCACTGAGGGCAGCAGGGTTGACTGGGGCAGGGGCTGAGGTGCCTGGGGCAAAGGTGATGCCCACCCTCCTGGGTGAGCGGGCACGGGGCAAAGGCTGAGTGGCTGCTGGGAGGGTGGTGCTTGTAGGGGGGGTGGCGGCTGTACCTGTAGATGTGGGGGGCACAGAGGAGCTTCCATCAGAGGACGAGTCTGTGTCGCTGGTGTCAGCTCCTGTCCCCGCCGTGGAGCTCCCCTCGCCCTCCGTCCCACTGGTGACTTCAGACTCCGTAGTGTCGCCCTCCAGGACCATGAGGGATGCAGCTCCCTCGTGCTCCGTTGCCACTGCTCCTCCGCCTGATGGTGCTAATGCACACAAGAACAGGGAGACCACAAAAAGGGGGGGGAACGACAGAAGAAAGACATGTGGAGTGCATGCATTACCGCTACCGTTGGCGGACACGACAGACACAGAAGCCCCCTGCACTACTCCGCGCTCTTGGGCTCCACTGTTCAATTTATGGGAAATGGCCTACAAGGCTATGGACGACATCTGCACACATAGATGACACAGGGGCATGACTAGCTGTACTTAGCACTTTACAGAGGTGGGCTGGGATGCCACATGGCCTGACATACGGAGGGGCCTTGCCTATGGAACTCTCCCTGGCCTAGGGAAACCCACAGCCCTCCTGCCCCACCCAGACACCTCCACTGCGCACAAAGTCAGCAGAATGAGAGTGTACTCACCCCCTTGTGGCTGCTGTGATGCCCTCAAGCGCCCATCCAACTCCGGGTAGGCCACCGCCAGGATCCTGAACATCAGGGGGGTCATGGTGCGACGGGCACCCCTCCCACGCTGGGAGGCCATCCCCAGCTGAGCCTCTGCCGTCTTCTTGCTCCAGCAGCGAATGTCCTCACATCTTTTTCGGCAGCGTGTGCTCCGTCTGTGGTAGACCCCCAGGGTCCGGACGTCCTTGGTGATGGCACACCAAATATCTTTCTTCTGGTGGGCGCTGACCTACATGAAAAGTACAGGGGAAAAAGAGAAGTTATTACCAACTGCACCGTCCAAGTGATTGGCCCCCATCCCTACCCTTGCCATGTGGCACATGCATTCACCGTCTTTCATGCACGCAGCACTCTCCCCCCTTCCTTCTTACATCCAGCCCTCTCCACACAGGCATAGCCCATACAGCACGCACCCAGTGCACTTACCTGTTTGTCTGGAGGACCGTAGAGTAGCGTGTACTGGGGAGGACCCCATCCACGAGTTTCTCCAAATCCTCCGATGTGAAGGCAGGGGCCCTTTCCCCAGACACTCGAGCCATTGTCTCTTCCAGACCGAGGTCACAGCAGCACTTGCAGTGTAGGTCCTCTCCTGTCGAAGATCAGGTATCGAGTGAATGAAGTGATAGAAAATGGCTGTCACGTCCGCGGCAGTACGTACCGTCACCGCCGGCGTACATTGCCATTGGCTCTTGGGACCCATAGGGTTCAATGTTAACCAATGCAGCATTGCGCCACGGTCTTCGACTGCCTACCACGACGGTGTACAACGCCAGCGCATTTACCTCTCATCCCATTGTCCTACTTTACAGGTCAGGCAGCCGCCATGTCAGGGGCCCACATGGCTTCATTTCCACTGCGTCACTCATACCTAGGCCTAGACTCAACACACATACAGGCCACCTTTTGTGTATGATAGGTGTTCTGTGTAAACTGTGGGTACGTACCTCTGAGTTGTTTGACTCTGTGCTCGCTGTTGTCCCTCATAGGCAACGTCCGCTGGGACAAGTGAAGAGATGGGGCCATCATCCGGTGTACCGACCGTTGGTGGACCTGTCGACAATGGAGGAGCGACATTTGATGATCACATACAGGCTTGACCGTGCCACAATCCAGGAACTGTGTACCCAGTTGGAGCCAGACCTAATGTCAGCAATCCGACATCCCACAGGAATCCCGCCTCAAGTGCAGGTGCTGTCAGTGCTCCATTTCCTTGCAAGTGGTTCCTTTCAGACAACAGTGGCCATGGCATCAGGGATGTCCCAGCCTATGTTTTCCAACGTATTGTCCAGAGTGTTGTCTGCCCTTCTGAAACTCATGCGGAGCTACATTGTTTTCCCTCAGGTGGAGGATTTGCCTACAGTGAAAGGGGATTTCTATGCCCTGGGACACATCCCCAACATCATAGGTGCCATTGATGGGACACGTGTGGCTTTGGTCCCCCCCCCCACAGGAGTGAACAGGTGTACAGAAACCGGAAGAGTTATCATTCTATGAATGTACAGATGGTATGTTTGGCAGACCAGTACATATCCCATGTTAATGCCAAGTTCCCTGGCTCAGTACATGACGCCTACGTCCTGCAGAATAGCAGCATCCCTTATGTGATGGGTCAACTCCAGAGGCAACGTGTGTGGCTATTAGGTGAGCACCTGGAAGCAAGTCAGTGGGAATGGTTGTCTGGGTCTGCGGATATCCCTCCAGGTTAGTGCGTGTCTAACAGTTGTCCCTCACCATTTGCAGGTGACTCTGGTTACCCCAACCTGTCATGGCTACTGACCCCAGTGAGGAATCCCAGGACAAGGGCAGAGGAACGTGACAATGAGGCCCATGTGCGAACTAGGAGGGTGATCGAGTGGACCTTCGGCCTCCTGAAGGCCGGGTTCAGGTGCCTCCATATGACAGGTGGATCCCTATTCTACTCACCAAAGAAGGTGTGCCAGATCATCGTGGCCTGCTGTATACTTCATAACTTGGCTTTGCAACAACAGGTGCCTTTTCTGCAGGCAGATGGTCCAGATGGTGGTGTTGTTGCAGCTGTGGAGCCTGTGGACAGTGAAGATGAGGAAGCAGGGGAAGAAGACATGCACAACAGGGACTCAGTGATCCAGCAATATTTCCAGTGGGACACAGGTAAGAATACAAACCTGCCTACTACATGTACTTTAACACTACTACCTCTCTACTGTGTGTCGTTTTCACCGAGTGTATGGTCACTGAGTTGTCACTTTCCCTTACGATTTCACAGATGTGGGTCTCACTGTGTGACATCTACTAAGATTCGGCATGGACTAGAGCTGTGTGACATAGGTATGTTGACATTAAACTTGAAAGAGCATTTTGTCACTGTAATTGCTAATACACTATTTCGAAATCACAGACAGACCCCAGATTGTTTTATGCTTTAAGTGTGTTTATTTAAGTGCTCAATATTGGAGGGGGTAGTGAAATGGTGAGGGGTGATGGCGGAGGAATGTCCATGGCAGAGTCCAGTCTATTAGTCTCACAGGTGCATTGCCCACATGGGCATAGGAAGTGGAGCTGGGGCAGTTTCAGTATGGACAGGGTGACAAAGTGGGACAGTAGGATGACAATCAGGGTGGTCTCATTTCTTAGCGGGGTCTTGGCATCATGCTCTGTCTTTGTCCTGGATCTCAGGGACCATATGCAGGATGGTTCTCCCTCTGCAGGGGGTGGGGTGCTGGTGTGGTGGTCCTGTGGCGGGGCGTCCTGTCCACCAGTGCCGGCGGAGGTGGTGGGCAATTCATCGTCCATGCTAGTGTCAGGGGCCCCTTGTAGTGCCACAGTGTCCCTCCTGGTGTTGAGTAGTTCCTTCAGCACCCCTACGATGGTGCCCAGGGTGGAGCTGATGGTTCTGAGTTCCTCCCTGAACCCATATACTGTTCCTCCTGCAGGAGCTGGGTCTCCTGAAACTTGGCCAGTACCGTTGCCATCGTCTCCTGGGAGTGGTGGTAGGCTCCCATGATGGAGGAGAGGGCCTCGTGGAGAGTGGGTTCCCTTGGCCTGTCCGCCCCCTGTCGCACAGCAGCCCTCCCAGTTCCTCTGTGTTCCTGGGCCTCTGTCCCCTGGACCGTGTGCCCACTACCACTGCCCCCAGATCCCTGTTGTTGTTGGGGTGGTGGGTTATCCTGGGTTCCCTGTAGTGGTGGACACACAGCTGATTGACGTGTCCTGGGGACGGAGGTGTGGGCCCGCTGAGTGGGTGCTGTGCTGGTGTTTCCAGAGGGTGGAAGATCTGTAGTGGCCTGTGACTGGGTGATGGGAACCGACTGTCCCGAGGTCCCCGATGTGCCGGGCTGGTCATCTAGATCCAGTTGGACAGAGGTGCTGTCATCACTGTGGGCCTCTTCTGTTGGTGGTGTGGACATGTGTGGACCCTCCTGTCCGGTGACGTTGGGTAGGGGTCCTGCAGGGGTATAAAAGGATGGGTATCACATCTGTGTGTGTCATGGTGTGCGATGGGTGGGTGACCGTGTACCCCAGTGCTTGCATTCCTGTGTGAGACCTTGTGTGATGATGGTTTAGGGGGTTGTATGGGTATGTGCAGTGGCCATGATTTAGTGATGGGTGTCCATGCTTTGTTGTTGCATGCAGGGCTTGGTGTTGGGATGGGTGGTTTGTGATATTGGGACATATGTGAGGAGTTGGGGTGCTGGGGGTGAGGGTGGGGGTATGTGACAGCATGCAGGTAGGGTGGGGGATGTAATAGTTAAGATTTGACTTACCAGAGTCCATTCCTCCACCTACTCCTGCGAGGCCCTCAGGATACAGAATCTCCAAGACCTGCTCCTCCCATGTAGTTAGTTGTGGGGGAGGAGGTGGGGGTCCGCCACCAGTCCGCTGAGCAGCCAGGTGGTGTCTTGAGACCACGGAACGCACCTTCCCCCGTAGGTCGTTCCACCTCTTCCTGATGTCCTCCCGATTTCTTGGGTGCTGTCCACTGCGTTGACCCTGTCCACTATTCTTCACCATAGCTCCATCTTCCTTGCAAAAGAGGTGTGCTGCACCTGTGATCCGAATAGCTGTGGCTCTGCCCGGACGATTTCCTCCACCATGACCCTGAGCTCCTCCTCCGAGAACCTGGAGTGTCTTTGCTGTGCCATGGGGTGGTGTAGGTGATGTGTGGGGTGGAGTGTGTGGTGATATGTGTGCTGATATGTAGTGGTGTGTTGTGTGAGGTGCGTGGAAGTTCTGTGGGTCTCAACACCAGAGCAGTACACGCTCTATTGGCGACAAAAATGCAAAAACCCAGCACTCTCAAAACAACGTAATTTATGCATTGTGCTGATATGTTGTGGTTTAACCTTTTGCATTGCAGAGTTCAATCCTGAAAACTTATATTTAATATGCTTACAAATACTGTTCCTTTACAATGTATTGCTGCAGGTTTTCAGAGTGTGTTAGGGTGTGGCCCCTTACCAGGGCCTTCCAGAGACTTTCCCTGCAACATGCCTGGGCGTGGTTCTGGGCTGGGCCAAGACTCTATAAAAGAGAGCCAGCCCAACTCCCAGTGCTCACTATTCAAAGGTCCCGGTGTAGAGCAGCAGCTTCTTCCTGAGCTCCTGTCCCGGCGGCCTATTTGGATCTTCCAGTCTTCTGCCCTTCATCCTTCATTGGTGATCATTGTTCCAGGTGGTAAGACTGTGGTTGGACTGTTCCAACACCGTTATTGAGAATTTTCATATTCTTGGTTTAATTCTTAAATGAGTAACAGATTACTTGCGCGCTACCATTTCTTGACATTTACATGGTAGTTTACAAATAGGCAAGACGCCCGATTTGTTTCATAAAAGTTTGACTTTGTTATTCATTGCGTGCTACCATTTCTTGACATTGGCATGGTGGCTTAAGAATCGGCAAGACGCACAATTCGTTTTATGGTGTTTAAACATTGTTGTCCATTGCGCATTACTATTTCTTGACATTTACATGATGTTTTACGAATTGGCAAGACGCGCAACTCGTTTCATGAGGATTTAACTTTGTTGTTCATCGCACGCTACCATTTCTTGACATTTATATGGTGGCTTAAGAATCGGCAAAAGAAGCGCGATTCATTTCATTGTACTTTGATCTTGTTATTTATTGTGAGCTGTTATTTCTTGACATTTACATCGTGTTTTACGAATCGGCAAAACGCGCGATTTGATTAATGATGATTTGACTTTGATATTCATTGCATGCTACCATTTCTTGGTATTTTACATGGTGGCACTCGAATCGGCAAGACGCACGATTCTCTCCTCGAGTTTATTTCATGTTGTTAATTGTATGCCACTATTCTAAGATATGTATTATGTAATATTCGAGTTGACAAGCTATGTGATTTGTTTTGTGAATCCATATTGTGTTATTCATGGTGCACAATCCTTTTATGGTGTTTACTATATATATATATATTATATATATATATATATATATATATATATATATATATATATATGTCTGCAATGTGTGCAATTTGTGTTGAAGCATTTTAAGAGTACACAGAAGGCCAGAGTTTCTAGATGCAATATTGTATGGGCCTAGTATACATTCTCAAAACAGGATTTATATGACTGGTTTAAAATTTAGTCAGAATGTTTTTTCTGATTCTCATGTAAAGGAAAGTACTTGAATAAGAACATTTTCATTTAATTCATCTTGATTCCCTTACAGGTATCCGGCTATTTTGAAATTTAGTCATTTTAAACTTAACTCTTAGATTGTTCATGTTTTCAGAGTGACTAGTCTTAGAATCATAGTCTAGTATTGATTTCAGGAGATATAATTTTCATATTGTGTGTTTTAACCTTTTTTCTTACTACAGGTCTCCTTCCCAGCTGTTCCCTTCCTAATCCCCTCTTCCCTTCTTGAACTCTCTCAGTCTCTGTGATTTATCTTTCAGAGTCTTGGAGCTGTTCAGTGGTGGACGTGTTGGGAACGTGCACAGACCCTGGGGATCTGGTGACTCTGACAGTGGGTGATGGTGTTGTGTGCCTGTGGTTGCTATTGTTCTTGCTGGTGCTCTCTCTCTGGCCTTCTTTCAGAATTTTTTGTCGTGGGGGTTTGTGGGTGATGTGGGTGTGTGTTTTATAGTGGTGTGGGTGTGTGGGAGTGGTGTGTGTATGTGTATCAGGTGTGTGCATTTTGAATTGTCCAATGTGGTAGTGTTTTGTAAATGTGTGTGTATTTTGAGCGCGACGGTATGTACCACCAATGGAATACCGCGGTTGAAAGACCGCCGCGTGGATTCGTGTGTCGTGATAGTGTGGGTGTATTTCTGTTGGCGTGATGGTGGAGGTTTTGTTTTCGCCAGTTTATCACTGACCTTTGGTGTGGCGGACTTGTGTGGGTGTCTGAATTTTGGCGGATTCCGAAATGTGGGTCATAATAGCTGTGGCGGAATTCCGCGGCGGTGTGTTGGCGGTCTTCTGCACGCGGTAAGCGGATTTTACCACCAATGTTGTAATGACCGCCAGAGTCTATTTTTACTTCAACGGCACTGCACATAATCCTTATCAGCAGCAGAAAGGTGCCAAACTTGATGGAGCGCTCCTCCAGAATGTTATCAAGTTCTTTAATGGGATCTTCATCATTTTGACAGCTGTCCACTTTGGAGTATGAGTAATGTTTGCTGTGTTTTGTGGATTCCCTCTTTTGGGCTTCATCATATTTGGTTGTAGTAATATTTCCTGCTACAACATCATCAGAGTTGCCATCACTTTCCACATTGTACCAGTCAGGCAGAAGGAGAGTGGGAAAGTATATCCCCTTTGAGCTAAAATTACGCCAAATAAATCTGCATATGCATGTGCAGCACAGATCATAGACAACTGGATGCCCAGGCACCAGCAGGCATCTGCTGTAGCCCAGCACCACAGAATGTGACAGTCTCAGACATAATGTGGCACATTACCTGTAGGCAGAGGTATTTACCACCTCACGTTCAATCAGTGGATCTAGTTTGCGGGCCCTAGGATGCATGGTATAGTATCTTTGCATGGGGTAAAATTCTGTATTCCATCTATTCAAGGGCCTCATTATTCAGCGGGGACAACAATTCCACTCCCAGCACCTTTCACCTGGACATAAGTCTCCCAAACTCTCACAACTTTACTGACTTCCTTTAAGCAGAATGTGAAGACAAGGATGTTTGGGTGGACACTGTTAAGACCACTTCCAAGAGACCCCATTGGGGGATGAACACCTCGTGAATATTGTCAGTCAGTCTAGATTAGGATGAGATGTACAGCACACCACTAGTCAGTCAATTACTTTGATCATCAACCTCAATTCATTCACCATGCCAACCAGGCCCAATTCAGTCCCCTGTCACAGCATGTGCCATTATGAGTAGGATTGCTATTAATGGTTATCCAACTCCAAAAGACTCATGAGGACACCTTTTCAGGTGTTTTAGATTACAGGGGATTACATGTCCACTATTTTTCTTGTCTTTCATTTTGTTGTTTCTTCTGCATTGTTGTCAGGTTAATAACTCATTGAAAGTTTATTGACATGAACTTGGTTCATAACTTTTAGTGTTGTTCACCTTTCTTGCTGTTTGGTATGCTGTATTCTTGTGTTTCCCTTTCCTTTGAGTACGTTTTTACCTTGTTCATGCTGTTAAAGTTTTAAACAATGTTACTGTCTCTTTTGTGACTCTAAGGCTTCAGATGACAAGTTGTTTCGGAAGTTATCAATGTGACACAAAGGCCCTCATTACAACCCTGGCGGTCGGTGATAAAGCAACGATAATACAGTCAACAGGCCAGCGGTAACAATAATGGAATTATGACCACGGCAGAAACTGCCCACACAGACAGACACTTTAACTCACTGACCACCACAGCTGTAGCAACAAGCACCGCGGCGGTAACCACCAACATTCAGGCGGAAGACAATGTACCACCCACAGTGATACAACAGGCCTATCCGCCACCTTTTCCGGGGCAGTACCAAAGACATCAAAAGCACGGTGGAAACAGTACACAGAAGGCAAAGGACTCACCTCTGGAGACTCAAGGAAGAACCACAATGCCATGGAGCCCGAGTTGCACATCTTCCCCATGCAGCTATACCTCTTCATGCATTACAAACAGCAATGCCGGTGAAGACGACCACAGTGAGTACTGCCACCTAGCACACAAGGGAGGGGGGAAGAAAAAGAGAGTGACACACACACACACTCAACATGCAACACCCCAAACACCATACACCCAAACAGATACAGTAACATTACATATTCACCACGTACCCCTCATGAATAATACAAGGAAAAATGTAATTGATTAAAGTGAGTGTAATAAGATCAAATAGTAGAAATGTGTGCTTCAAAATCAAAACAGTATATACTTATATACAAATGGAGGGACACTGCCCAGTCCTCAATGTCCGTGGGCCACGGGGCCACATCACAGAGACCAAGGCCCCACTTGACTCCTGCAACAACACAGAGAGAACACTGCAGGGGCATCAGGTCGAAAATACACAGTCACCTCAGTGGGACGGGGAACGGGTGCACCTCGGCCGGAAGATGGTACAACACCACTGGTTCTGGAGGGGGCAACATGTCCATCACTCTTTCCTGGGGAGTGCAAAGCTACGGTCTCCCTAGTGGGTGGTTTGCCCACTGCTTGGTCCTGGGGAGTGCAAAGCTACAGTCTCTCAAGTGGGTGGTTTGCCCACTGCGTTGTCCTGGGGAGTGCAAAGACACAGTCTGTCAAGTGGGTTGTTTGTCCACTGCTTGGTCCTGGTGAGTGCAAAGCCACAGTCTCTATAGCGGGTGGTTTTCCCACTGGTTGGTCCTGGGGAGTGCAAGGCCACAGTCTCTCTAGTGGGTGGTTTGCCCACTGCTTGGTCCTGGGAAGTGCAAGGCCACAGTCTCTCAAGTGGGTGGTTTGCCTACTGCTTGGTCCTCGGAAGTGCAAAGCCACAGTCTCTCAAGTGGGTGGTTTGCCCTGGTTCTGGAGGGGGCCTTGTGCCCAGTGTGCTTCATCCTGGCAAGGATGGGGTGAGTGGATAGCTTCTTCCACTGGGTCTGGAGGGGACCTTGGGCCTGTGATGCAGCACTTGGGGTGTGAAAGGTCACAGTTTCTCACCTGGGTGTCACACCTACAGGATTTGCAGGATCCAGAACGCACTACAGCTCATGGAGGCAGGACTACACACTGCCCGCCGGCGGTGACGGTGCTCAGTGGTGGCAGTGGCGGGCTGGTTTTGGGGATGCCAGAAGTGGGGGGAGGCTCCAGCCCTTCCCCTGCAGCTTTGGACGGCCTCCTCGGACGGCTGCTCACTGGGGTTGCTGCTGCTGGTGTTGAGGATGCCAGTGGTGGGTGAGGATGCCAGTGGTGGGTGGAGGCTCCAGCCCTTCCCCTGCAGCCTCAGACAGCTGTCCACTGGGGCTGCTACTGCTGGTGGCGGTGCTGGTGTTGGGGTTGCCAGTGGTGGGGGGAGGCTCCAGCCCTTCCCCTGCAGCCTCGGACGGGTGCCCACTGGGGCTGCTGCTGCTGGTGGCGGTGCTGGTGGTGGTGCTTGTGTCGGGGATGCCCGTGGTGGGGGAGGCTCCAGCCCTTCCCCTGCAGCCTCGGACGGCTGCCCACTGGGGCTGGTGCTGCTGGTGGTGGTGTTGGTGGCACTGCTGGTGTCGGGGATGCCAATAGTAGAGGGGGCTCCAGCCCTTCCCCTGCAGCTTCAGATGGCTGCCCACTGGGGCTGCTGCTGCTAGTGGCGGTGCTGGTGTCAGGGATGCCAGTGTGGGGGAGGCTCTAGCCCTTCCCCTGCAGCCTCAGACGGCTGAACCTCCATGGTTGGTGGTGGGGGCTAAGAATCAGCCTCATGTTCTTCCTGCCTGAAGGTGAAGGCCCATTGCCGTTCCCTTTCGCAGCTGGTGGTGCATCATTGCCCTTCCCCTTGGCAGCTGTAGGTGCCTCCTTGTCCTTCCCCTTGGCAGCTGGCGGTGCCTCCTTGCCCTTCCCTTTGGTAGCTGGTGCAGGCACACTGTCAGTGCTGATGGCTGGTTCCCAGGAGCCTCTCCCACCTTCAGTAGCTGCCACAACTACTGTGACCGTGGCCTGGGGGGCTGAGGTGCTCACCTGGGATCTGACCACCCTGGCCTGACGTGAAGGAGGGGGAGAGGTAGGGAAGAGGTCAACGGCAGAGAGGAAAAGCTTCTTAGGGACACTGGGGCGGGAAGAGAGGGAAGGTTTGGGAGTGGAGGAAGAGGGAGTGCAAATGCATAGAGGGATGCTGTTGTGAGGTGGATGGCTGTTGGGTGTCTGAGTGCTTGCGTTTGTGTATTTTGGGAGGAGGGGGCACATAACAGTGGGAGAGGACACAGGGGATGTGTGCATGGATGTGGGGGTGGTGACTGCCAGTGAGGGGTGTGTAGTGATAGGCGTGATGGTGATGGGGGTAGTGTGTGAGGATGTAGTGCATACAGGTGTGAGTGGATATGCTACTGGAAGGGTGGTGGACGACGAGAAGGAAGGGGACACAGTGGAGGCAGTGGATGTTGGTATGTCTGCATCTGGATGGTGTTTGTGTGAGTGCCTGTGGGATGATGTGTGGTGCTTGTGTTTGACTGAGCCACTCCTGTGTGTTGTTTTGGGTGCATGCTGGTCTGGATGTGTGCTTGGGATAGGTTGGGGTTGAGGGGAATGGGACTGGGCACAGGAAGTTGGAGGGGGGAGGCTAGAGACAGAGACAATGGCTGCCATCAGGGGGGAGGCCAGAGCCTGGATTGATCTCTTTTGGGCCGCCATGCCAGAATGAATGCCCTCCAGGAACGCATTTATTTGTTGCAAATGGCCTACCTGCCCCTGGATGGCATTCACTATGGTTGACTGCCCAACAGAGTTGGATCTCAGGAGGTCAATAGCCTTCTCACTCAAGGCAGCAGGGCTTACTAGGGCAGGGCCTGAGGTGCCTGGGGCAAAGGAGATGCCCACCCTCCTGGGTGAGCGGGCATGGGAAACACGCTGAGTGGCTGCTGGGAGGGTAGTGCTGGTTCGGGGTGGCAGCTGTACCTGTAGTTGGGGTGGGCACAGAGGTGTCTGCCACCAGCAGGGAGCTTCCATCGAAGGAGGTATCACTATCCGAACTGTCCCCTCCTGTCTCTGCCGTGGTGCTCCCCTCGCCCTCCGTTCCACTGGTGCCCTCACCGTCGGTGGATTAAGCCTCCTGGGCCTTGTGGAATGCAGCTCCCTTCGTCGCCGGTGCCTATGCTCCTCTGTCAGATGATGCTAATGCACATAAGGACAGGGTGACAAAACAAAAAGGGGGGGAGACAAAGGATACACTTGGCAATGGCCGCAACAACACCACCGTTGGCGTACACGACACACACACACAGGTAACAGCCCTACGCACTAGGCAAAGCACTACCAGTCACAATGCTAGTCACCTGCCCATGGACATGAATACCTAATGCCAATAGCAGCATACCTGACACCCACGGACCCCTGCCCAGTAGTGGATGCCTACTAGCTTGGTAGGAGGTGGTGTTCATCAGCCCCGGCCCAACATGGGATCTACCCTGCAATGTCCAGCCTGGCCTGGGGGCACCCACAGGCTCACATCGCCCACCCTGAGACCACCTCACCACGCACAAGTAGTATATTGGGAAACTGTACTCACTCCCTTGTGGCTGCTGTGATGCCCTCAAGTGCCCATCTAGTTCCGGATAGGCCACCACCAGTATGCGGGCCATCAGGGGGGTCAGGGTTCGAAGGGCACCCCTTCCTCATTTGGAGGCCATCCCCAGCTCGGCCTCTGCCGTCTTCCTTGCCCAGCGTCTTAGGTCCTCCCACCGTTTGCGACGGTGGGTGCTCTGCCTGCCGTAGACCCCCAGGGTCCGCACGTTGTTGGCGATGGCATGCCATTTACCCTTTTCTGATGGGCACTGGCCTGCAGAAAAATAAACACTGTAACCCATAGGGCCCAATGACAACCAATGAGGAGTTGCATGGCGGTACTCGACTGCCTCCTGCAATGGTGCACAACGTCAGCGGCATTACCTCATTTCCACATGTCTATCCACACAGGACAGGTGGACACCATTTCAGGAGGGGGGCAGGCCATAGCACCTAACTGCATCACAGTACACATAGGCACCATTTGGGCCTATCTAACAACATACTGTTACAGTCACAACATGCAATGTAGTATAGTGTTTGGAAATGGGAATACTGAACAGCTGCTCCCCGTTTTGCCCCCTAGATTACAACCGCTGCTGATGAATAGAAGATGGAGACATTCCCCCAGTGTACAGACCCCTGGTGGATTTGGCAACAATGGAGGACAGGCACATTATCCTTACCTATAGACTGGACAGGGCCACAATCACGGAGCTGTGTGCCCAATTGGAGCCAGACCTGACATCTGCTATCCGTCAGCCCACTGGGATCCTCCATCTTGTGCAAGTCCTAATTATGCTCCATTTCTTGGCAACTGGCTCCTTCCATGTGACAGTGGGCTTGGCAGCAGGAATGTCTCAGCCAATGTTCTCAATAGTGCTGACCAGGATGTTGGCTGCCCTGATTAAACACATTCACAGCTACATTGTTTTCTCCCAGGTGGAGGATTTGGCGACAGTGAAAGCTGATTTCTATGCAATGGGACATATCCCCAACATTATTGGGGCTATTAATGGTACACATATTGCATTTGTCCCCCCGCAGAGAAATGAACAGGTCTTCAAAAATTGAAAGAACTTTCACTCGATGAATGTGCAGATAGTGTGCATGGCGGACCAGTACATCTCCCATGTCAATGCAAAGTATCCTGGGTCTGTGCATGATGCCTATATCCTGAGGAATAGCACCATCCCGTTATAGGGTGGCTCAAATCCAGAGGCACTGGGTATGGCTAATAGGTGAGCCCATGGTTCCCACCCAGTATATGTGGGTGTATGGGTATAGCGTTGGCCATAAGGGTTAGTGTTTGGCTAACAGGTATCCCTCGATATTTGCAGGTGACTCTGGTTACCCCAACCTCTCATGGCTACTGACCCCTGTGAGGAATCCCAGGACAAGGGCAGAGGAACGTTACAATGAGGCACATAGGCGTACAAGAAGAACAATAGAGAGGACATTTGGCCTCCTGAAGGCCAGGTTTCGTTGCCTCCACCTAACAGGTTTCCAGTACTACTCACCCAAGAAGGTGTGCCAGATCATCGTGGCATGTTGCATGTTGCATAACCTTGCCTTGAGACGCCAGGTGGCTTTTCTGCAGGAGAATGAGGCTGGGGATGGGTGTGTGGCAGTAGAGGACCCTGTGGACAGTGAAGATGAGGATGCAGAGGATGAGGATTAGGACAACAGAACAGGTATTATACAACAGTACTTCCAGTGACACACAGGTAAGACACTGTAACTTCTCTTTGCATTTACAGTTTTGTGTTTGACATTGTACATGACAGGCAGATTCTCCCAATTATATGGCCACTTACTGTACCCTTTGGCATCTCTATTTTCAGATATCTGTGCCCCACTCTGGCACCTGGTGTGTTGACTGCAGCCAACTACAGGTCATGCCTATGTATACATTACTGTACAGTTGTATTGCAGTGTTTAAACCTTGTTAAACAAATACATACTTAAATCATTTGACATACTCCAAACTTGTATTTTTTCAAAGGGTGTTTATTTCAGTGCTAATAAGTAGAGGGGTGTGTGCAATGGGCTGGGGTGATGGTGGAGGAAAGTCCAGGCTAGAGTCCAGTCTCTTTGTATCACAGGTGCATTGTCCAAGGGGGCATAGGAAGTGGAGCAATGGCAGTTCAAGGTGGACAGGGTGACAGAGTGTGACACAAGGGTGACCATCAGGAGAGTCTTATTTCCTGGCTGGGGTCTTTGCAATGTTCTCTGGTTTCTGCCTGGATCGCAGGGATGTTTGCAGGTGGTTCTCCTTCTGCGGGGGGAGGGGTGCTGGTGGCCTGTTGTTCCTGTGGCGGGGCCTCCTGTCCACTGGTGGCAGCGGAGGTGGAGGGCTGTTCATCAGTGTGGCTAGTGTCAGGGGCCCAGTGGTGTGCCACTGCCTCTCTCATGGTGTTGGCCATGTCTGCCAGCACCCCTACAATGATGACCAGGGTGGTGTGGATGTCCTTCAGGTCCTCCCTGATCCCCAGGTACTGTCCCTCCTGCAGCCGCTGGGTCTACTGCAACTTGTCAAGTATCTGGCCCATCGTCTCCTGGGAATGCTGGTATGCTCCCAGGATGTTGGTGAGTGCCTCCAGGAGAGTTGGTATCCTGGGCCTGTCCACAGGGGGTGGGCCTGTCCAACCCCTGTCGCACAGCAGTCCTCCCAGCTTCCCTGTTGTCCGGTGACTATGTCCCTTGAATCGTGTGCCCACTGCCACGGACCCCAGGTCCCTGATTGTCCTGTGTTTGTGGTGTTGCCTGGGGTCCCTGTAGTGGTGGACACTGTGCTGATTGACGTGTCCTTGAGACAGAGGTATGGGCCCGTGGGGTGGGTGCTGTGCTGGTGTTTCCTGAGGGGGAGGCTCTGTGGTGGTATGGGACTGTGCCTGGGTAACCGACTGTGCAAAGATCCCTGATGGGCCAGGTTGGTCATCCAGATCCAGGCGTCCAGAGCTGCTGTCATCACTGTGGGGGGGACTGGATGTTGCTGGCACCTCCTCTCCGGTGACGTTGTGTGGGGGACCTATGGGAATCTGAATGCTGTGTCATTGTTTCTGCGTGTGACATCCTGTGCATGGGTGTATTGCCCTGTATGGTTGTGATTGCCCTGTCAGCTCTGCCTTGTGTTAGTAGTGATTTTGTGGGCTAGGTGATTCTCTCTAATGTGCATGCTTTAGTGATGGGTGTCCATGCAGGGCTGTGAGTGATGTCCATGCATTGGTGGTGAATACAGGGCTTGGTATTGGGATGGGTGGGGTGTATGTGAGGTGGTGGGTTGATGGGGTGAGGGTAAGGGTGGGGGTATATGATGGAATGCAGGTAGGTGGGGTGATAGTAACAGAGATTTGACTTCCAGAGTCCAGTCATCCTGCTACTCCTGCCAGGCCCTCAGGATTCAGTATTGCCAAGACTTGCTCCTCCCATGTTTTTAGTTGTGGGGGAGGAGGTGGGGTTCCACAGCCAGTCCTCTGTACAACTATCTGGTGTCTTGCAACCACGGAACATACCTTCCCCTGCAGGTCGTTCCAACTCTTCCTGATGTCATCCCTTGTTCTGGGGTGCTGTCTCACGGCGTTGACCCTGTCCACAATTTTCTGACATAGCTCCATCTTACTTGCAATGGATGTCTGCTGCACCTGTGATCCGAATAGCTGTGGCTCTACCCAGATGATTTCCTCCACCATGACCCTTAGCTCCTCCTCTGAGAACCTGGGGTGTCTTTGTGGTGCCATGGGTGTAGTGTGTGTGGTGTGTGTGAGGGTGTGTGGGGTGATGTGTTGGGGTGTGTGCTGTAAGGTGCGTGGATGGTGCATGAGTGATGGTGTTATGTGGCTCCAGTTCTGTGGATGCACTTGGTGTCACTCTCTCTCTGTTGTCAATTTATTTGAGTCGTAAAGGGTTGTGGGTAGTGTGTGTGTGAATTTTGTAGTGGTGTGGGTGTGTGGGTGTGGTGTGTATATGTGTGTCAGGTGTGTGTAGTTTGATTTGTCCAATGTAGTGTTGTTTTGTATGTGTGTGTGTATTTTGAGCTTGGCAGTATGTACCGCCAATGGTTTACCGTGGTTGAATGTCCGTGTCAGGGAGACCAGATCCTCGGGGCCTGTGCACGTTCCCAACATGTCCACCACTAGACAGCTCCAAACCTCTGATAGAAATATCACAGAGCCTGAGAGAGTCCAGGTGGGGGAAAAGGGGATTAGGTAGGTGACAGCTAGGAAGGAGACCTGTAGGAAGCAAAATGTTAAACAACACAATATCAAGATGTAATCACAATTACTTTCACTAGATTATGGTTCTAAGCGTTCTCATACTGTGATCAGGGATAACCTAAGAAATTACTATCACTAGACCTCAAGAACTCTGGGTACCTGGAAAAAATATCAAGAATGGTTAATACAATGTTTCTTATGGGCTTTTCATGAAATGTCACATACTGTCTAGGGATACAAGAACCTTCTAGAATAATGTTTCAGAACAAACATTGCACTTCAAACATGAGGACAAAGGTAATCTGAAACATTCCCAGGAAAACAATAGGAATTGTACTAGGAACTTAATTCTCACAAAGAATGTCACATTTTGAGTTTAGCGGCTTCGCAGAAAATCAAGAAGCCAAGGATAAATGTGTGCACTTCAACAAACACTTTACATCAAAGTTTTTATTGCCATGAAATGATCGCGCACACTGTTTCCGATCTATATGTTGGAAATGAAACGCACACACTGTCAATTCTAACAAGGATATGCAAATGCCAAGAAATAATCGCGCAAGGTTTTGCTGATCTGAACACCAAGTTTTACATGCAGGAAATGAATTGCGCACACTGTCGGTTCGAACAGGAATATGCAAAAGCCAAGAAATGATCGCGCAAGCTTTTGCCGATCTGAACACCAAGTTTCACATGTGAGAAATGAATCGCTCACACTGCCGATTCTAACAAGAATATGCAAATGCCATGAAATGATCGCGCAAGCTTTTGCCAATCTGAACACCAAGGTTTACATGCGGGAAATGAATCGCACACACTGCCGATTCTAACAAAAATATGCAAATGCAATGAAATGATCGCGCAAGCTTTTGCCGATTTGAACACCAAGGTTTACATGCGGGAAGTGAATCACGCACACTGCCAATTCTAACAGGAATATGCAAATGCAATAAAATGATCGCGCAAGCTTTTGCCAATCTGAACACCAAAGTTTACATGCGGGAAATGGATCGCGCACACTGCCGATTTTAACAAGAATATGCAAATGCCATGAAATGATCGCGCAGCTGCCGCTGATCTGAACATCAAGTTTCACATGAGAGCAATGACTCGCGTACTCTGAAAGTCCCACAACTAGGCCCAAAACTCAAGAATCTCTGAGAACGGGGTCGGGAGCCCAGCCTGACCTCCGCCTTACCACCCTGCTCAAGGATCACCAATATAATGCGGGCAGGCTTGAAACATCAAGGTAGGCCTCCGGAACAGGAGCTCAGGAAGTTGTTGCTGCTCTGCACCGGGACCTCTGATTATTGAGCACGTGGAGCTGGGCTGGCTCCCTTAAATAGAGTCTGGCCCAGCCCACAAACCACACCCAGTCATGCTGCAGGGAAAGCTTCTCGAAGGTCCTAGAAAGGGACCACATCCTAACACACTCAGTGAGCCTGCAGCAATACATTGCAAATGAACAGTTATTGCAAACATCATTAATAGTGTTTTTCAAGGTTAAAGTCTGCAATGCAAAAGGTTAACATACTGCATATAAATACAATGCATGAATTATGCCCTTGCATAAAGGCAGTTTTTTTGCATTTTTGTCACCCGTAGAGCGCACACTGTCCTGATGTTGACAGTCCGCTGTGGTGATTCGTGGGTCATAATGTTGTGGGCGTAGTTCTGTTGGCATCATGGTGTGTGTTTTGCTACCACCAGTTTATCACTGACCTTTGGGCTGGCGGACTTGTGTGTGTGTGTCTGCATAGTAATGGATTGCTATGTGTGGGTCATAATATGGGCAGTGGTAAACAGCTGCGGTGGCCATATGTTGGCAGCAGTCAGCATGGCGGTAAGCAGGACTTACCGCCAATGTCATAATGATGGCCAAAATGTCTTCTCCCCTCATCCACAACTTTGGAATTGTTACAGATGATAATAATGGGCAATTTCATGTCTGTGTTAAAATGCATCTATTTGTGCCACTTCACACTGAAGTTCATCCATAGGGGCTGTAACCTGCGGATTTGCTCTTTTTATGCAAAACATTTTCAGCTTACCTATTTTCCCTCTACATAGCAAACCTACTCCACCTGTTTTTTAAACATAACTGTGAAATGAACCACTCCCTATTACATTAAAACCTGCATGACAGTGACATTGTAAATGCAACATTTTACAGTCTATCTTCTACCAGGGTTGCTTTGGGTTTATCTACTGGCTCTATTGGCCTTATTCCTTTCTGAATAGATAAGTCTGTGTCAGTCCTTTCGACCCCTAGGTGCTTCTGTTTGAATTTGGATGACACCATTTTTTTATTCTTTTATGTTGCTTGAAGAATGGAGTACAGATCCAGTTACAAACATCTATTTCAGTCCCTCTACACCCTCTAACCTGAGTCACTCACATGTGACATCCTATATCCACTAACCATAGATATGTGTCCTTTGTTGAACTGATAGAGCAGCTTCAGGCCTAGAGGTACATCGTTACCTCATTGACTTATTTATTGAGATAAAAAAGCGGGAACAGTATACATCACTGATAATCGTTGTCCATGACAATTCATAGAAATACAAACTAAAGAAACAGAAGCCTTGATTAACTTATTTAACTAAACATTCAAGCCAATCTTTCTCCCCACTCTGCCTTCAATTCTGTATGCTGGAGATTTAGGGGGTCATTAAAACCTGGCGGTAAAAACCTCCTACCGCCGCGGCGACAGCTGCCAAAAGACCATCGCCACGGCTACCAGCCGTCCGCCGGATTATGACCACAGCTGGATTTCCGCCAGTGGAAATCCGGCTTCGGCCATGCCGGCGGATGGTGGTAAGGTGGCGCTGCTGCCAGCAGCAGCACCACGCCAGTAGACTGCCACTGGCCGTATTATGAGAATAATATGCCCTGGCAGTGTTCTGCTGGTGGACTCTGCTGCTGGCAGCAGCGCCCCGTCTCTTGCAGAGGACCCCAGGACTACAGGTAAGTGGGTGCTCTGACAGGGGAGGGTGGTGGGGGGTGTTGTGTGTGAGGGGGTGTGGGGGGTGTTTTGTGTGTGTGCATGTATGGATGTGTGAGTGTGTGTGTATGTTCAGTTGTGTGAATGCGTGTCTGCATGTATGTATGTAAGTGTGTGTGGATGTGTGTGTGAATGGATGTATTCATGCGTGGATGAATTTTGGAATGGGTGTGTGTATGCATGTGTGCATGTGTGAAGAGAGGTGTGTATGGGGGGTCTGGAGGGGGAGGGGGGTTGGGGAAGACCGCTATCAGTGACAGGGAGGGATTCCCTGTCACTGATAGTGCCTACCACCATGGTTTTTGTGGCAGTACGGATGCCACGAAAACCATGGTGGTAGGCGGGGTCATAATCCCGCAGGCGGGCAAGTGCTGGCCTTCGGGCTAGAGAGTAAAGTCCCCAGCCCGGCAGTCATTACCACCATGGCGGTCGGTGTGGTACAATGTCATAATATGGAGAAAAGTATCACCATACTGTTGGCAGTACTTTCCTCCATATTAACACCGACCGCTGGGGTCATAATGACCCCCTTAATCTCAAAAGTATAGCACATAATTTATCTCATTAACAAGTAGAAACATTAGTGACACTAATGTTTCACTGTAAGACTTCCTTGTCAGTTGTTGATACCATCAGATGGTATTTTTATTCTCATGTTGTTCTGTGCCTCTCAGTTCGGCATGCATATGTCCTGCTCATTCCAGAAAGTCTGGGTGTTGATCACAAGATGCATGTGGTTGTAGTATGCTAATGATATCTTTGATTGTGATGCATGTGTCTGTCTCCCATCAGTCCTGTATTTTTCATGTGTTTTCCCTCACATCACATTTGAGTGTGTGGGTTTTGGGATGGATTGATGGTGAGGTATCACATATGGCCACCTCACTGTGTAGATCCTTTCTGACTTTATACTATAGAGCTGTGTTCTCCTGTGCTAGAGTATGCACACTGACTTGTAAAATGTTAGTGTTGGTGTTGATAATGGGTTTATTGGGATGATAATTCCACCGGCCTATCATGTCTGCCATGGGTTATTGTGGTGGAGGGTTGTTAGTGTGGGCAGCAGCCACTCCTTGTAGGTTAGAAGATTAGGTTAGAAGGCTATCAGAAGATTTGAGTGTTGTGGATAGCATTTTGTGTGAAAACCATTTAGATGGGATACACCTCCTTGGCTGTCACTATTTATTGAATATGTGGCATGGGCACTAGATGCATGTTCAGTCTTTGTATGTGCCCTCTGTCTTTGTGGTCAAGCTTCTGTTGATTCTATGCCCTGATGGTTGTTTCCCCTTTGTAATGTTTCCTCGGCTGTACAGAATTGTGATAAACCTTTCAAGTAAACAGTAAATGCAACTCATTTATCTCTTGTAATGTAACCTCCTAATCCATGCCAGAGCAGATAAAACGTTAACTTATTACAAAACAACAAAAGTATGAAAGGGATGCAGAAAATGGGGAGTCTCATGAGTTCATATCCTGTAAGGAGCAACCAGGCTGCTTGTGTACACTTGGCAGGACCAGGCAGGCACAGGATCTCTCCTCAGCGGTGCTGCCCATTTTCCCCAGTGATTAGGGATGCTCACAACTTGTGAAAAAATGGCAAGCCAACCTTCCCCACATGGGGGGTTGGGGTACAATCCTCCAGCTCCCGACTGAAGCCCTGCAAGGATTCAACATTGTCTGCGGTGTTCACCAACTTCCTTGGGGGTGAGTCAGGGACAGTTTTTGTTATTTTGGCTTGACCTGTTGGTCTCAGCCTCAGTCTTTTTCCCAGTCAATGGGCTGAACATCCTGGCTATGCTGGTACCTTGCAGCCTGTCCTGGTGTATGCACTTGCTGAGGTGTCTTTTAAGGTTCGAGTCAAACTCCTCTGTTGCAATTCCCCACACAAATCCAGTCCGCCTCCTGGGATACGGTGTCGCCGCAAAGGCGGTCACAAGCCACAGCGTGCTTGTAGCAATAACTTAAATGATGGCTCCTTCTGGCATACATGGTCCCCACTGTGTGGTGCTAGGGGCTTGGCACTTCCAGCACTGTGTGCTGTGCACATCCCAGTCCACGCCAAATCAATCCTGCACACAGGCAACAATGTGATCAATGCACAGCTATTTCCTTACAGCTTGCTCAGGATTCCTCTAGGTAGGGCTCCCAATTGGATCTTGGCCATCCCAACATTCTCCTCTTCTCCACAGGGCACACTTGTCTGTCACGCAGACAGGATCTGGTGCTTCAGGCTTCAGGGCTGGTGTTCTTGGTTTACCTGGGTGATGTCCTCTCACCAAGCAAGGAAACTAACAGGTTTTGACCTCCACTCCTGGTCACAGGCAGACGTCTTGCAGAGCTTACCTTTTTCACACAGCCCATTTGGCTGCTTAGCAGATAACACATTTTGGGTTCTCAACCTCCCCTTCTTACAGTCCATTTCCAGACACCAAATGTGATTTAAGGTTTGGGCCTTTGAAGTTTTATGTTGAGGTTCTCCTTGTCCATCACAGCAAGAAAAAGAAAGAGTATAAGGTTGATTGTCCCAAAACACAGGCCATGGGAGTGATGAGAGTTCACACCTGGATCTCAGACGCATTGATATGTGCATCACAAGGTTAATCAAAAAACACCCTTTTGAATTACAAAGGGGAGTCTCTCTTTCCTGTCCTCCATTGAGTTAACAGCATCCAGCTACCAGCAAAGCAGCAATACACAAATCTGTCTAGGGGGATTGCTCTTTTCCTCATGCCTTCACAAGGCAGGCCTGGGCTTTTCAAATTGGAACCCAGGGTCCTACATGTAATGAACCATTGCAGGCAAACTTGCACTCAGCGTACATACACAGTACATATTATCCAATCTGTTACCTCCTTGCATTGTGCCACCATAGCCACACATACATTCAGCAAACACATTCAACCCAGCCCCTGGTGTTCAGTATTGTATCATTTTTGTACTGAACTATATGGTGTGTTATTTGCAAACACACACTATCAGCACACACACCATGTGCACGATGCACAATACTTCACCCTTCATGTAGTGCACTCTTGCAAGCATACAAACACCAAGCATATGTTTTCATTGCGTACACACTGCACAGCACTACATCTCTCATGTAATGTATGCCTCACAGACATGCATACTCAGTACTTGCATGAACCATCCATGCACTGAACAGCACTGGTTTATCTCTGTACTAAACCCTTCCCAGGCACACACAAATTCAGCGCAGAGTCAATGCTGCTGTGCTGTACAGCACTATACAGCTGCCTGATTTAGGTCAAGGGTGAGTGAAGCACACAGCAGCAGAACTTCAAAAAAAGGTGAGTAAGTCTGTAGGCTCCATTCCAATGACACGGGGTTTAAAGGACCTGTTCACTCCTACAGATCATTACAAGGCATGCTGCCACCACTATACTTGCGCTGCTTAACAATTGATGAAAGCAGTAGCCTTCCACCACTATAAGTGTAGCTCTTTAGGTTCCCCTCTCGGTCCAACAAGATGACAATCTGTGAGACAGACCTATGTCATTACATGCATGATCTCTATTTACCTATGACAAAACAAATCAGCATTAGGGATCCAGACAACAGTACAGTTGGGCACGCAGGCAAGGGGCACACATTTCTTACCCCTCAAAATGATTTTCTGTCCCAACATCATCATTGGGTCTTCTTAATGGATGTAATTTTGGCCTTCACCCGTGTCCCTTTTGTGAAATGAGTTACAGAGCTTCAGTCTTGTTTGAATTAAATGACTGTCATGTGCCCAATTTATTGGACATATGTTTTAAGTGTTCCCTGGTCATGAGAGAGATTCAAAGAAGTAATGTCAGCTGATTGAGCATTGGCATTACTCAACCATTTTTTTGAACCCCCAAAAGAAATGAGAAAGCCATAAACTTTTTACTTGCATTTTTCTCATATCCCAAAAGTTCTTATTCCTACTCTTCTAATATGTGTTTGTCTAATAGTGCCTAATTAAACCAGTGCTTTCATATTCTTTATGCTCTCAGATTTACATTTTGTTTTGGCCAATAAACACATTCCTTATGCTCTCTCCATAATATTGGCATACAATGTGAAACAAACAGGCAATTGACTGTGTGCACTCACAGAGTTTTATAAACCCTAGAAGAGAATTAAGTGCATGGGGCAGAATACAAAGCCACTTGACTATGGCTTGCACACATCGGGGCATATTTATACTCCGTCTGCGCCGATTGTGCGTCAAACATTTTAACGCACATTCATCGCAAACGTTGCCCCGTATTTAAACTTTGACGCCCGCGGACGACAAAATTCTGCCGTGTGCGTCATTTTTTGGATGCGGCAACCCGTCCTGTGTTAATCATATGCAAGGTAGGCGTTCCCGTCCAAAAAATGGCTTAAACGGCCGTGCGTCGTATTTATGCTTTCGGGCAAAAATGACGCACGGCCGGGAGGCGGAGCAGGAAAATGACGCACAGCCAGATTTGTGTCACAAATTAACGCCTGTGACAGGACAGACGTTAAAATGTGGCAAACACACCTGTATTTAATCAGAACACACAGAACAAACAGCAGAGCAGCAGAGCAGCAACAGGGAGCCATGGAGGTGATTCTAATCCAGCGTGCATGCAGACACAGAGCCCAGCAGCAACAACAGCAGCTACAACAACACCAGCAGGGACCCCAAAGGCAGCGCAGAAGGCATGAGAGGATATTCCGCCCCAGAACCACCCTTCAGGGCCTCAGGGAACACAACATCATCCAGAGATACCGGTTGAACTGGCAGGCCATTCAGCAGCTGCTGCGCAACATTGAACCACAGTTGGCCCCCACTTTGCTGACACCCTGCACCATCCCAACAGAAACCAAGCTGCTTGCTGTACTTCATATGCTGGCAAGTGGCTCTTTCCAAACAACTGGTGCCCTGGTTGGCGGAATATCACAACCATCATTCTTCGCTTTTTTGCCCAAAGTACTGGATGCCATCATTGGACTGACACCCCGCCACATCTGCTTCCCTAACACACTGCAGAAGCAGCAGGAAACAAAACAGGGGTTCTACCTCATCAGTGGCTTCCCACACGTCCTTGGAGCAATCGACTGCACATATGTACGCTTTGTGCCACCTGCCTCAACTGAACACCTCTACCGCAACAGGAAGCACACACATTCCATCAACGTGCAGGCCATAGTTGATCACCAGGGATTGATCACCAACATCGTGGATAAATATCCTGGGAGTGTCCCTGGCTCATTCAACTTCCATTACTGCACCATCAATGAACACTTCCAGGATGGACGGTATGGCAATGGACTACTTGTTGGTAAGTACAAAAACCTACTTATATACACACTGCACAGCAACCCTCTAGGACCCACAACACATACACCACAACAGCAACATGTGAACAGGAACATACTGAGGTCGTGACGTTGCTAGCCATGTATCTTAGGTCACCATTGAACCTGTCACACATTGGAAATTACTGTACAGCCTAATGTTAAGACGTCAAAGATCACAACGTGTGGAGTGGGTTGCCCAAATGTCACATTGCAAAATGCAAGTGTCCCAATGACCTTTACATTAATCCATTGCCTAAGTCTAAAGGTATGGGATGTCCAGGGTACATTGATATGAACGTGTTAACAATGTCAATTTTATCTGTGTATGGAACTATCATCTCACCCCCAGTGAAGACACACGGACACCTGTATCACAAGTCACAATGCCAGGGAGGGTACACTGTACTGCAAATCCCAAAACATACTGCTGAAAAACGGTTAGCAGACAAACACTCGTTCAGCCAAGGAAACAACACAATGCAGATGGTACATCCTACAAGCCTAGGATGCTACATTAGAACACAAAAGAGTCACAGACAACACAAGACAACTACTGCCATGAAAGGTCATTTCAATAGGGCCAGCTACATCAACATGATCCCAATAATTTTTTCTTGCAGCTGATCAGGGGTATGGCATCCAGCCATGGATTATGACACCATTTGGCAACCCAAGTACTGCTGCAGGGCGTGTCTACAACGACGCAACTAGGAGGACACGCAGCATTGTCGAGAGGACCTTTGGCATCCTCAACTCAAGGTTCTGGTGCCTCGACATCACTGGTGGTAGCCTCCTATATTCCCCGGAGATGGTCTGTAGGATCATCCTAACATGTGCAATATTGCACAACATTTGCATCAAAAGGAACATTCCCCTCCTGGAACCAGAGCCACACATGCCTGAAGAGGAGGAAGAGGAGGATGCTGGCCTGCAACATGAGGGGGAACTACAGAACACGGCCGCTGGTATACGCAGGCGGCAACAGATCGTCAACAATTTCTTTTGAATATGATCACCTTCACCACTTTAGTTTACGGATTTAAATGAACACCTATTATAATCACCATATAATGGTCTGGCTATTCCTTTTTGCACACCTTCATCTCTACTTATCAGAATAAGAGTGTTGCCTCATGGAGCATTGCTGATATACTGAGTAGGACACTGAACATCCCAGAGCTAATGTGATGCCTAACATACAATGGTCACATACACATACACTGTTAATGACATATATCATGTACATTTCTCCTTTGAAGGCCAATAGCAGAGGACCACAACTATTTCACACATACATGTTGAAACAAGGTCCAACGCAGCATATGGCACACAACTAAGACACCATCACTCAATAAGGGGAAAGCAAGCCTCATACATGAGGCAGTCAATGTGCTTTGGCATCAGTAACAGGAATGCCTGACCAGACCCTTGACAGCAGTAAGTCCAACGGCATCCAATATTTGCAAGGACTATCTGTGACCAGAATCCCATAGAAGCAGAACATAGACAGCACAAGTGCCACACATATGAGCAGCAGTGCACACATGACATTCCATGTACATGTCAGCCCATTTCATAACTCCTGACACACCCATGCACCTGGTCACAACCCACCTGTCGGAAGAGGTCCCTGGAATACTAAGACGTGTACCCTGATATTCCCTCCTCTACACACACAGACCAACATTAGCAAACCAGTGTGCTACACCCTTTCCTATGGTATGCCATTGTCATAGAACATCTGACTGCTTGGACGTCAGGTTAATTTATACACTGTCTTCTAGTTTCAAAGCCCTGTTAGCACCTGTAGATTGCTTCCCGTGTGAAAATGTCTGTTGGCCCTTAGAATGCAAGTCTCACCAACAGGACTGGTGAGAAACAGATGCAGCCCACACCTGTGATCACCTCCATGCACACCACCCATTTCAAAAAGCACTGCCCCTGCTGATGCCTGGAACAGCATAGGTGTTGCCATTATGTCAAATACACCGTTAAGCATTGATACTAATTAAGCCATGTAACACAGCCACTGGGTTCATTTGTCACCTTCAAAAACACAGGACATACACAGTTTGACATGTCAGCTCTCTAGTTTGTCCTCTAAACAGTCTTAGTCAGACCACTGATTATGTAACTTGTCAAGTAGCTGGATCCTGAATCACCTTGCATTCTGTCAGCCTGATTGGCAACTGTCTGTGCGTCACACTAAAGTATCCCTGTGTGTACATATGTACCACACTTGCGTTAGCAAACCTCTCATTCATCAGGGGGTATTGGGCATGAGCTTCTTCAGTGCATACACAAATACATTGTATAGCATCATCTGTATTTTAACTGTACCATTTGAGTAACATCCTCTTGGAAAAGTAAAATTCATGGCCCATCCCTTGTCTGGGTTGCATTTATGCATGAATGACAAAGTGTGACAGTGTCCCAGGGCCGTAGGCAGGGATTGGGTATGGGACTTTCAGCACAACCAGCAATCTCTGACAATGTCCATGAAAAATACACAAATGTCAGGACCATGACAGTTCACACACATAATCACAGTGCTCACAACATAGTGATGGGCCGTGTGTGGTGAATAGCTTTGAGAATAATCAGCACAGAGGCTATGATGTTCCCAGATGCAGTGGGAATTGCAGAGGCTAACCTGTGTACAAATGTTGTAATGACACCTGCTGGAACATGACACCTGAGACATTATCTCACTCAGCACACCAAGGTTGCCCTGTTGACTGTCTCATTACACGTCTTTAGTGACATGGTGGGACCATCCACAAGTTGGTTCACATGTCCACATCCACTTTACTCACATTGATCAACCAAGGATACTCAGTAGATACAGGAATAGCTGCCACTGACACATGATGAGTCCTGGACCGAACTGTGACAAATTACACCTCAAACAATATACAGGATCATCATTGGACCACACACATGAACAAGACACCTATGTGCAATTGATCACTGGAAATATGTGGACACTTGCTGTCTTGTATGCTGGTCCACCACAGCCACTTGATAGTTGGGGCTCACTTCTATGGCCTCAACTGTGGTGTCATCATACATTTGAGATTCACCCTTGTCTGTCTGTGCAAACAACATGGTACCCACTTCCTTAATGCATGTGTATGACTCACTGTGGGATTCACCAACTAGTGCCTAGGAAGCTCTTACCAATACTCTAGGACATAGGATGTAGAAAATGTGGACCATTGACATGAACAAGCATCTACCATCCATCTGGTGCATGCTATGTCACATGTGGTGTCTACGTGACCCTAAATCTTGGAAGTCCACTTTACGGGTATTGTTACATGTATGACTAACATATGCCCTCTCTCATTTCCACAATGACTTGCATCTAAGGACATGGACGTCACATTCATACAAGCATATGTACAAATATGCTTCATGTGATACACACACACTTGGTCAACAAATACATTAGTTGCCAAAGCACACACTTTGAGCCAAAGGCATTTAGGTATTGTACATATGTGCGTCACATTGCTATCCTCTCCTTATGGCAAACATGCACAATTTCTGCAACACATATATGTAGGCCACACTTATGACCAAGTATTGCGTCAGCCAACCGTAAAAATATACTGTGAAGGGAGTAGTGGATCATGGTCCGCTGCAGTATGATGTCACACATGTGAACATACACCATCAACACCATAGTGTCTTCAATCAGCCTATCTCTGGTGTGTCCCAAATGTATTAATGTACTGAAATTTTGACGTTCCTAGCGTTATGTGTAAGTTTTTGTCTACCAAAACTGTATTTGCGTCATTTTTTTTGACGCACAGGAGTGAAATTTAGCCCGCATCCAGATATTTGTACAGGCCATGTACTATTATGTGGATGCGGGCTAATTTTCACTTCTGTGCGTCAAACAAAAATGACGCAAATACAGTTTTGGTAGACAAAAAATGATGCATAACGCAAAAAAGGTGGGACTTTTCATACAGGAAGTGATGTAATAGGATATCCTGTTTACAGATCATGTACAGTGGGTGTACTTTCACTTTCACTTTGCAGTCTATGATCCTTCTAGACTGTGTGGCTGAGTAGAGAGTGTTGTCCTGAGATTTTGTGCGTTTTTTGTCCTGTGTGCTATCTGTAAAGTCCATTTGTGAAATAAATATTGTTGCTGTATACTATACTACTGTGTTTTGTCTACATTTGTCCATTTATCTTGTGTTTTTGTTGTTTTTGGGTAGTGGTAGTTTGGGGATAGTTGGGCTCTTTTAGTGGTTAAGTTTACTTTTCATCTGTATTTGTACCCCTACTTTCCCCCTTTTCCCCTTTCTATTTCTTTTACCAGTATTCCCTTTCACTTCTCAAGTATGTCTGATAGGCCACATCTTGGCAGGATGGGGGAAGAGGAGTTGGGGGGTTCATCTGGCTTGTGTGCCATTTCTTGCCGCTCATGATCCAGGCAGGGGGCAGGGTGATATAGGGGTATCCAACAGAGGCGTGCAGAATCTGGTGGAGAAAGGTGCTGCATCACCTGCAGCATGTGTATGCCAGCCAGAGGAGTGACCATCAGCTGAAGCACCGGTGGGCTGACCTCATCACCAGGGAGCAGGATCTCTTGGACCACCTGGGAATCATGATTGGTGGCACTGTTGGTGAGTACGTATCATGTTAATGTGCACGATTAAATGCTCTGTAGTGACATAAGGGGATTAGTACAATGTCTGCCAGCAAACTTCCTGACTGTGTGTAATGCTGGGGAAACATAAAGGGATAATTGATGCACTATGGCAAGGATCACAATTGCTAGCTGTCAGGTGGCAGTGCTCAGCAAACTTATAGGATACTTTTCCATGAAGGAAATTGGTGCTGCATTTTTGTCGGAAAAGCAAACAAAATAGGAGCCAATCATGTCTATATAGGGTACTATTGACAGAGAAGTACAGATGTACCAACATTTAGGCCAACTTTGTTGACGAAATTGCTAGACTGACTTGAGAATCACTACATGATGCAGAAAATGAGTGCTGCCTTCACGTCAATTGATAATAGCAAAGTGGCTCAGACATATGACTCATGTGAGTCTGGTGAGTGTGGAAGGAAAGCGTTCACGGAAGTACTATAAATGTGTGGGATTATTGTGTTCCTTGATCTTTTTGGATACATGTCAGATCTGGATTTGAAAACATCGTGAAAAGGTGTAAGGTGCCCTCAGCTAACATCTTAGAATGTTTGTTGGAGTTAGTTGTGCCACATTCCAAATATGAATGGCAGTCCAAGTGTATGGACATGGCTTCACATCTCCATGGTTGGTGCAAATCACCATAGCTGGGCCACATCAATTGAATCAAATGTAACAACAGGGGGGCTTACAAAAGTCCCTGCCCCTCCCTCTGTACATTGTATCTATGTGTCATTAATGTGTCATGGCCACAAGGCATGTTTGACTGGTAATGCAGTCCTCAAGTAACCAGGCTTTGGATGTCTCTCTTGGATGCACTTGATGAGATTATTACACTCCATATTTTTTTCTGGTCACCAATTACGCAGCATGTTTGCAACCAAATGATAGTTATGGCCAATGTATGTGTGCAGATATGTGTGTAACTGTCACAGGAGACCCATGCTATGTACAAGTTGGCTGTGATAGTTCAGATGCAGTACCATCATGTCTGAATGGCTGCCATTTCCTTATTCAGCCTACACATTGTATATGTTCATGCAATTGTTGCACTGTGCACAGATTTTGAGCACATTTCTTCCTTCCATACCTTACAGGTGGGCCGGCACCCTACACTGTGGGAGAGGTGGCAACATTTGAGGACCCCGACCACTCCAGTAAGTGTTGATATGTCTGTTATGTGTTGTGTTTGCTGGTTATGGACTCGTGTGAGTTGAACGCATAGCAAGGTGTGATGCGTTGGGCAAGCTTTTCTCTTGTTCCATGAGTGGGAATTCAGTTTCTCACATGTTTTGAGTTGGCCAATGCTTATCCAATGGTATTATGTAGGGATTGCAGGCCATTCCTGTAGGTCCCACTGTGAGAACAGGGGTTAGTCATGTGGATGACACTTGTATCACCAAGAGTTGCACTGGAAGTCAGCTCCGATTTAGACAGCCTGTCAGACCCACATTCTCCAAGATTGGTACAGCAAATTGCTTTCCAATAGACATCTGCTTCCCTATTTACCTACGTAATTATGAAACAGTAGGTAGAACCTCCTAGCAGCATGTACTTCCACATGTAGTGCTACAAGTATGTGGAACTTGAGTGCAATGGCCTAGGTGTGCATGCAATTCATGATCATGGGTGTTCTAGCAGCTATGTGTCTGATGTAAGTCAGGCCTCACTGGAAGTATATGTTGTGTACCAAGTTCTGCATTTCCTGACATGTGTGGCCCTATGATTGCTCTAGGGTTTGCTGACTCCTAATTGTAGATAGACCTTACCTGCGGTGTGTCTGTAGAGACAAACATGTGTGGAGTTTTCTATACACTCCTCGGTGTACGTGTTGTTGGCAAATTATAGTTGTTTATCCACCCCCCCACCCTCAAACACGGGCATGGGTTTGTGAATGGGGTACCTAGTACTGATACTACCAGTATGTTACACATACATGTGAATAAGTGACGGTTTGGTTGCAAACTAGTATACACACTCAGGTTTGGCACTTGGTACTATACTGGCAAGTCCGGTTACAACTTGCAGACCATGTGGCTTTAGTTTTGCTTTCCGTACACTGACATTTGTAGCCTAGGTCTTGGCGGAGGATATGCAGCATGATTCTTAGCTGATAACTGGCAGAACTCAAGTCAAAGCCAGTTGTTACCCATCTTGTAGGTCATGGATGTGCTATGTGTGATGTGACCTTTGTAGTCTGGCCTGCCGTGTACTTCCTCAGGGACATTCAATGATCTGTATTTTGATGTGAGCTGTTACAAGTACAGTAGATGTATTTTCTGGTCAACTTCTTGTGACATTTCACACAATGCAGTTACTAATGTAGAATATCTGCATTTGTCTTCACAGCTGCTAACATGACTCCAGACTAGGTCCGTGAATTCTAGCGCCGGGCCATGAGATACCAGCACATCCTGCTGGTGAAGTTGGGGTTCCGGAGGATGGCCCGGCGATATCGCCATGAACGGGCCTCCGGGGCATGGAGAGCCTTCCCACAGGGTGGGCCTACTTTGCCCACCACAGCCACCACCACCACAACCACCAATCCGAGCCAGGTGGCCCCACCCACAGCTGGGACTGTTGGTCCGACATCTGCTGGACTTCCAGGCCCCAGCATTGCCACTGGTGCAGGACAGCCCACTAGGCCTGGCACCACACCCACACAGACCTCCTCCACCGGTACTCAGACTGCCACAGCTCCATCTGTTGACCCTGCAGCCTTCAACCAAATGGAATGTAAGATGGACAGAGTGCTGCGCAAGTTGAGCCACCTGAGCCGGGATGTACGCCACATTAACCGGCGTGTTAAGTCTATTAAGAGGACCCTCCGGAGGGCCAACCTCTAGACATTTTTAGATAGACATGATTCCCTCCCCTCCCTCCTCTTTCCTTGTTCTTATAGTTAGTGGGCTTAGGGGGCTTAGTGTTAGGTTAGTATAGGCTGTTAGTTTAGTTAGTGTTAGTGGGTGTGGGGTGGGGGTCCACAATCTTTATATATTTACTTCTTAAGTGTGTGGGTGGGTGGGTGGGAGGCTATGTTGGGGTTCTTGTGTGTTTAAAAAAAAAAGTCCACAAAAAATTAACAAATATATATATATTTGTATAGGATAGTATAGTATGTGTTTAGGTTAGTATGTGTTGTCCTCCATGTGTCCCGTCTCATAAGGGGGCCGGGGGGTAGATGTTTAGAACGTTTTGTTACATGTGATAAGTAAGTGTAGCTTAGGTTAGTTAGGGACAGTTATGGGTAATGAGTAGTCAGGGTAGATTAGGGTAGGTAAGATTTTTCCCTCAGTTTCCTCATCTGTGATTAGCATTTAATAAATATTTGGTTATCCCTTAATAGTATGTGTTGAATGGTACTTGATCGTGGGTTTGGATTCAGTGTACATCAATTTTGTACTATAACATCTGTGTCCTATGCTACAAACAAATCCCAACTGAGCTGTACGATTGGCAGCTAGCCCAGAGCTACCTTGCAAAGTGTCGACCCTTCGTTGCAACCACCAATCACAGTTAATATGGATGACAATGTGTCTCTGTTGATAAGTGTGTTTTGAAAGTCACAAACAGTGCTTCCAGACTTGGTATTGGGGAAACAGTTTTAGGTCTGACTGCAGTGTGATGATCATGGACACCCTTATAAGATGAGTTCTCATTGGCAATCTTGTATTCTTGTCTTCATGACTCTCATACATCATTTGTGACACAGTTCAGCATGATTACCTATTTGTATGTAAACTCAGACACCTTAATTTATGCAGTTTTTGTAGTGTTTGCTTAGATTAGTTTGCCATGTTATTTGTGTTATTTTTGTATGTTGACAACATTTTGCGGCCACTATTTGATGACTTAGTTATCCCCTGAGGAAGCATTCTTCTGTCCAACACAGCATGATGGTGTATGGTTTCTCACTTCATCAGATTTGTCCCTCAGGATGTGCAGAGTATGATGCAATCATGGGCACTGTGCAGATTTCTAACACTACATATTATCAGGACAGTTGTATTGACAAGCTACGTAATTTGACAGTAGGCATATTTCAGTTATCTACTGCACAGTTGATATGTCACATTACCCAGAGACAAATTTGTTGTGTAAGTGCTATTTATTGAAAAGTGCTGTAGTGCTATCTGTACATTGTCCATGATTGTGAGTCCATTATAGTGACATCTTACATTGTGATTCAACACAAGGGTTTACCAAAATGCTTTTGACATACTGGGGTTGATGTTTCAGACAGTGCAGAGGGACAGAATTTGCCAATGAGTTGGAGAGAGACAATCACTGGGCTGGGTGACAAGATATACAGTGGTTTGCAGAACAGTGCTTGAGTAAAGTTGTTGCAAGACTGGCATGTTACAAAGCGCAGGACCTTGGTAAATGTGGGCCATGTGGCAGGGACTAGTGCTTCCGGGTCATTTTCCTTGAGAATGTGATCTGTTCCACGTCTTCTTCTTCTGATGTGTGTGTTGCCTCCTCTGTCCTTGTTGTTGTTGGTTGTGAAGGGGCAACACACACCTCAGTGTTAGAAGACGTGGAGTCAGACATCCCGGTCGCTGCTCCCTGTGAAGGTCTTAAGGGCAGTACTGCAGCAAGGAGGATCTGCTGGTTCTTGAGAATAGCAGCCACATCACGATGGTAGGCAGCCAGGTCGGCCCTGAGGGAGTCATGATTGCATTTGTGCATGCAGTGTCAGGTTTGGGGTGCGAGGTGTTGTGGCAACTCCCTTACTGCAGTGGTGAATTCCTTGACAGTTTCTTGTAGACCTTGCAGGATGGATGTTAGGGCTTGCATAGCTTCTGCCTGATCTGCAGATGACATCATGCACGAACGCACCCCCTCAAGGCTGGCTGCCATAGTTTGCATCCCCACCACACCTACTTGGCCAGCTCCCGCTGTACTCCAAATACAGTTCTCTCAAAGCTGGTGCCAGTGTCGTCTGAGTCCGCAGCTGTATTGGAGCTGGCAGGTCTTACAATTAGGATGGTGGGTGGATCCTCTGCAATGGCTGCTTGTTCTGTGCTCCTCCTTGTGACTGAAGGTGGGGTCTAGAGGGTTTCAAGGACCTTTTGGATAGTCTCCTGGGGAATGTTTATCGGCTCGTCATCAGGGAAATCTGGGACAGGCATATCCGCAGGAGATCCTTCTTCCTCTGCAATGAAACAGGGTACAATTAGTGTGTCTGTGTTGTGGCAATTTTGATGTGACGTGCCTGCCTTTTGATGAATTCACTTTGTGATCTTGTTTTGTGTTAATTTCTCCAGTCCTTCAGATAGGCATTCTTCCAGGCCTATGGCCCACCTGCTTGTCAAATGTATGTTATTGAGTTATCAGACTTATCAGCCTCATCGCCTCTAGGTGTTGGTTTATGCCAAATAGAGAATTGCCACCTTCTTTTCCTACTCAACCCTCCGTCTACATCCATTCTCATGGTGAGGCCTTTCACTGGCTGTGGGTGTACTGATGGCCCTGGCAGCACACTTAACAATCTGGACCTGCCCCAATCTCTGATCTTTCACATCCACTTAAATGTAATTGACATGTGGCATATCCTATACATGGCAATGTTTTGATCTGATATGGATGTTGACATTGGTAATGTGTCCTGCTGATGTTGGGGAATGTGTGTTACACTGGATTGCCCTGATAATCGTATCAGTGTCCTATTTCCTCCTCTGACTGTGCAGGTGTATTTCAGTGACCAGTTACATGTCCCCCCCTCAATGCTGTTGTCTGAGCAGTATGACATTTGGGAGGTTGCATTGTTACCCAGGCACAGGATGGACCCAGACATGTGCAGCATGGGTGTGTCCTTAGTGCTGTGTAGCTCCTATTGTTGTTTACATTGGCTGATGTTTGCGACAAATGTGGGCATTGACATTTTAGAGTACTGGGGCCTTTGTCTTGTTTCTGGGGATTGTTGAAGTTGTCATCCTGTATGATCCATGGGGAGGTTACTGCCATTGGCTACTTGAGCTGCACACAGAGCAGAGGTGGTAGTGGCAACTGTTGTCGCAGTTATATTCCAGTTGTCGGTATGGCTAGAGGTTGGTAAGAGGGCCCTAGTTAATGTAGGGGTATGGTGGCTGACGTGTGCCGGGATGTCAGTTTGACGTTGTGGCCTTCCCTCCTGGCTTGGCTTTCCCTTTGCTCCATCGTTGGCATGACCGAATGCCCCCATGGGACTGTTGTTGGTGTTGTGTAATGTTGTGCCCCAGGTATTCTCTGAACGGGCCATGCCCCCCTGCCTTGCCCCTTTACCCATGCCACTCCATGTATAAGATGGCTTCCATGCAATTTGTGGTCGGTATCCCCCCCTGCTCACAGTTGACATTATTGCATTATAATTCCCCATGCGTGTGTATTATTTCCTGGTAGTCTGCGCTGTCCTGTCCTTGAATCCCTGTGACGATCTCCTCAGGGATGACGGCTGCGACCGTCTCCTCCATGTGGTCCAGGGCCTCCTGGTGTGCTGGACTCCCGCCTCCAGTCTGCAGTGCTGCCTTCCTGTTCCTGGCCATCTTTTCCTTGGTCCTGCGCTTGCAGTCATGCCAGAGTTTCTTGCACTCGATGACTGTTGTGCGTACTTCAGCCACACTGTTAATCTTGTCGACAATTTGTTGCCATAGAGCCTCTCTCCTACTGATTGGCAACTTTGAGGTGACAAACAGTTGGTGCTGGTGTTCTGTCACCTCTTTAACCAGAATTTCCTGCTCCTCTGCACTAAAGTGACACTTTATTTTCTTCTTAAAAGTGTCCTGGTTCTTGTGTGGGTCCTCCTGGCTGGTTCCTGGTCTGCTGTCATCTTCCTGGGGTCTGTAGTGGCATCTGGGATCCATTTTGGCTCTCCTCTGGTGAAATGGCAGTGTTCGCGTTTTTTTTTGATGCTATTGCGTCAAAAAAGGGCGCATATCCGGTTTGCGGGGTCGTAAATCGACCCACAGTCATTTCCGGCCGAGTTAGCGTCGTTTTGCTTTACGACTTGACGCTGCGGTGTGCATCAAAAATATTGACTCCCACCTATGGTTTGCGCCGCCGTGCGTCAAAGTATAAATATGATGCCCGCACGGCGCACCAAAATGGCGTTAGCCGGCAGTAATATTTTTTACGCAAAACTGCGCCGGCGCAGTTTTGCGTCAAAAAGTATAAATATGGGCCATCATTTCTATGGGCTAATTCCTGCCTTACCTCTAGTATGGAAGAAGGCATTGGAAGACCCTGGCAATGCTTCAAGCAGTTTCATTCCAATTTTACTTGAATGTATAGAAGGGGGTAGTGTACTCTGCCCCTCAAGTATTTTATCTGAGTGGTGTAAGTAAGCTGATTCTTCAGAATGTGTATACCTATTGCCTATTTGGCATTACCAAGTGTCAGAACTGGAGTTTCTCATATTGTATTGGAATTTTGGAACGTTGAGCACTTCAATTGAGCAGCTCTGGGCCAAAAATGACTACAAACCTTCTGCTCTGATATTCCATACTTTGCCTTTCTCTGTCTCCCTTTTTAATGTATAACATGCTAACCACAGTTGTTAAAATTTCTAATAATATGGTATAGGTCCTCTTCCTCTGGCTGTATTAGATGTTAAAGGTTAGTCAGGGCTTAGGGCTTTTAACAGCAATTATAGCCCCAACCGCATGATTATTTAGGAGATAAAATCAAGATAAAAATTAGCATTTGCTTTGTATTTGGAGTTTGTTGCTTTCCCCTGACATTTTGTGTTAGAATATCAATATCATGGTGTATTAAACCAAAACTGGTTTACTTTGTAGGTGTCCTGCCAACACGGCCAACAGTTCCACTAGGAACCACTCTTCCTGTCACCCTTCCAAATCACAACTGCACTGAAGAAGAATTTGTATGTCAATCAAATGGCAAGTGCATCCAGCAGACACAGAAATGTGACTTCAGAAATGACTGCTCTGATCACTCGGATGAGCTACACTGTGGTGGGTATCCATAACAAGCTAAAGGAATTACTGATGAAAAGATATTAGCCCTTGTACATGAGATAATTTCAGTTTGTTCAATATGCCACAAAATAATCCATTTCAGTTTAACAAACCCTTTGTTGTGATAATACTGAATGTCTGCTGAGGGTGAAATGTGCGTTCAGTGTATGCCATTAATGTAAGCCAGGCATTGAATCATTGTTTTATTCACAATGTGCACACCATTTCTCCATCTTTGAGTGGTGTAAGATCAGGACCAGCTTTAGTGCTAGCGGCGTCAATGCGACAGTCTTTGTTGGTGCTCCATCAATGTGGATTACATGGTGTAGGAATCATGTTTCACCCATCCTGGTAGGCAGTATATTTTAAGATTGTTTGGTCTGATGAAGCACACATTCAGGACTGAAAATGCACCACAGTGATTGGGATTACTAATAATAATGTATTTCTCCCCAAACTAACCCTTTTTGTAGCAGCACTAGGATAATGAAAGACTGGGAAAAATGTAACTTAGGTTCTAACCTATACCATGCAGTTTGCATGAAGTTCTTTGACAGTCACTGTGCTATAATTTATTTGCAGCTTATGAACTGCAAGTAATAAAGAGATCTCTGTGACAAAAGCAGTAATCTACTGACCTATCCACATAATATACAGTTCTGTGATCTGCGCTGCGCAGGTCTATTACCCCTTGCACTACTTTACGATGAGTCAAACTGCCACCAGACAAAACTTTCATCTCTCTCCAGCAGGAATATTAATCACCAGAGATAGCTTGTAATTTTTATGGTTGCCTTGAAACTGTTGGATTGCAGGTTATCTACTGCTGAAATTATCCACTAGGCACAGAAGCCTACTTTCAGGTCATGAGGAGTACACAGAGGAGATAAAAGGGCTTTGCTTCTTCTACAGGCTAATAAAACTTCTGTTGCCAGCTGGTAGCCCACAAAGGATTAGCCAGACTAAAATCTCTTAAGGCCATTCTTTTATTCACTAATAGTCCTGTTGGGACCTTAGGTGTACGCCAAGATTGTCCACTATCATGGGACTTGGGATGAAATGCTCTTTCTCTAAGCATCTGTTTTTTTTAAATATTGGAATGTCTTTCTGTATGGGAAGAAGGGAGCTGCAGTATTCACAAGTACTTATGGATACAGCACAAGAAAGTGGTATCTGTCATATTGACAGACATTATTTTTTTTCTTTGCTCAGCTGGGAATAAAAAAATAGCTTTTAATGGTGGGAGTGCATTTTTGTGTTTCTAAAAGCCATTTGAATTTCGAAGGGGCCAATTCCAAATTACTCTGCAATTTTCCCGTTATGATAATAACAGAAATTCTGCTAGTTTCACTCGGATTCACAGTGTTGATCAATGTATTTGCCTAAGGTGTGATTCATACCATCTGTCAAGTGGGACAGTGAGTTTTCTTACCTGCTCCTCTAAATCAATTCGCTTTTGTTGAGTGTGACTGTTCTAATTAAAGTACTTAATTCATGCCTCAAGAAACACTTGTAGGCCACGGTGGTGGACAACCTTGGACTACTGCTGGATTGCACATGACTTGACTATGAAAAGTTGTCCCACCTCAGTCTCTCGCCTTACGGCATGGTGTAGGTGGTTGAGATGGTGCCATTGCTGCACTTTACCTATCTCTTAGGCATGCTTCCCCTACGCATGCCCCTCTCACTCCTGTGCTCGGTGTACAGGGGCATTAGGTTCTTTGATGATCATCCTGGCTCAGGTTGGCCAGTAACTGGCTAATAGCCCAGCGTTGGTGTGGCAACCTAGGACTGCCCTCAGTTGAGCATTATGCCCTGGATTTGCACCTGATACATCTCACCTACATGCTCCCACAGGCCCTGGATCCACTGTTATTAGTGTCAATTGAGCGTAGCCTCCTGGATAGTCCTCGGGCCGCATACCATTTACCGCTATGAGGCCTTAATCCCCATTTCCCAAAACCCGATGCTCCAGGCCATTGTCAAATCCTATTCCGATGCCCACTGATCTGCTGTTGGTGGACACCCACCTCCACAAATAAGGGTCCCTGTGGGGAACTCTGGCCTCCACATCGGAGGTGAGGTACACTATTGTAAAGTATGGCGAGTGGAGCAAATCCTTACCCTCCATCAGGTGTGCACCCAGGGTACTATCGAGTCCTTTAATGCTCTACAGTAGGAGTTGGAGCTCCCACCAGGTCAATAATGGTAGTACCTGCAGTTGTGTCATTATCTAGCTTGCCGACTGGGCCCACGGCCCTGGCCTCTTCTGCCCCACCTGGTGGTCTCAAAGCTGAAGACATGGGGCAGATTTGGGCGGGTTATGTGTGGCTTCTATGGCCTCGTGACCAACTAGGTGCCCCTTCTGGACAGCCTACCTACCAAATGGTAGAGCCGCCTCCAGGTGGAGTAAGAACCAGAGGACTGGGCAGAGCTACTGGAAGCCCTATGCAATGGAGCCAGGAAGGCCTGTCTGAAGTTCTTCCATTTTAAATTGCTCTATGACTAGCACTGGACATCAGCGAAGCTACGGACGGTCAGCTGCTACCCCACTCTGACTGTTGGTCATGTGACGATATCGGCTGCGATCTGCTTTGTGCTCTCTGTGACCGCTTCACCCTTTCTGAGAGGCAGTTAGTGTTAGAAATAGGGTCTTTGGTTGGCAGTCAGTTTGCACCATGTCCACGCAGGGACCTTCACTCTAGTCAGGCTAAGGGAGATACACACCTAGAATAACACCTGCTTGGTAGCTTGGCACAAGCAGTCAGGCTTATCTCAGAGGCAATATGTAAAGTATTTGTACCAACACACAGAGTAATTCAGTAAAAAAACTACAAAATGGACACAACACCAGTTTAGACAAATAGCCAATATTTATCTAAATCAAACAAGACCTAAATGACAAAAATCCAACATACACAAGTAAAGCTATGAATTTTTAAATTAAAAAGAGACTTACTCAATAGAAAACAATGGATGCTTTGATGCTACATAAAGTACCCAGTTTGTGTCAAAAATTAAGCTGCACGGGAAAGTGTACGTCGAAAAAGTCAGAGATGCGTCATTTCCTTACTCACAAGTGAGGCCGTGTGTCATTTCTTCTCCAGTGGGTTAGGCAATGCTTTGTTGTTCTCTCCTGCAAGAGAGCAATGTATCGATTTCCGGGCGGGCACCTCTGGTCCAGGCAGGTTCACACAGTGATGAGGAACCACTCTGCAGGGGGCTTGCTTCAAATTCGGCAGCAGGAAGCAGGTGTTGCATAGTTTCTCCAGCTGCAATGCAGGTGATGCATCGACTTCCCAGCCGTGATACAGGTGGTGCATTGATTTCTCAGCTGCAATGCAGGTGGTGCATTGTTTTTACAGGCACATTACAGTTGGTGCATCAAATCTTTTCCTGTACGACTCCTGTGCATGGATTTCCACCTTGGTTCCACCAGCTTCAACTTTCAAGGGCCCAGGGAGTGGAGCGGGCACCACTTGGCAGGGTAGGAGTCTCAGCAGAGAGTCCAGCAGCTGGCAGAGGAAGTCCTTGGTGGCCCTGACACTTTAAAACAGGAGGCAAGCTCAGTCCAAGCCCTTGGAGACACTTCACAAGTAGGAATATACCATGAAGTTCAGTCTTTGTCCTCTTTCAGGCTGAAGCAGCAACTGCAGGCCAACCCAGCAAAGCACAGTCACAGGCAAAGGGGCAGTACTCCTCCTCCAGCTCTTCTCCTTGGCAAAGGTTCCTCTTGTGTCCAGAAGCAATCTAAAAATCTGGGGGTTTGGGTCCACTACATATACCCCTTTCTGCCTTTGAAGTAGGCAAACTTCAAAGGAAAGTCTCTGTAGTTCACAAGATCCTGCCTTTCCCAGGCCTGGCGCCAGACACATACCAGGGGTTTGGAGACTGCATTGTGTGAGGGCAGACACAGCCCATTCAAGTGTAATTGTCAGCTCCTCCCTCCACTCTAGCCCAGATTTCCCATCAGGATATGAAGGGTACACCACAGCTCCCTATGTGTCACTGTCTAGTGGAGATTCAAAAATAGCCCAATGGTCATTCTGGCCCAGACTAGGAATGCACAAGCATGCAGAGTCGCAGAATGGTTTAAGCAAGAAAATGCCCACTTTCTAAAAGTGGCATTTTCAAACTGACAATCTAACAACAACTTTACCGAAAGATGTATTTTTAAATTGTGAGTTCAGAGACCCCAAACTCCACATATTAACCTATGAGAGAGATAGGCCTTGCAACAGTGAAAAACAGATATGGCAGTATTTCATTGTCAGGACATGTAAAATACATTAGTACATGCCCTATTGTTAATATACACTGAACTCTGCCCATAGGGATACCTAGAGCCTACCTTATGGGTACCTTACATGTATAAAAAGGGAAGGTTTGGGCCTGGCAAGTGGGTACACTTGCCAGGTCGAATTGGCAGTTTAAAACTGCACACACAGATACTGCAGTGGCAGGTCTGAGCCATGTTTACAGGGCTACTCGTGTGAGTGGCACAACTAGTGCTACAGGCCTACTAGTAGCATTTGATTTACAGGCCCTGGGCACCTCAAGTGCACCTTACTATGGACATACTAGCAAATCAAATATGCCAATCATGGAAAAGCCAATTACACATAACATTTACATAGGGAGCACTTGCACTTTAGCACTGGTCAGCAATGGTAAAGTGCCCAGAGTACCAAAACCAGCAAAAACAAAGTTCAGCACACAGTCAAAACATGGAAAGGAGAGACAAAAAAGACATGGGAGACTGTGCCAAGGATGCCTGGTCTAACAGTTGGCATCATGCTTGGTGAGACTCTGTTGATCCCCTACTGCTGATATGGCCCATGATTCTTCTCCTTAACCTCACTGGCTCTCCAACCTTGTCTCGTTGCGACTGCCAGCTGCTGGCAAAAGGTAAAAACTGTATCCTCCGGCACTGGTGATACCCCCATGCATCATGAATGGCTCACTGCCTATCCCATACAGCCTCATACGAGTGAGTCATTTACAACCTGGAAGATAATACAGAGACCTTCCTCCACACGGGGCACCATTTCTCCAAGGGCCCGGGAGCTGAATGCCCCAACTCATCTGCATGTTGAGTGGTACTGCAAAATCTTCAGAATTTCCTGGACTTTGACATTACGTATCCGGGCCTCTTCTTGACCCAAAGTCACTCTTGTAGTCTTGTCTGCCCTTCCTTTCCACTTTTCCTTCTCTTTTCCCTTCTTCTCCTTGTCTCCATTGCTACTTATTTACCTTTATCCTTCTACCCTCTTCTTACTGTCCCTTTCTTTTCCCTCACCTGTTCTTTTCCACTTTTTCTTCCCCTCCTCTCTATTTGCCCTTCCCTCATGTCCCTCCCCCCTCTTTTGTTCTATGGGCTCTTGCCTCTATCTCTATTTCTATTGATATCTCTACTTCTACTTCTCTTCCTGCCTCTACTTCTACTTATACTCCTCCTCCTTCTTTCAATTCTGCTTTCAACATGTCTACCTCTTCTTCTCCCTTTTTCTTGTTGTGAGTCCATTTGTAGTACCCTGCCTGGACACAGTGGTGGCTTAGCTTAGGTTTGCGGCCTAAGCTCTTTTACCCAGATAATATGCTCTGTATACATTTATTCATTTTTAGTTCAGCCTGTTTTAGTGCCAATGTTTTTATTTTCATAACCAGTCGCTATTCTGTGAGAGCGTTACTATCAGTGTTATGGATGACATACAGTGCATCATGTTCTTTTACCCTTGGTTCACAAGAACAGAATGTGTGGCAAACAGGATAATACTTTGTATTGCCACCACAAGACTACTTAAACAGTCCAGTGCTTAGTACATACCCACGTCAGGCTTCTGTGCAAGAGCATAAATGTCCCCTATAAAAACATCTTGTAAGACAAAAGGGATTAGAGGGGGTTCCAGCCAGGGTTTCCAACCATGCTGCATGCCGGTTTGCGGCCGACCTCAGCCGTGTGTCTTTGCGAAGCCTGATCTAGAGACTGAAGGCCTGACCTTGTACCAAGCTAACAGGGGTGGGATGTGCTTCTCATGGACAAATTCGTTAGGAGTTAGAAATTAGGGTCTAGGTAGGAATTGTATATTCATATCATTGCAATATGTTGTGGTTGTTCATATTTACATCTCTGATTTTCACAATCCTGATTTTGTTATTCCTCATTATCCTAATCATTGCAGCTCATGCATTTTATTGTAGATTTCATTCTTTTCAATAACCATATTGAAAATTATCCTGCATCTTTTTCTTGCCTATGTGTATGTAATAGATGTGTATATGGAGATAAAGGGGTGAGGCTTGTTTACCACAGTTTCCCTGAGGGGTTTTCATAGTTCCATGAACAAGGCTGCCACAAATCCCCTTTTACCATTTGGGTTTGGGTGAGGTGCTGCTAGAGAGCTGGGAGGATTCAGCCGACAACTGCCAACTGGTGTGGGAGTGACTCAGTTGCCTACAAGCAGACGTGCTACTGCCAAATATCCAGCACTCGTTGTAATATGAGAGTCCTTTTCACACCATTCCCTCTCTCGCCTCATCTCCCCCCGCACATCACCCACCTCCCTCTTCACCTTTTTTCCTCACCCTGCCCTTAGTCCTCCCGCCCCTCTTCGGCCTAAGCGTTGCACAACCTATTGCATTCTTTTGTTGCCCCCTCCCCTGTAAAATCTGAATAAAGAATTGTGAAACAAAAAAATAGAAACAGTGGTAGGCATTACATTGGCTACAGCAGTGTTAAGCTACAACTTTTTTTTAACTAAACTGGATCATTGGATGACTAATAACTGCCTGAAATTAAACAGGAACAACACAGAATTCTTGGTTGTGGACAATCATACTCAACTCTGGGTGCTATCTGTATGGCTAGAGGAACTAAGGCCTAGATTTCTGACAAAGTGGCGCAGTGCGGTGCTGCGTCAAAAATAGCGGTGCTGTGCCAAAAATAGCAGGACTGTGCTACTTTTGAAATGAGTAGATGTGGAGTATTTACAGTAATACAGCGCACCCTTGTGTGTCCCCCTTGCCAAATTAAGCTGCCTGTGCCACGCAGGCATCCTTGCACCATAGTTCAAGGGTGTCTGCATTGAGGGGAAAGATTGTTTATGTGCAGGAAGGTTTTCCTTCCTGCACATAAACAATCTACAGTAGCACTTCCATGTGTACTGCAAAATGTAGCACATATAGTAGTACCAAAGTGTCATTATTGAATGACTGATAATCTGTAGGAAGGGACACCTTCTTTCTTGCACATGAACAATCATTCATGGCCTTTTGATACTTCTGTGTGTGCTGCAGAATGCAGCTTCCCATCAGTGCTAAAAGCACTTTTGTTCAAGCCCTCATTATATTACATCTTGTTTATAGAAATGTGCTCTATTGAGGGGCCTTGAAGTCACTGTTGAAGAGACTACTGATAGTTCAGTAAAACTTTGCACTTGTATAGCGCACTACTCACCTGTTAGGATCTCAAGGGACTGTATGCATACCATTATGGAACCCCTCCTGGCTTTTCCCTGTGTGGTGCCCACTCCTGGGCACCCCCATGGTAAAGCCAGGCATCCAAGCACTGTCAGGGACGCTGTGGAGATTAAGCAAGCTATTGCCCAGAGTTAGACCCATTAATTGGATTAGGTACAGAGACAAGAATTATCTGGTTCAAGGGAATTGAACCCAAGACTTGCTGAGGCAGGACTTGAACCATGGTCCCAGGCCAGATCTCTCCATCAGGGTCTGTTGCTCTAACCATTGTGCCACACTTCTCCACACTGCAGTATGCAGGTACTTGACTCCTGCATCATGTAACTCAGCATGTTTGGTTTCCACCCACTTGCGAAGGCTTAACTGGCTCACAATTGATAAGCATGTTGATTTTAAAGCTCTGTGCGCTGTGTATAAAGCCATAACTCATAGCGCCCCTAAGTGGCTTAACAGTCTGTTGTCTCTGTATGTTCCTAAACCCTGCTTGCACCATGGCAGCTTGAGCCTTGCTGCAACTCCTAGGGTTAGGTTGGTTAGACAAGAAGGGCACTCCTTTACATATCTAGGGACCAAATTATTGAATTTGTTGCCTCTCGAAATTATGTACCTCTTTGGAGATCTTTCAGAAGCAGTTATAGATATAGCCTTTTAGAGATGGTCTCTTTCATTTAGTCTGTACAGGCTAGCACTGAGAAGCCCTGTAGGTAGCTATGCACTTTATAAATGCAATAATAATAGTGCATTACCCAGTAACTACAACTTGACCCCCAATCGTCAACACTGTAAATGTTTGTGATGAAATGGATGCAGGCGATTGTACTTAACCCCTTTGCTGCTAGACCTACCCTTCCCCTCAACCCACCTATGCTAAGCCTTCTTTTGGCTAGTTAGGGTAGTTCACACTTAGGCTCCCCTAACTTTGTATCCACATAAGCTATACATGTCAAATTTATGTCAGTTTTTCCCACAATCCTGGGGAGTTCACAAGTACCCTGAGAGGGGACAGAGAAAATTGGCAAAATATAGCTACATTTTGAGTTTTTTGGGGAAATAGGTAAAAAGTGCTGCAAAAGAAAGCATATTTTTTTCCCAACAGTTAGCCACTTTCAGGAACAGGCAGACTTGAGTCAGAAAAATTAAAGTTTCATCACAGTTCTGGCATTTTTCTGGGACCTAGCCCATTTTTCCTATTTTTGGTGCTTTAAACCTCCTTTCAGTTAGTGACAGAAATGGGTATAAAACCAATTGTGGATCCCGGAAAGCTATACATTTGAGAAGAGTAGACAAAATTCTGAATTCAGCAAAGGTCATTTGTGCAGATCTTTCAAGGTTTTCCTATTGAAAGCAACAGTTGAAATAAAAAAAATTGAAATTGAAAAAGGCCATTTGTGTCTACATTTTCATCTGTAACTTTTTCTAACTATGGCAGATATTCAAAAGCAATATACTGTTAGGTCCGCTGGGACCTTCTGGTGGCAAAGATACAGAGGGCTTGTAGGTTTACCAAGAACCTGAGGTATGCAGAGCCAATAACTGAGCTGCATCTTGCAATGGTTTTTCATTGTGACAGCAATTCATATGGTAAAATATAAATAGTGAAAAGTAGTTATTAAGTAAACCAATGAATTTCCAAAATGGGCACAAGATATGGAGTTTAGAAGCAGGGGTTATTTGCACATCTCTGAATTTGTAGGTGCCTGTAGTAGCATGTGAATTAGAGAGTATTTCTCAAAATGTTTTCTTTCTTACACATTGTCTTACATTTGGAAAGTGCAAATGCAGAAATATACAACTGGTAATAACACTTGTTCTACTCTTCTGTGTTTCCTCAAGTCTCCCAATAAAAATGGTGCCTCACTTGCACAGGTAGGCCTGGTGCCCGCAACAGGAAACATCCCAAAATGCAACAATGATACATCACATTCTTTCACGCAAAACTACCCTTTTTTATGCAAAGTGGGTAGCTGTGGGTTTTGGGCCCAACATTAGCTGACACCTAAGGAAACCTAGAAAACCTATGCAATTTTGAAAACTAGACACCTAGGGAAATCAAGAATGGTTTGACTTTTGTGGCTATCACCAGGTTGCTTTTCCCAGAATCCCTTGCAAACCTCAAACTTTTCCTTGCATTTCTGTGATGGAAAGCTCTTTCATCTGCACAGAGCCACAATTTTCCTTCTACCCTGCATTCTCCTAAGTCTTTTGATGAAAATGGTACTTAAATTGCATTGGTAGACCTAGTGCCCATGACAGGAAATATATCAAAGCACAACATGGATACATACATTTTTTCCTTGCAAAACTGACCTGTTTTTACAAAGTGGGTAGGTGTGATTTTTGGGCCCTACTTCAGCTGGCGACTAGGGAATCCTAGCAAACGTATACATTTTTTTAAACTAGACAACTAGGGTAATCCAGAATTGGGGGACTTGTGTGGTTCTTACAAAAGGTTTTACCCAGCATTAGTGGCAAACCTCAAAATATGTCTAAAAATAAATTTTCCTCACATTTCTGTGGTGGAAGGTTCTTAAATCTGAGGGGAGCCACAGATTTCAAACCACTCAGTGTTCCCCTCGGTCTCCCACCCAAAATGATTTCTCACTTTTGTGGGTAGGCCAAGTGCCTCCGACAGGGAAGGGACAAAATTGTGTATAGTTTGAAAGGGAACCAAAGCAGGTCAAAATGGGCTTTTTAAAAAAAATAGTGTTAGACCTGATAGCCTTAGGGTGATTACCCCAAACGTTTTGCCTGCCTCCCTCCACTTTTTGGACACTGTTTTTACTGGTTTTAGGACTCTATGTACTTTACACTGCTAACCAGTGCTAAAGTGCATATGCTCTGTCCCTTAAAACATGGTGACATTGGTTCATACCCAATTGGTTTATTTAATCTACTTGTAAGACCCCTGTAAAGTGCACTACATGTGCCCTGGGCCTGTAAATTAAATGCTACTAATGGGGTTTTGTTAGACTGGGCATCCTTGGTGTGGTCTTCCCTAACTTTTACCCTCTGTTTCCCAGGTTGTTAATGTGTAATGGACTCTGTTTTTGCAGTTTTTGTTACTGTGGGCACTTTACCACTGCTACCCAGTACTAAAGTGCAAGGGCTCCTATGTAAAATGTTTGTGTAATTGGATTTCCATGATTAGCATATTTGATTCACTGGTAAGTCTCTATCTAGTATAGTGCACTAGAGGTGTCCAGGGCCTGTAAATCAAATGCTGCTAGAGGGCCTGCAGCACTGGTTGTACCACCCACATTAGTAGCCCTGTAAACAAGGCTCAGACCGCACCACTGCAGTGTCTGTGTTTGCAGTTTTAACTGTAAATTCAACTTGGCAAGTGTACCCACTTGCCAGGCCTAAACCTTCCCTTTTCTTACATGTCAGACACCCCTAAGGTAGGCCCTAGGTAGCCCCATGGGCAGGGTGCAGTGTATGTTTAAGGTAGGGCATATACTAAGTTGTTTAATATGTCCTGACAGTGAAATGCTGTCAAATTTGTTTTTCATTGTTGCAAGGCCTATCTCTCATAGGTTAACACGAGGGCTGCCTTTAAAAATGAATAAAGCGTAAATTCCCTTTGGGAGCAGATAGACATGGAGTTTGTGGTCTCCGAGCTCACAATTTAAAAATACATATTTTAGTAAAGTTAGTTTTGAGATTGTGTGTTTGAAAATGCCACTTTTAGAAAGTGGGCATTTTCTTGCTTAAACCATTCTGTGGCCCTGCCTGTTTGTGGAATCCCTGTCTGGGTCAGTTTCACAGTTGGGCTGTTTGAACCTCTCTCTAGACATTGACACAAAGGGAGCTGGGGTGTAGCCTGCATATCCTGATGAGCCATCTGTGCTAGGAGGGAGGGAAGTGTGGTCACTTACACCTGAAAGAACTGTGCCTGCCCTTACACAATGCAGTCTCCAACCCCATGGTGAGTATCTGGTGCCTGGCCTGGGCAAGGCCGGATTTCACATTCACAAGGGACTTTGCTTTGAAGTAGGCCTACTTCAAAGGAGAAATTGGGTATAAGAAGGGCACCCCAAACTACAGACTTTAGATCACTTCTGGACATCAAGAGGGACCTCTGCATGGAGAAGAGCTTAAGAGTTGAGGAGAAGTGCTGCCTTGCCTGTGACTGTGCTTTGTGGAGCTATCCTGCAGTTGCTGCTTCTGCCTGTGCAAGGGGACAAAGATTGGACTTTGTTTTGCATTCCTGCTTGTGCAGAAATCTCCAAGGGCATGTCCTGAGCTTGCCTCCTGTTGTTGAAGTCTCAGGGACATTGAACACTCCTCCTGCAAGCACCTGGGCTCTCTACTGAGACTCCTGCCCTGCCAAGTGGTGCCCTATCCAGTTCCTGGGACCTTGGAAGGTGAAGCTGGCAGACCAAGATGGAAAATCCACGCACAGACCACCATGCAGGGAAAATACTGACACACCTTCCGAGACACGGCTGAGAAACGAAGCTTGACCTGCATCGCGGCTGGAAGATCGACGCACGCTGCTGGCGAAACAACTTGCAACACCCACTGACGTAGGCTGATAACATCACAATCCACATTGCGTGTTTTTGCTGATACCGTGCGGCAGGAATAACAACGCATGCCGACCCGACCGGAGGAGGAGAAACGACGCACGGTCTTGCTTGTGGGTGAGAAATCGATGCATTGCTAACCTTTTCCGACGTACACTTGCCCGTGCATGTTTTTTTTATGCTACCCAGGTACTTTTCAATGCTAACAGTGTTTTTATTGTTTTCTCAAGGAATTAAGACCCTTTTGCTTCTAAAATTAACAACTTGACTTGTGTATGGTGTATTTTTGTCGTTTTGGTCTTGTTTTGTTGAGATAAATATTTCCTATTTTTCTAAACCTGTCTTGTGTCATTTTGTAGTGTTTTCACTGAGTTACTGTGTGTGTAGGTACAAACACTTCACACCTAGACTGTGAAGTTAAGCCTGTTTGCTAGTGCCAAGCTACCAAGGGGGAGAGCGGGGGTTAGCTGAGGGTGATTCTCCTTTACCCTGACTAGAGTGAGGGTCCTTATTTGGACAGGGGTAACCTGACTGCCAACCAAAGACCCCATTTCTATAACAGTCTGCAGCACTGATTGTGCCATCCACATAAGTAGCCTCCTAAACCGTGCCTCAGGCCTGTGTGTGCAGTTTCACTGCCACTTCGACTTGGCATTTAAAAGTACTTGCCAAGCCTTAATTCCTCTTTTTGTACATATGTCATCCCTAAGGTAGGCTCTAGGTAGATAAAAGGCAGGACGTGTACCTGTGCAGTTTTTATGTCCTTGTAGTATAAAAAAAATCATTTTTACACTGCTGTGAGGCCTGCTCCTTTCACAGGTTAACATTAGGGCTACCCTCGTATACTGTTTGAGTGGTAGATTCTGATCTGAAAGGAGTAACAAGGTCATATTTAGAATGGCCAGAATGGTAATAAAAAATCCTGCTGCCTGGTGAAGTTGGGTTTAATATTACTATTTTAGAAATGCCACTTGTAGAAAGTGAGTATTTCTCTGCACTTAAATCCTTCTGTGCCTTACAGTCCACGTCTGGCTGGGTTAGTTGACAGCTCCCTTGTGCCTTCACTCAGACAAACCCTAAACACAGGATACTCAGTCACACCTGCACACATCTGCATACTGAATGGGTCTTCCTGGGCTGAGATGGAGGAGGGCCTGACACTTACATGTCAAAGGACAGTAGCCTGCCCTCGCACAATGGACTGCCACACCCCCTACTGGGACCCTGGCAGACAGGATGGAACTGCAAGGGGACCTTGTGCACTTCTAAGCCACTCTTTGAAGTCTTTGAAGGTATTTAAGCAGGGTCCCTGACCTTACCAACTCAGACACTTCTGGACAAAATACCACTGGAGAAGAATAACTGAACCAGGAACCTGCAACCTGCCAAGAAGAACTACCTGGCTGCCCAAAGGAGGACTCACCTGACTGCTTTTCTGCAAAGGACTGCTGCCCTGCTGTTGCCCTGCTGCCTTGCTGCCCTCTGGCTCTGCTGATAAGTGCTCTCCAAGGGCTTGGATAGAGCTTGCCTCCTGTTCCTTGAAGTCTCAGGACCAAAATGACTTCATCCTGCAAAGAACTCCTTGTGCGGTGAAAATTCGACACACAGCCTGCAAGAAATGATGCACAGCCTGCATTGCAGTGAGAAAATCACAACACGCCGAACCGGAAAGACGCAGCCCGGCTCCCCAAGAGAAGATCAATGCAGCCCAAGCGTTGCAACTGGAACTTCGACGCATGGCCCACTGGATCGATGCAAAGTTACTGGAACGATGCAGCCCAACTTGCTGCGAGAAGAATCGGCACAGCACCTGCTGTGCAACAGAAATTTCCACGCATCCCCCACCGGATCGACGCAGCCCCTGTGACTTCGTCCTGCATGCCCAGGATTTCAAGGCATCGTCCCCGGGGTGTCTGAAAACCCCCCAACCCGAACAGGATCCCAGTCTACGTGCCGGAAATCAACGCAAAACTTGCCCTGCGTGAAAACTCAATGACGCATCGTCTGTTTGCGCCGGAAAAAATTGACGCACACCTCCAGGTTTCCATGCATCTTCTCCTCTGTGGCCCCTTGTGGAGAATTTGAACACAAACCAGGTACTTTGTGCTTGCAAGAGACATGTGTTGCTTTTTAAAGACAAAAGACTTCTTGTATCATTTCCGACAGTGATAACTCAAAGTGTACTTATCAAGTCTTATTCATTTTGACCTGCATTTAACCAGATAAATATTATCTAATTTTCTAAACACTGTGCACTGTATGTTTGTAGTGTTGTACTGTGTTATTGCATGATTTATTGCACAAATACGTTACACATTGCCTTCTAAGTTAAGCCTGACTGCTCAGTGTCAAGCTACCAGAGGGTAGGCACAGAATGATTTGGATTGTGTGTAACTTACCCTGACTAGAGTGAGGGTCCTTGCTTGGACAGGGGGTAACCTGACTGCCAACCAAAGATCTCATTTCTAACAAATAGGTTTTAGGCTGACTCTACTTTGGGCACCCACACAAGTGAGGTATAATGTTTATTGGGAGCCCGAGGGGAACACTGGGTAGTTGGAAATCTGTGGTTTATTTCTGTTTCAAGAAGAATGTGGCACAGAGATGCAAGAAAAATGTATGATTTTAGTCACATTTGCAGGTTTGCAGGGCATTGTCGATAAGAAAATGGTGTGGGGTGGATGTGAAGCACACCACCCTGGACTCCTCCAGATGTCTATTTTCCAGAATTGTCTGGGTCTGGTAGATTTTTCCAGGTGACAGACTACCCAAGCCCCAAAAGTGCAGCTGTTCACCATTACAAGTGGGATGTTACTGGGAGTTAGACAAACTCTACTGCCTTAATTTGCAAAAACAACACCAAACAAAATCAAATAACCTTGTGCTTGCCATTGGGGGGAAATGCTTCAGATTGAAGGGGAGCAGAAAGACTGCTTTCCCTTTTTGAGAGGGTGGGGGCAAGGCCATGCCCAAGCTGGGCAGCCCCACGGCTACAAAAAGTAATCCCTAGCAGTGGCGGATGGCGATATTTGAAAGTAGTGGGGCGTAAAAGTTCTGTATGAGTGCCTGTAGGTGAGCGAACGTAGTGAGCGAGGCCGATGATCATAAAAGGGATGGCTTTTCCACCTGAGAACATTTTATTAAAAAAAAGTAGTGCATTTTCAAGTAAATTTGAGAATGCAGGAAAGTTGATAAAGCAATTGTGAAAATGTAGTCATGACAGCAGTAATGTGATTTATATGATGACGTAGGTAGCTGCTTATGCTTGTGTAATAAGCAGGGATTAACATTAAAAAAACAACTTAATTAATGAGAAAATAAGCTAGTTGTCTTAGTTTTAAACAATCTTTCAGGTGGCGCTATTCCACAACCATGTGTGACAGCTTCAGTGTATGTTTGTGTGCCTGCGACACACAATAAACATATCACTTAGGATACACTGGGTGTATATGGTACCCAGCGCCTGCACTCCCCTGAGGAAGGAAGCTGCCCAGCGGATGATAGTCGGGGAAAAATGCCCATACGGTACCAAAGAAGTTTTATTAATATGCGAGTTGCTGAGCTATTGCTAACTTTTAACTGGCGAGTAGGGTTTGAGCTGCAGGTTGAAAGGGATCCTTTAGGTGAGGCCAGCATTTGTCCACCTTATTCACACTTTAGTGCAGAGCCCTCACACCTCTTTCAGCCTTTGTTGTGATGCTCCATGCTGGAGACAGTCGTTGCTGTGAAGAGCACCACTACACAAAGGCTGTGTCTGTAGCACAGCCTGGAAGACATTTGAAATGTGAACGTATTGGAATTGTCCTTTCCTTATCAGGAAAGGTAGCTGACACGGTGCTCGTGTTTATGCAGATCTGGGTAATTTTAATGCGACATTCTTTGTTTAAAAAACGTGGGCACCTTTAATTCCAGCCATATCCACTTTGTGTTGTTCCACTAAAATGCGCATGTTTTGCTTTCCGGGTGCCTGTGTGCTCCCTACTGTGGAAGGAATGGCTGCTTCTTTCCCACTCGTACAAGGTGAAATTCCACTAGTGAGGACATCTTTTCACTGGACCCAGTGTGATAAGAACATTCTGCCTTGGCTTATATCTCGTCCCGGGGTGGGAGAGAGTTCCTGCAAGAGCAGCCCATCAGACTCTTGTTGAGAAAAGCGCATTCAAATGTTTGCCTTTCTCTTGGAGTGCTGCCCACCTTGCACCAAAGCTGCCCCCTACCACCTTTCTCAGCTGCTCGGCGCCTTCACAGTGACCTTGTCGGAGTCTTGTTTTCAGGTCTCGTTCGTTTTTGTGCGTCGAGAATGAAACGTGGGGTGGGGGGGGGGGTTGGGGGTGCTGCGTAGTGATCGAAAATGACCGACATGAACCATCACATCAGAAGGGGGGGTCTCAATGGTAGAGGTGGGCGAGGGGAGGGACGGAGGGTTTAGGGGGGATGGAGCGAGGCATGGGATGGGGGGAATAACATTTGTTTTTAAAATCAAATACTTACCTTTTCCCGTTGCGGCTGCATGCAGATCACGTCGTGATCAGCCAGCCTTGTGTACACTGCAATCCTTTTTCCAGCTACTCCCAGAATGAAGTGGGGCCATGGAGGCTTGTTCCCACCCACCCTGTGACGAAGGGCTGCAGTGCTACACAGCCTTGCTGATTGACAGCCAGCTTAGGAAACCCAGGGCTTATGCTAAAGCGCCCAGGCTGTTTTCTTTGACCGAGGCTTCAGTGCGTCATAAGAGGCAGTCCCTTACAGTGTGGTAGGCTGCCGGAGGCCAAGGCTGAGATCAGGTAAGCCCTATAAATCCTGCGACGGCCAGCACATGCGCTGCAGCACATGTGTCTTTTAAAAGTGCCTGGTTTTACCTGACCCTCGCTACACTGTTTGAAGTTTTAATGTAGGAAACATTTTTTGGGATGCAGAAATTGAAGCTGGGGAAAAAAAATGTATGATGCAAAATTGAAGCTGGGGCGGAGCCCTGCCGCCCTGATGAAGAAACCACCACTGATCTCTGGTGTCTACTGGGCTTTCTGCACATAACTCACAGAGGGCCCCTGCTACTATATAGGGAAGAGCAAGCAGGGGAATAACACATACTGAAACCAACATCAACAGCTGATCCCAAATTTGGTATAAATAAGGGTATAATTCCTATTAAGTACACCTTCAAAGTAGCAGTAGAGCAATACATAGACTCAATACAGTTTGTCAACAAGCACAAAGATTATTTAATAAATCACACGACAATATAGTAATGTTCAATCATGCAGAAAGCATCACAAATCCGAACAATATTTATGCATAATACCACACAAAACAAATTATTGTATTACAGTACAAATACAAATACTTTCAAACCTGATTCACTGGGTATCTTGCACACATTTGAACTACCAAATGACTCTATTTTTTTACTACATACATCCCTCACACCTCTTAATCAGATCATACCCTCACACATCCCAATTAAAAGCAACTCTATTGCATAAGACATTCACATTTATTGATAATTAGAATATTGGACTAGTTGTTCTTAACTACTTTCCTCCATCTGCAATCCCTCCCCCAGGGTGGCAGAAAGACATTTCCCTTTTTAGATAGGGGGCATGGACTTGCCCACGTTAGGCAGCCCCCACTGATAAAAATAGAAAAAAAGTAATCCCTGATGTCCAGTGGGCTTTCTATCCCCCTGGGGGCAGATGGGGGTATTTGCCCATATCTGCCTACTGGAGGGCAAAAAGACTGTTTTCTTACCTCAGAAGGGGGAGCATGGCCATGCCTATTCTGGCCAGCCCTCAGCGATACAAATAAAAAAAGTTATACCTGGTGTTCAGTCAGCTTTCTACCCCCACTGTTGCGGGGGGGGCATGTGGGTGTGGTTGCCCTCATCTGCACCCAAGGGAACAGAAAGACTGTTCTCATTTATTTTTGTGGGAGGGTGGGGGTATAGCATGCCCACTGTGGCCAGCCTCCTACCCCTCTTTTATTAAAAAGAAAAATCACTGACTCGTTTCACTTTCATTTTAAGTGAAATAATGTCTGCGCAACTTGCGTGCTGCTCGTCATTTCACTGAAAACCAAAAACATGGTTCTGTCCTCAGCACACGACTGCCAATGCACATGATGGAACAGTTCCATCATGCGCACCAAATGGGTTAAAACTTAAACACTTAAGGCAAATACTTGAGCCATTGTGCCTTACCATCTACGACTAACATGTGCAGTCCCGTTATACCTGTTAATATGACATACATAAAAAGATCTGGGCTGTCATTTAAAAAATGTACATTTGTGTGGTTAACAGAGACACCACAACACTTGTACCAATCAACAGCAGGCTAAATAACACCTCCCTTTTGAGTGGGCTGTGTCTAAAGCCCTTAAAATGCCATCATACTTCCTCACACAAAGACATTTTCTGGTCATTCAGACCAACTATCCAACTACACAAACAATCTTGGGTCTGGCTTTTTTTTTAGTACCAGAAAGATTCATGACCCGACAAGTGCGTTTACATCTGGACTAAAATAGCATACTAAGGGTATGGTACTATATTGAAGCTCAACTTCATTTAATACCATCGACCAACAAGTTCTTATTGACAGATTGCTAATATTCTCCAGCAGTGTGTACAAATATTTCTATTGCTTGCCTCACTACTTCAATAGAGCATCACATATGTTAACATGAGACCATTTGTCTCCTAATCTAGCAGCATCGGTTGTGGAGCACCTCGAGTATAGGTTTTGTCAGAAATGTTATTTAATCCCTGCATGGACCCCTGTATCAACATCCTGGACAACCAACAGATTTGTTACAGGGTTCAGTTATGATACTCAGTTTCATCCCCACCTTGAAGATGGCTCTCCGTATATGCTCAACATGTTGCAATTGCAATTGCAGAGTTAGTGTTGGATCCAAAAAACTCTCTGCGATGAATAGTAAAAAAAAGAAAACCCTGACATCCTTCTCATGAGGCTGATAACCCAGTTCACCTAATTTTTCTTGGTTTGTATGAGTCGCTGACTCACAGTGGACTGCTCAACCCCCGTGGATAAAGTTAGTAAAGTAAGTCGGTTTTATTATTGGTCTCTGGAAATTGTGTACACATAGATAGCCTAATCCGTGTAAACAGCAAATTCCAACCTATAAACTACTGATTGAGTCAAAAGAGAATACTCACTTGCCATTCCATAAACAATGAGAGAAAGTATTGGCAATCACTTTAGATAAGAAACAGGGGATGGGAGATTGAAAACATGCAACAGTTGTGCAAAATATGCACAATGCAAGTACTCTTTATACAAGGTAATATTTAGATCGCACGTTACACTCCACAGATCACATCAAATAGACCCCACACTACAAGCCACTTCCTGGAGTGGTTGTGGGGAAAAGGCGTCACTGCCTTTTCCTCCAAAACGACTGAAACATGGTCCTCAGCGCAGGAACATGCATAGCCAGAAGGCAGCGAGTCATACTGTTGAGAGCGTTCTTGGAGGAACTAATCCCTAGAAGGTGCTTAAAGTAAAACTACCTATTCCGTACTCCTGGCAGCAAAAAAGGAAATCCTAACACTCTGTTGGGGAAAGAAGAGGGGAAACGTGGGTTTAATAAGTGGATACAGAAGGTATGGTTCCTTTTGGGAATGGAAATGTTGGCTTATGAAATACAAGATAATGAGAAGCAATATCAGAGATTTTCAGGGTCTGTCCATTAATTCCTAGTGCCGTACTGCCCTCTTGTTACTTGTACAAAGAAACTACAGGTCCTCTGACTGACAGACACTAAGGGCCATATTTATACTTTTTGATGCAAAACTGCGCAGACGCAGTTTTGCGTCAAAAAGTTTAACGCCATTTCTTTGCACCACCCAGGCGTAAAATTTATACTTTGACGTTCCGTGGTGCAAACCACGGCTTAGAGTAATTTTTTTTTTACTCAAACCATTGCGCCACATCGTAAAGAAAAATGACATTAATGCGGCGAAAATGACTTTAATACGGTTTACTACGTTGCAAACTGGACACACGCCTTTATTCCCTGCAATATCGTCAAAAAGCGGCGCAAACACAGCAAAATGTGCAAAGGAGCGCCAAAATGGATCCCAGAAGCCATGAGAGACCCCAGAAAGACTCCAACTGACCAGGAATCAGCCAGGAGGACCCAGACAAGACCCAGAAGGAGAAGAAGAAAAGGAAGTGTTGGTTCAGTGCAGAGGAGCAGGAAATACTGGTAAAAGAGGTGACGGAACACCAGCATCAATGTTTTATCACAGCAAAATTGCCAATTGGGAGGAGAGAGGCAATTTGGCAACAAATTGTCGACAAGATAAACAGTTTGGTAGAAGTACGGAGAACAGTCACTGAGAGCAAGAAACGCTGGACCAAGGAAAAAATGGCAAGGAACATGAAGGCAGCACTGCAGACTGGAGGTGGGAGTCCAGCACCGCAGGAGGCCCTGGACCACATGGAGGAGATGGTGGCAGCCGTCATCCCAGAGGAGATCGTCACAGGGATTCAAGGACAGGACAGTGCAGACTACTAGGAAACCACACAGATGCAGGGTAAGTTGCAAAAATGCCTGTGTTAACTGTAAGCATACCTACTACACAATGCATGTCAGCCATGAAAATCAGGTAGTGGAGAGGGCAAAGGGGCATGGCACGGGTGCATGGGCTGTGCAGGGCAAACCAGGGGCACAGTACAACACTACACCAACAACCTTTCAAAGGGCTACTCGGCCATGCCAGGGCTGTTGGAAAGGCAAAGGCAGTCCAGGAGGGTAGGGTACAACGTAAAACTGTCCTGCTGTCACACAACAGCTGGTATTGTCGCTAAATGAACTAGGGCTCAATTTCCAGTCTCAGGCCATATTCGCAAAGTGGTATTTACCATTGACAATAGTTGCCACTACCATTTGTGCTGTGTGTGCACGTCAAGTAGCTAATGGCAGTTACGTGCCCATGGATCAAACACACCCAAAATAGAGGGTTCATGATGACAACGTTATCAATCCCCTGTAATTCCTAACAAAGTGCAAATCCTGTCAAATGCTCATGTCTATAGGTGCACTAAACATCAGGTATTGTTACTTACATTATGAAGTACACAGCAGTAATGTCATATCCATGCTGCACATTTCAGGGTCTACCCTGTGCCTGTGTTACAATAGCTGTAAAGACACCATGCAACATCCCAACTGTCATACTGCTAAGACAACAGCATTGAGGGGGAGGACATATGTGTCTAGCTAGTTCAACACACCTGCACAGTCATAAGAGGAAATGGAACACTGTCAGGACCATCACTGCAATCCAATGTAGCACACATTCCCCAACATCAACATTACACACTACTAATGCTGACACCTGTATCGTGTCATGCCAATGCTATACATTGTATAGGCTAGGTCTCAGCAACATATAGGTGGATGTGAAATATCTGAGACTAAGTCACTTCCAAATTGTTAAGTGTGGTGCAAGTGGCATCAGAACACCCACAGCCAGTGCAAGGCCTCACCATGATAATGGAAGTAGGTTGAGGGTTGAGTACGACAATAATGTGGCGACATACAATTTGGATAGAACCTACACCTAGAGGATGTGACGCAGACAAGTCCCCAAACTTCCCACATTACATGTGAGATGCTGGTGGGGCATAGGACTGGGAGAATGCTAATCTAAATGACAGGAACAATGAACAGGAACCAAGATTACAATGTTCCACTAATAGGAAGTTAGTAACGTCACATTACAACTTCCACAACACAGGCACACTAATTGCACAATCTCTCATTGCAGAGGACGATGGCTCGCCTGGGGATATGCCTGTCATGGACTTCCCTGATGACATAGATGACGAGCTGACAAACATTAGCCAGCAGACCCTCTAAGATGTCCTTGGAACCCTCCAGACCCCACCTTCGGTCGCAAGGAGAAGCACAGAAGTAGCAGCCATCACAGAGGACCCATACACCACCCCAATAGTACGGCCTGCCAACTCCAACCCAGCTGAGGACTCTGAGGACACTGGTACCACCGTTGAGAGGACAGTAGTGGGAGTACAGCAGGAGCTGGCCAAGGAGGTGCGGGTTGGGATGCAAGATATATCAGCCAGCCTTGAGGGGATGCGCACTTGCATGATGTCATCTGCAGAACAGGCAGCAGCCATGCAAGCACTACCATCCATCCTGCAAGAACTACAACAATGTGTAAGGGAATTCACCACAGCAGTAAGGGAGTTGCAACAACACCTGGCATCCCAAACCTTTCACTGCATGCATGAATGCAATCATGACCCCCTCATGGCCGACCTGGCTGCCTACCACAGTGATGTAGCTGCTATACTCAAGAACCAGCAGCTCCTCCTTGCTGCAGTAATGCCCTTAATAGCTCCACAGTTGGCAGCTACCCGGAATTCTGACTCCACGTCTTCAAACACTGAAGTGTGTGTTGCCCCTTCCTTCAAATCCACCACCACCAAGGGCAGAGGAGATGACACACATATCAGAAGATGGAGACATGGAACAGATCACCTTCACCCGTAGGAGTACCCGGTAGCAGCAGTCCATGCCACATGGGCACTGATTTCCTAGTTCCTGTGCTTCTTAACATGCCAGTCTTGCCACAGTTGGTCACATGCACTGTTCTCCAGGTCACTGTTTACCTTGACACTGTGCTCTGTGATTGTATCTCACTACCTCATTGGCAATTCATGTTCCTCTGCACTGTATGACACTTCACCCCAGCATGTCCAATGACATGTCCAATTGCACTTGTGTTGCATCACAATAGAAGGTGTCACACTAATGGACTCACAATCCTGGACTATTTAATTATTGCACTACAGCACTTTAAAAAAAATAGCACTTACACAACCATTTTGTCTCTGTGTAATGTGACACATCAACTGTGTAGGAGATTTGTGATGTATGTCACATGTCAATGGCCATAGAATGTCAATACAACTGTGGTGAAAGAATGTGGGCTGATAACTATGCACTGGGGTCTGGATTGTATCATCATGTGCGCTTCCTGAGGCTTATTTCTGAAGTGAAATGAAAACAAACAGTATAATGCTGTGTAGGACAGAAAAAGTCCACTTCAAGGTATGTATAAGCTAAAATTCAATGTGGCCAACATTCCCTTCAAGACAATCTTTATGTATGTGACATCTGACTATAAACTTTCATCACATACCATACAGCAGGAATGGATGTGTACGAGTGGATGGACAAATATGTAACCTAGGAGTACAATGTAAGAAATGATAGGTGTGATTTATGTATACAATACTACCTAAGATTAGAACATCACTCAGTGCCCGAGATTCAAATTCAGGACTCAAACGATGACAGATTTAAAAACACATCCAAACCTCACAACACATTGGGAACCATAGTAACCTTGAGTGGTGGGTGCAATGGATGGCAGATGCATAGAGAAGTAGCTCTGGTGTAGCTGCCAATGTGACAGCACATTAGGGATTGGGAATAACCATGTCAATACTGGGATTCTTATGCAGGATGGGACACAAATGTAAATACTAAATTGAGACTGTTCACCCATGCCGAGGCCCTGATCCCCAACATATGACACATACTGTAAAGGAGTACCTAAAACTTTATTTCACAGTAATAAAGGATACTAAAACTAGGGGAAACAGCGTAACTAACCTAACCTATCCTAACTACACGTTACCCACAACTGTCCCTAACTACCCTGAGCTAAACTTACCTATCACATTTGACTTAACACTCTAAACATCAACCCCCCACCCACCTTATATGGCGGGAAACATGTAGGAAAACATATACTAACCTAAACACATACTAACTTATCCTAAACAAATATATATATATATATATACATATATACATATATATGTATATATATATATATATATATATACATATATATATATATACATATATATATATTTATATATATATTTTTTTTTATACACATAAACCCCAACATCACCCCCCACCCACCCACCCACAAAACAAATGTAATAAAATAACACCCTCCATCCCCCAACCCACTTATACTACCTAAACTAACAGCCTACTCTAACCTAACACTAAGCCCCCTAAACCCACTAAAGATAAGAACCAGGAAAGAGGAGGGAGGGGAGGTAATCATGGGTGAGGATCCAAAAGTCACAAATTGGCCCCCTGCAGGATCTTCTTAATACCCCACAGTCTCCAGCTATTGCAGGACACCTCCTGCTGCAGCCTGTCCATCCTGCGCAACATCCGTTGCATGTCACGTCTCAGAAATTCAACATTGTCTATCACAGAAGCTGGGGTTGTCTGTGTTCCACTTGTTGATGCCACTGCTGGTGCCGGTGCCATGCTTGGAGGGGGAGGTGCAGGAGCTGCTGCCTGTGGACCTGGAGCACATGAGGTTGAGATACCTGCAACTGTAGCTGTCATCCTTTGGGCAATTGTGGTCTGAGCTGTCGTGGTGGTGGTGGCTTTTTGGGCAAGGCTGGCCCCCTTGGGCGAATGCCCTCCAGACCCCTGTGGGTCTCTCATGACGATACCGGTGTGCCATATTGTGCAACCCAGACTCCACATCTAGTATCTGGCGGTAACGCATTGCCCGCCTCTGGAATTCCCTGATCTCATGGTGTTGGAAAATGGGTTATTGGTAAGGGCAGGTAGGTACCCACACTTAGCAATAGGCCACTAACCTCCACTAAGGTCCAGTTAGGTCTCAGTAAATTAACCCCAGCTCAACCCTTGGTAGCTTGGCAACGAGCGTCAAGGCTTAACTTAGGAGACAGAGGGGGTGATTCTTACCTTGGCGGGCGGCGGAGGCCGCCCGCCAAAGTACCCCCGCCAGAACACCGCACCGCGGTCGTCAGACCGCTGCGGTGATTCTGGCTTTTCCACTGGGCTGGCGGACGACCGCCAAAAGGCCGCCCGCCAGCCCAGTGGAAAACAACCTTCCCACGAGGACGCCGGCTCTGAATGGAGCCGGCGGAGTGGGAAGGTGCGACGGGTGCAGTGGCACCCGTCGCGTATTTCAGTGTCTGCAAAGCAGACACTGAAATACAAAGTGGGGCCCTCTTACGGGGGCCCCTGCAGTGCCCATGCCATTGGCATGGGCACTGCAGGGGCCCCCAGGGGCCCCACGACACCCCATACCGCCATCCTGTTCCTGGCGGGCGAACCGCCAGGAACAGGATGGCGGTATGGGTGTCAGAATCATGGAGGATTCATTTGGGCAGCGGAAAACCGGCGGGAGACCGCCGGTTTTCCACATCTGACCGCGGCCAAACCGCCGCGGTCAGAATGCCCTGCGGGGCACCGCCAGCCTGTTGGCGGTGCCCCCGTCATTTTAGCCCTGGCGGTCTTGGACCGCCAGGGTTAGAATGACCCCCAGAGTGTAAAGCATTCAAATATCACAAAACAGTAATTAAATAAAACACAGGAAACAGTTTAAAAATCCAAAACCAATTTATAAAAATAGATTATATTTTTCTCTTAAAAATGACACCAAAACGAATAAAATCGGAGAAGGGGAACCGGAGATATGATTTTTTAAAGAATTATTATTTTTTTAGCGCCTAAAAAAAAGCGCCAATCGGGTCATCTGGTTGCACCTCGACCGGGGCAAAGTCAAAGTTTAAGGCCGACCGCGATGGAGCCCTGCTCGGCTACAGGCCACGGGAGGCCTCGGTTAAAAGTTTACCTTCACACTTAGGCCCTCATTCTGATTCAGGGGTGCGACGGGTGCCGTTGCAATGCAGACAGTGAAAATCTTTATGGGGCCCTGTTAGGGGGCCCCTGCACTGCCCATGCCAGTGGCATGGGCCCCAGGGGCCCCACAACACCCATTCCCGCCATCCTGTTCCTGGCGGTAAAAACCGCCAGGAACAGGATGGCGGGAAGGGTGTCGGAATCTCCATGGCCGCGCTGCAGGGGAAATCTGGCGGGAAACCGCCGGATTCCCTTTTCTGACCGCGGCTTTAACGCCGCGGTCAGAATGGGCATTGAAGCACCACCAGCCTGTTGGCGGTGCTTCCGTGGTCGTCGACCCTGGCGGTCGATGACTGCCAGGGTCAGAATGACCCCCTTTGTCTCTTTTTCGAAGATTTTTCTTCAGCGGGACGAGCCTGCCAGTCCAATCCGACCTCCTGGAGCCCTTCTCCGGATACGCGATGTGGGAATCCTCAGTGGAGATTTTTACCTTCGGACTTAGTCGTTTTTTCAAGGTGAAAATCCTTCGACCGGGGTAAACCTGGATCTTGATCTGACGTCCATGGAGCCCTCCTCGGATACGCTGGCTGGGAGGTCCCGGTCAACTTTTTATCTTCGGACTTAGGGGGTTATTACAGTTTTGGAGGAGGTGTTCATCCGTCCCAAAAGTGACGGTAAAGTGACGGATATACCACCAGCCGTATTACGAGTTCCATAGGATATAATGGACTCGTAATACGGCTGGTGGTATATCCGTCACTTTACCGTCACTTCTGGGATGGATTAACACCTCCTCCAAAGTTGTAATAACCCCCTTAGTCTCTTTTTCAGAGATTTTCTTTACCGGGACGAACCAGCAAATCAGGCCGGGTCGCGGTTGAGGCAAGCCGGCTAGAGTTGCCGCGGCGGGTCGGTCCCTCTATGGAGCTTTTTTACAAAAGTTGTCCAAACTTCTCCAAACTAATGGGGCTTCTCGCAGATGTCCTTTTAAGGTTCTTTTGGGGTCCACAGCTCACCCCGAGGGTCCAGAAGTTCTGAGATGGTCCTTGGGGGTTGCGGACTACAACTCCCAGAATGCACCTGGCGCAAACTCCTTTTTGGCCACTGGACAGTGGTCAGATGGTCGCTTTCTTCAGGAGTTGGTGCAGGGGACTCTGGTTAGCAATTTTTCACCTGTAGAAAACAGGGAGTCCCTCCTTGAACCAGTTGAAGCCAGGCAAAGTCCTTCTTGTGGTGAAGCCCAAGTGTGCAGCTGGTGCATTCCTTCTGAGTGCAGGTTCCAGGTGCAGGCCAGGAGTCCAGCAGGGCAGTCCTTCTTCTTCTGTTGTTCTTCCTTGTTGGATGTGGTAGGGAACTGAGGTGTGGGTGCAGGTCTGCCAGTTTTATCCTTGCTCCTGGGTGAAAAGCAGGGGGGTCCTGGTTCTCCAATCAGGTGCAGGGTCCTTCCCCCTGTGATGACCACTTCCTGGGGAGTGTGGCAAAAATCAATCCCAGGAGGCAACATTCTCTAAAAATCCATCATGGCTGAATCTGATTTTTGGAGGTTACATCTGGCTGAGCCCACCCACTGGTGTGGCTAAAAATCATGAACACACCCCTCTCCTGCCCTTTCCTAATCTAATCAAGGGGGCACCTAGTTGTCTGGGGTTGCAGGATGTGGGGGTGTTGCTGGTTGCTCCAAATGTCCTTCTCTGCCTTTGAAGACCAGTTTGGCAGCCCTTCCTGCCTCACCATCTGCTGAGGTGAGATTCCTTCCCACAGGCACATTCCTTTGTGTGAAGCCAAGCCACTTCACACTTCATCAAGGCAGCTAGGCCAAGCTGCTAAAGGCTGGCCAATCAGAGCACAGCTGCAAAAACAATGCAGGGCTGAAATTGGCAACTTTTTAGGTAAAGTTTAAAACTCTTTACCTGAACAAGTTATATTAAATCCAACAACTGGAAGTTGTGGGATTTATTACAACAATTAATTTGATACCAAATTCTTGGTATGCATCATTTAAGGAGACTTTAAAAATTAAAATACAGTCTCCCCATTATAGCCTATGAAGGCCATTCACTACAATGAGGGAAAAACGAATTTGGCTGTTTTTACCTCACCAGGGCTTATAAAACTATTTGTATAAAGTCCCTGCTTATAGTTACATGGCACCCAGCCCTAGGGGCACATAGGGCACACCTTAGGGGTGACTTATGTGTATAAATAAGGTAGTTTAAGACTTTGGAACTACTTTTAATTCCAAAGTCGAATTTGCATATAACTTTAATTTAAAAGCAGCCAGCAAGGCAGGCCTGCCTTTAAAATGACACTGGGCACCTCAGCAGAGCACCTATGGGTGTACCACCTATGCTGTGGTCCCTAAACCTACATGCCCTACCATATACTAGGGACTTATAGGTAGGTTAACTTAGCCAATTATAATTAGCCTAATTTGCATATCCATTTTACACAGAGCACAGGCCCTGGGACTGGTTAGCAGTACCCAGGGCACCATCAGAGTCAGGAAAACACCAGCAAAAAGTGGAAAATGGGGGCAAAAAGTTAGGGGGCCTCTGCAATCAGCCCTGTTTTCTCACACAAGCCCCCCCAGCCCACACGCCCAGGAGACTCAGCCCAACCCTGGGAGAGTCTTCCTGGCTTGTTAGGCGAGGAAGATAGTGAAGAAAACTGGCTGTCCCTTTGCAGGGCCTACTCTGCCTTACATCCTCCTGTTAGGGTCACTCCCTCTGGGTAGTGAACCCACCCCAACAGTGAAAGGACCCATCTCAAACTGAAACTTCCCTCTAGGGGGGTCTTCCTCCTCTCTCTCTGCCAACTTGGGTAGTGAGGTGCCCACCTCCCCTACTCCTAACTTTGCTAGGGCAACACCTAGCTTACCCAAAGAGGTCACCCAATACTTGAGCAACCCCACCACGACCAACAGGGTCAGGGGGCCTACTTTTCTATTGGCCCTGGGGTCTGCCTCCCAGGCCAAGTACAGTGCTGCCAGGAAGGCTAGCACCCAGCAGAGGCTACTGACAGCTGTCAGTACCCAGAACCACACCCTAAGCTCTCCACTGACAGGTGGCTGAGCTGCTTTAGGGGCAACTGTGGGGTCCTGGCACCCCTCTTGCTGTCTAGAGTGGGAGGCTACCACCTCCTGTGGCAGACACCCTCCTTCCACTCTCCCTTCTGTCAGTGCAGGGGCAACACCCTGCATCTGGACAGCTGCCTGGCTACTCAGGACTTCCTTGGGGTCAGGTGAGGCCTCACCAGTGCCAACTCTGGGCTCCCCCTCTGCTGGGGTAGAAGGCCTTTGGCTCCCTGGAACTCTCTTTAAGAGTGGCCTACCCTTCCTTTTCTTCTTTCCTTTTCTTGGGGACCCCTGTCTCCTAACTGTAGGGACTGACTCCCCAGGACTTTGGGTTGGGGGGGCGCCCTGGGCGACCGCCCCATCTGAGACCAGACTCACCTCTGGGAGGTCATTGCCCAGGATCCAATCTAGGGGGAGGTCAGCACTGACAACCACCCTAAATCAGTCAAGGATACCCTCCCTCTCTAGGGGCACTATGGCTACAGGTTTGGAGGTGACCTCCCCTGTGGCTATCCTGACTTTCCTGGTCTCTCCTGGTACATACATGTCTGGGGTCACTAACCGGTCACTCACCATAGTGTGACTGGCACAGGTGTCTCTCAGGCCAGTGGTAGGGATCCCATTCACCTGAATGGGGTGGAAGTGCCTACTCCCACCCTCAGGGATCACCAGCTTACCATCTGGTCCTGTCTCCCAGCTCAATGCTAGGAGGACTTCATCATCTGAGGAGTCCTCCTCTATGGCTACACTGGACAGCCCAGTGCTAACCACCTTCTTTGGACAGGCTGCATCTCCTCTGAAGTGACCTGTCTGCTGACAGTCAAAGCAAGCCCTGCTGTCCAAGAGCTTTTTTAACCCTGGGTCTCCCTGTCTCTGCTTGTCAGAGTGGGAGTGGGATTTACTCTCCTCCTTCTTAGGGTTCTGGGGTACAGAGGGAGTCTCTGTGGTGGGCTTACCACCTCCCTCCTTAGGTTTTTGGGGACCTGACCCCCCCTTCTTGGAGTCTCCCCCCTGGGACTTGACAACCACTCTGGTTCTCAACCACTCATCAGCTGCCTCCCCTAGCTCTCCAGGGTTGGTCAGCTTAGAGTCCACTAGATGCTGGCGTAACCTTTCTTGGGTACAATTGGTCAAGATGTGCTCTCTCATGATCAGATTGTATAACCCCTCATAAGTATTTACTTTGTTACCAATAATCCAGCCCTCTAGTGCCTTAAGTGAGGTGTCTACAAAGTCAACCCAAGACTGGGTACTGACCTTCTGGGTGTCCCTGAACTTCATTCTATACTGCTCTAGAGTCAGACCAAACTTCTTGGTTAAGCACCTCTTCATACTAGGGTATGAATCTGCCTCCTCCCCCCTTAAGGTCAGAAGCCTATCCCTCCCTGAGTTGGGGACCAACTCCCATAAAAGTGAACCCCAGTATTGAGGCTTAACCCTTCTCATTTGGAGTGCCCTCTCAAAGGCCTCCAACCACTTGTCTATATCATCCCCCTCTACATAAGCAGGAACCACCCCCTTGGGTAATCTGGGGCAAACCCCCCCACCCATGGACACCTCAACTTCTCTGTCGCTGCCACCATCTCTTTTCTCTCTCTTTGCCCACTTTTTCTTTTCTAGGGCCAGCTTCTCTGCCTCCAAAGCTATGAATGCTAGCTGGGCCTCCAGCTCTCTTTCTCTGAGGGACAGGTTCTCTCCTCCTGAAGGGACCCCCTTCCCCCAACTAGCTTTGGGACTGCCCCTAGTGACTGTATGTAATGAGGACCGGTCTTCCTCATCCTCACTTAGGCTCAGATGCCCTCCCTCCCCTGAGTGGTGAGAGCTAGCATCCTCCCCTTCTTCTCCCTCCTCTGGAGCTTCCTCTGGGTCTACCTCTTGGGCCTCAGCCAATACTGTCAGGGATTTTTTTCAGGACATGCTTCCTGAGGTCAGTGGTTGCAGGCAACCCTCTTTCAGTACCCAACCCCCTAAGCTGGACTACTATCAGTGTGGGTAGGATAGCCAGATCAAGCTCCATGGTTCCCTAGTTTTGTGTCAACCAAAACCTTTTGCAAAAATTGGAAACAAGAATTTAGAAAAATCACAAAAAATAAATAATTGAAATTAATCCAAATTAAAAATTAAAAACAATTTTTGCACTAGGACAATTTAAAGGATTTTTAATTTGTTTTACTTAAAACTGTAACGTGATACTGAACACAAGTACAGGATCCCACCACTGCTCACCAAAAATGTTGGAAAATGGGTTATTGGTAAGGGCAGGTAGGTACCCACACTTAGCAATAGGCCACTAACCTCCACTAAGGTCCAGTTAGGTCTCAGTAAATTAACCCCAGCTCAACCCTTGGTAGCTTGGCAACGAGCGTCAAGGCTTAACTTAGGAGACAGAGTGTAAAGCATTCAAATATCACAAAACAGTAATTAAATAAAACACAGGAAACAGTTTAAAAATCCAAAACCAATTTATAAAAATAGATTATATTTCTATCTTTAAAATGACACCAAAACGAATAAAATCGGATAAGGGGAACCGGAGATATGAATTTTTAAAGATTATTTTTTTTTTTAGCGCCTAGAAACAAAAAAGCGCCAATCGGGTCATCTGGTTGCACCTCGACCGGGGCAAAGTCAAAGTTTAAGGCCGACCGCAATGGAGCCCTGCTCGGCTACAGGCCACGGGAGGCCTCGGTTAAAAGTTTACCTTCACACTTAGGCCCTCATTCCAACCCTGGCGGTCTCTGACCGCCAGGGCGCAGGGCAGAGGAAGCACCGCCAACAGGCTGGCGGTGCTTCCTGGGCTATTCTGACCGTGGCGGTAAAGCCTCGGTCAGAAAAGGGGAACTAGCGGTTTCCCGCCGGTTTTCCCCTGGCCCAGGGAATCCTCCATGGCGGCGCTGCTTGCAGCGCCGCCATGGGGATTCCGACCCCCTTCCCGCCAGCCTGTTTCTGGCGGTTTTCACCGCCAGAACCAGGATGGCAGGAACGGGTGTCGTGGGGCCCCTGGGGGCTCCTTCACTGCCCATGCCACTGGCATGGGCAGTGCAGGACCCCCCTAACAGGGCCTCATCGTTGCAGGGGCTTTCCCGCTGGGCCGGCGGGCGGCCTTTTGGTGGTCGCCCGCCGGCCCAGCGGGAAAGTTGGAATGGCCGCCGCGGTCTTTTGACCGCGGGGCGGTCATTCGGCGGTAACCTCATGTCGGGCGGCGCGGTCAGAATGACCGCCTTAGTCTCTTTTTCGAAGATTTTTCTTCAGCGGGACGAACCTGCCAGTCCAATCCGACCTCCTGGAGCCCTTCTCCGGATACGCGATGCGGGAATCCTCGGTGGAGATTTTTACCTTCGCACTTAGTCGTTTTTTCGAGGTGAAAATCCTTCGACCGGGGTAAACCTGGATCTTGATCCGACGTCCATGGAGCCCTCTTCGGATACGCTGGCTGGGAGGTCCCAGTCAACTTTTTATCTTCGGACTTAGGGGGTGATTCTAACCCTGGCAGTCGGTGGTAAAGCGGCGGCCAACCCGCAAACAGGCCGGCGGTCCAAAAAATGGAATTCTGACCCTGGCGGGAACCGCCAACACAGCCCGCCACTTTAACACTCCGACCGCCACGGCGGTACAAACAAACAGCGCGGCGGTCACCGCCAACAGACAGGCGGCAGACAATGTACCGCCCACACTATCACAACTCACCAATCCGCCACCTTTTCCGGGGCGGGATCACCGCCGATAAAAACACGGCGGAAACAGACTACGAACGGGAAAACGCTCACCTCTACGCACTCCACGAGGAAGGAGGACAGCATGGAACCCGAATTAAACATACTACCTGCTCATCTACCACGAGTACGAACGGCGGCGCAGACGACAACGGTGAGTACTGCACCTACGACACAGGGGAGGGGGGAGGAGGAAAGGTTACAGCACACACATATGCGACCCCCACCCCCCCCCAAACTATGTACACACCAATGCAGAGCAACAAGTCACAGTGACACCACCCAAATCCCCGTGAAAAATGCAAAGACATAATTAAATTGTGAATCAAAATGTATGTAAAAAATAGCCTCTGATAAGTCATGGTCAAATAGCAATAAAAATTTTACAAAATCAATTCAATATTTAGTGCAATCGATAAACCGAGGCAAAAAGTCCTGCACATTTAACGAAATTCAAAGTGTCCGTGGGCCAAAGTGTATCAACACAAGGGCAAAGCCCACACCGGAGACCTGAGTCATTTGGAGAGAACACTGCAGGGGCATCTGATGACAAAACTACAGGCACCTCAGGGGGAAGGGAAGGGGGGGGCACCACAGCCACATGAGTCCACGACGCCAGATCCACGAAGGGGCCACCATGCCCACTGTGCCATCCTGGGGACTGCAAAGCCACAGTCTCTCAAGTCTCTACAGTGGGTGGCTTGCCCACTGTGTCATCCTGGGGAGTGCAAAGCCACAGTCTCTCAAGCCTCTACAGTGGGTGGCTTGCCCACTGTGCCATCCTGGGGAGTGCAAAGCCACAGTCCATCAGGTGGATAACAGTCTCCACTGGTCAAGGAGGAGGCATGGTGGGCACAGTGAACCGTGAACAGTAGCTCGACACAGATCCGGCACTGTCATTGTGCCAGTGGTGCTTGAGACGGCGGGGCCCAGCAGAGCGGTGCTTGAGACGGCGGGGCCCAGTGGAGCGGTGCTTGACAGGAAGGGCCCAGCGGAGCGGTGCTTGACAGGAAGGGCCCAGCGGAGCGGTGCTTGACAGGAAGGGCCCAGCGGAGTGGTGCTTGAGACGGCGGGCCCAGCGGAGCGGTGCTTGACAGGAAGGGCCCAGCGGAGCGGTGCTTGAGACGGCGGGGCCCAGCGGAGCGGTGCTTGACAGGAAGGGCCCAGCGGAGCGGTGCTTGACAGGAAGGGCCCAGCGGAGTGGTGCTTGAGACGGCGGGGCCCAGCGGAGCGGTGCTTGACAGGAAGGGCCCAGCGGAGCGGTGCTTGAGACGGCGGGGCCCAGCGGAGCGGTGCTTGAGACGGCGGGGCCCAGCAGAGCGGTGCTTGACAGGAAGGGCCCAGCGGAGCGGTGCTTGACAGGAAGGGCCCAGCGGAGCGGTGCTTGAAAGGAACGGCCCAGCGGAGCGGTGCTTGAGACGGCGGGGCCCAGCGGAGCGGTGCGTGACAGGAAGGGCCCAGCGGAGCAGTGCTTGACAGGAAGGGCCCAGCGGAGCGGTGCTTGAGACGGCGGGGCCCAGCGGAGCGATGCTTGACAGGAAGGGCCCAGCGGAGCGGTGCTTGAGACGGCAGGGCCCAGCGGAGCGGTGCTTGACAGGAAGGGCCCAGCGGAGCGGTGCTTGAGACGGCGGGGCCTAGCGGAGCGGTGCTTGAGACGGTGGGGCCCTGTTCAGCGGTTCACTGCTCAGTCACCCTCCGACCGTGCAGTTGCAGGACCCTTCGGTGACGGAGTCCTGGGCCCTTTGGTGTCCTCCCTTACAGCCGGGATGGGGCTTGTGGGTCCCTCCTGCTCCGCGCTCCTGCTGGCTGACTTCTCCGCCCTGCTGCCCTTTCGCTCCTTAGAAGAGGCTCTCTGGCCCTTGCCTCCCCTGGATGTTGTGGCAGGTGAAGTGGCTGAACTTTGGTCCTTGGGGGCAGCCGTGGCACTCCTCTCACGGCGGCCCTTGAGTTTCCGGGTCCTCTTGCCTGGGGGGGGGCTGGCTGTCCCCTTGTTGCTGATGGAAGTGTCACTGCTGCCGAAGGGTGGGCTCCAGAACCCATGCACCACAGTGACACTCGAAGCTGGGCTGGTGGTGGCTGAGGTGCTCTTGGGACTCTTAGCAGATGGAGGGGGTGGGTCAGGGGAGGGAAAGAGGTCAAGCTTGGAGAGGTAAAAATTTTTAGGACCAAGGTAAAGAGTGGGAGTAGTGGTGATGGGAGTGGAGGAAGAGGATGTGGTTGTAGGAGAGTCAGGTGTGCTGTCTTTGGGTGCAGGTGATTGTGACGTAGGCTGTCGTGAGGTGGATGGCTGTTGGGTGGGTGGCTGCCTGCGTTTGTGTGTCTTGGAAGAGGGGGTGACAGACACAGTGGGAGAGGACACAGGGGACGTGTAAATGGCAGTGGGGGTGGTGACTGCACGTGTGCGGACTGGACTGGAGGGTGTGCTGGTGATGGAAGCACTGGCTGATGGTGGTGTGCATGCAGGTGTGAGTGTAGACGTCACAGGGAGGGAGGAGGGAGACGAGGAGGAGGGGGACACAGAGGTGGTAGTGACTGTTGGCATGTCTGCATCTGGGTGTTGCTTGGGTGAGTGTTTGTGGGATCTGTGGTGCTTGTGTCTGGATGAGCTGCCCTTGGGTGTTGAGGTGTGTGCAGGTTGGTCTGATGGTGTGGATGGGATAGGCAGAGGAACAGGAGACAGAGACAGGGTGGAGGCAGTTAGAAGAGGGAGGCTGGAAACAGGGACAATGGCTGCCGTCAGTGCTGAGGCCAGAGCATTGAACGATCGTTGATAGGCAGCCTGACCCGAATGAATGCCCTCCAGGTAGGCATTGCTCCGATTGACCTCCCTTTCTACCCCCTGGATGGCATTCAAAAGGGTAGTCTGCCCAACAATGATGGTCTGAAGGAGGTCAATGACCTCCTCACTGAGGGCAGCAGGGGTGACAGGGGCAGGGGCTGAGGTGCCTGGGGCGAAGGAGATGCCCGTCTTCTTGGGCGAGCAGGCACGGAGCGTAGGCTGAGGGCCTGCTGGGAGGGCGGGGCTGGTGCGGTGGGTGGCGGCTGTACCTGTAGAGGCGGGGGGCCCGGATCTTGCCGCCACCGCTAGGGAGCTCCCATCCGAGGACGTGTCGGTGTCGCTGGTGTCACCACCGGTCCCCGTTGTGGTGCTCCCCTCGCCCTCCGTATCACTGGTGCCCTTGGTGTCTGTACCACGGCCCACCGGGGCCTTGTGACTTGCAGCTCCCTCGTGCTCCGATGCCAAATCTCCTCCGCCTGATGATGCTAATGCACACATGCACAAGAAGGTTAAGAAAAAGGGTGGGGGGAGAAATAATAAAACAGGTTGAGTGCATGCAATGTCAACACCGTTGGCGGAGAGGACAGACACAGGAGCCTCATGCACTACGCTGTGCAATCGGGGTATACTACTCAGTACTTGTGACCAGGCCTACAGGTCTATGCACAACAAATACACACCTGGATGATGCAGGACCATGGATAGCTGTACTTGACACCCTACAGAGGTGGGGGGCGGGGGCACAGGGCCATGCCTAAAGGAGAGGACTACACTACAGGAAACGCCCTGGCCTAATGTCACCCACAACCCTCCTCCCCCACCCAGACGCCTCCACTGCGCATAAAGATAGCAGAATGTGCTGATACTCACCCCCTTGTGTCTGCTGTGATGTCCTCAAGTGCCCATCCAAATCAGGGTAGGCCACCGCCAGGATCCGGGACATCAGGGGGGTCAGGGTACGACTGGCACCCCTCCTAGGTTGGGAGGCCATCCCCAGCAGTGACTCGGCGGTCCTCCTGGTCCCGCGGCGGATGTCCTCCCACCTCTTGCGGCAGTGGGTGCCCCGTCTGATGTGGACCCCCAGGGCCCGGACTTCCTTGGCGATGGCACGCCAAATGTCGACTTTCTGATGGGCGCTGACCTATTTGACATGTACAGGGTGGGAAAGGAAAATTCATCATTTATCTGCATGTTAGATGTGATTTCCCCCCCTCCCCAACTTTGCCATGTGGCACATGCTCTCATCTGTCGTGCGTTGCACTCCTCATTCGCTCCCCACCCCACCATCTTACATCCACCCCACTCAACACAGGCATAGCCCATTCAATGTGCACCCAGTGTACTTACCTGTTGGTCTGGAGGACCGTAGAGTAACGCATACTGGGGGAGGACCCCATCCACAAGTTTCTCCAACTCTTCAGACGTGAAGGCAGGGGCCCTTTCCCCAGTCGCAGCAGCCATTGTCTCTTCCAGACCGAGGTCACAGCAGCACTTGCAGTATAGGTCCTCTCCTGTGGATGATCAGGTCTCGAGTGATTAAGCAGATAGAAAATGGCGGTCACGCCCGCAGCGGTGCGTACCGCGACCGCCGGCGCACCTCGTCATTGGCTCCTGAAACCCATAGGCTTCAATGTTAACCAATGCGGCTTCGTATAGCGGTCTTCGACCGCCTACCGCCACGGTGTGCCATGCCAGCGCATTGACCTCACATCCCATTGTCCCACTTCACAGGTCAGGCAGCCGCCATTTCAAGGGCCCACATGGCCTAATTTGTACTGCGTCACACAGGCCTAGGCCTTGCATTGACACACATACACGCCTTTCAAAACATAGATAATCGTGTGCTATGCAAGCTGTGGTGAACGTACCTGTGATTTGCTTGACTCTGTGCTCCATGTTGTCCTTCCTAGGCACTGTCTGCTGGGACTTGCGAGGAGAAGGATGAATCCTCGCGTGTACCGACCGCTGGTGGACCTGTCGACAATGGAAGAACGCCATATCATACTACGATACCGACTTGACCGAGCCACTATACATGAACTGTGTGCCCAGCTGGAGCCAGCCCTGATGTCCCCCATCCGCCAACCCACAGGAATTCCCCCTCTTGTGCAGGTTCTGTCAGTCCTCCATTTTTTGGAAAGTGGCTCATTCCAGACAACAGTGGCCATGTACTGGAATGTCTCAGCCTATGTTTTCTAAGGTTTTGTCCAGAGTGTTGTCTGCCCTGATGAAACACATGCGGAGCTACATTGTTTTCCCTGAGGAGGTTGATTTGGCCACTGTGAAGGGTGATTTATATGCCCGTGGACATATCCCCAACATCATTGGTGCCATTGATGGGACCCATGTGGCTTTAGTGCCCCCAAAAGACGATGAGCAGGTGTACAGAAACAGGAAAAGTTACCATTCTATGAATATCCAGGTGGTCTGTTTGGCTGACCAGTACATCTCCCATGTAAATGCCAAGTTCCCTGGGTCAGTGCATGACGCGTATGTTATGCGAAATAGCAGCATCCCTTATGTGATGGAACAGCTACAGAGACAACGTGTGTGGCTAATAGGTGACTCTGGTTACCCCAACCTGCCTTGGCTATTGACCCCAGTGAGGAATCCCCGGACCAGGGCAGAGGAACGGTACAATGAGGCCCATGGGCGAACAAGGAGGATCATAGAAAGACCCTTTGGCCTCCTGAAGGCCAGGTTTATGTGCCTGCATATGACAGGTGGATCCCTGATGTACTCACCAAAGAAGGTGTGCCATATCATCGTGGCCTGCTGTATGCTTCACAATCTGGCATTGCGACGTCAGGTGCCTTTCCTGCAGGAGGATGGTCCAGATGGTGGTGTTGTAGCAGCTGTGGAGCCTGTGGAGAGTGAAGAGGAGGAAGACGACGGGGACGACACAGACAACAGGGACACAGTTATCCAACAGTATTTTCAGTAGCACACAGGTAAGAATCAACCACGCCATTTAACATTTGCTGAAAGCCTCCTGCATCTTAACTTTGTGTATTTCCCCCCAGTTCTTTTAAACTGATGTTTGATTTTGCCTTCCCTTTTCAGTGCTGTATGACCCACTGCGTGACTTCAGCTTGGTTAGCCCATGGACTAATGCTTATTGACATCGGTATGTTGTCATCACAAAATTAACTGAACATTATTGATCAGTAATGTGTTATACATTTGTAAATAATACAGGCTGACTCCTGAATGATTTCAGTGCAATGAGTGATTTATTTTAGTGCTAGATATTGGTACATGATATTAAAACGGTGATGGGTGAGGGTGGAGTTATGTCCATGGCAGAGTCCAGTTCTCAGTTTCACAGGTGCATTGTCCATATGCCTGTGGAAGGATGGAGCAGGGGCAGTTCAAGGTTGGACAGGGTGACAATGTGGGACAGTGGGATGACATCAGGGGGTATCTTATGCTGGTGGGGGTCTTGGCATCCTACTCTGTCTTCCTGTGAGATCTCAGGTTCCTCTTGCGGGGTGGTTGTTCTTCAGCAGGAGGTGGGGTTCTGGTGGCCTGTCGTTGTGGTGGGGCCTCCTGTCCACTAGCGCTGGCAGAGGTGGTAGGCTGTTCCTGGTCCTGGCTAGTGACAGGGGCCCTTTGTGGTGCCACATGGTCCCGCAATGTGGTTTCTATCCGGTTGAGGGCCTGGACTATGGTCCCCATAGCGGTACCGATGTTCCTGAGTTCATTGCTGAACCCCATGTACCGTTCCTCCTGCTGTGCCTGGATCTCGGTGAACCTGGCCAGTACTGTCGCCATCGTCTCCTGGGAGTGATGGTATGCTCCCATGATGGTGGTGAGGGCCTCTTGGAGAGTCGGTTCCCTGGGCCTGTCCTCCCCCCCCTGTCGCACAGCAGCCCTCCCAGTTGCCCTGTTTCCCCGGGCCTCTGTCCCCTGGACGGTGTGCCCACTACCACTGCCCCCAGGTCCCTGTTGTTGTTGGGGTGTTGGGTCAGCCTGGGTGCCCTGTAGTGGCGGACATACCGCTGATTGACGCGTCCTGGAGACAGAGGCATGGGCCCGCTGGGTGGGAGCTGTGCTGGTGTTCCCAGAGGGGGTTGGGTCTGCTGTGGCCTGTGTCTGTGTGTGGGGAACCGACTGTCCAGAGGTCCCCGATGGTCCGGGCTGGTCATCAGGTTCTAGGTCGACAGAGCTGCTGTTCTCACTGGGGGCCTGTTCTGGGGGTGGGATGGACATATCTGGACCCTCCGTGGTGGTATGTTGGCGTTCGGGCCCTGCAGGGGTAAAAGAGTATGGTTATTATTTTTGTGTGTGCCATGGCGTGCATTTTGAGTGCCCTTGTCCCCCAGTGCTGGCATTCCCTTGTGGGAGGTGTTGTGAGGGTGGGGGGGGGGTGTATGGGTATGTGCAATGGTCATGCTTTGGTGATGGCTGTCTATGGGTTGTGTTGGCATTCAGGGGTTGGTGTTGTTTAGGGTGGGTTGTGCTGGTGAGACATTGGCAGGGAGGATGTGTGCTGGGGGGTTGAGATTGGGGGTGAGGGTGGGGGTTGGCATGCTGGTGGTTGGGGGGGGGTGAAGTAGTTGAGATTCGACTTACCAGAGTCCATTCCTCTGTGTACTCCAGCGAGGCCATCAGGATGCAGGATGTTTACTACCTCTTGCTCCCATGCTGTGAATTGGGGTGGAGTGGGTGGGGGTCCGCCACCAGTCTTCTGCACAGCGATGTTGTGTCGCGACACCATCGAGCGCACCTTCCCCCGTAGGTCGTTCCATCGCTTTCGGATATCTTCCCGATTTCTGGGATGCTGTCCCACAGCGTTGACCCTGTCTACGATCCTTTGCCATAGCTCAGCCTTCCTTGCTATAGTGGTGTGCTGCACCTGTGTGCCGAAGAGCTGGGGCTCTACCCTTATAATTTCCTCCACCATGACCCTGAGTTCTTGGTCCGAGAACCTGGGGTGTCTTTGGGGTGCCATGGGGTGGTGTGGATGAGGTGTGGGGTGGTGTTTGTGGTGATGTGCGTGGTGATGTGTGGTGATGTGTGCGTAGATGTGGTGTGGGTGATGATGTTGTGTTCCTGTGTGTGTTGTGCTTTGCGTTCCCTGTGCTCTCTCTCAGTGTATTGCGCCTTCTCTCAGATATTTGTGGTTGTAGGGGTTTGTGGGTGAAGTGGGTGTGTGTTTTATAGTTAATTGGGTGTGTGGGAGTGGTGTGTGTATGTGTATCAGGTGTGTGTATTTCGAATTGTCCAATGTGGCTGTGTTTTGGAGCTGTGTGTGTTTTTTGAGCGCGGCGGTGTGTACCGCCAATGGAATACCGCGGTTGAAAGACCGCCGCGTGGATTCGTGGGTCAGAATGGCATGGGCGTGTTTGTGTTGGCGTGGCGGTGAAGGTTTGGTCATCTCCAGTTTATCGCTGCCCGCTGATGAGGCGGACTTCCGTGGATGTCGGGTTTTTGGCGGTTGCACAGTTGGTGGTCAGAATGACCGTGGCGGTTTACCGCGGCCGCGGCGGTAGAATGGCGGACTTCTGACCGGCGGTAAGGGCCTTTTACCGCCGAGGTCAGAATGACCCCCATAGTCTCTTTTTCTGAGATTTTCTTTACCGGGACGAACCAGCAAATCAGGCCGGGTCGCGGTTGAGGCAAGCCGGCTAGAGTTGCCGCGGCGGGTCGGTCCCTCTATGGAGCTTTTTTACAAAAGTTGTCCAAACTTCTCCAAACTTCTGGGGCTTCTCCCAGATGTCCTTTTAAGGTTCTTTTGGGGTCCACAGCTGACCCCAAGGGTCCAGAAGTTCTGAGATGGTTCTTGGGGGTTGGGGACTACAACTCCCAGAATGCACCTGGCGCAAACTCCTTTTTGGCCACTGGATAGTGGTCAGCTGGTCGCTTTCTTCAGGAGTTGGTGCAGGGGACTCTGGTTAGCAATTTTTCACCTGTAGCAAACAGGGAGTCCCTCCTTGAACCAGTTGAAGCCAGGCAAAGTCCTTCTTGTGGTGAAGCCCAAGTGTGCAGCTGGTGCAGTCCTTCTGAGTGCAGGTTCCAGGTGCAGGGCAGGGGTCCAGCAGGGCAGTCCTTCTTCTTCTGTTGTTCTTCCTTGTTGGATGTGGTAGGGAACTGAGGTGTGGGTGCAGGTCTGCCAGTTTTATCCTTGCTCCTGGGTGAAAAGCAGGGGGGTCCTGGTTCTCCAATCAGGTGCAGGGTCTTTCCCCCTGTGATGATCACTTCCTGGGAAGTATGGCAAAAATCAATCCCAGGAGGCAACATTCTCTAAAAATCCATCATGGCTGAATCTGATTTTTGGAGGTTACATCTGGCTGAGCCCACCCACTGGTGTGGCTAAAAATCATAAACACACCCCTCTCCTGCCCTCTCCTAATCTAATCAAGGGGGCACCTAGTTGTCTGGGGTTGCAGGATGTGGGGGTGTTGCTGGTTGCTCCAAATGTCCTTCTCTGCCTTTGAAGACCAGTTTGGCAGCCCTCCCCCTTCCTGCCTCACCATCTGCTGAGGGGAGATTCCTTCCCACAGGCACATTCCTTTGTGTGAAGCCAGGCCACTTCACACCTCACCAAGGCAGCTAGGCCAAGCTGCTAAAGGCTGGCCAATCAGAGCACAGCTGCAAAAACAATGCAGGGCTGAAATTGGCAACTTTTTAGGTAAAGTTTAAAACTCTTTACCTGAACAAGTTATATTAAATCCAACAACTGGAAGTTGTGGGATTTATTACAACAATTAATTTGATACCAAATTCTTGTTATGCATCATTTAAGGAGACTTTAAAAATTAAAATAAAGTCTCCCCATTCTAGCCTATGAAGGTAATTTACTACAATGAGGGAAAAACTAATTTGGCTGTTTTTACCTCACCAGGGCTTATAAAACTATTTTTATAAAGTCCCTGCTTATAGTTACATGGCACCCAGCCCTAGAGGCACATAGGGCACACCTTAGGGGTGACTTATATGTAAAAATAAGGTAGTTTAAGACTTTGGAACTACTTTTAATTCCAAAGTCGAATTTGCATTTAACTTTAATTTAAAAGCAGCCAGCAAGGCAGGCCTGCCTTTAAAATGACACTGGGCACCTCAGCAGTGCACCTATGGGTGCACCACCTATGCTGTGGTCCCTAAACCTACATTCCCTACCATATACTAGGGACTTATAGGTATGTTAACTTAGCCAATTATAATTAGCCTAATTTGCATATCCATTTTACACAGAGCACACGCCCTGGGACTGGTTAGCAGTACCCAGGGCACCATCAGAGTCAGGAAAACACCAGCAAAAAGTGGAAAATGGGGGCAAAAAGTTAGGGGGCCTCTGCAATCAGCCCTGTTTTCTCACACATGGGCATTCATGTTGGCAGCTGTAAAAATAGTGAAAGCCAAACATTAGTGACATCATTATGTGATACATCTACAGATGATATTGTAACACTTCCTCAAACATAGCTGATACAGTCCAAATCACAGTACAGATCATCGAATGTCCCTGAGGAATGACAGGCCAATGCAGCCTACACATCTACTATCTAACAGCACAGCAATGCACAAAAAGGTGTGTACCTACTTAAATGATCTGTGCATCATTGCACTGCAATTAGTCACATAAAAAATGCTCTAAGTACTCCACATGTGTCAGGCCAACTAATGACTATCCTCTGGATGACAATCGAGGCCCACAAGACCTGTGATTTGGAATGGAATTGCCTGGACGGTATGCAGTTGCTAATCATGAGGGGCCATCCTAGGTTGGAACAAATGAATGTTCGAATTACATGTCTGTCTTCTACACTGGGATCCTCACACCTAGGTACACATATTTCCTAACCCTAACCCTGTGCCTCGGGGGGATGGACATACAGCCCATAATTTCAAACATCAAGGACAGCCAGGAAGCTTTGGACAGCTGTCCATGGGTTTAATCAGTCCACCACAGATAAGGAGGGCTGCCAACTAGGATTGACTCAAACATTGGACAATCACATACACATGTATGTTTCTAATTGCGGACAATTGTCAACATCATTAGATCTCACTGATACCTTTCCAAAAACAAGCACGTAGATGCAAGCAGCCATCTGGGCTTGAGCTGCATGCACACCTATGACATTTCACTCAAGTGCCACATAAACGGAGCATAACACGTGGAGCTAGATGCTGCTAGGAAGTCAAACATACAGTCCTACATGTTCCTGAGTTAACAGGGATGCTCAACTCTGTGGGTAATACTTCGGCATCACTGGTCTGTGTGAATCAGGGTATGACTTGCTGACTAAATCATGAAACTGGCTACCTCCAAATTAATCATTGGCTCACATGTAGCAAAAAATCACACTGTTCACCTGCCCATGCCTATAGTGCAGCACTCGACTCCCAATATATGACTCTCCACCACAGAATGTCCAACTCAAACATGGAACAAAATGTCAACCTCCAGTCAAGTCACATATCAGATCATGTGCCAGCACATCATACCTTGCAATGAGTCCACCACACATGAGTCAATCACACAACAGCTGCAAACACAACACAGGACAAACATATCAACACTTACTGGATACGTCTGGGTCCACAAATCGAGCCACTTCACCAATTGTGTAGGGGGCTGGTCCACCTGTAAAACATGGAAGGGTGAAATGTGCTCAATGTCTGCTCCCAGTACAGATCTTGGATCAACAAATTACTGTGTGTGACATTTTATTTGATAGAGCAGCACATCAGGCATGTAGACACCCCCACAGTCATACTACTGCAAACATGCATTGACACTGTCACTCCAGTGAGTGATAGACACACATATGCACACATGCACTGGCCCTAACAATCATGTGGTGCCAAACATGATTTCTCAGTTTTGTGCAGAATTATTTCTAGAGGGTACTCCATTTCATCATTTGTTATTATGAGAGACATGCAAACCACATTCCTGGTGCACTGCAATATCAGTGACTCAGATATTGTGGCATGTGCATCAAGGGACAGTGAGTTACTGTGTGATGCTCATGTGGGTTGAGTTTAGTTCTGGAATTATTGTGCTTTCAATGGTCCATTATATGTGTGCCTATGTTGTATGTAGGTTACATATGCCACATCGGCAGTGCACCCAGAGCCGTATATGCCCCCATGACACCATGATGGCAGGGATCCTGTGTGTTACTTGATGTCAATGTTATGCTAAACATGGGTTGGCCATTTATCTAAATCAAAACAACAAAGAAATATATGCTGACAGCGTCTAATTTGCACATCCGTGACAGAATGCATGGGCACAGGTGTAGTCATTGCACCTGAAATGTGTTACTCTGGGCACTGTGTACCTATATCAGGTATTGTAGATCACAGTTTGCCACATTCATTAGCTTACATTTGCCAAGTTAGGTGATCTGTGGTTATACAACTGAACTGACACTGTCCCCTAATTGAAACATTGTTTAGCAAATGTCCTACTTCTGCAATCTTGATGACGTAGCACCTTGGGAATGGCGGCACTCACAAGAATGCTGGCCTGCTGATCTTGGCACACAGCCACGTCTGCGATAGCCTTCATACTGAGAAGTTAACAATTGTGCATGTGCTGGACTAGATCAGCAGGGGTGTACCAAACATAAACTAGCAAAATATTTTGTCACTTTAAATGTATGATGGAAACAGTCAGTGGTCCCTTGCACAACATCATGCAAATAAATATTTTCTGACCATGCATTCACAAAGTTCAGGGTTCCCATGATGACCCATTAACTTTGTAAAATTGTTTGGCTTTAAAGTGACACAGATGGCAAAGGCACCAGCTCTGTACCAACAATTGTGCCCAAGGCAAAAATGTTGTTGGGCCATGCTACTCAATGATAGGAATTCTACACCTACTCCAAAAAGCCGCAAGAGGAACCTGTGTATTGCTACTGCAATGTGGTAGAATCCAGGCACAGTTACATTTGGCCATGTGAAAGATTATCTGTCCAGACGTAAACACACAGAAACAATGAACTTAGGGCCAGATGTAATTTTTTTTATGTGTAGCATTTGCTTCATTTGTTTACGCTACAGGTATGGAAAGTAGCACAAAAATTGAGATATTATCAAGTATGCATTACATTGGCATCCATAATTATTTTAAATGTTAAATGCTACACAAACCAAGTCAAAATATCAGCCTAAAACATTAACAGAGTTTAGGAAGATATTTTGTACGTAGGGCCATGAATACTGTGCAGACATGTATTGAAAAATTTGGGGACTACTTTGGTTACTTGCATTTGCATGTGACATACATCTCATTTCTGGTACACTCACAGGCTCTGAATAATACTTTTGTTTGTGCAGCATTACCATCATCTATTGACGTCAAAGCAGCACTTATCAACAAGATAATTTGTTCAGCTTTTGCGTCAACAAATGTTGGTAATGCGTAGCAAAAACAGTATTCACCAGGGCCACAGTTTGTTCAACTTGCATTTCACATGTCCACAAACATTGCATGCAGCATGTCAAAAATATGCTACTGTCAATACAGAGCATTTAACTGTACACATTAGTCTAATTTGCACTCACCAACAGGGCCACCAATCACCACACCCAGGTGGTCCAGCAGGTCTTGCTCTCTGGCCACCAGGTCAGCCCAGCGATGTTTCAGTTGGTGGTTGTTGCACTGGCTGTTGAACAGTTTTTTAGGTGGACCTGCTGTGTGTTCTAGTGTTTCGGCACATGTGGCAGACCACACTACTGCGGACCATTATACTCATGTTGTAGTGCCGGATTAGCACTCTTAACTGACGCAACAGCAACACAAACCTTTGGAATAAAATTGGTATTTCCTAATTTGAGCCGCTGTTTCATCAATAGAGGATAGCAAGGCTACGCAACTTAAAACATTCACTCATGGCCTGTGTGTTTATGTCTGTGAATTGGCTATTTCAATTGTTGTTGTGTCTCTGTGTGAACGTCACAAGAAGTGTTTGCATATTGTGCTTGTATGAATGTGTTATAATTGTGGATAACCATCAGATGCCATTCATTGAGGTACATCAGTCATGATATGTGTTTGTTATATCTGTTGCTTCTTATGCTGTGTGAACTTCCCTGACTTTGGGGACAAAACATCTCCCATGACAAGCTGTACACAGGATAGATAGAGGACGGTTTATAATGGCAATGTCTGAAATGTAACCCATCAAATGTAATGAAATGATGGATACCACTCATGGTCACTTGTGTGTATACTACCCATGAGTCAGGCATTTGAACATGCTAGGTAGGTACAGTGTTTGTGACACAGAGTCCCAAATCCAAACTAAAAATGTTTTTGTACACCACAGTTTGACTAATGTAAATGACCTATGTTTCTCCTGTGGCTGTGGAGGACCAGCAGACCATGCTGCATGTGTTCACATATTTCCAGTGGTTCATTGCATAAAGGTGTCCAGTTCAAGTGTGTGGCCATGTGTACCCTGTGTCATTATTGGCTTCCATGTTGTCATAGTTACGTGCAGGTCTAGTCATGAGGCTGTGGAGCCATTCCCTCAATTAACAGAGTATCCTTCAAAGCAGATTTGCCCTAAAGCCAAAGATCAACTAACAACACATATCGTGATAGCCCAGCTATGGCACTGCAGAACTTTAATAAGGCTGACGACAGGGCAACCTTGGTGTGCTCAAAAACTTAATGGATGAGTAATAGGTAACAGGCAGCTTTCATCACAACATGTGTACACAGGGTAGTCTTGAGAATTCCCACTGCAACAGGGAACATGAGTGCCGCTGTGCTAATTAATCTCACAGCTAGTCACCACGCAAGCACCATCAAAAGGTGGCGACAGAAGTGATTCTGTGTGAGGACCGTCAGGGCACAAACATGTTTTGCCCTCACATATACACTGGCAAGTCTTGTTTGTTGTGCTGGAGGCACCGTACCGAATCTATGCATACAGCCATAGCACACTGTCACTGTTTGGCACACATAATTACAGGCAATACCAGACAAGGGATGTGGGCTGGATTAGGCCATTTGAATACATGTCCCAGAACTGATTATGATGAGTAATATGATTAAAATATGCTATTTATTTGAGGATTCATTGTAGACCTACCACACACAATAACCCATGAGGCATGAGAGGGCATGGAAAGCAACTATGAGACAAATGTAGCCACAGGGAACCTCTATGTTTAACGCAAAGACTGGAACCAATCTGGCTAACAGGATGCAGGCTCTGTCAGAAACAAACATGAACAAGGCAAATATACAGTGAGCAGACTCAGACTGGGATAAGCAGGAACAACACTGTGGGAACTAAAAACAGTTTGTGCTGTGGTCTACAACGTTACACAATCCCCCAAGGGCTCTGGTACACAAGTGATTTGTATGCCAATGCACAACAAGGAAATCCTGAAACTGGCAGCTTCTAAGCAGTTCCAGGCAGCAGCAAGGGCAGGGCAGGTTCAAATGGCTGGTCTGCCTGGTAGTGCTCACAGGTGTGTGCAGCTTCAGTCTCTCACAAGTCGTGGAGTTGAGAATCAAGTTCAAAGAGCCACGTGGACCTTTCACAATGGAAGTAATGGACAGCTGATTACAGGTCCTACTGACTACCAGGCAGTGCATTATTTGACCTAAAGTCCATGGAGACTGATGAACTATGGCTTTGGCATGCCATCCTGAAGAGGGAAGCACACAGGAATCAGAATGGGAGTTTGGGTGTGTGTAGATGAGGAATCTCAGGGTACAGATAGTCCATTTACAGGGCCCCCTAGAGAAGTGTGAGGAGAGACTTAAAACATGGCAGTGGCAGGAATTATTACCTGGGATGGACTTCGCAAGGCAGGTTTTGTGAGCAATACTTGTCATACTTGGGGCACTCGTGCTATCCATTTTCAGCTTTGATGGACTTCTTGCCACACATGCTCCTTGCAGAGATAGCTGATGTCACACTTACTGCTGTCAAGGGTCTGGTCATACATTTCTGTTACCAATGCAATAGCACATCTACTGCCTCATGTATGAAACACTTTGTTTCCTTATGATTGATGGTGTCTTAGTTGTGTGTCATGTGCTGCAATGGACCATGTTGGCAACATGGATGTGTCTCATAGCTGTGGTCCTCTGATATTGCCCTTCACATGTGAAATAGACAGGATATATGTCATTTACACTGTGTGTGATGTTCACTGTACATTCATATCCATCAAATTTGAATGCTCCATGAGGCTAAAACTCTGATTATGATTCCTAGGGATCATGTGATACATAAAAAAATACCCAGAGCATGATTTATTGATGAAGGTAGGTGTTTAATGACATATGATAACAAAGTGGTGATGGAGACTATAGTTAGAAGAAGTTTTGTACGATGTGTTGTCTGCGACAAAATCCTGCAGCAGTGTTTGGATGTTCCCCCTCATTTTCATGGACAGCATCCTCCTCTTCCTCCTCTTCAGGCATTTGTGGGTCTGGTTCATAGAGGGGAATGTACTTCCTTATACAAATGTTGTGTAGGATGGCACAGGTCAAAATGATCTTGCAGACCATTTCAGGTGAATATAGTAGGCTGCCTCCGGTGATGTCGAGCCACCTGAACCTGGACTTCAGGATGCCAAACGTCCTCTCAACTACGGTGCGTGTCCTAATACGATGTGCCTCATTATAGGCATGCTCTGCTGCTGTGCTTGGGTTGGCAAATGGGGTCATGATCCATGGCTGGATCCCGTAACCCTGATCAGCTGAAAGAGAAAATGAGGGTAAATATTTGTTGTTGGTTGCACCTTGATTATCACTTTGCATGGCAGTTGTGATCTTGTGTCGTCTGTGACTCATCTGTGTTTCTGGTATTGTGTGGGATCCTCGGCTTCTAAGATGTTCTTTCCGCATTGGGTTGCTTAACTATCAAAACTGGTTTGAGGCTGATTGACATGATATCAGCGGTATATTTCTAAACTTGCAGTTCATTGTGCAGTTCATTGTGTATCTCCCATGCATTATGTCATGTGAAAGAAGTGTCCATGTGCCTTCACTTGAGGTGACATGATACTTTCACACACACAATCGATTCCACTGTGGTGGTAACACGGTTGCACTATATGGGCTGAACATCCCATCAAATTTGACATATGTAATTGCATGTGAAATGCAACAGTGAGGTCCTATGATTTGGCTAGGTGACAATGTACAACACATCTCCATGAGTTGGCAGCACTGAAGTGTTCACAATTGACAATGCACAATTATCCCATGTGTGACAAGTTCTATGCAAACCTATTTTTGTGCCCTCACCGAGTTGGCTCATGTGCAAACATGTACCTACACTACAGAACCTGCTCCAGGTAAGCTGGCTAACTTGGTTGTGGGGGTGAAGGTTTTAGTGTCAGAAGGTCCATGTGCCTGTACATCTTTTATGTATATGTGGAATTGTCTCAATCTGTGTGTGTAGCAGTGTGCACTTTGCATTAGTGTCACATCCACATGTTTTCATAGCACAGTCCACTTCCTATTGCTAGCGGGCAATGTCACCCCAAGAGTGATGCAAGATGTTGGTACTGCCTCAATGATTCCATGTCATCTTCATTGAAGTCAGCATCATCTTGGTATGTGTCTTATGGTTGCTTGGAAGGGTGTGTGATTGAGTGTTATTGATGTGATATTGGAAGATTCATCTTCCAAGTTGTGCTGCCAGTTAAGGCCATGTCATTGTCACTGTGTGTAAATTGGTCCCTTGTGGCTCTGGTGTGGCATCTGTTGTTATTTGCATCTGTCATTTGTCCATAGGTGTGTATCCTATTGGCTTAGGATATCAAACATGACTACCAGTGTCACAACATCAGTGTCTTCCTGGCCACGTGTCAATGTAGTGGTGTGTTATGTGTCCTACAGGGTTCCTGTGCTGTGTGTATATTACTAGGTTTCTGTACCAACAAGTAGGCCATTGCCATATCGTCCATCCTGGAAGTGTTGATTGATGGTGCTGTGGCGGAAGATGAATGAATCATGTACACTCCCAGGATACTTTGCCATGATGTTGGTGATCAATCCACGGTGATCCACAATGGCCTACACATCGATGGAGTGTATGTGCTTCCAATTGCGGTATAGATGCCCCGTTGCAGCAGGTGGCACAATCCGTACATGTGTGCAGTCAATGGCACCAAGCACATGCGGGAAGCCATTGATTTGATAGAAGCCCTGTTTGGTCTCCTGCTGCTTCTGCTGTGTGTTGGGGAAGTTGATGTGGCGGGGTGTGAGGGGGATGGCATCAAGTACCTTGGGAAGGAAGGCAGTGAATGAGGGCTGTGAGATCCTGGCAACCAAGGCACCAGTGGTTTGAAAAGAGCCACTTGCCAATATGTGCAGGAAAGCTAGCAGCTTGGTCTCTGGTGGAATGATGTGGGGTGTCTGCAAGCTGGGTGCCAACTGTGGCTCACTGGGGCACAGCAGCTGCTGTATGGCTTGCCAGTTTAGTCTGTACCTCTGGATGATGGCATGTTCCCTGAGGCCCTGAAGGGTTGTCCTGGTCCTGAATATCCTCTCCTGTCTTCGGCGTTTCCTTTGGGGTCCCTGTTGGTGTGGTGGAAGCTGCTGATTTTGCTCCTGTTGCTCCTGTGCTCTGCGTCTCCGTGCATGCTGGATGAATAGCACCTCCATGTCTTCCTTTTTGAGCTCTGATGTTGCTTCTGTGGGTTTTCCTTAAGTACTGGTGTGTTTGCCCCATTTTAACGCCTGCCGTTACCCAGGCATTAAAGTTTGTTGCAAATCGGGATTTGCGTCATTTTCCGGCTCTGCCTCCTAGCCATGCGCCATTTTTGCGCGGTTGGATAAATATGGCACACAGGTGTATAAGTCATTTTTTGGACGGGAACACCTACCTTGCATCTCATTAACGCAAGGCGGTTTCACGTATCCTGAAAATGACGCACACTGTGATATTCTGACGCTAGGCGGGTCTAGCGTCAAAGTATAAATATGGTGTCAGCTTTGCGCCACATTTGCGTAAAAAAAAATGACGCAAATCCGGCACAAATATGGGCCTATGAATTTAAGAAGTAGCGATTCTGAAGAGTTGAGAGCGATTTCTAGTAAGAAATTCGAGAGACAGGTTAAAAGAATAGGTTACCTGCTTGGGTTCTTGTGTTAGGAGGTGGGGGTGTTTATTAAAAGTTGAAATGTATTGTTAAAACAAAATGCTAATAAAAATTATTGAATCTGACCAACAAATTCCAAATGTGAGCCTGCAGAGAAAACTTTCACCACTCTTATTTGGAGAAAACCCACAATATGAGCAAGGAAGCAACCACATAACAGTCCAGAGCCAGGCCTGTGTGTTAACATATAAAGCAAAAAAAAAATCATTTAACATGGCTAATATACTGTTTTTGGGTCAGCTGTAAGTGCCCATTTAACCATTATGCACAGCTTCGCAGTTTAAACTCTTCATAGTAATAGGTTTGCTATACTTGCAGCACATTGAAGCAACACTTTTCACCAACATGTTTTCCCTGCATCAATGTAGGGTAGTTTCGTGATGTAAGTCCTGGTTTATCAATGTTTTTAGATGGATATTTGCCTCAATACATTTGGATACCCTCATGACACAAAGTAGCTCATAACACTGCACTGCTTTCTATTTGGGGTACTTTCAGTACAAAGCAGTTTTTGTGCTGGAAAGTAAATCGCAATACAACTCCTTAAACCAGCTTGCATGACTTTTGCTATTCAAACCCAGAGTGTTAGTAAATCTTAGCCAATAAACCTAACATGAGTTAGATCCATGTTTGTGCAAATATTAATTTTCTTTTTAAAATCTATTTTCACTTATTCAATATGAAAATAACTATAAACGTAAATAAGTAGTCTGTGAAGGCTTTCCTGCAGTTGAGCCCTTATGGGGCTTATTCATGAGAGGCTTGCGCCACTGGAGCGTCACTTTTTCTGTTGCTCCAATGGTACAAACCTTTCAACCATATCTATGAATCCATGTAAAGCTGCTTTGTGTGGCTTTGAATGGTTTCATTGATATGGAGTAAGACAAAGCAGAGCACGTTGGTGTGATGCCTCGCTCTGCGCCAATGAGGTGTTCAATGGGGCATTACAGTGGGTTTTCCACGCAACACCCATGGATTTTGATGATGCCCCAGATTTACTTGACAATTTTAACCTGGGTAAGTGCCAAAATCTTACGCTTCATCAGGGCAGATGTAGCAAGGACAAATATTTCTATTTCTACTCGTTTTTTGACTCTTTAAATATGTGCTGCATTCTACAGCACACATGGAAAAAGAAAAGTGCTTCACAGGGTTGTTTTTGTGCTAGAAGGTGCCTCTTTCCTACACAAAAAAAATCTGCATGCAATGTAGACATCCTTGCAGCATGGTTCAAGGGTGTCTGTGCTGGCACTAGGCATCCAATTGTGCGCCAACGCAGGGAGAAAGGACAGGAGTGCATATATTGCATAGATAAGGTGCATTCCTGCCCTTTCACATTGGTGTAGGGCAGCACAGCAAGAAAAATTGCGGTGCTGTCCTATGTCAATTCCTCATAAATAAGCCCATTAGGGCCTCATTTCCTACAAAGTAGTGCAGCACCGCAGCAAAGTTTTACAGCAATGCATCATTTCAGAAGTGCAGTGATGCACCATATTTACTCCAATACGGCACAACCCTGTGTTTTACTTAGCACTGGCACTACAATTAGCTGCCTGGTGCCAACACAGGCACCCTTGCACTATAGTGCAAGGGTGCCTGTGTTGCAGGCAATGATTGTTTATGTGCAGAAAGATGTCCCTTCCTGCACATAAACACTCAGTGATGGTGATATGTTACTTGTATGTGTGCTGCAGAGCTATTTATTTATAGTTTATGTGCAGGAAGGGGAACCATTTATCATTAATGGAAGCAGAAATAAAAGTATTTCTCCTAGTTGCACCATTCCAACGCCACCCCTGGGGTGGCGTCAGATTTTTGCACTGTCTCAGGTTTACAATTTCTTGTAAATCTTGACAGCAATAAAATGCAATTTGTGTTCTAGTGGAATGCTCACAGCAACATCCATTGCATGCCCCTTTCATCCAACATGATGCATGTAAAGGGGCCGGACTTGCAAGGCGGCGTTACGCCACAAAAGGTAGCTTAGCACTGCCTTGTAAATATGGAAAAGGGCACAGCGCCACCGGAGAATCACTGAAAGTGATGCGCTGGTGTTGCTAGGGGCTTGAAAATGAGCCCCTTAGTGTTTAAAAGATAAGGTCATTCCACTTAAGTAAGATGGGGCTGTTAGAAACGGGGTATTTGGTTGGCAGTCATGTTACCCCCTGTCCAAGCAAGGACCCTCACTCTAGTCAGGGTAAAGGAGAATCACACTCTGATAACCCCCGCTCACCCCTTGGTATCTTGGCACAAGCAAGCAGGCTTAACTTCAGAGTGTTAGGTGTAAAGTATTTGTACCAACACACACAGTAACTTAATGAAAACACTACAAAATGACACAACACATGTTTAGAAAGGCGTTGCGTTATTTTTCCGTGCCCAGCAAGGTTTGAGTGGAAAATCCTGCAGCACGGTATCAGCAAAACCGTGCAATGTGGGTTGCAACGTTAACAGCCTCCATCAGCAGGTGCTGCGTGTCGTTCTTCCAGCTACGTACATCCATTTTCCAGCTGCAATGCCGGTGGAATGTCAATTTCTGCCGCAAATCCGGCTGCTTATCGTTTTTCAGCCGTGTCTCGGAAGGTGCATTGATATTTTCCCTGCACGGCAGTCTGTCCGTGAATTTTCAGTCTTGGTCTGCCAGCTTCACCTTCCAAGGCCCCAGGAACTGGATAGGGCACCATTTGGCAGGGCAGGAGTCTCAGCAGAGAGTCAAGGTGCTGGCAGGAGAAGTCTTTGATGGCCCTGAGACTTCAGCAACAGGAGGCAAGCTAAAGACTAGCCCTTGGAGATTTCTTCACAAGCAGGAAGGCACACAAAGTACAGTCTTCGTCTTCTTGCACAGGCAGAAGCAGCAACTGCAGGATAGCTCCACAAAGCAGAGTCTCAGGCAGGGCAGCACTTCTCCTCAGTTCTTCAGCACTTCTCCAGGCAGAGGTTCCTCTTGATGTCCAGAAGTGATCTAAAGTCTGTGGTTTCGGGTGCCCTTCTACCACACATTTTGGCCTTTGAAGTAGGCTTGATTCAAAGGAACGTCTCTCTTGTTTGTGAAATCCTGCCTTGCCCAGGCCAGGCCTGAGACACACACCAGGGGGTTGGAGACTGCATTGTGTGAGGACAGGCACAGCCCTTTCAGGTGTAAGTGACCACTCCTCCCCTCCCTCCTAGCACAGATGGCTCATCAGGATATGCAGGCTACACCCCAGCTCCCTTTGTGTCAATGTCTAGAGAGAAGTGCAAACAGCCTAACTGTCAAACTGACCCAGACAGGGAATCCACAAACAGGAAGAGTGACAGAATGTTTTAAGCAAGAAAATGCCCACTTTCTAAAAGTGGCATTTTCAAACACACAATCTTAAAACCAACTTTACTAAAAGATGTATTTTACAATTTTGAGCTCAGAGACCCCAAACTCTTTCTGTCTATCTGCTCCCAAGGGGAATCTACACTTTAATCATTTTTAAAGGCAGCCCTCATGTTAACCTATGAGAGATAGGCCTTGCAACAGTGAAAAACGAAATTCAAAGTATTTCACTGTCAGGACATATAAAACACCTTAGTATATGTCCTACCTTAAGCATACACTGCACCCTGCCCATGGGGTTACCTAGGCCATACCTTAGGGGTGTCTGACATGTAAGAAAAGGGAATGTTTAGGCCTGGCAAGTGGGTACACTTGCCAAGTCGAATCAGCAGTTTAAAACTACACACAGACACTGCAGTGGCAGGTCTGAGCCATGTTTACAGAGCTACTAAGGTGGGTGGCACAACCAGTGCTGCAGGCCCACTAGTAGGATTTGATTTACAGGCACTGGACACCTCTAGTTCACTGTACTAGGACTTACCAGTAAATCAAATATGCCAATCATGGAAAGCCAATTACATACACATTTTAAACAGGAGCACTTCCACTTAAGCACTGGATAGCAGTGGTAAAGTGCCCAGAGTAACAACAACAGCAAAAACAGAGTCCAGCACACATCAACAACCTGGGAAAAAGAGGCAAAACGTTAGGGGAAACCAAGCCAAGGATGAAAAGTCTAACAGGAGCCAACTGCCACTGTTGACATTTTTTCTGAACAAACACCTACAAATAATATGACTTTTAAATCTCAATTAGCACCCATGAAACGTTCTTGCTATGAAGGCAAGTGGTTTCATAAATATGGAGGAACATCTTTCTCCGTGAGGAGAAGCTTAAATTAAAAGAAGTTTGTTTTGTCCTTGTTTTTGGGAGGGGGTTGATATCTGAAGAGTTAGGAGAGCAAGAGAGAAAAAAAAAGAATTCTGCCAGTTTGGAATACTGCAACTCGCAGTAATGCAGATTTGTTAACAGCTGTATGCAAATATAAAATTAGAATTGATAAAATTATGTTCATAAGAAGAAGATGAATATAAGGAATTCTTACTTGGATTCCTTAGAGGATATAAAGAATCGCACTAGGATTCTCTTCGTAAAATATGTAGAAGCCAATCTAAAAGTAAAGATATGCTTAAGATAAGATCAAACAGTTTTTGCCAGTGGGCTAATCAATGACACAAGCTCAAAGTTATTGGGGTCAGTATATGAATCCTTCTTCAGTGTGGACATTAGAGAGAACTTTCATGTGTGAGTATGGGCTAACACATGTGGACACAACAAAAGAATAGACAAAAATTGATTTGGAAAATCATCTAACTAGGGTAACTCACAAAAAAAATACACCAGTATAATCATTTAAGCTGAAAGGAAAACAAGAAGTACCACATTGCACATTATGTACCTATCCTGATGAGACAGCAGGCAGTATGATTTGTCAGTCCAGAGCAGTTACAGCTACTCAGTAGGCGCGCACAGACACTTGCACCGGCAGGAGCCCTTTAAACTTCGGCGGCAGAGCAGCCTCAGCTGCTGATTGGGCGGGAGGCCCTTTAAACAACTCATAGCGCGCCCGCAGCCGCGGGACGCACACAGACACTTGCACCGGCAGGAGCCCTTTAAACTTCGGCGGCAGAGCAGCCTCAGCTGCTGATTGGGCGGGAGGCCCTTTAAACAACTCATAGCGCGCCCGCAGCCGCGGGACGCGCACAGACACTTGCACCGGCAGGAGCCCTTTAAACTTCGGCGGCAGAGCAGCCTCAGCTGCTGATTGGGCAGGAGGCCCTTTAAACAACTCATAGCGCGCCCGCAGCCGCGGGACGCGCACAGACACTTGCACCGGCAGGAGCCCTTTAAACTTCGGCGGCAGAGCAGCCTCAGCTGCTGATTGGGCGGGAGGCCCTTTAAACAACTCATAGCGCGCCCGCAGCCGCGGGACGCGCACAGACACTTGCACCGGCAGGAGCCCTTTAAACTTCGGCGGCAGAGCAGCCTCAGCTGCTGATTGGGCGGGAGGCCCTTTAAACAACTCATAGCGCGCCCGCAGCCGCGGGACGCGCACAGACACTTGCACCGGCAGGAGCCCTTTAAACTTCGGCGGCAGAGCAGCCTCAGCTGCTGATTGGGAGGGAGGCCCTTTAAACAACTCATAGCGCGCCCGCAGCCGCGGGACGCGCACAGACACTTGCACCGGCAGGAGCCCTTTAAACTTCGGCGGCAGAGCAGCCTCAGCTGCTGATTGGGCGGGAGGCCCTTTAAACAACTCATAGCGCGCCCGCAGCCGCGGGACGCGCACAGACACTTGCACCGGCAGGAGCCCTTTAAACTTCGGCGGCAGAGCAGCCTCAGCTGCTGATTGGGCGGGAGGCCCTTTAAACAACTCATAGCGCGCCCGCAGCCGCGGGACGCGCACAGACACTTGCACCGGCAGGAGCCCTTTAAACTTCGGCGGCAGAGCAGCCTCAGCTGCTGATTGGGCAGGAGGCCCTTTAAACAACTCATAGCGCGCCCGCAGCCGCGGGACGCGCACAGACACTTGCACCGGCAGGAGCCCTTTAAACTTCGGCGGCAGAGCAGCCTCAGCTGCTGATTGGGCGGGAGGCCCTTTAAACAACTCATAGCGCGCCCGCAGCCGCGGGACGCGCACAGACACTTGCACCGGCAGGAGCCCTTTAAACTTCGGCGGCAGAGCAGCCTCAGCTGCTGATTGGGCGGGAGGCCCTTTAAACAACTCATAGCGCGCCCGCAGTCGCGGGACGCGCGCGGGCGGCGCCCGGGCCAAGCCCGGGCCAAGGGCGGGCCCGTCCTTCGCCCGTCATCGACAGGAAGAGGCAGGGCTGGGCCACCCCTCTTTAAACTTCGGTTCTGCAACCCTAGGCCTCTCTGCCTCCCTATCTAATCAACCCAAAACGACAGGGAAAAGGGCCAGAAAGAAGCCCAGTTCTTACTGAGTAGCCTAGACTTCCCCCCACCCTGCAAACATTTGCTGATACAGAACAGCCCTGTGGAGCTACCTAAGGAGGATTAACTCACCCCTCCTTCCCTATCCCTTACTACTTAGGCAGGGCCACGTGTACCAACAAAACATGGGTAAAAGGAAACACTCCAAAACAAATAACACAACAAACTTAAAAGATAGCACATCTCTACTAAAATATATCTCAGGGGCAATGGGCATGATTGATAAACAAATCGCCACTGTAGAAGAAAAAATGATGGGGTCTAAAGATCATTCACTCGAACCACTAGTTTCTGTAGAACTACCTAATAATTCACAGCAAAGCAAAGACGGCGAGGAGAACATAGAATCAAGGTACACCAACGGATGTATTAAAGACACCTCTAACCTAATACACTCCCTGGATGATACCTCCCCCGTGGCCAAACGACCAAGGAAACCAGAGGCGGGGCTGGAGGATAAGATTTCTAAGAAACCCCCAGCGAAAGGCCCAATTGTCACCCCAGCCACAAAACTACCTAAGAAACCAACTAGGAAGAAACCTATAAATAATGTAGGAGATACGACTAGATCACTCCTTATAAACCTTAACGACCTAGTAAACACCCTGAAATCATCAATAGGACTCACTCTTGATTCCATGCTGGAGCGCTTAAAGGGAGTGGAAAATAAACTTGAGGCAGGACTTGGTCTAATAGAGGCCATACAACGAACAGATACACATCACGCACTAAAGGATCCTAATACATCACTTCCAAACCAAGCGCAGGGATCAAATACCCAATCCTTCTTGCAAAATAGGGTAAATGGTACCCACTTGAACGTAGATCCCCTAAGAAATACGTCGACGCAGCCGCAAGTATCCAATTCGAATCCAACCCTTAGGTCCGTATTCTCCACCGCTACAGTTCAAGCTTCCCTGCCCGACCAACCAGACTTAAAACCTAGACTAGTCAAGAGAATAGACAACAGCACACCGAGGATAATGACCTCTCACCCTCACGTAGACCCAGGGAGGAACACACATAGCAGAACTGAACCCCCAAACATATGTTACCGCCCAAGTGATCTACTACATCTCCCTCCAGAGGCTACCCCCTATGTAGCAATTCTGGCCAATGTTCCTTGCCTAAATGACCAACAGACAGAATCTTGGACAGCTCTGAGAAATAAGGCCCTCAATTGGATAAGTGTCCGTACGGGCCCAGAAATGGCAGGGCCTCTCTTTGAAAACATAAAAATGGTCAGGAGAATCAAATGGATAGGTAACAATAAGAAAGTATTGGAAGGCGATTGTGTGGTACTCTCATTCGGGTCACCAAATTTAGTGGACAAAATTATCCGTAATCTAGGGGCTAAACAGGTCACTTCTCAAGGAATCTCACTACTACCCCTAGGTTTCTTCTACCAAAAACCAGAGGGACACAACTTCACAGGCCTACAACTAGCAAGAATGCCCTCTAACACATTAGATTTCCCAACGGGGCGCAACAGATTCCACCCCCTTAGGACTCTAGAAGATATCGATTGACTCAGTATGAACCAGAAAGCTCCAGACGAATTACCCCAGATAGAACATAAACCAGGACGGACACCAAGCAAAGAACTTACATCCCATACAACAGACTCCATAGTAAACACGCTCCATAGCCACTCAATACAAACTAGTGCCCCCAGATATTTACCCCAGTCACCAGGTGACATCGTACCTCTGGGTACACCAGTGGACCAGCAAGACATCCCCAAACAGAAAGCAGAGATTGCCCTACTATTCTGGAACATCGCAGGTTTAAATAACAAAATAGACAATGAGGCTTGGGTGAACTTTATAGAAAAACATTCATGTATATGTCTCCAAGAGACTTGGATGACGAGCCCCCTTCACATTAATGGTTATAAAACATTTCACTCCTCAGCTGCCCCGTCTAGGCATGGCAGACCAAAAGGGGGCCTATGCACATATGTCTCTAACAAGGTACGACTACTAAATTTAGAAATGAAATTTACGAGTCTATATTACCAAATGATAGAGGGCAACTTGGACAATAAGACTCACCTAGTCCTCATTAATTTCTATAATAATGCACCCTCAGGAGAGTTTGCTAATACCTTACTGGAGATGGGTAATGACCTTAAAAAAATTGCTAATACTAATAACAGTCGTGAGATCCTCATGATCTGGGGAGGTGACTTTAACGTCCACCCCTGCAAAGAAACCTCAGATAAGGTATGTGGCTGGGACCCTGAGGGCATTGGTACAACTCTCCACTTTGCTCATAACACCCAAGGAGACGCACTTAATTTACTGACACAAACTCATAATTTATCCTTTGCAAATGAATTACACACTGCTGAACCAAAGTTCTATCCAACTTACAATGGAAGGGGAGCAAATACTGTGATCGATTACATTTTAATGTCAACCCACTTCTCACACTACCTTAAGAAATATACCTTGCATGACATCGCAATCAGTGACCACTACCCCCAGAGCCTCAATCTTCTAATAACCTCCGTAACAGCTGACAGAGACGACAAGATCAGCCTGTTAGACTATACTGAGTTAATGTCGTGTAACGGATACTCCCTTAAATGGTCACAGAGCGACCCTGACTTCTTCCTCAAGCAGCTATTAAGTAACTCGAAGCATGCTTTTGCAGATTGTCTAAGTGAGAACACAGATCCAGGACGATGTGTGAACGCTTTTATATCGATCCTGCAATCTATAAAGAAAGCCCTTACTACTAGAAGGGGTAACCTGGGAAAAAAAAGGGCTACTGGATGGTTTGATTATAACTGCTCACAAGCACATAGGAAACTGAAAAAGGTGCTAAAAGCCCCAATAAGATCGCTAACAGAGATACGAAAGTGCAGACAAGAATATAAAGCAGCAATGAAGGGAAGGAAATTGTCTTTGAAAAGAACCCTGTGGGAAACTCTACATACAGCTAGCCGTACAAAAGATAATATTCTTTTCTGGAAAACAATCAACTCACCTATGCTCGGGGACAGAGATTCCCGCAGAATGGAAATAGCGATCTCCGAAGAAGTCTGGATCGCACACTTTTCCAAAACATATGCCCGAGTCAGCAAGGAGAACCCTACATTACACGAACACGAGCAAGCCCCACAGCAATGCACTCGCCTGTTAATAACCCCTCAATTCAGCCTTAAGGAGATAGAGGAAGCCATATCTCTAAGTAAACCAGGAAAAGCCCCGGGCCCCGATGGCGTCCCGATAGATGTATACAAGGCCAATATCCACCTATGGGGCCCCCTATTAACGCAGTCATTGAGGGCCATCTGCACACAAGGTCCCCCACCATCTTGGCGAGATTCCAATATAATTCCTATATATAAAAAAGGTGACCGTCTTAACCCAGCCTGCTACAGACCTATCTCCCTGCTGGACTCAACAGCCAAACTAGCAGGGAGAATCATCCTGAACAGATTGCAAATTTGGGCAGAAGACAAGAGAGTCTTGTCTCCTGTCCAATACGGATTCAGGAAAGGCATTGGGACAGTGGAACAAAGCCTAAACCTAAGTATCATTATAGGAAAGTATACTAAGATCAGAGAAGGCAACTTGCACCTGGCATTCATTGACTTATCCTCAGCATTTGACTGCGTACTACATGACAAGTTATGGGACATCTTAACCAGCATGGGGGTAGATCCAGCAATAATCCAGTTTATACGAGACATGTATTCAGGGTGCAGAGCAAGAGTGAGGTACGGCCTAAAGGGGGAGAGCACCCGCCCTTTTGGCATATTTAGAGGCGTGCGCCAGGGCTGCGTCCTCGCCCCGTTCCTGTTCTCGTTGTATATAAACAACTTAGAAAATGTGCTGGTTAGTAATTGTAAAGATCTACCCCAAATAGGCAACCGTCCTGTCCCGGTCTTACTTTATGCAGATGACGCAGTTTTAATGGCCAGGACCCCGTTAGCCTTACAAAAACTACTAAATACTTGTATTACATTTATGTCACAATTGGGTCTTACTGTCAATTATTCAAAAACATTCATCATGAATTGTGGTGGGAAACGCGGCAAACCCTACAATATTACAACCGCGGAAGGGAGAGTAGAAACCGCAAGCACCTTTTCCTACCTGGGCATAATGTTCGACAATCAGGGCTCCTGGGTTAACTGTAGGAAGATAAAAAAATCCCAGCATATTAAAACAACGATGGCCTTAAGGTTTTTCTCTAAAAGAATAGGGGGGATTACCCCGCCAAACATGATAAAAATTTACAAAGCTAAGTGCATCCCAGCAGTCACGTATGGGTCCGGTATCTGGGGATACACAGACTGTAATCTGCTACAGACGGCTGAAAACGACTTTTTAAGATATATATTGATGGTACCAAAAGGCACATCATCATACATAATTCATTCAGAACTAGGATCCCCCTTTATCACCGACCTGATAAAGATCCAACCCTTACTGCTATGGCACAAAATTTGGACCTCGGAACACACTGAACTAAATAAGGCCATTTTGACCGACTGCATGGAGTCTACATACGCAACAAGGGTGCCATGGCTAAAATTCATCATGACTTTCTTTGAAAACATGGGCAACAAAGCTTATTACACAAATCCAGCTCTCCTGGAAACAATCTCTAGGAAAGACCTGAGTGCTATGGCACTAAAATATCTAGAAGATCTACGATGGGAGGTTGAATCAAAAAAGTCCAACGTCAGTCACAATCAAATAATCTTGTCAACGGAGGCTATTCAGCCTTATCTGATGAACGTGATAAATCCTCGCCATCGTTTTGTGCTCACTAGAATGAGGCTGGATATATTCCATCGTTTGGTGACCTTCCCAACCATGAATGATTGGAGCACCACCCTGAAGGCCTGCCCATGCGACGCAAAGGCACAACAAACCACATTCCATGTGGTTTTATTTTGCAAATTCTACGCTAAGCAAAGAAAGCGTCTAGTAGCCCCTCTCCTAAGGCTAATCAATCTCCCTCAGTGCCGCACCGCGTACACTTGCCTTCAGGTATTATCATCTATCGAGATGTGCAGAACCTTGGCCAATTTTTTATGCTCTGTATTAAGCACAAGAAAGTGCATGGGGGCTACCAACATAACTTGAACTATTTTAGATTATTTATTATTTTTTAATCTCTAAGATTTTAGCTTATCTTATTGTATTTTATTTATTGTTTATCAAAATGTAAATTATTGTTACTTTTATGACTTGTTGAAAGTCGAATAAAGTCCTTGTACTACTACTCAGTAGGCAGCAGCATCAAGGACAGTGCAGAATACGAGCTGCAAATAAGTAAGATAACAGTTCAGAAATTGTTGGGGTACTGAACAGCATATGTAAATGGAGCATATAAGATTAAAGGGAAACTCATAACATGAAAGGCCAGAAATGGTAGAAGAATTGGAGAGGAACAGAAGGTGTTAGCACAAACAGCCAAGAAAGAAGACTCTCCTTAACTTGAAAGATCCATAGAGTTCTAATTGGTCCTCAGAAAGGACCCATCTTTCGCAAATGGATCAATATCCAATGAGAATTCTAGACGCCCATCAGGTTTGCAACTATTCCTGATTTTCCCACTGAAGGAGCAAAGTCATTACGATGAATTCATACAGTTCTGTTGAAAAATTACAATTTGTATAACAGTTGAAACTGGAAGATTTCTTCCCAGTTTCACAGGATGTTTCCAACAGTTCTCATGTAAATTCAATAATGCATGCCATTTGTCAGGTAGCTAGTACAAATATCGCTACATGTTGAGGTCAACAGAACCACAATTGCTATCTCTCAACATAAGCAAAGCAGGTAATCTTCAACACATAAGCAAACTTAGGAAATAATTCAGGTCACAGGAAACATAGGCACTCATAACAACCCTGGCAGTTGGTGTAAAAGTGGGGATGATACGGGCAACAGGCTGGCGGTAATTACCACCGAATTATGACCATGGCTGTGTTATCTCGGATAGACAGCCAATGTACCACACCGACCGCCAGGTTGGAAACAACAGCCACCACGACGGGAGCCGCCTACAGCCAGGCGGAAGTCAATGTTCCGCCCACCATATTATGACCTAGGAAACAGCCACCTTTTCTGGGCCAGTACCAACGACATCAAAAGCCTGGCGGAAACACTGCAGAAAAGTGAAAGGACTCACCATTGGAGGCACAGGAAACAACCACGCCGCCATGAAGCCTGAGCTACGTGTCTTCCCCATGGTCTTCTACGTGCTGCTCTACACCGAACACCAACGATGGCGAAGACGACCACGGTGAGTACAGCCGCCTAGCACACAAGGGGGGGAATGACAGTGATACACACATGCACAACACACCTCCCCAACACCATACACACAATCAGCTGCATTACTAAATCATATTTACCCCATACCTCGGATGAATAATGCAAGGACAGAACTTTTTAGAAAAAGTGAATGTAATGAGAGCAACACATCAAGATAAATAAGTGAGGCAAGATAATCGATATATACATATGTACATAAAAAGGGACACAGCCCAGTCCACAATGTACGTTGTCCAGATGGCCATAGGCCAAATTCCAAGGCCACACATGGCACCTGCCTCAACACAGAGAGAACACTGTAGGGGTATCAGTTTGGAAATAGGCAGGCACCTCAGGGGGACAGGAGACGGGGGGCACCTCAGCCGGCAGTTGGAACAAGACCACTGGCCCTGGAGGGGGCAACGTGCCCTGTTCTTGGTCCTGGGTAGTGCCCAGCCACAGTCTCTCAGGTGGGTGACTTGCCCACATGCTCTGGAGGGGGCAGCATGCCCTGTGCGTGGTCCTGGGGAGTTCAAGGCCACAGTCTGTCAAGTGAGTGACTTGCCCACATGCTCTGGAGGGGGCAACATGCCTTAAGAGGGGTCCTGGGGAGTGATAGGCCACAGTCTCTCAAGTGGGTGTCTTACACACTGGTTCTGGAGGGGGCATTGTGCCATGTGCTCTTGATCCTGGGAGGCTGGGGTAGGTGGGTGTCTTACCCACTGGTTCTGGAGATGGCACCGTGCCCTGCGCTCTTGATCCTGGGAGGCTGGAGTAGGTGGGTGTCTTACCCACTGGTTCTGGAGGGGGCATTGTGCCCTGTGCTCTTGATCCTGGGGAGGCTGGGTAGGTGGGTGTCTTACAAACTGGTTCTGGAGGGGGCATCGTGCCCTGTGCTCCTGATCCTGGGGAGTGCAAGGTCACATTCTCTCAGGTGGCAGGCTGCACAGCAGCCCATGGAGACAGGATTACACAGTGGTGGCTGCTCAATGGTGGTGGTGGTGGTACTGCTGCTGCTAGGTGGGGGGCTCCTGCCCATCCCCTGTAGCCTCAGACGGCTGCTCAATGGTGGTGGTGGTGCTGCTACTGCTGCTGAGGGGGGAGGTTCCTGCTCATCCCCTGCAGCCTTGGACGGCTGCTCAATGGTGGTGGTGGTGCTGCTGCTGTTGGGGGGAGGCTCCTGCCCATCCCCTGCAGCCGCAGACGGCTGCTTAATGATGGCGATGGTGGTGGTGCTGCTGCCGCTGCTGGGGGGGAGGCTCCTGCCCATCCCCTGCAGCCTCGGACAGCTGCTCAATGGTGATGGTGCTGCTGCTACTGGGGGAGGCCCTGCCCATCCCCTGCAGCTGCGGACGGCTGCACAACCATGGTTGGTGGTGTGGGCTCCGTCACAGTTCCTGCCACAGACACCTTGCCCTTCCTGCCTGCTGGTGCTGGCTCCTTAGTCTTCCTGGCACCAGCTGGGGCAGGCTACTTTAACATCTTACCAGCAGCTGGGGCAGGCTCCTTTCCTATCTTAGCAGCAGCTTGGGCAGGCTCCTTTCCCTCTTGGCAGCAGCTTGGGCAGGTTTCTTCACCCTCAGGACATGAGCCCTGGATCCTTTTCCACCATGAGTGGGTGTGGTGACAACTGGGCCCGTGGACTGGGTGGCAGAGGTGCTTGGCTGGGTTCTTCCCACCCTGGCCAGATGTGGAGGATGGGGGGGTAGGGAAGAGGTCAATGGTGGATAGGAAAAGTTTTTTCGGGACACTTGGGTGGGAAGAGGGAGAAGGTTTGGGAGTGGAGGAAGAGGGAGTGGTTGTTGGAGGTGTCTATCTGCTGATTTTGGATGCATGGGCTGGATGCTGTTGTGAGGTGGTTGGCTGTTGGGTGTCTGAATGCTTGCATTTGTGTACCTTAGGAGGGGGGGCAGACACAGTGGGAGAGGACACAGGGGATGTGTGCATGGTTGTTGTGGAGGTGTCTGCCAGAGAGGTATGGGTTCTGCTAGTTGTGGTGGTGATGCTGGTAGTAGATGATGGTGTAGTGCATGCAGGTGTGAGTGTAGATAGAACTGGGAGGGAGGTGAAGGAGGAGGAGGAGGGGAAGACAAGCAAAATTGTGGATGTTGGTGTGTCTGCATCTGGATGGTGTTTGTGTGAGTGCCTGTGGGATGAAGTGTGGTGCTTGTGTTTGCCTGTGCCTCTCTTGTGTGTTGTCTTGTGTGCATGTTTGTCTGCCTGTGTGCTTTGGATAGGTTGGGGTTGAGGAGAATGGGATTTGGAAGAGGAAGTTGGAGGGTAGAAACAGGGATAATGGCTGCCATCAGAGAGGAGGCCAGAGCCTGGATCGATCTCTGTTGGGCCGCCAAGCCAGTGTAAATGCCCTCCAGGAATGCATTAGTCTGTTGCCTCTGGGCTGCCAGCCCCTGGATTGCATTCACAATAGTTGAATGCCATACAGAGACGGATCTCAGGAGGTCAATAGCCTCCTCACTCAGGGCAGCAGGGTTGGCTGGGGCAAAGGAGATGCCCACCCTCCTGGGTTAGCGGGCACGGGCAACTTGCTGTGGGGCTGCTGGGAGGGTGGTACTGATACGGGGAGGTGGCGGTTGTACCTGTAGCTGGGGTGGTCACAGAGATGTCCGCCACCACCAGGGAGCTGCCATCGGAGGAGGTATCTGTGTCAGAACTGTCCCCTCTAGTCTCCGCTGTGGTGCACCCCTCGCCTTCCATCCCACTGGTGCCCTCACTGTGGGTGGACTCCTGGGTCCTGTGGGATGCAGCTCCCTCGGTCACCAGTGCCTCTGCTCCTCCGCCAGATGATGCTAGTGCACATAAGGACAAGGTGACAAAACAAGAAGGGGGGGAAGAAACAAAGGGTAGACTTGGTCAATGGCTGCTCCAACACCACCGTTGGCGTACATAGCAACGTCACACACAGGGAACAGGCCTACGCAGTATGCATTGCACTACCAGTGATATTGCTAGCCACCAATGCATGGGGAGAGGCACACACCGGCAAATCCAGCACACCTGGGACCCACGCAGCCCTGACCAGTAGTAGATGCCTATGAGCTAGGTAGCAGGACTATCGCTTCACAACCCTAGCCACCAGGGGACCTACGCTGCAATGTCAGGCCTGACGTAGGAGCACCCACCGACACACATCCAGCACCCGGATACCACCCCACCAGGCGTTAGTAGTAATGATGGGAACTGTACTCACTGCCTTGTGGCCAGCTCTGGATAGGCCACCACCAGTATGCGGGCCTTCAGGGCGTTCAGGGTTCAACGGGCACCCCTTCCTCGTTGGGAGGCCATCCCCAGCTGGGCCTCCACGGTCTTCCATGCCCAGCGTCTCAGGTCCTCAGACTGTTTCCGACAGTGGGTGCTCCCCCTGTCATAGACCCCCAGGGTCTGCACATCCTTGGGATGGCACGCCACACCTTTCTTTTGATGGGCACTGACCTACAGAGTAAATACACACAGGAAAATAGTATTAGTCAGACAGTCGTCCTGCCAGTTACCCTTATGGCCCACCATAACCCTTCACATCACCATTTGCACACACATGGCCCAGCACACAACTAATATGCCGCCCAGAGGACATCCACCCACCACCCCTACACGAGGCCTTCACACACACCACTCCATGTATTCATGCCACATGCACATGCCCACAGTGTACTCACCTGTTGGTCTGGAGGCCCATACAGCAGTCGGTACTGGGGTAGGAACCCATCCACCAGTCTCTCCACCTCTGACGAAGTGAAGGCAGGGGCCCTTTCCCCAGTCACACCGGCCATGGTAGGTTCCAGACACAGGTCACAGCAGCACATGCAGGGTAGGTCCTCTCCTGTTGAAGATCAGGTAGCAAGTGAGGAATCTGATATAAAATGGCAGTCACGTCTGCGACGGTGCATATCGTCACCGCCAGCGTAGACCACCATGGCCACCGTAACCCATAGGGCCCAATTATAACCAATGAGGAGTTGCACGGCGGTTCCCGACCGCCACATGCAACGGCGCACAACATCAGCGGAATTACCTCACTTCCACCTGTCCCTCCACACAGGACAGGCGGACTCCATTTCAGAGGGGAGAGCAAGCCCAGGATAATTGCTGCGTCACTTTTTAAATTTGAACATACTGGACAATTCACACTGACCCATTACAGGTTAACAGCATGCAATATTCTGTTGTAGCCCCATTGTTCAGTTTGTGACTGGCTCCTCACTCTTTTGCTCCATAGATTGCTACAAAGCCAGATGAATAGGAGACGGAAACATGCCCCCGTGTACAGACCCCTGGTGGACTTGGCAACAATGGAGGACAGGCACATAATACTAATCTATCGACATGACAGGGCCACAATCACAGAGCTGTGTGCCCAATTGAAGCCTGACCTGATATCTGCTATCTGTCACTCCACTGGGATCCCCCTCTTGTGCAAGTTCTATCTGTTCTCCATTTCTTGGCAACTGGCTCTTTCCAAGTGACAGTGAGCTTGGCAGCAGGAATGTGACAGCCAATGTTCTCAATAGTGCTGACAAGAGTGTTGTCTGTCCTGATTAAACACATGTGCAGCTACATTGTATTTCCCCAGGTGGAAGATTTGGCCACAGTGAAGGCCGAGTTCTATGCAATGGGACATATCCCCAACATAATAGGGGCAATTGATGGTACACATATTGCATTTGTCCCTTCCGACAAAATGAACAGGTGTTCAGAAATCGTAAGAGTTTCCACTGTATGAATGTAAAGATGGTGTGCTTGGTGGACCAGTACATCTTCCATGTCAATGCTAAGTTTCCTGGGTGGGTGCATGATGCCTTTGTCTTGCAGAATAGCAGCATTCCAAATGTGATGGGCCAACTACAGAGGCACAGGGTGTGGCTAAAAGGTGAGCCCTGGTCCCCATCCAGTATATGTTGGTGTATGGGTATGGTGTGGGGCAAATGGGATAGTGTGTGGCTAAATAATGTCTCTCAATAGTTGCAGGTGACTCTGGTTACTCCAACCTATCCTGGTTGCTGACCAAGGAATGCCAGAACAAGGGCAGAAGAACGTTACAATGAGGCACATGGGTGAACCAGAAGGATTATAGAACGGACCTTTGGCCTCCTGAAGGCAGGTTCAGGTGCCCCCAGCTAACAGGTGGATCCCTGTGCTAATCACCCAATAAGGTCTGCCAGATAATAGTGGCATGGCGCATGTTGCACAACCTTGCCCTGAGACGCCATGTGCCTTTTCTGCAGGAGGAGGCTAGAGATGCCCGTGTGGCAGCAACGGACCCTGTGGACGATGAGGAGGCAGAGGATGAGGACAACAGAACAGCATTCATCAGACAATACTTCCAATGACACACAGGTAAGACAGTGTTACTTATTTCATTGTAATTATTTTTAATTTCTGTGGCACTGTCATGCTGTTATTTCCCACTTCTATGCCCACTTACTGTACCCTTTGGCAATTTATTTTACAGATGTTGGTGCCTCACAATAGTTCCTGGTGTGATCACTGATGCCAGCTACAGGTCATTAACATATGCTAATTTACTGTTCAGTTGAATTGCAATGTTTGAACCTTGTTAATTGAATACATATTTGAAAAATTTGACATACTCAATACGTCTATTTTTTCCAAGGGTGTTTATTGAGTTGCTAAGAAAAAGAGGGGCAAGTGCAATGGGATGGGGTGATGATAGAGGAAAGTCCAGGGTATTGTTCCATTCTATTTGTAGCAGAGATGCATTGTGCAAGGGGACAAAGGAAGTGGAGCAATGGCACTTCCAGGTGGACAGGGTGACTGTGTCGGACACAAGAGTGACAATCAGGAGAGTCTCATTTCCTGGCAGGGGTTTTGGCAAGTGTCTTTGGCTTCTGTCTGGATTGCAGGGAACGTTTGCGGGGTGGTTATCCTTCTGCAGGGGGGGGGGTGCTGGTGGCTTGTTGGTCCTGTGGCGGGGCCTCCTGTTCACTAGCAGCAGCAGAGGTGAAAGGCAGTTCAGAGGTCTGGCTAGTGGCAGGGGTCTGCTGTTGTGAGACTGCCTCCCTCATAATATTGGCCATGTCTGCCAGCACCCCTTCTATGGAGACATGGGTGTTGTTGATGGCCTGCAAGTCCTCCCTGATCCCCTGGTACTGTCCCTTCTGCAGCTGCCTGTTCTGCTCATTGTCTAGTATCTGGCCCATCGTGTCCTGGGAATGATGATATGCTCTTAGGATCTCTGCAAGTGCCTCCTGGAGAGTCGTTTCCCTGGGCCTGTCCTCCCCCTGGCGCACAGCTGTCCTCTCAGTTTCCCTGTTGTCCTGTGCCTCTGTCCCCTGAACCATGTGCCCACTGCCACTGACCTCAGGTCCCTGATTGTCTTGGGTATGAGGTGTACCTGTTGAGGTGGACACACTACTGATTGACATGTCCTGGGCACAGAGGCATGGGGACCCTGGGTGGGTGCTGTGGTGGTATTTCCTGATGGGGGAGGCTCTGTGGTGGTGTGTGATTGGGCCTGGGTAACAGGCTGTCGAGAGGTTCCTGATGGGCCAGGTTGGTCATCCAGATCCTGAAGACCAGAGTTGCTGTCATCACTGTGGGCCTCTTCAGTTGGGGGACTGGATATTGCTGACACCTCTTCTCCGCTGACATTGGTTGGGGTGCTGGTGAGGATGTAAATGATGTGGTATGGCTTCTGTGTCTGACATATTGTGCATCAGTGGCTTGCCCTTTTTGGTTGTATTTGCCCTGGCAACTTTCACTTCTGTACATTGGTATGTGGTGGGATAGCTGATTCTCGCTAGTGTGCATGTTTTAGTGATAAGTGTCCATGCACGGCTGTGAGTGATGTCCATGCATTGGGCATGTATGGCTTGGCACTGGGATGAGTGAGATGTGATGGCGGGGGTGCTGGATGTGGTGATGTGATGGGAGTGAGTGTGAGGGTGGGGGTATGTGATGGCATGCAGTAAGGGGGATGATAATAGTATAGAGTTGACTTACCAAAGTCCAGTTCTCCTCCTACTCCAGCTAGGCCTCAGGATGCATGATTGCCAAGACTTGCTCCTCCCATGTTGTTAGTTGTGGGAGAGGAAGTAGGGGTCCACCGCCAGTCCTCTGTACAGAGAGCTGGTGTCTTGCTGCAGTGGAACATATCTTCCCCCGTAGGTCGTTCCACCTCTTCCTGATGTCATCCCTTGTTCTTGGGTACTGTCCCATGGCATAGACCCTGTCCACGATTCTCCGCCATAGCTCCATCTTCCTAGCTATCGATATCTGCTGCACCTGTGCTCCAAATAGCTGTGGCTCTACCCTGATGATTTCCTCCACCATTACCCTTAGCTCCTCCTCTGAGAGTCAGGGTCTTTGTGGTGCTATGGGTGTTGTGTGGGGTGTGTAGGTGAAGGTGTGTAGGGTAATGTGTTAGGGCGTGTGATGTGGGGTGCATTGGTGGTATAAAGGTGTAGGTAGTGTGTATCTCCAGTTGTGTCTGTGGTCTTGATGTCTCTCTGGTGGCAATTGTTTGTAATGGTGAAGGGTTGTGGGTAATGTGGGTGTGTGTTTTATAGTGGTGTAAGTTGGTGGGTGTGGTGTGTGTATGGGTGTTAGGTGTGTGTTTCTGATTCGTCAAATGTGATGTTGCTTTGCTTGAGTGTGTGTATTTTGAGCACAGCGGTGTGTACCGCCAGTGGTTTACCACTTTTGAATGTCCGCCATGGTGATTCGTGGGTGATAATGTGTTAGGCGTTATTCTGTTGGCGTAACTGTGTGGGTTTTGACACCGCCAGTTTAGCACTGACCTTTGGTGTGGCGGAATTGTGTCTGTGGCTGAATAGTGACAGATTGTTGTTTGTGTGTCATAATATGGTGGACAGATATCCGCCGCAGCAGCGGTAAGTTGGCGGCAGTCAGTGTGGCGGTAAGTGGGATTTACCGCCAATGTCATAATGAGCTCCATGATGACTTAGCTCTTCTCACTATTGCAGGAAAAATTCATCTTCAGGCCTAGTCTAGCTAAATAAGCCTAAATACATAGGTCAAGTGACTAAACACTAATGCTAAAGCATACCATATAATTAACATATACAAACAAATTCAGGTATGTGCAGACATCATTAATGCATAAGGTTAGAAATATTTGAAACGTGTATTTAATTCTCTGCACACAACTCTACATTCATAAAATCCATATACATCAGTATACGTTTGGTTAATTCATGTGCATTCAATACTAATGATATATTGTCTTCTCTACTGTATCTCTAAAAATAATACTTTTAACATTAATCCATGCCAGTTGTTTAAAAAATATATATAAATGCACAGCATCTGCCATAGCAAAATGCGCTGTCCAAATAAAGAAAGGGCACAATGTCCGCCACATTTCAAATGTACACATTTTTACATTTTGTGTTAATTTCTCTGTTAGGCTTTTAAATTGAGTTTTATAAGTCACCATGTGCTAACTTCTACACCACACATGTATCAGTAAAATCTGATCTCTATCAATCTCTCCTCTGATGGCAATTTATGCCATCACAAAAGGACACTCTCATTTACAATGAGACAATGCAAAGCCTTGTAGCATGATAACGCATAGGTCTAGGTCTGATTTAAATTTTCAATTTTCTTCAGATTCTTGTAGTATCTGTTTCTAATATTCTCCATTTTAATCTCTTCTCTCCTTTGTTTATTGTTTGCTCTTTGCACCTTCCAAAAATTGTAGGCCTAGTAAAATCCAAGCGCACAAATTATACACACCCTCAGGATCAATAGAGGTTTCAGGATCATTATCACAAATCCATTTTCCAAAACTCCAAACCAAATTCCTACTCCTGGAAATCCTTCACTAATTGTCTCCCAAATATTTGTCTGTTTTAGGTCATTCAAGTCATTTTTCAGACTTGTCAGATTAGAAATATATCTCCTTATCGCTTTACTGCTATCAGGTATGTAAGTACAACAATGCTGCGTCTATAAAACTCAACATACCCCTCCTTCCTTTGCTGAAAGGATGTCTAATGCAAGGCGATTCTGCAAAACCATTGACCTTGCCACATCCATTTTCATGTCTATTAGGAGCAGTGCACCCACAAAATCCATTGACGTCTTATCTATTATGGTTGATAACTTCCTTTTCTTAAGGTCTTTTAGAATCACACCTACTGATGGAATAAAAGTTCCAAAATTATCTCTGGTAATCTCTGAACTACTTGCTGCTCTTTTTATCATCATCTTCCCTGCTGGATTGTCAAAAGTGTCTACTTGGAAAATTCTCAGAAAAACTACCCCTAAATAGCATGTGCCATACTAACCTGTAATAGGTGTTCTTTCCACAAATATAATACACATCCGGCACAGAGGGGTCTTGTCCATTTAACATAAAATCCAACACACTCTAAAATAAAAACACATGTCTGCATTCACTAGTCCCTACAAACTTATTGTCAGTTTTTATTGTGGTCTATACATACAAAGCTTTTCTACATGTTGCCATTCTAATCCTAAGCTTCCTTGTGTATCAGGCGTGTTGTGTGCGGATCTCTTTTTGTAATCATTTGAAACTATGCCCTTTTCTGTCTTTTCTTTCATTACTTTTCTTCGGTCATCAACTCGATTGATAAACTCTTTCTCTACTTGTATGAGGATACATGTTAAGTTGTTTCAGTGTGTGTATGCTGTGCCGAAGGTTAGTGTAGGTTCAAAGAATCCTCCTACTATGTCTATGTTCTTAGCCTTTTTAATGCTGCTAAAACACTGATTAACGGGAATAAAAGAGAAAACAAGATCACAGTTCGAATAAAAATATTGGATGTACTCTTGATTGTGCAAACATTTTAACAATAGGCTGCAACGTATGCCATAAGTCAGCAGTAAGCTGTGGTATGTGATCCGTGTTTGTACTGATGAAGGAATCTGTGTGCACACATAACAGTCACACACATTCATTTTATCCACACACTCATTCAGCAGACTCCAATAAACATTGGAAGACAAACCTCCCTTTGTGTCATCTAAATGAAGCAATCTCTCATCCTCATGGAACTTCTCAAGCTTAGATGGTGGTATTCCTTTCTTTCACTGAAACACTCAAAACTGCAATTAATAAAATGCACAAAATCACACACAGTATGACTAAACTAATGCACGTATTTTTACACTTGCTACATTTACCCTGTTCCGGGTTCATGGCTTCTGTAGAATCAGAGTGGAAAAGAAAATGAAAAAAGCAAGCAATAATTTAATTTGTTAAGCAGCTTTTCTAAAAGTGTTCTCTTGCACTTATTTACAATAGTTCTTAATCTTAGAGCAAGTTCATCAAGTTTCAGCTGAAGGCTCTCAAAAATAATTTTAAAAGATTCATCTTTAATAAATCACAGTCTGATTATCACTTATTGTCACTTTCAGTGTGTAGTGTATCTGTTGATCAATTGGCAAAGTTATTTCAAAACTCAGTTCAAATATGATCTCAAGTTCCAGAATGTTTACTTGAATTCTCATAGTCAAAACAAAAGGCCATACATTCGTTCTCCCATTGATTTGCAACTAGATAACCATTCTGGTGAAGAGTATCATTGGCTCGGCACTGTTTTCCTTTTTGTTCTCCTCATAGCACAAATGTTGCTTTTATTTTGATTTGACTCTTCAACTGCTTCTGTTATAGGTGGGAGCTTATCAACAACCAGGTTAGATGTAGATGCATGCCATTGATCTCCTTTTATGGTTCTCTATTCAGATGCAACTGAATTCTCAACATTTGCTGTGTTGGAAGGAGTCAGTTGGCTTTGACTAGGCTCTCCTCCACCTTTATCTGCATTTGGTATGATTGCATTTTCACCATTCTGCACAAGTTCTGCTTCAGCCACTTGTTCATTCCTCACAGCTCGGTTAATCTGAACCTCTTCACCTTCTGCATTCACTCCTAGGGGATCAGGATCTGTATCTTCAAGAGGACATGGAACTATGTGGTTCTGGCTTGCATGATTCCAGTTTGGAAGTCCAGCACAATTCACAGCTGTTGTAGCCACAAAGATGACTTGATAAGGTCCTTCCAGGACCTGGGATGGGCACAACACAATGCCTGCTGATGTCAATTGTCCTTACCCCGCAGTTTGTAATGCCAGTGTTGTTGCTGATATTTCCAACTCTTTAACATCTGTAAAAGGACTGAAGGCGCGAAATAAAGTAGTGACACGCTTCTCGACTGTGGCCAGCCAAGGACCACAAAGGCCAGAAGCCCTTGCAGTCGGCAGGGGGAGGACTCATTTGTTGAGTGCTATAAAGTGCACCAGAGATTACCGCAGCGCAGGACGCACATACCAACTATGGCCAGTCAAGGACCACAAAGACCAGAAGCTCTTGCAGTCGGCGGGGGGAGGAGTCAATTGCTGAGCACTCTAAAGCGCACCAGAGATCACTACAGCATGAGACGCGCATATCGACTGTGGTCAGCCAAGGACCACAAAGTCCAGAAGCCCTTGCAGTCAGCGGGGGGAGGAGCCAATCAATGAGCGCTATAAAGTGCACCAGAGATCACCGCAGCGTGGGACAAGCATACTGACTGTGGCCAGCCAAGTTGCTGAGCGCTATAAAGTGCATCAGAGATCACCGCAGAGCAGGACGCGTATATCGACTGTGGCCAGCCAAGGACCACAAAGACCAGAAGCCCTTGCAGTCGGGGGGGGGAGGAGCCAATCGCTGAGCACTTTTAAGCCTACCCGCGATCACTGCAGTGCGCGATGCACCTGGGCGAAGGGCAGGCCTGTCCACACCCATCATAGCCTGTAGAAGGCCGGGGCACACCCACAAGCTTAGCTGCCAAAATAAAGGAACTTCTAAGTGTGGCTCATGACCGACTTTAACAATGGTGTGCTTCTCTCCCGCACGTAGAAACCTCCCAGGTAAAGCTGACTATCACCTACAGCTTTAGTGGACCAACGATCCTAGCGAAATTTAAGGAACACTTAATCTCTATAATATTCGTATATCTTCTTATAAAGGTAAATCATCACAAGAGCAACTAGGAAGAATCTTTGTGACGGGCATCTCGCCCAGATCCCTCAGCCTGTAAATTATTGTGCTAGCATTTTACTTTACTTGTATAAACGCAAAAGCATACAGCCGATTACATAACATCATTTCTTTCGAAAAGGACACTCTTAGCCCCTGGAAAGATGGGTAAGAGAAAGCATGCAACTTTGAACCCTTCACCCACCTTAAAAGATTGTACTTCCATATTACAATACATTTCAGAGCAACAGGAGCGATTAACAAGAAAATTTCATGCGTTGAAGAAAAATTGCTGTCATGTGGCGATATCACATCTGCTCCTTTAGTGATCCCTGCAACACAGGTTGGCCATACCAGTATGGACTTGGGCACTTGTGTGGTGGTAACTGAGAGTCAGAAAAACTGTAATGATAAAAAATGCTGCCTTCAACATACCACAGATGTAATATCAGTATCTGATGACTCCTTGCCCCCACCCAAGCGCTCAAGAAAGCCTTTGAAATGCAAGGAAGATAAAGAGGGTCATTCCGCCGCCCGCCTGGCGGGAACCGCCAAATGGCCGCTCCGCGGTCAGAAGACCGCAGATGCCATTCTGGCTTTCCCGCTGGGCCGGCGGGCGACCGCCAAAAGAGCGCCCGCCGGCCCTGCGGGAAAGGCCCTGCAACAAGGAAGCCGGCTCCGAATGGAGCCGGCGGAGTTGCAGGGGTGCGACGGGTGCAGTTGCACCCGTCGCGATTTTCACTGTCTGCTAAGCAGACAGTGAAAATCTTTATGGGGCCCTGTTAGGGGGCCCCAGCACTGCCCATGCCGGTGGCATGGGCAGTGCAGGGGCCCCCAGGGGCCCCATGACACCCGTTCCCGCCATCCTGTTTCTGGCGGTGAAAACCGCCAGAAACAGGCTGGCGGGAAGGGGGTCGGAATCCCCATGGCGGCGCTGCAAGCAGCGCCGCCATGGAGGATTCCCCCAGCCGGGGGAAATCTGGCGGAAAACCGCCGGTCCCGGCTGGGCGACCGCGGCTTCACAGCCGCGGTCGGAATACAAAATGAAGCACCGCCAGCCTGTTGGCGGTGCTTCAGCCGGCCTCCACCCTGGCGGTCATAGACCGCCAGGGTCAGAATGAGGCCCAAAGTCTCTAACAACGGGAAACCCCATACTGAAAAGAAGAACGAGCAAGTTAAGTCAACAGGAAGGCAGACACTATAGAAAGTGAGCTCCAATAAAACCTAAAAAAAAAAACAGCTAAAACTACTTTAAAACTTCTTGCAAACATCCATGAATCAATTAACGCTTTGAATCTTTTGGTCAGGTCATCACTGGATTCCCTTTTGGATTGCTTGAGAAAGGTTGAGAGTAACCTTGAGTCTGGTTTAGACCTCATAAAGTCTTTACAGCCAGGGGAATTAAATGTCTCTGAACAAGTGTCTGTTATTGCCCATTCAACTAAAAATCCCATAAATACAACACAACCACTTTTACAACTGGCCTTTACAAGGCAACCACAGGCAGAAATTCCCATTAAAGAGGTTTCCTCAGACAGGGTGCCCTGGATCGCCTCAAAACCCCAGGGGAGGGAGCCTATAACACAAACATCATTGAAATGCTCTTTCCTTCCGAGTGATCTCTTGCATCTCCCCCCGGATGTGACACCTTATATAGTGATTTTGGCTAATGTCCCAGTCCTGGCTAATCAACATCATGAATCATGGACAGCATTGAGGAATAAGTCCTTGAACTGGATCGGATCTCGAATGGAAGCTGGTACGATTGGGCCCCTTTATGACGATAGAAAGATGGTGAGGAGAGTTAAATGGATAGGCAGTATCCGGAAATCACTCCCGGGAGACCGTGTGTTCCTCTCTTTTAAAACGCCAGGGTTAGTAGAAAGAATTATCCACAAGCTTGGCGCAGGGCAAGTCACCCCTCATGCTATCTCGCTACTTCAGTTGGGTTAATTTTATCAAACCAACGCTGGGCAAAATTCTTGTAGTGCTCAGCCATGCCATCGGGGCAAACAACTAAGGGGGTCATTCTGACTTTGACGGGCGGCGGAGGCCGCCCTCCAAAGTCCCGCCGGCAGAATACCGAGGCTGAAACACACTTTGGGGGTCAAAAGACCGCCGCAGGTATTCTGGGTTTCCCGCTGGGCTGGCGGGTGACCGCCAGAAGGCCGCCCGCCAGCCCAGCGGGAAACCCCCTTCCATGAGGATGCCGGCTCCGAATGGAGCCGGCGGAGTGGAAGGGGTGCGACGGGTGCAGTTGCACACGTCGCGATTTTCAGTGTCTGCTTGGCAGAAACTTAAAATCTTGGTGGGGCCCTGTTAGGGGGCCCCTGCAGTGCCCATGCCAGTGGCATGGGCACTGCAGGGGCCCCCAGGGGCCCTGCGACACCCGTTACCGCCAGCCAGGTTCTGGCGGTCAAAACCGCCAGAGCCAGGCTGGCAGTAAGGGGGTCGGAATCCCCATGGCGCCGCCATGGAGGATTCCCCAGGGCAGCGGGAAACCGGCGGGACACCGCCGGTTTTCCGTTTCTGACCGCGGCTGTACCGCCGCGGTCAGAATGCCCATGGGAGCACCGCCAGCCTGTTGGCGGTGCTCCCGCGGTCGTTGGCCCTGGCGGTCATGAATGACCCCCTAAGTCTTACTCCATTCCCATTCATAACAGGTTTCAAGCTCTAGCAGCCCTTGAAGACCTAGAGTGACCGAGTAGAGAGAACACAGATGTGCATAAGAAGGAGGCACCCATGATGAACACACGGGGGGAAGAAAAGGTATAATGAGTCACCCAGGATAGTAATCCCTACTGTACATAGTGGTATAAGGTCAGCAGTGTCTAACCCACTAGAGCAGCAGAGTTCACTTAAAATGGAAATAGGCTTGCTATTTTGGAATGTGGCAGGCCTACGCAGTAAGCTTAACAACGCGGAATGGGTGAACTTCATCGAATACTTCCCCTTTTTATGTTTACAGGAGACTTAGCTTTTGAATCCTAGCTACATCAATGGTCATAGAACATTTCATACACTGGCCATTCCCTCAAGACACGGAAGGCCTAAAGGGGGTCTGTGCACATGTATTTCAAACAAGCTCACTTTGTCAAACTTGAATTTGATAATTTCTAACCCATACTATCAAGTGATCGTGTGTGATTTAGGGAGGTCGATCCTTCTGGTGGTTGTTAATTTTTATAACAATGCTCCCACAGTGAGGTTTTTACCATCTTAGGTCAGTTGGGAGACAACTTAGAGAAAGCCTGTGCAAATTCAGGAGAGAAAGGCTAATATTTAGGGGGCGGCGACTTCAATATCCATATCTGTAAGAAATCCTCAGAAAAGGTATGTGGCTTAAATGAAGAAGGTCTTGGGCTTCGAGCACTCTTCATACATAATCAAGAAGGAGACACGATGAATGAATTGACGTAAATTTGACCTGTCTTTTATTAATGAGATTTACTGTAATGTCCCGCAATTCAAACCCACCTTTAAGGGCAGAGGAGCTGATACAGTGATGGACTATGTACTAATGTCCAGCCATTTTGCTCATAGCATGTCTAATTATTTAATGCATGATATAACAATCAGAGACCACTACCCACAGAGTCTACAGATCTCTCTAATAGCTAACAAACAACCCCAAAAGGGAAATCTTGATTTGGTTAACGATATTGAATTAGCCTCACGCAACCAGTACTCATTACGCTGGTCCCAAATAGAACCACAGGGACTTCTGAAACAACTAATTAGTTATCACACCACAGATTTCGGGGTATGTCTCAGCCATGCTGTAGACCCGCAAAAATGCAGTCGCGATTTCTCCTCGATTTCTTGGTGTAAAAAGAGCTCTTACCAACAATAGGGGAAAGTCGAGGCAGCAGAAAAATAATGGCTTGTTTGATTCTGTTTGTACAAAGGCACATAAAAGACTGAAGAAGGCCTTAAGCATTCCAACTAGATGTCTGAATGAGGTTTGCATGCTGAGGCATGAATATAAGGCTGCAATTAAGAAAAGGAAAGATTGCCTGAAAGAAAAAAAATGGGAATCACTCCATAATGCCAGCCTCAAAAACGATAATATCCTTTTCTGGAAGATAATAAATTCTCCAACGCCGTGGGAATGGAGATCGCTATAATGAAGGGAGGTTGGATTGGTCACTTTTACGAGATATGTGGCTCTGTACCTGAGACAGATCCGCATGAACCTTCAATTGGTAACACCACCGCAAAGTACGCCCGTTCGATTATAACACCTCCATTTAGTTTAGAGGAAGTAGTAGGGGCCATCAATGCAAGCAAAGCTGGGAAAGCCCCTGGCCCCAACGGCCTTTCTGTGGATCTGCACAAGGCTAGTATTCACTTATGGGGCCCCCTGCTGACTCAGGTCCTGAGGGCCTGTTGCATCTCAGGGCTCATACCATCATGGGCAGAGTCTATCATCGTATCCATATTTAAAAAGGGTGACCGCCTTAATCTAGCAAGCTATAGACCTATTTCACTTCTCGACTCACTAGCTAAAATAGCTGATAGAATTATTCTAAACAGACTACAAGAATGGGCAGAAACAAATAACATCCTCATAGAATTACAATATGGATTCTGCCCAGGGATTGGAACAGTGGAACAGGGATTGAATCGAAGTGTTATAATCCGAAATACACTAAGATTAAGGAAGATAATTTATAACTGGCCTTTATAGACCTTTCCTCAGCATTTGATTGCATAGTCCATGATACACTATGGAATATCTTGAACGATCTAGGGGTAGAGCAGACAATGTTTCATTTCATAACAAATCTGTGTACAGGAAGTAGGGCTAAGGTGAGATATGGGGTAAAAGGGGAATGTTCTAGAACATTTGGCATATACAGAGGCGTTCATCAAGGTTGCGTATTGGCACTGTTTCTATTCTCAACATATAAACACGTCGGAGTTAGAACTAATAAATAAGTGTAATGATCTTCCCCAAATCAGACATCGTCTGATTCTGGCCCTACTCTATGCAGACAACGCCGTCCTCATGACACGGACCCCATTAGCCCTTTAGCTACTTTTAACAACTAGTGTTAGCTATATGTCAAAATTGGGCCTCAAGGTCAACCGCTCTAAAACCTATATTTTGAAATGTGGTAGAAAGTCACTTAAGAGTCATGATATTACTATGCAAGGCAAAAAAATATACACTACATCAACATTCTCATATCTGGGAATCTTGTTCTATAAAGAAGGCTCCTTGTCATGGTGCATAAAAGTTACAAAATTACAGTTTATTAAGACTAACGTAGCTCTGAAGAACCTTTCAAAGCGGGCAGGTACAATTTCTCCACAGAACATGCTAAATGTCTACAGAGCCAAATGTATTCCCACCATTACATATGGGGCTGGTATATGGTGGTATACTAAATGTAATTGGCTCCAAATTGCGGAAAATTATTTCCTGAGATACATCTTATCTGTACCAAGGAGCACTTCCTCATTTGTCTGTCACATAGAGCTGGGGGTCTCCAACCTAGCTGATTTAAGAATGATACATCCCATATTATTATGGCAGAAAATATGGACCACAGAACATGCAGGCTTAAACCGGGCTGTCCTGCGGGATTGCATGGCCCGTAGACTTTCTTTAAGAGTTCCATAGTTGAAGTATATTAAGAATGTATTTGAAGACATGGGACACTCAGAACACTGCACAAATCCAGAATTATTGGCCGCAGTAAGCAGAAAAGACTTGAGGGCTTTGTCCCTCAAGCACCTAGCAGACTTTAGGTGGACAGTGGAAGTGCAAAAACATAGTGTCATGAATAATCAACTTATCTCAACTATGAATGGCATGCAGCCTTACTTAATGTACGTAGTAAAAACCAGGCGCTGGTTTGTTCTTACTCGTTCAAGATTAGACACGTTTCATCACCTGGTAACTTTTCCTACCATGAACAACTGGAGCATGACACTAAGGATCTGTCCATGCGATTCTTTTTCAATCCAAAGCACAATACACGTCATTCTATTTTGTAAATTGTATGACAGGCAGAGAAAACAATGTATAATCCCTCTTTTAAGATTTTCCCATGTACACCAATGCCGTCCTGCGTTTTTACACTTTCAGTCGCTTCCGTCCACTGAAACATGCTGCGCTTTAGCACATTTTTTAAGCTCTGTAATTATTGCCAGAACAAACTTAAACAAGATTGTAACCTGAACTTGCTTATCGTCACTTTATTGTGATCCATTGCAATTAATGTATTTTTAGAAATTACCTACCTAGCTTATTCGATTATACTATCCTATGTGAGGTCACACAATTGGTTCTTTATTACTTTTGATAAATTCTGTTCAGGATGTCCGATGAGCAGGGGATCTATATGCAGAAAGTAGACTCTGGGCTAGCAAAGAACCCTGAAGGTACTGAATATTACAAGTTTAATTTATCTTTGTATATAAAATGGATTTCACCAGAAAGAGGTTTTACATACCTTTTAGATAGAACAGAAACGTTTTAATAGTGATTTTGTTTTTAGCAGAACATTGCACTTTAGACAGTCGCTCTGTCAGCACTGAATTTCATCTTTCATCCAAATATGTTTACATACAAATTTGATTTTTTATAGAATTTTATTGAGTAATCGAGTACTTGCCTAAGGATGTTAATTGTCGCCATGCATATTTTAACAAGAATGAGAATATTCTAGATTAATCAGGGATTTATTATGAAATGTGTCATTCTGCGTGTCAGATTTTATGGTCTATTGTGACTGAATAAAGATTTTTTTGACTGACTGACTTGATAAGGTCCTTTCCACCTTGGTTCCAGGCAAGTCTTTCTCACATGCTTCCTGTCAAGCACCCATTCACCAGTCTTCAAGCTGTGACACTGCGCTTGAGCATTTGAACTGTTGCTGATTCAACCTGATGAGAAAGAGTGAACCACATCAGCCAGACCTTTGCAATAATCCAGCACTAAGTCACCTTTTATGCTCACAAGTGCATTGGCATGTACTGCTGGCAACCACATTGCACGCCCCATAAGGATTTCATGCGATGACAATCCTGTCTTCCTTTCAGAGGTGCTACGCATGCTCATCAGAACAAGTGGTAATGCATCAGGCCACTTCAACGTTGTAGAGGCACAAACCTTTGCCAATCAAGCTTTCAGTGTTCAGTTCATTTGCTCTACCAATCCAATTGCCTCTGGTCTGTAACTGCAGTGCAATTTTTGTTCAATGTTCAGTGCTGCACACAACAATTTTTTGATCTAGTTATTAAAATGAGATTCTCTATCTGATTCCAAAGAAGTCGGGAAGCCAAACCTAGGTATCAGTTCCCCCAGCAGCAGCTTGGCTACAGTAAGGCTGTCATTCCTGCGTTTTGGATGGGCCTCTATCCAATGTTAAAATATACAAAAAATTACCAGCACATACTTCAATCCATTACATGCAGGCATTTCAACAACATCAAGTTGTATCCTGTTAAATGGACCTCCCGATCTGTTTATATGGCTCAAATTAACCACAGTGCATTCTCCCACATTCATTTGTAGACATATAACAAATCTGTGACATACTGCTTCTGCAATTAATCTAAATCTATGGTTGTACCATGTCTGTTTAACTGTGTGAATCATTGCATCTCTGCCAAGATGTACTTGGTCACAGTAATATCTAGCCATAGTTGTCAACAAACAGTTTGGCAACACTACTTTCCCTTCATTTAAAATCCAGACATCATCTTTCTCTCTTTGTACACAACCTGCTTACTCCAGCTTCTGCGTTCTTCCTCTGTCACCCTTTCCTGTAATCTCTTAATCTCATCCCAGGTATCAACCACTGATATTAGGAAACTTTGATTTGTCTCATCGGTGTCGCTTCCACCACCCCACTCTTCATTGAAGGTGACACAATGGACTGAACAATATCTGGAAATTCGGTCAACATAGGCATTGCCGAATGAGATATAATAAATGGATTTCTGATGTGCGTTACACTTCACAACTGCAATTTTCTCAGGTAATTGTAATGCATTTAACAAACTGTGTATTCTTTCACCATTTCAAATGGGCGACCCTGAAGGGGTCACAAAATCTCTCTGGTACCATAAGTGCCCAAAGTTATGCACAACACCGAACCCTTATTGGCTATAAATGAATATTGTCACTTTGAGCTGCTCAGATAAACAGAACGCTCTTGTAAGGGCATCCAATTCGACTACTTGGGCAGAAATGACTCCTTGAAGTCATAAAACTTTGACTACTCTTGAGATGGTGCAAACTGCATAACTAGCTCTCAGGGTTCCCTCACTGTCTCTTAAAAAGGAGCCATCAACAAAAACAACTTGATCATTCACCTCTAAGGGAGTATCCTGAATATCAGGTCTGGGCTTAGTGCATATTTCACTGACATCAAGGCAGTCATATTCCACTTCATTAACATCATTTAGATTACCAACATTAACAGGTAACAATGTGGCAGGATTAAAAGCTAAGCACCTTTTGAAAAACACATTGGGAGAACCAAGAATTAATAACTCATAACGGGTAAGATGGCATTACTCAGATAATGGGTTTTGGTATGGGTCAAAAGGAGCTGAACAGAATGAGGGACATAGACAGTTAAGGGATATCCCATCACAATGCCTTCACATTGACTAAGACGTACGCCAGTGGCAGCCACTTTCTTTAAGCAGCCGGGCAAAGCTGCAGTGACAGGATCCATTCTGGTAGAAAAATATGCCAAGGGTCTGTTTGTTTCTCCATGTAACTGTGTCAAAACAGAAAGAGCACAACTTTCATGATAAAACAGTGAAAAGCCTTTGTGCATCAAACAGGAGTGGGTCGGTAATGTCTTAGTGCGTTACTTTCTGCAGAAGTTTGGAAATTACTGAAAATGTGGGATCCATTGTCCGCAGTAGCTCACCGTGAACAGGGTCAATGCAGTGGGACATCATCCACGCACCAGGGATGACATCCAGAAGAGATGGAATGGCCTGCGGGGGAAGGCCAGGGGCATGGCATCAAGCTACCACATCGCAGTGCAGAAGACTGGGGGAGGACTGCCACCAACACCACCAGAATACACAGACTGGGAGGAAAAGGTACTGGCCATCCTGCACCCTGAAGGACTCACTGGACTCACTGGAGGAATGAACTCGGGTAAGTCATCAACATATACCCCATATACACCATACCTGTAATGCATGCACCACCCCACCCCACCCACAACCACCAGGACCAATACCCCACCCAGGCATCAGCCACTAATTCCACCCCCCGCATGACCACAAACCCACTAACAGGCCCACATCTCTCCCCCTGTGCACAGTCACCTACCCCTGCAAGTACCCACAATGGAACAACAACCCCCACCACAATGCAACCTTACAGTCGATGGTAAACGCAGTGTCAACCTCACAAAGGCACCCTGTAAGGCCACTGAAAGTAACCCCAGCACAAAATAGCCCAGTTCACCTCAAATGTTCATGCAGCTGTAACAGACATGTCTATGTCCCCATCAGGCACCACCACCCATGCAACCCTAATGACGGGACAAGGAGTGCCAGTGCCCCCCCAGGGAGACAGAGGCACCTCACAGGACACTGGTGAAGGATCCCTGGACACTAATGAGCAGGCAGGCCCCTCACACAGTCCTGGACTCTCACCATGCAGCATCCCACACCCAGGAAACCACTGTCATCCCTACCACCCAGTCAAGACCAGCAGCCCAGGGCAAGCATCTCCACATCAGTGTATCCAGGCCACAGACTGGTGGAACACAGGTACAGAGGCCATAGTCTCCCACTCCCGACATGCAGGAAGGCGAGGGCCCCAGTACAAGTGGTACTCCCAGACCTGTGCAGGGGACACAGGCACAGGGGGCTAGGGCAAGTGCAAGGGTGGCAGTGGGCCAGGGGGGAGGCCACAGGATGGATGCAGCAGCCCAGGACGTGATATCAGAGGTATTGGGGGCCTACCAGCATACCCATGACAGGTTGGCACAGATTGTGTCCACCCTGGAGCACAGTCAGAGGATGCAGCAGGAACACCACCAACAGGCCATGGGGCAGTGGAAACAGCACAAAGCCACAATGGCCACCATAGCAGGAGCACTGCTGCAACTGGTCCAAAACCAGTCTGACACCCACACAGGAAAAGACGCCCCCACTACAGCTCCGGACACCCACCATGAGAATTCACCATCAGCAGAAACATCCCAGGAACTACCCTCACAGGAAACCCAAGCACCTACCATGTCATCCCCTGAAGATCAACAGCATGCGCCCAAACGGACCCTTAGGCCAAGATATGGCACAGGAACCCCAGCAAAGAACAAGGCGCCCTTCAAGAAGTGAGTCAGCAACAATCTGCACAGCAAGTATCCCACTCAATCAGCCACCACACATTGCTAAGAGGCAATATGAACTAATGAATGAAAAGATGGACCCATCATTAGTACCAACAAGGCTGCCACCATGTGGTTCTTGAGGACACCCACCCCTTACGACTTGCCATCACTGTAAATAGCACTATTCACTCACTTCAACCAATAAAACACATATCACACCTATAACACTGCTCCCTGTGTTAAATGTGAACAAAGTGAAGTATGGATGCAACTGGCTGATAACTACTTTATTGTCAAATTTGTGCATGAAGGGAGTCCTGTGTGCCTAAATGTTGGCAATAAGTAAATGCAGACAATTTCAATCTGTACCATGCAGAAGTAGACCATGTTTTACCTATCGTTATCAACCTCCCCTATATGACTGAGCACACTGCCAGTATGTGTCACAAACCCCAATGTCATGCCCAAGTCCCACACAGTTACTGGAAGTAGAGTTGAATCAGTTGGGTCCTGGAATTGACATCTTCCCCTTCCTCATCATCACCATCACTCTCCTCACCTCTCTGAGGTAGCTAGTCAGGGCATACAGCAACCTCCACCTCCAAGAAGGGGATAGAATGTCTCACTGCCACTTTGTGCAGCATGCAGCAGGCCACCACTATTCTACACACCTTTTCAGGCCCATAGGCCAGGTAACCCCCAGAGATATGTAGGTAACGAAATCTAGCCTTCAGGAGACCTGTAGTTCTCTCTATCACCCTCCTAGTACGTCCATGGGCCTCATTGTAATACCGCTCTTCATCTGTCCTGGGATTCCTCACTGGTGTCAGGAGCCAATGTAAGTTTGGATAGCCAGAATCACCTAGAAAAAGGGGCAATACAGATTTGTCATTGTTATGCCCCTTAGTCAGACAGCCTGGCTGTCTGCTATGTGTCAGATAGTGACAGGCACACTTATGATCCACCGTCTGTCGTCTTGAAGTTGTTCCATCCTCTGTGGCACACTACTGTTCCTCAGCACAAAGGAATCATGGACTGAACTGGGGAACATGGTATTCACATGTGAGATGTACTGGTCTGCAGTACATACCAATTGGATGTTCATGGAGTGAAAGTTGTTTCTGTACACCTGCTCACTCACTCTTGGGGGGATGATCGGTAGGTGGCTGCCATCGATGGCACCTATAACATGGGGTATGTTGGCTAAGGCATAGAATTCCGACTTGATGGCAGGGAGGTCAGTACTTTGGGGAAACCTCACATAGGACTGCAGGTGTCGAAAAAATGCATTCAGAAATCTTGTCAGCACCATGCTGAACATTGGCTGTGAAAATCCAGCAACCATGGCCACTGTCACTTGAAGTGAGCCCGTGGCCAGGAAATGGAGTGCGGAGAGCACCCGCACTTCAGTAGGGATGGCATGCTGATTATGATTTCCCGGAGTTAGTGCAGGATCCAGTAAAGCACAAAGTTCCTGAATTGTTGCACGTGTGAGTCTGTAATTGAAAATTATCTTATGCTCCACCATGGTCCTCATATCCACAAGTGGTCTGTACACCAATGGTGCCCTTCCTCGCCACAAGGGTTGGTACCTACGAGGGGTTTCAAAAAGGAGTGATGAAGACACATACAGAAAGGTGGGCGTCTCCTTCGCCCCAGGCACCTCCTCCCCTGCCCCAGTCAGCCCTGCTGCCTTCACAGAGGAGGCTATTGACCTCCTGAGAACCATCTCTGTAGGGCAGACCACCATTGTCAATGCCATCCAGAGGCTAGCATCAGAGGTGCAGCAGACAAATGCCTATCTGGATGGCATTCACGGTGTCATGTCTGCCCTACAGAGATCTTTTCAGGCTCTGGCCTCCTCTTGGACAGCAGCCAGTGTCCCTGGCCATTCCGTCCCCACTCTAACCTCCTCTACCCCTTTCAGCACCCCACTCCCTTCACCCGTCCAAGGCACACATTCAGACACGCAGTCAAGCACATCAACACACAAGAAGCACACTTCTAAACACAAGCACCATACCTCCCACCACAAGCATTCACACAGCCAACAGACACATGCACACACAACAACATCCACTTCCCACAGTGTGCCCACCTCTTCCGCCTCCCTGCCTGTCCCCTCTACTTCCACACCCTCATGCTCTGCACCTTCAGTCACTGTTGCTACTCCTCTTACTGCACTCACCACAATAGCAGACATCCATACATGCACCCCATGCACCACACCTGCACTCACCACAACTACTGTAGTTGACACATGCAGCACACTCACCAGACTTGCAGACACCCACACAACATACATCCACACTAGCTGCCTGTCTTCTCCCACTGTGTCCACCCCCCCTCCAAAAACACACAAACGGACCAAGACACCCACCCATCACACATCCACCACACCACAGCATACTGTCCAGTCACCTGCACCCACTACACACACCCCTACACCACATACATCCACTGCCTCTGCCTCTACTCCCACGCCCTCATCCAGGACCACCCCAATTGCTCCGAAGAAACTTTTCCTCTCCCATGCTGACCTCTTCCAACCCACTGGCCCACCACGTCTTGTCCCCAGGCGTGCTCACCTCTTTGCCCTTTCCACTCCTTCCACTTCACAGCCCACCCCTTTCCGCCCTTCACATTCCTGTGCCCCTTCCCCAGAGGAAAGAAAGGCCCGGGCTGAGCCTAGTCCATCTGGCTCCACCCGCTCAAAACACCCCCCCTTCAAAGGAAAAGCCCACCCCTCCACCTTCCAAACGAAAGTCCAAGGCCAAGCCCCGTCGCAAATCCCCACCCCTGCCACCCCCTGCCCCCGTTCCGTGAGGTGCCTGGATGCCCCTTTGTTGCCCCATTAGGTGCAGTACTGTGCACTTGTGGGAGTCAGGTTGGGTCCGTTGTGGCCCATGGCAATTGTAGCCGTACAGACTGACCATTTGCCCTGTTTGGACAATTTGGCTCTGTGAGCTTTCATTAAAGATTTCTGTGTGGCCTGTGTTTTGGCGGCACACTGTTGAACCCTGGTCTTTCGTTTAATTGTTTATGGGTGTGGGGCATTTGTATGTACTATGGTCAGGTTGGATTTGCCTTGTGTCGGGTAAGTACCTCTTGCTGTGGGGTGTATGACTTGTGCTGCTGTGAAGGGTTGGGGGGGCATTGCAGGGTGGGTGGAGTAGGTGGCTATGTAACTGTGCCCTTTCTTCCCTTGTTCAGTAGGTTGCGGTACTTGCCGTCATGTCTTTGTTGGCGGTCTCAGTCATGGAGGTATATGGCAAAGACCAGGGCTGGCATGATTTGCAGCTCTCTACTCATGTCTGCTTCGGGCGCGTTGTGTGGGCCTCCGGGGAGTGTTTCCTTATATGTGGTTCATTTCCGCCTGGCTTTGCGTGGTGTTGGTTCCTGCCCCGGAACTGGCAGCAGACAGGTGGTTCATTATTTGATGGGTGGGTTGGGCCTTTCCGTCGGCATGTGGGCGGACTCGTCGTCGGCACTCCTCTGCTGGCGGTAGGTGGTTTTCAGGATGCCTGTCTTTCGTTTGGTTCATTATTTGGCAGTCCGGCCCGCTCCTCTGTTGGCGGCTTTTACCGCCACCACCGGCAGCGCGGAACGGACCGCCATGTTAATAACAAGGGCCTAAATGTTCAGATCTTCCCACAAACACTTTGCAAGCTTAACAAATATCTCAGTTTGTTGGTACCATTCTACTGACTTCTCCCTCAACTTTGTGTAATCATTGGTAAATGACAATGTGTAATTTGTGCTCCATGGGACGTGAACAATATTCTCTCCTGGAAATTCTCTCATTGGCATCATTTTTACAGCTCCCTCAGCCTGCTGTACATCATTTGAGTGTGAAGTTGGCTTTTTCTTCTGATCTCTTTTCTTTGCCAATCTGCCTACCCACTTATTCAATGCGCCCCATGATTGGATGCTCTGAATCAATTCTTTAATTTGAATCTTCATGCCAGGTGATCTAATGTTTGCAATATATCTAGAATCAAATTTTAATCTGTACCTTCTTTTTAACTGTTTGGATTTATCCATCTCAATTTCATATTTCTCTGTCAAATCAGCTAATTTCCCATAAAACTATCCTGCAAGATGCGTGACATCCTTGCACATAAAGCACAGCTCGTTTTCATGGTAAGAATCCAATCTGTCCAATTCAAGTGTTCCATCAATGATTTCATTAAATTCCAATTTTAGTATTGGCCATATTAGGAGTCATCTCACCCTCTGGTGTGTTTCTCAAAACTGATACTTCACCCAAACTGTTTAACCATTCAGTTAGTTGTTGTGATGATAATCATTGTAAGCAAGTATTATTACCTTAAGACATGGGCTGTGGAGTATTATACGTTGCTCTCATAACCTGATCCAGCACAGATGAATCTGTAGAGCATGTGGGACATGTCATATCATTCAGCGGAACTACTTCATCACATATCTGGTTAGAATTCATAGGGGTCGTGTGTGGCACATTAGTGCTCAGTCTTTCTATTTCTGCTTTGATTCCAAAAAGAGAATGTACTGCTGATTCCAGGTTTGGAGTCTGTAGACCACTCTAATTATTACCCTGGGCATACAACAGGAAGACTGGACCTGCTGTAACGGAAACTGTCAATGCTTGGTCCTGACAAATTCATTTTACTTGGTGGGAGCATCAGTCCTGTACCTTGACCAGATAATACTGTACCAAAGTTCTGATTTGATTGTTTTGGGGCTACATTCTGTGGTATTGATACTTAGGAATACATTGGCATTGTCTGCCTCTGATTCACAGTTTGTGCAGGTGCTGTTTCGTTAGGCATAGACTCCATTTGAGTCACTCCTGAATTCTGAGTTGGCTGTGGCATAACTGGAACTGTGATATTCTGGGCTGTATTAACAATGGAACTGTTGGATAAACTGCTGGCACCTGTGCTACAGTAGCAGTAGGTACATTTGGAGCTACTTGAGCCTGGCATTGTGCAGCTGGAGCTGTGACTAGAGTCAAAGCTACATTCTGATTTACTGATTGAATTGCATTATACTTCGGGGGAAAAGAATGTAAAAGCTGAGTTATAAATTCATCATCTAAATCACTTTTGGTGGCTGTTGTCTTTTTATGTTCATCTAACTTCTTTCCTAGGTCTTCTGTGGGCTTCTTTTTGGTTTTAGATCTAACACTTCCATCGCCTTCCCGGGTTATTGCTGGGAATAATTTACTCCATGTAACGAGTCTGCTCTCCAAATTTTCTGTTCCTCATCCCATTTAGCTTCTGCCAGGCGTCTTTTCTGTTTTCCTCATTCTCCTCTCTAATTTCTGAGCCTCTTTCTGCCCAATTCCTAAATGGCAGGTTGTTCAAATTGTGCAGGTTCAAGAAAGAGGTTTTATTTCGTACAACGCTTACCTCAGATTCTCCAATACCCTGAGATTAAAAGTTCTGTAACAGGGAAAAGCTAATTTAACTTTTTTTCTTTGTGATTTTGCACCACTGTTTTACCCACAGACATGCTGAAACTCTTCTCTCCTCAATCACCTGAAATGATGGTGTACCCTCAGGTGGAGTAGGTTCACACTCTCTAACTATAATAAAAACATCTCCTCTCAACGCACTTCTTAAAGCTTTCAAAACTTTCATTTTTACACAATTTAATTCACAATCACAAATTCTATGAATCCAGAAGGTACTTTTCAATCCCACAATCCTTTTGCAAGCTGTCTTCAGCCTACAGTATAGCAGCACAGTCTTGTCCACCAATCTGTGTGTGACTCTTCTCACTAATCAACCAATCCCAGCGCAGACCACATTATATCACACTCACTTCAAACTGCAGCTGCGATTCTTTTCGGAGCTGTGTCATACACCACTCATGCATACACCCTAAATGCAAATGTTGTGAGCACAAAAACCAAACTTGTCTGCTCACTACCTATAGGACTCAAATGCCTTGAAATCTGTATGGCTACACTTCCGACTGTGGCTTTTGCACATACGCAAGCAAGATTTGCCCTGCAAATCTCACTCCGGTTGAGACGTATTCTCCATGTGCACTCAGGATACACCTAATACCAACCAACAACTCACACACACTCAAGGAATCTGTAGATATTATCGACAGAGCTCTATTGATCAACACCTTACTGCAGACAATACATTAACCAAGTGCCTTTATACACTTGTGCAATACTCCAGACTCTCAGGCCACACAGAACCTGTAAAAAAATAAAATAAAAAAATAAGTAGGCAAATTTGAACACAAAGTGCAACATTCAATTTGAATATGATGACTTCCCAAACATCTCATGCATCACACTTCAATGCAAAAAGCATTGCAAGTGCAAACCCTACTCAGAATACATATTGTACACCTGCATCACAATGCTGAAACTTCATCCACCCCATACTTCACCATGAACACCTAACAATGTGGTCAAAATCTGACTCCCCTCCTGATGAGGCAAAACTGTCACTCTGCTACCAAAACTGTAGTGGCACACAGAGGTCTTCCTCCCAATTTAGGATTCAAAATTAGGTGCTGATGAGACGCCACGATTTGTCCCACCCACACTAGAGGTCGATGGGATTTTTGGACTCATTGGAAAGTGGGTAATCAGATATATTCAACACAAATCAATAACATGAGAAATCTAAACACTTTAAACACCATGACCAATTTAGCTATGAAAGAAGACTACAAACTGAATTAAGTTCCAAAGCTTTATTACAACCACAGATGCAATTAAATTTAAATGGAATGCAAAACTAAGTTATAAACATACATGAAAACCATAGGCAGACCGAAACATCTAAAGAGATTAAGCCTACTAAACATCTATACAATTAAACACTCCACGAGAATAACACAAATTAACAAAGCTGTAATATACACATCAAAACCAGGTTTCAAAGCAGATAATGGTGACATCAGTAATTCATCAAAATTCAATTAGTAACAATCGAATTTTGGGGCTGGGCCATCCTCATCTCTATTAAGAATTTTGGACTTGCATGTGTGGGGATGGGCTAAAACATGCTGACAAAACAAAAGAAGAGACAAAAATATTTTGGAAAATCATCTAACTAGAGTAGCGCACTATAAATAATACACTAGTGGAATCATCTAAGTTGAAAAGTAAATAAGAAGAACCACATTGCAGATTATATACCTCTCATCATGAGTCGAGAGTGCTCACAGCTACTCAGCATCAGTAGAGAGCAGCTTATGGACAGTGCAGAACATGAGCTGCACATAGGTAAGCTAGCAGTTCAGAAATTGTTGGGCATATTAGTACTGAACAGCATATCATATGTAAATGGGGCATATGGGATTAATGGGAAACTCATATTGTGAACAGCTAGAAATGATAGAAAACTTGGAGAGGAACAGAAGGTGATATCACAAAAGCCCAAGGAAGAAGACCCTCCTTAGTTTCAAACATCTCTTCCTATCTAGAAAGTTCCTTAGGGTTCTGATTGGTCCTCAGAGTGCACCCATCATGCGCAAATGGATTAATATCAAATGAGAATTATAGATGCCCATCAGGTGTGCAACTATTCAGGATTTTCTGTGGGAAAGTGCAAAGCCATCTTGAAGAAGTCATACAGTTTTGTTGAAAAATGTCAATTTTTTATAGCAGTAGAAACAGTAAGATTTCTTCTCATGGGTAACAGGATGTTTCCAAAAGTTCTCCTGTGAATTCAAGTACGTAGATCAAATATTGCTAGATTTTAGCTCAATTTAACCACAATTGCTATCTATTAATAGAATAAAACCTTCTTTAACACATTAGCAGACTTAGGAAATAATTCAGGTCAAATGAAACATAATGAATTACCATTTCTCACTATTGGAGCAAAAATGAATCTTCAGGCCTAGTCTAGCTAAATAAGCCTAAATACATAGTTCAAATTACTTAATAATAAAGCTAATGTGTACTACATAACTATCATATGCACACAAATTCATTTATGTGCAGACATCATTAATGCATAATGTCAGAAATAGTTGAAACGTGTATTTATTTCTCTGCACACAACTCTACATTCATAAAATCCATGTATGGTTAATTTACGTTCATTCAATACTTATGATATATTTTCATCTCCACTGTATCTCTAAAAAGAATACATTTAACATTAATCCATTTCAGTGGTTTACTCAAACATAAATGCACAACATCTGACATGGCAAAATGCGATGTTCAAATAAATGGAGGGCACAATGTCCGTCATATTTCAAACATGCACATTTATACATTTCATGGTAATTTCTCTGTTATGCTTTTAAATGAAGCTTTATAGTTCCCCATGTGCTAACTTCTATGCCACTAATATATTAGTGAAATCTGATCTCTATCACAAATACTTCCTTATTAAGTGGTAACAAAATATATGGGGCCAGATGTATGAAAAAGGCCTTTTGTGAATCGGATATAGCGATTTTTAAGAAATCGCTATTCCTGATTCGCAAAATGCAATATATCATATTTGCGATTCGGTAATAGCGATTTCTTAAAAATGGCAAATGCTATTACCGAATCGGAAATTGTGATACCGGCCCCCATTCGCATCTATGGGCCTGTCGGCCCATATTTGCGAAAATTTTGCATGTCCCAAATTGCGAATTCCTAACTGGAATTCGCAATTTTGGGAAATGCAAAGTCCAGGGTGCTGGGGGCCTAAGGCCCCCTCTGCTGCACCCCAAAATATTTTTTGAAAACATGTAAGGTGCACACATGCCAAAAGGGCATGTGTGCTTTACCTGCAAATTTTAAAAATGCATTTGAAATGCATTTTTAAATTTTGCACATGGTAATTAGCGATTCCTAAATGCCCAAATCGCATTTAGGAATTGCTTCGTACATGTGCTAAGGAATCGCAAATAAGGAATCCTTCTTTGCGATTTCTAATATAGAGAGTCGCATTTTGCGACTCTCTAAACAGGGTCGCAATTTTAAGGAATCGCTTTTTTAACGATTCCTTAAAATTGCATTCAGAATGTCTCTCATACATTCTGAAAGGGCTTTTTGCATTCGCAAACGGGCATTCGTACCGTTTGCGAATGCAAAAAACCTTGATACATCTGGCCCATAGTGCTTCACAACAGAAATTCCATTGTTTGTGCTAAAAGTTGAAAAATAGGCCGAGTACTACTGCCTCATTATCAAATTTATGTTTAGGCTTAACATACATGATGCCTGGGCCATTTATGGCAAACATTTCCTTTATTTGTTATCTTTAGGAAGCTTCCTTCAACCATTGGCTTCTTTTACTCAGGCTTCTTGAGAAATTGAGTTTAAGCATTGCCAATCACATCTTGCCTACAGGAGTGTTTGTGCCCCCATTTTTCGATTATATGTTGGAGTGTTACCTTCCCCCACTGTAATGCACACAGGACATTGTAACAATCAGTGAGGGGTCTGGTAGCACTGAGGATTAAGCATGGACAAAATAAAAATAAAATGGATGCTACAGAAAGCCATGTTGCTGTATTTACTGTAACATCGAAAGCCTACAACTTGCTATCCTACCCATGGTTTCTGTCAATACTTGCTCCCAATTGTGCTTTCTGTTTAATAGTGACTTCACAGATTTTCCTTTACATAACTGGCAGGGTTCTCCATGGTTGAGCTTGTGAGTATTTGTAACCTGTTTTGTCCAGAATTTTGCAGGATACTCTTTTCCTTTAAAAATAATTTTGGGATAAATTGTTGTTCCAATATTCTTAATTTACAATTGTGACAGTGCATTTTCTGTGCATTATTTTGACCTGTATTTCTTCAAAGTAATAAGACAGAGACAAAAATATGTAGAATCCAATGTTATGGCATGGAAGGCACGTCCACAGTATTAATGCCTTTTTTTAAATTTTACAGTGATGGATTTTTGTAGTTTTGAACATGGAGACCTGTGTGCATGGTATCAACCAGCAACAACTTCTTTTCGGACAGATAATACATTCCAATGGGGCCTTGGACAAGGAGTGAAAAGTCTCCCCGGTGAAGAGAAATACAGACCAGCAAAGGACCACACAGTGTAAGTGTCCTTTCTTTGGCAATTACTTCTACATATACTCATGTTATTTGATCCCCTAGTGGTCTCATGATGTGATAAGCCAGTGAGTCCCTGTCAAAGTCTGGATTATTACTTGGGTACGGTGGTCACCCACCTCCGGGTATATTGACAGTAAATTGTCAGAGTAATCCCCAAAGTCACTAAATTAACTTGAGCTCATTCTCTTCGCAGCTATGGCATAGAGCAGACTGGCTTAACTTAGGGCAATGTGTAAAGTATTTCTGCAGTACCAAAACAATAATAAAATCATAATACTAAACAATAAAAATCCCCAAACATAAAAATAGAGTGATATTTTAGAAACAAATTTATATCCAAATAACAAAAATATAATAAGGAGAAGAGAAAATATGAATGTATAAGTTATATTACGAATAGCAAGAAAAAGCACTAAGGGCCAATGATAGTCTATGGAAGAGGTAAATCAGTCCGAGGCAGAATTTCAGACTGTCTGCAATGGAATGCATGTCCACTACCCCAAGCAGGTTCATCCTGGTCGAAGCCTTTGCCTTCATACTTAGTCATATTTATCTAGCTCAAAATCATTCAGTGGGGCAAACCTGAAGCATTAGCCAAGGAAGGTGCATCAAACTCAAACACTGCTGGGCCTTGGCCTTTCTGCAGGGTCAATCCCAAACCTTTTGCCTTCCCTTTTTGCTGAATTCAATTTGTTGGCTTTAGGACTCTGGGCACTACTAAACAGTGCTAAAGTGCACGTTGTCTACTCTTAAAACATGATTTTATTGATATATATCTTATTGGCATATTTAATTTACTTATAAGCCCCCAGTAAAATAAACTACCTGCGCCCAGGGCGGGTAAATTAAATGCTACTGGTAAACCTGCAGAACTGCTTGTGCTATCCACCCAAGTAGCCCTTAATCATGTCTCAGGCCTGCCACTGCAGAGCCTGTATGTGCAGCTAACACTGCCATGTTGACGTGGCATTTAAAACCTCTTGCCAAGCCCTAAACTCCCCTTTCATTCCATATAGGTCACCCCTATGTTAGGCTCTCGGTAGCCCAAAGGGTGGGGTGCTGTGTAACTAAAAAGCAGTACATATACTTTAAGCTTTACATGTCTTGGTAGTGAAAAACTCCCAAACTCATTTTTCATGACTGGGAGGCCTACCACTCTCATATGGTAACATTGGGGATTCCTAATTACATTGAATAAGCTGTAATTCTTAATTGAGAAGGAGTGGATATGTCATGTTTTGTACCTATAGAATGGTAATATTAAATCCTCGTTATTGTAAAAGTCAGATTTATTGTTACTATTTTCAGAAAGCCACTTTTAAAAAGTTAATGAACAAACTTAGGGGCAACCCTGTATTCCCATAGGGACTGGGTACAGACAATGTCTCACTTAAAAATGCTCCTAGAGGAATTGTTTATATATAATTTGTGTACACGTTATCCAGTCTTAAATTAATGTAGACGACAACTCAGTTCTGTTCAAATCCAATATATTAATCTATAGGATTCAGGAAGTTAAAATTTTTTACAACAAATGTCCATGTCATTAACAACATCACTGTATATAACGCCCTATATCACATAATTGAATCCCAACAGAAAATCCAGAAGGGGGTTATAACCCTCCTCTTGAAAAAGTCTTGCTCAGTAATTGTCTGCTTTTTAGTCCCAGTTCAAGCAATATCATGGTCTTTCAATTCTGCTTTATAATACAGCACACAATGGAGCTTGTTAGCACAACTGCATCAAGATTTTTGGTGCAGTTGTGGTGCTTTGCTGGACTAGCATCAAATATGTTGATGCTAGTCCAGCAACGCTCAAGGAGGCTCATTGAAAATAGCCTAGCATCAGTTTAACGCCTGCCATGGGCAGGCATTAAAAAAGGATGCTAGAATGGTGCAGTGAAATTTTGTAGATTTCACTGTGCCATTTTTTTGGGCCTCCCTGCAGGGGAATGCCTCCCTTGCATACATTAAACCTGGCTGCGGTATGATGTGGCACAAGAGTTTACAAACTTGTGAAATGGTGACATTGTGCCAGTTTGTAAACACAGCATGGGATGGGGGACTGTTTTGCAACACCGTAGCATAACAAAAAATGATGTCACTTTGGTGCAAGGGGATTGTAAATGCGCCCCCTAGTTTGCATGTAAGGGATTATTTTATAACTGTGACATCTCCTTCTTGTGCTTTCCTGTAGTTTGCCAGGGCTTTTAAAGTGTGTCCCCATTGCTGTTCCCAACAACCATTTCCCTGACTTCACCTCTGGATGTTCTCAATATTTTCTTAGAAATATTTAGTTTTGTGTGTATTAAAGTACTCTATTTTTAAAGAAAAAACAGTGATATCGCATTGATTAAGTGCTCGTTTCATGTTTGTTTCTTTGCTGAGTTTTGAGTCTCTGGCAAACAGACCCTCTATATGTAAGCTTTAGACTACCCTGCCTTACTACCTTGAGAATCCAGTCTAAAAGGGTAGTTAGTGTCTATTTTGTGGGTCTGCAGTATGGCTGCCACAAGACACCAGATGAGAAGTGAAATACCACAATTGTTACAGCTGGGGTTCACTACATTCTAATTGCCCTGTGACTTATTATTATCACAATGCCCTATTCCTTTGTGCTCAGCGGTTGCCTCCTCCTAGGTGCCCCCCTCTTTTTATGCAGCACCCTCTGTAACCCATGGTGGAGGTTTCCAGCTTGCTAGCTCCAAGCCAGTGCCTGCCAGAGTTAGTGGCTTTAACGTCCCTCTGCTTTATCTCAGTTTCCGATTGATAGACAGTGTTGAGCAGATGGATCAAGGCCCGTATTTATACTTTTTGACGCTAAACTGCGCTAACGCAGTTTAGCGTCAAAAAGTTTTGCGCCGGCTAACGCCATTCTGAAGCGCCATGCGGGCGCCGTATTTATTGAATGGCGTTAGCCGGCGCTAGCAGACCGGCGCTGCCTGGTGTGCGTGGAAAAAAACCACGTACACCAGGCAGCGCCGGCGTTGGGGAAAATGGCGTTAGGGCGTCTTAAAATGGTGCAAGTCAGGTTGACGCCAAAAAATCGCCTCCACCCGATTTGCGCCATTTTTAACGATGCCCAGACGCCATTTACATGACTCCTGTCTTAGTAAAGACAGGAGTCATGCCCCCTTGCCCAATGGCCATGCCCAGGGGACTTATGTCCCCTGGGCATGGTCATTGGGCATTGAGGCATGTAGGGGGGCACAAATCAGGCCCCCCTATGCCAAAAAAAAATATAAAAAAAATTAAAAATTATACTTACCTGAACTTACCTGAATGTCCCTGGGATGGGTCCCTCCATCCTTGGGTGTCCTCCTGGGGTGGGCAAGGGTGGCAGGGGGGGTCCCTGGGGGCATGGGAGGGCAGCTGTGGGCTCATTTTGAGCCCACAGGTCCCTTAACGCCTGCCCTGACCCAGGCGCTAAAATCCGGCGCAAATGCGGGATTTTTTGCCCCGCCCACTCCCGGGCGTGATTTTTGCCCGGGAGTATAAATACGACGCATTTGCGTCGCAGTCCTTTTTTTAGACGGGAACGCCTACCTTGCATCTCATTAACGCAAGGAAGGCGTTCACGCAAAAAAATGACGCTCTTTCCTCATACTTTGGCGCTAGACGCGTCTAACGCCAAAGTATAAATATGGCGTTAGTTTTGCGCCGAATTTGCGTCGAAAAAAACGACGCAAATTTGGCGCAAACGGAGAATAAATATGCCCCCAAGTATTTTCAGCTTTGAGCAGTGGCAGCATTCCTATCACGAATGGGGCAATCCTCTAACAGGGCAGCCGAGGCCAGACCACCTGCTGCCTTGTCAGGCAGGTGGGCCTAACACCAAATGTTAAATGACCTCTTTGATCATTTGGCGCAATACAGGATACATAAATCCATATTTTCAGTGGCTTAAATTTGAAATAGTATTAGTGGATCTGCTTCAAATTCTGTGTAAAATATATACAATAAAACAGATCGATTTCCTTCAAAGGGAGACGTGCATCGATTCTAAATTAAGGCGATGTTTCTCTGTCATAAAATGTGGAAACATACATACAGTTTTTATTAAACTGTTGGAATAATTATATTTTGAGAAAATCAGGAAAAATAGACCAAACAGTTAAAAAATGTTGTATTTACCCAGGGGTAACCATTGCTGATGGAAAAAAACAGCAGGCTACTAGAGATTAGAAACTAGAAAACAATAAATAAATGGCTGGTCTTTATTCAAATCGATGCTATTTTTAGTCCTCCCTTAAAATGTACATTGGGGATTCTTTGCCATATGCCGTCCTCTGAGTCTGTGATGTTTAATTGTACAAAGACTCAAGAATATTCAATTGTTTGCTGTTCATTTGTCCATTCACAAAAAAACTGAAGTAAGAATAGAAACAGCACAAAACAATTGCAAATGTGCTTGCTGCTCCTTCAAGTAAAAGGAGGGATAGTTCAGCAACCACAACCGAATATAAATCATGCTCAAACTTTATGCAAGGGAGCAGTGAAGAAATAAGACTGCAGTCCCCTGGGTATGGTCATTGGGCATAGTGGCATGTAGGGGGGCACAAATCAGGCCCCCCTATGCCACAAAAAAAATAAAATAATAATACTTACCAGAACTTACCTTAATGTCCCTGGGATGGGTCCCTCCAGCCTTGGGTGTCCTCCTGGGGTGGGCAAGGGTGACAAGTGGTGTCCCTGGGGGCATGGGAGGGCACCTCTGGGCTCCTTCCGAGCCCACAGGTCCCTTAACGCCTGCCTTTTCCAGGCGCTAAAAAACGGCGCAAAAGCGGCCGTACGTCATTTTTTTTGACCCGCCCACTCCCGGGCGTGAATTTTGCCCGGGAGTGTAAATACGGCGCACATGCCTCGGAGTAAATTTTTTTGACGGGAACGCCTACCTTGCATATAATTAACGCAAAGTAGGTGTCCACGCAAAAAAATGACGCAAACTCCATGGACTTTGGCGCTAGACGCGTCAAACGCCAAAGTATAAATATGGAGTTAGTTTTGCGTCGGAATTGCGTAAAAAAAAAACGACACAATTCCGGCGCAAACGGAGTATAAATATGCCCCTAACTATATTCACCATGGAAATAAGAAAGGCATACTGCAAAGAGGGACTCTGACACAACCATCCTCATTCAAGATAGGTAACACTTGACAGTAAATTTAGGGGCATTCTACTGCCCCATTTATCCCTGTCTGTTTTGCTGCTCATAGGTCGTTAGGGGCATTAGGGTCGGTTACATTGCTTTCATGCTATGACATGGCTCAAGATAATCAAAATCCCTTCTTTGAATCGTCCACTCTCAGAATTTAAAACCAAGCCTGCAACGAGAATGTAATGCAATCTCGCAATCAGTCACATGCACACACCTACACAAGAGGCACACGACACGTCCTAGACCCTATTTTGACCACCTTTGACAACATCACAGTTGAGGAGGTAACACCAGTATCTTGGACAGATCACATCCTCATCAAGTTCAGCATCCTAGTCCCAATAGAGTGTACACACACAACAGCCAGACCAGTCCCCAGAAACTGGAGAAGCATCATTGACCAGCATTGGAACACCAGTCTCAACACCTACCAACCTGAACGCGATACCCTCCTGAAATCCATTAAGAATTTCAACTATTGGATCACGTCTTGCACAGACTCCAGAGCCCCCTCAAAAACCACAATGCAACAAGATCGACACCCTAGGCCATTTGGTAGATGGAAGAACTCGTACTGGTGAAACGCCATTGCAAACAACTGAAGTGCAAATGGAGAATTAGACAGGATAATGCAGGCAGGAGCATGTTCAAACCTGCCCTGAGACACCACCAATGTTAATATTGGATTAATCAATGTCAATGTACACAGCAATACATTCACATACACGAACAAAGTGGCATCATCATTATTACATTCCCCCATCATGAACTCTGTGTCAACCCCAGCACAAAGGTACGTAGTCAGGCAGATGCTGAGGCCCAGGACTGAGGATTCTGTCTGACAGTTCACCGGTGGGGTAACACGTAGCTGACGGGCAAGCGCAAAAACAGGAAACTTAGATTAGATCCCACAGATGGGGCAATGATAATGGGCCCAGGAGATTGGCCCCCAATAAAAAAGCACATGGCCAGAGGAGTGCATGCATTCCTAAAAACACCATACATTTAGATATCACATGTAGTTAGGAACACGTAGCAAATCAGAACACAGCAGTGACCACTCCCCTCTAAAGCCAGACATCTTGGCACACTACTGGCTGGCCCACATTGTGTCCACGCAAGGTCGATGCCCAACTGCATTAATAATCAGGACTTTTATTTCCAACTCCAGGACAACTGTTTGCATTCTTGACCAAGAAAGGATGTTTTATTACTTTATGGTACTCAAAGAAATGTATAAAAATTGTTCTAAACTGATGTACATTGAGACAGGCCTCAAACATCGGTTCTGTAACTACCGTCCCAGCTTTAATGCTTAATAAACAAACTGTTCCTGCTTTGCCAAGACGCCACTAGTCTTTTGTTTTTTAAAGGTAAATTCCAATTCGAGCAACATCACCAAATAATCTGGGACCACAAAAACATAGTGCTCTGTCAGACTGCATGGATCCCAGCACTAACAGAAGCAAAGAAATCTTAGACATTGTGAAGGGTTCCACTTTTCACCAGTGGCTCCCTCCAGCTCGGTTACTCCCTTGCTGGACCTCTCCAACAATCTCTCTCAAGTCTTCAGCAACAAAATCACACTAATTTGCAACAACTTCAACTCAGCACACCTCACCAAACACCTCTCAATCTTATCCAAAGAGCCATTGCTGCAACAGTACAAATACCAGCTGCTAAGGCTAATCTTTGGAGGGTGATAAATCAAATTGAGGAAGAATTGTCTCAGGTGACATGAGATAGGGACAGTTAAGCCACCCTAATCACACAAATAATTTGTTTCTGAAAAATAATTTCTATGGCAACCGCCCAAGCTCGCAAAATCGAGGATGCTGTAGCTTTTCAGTATTTCATTCGCCAACTCCAGTGGAGGGTCATCATGCAGCTTTGGCTCAATAATTAAAACAAATGTCAATTATGATTACTTAGTATGTTAACTAGTATCATTCTACATGCAGAGAGGGGTCTGATATTTTCCACTGCACAGGAGTGCGGAAGTATAGCACCTAAACATTTAAAACACTGACTTTTTGGGCTACATTGATGATCAGAAGTAATTGCATCTACATTGCCTTTTTTCTTGATGCTATTAATAGAGATTTTTGTGGCCAAATTCTGCAATGAGAAGCCTAACCACAAAGTGTGAGAAATACATTTACATTTGTGGTTCTCAGCCAAGTATCTTCCTTGCTCCCATATTCCTTTTTGTATAATGAATGTTAAACACATGTTCTTGAGTATCCAATATTTTCTCACTCACACACTTAGTGATAAGTAGCCTCTCAAGCAGTAAACACAGCATGCATGATGATTGTAAATTGCCTACGGAGAACACAAAAATCTCACAAATAGCGTAACCCTCCTGTGGAAGGAATGTTTAACTTGGGAGTAATATTCTATACATTTCAGAGAGCCAATGTATTGCAGGTGGCCTATGTTATTAGTAGTTAGTTTTCAATTGGACCCATATGTTCTCTACTAGGAGAGAGGAGAGCATGCCTGTGTATGATGTCATTGTGCATGAGGATGACTGTTGAAGGTTTAGTAGAGTAGACCCTATTTTGTGTAAAGACAATTCTCCTTTCCAAGCTTTCTTGTTTTTTGTAGACAATGATGTATGGCTTGTGATTGCAATTTGATAGAAAACAAAGTCACAGTACATATAATTGATCTTTACAAGGCACCTAATAGCATATCACCATGAAATGGCACACAGAAAGATAGTTTGCAAAACTCCAGTCACATTCCCAATGCAGCCCAGTTAGGCTGCTACAGTGCCTCAACTGTAGGTGCTACAGTGACAATACGCATATATGCAGAATGTGTTAGGTAGAACATTTCACATGCACCTAACACAGTACCCACAATGATGCTAGCTACTATATATAATATGAGAGAATTCTTTTTTCTAAGGTATATTTACAGAAAGCACTAAAAGGAAAATTTCAGAAACAGCCTTCACGGAATGAAAAGGACCTATAATAGGCTGAGCTTCTGCTATTTCCTGCAGTGGTGCCTGTTGGGTTATGGGCTACTGGTTAAGGGTGGTGAAACAGTACTCAACCAGTAACCACAATACTTGTCAAGATGAAAGAGAAGCAAACCCCAAAGTAATCTGTCTGAACCCACTGGTAGCTTGGCATAAATCAGTCAGGTGTAACTTAGAGGCAATCTGCAAAGTATATATGCAGCACTTCAAACAGTAATGAAGTGAATAAACACCACAAGAAAAAAAACCACACCACTTAAAAATAGAGTAAAATTTAACAACATATTTGAGAACAAAGCAACAAAAATCCAAATATTAGAATGAGAAGTATGTACTCTGTGCTTATTTGGTCTTGCCAGTATGGGACAAACTCAAAAGTTCAGGCCAAACGCGATGCACTGGGGCCAGGTACAGGGACAAGATTAGGCCTGTTGAACAAAGTATCTTAAATTCTGTTTTGAGGAGTGTTGCGAGATCCTGGGTTGAGGATGCACTGAGCAGTGGCAGTTCTGAGGAAGCTGAGGTGCTGCGAAGTGGAATCTGGCATCATTAGCGAGTATGCCAGTGATGAGGGGCTACCCCTGAGAAGGCCTGTGTCAAGGATGCGTTGAGCAGCAGCGGTTCCCGAGAGGCTGCAGACTGCAATACGAGGATCGGCTTCAGAGATTTGTTGCACATTTGCGGTTCCGATGCAGCTGTGAGGAGATACACATGCTGTGTTGGTTTTGCTCAAAGGACCACAGGTGGGCTAGAAAATCCCCTTCCAATGATCTAGGACCTGGGTGGCACCACATGGGAACAAGGGTCACAACAGGCAGAGACCTGATGCTGGGTTCAAAGTGGTTGGAGCCTTTTCTGTCCCCCGAACCTCTAATCAGGAGGCCTGCCAACCAGCCCTTGAAGTCACTTCGGTGGTCCTGGGTTCCAGATGTAGGTCCAGTCCTTCTCCCCCAGGCAGCAGGGTGGCAGAGAAGAAGTCCTTCTTGCAGAGCTGGTCTTCTGAGTCTTCCACATGTCCAGAATGTGTACCAAAGAGATGGGTCTCAAGGTCTACTATTTGCACCTGGTGCCTACTTTAAAGTAGGAGAAAGGTCTCAAGGCTTGCACCCCCATTGTTGTCTGGAATTTTATACCTCCCTGCTATGACCCCAGCTTGTCTGGGGACACAAAACCCTAGTGTCAAACTCTCTGTGATTGTACTGAGGCAAGGGCTGTGTGATGTGTAAGTGTGGTTGGTGACAGCTCCTCCCCCTCATCAAGTTAGAGATAGCCCATCCTGTCAACAACATTCCCCCTTTCTCTCATTGCCTGAGAGCAATACACAAAGACCGACTGCCAGCTACACATAGTCATTTGCCCTAGGGTATAGGCTGGAGGCACCAAGTAGTTCGGACAAGAAAATTGTGGCATTTTAAGAATTGTGACTGCAAATACAACATTAACATAAAAAAATACAATAACTGGGACAACAAACTTGACATTCCAACCTGCTCCCAATTGAGAGGTATCACTTATTAAATGTAATAAGTCAATCTAATGTTATCCTATGTGGGAGGTAGACCTTGCCATAGTGAAAAAAATGCAAGGGTTTTTTCACTACCAAGATATGTAAAACATACCCTAAAATGTCCACATTTTTACATATACTGCACCTTCCCTATGGGCTGTTCAGGGCCCACCCTAAGAGTTACTTACATGATTAAAAAGGAAGGTTTAGGCCTGATAAAAGGTTCATTTCGGCAGGTCCAAATTGCAGGATGAAATACACACAGGCTGCAATTGGAGGCCTAAGACATTTAATTTACAGGCCCCATGGGTACATGTAGTAACACTTACAAGTAAATTCTAAGCCAATTCTAAAATGCTTAAAGGAGAGATCACAAGCACTTTAGTACTGGTTAGCAGTGGTAAACTGCACAGAGTCCTAAAAGCCAACAAAAACGGGTTCAGAAAAAAAGGAGGATGAAGTCAAATTGCTTTGGGGATGACCCTGCAGAAAGGACCAAGTTCAACAGTGCCCATTAAGGGGCATATTTATACTCCGTTTGCGCCGAAATTGCGTCGTTTTTTTTGACGCAATTTCGACGCAAAACTAACTCCATATTTATACTTTGGCGTTAGACGCGTCTAGCGCCAAAGTTCATGGAGTTAGCGTCATTTTTTGCGTGAACACCTTCCTTGCGTTAATGATATGCAAGGTAGGCATTCCCGTCTTAAAAAATGACTGCGATGCATATGCGTCGTATTTATACTCCCGGGCAAAAATGACGCCCGGGAGTGGGCGGGTCTAAAAAACCCGCATTTGCGCCGGATTTTAGCGCCTGGGTCAGGGCAGGCGTTAAGGGACCTGTGGGCTCAGAATGAGCCCAGAGGTGCCCTCCCAAGCCCCCAGGGACACCCCCTGCCACCCTTGCCCACCCCAGGAGGACACCCAAGGATGGGGGGACCCACCCCAGGGACATTAAGGTAAGTCCAGGTAAGTATTTTTTTTAAAAAAAAATTGTGGCATAGGGGGGCCTGATTTGTGCCCCCCTACATGCCACTATGCCCAATGACCATGCCCAGGGGACAGACGCCCCCTGGGCATGGCCATTGGGCAAGGGGGCATGACTCCTGTCTTTGCTAAGACAGGAGTCATTTCAATGGGGGATGGGCGTCGTAAAAAAATGGCACAAATCGGGTTGTGGCGAATTTTTGCCTCAGCCTGACTTGCACCATTTCTGGACGCCCATACGCCATTTTCCCCCTACGCCGGCGCTGCCTGGTGTACGTCGTTTTTTTTAACACACACCAGACAGCGCCGGCGGCTAACGCCGGCTAACGTCATTCAATAAATACGGCGCCCGCATGGCGCTTCAGAATGGCGTTAGCCGGCGCTAATTTTTTTTACGCAAAACTGCGTTGGCACAGTTTTGCGTCAAAAAGTATAAATATGGGCCTAAATATCTTACACACCAAAAATGTCTGCCAGAGGTACTACACATAGGTGGTCATTCTGACCCTGGCGGTCTTTGACCGCCAGGGCGGAGGACCGCGGGAGCACCGCCGACAGGCCGGCGGTGCTCCAATGGGGATTCCGACCGCGGCGGTAAAGCCGCGGTCGGACCGGCACCACTGGCGGGGTCCCGCCAGTGTACCGCGGCCCCATTGAATCCTCCGCGGCGGCGCAGCTTGCTGCACCGCCGCGGGGATTCCGACCCCCCCTACCGCCATCTAGATCCCGGCGGTCGGACCGCCGAGATCCGGATGGCGGTAGGGGGGGTCGCGGGGCCCCTGGGGGCCCCTGCAGTGCCCATGCCACTAGCATGGGTATTGCAGGGGCCCCCGTAAGAGGGCCCCTACATGTATTTCACTGTCTGCTGCGCAGACAGTGAAATACGCGACGGGTGCAACTGCACCCGTCGCACAGCTTCCACTCCGCCGGCTCGATTCCGAGCCGGCTTCATCGTGGAAGCCTCTTTCCCGCTGGGCTGGCTGGCGGTCTGAAGGCGACCGCCCGCCAGCCCAGCGGGAAAGTCAGAATTACCGCCGCGGTCTTTCGACCGCGGAACGGTAACCTGACGGCGGGACTTTGGCGGGCGGCCTCCGCCGCCCGCCAAGGTCAGAATGAGGGCCATAGTCATTCAACTGAAATTTAAACTATAAGGAGAATGCACCAACTCAGTAAACCATTACATAAATCTAGAGACAAAAATTTCAGTAGAGGTGTACTCTCTCTCTCTCTCTCTATCTATCTCTCTCTCTTGCTCTCTCTATATATCTCTTTCTCTCCTCAAACACAGATAAAGCAGGGTAACTCCAAGCGTGACTCTCATAAAGGTTGGGTCACAGGATTCTGCCCAATTTAAATATCAAAAGAAACATGCATAAGACAAAATTGACACTCTATCTGCATTTGGGACCCTGGAAAATACAACAAAAGTTCCATTTAAAATTGTGAAGGTCAAAATGTTCTTCTCTGCACATTGTAACCAAAATTTGAAAGGATGTAACACACTACATTCCTTTACTGGATCCCTAATTGAAGCATAAGGCTTTAGCAGACAGAAACCAATTTAATATGGGTCCTGTATGCACTAAAGCTACCTGTGTGCAGATAGCAGGCTGTGTTAGACAAGCACTCCATGTCTCAGCCACTACATGTATATGTGAACCAGTGTTGTGCTCTACCTGCTCAGAGCATCTTATCCAATCTTTTCATAGAAGATGACCATAAGTTCAATGATCAGCACTGACAATTGCAAATCCACTTTACATTCACGTTTATTATGGGTGAGGCTTCACTTCGGAGACTAACAGCAGAAATCCAAAACCCAGGAGGCCCAAAAGCAAAAAATAAGTTAGAAGTTATTTGTTGAGTTCTTGTGTAGGGTGAGTGCTTTAGTATGGAGCACTGCAAGGCAGAAAGTGAAAAGGTATTCCACACTAATATCGACTTCAGCATGTTGTGCGGCAAGAATAATGTGTTAAAGTATCAAAATATATGTAGCAAAGTAACTCCACATTTATATACCTTGATGATCTCTCTATCTATCTATCTATCTATCTATCTATCTATCTATCTATCTATCTATCTATCTATCTATCTATCTATTTATCTATCTATTTATCACTGAAAAAACAGAGGTTACAGGGACGTTGCAGTTAGGAAATATTTTTTTTTTTAAAAGACACGGAAATTCACTTAAAACCAAATGGCAGGGCGCAATCTGTAGTTACCTTTGCACATGAATTATAGGTACTTGAGATAAATCTAACTATAGCAAGTGAATTTCTATAATTTAATATGTTTAAAATGTGAGCCTAACTATAATGTCCCTATAACCTTTGTTTTTTTCAGTGGATTTCTATGTTTTTTTTAACATAAAGTAATTTTCATTAATATATGTTAATCAAACCGCCACTGTGCATAGTCAAATCCTGTGGCCAATCGCCCTAACCATTCAACCCCACACTGGGAACAGCCTTTGGCTATGCGCACCAGGAGCTGGCCACGCGGCTCCTCTACCCTGCCTGATTTTGGCCCTAGGGATGACCCCCTCGGGCTGATCTCAGCCCTGGGGACCCCATCCATGGGACCCAGCTTATACATTGTTTTTTGGGGGGGGAAGTGCAACACTGCATTTAATACTATTTTTGGCCCCGGAGAAGTAGTGGTCCCCTGGTCTGTGGGTGAGGTGGGTGTCCCCCCTGCATTTCATTCAATCTTTGGCCCATCTGAGGTGGTGGTCCCTGGGGCTTTGGGAGGGCCATATGGCCCCACTCATTTAATTCTATGTTTGACCCAGGGAGGTGATGATCCCCAGTGCATGGGGGGGATCCTCAGGGCCCCCCCATTCAAATAAAAATATTTTACCACAGAGAGGTGGTGGTCCCCGGGGGGGGGGCACAAGGGGGACACTCAGCCCCCACTTTCAATGTTATAAACACCCCAGTGAGATGGCGGTCCCAGATGCTTCAGTAAGCCCAGGTCCCATGTGCTCCCTCCTTATTTTCAACTTTCCCCCAGGCCCTGGCTTACCTGGGGACTTCGTTAAAACAAGGACAGGTGCCAGTGCTTTTTTTTTTTGTTAATGTTTGCCGGATCCACAGATTGTCAGCGGAATTTTTTTTTAAAAGCTTTTTTGCTCTGGGGGTCCCTCTGGGACCCCAGCACCAGAGCTAAGGGGTCACGATGTCTATACCCTGGACCCTTTTCTTTTTCTTTTTTGGAACTAGGCTTAAGCTGTGTCTCAGCATGGCTGTCAACACATCCTGGTTGAGGTGTTGGCAGCTAATCAGATCTTAGCCTGATATCGAGAGGGTTTGTGGAGACTTTGCCACCCTACATATACACAAATGAGTTTTTTCTTTAATTTCTTAAAAACTACTGTATAGATTTACACCAAATAATGAAAAGGTCACTTTCTGTACTCAGAGCTACATTTCTGCCTAATTTGGTGTAATTCTATCAAGTGGTTCGGGCGCTACTCCTTTTCAAAATCCCTTTGGAAAAATGCATGGGGCAAGGTGTTTTAGGACCCCAGTTTTGTCAGCCCGCACTTGACGGATCACCCTGAAACTTCACAGACGATCTCTGAAGTGTGTGTTTTATTTTATTGGAAAATTTTGTGGAGATTCATCAAATGGCACCAAAGTTAATAGCAAAACAAAAAATATTTTTTCTTTAGAAACTAGGTCCTTACTATAACTACCCAGTGACGACCGCCACTAGGTAATATATATTTATTCATATATATAGTACCGAGTGGCAGTCGCCATTAGGCAGTTATAGCTGAGTCTGATTTTCCATAGATGGAGCGTTTTTTAATTTACTAATAACTTTGGCCCCATTTTACAAACCTCCACAAAAATTTTCCCCCAAAAAGATCATCAACCTCACCTCTCACCTGCAAAATGTTAGGGTGATCCATCAACGCCGAGAAAAAAGGTGGTTCCCAAAAGCAAAATCCCATAGTCCTCTTTGACAGGTTTTAGCAAAAGCTGCTTAAAGGATTTACACCACATTTGTAAGGAAGCTAGAGCTTGGTCTGCAAATTGTGATTTTTTGTGATTTGTTGTAAATCCGTTCAGTAGTTTTGAAGAAATGAAGGGTCAAAACTAGTTATACATTTTGGCAGTGATTGGCCCCGGGAACTTAAATTCCCTGGGGACATCTCATTTCTTGAGGGAGTGAGACTCCTGTGAGAGTGGGCACTCTGATGGCCTGTCAGAAACATGAGCAAAGTTGTTGCTAGCAGCCATCACAGGACTTAGAGACTTAGGGCCTGATTATTTTCCTGGCAGTCTTTAGACCGCTAGGGTCATGATGGCGGTCTGACCACTGCCAAAAAGGTGGGCTGACCAATTTGGTGGTGGTCTGACTGCTACATTATGTCTGTGGTAGTCATGCCACAGTGGGACCGCCAGCACTGCCAGTTCTCCTCCACAGGAGGGACTAGCGGGTCCTAATCTGCCAGGGGAGCACTGCAAGTAGCACTGCCCTGGGGATTACGACCTCCCTCTCCGCCAGCCTTTACATGGTGGTAGCATCGCCATGTAAAGGCTGGTTGAGACCGGGTGCAGGGTGCCCCAGGGGTGCCCCTGCACTGTCCGTGCACTTGGCATGGGCAGTGTAGGGGCCTCCCTGGCCAGCCCTGAAGTGATGTTCACTGTCTGCTTTCCAGAGAGTGAATATTACGACGGGTGCTGCTGCACCCTATGAACTACAGCATTGCCGTCTGCTCTATTATGAGCCAGCTTCAATAATGTAGGCTGTTCCCCACTGGGCCAGCGGGCGGAAACACCATTTCTGCCCGCTGAACCAGTGGGAAACTCTTAATTGGGCCTGCCGGAAGGCGGCCACACTGGCGGCAACCTGACCGCGGGACTTCAGCAGACAGTGAAAACCGTCAGCTGAAGTCATAATAATGCCCTTATTCCCTTGTCCTGAAGTTGTTAAAGGAACAAGGTATATTGGGGCTTGGTAGTGATACCCTGACCCCATAAGCCCCAATAAGGGGTATCCAGAGGGACCCCCCCAGGCCAAAGAAAGAACAACAAACAGTAAAAAATGCAGTGATCCTGCAAGACACTTGTAGGATCAAAACAAAATGGCAGCTGGGCCGTTTTTATTCTTTATAACTCCCAAGGAGTACCCCAGGAGATTAAAAAAATAAAATAAAAAAAATACTATTGTGAGGGGTGATGCGCACAGACGACTGGGGGAACCAACCCCTGGGGCTTACATTCATTTTTCCTGGGTTTTCGTCATATAGTCTGTGTGGTATTTTGCTGCCTTTCATAAAGATCAGAGATATGATCATGCTTTTTCACTGTACCTTGCATGAATTTGAAAAGTAAATACTCAAGAAATAGGTTGCTTCAGGTAGAAAATTCAGCATTAGATTGATAGATATAATGTGTTTGACAGCAGAGTTGTGTATGTGTACAGAGTTTTACGGCTGCATTACAAGGCTGGACCGCCAGCCCCCTGGTGGCAGACAGACCAATGCAGCAGTGGCAGTCTGAGCCACACATTACAAGACAGACGGGTGGACCCGCCTACAGACCACCGTCACTATCAGGATCAAAGATCCCAACAGGCTGACGGCAGTTTTGGTTTTAGTCAGTCACAGCGGTGCAGAACTCAGCACTGCTGTGCTGATTACAACCGTGTCCTCTGCCAGTCTTTTCATGGCAGATTTCCCACCATGAAAATGCTGGTGGACAACAAGTACAGAGGGCCACAGATGGCCTATGGCATGGGCGGTGCAGGGGTCCCCCTGCCCAGCACCTTGAGCCCAGTGTTCATTTCAAGGGTGCTGATGCACACTGCATGCAGCAGCAATGCCTCTGGCTCTATTACGATACCTATTATGACCTCTATTATGAGCCGGGAACGATGCTGCAGCACTTTTCCCACTTGGCTGGCAGGCGGAAACCTGGTTTAGTTAGATGACCAAAAGCAATTACAAAATCATCTAAAACATATGTAAATGTTAGCATTTCTTTGGGCACAGTCTAGAATCAATTCCTACTGTCTTGCTCCGTCATTGTTTGGGCAGGCGAAAAGGCAAAATTTAGGCTTATCTCCTCCTATCCTATTGGTGCGGCCCTATACTTTAGGTAATGTGAGATCATTTTGTTCAGTATATCGAGGAAGGCTTGTTGTAAACCAATTGGTGTGCAGTCCAGCAACAGAGTGTTGTCAATATATTGTGTGTATAGCCTAGTTTGGGTGAAAATATGCCGTATTTCCTCAAAGTTAGAACCAGGTCGGCTGTGTAAAGATTATTGTGAGGATTTGGGTTATTATATGATACAGTTGTAGGGCCTTATCGTGGAATACACTTGCAAAAACTGTCTTGGATTCAGTCAGGCTCATTTGTATCACCTTTAGCTCAACCCTGGGTAGCTGTGACTTTGAGTAGCAAAGCCTAACAAAGGAAATTTTTGCAAAGCATTTAACAGTACCAAACAATGAAATAAAGTCACACAGAATTAAAGAACCAGGACACTAATTTATAAAACAAAGGGGGTCATTACGACCCTGGCGGCCGGCGGTAAGTTGGCGGTAACACCGCCAACAGGCTGGCGGTGTTCCGCCAGCTATTATGACTGTGGCGCAATAGCCACGTCCATACCGCCGGCCCCTCCACTATACTGCCAGGCTTCTGCCTGGCGGTCATAATCCCCAGGGCAGCGGTGCAAGCACCGCTGCCCTGGGGATTATGAGTCCCCGACCGCCAGCCTGTCCGTGACGGTAAACACCGTCATTGAAAGGCTGGCGGAAAGGGGATTTGGGGTGCCACTGAGGGCCCCTGCACTGCCCATGCACTTGGCATGGGAAGTGCAGGGGCCCCCAGGCATAGCCCCGTCGCGCATTTCACTGCCTGAATTTCGGGCAGTGAAATGCGCGACGGGTGCTACTGCACCCGCTGCACATCAGCATTGCCGCCGGCTCTATTACGAGCCGGCAGCAATGTTGATGTGACTTTTCCGCTGGGCCAGCGGACGGTAACACTGTCACCGTCCGCTGGCCCAGCGGACAAGTCATAATAGGGAGCCAGGAATACCGCCGGCAATGGCGGTATTCTGACTCCCGCAGCCTCGGCGGTCTTTTTAAAAGACCGCCAAGGTTGTAATGACCCCCAAAGTGTATAAATTTATGAACTTTTAGAGATCTTCATGAGCAAAATCTATTGGAGTGTTCTGAGACACAGATTATAGAAGATATTATCACTTTTAAAATCAAACAAGCATTGGTCAACAAAAAGTCGGTAAACTTTTGAAAAGTTTGAAAGTGTTAGTTCGGCTACTCCGTCCTGGCTTAGGTGACCATATCCAACAGGAAGGAGGTATAGGGGTCAGAGAGAATACTTTGGACAGTTACCTCACCAGCAGAGCATTTTTAAGGCAAGTTCCAAACTTTGCAGGTCGACTGCCACTGGCTTTAATTAATGAAGTGTTCCTGATGATGGGGATGCAGGGGAAAAGATGCTCAAGAATGCTCTGGTTAAGGTGCGGTTGATGAGGGTGCCTTTGTGGTGATTACTTGGTCCACTGGTGAGGGGCAACTTTGGACACAGAGGTCAGGGACCCTCGAAGTCTTCTGTGTTGCAATATGTGTTCCACTACTGGTCTCCATGCACTATAGTTGGAGCAAACTACTGGTGGGGTCTTGTGTTCTATGGGTGTCAAATTTAGACTCTGATGGCACTCCTAGGTCCAGCAGACATGGGTGCACTTTTGACTATCTCAGATTTGTCTTTTGGGGTGCCCGGCAACTGGTAGATACAAAACTTTTGCAGTGGTCCCCAACTTGTCGATTTGGGCTTCTTCAGCTCTTTTGTCTTTGGAGCTGGTGCCAAGGCATTAGGCAACTGATCTTTGGAGTCACTGCTTTGATCTGGGACAGGGAATCAACTTTTCCCAGAGTGAGGAGCCACGAATATAGTCCAAACTCCATTAGCCCAAACTCGAGGAATTTCAGTACTTCCTGCGGTGCAGTCTCTCTTCATGCAGGGCTGCTCGGATCCGTGCAGGCTTGCGTTGACATTTGATACCCAGCAATGATGCGTGTGAAATCCGGCCTCACGGTGATGGAAAACCATGCTATGTGGGGGTTTGTGTCATTAACAGCAACCGCAATGCGTCAATCTCTCAGCCGCAATGCAGGTGGAGCATCGATTTTGGCCACAAAGCGGGTGGTGCATCATTTTTCAGCCGCATTGCAGGTGATGTGTCGAAATTTTCCATGCACGACATTCTGTGCATGTATTTCAGTCTCTGTTCCACCAACTTTACCTCTCAAGGGCCCAGGGATTGGATAGGACAGCACTTGGCAGGGCAGGAGTCTGAGCAGAGAGTCTAGGTGCTGGCAGAGGAAGTCTTTGATGGTCCTGAGACTTCAAAACAGGAGGCAAGCTCAGTTCAAGCCCTTGGAGATTGTTCTTGCGTAGGAATGCACAACAAAGTCCAGTCTTTGTCCCCTTTCACAGGCAGAAGCAGCAACTGCAGCATAGCCCAACAAAACACAGTCACTGGCAGAGCAGCACTTCTCCTCAGCTCTTTAGCTCTTCCCCTTGGCAAGGGTTCCTCTTACATCCTTGAAGAAATCTAAAAGTCTGGGGTTTTTGGTTGACTACTTATACCCCTTTCTGCCTTTGAAATAGGCAAACTTCAAAGAAAAGTCTCTGTTGTTCACAAGATCCTGCCTTGCCCAGGCCAGGCCCCAGACACACGCCAGGGGGTTGGAGACTGCATTGTGTGAGGGCAGGAACAGCCTATTCAGGTGTAAGTGACCACTCCTCCCTCCACTCTAGCTCAGATGGCCTATCAACATATGCAGGCTACTCCCCAGCTCCCTTTGTCTCACTGTCTAGAGGGTATTTATAAACAGTCCAACAGTCAGTCTGACCCAGACAGGGAATCCACAAACAGACAGAGTCACAGAATGGTTTAAGCAGGAACATGCCCACTTTCTAAAAGTGGCATTTTCAAACTGACAATTTAAAAAACAACTTTACCAAAAAATGTAAATTGTGAGTTCAGAGACACCACATTCAATATTTCTTTCTGCTCCCAAAGGGAATCTGCACTTAAAGGTTATTTAAAGGCAGCCCCCATGTTAGCCTATGAGAGGGATGTGCCTTGCGACAGTGAAAAACGAATTTGGCAGTATTTCACTGTTTGGACATGTAAAAGACATCAGTACATGTCCCCCCTTTAACATATACTGCACCCTGCCCATGGGGCTGTACTTCCCTTGCGCACCATAGAGGCCCATTGTATTCAATGGCATGCCCCCTTTTAATGTCTGCTCTGAGCAGGCTTTAAAAGTGCTGAAAAAACATGACGCAAGAAAATCTCTTAGATTTCCTTGTGCCATTTGTTTGGCCCCACCTAACAGGGGAATGCCCCCTTTACATACATTAATCCTGGCGCAGTCATAATGTAGCGCAACAGGTCACAAAGTGGTGGAGTGTATGCTTTGCTCCACTTTATAAATATGGCCATCTAACGCCATATTAGCGTAAAAAAATGATTAAGGTGCGATTAGAATGTGCAGCCATATTAGAGAGGCATGGAGTAGGCTGCTGATTAGCATGAACCGAAAGGGCAACAGCCAATGTGCCTGGACTTCCAATGATCATCTATTAAAAACAATGCAATAGTATGCGTAGAAATTAATACAGAACAACATAATTTCTGTAAGAAAAATGAATGGCAATAAAAACATATTAGAGAATTAAAAGTATAATTGCCACTGGGAAAAGGTCACTGGGGCTCAGGTTAATTTAGTCTAATAGTGTGGGGAAAATTGCAATCTTCAAATAAATTCACAACAATATACTGTCTATAAAGTAAAATTAATGGCAATAAAAATGTATTAGAGAATGAAAAGTGCATTGACCTGTGGGACAAGGTTATCGAGCTCAGGTAGTTTTTGTGCAATAATGTTGACAGACTCAAGTTGTTGTTCTCAGGGTCAATTGATGCTTTCCTCGTTTTAGTCCTTGTTTGGCAATGATTTAATTTGTTTGAGGTTAATATCCGTGGGGGCAGATTGCCATTTTTAACACATGAAAATCACTAGAGGCTGACTAATGTTCTACTTGAAACGACCCTTCTTCCTTATTATGGCAGAACAATGTTTGTACAGACAAAGTCAGATTTATTATCTTAGAATGAACCTGATTATTCTGAGTTTTGGATCTGCCATTTTTACAATGTTGATGTTTTGATTGCCCACAGGAAGCGGGTAGTTACTCTCTTTTATGCAGGAATTCGATACCCCAGTTAGAAAACCGTTTCCTCCTTCCATTATTGAAATTACCACTGAAGAGGAATAACAATTCATTCTTGTTAATTCCCCATATTTGTACCTGGTGGAGGTCGTCTTGAGATAAATTCAATGGGTTCAATATCACTCTACTTTATATTAGATAGGGCTGGAGATTAAGCCAAAAGCCAAAGAAGAGTCTCTCTGTTTAAAACAGCATGTATCCCTTCCATGCAATGTAATGGAAGAAAGTTAATGGAACGGTTTTCACGCTTGTTAGGGAAAACTTTATTATCTGACTTAACTTGCAAGGTCGGGCAGCTATCATCACGGTGCCTATCAGTTGATTTTTGATGCTACTTTAGTGCTTTCACCCCTGCAAAGCTTCCAGACTGTTTTCTGAACTCGGTATTAATGCCATTGAGGCCATGTCTGCGATGATGTACTTCATATAGCTGAATGTGAGGCAATATGATTAATTTTCTCACTCTTAGGAGTTTGCTGCTGGACCCTCCCTGCTTCCATTCTCTCATGAACTGGGTGGGACCTTCTTGTCTAGTGTATTCTAGATTGAGTATCTGATTTATTAGTCAAACCAATGTCCTTAGTGTGCCGGGGCTACTGGAATTCTTTCCACTAATCGGTGTTCACGGTCTCCCATCGGAAACATACTATGAGTATCTTCCTACTTAAATCGTGGGCAATTCGGGGTCATGGCCGATTGCTCAGTTTTTTTTTCTGCTAGTGAAACTAGCAGTAGATTGCATTGGGTTGAAAACTCCTTTTTGATTCTTGTTGGTGTGTTTTTAATTGTATATTCAACACATTTTTAAGTTCGTCAGAGTTGTTCTAGGTTGAGAAATCAGGAGTGTTCTGGCCGGTTTTGCTAGCGAAATTCTGGTTTTTATGGTCTTGCACAGAACGCTGAGGACGATTTTGCTCCAGGCCAGCTCATGGTTTTCTTTAGGAAGAGATTGTGATTGTATAGATCCTTGTTCTCTCTACAATTATACACTAGCTGAGCTTGTATTTGCCATCTTCCGAAAGTGGTGATTCAGTCTCTGGACCTTGGACTTGCTTCCATTCATTATTTATTTTTCTTTTTTTCCACAATAGTCCCACTGGTAGCATGCCAGTTGTGGTGGCCACTGAGACCTGATTGACAGCTATCACTTCCTGATGAGGCTGTGCCCCCCTGAATACTTGGTATTGAGAAGAGCTTACTTGGGGCCATATGTAGAAACACTTTTTCCCATAGACACAGAATGGGGAAAAACCTTTGCTACATCTGGCTCTTGGTGTGCGTAGGACTGTTTAAGTTGATCATTATGGACTAATACCTGATGGCTGAAACATTCGGAGCAATGACTGGCAGGATTCATTAACAATTTCTACTGGTACTCTTTATGCGACTGGCTTGTGGAGCTAGTTCCAGGATGTTGTGACTGAGACCAGGCTTCTCCTAGTCAGCCAATGATATGGTCCAACATTTCCTGACCAATCCCCTTCCATGAGCCAATCATAGTTGACTATTACGCTAGACAACATGCCTACCTCATTAATGATGCCACCATAGATGCAGAGATTGAAGTTGCTTGGCAAAGTGTTACAACCTTCGGATGTGTTGGGAAATTTCTTATCCAGGCCCTGAAGCTGAATAACTATTCTTAGAAGCTATCAATCTGAGTATCCATTTTTTCAGATTGTAGGTGTAAAGCAACTACTGTGATGGTCAACAATGCTGCATTGAATTTAGTGTTGCTGCCAGAGGACACAGTTCAGTCGTTAGGCTGTTGGTATGCAAATTTGTTACCTGTGAAGCCATAGGTGACTTGGTCGGACTGTCAAAAATAGATGTTCTGAGTTTCCAGTACTGCATTTTGTTTCTTCTATCGCAGCCAGTTTCCCACTAGACTTTAGGTCATGTCGAGTAATTTTAATTTCCATTTCTGTATTAAGTTGTTTTGATCCCATGGAAAGGCTCTGATGTGTGTGGAAATGTTCATGTATGACTCTTCCATTTGCATCCAATTGCTGGCAATTAAGGAAAATGGATATGCTACTTATTAATGTGAACTGTTCTATTTGCTCAGGGCATCGTTAAAGCTAGATGGACACTAATCTATAGATTGATCTTCAGTCTGAATCTCAGACGTGTGAATAGCCCAATTTGAGATGGGGACTGGGGTTGAACTATAGTTTTTCCAGGTTTGGCTTTGTGGTGATGCCACATTTTTACTTCCCTTGATCCCCCAATACCTCTCAACCCCCCCAGTCAAATAGTGTTGTATACCCTTTGCTTCCAAGGCTGTGCTAAGACTACCTTTCCAGTAATGTGTAATGCTGTCATGCTTATTGCATTTTGTCTGACATTTTGGAGCCGAATTCTTCCTCGAGTTTCACACATTTTCAGAGGTGATCACTTACACTTGCAGAGGCTTAGTCTGTGTGCGTGTAACTTAGATCCGTAGTGAAAAATAATTAAAAATAAGTAGTTGTGATCAAGTTGAAACGTGGTTGAGCTGTCAATCATATTACTTTTGCAATACAAAGAGTAGAGTCCAAAGGGGTTAAATTAGATGCCACCACACTGCCCCAAAAGCTATAAAACTGACAAGCAAGGTTGCAGCTTTTGCTTACATGGTCACTGGACTACTTGCATGACTCTTTTTGGGAAGGACCATGAGCGCGCTACTGTTTTCAACTCGAACTACATTCTCTGGATCTTTTTAGTCAAATACGACCTGGATGTCTAATGCATGATTCAATGGCTCATTGATGTGAAGGGGGCTCTTGCAGAGCCCAAGCCTCACCAGGCTCTGCTGTTATAAGGATCAGTACAGGGCTGCAAATCAACACCATCAGGCTGCAGTAGCTTTCTGTCTGCTAGTGCGAGGGTACCTAGCCATTTCTGCAGGTCACTTATGCACCCACATGCCCAGTGCTCGTTCGCTACTTCAGCACTGGCGGCTCTGGAAATCCATTCATGAGTTCTAATAGTCTAACCACCAAAGAAAGAGACTTCACACCCGAGCAGATCCTTCAGCCCTGCTAACCCACAAGACCGGGGCCTCCACTTGGTGTACTGAATGGCTTGGTTCCCTTGGTCACCTCAAAGGAAGCCGTGAGCAGCTAACTGAATTCGGCTCTATCATTTGTGACAATGTATGACTATTTTTGTACACCTAAAATTGGCTGCCTGAGCAAATAAGTGGTAAATGGGACTTTGAGTAGTTATCTTTCTATTCCAATGGACAGACATTAATGTGCTATCCTTGATAATGGATTCTCTCACCTAAATTCTCTCGGTAAGAATTGATTTAAGTAATAAGAGTATAATACTGTGATTTTAAGGGCTCTTACAAAATTTTTGGTTAGTCCCGTTAATGATACCGTAAGAGCATTTACTTCAATGCATTCCACATTGAAAATGGCTTGTATTACTTTATCTATAGTAACAGCATACGGATGTAATAGCCATTTCATTCTGAACATTTTTCACAGCTTCAGTTTGGTCATAGACTTGGCAATTGCTAATGTTATTTCGTGTGTAAGTGTAGCAATATGTATGTTATCTAAAAGGTCTATTGAAAGGTCATAATCATAATGATTTACTAGAGCAATTTGCATTTTAATGCCAATTTTTAATATGATAATGTGATTTTTTAATGACTTAAGCAACTTTCTTCATTTTTGAAGCTGGCAGATTAGTTTAACAATTCTCCGTTTTTGGATTTCCTTTTTTAATTGTGTTTAGTGCAGTAAAATGATAAGCCAGAATGCTTTAATTTCCGGACTTTGCACTAGGTATGTGCACAGAAATATAACTTCAGTACCAGTAGTGCCTTTAGATGATGAGACAAGGAGTTGACATAGTGGCTAGTCTCTGCAGTGACTACTGTCTATATTTATGAGACAAGCATTGGCAAAAACAGCAGGTCTTGGCTCTAGATAGCCGAGTTTCTGGCTTTACCATTGACCTCTAGCAATAGCACATGTGTGCACATGTCAAAACTCATGCACGCACGGCTGGCAATTGTGAAATGGGTTTTTCCTAGGAGTCGTTCTAATAAAGCACGCTGATACACGTACAGAGGAATATATACTGTATTGTTGTCATGGAAACTATAACAAACAGAGATGTACAGTAAAATGAAGAAAGTTTGGAACACCTACAAGAAACAGCACACATTTCATAAATATGGATATAGGGACCTTAAAAACAGCTAACGGCCCTGCTAAGCTGTTGCACTACGCTGGCTGTCCTAATTGTAACTGTGAGCACTGTGACTCACTGTCACATGAGAGAGGAAGGATACAAATGAAATGAACACTGTGAGGATGGCTCTGGATATATATGAAGGAACGCTATTAAATCAAGAGTATCAACTGAGATAGACAACAAAGCCATCCAATCATGAGGCAGTCCTGATTAATAGCCTGCTCTATGTATTTATTGCATGTAGGACTCAATGAGTATGCCTCCAGACCTTAACATATGTCACATTTTGATACTTCTTACAGCTGGATAAAAATGTTTTTAGGTCTTGCTACATGTGTATTTAGCTGTCTCTCAATACCTCTTGCTACCATACCATACCACAAAACACAACCCACGCTCCACACCATACAGCAGTGCACACAACAAAACATGGATACTACATTCCAAAAGAGGTCTCAAATCATCTAGCTTTAGCCATTGTCTTGCTCAGGTGAGCTCCCTTCATCCAGTGGCACAATGGGCTGTCAGGTTCTTGTCCATCCCACGGCGCATCCCAGATGTTTTTGTAAAGAAAAGGTAGTTCTTGTTGGTATCTTACGCCGCACACATACTTGTGCGTACATACAGTTGCTTTAGTATGCATGAGCTGCAATGATTATGATAATAAATAATGCAAGAAGCAGAATGGTAAAGATGAGAGTCATGAACCTAATCTCTAACCTAATGAGAGCTAAGTGTGATAAATAATCTGCCAGTGCTGTGTCCATGAGAAGCGCTCCCAAACCCTTATTACTTTGGAATGAGGCCTCTAGGTCAGACTCCGTGGGGACACAAAGGCTGGGTCTGTCTCAAAGCGACGTGTAGCATAGATAGCGTTGATAGCATCTGGTCAGAATCCCTCTGATAACCTTGTCTGTGATGTATTTATACAGATCTTGTAGGCCCCCATGACACAGGTATGTTACCAAACAATAGATAAGGGGGCATGCTTGAGGCAACAATTATGTAAACAATTTCTTCCAAAAGTGCATCATGTTCCTGTTACACATAAGTGGGATAGGGACATGATGTGAATACATACGTATCTCACTTGACTTTGAAGATGATAGTGATGCCTCCACAGAGTGGCAATGATGACATAAAATCAAAACATTTCTTTAACTATAAACATGGCAGGAATTTTGAAAGAAATAATTAAATAAATAGGCTAAAACAGACCACACTAAGTAGGTAAAAAGTCACTGTGTGACGGAGCACAGGCCTGCAAGCCAGAAGGCTAAACTAAACTCCTGATTCTCATTAAAACAGAATAGGATCCACTACACAATGTTATTTTCCTTGTTTACTTTTCATATTAGATAATTACAAAAGTGCATTTTTATAGTGAGTTACCCTAGTTAGATGATTTTCCAAATTATTTTTGTCTCTTTTTTATTTTTGCCCACCTGTGTTAGTCTTCCCCCACACATGCAAGTCCAAATTCATATTAGGGATAAGAATAACCCACCTCAATTATTAATCAATATTTATTGAGTTTGTTGATTTACTGATGTCACCATCATCTGCTTTGATATCTGATTTTTGATGTGCATATTATAGTTCTGTTGAATTATTCTCTTGGAGTGTTTAAGAGTATTGATGTTTAGTAGGTTTAATCTCTTCAGACATTTTGGTCAGCCTATGATTTTCATGCATGTTTATATATTAGTTTTGTGCACAGTTTATGTTATTTTGGCTTTGTGTTTGTAATAAAGCTTTGAAACTTTATTCAGTTTGGACTCTAGCTTCCGTGGCAAAATTGGTCATAGTGTTTAACATTGCTTGTGTTTTCTCATGTTGTTGGTTTATGTTGAATGAATCTGATTACCACACTCCTCACTGAGCCCAAAAATCTAGTCAACCTTTAATGTAGGTGGGATGAGTTGTGGTGTCTAACCAGAGTGTGTGCGGTTTCTCAACCCTAGGCTGGAAGAAGACCTCTGTGCGTGATCCAGGACCACCTATATCCTCGCACCTCTACAGGCCTTTGTTTCTTCCTTATTTTTGTTCTTCCTTTGCTAAGTCATTGGTTTTTGGTGTGTCTGGAGAGGAGGGGCTCAGAAGGGGATCCTTGTGATGCTTGTAAGTTTCCTGCCTCGCGCCTCTTTATGATGCAGTACTCCACTGTTTTCTGTGATAACTCGGTTTGAGGATTTTGTGTAGGCTTAAAATAGCTGTAGGAGATCACAAATATGACTCAAGCAGTAATTTTCCAGAGTTGAGTGTGGGTGTTAGGGTGTGGCTCTTATCGGTGGTGAGGGACAAGTGAGTTTGCAGGGCTCTCTCAGAACCAAATTTGTCTTTCAACATCATCTAATGCATGACCAGCCCTGGTGAATCTGCTTTTTCTGTCACAATGGTGAGTGTTCTTTGGTTGTATTGGTGTCATTAATTACTGTCTCACTGTCCACCACATGGATTAGAGGAGGGGTTCTGCTGGTCCACTTCATACATCGGCCTAATGCAGTGAAATTAATGGTTTGCTTCTTTTCACACAGCATACAAACAACATTAAGCAGTAAGTCAGCTCACTTTTGGTTGTGTGTAGAGTGCACTGCCACAAAAAAAGTAGGCCCTTTTAGAGACCTGACTTATAAGTCAATGTGTGTGGTCTTGTGACCTTTGAGTCATGTCATTGCTTACAATTAGTTTGCTTTTCTGTCAGTCTTATTTATCTGCTTCTTCTTTAAAGACTTTCTTCCTTTTTGTGTTTGTTCCCCCCATGAATCATGGATTCTTTACCATCCTCTTGACTGGATGATTTGTATCCTTCCTTGCTTATATTTAGAAAACTCTTTTTTATTATTCATTGACAGTGCATGTGTTTTATGTTCTGTCTTGTGCGCCACTTCCACATACAAACCCCCATGCTTTCTGTTGCTTCCCTTGCGCACCATTCATCTTTTGCCTCTCCATCGTTTACCTCCACCATCCCTCACTGACCCAATTAGTTTTGCCTTTTTTAAATTTATACAACCCAATCTAACCTCATTTATTGCTCCAAAGCCCTCCCTCAATGTGTTGGTGCTTATGTTATCTTTCATCCCTGTATAAATCTTCTTTTAGGCATTGTTTTGTAACCATATTAATACTGGGGTTGCAGCTGAGCAGTATCGAAGGGATCAAAGAGCTGAGTGTACACTACATAACTGCATAAGGGCTTTGCAGGAAGAGGGATGAAAAAGATCTCTCTTGAGGAGTTCAAAATTCGCAGAGTACATCCCCAAGAATAATAATCGTGCTATGCAGTGCTTCTCGAGTGGAAATGTCTCTGCTTTACATGTGCACAGTGTCCCCAGTTGATGTTTAGTGTTTGCACCAGATAATGATAAATGCCACAATATATTATTCTGTGAACCCAGCAGATAATTTTGTGAAGTAATTTGAGGATAATAGGTCACTATTCAACACTGATAAGAAATGGATGCGTATCAAAATAGTGGTTGTCAGACACCAGACAGGATGTAGCATTTTTTCTGGTCATACATATCAGTATTGTCCGCGTCTGATAGATACAGGGAGTGAAGCAAGGCGCATGATGGTCACTGGTGCAGCCCCTTTTCTGGTGCTCAACAATAGTAATGTGGATACTCAAGGAGACAGAGCCAGGGGATTTCTGACATTCAGTCAATGTGAAATACGGTTCGTGGCCATCACACATGAGGTATATATCATCAACCATTTTCAAATGACGGTGAGAAGTAAATAAAATGCTGCTATATAAGTTGAATCGTAACAGATGCATGTCCTAAAGGCAAGTCAATCAGGTGTAAATTTATAAGGAGGAGTATACTCTTCATATTTCGAAAAAGACCAAGACATTATCCATTTTCTTGGTTTTTCCTCTTCAATGTTTAGCTGTCTTTGTGTAAAATGCTTGCAAACCTCTATCATTTACACAAGTATTCCTAACTGGCTGTACCAAAGACATGATCAAAGATTTGTGAAATGTACATCTAACCATCTATAATAGATTGGGATATTAGCAAAATATTCCTGGAGTCGTTTGGCAGCTTGAGATGGACTTTTCCTGTGAAGAACAGAATTGTATCAACTTTCAAAAGTCGGACCTGTGTTTAGAAAGGCATGTTGGGTAACAAACAGACTAAAAGACTGCCTGAGCTACTAGCAGTGGCTGAGATTAGTTCAAGCATTTGATCCATCACCTTATTGTTTGTTGTAGACGATACAGTAAGGGACATGTTCCTTCTGAAGAGCTTGGGACCTGTGTCCATACACACTGCTGACTCAACTTTTAGAAGGATAGCACACACACACTGTGCCAATGAATCACAAAGTGAGCAGACACAAGCACTCTTGGAGGTTAGATCAAGACTGAGGCCCTGCCTGACTGGTGCCTGATATCCTCACAGCTGATCCCTTTCAGTCACTTTGCACTGACAGCCATTACTTTTTCTACTTGCTGTCTGGTAGTAGTGGTCATATTACCAGTGGGTTTAATATTGGAGGAAAGAAGTCTTGTACCTAATGTTATCTCTTTTTCATTGGAAGGGTTTCTGGACCGGCAAGCCAGGTGGCACCAATAAGCTGTAGCTTGCTTTCCCCCCACTAAAGTAATGTTAACACTTCTGTAGCTGTGGTATAACTTTAATAGTTGTCCAGTGCTACATAGCAATTTGAAAAACACAATTGAATACACACACAGAATTATTCGTAGATTTGTTGTTAGAAACAGAGGCAAAGACATTATTAAAGGTATTAACCGGTTAATTTCCCAGAATCAACAAGAAGCAAGAACAAAGTAAAAGTTAATTGATACATCGTCTTCCAAATTTCACTGAAAACAAATAGGACACAAAGATGCATCTATCATACAACTCATCTTAAATTAAAATCAAACATGATTGTACATTCACAGAGAGACCGCCCAGGCGGGATATACAGGTCATAACCTCTGAACACACACTCTGATTTACAAGGCCCTAGCACCACAGGAGTTTTACTTTTAGTGACGTTCTGGTGACGCTATTCACTGCACCATATTTACAAGGAGGCGTTAGGCCCCTTTTTGTGTCTTAACACCTTCTTGTAAATAAGGGCCCCTCCGACGCAGTTTTCTGCAGCAGAAGGGCATGCAATAGGTGTTGCTGTGGGTGTTCTACCGCAACATCCATTGCTGTTGACACTGCCCCAGATTTACGAGATATCATAAATCTGTGGCAGCACCACAAACTTGTGCGTCCCCTGGGGTGGCGTTAGCATGGCGCAACAAGGAGGAATACTTTTGTTCCTCCTCGTTTTTGTTTTTTCGGTGTCTGCTGCATTTTGCAGTACACATAGAAAGAACAAAAGGCCATGAATGATTCCCTTCCTGCACATAAACAATCATTCAGAAATGGCTATTTGGTACTTCTATGCGTGTTGCATCTAGCAGCACACATAGAATTGCTAAATCACCATTATAGATTGTTTATGTTAAGGAAGGGACTCCTTCCTGCACATAAACAATTACATCCCTCAATGTAGACACCCTTGCACTATGGTGCAAGGATGTCTGCGTTGGCACTGACTGCTAAATTTATCACCGGGGCTTGGGGAAAGACAGGGTGTGCCATATTTTTGTAAATACAGTGCATCCTTGTGTTTCAAAACTGGTGCGGCTCTGCAAAACTTTTTGCAGCGCCACACCACACCACTTTTTTGTAAATCTGGGCCTCTGTTTCATTCATCAGAAAAGAGACAACTAAGATCCATTACAAGAACTAAGAGGAGCTCACGCTGGATTGTTGCCTTTTGTGCCTCATACGCAGTGAAGCAGCCAGTGCAAGGGAGAAGTTCGAAGAGGGCTTACTATTGCGTTTCCGCACTCTGTTAAGTTTGTGGACTGGTGCAGTCAGGGGCAGTGTGCCTTATGCACTAACCTCAGTGCAGGAGAGAGCTTGTACGCACATTTGTTATGGTCACTGGTGGCAGCGATCGAGCCTCTTTTGTAAAGCGGGTGCCCGAATCGTCCCTGTGACCCCTGCTTCCTCATTATTATACTATTAGAAATCTTTGTGATCACTTCGTTTTTGAGTATTTCTATGAGAACATCCCAGGTAATACTATATTTTGGTTCCTGGAATTAGAGTGATTTGTCATTTGTTTATGGTAGTAGGAATGGTTCTTGAAGATGTTCTCTATGAAGAATTTCAGGAATTCTTAGCGTTGTTCTTTTCAGTCATAAATATTTAAAATTGAGGATGGTCTGTGTTTTATTTTATCAGGTCAAATAGATGTTTGGTCAGTTTATTGCTTTGTTGAATTCTGCTTTAAAGAATGAGGTACTGCTTCCACAATTTTGTTTTTGCATTTTTTCTTCTGTAAGAACATTCGGGTATAAAGTAGATGTGTTTTGATGCAGGAGCCTTTCTATGACTTCAGTTATCTTTTGTGTTCACTTTAAATTTCACAATACCATGGTGCTGAGTTTTTGAGTTTGATTTTTTTTTTTTTCTTTTCCTCTGGGCCATTGTGTTCCTCACGGTATTGAAGTAGCCATAGTTGCAGAAGTTGAATCCTCAGTTGTATGGGGTAGACAGATTTTGTTTTCTTCAACTGCAAGTTAGTCAAAGAGGATAGCATCTCTCGGACATTCCTTAGCAGTAAGCCCCTCTTCTGTTCTTTAGTCTCTGCAGGTGTAGGATCAAGTCGTGCTAAGAGCTGAATATATGTATATAGCCTTTGAAATCTCTATGCTTTGTATAACTACTGATCTGAAATTATGCAGAAGACATTTTAGTGAGTACCCTACTGTCTTTTTAACTATGGATTGACTATTGACAATATTGATAAGATTGCTGTGGTTTTGTTCTTTTTTGGAGGTATATGTGACTTCACCTCTATTGCAGACAGGCAAAACAATGCTGAGCAAACCTGGCAGGTGTCAATGTTCTCAAATGTTCTTGTAGGAAGACAATAACTAGTTAATGCATCATAAGAAGATGGTATTCACAGGATCACTAGTGCATTGCACATTGTTTTTAGGGATGGTTGGGAGAAGTGGTCCATAGTCTTTTATGCCAAAACTTATAGAGGTTTAGGTAGACAACTTTTTGTCAATGTTCCTGACTAACTTACCTTTGTTTTCTTATGTCAGAGGACAGAGAGAACAATCCTTTGCTGATCAATTCTAAATTAGCATAAAGATCTTTTATATATGATGTGTGTGGTCCATCAATTGATAATTTAACATGGTGTGTGTCTTGTTGGTGATTTGTGCAGGTATGATCAGTGTCTGTGAGAACGGTGTGTGTGGAGACCAGAATCCTTAGGTACAGTTGGAGTTTCATATTTTTCCAGAATATTAACTTTAGCATTTAGTTGATGAGCTTTTAAGTCATTTTATGTAGCTCTGAAGAGAGCAGATTGTGAAATTGACTACCTCTCGTACACTCTACACTTGGCTTTATGGGTCACTGGCACAGCAGGACCACACCTCCCAGGAACACCGGCGAGAGTAGGCCACCCACGATGCTCTGCTGTGCCCAAAGGCGCATAAATTAAGACTTGCGGTTCCACTGCGTGAAACACTCAGCACTTGGCTTCAGGGGTCACGGGCCCAGCAGGACCACACCTCCTAGGCACACCCGCCGGAGGAGGACACCTGCGAATTTGGGTGTTAAGATATAGTATAAAATATGGGCAAACGTAAAGTTGGAATTCAGAAGGCAGTCACTGAAACAAGTTGCTCCATCATTGACTCCTTTTTAGTACGGGCAGCGGGGGTTATTTCTAAAGAAATAGACCTTGCTGAAATGCGTCCATCCCTAGGGGCAGCGGGATTGAATGAAGTACAAGTGGGTCTCTCAGTTCAACACATGTTGCAACTGATACTCATCACACCCTAGAGCTGGATGTAATGAGGAATGGTGATGAAATTTAGGACATACAACCACAGCTACTGTTACCCATATTCCAGTCACACACTCTAATGTTGTAAAAAGGAAGAAACAGGGCAGAACGGGGGCTGACGGTTATTTGGACCTTATTGTATCTGTCAACCCTGAACCCATATCTTAGAACAATTTAATATCTATTATTAATGATCTGCTTAAGCCACTTAAAGATAAATTGGATAAACTTATAAACTTGAAGGAGAGGTGGTGAAAATAACTGCTTTGTGCCAGAAGCTCTCTTTGCCCATGATGGTCCCTAAATCTCGAACTACTGTTTCACATAATGATGCACAAAACGAGCTAGGCCCTGTAGTTATTTTTCAGAATATAGACCCTGTATCTGAATGTTATGAGATGCCCAGTCCTAGGCTGAGGGATCTCGCTAAAGGGCAGTCAATGAAGACCAGTGGTGTAGGTCAATCTAGTGGGTGTCATACAACCACCATAGGCAGCATGGCTTGATACCGAATGGTTCAAGATCTAATATAACCCCAAAGGTGACCGCCACATCTCAGCCATGTTATGATCAGAATGTTGCGTCTGTCCCTTTGCTCCAGAGGAAAGAACTTCCTATTATTAATTTACAACCAGAGTGTTGCCCTTATGTAATTATTATGGTTAATGTCACTCCTCTGTGGCCTGGCCAGAGCTAATCCCAGGGGGATCTAAAGAACAAAGTTATACACTGGCTGGTCCAAAATAATTTATTTGCACTCAACAAAGTTCACCAGATTATCCTAACCCGAACAGTTGGCTGGGTTGGGCCTCTGGTGAAATATTCTGGGGGTGACTGTATAATTATTAATTTACGGAGTCCTAGACATGTGACAGACATTTTATTAAGGGCTACTTTACGCTCATTATTTGGTAATACTCCACTATTGCTCCCATTGGGCATTCTACAGACACTTGCAATCTGTACTATCAGGGTATCCCTCGATACACCCTCGTCCCGAGCCACCCAATAATTCACACAATATTTTACCAGTGCCTTTAAGTAATAGATATCAGGCCTTGGGCTCACTCTCAGATAATGATTGACAAATTTACAGGGGCTGCTCCCCAGGGCGGCAAAATATTTGTGGGCCTTTTCTGCCCCCGGCCTATTATAATTAGGCCGATCTGCCCTTGGGTGGAGAAATCCCTAGACACCAGGAATAGATATTTTTTTTTTGTTTATGTTATTTTTTTATGTATGGGGAGTGACCCCTTAGGCAAGGGTCGCTCCTCTGGGGGGAAAATTGTATTTAGGCCATTTCTGCCCCTCTTGGGGGCAGATCGGCCTATTTTTATTAGGCCAATCTGCCCCCAAGAGGGGCAGAAACCACTAGACACCATGGATTTTTATTTTTTCGTGTCAATTTCACGCAAGGGGAGCAACCCCTTAAGCAAGGGTCGCTCCCCTGGGGGGAGGGGCACATTTATTTTAGGCCATTTCTGCTCCCCTTGGGGGCAGATCGGCCTACTTCTACTAGGCTGATCTGCCCCCGGGGGGCCAGAAACAACTTAGGCACCAGGGATTTTCATGTGTGTGTTTTGTTTGGGGGGCAGGCCCTTGGGCAAGGATCGCTCCCCATGGGGGCACCTTACTGTTGGCCATATCTGCCCCCCAATGCATCTTAAATACATCTGACTACATGGCAGAAGCTTATAGACAATTGAACAATCAAGCTGATTACAAGAAATTGATAAAAAATCCTATTAAGAGCATGATTTCCCACCTATACTCAAAATTAGACAACTAGCACCAACAATTGTTACTTGATCGTGAGGAATATATCTACCTGAGAAAAGAGAATCCAACTTTACCCACAATTTACTTCCTGCCCAAAATCCATAAATCACTCATATCACCACCGGGGAGACCGATAGTATCAGCGCGTGATTCATTGTTTGAAAGAGTTTCGAACTATGTGGATGTCTACCAAGCCCCTATTGTGAAGACTCATATATTAAGGACTCTGGAGATCTTTTAAAGATTTTATTAGATTTGGATTAGCACCAAGACTATTTACTTGTTACAATAGATGTAGTTTCTCTCTACACATCTATCAATCATAATATTGGTTTAAATGCCTGTGAATACAACACAAACAACGGAACATATCAGAGTTAGAACACTCACAAATGTTACTAGACATGATTGATATGTGCTTAAAAAACAATATCTTCATATTTAATCATGAGTTTTATCATCAATTATGTGGCACAGCCATGGGCATTTCATTTTCTCCAAATTACGCTAACCTAGTAATGGGTTGGTGGGAAAGAGAAATAGCATGGGGAAAAAATAATGAGGAATTTGCAGAGAAGGCGTTACTTTGGGTTCGCTTTATTGATGATCTTTTTGCAATCTGGAATGGATCAAAGGATGAATTCATGCTATATTTTACTGTTTTAAATGATAATGAGGTGGGTCTTAAATTTACTTGTGAAACTAGCAAAACATCAATAATTTTTTTTTAGACATCACCATCTATATTAAAAATAACAAAATCGAAACAACAGTGTTTCGGAAAGAAACTGCATGTAACAGTATATTGCATGGGAAAAGTTTTCATCCTAGATCTTTGATTAACAGCATTCCTTTGGGTGAATTTATTAGAATGAGGAGAAATTGCTCTACTGAAAAATATCTGTTACTCAAATGTAATGAAACATATGAAAGTTTTAGTATCCGAGGATACAATGAGAAGATCCTCAAGAGTAATTTAAAGGCAATTAAGTCTAGAAAACGAGAGGAACTTCTGTTCAATAAAAGAGAAAGAAATTCTAAGGAAGTAGTGAGAATGATTATGAGGTACACTAAAGAGAGCACACTTATAAAGAATATTTTGTGTAAACGTTGGAAGATAATTAGTAGGGACTCGGATTTGGGACCCTTAGTTGGCCCCAAACCTCTGTCTTCATACAAAAAGGCACCCAGTATCAAAGATATGGTAGTAAAAAGTCATTTTGTCTTAGAAAAAGATTGTAACTGGCTGGAAGTGGAACAAAAGGGATTCTTTAAGTGTAATAGTTGTAAGGCATGCAAAATAGGGCCATCATTGAGAAAGGTCAGATTCCCAAATGGATAGGAGTTGGCGATCAAACACAAAATTACATATAACACCAAATTTGTAATTTACACATCATAGAATGTCATTGTGGCCTTAAATATATTGGCAGCACAATTTGCATGTTGAAGAAAAGAATCCTGGAACATAGCAGAGCGATTACTCATAAGGATAATACATATGCAACAGCCAGACACTTACAGATACACACACAAAATGACTGGAGAACTTTAAGATACTATGGTTTTGATCATATTCCAGAACACGAGAGGGGAGGTGATCGAGTTAGAAAGTTAAGGCAACTTGAATCGAGATATATAATTCAGATGAAAACTAAGGCTCCTTTTGGGATGAATAATGATGAGGAACTTTATGTCTGTATGTATATGTATATATGTATGTATGTATATGTATATATAATATATATATATATATATATATATATATATATATATATATATATATATATATATATATCTAATATATATACATATATATTTCTCCTGTGTATTGAAGCCCAACTGGCACCTTTCACTCCCTGCTTTGGTGCGCGTCTCCTCGGCAGAGCACATGCTGTTCCATATTTCCATTTGGCTTCTCCCCATCAACAGAAGGCACTGGGACGCGCTCACTGTGGTGTGCTGTTGTGTGAATTTTCTGAATAATTACTGTGGCAAAAAGACACAACCCAACGCATTTTGGTCTCAACTCTGATCACCGAATGCTTTTGTGAATGTGCTACCATTTTTTAAATACAAATAGTCTTTTTTCAGTTTTTAATGATTCAGTGTATTTCCCCGTTGACTTATCTTCATCCCTCTGTGAAATTTCTCTGATTGCCCACCATAATTTGCTTTCCATCGATTAATTGTCAAAGGATATGCAGAAAATTGATTTAATGTTCCAGGCAAAGATGCCCTCAGTGCAACACATTTTCTAAAGTTCACAATCCAATCCATTATTATGTGTGTTCCTGATATGCTTTCTGGACTTTGAAGTCCATTCTTTTGTAAAAAGAAAAAACATAGAAATTCACCTGTTTTGGAGTTATTTCAAGTAACTATATCTTGTGCCCTAAGGTAACTATAACTTGAGCCTAACCTAATTGTTTGGCAGCTCTGTCTCACTTCATTCAAGCAAAGTGTTTGCTCTAACTGTAGCTCCCACCAAGTCACAGCAAAGAGCTATGCACCAGGGGTGGGCCTCCTGGGAAAAAGCAGGAGTCAGCCCTGGGGGGTGGCTGTCCCCAGGGCCATCTGTGGCTCCTCAGGGGTGTCGAGAGGCCCCCTTTAAATTCTGCATTTAGACCCAGGGAGGTTGTGGTCCCCGAAACAAGCCCTCCTTCTTTTTTTCCATATTTTCTTTAGAGAGGTGATGGCCCCTGAGGCTGTGGGTGGGACGAGCGGCGCCCCACTTTGATTGGTGTTAGAAATGAGGTCTTTGGTTGGCAGTCAGGTTACCCCCTGTCCAAGCAAGGACCCTCACTCTAGTCAGGGTAGGTCACACACAAGACAAATTACCCTGTGCCCACCCTCTGTAACTTGGCACTGAGCAGTCAGCCTTAACTTAGAAGGCAATGTGTAAAGTATTTGTGCAATTAATCATACAATAACATAGTGGAGCACTACAAGAAGACACCACTCAGGTTTAGAAAAATATGAGATATTTATCTGATAAAAAGCAGGTCAAAACAATCAAAATTTGATAAGTATATGTCCAAATATCACTCTTAAAATGATAAATTGAGTCTTTAGTTCTTAAAAAGTAAGAAATGTCTCTTGCAAGCACAAAGTACCTGGTGTGCATCTAAATTATCCACACGGGACCACAGAGGGGGAGATGCGTGAAAACGAGTAGGTGTGCGTCACTTTCTACGGGCGCACATAGACAATGCATCAATGCCTTTCCACAGAGCAAGGTCTTTGCATCGATTTCCGGCAGGCAGGCTTGCATCTTCTTTGGGTTGTGGGGTATTTGGACGCCCCAGGGATGATGTGGAGAAATCCTGGGTGTGCAGGATGAAGTCACAGGAGCTGCATCGATCCAGTAGGTGATGCAGGGAAATTTCTGTCGCACTGCAGATGCTGCGTCAATTCCTCTCGCAGGAAATCGTGCTGCATCGTTCCGGCTCAACAATGCATCGATCCGGTGGCCCGTGCATCGATCTCTACTCGGGGTGGCGGGCTGCGTCCTTCTGGTTCAGCAATGCAGTGATTTTCTCACCGCAGGGCAGGCTTAGCATTGATTCTGACAGGCTGTGCGTCTATTTTCACCAAACGGAGTTCTTTGCAGAGATGAAGTCTCCTTGACCCTGAGACTTCAGGTAACAGGAGACAAGATCAATCCAGGCCCTTAGAAAGAATTTGTCAGCAGAGCCAGAGGGCAGCAAGGCAGCAGGGCAACAGCAAGGAAGCAGTTCTTTACAGGAAAGCAGTCAGGTGAGTCCTTTGGGCAGCCAGGCAGCTTCTCTTAGCAGGTTTCAGGTTCTGGTTCAGAGTTTCTTTCCCAGGAGGTATCTTGTCAAGAAGTGTCTGAGTTGGTAGGGTCAGGGATCCAGTAAATACCCAAATGTGCCTTTGAAGTGGGGGAGACTTAAAAGAGTGGCTCAGAAGTGCACAAGGTTCCCTTTCAGTTCCATCCTGTCTGCCGGGGTCCCAGTAGGAGATTTGGCAGTCCATTGTGTGTGGGCAGGCCACTCTTCTTTGACATGTAAGTGTCAGGCCCTCCACCCTCCCAGCCCAGGAAGACCAATTCAGTATGCAGATGTGTGCAGGTGTGACTGAGCATCCTGTGTTTGGGGTTGTCTGAGTAAAATGCACAAGGGAGCTGTCAACTTAACCCAGCCAGACGTGGATTGTAAGGCATAGAAGGATTTAAGTGCATAGAAATTCTCACTTTCTAAAAGTGGCATTTCTAAAACAGTAATATTAATTCCAACTTCACCAGTCAGCAGGATTTTTTATTACCATTCTGGCATACTAAATATGTCCTTGTTACTACTTTCAGATCAGAATCTACCACTCAAACAGTATATGAGGGTAGCACTAATACTAGCCTAGGAAAGGAGCAGGCCTCACAGCAGTGCAAGATGAATTTTAGGAGTTTTACACTACCAGGATATATAAACTACACAGGCACATGTCCTGCCTTTTACCTACACAGCACCCTGCCCTATGGGTTGCCTAGGGCCTACCTTAGGGGTGCCTTATATCTAGAAAAAGGGGAGTTTAAGGCTTGGCAAGTACCTTTAAATGCGAAGTCAAAGTGGCAGTGAAACTGCACACACAGGCCTTCCAATGGCAAGCCTGAGGTATGATTAAGGGGCTACTTATATGGGTGGCACAATCAGTGCAGCATGCCCACTAGTAACATTTAATCTACAGGCATTGGGTACATGTAGTGCACTTTACTGGGGACTTAAAAGTAAATTAAATAAGCCAATTGGGTATGAGCTAATGTCACCATGTTTTAAGGGAGAGAGCATATGTACTTTAGCACTGGTTAGCAGTGGTAAAGTGCACAGAGTCCTCAAATCAGCAAAAACAGTGTCAAAAAGTGGAGGGAAGCAGGCAAAACGTTAGGGGTGACCACCCTAAGGCTGTCAGGTCTAACAATAGGAATATGTGCCCTGGGGAGGTGGTGGTCCCCAGGCCTACACATGGGCCACGTGGCCCCTCCACATTTAACTTGATTAGAGCAAGGGGAGGTGGCAGTCTCCGGGGCTGTGAGGGGCTAGGTGGCCCCCCTCATTTGATGTGAATATGTTCCCACACCCCCCACTTTTTCAAAAACCTTAGCCTCGAGGAGGTGGCGTTCCCCCCGCATTCAAAATATAAATGTGTCCGGGACCTGGCCCACCATGGGGCTCCATTTAAACAAGCGCTGGAACATGTGCTTATTTTTATTTAAACTTTTTTTAGAGAGTACCACCAAAAATTTAAAAAAATGCTTTTTAGCTCTAGGGGGGTCCATCTGGGACCCCAGTACCAGAGCTAAGGGGACAGGGTGTCCCTAAACTGGCCCCATTTATTTTTTTTGTACAGTTTTTTTTGGGACTCCCCTGTTGCCGAGTTCCAACGTGGCTGCCAACACTTCTTTGTTGAAGTGTTGGCAGCCAAATCAGATCTCAGCACGAGATCGGTAGGAGCTGCAAATCCTTCCCACCCATATATATATATATAAAAATGTATGTTTTCTTTAATTTCTCTAAAACTACTGAACTGATTTACACACAAAAACAAAATGGGCACTTTCTGTACCAAAAGCTATCTTGGTGCCAAATTTGGTGTAAGTCCGCCGAGTGGTTTGGGAGCTATCATAGTTCAAATTCCCTATAAAAAAATTAAGGAGGAAAACGTCTTTTGGTACCCTCCCTTTTCTCAACCCCTGCTTGATGGAGCACCCTGAAACATTCCAGACAGACGCTGAAGAGAGCATCATATTTTCTTGATAAGGTTTGTGAAGATTCATTGAACGGTGCCAAAGTTATTAGCAAACAGAAAATGCTTTTTCTATAGAAACTAGGTCCTAACTATAACCACCTGGTAATGACTGCCACTAATATATATATATATATATAAATATATATGTAGATAGATAGATAGATAGATAGATAGATAGATAGATAGATAGATAGATAGATAGATAGATAGATAGATAGATAGAGAGATAGAGAGATAGATATCCGTGCACGGCCGAAGATGGTCATGGGCTCTCTGGGTGTCAGAATAGGTGTGAGAGTGCATACATAAGTGTTTTAGTGGGTGCGTCAGTGGGTGCATGAGTGTGTGAGTGGGTGTATGAGGGTCTGACTGGGGTGGTGAGTGGGTGCACAACGGTCTAAGTGGGGCTGTGAGTGGGCACGTAAGTGTCTGAGTTGGTGTGTGAGTGGGAGATAGAGACTGAAAGAGAGAGAAAGAGAGTGAGAGGGGAAGAGATAGAATTTTTTTTAGGCTTTGATGTGTGATATACTTAGAATGAGATATTTCTTTACAATTTAAAAAGAAAAACGTTTTTGTTATCTTAAAAAAAGTAAAATCACCTTTCATCTAACCCTAAACCATTTGTACTTAAAAAAAAAAAGAGAGAAACAAGTGTTAACGCGTCCCTTTATGTCAATTTTATACACATTAGGACTCGTTTTAGGCCGATGAATCTTTTGACCCAGTGGTGAGACACCGTAGAATGAGATAACTGATCAATATGTCAAGCAATATGTCAATGACGTTATCAACATATATCACCACAATATACTTTACTTTGGATGAAGACATTTATTGAACTATTGGCGCAACCATCACCTTTCAGCCATGAATAACCACACCTTATTGAAGTTTTGTGAATTTTATTCCCTATTGATTACAATCTAATAATAAAAGTGTCAATCTCAAAATCAAGAAGCATATTAGCAAAGCCAGAACATGACAGCTATAATAAGACTTCAATAATGCAAAGATCACAAACATAAGGGCGCCAACATAAGATTTGCATAGATCAGAGTGAACAGAATATCATATACATCTCAGTTCAGCATAGCACAATGTCAGTCACGTCTATTTCGTCAGTCATAGTGATTGCCTAGTCTAACCACTAATTAGCATCAGCATGTTGGACTTCATGTAAAATAATTTGAAGCACAACTTTGGAAAACATCTGACTAAGGTCTCTATTCAAAAATACAGCAGTTGGTACCTAGAAAGGAAAAGCAAACAGACTAATTACATTAGTATTGTCATAATTACCCTCCTCGGAATAAGTCAGCATACAGGATCAGTCTTCGTCTTCAGGACATCAGTCAGATCGCCAACAGTTTATTTCATCTAAAGGACAGGGGACACTTCCCTCATAAGGAGGAAAAGTGTAAAGGGCAGTCTATGGATGAATATGGTTTTGTCTAAGTCTCAAATCACCAAACAGAGTGACAGAGTTTCTGGATGCAATCAATATCATTCCCTACCTAATTCTCTCGACTGTTCTGTGTCATGGGTTTTCATCCCTTTTTCACAATACATTCCCCCAAAATTCTATTGGATAATCGCTATCCCCCACTATCTGTAGCCTATCAAATTATACATTAGGTAATCCAAATTGTCACCCCACGATAATTTATAACGTTTTGATTGGTCTTCATAATTGACGTCTTTGTAGGTGGCACATCCGGGGGTTTCTTCATTCTTTGGCACGTTCTTCAGGTCAAAAGTTCCCTTTTCCATGGTAAACTGTCCTTGAATGTTTCTAATATTGTTGCAAAACATATAAAACTTATACTAAAGCAGCTAACATGCGGATGAGAAAAACTAGCATTGTTACATAAAACGAAGAAGAGAACAAATGCTGGGTCATGGCCCTTTGCTAGTCAGCACACTGGAAAAACTGAAAAATATGCTTTAAAAGGAGAGCTACACAGCTAAAACTTCAGCTCACGCTAACTTAAGGCTTATGGGTTTTAATACAAATGCAATATTCGTAAGCGTTAATATATTAAATTAATCATGGTGCAAGCAATTATTTCTTACAGTCGACATTAGTTTATGTGCACAATAGTAACTTCACACTTATAATCATGTTAGGAATACATTTAAGCCATTAATACTTTATGATCGTTTTGTATGCAGCATTGTTAGATATTTATATAAGCATTTCACATCTAATATATGTAATATTTAAACTACGCTCTCTCAGTCCCTCCTCTGATGACGCTCGTCATCACACAAATCTTTCTTTTGACTTTTCACTTTTAATTTTTCACCTTGCGCATGATACGCATTTCAACATCCTGCCCTTTATGTGAGCTCTCCCAAATTTCATTAAACATTTTCTCTCTTTCACTTTCTTCATTTCTCCTGGTTCTTTTAGTCCAATTTCTCTTTATTTTGCCATTAGTTTTCCATGCCCCCCATAATCCTAATAAACAGACCAGAACAATTAATAGACCCATCAATATTTTTGCAAGTACCCCATTCCAAATGTTGGTAAACCAGCTTCCCACTCTGGCAATTCCCTTTCCAAATTTCTCCCAAACACCAAGTTCCTTCAAATCCTTCGAATCTATACTATCTCTAGTAAGGTTAGTGAGCATACTTCTAATCTTTTTACTGTTATCAGGTATAAATGAACAACAATGACGCTCATTGAGCATCTTGCAGACCCCTCTACTCTTAGCTAAAAGAATGTCTAAAGCAAGCCGATTTTGAAGAGTCATAGCCCTTTCTGCGGCAAGTTCAGTATCCATCAGGAGTATAGCCCCTGTAAAATTTGTCAGCATGTTATCCACTATAGTAGACAACTTTTGAATCTTCATAGAATTCAAGATAACCCCTACTGATGGTATTATAGCTCCAAATATATCACCAATGACAGCCGCCACTGATTCTCGTTTCTGTCTGGGATGTTGTAATTCAGACGTCTTAGGTATTTGTTTTAAGTCATCAATTTGGTAAATCTTTGGGAATACTATCCCCAAATAACATGTCCCATACCATCCCTTAAAGAGACGGTAATAAGCATTTAGCCCACAAATGTAATAGAATCCAGGAATTGCTGGATCTTGTCCATCTAGCATAAAGGTCCATTTACTCTGAAACACAAACACATGCCTGCATTCACTTGTTCCCACAAACAAATTATCCTGTTCAGACTTTGGCCTATATATTCAAAGCCTACCTACATGTAATGCATCTACAGCTAATTTGCCTTGTGTCTTAATTGCAGTGTAAGCATAATCATTTGTGTATGTGCGTTTCTCTAATCCTTTTTCTAATCTTTCTTTTAATGCTTTGCGTCTATCATCTGTGTGATCTAAGAAGCTTTTCTCTACAGGCGATAATAAGAAAGTCAAATTATTGCGGTGTGCAAATGTAAGCGTCGGCTCAAAGAATCCCCTATCATGTTCCTTAGCTAACTTGTTTAAAAATTCAATCACAGGCACAAAAGAAAACACAACATCCAAATTTGAATAAAAATATTGCACATGCTCTTGATTATAGAATCTTGTTAATAGTAAGCTACAACTAATCCCATAGGTTAAAGGGAGGCTATGATAAGTAACTCCCTCCTGCACAGATGAAGGAATTTTAGTACATACATAACAATCTTTTGCATCCATAGTTTCCACATACTCGTTTAGTAAGCGATAAAAGACATTAGTAGAAAGTTCCCCTTTTGCATTAGTTCCCTCATGCATGTGTCTTGCGTCTTGTTCAAATCTCTCCCACGGTGTTAGTGTAGTAGTTTCAGGTTTTGAAGTAGCGTTACTAGTTTCTTTCTCTATCCAGGGCATACCTACAATCACTCCCACAATTATTACTGCACACACAACACCTATTATAAGACCTAACCAACCACACACCTTACTTCCCTTGCTACTATTTCTATTGTAAGCCATGTTTATATAGAATCAGAATAGCAGATCAACAATCAACTTGAGGATAAAACTTTTTTTTTGCGTATATTACAGTGTCCTCACTCACTCCAAGACCTCTTTTGTCAAATCAGGTTAGCAGCTTGTCGTGATCAGGTTTAAAGTCAATCCAGTTTTAGTGTCACTACCGGTAGTTTATAATGTCTCTTTTTAACCAAGCTCGCGTCTTCACTCATTCAGGTACCATAGTATTGGCCTGGTACTTCTCAATCAAAGCAGAATGCTAGAAATTCTTGTTGCCATTCAGAAGTTGTAGCATATGCCCATTCAGGACCCGAATATCTTCTGTTTGCGATTCTTTTTCTCTTTAACCTTCGCTCACCCTGTTATTCTCCTTCACTCAGATCATCCACTCTAGATGTATTGTTCTCTTCAGTTATTGTGTCATTTGATACATCTCTTATCTTGAAGAGTGGCTTATCTGGCCAATTGTCGCCTCTATGGGTCTTTTCTGGATGTGTCCTTTCAGGGCGATGGACAGTACCCTCCTCTTGTAATATGGTGTTTTCTCTTGATGGACCTGCAACTGGTTCAGGAGGTTCCGGTTCGCTCCGATTCCTCTCTACAATTTCTCCTTCTTCTTCTTCTTCTGGTTCTGTGCCAGGTTCGAACTCTAGCCCGTATCCGTCTGCTTCTGGGAGAACCTCTCCTTGACTTAGTTCTCCTGTCACTTCCTCTGAGATAGGCACTCTGTCACCTTTCTCAAACTCATTAACTGTTTGAAGGACAAGGCTGTTCTCAGTGGGCTCTCCGGTAGTCTCAGTTTCTTCTTGACTGTTCTCTGGCCCTGAGACTTCTCTTTCTAGAGTTGTTGTGCCGAAACTTCAAGTTCATCTTCAACGGGACACGTTACCCTTTTCGTATGACTGGCATGTATCCAGTTGGGAACCCCGGCACACTTCACGGCACTAGTAGTTGTCAATATTACTTGATACAGCCCTTTCCAACGTGGTTCTAGACAAGATTTTCGCACATGCTTCTTGACAACCACCCAGTCACCGGCTTGAAGAGAGTGGCCTGGATCTCCGATCGGTGGCAAAGTGTTAGCTTCCACCTGGTCAGAGAAAGAGCGAATCACATCAGCCAAACCTTTGCAGTAATCCAACACCATATCATCTGTAATATTCACTAGTGCATTCTCAGGTGCTGCTGGTAATCTCATAGCTCTGCCCATGAGGATTTCATGGGGGGATAGTCCCGTTTTCTTGTCTGGGGTATTTCTCATTGACATCAGCACTAGAGGCAAGGCATCTGGCCACTTCATATTAGTTGCTGCACACATTTTTGTCATTCTCGATTTCAAAGTACCATTCATTTGCTCTACTAGTCCTGATGCTTCGGGCGATACCTACAATGCAGCTTTTGTTCAATGTTAAGTGCAGCACACAGGAGTTTAATCACCTCATTGTCGAAGTGTCTACCCCTATCCAATTCTATAGAAACCGGAAACCCGAATCTTGGTATTAGTTCCCTGAGTAGTAGTTTGGCTACTGTAAGGCTGTCATTTCTACGTGTGGGATATGCCTCAATCCAATGACTGAAAACACACACAATCACCAACACATACTTCAGTCCTCCACAAACAGGCATTTCAATGAAATCCATTTGCATTTTGTTAAATGGACCTCCAGCTCTTCCAATATGGCTCAAAGTTACCACAGTTCCCTTTCCTGCATTCATTTGTTGACAGATAATACATCTGTGACAAGTAATTTCTGCGGCATGTCTGAATTTTGGGTTAAACCAATCAATTTTAAATGACCTGTTCATGGCGTCTCTTCCCAGATGTGCCTGCCCATGATAAAGTCTGGCAAACTGGGATAGAAGGCTGTTTGGCAAAACTAATTTTCCTTCCTCTGAAACCCATAAATCATCAGCTCTCTGTACACATTGCATTCTTTGCCAAGAGCGTTTTTCTTCCTTACTTGCTCAACTTTGTAATGTTTTTAGTTCATCCAATATGTCAACTACCCGCAATGCTAGGTTTAAACATGTGTCATTCTCAGTTTGTGGTAACAATTCCCATTGCTCCTTGAACGATATACAGTTCAATGCGCAGAATCTTGCGACTTGATCTGCATAGCCGTTTCCCATGAACACAAAGTCTTGTGATCTAATGTGAGCACTGCATTTCACCACGGCAATTTCAAGAGGTAACTGAATCGCACGCAACAAATCCTTTATTTGTTCACCATTTTTCACAGAGAACCAGATGAGGTCATAAAACCCCTCTGTGACCAAAGTTGGCCAAAATCATGTACTATTCCGAATCCATATCTGCTGTCGGTATAGACAGTGACTTTCAAATTTACAGCTGCGTGGCATGCCTTAGTAAGGGCGATCAGTTCTGCCACTTGTGCGGAAAACACTCTCTCGAGCCAGGAGGCTTCGACGATGCCAGTTATAGTACATACCGCATAACCAGCTCTCAGTGTTCCGGCAGAGTCTCTAAGACAGGACCCATCAACAAACATGATGCAATCATTTTCTTTCAATTAAGTGTCCTGAATATCTGGACGAGGTTTGGTGCACAGTTCAGTCACCTCAAGACAATCATGTTCAAATTCTTCCCCGTCTTTGATTTCAGTATTTTCATTTGGAAGTAAAGTTTCAATACAGTTCACCTTCTAAGCGTGACATTCGGTGACCCCAGTATGATCGTCTCATATCTTGTAAGACGTGCATTTGTCATGTGCTGAGTCTTAGTTCGAGTTAACAGAATTTCAACTGAATGTGGAACCATTACTGTTAGAGGGTATCCCATTACTATGCCTTCACATTGTAAAAGGCTCTGACCAACTGCTGCAACTGCCCGCAAACAACCCGGTAAGGCTGCTGCGACAGGGTCCGAGGTAGCTGAAAAATATGCTACAGGGCGATTTGCATCTCCGTGGACCTGTGTTAAGACAGACAAAGAACAAGCATCACGTTCATGACAAAACAACAGAAATGGTTTCTCGTAGTCTGGCATCCCTAGTGCTGGTGCCCTGCACATGCATTCTCTCAATTCCATAAATGATTCGAGCTCTTCTTTTGACAAGGTTATAGTAGATGGCTCATCCTTAATTTCCTTTCCTGTCAGTTTTATTAATGGCTTTGAAATGATTGAGAAGTTGGGTATCCACTGGCGACAGTAGCCCACCATTCCTAAAAACATCCGGACATCTCTTTTTGTTGTTGGAGGGTTCATTTGCAAGACAGCTGTTATTCTTTCTTTTGATATTCTCCTGGAACCTTTCTCAATCAAATGTCCCAAATATTTCACCTCCTTCTGACAGTATTGTAGTTTTCTGGATGACACCCTATGTCCATTTTTTCCCAGATGATTCAGTAATGCAATGGTATCATACTTGCAACTGTCCCTTGTTTTGGACGCGATTAGCAAATCATCAATGTACTGCACAAGAGTTGAATTAAAAGGCAGCACCAGTGGCTCCAAGTCCTTCTTCAATATTTGATTGAAGATGGATGGTGACTCAGAAAACCCTTGAGGAATTCTGCACCAACTGTACACCTTATCCAGGAATTTGAAACTGAACAAAAATTGACTATCCTCATGTACAGGTATTGAAAAGAAAGCTTGTGACAGGTCTACTACGGTAAACCATTCAGCATCACAGGGGACCTGAAACATGATTACTGCTGGGTTGGGCACCACAGGGCAGCACTTTATCACAATTTCATTTATTTTTCTCAGATCCTGCACAATTCGAACTTTTCCACAAGGCTTCTTTAACCCCATTATGGGAGAGTTAAATGGACTACTCAAAACCTCTTTCAGAACTCCCTTTCTGAGAAAGTCTGCAATTATTTGTGACACTTCGATAAGAACATCTTGGGTCATGTAGTATTGTGGCACTTGTGGGAACTCTGCATTTGGCTTTATCTGAACTTTAACTGGTTCTACTCCTTTTATAAATCCTACTTCTTTCCCAGTTAAGTCCCACACCTTTTCTGTTACTGTTCCTTGTAGTTCGACAGGTAAGTCGATCAAGGTATGCATTGGGAATAAAGTAATCAGAGGATAATCCTCATTTGTTTCTGCTTCTTCCTGTAAAAGCTGACTTTCATCTCCTTCATCGTCCCTATTTGTCTGTACCTCAATTCCATCATTGGAACAGGTAATTGAGCATTTTGTCTTGCACAGTAAGTCTCTTCCCAATAGAGACCGGACTTTAATCACATACTACAAACCTATGTAGTCCCTGGAAGTTGCCGATCTCAACCTGTACTGGATCTGTAATCGGGGTGGTCAGATACTGATTTGCTACTCCAACCACTCGTATGGTACGCCCTGATAGTGGCATTTTCGGAACTTCCGCACTTCTGACTGTAGAGAGTGTGGCTCCTGTGTCAACCAAAAATGAAACCTCATAACCCATCACCTTTCCCTTGACATATGGGCCTCTCTGATCTACCTCTAAGGATGCTGCAAGCCTGCACTCCTCACTATCTGAGCTGTCATCTGACCAATATTCACTCATGCCATTTTCACCTCGTAATGGGAACTGTTGTACAGAATTGTTTTGATTCGTTACCTGACCTGTGACCTGCTGAGGAAGCATCACCTGTTGCTGTCCCATCGGAGCCATTGGTAATTGCATTTGCTGTCTAGGCACCATAGGAATCTGCTGATGCTCTGGTTGCATTTGTATTGACTGAAAACGCGGCATTTGCATCTGTTGCACGGGCTGTACCCCTTGCATTTGTACCAAGTTGTTCTGAAAATTTGGGTTCTGATGTCTTATTTTTGGGCCTCGTGAATTTTGTAATGGACCAACATAAGTGTTCTGCTGAACTGCATCATCCTGCATCATATTCGGGCACTCCCGTTTCCAGCGCCCCACGCCCCCGCACGCGTGACATGGTGACATCTTCTTTACCCCTTGCGTGTCATTTTGAATTACAACAGTATTCATGTCTGAACTACGGTTCATAAACCCTCGACCTCGACCCCTCGGTTGGGTCTGAAACACATCATTCATTTGCGGTTGTTGCTGTATCATCTGTTGAACTCCATTTCCCTGTATTCCTGCCTGTGCAGCCCTTATCTGCATCACCATCACCTTTTCCTTCAACTTTTTCTGCTTTAACTCAATCTCATCATTACAGTACTTTGCATACTGCAACACCTCATCAATCGGTTTAGCTTGCCAACAAATCAATTGATTCTTAATCATTTGGCTAACTTCTGGTATCAGTCCTTCGACGAATCTGAACACAAGGTGGTTCATGTTCTTTGGTTCAATAGTCTCAGTACCACTGTAGTGCTTAAACGCTTTTAACAATCTCTTGTAATAAGCATGTATTGACTCTTTAACCTCTTGAGAGGTCCGGTCGGTTTTCTGCCAATCAGTCACTTTTGGCGAAACCTTTTGTTTCAAAAACTCAATCACTTTATGATAATACTTCATCACCTCTTCAGAAGGTGCTCCAGTCACCTTATCCCTTGCTGGTTCTTTTGTCGGCCAATCAATGCCTCTCTTGCACTCAAGCCACAAATCAGGCGGAACAATGATCTCAAACAAGGTGTTCAAGTCTTCCCAGAGACACTTTGCAAGTTTCACAAACCTATCTGTTTGTTGATACCACTCGATCGGCTTCTCCCTCAATCTGGGATAATCATTAGTAAAGGATAGAATATCCCCTCTAGTCCAAGGCACATGAACTAAAACACCACCGGCTGTCTCTCTCATAGGTAATATTTTTACTGATTCCAAATCAGGTGAGGTCTTGGCTTGATTAGACCCTGGGCTGTCGCCTTTTCCCTTATCTCTTTACTTTGCCCATCTGCCTTCCCATTTTTCTAGTGCACCCCAGATTTGTGCGCTTTGCAACAGTTCTCTCAAATGTGCCTTCATTCCTGCAGACCTCATGTGCTCAAAGTCTTTTGAATCGAAATCTAATCTGTAACTCCTTTTCAAATGCTTAGTGTTTCCGATATCGATATTGTATTTGTCTGCTAAGTTCGCTAATCTCTGATGTCCTTTGCCTACCTCTTTGGTAATCTTGGGGCATAAGTATCTCAATTCTTCCTCTGTGTAGGACTCCAATCTATTTACTCCCATAGTCCCTTCTACCAACTCGGCAGCTTCCGCCCCTAATCGTACAAAGTTCAGGTATTCACCTTGTTTTTCTTTCTCTGGTTCAACTGTAACCACTGTGGTCTTCTGTGAAGTATACGTTTTTTCTAACCTTTCATTTAACTGTTGAACTGTAAAACCTTGCAGTGAAATATTCCCTGCATGCATCATTGGGGAATGTGAGGTAATCGTACTCATGGTTTGCGGAGTTAGAACTCCCAAACCTGCTTGACGCATTGCTTCGAGAGGTGCTCCTACTGGACTAAGGTCCATTAAGGGCCTAGGCTGTTCAATTACTTGTTCTCTGGGGGCCATTATCTGTGGAGTTCCTATGGACCCTCCTCTTATCGCCTCCTGAGTCATCACTCCCTGATCACGCACGCCCGTTTTACCCTGTGCATATAATGGCACTGGTGGACCGACAGTAATGGGTAACGATATAGCGGCAGGTGTCTGACCCGGACCCAGACTTCTTGGAGCAGCAGCTCCATAGGTATGTTCTAATGTACCCGGAACCGGTACTAATGGTGGACCAGCTACAGGGTTGTACCCTGGTATCAGCTGTGGCTGTGGTTGAGATATTAGTTTCGGAGTTGATTCAATCTGTATTAACTTTGGCTTCGTGTATGTCGGGTCTGGCGGCACTATCAAATTCGTAGTTGTCTCAAGCACTGGGACATCAGGATAGATTCTCTGTATCTGCGGTGGAGGCTGCAACTGTATCGGTACATCTGGTGCAGTGGGTACACTGACACCATTCTGTATCGAAGCTGTATCGCTAGTCTGTGCCATATCAGTAACTCCCTTTTCCTGCGTCTGGTTCCCAGGATCCAAGCTAGTACTTGGAACATTGTCGCTCACCGCATATGGTGGTGGGCGGTTGTGTAATAACCTGTCCATAAATTCCTCATCGTCTGAATCATCTTCCTCTTCCCAAGATCTTTTATTCTCTTTAGATTTCCCTGAATCTTTGTCGGTTTTACAGGAGGCTTTCTTTCCCTGCATCTCTTCTCCCTGTGTTATTGCTGGGAATAATTTCAACCCGTCTACAATTCCCCGTCTCCACATTTTGTTCTCATTATCCCACCTAGCCTCTGCATAGGATTTCTCTCCCCTTCTCAGTCTTCTCTGAAACCTTTCTTGTCTATGTTTAAGAGCCATGAAGTCCCAAATTGCCAAAGCCTCGTACTGAGCTGGTTGAGGAGGTGTTTTCTGTGTACTTAACATCCACCTCAAATTTTCCAATACTTTTGGATTAAATGTCCCATGTTCTGGGAACGCTAGACATCCCTCCTTCTCTGTTAATTTGCGCCATTGTTTCATCCATAAACAAGGTGCGACACCCTTCTCTTCCATGACTATATAAGCTGGAGTACCCTCGGGTGGTGTATGCTCCCCATCGGTTGCAACAATATATACGTCTCCTTTCAGAGCTCTCTTAAATGCTTTAACGAAATTCATTTTTGTGATTCTCTTATTTTGTATTTAATCAGAAGTGACTTAGTTCCCAGGACACTCTTCACCCGCCTTATTCCATCTATTGCCTCTCACGGACGGCAGCCAATCAGTGCGCGACCCCTCTCAACAACTGACCTATCTCAGCGCGGCACCACTGACGTCACACTCACACACACTGCAGCTGACAAAGTCTCGCGGCTCATCCGCTCCTCACTGAACCCATACAACCTCACATAAACTAATGCGATTATTGCGAGCACTTTAAATGACAACACAAATCTGCCGGTTTACTACAGGAAGGGTAACACATTCGCTTCAGAACTTTACAGAGATTTCACTTGAAGCCTCGGCCGCTACTTTCTCCTTATCAGTTCCCGCATACGCAAGCAGAATTCGACCCGCAAATTCTACTCTCGACTTGTCAATGGCTTACCCTAGTGCACTTTAGAACTCACCAAATCTCCATCGAAGGTTTTCATACACACATTATGACTCAAACTCGACTTGTCAACCACGCCCGATTGACCTATTAAACCGCACAGATTACAACATAAATCTCATTTGTCTTCATACTCCGGAGTCTTAGACCTCAACAGGTCCGTACACAACGATCAACCACGTGGATAATTTTTGAGCACCAAGCGCTACATTCACATGAAGTACGCCGACTTCCCTACTCTCATACTGTGGAGTACGCCTACTCCTACTAAACAACACTTAGTTTGGCCTAAATACACACAAATTTTCACAATCACCTGCAAAATGCGTAAGCTTAAGCAAGCGCAGAGACCCTAACCACATACTCTATGGCGCCGAGAACATTCCCCAACTCATTCAGGCAGGCTCTGAGATCCCGGGAAAGTCATGGTGAGCTTAGAAACCCATCATATCTCCAATTTGCATTATCACAGAAAAACAAATTAAACAATGAATCTCCGTCCTAGGGCCCCCAAGGGCCTAACCGTCGCTCTGCTACCAAACTGTTAACACGTCCCTTTATGTCAATTTTATACACATTAGGACTCGTTTTAGGCCGATGAATCTTTTGACCCAGTGGTGAGACACCGTAGAACGAGATAACTGATCAATATGTCAAGCAATATGTCAATGACGTTATCAACATATATCACCACAATATACTTTACTTTGGATGAAGACATTTATTGAACTATTGGCGCAACCATGACCTTTCAGCCATGAATAACCACACCTTATTGAAGTTTTGTGAATTTTATTCCCTATTGATTACAATCTAATAATAAAAGTGTCAATCTCAAAATCAAGAAGCATATTAGCAAAGTCAGAACATGACAGCTATAAAAAGACTTCAATAATGCAAAGATCACAAACATAAGGGCGCCAACATAAGATTTGCATAGATCAGAGTGCACAGAATATCATATACATCTCAGTTCAGCATAGCACAATGTCAGTCACGTCTATTTCGTCAGTCATAGTGATTGCCTAGTCTAACCACTAATTAGCATCAGCATGTTGGACTTCATGTAAAATAATTTGAAGCACAACTTTGGAAAACATCTGACTAAGGTCTCTATTAAAAAATACAGCAGTTGGTACCTAGAAAGGAAAAGCAAACAGACTAATTACATTAGTATTGTCATAATTACCCTCCTCGGAATAAGTCAGCATACAGGATCAGTCTTCGTCTTCAGGACATCAGTCAGATCGCCAACAGTTTATTTCATCTAAAGGACAGGGGACACTTCCCTCATAAGGAGGAAAAGTGTAAAGGGCAGTCTATGGATGAATATGGTTTTGTCTAAGTCTCAAATCACCAAACAGAGTGACAGAGTTTCTGGATGCAATCAATATCATTCCCTACCTAATTCTCTCGACTGTTCTGTGTCATGGGTTTTTATCCCTTTTTGACAATACATTCCCCCAAAATTCTATTGGATAATCGCTATACCCCACTATCTTTAGCCTATCAAATTATACATTAGGTAATCCAAATTGTCACCCCACAATAATTTATAACGTTTTGATTGGTCTTCATAATTGACGTCTTCGTAGGTGGCACATCCGGGGGTTACTTCATTCTTTGGCACGTTCTTCAGGTCAAAAGTTCCCTTTTCCATGGTAAAGTGTCCTTGAATGTTTCTAATATTGTTGCAAAACGTACAAAACTTATACTAAAGCAGCTAACATGCGGATGAGAAAAACTAGCATTGTTACATAAAACGAAGAAGAGAACAAATGCTGTGTCATGGCCCTTTGCGAGTCAGCACACTGGAAAAACAGAAAAATATGCTTTAATAGGAGAGCTACACAGCTAAAACTTCAGCTCACGCTAACTTAAGGCTTATGGGTTTTAATACAAATGCAATATTCGTAAGCGTTAATATATTCAATTAATCATGGTGCAAGCAATTATTTATTACAGTCGACATTAGTTTATGTGCACAATAGTAACTTCACACTTATAATCGTGTTAGGAATACATTTAAGCCATTAATACTTTATGATCGTTTTGTATGCAGCATTGTTAGATATTTATATAAGCATTTCACATCTAATATATGTAATATTTAAACTACGCTCTCCCACAAGTATGGCTGTAGTCAAACCCTCAATGTTCAGTGTGAAGGTCTGTGACCTTCACACTGAGTTATTATTTTTATTCCAACTTTTCATTAGCCCTTTAGGGGCTATTTGGGACGGTGGGGGAGCATTCATTTTTTTATAACTTGTACGTTGCCCTTTACGGGATACCTGTGACTGCGGGGGAAGCCTCAAGGCCTCCCCTGTGGTCCCATAAACAGTAGCTCCATGGTTGCTGAAGCAAACCTTTCATCTCTGTTCCCTGCATGCATATCTGGTGCCATACATACAAAGACTTGTATAATTATAATATGTTTTTCATCTTTATTACTATGACTTGAAACATTGTAAAATGTTTCAGAGGGACATATTGCTTTATCAAGAAACAATAAATAAACATTGCCTTAGAATGAAACTCTTATTCTGTCCGCATATGTGAACAGATTTGCAGCTCTTTGTAAAGAAAAACCTCAAATGGACTCCAAAGCTTAAACACTTTGCATTAATCCACCCTAGAATGACTTTGTGATCCTTTTTCACTGTGGGACTTTCAGCCGTGCATACACATTCTGTTTTTATCTGTATATTCAACCTGCTGCAGAGAAACGTAAGTTACTCTAAAGATATTTTCCAGCATACTTTGTGAGCTAGATTAGCATTCAAATTATTCTATGGAACTCTGTGATCTCTATAGAGACGTTTCATGAAGTGTCAAGGCAACCAGACGAGGCATAGTTGTATGCAGGCTGTACCTGTAATTATATTTTTCTTCTTCTTCCTATATGTCACACAACCCAATACTGCATTTTGATATTCTACAGGTGTCAGAGTAAAAGTGGTAATTAAGGGGGTCATTCTGACCCCGGCCGGCGGCGGTTGCCGCCCGCCTGGCGGGAACCGCCATTTGGCCGCACTGCGGTCAAAAGACCGCTGGTGCCATTCTGACCTTCCCGTTGGGCCGGCGGGCGCTACCCAAGGTAGCGCCCAGCGGGAAGGAGCCCTGCAACACAGAAGCCGGCTCCGAATGGAGCCGGCGGTGTTGAGGGGGTGCGACGGGTGCAGTTGCACCCGTCGCGCTTTTCACTGTCTGCTAGGCAGACAGTGAAAAGCTTAATGGGGCCCTGTTAGGGGGCCCCTGCACTGCCCATGCCAGTGGCATGGGCAGTGCAGGGGCCCCTAGACACCCGTTACCGCCAGCCTCTTCCTGGCGGTGACAACCGCCAGAAACAGGCTGGCGGTAAGGGGGTCAGAATCCCCATGGTGGCGCTGCTTGCAGCGCCGCCATGGCGGATTCGCCCAGCCGGGGGTAAACCGGCGGGAAACCGCCGGCCCCGGTTTTCTGACAGTGGCTTTACTGCTGCGGTCAGAATGGGCAAGGAAGCACCGCCAGCCTGTTGGCGGTGCTTCCGTCATTCGCGGCCCTGGCGGTCTTTGACCGCCAGGGTCGGAATGACCCCCTAAATGCTTTCTTGAAAAATATTGGCCCCTGCCTGAGCCTCAGGCTCAGCTTTATAACTCACACCCTCACAAATGGGGTTGGGAGCAACAATTGCACTTTGTCTAGTTTCAATTTGAACCCAGCCATATGCAAATCATTCTTTACCCCACTCCAAAAGCAGCTGTCCGGCCTAATCACTTGCACTCTGTGTCACTGCAACTAAGCTACCAACCCAACTGAAGAGTTACAATCAGGGCAACACTGGACTTGGGTTGATTGTGTTCTGGTCCAGAGAGGGCTTGGCATGGCTGTTCAGGCTGGGTTGCTCTTTTTGGAGCTAGCTCAAAACTGATTTGCATAAAGCAGGGGTCTAGTCTGCGGTGGCGTAGCAGGCACAAGAACAATGGGTTGGTATGCTACCCCTGGTGATTGCAAGTTGTTAGATTTATTGCAAGCATCCTCCCATCATCATTTGTGGCTTTCAGCTTGATAACTCCCATAGCAAGGCATTAATGATGAGCATAGTTGACTGCAGAAGGCTAAAATACTGTAATATAGTAAGAAATGTTTTACGAATTTATACATCTCTTGTTTCAGTAGTGCAAACCCAGCCAAAAGGAAATTTGTGTGTATGTGAAATGCAACACAAATTGATTGAAAGTATGAGCGTATGTGCATATTGTCACTGTCATTTTTTAATGAAGTGCTTACACCAGGGTGACCTTGACGCATTGTTTCTTGGCCCTTAGAGGGCATGCAGACTGATGCATGTTTGGATGCTGAGAGCAGTGTGGCTTGTTTGAAGACTTTGCAAGTGGTCAGCAATGTTTAGTAGGCTTGTTCTCATGCGAGAGAAAATGGCGGTCCTCTAGACGTGCAGACCGTGGTCTCCACCCTCTGCTCTGCTTCCGGCTCTCTCACCATGGGGATGGTATCCCGCCGGCACCTGCCTGCTTGTTACCTGAAAACGCCTGCATTGGATGGGTAGGGCAGCCAGGGCAGAGTCAGCACAGGCTTGTTCCTGGCCCTGCCTTGGCTGAAACAGGATTTGCGAGGGTAGCTGGTTCCAGAACTCCCTTGCGCTGGTGATTTCAGTGGGGACGCTCAGCAGTATGCCATTCAGCTTCAACACTCCTGCATGACCCCTCGGTGCCCATCAGGGCCTGGGACCAGGACACTGCTGCAGGAGCAGAAGTTACCTCTATCTAAGCCCAGTTTGGACCATCCGGGTCCCCCATTAGCCTCAACTTTACTACCTCCGGGTACAGGGACAAGGAATAAGCATGCTGCTGAAGGTAAACCCCCAAATTATCCATGCTACCACCACCATTTTGAGAGGGAGGGGTATTTCTCCAAAACAATAAAGCCTCATTGTCTAAAAACACTGCAAGACTCACTACTAGGAGAGTTAGAATCATTCCCTCACTCAGGTCATTTTTTAAGGTACAAGACTTTTCCATTCTTCAACAGAGTGTGCCTACCTCCCCGGTAAATACGGTTGCCAATATGGCAGGAGTATCATCCACCGTGTTGGACTTATTACATAGCCCTGTCACGCAGGATATAGGGCACGGTACAGTTGGGGGGTCTCTATATTATTGCAGGAGGTGGAGATTGAATGAAGCAGCATAACCCATCCGGATTTGCTGCTTCACTCATTTTTGCAAGAGATGAGAGACAAATTTGCTGTATCTGAATCTAACCAAGCTAAAATTCATGGGCTTTGTGATAGTCTTGATGCAAAAATTGCCAATTTGACGGAGAGATTAGGGGCTATGGAGTCCTATATTGGTGTATTGCAGGCAGAAGTGGAGTCAAACAGTCATGAGGTCCAAGCTTTAAAACGAAGCGAGAAAGATCTGAGAGAGAAATTAGAATCCTTGGAGATTCACTGCAGGTGGAACAATCTTAGATTCTTGAATATTCCAGAAGGCGTGGAAGGGGACAAATTTAAAGGGCTCATAATATCCTTGATTAAAGAACATATCCCAACTGTAGACTTCATCGACCTGGATTCGGAAATTCAGAGAGTCACCGGGACCCTTTTAAAGAAAACCCTAACAAGGATAAACCCATGAAGGTGCTGGTTAATTTTGCCTCATATCGAGTGAAAGAGCTGATCCTTACAGAATCTCCCAAAGGTCAGGGCTTCAGGCATGAGGGTTGGACTTTCCTAATAAGATCTGATATGTCCAGGGCAACACAAGATCGACAATGGGAGCTGGGGAAGTACATGCAGGAGTTTAAGACGCTGGGTGCTACTCGACAACTGAGGTTCCCCGCCACCCTGAAGGTAGTGTGGAGAAATAAAATGTACAATGTGAGAGACCCCCAAGAAGCTATGGTACTAATCGAACAGATAGAAGGGGAGAGCTAGCAGGCTGCAGAGAGCCGGGGCTTAAGGGTAGTATGAACCACCCAATATGGTCCAGAGGAGGGTTCCCTAGGGATGGTCAAAGGAAGGGTAGTTTCGGAGTGTCACATAGTAAAATGACTTGGTTATGGTAGCACTGGGTGGGGGGCAGATGGGAAAAAAAGAAAAAATTTAGTCCTCACATGGTTATATAATTTCTGGGGCAGGACAGGAGACAGCTATCAAGGGCTAGAAAAGTATGACCGGGCCGGACGTCACTTTTAAACTTAAAATCCTTACCTGGAATGTAAATGGTCTAAGAGTAAGCAGCAGACAAAGGAGAATTCTTGAGTTTTTAAGATTATCTGACAGTCAGATCATCCTCCTGTAAGAGACCCACTTCAGATATGAGGATTGAATGAATATCCTCAAGACGCAAAGATGGATCACTCACTTTGCCTGCACTAATCAATCCTGCAACGCGAAAGGGGTAGCAATCATTGTAAAGAACAAGGTTTGAGATCACCTGACAAATGTCCGTGCTGATTCTATGGGGAGATGGGTGTTGGCAAATATTAAGTTAGAAGGGGTTGAATACATCTTGGTGTTTTATTATGATCCTAATGTGGATGACCCAAGCCCACTTAGGGACCTCTATGAGCAACTGTCTGGAAGAGCTCAGAATCTGATAATCGTTGGAGGAGACTTTAATGTTTTGCTTAGCCCTACCCTAGATAGGTCTACCCCCAGACTAACCATCAGCACAACCAATATGAGAATTTGCCTGCATAATATAATGGAAAATGTTGGCCTGATTCACCCTTGGCGAATCAAAATGGGGCAGACCAAGGAGTTCACTTTCTGGAATAAAAAATATGCTCATGCTTCTAAAATTTACTTTTTTTTATAGATGCAAGACTTCAAAATATTTTAGTGGAAGCCTTTCACCAGCCGAGTCATCTCTCAGACCACTCAGCTATGCAGCTGGTTAAAACTCTTTCTGGTCCTCGTTCACATTCCAGATGGACCCTGGATAGATCCCTCCTGGGGGAGGAAGAGATCGTACTAAAGTTGAAAAGGGATTCTAAGGATTTCTTTGAGATCAATATAGGTTCTGCATCGATAGCCACAGTTTGAGAAACGTATAAGGCCTTTATTTGTGGAAAATTGATCAGTTATGCTGCCTTCAGGGCTATGAGAACTAAAGCCACATTAGAGACTCTTGAGGGTAAACTTCGCAGCTTGCAAGCCCGGATGGATATTCCCCAGGACGCAACAACACACATGGACTTACAGCACCAAATTCAGGAAGTCAAAAATTCACTTGAGGTCCTCTTGGAACCAATTGCGAAGAGTAAATGGGAAGCCAGTAAACTGGCGCATTTTGAGTACGGTGAAGATTGTGGAAGGTTATTAGCCTGGAAGACTAGTTCTTACAATGTTAGGAATACAATTAAAGGCATAATGATAGATGAATTGGGCAGAACTTCCTCAGATTATCAAGATATTGCAAGAGAATTTGTGAAGTTTTTCTATGAATTATATAGGGAAGATACTGTGGCTTCGATAGAGGCGACTGAAAATTGGCTGAGGGGAGATATCCTCCCCAGGCTAGAACCAGATAAGAACCAGACCCTCAATCAATGTTTTTATCCCAGTGAAGTAGATAATGTTATTGCGGGGTTGAAGAATAGGAAGGTTCAGGGCCCAGATGGAATACCAGTTGAAGTATACAAACTCCTGAAGAAAGAACTTGTGGCAGTCTTGACTCAGTTGATGAATTTGATCCTTAAAGAGTCTTCCTCGGTTCTAACCCAATGGAAAGAATCTATTATAACCTTAATATTAAAGCCACAGAAAGATGCTAGGAGATGTGAGCCATATAGACCCATTTCATTGCTTAATAATGATTATAAAATCTTCGCACAACTACTTGCCAGGAAGTTAGATAATGTGATTTGTGACGTGGTACATAACAACCAGAAAGGTTTTATGAGAAATCAACGCTTAGGGGACCTGACTCAGGATCTAGTCTCCGCAATCGACATCGCAAGTATCACTAACATGCCTCCTACCATATTAACAATTGACGTCGCAAAGGCATTTTAAAGAGTAAGCTGGTTCTTTCTGCAGGCAGTAATGGAACTCAACAACTTGGGAGATAATTTCCTGAAAGTAATTAAAGCTATTTATAAGGCACCTTCTGCTCGGGTCCTGGTTAATGGTATCTTATCTTCACATTTTAAAACTGAACGTGGGACGCGACAGGGTTGTCCTCTCTCTTCTCTTCTTTTCAACTTATATATTGAAACCTTGGCTAGGAGAATCAGATCAGACCAGAGAATAATACCCTTTCAGTATCACAGCTTGGTCCTGAAGGAAGCCCTGTACGCAGACGACCTCCTGGTTTATACACAGAATCCCCAAAGTGCTTTTCTGGCACTTTTTGAAATTATAGCTGGTTTGGGGGAAATTTCAGGCTATTTAGTCAATACGGATAAATCTGAAGTAATGACCTGGAATGGCCCACAGCACGGTATACTGGAGAAAAACTAAATTTGTTATTTTTAGTATACACAGCTTTATTTCGATCAATTGACCATACAAGCACATAAAACCAGCTAGCAAAAATACAAGAATAGATAATCGGTTGATAAGATACAGCAACTACAAATTAATAAATTATTTAAAATCATTAAAGCGTTAAAACAATAAAAGCTCAAATTGCACATAAAACTCTAAGAAAAGGTAATAATCTCAAATTGCTTTTTGGAAGTGGCAACGCATGCGCCATGCTGTTACTAAATACTTGCTCACAGGGAGAATTACATCAGCTGAATTATGACTTTTTAACACCCGTAGAGCCAAGGAGCAGATCTTAAATCCCATAGCCCTACAAGTGTTGTGAATCCATTTCGATCGCGGGTTCGAATAAGCTGGGCAAAAGAACATAAAGGGGGTCATTCCAACCCTGGCGGTCGGTGTTAAAGCAGCGGCAAAACCGCCAACAGGCTGGCGGTAAAAAAAAATGCAATTCCGACCCTGGCGGAAACCGCCAACAGAGACCGCCACTTTAACACACCGCCCGCCACGGCGGGACAAACAAACAGTGCGGTGGTCACCGCCAACAGACAGGCGGGAGACAATGTACCGCCCACCCTATCACAACCCACCAATCCGCCACCTTTTCTGGGGCGGTAGCCCGCCGATAAAAACACGGCGGAAACAGACATTTCAAACGGAAAACGCTCACCTCCATACACCCCACGAGGAATCTAGACAGCATGGAACCCGAACTCCACATCCTCCCAGCTATTGTCTTCCTGCTCCTCTACCAGGAGCACGAACGCCGACGCAGAAGACAACGGTGAGTACTGCACCTACGACACAGGGATGGGGGGAGGCAAAAAATTTCGAGGACACACATATGCGACACACCCACCCTCACCCTCACCCACTACAACACACACATCAATGCATAGCAACACATCACAGTTACCCCCTTAAACCCCCGGAAGAATGCAAAGACAAAAGTAAATGATTATAAACATAGAAATATATTGTATGACTGAGTATAAAATATATCACACATCTAAAACTTTATATACATAAATTGTCCAGTCCGATATGTGTATCAGCCGTTGTTCGTGGGCCACTGGGCCAAAATTACATGGGCAAAGCCCACACAGGATACCTGACTCCAACGGAGAGAACACTGCAGGGGCATCAGATAGCAAAACTACAGGCACCTCAGGGGGAAGGGAAGGGGGGGAACCTCAGCCAGATGAGTCCACGACGCCAGATCCACGAGGGGCCTCCATGGCCACTGTGCCATCCTGGGGAGTGCAAAGCCACAGTCTCTCAAGTCTCTACAGTGGGTGGCTTGCCCACTGTGCCATCCTGGGGAGTGCAAAGCCACAGTCTCTCAAGTCTCTACAGTGGGTGGCTTGCCCACCGTGCCATCCTGGGGAGTGCAAAGCCACAGTCTCTCAAGTCTCTACAGTGGGTGGCTTGCCCACTGTGCCATCCTGGGGAGTGCAAAGCCACAGTCTCTCAAGTCAATATCAGTCTCCACTGGTACTGGAGGGGGACTAGTGCCCAGAGTGCTTCGTGCAGCCCTGCCCGACACAGATGCGGGCCTGCCCCTTCCGCCAATGGGCCAGCGGTGCTTGAGATGAAGGGCCCAGCGGAGCGGTGCTTGAGATGAAGGGCCCAGCGGAGCAGTGCTTGAGATGAAGGGCCCAGTTCAGCGGTGCTTGAGACGGTGGTGCCCAGCGGAGCGGTGCTTGAGATGAAGGGCCCAGTTCAGCGATGCTTGAGACGGCGGTGCCCAGCGGAGCGGTGCTTGAGACGGCGGTGCCCAGCGGAGCGGTGCTTGAGATGAGGGGCCCAGCGGAGCAGTGCTTGAGATGAAGGGCCCAGCGGAGCAGTGCTTGAGATGAAGGGCCCAGTTCAGCGGTGCTTGAGACGGCAGTGCCCAGCGGAGCGGTGCTTGAGATGAAGGGCCAAGCGGAGCAGTGCTTGAGATGAAGGGCCCAGCGGAGCAGTGCTTGAGATGAAGGGTCCAGTTCAGCGGTGCTTGAGACGGCGGTGCCCAGCGGAGCGGTGTTTGAGATGAAGGGCCCAGCGGAGCAGTGCTTGAGATGAAGGGCCCAGCGGAGCGGTGCTTGAGATGAAGGGCCCAGCGGAGCAGTGCTTGAGATGAAGGGCCCAGTTCAGCGGTGCTTGAGACGGTGGTGCCCAGCAGAGCGGTGCTTGAGATGAAGGGCCCAGCGGAGCAGTGCTTGAGATGAAGGGCCCAGTTCAGCGGTGCTTGAGACGGCGGTGCCCAGCGGAGCAGTGCTTGAGATGAAGGGCCCAGTTCAGCGGTGCTTGAGACGGCGGTGCCCTGCGGAGCGGTGCTTGAGATGAAGGGCCCAGCGGAGCAGTGCTTGAGATGAAGGGCCCAGCGGAGTGGTGCTTGAGATGGCAGTGCCCAGCGGAGCGGTGCTTGAGACGGTGGTGCCCAGCGGAGCGGTGCTTGAGATGAAGGGCCCAGCGGAGCAGTGCTTGAGATGAAGGGCCCAGCGGAGCAGTGCTTGAGATGAAGGGCCCAGTTCAGCGGTGCTTGAGACGGTGGTGCCCAGCGGAGCGGTGCTTGAGATGAAGGGCCCAGCGGAGCAGTGCTTGAGATGAAGGGCCCAGTTCAGCGGTGCTTGAGACGGCGGTGCCCAGCGGAGCAGTGCTTGAGATGAAGGGCCCAGTTCAGCGGTGCTTGAGACGGCGGTGCCCAGCGGAGCGGTGCTTGAGATGAAGGGCCCAGCGGAGCAGTGCTTGAAATGAAGGGCCCAGCGGAGTGGTGCTTGAGATGGCTGTGCCCAGCGGAGCGGTGCTTGAGACGGTGGTGCCCAGCGGAGCGGTGCTTGAGATGAAGGGCCCAGCGGAGCAGTGCTTGAGATGAAGGGCCCAGCTCAGCGGTGCTTGAGACGGCGGTGCCGAGCGGAGCAGTGCTTGAGATGAAGGGCCCAGCAGAGCAGTGCTTGAGATGAAGGGCCCAGCGGAGCGGTGCTTGAGACGGCGGTGTCCAGCGGAGCGGTGCTTGAGATGAAGGGCCCAGCGGAGCAGCGCTTGAGATGAAGGGCCCAGTTCAGTGTTGCTTGAGACGGCGGTGCCCAGCGTAGCGGTGCTTGAGATGAAGGGCCCAGCGGAGCAGTGCTTGAGATGAAGGGCCCAGCGGAGCGGTGCTTGAGATGAAGGGCCCAGCGGAGCAGTGCTTGAGATGAAGGGCCCAGTTCAGCGGTGCTTGAGACGGTGGTGCCCAGCGGAGCGGTGCTTGAGATGAAGGGCCCAGCGGAGCAGTGCTTGAGATGAAGGGCCCAGTTCAGCGGTGCTTGAGACGGCGGTGCCCAGCGGAGCAGTGCTTGAGATGAAGGGCCCAGTTCAGCGGTGCTTGAGACGGCGGTGCCCAGCGGAGTGGTGCTTGAGATGAAGGGCCCAGCGGAGCAGTGCTTGAGATGAAGGGCCCAGCGGAGTGGTGCTTGAGATGGCAGTGCCCAGCGGAGCGGTACTTGAGACGGTGGTGCCCAGCGGAGCGGTGCTTGAGATGAAGGGCCCAGCGGAGCAGTGCTTGAGATGAAGGGCCCAGTTCAGCGGTGCTTGAGACGGCGGTGCCCAGCGGAGCAGTGCTTGAGATGAAGGGCCCAGCCGAGCAGTGCTTGAGATGAAGGGCCCAGCGGAGCGGTGCTTGAGACGGCGGAGTCCAGCGGAGCGGTGCTTGAGATGAAGGGCCCAGCGGAGCAGCGCTTGAGATGAAGGGCCCAGTTCAGCGGTGCTTGAGACGGCGGTGCCCAGTGGAGCAGTGTTTGAGATGAAGGGCCAGCGGAGCGGTGCTTGAGATGAAGGGCCCAGCGGAGCAGTGCTTGAGATGAAGGGCCCAGCGGAGCGGTGCTTGAGACGGCGGTGCCCAGCGGAGCAGTGCTTGAGATGAAGGGCCCAGTTCAGCGGTGCTTGAGACGGCAGTGACCAGCGGAGCGGTGCTTGAGATGAAGGGCCCAGTTCAGCGGTGGTTGAGATGGCGGTGCCCAGCGGAGCGGTGCTTGAGACGGCGGTGCCCAGCGGAGCGGTGCTTGAGACGGCGGTGCCCAGCGGAGCGGTGCTTGAGATGAGGGGCACAGCGGAGCGGTGCTTGAGATGAAGGGCCCAGCGGAGCGGTGCTTGAGATGAAGGGCCCATCGGAGCGGTGCTTGAGATGAAGGGCCCAGTGGAGCAGTGCTTGAGATGAAGGGCCCAGCGGAGCGGTGCTTGAGACGGCGGTGCCCAGCGGAGCAGTGCTTGAGATGAAGGGCCCAGTTCAGCGGTGCTTGAGACGGCGGTGCCCAGCGGAGCTTGAGATGAAGGGCCCAGTTCAGCGGTGCTTGAGACGGCGGTGCCCAGCGGAGCGGTGCTTGAGACGGCGGTGCCCAGCGGAGCGGTGCTTGAGATGAGGGGCCCAGCGGAGCGGTGCTTGAGATAAAGGGCCCAGCGGAGCAGTGCTTGAGATGAAGGGCCCAGTTCAGCGGTGCTTGAGACGGCGGTGCCCAGCGGAGCGGTGCTTGAGACGGCGGTGCCCAGCGGAGCGGTGCTTGAGATGAGGGGCCCAGCGGAGCGGTGCTTGAGATGAAGGGCCCAGCGGAGCAGTGCTTGAGATGAAGGGCCCAGTTTAGCGGTGCTTGAGACGGCGGTGCCCAGCGGAGCGGTGCTTGAGATGAAGGGCCCAGCGCAGCGGTGCTTCGGATGAGTGCCCAGTTCAGCGGATCAGCCCATGGCGTAGAGGTCATTCGCCACCTGACCTGTGGCTGTCTGCGCCTTTCTGCCCACCTGGGATCGGCCTGGTGGGGCCCTCCTGGGCTGCAGTCCCGGGCATGTTGGTGTCCTCCTGCCCACCTGGGATGGGGCATGCGGGGCCCTCCTGCTCAGCTGGGCTGCTGGCGGTCTTGTCGGGCGTGCTGCCCTTCCCAGCTTTCCCTGGTCGCCTGTAGCCCTTCCCACCTTTGGCGGTGTGCCAGGTGGCACCACAATCCCTGCCGGAGCCATGGTAGGGATTTTGGTCCCAGGTGTTTTAGGCCTCTCGCGCCGGGCACTGACAATTTTGGCATGTTTTTGCGGCGGTGGGCTGCCCATGACTTGGCTCCCTACTGAGCTGGATGCCCTTGAGGGTGGGGGACTCCACAGTCCATGGCAGACTGTCTTCACAGGGCCCGCTGTTGTGGTGGCTGGGGTGCTGACTGGGGTCTTTTTAAATGGAAGGGGTGGGGGAGTTGTTGGGAAGAGGTCAAGTTTGGAAAGGAAAATAAGTTGAGGAAGAGAGGGACGGGTAGGTGTAGTAGGTATGGGAGTGGAGGAGGAGGTTGTGGTTGTAGGAGTTTGAAGTCTGGTGTCTTTGGGTGCAGGTGCTTGTGCTGGAGGCTGTCATGAGGTGGATGGCTGTTGGGTGGGTGGCTGCCTGCGTTTGTGTAGCTTGGAAGAGGGGGTGACAGACACACAGGTAGATGACACAGGGGACGTGTGAATGGTAGTGGCGGTGGTGACTGCACGTGTGCGGGGGGTTCTGGTGGGTGTGCTGGTGATGGACGTAGTGGCTGAAGATGTTGTGCATGCAGGTGTGAGTGTAGACGAGACAGGGACGGAGGAGGGAGACGAGGAGGAGGGGGACACAGTGGAGGCAGTGGGTGTTGGTATGTCTGCATGTGGATGTTGCTTGTGTGAATGCTTGTGTGATGTGTGGTGCTTATGTCTGGATGAGCTTCCCTTGGGTGTTGAGGTGTGTGCAGGCTGGTCTGATGGTGTGTCTGGGATAGGCAGAGGTACAGGGGATTGGGTCTGGGTGGAGGAAGTTGGAGGGGGGAGGCTAGAGACAGGGACAATTGCTGCCATCAGTGCTGAGGACAGAGTGTTGAACGATCGCTGATGGGCAGCCTGACCCGAATGAATGCCCTCCAGGGATGCATTACTCTGGTGCACCTCCCTTTCTACACCCTGGATGGCATTCAAAAGGGTAGACTGCCCAACAATGAGTGTCCGCAGGAGGTCAATGACCTCCTCACTGAGGGCAGCAGGGGTGACTGGGGCAGGGCCTGAGGTGCCTGGGGTGAAGGAGATGCCCACCTTCCAGGGTGAGCGGGCATGGGGCAAACGCTGAGGGGCTGCTGGGAGGGCGGTACTGGTGCGCTGGGTGGCGGCTGTACCTGTTGTAGCGGGGGCATAGATGTTGCCACCACCACAAGGGAGCTCCCTTCAGAGGACGAGTCGCTGTCACTGACATCCGCACGAGTCCCCGCTGTGGAGCTCCCCTCGCCCTCCGTCTCACTGGTGAAATCCGAGTCAGTTGCATGGCCCGCCATGGCCATGTGAGATGCAGCTCCCTCGTGTTCCGATGCCACTTCTCCTCCACCTGATGATGCTAATGCACAAATGAACAGGAAGACAACAAAAAAGGGGGGTGGGGAAAAATAAAGAAATGTTGAGTGCATGCATTGGCGACACCGTTGGCGGACAGGACAGACACAGAAGCCCCCTGCACTACGCCGCGCACTTGGGGTCGACTACGCAATCCGTGGGACATGGCCTACAAGCCTATGGGCGACCTCTGCTCACATACATGACACAGGGCAATGAATAGCTGTACTTGGCACCCTACAGAGGTGGGGGGCGGGGGCACAGGGCCATGCCTTACGGAGGGGCCTAGCCTACAGATATCGCCCTGGCCTAGGGATACCCACAGCCCTCCTCCCCCACCCAGACACCTCCACTGCGCGCAAAGTCACCAGGATTTGAGTGTACTCACCCCCTTGTGTCTGCTGTGATGTCCTCACGCGCCCATCCAACTCGGGGTAGGCCACCGCCAGGATCCGGGACATCAGGGGGGTCAAAGTACGACTGGCACCCCTCCCACGTTGGGAGGCCATCCCCAGCTGAGCCTCCGCCGTCTTCCTGCTCCAGCGTCGGATGTCCTCCCCTCTCTTCCTGCAGTGGGTGCCCCGTCTCTGGTGGACCCCCAGGGTCCAGACGTCCTTGGCGATGGCACGCCAAATACCGATTTTCTGGTGGGCGCTGACCTATGTGACATGTACAGGGAGAGAAGAATAATCATCACCTTCTGCATGCTCGATGTGAGTGGCCCCCCCATCCCCACCCTTGCCATGTGGCGCATGCTTTCATCTGTCGTTTGATGCATGCCTCAATCGCTCTCCTCCCCACCATCTTTCATCCACCCGACTCAACACAGGCATTGCCAACAAAGCATGGTCCCAGTGTACTTACCTGTTGGTCTGGAGGACCGTAGAGTAGCGCATACTGGGGGAGGACCCCATCCACGAGTTTCTCCAACTCCTGAGCAGTGAAGGCAGGGGCCCTTTCCCCAGTCGCATGAGCCATTGTCTCTTCCAGACCGTGGTCACAGCAGCACTTGCAGTGTAGGTCCTCTCCTGTGGAAGATCAGGTATCGAGTGATTAATCTGATAGAAAATGGCGGTCATGCCCGCGGCGGTGCGTACCGCGGCGGGGCGTACATCGACCGCCGGCGCACATCGTCGTTGGCTCCTGAGACCCATAGGGTTCAATGTTAACCAATGCAGCTTTGCGCCGCGGTCTTCGACCGCCTACCGCCACGGTGTCCCACGCCAGCGCATTGACCTCACATCCCATTATCGCACTTCATAGGTCAGGCAGCCGCCATTTTAAGGGCCCACATCCCTTATTTTCTACTGCTTCACACATACCTAGGCCTTGCATCGACACTCATACAAGCCATTCAATGTATTGGGAATCGTGTTATGTGCAAGCTGTGGTTACGTACCTGTGGGTTGATTGACTCTGTGCTCGCTGTTGTCCTTCATAGGCACCGTCCACTGGGACATGCGAGGAGATGGAGAAATCTTCCTGTGTACAGACCGCTGGTGGACCTGTCGACAATGGAGGAAAGACATGTCATACTGACATACAGGCTTGACCGAGCCACTATACAGGAACTATGTACCCAGTTGGAGCCAGACCTGATGTCACCAATCCGCCAACCCACAGGGATCCCCCCTCTAGTGCAGGTGCTGTCAGTACTCGATTTCCTTGCAAGTGGATCATTTCAAACAACAGTGGCCATATCATCAGGGATGTCCCAGCCCATGTTTTCCAAGGTGTTGTCCAGAGTGTTGTCTGCCCTGCTGAAACACATGCGGAGCTACATCGTCTTCCCTGAGGTGGGGGATTTGGCTACAGTGAAGGCTGATTTCTATGCCCTTGGACATATCCCCAACATCATTGGTGCCATTGATGGGACACATGTTGCTTTGGTCCCCCCCAGCAGGAGTGAACAGGTGTACAGGCACAGGAAGAGTTATCATTCCATGAATGTCCAGATGGTGTGTTTGGCTGACCAGTACATCTCCCATGTTAATGCCAAGTTCCCTGGGTCAGTGCATGACGTGTATATCATGCGGAATAGCAGCAACCCTTACGTGATGGGTCAACTCCAGAGGCACCGTGTGTGGCTATTAGGAGGCTCTGGTTACCCCAACCTGTCATGGCTACTGACCCCAGTGAGGAATCCCAGGACAAGGGCAGAGGAACGGTACAATGAGGCCCATGGGAGAACTAGGAGGGTGATCGAGCGGACCTTCGGCCTCCTGAAGGCCAGGTTTAGGTGCCTCCATATGACTGGTGGATCCCTAATGTACTCACCAAAGAAGGTGTGCCAGATCATCGTGGCCTGCTGTATGCTTCACAACCTGGCTTTGCGACGCCAGGTGCCTTTTCTGCAGGAGGATGGTCCAGATGGTGGTGTTGTAGCAGCTGTGGAGCCTGTGGAGAGTGAAGACGAGGAAGGCGAAGAGGACGACATAGAGAACAGGAACACTGTAATACAGCAATGACACACAGGTAAGAATCCACACCGGCATATTACATATACTTAACCCCTACTACCTCTCTACTGTCTGTCCTTTTCCCCCAGTGTATGGTAACTGAGTTGTGACTTTCTCTTCCAATTTCAGAGATGTGGGCCCCACTGCGTAACATCTGCTTTATTTCCCCATGGACTACAGCTGTGTGACATTGGTATGTTGGTATGTTGGCATCACAATGTGAATATGCCATTTGGCACGGTAATGTCTAATACATTTGTACATAATCACAGCCAGACTCCAGATTCTTTTATGCAATAAGTGTGTTTATTACAGTGCTCTAAATTGGTGGGTGGTTGCAAATCGTTGAGGTGTGATGGCGGAGGATTGTCCATGGCAGAGTCCAGACTATCAGTATCACAGGTGCATTGTCCAGATGCCTGTGGAAAGTGGAGCAGGGGCAGTGTAAGAATGGACAGGGTGTCAATGTGGGACAGTTGGATGACAATCAGGGAGGTATCCTTTGCTGGCGGGGGTCTTGGCATCTTACTCTGTCTTCTTCCTGGATCTCAGGGCCCGCTTGCGGGGTGGTTCACCTTCTGCAGGGGGTGGGGTTCTGGTGGCCTGTTGGTCTTGTGTCGGGGCCTCCTGTCCACTAGCGCCGGCGGAGGTGGTAGGCAGTTCTTGGTCAATGCTAGTGTCAGGGGCCCTTTATGGTGCAACAGTGTCCCGCAATGTGGTGACTACCTCATTCAGAGCCACTACGATGGTGCCCATGGCGGTACTGATGTTTCTTAGTTCTTCCCTGAACCCCATATACTGTTGCGCCTGCAGAAGCTGGATCTCCTGAAACCTGGCCAGGACCGTTGCCATCGTCTCCTGGGAGTGGTGGTATGCTCCCATGATGGAGGAGAGGGCCTCGTGGAGGGTGGGTTCCCTGGGCCTGTCCCCCCCCCGTCGCACAGCAGCCCTCCCAGTTCCCCTGTTTCCCTGTGCCTCTGTCCCCTGGACCGTGTGCCCACTACCACTGCCCCCAGGTCCCTGTTGTTGTTGGGGTGGTGGGTTAACCTGGGTGCCCTGTAGTGGTGGACACACCGCTGATTGACGTGTCCTGGGGACAGAGATATGGGCCCGCTGGGTGGGTGCTGTGCTGGTGTTCCCAGAGGGGGGAAGGTCTGCTGTGGCCTGTGGCTGTCTGAGGGGAACCGACTGTCCAGAGGTCCCCGATGGGCCGGGCTGATCATCTCGATCCAGGGAGACAGAGGTGCTGTCATCACTGTGGGCCTCTTCTGGGGTTGGAGTGGACATTTGTGGACCCTCCTGTGCGGTGACGTGGCGTTCGGGTCCTGCAGGGGTATAATAGTATGATTATTGCTTGTGTGTGTGCCATAGCGTGCAATGGGTGGGTGCCCGTGTACCCCTGTGCTTGCATTCCTGTGTGGGGGCTTTTGTGAGGGTGGTTTGGGGGGGGGATGGGTATGTGCAGTGGGCATGCTTAGGTGATGGGTGTCCATGCTTAGTGGTCGCATGCAGGGCTTGGTGTTGGGATGGGTGGGTTGTGAGGGTGAGACATTTGCAAGGAGTAGGTGTGATGGGGTGGGGGTGAGGGTGGGGGTATGAGTTGGCATGCTGGGGTTGGAGGGATGAAATAATTAAGATATGACTTACCAGAGTCCATTCCTCTGCCTACTCCTGCGAGGCCCTCAGGATGCAGGATCGCCAAGACCTGCTCCTCCCATGTTGTAAATTCTGGGGGAGGAGGTGGGGGTCCGCCGCCAGTCCGCTGCACTGCGATGTTGTGCCTGGATACCATGGAACGCACCTTCCCCGTAGGTCGTTCCACCGCTTCCTGATGTCGTCCCGATACCTTGGGTGCTGTCCCACAGCGTTGACCCTGTCCACTATTCTGCTCCATAGCTCCATCTTCCTGGCAATGGTGGTGTGCTGCACCTGTGTCCCGAAGAGCTGTGGCTCTACCCGTACAATTTCCTCCACCATGACCCTGAGTTCAGCGTCAGAAAACCTGGGGTGTCTTTGCGGTGCCATGGGGTGGTTTGGGTGATGTGTGGGGTGGATTGTGTGGTGCTAAGTGTGGTGATGTGTATTGGTGTGTATTTTGACGTGCGTGGTAGTATTGCTGGGTGACAGTGAATTGCGCGTCTGTGTGCTCGGGTCTCTTATCTCTGTGCGTGTTCACGAATCTCTAGGAGTAGGGGTTTGTGGGTGATGTGGCTGTGTGTTTTATATTGTATTGGGTGTGTGGGAGTGGTGTGTGTATGTGTATCAGGTGTGTGTATTTCGAATTGTCCAATGTGGCTGTGTTTTGTATATGTGTGTGTATTTTGAGCGTGGCGGTGTGTACCGCCAATGGAATACCGCGGTTGAAAGACCGCCGCGTGGATTCGTGTGTCGTGATAGTGTGGGCGTATTTCTGTTGGCGTGACGGTGGAGGTTTGGTCATCGCCAGTTTCTCGCTGCCCTTTGGTGTGGCAGACTTTTGTGGATGTCTGTATTTTGGCGGTTTGCCTGTTGTGGGTCAGAATGACCGTGGCGGTTTACCGCGGCCGCGGCAGTGTTATGGCGGTCTTCTGCACGGCGGTAAGCGCCTTTTACCGCTGAGGTTGGAATGACCCCCAAAATGTTCAATTGTTTCGGAGGTACTGCCACAAGCGGGGCATATAACAGGAAGACCAATCGGCCCCCACCTATGGATCAGTGACATCAAGGGCAGAGATCCAAAACGAAACCTTGCATATAGGCTTTTACCGTGCAGATCCGGTATAATGTCCAGATAGGCTTCAAACTTTGGAGTCCATTTAAGATCAGTAAAAAGATTAGTTAAACGGCCATGAGATTTACAAGTTATGTTATTATCCCTGACATAAGACCAATAAGTTAACTTTAAGACGTTTTTATGCCGTCTCTCTAATTTGCGAGGATTTTCCCAATAGTCACCCAAGCCCAGCAAATGGAGCCAGTGGGACACATGACAAATCCAAGGGACAATATTGGCATTTTGACATTTTAATAGGTCAAGTAATGAGATCTTATATATATATATATCTGTGGAGCGTGGACACGCTACCAGGGCCCTCGCAAAGTTGTTTTCTCCCACTGAGATCTTGTTACAGTTGGAGAAACCCCATACCTCCGCTCCATACAGAGCTGCACCTTGTGCCTTGGCTATATAAATCTTCAATGCTGGAGAAACAGCTTTTGTAAAAGAGCCCTGGCAAAAGCGCAATATGGACGAAGCTCTATGTTGTAACAACCCTGCGCTTTTTGTGATCTGCTCTTCCCATGATAATTTACTAGTTAACCTGACTCCCAAATAATCTATAGAGCTAACTTCCTTCAGGAAAACTCCATCAATGTGGATGGAACATCTTTTCCTAGGCCCTTTGGATAACACCATTAGTTTTGTTTTGTCAATGTTAACCTCCAACCCATGATCACGACAAAATGAGTAGAATCGATCAGCAAGGATTTGTAAACCCATCGGTGTCTTGGAAATAAGGAGCAAATCATCTGCGAAAAGCAGAATAGGAATTTTTTGTGTATTCAAGGAGGGTGCATCATTCTGGCATGTGGACACAGCCTTCACTACTTCGTTAATAAATAAAGTAAATAATAAAGGGGCTAGCACACAACCTTGGTGAACTCCCCTTCTAATTGGGACCTGTTCTGTCAATTCGCCTTGTTCTCCCCACCTCACTTGGGCATAAGTGTTTTCGTGCAAACGTTTTAGCGGGAGTAGTAAGTCCTCTGGAACTCCCAGGCTGCCCAGCACTTCCCATAATTTAGCTCTTGAAACCAGATCAAAAGCAGATCGCAGGTCTATGAATACTACATGTAGCCTTTGCTTAGCGATAAGGACATATTTCCAGTACAATATAGCCAGTCGGAAGACCTGGTCTACCGTGCTGGTTTTTGCACAGAACCCGGCCTCTAGTTGAGAAAGAATTTGACGCTTCTCAACCCAGCTAGTTAGCCTCCGCAGGATTTGTTTAGCAAAAATCTTTTGCATGTTATCTATAAGGCTAATTGGCCTGTAATTGGCTGGAAGGTTAGCATTTCCTTTTTTGTAGATGGGTACAATTTCAGCCCCCTTCCATGTGCCTGGAATTTGTCCCCCTGCAGCTATGCTATTTGAAATGGCATTGATGTACCAGGCCCAGATATTTGGTTCAGATTTATACAGATCTCCAGGGAGTTTGTCCGGTCCGGGTGCTTTGCCAAGTTTCAGACTGTTTATAGCCTCAAGAGTTTCTTCTACTTTGAAGGTGAGATGACCCTTGGGGATACACTGGGCCCCCACTTGAACTGACGTGCTGGGGGTCAAATCCGGTAACATAGGTGAGGGGTTCTACATTGCTGTCCGTTAAGCCCTCTGGTAGGGCATAAAGAGTGGAAAAATGTTCTACCCAGCTTTCTGGTTGTATGTGGTTGCTGGGACAACTCCTACCTCCATTTTCTCTTTTGGACAGGAGTTCCCAAAAGCGCTTATTATCCTTCTCTCTGGAAGCATTTAATAATTCCTGCCACAGGGAGTCCTCCCACCGCTTTTTTGCATTAGACACGGCTCCTTTATATAGAGTCCTAGCTTGCTTGATCTCCCCCTGGGAACCAGACATTACTACTGCTTTAAGCCCAGACTTAGCCTTTGAGCACCTATCATCAAACCATCCTTTGCGTAACCCTTTCCCTTGACATGGCTTTGGCCGCCTTGCTTGATAAAAAAAAAACATAGCTGGATAGCCATATTATCATGGATTTTTTTAATCGGAATATTCCCTGCAGTCTGCTCTTCGTACTCGGCCAAGTTATTTAATTTTTTTTTATATATTGCTCTGATATGATATGGGTTAGACATCACTTTTGGCCAAGTAACCTTAGTAAATGTATTGTTCCAGCACAGTGGCAGGATTATTGTAGCATCATTATTATGTGTTCTCCTGAACATTTCTCCAGAAAGGGTTAGAAGCAGAGGAAAGTGGTCACTATCACTTCTCACGATTACTTCCATATCTTCCAAATGGGGCCCTAGCCTAACATCAACTAAGAAATAATCTATAGTACTTGTAGAGCTGCCCCTTTTGAACGTAGGTGCAACGTTCATATCAGATGGCGTCCTGCCATTACAGGCCCTAAGGCCATGTTTTAGACATAATAAAGCTAGTTGTGTGGCCACCCGGGATTTTTTGCACGGCCGAGTAATAGAAAATTGCGGGATCCCCCACAACTCATCCTCTTCGTCAGTTAGATCGTTCATAAGGGTGGAGGGTTCAAAGGTACAATTAAAATCTCCAGCTGCAATCAAAATAATCGAGGGATGGAGGCGTCCCACAAATTCGGACAAAATGGCCAAGATATGAGACTCGGAGCTGCATGAGACCGATTGTATATATACATTAACAATAACAATTGATAGAGGTTTTTTTAAACGTAATACACATGGCTTCTATATCTACAGAATCAATTTCCAAAAGCTTGTAATCACACTGCAGATTCTTGTTAACAAGTAATAACAGCCCACCTTTCGCCCTGCCCAACCCCTTCTCTGAAGGTGTAGCAGGGACACTAAATGAAAGAAATCCATCTATAGTAGTAGCGTCTTTTGCCCAAGTTTCTTGAAAGAGACAAACATCTATGTCCTTGATAAAAAAGGCCCATTCGCTATCATCTAATTTCTTTGCCAACCCAGCAAGATTCCAGGACATGAGTTCTAATGTGCATTTACCTTTGTTTATCACCACAGTTGAACAACCTACATCCCCGGGGCCCAGATCATTGGTACATGTTAGAAATGGGGTTTTTGGTTGGTAGTCAGGTTACCCCCTGTCCAAGCAAAAGCCCTCACTCTAGTCAGGGTAAGTCACACACAATCCAAGATTATCCTGTGCCCACCCTCTGTTAGCTTGGCATGAGCAGTCAGGCTTAACTTAGAAGGCAATGTGTAAAGTATTGTGCAATAAATCATACAATACCACCATATAGCACCACAGAAATACACCACACAGTGTTTAGAAAAATATATAATATTTATCAGGATAATTGTAGGTCAAAACGAATAAAGTTGCAATGTGAATTTGTAGAGATATCACTAAAAAATGATATAAAGGGCCTCATTCCGACCCTGGCGGTCTATGACCGCCAGGATGGAGGCCTGCTGAAGCACCGCCAACAGGCTGCCGGTGCTTCATTCAATATTCCGACCGCGGCTTTGAAGCCGCGGTCACCCAGCCGGCTGGGGGAATCCTCCATGGCAGCGCTGCTTGCAGCGCCGCCATGGGGATTCCGACCCCCTTCCAGCCAGCCTGTTTCTGGCAGTTTTCACCGCCAGAAACAGGATGGCGGGAACGGGTGTCGTGGGGCCCCTGGGGGCCCCTGCACTGCCCATGCCAGTGTGCAGGGGCCCCCTAACAGGGCCCCACAAGGATTTTAACTGTCTGCATTGGAGCCGGCTTCATTGTTGCAGGGCCTTTCCCGCTGGGCCGGCGGGCGATCTATTGGCGGTCGCCCGCCGGCACAGCGGGAAAGTCGAAATGACCCCCGCGGTCTTTTGACCGCGGAGCGGTCTTTCGACGGGGTAACTTTGGCGGGCGACATCCGCCGCCCGCCAAAGTCAGAATGACCCCCAAAGTGTCTTAAGTCTTTAAAAAGCAAACAAAGTCTCTTTCAAGCACAAAGTACCTGGTGTGGAGTGGAAAATCTCCTCAGAGGGCCACAGAAGCAGAGATACGTGGAAAAAGGGTGTGTTTGTCGATTTCTCCCCAGCACACACAGACTTGCGTCTTTGTTTTTCACGCTGGGAATTTGTGCGTCGTTTTCTGGCGCGCGGACAGTCTCTTTCTGTGGATCGCGGGGATTATCAGATGTCCCGGATCTGTGCGGGGATTCTCCTGCTTGTTTACCGGCTGTGTGTCGTTCTGCGGGGCTGTGCGTCGAAGTTTCGCTCTCACGGCAGGCGTCACGTTGATTTCTCCTCTGGAGGTCGGGCGGCGTTGTCCTTGTGAGGCCGTGCGTCGAAGTTCCGGTCGTCCCGAAGGCGTCGCGTCGATCAGCGTCGGTGTGCGGCGTTTTTTCTTGCTGCGGAACAAGCTGTGCGTCGAAAATTTCGGCGCATGAAGCGTCCAAGTGAAAAAGAGAAGTCTTTTTGGTCCTGAGACTTCAGGGAACAGGAGGAAAGCTCTATCTAAGCTCTTGGAGAGCACTTTTACAGCCAGACAAGAGTTCAGCAAGGCAGCAGGGCAACAGCAAGGCAGCAGTCCTTTGTAGAAAGCAGTCAGGTGAGTCCTTTAGGCAGCCAGGCAGTTCTTCTTGGCAGGATGCAGGTTCTGGTTCAGGTTTCTTCTCCAGCAACTGTCTGATGAGGTAGGGAGGAGGCCCTGTTTTATACCCAAATGTGCCTTTGAAGTGGGGGAGACTTCAAAGGGTGGCTAAGAAGTGCACCAGGTCCCCTTTCAGTTCAATCCTGTCTGCCAGGGTCCCAGTAGGGGGTGTGGCAGTCCTTTGTGTGAGAGCAGCCCTCCACCCTCCCAGCCCAGGAAGACCCATTCAAAATGCAGATGTATGCAAGCGAGGCTGAGTACCCTGTGTTTGGGGTGTGTTAAAGTGAATGCACAAGGAGCTGTCAACTAAGCCCAGCCAGACGTGGATTGTAAGGCACAGAAAGATTTAAGTGCAAAGAAATGCTTACTTTCTAAAAGTGGCATTTCTAGAATAGTAATATTAAATCCAACTTCACCAGTCAGCAGGACTTTATATTACCATTCTGGCCATACTAAATATGACCTTCCTACTCCTTTCAGATCAGCAGCTACCACTTCAATACTGTATGAGGGCAGCCCCAATGTTAGCCTATGAAGGGAGCAGGCCTCACAGTAGTGCAAAAACAAATTTAGGAGTTTTACACTACCAGGACATGTAAACTACACAGGTACATGTCCTGCCTTTCACCCACACAGCACCCTGCTCTAGGGGTTACCTAGGGCACACATTAGAGGTGACGTATATGTGGAGAAAGGGGAGGTTTAGGCTTGGCAAATACTTTTAAATGCCAAGTCGAGGTGACAGTGAAACTGCACACACAGGCCTTGCAATGGCAGGCCTGAGACAAGGAAAAGGGGCTACTTAAGTGGGTGGCACAACCAGTGCTGCAGGCCCACTAGTAGCATTTAATCTACCGGCCCTATGCACATAGAGTGCACATTACTAGGGTCTTATAAGTAAATTAATAGTCCAATCAGGTATGATTCAAGGTTACCATGTTTTAAGGGAGAGAGCATATGCACTTTAGCACTGGTTAGCAGTGGTAAAGTGCGCAGAGTCTAAAAGCCAGCAAAAACAGTGTCCAAAAAGTGGAGGGAGGCAGGCAAAAAGTTAGGGGTGACCCCCCTAAGGCTGTCAGGTCTAACAGTACAAATATCAAATCTTGGTACTCTATTATTCCCCTTTAAATGTAAAACCTTGGGGCTGGCCATGACATGGGTCACTGCTTCAAGAGTCAGTCATTCAGAAGCAGGCGGCAGCCCAAAATCGGTAGCTGCCTTACATACAACACCTCCACAGGAACTAGTTAAGCCATCTGGTCCATCCAGTCCACTATCTGGTCCATGGTTGTGTGGGTTTAACATAAGTCTTATACCCCCATGGTTGCTGCTCTGTTCAAGTCGGTGCGAGAGTAAAAATCCATGAGTTGAGTCGCTATAGTCTCATCTAGAAAATGGATAGTAATTATGTCAAAATTGGACCCTAAGATGCTGTTCCTCTCGGCCGATGTTATATCCGAGCGAATGACAGAGAGGCAACTTCGTCGGGAACGTATCCAATGTATGAATTTATTAATCAAGGAGGCTTGGTTCTCAACTGACCCTGGCAGTAGTTTTGGAACATTAGTGAGATTGATCCATAGTTTGTGCACAAATCTTGTTCTTTGTTAACAGTGTTCTCAATAGTGTTACCGGTGAAATTGCTATTGTACAAAATTTTGTATGGCCTATTAAAAGATTGTGGAGAATTGTCCCCTTGGCCAATTTCAGGGGGGTCGGGTCCATTGATCCTACCTCTAGCTCTACCACTAGTAGAATCAATTGCCCAATTCCCTAAACAATCCCCGTTTCTGGGTACATTTTCTGCCCTCCCTTTGGGCCTCAGGTTGTCTTTAGTAGGGTTGCAGCGATTAACTTCCCTCCCTTGTGGAATTGTCCCCCCTCTGTCGGGGAGGCAAGAATTAACCTTTGGCTCAACCCCCTTGTTTGGGGCAGAGGAGGGGAATACTTATTTCCCTCTGACCTCTCCACAAACCCTGCAAGTCCCTTCGCAAGCACAATTGTTCCCATTCTGATGCACAAGATTGGTCTTCAAAAGATCTATTAATACTAAAACCAGACCCTTAACTTCATCAATTCTCTGGAGAACTTTAGCCAGATTGTCTCTACAAGCTACTGGATCGTTGCCTTCCGGATTGGGCTGAGAGATCAATGGAGTAGCACTAGAATTAAATATTCCAACTACAGGCATGATCGCACTCGCAGGCACCGGCGGGTCCTCTATAGCCAGCAGTGGTTCAAAGCGGTTTGTACACAGTAGACTTGGAACCACTTTAATCACCGGACTCAACGGAAAAGAAGACGAAGTATTTGGTGCACATGGAGAGCCCCCCTGGGGTATTAGAGGACTCTATACTAAAAGTGGGGTTTGGAGTGGGGTCCCTGCAAATGTGCGGGGCCCCGTCCCCCTCAACCCCAGTTGTTGCATCTAAAGGAGCCTTTTTCCCCTTTTTTATGAATATCTCTGAGATTTTCCTGTCCTTGGGGGGGGCTGCCCTTGGGTTATTTGCCCCCGTAGTGCGAGTACCTAACATAGACTCGACTTCTTTGACTAAAAGGTCAATTTCGTCAAGTGGATTTAGCTTGTTAGATAAACCCGAATTCAAGGATCTATTTGGGCGATTTTTCGCTATTTTGTTTCCCTTAGCTTGCGCTGGTAAGTCTGTAGCCTTCCTTTTCCCCATAATAAAGAACACTTGTAGAATCAATAACACAAATGCGAGAGAAAAGAAAAGGAAAATAACTCTCTTACTTGTACATTAGGTATCCTGCCACTGGAGTAACTGGCCCTGCCTGCCAAGCCTCCTCCAGAAAATAACAGCGTCTCACTCTCCGACTAAATACATGTTTAGTAGGGCCCTCTGAGTTAAGGCCACCACTAGCAGAGAGGAGCTTATAAGTGCCTGTTGGTAATACAGCTGTAGTGATGAACGGAGCTGCTCAGGTAAACTGCACAGATTCTCTTAGGTGACAGCTAAGCTCCTTGCTGCAAACGAAAGAGGGGGGCCCAGCCCAGCCTCCTCCAGTCTCCGACGGGCACAGGACGGGTCCACCCTTGGCCTGGGATTTACCCAGGTGCCGCCCGCGCGCGTCCCGCAAAGCGGGAGCGCAGGAAGGAATTTAAAGGGCTCCTGCCCTTTACTCGAGCTAGCGCTGATTGCTCTGGCCCCCAGGCGTGTTGAAAAGCGCGTCCCGCAAAGCGTGTTATTTAGGGGTAAATGTGGTTAAGGATTTGGCAGAGATGGCTCAGGTGAGGCTTTCACATCTCTTTAGGGAAACGAAGAGGCTCCTCTTCCAATGGTCACACTTACATCTCTTCATTTTACAAATGTAATAAAAATGGTGATACTGCCAAAATGTGCTTTTATCTTTAACACCATCTCCTTATTCTTTAAAGCTTTAAAACTGCAGGGGGAACTAGTTAGTTTCATTTGGTCTTATAAATATCCAAGAATAACATGGAGAAAATTGAGGAAGAAGAAGCTGGATAGAGGAATCGCATTTCCAGATTTCCAGCTTCATTACTGGGCATTCCAGTTGAAAAACAGTAGATCACTTCTCTCCAAGGAATATGTATCCTCTCGCCTGCAGGCACTGACACGGAGCTTCCTGGACCAGAGCACACATTTTCCTTATAAATTTGGCCATCCTAGGTATTGCAAAAAAGTTCTTAACAATGCCTGAAGATTTGGTATGCAGTGAGAATGAGACTGGGTATCCCGTATTACAGCGTGCTGGCCCCAATTTGGAATTCACCCGGTACACCGCTATGTCTGCAAGATGCACTAGCTATTCCATTGATAGAGAAAGGAATTGTGCACTGGGGACAGATAGTTAGTGGGGACTCAGTAAGTTCTTGGGTGTCCCTATCAGAAACAACAAATGCTAAGTTATCTAGGTTCAAATACATGCAAATTAAAAGCTGGGTACAAGGAGAGCCTGAGGCTGGTTGTCCCATGGGTTGGGACATCACTGGCTCCCAGAGATTAAAAAAAGACGTTTCCAGGTGGTATTGGACATTAACACAAGCTGAAGATGCCTCTTTTCCGTTACCCGTAGGGCAGGCCTCTATGACTATACTTTAGTCTGTGGTAAAATATGCTCCCTTGCGGAGGAACCACTTGTTCACTGTGCACCAGGCCTACTGGACCCCTGAAAGGCTTGCTAGAATAGGATTCCAAAGGAAGAGTAACTGCCCGAAGTGCGATCTAGAGGGCGCAGGCGATGTACATTTCTGGTGGCAGTGTCCAGGGATTCAAACATTCTGGGAACAAGTGGGTAAGACGATCCTATCCATCATAAACAGACGCGCAGAGATAACCCTACCAATGATTGCATTTGGACTATATGAGGGTTCAGAGAGGAATACGCACAATAGATTGGAGAGACCCCTGGAACACCCTTGCTTTAACTTGGTCCTGATAGCACGGTGGGAAATATGCATTAAGTGTATCTCTAGTCTCCCCCCCAATCCATATGAATTGGCTACTGTCAGTGAAGAGAATCTCTGACCTAGACTGTAGTAATGGCTCAGTTAAATGTCTGAGAATGTGAGAACCTTCCCTGGCCTCCTATAGAACCATATTTTCCCATCTACAGCCCAGTGAGACTTAATCTGAATTAATTCTTGATATTTGATTATGGTAAGAGTCCAATGATTAAGCACTAAGATGCAACAACGAGGGGGACGGGGTGGATCTGTTCTGACCCTCCCCCTCTATCCTCCTCTCCTCAGGTTGATGGAGGCTGCCTCTTTGGTGTCAGTCTGTGGGTCAGGGATCTGACCAAAGTCGGGACACGTTATGGCTCCTTCTATCTGTCTTTTGTTACAAATGAGGACTCAAAAAAAAAAGAAATGTTTAGTAGGCTTGTAGCCGAGTGGCACATAGAGAATGACTGTAAAGTGATGTTGCCAGAAAACAGAAGAAAAGGTCAAATGCAGGCTGCCACAAGAGGAAGATGAGATGGGATGGTGATAGTATATGAGTGCAGACTGTGGTGGGAACTAGGTGTTTGTATATGTGCTATGCTTCAGGGCCAAAGATGTGTTCCCATGGTGGCGCAGCAAGTAGATTCATTGCCAAGTGGTTAATTACATGCATTGTGCCACAACATCTACCATGATTTTGTTCAATTGGCAGTTTTCAAACATAAGACAACATTAACTGCTAGAGTAAAGTATGTGTTTGGGGCAAAATGTGCTGTTCAAGGCAAAATCTTTGTGAATACCCCTTGTGTGGGCAGGATGTAACAAGGTCTTGTGAATACCCCAGATGTGAGTCTGGACTGAGTCTCACAGTTTAAAATCATTCTTCTAAGTTAAGTTATGTTCTGCTTAACAGCAACATTTCTACACCCTTTTCTTATTTCTAGCATACCATTTTTGTTCTGCACAATACATATCCAAACAAGTCTTTCTGCAACTGGGTATCCAAAGAAAAGTTATTTTCTGATTTCTTTTTTTACCTTTGTTCATTTTACCACAATGTAAACACATCTTTTCAGTATCTTTGTGTAGGTAATGGTGAGAGGTATGACAGTAAAGATTAAACCAATCTTCTTGTTCTTTGAATAAAGAGCTGGATGCTGACAGTGCGATACGGCCCTTGAAATAAGTTCATAGATAATATTCTCAATGAGAGACAGATAATAACAAATTTATTAGTTAATTAAAACCATAAAACTTTTCCTTCCACGTAAACATCAATGGATGTTGTAATAAACCCAAGCTAGGGTGTAGACAACTTTTAACACATTGAGTAACCAGTGTCCTAATGTACCTTAAGCTTTTTGCCAGCTGTGGGAAACTGTGTTGTTGGTTGAGAGTAGAGTTAATCTTACTCAAGCAACAACAACAATTCCTGTCTGGCTGAACAACAAAGGCACTATAATATACTGTGCTTAACCCTCTGGTAGACTGGCACAAACACAGTCAGGCTTAACATAGAGTCAATGTGTAATATATTTATAAAGCAAACTAACAGTAATAAAGGGAAACCACAACAAGGGGAAAATCGCACATCAATTTAGAAATAGAGAGCACATTTGAATAAATAGTTTGACACCAAAACAACAAAAACACAATTTGTAGAACTAGAGGTATGACGTTTTAAAGTTTAAGGTAAAAACTAGACCTAAAAGATCAAAGTGCCACCTGCGAACATCTAATCGCTTGAAACTGGATCAAGTAGAATTATAAAACCGACCACGATGTACTGCAAGTGGGACACAAGAAGTGGATTGGGCCTGGTCAGCTCTTGCCTTCGGACTTAAATAAAGGAAAGTCTCTGCGAAGGTGGCAGTTCTGTGGGGCGAGGAAGCATGTGCTATCTGGTGAGGAAGCGTTATCTTTGGGGAGCCTCTTGACGAAGTTGCAGTGAAGGTTTCTAAGATGGACTTAGATGCTTTCCTGGAAGTTGAAAATCTCCAGTGGGACAAAGCTGGAAACTATATCCAATGAGAGCTCCATGAGGCCGGGTACCCCTTTGACAAAGGACCACAGAACAGGATTTGCTACGGAGGGGAGGAACATAGGCAGATAGACGAGCAGGTTGGTCCAGGTCTCCTCTCAATTCTCAGAGCAATCGTTAGTCAAATATTTCCGAAGTCTCCATTTTTGGATTTTGGCTAATTGGGCACCTTCATAATGACTGGAGCCTTTTCTGTCCTCTAGGCTCTGATCCGGAGGCAAGCCATCTAGCCCTTGGAGTCACTCTGCTAGTCCTGGGTTCAAGTGATGAAATAGGGCTCAATCAGCTGTGCAGATATCTTCTGAGGGTTCAAGGCATGCGCCAGGAAGCAAAGCAGTTGTTAGAAACTGGGCTTCTGGTTGGAAGAGGTATGCACCCTGTCCAAGCAGGAACCACAGTCCTAGTAAGGTTAAGTCACTTACACCATAAATTAAGCTCTGCTTACGCTCTGGTAGCTCAGCACATAGAAGGCAGGCTTAATTTAGGAGGCAATGTGTAAAGTATTTGTGCAACACTTAAAACAGTAAAACAGTGAAAACACCATACAGAAAAATAATCCACACCAGTTTGGGAAGATAGAGATTAAGTTAATGACCAAAACAAGATCAAAACAACAAGAATCCAATAAGTAGAAGTCGCAATTGTTAGAAATGGGGTCTTTGGTTGGCAGTCAGGTTGCCCCTGTCCAAGCAAGAACCCTCACTCTAGTCAGGGTAAAGGAGAAACACACCCGGTTAACCCCCACTCACCCCCTTGTTAGCTTGACATGAGCAGAAAGGCTTAACCTAGAGCCAATGTGTAAAGTATTTGTACCAACACACAAAGTAATACAGTGAAAAGACTACAAAATACCAAACACCAGGTTAGAAAAATAGCCAATATTTATCTGACCAAAACAACAAAAAAACAGCATACTCAAGCAAAGTTATATATTTTTAAAAGATCAAACTTCAGGATAGCGCTTAGACACACAAATTCTTCGAATGGATGATATCAGTGCATCGTGACGGAGTGGTTCCCAACAATCTGACGCTAAAGGCGCCAGTCACGGAGCCACATGGTCTCCCAGGTACAGTACTGTGTGAAAATGAGGAAACAAGCCAGTGCACAGAATCGGGGATCAAAGGGTCGCTGGATACAGTGCTGTGTCGGTTCTTGCGCTGTTGAGTGAAGGAGCGGAGGTGTCAGTGCAAGGTGAAGGGCCCTTGCTGCGGAGCAGTGGAGGTGAAGTGGCGTCAGTGCCAACCATTGGATCTGTGCACTTCCGGCAGAGTCAATATCCGGTGGTCAGGACGTGGTGTGGCGAAGTCGGGTATCATGGACGTCGATGACACAGCACTTCAGGATTTCACGGAGTCGTGGACTTCAACGAGGCTGCGGCAGCGTCGTCCCTGCAGGGTCATCGCACTCCAGTGAGGACCATGGCTTCAGTTGCAGGCAACGTCATGAGATCCAACAGCTGCGTCAGCTCGGAGTCGTCCTAAGTCGGTACACTTGGTTTTTCACCTGCTTCTCCTTTCAATGGCACAGGGACTGGATTAGGCACCACCTAGCAGGGCAGGAATCTTATCAGAGAGTCCAGGTGCTGGTAGGGGAAGTCTTTGATAGCCCTGAGACTTCAGAACAGGGGGCAAGCTCAGTCCAAGACCTTAGAGAAACTTCTCAAACTGGAACATATCACAAAGACCAGTCTTTGCCCCCTTTGTCAGGCAGAAGCAGCAACTGAAGGATAGCCCCAGAAAGCACAGTCACAGGCAGGGGCAGCACTTCCTCTTCAGCTCTTCAGCTCTTCTTCTGGCAAAGGGTCCTCTTGTATCTTTGAAGTTATCTAGAGTTTGGGGTTTTGGGTCCAATACTTATTCCTCTTTTTGCCTTTGAAGTTGCCCAACTTCAAAGAAAAGTCTACATTTCTACAGGATCCTGCCTTGCCAACACACACCAGGGGGTTGGAGACTGCTTTGAATAAGGGCAGGCACAGCCCTTTCAGGGGTAAGTGGTCACTCCTTCCTCCAGCCTAGCCCGAGTAGAGATTCACAAACAGACCAACTGTCAGTCTGACCCAGACAAGAAATCCACAAACAGACAGAGTCACAAAAGGGTTTACACAAGAAAATGCCTACTTTCTAAAAGTGGCATTTTCAAACTAACAATTTAAAAACCAACTTCACTAAAAGGTGTATTTTTAAATTGTGAGTTTAGAGAACCCAAACTCCAAATTTCTATTTTCTCTCAAGGGTACATTTCAAGGCAGCTCCCATGTTAACCTATGAGAGAGATATGCCTTGCAACAGTGAAAAACTAATTTGGCAGTATTTCACTGTCAGGATATATAAAAGCACACCAGCGCATGTCCTTCCTTCAACATACGCTGCACCCTGCCCATGGGGCTACCTAGGGCCTACTATGCCTTACATCTATAAACAGGATGATTTGGGCTTGGCAAGTGGGTACACTTGCCAAGTCAAATTGGCAGTTTAAAAAGTGCACACACATACACTGCAGTGGCAGGACTGAACCATGTTTACAAGGCTACTCATGGGTGGCACAATCAGTGCTGCAGGCCCACTAGTAGTATTTGATTTATAGACCTTAGGCCCCTCTAATGCAGTTTACTAGGGACTTACCAGTTATCAAATATGCCAATTATGGAAAAGCTAACTACACATACAATTTCACATAGGGAGCACTTGCACTTTAGCACTGGTCAGCAGTGTTAAAGTGCCCAGAGTAACAAAAACAGCAAAAACAAAGTCCAGCACACAACAACAACCTGGGAAGTAGAGGCAAAAAGTTAGGGGACACCACGCAAAGGATGGCAAGTCTAACAGAATATATATATTTTTTTTAAAGAATATCTGCAATTACAATGCTTACAAATATAAAGCGCCAACCAGGGCTATTTGGGTGAGCTAGACAGGTGAAAATCTAAAAAGCCAGGCCAACTGTGATGGAGCAGGGTCGGATATAAGACCAACCTTGTCACTCTGAAAAAGTGACTTGTGTGGAGAGTTGCGTCGGCGTCAAAGACACAATGCAAGGGACAGAAGAAGTAATGCGCTGGCTTAGATCCCTTTCGATGCAGGTGATGTATCAGTTCTGATCCACACAGTCTGGGATGCATTGTCATATAGCGTGCAGCCCTCGATGTGATTTCCTTGAAGGCGATGTGTCATTGACAAGCCGCGCAACTGGCGATTTTACATCTTTGTCCTCAGCAGTGACGCATCAGAGTTGAGGGGTGATAAAACAGCTTTGACCAGTGAAAGAACATGGATTTTATAGTTGCAGCACTTTATACCCACTTCTAAAGGCCCAGGACTTGAATAGCACTACTTGGCAGAGCAAGACCGCAGCAAGCAGAGTCCAAGTGAAGTCTTTTATGTCCCTGAGACTTCAGAAAAAGAGGCAAGCCAGCAAGCTCTTGGAGTCACTTTGGTTCTGGAGATGTAAAGATGCAGGTCTAGTCCTTCTCACTACCAGGCAAGGAGGCCGGCAGGCAACAGGGTAAGCACAGAAGAGCAGCAGTCCAGCAAATCTCAGTAGAGTCTAGCAGAGTAACACTCTCTTCAGCAGCAAAGCAGTTCTTCTTCCTGCCACAATGTCCTCAGGTCCAGAAGAGTGCTGATTTGGTGGGGTCAGAGGTTCAGTTCTTATACCCAGTGGTGCCTTTGAAGTGGGGGGACTTAAAAGAGAGGGTTTTCGGGGGCACAGAGTCCCTGCCCTTCCTGCCTTAGCTACAAACACACGACAGGAGGTTATGAACCCCTTTGTGTGGGCTCAGGACCTGTCTCATTCAGCTGTAAGTGTCAGCTCCTCCCTTCCATTCTGTCCAGAATGGCCAATGAACATGCAGATGGCCGCTCAGTTATACCTAAGCTCCCTTTGTGTGTGGCTGTCTAGAGGGAATGCACAAGAGCCCAGCTGTCACCCACCCGGACATGTATTAAGAGATAGGCAGAGAGCACCAGATGATTTAAAGTAATAAAATGGAAACTTTCTAAAAGTGGCTTTTTCAGAATTACAATTTAAATTCTGACTTTACCATAAGTTGTGATTTTAAATTGTAATTCCAGAGGCACCAAACCCTGGGTTCCTATCTCTTCCCAATTGGAAATTACACTTATAAATTGTAATATGGCAATCCCAATGTGAACCTGTAGGAGAGATAGGCCTTGCAGTAGTGAAAAACAAATGTAAGAGTTTTTAACTACCCGGACATGTAAAACTTAGAAGTACATGTACATTTTTTTAATATACTGCCCTGTGCCATTGGGGCTGCCCAGGGCCTAGCTTAGGTGTGACATATTTATTCATCATCATCATCAACAATACTTTATTCGATTGTATCTCACAATCATAAAAGCAGGTAAAATATACAAAATGACACCAATTAACAACCACATAAGATAGATAAAATTAAATAGGTCAAGGCATACAATAATTGATACCATGTAATGAAATTTGCTACAGAGTCTAGATCCAGTTAATCAATTTAAATCAATAAAACCAAATATTTAAAAAGCAAGGAACTATTGTCCTGGCTAAAAACATCTAGAAATAAAAGGCCTCCATAATTTACCTAGAAATATAATCTGGCCTTAATTACTGCACATAAATATACATATTTTAATTGATGGAAGGGACAGCAAATAAATAAAAGCTGGGCCGCCCTGTTTAAAATGCATAGAGTTTAAAAGTGGAATCACAAACACTTTCCTTAAATCAGAGTAAAATTTGCACAAAAAAACGATATGCATTGTACTTTGGTCTGACGCTGAGTCACAAGGACATTTTCCCAAAACTGGACTCCAATCGTTGGTGAGCAGAAAGCTGACAAGTCGGTGAAATGTCTCTAGTCTTAGGCGTGTGAGTACATATTGATGCCTCGAGTTCAATACATATTTTAAATATGGTTCCATGCCATCTGATTGCTGCAACAAGAGATTCCTCCTTACACTAGATTTCTTTGACTCAATAGCCCACCTCAAGTCAGCCAAATAAGTAATACAGATGTTTTTCAGATCTTTCCTGGAAAGTGTTTCCATTTTTTCTGGTGTAAAGTAAAACTCAGGGTGGCCCAAGACCGTAAGAAAGTTCTTTATGTAATCCAGCCATGGAATATGCAGCGAATGACTTAATGATTGTGCATCTTCTATAATGGCCCTATTCAGGCTATCAAAGTCGGAGATCCATACTTTATGCCAAAGTAAAATCGGTTGCATGCTTATGAGGTCTGTAATATATGTTCCCCCCATTTCTGTATGGCACGCCAAGGTTGAAGTGGATTTAGGCACACTTAGGATGGACTTTAAAAAATCATTTTCAGCTAGCTGTAGGGCATTACATTTCCTATATCCCCACAGGCCTGCCCCATACAGTTCAACAGAGACACATTTAGCATTATAGATTGTCATCATGTCTTTGGGAGTGGCCCTACCGACCTTTTCAGATTTTTTTTTTACAGCCATGATAGTTTTAGTAAAAAGTAATTTCCTAGACCTAATGGCTTGCAGCCAGGTGCCTTTATTGTCAAACATATTACCTAAATATGAAAAGGTTTCTATATTGTCTAGTTTGACAACCTTTAAAATGACTTGGGATTTTTTTGCAGATTTTATGCCACAGGTCATTGTGAAGGTTTTAGAGTGATTGATTTTAAGGCCTAAGTCTTCCATGTAATTATCAAAAGTTGTTAATAATCGCTGCAAAGCTACTGGGGTGCGTGCCATCAGAACAGCATCATCTGAATGCATAAGTGCTGGAATCTTTCGAAAGCCAATTTGTGGAAGATCTCTGCAAGCAGCGGATAGAACATACTCTTTATTAACGTATAGGGCAAACAATAGGGGAGCTAAAACACAGCCTTGGCGTACCCCCACATATTTATTAAAAATGAAGGTTTGGGCCTGGAAAGAGGGTTAACGTGCAAGGTCGACATTGCGGTTTAAAACTGCACACACAGGCTTGGCAATGACTGGCCGGAGCCATGTTTGAAGGACTTTGGCAGTGGGTGGAACAATCAGCACTGCAAGCCCATTAGTAGCATGTAATTTACAGGCCCTGGTCACAGGTAGTGCAATTTACTAAGGACTTGTAGGTAAATTAAATATGCAAATTGTGGATAAGCCAATGTTATCATATTTTAGGGGAAGAACACATGCACTTTAGCATTGGTCAGCAGTTGTAAAATGCCCAGAGTCCTAAAGACAGCAAAAATGAGGTCAGCAAAACAGGAGGTCAGAGGGCAAAAGGACAGGGGAATCACACCAAGAATGCCTAGTCTAACAGCAGTCTTTCAAGGTACAGCAAAGCAATCTTGTGCAGTGAACAGCAGTTTACAGCAGCAGGCAATCCTCTGAGAATCATTCTGCAGGTCCAGTAAGTGAACTGAAGAGTAGATCTAAGGGCCTTATTTTTATATGTGGTGCCTTCTTTGTTAGTAGAAGATGTCTATAGCAAATTCCCTTTGAAGTGATTGGAGTCTCCTGCCTCCCGTGTCATAGCTGCAAGCTGGCTACATGAATAATACAATGGTAACAAGTCATTTGTGTGAATGCAGGACATAGCCTATTCAGTTGCAAGTTTGGCTATGCCTAGCTCTGCCCTCCTGTCCTGCCAGTGTTGGCCTATTCAGTCACACCTAATCTCTCTATTGTGTGGCTGCCTGGGAGAAATAAACCAAGTCCAACTGCCAACTATACCCACTCATCTATCCCAGGTACAGGCTACAGTCATCAAATAGGGAAGGAAATTGCTAACTTTCTAAAAATGCAATTTTCAAAATTGTAACCTAAAATCCAACTTTACCATTAAAGAATATTTAAAATTATAATTTCTCAGACACCAAACATGAACTATTTACCTGTTTCCAAGCAAAGGTTAGCTCTAATTAAATGTAATATAGCAACCCAATGTTATCCTATGGGAGTAGTGGGCCTCACAGTAGTGAAAAATAAACGTAGGAGTTTTTCACTGCCAGGACATGTAAAACTTAAAAGTCCATGTTTATCCTTTGACTTACAATGCACTCTGTACTCCTTGTTTTATAGACTATCTAGGTCCTATCTTAAGGGTGCCTTATATACAATAAAAGGGGAGTTTGATACTTGGTTAGGGGGTTGTGTTGCTGAGACGACTTGGTAGTTTAAAATGGCAATCAGGCTGCAGCGGTAGCATGGAACTTATTTTAAGGTGTTATCTAAATAGGAGGCACACTAGGTGCTTCAGGCCCTCTAATAGCATTTAATTTACAGGCTCTAAGTGAATGGTATACCAAGTTACTACTTCACTAGGGGCTTGAAAGTAAATAAAAAATATGCCAATCAGGTATAAGCCAACTTTACTATATTTTAGAGAGCAAGTACAAGCACAATTGCACTGGTTAGGTGTGGTAAAGTGTGCAGAATCCTAAATCCTAAAGCCAAGAAAAACAAATTAAGTAAAATACAAGGAGTGTTGGGAAAAAGTTTAGGGGTGACCCTGGAGAGAGTGCCACGGTTGTATTTAGTTGACGCTCTTAATTTTTACAGTTACAGGTCTAGATGTCAGCTATGTCAACCCTACCGTCAAGGAAATGTCTAAATAGTATTTTGGAGCAGTCATGATGTTTGTTGTAAACATCTGTTTAAAAGCTGAGAACACATACATTTTTTCAAAATCATTGCTGTTCTTCTGATTTTGTCAGGTGCATTATTTGTATATTTTTTACACAAAGCTTTTTAGAAGTTCAGGCCTTTATGATAACAACAAAATGAATTCCTTTCAAAGTCTGCTGTTGTTCCTATTACCTAACCTAACAGTCTTATTTTTGTTGTTTATTTTCTAGAGCAACTGAAGAAGGATGGTATTTATATGCTGACAGTTCCAATGGGAAGTATGGGGACTTTGCAGATATTATGACTCCAGTTGTTTCATTCACTGGTCCAAAATGTAAACTGGTGTTTTGGAGCCATATGATGGGAGCCACAATAGGCTCCATCCAGGTAAGAATTCATTCTACACAAGGAACCCCACCAATTATTCCATTGCCTGCTCTATTTAAAGAATGCATACATGCCTAACGTTATTACACAAAGAGCAACACACAAGACAAATATGATAAAGCCCTAACTTGGGAAGACAATATTTAAATAAGTTGCATTATTGTCATTTTTATTCTACCGAAGGCACAAAGTTTTTCTGGATTTTTTCACTAATTCTGAATAAAACAATTTATTTCTTATTTACTACATTTAATATTTGAGCTTGAGGCAGGAATAAATTGTTCTCGATGTATTATGGTAGGAAGGAATTGAACACCGCAACTGGCTTACTAAAGCCTGAGTTAAATGAACAATGGGAAGAAAGTTTAATAAAGCATTTAAAAGTACATTATATATGTGATGCCCAGTGATAATACTTGAATGATGTGTAGATCTATTAATTGAATCCTAAATTGCAACACAAGTGAATTTTCACCTGTCATATTAACCCCTTAACTGCTGGTGTTGTGGGGTCTGTGACATAAGGCATGTGCATCGAACACTATGCAAGTTTTTGGGGTAAAAAAAGAAAAAAGGGCTCAGATGAACATTTCTGTTTTTTTCCACTAAAAATGGCACCAATGAACGGATTGCTATGCTAAAGTCACCCTCTTCCCAGCTTTCAGGAACATACATGGCTGAATACAAACCTAAATTGTACCACAGTTTGGGGATTTTTTCAAAGTAGTAGCCCATTTTTCTTATTTTTTGTGCTCTTAACCTACCTCCAGTTTTATGTGGATACTAGTATGACGCGTATAAATAATCCAAGAAAGCTATACATTTTTTAACAAGTAGACAAGATTCCAAATTCAACAAGGTGTCTGTGTTTGGATTCCTCACGGTTTTCCCAAAGAAACTAACTATTGAAATAAAGAAATATTGAAAATTATTAGTAAAAAATTGCCATTTGTGACAATTTTTTCATTTGTAACTTTTTGTCACAACGGTTGATTTACAAACACAAAATACCATTACATCAAGTGTGCTATTCTGGATGCAGGGATATACAGGGTTTATAGGTTCTCCAAAAACCCAAGGTACCCAGAGCCCGAAAATCAGATGCACTATACATTGGTTTTTCATAGTGCCGAGTTTAGGCCAATTTATATGGTGAAATATGGAGAGTGAAAATGGGTATCAAATATATTTCTGAAATAGGCACAAGATATAAAGTTTAGGAGCAGAGGTTATTTGTACATTTCTTCATTTGTGCATACACATACTAGCATGTTATTTATAGGGGGATTTTTTTTCAAAATGTCTTCTTTCTTCAACACCGGCTTACATTTGGAATGCAGAAGTGCAGCAAAACCAAAGGGTAATACCAAATGTTCTACTATTCTATTCTACCATATGTCTTTCAATACAAATGGCACCTAAGTTGTGTGGGGAGGCCTGGTGCCGGTAACAGGAAGTGGGCTAAACCACAACATGACCCATTACATTTTTCTATTGAAAACTAACCCTTTTATACAATGTGGGTAGCTGTGTATTTTGGACACTAGCTCAGATGGCATTTATTAAAACTTTAAAACTTTGCACATTTTTGAAAACTAGACACCTGGTGAATTTCAGGGTGAGTTGATTTGCATGGCTCTTCCATGTCTGATGTTACTCAGAATCCCTTGCAAACCTAGTATTTTGAAGAAAAACACAGTTGCCTCACATTTCTGTGACGGAAAGTTCTGGAATCTGTGGAAACCACAAGATTCCTTCCATCCAACATTCCCTGCATCTCCTGATAAAAATGGTACTGCACATGTGTAAGTGGGCCTAGAGCCCACAACAGGAACCATCCCAAAACACAACATGGGTACATCACATTTTTCCACTCAAATCACACCCTTATTTTGTGAAGTGGGTGGCTGTGAAATTTGAGCCCTAACTCAGCTGGGACTTAGGGAAACCTAGCAAACATGCAAATTTTTAAAAACTAGACACCTGCGGAAATCCGGGGTGGGGTGATCTGAATGGCTTGCCCCAAGATTAGTTACCCTGAATCTCTTGCAGACCTCAAACTTCGACTAAAAAACACATTTTCGTCACATTTCTGCAATGGAAAGGGTTTTGAAATCGGTGGGGAGCCACAAGCTTCAATCAACCTAGCATTCACTCAAGTTTACAGACAAAAATGGTGCCTCACTTGTGTGGGATGGTCTAATGCCTTCAATAGACAGGGGCCCACAACACCACATAGACATATCACATTTTGGCAGTGAAAACAGATACTTTTTTTCAGTGTGGGTAGCTCTGGGGTTAAGGCACCCTACCTCTGCCAGTACCGAGAGAAACCTAGTAAACCTGCACTTTTTTAAAAGCTATACAATTTGGGGAGTCCGGTGGTGCATTCTCTTGCTAGGTAATTGTAATTAGAAGCCCTTGCAAACATCAAAATTTGGTAAAACAATACTTTTTTCACTTCTCTGAGACAGAAAGTTATGGAATTTATGGGACTGAGAGATCAGTAATAGGGGCAGCTGTGATATGTAGGGATTCCAGGCTGGTGTGCCTTGCAAGGATCTTATGAGGTTATCTTATCCGCAATGCCCTTCAAGCCTCAAGCCTTCCCTGAAATCAGATGTCCTTTACATTTTGTGATAAAAACTTGTGGAATTCATAGGATTGCATGGGGGGGCTCCCACTCCCCGGGTATCTAGTTTTCTGATCTGTCTGGGTCAGGTCAGTTTTCCCAGGTGGCAGCCTACCCATGCCCAAAAAGTGCAGCCCCTCACCATTACTAGTAGAATGATACTGGGAGTTAGCTACACTATCCTGGCCCATATGTAAAAACAACACCCAAAAGAATCAAATGTCCTCTTGCTTGCCATTGGGATGTTTTGTTTTATTTTGTCCACAGGGAGGCAGAAAGAGTGTTGAGGCTTTAGGAAGGAGGGTGGGGCCTGATGTTAAGATGAGTCAGACCAACCCCATTATTTGATTTAAAATATATTTCCTGCCATACAGTTGGCTTTCTGCCTCCCCAGGGGCAATTGGGAACAAACCTCGTGTCTGCCTCTGGGGAGACAAACAGACTGGTTTGTCTCATTTGAGGCAGGGTTGTGGCATATACCATAGTACAACATGTGAACCACTTTTCTTTTGCCGCAAAGGCAAAATCCCTGGTGTTAACATGGACTTTCTACCCCCCTGGGGGGCAGATTTGGGGCATTTGCCCCTATTGGGACAAACCTACTATCTACCCCCATGGTGGCAGAAAGACATTATTGCCCCTTCTGAGGGTGGGGAGGTATCGCTCAATGCCAGGGTAGGGTGCCCCCTCTTTTTGCTTATTTTGGCTCTGTTTTGAAAACTCTGGTGTTTGGTGGGCTTCCCCCCTGGGGGGCATATTAGCAGTTAATACCCCTATCCCCCTCTGTGGGGCAGAAAGTCTATTGGGCTGTGATGTGGGGAGTGCCCATGTCCAAAGGGGTGGTCTCCTTCTCAAAAGAATACTGTCAGAAACAGATCCTTGTCTCTAGTGGGCTTTCCGCTCACCTGAAAGCAGACTCTGGCATCTACTGGGCTTTAGGCTCAACAGGGGGATAGATTGGGGTAATCACCCCATCCACTGCCCAGGGGGGCAGAAAGACTGTCTACCTTGTTCTTGGGTGGAGGCATGACTATGCCCCTGGCGGACAGCCCCCATTTCTGTATCTTTTCTAGGCACAAATTCTACCACCCCAGGAAAAGAGATCAGGGGTAATCACCCACATCTTCCCCCTGAGGGGGCAGAACGATTGTCCGCACATTTTGTGGGGATGGGACATGGCCATGCCCATGGTGATCAACTCATTTTTATAATATACCCTGCTGTCTAGTTGGCTTTCTGACCAGGCCCTAAATAGCTGTTTGCTTGTTTTTTTGGTAGCATCATGTTCATTTGTGTGTTAACACAACCATTATGTGGTTACCTTGCCACATAAGTTGAGTGACAGCATTTATGTTGTGCAAGTGAAAGTCATATTTCATTGATTTCAGTGGAAGGTGAAGATGTGGTCCTGCCTGTTGTCTCTGGGACTATTTGTAAATGTTTTTTGTGATGAAATGTTCAGGCTAACCAGTTAATAATGAAAGCTTTTCTGTTTCTTTTCTTATTTGCCTAAGCTATGTTTCTTTGTCAACATAGTACTACATCAAATATTGGTTATTTAAAAAAAAAGAAATTTACTGTGTCCCAGACACTTGCGTGGTCTTTCATTTGCTGGATGTTTTGATTTTCCTATCTGTTTATTTTGTAACTGCATTCTTCTGTCTGTTTCAATATGTTTTTGTCTTGCTTTCCCCTTATCTATCTGGTGTTCTGTCTTTATCTGCTTCTATCTAGCTGTCTCTACGACTCCGTCTATCCACCTATCTCTTTATTTCTGTCTTAATAATCCAATTCTATCCATCACTATCAGTTTCTATCTATGTTTTTTTAATCATGTCTCAATGTGCTCTGAGACACCTCTGCCTTGATCCCGTCTGACCTCTGTCTGTTACCATTTGTCACTGCCTTTCTCTGTCTTGATTTGTAACTGGTTGATAGCGCCTGTCTGTCACTCTGTATCTATCAGGATCCAGAAAACTGTGTGCCTGGAATCCAACTTGAGTATGCAACCCCACCAGTGCCCTCATACAAAAGTAATATGAGAATCAGCTATAGAAGGAGGGAAATGGTAGTGGGTTAAGAGAGAAAGAAACCCCGAAACCGGTCCTAGGATGCTTGTTTCCAGTCCAGGGAAGACCTGGCCTAGCAGTTCGGGGAACAGGGTCAAGACTGATTTGCATATGGCTGGGTCCAAACTGGAATGGCATGGGCAGCAAAAAAACGATGGATTAAACCCAGATCTGTGACTAGGGGTGAATGTTTGACAATGTTCAGCATTCCGTCCATCACTTGTTGTTTTTGCATTTGTCGCCCTAAGTGGGAAGGGTATGCCCAGACGTGGGTCCCGTGCTTCCCATGCCACTGGATTCAAACTAGCCTGGCTGAAGAGGGGTGAAACCCCGAAACCGGTCCCAGGATGCTTGTTTCCAGTCCAGGGAAGACCTGGCCTAGCAGCCCGGGCTGGACTGTTCCCATGGGGAACAGGGTCAAGACTGATTTGCATATGGCTGGGTCCAAACTGGAATGGCATGGGCAGCAAAAAAACGATGGATTAAACCCAGATCTGTGACTGGGGGTGAATGTTTGACAATGTTCAGCATTTCGTCCATCACTTGTTGTTTTTGCATAAGAGAGAAAGAAAGACACCAGACTCCATCACTCTGAATTTGCACTTCTGTTGGTCAATGATGTCTGCAGAGTGTAGTGGATATTTACAATACAAAGAGATATTTTAAGTAATATCTAACTAATGTTTCTGTGCTAACCTGTAATTGTGAATGGATATATTCTAGCAATGTTTCTGTGAAAATGGCTCTCTGTACTTTAATGTGAATGTTAATTTCTGAAAGAAAAGCACGCAAACATTACCATCAATTTATAGTCACTAGTACAGCTCATTATTATTTAAATGTCTACCTCAACTTTGTCATTGTGCACTCTCTTATGACAATAAGTTTTAGTTTCTGCTTGACTTCTATAGAACAGCAAAAAACAAGCATTGTTGACATTCTGATGTTCCTTATTATTCGAAATTATTATTTGCATCCTAGAACTGTAATTCTTAAGGCATGGAGTTATTTTTTTTCTCAAGTTTTCTTTATTGAATTTTTCAACAAAATAATTTGTTACACAGCAAGATGACCTTGTGCCATTTTTAGAGAACGATCAATCAGTCACATAAGCCAGTAACCAATTTAGGGCCATATTTATACTTTTTGACGCAAAACTGCGCTATCGCAGTTTTGCGTTAAAAAAATTTGCGCCGGCTAACGCCATTCTGAAGCGCCATGCGGGCGCCGTATTTATTGAATGGCGTTAGCCGGCGCTAGCAGACCGGCGCTGCCTGGTGTGCGTGGAAAAAAAACACGTACACCAGGCAGCGCCGGCGTTGGGGAAAATGGCGTTAGGGCGTCTTAAAATGGTGCAAGTCAGGTTGACGCAAAAAAATCGCCTCCACCCGATTTGCGCCATTTTTAACGACGCCCAGATGCCATTTACATGACTCCTGTCTTAGTAAAGACAGGAGTCATGCCCCCTTGCCCAATGGCCATGCCCAGGGGACTTATGTCCCCTGGGCATGGTCATTGGGCATTGAGGCATGTAGGGGGGCACAAATCAGGCCCCCCTATGCCAAAAAAAAATAAAAATAAAATAAAAAATTATACTTACCTGAACTTACCTGAATGTCCCTGGGATGGGTCCCTCCATGCTTGGGTGTCCTCCTGGGGTGGGCAAGGGTGGCAGGGGGGTCTCTGGGGGCATGGGAGGGCAGCTGTGGGCTCATTTTGAGCCCACAGGTCCCTTAACGCCTGCCCTGACCCAGGCGTTAAAAAGAGGCGCAAATGTGGGGTTTTTTGCCCCGCCCACTCCCGGGCGTGATTTTTGCCCGGGAGTATAAATACGACGCATTTGCGTCGCAGTCATTTTTTTAGACGGGAACGCCTACCTTGCATCTCATTAACGCAAGGAAGGCGTTCACGCAAAAAAATGACGCTCATTCCTCATACTTTGGCGCTAGACGCGTCTAACGCCAAAGTATAAATATGGCGTTGGTTTTGCGCCTAATTTGTGTCGAAAAAACCGACGCAAATTCGGCGCAAACGGAGTATAAATATGCCCCTTAGTGTTATACAAAGTAGGTCTCCATACAACCTTGCGAAGAGGCTAAAGCTCATCACTAATCGTGCCATTATGCTTTCAGATCAGTACATTGCTTGAAACGTATAGTAAATACAGGTACTAACAAGATAAATACATAAATAGGTATGTGAATGGTGTAGCCATATGTAATAATGTCATAGGGTCGTACAGTCTAGACCTTAAGGAGGGTATTAATTATGGTGGTGTGTAGTTCAACGTCCCCTTGGGAGGATGTATAAATTAAGTCAGAAAGAGGTGCAAAGCTCTAACATGGGTAGGGCAAAAGAAAAGCGGTAGTCCCTGTGAAAAGAACTGAACCAAGGGTCTTCAAACATAATCAAAACCTTTCCTAGTGTAATTTAGTATATTGGACATGTGTTCCATGGTGAGGCCTTGTCTGCTATTCGGACAACGAGGGAGCCAAAGGCCTCTTCCATGCAGATGCCATTTTAGCTGCACCAAACCAGAGTCACGAGAATGATCTGTCCCCATAAGTCTGGTATTTGAGGGATTCATCTCTGAGGCCAAGAAGAACACATTCGGGGTGGCTGGAATAGAATATCCCAAGATGTCCTTTACTTGTGCTAAAAGTTTGGCCCATTAAGGCCATTTCATTCGGCAATCCACCAAATATGTTTGAAGTCACCTAAAAGCCCACAGCTTCGTCAACAGCGATCAGAAGTGGTTGAAAAGATTGTCCCAAGCTTTGCTGAATGTAGATACCAATCATAAAGTATCTTAGAATGAGCCTCTCGCATCCCTGTGGATCTGTTAAACTTGGGTATATTGGGCCATAATGTGTACCATTGTTTACAAGTGATGGGAGATCCCAATATCTGTTCCCAAGGGGACATATAGTTTAAGGTGTGCATATCAGTAGTGGTGGTCCAGAGGGAACACAGAAATGAATTACGACCCTGGGTGTTCCCAGGTCTCTGCTCAAATGTCTTGATGGGAAGCAAATCCCTACTGGCAGCCAATTTCATATTTAACTATCATACCCAATATTTAAGTTGGTTATACTGGAAAATTACTAAGGGGAGGAGGTGACAGTGGTGACAGCAGTGCTCGAAAAGTGAGTATGTCCCACCTGTGAAATAAGTAAGAGATGATAAGATATCCCCCTTCTCGCCATTGATCAAAAAGACCTGGCACGAGGGCTGATGGAAAAGCTGTGTTGTATTATAGGGAGAAGGGTATGTCACCAAATTGTGGGATTTTTTCACAGTATCCCATACTTTTAAGGTGATGCAAGTTGGAGTGCTTAAATGAGTGTTACGGGGCTGATCGTGTTTCGGTTTCCACAGGACTTCCCATAGAGTGCGGCCAACCACTGCTCTATCCATGTGGATCCAATGTTTATCCGTCTCTCTAAGGGATCAGTCTGGAAGAACCTGTAGATGTGCGGCTTGATAATAAGGGGTAAGTTTGAGAAGGGTGTGTCCACCCGCACCTCTAGTTAGTGTTAAGAATATGTGTGATAATCGTGCCCTTCAGTTCTGCCAGATGAATTTCGTATTCGCAAATCTGGCCAGAGAGAAGAACTCCCTATCTACGGTTATAGGCAGTCCCTAAAAGAGATATAAGATGCGTGGGAGGATCATCATTTTCACAGCATTTATACATCCCAATCAAGAAAGATACAGCAGAGCCCATCTCTTGAATTCCGCTTTTAATTGCCTAAGTGGAGGGGGAAAATGAGCTTTGTAGAGATCTGCCACTCTAGGAGTAATTTTGATCCCCAGATGCGTGATTTCTTTATTTGACAATTGGAAGGGGGAGGCCCCCGCTATATCTTTCATAGCAGAGGAGGGGACAGTCAGCTTAAGAAGAAATTATTTGTGTGAGTTGACTTGGAACCCCGCAATCGTCTCAAAGCGCTTCAGTTCCAGTTGAAGGTCCGGTAGTGATGTCTGTGGGAGGGCAAGACGAGCAGGATGTCATCTGCAAACAGTGAAAGCTTGTAATCATCTGAGCCGAAAGGTAGGCCTTGAATAGTTGGGGTCACCCGTATCTTGGCGGCCAAAGTCTCAATGCTCAGGGCAAAGAGTAAGGGGTATAGGGAGCATCCCTGTCACGTGCAACATGCCGAGGAAAAATAGCCTGACATTGTCCGATTCACCATCCCCCTAGTGCGGGGGCAATGGTAACTTGCTTGTATCATTGATATTAATCTATCCCCAAAGCCAAATGTGCGGAGGGCATGGAATAAGAAAGGGCACTCCACTCGGTCGAAGGCCTTCTCAACATCTAATGCCAACAAGACCTCCTTGAAGTTCATTTAGTTGCCTTTTTGACCAAATGTATATTGTGTCGTACATTGTCATGGGTTTGCCTACCTTTAATGAAACCTGATTGGTCTGGATGGACCAAGTCTGGTAAAATGTCCTCCAGCTTATTGGCCAGAATCTTAGTGTATAGTTCGGCGTTTAAGCTAAGCAATGCTATTGGCCTGTAAAAGGCACATTACAAGGGCTTTTTCCCCAGTTTTGGTAGTACAGTAATCAGTGCTTCACCCATGGATGAGGTCACTGCTAGGGTGTCCCTGAGATGATTAAAGAGAGCAGTTAGGTAAGGCGTCAAATCAGCACTAAAGGTTTTATAAAATTGTGCTGTGAATCCATCCTGCCCTGGTGATTTGTGGGGTTTGAGGAAGTCTTTAGCAGCTTATACCTCATCTGTTGAGATGGGCGATTCCAGGGAGTTTAAGGACCCGTGGGAATGACACCTCATCCAAATAAGCCAGTTACTCACTGTCAAGGGTTGGATCTGAGGAATAAAGAAGTTTGTAAAATTCTCTAAATGCCTGTGCTTTCCCCTTTTCTGTCTTATGGATCTCCCTCTATGAGCCTTTAATTTGCAAAATGAATTTCTTTTCTTGTTTGACTCACAGTTGTCTTGTGAGAACTGCGCCTACTTTGTTCCCCTGCTTGTACGTGACTTTCCAGAGGCGTTGCAGCTGCAGTTCCACCCTATTAGCATATTTGGCTTTAATTTTCCTCCTGAGTGATGTGACCTTCTTTTGAAGAGTTAAATTTAGAGAATCTTTGTGTGCACGCTCGGTGAGGAGGAGGTCAGCCTCCAGGGCCTGACGTTCCTGTGGCTTTTGTTGGTTAGGAGTAGCTATCAGGGAAATATTTCCCCATTTTTACTGCTTTAAATGCCCTCCATGTTGTCTTGGGATTAGTGTCTTGAGGTTTAGTTAATAGGAAGTATTCTCTGATGGATTTACGTAGTCCATCTCTAAATAAACATTCTCGAGTGAGAGCTGCAGGAAAAAAACACTTTTTTAAAATGATGGTCCTGGACCATCCCATTTCAAGAACACCTCTATGGAGGCTTGATCTGAAATGGCAATAGGGTGGATATTGGCCTCTTTGATGGCCTGGTATAGTGTTTGGCTGACAAAAATATGGTCCAGTCTCGAAAATGTATGGTGAGAGTGTGAAAAAAATTACAGTTGTTGGGTACAGGGCCCTTCAAGCATCTAATAGACCCAGTTAGCATAGTGCAGGCTTGATAGTCCTATGGAAGATGCCTGTATGTGATCTATGAGTGCAAATGTTGTATAAGGTGGGATCCCAAATAAGGTTGAAGGCTCCCATCCAGATGACATCTCCCTCTGCAAACTCACCCAATGATCTGAGGGAGGCAGATATAAATTCAAATTTCCCATTGTTGGAGGCAACAATAGTTGCAATAGTACAGCTGCACCCTTTTATACATCCTTTGACCATTAGTAGTCTCTCCTCTTTATCAGATTTATGCCTTCCATTTGGAACCCCAGGGAGGAGTGAAATAGGAGTGCAAATCCATTGTGTTTGGTGGCAGCCGATGATTGAAAAATCAGAGGATATGATTTATGTTTCAGCCTATGATTTTCTCTTTGCATAAGAAGCGTTTCTTGTAATGATACTACATCATAGTGCCTGTCCGTTTGTGTGGGTAGTTTAAGCCCTTGGTATTCCATGATATTGCGTTAAGTACAATTCTCGAGGTTAGAAATTACTATGCTTGAGGATTTGTTTCTGTACGTCCTTGTACAGATTCCTTCCGTCCCATTACAATGTTCCCTTCCACCCCTGTTCACCCCCCCTCAATGAGTTCCCTCCTATTATGACATTAGTAGCATATCATTCATCTAAACAACAAAAAAACATTGAACAATTGAAAGTAGATATGAAAAATTCCCAGCTCCATAGAGATGGTACAAACATCAAGTGAGGTACAGTGGACTCAATTCCACTATGAAACTATGCAGCATTATCAACCCAAAGCAATGTTGTCTAGCTTTCCACATCCCAGCCCCCCAACCAGGGAGCCATTGTCCATTAAGAAATCTGCCCTCAGAGATGGAGATGGACCTCCGATCATTGAGTCGTGAAGTCCTATGATGCACAAATTTACTGAGCATGTGGTTCAGCCTTGGTCTAGTGGATCATAAGAGTCCTTGAATGCCACTGCACTTCAGTGTATGCAACTTTAATGTATGCCACTTGTTAGACTTTTCATCCTTAGCGTGTTCTCCCTTAACTTTTTGCCTCTGTTTCTCAGGTTGTTGATGAGTGCTGGACTCTGTTTTTGCTGTTTTTGTTACTCTGGGTACTTTACCACTGCTAATCAGTGCTAAAGTGCAAGTCCTCCTATACAAAATGTGTATGTAATTGGTTCATCCATGATTGGCATATTTGATTTATTAGTAAGTCCCCCATACAGTGTACTAGAGGTGCCCAGGGCCTGTAAATCAAATGCTACTAGTGGGCCTGCAGCACTGGTTGTGCCACCCATGTTAGTAGCTCTGTAAACATGGCTCAGACATGCCACTGCAGTGTTTGTGTGTGCAGTTTTAACTGTAAATTCGACTTGGCAAGTGAACCCACATGCCAGGCCTAAACCTTCCCTTTTCTTACATGTAAGGCACCCCTATGCTAGGCCGTAGGTAGCCCCAAGGGCAGGGTGCAGTGTATGGTTAAGGTGGGACATATAGGCCCTCATTATGAACATGGTGGTCCGTTCCGCACCGCCGCCGGTGGTGGCAGAAACCGCCAAAAGAGGAGCGGTCCAGAACGCCAAATAATGAACCAAATGAAACTCACACATTCCGTGCACCACCCACCGCCAGGAAAGGATTCCCGCTGACGACGGCAGAGGCCGCCCACAGGCCATCGGAAAGGCCCAACCCGCCCATCAAATTATGAACCACCATTCCACCACCAGTTCTGGGGCGGGAACCACCCCCACACGAAGTCAGGCGGAAATGAAACAAATAGAAAGAAACACTCACCGGAGCTCAACCAAATGTGCAGTGGCAGCCATGGACAGAGAGCTGCAGATCATGCCAGCTTGCTCCTTGCCAGATATCTATACGACCGAGACCGCCGACGAAGACGACAACGGTAAGTACTGCAACCTACAAAACAAGGGAGGAAAGGGCAAACTTATATACCCGCCCACTCCACCCACCCCGCAAAGCCCCCCCCACCCTACCCAGCAGCTATAGTCAGATACCTCACACCAAGAGGTACGTACCCGACCGAAGGCCACTGCAACTTGGCCATAGGACATACAATAGCACCACAGCCATAAATTATTTAAACAAACACCAGGGTGGAACTACGTGCAGCCCAAACACAGGCCACACAGAAACTTTATTATGAAGCTCACTGAGCAAAATGATGAAAACAGGGCCAATGGCCAGTCCATAAAAAGTCCATCTTCCTTGGCCATAACTAGCCACACCTGACTCCCACAAGGGCAGGGTACTCCACTCAACAGGGCACCATAGGGGGATCCAGGCACCTCATGGAATGGCGGTAGGGAGAATGGGGGTGGGGATTTATGACGGGGGTGGGACTTTGACATGCGTGAGGAGGTTGGAGGGGGTTGGGCTTCTCCTTAGAAGGGGGTGGGGGCTGTTTGGCACAGGCGGAGCTGGATGCCTTAGGCTCAGAGCGGGCCTTCTTCTTAAGTGGAGAAGGGGCACGGGAATGGGAAGGCTGGACCGGGGTGGGCTGTGATGTGGAAGGAGCGTAAAGGGCCAGGAGGTGGGCACGTTTCGGGACAAGACAGGGTGGGCCAGTGGGTTCGAACAGGTCTACATGGTAGAGGAAAAGTGTATTGGGAGCAATTGGGGTGGGCATGGATGAGGGCGTGGAAGTGGAGCCAGAGGGAGTTGATGGGGTGTAGGTGTGCGTGTAGTGGGTGCCGGTGACTGCTCAGTATTCTGTGGTGTGGTGGATGTCTGATGGGTGGGTGTCTTGCTGCGTTTGAGTGCTTTGGGAGGTGGGGGGGTGGACACAGTGGGAGAAGACAGACAGCTACTCTGCAAGTCGGGTGAGTGTGCTACTACAGTGGAGGTGGTGAGTGCAGGTGTGGTGTATGGGGTGCATGTATGGCTGTCTTCTATTGTGGTGAGTGCAGGAAGAGGAGCAGTAACAGTGAGTGACGGTGCAGTGCATGAGGGTGTACATGTAGAGGGGACAGACAGGGAGGCGGAAGAGGCGGGCACACTGGGGGAAGTGGACGTTGTTGTGTGTGCGGGTGTTTGTTGGCTGTGTGAATGCTTGTGGTGGGAGGTGTGGTGCTTGTGTTTGGAAGTGTGTTTTTTGTGTGTTGAAGTGCATGGCTGCGTGTCTGAATGTGTGCCTTGGACGGGTGAAGGGAGTGGGGTGCTGGAAGGGGTAGAGGAGGTTGGAGGGGGGACAGAATGGCCAGGGAAACTGGCTGCCGTCCAAGAGGAGGCCAGAGCCTGAAAAGATCTCTGTAGGGCAGACACGGCACTGTGAATGCCATCCAGATAGGCATTAGTCTGCTGCACCTCTGATGCTAGTCCCTGGATGGCATTGACGATGGTTGTATGCCCTACAGAGATGGTTCTCAGGAGGTCAATAGCCTCCTCTGTGAGGGCAGCAGGGCTGACTGGGGCAGGGGAGGAGGTGCCTGGGGCGAAGGAGATGCCCACCTTTCCTGTTGGGCGGGCACGGCCACCTCGGTGGGGAGCAGAAGGGAGGGCACTGATGGTATGGGTGGTGGCAGAAGTTGTCACAGTCGTGATTTGTCCACTAGTGTCCACCACTACCGGAGGACCCCATCAGAGGAGGTTTCAGAGTCACTACCACCGTTGGTAGTAGCCTCCCCCGTGGAAGACCCCTCGCCCTCCCACCCACTGGTCCCCTGGGCATCCGTTGTCTCTGCCTCTGAGGATCCGTGGGCCGCTGTCTCCACACTAGCAGGTGCCTCAGCTCCCTCGCCTGATGTTCATGCTGTACCAGACACACAAAAGAGAACAGGGATGGGGAGACGAAACAGGAGAGACACTTGTAAGTAGCTGAATGTTGATACACAATAGCCAGACATACACCTACCCAGCAGACACACCCAACAGGCAGCACCGTGCACTAGGCCCATGACCATGGCCCTGACTACTGAGCAGTATACTGACCTACACCCATATCCTGTCATTGCATTGAAGCTGAGGTAGGTGAAACCTGACAGAGACACCCCTACACCCTTTGGGGAGCAGACAGTAGCTGGACACCAGTCAAAACCCTGCTCTAAGCCCCAGGAGCCCTATCGCACACACACTCATCCTTCCAGGCTGAAGTATGGGCTGTGAGTACTCACCCCCTTGCGACTGCTGTGCAGCCTTCAAGCGCCCATCCAGGTCTGGGTACGCCACTGCCAGAATTCGCATTAAGGGGGTTAGTGGCCGATGGGCACCTCTACCATGTTGGGAGGACTTCCCCAGCTGGGCCTCACTGATCTTCCGCGCCCAGCGCCGCAGGCCTCCCACCTCTTCCGACAGTGGGTGCTCTGCCGGTTGTAGACCCCGCGGTCAGTACCTCCTTGGCGATGGCATGCCAATGTGCCCTCTTCTCGTGGGCGCTGACCTAGTAGGGAGTCACAGAGAAGAAACACAGAGGTCAGGCACCTGCACGATGGCAATAGCTGGCTGATTGTTAGACATAGGACAGACAGTACTCCCAGACATGAAGGCCAGTGGCACGCATCATTCCATGCACCAAGCCCCATCCTGGCTCACAGGAACGCACATCTGAGCAATCCACTCCATCCATTACACACACAGTGCCCCCCAAACCTGGACTCACCTGTACCTCTGGCCAGCCGTAGAGTCTGCCGTACAGGGGCAGGACCCCTTCCACCAGTTTCTCCAGTTCTTCCTGGGTGAAGGCCGGGGCCCTTTCCCTTGCACGACGTGGAACATCCATAGCCAGAGGCAGGCCACAGCATTACACGGAGTGGAGTACTATTCCGCACAAGATCAGGGAGTCAAGTGACCACACAATGACGAACACACGTACGTTACGCGGAGGAATGCACCGTCACCGCCAGCAGTGATCATGATACGCCAAGATTCCCCATTGGCATACATGTTATCCAATGAGGGTGCGAACAGCGGTAAACACCACCGAACGCTGTGACGGCAACCGCTAGCGATCTTAGGTGACTTCCACAATGAAGGGGCAGACCTACAGTGGGCAGACATTTTGCCATTACCTACGCATCTAGAAATTCAATTTAGTCACAATGCTGGGCCTACTAGCCATATGAATCACATATGTCTCTATCCGTAGAGTATATTATCACACATGATTTAATCCGTTCCCTCTTAGCGATGACAATGTAGATCTGTCAGGTTGCAGTTATTGTACAGACATTACTATGAAGAATGCAGTGAATGTGTTTAGCAAATATGCCTGTGTTTGTGTGCACATGACTTCTTGTTCTTACCCCTCACAGGTACAGACCCTTGTGGCGAGGAAGGGCACCTTCTGTGTACAGACCACTTGTGGATATGGGGACCATGGTGGAGCGTCAGATCATTATCACTTATAGACTCACATGTGCAACTATTCTGGACATATGTGCGTTACTGGATCCTGCACTGACTCCCGGAAATTGTAATCAGCATGCCATTCCAACTGAGGTGCAGGTGCTCTCTGCACTCCAGTCCCTGTTCACAGGCTCATTTCAAGTGACAGTGGGCATGGGTGCTGGTTTCTCACAGCCAATGTTCAGACAGGTACTTACAAGATTTCTAAATGCATTTGTACTACATCTGCAATCCTATGTGCGATTCCCCCAAAGTGCTGAGCTCCCTGCCATCAAGTCAGACTTCTATACCTTTACAAACATTCCCCATGTTATTGGTGTCATTGATGGAACCCACATACCCATCATTCCCCCAAGAGTGAGTGAACAGGTGTACAGGAACAGGAAGAACTTTCACTCCATGAACATCCAGTTGGTATGTACAGCAGACCAGTACATATCCCGTGTGAATGCCATGTTTCCTGGTTCAGTCCATGAATCATTTGTTTTGAGGAACAGTAGTGTGCCACAAAAGATATGGAATAACTCCCAGAGGACAGAGGGTGGGTCATAGGTAAATGTGCCTGTCACTAACTGACACATTACAGAAAACCAGCCTGTCAGACTAAGGACATTGCAATGACAACTCTGTATTGACCATTTCTCTAGGTGATTCTGGCTATCCAAACTTGCGTTGGCTCCTGACACCAGTGAGGAATCCCAGGACTGATGCAGAGAGGAAATACAATGAGGCCCATGGACGTACTAGGAGGGTGATAGAGCGTACTATAGGTCTACTGAAGGCTAGGTTCCGGTGCCTACATATCTCTGGGGGTTCCCTGGCCTATGGGCCTGATAAGGTGTGTAGGATAGTGGTGGCTTGCTGCATGCTGCACAACGTGGCAGTGAGACATTCAATCCCCCTTTTGGAGGTGAAGGGTGCTATAGGTCCTGATCTGTTACCTCAGAGAGGTGAGGAGAGTGATGGTGAGGATGAGGAAGGGGAAGATGTAAATTCCAGAAACCAACTGATACAACTCTACTTCCAATAACTGTCTGGGTCTTCAACCTGTATATGTGGTTAGTGACTGATACTGTAAGTGTGCCATGTCAAGTAGGAGGATTTGGTCATGATATGCGAGTCATGGACCTCTTCAGCATGGTACAGACAGATAACAGAAGCATTCCCTTCTTGACATTTTAGAAACACACTGTACCAGCAGTATACACAATTTGACAATAACGTTTATCCCTGCCTGTTGCATCAATACTCCACTTTGTTCAACATTGAAGACAGGGACAGTTTAACAGGTGAGATATGCTGAGGGTTTGTTGACCAACTGCAGCAGTGCTCCAGCAATGGTGGCCATTGTGGCATTGTGTTCTTTCCACTGCTCCATGGCCTGTTGGTGGTGTTCCAGCTGCATCCTCTGGCTTTGCTCCAGGGTGGTTACAATCTGTGCCAACCTGTCTTAGGTATGTTGGTATGCCCCCAATACCTCTTCAATAACATCCTGGGCTGCTGCATCTATCCGGTGCCCTACCCCCTGACCCACTGGGGCATTTGACCTTGCCCTGGCCACCTGTGCCTGTGTCCCATGCGCAGGTCTGGACGTGCCACTAGTACTGGGGCACTCATCTTCCTGCATGTTGGGGGTGGGAGACTGTGGCCTCTGTTGCTGTGGTCCACCTGTTTGCGCCCTGGGTCCACTGGTGTGGGCACGCCTCCCCTGGCCTGCTGGTCTTGACTGGGTGTTAGGGGTGGCAGTGTTTTCCTGGGTGGGGCTGCTGCATGGTGAGCATCCAGGGCTGTGTGAGGGGCCTGCCTGCTCATCAGTGTCCAGGGATCCTTCACCATTGTCCTGTCATGTCCCTCTGTCTCCCAGGAATGCTGTGGCACTCCTTGTCCCCTCCATTAGGGTTGCATGGGTGGTGGTGCCTGTTGGGGGACATAGAAGTGTTTGTTACATATGCAGGAGGGTCTGAGGTGGGCAGTACTGTACAATTTAGTGGTGGCTGGTGTGCCTCTCAGTGGCCTTGAGAGGTGCCTTTGTGAGGTGGACATAGCATCTAGTGGCAGTGGTGGCGTTACATTGTGGTGGGGGTATTTATTCTTTGTGGGAACGTGCAGGGGTGGGTGGTTGTGCACAGCGGGAGTGATGTGGGCCTGGTAGTGAGTTGTGGGTGATGCAGGGTGGTGGATGTGGTGGGTAATGGCTGGGAGGGTTTTGGGTCTAGGTGGGTGTGGGTGGGTTGGGGTGGTGCATGCATTACAGGTATGGTGTATATGGGGTAAATGTAGACGACTTACCCGAGTCTCTTCCTCCAGTGACTCCAGTGAGTCCCTCTGGGTGCAGGATGGCGAGTACCTTCTCCTCCCATTTGGTGTAGTAGGGTGGTGTTGGTTGCGGCCCTCCCCCAGTCTTCTGCACTGCGATGTGGTGCCTGGATGCCATGGCCTGGACCTTCCCCCGCAGGTCGTTCCATCTCTTGCGGATGTTGTCCCTGGTGCGTGGATGGTGTCCCACTGCATTCACCCTGTTGACGATGGTCTGCCACAGCTCCATTTTCCAGGCGATGGGTGTGGCTGCACCTCGGAGCCCAATATTTGTGGCTCCACTTTTAGGATCTCGTCCACCATAGTCCTTAGCTCTCTTTCGGTGAAGCGTGGATTTTTTTTGGGGGGACATGGTGATGATGGTGGATGGCGTTGGGACTGGGGAAGGTGTTTGGGTGCTCATGTGTGGGTCGCTATGCGTGTCCTGTCTGCTAGCGTTCTCTTTATGGATCTGGTGCTCTCCGTCTTCTGGTCCTGGTTTCCTTGCAAGGGATTGTGGGGTGTGTCTGGGGGTGTTTTATGGTGTTCTGGATGTGTGTCAGGTGTGTGGGTGCTAAGCCTAGCCAATGTGTGAAGTGGTTGCTCTTGGGCCCACTTGCCGCCCGTGGCGGTCGCAGCCACCAATGGTCGTCCGGCCTCCACTGTCCACCGAGGTGATTTGTGCATCTTTATTTGGAGGGCGGGATATGGGTGTGCTTGGCGGTGGCAGGTTGGGGTGGGCTGTGATTCCCACCGACAGGGTCCTGGCGGAAAGTGGTGGGGTGGGAATTTTTGGCGGCTTGGGTTTTTTGTTCATTATATGGCGGGTTTCTATTCGCCGACGCCCGGATTCTGTTCACCGCCGCCACGACGGTCGGTGGTCTTTACCGCCATGTTCATAATGACTGCCATAGTAATGTGTTTTATATGTCCTAAGAGTGGAATATTGCTAAATTCGTTTTTCACTGTTGCAAGGCCTGTCCCTCTCATAGGTTAATGTGGGGGCTACCTTTAAATCTGATTAAAGTGTAGATTCCATTTGGGAGCGGATGGACATGTGGAGTTTGGGGTCTCTGAGCTCACAATTTAAAAATACATCTTTTAGTAAAGTTGATTTTAAGATTGTGTGTTTGAAAATGGCACTTTTAGAAAGTGGGCATTTTCTTGCTTAAACCATTTCTGTGACTCTGCCTGTTTGTGGATTCCTTGTCTGGGTCAGTTTGACAGTTGGGCTGTTTGCACCTCTCTCTAGACAGTTACACAAAGGGAGCTGGGGTGTAGTCTGCATTTCCTCATGGGCCATCTGTGCTAGGAGGGAGAAGTGGTCACTCACATCTGAAAGGGCTGTGCCTGCCCTCACACAATGCAGTCTCCAACCCCCTGGTGGGTGTCTGGGGCCTGGCCTGTGGAAGGCAGAATTTCACAAACAAGAGAGACTTCCCTTTGAAGAAAGCTTACTTCAAAGGGCAAAATTGGTATAAGAAGGGCACTCAAAACCACAGACTTTAGAACACTTCTGGAAACCAAGAGGAACCTCTGCCTGGAGAAGAGCTGAAGAGCTGTGGAAGAAGAGCTGCCCTGTCTGTGACTGTGCTTTGTGGAGGTATCCTGCAGTTGCTGCTTCTGCCTGTGCTAAGGGACAAAGGGGGTCATTCCGACCCCGGCGGGTGGCGGGCACCGCCCGCCGGGCGGAGACCGCCAGAAGACCGCACCGCGGTCAAAGGACTGTGGCGGTCATTCTGACTTTCCCGCTGGGCCGGCGGGCGACCGCCAAAAGGCCGCCCGCCGGCCCAGCGGGAAAGACCCAGCAACGATGAAGCCGGCTCCGAATGGAGCCGGCGGAGTTGCTGGGGTGCGACGGGTGCAGTGGCCAAGCAGACACTGAAAATCTTGCTGGGGCCCTGTTAGGGGGCCCCTGCACTGCCCATGCCAGTGGCATGTGCAGTGCAGGGGCCCCCAGGGGCCCCACAACACCCGGTCCCGCCAGCCTCTTCCTGGCGGTGTAAACCGCCAGGAACAGGCTGGCGGGAAGGGGGTCGGAATCCCCATGGCGGCGCTGCTTGCAGCACCGCCATGGAGGATTCCTTTGGCCAGGGGAAAACCGGCGGGAAACCGCCGGTTTCCCTTTTCTGACCGCGGCTTTACCGCCGCGGTCAGAATTGGCCAGGAAGCACCGCCAGCCTGTTGGCGGTGCTTCCGTGGTCATTGGCCCTGGCGGTCAATGACCGCCAGGGTCAGAATGACCCCCAAAGTCTTGAAAGGGCTTGATTTAGAGCTTGCCTTCTGTTGTTTGAAGTCTCAGGGACAGCAAAGACTTCTCTCTGCCAGCACCTGGAGCCTCTGCTGAGACTCCTACTCTGCCAAGTGGTGCCCACCCAGTTCCTGGGACCCTGAAAGGAGAAGCTGGCAGGCCAAGACTGAGAAAAGACCAACGCAACTCCGAACCGCGGCTGAAAAATCAACATTCCAAGGCTTTGCGACTGAAAATCCACACTTGCCTGCAGCACGACTGAAATATCGATGCACATGGCTGGATAAACGATGCGCAGCATCGCTGATGGAGGCTGGTGAGATCGCAAACCAGCACTGCATGGTTTTCGGATCATCGTGCGGCTGGATTTCCGATGTAAGCATCGCTGGGCGTGTAAAAACGACGATCGATGCATCGGTCTCCTGCGGAGAGAAGAAACGACGCACGCCGACCCGACTGAAGGAGAAATGATGCAAGGTCTCACTTGTGAGTGATATCGACACATTGCAAGCCCCTTTTGACGCACACTCGCCTGTGCAGGGTTATTTTTGACACGCCCAGGTACAGTTCCACGCTAACAGCGTTAGTGTTGTGTTAAAAATTACATGTAGACTCTTTTTGTTTTTTTAATTGATAACTTGCCTTGTGTATTGTGGATTTTTGTCGTTTTGGTCTTGTTTTGTTTAGATAAATATTCTCTATTTTTCTAAACCTGTGTTGTGTCATTTTGTAGTGTTTTCATTGAGTTACTGTGTGTGTTGGTACAAATACTTTACACCTACCACCCTGACGTTAAGCCTGCCTGCTCGTGCCAAGCTACCAAGAGAGTGAGCAGGGGTTAGCTGAGGGTGATTCTCTGTTACCCTGACTATAGTGAGGGTCCTTGCTTGGACAGGGGGTAACCTGACTGCCAACCAAAGACCCCATTTCTAACACCACTCCTCTATAAGTTACTCTTATATATGCTATTTCACTCCATGCCATTCCAATCTGTGCCCTTCCACTGTCCACTTTACGCCACTCCACTTCACCCCAATCCATTCTGTGCTATTCTATTGGACACCACTCCACTGTATGCTATTACACTCTATCCCATTCGAGTGTATTCCACTCTAGTCTATATGACTTCACTGTACGCCTCTGACCTGTAGGCTACTCTACTGTATCCTAGTCCAGTCTAAGCCACTTTACTGTACACCACTCCACTCTAAGCTATTCCACTGTATGCCACTTCACTATGTGCTACTCCACTCTGCGCCACTTCAGTGTACACCACTCAACTCCACTCAACTCAACTCCACTCCATTTTACACTGGTCCTTTCGATGACACGCCATTCTATGCCACATCACTATGTTATTTCACTCTTCCCCATTCCACCGTACACTACTCTAGTATAGACCACTCCACTATGCGTCACTCCACTTTATGCTATTGCACTCTACACTTTTCCACTCTACGCTATTCAACTCTGTGCTATTCTATTCCATGCCACTCCACTGTACTCCACTCTACACTATTTCGCTTTCGCGAATTTAAAAGGTTTATTTTCTTAGGTGTCAAGTGTTTATTTGCTTGGAATAGATAATTACGTTCCTGTAGAACCACCGCCTGCAATTCATTACCACGCTCACTCACACAATTATCTGGCAGTGATCTGGTTTAGCACATGATTAAACTTGTACCAGCGCATCAGCTGACACAACTTAGCACAGAGGGTGACCGTCAGCACCTCGTTTTAAACAATTCCAAAGTGTAAAAGCTTGATTTCTTCCTACTCATTATCATCCCGGCTACATGCGTTACAAAGGACTGTGGCGGTCATTCTGACTTTCCCGCTGGGCCGGCGGGCGACCGCCAAAAGGCCGCCCGCCGGCCCAGCGGGAAAGACCCAGCAACGATGAAGCCGGCACCGCTCCCAAAGAGTTTACCTCCCTCCGTTTCGCTCAGAACCCACCAAGATCATCTGCGGCGTACCTCAAGGCTCATCGCTCAGCCCGACACTCTTCAATGTCTACATGAGCCCCCTCGCCGACATCGTACGCAAGCACGACATCATCATCACCTCCTACGCCGACGACACCCAACTTGTACTCTCCCTCACCAAGGACCCCGCCAGCGCCAAGACCAACCTACAAGAGGGTATGAAGGACGTCGCAGATTGGATGAGGCTCAGCCGCCTAAAGCTGAACTCTGAAAAAACGGAAGTCCTCATCCTCGGCAACACCCCGTCCGCCTGGGACGACTCCTGGTGGCCCACGGCCCTCGGCACCGCACCGACCCCCGCAGACCACGCCCGCAACCTCGGCTTCATCTTGGACCCTCTTCTCACCATGACCAAGCAAGTCAACGCCGTGTCCTCCGCCTGCTTCCTCACTCTCCGCATGCTCCGTAAGATCTTCCGCTGGATCCCCGCCGACACCAGAAAAACCGTGACCCACGCCCTCGTCACGAGCCGCCTGGACTACGGCAACACCCTCTACGCCGGGACCACAGCCAAACTCCAGAACCGCCTGCAACGCATCCAAAACGCCTCGGCCCGCCTCATCCTCGACGTACCCCGCAACAGCCACATCTCCGCACACCTGAGACACCTGCATTGGCTCCCAGTCAGCAAAAGGATCACCTTCCGTCTTCTCACCCACGCACACAAAGCCCTCCACAACAAGGGACCGGAATACCTCAACAGACGCCTCAGCTTCTACGTCCCCACCCGCCCCCTCCGCTCCGCTGGCCTCGCACTTGCTGCCGTCCCTCGCACCCGCCGCTCCACGGCGGGTGGGAGATCTTTCTCCTTCCTGGCGGCCAAGACCTGGAACTCCCTCCCCACCAGCCTCAGGACCACCCAGGACCACTCCGCTTTCCGGAGACTCCTAAAGACTTGGCTGTTCGAGCAGCGATAACCCCCCCTTTCCCCCCTAGCGCCTTGAGACCCGCACGGGTGAGTAGCGCGCTTTATAAATGTTAATGATTTGATTTGATTTGATTTACCTCGAGATGCAAAGTGGTTAATTTGGGGAATAGGGAACATTTATTGAGTCACAGATACCCAGCCGTTAATGTGTTTAGGATAAAGTTAGGGCAACTGGGAAAATGTCAGCATCATCTCTTAAGCAAGGTACTCATTAGGTCAGCACTCTGACAGACATGATACGTCATCAGGTGCACAAATACATTTTTTTGCAAGTGTACATTTTCATGCCGGACTCGATCTACCTGCAACTCCATGTAACTAATGATTGTGTGCGGTTTTTTTTTTTTAATGCAGTCAATATCCTCCTCTTTCCCAGTCGATTGGTTTCTATCTGACTTTATTAAACAGATGAGCATCTCGTCTGCTTTATTGCTAGCTGGACATATGAGGATTTTCAAACTTCATATTGCCTAGTAGGCATACTTTAGGAATCGTCCCTCATGCTGGCACCAGATTTTGCAAATTAAATGTGCCCTTCATCGATGAGGCACACAACTCACTTTGCACTGTCCTAAAACCCTATGCAGGTCAAGACTGATCTTTAGCTAGTTTTGATCTCCCGTTTTCTAAATAAAGCCATAGAAAGACAGACGACCGAGCAAAGCTGTGAACCTTTGACATGGACTGTCTACAGTACTTTCATGTAACTCGAAAGCTCTCTGACTTAGTGCATGAGCTGCAGACAGCACAACACGGAAAGAGCAAGAGGCAACCATTGCTTCCTGATGTGGTGTCAGCTGCTCATGCAGTATTTTTTAGCATGTCTGGGAGTACAGCCTTGGAAACTGCATTGTGATAAAACGTTTTTATTGCTCCGTATTTTGGTTATTGTTTTTGAAGATAATGTTAGGAAGATCCTTATATTATGTTGACTGATTTTTCTTTGAGCATGCCTGCTCAAGCTTGGCTGATAATTTGGGCGGCTTTGATGACTTTCCATTTTCGGGTCATCAGTCGTGCTGTTCATCTGATTTTTACACCATGTGGTACTAGCGCAGGGTGAACAAACATAGTTGGACTGGCCTATAGCCTATAGGGGAATCACTTAGTGCCCGAAGTCCTGATCTGACAGGTCAATGTGTGGGCTCTTTTTTGCTCTTTGTGGGCCTCTTTTATAGACTGGTGGGCATTTTTCTCAGGTATTATCACAAATATTGCCTGCAGTAACCACAACTGCTTGCAGTCGCCCATATCTTTGCAAAGCATATCCAGATTGTCTTTAAGTTTAAGACTGTCCTTATTTCCAAATTTGGGACACATTGTTTCAGGTTCGCGCTTTTCTTTAGGTGCTCAGTCTATTTTCTATCGCAGTCCGACACTGGACAGACAGAGGACATGTAAACACTTGAGCCGTAAAGTTTCAATGAAGCCTTCTGAAAATCAAATTTATTTTTTGTAGGTACTTTTAAAAACTTCAAACGCAACATCCGAGCTCTGGTCACAAATTGGAAAGCAAGGAGCAGCGTGGAAGCGAGCTGAAGTATTTTTAGGAATAAGGTCTAACTTCCAGGTTCGTTGATTCAATGCATTTTCAGCTCAAGCTATTTTCCTATGTAAAGTACAACTTTAAAACACTGATCGTTTCCTAATGTTAAAGGACTGATTAAGTATTATCTTTATTCAAATATTAATTCATGAACCATAGCTATGCTTCCCTTCACACACAGGTCTTTTCAGTATTTCCCACTTAGAAAAAAAGAAATTACGAAATAGCCACTCTCTTGTTGGTGCATGTTTTCAGTGAATAGTGCATGGAGCTGGATGACTATCATCCTATAAAATGTTTTGCAAATGATTTCATTACAAAAATACATGTTCTTACAGTACAGTAACATAGGTTGAAATGTAGCAGCATATTTAATATGTATGTACCATGCTTACATGTGCGTGTTATGGTAGTATTTCTAGTTATGGTTACCTCAATTTTGCTATCAAAGAAGCCTTTCATAAAATTGTGTATCATTTAGGATTATATAATGTGATAATAACCGATTTCACAAACATCTTTGGGGATAGACACAATTCATACACTTAAATATCAGTTACTAAAATGCTTGATTACGTCTTTTTAAATATATTTTGCCCTCTGGAATGTTGACTGCCTTTAATCATTACCCAGAACCTGAAGAACTTCCACTGGCTCCCTATCCACGTGAGATGTCTTTTCCACTAACCCATGCCTACAAAGCCCTCCACACATTACGACCTACCTCCCTGAACCACCGCCTGCACCTCCAAAGACCACATACCTGGCCCTTGCAGAAATACCTTGCATACGCCGGTGCCGCACTGGAAGACACTTTGGGCCAGATGTATCATTTTATCCAATAGCGATTACCTAATTGCAATTTTTTGCGAATCGCTATTGGAATGTATGAAACTCCTGGAGTTTCATACTGCGATTCCCAAGGGTTCGCAAATGGACCTACCTCATTAATATTTATGAGGTAGGTCACAATTTGAGAGACATTGCGAATGACTACAATCACAGAGATGGTGGCCTGCTGGGCTCAGTAGACCACCATGTCTGTGATTGCTTTTCAATAAAGCAATCTTTATTTTTTTTTAAATGCAGCCCATTTTCCTAAAAGCAAAACGGGATGCATTTAAAAATGAAAAATGAAAAGTTTTCTTTTAATTTTTTAAGAGTAGAAAAAAGGGGTCCCCTTTGTGAATGGGTTACCACCTACTTGAAGTAGGTGGCAACTGTGATTTTATTGCGACTGCATTCATGGTCACAAAACAATCATACATACCTCTGCGATTCGGTATTAGGAAGGGACGCCCTTGACACGCCCTTCCTAATTCCGAATCAGTATGTGGTCGCAAATTGGACTTGTTACATACCAAAACACACTTTTGCGATCGCAAAAATATTTGATACATCTGGCCCTTTGTCTCCTATCTTGCTGCCAAGGTCTGGAACAACCTCCAACTTCACACCACACCAACACTGACCTACTTCAGCAAGGAATTTAAAACATGGCTCTTCGAATAAACACTGGCAGCAGGCACCTGGAGACCCACTCAGGTGACAAGCTGCACTATACAAATACTGATTGATTGAGTGATCTTTCAGGATATTAATTTCTTCAAGTCTTTAATTTTGTAATTAAAAAAAAAAAGTTTGCTTTGAATTAGATGCATTGGCAAAACATTTTTGGAAGGACTGCCATGTGTTTGATAGGTACCCTTTTACCAAGTGCTTAATTTGTGAAAGAAAACGTAGGGGTGACCGAAGCTCTGCTCAGAAGCTGAAGACTGGTGCAATCATATTTCAGATGACAAATGCCAATGCTGGTAGTCTCTAATCCAATACCAGCCAGGCCATTCTGTCCTTATAGCCCACTGCAATGGGCAATACGGCCATTAAAGACCTGTTCGGCTCGGGCCTTTAACAACGGAGCAGGACTTTAATGCCAGTATAGCCCAGCTAGGGAGGGCTATAAGGCTAGTAAAACATTATGCCACTAAAGGGCAGAATGTTCTGATCAATAAACAAAGACCCCACGGAGCCTGAGGGGATTAAAATCCCTCGTGCTCCATGAGTCATTTGTTCACAGCAACAGCTGTAACCAATGTTGGAATGGAGGTGCTCTGGGCTTCAAATAACCATTAGAATCCCAGAGCACTCCATTATTTTTAATAGGGCTCCCAACATTCCAATATTCTAATCCCTTTATCTCCTTTTTGAAGGTTCCTGCTTTCTACCTTTGTGAAGCTTTTGCCCTCTTTCTCTTTCCTCATATTTTGGACCTGTGTGTTTTTTCCTTTCTTGCACTTGCCAAATATCTGGTGCAGAAAAATAAGTGCCAGTCTGCAAAAGTGAGTGTTAATCGTCCCCAATTGCATCCTCCAGCTCAATTCAAGTACTGCCTAGAAATCATATCCAATATTATAACACTATGCAAAATACAATAAATACATTTTGCGAACTTTAGTGTATTTTTCAAATTATCCTGAATCATCAGTTTTTATATCCTAGGCCATTTATTTAAACACTACCACCACATACTGGCTTGACAAGGGACAAATTAGTCTTCGGGCACAATATACTAGTTTTTTTTTTACTTGTCTTCTTCTAAAGAACAATTCTACACAACATATCGTTCTATGCGCAATTTCAATTTGAGTTACTCCAAAAATACATAAAGTTTGTTATCTTTATTAATTGTTTCTTGACCTGCAATATAGCCTTATAGCTTGCTGTGGTGGGTTATACTGGCAATTAAAGGCCCTCTCAAGCATTAAAGGCCCGAGCTGAAGACGAGGGCCTTTAACAAGGTAGCAGGACATTAATTCTGGTATAGGGCCAGCTGCAACGGGCTACAAGGCTGTATTATATTCAGGTGTGAACCAAAGCATTAGAATGTTGGTACTCCAGGCTTCTACCGGACATTAGAAGCCCGAAGCACTCCATTGTTTCACATGAAGCTCCCAACATTTCAATGTTCTAATATCTGATAGGTCAATTTCCTTATTGTCATCTATCATAATTTATTCCCAACGTATAGGTGGTCATTCTGACCCTGGCGGTCTTTGACCGCCAGGGCGGAGGACCGCGGGAGCACCGCCGACAGGCCGGCGGTGCTCCAATGGGGATTCCGACCGCGGCGGTAAAGCCGCGGTCGGACCGGCACCACTGGCGGGGTCCCGCCAGTGTACCGCGGCCCCATTGAATCCTCCGCGGCGGCGCAGCTTGCTGCACCGCCGCGGGGATTCCGACCCCCCCTACCGCCATCCAGATCCCGGCGGTCGGACCGCCGAGATCCGGATGGCGGTAGGGGGGGTCGCGGGGCCCCTGGGGGCCCCTGCAGTGCCCATGCCACTGGCATGGGCATTGCAGGGGCCCCCGTAAGAGGGCCCCTACATGTATTTCACTGTCTGCTGCGCAGACAGTGAAATACGCGACGGGTGCAACTGCACCCGTCGCACAGCTTCCACTCCGCCGGCTCGATTCCGAGCCGGCTTCATCGTGGAAGCCTCTTTCCCGCTGGGCTGGCTGGCGGTCTGAAGGCGACCGCCCGCCAGCCCAGCGGGAAAGTCAGAATTACCGCCGCGGTCTTTCGACCGCGGAACGGTAACCTGACGGCGGGACTTTGGCGGGCGGCCTCCGCCGCCCGCCAAGGTCAGAATGAGGGCCATAATTTCTTATAGGTACACTCCAAGACAAGTTCACAGACACGTTATAAATTATCCCATTAAATTACATCTGCCATCTATTCATTTCAGCCTTATCAAATTTCTGTGTAGAATTATTCTAAACATTTTACAGTTAACACAGCACAGGCAAACATAGGGCCTGATTCTAACTTTGGAGGACGGTGTTAAACCGTCCCAAAAGTGGCGGATATACCACCTACCGTATTACGAGTTCCATAGGATATAATGGACTCGTAATACGGTCGGTGGTATATCCGCCACTTTTGGGACGGTTTAACACCGTCCTCCAAAGTTAGAATCAGGCCCATAGTCCCTTAGGGAATGGAATTGACTAGGTCCTAGTGGTCTCATTAGCTGAAAAAAAATTACTCTGTGCAAGCACATTTATTAGTTATAAAACCTGCTAATAGTTTTTGGTAAATTAAAATCTGAGTTTGTATAAATATGTGCCAACAATGTTTATGTACATGAATATGCCAGTTGTCAGAATTAAGATTTAAAATATTTCTCAAGCTTATGTAAAGCAGATTACACTGGTTCTCCAAAAAGTAAATAATCTTTTTCCATTGTATAACTCTTGGTAACTTTTTTTCTGTTAGAGGCCCGGGCATAACGTCTAGCACATTCTAGTATTTTTAAGAAGATTTGTATTTTAGGTGCTGTGATTTTTTCATGTAAGTAAATATCGATCAGATGGGATGCTTTTCTTGAAAGAGGAAGGGTGATGCAATGTGGCATTCAAAAGTGAATTTGCAAATTGTTCCTTCTGATGTATCAATTTAATAGTATTACCGTATTCAGTTTCAAAATTGTAACTTTTTCTAGAAGTCTAGAAGTAGAATCTCTCTTTGACTCATATTAATGTTTAGTCTGATGGTATAAGGATTGTCAATAAGATAGTTAACAAACTATAGCAACATATCTTTATTTCCTTTCAATTTGTAAGAATGTTACTGAAAAAGTCATTAGATTTCAGCGTGCTCTATGAAGTCATAGCTTCTTCTATTATAGCTCTTTATGAGATTTGGAAATCTCATACCTGCATCCTATTAGCGTGGAACAGATTTGCTTTTAGAATTTCTTTTTATCAGAAATAATTCGTTTTGGGTAAAAATAAAATGAATCTGGTGGAAAGTAGATTATACATATTAACTGACTCGAACTAATATCTTGGTCAACATTCCTGAGTACGTTAAAAACATCATGATGCTCAAAAGGGCTACACGAAGATGCTGATGTTGCATCCTTTGTTAGTAATCATTGTTATTAATCATAAGTCAGGTTTTCACTCAATTTGATTGCCTGTGCAAGCAAAAAAATTTAAATAATTATCAATGTTGAGTTATTTATTTGAGAAATAATCTGCCTTTCGCAGGTGGTTGTATCTTGTGGATTTGTGTATGTTATGGAGTAAATAATATGTAGCAACAATAATTTAGCATGCTACAGTGTTGAATACTGCTTCGCTAGGTTACAGGCCCAGAATTGTCAGACAAAGTGTGCGTGTAAGCATGAAGACGAGGCAAAACAATACTGACAAAGCAACCCAACTAGAGGGCAGGTGCTGCAGCATAAGAGTAAAAGTGGGCAGCTGAACAAGAGTGAGAAGAAATGCTTGCAAATAGTCCAACCACTGGTAATCACCTGTGGCAGCATTCCAACCCATCAATGGGTTGGGGTGCTACCCCAAGTGGATGCCAGTGGTTAGACTATTTGCAGACATTCCTTCTATCATCTTTTGTGAGTTTAAGCACATGTCAGCAGAGGTGACAGGTTTGCTGAGGCAAAATTAGGGTGGAAGGTTTACACATGCATGTGTGTCTGCGTGAGATATGTGATGTCACTACTTGGCAAGATCTTGGGTGGTACCCCGTGGTGTTAGCAATGGAGTCCCAGACATACGAGTGTCATGATGATTGTCATCTATGGCATAATGTTTCCCATCTCTGACATAATGATGCAGTGGTGACAGTGATAATGGTTCTGTTATAATTACCTTTCGTGGCATCCTTGGCCCAATTGAGGTGACACATGTGTTAATACGGGTCATCCATAGCATAATAGTGGCGATTGCCCTGATCTAATGTTTTCCACTCGTGACAAAATCGATGGCACTTGTCTGAGCGCGTCTGACCTTCTTTGGCTTTTAATCTTAGTTGATAAGGGGATGAGTTAGAGGCTTGATGGACCTTTTGACTTGTTTATTATGTTCACAACCTAAGTCCATACATGACATAAACATCATCAAATCCAACAATAACTTCTTTGGAGTTAGTAAATTTCACACACCATGACCCATTTGGTCATGAATAACCACACCTTTAGTGTAAGTTAGAATGTTCCTTTCTCTAGATTAACAATGCTAGTATCCCGTAAATTAGTCTCAAAACCACAAGATATAAGTATAAAAACAACACTGGTTGAAAGAATCTTCTAAAGAATATCAACTTGATTAAAGCATTAATAACTAATCCCTCTAAAGCCAAAGTACAAAACAAAAATAAGAGCAATTGTGCAATGGAAATAACACATTTTAATTCAGCAATTGCGTAACATCAAATAGTAATTTAGTTGAGTGGAGGAGTACTCACTATCCTTATATTAGCAGTAGCATGTTTGGGCTTCATGCAAAAAGATTTAGTCAACATTAATTTGAAAAACATCTAACTATGGTTCTATCAGAAAGCAGTAGTTGGTACCTAGAAACAAGAGACAAATCATCAAGAAAAACATTAGCATTTAGTATACCTTCCCTTATGGATCAGCAAGCAGTGATAATCTTCATCAGGCGGACATCAGTTCGGTCAGCATCAGCAATTGGGCTAGGAAAGGGAATAGTTTGGTAGGGGGACTGTAAGCAATCCAAACCATCATAAGCAAGGACTAAGGACCAATGTCCAAATCAAGGTTAAGCAATAAAAATCTCTGGGAACTCGATAGCTCCTTCACCATGAATGAAAATACGAATGAGTGGAAAGGAATGAAGAATTGGAAGTGGTCCCAAGTGGTCTGAAGTGAATGGGTGAAGTGGTATGAAATCATCCTTGATTTTCAATCTGGTTAAGTTAAAGTTGTCCAGAAACTTTCCACGTTGAAATTGGTCAGAAAACTGTGCAATAACCATTAGTCCAATAAAATTAATTTTCAAATCTAAGATATAACTAAAAAGTCTTTCACACCGTAATGATTGGCACATCTTTTCATGCGCACATCGTTCGACTTGTCGAGATTTTTTTTTATGTGCGTCTGACCTTCTGTGAGTACATCCATTTTTAGCTCCTGGGAACATCGCTTTCTCACACTTCAAGTTAACATTTGTAGCAGTTTAGAACATTCAGGTTTCTACACACATTTAGAACATTCAGGTTTCTACACACATTTCTGTACGAGAAAACATTTTGCTACTGCTACGATTCAAACTACCTTCAGTTAGGACAATATGTCTTTATTATTCACTAAATATGAGCTCATACTCTATTCTGACATGGCATTTTTTCAATATGAGGCTGTGCAATACTAAGGCCTATACCTTGGTAAGGTGAGGTCTACAGTTAATTTAAGCAAATACATAACATTTAATTGTAAGTATAACGTCCTACTGAACATTTCACATTCATATATGTTCTGAATAAACATCAATACACTTTTAGTAAAACATTACATAGTAGGTGGAGGCAATTAATTATAGTGGACACATTTTCAAGTTGTTCATTATTTTCTATGTAAATTAATTTTCTATCCTGATTCAAAATACAGAATATATGAAATATTTATTAGTAACAATTTCAGAGCTCACAATCCCTCCTCTGATGACTAAATGTCATCACTCTTACATTTCCCCAAGAAAATGTCTCCTTTCAAAATGTAGTATTCTTCATATTTTTATTTCTTATTTCCCTTTTCGAATGTTCCCTAAACAATTTTTCCATTTTAATTTCTTCCCTCCTCTGATCCTTTTTTCAATCTTTTCATTATAATCACATGACATAATTTACGTATTCCTCATACTCAAATTAGGCAAGTCACAATAATCAGAATCACTTGTATTGTCTTCATTGATATCCCTTTTCCCAGGTTGCCAAACCAGTTACCCACAGAAGCAATTCCTTTGCCAACATTTTTCGATAAACTTGGCTCAGCTAGTTCTTTTAAGTCAGGTTTATCTTTGGTTAGATTGTTAATAATGCCTTCAATTTCTTTACTAATATCAGGTATATATAAGCAACAATGTTGCAGACTCAGCAATTTACAAACTTCGCCCTCCTTTGCTGAAAGGATGTCTAACGCAAGGCGGTTCTGAAGAGTCATAGCTTTTACCACAGCCATCTCTGTAGTCATTAGGATAATAGCTCCTGAATACTCTGTCAGCATGTTATCCACAATAGTAGACAACTTTAGAATCTTTATAGAATTCAAGGGAACTCCCAATGAGGGAATCATTGCTCCAAATATATCTCCAACTATACCAGAAAAGGATGCTCACTTTTGTCTCTTGTGGTGTAATTCAGTCATTTTCAGTATTTTGTTCAAGTCTTCAAGTTGGTACATCTTTGGGAAAACTATCCCCAAATAAATTGTGCCATACCATCCTCTAGGAAGATGGTAATACGCATTTGGTCCAAGTATGCAAAAAACTCCTGGAATCGCTGGATCCTGTCCATTTCATATGAATGTCCATTTATTCTGAAACAGAAACACATGTCTGCATTCACTCCTCCACACAAACACTGAATCAACCCTAGATTTAAGGCCATATACACAAAGCTTTCCTACAAGCTGTGCATCTAAAGATAATTGTCCTTGTGTATTTATGTCACTAAATGCATGATCATTTCCTGATTTTCTTATCACTATCCCTTTGTCTATTTTGCCTTTTAATGCCCTTCTCCTGTCCTCAGTATGATCTAAAAAGCTCCTTTCTACAGGTGTAAGCAAGCATGTCAGGTTATTTCTATGCAGATAAGCCATTCCAAATGTTAATGTAGGTTCAAAATTGTCTTTAGCTATTCTACCCAGGCACCTAATTATGGGAACAAATGAAAACACAACATTATAATTGGAATAGAAATATTGGATATACTCCTGGTTATAAAATCTTGTTAGTAATAGGCTGCAACTTACGCCATAAGTAAGAGGCAAACTATGATAGGTCACTCCTTCCTCGACTGAGGCAGGAATATGTGTACAAACATAACACTCTCTCACATCCATTGTGTCAACATACTCATGCAATAAGCAATAGAAAATATTAGAAGAAAGTTCTCCTTGTGTTTCATCTACATGTAGATATTTCTCATCTAACCTAAACCTGTCTATTTCTAAAAGTGTAGTAGTTGTCTCTACATTTGAGGTATGGTTGGCCTCATTTTCATCAAGAGCAGTAACACCTACAAATAGTACCAAACACAAAATCATGCACACAATCGCCCAAACCAATATCTATATATTTACAACACCTATTTCCTTTACCATGCTGGTCATGGTTACTCATGATCTTTAAAGAATCAGAAAGTAGAAGCAAGGAAAAATTTAAGGCTATGCAGCAAAAATCAAAACACAAAAATCTTCAACTTAGCAATGATTATATACCGCTTTCAGTCTTTCTGCCAGGACCTTTGTCAAAAATTGATAGTTTTGTCAAAATCAGTTTAGCAGCTTGTCAAATCAGGTTATCAGAAAGTCTGTTCCAGTAAATTTTCAACAGTTCCTTTTTCTTTTTTTTCAGTCTACAGGTTTACAACAGTTCAGTTCATCAATTTCCTTCACGTGCCAAAATATTGACCTGGAATATCTCATTTAAAACAAAAAGACAAAAATTATTTCTGCCACTCACTAGTAGATACATATGCCCATTCAGGACCTGCGTACCTTCAATTTGTAACTCTTTCTTTTCAACCTTCAATCTCCACTTAATTCTCCAGCACTCAAATCTTCCTTTCTTGTGGTATCAACTTCCTCCTCGATTGTTGTCACTGTAATTGCTTTCGGCACCTTTGGTTCTGATTTAATCCACTTCTCTCCTTTCAATGGCCCCTTCATCCCTGCTCTTTTTCAGTGCTGGACTTATAGATTCCCCTTGATCTGCAATATCTTCTTTTGATGAACCCACAACCGGTTCTGGAGGAGTCAAATCATTTTGGCTTTAATCCGCCTCAACTCTTTCCCTGCTGGGGTCTGTCATTTGTTCTGCTTGTCTTTCAATACTGTCTGCTTCTAGGAGAGCCCTCCTCTGACCAGACTGTCCTGTTACCTCAGTTGAAGTTGGTTTGTTGTCACTTTCCTGTATCTCTTCCACTTCATCTCTCACAGAAGTGTTTATGTTGGTTGTGGTCTGCTCAGGTTCAGTCACTAGTTCTATTTCTCCTCTCTCCAATCCTGGAGGGTGTCTGGACATTTTTGGTATTCTCAACAAACTCTTCATCATTGTACAATGGACACTGTACTTTCCGAATGTGGCTGGCACGGATCCAGTTCGGAAGTCCAGCGCACTTTATAGCTGTTGTTGTGATCAACACTATCTGGTAAGGGCCTTTCCAGCAAGGATCTAAGCACAACGTCCTCACGTGCTTTCTGATCACAACCCAGTCACCCGCTCTCAGGGTGTGTCCTTGATCTTGAGACAGTTGCAGTGTGCAGTGTGGTGGCTTCCACCTGATGAGAGAAAGAGCAAACCACATCAGCCAGGCCTTTGCAGTAGTCAAACACCAGATCATCTGTCATGTTCACAAGAGCATTTGCAGAGACCGCCGGCAACATCATTGCTCTGCCCATTTGGGTATCGTTCGGCGACAGTCATGTTTTCGGGTGTATTTCTCATTGACATCAGAACTAATGGAAGTGCTTCAGGTCATTTCAGATCCGTGGACGCACACATTTTTGCCATTCTTGATTTCAATGTACCATTCAAGTCCTGATGCTCCAGGGCGGTAACCACAGTGCAGTTTCTGCTTGATGTTTAAAGTTGAACATAGCAATTTTATTATTTCATTGTTGAAGTGACATCCTTTATCTGATTCTAAAGAGACCGGGAAACCTAAATGTGGAATCAGCTCCCTAATCAGTAACTTCGCTACTGTGAGGCTGTCATTTCATCATGTAGGGTAAGCTTCAATCCAAGTACTAAGGATACACACAATCACCAACACATATCTCAATCCTCCGCACGCTGGCATTTCAATGAAATTCATCTGCATCCTGCTAAATGGACCTCCTGCTTTTCCAATGTGGCCCATGTTGACCACTGTTCCTTTTCCTAAGTTCATTTGCTGACAAACAACTCATCTATGGCAAATTGCTTCAGCAACCTGTCTAAACTTTGGATTGAACCAGGACTGTTTGAAAATACCTACCATTGCATCCCTTCCCACATGAGCTGGACCATGATAATATCTAGCCATTTGAGTTAACAAACTATTTGGTAAGGCCACCCGTCGTTCAGAAATACACGCATCATCTTCCCTCTGGACACATTTCATTTTAACCTATTCCCTCTTCTCATCTTTAGGTACATTGCCCTGCGATGCTTTCAATTCTTCCATGGTATCTACAACATGCAAAGCATAGTTAGGGTGCACTTCATTGTCATCAGGTAACAGTTCCCATTTCCCTTTGAACGATTGGGAGTTCAATGCGCAAAACCTTGCGACTTGATCCACATATCCATTTCCCATTGAAACAAAATCTTGAGATTTCAGGTGTGCACTGCATTTCACTACAGCGGTCTATCGGGGCAACTGAATAGCTTGTAACAGTTCATGCATAAATTCTGTCACCATTTATCACTGGTTAACCAGAAGAGGTCAGGAAACTTGTCTGTGACCGCAATTGGCCAAAGTCTTAGGCTATTCCAAATCCATACTGACTGTCTGTATAAATGGGGACATTAAGCTGTGCAGAAACATGGCACGCTCTAGTCAGAGCTAACAGCTCTGCCACTTGTGCAGAATATACTTCTTGAAGCCAGGATGCTTCCAGTGCACACAGCATATCCTGCTCTCAATACACCCATGTTATCTATTAGGCAGGAGCCATCAACAAAGACAATTTGGTCATTCTCTTCTAAGCAAGTATCTCTAATATCGGGTCTTGGTTTGGTACACAATTCAGTTACCTCTAGACAGTCATGTTGAACGTCACCCATGTTTTCAATTTTGCATTTTTGTTCGGAAGCAAAGTTGCTGGGTAATGCACTGTACACCTTTTGATTGATACATTTGGGGACCCCAGGATGACCATCTCTTATCTGGTCAACCTGGCGTTCGTCAAATGTTGTGTCTTGGACCGTGTGAGTAAGACTTAAATTGAGTGAGGGACCATTATTGTTAACGGGTGTCCCATCACAATGCTCTCACTCTGAGTGAGGCTCTGTTCTACTGCTGCGACAGACCTCAGACAGCCTGGTAAAGCTGCTGCAACTGGGTCCAAAGTAGTTGAAAAATATGCTACTGGACGATTTTTCACCTCCATGTACTTGAGCCAAGACAGACAAAGAACATGCATCACGCTCATGACAGAACAACATGAAGGGTTTTGTGTAATCAGGCATACTCAAGGCTGGGGCTTGACACAGACTCTCTCTCAATTCTGCAAAGGTTTTCATACATGCTTGGTCCAACACTAAAGGATCAGTAACCTCTTTGTTTCTGCAAGGGTTTTAAAATAACTGAAAAGTTTGGATTCCATTGGTGGCAGTAGCTCACCATTCCCAAGAGCATCATAACATCTGTGTTGTTGGAGGATTCATCTGCAAAATTGCTGCAACCCTTTCTCTGGATATTTTCAAAATTCCTTTCTTAATTAGGTGTCCTAAGTATCTCACTTCTATTTGACAGTACTGCAGTTTAGCTGGGGACACCTTATGGCCATCGTTTCCTAAGTGATTCAGCAAGGCAATAGTATCATACTTGCATGCTTCTTTTGTTTTGGACACAATCAACAAATCATCAATGTACTTGACTTATGTGGATTGGAAAGACATTTCCAGTGGCTTTAAAATGTGTTTCCGGATCTGGTTGAAAATGGAGGGTAACCCTGAGAACACGTGTGGGATTCTACACCAACAGTAGACTCGATTTAAGAGATTGAAACAGAAAAGAATTTGGCAATCCACATGAAGAGGAACAGAAAAGAATGCTTGTGACAGGTCCACTACGGTGAACCATTGAACATCGCACAGGATCTGGAACATAATCACTGTGGGGTTTGGCACTATGGGGAACATTTAACCACAATGTAATTTACTTTTCTCAAATCCTGAACAATTCAAAACGTCCCACATGGTTTGCGCAATCCCATTATTGGTGAAATACATGGGCCACTTAACACTTCCTTTAAAACACCTTGGTCTACAAATTCTTCAATCATTTCTTGTGTCATGTGGTACTGAGGAATCTGGGGAAAAGCTACATTTGCCTTGACTGTAACTTTAACTGGCTCAACTCCTTCTATCAGCCCAATATATTTTCCTGAAAACCCCCACACTTTCATCTAGACAGTTCCCTATAAATCGGATCTCTCACAGTGAAGGAAACTGATCAGAGAGTATTCATCATTCAGTGTGTCACAATTTTTCTCTGTGATTAAGTCGTCATTGTTTGTCTGAATTTCAATCCCATTATTTGAGCAAGAAATTGAACATTTTGTTTCGCACAACAAATCTTTTCCTAGTAGGGACACAGGACTCGAGTCACAAACTATGAATTTGTGTAATCCCCTAAAACTGTGAATTTTGATCGAGTGTGGTTCTGTAATTGGGTTCGTCAATAGTGGTTTGCAACTCCTACAATCTGGACTGTTTTCCCTGAAAGAGGCAGGTTTGGAACTTCTACAGTTCTCACTGTGGACCATGTAGCTCCAGTGTCAACCAAAAATTTGACTTTGTAACCCATCACTTTTCCTTTAACAGAGGGACCTTTCATTTCTCATCTAGCTCTAGTGATGCAGCCAACACACATTCTTGCTCATCCGAACTGTCACTTACCCAATCATCGTTTATTCCACTCTCACTGTGTAGGGGGAATTGGTATACCGTATTATTATTATTATGGTTAAACTTTTGACCTGTGACCAGCTGAGAAAGCATCACTTGTTGCTGTTCCATTGGGGCTTGAGGTTTTGAATTTGCTGTCTAGGTACCACTGGAACATGAGGTTGCATCTGTTGCATCTGGGGTGTTGCATCTGGGGTGTCTATAATTGTGGCAACTGTACCTGCTGCATGGGTTGGAAACCATGCATCTGATTCATATTGTTTTAACATTTTTAATTTGGACCCTTCATTCTCGTCCCTCTCAAGTTTTGGAAAGAATTGACATTACTCATTTGCTGAAAAGCACCTCCCTGATTTATCATCGGGCACTCCCATTTCCAATGCCCGAGGCCTTGCCAAGCGTGAAACTGCAACATTCTTTTCATTCCTTGCACTTCACCTTGTACTAATACCATGCTAAAATCAGGATCACGATTTACACTTCCCATTCATCCACCACCTCTACCTGTGCCTTGATTTTAAAACAGCACAATTCCCTGTTGTTGCTGTTGTGGAAAACTTCCCTATAACCCTGTTTGTGCTGCTTTAATCTGCATCACCATTGCCTTCTCTTTCAACTTTCTCTGTTTCAACTCAATCCTGTCACTACAGAATTTTGCATATTGCAACACCTCGTCAATAGGCTTTGCTCGCCAGCAAATCAAATTACTCTTAATCATCTGATTAACTTCAGGTTTCAGTCCTCCAACAAATCTAAACACAAAATGTATTTTGGCTCAATTGGTTCTCTGCCACTATAATTTTTGAACGCCTGTAACAATCTCTCATAGTATGTATATATAGATTCTTTTGCCTCCTGAGCTGTCCTATCTATGCGCTGCCGGTCAATGTTTTTGGGCGAAATTCTCATTTTCAAAAACTCAGTCACCTTATAGTAATATTTCATTACTTAAGGAGATGGTGTTGTTGGATCTCTCTCTGGTTCCTTTGTCTGCCAATCTGTGCTTCTCTTGCATTCCACCTATAAATCTACTGGGGCTACTATCTCTAACAGAGTGTTTAAGTTTTCCCATAGGCATTTTGCAAGTTTGACAAATCTATCTGTCTGTTGGTACCATTCCATAGGTTTCTCCCTCAATCTGGGGTAGTCATTTGTAAATGACAGTATGTCACTTCTGCTCCAAGGGACATGGACAAAGTTTCCTCTGGGGATTTCTCTCATTGGTAATATTTTTACTGGGTCCTAAGTCTGCTACATAGTAGGTGGCAGCCATTCAAGTGGGCACATTTTCGAGTGGTGCATTATTTTCTATGTAAATTCATTTTCTATGCCGATTCAAAATACAGAATATATTAAATTTTCATTAGTAATAATTTCACCGCTCACTCTTGTGTCTCAATGGTGAACATCCTGTATGAAACTTCTATCATGGGTGTCTTGGTTTTCATTGTGAGCAGAGGAATAATAATTTATTGTACTGATAATAAAATCCAATACAATAAAACAAAAAGAATGCAAAAAAGCAATCAATAATAAATACCCTCAGATACTGAATTCATGCTAAAGACACACCGTAAATTAAACACACATTGTTTTCATTGTGAGCACTCCTGATTTATTACAGTCCATAATTAACACCATGATTGCATCCTGGATGGGCTGGATGGGCGAGGAAGGGTGGTTTGGCAGTGGCCAAACCACAGTGGTCATAATATGGCAGTCTTCACCGCCAGTCCCACGGGGGTAAGACCGCCACCTCGGCCCTGGTGGTCCATGGACCGCCAGGGTCATAATGAGGTCCTGAGTGTTAATTTGAGTAAGATAAAATCGGATGATAGTAATGCGGTTGCATTTTTCATTCTTCGCAGGAATCAAATGCTTATCAAAGTCAATAGACCTTTAGGCCCAGTAAGTAATGTGGTGAACCATCAACAACATTTTAACAACACCCCAAAAAATACTAACCAAAAAGTATTGAAATTAAAACGAACACACTGTGGACTTGAAGGATAAAAACAGTTCTTTCGTTCCATAAAGGGTACAACCACAGTCTTCACATTCCACCCCAAACAATTTAGACACCATGACAAGTGCAGGCACAGAAGGATACCTCCAATCAAGAATAAAGTTTAAAATGTATTACAACCATAAACTGAATGTCATGAAGACAGTGCGCAGAACCAAGTTATAAAGATACATAATCACCAAGGCTTGCCCAAGGTCTTGAAATAAATTTAGGTGAACTAATATAAATAAAACAAAGCATTCAATTAAAATAATACATAACATCAATAAGAATATCTGAGACACAGATATTATTCCCTGCTCAGAGTTTACAATCATTAGTCAATTCAAATTTAGCAGAATCAATGATCTTTGGCTGGGCACATGTCACAATACATGTGTGGGGAGAAACACATGAGGACAAAATACAAAAAGTACAAAAATGACAAAAATATTTTGAAAAAAGATAATCTCGGACTGCAGATCACTAACTAAGTTGCGTAAAAGATAGGTAAAAAGAGGAAGCATCAGAATAACAGAAGCTCAGTCATGAGTCTTCTGGAGGGATAAATAAAAGGATTACTAAATATAAAAGGGGCATATCAAGGGAAAGGGGTAATGGTAGAGAAGAAGATACATCTTCCTGGGTTCAGCATTCAGGAATCTTCATCAGCAAGACATCAAAATCAGCAAACATCAACACCACCTCTGCAAGCCGCAAAGGTCTTCTAAAGACTGCTCAGGAAAATGCTGCAGACTGACTAAAGTTTGATTGCCCATCATTGGTCCACCATAGTCAGTATTTTTTTAAAGGTGCAGGTTTTTAAAAAATATGTTGTCATGGATTACTTGATTCTCCTCAAATTCATCTGTCACCCCACCAGCAGGCCAAGAGGTTCATTATGTCTTTTTTTGCTTCTCGGTCTCTCTTTCTGGTGTTAAGGTATCTTCAAGTATTTCTCCCCACTCAGGTAGGTTCTGAGTAGCCCTCCCCCTTTTTTTGACCCCTGGGTAGCACTCGTAGAGTGGGCAGAAACATGTTACCAAGATTAAACAGTGAGGGTAACTAGGCCTGGATTACTGTCTTGAAATGTTTTTCACTACACCCTTGGACACCACTGATAAAGGTGAATTACACTGGCAGTCTAGGAGATATTTTTAACTATGATCTGGATCCCTGACATTATACAGTAGTCCTGTATATAAGAACATCCTCTGGAGCAGGTTTTACCGAGAGGTTGAGTTCTCCCTGGTGGCATTGTCCTACCAGAGTGGGGAGAGGTGGTCAAGGATGAATCATGACACACAGGCCCTCATTATAAGATTGGCGGCAAATGCCACCTACCGCCACGGCGATGGCGGCCAACACACAGTTGCTGTGGATACCAACCGTCCATGGCATTATGACTGTAGCCAGAATTCCACTAGAAGGCTGGTGGAATTCCGGCTACGGTCATGGCAGCAGATGGCTGTAAGGTGGCGCTGCGCCAGCAGCAGCGCCACACCAGCAAAACACGGCCTACCGTATCATGCACCATAATACGGCCTGGAGGTGTTTTGCTGGTGGACGCTACTGCTGGCAGCAGCTCTGTGTCCCGTCTCCTGCCGGAGGACCCCCTCCCAGCAGGTAAGTCGGGTTCTCCGACAGGAGGGGTTGGTGGGGGGTGTTGTGTGCGTGTGTTGGGGTGTGTGTGACTGTGTTTGAATGCACGCGTGCTTGTGTAATGTGTGTGTGCATGAGTGGGTGTGTGTGTACGTGCATGTTGTGTGGTGAGATTGTGTGTGTGCCTGTATGTATGTTCATGAGTGTTGCTGTGAGTCTTGAATGTATGCATGCGTGGGTGAATGTGTGTATGCATGTGTGTATGTATGTGCGTGTATGTGTGTATATGGGGGTAGGAGGGGGAAGGGTAGGGTGGGGAGGACTCTGGGGAGAGGGGTGGGGGGAGACCCCTATCAGTGGCAGGGAAGGAATTCCCTGGCTCTGATAGTGCCTACCGCCATGGTTTCCATGGCGGTACAGAAACCACGGAAACCATGGCAGTGGGCGCGGTCAAAATGCCATGGGTGGCCTATTGACGGCCGTTGGGCTGGAGACTGTAGTCTCCAGCCCTGCGGTTGTTACCGTCATGGTGGTCGGTTTGTTAACTTGGCAGTTGGGCTTTGACCAAACTGCCAATGTCATAATAGTGGAGGTATGTACCGCCAGCCTGTTGGCAGTAATACCTCCACTATTACACTATAATGACCCCCATAGTGTGTGAGATCACCTCTTCCATTGAGAAAATATTCTGACAGATAGATGAGAGCGACATACTTGAGACTAATGGAAACAAATGGTTTAGCCTATCAAAAGTTGACAAACGTCACACTTTAAGTTCAATGCCACCACACGGTTTGTGGTTAGTATTTTGTTGGGAGGACGTGTGGTGTGCTTCCCTCTCCTCTCGTTGTGCTTGGTCAAATTTGGTGTATAGCTATTCAGAGATTTGAGCTGTAGCGGTGACTAAAGTTCCTTTGGAAAATGAATAGGGAAATTAAGGGGCATATTTATACTCTGTTTGCGCCGGAATTGCGTCGGCTTTTTTTTACGCAATTCCGACGCAAAACTAACTCCATATTTATACTTTGGCGTTAAACCCATCTAGCGCCAAAGATCTTGGAGTTTGCGTCATTTTTTAGCGTGGACACCTACCTTGCGTTAATGATATGCAAGGTAGGCGTTCCCGTCTAAAAAATGACTCCGAGGCATGTGCGCCGTATTTACACTCCCGGGCAAAAATGACGCCCGGGAGTGGGCGGGTCAAAAAAAATGACGTCCAGCCGTTTTAGCGTCATTTTTTAACGCCTGGTCAGGGCAGGCGTTAAGGGACCTGTGGGCTCGGAAGGAGCCCAGAGGTGCCCTCCCATGCCCCCAGGGACACCCCATGCCACCCCTGCCCACCCCAGGAGGACACCCAAGGATGCAGGGACCCATCCCAGGGAACTTAAGGTAAGTTCAGGTAAGTATTTTTTTAATATTTTTTTTGTGGCATAGGGGGGCCTGATTTGTGCCCCCCTACATGCCACTATGCCCAATGACCATGCCCAGGGGACATAAGTCCCCTGGGCATGGCCATTGGGCAAGGGGGCATGACTCCTGTCTTTGCTAAGACAGGAGTCATTTCAATGGGGGTTGGGAGTCAAAAAAAATGGCGCTAATCGGGTTGAGGCGAAAATTTTGCCTCAGCCTGACTTGCCCCATTTTTTGGCACCCAAGCTCCATTTTCCTCTACGCCGGCGCTGCCTGGTGTAAGTCATTTTTTTTTTACGCACACCAGGCAGCTCCGCCGGCTAACGTCATTCCATACATAAGGCGCCCGCATGGCGCTTTGGAATGGCGTTAGCCGGCGTAAAAATTTTTGACGCACAACTGTATAAATACGGCCCTATATGTCTTGTGGGACTCCCCCTTTTCTTGGCCCCCACTTAGCAGATCACCTCAAAACTTTAAGGCCCGTATTTAAACTTTTTTTGCGCTGCATTTGCGTCGTTTTTTGACGCAAAAACGGCGCAAACTTGCAAAATGCCATTGTATTTTGTAGGTTTGCGCCGTTTTGCGTCAAAAAGCGGCGCAAATGCGGCGCTAAAAAAAGTATAAATACGGGCCTAAATGTGCAAACTACTTAAAAAGTGCCACTTTTTTGGAAATTCATCAAATGGGGCCAAAGTTATTGGCAGTACTAAAAGGCATATCCTAACTCTAACTATGCACCTCTAATGCATGGACAAGTACCATAACGTAATACATTGCATTTTAAAGGTCAACATGCTGTAAAAAATAAGTGATGACCTACTTCTCCTTTTCAATCAAGATGCTTACCACTAAATACACAGTTTGCCTTCAAGTAGGTTTACTAGGACCTCTGTCTTCAAAGTTTGTCAGAGTTCACATTTTTGCTAGCTGAAAAGATTGGACATGTCAGAGCAATCAATGGAGATTAGTGTTTTTCCTGCTTGCTTATGCTAGCACTTCACTAAAGGCAGCCAATATAGTATTTTTCTTCTATCACTAGTGGGTGCAGGTGGTAAGATGAAATTGGTGAATCACATGTTGCATAGTATCCACAATATCCTAACATTGTCACAATTAATTATAGGGAAACAGTCTTTCAACTGTAACCTTGGACATCATTTAGGAGTCGCCAGGGGTCACAGCTGCCCCCCAGCTTCACCCTTGCAACCCCTGGCACTGCCTTGGCAATCCCTTGCCTTAGGGGTTCCAAAATGAGTGCCAAGAACACAGGGGCAGCTCGTCCTTATGGACGTTGCTTGGGGCTCCACTTCCTTGCTTTCGATCAGTTTTTTATTACGATAATAGTGAATAAAATGTTATTCACTATTAGTGTAGTAAAAAATGGGGTACAGTGAGCTGGAATATAAACCTCCTTAGTCGCTGAGGTAAGTAAAAAACACTTTGAAATGTATGTTGCGTGCATGTTTGCAGATGGGAGTGTGTAAATGGGAGAGACAGTACGTGTGCGAAGGTGTAAGCATGTGTGTGCGAGTGAAAATAAAGATGGAATGTCATGTGATGTCACTTCGCTACCCCTGGCATTTTGGTGAATCGATGTCCAAGGCTGTAGCCTACTTTTTTGTCTACAGATTTCTGTTGAGGAGGAGACGCCTCAGATTTTGGCATTACCACCATTAGTTCATAGTGTGAAGAGAAACTGAGGTCCAGACGTATAGGGGGCCACTGAATCTTGCCGCACCCTCTCTGTTTCATTACTTTATGTTGTTTGCTTACAGGACTCTGCCCTGTGCCTTTGATATTAAAATAAAATAGGAAAAGTTTCAAAAATAATCATTGCTTGCCTCTCAGTGGCAGGATAATAAATATTTTCTTGGGAAGTAGTAGAGAGTCACACGTACACAGTTTATAAAAAAATCACCATGCAATTGTAGGCTTTTGTTATCAGAATACATTTGTAAAGAATAAGGACTGTCAATAGCCATACATAGTCTCGTCATGTACTAAAGTAATCTTCTCCACAATTAAAACAAGCTTTACTTGTATGTGATAAAAAACAGGATGGAACACAAAAAGGGATATTTTTATTCTTTCAAGTAATTAAAATGCACGTTTAAAGCTATGCGGATACACGGATGCACCCCCTTGGGTCCAATTAGGCTAGACGTCACCCTGGGCGCACAGAGATAACACCTTCCACGAATGAGTACTTTTGCAATGCAGATTTTATTTGAATCCATTTGTATAGAAAATTCATACAATACTAGTTTGACATAGAACCAAGGGCGAAAATGCATAATCCCAGTAAGTGAGAGGAACAGTAGAAAGATAAATATGATCCATTGTCCTTTGAATACCTTTCAAACACAGTTAATATAGCTGGAACATGCATAACTCGGAGGATGTTCACATGTCATGGAACCAACAATCTACAAAGTATTAACATTTAATGGGTTTATGGGGCACAGCAATGAGAAAGACCTGGAAGGAGAGCACTGAAAAGGGAGTAAAGACTTCAGGTAGGTTGGCATGGTGATTGTAAGTCTGATAGACAATAAACTGATTTTTGAAACATCTTGATAATAATACTACAGGACAAAGAAACCGGAGAAAACGGTAAAGACAAAAGAAGGTGTGGGCGTACATTTTTAAACTTATGGTATATTGACAGCAAAGTAGTGAACAAAATGAAGAAGTATAATGGCATTCATGTAAAACATAAGGTAGAGGAAGTAAGAGTAGTTCAGTTTAGATAAACCAGGATATTGAAAGAGAATTTTAGAAATGAATGATACATTAAATAAAGAGGAATACTTGGGTATTGTTTAATTAAAAGTGTCATGCATGCAAAACTCATGAGGTTTGCTTATTAACCCTAGGGGGAAAAGTGATAAGATTATTTCGATAAGAATGTCAAACAGTAGGATCTTGCCAAATTAGAGAATCGAAGTTGATAGAGGAGGAAAGAAGTGAGATTTGGAGTGAATATTCTGGGTTTAATGTGCAAGAGATAATTAAATGGCTATTCCCGCTCACACTCTTACATTTATATTTCGAAGTAGTACGAACATGTAATGACGCTTTGTTGTTTTGAGAAAGCAAATCGCGTAATATCCATTCAGTTTCATAATACTGACAAACAGTATTACACTTGGCTAAGTTTACCATCAGCTATCACTCGAATAAATATTATCACTTTGTACAGAAAAAGTATGCAACCAGGAGAATACAGGAAAAGCAGGAAACTCTGCAAACTATAGTAACCGTGACGTATGAGAGAATTCACTTGCATTATACGACCTTTGTGCACTCCTACTGGACATTCACAATGGACGTGAATTGCAGATAGAGGGGCTGGAAATGTGTTTAAATGGAATCAGTGAGGACATTCGAAAATAACTGCATGCTTACTAAATGGCTTCAATGACAAAGGAATACCAAAAGGTAAAAGAATACTGTCAACTCTGAAGTATGGGCACTAATATTATTTTACATAATATATAATAATAATGTGTGGGAACTCAAACTATAAGGAGATGTAAAATCAAATGGCAGCTGTTGTTGAATGGTAAGAGTCCAACTATATGTAGCTGACCTTTTGTCCACAGAATCCTGTTCAGGAAGAAATGCTTCAACCTGTGGCATTACCACCGTTAGTTCAGCATGTACAGCGGAACTGAGGTCCAAATGTACAAATGCCCAATGCCCTCCCCCTTCCGCCTGCTTCACTGCTTAAAGCGGTTTTCTTTCAGGAAGAAGCACAGTGCCTTAGATATTACATTGAAACAGAAAAATAGTTTGTAAACTGAATGTTGCCTGCCTTTCAGTAAAGACAAAGGCCCATATTTATACTTTTTTAGTGCAACATTTGCGTCGTTTTTTTACGCAAAATCAGCACAAACTTACAAAATACAATTGGCCCATATTCATACTTTTTGATGCAAAACTGAGCCGGCGCAGTTTTGCACCAAAAATATTACCGCCGGCTAACGCCATTTCGATGCGCCGTGCAGGCGTCAAATTTATGCTTTGACGCACGGCGGCGCAAACCACAGGTGTAAGTCTTTTTTTTTTTACGCACACCACAGCGTCAAGTCTTAAAGCAAAACGACGTTAACGCGGCGGAAATGATTGTGGGTCGATTTACGACACCGCAAACCGGATATGCAGTGTTTTTTGATGCAATAGCGTAAAAATTCCCCGTGAACGCAGCCATTTCAACAGAGGAGAGCCAAAATGGATCCCAGATGCCTGTACAGACCCCAGGAAGATGGCAACAGACCAGGAACCAGTCAGGAGGACCCACACAAAAACCAGGACACTTTTAAGAAGAAAAGAAAGCGTCGCTTCAGTGCTGAGGAACAGGAAATTATGGTTAAAGAGGTGACGGAACACCAGCACCAACTGTTTGTCACCTCAAAGTTGCCAATCAGTAGGAGAGAGGCTATATGGCAACAAATTGTTGACAAGATTAACAGTGTGGCAGAAGTACGCAGAACAGTCATCCAGGGCAAGAAACGCTGGCATGACTACAAGCGCAGGACCAAGGAAAAGATGGCCAGGAACAGGAAGGCAGCACTGCAGACTGGAGGTGGGAGTCCAGCACACCAGGAGGCCTTGGACAACATGGAGGAGATGGTCGCAGCCGTCATCCCTGAGGAGATCGTCACAGGGATTCAAGGACAGGACAGCGCAGACTACCAGGAGACAATACACATGCACAGTAAGTCACATGGGGAATTCTAATGCACTATTGTCAACTGTAAGCGGAGGGGATACGGACCACAAAATGCATGGAAGTCATCATATACATGGAGTGGCATGGGTAAAGGGGTATGGCATGGGGGCATGGCCTACACAGAGAGAAGCTGGGGCACACCATAACACTACACCAACAACAGTCCCATGGGGGCATGCTGCCATGCCAACGATGGAGCAAAGGTAAAGCCACGCCAGGAGGGAAGGGCACAACGTCAAACTGACATCCTGGCACACGTCAGCCACTATACCCCCTACAATAACTAGGGCCCAATTAACAACCTCCAGTCATACCGACAACTGGAATGTAACAGTGACAACAGTTGCCACTACCACCTCCGCTCTGTGTGCAGCTCAAGTAGCCAATGGCAGTAACATCCCCATGGATAATACACACCTAAATTAGAGGGTTGAGGATGACAACTTCAACAATCCCCTGAAACAAGACAAAGGCTCCAGTCCTGTCAAACGTGAATGCCCATAGTTGTCACAAACATCAGCCAATGTCATCCACATTAAAAGCTACACAGCAATAAGGTCACACCTATGATGCATATGTCAGGGTCCATCCTGTGCCTGGGTCACAATGCAACATCCCAAATGTCATACTGCTCAGACAACAGCATTGAGGGGGAGGACACATGTAACTGGTCACTGACATACACCTGCACAGTCAGAGGAGGAAATAGGACACTGCTACGACTGTCAGGGCAATCCAATGTACCACACATTCCCCAACATCAGCTGTAAACATTACCAATGCCAACATCCATATCGTGCCATAACAATGCTATGCATTAGATACGCTACATGTCAACTACATATAAGTGGATGTGAAAGATCAGAGACTGGGGCAGGTCCAGATTGTTAAGTGTGGTGCCAGTGCCATCAGAGCACCCACAGCCAGTAAAAGGTCTCACCATGAGAATGGATGTAGACGGAGGCTTGAGTAGGACCAGAAGGTGGCAATTCATTATTTGGCCTAAAACAACACTAGAGGAGATGATGCTGACAAGTCCAATAACTTAATACAATACATGTGACATGCAGGTGGGCCATAGGCCCGGGAGAATGCCCATCTGAAAGACTGGAGCAATGAACAGGAAACAAGATCACAATGTGAAATCATCACAAGGCAGGCATGTCACATCACAAATGCCACAACACACACACACTAATTGTACCCCATTTCATTTCAGAGGACGATGGATCTCCTGCTGATATGCCTGTCCCGGGATACCCTGATGACATGGATGACGAGCTGACAAACATTCCCCAGCAGACGATCCAAGATGTCTTTGGAACCCTCCAGACCCCACCTTCAGTCACAAGGAGGAGCACAGAACAAGCAGCCATCGCAGAGGATCCACCCATCACCCCAATTGTAAGACCTGCCAGCTCCAATACAGCTGAGGACTCAGACGACAGAGGCACCAGCTTTGAGAGAACTGTAGTTGGAGTACAGTGGGAGCTGGCCAATGAGGTGTGGTTGGGGATGCAAACTATGGCAGGCAGCCTAGAGGGGGTGCGTTCGTGCATGATGTCATCTGCAGATCAGGTGGCAGCTATGCAAGCCCTAACATCCATTCTGCAAGGACTACAAGAAACTGTCAAGGGATTCACCATTGCAGTAAGGGAGTTACCACAACACCTCGCACCCCAAACCTTCCACTGCATGCACAAATGCAATCATGACCCCCTCAGGGCCGACCTGGCTGCCTACCATCGTGATGTGGCTGCTATTCTTAAGAATCAGCAGATCCTCCTTGCAGCAGTACTGCCCTTAAGACCTTCACAGGTAGCAGCGACCGGGATGTCTGACTCCACGTCTTATAACACTGAGGTGTGTGTTGCCCCTTCACAACCACCACCACCAAGGACAGAGGAGGCAACACACACATCAGAAGAAGAAGACATGGAACAGATCACCTTCATGCGGAAAAGTACCCGGAAGCACTAGTCCCTGTCACATGGCCAACTATTACCAAGGTCCAGCGCTTTGTAACATGCCAGTCTTACAACAACTGTACTCAATGACTGTTCTGCAAACCACTGTTAATCTTGTAATCCTGCCCAGTGATTGTCTCTCACTTACTCATTGTGTAGGATCACAATGGAAGATGTCACTATAATGGACTCACAATCATGGACAATGTACATATAGCACTACAGCACTTTTCAATAAATAGCACTTACACAAAAACGTTGTCTCTGTGTAATGTGACACATCAACTGTGCAGTAGATAACTGAAATGTGACTCCTGTCAAATTACACAGCTTGACAATACAACTGTCCTGAAATTATGTAGTCAGATAAATTTGCACACTGGCCAGGATTGCACCATACTCTGCCCTTCCTGAGGGTAATACCTGATGAAGTGAGAAACCATACACCATCATGCTGTGTTGGACAGAATAACGCTTCCTCAAGGGATATCTAGGTCATCAAATAGGGCCAGCAAAATGTTGTCACCATGCAATACTAACACATATAACAGTGCCCACAAATCTAAGCAAACACTCCAAAAACTGCATGAATGAAGGTGTCTGAGTTTACATCCAAATAAGTAATCATTCTGAACTGTGTCACAAATGATGTCTGTGAGTCATGAAGACGATACTACAAGAGTGCTTACGACCACTCACCTTATAAGGGTGTCCTTGAACATCACACTGTAGTCACACCTAAAACAGTTCCCCCAATACCAAATCTGGAAGCACTGTTTGTGACTTTGAAAACATACTTATTGACAAAAACACTTTGGGATCCATATTAACTGTGATTGGTGGTTGCAATGAATGGTGGAATCTTTGCAAGGTAGCTCTGGGGTAGCTGCCAATCTTACAGCTCAGTTGGGATTTGTTCGTAGCATAGGACACAAATGTAATAGAACAAAATTAATGTACACTTATTCTAAGGCCCTGATCAACAAGCATTTAACACATACTGTAAGGGGTTCACTATATATTTATTAAACGGTAATAACAGAAGAGGAAACTCGGGGAAAAGTCTTACCTACCCTAATCCACCCTAACTACTCATTACCCACAACTGTCCCTAACTAACCTAACCTAAACTTACTTATGTAACGAAACATTCTAAACATCAATCCCCCACCCCCCTTATGAGACGGGACACATGGAGGACAACAGATACTAACCTAAACACATACTATACTATCCTAAACAAATATATATGTTTTTGTATTTTTTGATATATATATATATTTTTTTTTGCAAACACACAAGAACCCCAACATAACCCAACACACTCAAAAAGTAAAAATAGAAAGAATCAGGACCCCCCACCCACTAACACTAACTAAACTAACAGCCTATACTAACCTAACACTAAGCCCCCTAAGCCCACTAAGTTTAAGAACAAGGAAAGAGGAGGGAGGGGAGGGAATCATGTCCACATTAAAAGTCTAGAGGTTGACCCTCTGGAGGGTCCGCTTTATGGACCGCACACGCCTGTTCACATGTCGAACATCCCGCTGCAGGTGACTGATTTTCCGTAGCACGCATTCCATTTTTCTTTCCATTGCCTGAAAAGTTGTAGCAGCTGGGGCAGTCTGGGTACCGGCTGAGGATGTGTGTGGGCATGTAGAGTCAATGCCTGTGGGCTGCCCTGAAGGTGTTCCACTGCTGGGGCCTGGAGCAACTGCAGACGTTGGGACAACAGTCCCAGCTGCGGGTGGTGCCACCTGGGTGGAAGTGGTGGTTGTGCTGGTGGTGGCTGTGGTGGGCAAAGTAGGGCCACCCTGTGGGAAAGCCCTCCATGCTCCGGAGGCCCGTTCGTTCCGGTATCTTCGGGCCATCCGTCTGAACCCCGACTCTACCAGCAGGATATGCTGGTACCTCATAGCCTGCCTCTGGAACTCACGGACCTGGATGGGTGTCATGTTCGCAGCTGTGAAGACAAAGGCAAACAATTTACATTAGGAACTGCATTGTGTGAAATGGCACAACAAGTAAATCAGACAGTACATCTACTGTACTTGTAACAGCTCATATCATCATACAGATCATTGATTGTCCCTGAGGAAGTACATGGCAAGCCAGCCTACAAAGGTCATATCACACATAGCACATCCAAACCCTACAAGATGGGTAACAACTGGCATTAATTTGGCATCTGAGTTCTGCCAGTTGTCAGCTAACAATCATGCTGCACATCCTCGGCCAATGCCAGGGCTACATATGTCAGTGTACGGGATGGAAATCTAAAGCCACATGATCTGCAAGTTGTAATTGGACTTGATAGTATAGTACTCATGTGCCATACCTGAGTGTGTATACTGGGTTCCGACCAAACATTCACTTATTCACATGTCTGTGTAACATACTGGTAGCATCAGTTCTAGGTACCCTATTCACAAACCCATGCCTGTGTTTGAGGGTGGGGGAGTGGAGAAACAACAAACAATTTCAAACAACATGGACACCCAGGAGTCTATAGAAAGCTGGACATGTGTTTGGCTCTACACGCACACCACAGGTAAAGTCTATCAACAAATAGGAGACAGCAAACCCTTGACCAATCCTAGCGCCACACATGTCAGGAAATGCAGACCTTTGTCCACATCATATACTTCCAGTAAGGCATGACTTACAACAGAGACAGAGTTGCAAGAACACCCATGATCATGATTTGCATTCACACCTAGGTCATTGCGCTCAAGTGACACATACTTGTAGCACTACATGTGGAGCTACATGCTGCTAGGAAGTTCAACCTATATTTTAATAAGTACTTTGGTGAGTAGGGAAGCAGAAGTCTGTTGGAAAGCTATTTGCAGTCCCAATCTGGGAGAAAGAGGGTCTGACAGGCAGACTAAATCTGAGATGAGTTCCAGTGCGATTCTTGTTGATACAAGTGTTATCCACATGACTCACCCCAGTTCTCATTGCGGGGCCTACAGGAATGACCTACAATCAATAGATAATACAATAGGATAAGCATTGGCCAACTCAAAATGGTGAGAAACTGAAATCCCACTCATGGAACAAGACAAATGATTGGCCAGCGCTTCATACCTTGCTATGTGTTCAACACACAGGAGTCCATCACACATCACCAGCAAACACAACACATAACAGACATATCAACACTTACTGGAGTGGTCAGGGTCCTCAAATAAAGCCACCTCTCCCACAGTGTAGGGTGTCGGTCCACCTGTAAGGCATGGAAGGAAGAAATGTGCTCAAAATCTGTGCACTGACCAACAATTCCAAAGACACAAACAATGTGTAAGATGACACAAGTAATTAAAGCCATTCAGACATGATGATACTGTATCTGATATAGCACGGCTAAGATGTACATAGCATGGGTCTCCTGTGACAATTACACACATATCTGCACACATGCAGTGGCCCTAACTATCATGTGGTGGCAAACATGCTCCTTCATTAGTGAGCAGAAATAATAATGGAGTGTAATCATCTCATCATGTGCATCCAAGAGAGACATCCAGAGCCTGGTTACTTGAGGACTGCATTACCAGTCAAAAAGGCTATGTGGCCATGACACATTTATGACACATGGGTACAATGTACGGAGGGGCAGGGACTTTTGTAAGCCCTCATGTTGTTACAGTTTCTTCATTTGATGTGGCCCAGCAATGGTGATTTGCACCAAACATAGAGATGTGAATCCATGTGCATAACTTTGGACTGCCGTCCCTAATTGGAATGTGGCACAACAAACTCCAAATACCAGTGTAAGATGATAGCTGAGGGCACCTTACACCTTTTCCCGATGTTTTTCAATCCAGACCTGACATGTATCCAAAAAGATGAAAGATCACAATAATCCCTAACATTCATAGAACTTCCAAAAACGCTTTCCTTACACACTCACCAGACACACATGAGACATATGTCTGGGCCACATTGCTATCATCAATTGACATGAAGCCAGCACTCATTTTCTGCATCATGTAGTGTTTCTAAAGTCAGTCTAGCTATTGCGTCAACAAAGGTTGCCAATATTTTAGTAAATCTATACTTCACTGGCAATTGTGACTTATATAGACATGATTGGCTCCTATTTTGTGTTGATGCCTGACACAAAGGCGGCACCAAATTACATTAAGCAAAAGTATTCGCTAAGTTTGCAGAGCACGTGCTTCCTGACAGCTAGCAATTGTGGTCCTTCACATAGTCCATCAATGACCCTGTATGTTTCCGCAGCATTTCACACAGTCAGCAAGTTAGCCAGCATATATTGTACAAATCATCTGATGTCACTACAGAGCTTTTTTTTAGCAGATTTACATGATTTGTACTCACCAACAGTGCCACTAATCACTATTCCCAGGTGGTCCAGCAGATCTTGCTCCCTGGTGATGATGTCAGCCCAGCGGTGCTTCAGCTGGTGGTCATTCCTCTGCCTCCCATACAAGCGCTGCAAGTGATGCAGCACCTTTCCCCACCGGATTCGTCGCGCCTCAGTGTGATACCCCTGTATCACCCTGCCCCCTGCCTCGATCATGAGTGGTAGGATATGGCACACCAGCCATATAAACCCCTCAAGCTACGCCAGGACGTGGCCTACCCAACATCTCAGCACCGAAAAGAGGAATAGGGGATAAAGAAGAAGAAAGGAGAAAAGGGGGAAAGTAGAAGTACAAAAAATAAGTAAACTTAACAACTAAAATAGCCCAACTGTCCCCAAACTAGCACTTCCCACAACAGACTCCCACAAACAACAAATACAACACAATACCGGACAATTGTAAAAAAAAAACACTCAGACAGTATACAACAACAATATTTATTTCACAAAGTAACAAGTAAGGTAGCACACAGGACACAAAAGCACAAAATCACTGGACAACACTCTGAACACAGCCACACAGTCTAGAAGATTCACAGACTGCAAAGTGAAAGTGAAAGTACACCCACTGTACATAATCTGTAAACAGGATATCCTATTACATCACTTCCTTTATAAAATGGCCACCATTTTTATCGTTATGCGTCATATTGTTTCACGCATACAGATTGTGCGTCATATTTTTCAACGCACAGGAGTGAAAATTAGGCTGCATCCAAATAATAGTAAATAGTCTTTACAATTATTTGGATGCGGCCTAATTTTCACTCCTGTGCGTCGAAAAATATGACGCAAAATCTGTAGGCGTGAAAAAATATGATGCACAACAATAAAAACATAGAAATTTCAGGGCATGAAATGGTTTTGGGGATTCTTTCCATTTTAATGTTATGTTACATTTGGGACACAACTGAGATAGACTTATTGCACCCACTTTGGTGTTGATGGTGTATGTTCACATGTGAGACATCATACTGCAGCAGACCATGACCCGCTACTTCCTTAACAGGATTTTGACGCTTGCCTGACGCACTAGATGGCCAAATGTGTGGCCTACATATATGTTTTGCACAATTTGGGCGTGTTTGGCATCAGGAGAGGATAGCAAGGTGACGCACATGAGTACAATACCTCAATGCCTATGGCTCAATGTGTGTGCAGTGGCTACTAAGGTATTAGTCGACCCAGTGTATGTGCATCACAAGATGCATTATTGCAAATATGCTTGTATGAATGTGACGTCAATGTGTCCAAACCTTAGATGCAAGTCATTGTGGAAATGAGAGAGGACATGTGTTAGTCATACATGTAGCAACATCTGTTGTGTGCACTTCCAAGATTTTGGGTAACGTAGACACTACAAATGACAAAGCATGGACCAGATAGATGGCAGACGCTTGTTCATGTCAATGGTCCACAAGTTTCCCATCCCATGTCCTAGATTTTTGGTAACTGCTTCCTAGGCACTTGTTGGTGAATCCCACAGTGAGTCAGGCACATGCATAGACGAAGTGGGTACCATGTAATTGGCGCAGACAGCCAAAGGTGAACCACAAATGTAATATGACACCACAGTTGAGGTCATATAACTGAGCCACAACTCTCGAGTGGCTGTGGTGGACCAGCAGACGAGGCAGCACGTGTCCAAATTTTTCCAGTGATCAATTGCACAGAGGTGTCTTTTTCATGTGTGTGGTCCAATGTTGATCCTGTATATTTTTAGGGGTGTATGTTGTCACAGTTACGTCCAAGTCTCATCATGAGTCAGTGGCAGCTATTCCTGTATCTACTGAGTATCCTTCGGAGATCAATGTGAGTAAAGTCAATGAGGACATGAGAACCTACATGGGGATGGTCCCACCCTGTCACTGAAGACGTGTTATGAGACTGTCAACAGGGCAACCTTGGTGTGCTGAGTGAGATAATGTCTCAGGTGTCATGTTCCGACAGGTGTCATTACAACATTTGTACACAGGTTGGCCTCTTAAATTCCCACTGCATCTGGGAACATTATAGCCTCTGTGCTGATTATTCTTGCAGCTATTCACCACTCACGGCCCAACAATATGTTTTGAGCAATGTGATTCAGTGTGTGAACTGTCAGGGTCCTAACATGTGTGGGCTTTTCATGGACATTATCAGAGGTAGCTGGTTCTGCTGGAGGCACCGTACCCAATCCCTGCATACGGCCCTAGTTCCCTGTCACACTTTGTCGTTCATGCATACATGAGACCCAGTCAAGGGATGGGCCATGATTTTGGTATTCAAAGACAATTTAACAAATATGGTACAATTAAAAGGCAGCTGATGCTACACAATGTATTTGAGTATGCATTGATGAAGCACATGACAAAATACCCTCTGAGGAATGAGTGGTTTGGTATAGCAAGTGTGGTACATATGTAGCCACAAGGAATCTTTAGGGTAACGCACAGACAGGTGCCAGTCAGGCTGAAAGGATGCAGGGTCAATCAGGATCCAGCAATTTCACAAGTTACATATTCAGTGGTCTGACTAAGACTGGTCGGAGAAAGAACAAGACAATTGACATGGAAAACTGTGTATGTCCTGTGCTTTTGAATGTGACACATGAACCCAAGGGCTGTGTTACACGGCTTAATTACTAGCAATGCATAACGGTGTATTTGACAAAATGGCAACTTCTATGCTGTTCCAGGCATCAGCAGGGGCAGTGCATGTTCAGATGGGTGGTGTGCATGGAGGTGATCACAGGTGTGTGCTGCATCTGTTTCTCACAATTCCTGTATGTGAGATTTGAATTCAAATGGCCAACAGTACATTTAACATGGGAAGCAATCTACAGGTGCTAACAGGGATTAGTAACTACAAGCCAATGTATTAATTGACCTGACGTCCATGCAGTCAGATGTACTATGACAATGGTATACCATAGGAAAGGGTGTAGCACACTGGATTACTATTGTTTGTCTGTGTGTGTGGAGGAGGGAACATCGGGGTACACATATTACTATTCCAGGGACATCTTCAGACAGGTGGGTTGTGACCAGGAGCATGGGTGTGTCAGGAGTTAGGAAATGGGCTGACATGTACATGGAATGTCATGTGCGCAATGCTTGTCATATGTGTGGCACTTGTGCTGTCTATGTTCTGCTTATATGGAACTATAGTCACAGATAGTCCTTGCAAAGATTGGATACAGTTGGACTTACTGCTGTCAAGGGTCTGGTCATACATTCCTGTTACCAATGCAATAGCACATCAACTGCCTCATGTATGAGGCTTGTTTTCCCCTTATTGAGTGATAGAGTCTTAGTTGTGTGCCATATGCTGCGATGAACCATGTTTCCAACATGTATGTGTGAAATAGGTGTGGTCTTCTGCTATTGCCCTTCAAAGGTAAAATATACAGGATATATGTCATTTACAGTGTTTGTGTGTGTGATTGTTGTATGATACGCATCACAATTGCTCTGGGATTTTCTGTGTCCTGATCGGTATATCAGCAATGTTCCATGAGGCTACACTCTTATTCTGATAGTTAGAGATAAAGGTGAGCAAAAATGATTAGCCAGACCATGCTGTGGTGATTATTATTGGTGTTTATTTACATTAGTTAATACAATGGTGATTATTTTTAAAATAAATTGTTCACAATCTGTTGGCGCCTACGCACTCCAGCAGCCGTGTTTTGTTGTTCCCCCTCATGTTGCAGGCCACCATCCTCCTCTTCCTCCTCTTCAGGCATGTGTGGCTCTGGTTCCAAGAGGGGAATGTTCCTTCTTATGCAAATGTTGTGAAGGATGGCACATGTTAGAATGATCTTACAGACCATTTCAAGGGAATATAGGAGGCTACCACCAGTGATTTCGAGGCACCTGAATCTCAACTTGAGGATGCCGAAGGTCCTCTCGACTATGCTGCGTGTCCTCCTATGTTTGTCATTGTAGACACGCTCTGCTGCAGTGCTTTGGTTTCCAAATGGTGTCATTATCCATGGCTGGATCCCATACCCCTGATCAGCTGAAAGAGAAAATGAATGGGATCATGTTGATGTAGCTTGCCCCATTGATATCACCTTGCATGGCAGTAGGTGTCTTGTGTTGTCTGTGAGTCTTTTGTGTTATTGTGTTGCATCCTAGGCTTGTAGGATGTACCATCTGCATTGTGTTGTTTCCTTGGCTGAACAATTGTTTGGCTGCTGACCGGTTGTCAGCAGTATGTTTGGGGATTTGCAGTATAGTGTGCACTTCCTAGCATTGTGACTTGTGATACAGGTGTCCCTGTGTCTTCACTGGGGGTGAGATGATAGTTCCATACAGAGGTTCAATTTGACAGTGTTGTTAACACGTTCACATCAATGTACCCTGGACAGCCCATACCTTTAGACTTATGCAATGGATTAATTTAAACATCATTGAGACTCTTACATTTTGCAAGGTAACAATTGGGCAAACCACTCCAAACCTTGTGATCATTGACGTCTTAACATTAGACTCTACACTAATTTCAGATGTGTGACAGGTTCATTGGTGACCTATGAAACAAAGCTAGCGATGTCACAACCTCAGTGTGTCCCTGTCGACATGTTGCTGTTGTGGTGTATGTGTTGTGTGTCCTAGAGGGTTGCTGTGCAGTGTGTATAAAAGTAGGTTTCTGTACTTACCAACAAGTAGTCCATTGCCATACCATCCATCCTGGAAGTGTTGATTGATGGTGCTGTGATGGAAGATGAATGAGTCATGGACACTCACAGGGTATTTTGCCACGATGCTGGTGATCAATCCTTGCTGATAGACAATGGCCTGCACATTGATGGAATGTGTGTGCTTCCCGTTGGGCTAGAGGTGTTCAGTTGCAGCAGGTGGCACAAGACGTACATGTGTGCAGTAGATTGCACCAAGGACATGTAGGAAGCCACTAATGAGGTAAAACCCCTGTTTTGTTTCCTGCTGCTTCTGCAGTGTGTTAGGGAAGCAGATGTGGCGGGGTGTGAGTCCAATGATGGCATCCAGTACTTTGGGCAAAAAGGCAGAGAATGATGGCTGTGATATTCCGGCATCCAGGGCACCAGTTGTTTGAAAAGAGCCACTTGCCAGCATGTGAAGTACAGCAAGCAGCTTGGTTTCTGTTGGGATGGTGCGGGGTGTCAGCAAGGTGGGTGCCAATTGTGGCTCAATGTTGCGCAGCAGCTGCTGAATGGCCTGCCAATTCAACCTGTACCTCTGGATGATGTCATGTTCCCTGAAGCCATGAAGGGTTGTTCTGGTGCGGAATATCCTCTACTGCCTTCTGCGCTGCCTTTGGGGTCCCTGATGGTGTTGTGGTAGCTGCTGTTGTTGTTGCTGGGCTCTGCATGCACGCTGGATGAGAAGCACCTCCATGTCTCCCTTTTGCTGATCTGCTGCTCTGCTGTTGCTTCTGTGTGTTCTGATAAATACAGGTGTGTTTGCCCCATTTTAACGCCTGCCCTGACCCCGGCGTTAATTTTTGACGCAAATCGGGCTGTGCGTCATTTTCCGGCTCCGCCTCCCGGCCATGCGGCATTTTTGCCTGAAAGCATAAATACGACGCACGTCCGTTTAAGTCATTTTTTGGATGGGAACGCCTACCTTGCATATGATTAACGCAAGCTGGGTTGCCGCATCCAAAAAATGACACACACGGCGGAATTTTGACGTCTGCGGGCTTGGGCGTCAAAGTTTAAATATGGGGCAAGGTTTGCGCTGAATGTGCGGCAAAATGTTTGACGCACATTCGGCGCAGACAGAGTATAAGTATGCCCCTAAGTATCTTTAATAGCATGCTTTGTAGTATTATTCCATCTGTCACATATTCCTTGAATTAACCGGATATAGAATGCAGTAACAGTATAATATTATGATTAAACCAAAATGGAGAATTTTATTCCTGCATTTTCCCAGTCGCAGATGGTAGCCAATTTCATCTGAATGTTGGTAGACCGGAACCTAGCTGCTATTTGATGCCAACTACGATGGACCCTGGTTGGATACACCAAGTGAATTGTTCATGATTACTCCTGATAAAACGTCCAGAAGTTGTGACATTTTCTAAGTCACACTTCAGAAAGAGACTTTGGGCCTGATTACAACTTTGGAGGAGGTGTTAATCCGTCCCAAAAGTGACGGTAAAGTGACGGATATACCACCAGCCGTATTACGAGTCCATTATATCCTATGGAACTCGTAATACGGCTGGTGGTATATCCGTCACATTTGGGACGGATTAACACCTTCTCCAAAGTTGTAATCTGGCCCTTTGTCACTTCGGTTGAAGAAAAGAGTTGGCATGTCTTCTATGTCCAAGAACGCAAAGAGTCTTGGTCAATATTTGAGGGAAAAAATCCCCCCTGAGTGGACCACCACAGAAATTGTAGCCCCTGGCGTGGGACTGAAGGCTAGATTCATGAAGTATTTTGGTGCCTCTGGAGCTTTGGAAATTTGCAACACAAAATGTGGCTTAGTTGTGTTTTTGTGGTGCTAGAAGCTTTCAGCAGGACAAAGTTGAAAATCTATCTGACGGTGTGGAACTGTTGGTCTGATACATGAACTTTTATTTTGACCTGCTGTTGATGACACCTGGATGGGCACTTCACAAGTGTTTGAATGTCAAAAGCACAAAGTTTGGTAAAAGATTGAAGAAATGAGTCAATACAAATAAATGTAAAAGATGAATTACAATGGATGATCATTATATTGTTGACTTTGTTGGTAGCTGCATCCTGGGACTGATGCACATGCATGCACCAGCGTACCAATTGGGTCTGATACATTTCCCATGGATCCCTCTTGAGCTCTGGAGGAAAAATTTACAAACATTTCCAAATTATTCAGGTACCCAAACAAACATGGAAGTGCAATTCTAAGAACCCAAGAACCTTGGGGGTAGCCCTTAGTGTTAGGAAGAGGCCAACAGCAGTGTCTAGTCTAGGGCAGCATTTTAGAAAAAGGGCCTCTTGCAGCTTGCAGTGTCAGCGTAGCCATGCAGGTGGTCAGCCACTAATTTATCTTGGGTACCACAGGAGGCAGGTGAGCCCTTCAGGGCTCTTCTTAGGTCATAGACAGCAGGTTCAGCCCTCTTCTGATCTTTCATAGGTCCAACATTGTGCTTAGGGATGCTGCATTTAAGCCAGGCACAAGCCAATGGGTCTAAGTGATGCCTGGACACCCCTAACCAGTGGGGTAGAAGTTCTTAGTAGTAATCCTATCCACTCTTTTCAGCAGTTCCTGTTTGCCCTACTGCAAACAATCCCACAGTGCCCTCACACTCTACATCACGGAAGAGCCTGTGGTGCATCCAGAGATGTGGTATGGATAATGAGCAACACTCTCTGTTAGACTTGGCATCCTTGGCCTGGTCTCCCCTAACTTTTTGCCTCTGCTTCCCACGTTGTTGATGTGTGCTGGACTTTGTTTTTGATACTCTGGACACTTTAACACTGCTCACCAGTGCTAAAGTGCAAGTGCTCCTATGTAAAACATATGTGTAAATTGGCTTATCCATGATTGACATATTTGATTTGTTAGTAAGTCCCTAGTAAAGTGCATTGGAGGTGCCCAGGGACTGTAAATCAAATGCTAGTAGTGGGCCTGCAGCATTAGTTGTGCCAACCACACAAGTAGCCCTGCAAACATGGCTCAGACCTGCCACTGCAGTGTCTGTGTGAGCAGTTTTAAACTGCCAATTCCGCTTGGTAAGTGTACTCACTTGCCAGGCCTAAACCTTCCCTTTTTATACATGTAAGGCCCTAGGTAGCCCCATGAGCATGGTGCAGTGTATGTTAAAGGAGGGACATGTACTGATGTGTGTTATATGTCCTAACAAGGAAATACTGCCTTCACTGTTGCAAGGCCTATCTCTCTCATATGTTAACATGGGGACTGCATTTAAATATTATTATAGTACAGATTCCCTTTGAGAGCAGATAGAAATTTGGAGTTTGGGGTCTCTGAACTCACAATTTAAAAATACATCTTTTAGTGCAGTTGGTTTTGAGATTGTTAGTTTGAAAATGCCACTTCTAGAAATCAGGCATTTTCTTGCTTAAACCATTCTCTGACTCTGCCTGTTCGTGGATTCCCTGTCTGGGTCAATTTGACAGTTGGGCTGTTTGCACCCCTCCTCTAGACAGTGACACAAAGGGAGCTGGGTTGTAGCCTGCATATCCTGATGAGCCATCTGTGCTAGGAGGGGAGGAAGGAATGGTCACTCACACCTGTAAGGCTGTGCCTGCCCTCACACAATGCAGTCTCCCACCCCCTGGTGTGTGTCTGGGGCCTGGCCTTGGCAAGGTAGGATCTTGTGACCAACAGAGACTTTCCTTTGAATTAGGCGTACTTCAAAGACAGAAAGGGGTATGAGTATTGGACCCAAACCCCCTGAAATTAGATCACGTCTGGAACCAAGATGAACCTTTGCCAAGGAGAAGAGCTGAAGAGCTGAGGAGGAGTGCTGCCCCTGCCTGTGACTATGCTTTGCTGGGCTATTCTGTAGTTGTTGCTTCTGCTGCTGAAAGGGGACAAAGACTGGACTTTGTGGTATATTCCTGCTTGTGAAGAATCTCCAAGGGCTTGAACTGAGCTTGCCTCCTGTTTTAAAGTCTCAAGGCCATCAAATACTTCCTCTGCTAACATCTGGACTCTCTGCTGAGACTCCTGCCCTGCCAAGTGGTGTCCTATCCAGTCCATGGGCCCTTGAAAGGTGGCGGACAAGAGCTGAAAATCCACACACAGAACTCCGTGCGGGGAAATTTTAGATGTACCATCTGCAACGCGGCTGATAAATGACATACCGCCAGCTTCGTGGCTAAAATCAACACTCTACTTGCATCGCAGCTGGGAGGTCGATGCATTGCAGCTGGAGAAACGACGTGCAACACCCACTTGCGGCTGCTGATAATGACCCAAACCCCAAGCAGTGCGGTTTTCTAACACTGTGCAACTGTATTTCCCTGCATCATCCCTGGGCATCAAAGTCAACCCGACTCTGTGCAGATCTGAGGTGCCCCCTCCAAAAATCGGCGAATCGCTCTCTTGTATGGGAGAAAAACAACGCATCGCCGACTCAACCGGAGAAGAAAGAACACACGGCCTTCTTTGCGAGGGAGGAATCAATGTATTGCTGCCTTTTATGATGCACGTTTGCCTGTGCGACTTTATTTTTAAAGCTCACCAAGTACTCTTATTTGTTTGAAAATTTATATCTCGACTTGTGTATGTTGGATTTTTCTCATTTTGGTCTTGTTTGATTTAGATAAATTTCACCTGTTTTTCTAAACTGGTGTGGCATCCATTTTATAGTGTTTTCATTGCATTACTGTGTGTGTTGGTACAAATACTTTACACATTGCTTCTGAGTTAAGCCTGCCTGCTCATGTCAATTTTTACTAGGGGGTGAGTGGGGGTTAACCAGTTGTGTGTCCCCTTTGCCCTGACTAGAGTGATGGTCCTTGCTTGGACAGGGGGTAACCTGACTAGCAACCAAAGACCCCATTTCTAATGACCTCCTTTTTGGTCACTCAAAAAAAGGTCCTGGGGTAAGCTTTCCCCCCACTGGGTTTTGTGCCAGCTTGATTAGGAAAGAGTTATACCTGTCAGCCTTAAGGTGGTCTTTGACAAACCCTTTTTGCCTTATTCCTTCATCTTTTGCTGGTCATAGAACCTTGTGCATTTTACCACTGCTATTCAGTGCTCTCTCCCTTAAACATAGTAGAAATGACTTACTCACATTTGACATATTCAATTTACTTGTAAACCCCTAACAACCTTGTACTACATGTTTCCCAGGCCTGTCAAATAAATGCTACTAGTGGGCCTGTAGTACTGATTGTTCCACCCACTTACATAGCCTTTTAATCATGTCTCAGGCCTGCCATTGCAGCCTGTGGGTGCAGTTTTAAACTGCCATTTCATCCTGGCAAAATAATTGTCTTGCCAGACTAAAACGTTCCTTTTTAATATATAATTACAGACCACATTACATAGGAAACCCACAGCAACCAGCAGTATCTTGCATGGAGCGAGTTTTCACCCCAGTTCACTGATCAAAAGTTTTCCTTATGGGGAGTTTATTTGTATTAAAATAAATTGTTCAAAAGAACAAGATGTGAATGAGAAATTTGATGAGATCAGACAAAGATTCCTGAATAGAGGATACATATTGAAATGGATTAAACAGGGAGAGATGAAGGCAAGAAATAAGACCTGAGAACAGGTGTTGATGAAGAATAGAAATGCATCAGATGAGTCTAGGTTGGAAAAGAATGAGATTAGATTAATTCTTGATTATAGTAAAGAAAACCCACAAATTGTGAAAATGTTGAAGAAATACTGGCATTTGATTCAAAAAGACAGTGACATAGGACAAAGAGTGGGCATTTGCCCCTTAATTTCATATGGGAAAGCCCCATCTTTGAAAGAAATGTTAGTTAGAAGTCACCTAGAGATACCAAAATCTCCCAACTGGCTATCAGAGGGCAGTAAGGGTTTCTTTTGCTGCAGGAAATGTAAAGCATGTAGAATTGGATGTAATAAAAAAAGCTGTACTAGATTATAGAGGCAGAGAAATTGAAATTAGAGAAAGAATTACATGCAAAACATCTTTTGCGGTATATGTGTTGGAATGTGGATGTGGTCTGAGGTATGTAGGGAGCACTGTAAAAAAGCGCATTTTAGAACATATAAGGGCGGTGCGTAATGAGGATGCTACATATGCAATGACTAAACATTTAAAAACTCACTTGGAACTCGATTGGCTGTCCATGAAGTACCATGGTGTTGCAACAATACAAAAGCATGAACGGGGTGGTGATAGGGTCCAAAGATTAAGACGGTTGGAATCCAGATACATTATTAGGTTAAAGACTAAGATGCCATTTGGGATTAACTACGAAGAGGAACTGTATTGTCATCTATAAGCTTGATTGTATAATATGAATTAATCACCCACTGTCAATATAAAAAATGGAATGGAGTACATCAGTTGAAATAAGTGAAAAGGTAATTGGAAATTGGATCCCCATATAGTAATGGGGAAAGAAAAATTGTTTGGAATGAGAAAACTGTTAATAGCTATTGGACATTGTTGGCGTGGGAATGCAAGCAAATAGAAAAATGGCACACATTAACAATTGAAATGATGAAGAGAGTAGCTGTTGTTATGGTCACTGTACATTGTTCTAACAATATTGTATATATGCACTAAGTTGTTTATTTCATTTATTTTTTAGTTGTATCTGTATGTGGAACACACATTAGGGTGTAAAAGGCTTTGTGTTTGGCTTTAGGAAAAGTACATATTGTTTAGACTACATATCCCAGAATGCCACTTAAGGGCATGGCTTGGAGGATTAGTATAAATAGTGCTTGTAATGGATTGGGTAATTACCGTGACCAAGACCGGGAAGGTCGAAACGCGTTGGTGTTAGTTTGTTTGGGGTCCTGTTATGGAATAAAAGCAATCTGCTGTAATCCTGTGAGTGCCACATTTTTTACTTAATTGTCAAACTGGTTTGAAGATTATTGATGGGAATAGGTCTTTCCCATGCGGGCACCGACATGAGAAGAGCGTGCCTCTTTGGATCTGTTGGAGCTGAGATATATATATATATATATATATATATATATATATATATGTCACCCTAGGCTAGGCCCTGAACAGATCAGAAGGTAGGATGTAGCATATTTAAATAGCTGGACATGCGTTTTTATGTTTTACATGTCCTAGTAGTGAAAACCTTTTAAATTTGTTTTACACTATTGCAAGGCCAACGTCCCACAAAGGATAACATTGGGTAACCATATTACATTTCATAAGTGTTAAGTTATAATTGGGAGCAGGTCTATGTTTTGAAGTTGGTGTCTAAAGAATTGTAATTAAAAGCCCTCTTTAAGGTAAAGTTAAATTTTAGTAACAATTCTGAAAATGCCACTTTTGGAAAGTTGGCATTTATCTATCCCATTTGGAGCCTGCAGCCTTTTGCTGGGTCATATTACTAGGTATAGTTCGCAGTTGGTCTTTGTCTCTTGCTTGGTTGCCTTGAGTTTGAACCCTGGTCAAGCAGCAACCAGAATCCTTGTCAGGGTGAGGCACATGTGAACCTTAAATTAACCTGTGATTAAGATTTCCGTAGCTTGGCACAGAGCAGTGAAGCGTAACTTGAAGACAATGTGTAAAATGTTTTTGTAACTCATCAAACAATAATAAAGTGAAAGCACAAAAGAAAATGAATCCCACACCCAGTTAGAATAATAGAACAATCTATAATAAATAAAACAAGACCAAAAGGACAAGAATCTACATAGTAGAACCAGAGATATTCAAGTTGAAAGGTTTTTGTGAAAATAGTGCCAAAAAAGCACAAAGCGCCTTCTGTGGATATTTGGTTGCTCCAGACTGAGACAGAGTCACAATTTCCTGCCAACAGCCAGCTGAAGGTACCCAGTTAGGTCCGCTTAACAAAGTACTTTAAATCCTGGTTTGCTGAGTGTTGTGTGGATATATGTTGAGGATGCTTTGTACAGCCAAAGCACAATGCATCTTCAATGTGAGTTGTGGTGAGGCTGCAATGTGAGGGCCTGCATCGTCATCGAGGATCCCAATGACAGGCCTTTCAGTGCAAAGTTCGGCATCAAGGATGAGGTAAACAGTCAGGACACTGTGTCAGTTCAGAAGAGCTACAAGACTGGAATGCAGAGTCTGGCATCATCAGCAAGAGTATGGTCGATGGGGGATGTGATTGCCTGCACTGAAGACGCATCACCCAGCTGTGGTTTCTATGGAGTGTGGCAATGAAACAAGCCTTTGCAATGGATCCAATTGCTGTAGCAGCGGAGACTCTTGCTCTGGTTTGCACAGCACAGTAGAGGAGATGAGCCGGTTCTGCTGGAGCCACAGAGGCTGGCAAAGTACATTAAGCATACTTCCAAGGGTCCAGGACTGGGGTGTCACCACTTTGCAGGGTAGACTCACAGGTGGCAAAGTTCAGGTGCAGTTGCAAGGTTGTTGGAAGCCTATTGTGTCCCTGATGCTTCAGGAGGTCAGCCAACTAGCGCTTGGGGTCAGTCTTGGTCTGGGTTCAAGAGATGCATTGACAGTCATTCTCATCTAGGCAAGTGAGTAGCAAGCAGCAGGTCAGCACAGTAGGGCAACAGTTCCTTCAGAGAAGCAGCTCAACAGACCGGCAGTCCTTATAGCAGCACAACAGTTCTTCTTCCTGGCAGAGTATCCACAGGCCCAGAAGGTACTGGAGTGGTGGTATCTAATTTAAAGTATTTATACCCTGTTCTGCCTTTGAAGTGGGTGAAGCTTCCAGAGGTAGACCTTCAAAGTGGGCAGATGCATTGGCTTCCTTGCCCTGGCTCCAGACTAGCTACAGGATAATAAACCTGTCAGCCTTAGGGTGGTCTCCCACCAACTTTTTGCCTTCTTCCCCCTTTTTTCTGATCACATTTGTGTTGGCATTAGGACTCTGCACACTTTACCCCTGCTAACCAGTGCTAAAGTGCATGTGAACACTCCTTAAAACATGGTAATATTGGCTTCCCGCCAATTAGCATATTTAATTAAAGTATGATTCCCAAGTAAAGTGGTAGTATATGTAACCAGGGCCTGTAAATTAAATGCCACTAGTGGGTCTCTGGCACAGATTATTCCACTCACTTAAGTAGCCCTTTAAACATTTCTCATGCCTGCAATTGCAGAGCCTGTGTGCACAATTGTAAACTGCCATTCCAACCTAGCAAAATAAACCTTCTGCCAGTTCTAAACTTTCCTTTTTTAATACACACATCACCCCTACGGTAGGTCCTAGACAGCCCCAGGGGCAGAGTAGAGTGTATTAAAAATGTTTGGCATGTTCTTAAATTCATTTTTCACTATTGGAAGGCCTATCTCTCTCATACGATAACACTGGAGTAGCCTTATTACATTTTATAAGTGTAAGTGGGAAGAGTTAACTGGCTAATGTTTGGTGTTTCTGGAATTCTAATTTAAATTCCTAACATGGTGAGATCATATTTTAAATTACAATTCTGAAAATGCCACATTTAGAAAGTTGCCATTTTCTTGCCCTAGTCATTTGGTGCCTTCAGTCTGTCTCTGGTCACATGACTGGGTGTAGCTGGCAGTTAGACTTTGTGTCCTCCAAACAGTCACACAATAGACGCTGAGGTGTGACTGGAGGGGCCATCACTGGCAGGATGGGAGGGAGCAGATGACCCCAGCCACACCTACACCTACACCTAAATAGGTTGTGTCCTGTCTCCACACAAAGGACCTAACAACACTTTGTTGTCACTGCAGCCAGCTTGGAGCCAGAATAGAGGAGATAGTGGTCCGACTCAGAAGTGATATGAAGGCCTATCAGGCCTCGCAGTACAGCTGCCAACTTCATTGGAACCACTCCCCAACAATTTAAGTTACTCTCAGCATACTGAGGTTGATCTCTCTAGCCACCCCACACACCGTTGTGGTCAGCCTGAACTTGTGACTTTCTCCCAGTCCAGAGTGACCAGATAACCACCATTGGAACTTGATTATTTTATGTGTTATATTCACTGAAATCTTTAAGAATGCACATCTCTGGTTCTACTGATTGTATTTTTGTTGTTTTTGTCTTGGCCATTGTCCCTGCTCTGGAAGAAGATTTTACACTTCTTTCACATTGTCACGTAGGCTCTCATTATTCTAATGAGACTACTGGATTTTGAGCAGAAAGATCATCCACGGTGTGGGAGACTGAGTCTGACCGGCTGTGGGTGACACCTGTCGCTCTAAATCCGGGTTTTGCTCCGGCTAACTAGCAGTGCCTCGTCTCTACCAAGAGGTAGAGATGATTGGGCAGCCGAGCGCATGACATATCATACTTCTCAGGGAAGTCGTGGTCACTCAGGTCGCATCCGGTTCTCTCATTCACACTTGGGCCTCATATATAAATGACAAATAAGAAGCAGTATAAGTTTCAATGACTGGTTTAATAAAACAACTGCATTTTAGATAGTAAAGCGTGAGCTGCAATAACCAGGACGACACAACATGACAATATCAAAATGGTGACGAGGAGAGTGAAGCATAAAAATAATGCTATCATATTGTCACTAGGATTTATAGACTATTTCCTATCCGAATCATAATCTGAGCACAGCATGTTAAGCTCTAATTCTGCCTTTCAGGTTCCCCTGGGAGGACATCAACCCTCATACCTGAGCAAAGGCCTGTAGTCTGCGTTAGAATCTGCAGTGAAGCATTCAGCAATCGGCATACAGTCGTGGTTCCCTGGCTGGAATCTCCCTCTTAACGTGTAATGGGACTAGGAAGTGTTTTTATAATAACACAGCTGATGTTTTAAGAAAATGTCCCTACTTAAGGATGTGTATTTTCTACGAATGTTGGAGACTAAACTTCTACCACATTCACCGGCAATGTACCAAACTGTAGCCTTGACTTAAGCACAACGTGATCAAGAATGTCTTGTTTGAGAGCACAGTGCTGGGCTAAGCAAAAACAGTTATATAGATGAAAAATAAAACAAGACCGTAAAAGTGGTTATTGTAAAAATAACAATGCGAAGCCTAATAAAATATATCTAGGACAAAGTGCACAGCGGCCTAGTGTGTTAAACTAACGTGCATGGAGCTATAACTAAAATGGCTACACAACAACATCTCATTCAAGCCATGTAAAACCAAGGCAGTGGCTTGAGTGCTAATTCAGATTAGTCTCCAGCATGTCCCATCAGAGTCAATAAACTTTATAAAATATATATTCACAACATTTGTAGTTAAAAATCCAACTTCACCTTTAGATTGGACTTTCATTAAATATAAAAATAGGTCTTTGAATGGAGTCTGTAGCAGGTACAGTTCAAAGAAGAGTGAGGGCACTAAGCCCCCATGTCTTATTCCAATCCCCTCTCCCCATTTCAAGCATATATTAGCCTCCCCAGACAGCAATGTTGGCAAAACTGACAACACTGGAGTTCTGACACCCCTGTAGTGGAACCATGAGTCTAATAGAAAACAACAATCTAAAAAGTATAAGTAAGGAGACCAATAAAGATTGATTGAAAATTGCAGTTTGAAAGTAAATCTGATAGTAAGTGATTTTTGAAAATCGTAATTTAATGATAATATGACCAAAAAGATATAGGAAGCCACAAAAAACAGAAGAGTAATGGGTGAACGTGGGCACAAAAAGTTAGACCTAATACATATCTCTATCAAAGTAATAAATATACTGTAGCAGTATAATGGATCAAATGTGAAGGGTAAGGTAGAGAGAGACAAAGAGCAAGAGTGGTTCAACCAGACAAATTAAGACTTTGAAAAAGAAGTTTTGACAATGAAGAAACTGAACAGAAATGGACACTTTAGTTTTGTTTAATTAAAAGTGAAACATATGTAAGATAAGAACTTCATTGGCAAATGCGAGAATTGAAATATGTAGTGGAGGAAGTGTTGATGTCTGATCTTGAGAGGTAGGAACAAATTAAATGGTTTCTTTCACTCACAAACCCACAAACCTCAAACCTCACAAACCTCCCTACGTTTTGTGACTACTGTGACTACTATGATTGTTATCCACTTTTTGGGACGGTTTCTGTGTGTGTGGTTTCCCATCAAATTTAGAACATTTCACACCTGTTAAGGTGTCTGCAGAAAGACAATGTCACCAACATGCATCGAGTTTGAGTCCAGGTGAGTTTTACATTAGCTAACTTACCACTAGCTTTCACTTGTAAAGACATTTTTCCCTCTGCTTAGAACTTCTATGCCAGAATAAAAACAATGGAGAAGAAGAAAACTCGAAAAGTACCGCTAGACCACTCTCCTAGTAGTCAAGCACAGTGGTCTCAATTGTATGTAAAGGAGTTGAAAGATTTTCTTACATTGAATTAGTGAACAGAATCAAGTTCAGTGAGGGAAATGAAAAATAAGTCCTTACAAAAGAGCATGAAAATGGGGTAACAGCAGAAAATAAAATATTGTAAAACTGTGAGGAGTGGCAACTGAATAAATATTTTTGATGGAATTCCAAAAACAAATAACTGTAAAAAATCAGAAAGATCAGTTTCAACAAATAGAGAAAGCGCAACTTGACAGGTATGGTTCAGCCACTCTCATATATTCATAACACTTAACAACCATTTGTGGAAGAATGAGACACAAAGCATTATTTTAGAAGTTAATATTAAAAAAAATTAGCAGTCAAATTAAAGAATGGTTATTGATCAGGGCATCAAGGGAGGTGAAACCAGAAGCTAGTTTCAAAAAATATTCTAAAAGGCAAAGAATTCCATAGTAAAAAAGTGTTCTTCTTTGGCAGCCATTCATGCTCCTATTATTGGCAATAGACTACAATAAATTGTATTAAACAAATTGACATGTTGCATTTCTCAACACTGTGGCAGCTGAAATACATACTAGTTCCATCATGCCATATTCATTTTGTCCAGGGGGTCTGCTCCAGTGTTGCCATGGAGGGTACAGTATAATGGGGGTCCTAACACACACTCAGGCCAATCAGGGAAATGATGCTCTGAAAAACCAATTTATTCTGTTTCTTACACAGTGTTTTCTTTAAATCCAAAAAATAAAGGGCAGTGATCTGTTCACTCAGTAGTCTTTCCTTAGTCCTTTTTTTATCTGTCATCTTGTCTTTTCCACGGTTTTCTTATGCTCTCAGCATTTACTCAATACCCGGATTCATGAGGAGGAAGAAAATAGAGGACAGGGTCAGTTAAGTACTTTTGTTTACCTTTTTTAGGGTAGAGCGCAAAGCTCTCTGTTCCTGGTGTAAAATCTCTATGGGCTCTTGACCACGCCCATGTCAAGCCCATCATTTGGTTGGTTAGTGGGCTTGTCTTTTAAAATTAGATTGATTTAATTAGTGAAAGGCATGCATACGTCATGCCTTTTCCGGTGTTTAGCCCACCTCGAGCGCACCGGCCAACTATTGAAAACATACGAGGCTCGATGTTTTCCATATAGTTCCTGGACTACTTTTTCTCTTTATTTCGCAAGCAGTGCGATCTCGCTTGGCAGTGGTTGAGCGCTTTGCATAACATCGACCCTGTTACATGGGTATTTGCACTTTTGCTGGTTACATGGATAATTGCACTTTTGTCGGTTACATGGATAATTGCACTTTTGCCGATGCATTTGACTGCGAGTAAACTTCTTTTCCCATTTGTGTGTTTGCTTTGTGCTCCTGGCGGGGGTCAGCTCGCATATGTGAAACTGTTTTACTTTTCATTTTCAGTTTATGTGGCAAGAAAAGTCTAGTTAGCTACGTGAAACTGTTTTACTTTTCATTTTCAGTTTAAGTGGCAAGAAAAGTCCGGTTAGGAGTTTACAAGGCTAATAGCTTTAACTTGAGCAAATGCGAAACCCATTGCATTGCAAATGCTTGTTCTTTTGTGCATGAAGGGGAGGGGGTTGTGTGGTGAGGGGATTCTTTGTGCACCTGAAACACCCATAGGCAAAACCCGTGTGGACTGGCTCCCAAGCCAGACAGCATTCGCCCCAAAACCTCACCTCTTTGGTAAGAGCCGGGGTCCCCGTGTGTTAGTGTTGTTGTTGGACGGGGAGAACTTAAGTGCCTATTCTGGTGTGCCCCTTGGTTCCCCACACCTTCCCCCTCCTACTCTTCTTAGTATTGGAAAAATCCGTCTTGGTAGGTGATCGCATACTTCAGGGACGTGGCGGCCCTCTTTGTTTCTCCCGGAGTTCTTGTTTTCATTGCTGTCTTTTCCCTCCACTCGGCTCCCTCTCTGAGATAGCACGGCAGTCCTGTCAGCTGGTGGGATCCTTTTGTTGTGATTCAGCTGCTGTTCGATTCTTCCTTCCTCACGTGTCCATCTTTGCACTCCAGATCCGCATCCTCCTTCCTCATCGCCCTTCCTTCCGCTATCTTTTCTTTTATCCAGACGTTGGTACGCTTTGTGATGCGTGCCGAGGTATCGCTCGCCATTGTGCCCCTGTGGCACTGGTTTGGCGGTTCAGGGCACTCCAACCCGTTTCAATCCAAAGGGGGAGGCGGCTCCCTGTTACAGGGTCATCCAAAAAAACGTAGTTTTATAGGAAGCAGTAGTCTGTGTTAAAGGAATGTGGCCTTCTTGAATCTGTAAGTGGACTTTGAAATCTCCCAAACAAACCGCAGGTACCTAGAGTGCAATACTTAAGGGTAGTTTCCAGTGAAATGTTTGGTACAAGAGTAAAATGATTCCATAAGAGAGACACCTAGCAAGAACTGTAAATAGACAGAGTTTTACGAAAGAAATGTTTATAAACTCTATGTAAGCGACGTTTTCATATGCATCTTAGTTGGTATAAAATACACACTGCACATACTGTACTCTGACACTTTGAAGAAGAAGGTGCCTGAGTAAGAATAAGCTGAAATACTGGCTCTAGTATGTGTTGTCTCAGAATATCGTTTACAAAAATATCATCAGACATAAATATCACATTTAAAATATCACTTACAAATATGTTGTCCCATTTGGTATAGATTTCATATTATTATTTCTCAAATTGAGCAATATTAATGAAGTAGTATTAGGGACATGGTATTCATGTCAGATGATACTCTGACTACAGTGTTCTTGTACAATACTATAATATGAGATGAACTGCAAAATTTCAGATTTAATAGATATGTAAAATTTAACAAGAGGACATATGTTAACTATAAATTCAAACTTACTGATAAAAGAGTGTGTGTTCCACAACATAAGTGCTAAGTTTTGATGTAAGATCAAACTACACTGAGGAAAGTGGTGGTATGTAAAAATATGTTTTGAATTATCAATAGAAATCCTCATTTAGATAAAACACAGTAATAAGTAACGGAATGCATGCTGGAACTTCATTGTTTAATAGTCAGATCATAAAAACAGGCTTTCATATCATAATAATCTCATATAATCATACCAACATATTGCTGGACGATTCGGCTGCCTTTGACATGTGCACCCTTAACTCTCTCTTAGGAATCATTGACGATGACCTTCACTAGTTCCCTTCATAGCTGTGTTACTAGCACCAATTTTTCATATGGGCACCTCCAGGTCCAAAAGGACCCTGTCACCTGTGGAGTCTCCCATGATTCCATATGGTTGGGTTGGTGTTTTTCTCACAGATAACATCATCACGGTTCATTAATATGCCAATAATTCATAACTTTACTTGAAAGTCTCCTCAGCTTCAGACCTCCTATTTCTTAAACGTTGCTCCCACATCATCCACACCTTGATGCTAAGGGCCTATCTGAAGCTCAACCCAATCAAGACAGAGTTCCTGTTATTCACCAGTAACAGGAAACAGCCAAGTAAGTTGGATTCATCTTAGACACCAACCTCACCCTCAAGGAATACATTGCAAGACAGAAGAGCTGGTATCAGCTCTGTCTTCTAAAGGAAAGGAAAACAATTTCTTCCAGAAAGTGACTTCAGAACTGCTGTTCAAGCCCTCCTACTCCCTTTTGCATCTAGATGGTTGTAATATCCTGCTCTATAGCTTCCCAGACTCCACATAGGCAACATTTAAGGGCATCCTACATCCCTCAGCATGTCTCACCAATGGCTTGGAGATTTATGATCGCATCACCTGCATACTAATGGAGCTCTATAGGCTCCATTAGCCAGCCCATACCATCTTCAGAAATAGCTGCATCATTTACAAATCCATCATGACTAGTACTGCCACTTATCTTGCCAACAACCTCACCATCTCTTGTGGTTCTCGGTACATCTGCAGTCAGGACACCATCAGACTACAGACTAAGGTGTGCAAAAAAAGAGACAACATGGCAGAAGGCTTTCTCCACCTATGCACTCGTGAATTGGAACAGCATCTCCTTATGTTGATCGAATTTAGGAAAGAGTTGAAGATACACAGACATATATACATACTTAATAAGAAAAGACAAATAGAATTCTAATGAACTGAGTGCAAAGGAGCCTGTAGAAGTACAAATGCTTTCCACAGTGCCCAGCTTTGTAATTCTGGAACATACTAAATTGTCCCATTTCACCTATTTTGTCTCATACCTTGTCAATTAATTGCAAGGCACACTATTCCCTACACTGACCTACAGATAAAGTGCAGTTCTTCTATTTTATGGTATCCCTTTGACCTCTGTATCGCAGAGTAATTTCAGTGCACTTATTCAAACTTATTTTTGACCATATTATTTTATGGGATCCAAGAATTGCCCTTTGACATTTAATTAAGGCTTATACATGGATGCCCATAGGGACCTTCGTAACTTACGAAGAGCATTCCTCATGCCCGAATGCCTGTGCGAGGTCAGATACTGTGGGCCATGAGGCATGAACTCTCAGCACTATACCTTCAGTTTACTGCCATGACAATAACCAAAATGCACTTGAAGAGGAAGGCTTTTGATGTAAATATTAAATTCGTTCTTAAGCGTCCGTGCACCAGCAAGTTTCAGAAAATATTTTTTCAAGACTGACCTTGGAAATGTCTTCATTTTGTCAGGCTACTAGAGATGACTGGGAATCTTTTAAAGCCTTTAGCCATCTTTCCAGGTATTCTCAAGTGCTGGTGTCTCGACAAAACTCTTAAAGTAGGTTACACTTTATTTTTTAACTTTATTTTTCAACTTCTTAATAAAATAATGACACGAGGAGAAATTGTGAAATCCCAAAGCTCTCAAAGACAATGGCAAAGTATTCATCTTTTTCTTGGGACATGAAAGTTACTAAAACAGACAGAGAACTAAAGCTCCTGGATTTCTCAAATATGTTTTTTAGATGAAACCTTCTGCCTAGCCTGGAACCAAACATCTCAAAGGAAGAGAAAACCTAGCAGGCCATATTTACTATGGATTTGTGCTGGCAGGCCCAGAGTGTCACAAAAGATCACATCAGCACCCAAATCAACTTTCATGCATGCAGGCTATTTTTTGTTGAAAGTTGACCCTAAAACACGTAACGTGCTTTACTCTGCATCATCCATTTTACGTGTCTTAACACTGTGCTCCAGCATACACTTAGGAGTTTGTATGGGGGCATGTTCTTCTATTTCAAAGGCTATGCAGGATAGTGCAGAATTGTCTTTGTGCCACAGTTTAAGTCTCCGTCTAATGCAAAACTGTCAGATTTAGCAGATGCGTAGCTAATGACATCGTCGGCAGGTTTCTAAATCTTGTGCTATGCTATATTTTGTCCTTTATGTAACTCAGTTTTGCACTTTGCCACACAGAGCTCTCTTGCAAGCAGGACATTATAAAAGGTGTATTTGTAACCACCCACTCCACAAAAAAATAAAATGTTTAGGCCAGGCCCTGGTGATGTGGCCACTGGGGCCAAGACTGGCAAGGGGAGGGGGGCCGCATGGCCCTCCCTCCACCATAAATGTAAAAAAAAATGATAAGGCTGGGTCCTGGGGGATGGGGTTCCCGGGACTGAAATCAGCCAAGGGAGGGGGGGGGGTGTGGCCCACCTCCCCAAAAATATAAAGCAAATGATAAGGCCAAGGCTCGAGGGATTGGGTCCACGGAGTCAAGATCAGTCCAGGGAGGGGGGCTGTGTGCCCACCCCTCCCAATGGAATTGTCGTGAGCCTCAGGGGATGTGGTCTCTGGGGACAAAATCCAACAGGGGAAGGGGCTGCGCGGCCCTCCCTACCCCACACAGGACATTAATCCAACAAAGTAGCACTTCCTAACTAACTATTAGAAAGTGCGTCAGTTGGATAGACATTTTGTGCAAACTGTGGACTCTTGCTGGATAAATGAGCAGATGAGTTTTGGTTCTGGTCATGATGCTCATTTCACATAAATTAAACCTCAACAGGAAGCACTTAAAATATAAATGCAGCAGGTGGTCCAGTTGAAGCTCTACTTCTGTAAATGACAAATTATAATAACTCCTGGGCTTGGCAAAGGCAAAGCAAGTGTGTTTACCCAACGATTCCGTATTGAGAAACAATCTGAAATTCTTTGTGGAAGTGAATGCATAGTTCAACTATTGGGGCACAAACCTGCGGCCAACTCCCACTGTGCATGGCCAAAGGCGATACCCACTGTGGTTGGATTAAAGTATAGTAACATAAATTAATTTACGTAAAAAAAATCATAGAAATTCACTAAAGAAAAACAAAGGTTACAGGGCCATTATAGTTAGGAAATAGAATTACAACAAACATAGCAATTCACTAAAAAAGAGCAAAGGATAAAGGGACATTATAGTTAGGATCTGAATTCACTTGCACAAAACCAGAGAAATTCAGCAGCTATAGTGATATTAACCCGTGGCCTAAGGTAACAGTACCTTGTGCCCTCACCATGCCTGCTTATTACCCCTGATATTACAGCACTCCAGACAACTTTTATAATGTCAATAAAAATATCAATGAAACTTTAGAAGGCAGCTGGATATAGTTACTTGAAATAACTCTAACTGTAACTGCTGAATTTCTCTGTTTTTTGTGAGTAAATTCAGAATATAATTATAATGTCCCTGTTACCTTTAGGTATTTATATATATCTATATCTATCTATCTATATCTATATATCTATATCTATATATCTATATATATATATACTTTACCTATAGTAGGTAGTCATGGTTAGGACTTAGTTTTGACTTGGCTATTTTTTTGGCATGAATCTTCATGAAACTTTCCAAAAAAAGTATTTTCTTGGGTCTTGCTGACAATGGAAAGTTTTGGGGCAAGCCATCAAGCGTGGACCAAGAAAATGGGGGAGTCACAAAAAATATGTTTCCCATGTTAATTTAGACACAACTACACTGGACGGAATTACATTAAATTTGGTAGAAAGGTAGTTCCTGGTCTAGAAAGTGCCCTTTTCATTATTTTGTGTAAATCCATTCAGTAGTTTATGAGAAATTAAAGGAAAAATAAATGTGTTCATCTGGGGGGTGCCTAAGCACAGATCTCATGTTGAGATCGTATTTGGCTGTCAGCACTTCAACCAGAAAGTGATGGCAGCTGTCTTGGGACTAATGTACATGATAGCACACCATTGAAATGCATTGTAGTGAGTATCAGGTTTTCAGGGTCACAAAAAGGAGAAAGCATAATGATATGATATTTAGTTAAAATATAAATCATTTGTTGATGGTGCCCTACTAATTTTAGGAACTGTGATGTGTTCTAAGGTGATTTTACCCTACTGGGATTTCATGACTCATGTTTGAGAGAAAACTGTCTTTTCATGATTCATGATAAAATTAGAGCATATTTTCTGTAAATTTGCACTAACTTTCTCAGCCATAAGAGAATGAAGTCTGATGCTTCCAACAGGAGCAGCCTCCCAGAGTGTTTCCCTCTGTCAGTCGATTCCCTTGTGTTCTCCTGCAGCCTCAACAGTGTTCTAAAGAACAAGTAGAGCACTAACAGTCTTACTTACAACAAAGGTATGGCACACCTGAAGCCATCTTGAGTGAATCAAACTGGTAAAACCTAAAACATTTAATTTAGAAAGTGTTGGACTTTTGCTTATGCAGGGTCATCCCCAGTCTTTTTGCCTCCTGCCTCCTATTTTTTTCTGACCTGTCGCTGTTGGCTTTTGAACTCTGAGCACTTTCCCACTGCTAACCAGTACTAAAGTGCATATGCTCTCTGTGTGAAATTGTATGTGATTGGTTTATCCATGATTGGCATATTTGATTTACTAGTAAGTCCCTATTAAGGTGCACTAGAGGTGCCAGGGCCTGTAAATCAAATGCTACTAGTGGGCCTGCAGCACTGGTTGTGCCACCCACACAAGTAACCCTGTAATCATGTCTCAGACCTGCCACTGCAGTGTCTGTGTGTGTATTTTTACACTGTAAATTCGACTTGGCAAGTGTACCCACTTGCCAGGCCTAAACCTTCCCTTTTCTTACATGTAAGGCACCCCTAAGGTAGGCCCTAGGTAGCCCCAAGGGCAGGGTGCAGTGTATGGATAAGGTAGGACATATAGTAATGTGGTTTATATGTCCTGACAGTGAAATACTGCTAAATTCGTTTTTCACTGTTGCAAGGACTGTCTCTCTCATAGGATAATATGGGGGCTACCTTTAAATATGATTAAAGCGTAGATTCCCCTAGAGAGTAGATGGACATGTGGAGTTTGGGGTCCCTGAACTCACAATTTAAAAATACATCTTTTAGTAAAGTTGATTTTAAGATTGTGCGTTTGAAAATGCCACTTTTAGAAAGTGAGCATTTTCTTGCTTAAACCATTCTGGGACTCTGCCTTGTTTGTGGATTCCCTGTCTGGGTCAGTTTGACAGTTGGGTTGTTTTTCACCTCACACCAGACAGTGACACAAAGGGAGCTGGGGTGTAACCTGCATTTCCTGATTAGCCATCTCTGCTAGGAGGGAGGGGTGGAGTGGTCACTCTCATCTGAAAGGACTGTGCCTGCCTCTAACAATGCCGGCTCCAACCCCCTGGTGTGTGTCTGAGGCCTTGCCTGGGCAAGGCAGGATTTCACAAGTAGGTGTGAGTCCCCTTTGAAGAAAGGTGACGTCAAAGACTAAAATGGGTATAAGAAGGGCACCCAAATCTACAGACTTCAGAAACACTTCTGGAATCAAGAGGAACCTCTGCCTGGAGAAGAGCTGTTAGCTGAGGAGGAAGTGCTGCCCTGCCTGTGACTGTGCTTTGTGGAGCTTTCCTGCAGTGCTGCTTCTGCCAGAGTAAGAGGGCAAAGACTGGACTTTGTGTGCCTTCCATCTTGAGAAGAAATCTCCAAGGGCTTGATCTAGAGCTTGCCTCCTGTTGTTTGAAGTCTCAGGGACAGCAAAGACTTCTCTCTGCCAGCACCTGGAGCCTCTGGAGAGACTCCTACTCTGCCCTGTGGTGCCCATCCAGTTCCTGGGACCCTGAAAGGAGAAGATGGCAGCCTAAAGACAAGAAAATCCACGCACAGAGCGCCGTGCGGGGAAAAGATCGACGCGAATCCGATCTGCGGCTGAAAAACGACGCGCCGCCCGCTCCGCAGCTGAGAAACGACGCTCGCAGGAAACGCGACCGAAGAATCGACGCACGGAGCAGGAGAAACGACGCGCAGCATCGCTGACGGAGGCTGGGAGATCGCAACCTGCGCGGCTGGATCGTCAACTCATCGTGCGGCTGGATTTTTGACTCGAGTACCACCGTGCGGAGTTATTTTCGACGCACGCCCGCCCGTGCGGGGTTATTTTTGACGCACACCAGGTACATTTTCACTCTAGCAGCGCTAGTGTGTTTTTAAAACTACTTAAAGACTCTTTTTGATTTTTAATTAATAACTTGACTTGTGTATGGTGGATTTTTGTCGTTTTGGTCTTGTTTTGTTTAGATAAATATTTCCTATTTTTCTAAACCTGTGTTGTGTCATTTTGTAGTGTTTTCATTGAGTTACTGTGTGTGTTGGTACAAATACTTTACGCCTAGCACTCTGAGGTTAAGCCTACTGCTCTGCCAAGCTACCAAGGGGGTAAGCAGGGGTTAGCTGAGGGTGATTCTCTTTTACCCTGACTAGAGTGAGGGTCTTTGCTTGAACAGGGGGTAACCTGACTGTTAACCAAGGACCCCATTTCTAACATTGGTGATCAGCGGTCGGGATTTGGACTTGTATTTGTGCCTGACATACAGTGATTAAGTGTACACTACTGTTTTGATCTCAGACCACTACGTGACCACATACTACTTGTTTGGTGATCTTTTGCTTTTTCTCTTAAGGACTCCTTTTTGTTCTACTCCCATGATTTTGCTGATCCCTTGACTGATTCTTTTTACTTCTTTGGGAACTTATTTTCTGCTTTGGAACTTTGCACTTGTGACCATCATGTCTCAATCTGGAGATGCAACAGCTGGAGCTGTGTTTGAAATGGAGAAACTGAAGGAGTACTCAGTTGCTCAATTGAAACAGTTCCTTAAAGATCTTGACTGTCCCACTAAGAGCTCCACCAGGGAGGGGGAGCTGCAAAAGGCACAGAGGGCCGGGGTGACAATCAAGAAGGCTGGAGGGCACACAGAGGAGGAGAATGTGGGTGGGGAAGTGCAGAGGATACACAGTGGTGTAGTGGAGGTACCTGTTACGCCTGGGGGGAGGGTCCCCAGGAGGGGTAGCAGGGTGTCGTCTAAGGGTCTGACTCCTAAAGATGTGCAGGACAGACAGGCAGAAAGGGTTCGCCGGTTGGAGTCAGAAAAGTTGAGGATGCAAAGGGAGTATGACAAGTGGGAAAGGGACTTCGAGATACAAAGGATGATTTATGCTTACAAGCTTAAATTGAAACCGCTGGAAGTCATGAGGGCTGAATCCAGCTGGAATGGTGGCAGCAACAATTTTATATCTAGTGCTGCTGAAGAAATGCACATGCCCAGAGATGTGGTGCCCTACTTGAAGGAGGGAGTTAACACACACCAGGAAGTTCAGGGGTATGAGGTAGCTCCAGTGATGCACAGGGTCCCTGAGGTGGATTGGGGAACTGGCATGGGGAGTCATATTCCTACTGGTGGGAAGGACACTCTACTGACTCTAGGTGAGAGTGACAGGGAGAGGGGTTCCCCCCAGGTAGAAGTCCTGGTTATGGAGTGTGAAGACATCCCAGAAGAGTGTGGGTTGAGTGTCAGGGACAGTCAGGTACTGTCTCACCAGTCTCCGGAGGGTGATGTGGGGTGCTTTTTCAAAGCAGAGTCACTGGATGGTTGGGTGAAGGGTACTTTGGTTAATTCATGTGAGGGGCTGAGTGATGTAATTGCTGGAGAGCATATGTCTAGTCCTTATTTTCCAGAGCTATGCCAACACCAGGTGGAGTGTGAGTTCTCTGACCCCAGGGAGCTTACAATGGAGGCAGACCTCTTGGTGAGTACCAGAGAGTCTGAAGAGGCATTTGGGGGTGCTCCTGAGAGGAGTGGTCTAGGTATTTCCCAACCAGGTGAGGTTGGGAAGGATTGTAGTGTCCCAGGTAGGTCCCAGTGTAGTGGGATGGGTGAGGGACCCCATGTCCAGTCTCTGAGGAGAGGGAATGGGGATGGGCTGAGGTCCAAGGTGCCCGAGATCCGGTCCCAGGTCCTGGAGGGTTCCATGAGGGAACACCAGGAGGGGAGCCTAGCCTGTACCATAGGGCCATCTGTTGAGGGAGACCCCACAGTGTCAGGAGAACTTGGGGGGGCGGCTGTAGCCAGCGTCCCACCAGTTCTGGTGTCTGGCAGTACCACTCCTAGTGAGGGGGTGCAGAAGTCCAGACAGAGGGTTGAGAGGGGGTTGCGGACCCCAGTGGAGAACCTGGAGGGTCAGGGGTCAGCTCTGAGAGCAGAGCCCCCCAGGAATGACCTTGGTAAGACCATTTCGGGGTTGGGGGGAATCCAGACTCTGTCAGATGGGCAGAGGTCAGGAGACCTGCGCCAGCCAGACTCTTGTGTGGCCCTTGGGGACAGTGTGTCCCTTGAGGGGGGTAAGTGTGCCCCCCTAGAAGTCCTGGTGTGCCAGGCAGTGGTTCAACCGCAGGGTGGTGACCCTGGGTTGGATGACCAGGTTCAGAGGGTAAACTCTGACCTGGTGGGGGGTAGGTATGCCCCCCAGGAAGTCCTGGGTTGCCAGGCAGTGGTCCAGTCTGTGGGTACAGACCCTGGACTGGAGGATCAGGTGCAGGGGGTAAACCCTGACCTGAAGGGGTGGGCGGTTTGCCCAATCACCCCCCCTGGTGTGATTTCAAGGGGTACTCTCCCTGAGGGGGGGGGGTGCAGAACCCTGAGAGTAGGGACAGGGGAGAAAGAGCCTCACCCCTGGCCCTGGTCCAACCTGAAGGTACAGACCCCAGGTTGGCGGACCAGTTGCAGGTTAACAGCCCTGCACTGGTGGAAGAATTGTGCAGGACTGCTTCTACAAGCACCCTGACAGTTTTTGACTCTGGGGGTGCCGCTTCGGCAGGGAGGGTACAGAGCCCCAGAGGGGAGGACCAGGGTCAGGTTGTCATCCCTGACCTGGTGGAAGAGAGAGTGGTCAAAGGGTGCCAGGCACCTGGGGCTACCGCCCCCCACTCTCCGCAGTCTCAGTGTTTGGAGAGGCCTGAGGTCGGGCTCTCATCCCTGACAGTTGTCCGGGGCCACCGTGGCTTGCTGTCCTGGTGGACAGAGTTGCCCCTGGGGGGGGGGGAACAGAGTCACACCCGGGGGTGGAGTGGGCAACACCACTGTGTTGGCCCTGGTGGTACTATCTGCCCATTGCAATTCATCTGTGAGCAAAGTAAAGTTAGGTGCTGCACAGATGGTGTCTGTAGATGTGGAGAAGGGTTCCCCCTGGGTTAGCTTAGTGGGCCCTGAGAGTATGGACAGAGGGATCCAACTGGAGTCAGGAAGGCATAGAACTGGAACATGCCCCTGCTGTTGTGGGCCTGGGTCCTTGTTCTATCGCCCCAATCCGGGAAGTACATCAAGGTATTGATTGTTCTCCCCTGGCTTTAGGCTGGTAGGGGGTCGTGTTGGACTTTTGCTTATGCAGGGTCATCCCCAGTCTTTTTGCCTCCTGCCTCCTATTGTTTTCTGACCTGTCGCTGTTGGCTTTTGAACTCTGAGCACTTTCCCACTGCTAACCAGTGCTAAAGTGCATATGCTCTCTGTGTGAAATTGTATGTGATTGGTTTATCCATGATTGGCATATTTGATTTACTAGTAAGTCCCTAGTAAGGTGCACTAGAGGTGCCAGGGCCTGTAAATCAAATGCTACTAGTGGGCCTGCTGCACTGGTTGTGCCACCCACATAAGTAGCTCTGTAATCATGTCTCAGACCTGCCACTGCAGTGTCTGTGTGTGTATTTTTACACTGTAAATTCGACTTGGCAAGTGTACCCACTTGCCAGGCCTAAACCTTCCCTTTTCTTACATGTAAGGCACCCCTAAGGTAGGCCCTAGGTAGCCCCAAGGGCAGGGTGCAGTGTATGGATAAGGTAGGACATATAGTAATGTGGTTTATATGTCCTGACAGTGAAATACTGCTAAATTCGTTTTTCACTGTTGCAAGGACTGTCTCTCTCATAGGATAATATGGGGGCTACCTTTAAATATGATTAAAGCGTAGATTCCCCTAGAGAGTAGATGGACATGTGGAGTTTGGGGTCCCTGAACTCACAATTTAAAAATACATCTTTTAGTAAAGTTGATTTTAAGATTGTGCGTTTGAAAATGCCACTTTTAGAAAGTGAGCATTTTCTTGCTTAAACCATTCTGTGACTCTGCCTTGTTTGTGGATTCCCTGTCTGGGTCAGTTTGACAGTTGGGTTGTTTTTCACCTCACACCAGACAGTGACACAAAGGGAGCTGGGGTGTAACCTGCATTTCCTGATTAGCCATCTCTGCTAGGAGGGAGGGGTGGAGTGGTCACTCTCATCTGAAAGGACTGTGCCTGCCTCTAACAATGCCGGCTCCAACCCCCTGGTGTGTGTCTGAGGCCTTGCCTGGGCAAGGCAGGATTTCACAAGTAGGTGTGAGTCCCCTTTGAAGAAAGGTGACTTCAAAGACTAAAATGGGTATAAGAAGGGCACCCAAATCTACAGACTTCAGAAACACTTCTGGAATCAAGAGGAACCTCTGCCTGGAGAAGAGCTGTTAGCTGAGGAGGAAGTGCTGCCCTGCCTGTGACTGTGCTTTGTGGAGCTTTCCTGCAGTGCTGCTTCTGCCAGAGTAAGAGGGCAAAGACTGGACTTTGTGTGCCTTCCATCTTGAGAAGAAATCTCCAAGGGCTTGATCTAGAGCTTGCCTCCTGTTGTTTGAAGTCTCAGGGACAGCAAAGGCTTCTCTCTGCCAGCACCTGGAGCCTCTGGAGAGACTCCTACTCTGCCCTGTGGTGCCCATCCAGTTCCTGGGACCCTGAAAGGAGAAGCTGGCAGCCTAAAGACAAGAAAATCCACGCACAGAGCGCCGTGCGGGGAAAAGATCGACGCGAATCCGATCTGCGGCTGAAAAACGACGCGCCGCCCGCTCCGCAGCTGAGAAACGACGCTTGCAGGAAACGCGACCGAAGAATCGACGCACGGAGCAGGAGAAACGACGCGCAGCATCGCTGACGGAGGCTGGGAGATCGCAACCTGCGCGGCTGGATCGTCAACTCATCGTGCGGCTGGATTTTTGACTCGAGTACCGCCGTGCGGAGTTATTTTCGACGCACGCCCGCCCGTGCGGGGTTATTTTTGACGCACACCAGGTACATTTTCACTCTAGCAGCGCTAGTGTGTTTTTAAAACTACTTAAAGACTCTTTTTGATTTTTAATTAATAACTTGACTTGTGTATGGTGGATTTTTGTCGTTTTGGTCTTGTTTTGTTTAGATAAATATTTCCTATTTTTCTAAACCTGTGTTGTGTCATTTTGTAGTGTTTTCATTGAGTTACTGTGTGTGTTGGTACAAATACTTTACGCCTAGCACTCTGAGGTTAAGCCTACTGCTCTGCCAAGCTACCAAGGGGGTAAGCAGGGGTTAGCTGAGGGTGATTCTCTTTTACCCTGACTAGAGTGAGGGTCTTTGCTTGAACAGGGGGTAACCTGACTGTCAACCAAGGACCCCATTTCTAACAGAAAGGAACAAGCTTCACCTTCCATGCAGATGCTGTTGCCACTAAGAAGGGTGTCTTGATGGTAAGTAGCTGGAGGGGCAATTGTGCAGTGGCTCACAGGGAGCACATATAGGGTATGTGAGAACTAAATTAAGATCAGACTGAGGCATCAAAAAAGGGTGTAGGGGGAAACATATGTACAAACCCTTTGAAAAATGTATTTACAATACTGAACTTAAATAAAGAGGGTTGGTTAGGCAGCTGCAGAAAAACGGATGGAGCAAACAAATAGCCCTTAACAGTGCCCAGAGCAGAGCCCTGCAGGCAAGAGATACCATGAAAAGAAGAACATCAGAGAGAGAAGCAGAAAGAGGATTATCTACTTATGTATACAATATTTAAAAAATCTTTGCCATCTTTTTATGGTGGAACGCCTGGCTGCTAAAATAAGACTTAGATGGAAGGTTGAAGGCTGTCAACTGTCACCGTTCAATCTCCACACATGAAGAAGCAGAGTTGACAGGTTCGGGAGGAGAACCATCTGTGATAGAAGATCCACCCGAAGGGACACCCTGATCGGAGGATCGATGCTCACCTTCAGAAGCTTGGGATATCAGACTCTCCGTGCCCAGTCCGGAGCCACAAGGATTACTTGGGCCAGGTCATTCTTGATCTTCTTGAGAACTCTGGGCAGGACTGGTATGGGCGGAAAGGCATACAAGAGGCCTGAACTCCACTTGTGATGAAAAGCGTCACGAGCCATTGCCACATTGGAAACTTCAATGCACAATACTGCTGACATTGCACATTCTTGTTGAAGGCGAATAGATCTAACCAAAGCTCTCTCCACTGTTAAAAGAGACCTTACACCACCTCTGAATGGATACGCCACTCGTGATCCGCTAGGTATTGACAGCTGAGTTTGTCCGCCCTGGCATTCAGAGAACCTGCCAGGCATTGAACCACCAGGGTTATGCCCTGCTGTTCCAGCCATGTCCAGGGATGCAGCGCCTCTTGACAAAGGGTCCACAACCCCTCCCTGCCCTGCTTGTTGCACTACCACATGGCAATGGCGTTGTCCATGAACACCTGCACTAGCTTCCCCTTGACAGAGGGAAGAAAAGCCTTGATTCCTCTGGAGATCAAAGACCTCTGATTTCCACCTCTCCCAGCTGGCAGCCCCATCCCAGAAAAGATGCACCAGTCACTACTGTGAGGACTGGTTGAAGAAGGTAGAGGAGTCTACCTCTGACCCAATTGCGGGTTGTAATCTACTACTACAGGTCTTTTGCAGTTTCCTCCGAGATCTGGACCATGTCGGAGAGATTTCCCTGATGCTTTGCCCACTGGAATTTCAAGTCCCACTGCAGAGCCTGCATATGCCATCTGGCATGATTTGCCAGCAGAATGAAGGAAGCCATGTGGCCCAGCAGTCTTAGAGTCATTCTCCCCAAAACCCAGGATAGAGGCTGAAACATTGGTATCAGAACCTGAATACCCTGGGCTCGCTGCTCGTTCAGGTAAGCCAGTAACAACTGCTATGAAAGAGAGAATCTGAAAAGGAGTCATGTTTGACTTTGGCATTTTTATAGGGAACCCCAGAAAATGCAGACGATTCACAGTAGTCTGGAGGTGGGATATGACAGCCTGGGGTGATGTCACCTTCAATAGCTAGTTGGGGAGGGAACAGAAGACAAAATCCCCTGACCTGCTCGGATGAGCTCCAACCACCGCCATCACCTTGGTGAACACCCGAGGGTGGTAAGGCCAAATGATAGCACAATGAACTGAAAGTGCTCATGGCCTACCTTAAACCAGAGATGACACCTGTGGGCAGGCAGGATGGGAATGTGAAAATATGCATCCTGTAAGTCCAGCGCTACCAACTAGGTCTAGGTCTAGGGCAAACAAGACCTGAGCCAAGGTGAGTATCTTGAACTTCTTGTTCTTGAGTAAGACATTTATGGCACATAGATCTAGAACAGGGCAAAGACCCTTGCTTTTTTTTAAGAATCAGAAAGTAGCAGGAATAACAACCACTGCCTACTTATGATATTGGGATACTCGATTCTCCTCCAGCTGTTGGAATGATGGCGGTGTTGGGAAAAGAAAGGATTGGAAAGGCAGGGCGTAGCCCTTCAGAATGATCAGCAGTGCCCATGCATCTGATGTAATGACTGCCAGTGGAGGAGATGATGTTGAATTCTCCCTTCAACAGGGAAAGCATGGTCTTGCAGAATCAAACTAGGAGGCCTTTGAGGCTGCAGTTGCCAGAGGCTGCAGGCAGATGACTTCTGGTTTCCAAACCCTATAGGTCAGAAGGCACCTTACCCACTTCTTCACATAGCCTGGGGAGTTTGCTCAGGATGGTACCCAGCATAGGGCTAGTGCAGTGCCATGCCCCTTCCTTATCCACAGAAGGGGCAAAAGGCAGACAATGGAGAGGGGTCACTGTGAAGCCCAAGGACTTGGCCGGAGCTCAAGAGCTTGCCTTCTCACCAAACAAGTGAGTGCCATCGAAGGGCATGTCCATAAGGGTTGCTTGGACATCCCCCCAAAAAACAGATGTTCTCAGCCAGGCATGTTGCCTTAAGGCCACCGTCTATGGAAGCAAAAGCTCTGCCCGGTGAGTCAGTCATATCCAGGCCACACGGAATGGTGAACTTCGCTGCATCTCTCACGTCTATTACTTCTTGGGGGAGTATGTCAGGGGCCTACTATGGGACCTAAGGTAGGGCTTGCACTAATGTATCCCAAATGGTGTGTGAGAAACAGCTCCATAAGTACAAGTTGTTCACTGACCACAGTGTCAGGCTGGTGGAAGAAAACCTCTTCTTCCCAAGATGGTCCAGCCTCTTGGATTCCCTGTCCATGGGAGCAGAAGGAAATGCGCCATGGGAAGGTGAGGCTTGCACTAACAACCTCTTAGAGGTGGGGTGTTGGCTGAGGAAACTAGGGTCACCCGGTGCAGGGCAATGGGAGCTGAGGATTGTTATATTTACAGGAGTCCCTCTGCTGAACTTGGACCAAGTTCCCAGCAGGACATCGGTAGGTGCTTAGTTAAAGGGCAAAAGGGGTTCAGAAGTAGAAGCCCCAAGCTGAAGCACTTCAGTCAAGATGTTTGTCTTGACAGCCACTGAGGGCAGTTTGAGGTTGAGGACCTCGCTGCCCTATGTATGACTATTGCATAAGACGCCCTCTCCTCCAAAGCCACATGGGGGAAGAGAACAAGTCGATATCTGGAGAGGTGTCCAGTCCACCGGCCTCTCCTTGTTTCTCAAACCAGTTCAAAGATCTTTCTAACTGGTGTTCTGAAGGGTCCAGTGACCTCTCCCCATCTTCTCGGATGCCTGGCTGTAAAAAATAAGGCTCAGGCAATGATCTGGCACCTATGGGTGCCGTCAGCATTAGCCTTGTGTGATGCTGTTCTGGCTCCGGACCATCATGATTCAGAATGGGACTGGCACCAAAAGTGGGTGTCAGCAGCAGCATGAGCAGAGGTGTCAGGACCAGCACTAGAGAATGTCATCTAGGTCTGACTGGCGTCGGCCTGGATTTGGATCCATGAGACCTCGTCGGAGGGGAGGCTAGAGCCACCAGCACAGAACATGATAGGACTTCCTCTGACCCGCAAGGCCCAAAGGCGCACAAGAGAGGTTTGCCCACTCAAATACGCAGCACATGGCCTCATAAAATTATTTTATTTGAACTGATGTCACTCCGGCCCCTGAAGGAAGCGCAGAGTCCGACTGGACAACAGCTCTGCAGAACTGTGCCAGGAACGCCGCTGTTCCCTGCTCATTGCGTTGGCCCGCGGACGAGGTGAAGTAAAAGTCCGCTTAGACTTCCTTTTCTTTTTATGCCTCTTCCTTGTATGTCCCGAGGACCTTGAGTGTGACAAACGAGGACTTGGGGCTCCTGGAGCAGTCCAAAGACCTCCTTCTTGACCAGGACCGAAATCTCCATGGAGTCACGTGTGCTGCTGTCATTGACTAATGGATTTTGACACAATAGTCTGGCAGTCTGAGCATGAATGAGTTGTGGTTGTGCTCGAGTCACCAGAGCCAGACAAGCTGAGGATCTGTAACCAACATGGTACGGTGACAAGCACCACACGGTTTGAACCCTGCCTTCCTGGAGGACATCCTTGACACACCAACAAGAAAAATACTTCAGCAATACATCAACAAAATTCCTTCCTGTTTGTGGCACTAGGTCCAGCTACACAAGTTGGGCAGAATATTTATCGGTATAGATGGGGCAATGCTGGGTAGTAGGAATTTTGTAGATTCCTGCAGATTCTGCAAGTTTCCATCACAGAAATGTAGGAAAAATGCATGACTTCAGGCAAAGTTGGATGTTTACAGTGCAATGTTGGTAAGAAAATAATGTGGGGTATATATGAAACACACTACTCTGGACTTCCTAGATGTCTAGCGGAAGGTGTCGTTCAGCAAACTGATGACATCAACTTGTTTCAAAATTGGAGAGGACCAAGAATAGGAGGTCATAATTCGAATTTTCTGAATAATGTAAATCAGATGCAACATTTTCAACCTATGCAGCAGGTGCAAATGACACAGTTGCAGCCAATGCAACAGCAGGTCCCCATGGTGCCTAGACAGCAAATACAAATAGCTCGAGCTCCAATGGAACAGCAACAGGTGATGCTTCCTCAACAGGTCACAGGTCAGAGGTCCAGCCAAAGTAGTAGCACAGTACAAGAATTCCCATAACACAGTGGAAATGGAATAAACAATGATTGGGTGAGTGAGAGTTTGGATGGGGAGGAATGTGTGCTTCCAGCTTCTCTAGAAGTAGATCAGAAATGCCCATATGAGAAGGGAAAGGTAAGGGGTCACAAGGTTTCATTCTTGGTTGATTTAGGAGCTACACGCTCGACAGTAAGATCTGCAGAGGTTCCAAACTTGCCCCTTTCAGGTAAAACAGTCCAGATTGTAGGGGTAGCAAATCAGTATTTCACCAACACAATTACAGATCCAGTACAGGTTAAAATTGGCAACTTCCATGGATTACACAAGTTTGTAGTCTGCGATTTAGGTCCGGTATCACCACTACGAATAGACTTACTGAGTAGAACCAGGGCCTAGATTACTTGTTCAAATGATGGAATTGAGATACAGACGAATAGTGATGATGAGGCTGAGCAGCTCAAGAAACAGATTGATTTCATTCCAGTGTTCACAGTGCAGGAGCTTCAACCTGATTTACAGGGAACTGTCACAGAGAAAGTGTGGGATCTGACAGGGAAAGAGATGGTCTGATGAAGGGAGTTGAGCCAGTTAAAGTTTCTGTAAAGCTGAATGCGATTTTTCCTCGGATTCCCCAGTACCAAATGCCACAAGATGTTCTTGGAATTTGTGGAACAAGGGGTACTGAAGGAAGTGTTGAGCAGCCCATGTAATTCACTGATAATGTGATTGAAAAGGCCCTGTGGGAAAGTTCGAATTGTCCAGGATTTGAGAAAACTAAGTGACATTGTGATCAAATGTTGCCCTATGGAACCAAATCCAGCGTTGATAATGTTTCAGATTCCATGTGATGCTGAGTGGTTCACTGTCATAGACTTGTCACAAGCCTTCTTTTCTGTGCCTCTTCATAAGGACAGCCAATTTCTCTTTTGTTTCAAATTTTTAGAATGAGTTTACTGATGGTGTCAAATTCCTCAAGGGTTTTCGGAGTCACCTTCCATATTTAATCAGATCTTGAAAAATAATTTGGAGACATTGGAATTGCATTTCCAATCAACCTTGATACAGTACATTGACGACTTGTTGATTGCGTCCAAAACGAGGGATGAGTGCAAGTGTGACACGATTGCCTTCTGAACTATTTGGAAAAGAATGGCCATAAAGTGTCACCACTTAAATTGCAATACTGTCAGAAAGAGGTGAAATATTTGGGTCACCAGATTGAAAAGGGATCAAGGAAAATATTCAGAGAAAAGTTCACAACCATATTACAGATGAATACCCCAATCACACAGAGAGATATCAGGATATTCTTAAGGATGGTAGGCTTCTGTTGCCAATGGATTCCCAATTTTTCAGTCATTTCTAAGCCTTTGCAGAAGCTGACATACAAGGAGGTCAGTGATCCCCTTTTGTTAGATCAGGCTTGCATGAAAGTTTTTTCTGAATTGAGAGAGAGTCTATGCAAAGCTCCCTCTTTGGATATGCCTGACTACACTAAACCTTTTACATTGTCTTGTCATGAGTGTGATGCATGCTCTTTGTCTGTCTTAACGCAGGTCTACGGAGGTGGCATTTTTTTTGCTGCTTTGGAACCAGTCTCAGCAGCCTTACCAGGTTGTTTGCATGCAGTTGCAGCAGTTGGACAGAGCATCAGACAGTGGGAAGGCATTGTGATGGGACACCCCTTAACTATCATGGTGCCTCACTCTATTGAAATCCTACCCACAAAGACAAAAACCGCAAACCAAACAGGTGCAAGGCTGACCAGTTATGAGACGAGTATTTTAGGGTCACCAAATGTGTCATTGAAAAGATGTACAGTGCTGAACCTGGCAACTTTACATCCAAATGAAAATGTTGAAATAGAAAATTAGGAAGACATTGAGCATGATTGCCTTGAAGTAACTGATTTATGCACAAAACCGAGACCTGAGATTAGAGAAACCTGATTGGAAGAAAATGACCAAATTATCTTTGTCAATGGCTCTTGTCTAAGAGACAATACAGGAACACTGAGAGCAGGATATACTGTGTGCACAATTACGGGTATACCGGAAGCGTCTTGGCTTCAAGGAGCACATTCTGCACAAGTAGCAGAATTGGTAGCCCTTATTAGAGCTTGCCATGTTTCTGCTCAGCTAGAAGTTACCATCTGTACGGATAGCCAGTATTTATTTTGAATAGTCCATGATTTTGGTCAATTTTGGTCACAGAGAGGTTTCATGACCTCTTCTGTTTCACCAGTGAGAAATGGTGAAAGGATCAAAGAACTGTTGCATGCTATCCAAATGCCTGAAAGATTGCTGTGGTGAAATGAAGCGCACATCTGAAATCGCAAGACTTTGTGTCAAAGGGAAATGGATCTGCTGATCAGGTCGCAGGGTTGTGCGCATTGAACTGTATATCGTTCTAAGATACGTGGGAATTGTTACCAGAAGAAGATGAAACATGTCCAAGTTATGCATTGAAGGTAATTGACCCATTGAAAGCATTGAAAACATTGCAGAATAATGTTGACAGGGAGAAAAAATGTTAATGGAGCAAAAAGAAATGTGTACAGAGACAGGCAGAATTGTGGGTTTCCGAAAAGGGTCAATTGGTACTGCCAAATAGTCTGCTGTTGCAAATGGCTAGGTATTATCATGGTCAAGCACATGTTGGGAGGTATGCCATGATTCATTTGTTTAAGCACAATTGGTTCAACCCAAGATTTAGACAAGTTGCTGAAGCAGTTTGCCATTATTCCATCATTTGCAACAAATGAACGTGGGGAAAAGGACAGTGGTTAACTTGAGCCACATTGGAAGAGCAGGAGGTCCATTCAGCAGAATGCAAATTAATTTTATTGAGGTGCCCGTGTGTGGAGGCTTGAGATATGTGTTGGTGATTGTTTGCATCTTTAGTCATTGGATTGAAGCCTAACCCACACAAAGAAATGATAGTCTTACAGTAGCGAAACTACTGCTTAAGGAACTGATACCACATTTTGGGTTTCTGATTTGTTTAGAATCAGATAAGAGAAGTTAATTCAACAAAGGAGTAATTGAATTACTGTGTGCAGCATTGAACATTGAGCAGAAGTTGCATTGTAGTTACCGCCCTGAAGCATCAGGACTAGTGGAACAGATGAATGGTAACTTTGAAGTCAAGAGTTGCAAAGATGTGTGCATCCACAAATCTGAAGTGGCCTGATGCGATGCCTTTAGTTCTGATGACTATGAGAAACACACTCGACAGGAAGACAGGATTGTCGCTGCATGAGATCCTTATAGGACGAGCCCTGAGGTTGCCAGCGGTGCCTGTAAATGCACTTGTCAGCATTACAGATGATATGGTGTTGGACTACTGCAAGGGTCTGGCTGATGTGGTTCGTTCTTTCTCTCAGCAGGTGGAGGCCACAATACTGCCACTGATCCGTGACCCAGGGCACAACCTGAGAGCTGGTGACTGGGTTGTGGTCTGGAAACACTTGAGGAAAACATGTTTGGAGCCTCACTAGAAGGGCCCGTTTCAGGTAGTTCCGACCACTATCACAGCTGTGAAGTGCGCTGAAGTTCAGAAGTGGATCCACACCAGCCACACAAAGAAGGTGGCATGTCCTCTGGACAAAGAAGAAGAGTTGCTGAGAGTACCAACTACGACCAGGATGTCTCGGACACGGAAGGAGAAGAAAGAGGAACTGAGAATGGATCTGAGCCCGTTGTGGACGATTCAGTCACTCCTGTGAGAGACAAAGGAGAAGACCTCCAGGAGAGTGACAATGAGCCTATCTCAATTGAGGCAGCAGGAGAGCCTAGTCAAAGGAGGGCTTTCCCAGAAGTAGATGGATTTGAGAGACAAACAGAGCAGTTGCCAGACCCCGAGGGGAAAGGAGTTGAGGCGGACCAAATCCAATGTGATCTAACTCCTCCTGCACCAGTTGCAGGTCTGTCAAGAGAAAACACTGCAGAGCAAGAAGAAGTCTCAAATTCAACAATGAAAAGAGCATTGATAAAGGGTTCACTGAAAGGAGACAAGTAGCTGGAATCACAAGCAAAAAAAAAAAGGAAGCAGTTGTTGAAACAAGAATCGTAGAAGAATTAAACACAACAACGAAAGAAGATCTTAGTGAAGAAGAATTGAACGGTGATCGAAATTTGAAAAGAAAGAGAGTAGCAATTCGAAGGTAGGCAGGTCCTGAATGGGTGTATGCAAATACAAGTGAATGGCAGAAATATTTTTGTATTTCTGTTTTGATCACAGACATTCCAGGACAATATTTTGGCACTTGAAGGAATCTGAGAACTGAACTGTTGAAGCAATCTCAGAAAAGTGCAGAGAGAGAAGAGATGGTTGAAAGCTGCAGGAAAATTCCTAGATAGCCTGATTTGACTTTTGAAATCCTTATTTTAATGAGCTGATAAACCAATTTTTGACGAAGGATCAAGGAAGCGAGACTGAAAGCTGTAAATAACTGCTGAAAGAAGATTGTTGCTTTTGATTTTTGCTGCATTTTTCTAAATTTTCTCTTCTGCTTTCTGATTCTTTACAGATCATGAGTAACATTAGCCAGCAGGGTAGGAAGAATAGGTGCTGTAAATACATGAGTATTGGTTTGGCAATTGTGTATGGTATATTGTTTGTGATATTGATTGTGGGTATGGCTGTTCTTGACAAAAGGGAAGCCAACCATACTTCAGCTTTAGAGACAACTACTGTATTAACTGCAATAGAGAGAAGTTTAGGTTAGATGAAAAGTATCTGCATGTAGGTAGTAATGCCCAAGGGGAACTTATTTCTAATGTCTTCTATCGCTTATTGAATGAGTATGTTGAGACGATGGATGCAAAGAATTGTTTTGCATGTAAGCAGATTCTTTCAACAGTCGAAGGAGGAATTACCTATCATAGTTTGCCTCTCACTTATGGGATAAGTTGTACTCTGTTACTAACAAGATTCTATAACGAGGAGTACATTCAGTATTTCTATTCCAACCATGATGTAGTGTTTTGTTTGTCCCTATAATTAGGTATCTGAGTAGAGTAGCTAAGGATAATGACATAGTATTAGTTAGAGGTTTCTTTGAGCCTACATTAACTTTTGGCACAGCTTACGCTCACAGAAATAACTTGATATGCTTGCTAACACCTTCAGAAAAGATCTTCTTAGATCACACAGAAAACAGGAGAAAGGCATTGAAGGAGAAGTTACAAAAAGGCTTAGAGAAAAGGACTTACACAAATGATTATGCTTAGAGGGCAATACAAACACAATGGAAATTAGCTTTAGATGCACAACACTTAGGGAAGCTTTGTGAATATAGGCCTAAATCTCACCCTGACACTTTATTTGTGGGAACAAGTGAGTGTAGACATGTGTTTTTGTTTCAGAGTAAATGGACATTTATGTTGAATGGACAGGATCCGGCGGTTCCTGGTATATATTACATCTGTGGTCCTAATGCTTATTACCGTATTCCAAAATGATGGTATGAGACATGCTATTTGGGCATAGTTTTCCCAAAGATTTTTCAACTAGACGATTTAAAGAAATTTCTGAAAGTGACTGAATTACATCACATTAGGGAAAAGAGAGAGTCTCCTTCTGGTATAGTGGAAGATATATTTGGAGCAATTATACCTTCAGTGGGAGTTGTTCTGAATTCTATAAAGATTTGAAAGTTGTCTACTATTGTGGTTAACATGCTGACAAATTTTTCAGGAGCCATGATTCTGAGAGATACAGAATTAGCTGCTGAAAGAGATATGACTCTTCAGAACTGCCTTGTGTTAGACATTCTTTTAGCAAAGGATGGCAGAGTTTGCAAGATGCTTAATTCTAGGCATTGCTATTCGTTCATTCCTGACAATAGTAAAGAGATTAGAATCTTACTTACTAATCTGACTAATGAGAGTGCTGATTTGAAAGAATTGAAGGAACCAGGTGTTTGGGAGAAAGTTGGCAAGGGATATGCTTCAGTGGGAAATTGGCTCAGCAACATTGGGAAAGGGATCTTATTGAAAATAGTACAAGTGATATTGATTATTGTGAATTGGCTAATTGGAATGTAGGGAGTATGTAAATTGCATAACAGAATTAAATTAAAGAAGACAAAGACTAATCAGAGGAGGGAAGAAAAGGAAAGGGAAAAATTGCTTAGGGAAAATTCAAAAAGGGAACAAAGATTTGAAGGGATTGAAATGACAGAATTTTAGCTGATTCATACATTTGTGAAAGAAGATTTGGTGTGATGACAGATTTATTCATCAGAGGATGGATTGTTAAAGCAGAATTTTAATGAGTTTTATTAATGAATATTCATGTATTTTGAGTGTTGAATGTGCGTAGAAGTTGTATTAACTTAGAGAAAAATAATGCACGCATTTGAAAGTGTGACCAAATGATTGTCCGTCAACGTTCACGAGTTGCACTTATTAATGGCTTATTAATATGAAATGTTGAGCTTCTGCTTGATTAATGTAGTAATATGTCATATGTTAAATGTAATGTGTGTGAGACTGACTTTCTCAGGAGAATACAATGAAGACACTGACTAAAGTATAAGATACAACAATATTATTACCTGACGAGCTGGATGATGAGAACAGTAGGAAAGGAGCCAATCAATGACGTGAACCATGTAGTAGAGGGACTTTAGATTTGAAGGTTTAGTTTTGTTGGACAAAGTGTGAACATGCGATCTCTTGACCAATAGGGACTTGGGAAATAGTTTTAGGAAATCTAACTTAGCCGAACTGCACAGAGAAGACACAGCCCACTTTGCCCATTATTCCGGCTTGAGAAGAGACATGCTTAACTTTACTGCCTAAAGACTTTGCCGTTTCTGAACTTTAATGCTAAATTCTGATGCCTTGCTGACCATACTGACATCTTGATGACGAAGACTGTCACAGCTTGCTGATACAACCTGAGGATAGGTATATTGACTGTGAAGTTTTTGCTATGTCTATTTGCTTTGTTTCCAGGTACCAGCCATGCTATTATGATGGAGCCATAGTTAAATGTTTTTTCCAAATTTGTATTGACTAAATTGTTTTGCATGAAGCCCAAGCATGCTAATTCTAATCTGATGTTAGGTAGGATCCTCACTAACAAAGTTCAATATATGGAGTAACCTGTGATGTATTTTCTTTGCTGAATCTAAATGTATGTAATATCATTTGCGCAGTTATTCTTGCTATTAATTTGCACTGTAGCTTTAGAATGTGCAGTAGCAAAAGCTTTGATTAGATTGTGATTCTTTTGCCGTTTCGGTCAACCAGTGTTGTTTCTGTATGTTTATCAGTTTATTTTAAGATTAACCTATGTGACATTAGAGTTGTTAATATGGGTAATAAATATTCTAACTTTACATTAAAGGTGTGGTTATTCATGTCTGCAAGGTCATGGTGTGTGACAATTACTGACTCCTATTGATTACTAATGTTATTGTTTGTTGTTAATTATTGATCTGCAGATGCTGGATATATGGTGGGAACATCTTAAGCACAGTCAAAAGGTTCATTGACCTATCTGTGTCCCTTTGTAAGTTTACTTATTAAGGTCAGACACGCCAACAGTTATAGCGTTTCATCAATGTTGCAGGGTAGATATGACCTAATGTTCAATCTTCAGGTGAGATACTGCTAAATTAATTTCATAACATTTCACATAGTTTAGTGTATTTTTTTAATTTCCCAAAAATGTTGTGAAAATAATACACACAATGTTTGCTATTTAAAATGCATGCTAGGTCTGATGGATGCATTAGAACTTGCAGTCAGTCCTATATGGGTTCATAAATACCTGCCAGTTTTTAGGAACCTGATAACATTTTCAGTAATGTCAGGCCCTTGTTCACTCAATAGTAAACATCACCATCATTTTGTTCCCTCAGTAAACGATTTCCCCATGATGAGACAGAGGTGCTGGTGCTTTATTCTTTGGTGAGGAGCAGAAGAATGAAGAGTGTTCAAGAATCTTTGGGACCATTATATGACAGAGATCCTCTTGAGCACTGACCTGCAATTTGTATTGTCACATCTAAGAAAGCATTTTTGCTGGCTAATGTTGTTGTCGACCCTAATGTGAACCCTCTCTTAAAGCAGTGGTTAAGATGAATGGCTGAACTTATCTTTCAAACATATATACTTCAAAGACATAAATCGTTTGGCCCACAATTACCTAGAATGTTCTAGGATGAGTCCTTCATGAACCATTGTCTGTATTATAATTGTTAATTCAGTTTCTATTAAGGCACAATGTGTTGCCCTTGTGTTTATTATGCAAAATCACCCCTCTGACTTCTTATCTCAGTGCATATCCACTGCGAATGTCAGATCCACTACTAAGACCTCTGAACCACATTGAAGTCATTCCATGCCATTTCCACATTCTAGACACCTTCTAGCGATGGCTTGCGGGAGGCAAAAGGGGTGCAACAGTGCAGAGCATGGCGGGGTAAGCGGCTGACAAAAACTTTTTTTTTTTTTAAATGTACTTTTCTCACCACGTCGCTCTGATACACTTCTCAGTCCTCCACTGCAGGCACAGGCTCCTAGCCTGCCCTCATCCAATCCTAATGCTGCTTTCATGCTGCTGGCAGCATGAATGCAGCATTAGGATTGGACGAAGCACCCAGCCAGGGTGCTCCAAGGCAGAGTGACTCTCTGCCTGCTGTCTCCAACCCAGCAATGCAGTGTCAGGTTGGAGAGAGCCTAGTGCGCAGGTGTGTTTGGCTGGCCCGAGACGGCCAGACAAACATACATCGCGGCACACCCTCCTCTGTGCTTGTCTTTGCCCATTGCACCGCCCCTTTTACAAGAAAACGATCATAAACGTAGTTTATGATCGTTTTCTTGTAAAACATTTGCAGCTACTGCTGCTGGAGGAGGGGGCAACACTCCTCCATCATAGCAGAGGAGGAGCCCCTGTATACCGGATTCACTAGAACAAGACATCTGTTCAACTCTCTCTCTGTAAGACAACAACAAGCATTGAGAGAACATTTATTGTAATATGAAAGACAAGGTGAATTGCTGTCCAGAACTTCACATTGATTCATCCATCGATCGTATTTTGACCACCCAAACATACCCTTGCATCTGCTGCTATTAACTTGTATTTCGTTGGGTGTTCTCAGTGTTACATATTAACCACTTCCCTTCCTCTTTCTCGTTGCTGCTATTTTTGTGAATTAAAAGGGTATCTGATCGAAATCTTACTGTTGCTGAATATTTAATAAAATAAAATAACTGATTACATTAAAATTATAAAACATTTAACTTGCATGATCCAGAACCATTGTTCATTAGTTCCTCTTGCATAAATAATGGATCTAAAGTTGTGAATAAAAATGAGTGCGGTAGATCAAGGGTATTGACAAAGATCACTACAGAGCAATGTCAGTAGGTGATACATTTCAACAGTAAAAAAAAATGTTCCATATTATTTGTAAAAGAAACAGCCAGTTTCCCCCCAGAGGGATCCATCAGAGGGTTAATGGAGGCAAGAAGTCTAGAGAGTCTCAGTGGGAATAGCATCACAGTAGCAATAATTATACATTCAGATAGTGTGATATTACCTATGTTCTAGCTATTGTGAGTCGACTTAAAAAAATCCTGAAAAGAATGATGTTTTCTAACTCTACGATTCCAAAAACAGTGAATACTTTGGGGGTCATCCTGACCGCGGCGGACGGCGGTCGCCGCCCGCCAAGCGGTTCCCGCCGAAAGACCGCTCCGCAGTCAAAAGACCGCGGCGGTCATTCTGGCTTTCCCACTGGGCCGGCGGGCGACCGCCGAAAGTCCGCCCGCCAGCCCAGCGGGAAACACCCTTCCCACGAGGACGCCGGTTCAGAATGGAGCCGGCGGAGTGGGAAGGTGCGACGGGTGCAGTTGCACCCGTTGCGAATTTCAGTGCCTGCATAGCAGACACTGAAATTCTTCGTGGGGCCCTCTTACGGGGGCCCCTGCAGTGCCCATGCCATTGGCATGGGCACTGCAGGGGCCCCCAGGGGCCCCGTGGCACCCCCTACCGCCATCCTGTTCCTGGCGGGAGAACCGCCAGGAACCGGATGGCGGTAGGGGGTGTCAGAATCCCCATGGCGGCAGAGCGCGCTCCGCCGCCATGGAGGATTCTCAAGGGCAGCGGGAAGTCGGCGGTACACCGCCGACTTTCCGTTTCTGCCCGCGGCTGAACCGCCGCGGTCAGAATGCCCAGCGGTGCACCGCCAGCCTGTTGGCGGTGCTACCGCCGACCTCCGCCATGGCGGTAATTACCGCCAGGGTCAGAATGACCCCCTTTGTCTTTTACTTTCTACGTTTTCAGCGGTGTACAACATAATTAAATGAAAAATAAAAAAAACAAAAGCTTTTTTGCAAAGAATTGTTTAAGTTAACATGTAAATGGATGAGTCCCTCCTAATTCCATCAAATGTTTTCAATCGGAGATTTCTACATTCTAGTCATGCAATTTACTCAAATACTACATTTTTGTTAGATCATCCTCAGGGCAAAGCGTGGTGTCAGCTACATGGGTGACGCGGCTGTGGATGATATTTCTTTTGAAGATTGTTCCCCCTTGCTAATACCAGACAGAAACTGCTCTGCTGAAGAGTTCATGTGTGCCAACAAACACTGCATCCCCAAGGACCACCTCTGTGATTTTGTAGATGACTGTGCTGATAACTCGGACGAAAATAATTTCATCTGCAGTAAGTTAAATCAATAGCTATGTATACTTTTATATTAAACTGTTATATTTTTCATGAATAACATCAATGTTATAATCAGTAGATTAACACTTGCACATTTCAATTACTTCTGTTTAATCCACACCTTCTAGCATTTTCTTGAAAACCTCATCCCAACAAAAACATCTGTAAAATCTTTACAAATTATTCCCAGAAGCTGAAAGGCAGACATGTTCCTTAAAATGTTCTTTTGTTTCACTAGTACATGATACATGGAGAAATGTGTGAGACGAATAATGTAATAATCTAACATTCTTCCAATACAAGGGGGCATATTTATGAAAAGTGGCGCTGCACAAAGTGCAATGCCACTTTTCTTGCGCCCCTTATCACCCCCCTACCACCACCATTTGTGCACTGTATTTAAAATTTGACGCACTATGGCGCAGGGTAGGGGGCAATAGAGGCATTTTTATTGACGCTATTGATGTACTCTGCAGGACTAGCACCAAAATATTGGTGCTACTCCTGCAGAGAATATAGGGGCCCATTGTATTCAGTGATGTGCCCACTTTTAACGCCTGCTCTGAGCAGGCATTAAATGGCCCAAATAAATATGCAAGGAAATCTGTTAGATTTCTTTGCGCACTTTTTTCAGCCCCCCTAACGGGGAAACACTCCCTTTACATACATTATGCCTGGCGCACGCATAATGTAGCGCAATTGTTACAAAGTGGCTCAATTAAATGAATGCATAGCGCCACTTTGTAAATATGGCATGGGATTTTGGCCATCTAATGAAACATTAGCGTAAAAAACATGACCCTATGTGTTAGTAGATGGCGCTAGGGGCTCTTAAAATTGCCTCTATGTTTCAAAAAGGACTCTGAAGTGATTACATGACCGTCCTGAGTCACAATTTATATCTGCGACTGGGAAACCTTATAGTGAATTTCTTCACATTGCAATTCCATCCTTGTGTCCTGGCTGATGCAGATTCACCCTAGTGCTTCACGTGTTAGGCTCTTTGGTTCCTAAGACACACTGACAATTCCCTTGCCAGCAAACAGTCAATAGCAGACTAGCAGTGAATAATCTGTAAAACAGTAAGGCCCAAATTTAAGAGAGCCTAGCGCCATTCCAACACCACATTCGCATCATTTTGTTTTACGCTAATGTGGCACTGGAAGACCAAAAACGCTGAGTCATGTTTACAAAGTGGCGCAATGCTTGCAGTGTTTGTTGCGGCGTCTGGGGTTGAGGGTGTAGAGCTTGGTGATAGTGTATCTTCGTGAGGAGGGAGGGTCATGGCGCTGGGTGCGGTCCAGGCACGGACAGGTGCAGACAGGTTTGCCTTTACCCATCTGCTTCTTCCATCAACATTAATCTACTGCAATTCTGTTTCTCTTCATCCTTACCTTACCAGCTTTTCCATGCCTCATCACTACTCTTACAATGCCACCCTCCTCTTATAATATCTCTGTCCATTTTTTACACAACATGCTACTCATGCACTTCACGCACTTTCATGGGATCTGAAGATTTGTTGACTTCATCACTCCAACTTCCCAGTTTGACTTCCACATAGTCCCCTTCTTAAATCCTACCACCATTCACACATATACTCATTCTTTTGCAGTTCCATACTCACTCATCTACTGTGGTGACAACTTTGTCCTTGCTTCACTTCCCCTCACTCTCACAAAAGGTGTTTTACCTGTAACTCTATTTTCTATGGTAGTATAGCCCATGCCATTTTCTTCACTGCATGTTTAATATTCTCCCTACTACTCACTGCAATTTGTATGGCACCTTTAACCATGCAAATTCACATGCTCTGCCATGCAATTGCTTTATGGGTTCTATCACAAAGTGCAACATGCCTGATACCATGCCTACTCAAAAACTCCTTAATAATCTTGTAGGTAGGCTGTGTACCATTATCTGTCGCCAGCACTCCCAAACCACCATCTCTCATGAACAGTCTTTCCAAAACGTTATACCACACTCTCAGACGTTATGTTCCTCAAACTCCACGGTCAGCCACCTGGAAAATACATCCACTATTGGCACTATCACTGCAAATCTTTCAGAATCACTCCAATAATCCATGGAGTCTATGAAGTCCAAACACACTTTTGTACATGCACCTTCCCCATCACTCAAAGAACCCATACCTTCCACTCCAACCTTGAATCATTTCTCGCTCTCCCTGCACAAGCTACACATTTCAACCAATTCCTTCACAACATTGTCGATGCCCACCCAACAAAATCTTTCCTTCAAACTTTTTCTTCCATCATTGGCTTTCTTTAACTCCATCTGGAGGCATATATTTTCCAACCCTCAACACCAAGGCATCCGTTGCTCCTAGGCTCAATTCTTCTTGCAACTTCATGTAACCTCTCAAAGAAGCTTTCATATCACCTTCCCATTCTCACCCTTCCTGAACACTCTTTACAAAATCGTTTGACAACTTAAACTTCCCGCACAGCTGTTTCATATTCTTCCTGTGTGGCAGCACCAAACTCACCTTACACCACATCCTCTACACTTGCTACCACACACACCATCTCACTTTCTCCCTCTACCTCCTTGTCGATCTCAAGAAGCAACCTTGACAAACAGTCAGCCTGTACATTCTTCCACCCCAGAACATACTCCTCTTTGTACCTATTCCCCTGTAATCTTGTTGCATAATGTACCAACCTCACCAAAATCTAATCTGCACCTTTCAGTTGTAACACCTTCAACAGTGGATTGTGGTCCATTCGTAATGTAAAACGCACACCCCACAAACATGTGTAGAAATATTCCACATCCCACACAGCTGCCAATGCTTCTCCCCCTATGACTGCATAGTTGTCTTTCATCTGATTGAGGGACGTCGAAGAAAGCACTAGTGTTTTTTCTGCTCCCCCCTTGAATTGTGACAGGACAGCACCAATCCCATGGGCATTAGTATTAGCTGTCAATATACTCTAGTTCTAGGGATCAAATGGGGTTACAATTTCTGAAGAAGCTAGCTCAGCTTTAACCCTTAAACATGCTTGCTCTTGTCTTTCACCGCACACAAATTCAGTTCCCATCACTTCCCTTCCTTAGCAGTTCCTTTAATTGTTCTGTTTTTTTCAGCAAACGCATGTACAAATATCACTTAGTACTCCACCAAACCTATGAATAAAGGCAACTGATCTTTTCCCTGTGGGGTTGGGGCTAATTTGATAAATGTCACTAAATCTTCCTTGGGTCTGATCCCTCACTCTGAAATGGTATAGCCTACGTATTCCTTTTCTCTTAACAAGAACTGACACAGTTCCTTATGAAGTGTCAATCCTGATTCTTCCAACACTTTCAACACCTTCCCAAGGGTCCTATTGTGTGCCTCCTGTGTTTCCCCAAAAGTCAAGATGTCATACTGAAAAAATGTACATTGGGAATATATCCAAACAACTTATTCATCATACATTGGAAAACGCTTGACACAGATGCCAAACCAAAAGGAAGTGTAGTGACCTGAAATACACCTTCCATCATGGTAAAATGTACTTCTTGGATTTGGGATGTAACTTGATTTGATGGTACACAGATTTTAAATCTAATCTCAAGAAATACTTGACACCACTAAGCAACAATACTATTTCTGAAAAACTTGGAAGTGGAAAACAATCCATCACTATGCATTGATTCAACAGTCTTAAGTCCACACAATTCTCAAATGGCTATTCCCTTTCTTAGTGATCACTATTGAAGATAGCCATTCCAACTCTTCTACTTGTATGATCACTCCCTCCCTTTACATGTCATCCAACATTTTTGTTTCTATTACTCTGAATTTGTTTGATAGTCTTCTGCATCAAAATTACAAAAATCCAATAAGGAAGACTGGAGATATTATTTTTAAAATGTAAATATACAAATAGTGCCAAAAGCATTAGGTGGCAATTGCTGTCTTCTGGTTGCTTGAAGGGTACCTAGGAGCAAAATACACCTAACTACAATGGAGCTCAGGTCAGGTACAGAAACAAGGTTTGACTAGTTTTACCCTGGAACTTGGTCACTGAAAGAGAAGTCAAAAATATTCAGCAGAGAAAGGCAGCAAGCTGTGGCCTAACCACTAGCTGAGGTCCCAGTAAAGCTGTTGAAATTTGATGTGAAAATTCAGAGTGGGAGTAATATGACTTTAGCACCCAATGAAGGTCCAATACTTTGGCACCTTCGCCTGGTGAAGATTTCTATGGTGGGACTATGGTCAAATTTAGTCACCTTTTTGGAACTGAGATTCTTCAAGCAGGCCTAGGCTGCAAGCTGCAGGTTGTAGTTGAAGAGGGCTCCAATATTTTCTCCGGGAGGTCCCACTAAATCAGATTTGCTTTGAAGAAAAGCTCAGATCAAGAAGAACCTGAATTTCTGGCCCAGAAGCAACACACCTTAATCTAACTGGATTGGTAGGTTTGTCCTCCAGAAGTGTCAAAATGCCTCAATATCGCAAGTTTTAGGATATGTTCAAAAGGGTACACCTTGACACCTGCAAAGGCTCCAGGACCTTGGGGAAAGCAGTTGGAGGCAAAGACTCACTTCAGAAGAGGCCAGCAGCAGGGTGCTTTTGGAATTGGTCAGCTGAGCAGTTGCAGAAAAAGACCTCTTGTAGAATTTTGTGTTCCTGTAGCTTGAACGGGAGGTCAGGCTTAAAATCCTTGGAGTCCACTTCTTCGTCCTGGGTACCAGAGGAAGACCAGGTCTAATTTTCCAGGCTATGCTCAGATCACGGCAGGTACAAATCCTCTTCTGTTCTTCCACATGTCCAGAAAGTGTTTTGAGGAGGGCACTTTCTGTTACTGTAATCCTGTTGTTTTTCCACCACTCCCCCTTCTGCCCCTTCACATTTACTGTTGTTTTTTGACCCACTCCTCCGGTTCATTTTTGCCCCACTCTTTCCCCCACTTCCTGCCTCTAGCCAGCCCCATTCATCACCTTCCAGTGCCCCTTCCTCCTCCCAGGACCTACCTATTGAAGCCTGAACATTGCTATGCAGCAGACGCATGCAGTGGGTGCACGGCCAGTGCACCGAAAGTGCATAAAAGGCAAGCCCACCTGCACCCAGCTGTGCTTGGACTGTGCCCAATACCAAGATCCCTGGGTATCCCACCACCCAATGTTACACTGCCATTTAGCTTCAAGCCCTAGACCCACGACTTCAGAACAACAACTGCTGTCCAGCTTTGCCTCGCTCTACCATAGGACCTTTCACCTACCAGCACTGTCTCATGCACAGTGACCACAATCGTGCCCACCACATCCATCCCAGACCATTTCCACTGCCTCCTGCTCAACTTACAATCTCTCTGTAAGCATGCAACCAAGATCTGGGGCACAATCACCTCCCTCACCCCCGATATCATCTTCCTCACAGAGACCTGGCTTAATCCCGAACCTGCAACCAACAACACCTCAACAATGCCCGACAGCTACACAATAGCACACTGAGACCACATAAACAAACGCATAGTTGGAATCGCCATCATCCACAAGAAAGCCATCCACTACACCACCACCCTAGATGAGGCCACCCCGATTTTAGACCACCTCAATTTCCAACTCCATACCAATGGCAAAACCACTGTAAGAGGCACCCTGCCATACGGATCTCTAGGACCTCACCCCAGCTTCTGTGATGCCATTCCTGATTTTATCCCCCCCTTACAACTGACTCCAAACACTACATTTCCCTCACGGACCTCAATTTCCACTTGATGACCCCTACTACAACAACATTGCCAACTGCCTCGACAGCATGAACAACGTCGGCATTACACAACTCGTCACCAATTCCACACACATTGCAGAACACACACTCGCTCCCATCTTCCATTCTAGTGACAGAGTCAATTGCAGCCATGTCACCAAGCTCACCTGGAAAGACTACACTATCACCACTTCACCTTCAGAGGTCCCCTTGTCACCACCACCAAACCAACCAGCACCTCTCACCAAAGCTGGAACAAAGTATCAGAGAGCCAATTGACCGACACCCTCAACACCTCCAACACAGACACCTCAACCTACCTAGAACAAGCTGTCAAAAACTACCCCGTCCCAATCACTGCTTGTACACACAGAGTCACTCCCACCAAGATCAGAAAGTCCACAAGATCCTCCAAACAGACCAGCTTGTACACCATGGAACTCAGAACTAAAAAACAGAACGGCAAATGACCTGAAAGCAAGTGGCATACCAGCAGGGAGACCACAGACCGAGCCTCCCTCAGCATGTCCCTCAACCAATACCACCAACTCCTGAAAAAGACAAAAAGGAGTGCCCATACCAACCTCATCAAACCCAGTTCTAACCACAGTAAAGAATTATTCAACATGATCAAAGAGTTCTCAACCCCTCAGCCACTGAAAACATAATCACCCCTTCCCAGGAACTCTTTGTCAGCCTGCGGACATCTTCCAGGACAATATCTTCACCATCTACAAAAACTTTGAACCTTAACCCACCACCACCTACATTTTCAGCTTCATTGCTCCCACAAATGCTAACCCTGACCACCTTCTGACCACCTGGGATCAGCTTGCCACTCAAAACACCGAGGACATCATCAACTTCGTCCACTGAAGAGCAACAATGGACCCCTGTCCCCACCACATTGTCAACCTAGGGAGCAACTAGCTCACCACCATCTTCAACATGTTTAACACCACGGCCACCATTTCCAAAGACTGGAAACATGCAGAAGTCCAAGACCTTCTCAAGATACTGTCTGTCGACACCAGTGAACTCAAGAACTACCGACCCATCTCTTTGCTCCCCTCCCTACCAAAGTCCTAAAAAAAAAGTCCACCAACTGACGGAACACCTACAATCTTCTAGACATCTTCTAGTCAGAATTCCACACCAAACTCAGCACAGAAACTGTTCTGATCACTACCACCGATGACATCAGAGCCCTCCTTGACCGAGGAAAATGAGCAGCTCTGATCCTCTTTGATCTCTCATCAGCATTCCACATCATATCCCACCACATTCTTAACAAGAGGCTTCACCACATTGAATTTAAAGAGATGCCCTCAAATGGATTGACTCCTTTCTTACTGGAAGAACACAGAGAATCCGCCTTCCCTCCTTCTCCTCTGAACATAAGAGCATAATCTGTGCCGTCCCTCAAGGCTCATCCCTCAGCCCAACACTGATCAACACCTACATGACCCTCTGGCCAACATCATCAGAACCCATGGACTAAACAACATATCATATACCAAAGACACTCAGCTCCTCCTCTTACTATCAGAAGTCCCCACTACCAGGAGAGCCAGCTTCCGCAGGTAGCTGACGAGCATTGCCATCTGGATGAAAGGCAAGTGCCTGGAACTCAACACAGCCAAAATATAATTTCTGCTCTTCTGGAACAACACCTCACCATGGCATGACTCCTGGTGGCCTTCTAAACTAGGACCCTCATCCTCTCCCAGAGACCTTGCCCAGAACCTTGGCATCATCCTTTACACCAAGCACCATGAAAAAATAGATCAATGCAGTCTCGGTCACCTCCACCTGGTTCCTCACTCTCTGCATACTCTGGAAGATCTTCAAATGGCTCCCAGTTAACAGCAGATGATCCATCACTCAAGTCCTAGTCCCCAGTTGGCTGGACAAGGGCAAAGCACTCTACGCAGGAATCACTTCACACCTCCTGAAGAAACTGCTGACTATCGAGAATACAGAAATCAGACTCATCCTCGACCTCCTAAACGCAGACCCACATCACCCCTTACCCCACTTCACGATGTTGATCCACATTAAAAAAAAACCTGCACAACCAAGGACCTGCATAGGACCAGCATACATCAACCACCACCTAAACCTCCATTAACCTGCCAGACACCTATACTCCACCTCCTTTTCCCATGCCCACACTGCTTGCTTCTGGCAAAGCAACAGCAGAGGACATTTCTTCGCCAACTTCATGACTAAGTACTGAAACGACCTAACCCTTCAACTTCAGACCTCACCCTCTCTGCTAGAATTCAGGAAAAGACTAAAGACCTGGCTGTTTGATTGAACCCTACCTCTGCATCAGGATTCTCAGCACTGGGATACCCTCACTGGTGATTAGCCACTCTACAAATTTCTCGTTGATGGTGATGAGCTCTTACGTTCTGACCATCTGTCCGGAATATCTCTACTGTCCACAGATATATTGATTCTCAGGTTCTGATGCCCCAGAATTTGCTGTGGTATCTTCATATTCATTATGTTTTAGGTTCTGACCGATGCTCTAAGGATTCATTGCACTATATCACTGTCGGGAAAATGGATCCTGTTAGAAATGGGGTTTTTGGTTGTCAGTAAAGTTACCCCCTGTCTAAGCAAGGCCCCTCTGTCTAGTCAGGGTAAGTCATACACAATCCAAACTATCCTGTGCCCACCCTCTGGTAGCATGGCACTGAGGAGTCAGGCTTAACTTAGAAAGCAATGTGTAAAGTAATTGTGCAATAAATCATGCCAGTCAGTCAGTAGAATAACTTTATTCGGCAATTGCCATAAAAGTGCATACCAAGACACATATTACGAATCTGTAAATAGTATAAAACACAATTAAAAACTATAAAACAATTTCTAAAAACATCATGTGAGCATCCAATCTAAAACCCCTTGAAATATAGCAGATAAATATACTAAAACATGATTAAAAATCACAAAAACACAAAATTTAAAGATGTTATCTCAAAATAGTAAACTTTCACAAACATATAGAGATTAAAATAGAGTAGGCCTTTTCCTAATACTTAAAGAAGCTGTAACAAAATCTAGTAATAAATCATGCAATAACACAGTATAAACACCACAAAAATACACAACACAGGTTAAAAAAAAAATAGAATATTTATCTAGTTAAAATATGGTCAAAACGGTCAAGATTTGCTAAGTACAAATTGAAATATCACTTTTTTAATGATAAGATGAGGATTAAGTTCTTAAAAACAACTAGTGTCTCTTGCAAGCACAAAGTATCTGGTTTGCGTCTAAATTATCCAACAACAGAGGAGATGCGTGGAAAACGGGGAGGTGTGTGGCAGTTTCTCCGGGCGCAAACAGTCTATGTTTTTGATGCTTTTCCATGCAGCAAGGGCTTTGCGTTGATTTCTGGTGTTCAGACTTGGATCCTCTTCAGGTTGCGGGGTATTTGGATGCCCTGCTGGCGATGCAGAGAAATCCTGGGCGTGCAGGGTGAAGTCACAGGAGCTGCATCGATCCGGTGGGCAATGCTGGTCAATTTCTGTCGCACAGCAGGTGCTGTGTCGATTCCTCTCACAGGGAGTCGGGCTGCGTCATTCCGGCTCAGCTATGCGTCAATCCAGTGGCCCATGTGTCGAAGTTCCAGTCGCAACACTGGCACTGCGCCGATCTCCACTCAGGAAGCCTGGATGCGTCATTCCGGTTTTGAGGTTGCAGTGATTTTCTCACCGCAGGGCAGGCTGTGCATTGATTCCGGCAGGTTGTGCGTTGATTTTCGCCGCACAATGAGTTCTTTGCAGGATGAAGTTTTTTTGGCCCTGAGACTTCAAGAAACAGGAGGCAAGCTCAATCCAATCCCTTGGAGAACACTTCTCAGCAGAACCAGAGGGCAGCAAGGCAGCAGGGCAACAGCAAGGCAGCAGTCCTTTTCAGCAAAGCAGTCAGGTGAGACCTTTGGGTAGCCAGGCAGCTTCTCTTAGAAGTTTGCAGGTTCTGGTTCAGAGTTCCCTTCCCAGTAGGTATCTTGTCAAGAAGTGTCTGAGTTGGTATGGTCAGGGATCTAGTTTATATACCCAAATTGGCCTTTGTAGTGAGGGAGACTTCAAAGAGTGGCTTAGAAGTGCACAAGGCCCCCTTTCATTTCCATCCTGTCTGCCAGGGTCCCATTAGGGGGTTTGGCAGTCCATTGTGTAAGTGCAGACCACTGTCCTTTCAAATGTAAATCCCAGGCCCTCCACCCTCCCTGCCCAGGAAGACCCATTCAGTAGGCAGATGTGCACAGGTGTGACTGAGCATCCTGTGTTTGGGGTTGTGTGAGAAAACAGGGCTGATTGCAGAGGCCCCCTAACTTTTTGCCCCCATTTTCCACTTTATGCTGGTGTTTTCCTGACTCTGATGGTGCCCTGGGTACTGCTAACCAGTCCCAGGGCCTGTGCTCTGTGTAAAATCAATATGCAAATTAGGCTAATTATAATTGGCTAAGTTAACCTACCTATAAGTCCCTAGTATATGGTAGGGCATGTAGGTTTAGGGACCACAGCATAGGTGGTGCACCCATAGGTGCACTGCTGAGGTGCCCAGTGTCATTTTAAAGGCAGGCCTGCCTTGCTGGCTGCTTTTAAATTAAAGTTATATGCAAAGTCGACTTTGGAATTAAAAGTACTTCCAAAGTCTTAAACTACCTTATTTTTACATATAAGTCACCCCTAAGGTGTGCCCTATGTGCCCCTAGGGCTGGGTGCCATGTAACTATAAGCAGGGACTTCATAAAAATAGTTTTATAAGCCCTGGTGAGGTAAAAACAGCCAAATTCGTTTTTCCCTCATTGAAGTAAATGGCCTTCATAGGCTAGAATGGGGAGACTTTATTTAAAATTTTAAAGTCTCCTTAAATGTTGCATACCAAGAATTTGGTATCAAAATAATTGTTGTAATAAATCCCACAACTTCCAGTTGTTGGATTTAATATAACTTGTTCAGGTAAAAAGTTTTAGACTTTACCTAAAAAATTGCCAATTTCAGCCCTGCATTGTTTTTGCTGCTGTGCTCTGATTGGCCAGCCTGCAGCAGCTTAGCCAAGCTGCCTTGATGAGGTGTGAAGTGGCCTGGCTTCACACAAAGGAATGTGCTTGTGGGAGAGAATCTCCCCTCAGCAGATGGTGAGGCAGGAAGGGGGAGGGCTGCCAAACTGGTCTTCAAAGGCAGAGAAAGACATTTGGAGCAACCAGCAACACCCCCACATCCTGCAACCCCAGACAACTAGGTGCCCCCTTGATTAGATTAGGAGAGGGCAGGAGAGGGGTGTGTTTATGATTTTTAGCCACACCAGTGGGTGGGCTCAGCCAGATGTAACCTCCAAAAATCAGATTCAGCCATGTTGGATTTTTAGAGAATGTTACCTTCTGGGATGGATTTTTGCCACACTTCCCAGGAAGTGGTCATTGCAGGGGGAAGGACCCTGCACCTGATTGGAGAACCAGGACCCCCCTGCTTTTCACCCAGGAGCAAGGATAAAACTGGCAGACCTGCACCCACACCTCAGATCCCCACCAGTTTTCAACAAGAAAAGAACTAAAGGAGAAGAAGGACTGCCCTGCTGGACCCCTGGCCTGCACCTGGAACCTGCACTCAGAAGGACTGCACCAGCTGCACACTTGGGCTTCACCACAAGAAGGACTTTGCCTGGCTTCAACTGGTTCAAGGAGGGACTCCCTGTTTGCTACAGGTGAAAAATTGCTATCCAGAGTCCCCTGCACCAACTCCTGAAGAAAGTGACCAGCGGACCACTGTCCAGTGGCCAAAAAGGAGTTTGCGCCAGGTGCATTCTGGGAGTGGTAGTCCGCACCCCCCAAGGACCATCTCAGAACTTCTGGACCCTTGGGGTGAGCTGTGGACCCCAAAAGAACCTTAAAAGAACATCTGGGTGAAGCCCCAGAAGTTTGGAGAAGATTTGAGAATTTTTGTAAAAAAGCTCCATAGAGGGACCGACCCGCCGCGGAAATTCTAGCCGGCTTGCCTCAACCGCGACCCGGCCTGATTTGGTGGTTCGTCCCGGTAAAGAAAAATCTCAGAAAAAGAGACTAAGGCGGTGATTCTAACCGCGGCGGGCGGCGGTCGCCGCCCGCCATGCGGTTACCGCCAAATGACCGCACCGCGGTCACAAGACCGCGGCGGCCATTCTGGCTTTCCCGCTATGCTGGCGGGCGACCGCCAAAAGGCCGCCCGCCAGCACAGCGGGAAAGACCCAGCAACGATGAAGCCGGCTCCGAATGGAGCCGGCGGAGTTGCTGGAGTGCAACGGGTGCAGTAGCACCCGTCGCGAATTTCAGTGTCAGCTAGGCAGACACTGAAATTCTTTTTGGGGCCCTCTTACGGGGGCCCCTGCAGTGCCCATGCCATTGGCATGGGCACTGCAGGGGCCCCCAGGGGCCCCGCGGCAGCCCCTACCGCATCCTGTTCCTGGCAGGAGACCCGCCAGGAACAGGATGGCGGTAGGGGGTGTCAGAATCCCCATGGCGGCGGAGCGCGCTCTGCCGCCATGGAGGATTCACAAGGGCAGCGGAAAGTCGGCGGTACACCGCCGACTTTCCGTTTCTGGCCGCGGCTGAACCGCCGCGGTCAGAATGCCCAGCGGTGCACCGCCAGCCTGTTGGCGGTGCTACCGCGGTCATTCGCCCTGGCGGTTTTTACCGCCAGGGTTAGAATGACCACCTAAGTCCGAAGGTAAAAAGTTGACCGGGACCTCCCAGCCATCGTATTCGAGAAGGGCTCCATGGACGTCGGATCAAGATCCAGGTTTACCCCGGTCGAAGGATTTTCACCTCGAAAAACGACTAAGTCCGAAGGTAAAAATCTCCACCGAGGAATCCAGCATCGCGTATTCGGAGAAGGGCTCCAGGAGGTCGGATAGGACTGGCAGGTTCGTCCCGCTGAAGAAAATCTTCAAAATAAAGACTAAGTCAGAAGGTAACTTTTTAACCGAGGCCTCCCGCGACCTGTAGCCGAGCAGGGCTCCATCGCGGTCGGCCTGAAACTTTGACTTTGCCCGGGTCGATGTGCAACCAGATGACCCGATTGGCGCTTTTTGTTTCTAAGCGCTAGAAAAATAATAATTCTTTAAAAATTCATATCTCCGGTTACCTTTATCCGATTTTATTCGTTTTGGTGTCATTTTAAAGATAAAAATATAAACTATTTTTATGAATTGGTTTTGGATTTTTAAACTGTTTCCTGTGTTTTATTTAATTACTGTTTTTTGATATTTTAATGCTTTACACACTGTCTCCTAAGTTAAGCCTTGATGCTCGTTGCCAAGCTACCAAGGGTTGAGCTGGGGTTAATTTACTGAGACCTAACTGGACCTAAGTGGAGGTTAGTGGCTTGTTGCTAGGTGTAGGTACCTACCTGCCCTTACCAATAACCCATTTTCCAACAGGTTGTCTGAGTGAAATGCACAAGGGAGCTGTCAACTACCCTAGCCAGACATGGATTGTAAGGCACAGAAGGAATTAAGTGCATAGAAATGCTCACTTTCTAAAAGTGGCATTTCTAAAATAGTAATATTAAATCCAACTTCACTAGTCAGCGGGATTTCTATTACCATTCTGGCCATACTAAATATGACCCTGTTACTCCTTTCAGATCAGAATCTACCACTCAAACAGTATACGAGGGTAGCCTTAATGTTAGCCCAAGAAAGGAGGAAGCCACAGCAGTGAAAAATGAATTTAGGAGTTTTACACTACCAGAACATATAAACTACACAGGTATATGTCCTGCCTTTTACCTACATAGCACCCTGCCTATGGGTTACCTAGGACCTACCTTAGGGGTGACGTATAGGTAGAAAAAGGGGGGTTTAAGGCTTGGCAAGTACTTTTAAATGCCAAGTCGAAGTGGCAGTGAAACTGCACACACAGGTCTTACAGTGGCAGGCCTGAGGCATGTTTGAGGGGCTACTTATGTGAGTGGCACAACCAGTGCTTCAGGCCCACTAGTAGCATTGAATCTACAGTACATGTAGTGCACTTTACTGGGGACTTACAAGTCAATTAAATAGGCCAGTTGGGTATTTGCCAATGTCACTATGTTTTAAGGGAGAGAGCATATGCACTTCAGCACTGGTTAGCAGTGGTAAAGTGTGCAGAGTCTTAAAACCTGCAAAAACTGTGTCAAAAAAGTGGAGGGATGCAGGCAAAAAGTTAGGGATGACCATCCTAAGGCTGTCAGGCCTAACATGTGTCCCCCCCAGCTGAAGGTGTGGAGAGCTACCCAACCCCGTGGGAGCTCTCATCGCTGAGGTGGAAGTATCTGGAGAGACCATCAGCATTGGCGAGATTAATCCCCGGGCTATGCTCCACCGTAAAGTCCATCCACTATAGGAAAATGGACCACCTCAAGAGTTTAGGATATTCACCCCTCATCAGCATGAGCCATCTGAGGGCCTGTGGTCTGTCTGAACCCGGAAGTGAGTCCCAAAGGAGGTGTGGTCTCAGCTTCTTCATTGCCCAGACCACAGCAAATGCTTCTCTCTCAATAGCACTCCACCTCTGTTCCCGTGGTAATAGTCTTCTACTAATAACGACTACTGGTTGGTCTAGGCCCTCCTCATTCAGCTGTGCTAGGACTGGCCCTAAGCCATGCTCTGAAGTGTCTGTCTGCACGATGAATTCTCTGGAGTAATCAGGTGCCTTGGGTAGCCAGGCAACTTCTCTTAGAAGGTTGCAGGTTCTGGTTCAGCGTTACTTTTCCAGTAGGTATCTTGTCAAGAAGTGTCTGAGTTGGTAGGGTCAGGGACCCAGTTTATATACCCAAATGGACCTTTGTAGTGGGGGAGACTTCAAAGAGTGGCTTAGAAGTGCACAAGGTCGCCTTTCATTTCCGTCATGTCTGCCACGGTCCCATTAGGGGTTTTGGCAGTCCATTGGAATAATCTTCCTCTCAAGTTGAGAGTTAATTCTCAAGAGTTGTTGTTCAGAAAAGAACTGAAGACCTGGCTATTTAAAACTTAAATCTTTTGAATAATTCTTTGAGCAGTATGTCATCACTATGGCTGTATAAGCGCTACGAGGCCGTTGGCAGTTTGGCGCTATATAAATCTCTATAACATAACATAACATAACATTGTGTGACTGCAGGCCACTGTCCTTTCAAATGTAAGTATCAGGCCCTCCACCCTCCCTGCCCAGGAAGACCCATTCAGTATGCAGATGTGCGCAGGTGTGACTGAGCATCCTGTATTTGGGGTTGTCTGAGTGAAATGCACAAGGGAGCATTCAACTAACCTAGCCAGACGTGAACTGTAAGGCACAGAAGGATTTAAGTGCATAAAAATGCTCATTTTCTTAAAGTGGCATTTCTAAAATAGTAATATTATATCCAACTTCACCAGTCAGCAGGATTTTGTATTACCATTCTGGCCATACTAAATATGACCCTGTTACTCCTTTCAGATGAGAATCTACCACTCAAACAGTATACAAGGGTAGCCCTAATGTTAGCCCATGAAAGGAGCAAGTCACAGCAGTGAAAAACAAACTTAGGAGTTTTACACTAACAGGACATATAAACTACACAGGTATATGTCCTGCCTTTTACCTACATAGCACCCTGTCTATGGGTTACCTAGGATCTACCTTAGGGGTGACGTGTAGGTAGAAAAAGGGGGGTTTAAGGCTTGGCAAGTACTTTTAAATGCCAAGCCGAAGTGGTGGTGAAACTGCACGCACAGGTCTTGCAGGCCTGAGGCATGTTTGAGGGGCTACTTATGTGGGTGGCACAATCAGTGCTGCAGGCCCACTAGTAGCATTTAAACTAAAGTACATAATACTTGAGGTCTCCACGTTATCCTCCCAATTTGCCTAAATGGCCTGCTCTTCCATCTCAAGGCCTGCTGTCTTATTTTATACGTCTTATAGTTATCAGTAAAGCGCTGTCATTGACAAACCTACTTAGCTCTCACTTATTGAAATCTTTAAAATACCTGGAGGCAGACTATGCATTCATGTACATGTGTCTGGACGTAACTCAAACCTTTATCTATTTGTTTTTGAAGTATCAATAAAAGGAATGTGTGAACTCTTAAACCCTTAGGCCCATATTTATACTTTTTGACGCAAAACTGCGCCAACGCAGTTTTGCGTCCAAAAAATTAGCGCCGGCTAACGCCATTCTGAAGCGCCATGTGGGCGCCGTATTTATTGAATGACGTTAGCCGGCGTTGGCCGCCGGCGCCGTCTGGTGTGCGTTACAAAAAACGACGTACACCAGGCAGCGTCGGCGTAGGGGGATATGGGGCTTGGGCGTCAAGAAATGGGGCAAGTCAGGTTGAGGCAATTTTTTCGCCTCAACCCGATTTGCGCCATTTTTTACGACTCCCAACCCCCATAGAAATAACTCCTGTCTTAGCAAAGACAGGAGTCATGCCCCCTTGCCCAATGGCCATGCCCAGGGGACTTCTGTCCCCTGGGCATGGTCATTGGGCATATTGGCATGTAGGGGGCACAAATCAGGCCCCCCTATGCCACAAAACATTTTTTTAAAAATACTTACCTGAACTTACCTTAATGTCCCTGGGATGGGTCCCTCCAGCCTTGGGTGTCCTCCTGGGGTGGGCAAGGGTGACAGGGGGTGTCCCTGGGGGCATGGGAGGGCACCTCTGGGCTCCTTCAGAGCCCACAGGTCCCTTAACGCCTGCCTTTTGCAGGCGCTAAAAAACGGCGCAAAAGCGGCCGTACGTCATTTTTTTTGACCCGCCCACTCCCGGGCGTGATTTTTGCCCGGGAGTATAAATCCGACGCACATGCCTCGGAGTCGATTTTTTAGACGGGAATGCCTACCTTGCATATAATTAACGCAAAGTAGGTGTCCACGCTAAAAAATGACGCTAACTCCATGGACTTTGGCGCTAGACGCGTCTAACGCCAAAGTATAAATATGGAGTTAGTTTTGCGTCGAAATTGCGTAAAAAAAAACGACGCTATTCCGGCGCAAACGGAGTATAAATATGCCCCTTAATGTACAAGCAAAATGGTGCTAAAGGGTCATGCAAACCATCTTGTGTCAGTAATAGTGAGGAAATACACAGGGGCTTTATACACGTAAGTGCAATTATTTGCATGTTTTGTGTACGTTCTTAATGTGTAAAAAATACGTATTAAAATATTTCCCAAGTACATATTATTAGATACACAATATTTTACCTTTCATGTAAACAATGTAAAATCTGTGAACATACATGTTTTTCTTGACGCTGCTCCGAAAACATATTGCGGCCCCGTGGCTACAAATGTGCTGCCGAAAATCTGTCTGTTTGGCTTAAATATTTCAACTATTATACCTGAGGTAGGATTTATATGAGAAATAAATTGGCAGGTCCTCTTCTAATTTAATTTTTGCTTGTCAATTAATCAATTTTTAAATATATTTTCAGGCACATTCGTAGGTCGATGTGATTTCGAATTTGATCTCTGCTCCTGGACGCAAAACAAAAATGACGACTTTGATTGGAGTCTGAGAGCAGGCAGCACCCCGACTACTGGCACGGGACCTGCTACAGATCACACTTTGAGGGAACCATCTGGTCACTATATCTTTATCGAGAGCTCCTTCCCTCAGCTGCCAAAGCAAAAAGCTATCATTTCCAGCCCAGTAATAAGCCAAAGAAGTACAAATTGCAAGGTAATGTGCATCAACAATGTTAACACTTTTCCAACAAAGTGTTTTTCATTGCATGGAAAAAATAGATAGTCCTTCAAAAAACATATGAAATCTTTTCTAGCGAGGAAATTTATTGATTTCTTTTGTGTATCAGCTTGATTGCATATTCCAAGTGGAGCCATACAAATCACTTTAGTAATCATAAAGCGGGAGCAAAAATGCTCGTCGCAATATTTAATGTACTGAGTGGGGGTCTTCAAGGTGGGTGAAAAATTGCACTCGGATAAGAGTCTCATCAGAGATTCATTATAGTCATGCAAGAATAAACCAGATTTAAATGCAATCTTGGCCCATCTTGGAAACTTTACTTCAATGTCTTCGCACCGTGAAAGCAAGGTTAATAAAAAAAATCTGGTATTCATATGTTAATCATTTGTTGTCCGATTGGGTGCCTAGAGAGAAAAAATGGTCTAAGCGCCCAGTGTGAGGAGAAACTCATGAGACAAAAAAATATTGCTATCTGTGTAAGTGATATCGCTGAGCTCCTAAGTGATGTCAAAGCATTAAAAACAGTCCAAATCGAGGACATTTTCAACAAGGAGCATGTGTCATTTTCATGAAAATGTTGTGTTCTGTGCGGTGCCTAATTTGTGAAAGTTTTGGACAAAAGGTTTGTTTATAAGCCAGCAGCCAGTGCTGCAGAATGTCAATGTTACTGGATATTATGAGCATCTAGTTATTTCACCTCATGGCTCTTTCGCCAGCCATCATACACTTTCTGCACCTTTATGCCCAATACTTTTTGACGCAAACCGGCGCCGGCTTGCATCAAAAATGTTACCGCCGGCTAACGCCATTCCTACGCACCGTGCGTGCGCCTTACATTAGCTGGTGCTGCGGACTGGTCAGAGTAAAAGAAAAATGACTGAAACCAGGCAGCTCCGGCGTAGGGGAAAATGGGGGTTGTGTCAAAAAATGGTGCAAGAATCATGCCTCAAACCGGACTTGCGCCATTTTGTGACGCACAGCCCCCATTGAAATGACTCCTGTCTTAGCAAAGACAGGAGTCATGCCCCCTTGCCCAATGCCCATGCCCAGGGGACCTGCAAATCAGATTCAATGGACCCAAGAATACCAGTGACAAAGAATGCTTGAGAACAGAAGTCCTGCTGCAAGAAAAAAAAAAGCATTAAACCATTTCTGCTGCATCAAGGACTCGACTATCGCAACTGAGGGGTCAACTGGACATTGGAAGGACTCTAAGGAATCCCAGAGGCCCTCAAAACCTCTAAAAATTGATTGCCAAGAACTTCCCTCCAGACTGAAGGCCTCACCCCTTGCACCCTGCAAGCAAGATCCAGTGAAGTCCAGTTCACTGACTGGCTGCTGACCAATGAACTGGACCAAGCAGCCAGACCAAATTCTACCTAATGTACCTGGAGAACAACCCCTATCAGAGTGCCACTTTTGGTGTCACTGCGACCTCCAGTGTCCAAGACATGCCATAGTCCAGGGTACTGGACCTCCCAATGTCTGGCACCCAGAAGAAAAGTCCACTCTGGACTCTCAAAGGACTAGGAGCTAGCATCAGTTGAGTGACTTCAGGATGCCCAAAAACCACCCCCAAGAATGGCCCTGCTGACCTGCAATCTACCCTCTAAGTGATCTACCCTGGCTCCAAAGGCTCCTTTACATAAGCCATTGGCTGACCTATCTGCACTGCACCTGGCCTCCCTGGTCCCTGCATTGGGAAACCAGCTATGCTCTAGGGGTCCCTAACCCCTTGCAACCTCTAGACTCCAAGGGGACCCACCAGACTTACCTTAAAGTCCACCTCTGCAGTGCATTTCCAAGTGGTCCCCCTCTCCGTTCTGCACCAGCTCCACGACTTTCAGCTGGTGCTCTTGCTTGAACCGGGAACCACGTGAACTTCTCCAGCTGGACCATAGGACGTCTTGAAGACCTCGACCTAAAAACCGGAGGTGACACTTGTGAGAATATTGCCTGATCTTACATGCATATTTAAAGTTTTATCCCATTGGTTCCTATCGTGCTTAATTAGACACAAATTACTTTTTTTGCTTAATTGTAAATAATCATAACTGAAGAAGTACTTACTCGATTTCAATGCTCTTAATCTTAAAAAAAAGTATTTATGTAAATTTGTCTTGAGTTGTTCTCTTGAGAATGTGTCCACATTTATTGATACTCTGAGTACAACAAATGGTTAGCACATCTCCAAGATTTGCCTAGCTGCTCGACCAAGCTACCATTAAAAAACAGAGCATTAGGTGGTCTATTTGTTTCCTCTGGATACCGAGGTGGGGTTGCTTGGACTCTGTGCACAGTGCACATCATTTTTGTACACTATATAGAGAGCCATTTTCTTACACAACTGCTGGTACTAGTGTTGTTTTGCCAAAAGAACAAAAAAAAAATGTTCCCTCCTCCCCTGCTTACTCTCCTTTACCACAAAACCTGAAGAAGTCTCTGGTCACAAGCCCAGGCCCTTAAAAATCAATTATCTGTATTTAGATTTTAGTTACTTAACATGCCTTATTTTTTTATTTTTTTTACATTCTTGGTCTGTACGCTAACTCATTAGACAACAGACTCATATATTGGTGAATAGATGTACAGTAAAAGTACCTATTATGAAAAAAGCTTATTCTTCATATTTAGGCCCTCATTGTGAACATGGTGGTCCGAACCGCCATGCTGGCGGTGGCAGAAATTACCGCCACTGGCATGGCAGTCCAGACTGTCATATTCTGAACACAGGGAGACCACCACAGGCAGAACTCCACCACTGCCACCGCCAGGCAACTGCCGCCAGGCAGCCTGACGATGGCAGAGTTCTTTATCCAATAGGGCAGCGCTGCAAGCAGTGCTGCCCGCCGGATAAAGATCCTGTGTTCCCCCAGGCTTTCCCTGGCGGCTTCCCCCACCAGGGAAAGGCTGGTGGAATGGGTGATCATTTAAACAACTCCTCAAAATATTACATCAGTGGGGTTTATAATTTGCTAGAATATTTGCCATTACTATCAAACTTCACTACTAGGTGAGAGACCCAAGCAACTGCTGAGTAACTGTTAAACTTCCTTTTGAGAGCTGAATTCCGTAACTGTGAAACCTAAATGAATATGTTGCCTAATTCAACAAATTCCTTACTTCAAAAATTAGTTTCAATCAATGTGCTGAATGTTTTACCCTCCTAATTTACTGTAATCACACTAAGTACTAAATTTAGAAAGGTAACCTTATATTTGCCAGCATTCCCCCGGATCCCATAAAAGGTCATTGTTGATCCTCAAGTTCAAATTTTGTCTCTCTCTCCTTCCTCGCCGTATTAGCCTTGAAATGCCAATATCACCTGCTAAATGAGTCTAAACAGCATATCTATCTGGTTCCAATCAAAAGTTAGCACATATTAAATGTAGTAAGGTAATCTAGTGTTGGGCAATAGAAGAGATCAGCCTTACAACAGTGAAAAACAAATTTCGGTTATTTCTCTACCAGGACATGTAAAACATAGGCCTACATGTTCTATGTTTTAAATACAATTCATCTTGCCCTATGGGCCTCTGGGGCCTACCATAAGGGTGACTTTTAAGTATTAAAAAGGTAGGTTTAGGCCTGGCAAAAGGATTATTTTGCCAGGTTGAAATGTCAGCTTAATACAGGACGCAGTGGCAGGCCTGAGACAAGTTATAAAGTTCTACTTCCGTTGGTGGCAAAAAGAGTGCTGTAGACCCATTAGTAGTATTTATTTTATGGGTCTAGGTACCAGTCGTACCATATACTAGAGACTTCAAAGTTAAATTAAATATGCCAATCAGGGTGTAGGCAAATTTTAATGTGTTAGGAAGAGGACACCCACAGTTTAGCAGAGGGTAGCAGTGGTAAAGTGCCCAGATTCCTAATGAAAACAAGAATCATTTCAGAAAACAGCAGGGGTGAAGGCAAAACGTTTTGGGGTGCCCTGCAGAGAGGGTTCGGTCCAGCCAACAGGTACAGTCTAATGAATGAAAAATGCTTTTGAAAAAAGCTATGTGTTTTTGAAATGTGCCCAAGAATGTAAATTTGGGAATAGCAAGATTGAGGCTACACATGCGATTTAGAGGGCATTTGTAAAATATGTTGTTTCTTTATTCAGAAGTCTAAATTTGAGAAAAAAGTTCCATAGATAATAGCAAATGTTCTCCCATTCTGTGTTCCCACAACTGTCAATAAAAATGATACCCCACTTGTGTGAGTGCCTTTTACCCACAACATGAAAGGCCCCAGAGTGGAACTTAGAATTTCATTCTTTCTGAAAATGTGAGTAGTCATTTTTTAGCACAGATTCGGCTGGTATCCAAGAAATCCTATAAATCCAAGACTTTTCTGAAAACTAAACTGTTAGACCTTCCAGCTTTAGGGTGGTCCTCTCCCCCACCAAACCTTTTGCCTACTTAACGTCAATTTCATCTGAAATTCGGTTTTGTTGGCCTTAGGACTCTGGAAACATTACCACTTTTAACAAGTTCTAAAGTGCTTGTTCTCACTCCTCTAAACATGATTTGATTACCATTCACCTAATTGACATATGTAATTTATTTATAAATCCCTTGTAGAGTGGTATACCACATAGTGAGGGCCAGTAAATTAAACGCTACCAGTAGGCTACCAGTAGGCCTGCAGCAATTATTGTGCCACCCACATAAGTAACACTTTAAAACATGCCCCAGCCTTGCATTGCAGCCAGAATGGAATTTTAAACTGCCATGTTGACTTGGCATTTAAATCCCTGTACCAAGCCTTAAGATCACCTTTTATTACATTAGTCACCTCTAAATGAGCCCCTAGATATTCCATAGGGCAATGTGCTGTATAGTTAAAAGGTTGGATGTACACTTTTAAGCTGTACTTGTCCAGGTAGTAAAAAAAATATATAAATTACTTTTTTACTACTATGAAGTCTACACCTCCCATAGGATAACAATGGGGATTCCTTATTACATTCAATAATCTGTAATTCCTAATTGGAAGCAAGAAGATGTGTCATGTTTGGTACCTATGAAATTGTAATGATAAACCCTCTTTAGTAGTAAAGTTGGATTTTTCATTACAATTTGTAATATGCCACTTTTAGAACGTTGGCATTTTCCTGCTCTTGGCTCTTTGTGTCTGAAGCCTGTCTTGGGTCACATGACTGGGTGTAGAAGAGAGACTTTGTAATTCCTCCCTGACAGTTAAACAATAAAGGGATTAGGTGCACCTCAATGGGCTATTTGCTGGCTGGATAAGGGAGCAGAACCGAGCACATCTACACTTACAACAGAATAGCCTGTGCTCTGCCTTTACTCAAAGTGCCCAATGACCCTCTATTGTCACTACGGCCAGCTTGGCAAATAATTTTTAAGGAGCTTCTCCCACCTTCCAGAAAGAGTGCACTAGGGTATAAAAATAGTATCTTCAGACCCACTTTTTAGTTTGGTACAGGACTTGCAGAAGGACTCTCAGAGGACTGTCTGCTACTGTAACCTGCTGTGTGGGAGTCAGCTTTGAACACTGAAAGGCAGGCCCACCTGCTGAGCCCTACAACTTCATATGCAGCTCGAATTGCCAAATTTAAATCCAAGGGCTAGTTTGATGGCCTCCTGTTTAGAGCAACAGGGATATAAAAGGCTACCACCATTTTGAACCTGCACCTGGGCCCAGTCCGAGTGAGTCCTGAACACATAGTTGTAGTGGTAAAGGTGACCAGATGTCCAATTCCCAAAACTGAGGAATTAGACAAATTTTAGTCAAAAACTGCTCTAAGAACTAGGAGACCCAGATCAACTTGCTCACCTATCCGTCCAAGGTGCATCACCAGTCAGATAGACTTCACCTATTCTCTCCCCCTAAATTCTTCACTGCAGCAGCAAATCCTTTTCAGCTTTCCTTCCTAAAGGGTGTATCTGACTTTATGCAGCTGCCCTCAACTTCAGCCCTCTGTCTCATCCCACTGGAGATTTTTGACTTTCATTTTGGTGACGATTTGAATATAGAAATCTTAACCTCGGCTTCGACCCAAGGCCATCCAATGACCATGTTCCCTTCTTGGACACATCATGCAGTCTTACCACACTGAACTTTACCTTTTTAGCCTTAACAGTTGTATTTGACCTGTGATTAGATGTCTGTGATTGGTGCTATAATTTTCTAGGTACTAGTTTTCACTAGAAACATAAAAAATCATGACTCTGGTTCTACTGTTTGGATTTCTGTTGTTTTGGTGTCAAATAATTTCACAAAATTAGCTCTATTTTTCTAAATTGGTTTGGGATTTGTCTTGCCTTGTGTTTCCACTGTATTACTGTTTGTGTGCTGCATAAATACTTTACGCATTGCCTCTACGTAAAGCCTGACTGCTTTTTCTGCCAAGCTTCTCAAGGTTAAGCACAGGCTGATTTAGATTGATAGAAGGGATTGTGGCTGTTGCTTGACCAGCGCTCACACCTCAATCAACCAACAACCCAATTTCTAACATAAACGAAAAGGGTAAGTCCAGGGTGGTGTGGGTTGCATGGTTCCCACAATGTATCTTAACTTGAATGCTGTAAGAGCTTCAAACTTTGGTTCAAATTAAATTTTCCTCATGTCTGAAATGGAAGGTTCCAGAGTCTCTGTTGAATGACAGAAGGTACCCCGTGACACAAGAGGCCCCAAAATGCAACAGAGGAATTGAAAGTTTTTCTTTGACCTTCAATCATTATTATAATGTGGGTAGTTGTGGAACATGGGCCCAGCATGAACAGATCAACACTTGGCCCAGGTGAAGTCAATGCGATCTTCACATGGTTTCAGTTTTGGTCTGTTCATATGACATGCATTAGTCTCACTCACGTATCGGGGTAGCCTTTTTTGGCGTGGAATTCTGGATAAGAAAATGTGGTGGAATTCACATAAACTGCACTACCATGAATTTTGTTGGATCTTAGCTGGGTTTACACATGCCTATGGTAGATAGGATTATTTGGGTGATGACTGACCCAGAGCCCAAATACTGCAGCATTCCCCATAGAAAGTGTGCATCAATTGGGTTTTCTTTCAGTATAGATTTTGCATGTGTTGACTGACATGGGTTGAACCCCCATTCCCCTCCCCCCGGGGGACTGAAATGTTGTCTTGTGTCTCGGATAATGCCATATACCAAAACGGCCCAAGGCCTCATCCCATCCTTTTCTTATTTTTTTCCACGGTTGTCTGATGGGTTATCAGCCCCACTTAGTGGGTGGATTGTAGTATTACTGTGTATCACAAGAGGTTCAAAAATTGCACCAGGGGACAAAAGTGGAAAACAGAATGGGGTGTGGAACTTGCCCACACTGCCATTAGAATAAACTCTAATCCCAGAGTGTGATCCAGTTTTAGTAAGAGCAGCACGCACAAGCGTCCACATCCCATTCTGTAATACCAGTGTGCTCTAGGAGCAAAAGGAGTGGGCTCTTTCTTCAATATGGCTGCTGGTGTCTAGTTTGTTCTTTTCCCCACCCTGAGAGAGAGAGCAGATTGGGACAAATCTGGCATATTGAAGTAAGAAAGACAAAGGGGCAGATTTAAGAGCCCCTAGAGCCACCGGAGTATCACTTTTAGTAATGCTGCAGTTGCACTATCCACTACGCCATGTTTATAAGGAGGCATTAAGGCACTTTTTGTGACTTAACGGCACCTTGTAAACACGGCGTCACCCACATCGCTTTGCGTGGAAGGGGGTGCAATAGGTGTTGCTGTGGGAGTGCCACAGCAACATCCATTGCATGTTGACGCTTCACCAGATTACTGAGTCTTTGTAAACCTCAGGCAGTGCCAAAATCTAACACCACCCCAGGGGTGGCATTAGCATGGCGCAATGAGGAGAAATATTTGTATTTCTCCTCATCCTATTCTGCATCACACAAACAAAATAAGCAAGTCACTATTTTAGATTGTGTTTGTGAAGGAAGGTGTCCCTTCCTGCACAAAAACAATCTCCCCATCAACGCAGCATTCCTTGCACCACAGCACAAGGGTGGCTGTGTTGGTGCTGGGTCCTAAATTTAGCGCAGGGGGCAACACAGGGGTGTGCCTTATTCTATTAAATACGGTACACTCCTGTGTTGTGAAAATGACAGTGCAGCATCGTGCTCCGTCATTTTAATTTAAATCTGGGCATAGATGGGTGGAGCAAGTGTTTTCCTGATTGGACCAACCCTGCATTAAAATAGAAGAAATTAATAAATACTCCCTGATATCTAGAGTGCTTTCCTTTCTCTTGGGGTGGTAGATTGAGAGTTAATTTCCCAATATGCCCTGCTGGGGCATAAAGACGGTTTGGTTCAGCAGGAAGGGCACAGGCCTTTGTAAAGACTAGCCAGCTCCCACTCATTTCTTTCTAATTTCAAACTGGGGTATTTAGTGGGCTTTATGCCCCCCCTGGAATGGGCACAATCTATGTTCTGCTCATCCATGGGGAGGGCAGAATGTGTTTGGGACCTTGGTAGGTGATGGAGAGCAGCTGACCATGCCTATGGGGTTGGGAACAATTGTCCCTGCTCCCCATTTTCAACATCTTTGCAGTCTAGTGGATGGATCCCTGTTTGAGGACTATCCTCCTGTGGTGATACTCCAGTCAAGGTTTCACCTTGGAAAGAAACTATTGGAAATTTTAGATTGTTTCCTTTCCAGTGCTACCCCTACCCATCCTGTAATAAGTTGAGGCCTGCTGAAATCAGCACTTCCTCCCTGATGGGGAGTCCTCAGTCTATTTGGCTGGCATGATTGCTTGAATTTTTCTTTTTTTCCTTTTCTTATGTGGAAGAGAGGTGGTGGGTCAATGTATAATATATGACCTTAGGGCCACTTTTGGTGGCTAAATAGTGCCAGATGTTACCCCTAAGGTAGGCCCTAAGTAGTCAATAAGGCATGGTGATGTGTAATTAATAGGTAAGATATGTACGTTTAAGTTTTACATGTCCTGGTAGTGAAACAATTTCAAATTTGTTACTGTGAGGCCTACCCCTCTCTTAGGATAACTTTGGGGGAATTTCTCATTTCATTTAATAAGCAGTAATTCCTGATTGAGAAGAGGAGATATGTCAAGTTTAGAATCCATGGAATTGTAATGATCAATCCCCTGTAATGGTAGTCAGGTTTATTGTTATAATTTTGATAACGCCACACTTAGAAAGTTGGCATTTTCCTGCTCTAAGCCATGTGTGCCTACAGTACAAATCTGTTGTGGGGTGACAGCTGGGCTTTGTGCATTCATCAAGACAGACACACACAAAGGGAGCTTAGGTGTGACTGGTGACATCCACGTCCTGATGGGCCATCCTGGGGAGGATTGGATGGTGGAGCTGTCCACAGCCTCACATTACATCTGAATAGTCTGTGCCCTGTCCACACACAAAGGGCTTAACAAGCCAGCTTGGACATAGGGTGGGGGAGGAAGGGAATTCCTTGCACTTCTCGGCTACAGTCTAGAAACTTCTGCCACTTTCCAAAACTTTGACACCAAAGCATAAATACTGGACAACAGACATCACCACTTCAGTACACTTCTGGGCTTGTGGATACTCTGCCAGGAAGAAGGACTGCTGTGCTGCTACACTGACTGTCATTCTGCTGGACTGATGCTCTGCTGGACTCCTGCTCTGCTATATTGACTTGCTGCCCTCCTTGCCTGGTACTGGGAAGGACTGCACCTGCATCTCTCCAACCCAGACCCAAAGTGACTCCAAGAGCTTGCTGCTTTGCCTTCTGTTTTCTGAAGTCTCAGGGGCACAAAAGGCTTCCAACACACCTGCTGCAGCACCTGGACTCTGCTAACTGTGAGTCTTGCTATTATTTCCATTGCGTAGATTAGAGTCGACACATAGCCTTACTCGCGTGGGTCGACCTTGGCACATCTCATTTGGAACCACCTCATGTTGGACTGGATGCATTGCCGCTGTTGCATGGAGAAAATAGATGCATCTTCGCTACTGTGTGGGAAGGAGAGATTCATCGCCTTCACTTGCTGGATCAAACTCCGATGAATAACTTCAGCCTACTCCCCACATCCTCAATGCAAACAGGATTAAATACTTTAGCTCAGCCGGCCTCACTCAGTCCCTGTAGCCAGCATGCGCTCCATTGTGGTTGGGCTCATCCTTTGCCTTTGTCCCGGTCCTACACAATCAGATTCCCCCAGTTGGTGCATCTTGTTTCTAAGAGTTATTTCACATTTTATTCTTTAAAAAATAATATATCAATGTAAACTTATTGGATTTTTTTCATTTTGTTCTTGTTTTGTTTATTAAATAAACTCTGTTTTTCTAACCAGGTGTGGTATCTTTTTGTGTTGTGTTCTCACTGTTTTACTGTTTGAAGTGTAGCACAAGTACTTAACACCTTGCGTCTTCAGTTATTAAGCCTTACTGCTCCTTAGCACAGGTTAATAAAGGCTGCATTTGTGTCTTATCCTCACTAGGATTGTGGCTCCTGTTTGGTCAGGGTGCATAATTTTGCTAATCAGAAATCCAGTTTCTAACCAAGCCTACGATCAACCTACAGTTGCTTAATGTCATGTATTTATTACAATGATATGAGTGGTGGGTCTTTGGCTAGTTTGTGCTTTAAAACCTAGTGAAAGCCGTGTATAACTGACACAATTTTGTATGGTTAGCTGTTACATTTCAGCCAGAATGTGTTCTGAGACAAGGGGCAGAGAACACAGTGGTATAATACATGTATATGTTCTTATACATTTTTGGCATGCTCTGCTAAGAGTAGGGGCTCAGGCCGCCCAATCTCACAATCACCCCCTCCACAAGTGCTATATTCTAAATGTGCAATTCTAAGGTTGAACTGGACTTGGGTATTTCTAGCAAAGTCAAGCAGAGCACATCAGTGGGATTTTTGTGAATCCTTTGAAAGCTTACAAAATATTCTACTTATGGTAGGAATTCCGGTAGAAATGGCTGTTTACAAATATGTCAGTCTGGTAATAAGTGTCCCTATTCCCAAGCATCTGATGTGAGATAGATGTTGCTAAACAAGTGATTCTACAGAGAAAGGGGAAAAGACAAGCACTGCCAAATATATTTGACGTGGGAGGTTTTGTGAAAATTAGTGGAATTAAGAATGTTAAGATGATCAGTCACAAACAGGATTCCGTCTAACATTTTAGACTGGATATTATATTAATTAGAGGTGTGCATAGATTCACTTTATTGTTAGATGGACAAATCCTTGAAATATACTTGTTTGGTTTGGCCATGGTGCACATTTACCATTGAATATTAATAAAAACGTAATAAAAAAAAAAAAAAAAAAATACGTTCAACATACTAACCAAAGAAATGTTTTGAGGCAAAAATAGTGTACAATACCTAACATGTTAATACATTTTATTGCAGATCATATTTTATTACCACATGTCTGGACAGAGCATTGGCTCTTTAACTGTCTACAAAGTGACTGTAACAAACCACAAGAGTAAACATTTCAGACTTGTTGGCGAACAGGGAAATTTTTGGCACAGGCAAGAGCTTGTACTCAATGATGCGGAAGAGGACTTCCAGGTTTGTTTTGAAGGCGAAGTTGGAAGCTCTCAGAAAGGCGACATTGCACTTGACGATATTGTTTTTACGAAGGAGTGCTTGCAGTCCACTGATTTTACTCCACAAACAGTACATCCTCCCACTGGTAACTATGAAAAACCTTTCATTAAGGCTCTTTAATAAATAAATATTTGTTGCACTAAAATGACAATTATACAGTTAATCCATTGTAATTGTCAGTGCCTAATAGCTTTATATATATATATATATATATATATATATATATATACAGTATAAATTATGCATATATATATATGTCTGTGTTTGTGTGTGTGTGTGAGAGAAAAACATGCATGCTAAGGCCCAGCTTTTTATTGTGGGCCTACTGCCAAATGTTTCAAATGTTTGGGTTGATGAATGCCAAGCCTGTCGAATCTTGATTGTGCCTCATGACACTTTCTTTCGCCCTCCACACTTTGTCTCATTATCCAACTCTTCCATTCTCTGGTTGTTCCACGCTTTCTCTCTTTGCCACTTTCTTCCTATATTTCATGCCTTTCCCATTTAGGCAAATGTTTGTGGAAGGTGTCTCCTGATACTACATTCATGTTACATTCAAATCAGGCCTAATCATATAATAAAGATGAAGCACAAACTCTTCAGAAAGTGTATAAGGGTTAGGACCTGGAAAACTAACATTATAGAATGGTAATAATAACTAATAGAATGGGCAAAATCACCATATTTGAGCAGTCTGTTGACATTAGTATCACTGGCAAAAATAACAGAAATAAAATAGAGCAATCTTCCATTCTTATGCCCAGTAAAATATGTGTCAATGATTAACATTGCAAGGCCAATCAGCCATGCACGGAGCAGATTTAGAAGACAGCAAGGTTGAATAAATATGCTTCCCTTCTCAAACGTGTCTGTGTTTGAGACAATATTTGTTATGTACTGTGCAGATAAAAGCATTTCTTAGTAGCTCCGTCTTTGTCAAAAAGTGTGTAAGTGAAACCAAGGATTTGCTAAGGGCAGACAAGGAGATTGATTGTGTGAGGGATTATGCCAGAGTGCCTTTATCTGACAATGTTTGAGGTATGTTGGGATAGATTCCTGGATCCGAATTTAGGAAAAGTGGCGCTGCATCCAATACAGCCCCACTTTTCATGCGCCCCTTAGTGCCCCCCTACTGCCTCCATGTGTGCGCCGTATTTAACATACGGAACAGCATGGCACATGGTAGGGGCAAAAGCATCAACATTTTTGATGCTATTGATGTACTGTGCAGGATTAGCACCAACATTTCAGTGCTAATCCTGCAGAGTACATAGGGGCCCATTAAAACAATAATTTTCCCCTTTTAATGCCTGCTCTGTACAGGCATTAAAAATAGCCACTAAAAAACAGGTGCAGTGGAATCTCTTAGATTTTACTGTCCCATTTTTGCAGTCCCCCTAATGGGGGAATGCCCCCCTTGCATGCATTATGCCTGGCGCAGGCATAATGTGGTGCAATGGGTTACAAAGTGACATGATGCATGCATTGCGCCTCTTTGTAAATCTGGTGTGGCGAATTTGGCCTAGTTGCCCCACATTAGCGTCATAAAAAATGAGGCTTCAGTGGAGCAAGGAAGCGGTAAGCCCTCTCAAATCTGGGCCATGGTTTGGCATAAAATAACCAAGAAGATTATGATTATTCAGTCAATATAATAACCGTGAGACTTAGAGTGTATACCTAAAAGTATTGGGAAGGGATTCAACTAATTTATTAATTTATTACTGATAATAGGGATGTGTAAAATACTTTGGGTTTTCCTAATGTTAATCCTACTCTGTACAGTGACTGAGATTTATTGTAAGATACCAGTAGGTATGTCTCTTCTATTTCTGGAATCGAAAGAAAGGTTTCACAAATTAGATTTTCTGGTAGGGTTGCCTGAAAAATAAAAGTTTGAATCTCGATGAGCTCCAGGAAAGTATAAGAGATACCTGTATGTAATATTTTTCTCCAAAGGGAGTGTGAGGCACAATACCCCTTTGTGCTAAAGTGATCTAACTTGTTGTGCACCCTCCAAAAATAGGGATGCTAACAATGTTACCTTTACTCCGTTCTCTCTCTTGATCTCAGTCGAATCTGAGGAAGAATATGTCGCAGTACCCAGAAATCAACGTGAACTGCACAAATTACTTCTGATAACAGTAAAACATACATAATGGCTAGCCATCATGCTTATTATTATTATTTATTTTTTTAACAAATGTTATTGACATTTTACTCAACAATTTAGGATATTCAACGAATATAACATTTTATTGAAGTAAGAAACAAAGGGGAAAATTCAAGAGCAGTGGCATTCGCATTCCAAATGTCTACCAGTAATGTTCTTATGCAGATAGGGATATCCGATGTTTTAGTTAGGTCTTGATCAGAACTTCAATGCAGGGCCCCACATAGGATGAGGACCTGGTTATAAGTTTAAAAAAACACACACAACTTCCAGGAAAAGAGGAAAACAGCAGCTCCTGCAACTGGCACAATCTAGTATCATAAACATGCTTTCTGCCTTGTAATTAATTCAACAGCGCAGACTTGCTTCAAAATCTATACATACATTGTAGTTTGAGTCCTTCAAAAACTTCTTCATCCCCTCTTTTGAGAGTCTTGCATGCAGATGGTGATTCACCAAGGTGACATGCATGCAAGGGAAGGCCTGGATGAGCAGCAGAACTGATCTGCAGCCCTGCTTTCCATAACCTCTTCAGTAGGCAGAACAAGATGTTCATGTAATCTGTATTACCTCTAAAAAGCAGAGGACCTGGAAGATGCTTGCACCAGAAGGATTTTTAGTTTTTGTAAATAATCCTGGTACATATCCTAGTACTGGTGCCACGATTATTATTTGATTCATTCTCTGTGATGAGCAGTGCATACAGCGCACTGATGGCACACAATATGTAAGTGAAGCAGTTCACTGCATTAGTCACTGGATGCTTTCACTTTGAACGGTGCATGAGGCATATCTCCCCCCTCTTGAGCAATGATCAATGAGGGAGGGGTACAGTTTGAAATGGGACAGTGGTCTCTCTTCAATCAGGGCCACTCCTTAGTGGATATTTATGACTTACTGAGGGTTCCATGGAAGTAGGCAAATTCCACAAGGAAATCAACACACTGGACCCTGGCAGGGGTGCTCACCCAGGCATAAGAAAGTGTTCTCCCTTCCTAAAAGAAACCATTTAATCCTTTTTGCAACCGTGGGAAGCATGACTGAGGGTTTACCCCAATCTGCCCCGGGGTGAGAGGGGCAGAAAACCTACTAATTTTGGGGATATTTGTTTTTATTGAAAAGAATGAGGTGAGGTCAGCCTGGCCTGGCCTGGCATCAGGATGTAAGAATGTGCCACCACCCCCTAAGGGCCCACCAGTCTTTCTCACTCCCCAGGGGACAGATTGAGGGAGAATCTAACCCCAATATACCCACCTTTGGAGTTAAGAATCCCACTAGACAACATGGTTTACTTCCTAAAGAGATAAAATAGAGTTGTAGTGACCTGCCCTGGCATTTGAACCTCAGTCCCTAAAGGGCCTGACTGTCTTTCTGAATCCCTAAGGGCAGATTAGGGGGAGTACCCTTTGGTGGGAGTAGAAAGCCCTCTAGAGTCAAGGATTCAAAGTCGCATTTTCACATATATGTCCCAACAGCTTTTCTGCCTCTCTGTGGGGCAGATTATGGGTGTACTCCTAATTGAACCGCCATGGTGGTACAAATCCAATTAGTCACCGAGAACTACTTATGAAAGCAAACAAGAACAGGTTAGCAGCAGCCTGTCTAGGTGTTTTGACATGTGTGTATCCCAAAAGGGCCAAATAGTCTTCCTGTCCCCTGTCAGGCAGATTGGAGGATTTACCCATATATCTCTGAGGGAAAGAAAGCCCACTAGACCTAAGGAATGTTTTAGCAGTTAAAGACATTTGCTGGCAGCCAACCCATCCTGTCATCAGGTTGCTCTCCCACTCTTAAAGTATCAAGATTTTCTGTCTCTAGTTTCCAGAGCATCCCCATCCACAGGGGATGGGAGAGGAAATTTGGATTCCTTTAAGTACAGTTTTGACATATTAGTCAGAAAAGTAAGTGCCATTTTTTCACTTGTCGTGGTAAATGCCTGTGCTTTGGGTGCCAAGGAAGTGTACCAATACTGATAACATTTGGAACCAACATACCCATAGAAATCAATGGTGATGCGGATTGCATGAATCTCAGCTTGGTTACTTATCCAGAATGCCCGACAAACATTAAAGTATGGGCACTTCCAGCCATTAGCCGTAGTCTTTCCACTGGGTCTGGATAAAAATATGCTGGTGTAATTTGCAACATTTCAGCAATTTTACGTTAAGATTGTTAAAAGAATTTGAGTAACTAATCACTTTTCAGCCCCTCTTGTGCTTTTAGCTCAATAATTTACTGCAAGATCTATACAGAATTAACAAGGGCACATTTTGTGCTAAAATATAGCTGGATTTGCATTTTGAAAAATATCTCTCATTAGGTGTAATTTTCCAGAATTTCACATAGTTATGTGGGAGCAAATTTCTCACACCCCTGTTTACCATCCTGCATTTCCACAATTCTCCTTTTTGAAGCACTGCCCCAATCGTGGATGGAAATAAGGCATATGGAAGGAGCAGTTCAAAATTGTAACCATGTGAAGACGTCATTAATTTCACACAGGGACATTTTGACTGCTTCCTGTTTCATGCAAGAGGCCCACCCATAGAAGTTGGGCACCGTTTTTATTGGGAGAGGTTGGTGACAGAACTTTGTTGATCCTTGCATTTTCCAGAAGGCGCACTCATAAAACTGTGAGGAAAATGCTCCTTTTTACCAAAGTTTGACATTTGCACAGCATTCCAGGTCAGAAATGTAAGGGATCCAGATAAGTAACATCTGCTTGGATTCACTTGAGTATCCTGGTTTCAGAAAATGCTTTTTGTAGCTTTCCAAGGGTGGCACCCAAGCCAGGGCCAAAATACTAAGGCCCATATTTATACTTTTTGACGCAAAACTGCGCCAACGCAGTTTTGCGTCAAAAAAATTAGAGCCGGCTAACGCCATTCTGAAGCACCATGCGGGTGCCGTATTTATTGAATGACGTTAGCCGGCGTTAGCCGCCGGCGCTGTCTGGTGTGCGTTAAAAAAAACGACGTACACCAGGCAGCGCCGGCGTAGGGGGAAAATGGCGTATGGGCGTCCAGAAATGGTGCAAGTCAGGCTGAGGCAAAAAAATCGGCACAACCCGATTTGCGCCATTTTTTTACGACGCCCATCCCCCATTGAAATGACTCCTGTCTTAGCAAAGACAGGAGTCATGCCCCCTTGCCCAATGGCCATGCCCAGGGGACTTCTGTCCCCTGGGCATGGTCATTGGGCATAGTGGCATGTAGGGGGGCACAAATCAGGCCCCCCTATGCCACAAAAAAAAAAAAAAAAAAACTTACCTGGACTTACCTTAATGTCCCTGGGGTGGGTCCCTCCATCCTTGGGTGTCCTCCTGGGGTGGGCAAGGGTGGCAGCCGGTGACCCTGGGACAGGGGAGGGCACCTCTGGGCTCATTCTGAGCCCACAGGTCCCTTAACGCCTGCCCTGACCCAGGCGCTAAAATCCGGCGCAAATGCAGGTTTTTTAGTCCCGCCCACTCCCGGGCGTCATTTTTGCCCGGGAGTATAAATACGACGCATATGCATCGCAGTCATTTTTTAAGACGGGAACGCCTACCTTGCATATCATTAACGCAAGGAAGGTGTTCACGCAAAAAAATTACGCTAACTCCATGAACTTTGGCGCTAGACGCGTCTAACGCCAAAGTATAAATATGGAGTTAGTTTTGCGTCGAATTTGCGTAAAAAAAACGACGCAAATTCGGCGCAAACGGAGTATAAATATGCCCCTAAGCTACCCTCTTGGCTAAAACGGGACAGTTTCCAAAGCAATATATTGATGTCTCCATGTTCCATTTCAGACCTTTTCTGTTGCAGGAAATATGCCCAGCTGCACAGAATTTTTGTCAGGAGATTTACTGGATCTCACATTTGTGAAATATTTGTTATGAATTGCATTGCTCTCCATCTCAGCTTCCAAATATGCCAATGTACAAGAAAGAACATATTTGTAATGCCCTCAAAATATCATGATAGCAGTGTAACCCCATATTTCAAGGTGTGAACAAACCACTATTTCTAAACTCAGAATCCTGGGCATAATCAAAAATGCATAGGTTTCTTGCATACACATTTTTCATTGATTATTTTTATCACATGAATTTATGTGTGGTCAATATACAATGGCCCATGGGTGTTGTTAGAAATGGGGTCTTTGGTTGCCCCCTGTTCAAGCAAGGACCCTCACTCTAGTCAGGGTAAAAGACAATCACCCTCAGCTAACCCCTGCTTACCCCTTGTTAGCTTGGCAGAGCAGCAGGCTTAAGTTCAGAGTACTAGATGTAAAGTATTTGTACCAACACACACAGTAACTTAATGAAATCACTACAAAATGACACAGGTTTAGAAAAATATTTATCTTAACAAAACAAGTCCAAAACGACAAAAATTCACCATACACATGTCAAGTTATCATTTAAAAAGCAAAAAGAGTCTTTATGTAGTTTAAAAGACACACTAACACTGTTAGAGTGAAAAAGTACCTTGAGTGTGTCAAAAATAACCCCGCATGGGTGAGTGTGCGTCAAAAAGGGCTTGCGATGTGTCGATTTCACTTACGAGCGAGACATTGCATCATTTCTCCTTTTGTTGGGTCAGGGTGTGTTGTTTCTTCTCTCCACAGGAGAGCAATGTGTTGATCCGGTCAGCACTCTCGGGTCTTGGCAGGCCTTGCGTTGTTTTTACACGCCCAGCGGTACTCGTGTTGGAAATCCAGCCACACGATGATCCAAAAACCACACAGCGTGGGTTGCGAACTCCCAGCCTCCCTCAGCGATGCTGCGTGTCATTTCTCCAGCTCCATGCATCAATTCTTCGGTCGCGTTTCTGGCAAGCGTCGATTTTCAGCTGCAGATCGGAGTCACGTCGATCATTTCCCCGCATGGCTCTCTGTGCGTGGGTTTCCTCCTCTTAGGCTGCCAGCTTCTCCTTTAGGGTCTCAGGAACCGGGTGGGGATCACAGGGAAGAGTAGGAGTCTCTCCAGAGACTCCAAGTGCTGGCAGAGAGAAGTCTTTGCTGTCCCTGAGACTTCAAACAACAGGAGGCAAGCTCTAAATCAAGCCCTTGGAGAGTTCTTCTCAAGATGGAAGGCACACAAAGTCCAGTCTTTGCCCTCTCTCTCTGGCAGAAGCAGCAACTGCAGGATAGCTCCACAAAGCATAGTCACAGGCAGGGCAACTCTTCTTCCTCAGGTCTTCAGCTCTTCTCCAGGCAGAGGTTCCTCTTGTTTCCAGAAGAGTTTCTAAAGTCTGTGTCCGCTCCAAAAGGGAATCTACACTTTAATCAGATTTAAGGTAACCCCCATGTTAACCTATCAGAGGGACAGGCCTTGCAACAGTGAAAAACGAATTTAGCAATATTTCACTGTCAGGACATATAAAACACATTACTATATGTCCTACCTTAACCATACACTGCACCCTGCCCTTGGGGCTACCTAGGGCCTACCTTAGGTGTGTCTTACATGTAAGAAAAGGGAAGGTTTAGGTACACTTGCCAAGTCAAATTCACAGTTAAAACTGCACACACAGACACTGCAACGGCAGATCTGAGACATGATTACAGAGCTACTTTTGTGAGTGGCATAACCAGTGCTGCAGGCCCACTAGTAGCATTTGATTTACAGGCCCTGGCACCTCTAGTGCACTTTACTTAGGACTTACTAGTAAATCAAATATGCCAATCATGGACAAGCCAATTACATACAATTTACACAGAGAGCATATGCACTTTAGCACGGGTTAGCAGTGGTAAAGTGCTCAGAGTTCAAAAGCGAACAGCAATAGGTCAGAACAAATAGGAGAGAAAAAGATTGGGGATGACCCTGCATAAGCAAAAAAGTCCAACAGGTGTAATGGTACATTATGTTCCAAAATGGAACAAAAAATTACAAATGTCACTCATTTCTATTTTTTCATATTCACTTTAAATATATTGTTATTTCAACAGTTAGTTTTTTTGGTAAAACCATGAATGATGTACACAAATGAACACTGTTGAATTCTTATTTGTTTCTACTTTTCAGCAATATATTGCTTTCTGAGTTAGCTTATTGTTCTCACGTAGGTTTTCACCACAGACTGCAAGTCGGTGGAAATCACTATAAATAGGAAACCTGGACTACTACTTAGAAAACTGCAGCTACTCTGGTGAAAATGTTTTTTCACATCTCTGCCTGTTTTTGAAACACTAAAAAGAGGAAGAGAGTGAGCATATCACAGCAAACCTTTCATTGATTCAGTTTATATAGAAATAAAACACGCAGGGGCATATTCATACTCCGTTTGCGCCGAATGTGCGTCGTTTTTTTCGACGCAAATTCGGCGCAAAACTAACGCCATATTTATACTTTGGCGTTAGACGCGTCTATCACCAAAGTATGGGCAAATAGCGTCATTTTTTTGCGTGAACGCCTTCCTTGCGTTAATGATATGCAAGGAAGGCGTTCCCGTCTAAAAACAGACGCACATAGCGGTGCGTGGTATTTATGCTCCAGGGCAAAAATCACTCCCGCGCGGCAGGCGGTGCAAAAAAATGGCGCAAAGCACGAATAGTGTGAAATGTTAACGCCTGGGTCAGGGCAGGCGTTAAAATGGGGCAAACACACCTGTACTTAATCAGAACACACAGAACAAACAACAGAGCAGCAGAGCAGCAGAGCAGCAACAGGGAGACATGGAGGTGCTTTTTCTTCAACGTACACGTAGACGCAGAGCCCTGCAGCAACAACAGCAGCCACAACAACAACAGCAGGGACCCCAAAGACAGCGCAGAAGGCAGGAGAGGATATTCCGCCCACGAACAACCCTGCATGGCCTCAGGGAACGAGACATCATCCAGAGGTACCGGTTGAACTGGCAGGCCATTCAGCAGCTGCTGACAAATATTGAACAGCAATTGGCCCCCACTTTAGTGACTCCACGCACTATCCCAACCGAAACAAAGCTGCTTGCCGTACTTCACCTGCTGGCAAGTGGCTCGTTTCAGACAACTGGTGCCTTGGTTGGTGGAATCTCACAACCATCTTTCTCCGCATTCCTGCCTAAAGTACTGGATGCCATCATTGGACTGACACCCCGCCACATCTGCTTCCCTAACACAGTGCAGAAGCAGCAGGAAACAAAACAGGGGTTCTACGCCATCAGTGGCTTTCCGCACGTCCTTGGTGCAATCGACTGCACACACGTACGCCTTGTGCCACCTGCTGCGAGTGAACACCTCTACCGCAACAGGAAGCACACACATTCCATCAACGTGCAGGCCATAGTCGATCACCAAGGACTGATCAGCAACATTGTGGCTAAATATCCTGGGAGTATACATGACGCATTCATCTTCCGTCACTGCACCATCAACCAACACTTCCAGGATGGACGGTATGGCAATGGACTACTTGTTGGTAAGGACAAAAATCTACTTATATACTCACTGCACAGAAACCCTCTAGGATAAACAACCCATACACCACAATAGCAACACCTAGACAGGAACACACTGAGGTACTCACATCACTAGCCATGTGTCACAAGTCACCATTGAACCTCTCACACATTGGAATTTACTCCACAGCTTAGTGTGAAGACATTCATGACTGTGGTTGCCTAAATGTCACCTTGCAAATTGGAAGTCTCACAATAACCTGTACACTAATACAATGCATAACTTTTAAGGGATGGGATGGCCTGGCTATGTTCATATGAATGTTTCTAATACCCTTTCATGTTTCAACTCTGCATGGAACTATCATCACACCCCCAGTGAGGACACACGGACACCTGTGTCACAAGTCACAATGCAAGGGAGGGCACACTGTACTTGAGAAACCAATACATCCTGCTGACAAACAGTTAGACAACAAACACTTGCTCAGCCAAGGAGAAAAAACAATGCCAAAGTTTCCACCAACAAGCATAGGTTGTCACATTAGTACACAAAATAGTCACAGACAACACAACACAACTACTGCCATCAAAGATACGTACAACAGTGCCTCCTACATCTAATTGATACCATTCTGTGTTTCTCTTTCAGCTGATCAGGGGTATGGCATCCAGCCTTGGCTAATGACACCATATGGGAACCCAAATACTGCCGCTGAGCGGGCATACAATGACACCCACAAGAGGACCCGCAGCATTGTGGAGAGGACCTTTGGGATCCTAAAGTCAAGGTTCCGCTGCCTTGACATCACTGGCGGAAGCCTACTATACTCCCCAGAGATGGTCTGCAAAATCATACTCACTTGTGCCATATTACACAATATTTGTGTACAAAGGAACATTCCCCTCCTTGAACCGGACCCAGACATGCCTGAGGATGATGATGAGGAGGATGCTGGCCTGCAACAGGAGGGGGAACAACCTAACACCGCAGCAGGAGTGCGTAGGCGCCAACAGCTTGTGAACAATTTTTTTACTTAAGTTATTATAATCACTTGTATTCCACACTTGTAAATAAACACAGATAACAAACACCACATCATGCTTTGGCCTATTCATTTCTGACCACCTTTAGTTTGAAATAGCTGAAGATGAATGTCGTCTCATTGATCAAGAATGCCATTAAAATTCATCACACCAAAAATAAACATCACAACTGTATGCACAGAGGGTAGGATGTGACTTGTTACATTACCATACACAGAGCCCAACAAGAGTACAAATGTGACAATTACACATGCCGGATCCAAATAACTGAAACAGTCTCTCATCCAGCCCAAAATTGGAGATCATTTGAAAGTCACATCACACGTGTTCAGAGACAGGGTGGGACCATCCATGTGTACGTGAACATGTCATCAATGGCTTCTCTCAAGTGTATGATGTGAGCAATACACAATTGCAACAACATCAGCTGCCACTAACTCAGGAGGAGACCTTGAAGTTACAGTGACAACATACACACAGACAGGTCATACTGGATCCACATTCCCACACACATGTACACATATGTCATACAACCAACCTAATATTTGAAAGTAGACCATCACAGTTGTGTCCCAGTTTGAACCTAGCAGGAAGATTGTAACATGACACTAAACCAGTTTATGCAGAAAGGGACACAGACAAGCAAAACAATCTTCGCATTATCACATCGTGAACGCTGAGAGTCTTGCAAACTTAGGGGGTCATTCTGACCCTGGCGGTAATTACCGCCATGGCGGAGGTCGGCGGTAGCACCGCCAACAGGCTGGCGGTGCACCGATGGGCATTCTGACCGCGGCGGTTCAGCCGCGGCCAGAAACGGGAAGTCGGCGGTGTACCTCCGACTTCCCGCTGCCCTTGAGAATCCGACATGGCGGCGGAGCGCGCTCCGCCGCCATGGGGATTCTGACACCCCCTACCGCCATCCTGTTCCTGGCGGGTCTCCCGCCAGGAACAGGATGGCGGTAGGGGGTGCCGCGGGGCCCCTGGGGGCCCCTGCAGTGCCCATGCCAATGGCATGGGCACTGCAGGGGCCCCCGTAAGAGGGCCCAACAAAGAATTTCAGTGTCTGCTTTGCAGACACTGAAATTCGCGACGGGTGCAACTGCACCCGTCGCACCTTCCCACTCCGCCGGCTCCATTCTGAGCCGGCGTCCTCGTGGGAAGGGTGTTTCCCGCTGGGCTGGCGGGCGGACTTTTGGCGGTCGCCCGCCAGCCCAGTGGGAAAGCCAGAATGACCGCCGCGGTCTTTCGGCGGGAACCGCTTGGCGGGCGGCGACCGCCGACCGCCGCGGTCAGAATGACCCCCTTAGTCATATGAAAATGGTATGCAACTTAGCTCCAAATCATCATTACTGCAAACGTCAAATGGGCTAATGAGATGAATGAATGGTCAACAGTCATTCATACCATATGGCCTTACATTCGCCCGCTGCTGCAGGTTTGCCAGGATATGATAAAAATACTCCATGGATACAGTAGCTATTCTGGATGGTCAAATCCTAGGGTGCTGGGGGCCTAACTCCACCTCTACCACCCCCAAAACATACAAGAATCATGTACTTGTGAACTAAACACATGCATAAGGCACATGTGTGGCCTCCATGTCACAAGTCCTACACAAATATGAAACACAAAATCATAATGGGACATGGTCAGCCCCATAAAAACTGAAAGTGACTCTCCCACTCCCTGTTAGGACTACAGATAAAAGCATCCCCATCATAAAGGTGGGGACATTTTGGAGACGGAATACATAATGGTATCAAAAACATCATTTTAAAATAGCCATCAGCAATTACACCAAATATGTTGTCAAATATGGTCAATACATTAGTTAACGTATCCCAAACATCACAGTGTGAAGGCCGTCTATACATAAAAGTACGGACATTTGTCATATACAAACACAAATGTGTCTCACATCGCACCGTTTGACCATGACAAATCACCTTTCCAAAGCTAAACACATGAAGACATTTGGATAAATTTGCTCCATATTCTACGCATACAGCATGGCCGTCATAATTTGTTCACGTACATGAGTGCACACAATGCAGAGTCAGATACAAATGTATCCAAAAGTGTCTTGATATTTCACCTTCAAATTATTATTTACATCCACAATATTTTTGACTCTGCATCATGTGCACTACTGTACGTGTAAAAAAAAACACGCCCATGATGTATGCGTCGTGAAATTGACGCTACATGCACAATATCTTGGTCATTTCATGTACAGTATTAATTATTAATATTCATATCATATTTTTTCACTCCGCATCATGTGCACCACTGTACGTGTAAAAAAAACGACGCCCATGATGTATGCGTGGTGAAATTGACGCTACATGCACAATATATTGGTCATCTCATGTACAATTTGAAATATTAATATTCATATCATTTTTTTTCACTCCGCATCATGTGCACTACTGTACGTGTAAAAAAAATGACGCCCATGATGTATGCGTGGTAAAAATGACGCTACATGGACAATATGTTGGTCATCTCATGTACAGTATTAATTATTAATATTCATATCATTTTTTTTCACTCCGCATCATGTGCACTACTGTACGTGTAAAAAAAATGACGCCCATGATGTATGCGTGGTAAAAATGACGCTACATGGACAATATGTTGGTCATCTCATGTACAATTTGAAATATTAATATTCATATCATATTTTTACACTCCGCATCATGTGCACTGTAATGCGTCAAAAAAATATGACGCACATCTGTGTATGCGTGAAAATATGACGCATTACGCGAAAATAAAAACGGTGGCCATTTTATGCAGGAAGTGATGTAATAGGATATCCTGTTTACCAAATCTGTACTGGGAGTTGACTTTCACTTTCACTTTGCAGTCTCAGAGTTATCTAGACTGTGTGGTTGTGTGAAAGGTGTTGTCCTGTGTTTTACTGCTTTAGTGTCCTGTGTGCCTTGTATTTTGTCTTTGTGTCAATCTTTTATTGTTGTCTAACATTGTCTCAGTCTGTTTAGTGTTATTTTGTCTATACCTGTGATAGTTTGTATTGTCTGTGGGAGTCTGTTGTGGGTAGCATAGTTTGGGGGGTTAGTTGGGCTATTTTTCTCCTTCTTCTTTTTCTTTCACACCTCTACCTTTCCCCATTTCCCACTTTTTCTTTCATTGTTCTTTTGTACTTTTTTACACCTCTCATCATGTCAGGTAGGCCTCGCCTGTCCAGGATGGGTGAGGACGAATTGGGGGGCTTCATATGGCTCGTAAGCCATTTCCTCCCACTGATGCTGGAGGCTGGGGGCCGTGTGATACAGGGGTATCACACGGAGGCGAGGAAAATCCGTTGGGAGAAGGTGCGCCATCACCTGGTCCGGGTCTACGGGAGTCTGAGGAATATACATCAACTCAAGCACCGCTGGGCAGATCTGATCAGGAGGGAACAGGACCTGCTGGACCACCTGGGACTCCGGATTGGTGGCTATGTTGGTGAGTACTAATCAATTACATGGGAATAATAGGAATGTGTGCGTGAACATGTGATGATTGGTAGCCAATCTGCAAAAGAAGTAGCTGACTGCGTGTTATGCTAGGGAAACCTAGGCCCATGGGTATACACATAAATCCCCATTTTTGCTACACATGTACACCCAATAACAGCAGTAAAATGCAACATCTATTTGTATTTTGCTAAGTAGCCCCCTCTCTGCGTCACAAAATGATGCAAATGCTGCGCTACAAAGGTATACATATGTGTCCAAATGTGTATTTGTTGCAGGATGTGTATGAAGACCTATGCTACCAGGCCGATGCCTCATTTTTGCAACACATACCAGATGGCTGTAGCTGCATGGAATGTACTGTTGCATTTGTGTCTGAAAAGCAACACGTGAACTGCTCTATTTGTACTCTACTGGTCATAATGGCCAGTGAGTACGTCATGTAGAAACAACATACCTACATATGTAGACGCCATAGCTAGACCGAAAATTGCAAACACATGATGATGCTACACATGTGTGTTGCCTTCACGTCACATGAAGTTAGTCATGTTGTCCACACATATGTCACATGTGTGTCTGGTTGCTGTGTGTTGAACCTGTCCACATAGCCTGTTTGATTGTGAGTGGTCATGCAGTCCTCATGGAACCAGTTGTGGAATGTTTCTCTCTGGGATGCACATGCTGAGATGTATGGATCACATGATTGTTGGGGCCTACTAATGGAGGATTAACTTGGACGACACATGACTGTCCTGGCCACTGCATGAGTGTAGTAGGGTGTGTCACTGGAGCAGGAGACTCATCCAATGATAATCTAGAATACAAAGTCAGCCAGGCAGGATGAGCATGTGTGAAAGTGTATCATTACCATGTAATATTCACACACTGTCATTGTAACAGAAATTATTTGTCTGTTCACCCAGTCTGAGTATAATCTTCCTTTCATGCTTTACAGGTGGACCAGCCCCGTACACCGTTGGTGAGGTGGCCCATTTTGACGACCCCGATACCTACAGTGAGTGTTGCCTAAGTGCTATTTACATTGTTTGGAAATGAAGGATGATGGATTACTGTGTGTTCAGGATAATTCATGATTTGATGTGCTGGCCGTTCATTGGCTTTGTTGTTTTGGTGTGATATCAAATTGGAATAATGTTTCTGTAAAGCAATACCTAGTCATCTCTCAGATTGAGGGGCAGTAGGTCATTCAATTAGTGCGACAATTGGGAATGGCATGACTCATTTTGAATACACTGGTCAATGTTAGACTTGGTCAGGAACTTGCCATTAACTGAGTCAGCATATCAGACTGACAGTCTCCCAGATAGCTTAGGCACATGGCTTCGATGACAAGTGCTTCTTCCTAGTTGAGGATGGACTGTGTACACTGTAGGTCGGATCTTCCGGGGGCATGTACTTCCACAAGGTGACCTCGAAGTGTGTGTGACTTGAGTGCAATGGCCTAGGTGTTCTGTTGAATCATGTGAATGGGTGTTCTACCTCCTCTGTGTGTGTTGTAAAACATGCCTCACTAATAGTATGTTATGTTGGGCTAAGTCATATCATTTTGACATATGTGGACCTGGGATGTGACAAGGTTGGGCTGACTCCAACGTGTTGCTAGCCCTTCATAGGTGTTGTGTGTGAAGGCACATGCTTGTTGAACTTTCTGTACACTCCTGGTTGTGCATTGATCATGGGATTGTTGTTTGTTCTTCCCACACCACCCACAAAGACTGGGATGTTACTGTGAAACAGGGTACCTAGGACTGTAGCAACCAGTATGTTACACGTACTTAACACCTTTTGTGACTTGAGTTTGTACCTAAGTCCAGATGTAGCAAAATGTCTACACATTGCAAATAGCATAATTTGATGTTAGTGAGTTGCAAACGTCTGTTTCCTAATCCGAAATGTTTTTGGTGGTCATGTACATATTAGCAAAATGCTTTTCTAAATGAAAAAAATAAAGGAGTTTACCAGCCCTACTTGCAAATCACAGTGGTAGGCAATCCCATTTGCTAACGAGTACGTGGTTGCAAAGTGAGTAGCTGTTATCATCCACTTGAAGTGGATGCTAACCAACTTGCTGACTGGAAGGGGTCCTCATTGTGACCCTTCACCTTTGTGAGTGGACCAAAATACTCCTGCACAAAACAGCCAGTGGTCTAGGGGAGCAATAATTATTGTGTAAATTACGAAAAATCAATTGTTGTGAATTTAAACAAATCGCAGCTCATTTTCCTTTCAGATAAAGGGCCTACACTTGGTGAAAAATAACTTGCTTCATTTAAAAGCAGTCACGTCTATGGAGTTCTGCTGTTCCCAGCAGGCCTCCATCCCCGTGAGTGCCCATAGTTGCTAAGGTGGTGCAAGTTGGAACCCACATCATTGATGTTCATGAGGTGGGATTTAGGGACCCCATAGTGACTCGCAGACGGTGTCAGAGACACCGTTCAGCTTTGCAATTTGCTAGTTGATTTCCCATCAATTCCTACATCTGGCCCATAGTGTCGACATATGATTCATGGCCAGGGGTTCAATCTTAGCACACAACTATTTCGAAATGCCATTGAGTGAGGAGTGTGATTCTTATCACATAGAATGACATATGTAGTGAAGTCAGTATGCGGACGAGCTGGTGCCATAATGTATAATGCCTTAGGTATGAATTGTATGAGTAGTTTAGGGTGATGTCATCCATCATGTAGAGACATGGATATGCTATATGTGATATGCCCTTCAGTATGCATGATTCACATGTACTTCCTCTGAGCCTTCCCGTGAACTATGTTGTAACAATTGCTGCAACCAAATCATTGCTAGTAATGTATTGGACAAATTACCCATTGTGGTATTCAACCCACTGTAAATTCTATGCTCAATATTTGCCTTTTCTCTTCACAGCTGCAAACCTGAGTGCCGCAGCTCGCAACCAGTTTGAGCGCCGGGCAATGAGATACAGCCACATCCTGCAGGTGCAGTGTGGGTATCGGAGGATGGCCCGCAGATACAATTCGGAACGGGCCTCCGGGGCGTGGTATGCCACACCACAGGCTCCCCCAACGGTGCCCCCAACAACCCCCGCCACTACATCCACCAGGTCTGGCCAAGTGGACCCAGCAACGGACCAGGCATCCTCATCCAGACCTGGACCCAGCCGTGTGGTGGGAGCAGGGCAGTCCCGTGCCCACACCACTCCACCAACACAATCCACCTCCACCGGCACCCAGACCTGCACTGACCCTCCGATCAACCCAGCGGACTTCCACACATTGTCAAGGAAATTGGACAGGTTGATTGGAAAAGTTGACACCCTGACGGAGGACATGGCTGAGGTGAAGAAGAAGGTGCGCTCCATCCGGCGAACACTACGGAGGCCAAATCAGTAGACATTTTGCCCTCCAAAACTTTTACCCCTCCCCTCTCACCTCTTTCCTATTTCATACTGTTAGTTGGGTTTGGGGGGTTAGTTATAGGATAAGTGTAGGAAATTAGCTTAGTTAGTGTTAGGTAAGAGGGTGGGGGGTCCTTCTTCTTTATATCTTATCTTTTTGTGTGGGTGGGTGGGTGGGGGGCAATGTTGGGATTCCTGTTTAAAAAAAAAAAAAAAAAAAAAAAAAAAAATCTATAAATATATATATATATATATATATATATGTTTGTTTAGGATAGTGTAGTATGTGTGTAGGTTAGTAAGTGTTGTCCTGCATGTGTCTTGTCTCATAATGGTGGGTGGGGGGTTGATGTTTAGATCGTTTCGTTACATGTGTAGAGTAAGTTTAGCTTAGGTTAGTTAGGGACAGTTGTGGGTTAGTAGTAGTCAGGTTAGATTAGTGTAGGTTTATCTTTCCCTTAGTTGCCTCTTTTATTACTTATTGGAAATAAAAAATTTGTTAACCCTTTACCTGATGCGTTAGGTGCTACCTTTTCATGGCCTTGACATCAGTGTAGCAGAAAGTTTTAGTATGACATTTGTGTCCTATGCTCGCTATCCCCAGGCTATTGAGGTTTAACATGACAGCTACCCGTGTGCTAACTTGGTAAGTATCCACCATGTGGGAGAGCCACCATTGGTAGTGTGCATAGATCATCAAGATTTGGGGTTGGTATGTATCCTACTTCACAAAGAGTGCTTCCAGAGTTGATTTTGTAGGTAAATAGATAGGTCGGACAGCATTGTGAAGTTCAGGGAGAGCTTTGTAGATGAGTATTTGTTCACACTCTTGTCTTGTTGCTGTCATTGCTGACCTACATCATGTGTGTACTGCTTGAGCATGACTTTCCTTCATGGTAGTATACGCTGTAAGGGTGATTGATGCAGTGTAATTTGGTTATCATTCCTTTCCTTTTACAGCATAATTTCTTGTTTTAGTATTGCAAGGTGCCTACATTTCTCAGCCACCATTAGTTGTCTAGAATAGCTATGGACGGGGCCTCATTCTGTCCAACACAGCATGATTGTGTGTGCTTAGTCCCTACATCAGTTATTTTCCTCAGTCTAGTAAAGCTATGATGCAATCCTGGCCACTGCACAGATGTTTCAGTATACATGAAATCAGGACAGTAGTATAGAGAATCGACATGGTTGCCACACAGCCACTTTGGAGTTATGTACTGCACAGTTGAAGTGTGAAATGACACAGAGACACAATAGGTGTGCAAGTGATATTTATTTTTAGGTGGAGTAGTGCAAAAAGTCCATTAACAATGTTAGGTGAGTCCGTTCTGGTGCATTCTTAAATGGTGATCCTATTTACAGGGTGTGGATGATGCTCCTGACATGCTGGGGTGATGTCACAGACAGTGCAGAGGAACAGGAATTGCCAAATGGTAGGAGAGAAACATTTACAGCCAATGTGGACAAGTTAAACAGTGGATTGCCGAACAGTCATTGAGGGTAGTTGGAGTGAGGCTGGCATGTGTCAAAACGTAGGACCTTGGTCAGAGTAGGGCATGGTGCAGGGACTAGGGCTTCCGGGTACTCTTGCGAGTGAATGTTATCTGTTCCATGTCTTCTTCTTCTGATGTGTGTGTTGCCTGGTGTGTCCTTGTTGTTGGTTGTGAAGGGGCAACACACACCTCAGTGTCAGAAGACATGGAGGCAGACATCCCGGGGGCTGATCCCTGTCCAGTTATGAAGGGCAGTACTGCAGCAAGGAGGGCGTGCTGGTTTTTCAGAATGGCAGCCACATCCCGATGGTAGGCAGCCAGGTCGGCCCTGAGGGGTTCGATGTTGCATTCGTGCACATGCTGACTGGCTTGCTGTTGGAGTTGTTTGGTCAACTGGATGACAGCTGTGCAGATTGCCTTCTGTGTTACTAAAAGTTCCTCCAACAGCGATGTTCTGGCTTGCATTGCAGCTGCCTGATCAGCAGTTGACAGCATGCACGAACGCACCCCCTCAAGGCTGGCTGCCATAGTTTGCATCCCCACCCGCACCTCCTTGGCCAGCTCCCGCTGGACCCCAACGACTGTTCTTTCGAAGCTGGTGCCAGTGTCGTCAGAGTCCTCAGCTGTGTTGGAGCTGGCAGGTCTTACAATTGGGGTGGCGGGTGGTTCTACTGTGGTGGCTGCTTCTTCTTGGCTCCTCCTTGTTACTGAAGGGGGGGTTTGGAGGCTTTCGAGGACCATGTCAATGGTCTCTTGTGTGAGGTTGATGGTCTCGTCATCCATGTCATCAGGGAACTCATGGACAGGCATATCGGCAGGAGATCCATGTTCCTCTGCAAAGAAACAGGGTACAATTAGTGTGTCTGTGTTGAGATCATTTTGCACTAAGATACAAGCCTTTGGATGCCTTAACTTTGTACTCTGATTTTGTCTTGGTATCTGCTGTCCGTCATAGGGCATTGTTGTAGGCCTGTGGCCCACCTGTGTGTCACATGTATGATATGGAGCTATCAGACATGCCTGCCAGGTCATCTCTAGGTGTTGATTTGTAATTATTTCGGAATATGCATTTTTTTGTCCTACTCCCTCCCTCGGTGTTTCACTATTGTTATGGAGGGACATTTGTTTGGGTGGGCTCTCATTATCCTACATGTGATTCTTGGCTTTCTAGGCAGCAGGATAGCTAATGGTGTGGGGGACTAAGTTTGACCCACTAGTAAATAACTCTGTCACCCAGATATTCTATTTAGCTCAGACAGACTAGCAGTGCCTCTGGTCTCCCACAACAGAGGAATGTTTAGAAGTCCAAGCCCATGACATCTTTGGGACTTCTCAGGGAAGTGGTGGTCACTCAGGTCCTACACATTTCTATCTTTTCCGGTATGTTCCCATACACAAATGACACAGACAGTATTTGTTTGATATGAAGTTTCATTGTACAACTGACTTGTAGGAATTTAGGTGTGAGCCCCAATAACCAAAACAATACACACAGTTAGAACTGAAATAGTCCGCAGGAGAGTAATACATTGGTACACAGCTATCATGGTGCCTAACAGTTTCTACTCTCCCTCTGCTTGTTCTATATATAGCACAGCATGTTAAGTTTGGAGCTTGGCTGTCTGAATCACAGGGGAGACATCATCCCTCATATCAGAGGAATGGGCTGGGATCTGGTTGTGCATCAGCAGCAAGGCAGACAGCATCTAGATGTGATTTTCTGTTTGTAAACTCCCCCATGCGTGTCTTGGGACGAGGAAGTGAATTTAAAAGACATATGTCATTGTGATGACAAAGTTTCCCTACGCAGGAATGGCAAACCTTAACCCCTACCACATCTATCATCAACGAACCAGACGGTATCCTTGACTGGGGCACAGAGTGAATATGTTCTGGCAAACTCCAGTGCAGAAGTAGGCAAAACAGGGTGATTTGACTAATTGCCAACACCTTAGGACTGACTATTTGCTACATTAACTGATAGGAAGGGCAATGAGATTAATTTAGTGCAAAGTGCTCTGAGGCACTTAGATGTGAGCAAATGAGTATAAGTACATTCAGGGTAAGATGCACAAAGGCCTCCAGCCTGAGGCTATTGCGCAAAGTATACGTTTCACTTGCCACGCTACACTTTGACTGACTGTGGGTGTTGTGACTGCCCTGCCAGCACACTTGCCTCACAGGCCCTGCACCATACACTTTTTATTCACATTGCATGATCTGTACATGTTAGGTGGCATGACCTATGTATGTCAATGTTAGGATGTGGTATGGATGTAAACATTGTTGATGTTTGTATCTGATGGGGTCTCATGTGTGTCTTACTGGATTGGCCTGTTTATCGTATGAATGTCCTATTTTTTGGTTAGACTGTGCAGATGTGTTTCATTGACCAGTTGCCTGTGTCCCCTCGTCAATGTTGTTGTCTGAGCAGTATGACATTTGTGATGTAGCATTGTTAGGCAGGCACGTGAGGGACCCTGACGTATGCAGCATGTGTGTGTCGTTAGTGCTGTGTGGCTCCTATTGCTGTTTACTTAGGCTTATGTATGTGTCAGTTATGGACATTCGGCATTTAAGTGTACTGGTACCTTTGTCTTATTTCTAGGAGTAGTTGCAGATGTCATCCTCACCCCCTAATTTAGGTATGTATGTTCCAGGGTGGGGTTCCTGCCATTTGGTACTATAGCTGCCCAGAGATGAGAGGTGTTATTGTCAACTGTGGTGGCAGTTAAGTTGCAGTTGTTGTATTTGCTACTGCATTACAGGTAGGGACCTAGTTGATGGGGAATAGTTTGTGCAAAACAAGTGCCTGGATGTGGATTCAGGGTAGTGTCCTTCCCACCTGTCACTGGTTTCCCTTGGCTCTCTTGTTGTAATTACAGGATGTCCCCATGGGACTGTAGTGGTGGCAGTATTTTGTCGTGCCCCGGCTATGGTCAGTACTGGGCATTCCCCCCTGCCGTGCCCCTTTCCCCATGCCACTTCATATATGTGCTAAGTTACATGCATTGTGTAGTAGGTATCCCCCCCCTGCTTACAGTCCCCATTATTGCATTGTAATTCCCCATGCGACTTACCCTGCATGTGCGTAGTGTCGTGGTAGTCTGCGCTGTCCAGTCCTTGTATCCCTGTGACGATCTCCTCCGGGATGACGGCTGCGACCATCTCCTCCATGTGGTCCAGGGCCTCCTGTTGTGCTGGACTCCCCCCTCCAGTCTGCATTGCTGCCTTCCTGTTCCTGGCCATTTTCTCTTTGGTCCTACGTTTACAGTCATGCCAGCGTTTCTTACACTCGGTGACTGTCCGGCGTTCTTCAGCCACACTGTTTATCTTGTCCACAATTTCTTTCCAGATGGCCTCTCTCCTACTGAGTGGCAATTTTGAGGATATGAAAAGTTGGTGCTGGTGTTCCGTCACCTCTTTCACCAGGATTTCCTGCTCCTCTGCACTGAAGCAACACTTTCTTTTTTTCTTTAACATGTCCTGGTTCCTGTATGCTTCCTCCTGGCTGGTTCCTGGTCTGCTCTCATCCTCCTGGGGTCTGTTGGGGCATCTAGGATCCATTTTGGGTCTCCTCTTCTGTAAGTGCAGTTTTCGCGCAAAAATGTCACGCAATAGTGTGAAAAAAACCAGCGTTTTCACGATTGCGCTGTCGTAAATCGACCCACAGTGATTTGCGTCACTTTTACGTGGGTTTCCCTTACGACAGACCGACGCTGTGTGCGTCACGAAATAATGACTCCCACCTGTTGGTTGCGCCGCCGTACGTCAAAGTATAAATTTGACGCCCGAATGGCGCATCCAAATGGCGTTAGACGGCGCAAATTTTTTTTACGCAAAACTGAGATAGCGCAGTTTTGCGTCAAAAAGTATAAATATGGCCCGCAGTTTCTTGCACATTACATTTTTTCACATTACAAGAAAAGTGTTCTACATTTTGGATATTTTTTGGTCACTGCCTTGGTAATGCTGAGAAATCCAAACACATTAATAAGCTTTAAAATTGGAAAAAGGGCCTTGATTCTTTTTGCAGAGAAATAGTGCTGAAGGCTTAAATACAAAGGCTCATATTTATACTTTTTCAGTGCCGCATTTATGCCGCTTTTTGACACAAAAGCGGCGCAAACTTACAAAATGCAGTTGTATTTTGTAAGTTTGCGCAACTTTAGCGTAAAGAAATGATGCCGATGCAGCGCTAAAAAAAGTATAAATATGGGCCAAAGTACTCTTAATATTAAAACAAAAGTCTCAGTAATGGCCAGTTGGAGCCTTTGCAATTAAGGGGTTAAATCTGAAATCTGTGGGCATGTGCCTCTTATATTAATATTTTACTGAGTCTCATGAGCAGCAAAGGAGAAAGACACTGGCCTGCCAGTGTTGGAGAACAACTGGCCCTCCACTCAGGAGCACATACTCTGAACTGGGGTGCTAGTACCTTTTTCATTGGAACAAGCTGAATTTCATTTATAATGCTTAGTTTAAAACAAAAAGAAATTCTCTTCACCAACATACATTTCATGTATGTGCATTCATGCACAAATGGTAACTTTGTCTCCTGCTTGCATTACAGCTTCCTTTGCATGAGTCCTGTTCCAAATCAAATGTTGCAGATGGGGAAGGAGCCCACTGAGTGATCAGATCATAGCATATCTGTAAGAAATTGGGTTACTAGTTAACAAAGTGAAACCCTTCTCAAGCAGCAGCCAAAATTCTTGTCAAGGTGAAGTCAAAAGCAAACTCCAAGTTAACTTGTGCTCGAATCTCTGATATCTTGGCACAGAACAGTCAGGGGCACTTAGAGGCAATGTGTAAAGTATTTATACAGCACTTTAATCAGTAATAAAGTGACAACACAACAGAAGGAAAATCCTGCACTGATTTAGGAACATAAAACATAATTTAATAAATAAAGAAAGACCAAAACATCAAAAGTCCAATCAGTAGAACCTGTGATTTGCAATTTTATATATTTAAGTGAAAACAGTGCTAAAAATCCCAAAGTGCCAAACGTGGCTTACTGGTCGTGTGAGACCGGGGGAAAGTCACATATTCAGCCTAACCGCTATGGTGTGCAGGTTGGATAGGGGGACCAGGTTAGTTACACTGAAGTTACCTTTACAGTCCAATTCAAAAGGTCCTGTTCATGGTGGAAGGAACCACCAGGAGCAGGGAAGTGTCACAGATGGTCATTGATGTAAGGCAAAGAGCAGACATCGTGTCTGGGGCAGTCATTGCTGTAGCGCAAAGATCCTGCTTTTGTCATGGATTATTGTGCTTGAGCTTTGCAGGTGCTCCCGGTGAGCGGTCAATGATGTAACTCAAAGAGCTGGAATGACAGAACTTCATATTGGCAACCAGTGTGAGAGACAAGATTTTGATGCCAACAGGCCAGTTCACGCTTTGCAAAGAGCCTAAAAACTTATATTCAGCTATACTGAGGCTTCACCAAGGGTCCAGAGAGGCACAATTTGGAGGTCAGTGACTTGCTCCAGCGGGATCTGGGCACTCGATCAGGTGTTTAGGAACCTGTTATGTCCCTGTGGCTCTGAACAGGAGGTCAGCAGGCTAGCCTTTGGATTCACGCTTTGAGTCCTGGGTTAATCTGTAGGTCCAGTCCATCTGTTTCAGGCAGAAGTGCAGCAGGACAGAAATTCATCAAGGTAGTAGTCCAGCAGGGCAGCAGTCCAGCAGAGTGGCAGTCCTTTCAGAAGAACTGCAGTCCTATTTCCTTGCAGAGTCTCCACAGGTCCAGAAGTATAATGAAGCGTTAGTGTTGGAGGTCCAATATTATTAGATGCCTCCTTTGAAGTGGGAGAAGCTTCCAGAGGCTTCCCTTTGAAGTGCACAAGTTTCCTATCTCCCCTGTCCTGGCTCCAGACTAACTATATTTGTTATGCACCCCTTTTTCTGGAGGCAGGGTACAGCCTATTCAAGTGCAAGTAAGGCTGTGCCAAGCTCCACCCTCCCATCCTCCAAGTGATGGACCATCCAGGCACATCAGTGCTCTCTAATGTGTGTGGTTGTCTAGGAGGAATGCACGGAGTCCAACTGCCAACTACACCCAGTCATGTTACCCAGAGAGAGGCTACACGCACTAAATGGCTGTGGCAGGACAATGTCAAATATTTAAAAGTGGCACTTTCAAAATTCCAATTGGAAATCTGACTTTACCATAAAAGAGGGTTTTTCATCACAAAGACTCCAAATATGAACTGTTTAGCTCTTCCCATTTGAAAGTTACAGCTTATTAAATGTAATAAGCTAATTCCACTGCTATCCTGTGGGAGAGGAAGACCAAGCAATAGTGTAAAAACATATTTGAGTTTTTCACTATCAGGATATGTAAAACTTAAAAGTGCATGTCTAACTTTTTAAATGCATTGCATCCTCCCCTCTGGGCTGTTCAGTGCCTACGCTATGGGTGAACTACATGTGTAAAATATTTATTTTGGTTGGCCGAAATGGCAGTTTAAAACTACTCACACAGGCATGGCAAGCCTGAAACAGGTTTATAAGGCTAACATGGGTGGCACAACCCATGCTGCAGGTCCACTCATATAATTTAATTTACAGTTCATGGTAGATGGATACAAGTTTTCTAGGGACTTATAAGTAAATTAAATAGACCAGTTGGGTTTAGGCCAATTCTACCATGTTTAAAGGAGACAGCGCAGGCACTTTAGGATTGGTTGGCAGTGGTAAAGTGTGGAGAGTCCTAAAAGCTGAGAAAATGGATCCAGAACACAGTAGAGGGAATGCAAAACATTTGGGGATGACCCTGCAGAGAGAGCCAGAACCAACAACATCCTTCTGTGAACAGTATCTGCACCTTGCCCGATGCCCATTACAGAGGTATTCTGAGCCTGTACCATTCTATGAACATGCACACAGCCTGTCATCATTATGCATACACACTCAGCATGTTGCACCACAATATTTACATTTTGCTAATAAAGCTATATATAAAATGTGCTCTCCTAAAATATAGACTGTAAACCAGCATTGGCAATGATGTTCGCTGATAATCTTAGGTGCTCATTAAGTCATCATGCACACTCTTTCCCCAAATTTGTCTTTATTCTGTGGTGTATTACTCTTGGGAGCCTAATTACTCTGGGCAATAGATATATGTTGCATTTTCACTGCTGTCGTGCTAGAGATATTCTCATTTCTTATTCCTATTTATTGTAGGGGCTTGTGCCTCGTGTTAAATTCAAGCTAAATTTAGGTTAATAGTTTTCTGCATGTGCAGTTGGTGGTTATGGTGGGGGTGGCTTCTAGAATACAGGCCAAATAACCAGAGTTTTACTTTCATTTTCAGCCACCTTCTTGCCCACCATTTTGTGAGAGGGTGTTTGAGTATGTGAAAGATGATTGACTTATGGGTTTAGCTTCACATTTTAAAAGTATGTTGCATGGGTGATTGTTGCCTGTGTTTGTGGCATTTTTAAAGTTTATGTTTACGTTTTCACTCTTTCCATGTTCTGGTAGTATTCTTACGAGTTGTTTATCTTGATTGTTGCTGTTTTATTGGTGGTGTGCACAATTTCATTTTTGGGCCTTCCGCTATTTGGATATATAGCAGTGAATCTGAAATAGAATTGTTGTCCCTGAAATCCAAATCTTCCCAAGAAACTCATGAGCGACTAGAGTCTGTTACACTTGGTCTTCTGGAATTAGGGGCAGAGCAGTTTGCAAAATTCCACATCAAAGTGTAATGTATTATTAAAAACATTTCTCCAGTTACTCTGGATTAATGAAACTTCTTCCCAGCCTAAAATATATTGATAAGTTATATTGTGACTTCTTTCTGAAGATAAACTTTAAAGTGGGTTGTGACTATTATCTTTATGAGGGTACCTTCCCAAATGACCTACGGCTGGCAGGTAAGACAAATGCACACTTTGCTGTGACTGTATGCCTCTTTTCCTTTGCCATGCTGAGGTTGGTTCAGATGATGCCATTGCACTGTGAGTGACAGGCATAGAGCTGCCTCACATGACACCTTCCTAACCACCACCTCCTTGTATCAGTTCAACTTCTTCTCTTCTCTCAGCAGCAACTATCTTTCTGATGCACTCTGCTCACATGATTGTGTATCTATTTTTCAGAGGTGCCACTTTGCTTCTGATATCGTAATGCCCACCTGTCTTACCATGGTGCACTGGTTACTGGCAAAATGACAAATCTGCAATGTGTTCCTTCTAGGACACAAATGTAGAGAAGTCCCAAACTGGCGAGAAGATCTCTCTTATTGAGCTAGTCCCTGAAGAATTTGTTAATGTATACCTAGTTATTTGTTTTTGGCCTTTATCATAGTGGGCAGTGATGGCAATAGGGGAGGTGGTGGCTGCTAAGTTTTTGTTTTTTTGAAAAGATGGAAGTAGGTGGTGTTCCTGGTATTAAATGGCTCAGAGAAGGCTGAGTAAAGGTTATCTGCCCGGTCTCTATGGCACTTTCCACACAATCAATCACTGGCTTATCTTTTTCCTCACTTGCAAGACTTTTGGGAACCGTTATTTTCTCTGGTCTCTCATGGTGGGTGTCATTTACAGGTCCAATCCATGTCAAGATCATTAGAAGGGAGGTTTGGAAAAGATAGGGGAGTGCTCTTTCTTTTCCTTGAAGAAAATCATAAATTCCTGTGTCCAATGGAAAAGCAGTCACAACATCTTGATCATCATTTAGCTCAACTTCCTGCTCTGCTCCTACTTCTGGAAGAGCAGCTGTAGCAGATTTTGTTTTCTGTTAATTTTCCTCAAAAGATTTAGATCCTGATTTATACTTTTTGGTGCAAAACTGCACTAACACAGTTTTGCACCAAAAAGTTCAGCATAGCTTGCACCATTTCTGTGAACCAGCTGGGCACCATATTTATGGAATGGTCCAAGCTGATGCAAAGGGTAGGCTAGCGTAAAAAAAAAAATGACGTTAGTCAGGTGGTGCTGGCGGTATGGAAGAAGGGGGGTTTGCACCAAAAAATGATGTTAGGCAGGTTAGAAAAAAATCAAAATGACTCTAACCTGCCCAGAGCCATTTTCTGAGGCAAAACCATCCATACCACATGACTCCTGTCACGGAAAAGACAGGAGTCATGCACACCACCCCAATGGCCAGCACAGGGGACCAGGGTCCCCTGGGCATGTCCACTGCACCCAGTGCCATGTAGGATGCCCATTTCAGGGTCCCCAATGGCACTTAAAAAACAATACTTACCTATACTTACCTGGGATGGGGTCCCCCATCCTCCGCTGTCCTTCTGGTATGGGTGGGGGTGTCCCTGGGGCCTGGGGAGGACACCTGTGGGCTCATTCCATGGTGTTCCACCATGGAAGTAGGCCCAAAGGTCCCCTAACGCCTGCCCTGACCCAGGCATTAAAAAACATTGTTTTACCACTCCTCCCTCCCGTGCGTGATTTTATCAATTCATTGATGCAAAGTAGGTTTCCACGCCCAAAAAATGACTTAAACTCCATAAATTTGGCACTAGATGGAGTTAGTTTTGCACCGAATTTGTTTAAAAAAAAATTATGCAAATTTGGCACAAAACAAGTATAAATATGCCCCTTAGTTTGGTCCTAGGAAAATTGGATTTCTGAATCACTGCATTAGGTCATTACTGCTGTCACTGCAGAACTGAGAGACATCTCCTTGGGTTTTGGTGGTGGCTGTGGTGGTGCTGTTGATCCAGGTGTGATCCTCCTCCCTGATCCTGCTTTGCTGCATTGATAGAAAAGGGGTGAGGGTTTGATGCCAGTGGTGACACTGGCATCAAAATTCTTCTCACTGGCCACTTTCCTGTCTGGAACCTCCTTATTTGGGCCATATTCTTCATTTCTTGCATGGTTTAGCAACATGATCAGAAGCCAGTCAGTCAATCAATATTTGTAAAGCACGGCTACTCACCGTAAGGGTCTCAAGGTGTTGGGGGGCCCACATCCGAAGAGCCACGTCTTGAGGTTATTCCTGAAGATAGTGAGCAACTGGCTTTGTCTGAGGTGCAAGGGGAGGTTGTTCCAGCTCTTTGCTGCAGCGTAGATGAAAGATCATCCTCCGGCGGTGGTTCTGCAGACGCAAGGGACGGTGGCCAGGGCCATCTGGGTGGAGCAGAGGGATCTGTCAGGGGTGTGGAAGGAGAGGCGGTGGTTCAGGTAGGCTGGTCCTGTGTTCTGCATGGCCTTGTATGTGTGGGTGAGAAGCTTGAAGGTGATTCGCTTCTCAACTGGTAGCCAGTGAAGGGTCCTTAGGTGTTGGGAGATTAGTTTTTGATGAGGGAGGTCCAGAATGAGTCTGGTGGCGGTGTTCTTGATGAGTTGAAATTTTTTGATGTTTCTAGTTGAGGTGCTGGAATAGAGCGCGTTGCCGTAGGCGAGCTTGCTAGTGACTAATGCGTGGGTGACTGTCCTGCGACAGTCTGCTGGGATCCATCTGAAGATATTCAGATGTTTGCGGAGTGTGTGCCAGCAGGAGGAGGCGACAGAGTTTATCTGGCGGGTCATGGATAGGGAGGAGCATTTAGCATAGAAGCGTTTAGCGTAGAGGTTTCTGGACTTCATTTTCAGGTGAGTAGTAGATTTCTCTTCATTTCAGTAAGTAAGTGTCCACTTGTGCACTGGTAGGCAATAAAAAATAAGAATGAAAAAGGTGAGACTTGGCAATTCTTGTCAATGCAATACATGTCACAAATACCCCCCACTATAATCATAATTGTCTGATTGGCCCTTTCTGCAGGGTCACTTCCAAACTTTCTGCTGTAACCCTTTTTTTTTTCTGAATAATTTTTTGTTGGCTTTAGGACTATGTGCACTTTAACACTGCTAACCAGTGCTAAAGGGCTTGTGCTCACTCCCTAAAACATAGGAAAAATGGCTTACAGCTTATTTGGAAGGAACTTATAAGTCCCCAGTAAAATAGTACACCACATATGCAGGGGCATTACATTGAATGCCACTAATGGGCCTGCAGGACTCACTGTGCCACCCACTTAAACAGCCCCTTCAAACATGTCTCAGACCCACCACTGCAACCTTTATGCAGTCTTGGACTGCCAATTCTACTTGACAATATAACCCTCTTGCCAAGCCTTAAACTCCCCTTTTATTGCATATAAGTCACCCTTGAGATAGCCTCTACGTTGTCCATAGGGCAGGATGAATTTTAATAGAAAGTTTGGAAATGTTCTTTTATGTTTTACATATCCTGGTGGTGAAAAACTATCAAATTCATTTTTCGCTACTGTGAAACCTTCTCTTTTCCATAGGATAACATTTGGTTGCCTTAGTGCATATATTAAGTGCTAACGTTTGATTGAGACCAGGTAAAGATTTCATGTTTGGTGCCTGAGAAATTAGTTGTTTGTTAAAATCTTCTTTAAAGGTAAAGTCAGATTTTAAGTTTGAATTCTGAAAATGTCACTTTTAGAGAGTTGCAACAACAATAAGGTGATGGATGGAATGCATGAATTAATTTCAGCTGCTGGCATTTGCTCAAGACTGAATCCTAATCCATGATTTTCCACCCAACATGCCACTACAGTGTCGATCCAGCCACATACAGACCAGCATTGACCTTGGTCCTCATGGGAACAGTCCAGCCTGTACTGCCAAGTCAGATCCTCCCTGAACCAAAATACAAGCAATTTAGGACTATTTTCACCATGATAAGGGCTCGTCAGTGAGGCATAGTTTGATTCCAGCACCACAGTGAGCACAGGACCGATGTCTGGGCAAACCCATCAAACTTAGGACGTCAAAAGGAACAAGGTGATAGATAGAATGCTTAAATTAATATTGGCCACTTGCAATCGCTCAGGCGCATCCCACTTCAATGTTTTTTGCCCATCTTGCAATTGCAGTTTGGACCCAGCCATGTGCAAATCTGCCTTGACCCTTCTCCTCATGGGAACAGTCCAGGCTGAACTGGCAAGAAAGTTGCTATTTTCCTCCCCTAACTATTTGGTTCCTGCAACCTGTTCTTGTTTCACATGACTAGGTGTAATTGTCAGTTGGACTTTGTATATTCCCCTCAGAGTTTCATACAATAGAGGTATTAGGTGTGCCTGAATTTACCATCACTGGCAGGATGGGGGTGTTTGAGCTGGGCACTACTCCACTTGCAAATCAATAGGCTGAGCCCTGCCTTCACACAAAGCACTTGTCACTAGTAATTGTGTCTTCAGCCAGCCTGGAGTCAGGGCAGGGGAGGTAGAAAACTCCTGGCTCACCAAACAGAATTCTCTAGAAACTTTGCCAGCTTCAAAGAAGGTGCCAGGTATAAAAATAGGACCCTCAGACCCACTCCTCAGTTCCCTTTCTGGTTGTGCAGAAGGACACTTAGAGGACTGCCTGCTGTGTACTTGAGAAGACTGATTTGCTGCATCTGCAAGCACTATTCTACTGCCTGAAGCCTGGTTTGAACTCTCAGAGGCTTGCCCTGCTGCTTGAGCCCTGTTGCTCAACCTGAACCCAGGACTTCCAGAGTGACTCAAGGGCTAGTTGGCTGGCCTACTGATCACAGTTTCAGGGACGAAAAGGCTCCAACCATCTTGAACCTTCACCTGGACCCAGCATGAGCGAGTCCTAACCCCCCACATGGTGCCTCCACAGTCCTGGACCCTTGTGAATGGTGCTAAAGGTGCTCAGACCCAAAATCCAGAATTTGGGACTTGGAACATTTTTGGCTAAAAACTGCTCTGAGAACCAAGAGGAGATCGGGGCCACCTAACCACCCAAGTTGCGTCACCAGTTGGCCTGACTTCATGCAGATCCCACTACAATCTTCTCTGGAGTAGCAAATCCTTTTTAGCAGTCTTTCACAGAAGCGGTACCCAGCCCTATGTATCCCTCATCAGCCACAGCCTCCAGCCTCATCCTGCTGAAGATTTTTGATTTCCATAAAAGAGACTAAGGGCCTGTTTATGACCTTGGTGGATGGGATACTCTGTCACAAATGTGACACCTATCCCATCTGCCACATTGCAAGCTAGATTATATCCTATAAAACGGTGGGCAGGATATCAGTCACTTTTGTGACGGAGTATCGCATTCGCCACGGTCATAATCAGGCAAAAGTCTGAACATGGAAATCTTCACCACAAATTTGTCAAGCTGCTCCCGAAGATGCCTCCTCAGAGACCACCTACAGTCTTGTCCCACTGAACTTCTGCCTTCTCGGAGGATGCAGTCCACTTTTTGTCTTTTTGTATCCAATTTGTGATCCATTGCGTTCAGCCATATTTTTCAACTTTGACCCAGATCTCGCGGTTGGCACTTTGAACCTTTAAGCAATAGTTTTTTACCTTAAACTTTGAAAATTCATAGTTCCAGTTCCACTAAATGGATCTTTGTTGTTTTGGTGTCAAATAATGTATTACAATTCACTCTATTTTCCTAAATTGGTATGGGATTTTTCTTGTGTTGTATTTTAAAGTTATTACTGTTTGTGTCCTGCATAAAAACTTTACACAATGCCTCTAAGTTAAGCCTGATTGCTTTTGTGTCAAGCTAACAGATGGTCGGTTAAGCACAGGTTAGTTAAGTAACTTTTGTGTTCACCCTGACAGGGTTTGTGTCTGTTGCTTGACAGTTTTAACAACCCCACTGAACCAACAATCCAGTTTATAACAGTAACATCATGAAAATCAAAATAATATAAAAATGTCTGGTGTCCATTCAGGCCCCCTGGGACATAGGCAAAAATAGAAATAATTATAAGTGGACATGGTCTCCCTTCAAGGCCCCAAGGGCCCATATTGGAGGCAGGTAGAGTGAAGTAAAAAATGAGTACATTAGTAAACTCTACCTGGTGTCCTTCAAGGGTCAATGAAGCCCCTATGCTATATGAAATACCTGCCTCCAGAGTCCATGGTATCACTGTGGTAGGCAAAAACCAAACTAATTCACATAAAACCTCAACTATACTGTGCATAGAATGTGGAGACTCCCTCCCAAGTACAGACATAAAGATACTACTCCTAACTTACTTTTGTGAATATCAAAAAGTCATAAACTTAGGCCTTTGGACTAAACTTAGACCAAAAGTATAAATTCAACTATTTGAATTGGGCCCTTAGTCTCTGTAACAAATCTCCTGCATCAACAATTATTTATACATATTGGTAGAGGTGGCAGACAATAGATTTCTGCTCAGGTAAGGCTGGGGGGAGAGAATGGTTTGGTTTGGGGTTGGAAGTATGAGTAATATGATATCTCTATTTCATGGATTGTAATACTTAGTGGTTACTTCAGAGAGTAGGAGGGTACACACCTATTGCTGATAGAAGTGTGGGTTGTCAAGTAACAACTTTATGAAAGGGGCAAATATTTTGCATGATCATTTTTCTAAAACTTCTTGCACGATCATCTTTCGTTGACCTGAAAGGAGTAAGAAAAATAACTGTATAGTAGTGCAATCTACATGGTAAATGAAATAACTTTGGGCATGGGCAAACAAATCTACTCCTTCAATAACCAATCCTCACCCCCCACCAGCTTATTTCCTAATAATAGTGTCCTGTCCTTTGAATGAATAACTAAATACACATTGTTCCTCTACTACCTTTGTACATGTTTGCTATTGTCAAATTAAAACTACCCATATAGCTGGCAACCTTGGACTGCACCTCACAGTAATGGAGCCTGTAATGTGACAGAGCCCCACAACACTTAAGATCTGCCTGTTGACTTGTTTGATGACATCTACTTAAACTTGGAACAGCTATTTTTAAATAACAGTACCAGGCATTATGACTTGATGTCCATTCCCAGTACTCCTGACAGCCACCCAAACATGCCTAGTCAGCCACTCCCACTTACCATTTCTAAACAAACCATCATGTATAAGATATAATATTGTATATGGACTAATTTATGTATACAAGAAGAAGTTGAATTTGCAATTTTTACACACACATCACACATACATGTGCGTATATGTATTTATTTCACCACTTTTTTGCAACAAAGAACCGGAACCGGACACTTCAGGGCAAAAAGTGCATTCCATTATGTAGATGGCATCAAAGGATTACAGCTCTGAAGTGAGGCTTGTTCACAGTGAATGCTACCATGAGCACGAAATAAATATTTCTTCTCATTTTAGAGGAACAGAAAGTGCTCAACAAACATTTCTTTCTAAAGAGACAATTCAAAAGTTCTAAAGCAGAAGCAATGCAACCTAAGTGATAAGGTAAATTGAAAGGACTGGGGAAAAGGCGATAACATTTTAAGAATATACTTGTAAGGCGCAGCTCTTGTTTTCTCGAGTGCGCATCATAGATAGTATGAAGTAGACAGCGTGGTCACAAATCTCAAATCTAAGACCTGCAGACAGACCTCATATAACTGTTCCTATTGTAAGCTGCTCAGTAGACACCAGATTGCATGCTAAACGAGACTGGCACATCACAAAGGCACACAGTTGGCATTCAGTAAAAGTGGTTGGCAGGTAGAGGCAGTATTGAGGAAAGGATTGTCTCTGCCAACATAGGAAAGTTAACTGTTAAATGTAATGAATGTATCAATACGTAGTTATCAATTTGTTTATCAATTGGCTTGATTAGTGTGTCATTCCTTACACAAAGAGCCATAGAGGCATATTTAAGAGCCCCTATCGCCACCTTAACACCGCAGTACCTTCATTGTTTTGAACATCAGGCTGCTCTAAAGTGTTTTTTTTCGCCACACCATATTTACAAAGTGGTGCATTGCATTCGTTGTTCCACTTTGTAAACCCTTGTGCCAAATTATGCCTGCTCCAGGCATAATGTATGCAAGGGGGCATTTTGATGCTAGGAGGCCCACAGAAATGGTGCAGTGAAATTTAACAGACCTCACTGTGCCATTTTTGGTGTCATTTTTAATGCCAGCTCAGAGCAGGTGCTAAAATGACGCTCCCATAGAAACCTATAGGCATCCTTGCACTTTGCTACACTAGCGTCAACATTTTTGATGCAAGTGTAGCAAAGTGTTACAGTAACATCAAAAATGTTCACGCTATTATGTATAAGACAGCCATAGTGCGCCGTATTATTAATATGGCACAACCATGGCGTCGTTAGGTGCCATTAGAGGGGGCCGAAAAAGTGGCGCATTAGCTCTCATGTGCCACTTTTCCTTACATATCGGCCATGGTATTTTGCAAAAAGAAACGTTAGCTGTTTCTCTAACAGCTATACTAGAGCAAGGTGAATTAAAAAAGCCTCAAGCAGAAAGAGGTGAATGAACTTTGAGTGGCCTGGGCTGGAAGTCTCTTGATCAGCCCTGCACACTGAGCGCAAGACCTGGAAAGAGAACATTCTCAGAGAGACCAGTATGTCTTTAAATGTGAATGGGGAGAAGAAGCTGCAGCACAGACATTTTACATAGATATCTGTACTTCAGAGATGTTAATACAAAGATATGAAAAGACCTGCAGTGAGGTTATCTTGAATCAACATGTGAGAGGCCTAACAGCCTTTAATTGTGGCCTGCCCTATTTTGCCATTGTCTTGTTCAAGTAATGGTCAGTGTGTCCCTCCACTAGAAGTAGCATTATGGCATGTTAGCAACATGTCTACCTTTAAAAACTACAAGAAGTCAGAAGAGTGCCTACTGTAATGTGATTCTGAGCAATTTAACCTTTTTAGTTTGCAGCTTAAATATCATAAGAATTCCAGTAACTCAGTAAAAAGAATTCTCTCAAATGCTGTGTACTTGTTTTTGGATGAGAGTGTGTGCATCTATGCTTGTCCGTGTTTGTGAGCACATGTATGTTTATGTGTGTGTGTGTGTGTTTTTGAAATGAGCAAGTGTTAGAAGTTGGGTTTCTGGTTGGCAGAGTTAAGCACCCTGTCCAAGCTTGAACCACAATCCTAGTCAGGATAAATCACCAACATACTCTAAATTAACATGTGCTCATCCCTGGTAGCTTGGCACAGAGCAGTCAGGCTTAACATTGGAAGCAATGTGTTAAGTATTTGTGCAACACTTCAAACAGTAAAACAGTGAAAACACCACACAAAAAGATACTAAACCTGGTATTTATCTTAATTTAATGAACAAAACAAGACCAAAATGACAAACACCCAAAGAGTAGAGCTTGAGTTGTGAACTTTTAAAGAATAAACGGTAAAAGATTGATTAGAAGAAATACATAATTGGGAATATCTGGTCATTCTGGTTTGGCACAAAATCAAGAGTTCAGGCTGACCAAGATGGAGGGTAGCCTGGATACAGGGACCCACTTGGGCATGCTGAACAAAAATACCTTTATCCTGGTTGCACTGACATCGAGGAAGATGGGGAGGGGGGCTACAGCTGAGGCAATGTGTTGGTTCCAATCCCACAACTGAAGGAGACATGTTGGTTTTCTCCACACAATGCAATATGTCGGTTCTGCTCCTATAGCAGAGGATGCATTCATTCAGAGGACAGTGCTCTGGTTCTGAAGGCAGTGCGCCATGTCCACTCCACCCAGCGAAGAGGATGTGCAAGTTCTGATCCACGGAAAGGCGAGGATGCGTTGGTACTGATTCCCGCAATAGAGAAGATGCAGCATCCCCAATGTGGACTCATGAGTTGACTGAAGAAGCACCTTAGTCCTCACATTCAAAGGTCCAGGACGACTGGAGTAGCACCACTTGGCAAGCCAGACTTATAGATGGCAGAGTTGAAGTGCAGATGCAGGTAGGTTAGAAATCTTTCTTGTCCCTGAGACTTCAGAAAATGGGAAACTGGTCAGCTGGCCCTTGGAATCAGTCTTGGTTTGGGGTGGAGAGATGAAGGTCCAGTCCTTCTCACACCCAGGCAAGAGGACAGCAGGCAGCAGGTCAGATCAACAAAGCAGGAGTCCAGCAGAGTTGCAGTTCAGTAGAGTGGCAGTACTTGTAGCAGCACAGCAGTGCTTCCTCCTGGCAGTCTCTCCAAAGGTCCAGAAGTGTACTCAAGGGTCGGTGCCAGAGGTTCAGTACTTATACCCAGTTGTGCCTTTGAAGTGGGGGAGACTTCAAAGAAAGGTCTTTGAAGTGCACAGAGGTCCTCCCTTTCTGCCCTGGCTTCAGAATCACTACAGGGGGTAGGCAGCCCTTTGTCTGCAGACAGGTGACAGCCTATTCAGGTGTGAGTGTGAGGCTGTGCCCAGCTCCTCCCCCCTACCCTGCCCAGGATGGCTCATCATGATGTGGATGGCCCATCAAGTCACACCTAAGCTCACATTGTGAATGGCTGTCTAGGGGGAATACACAAAGCCCTGCTGTCACCCAACCCTGAAAAGTGTTCATAGGCAGCAGTCACCAACTGGCTAAAGTAAGAACATGACAACTTTCTAAAAGTGTCATTTTCAGAATTACAATTTAAAATTCCACTTCACCATAAGTTGTGATTTTAAATTGTGAATTACCCTTACAAGTGAAATATGGTACTCCCAATGTTATCCTATGGTAAAGAATGGCTTTTCAATAGTGAAACATGAATTTAAGAGTTTTCACTACCTGTCCTGCCTTTTGAATACATTGCACCCTCTTGGTTGTCCAGTGCCTACTTATATGTATTTAAAGGAAAGGTGTGAGCCTGGCAAAAGAGTTACTTTGCCAGAAAGACATGGTAGTATACATCTGCACACACTGGCTCTGCAGTGTCAGGCCTGAGACATGGTTAAAAGGCTTCTTAAGTGGGTGGCACAATCAGTGCTGCAGGCCCACAACTACCATTTAATTTATAGCCTGGGCACATGACTAGAGACTTATAAGTAAATTAAATATGCCAACTGGGGATAAGCCAATATTACCATGTCTAGGGGACAGAGCACAGGCACTTTAGCACTAGTTAGCATGGTAAGGTACACAAAGTCCTAAAGCCAGAAATAAGTGGAGGAGGAAGCCAAAAATGTTGGGGGTGACCCTGCAGAAAGGGCAATTTCCAAAAGTGAGTGACTGGAACTGTGATTATTAATGAGTAGCATTTATTGTAACTTTGAGAATCAGTGTATCACATTCAGTGAGAATAAGAGGAACCAAGAGTGAATGGTTGAGTGAGACTGTGAAAATGAGATTAAGTGCAAGTGAGTGTGAGTGAGTGACAGAGAGTAGCAATACATGAGTAACAGTAATGTGTGTGAGCCATTGAGAATGAATGTGAGTGTGAATGTGTGTGAATAAGAGTTAGGGAAGATAAATGAGAAATTGTGTGAGAATGAGTGTGTGTAGGCAAGTGAGAATGAGTGACAGTAAAGATGAGTGTGAAGGAATGATAGTGGGAATATGTGTGATGTGATAAGCAGCATGTGCTGGTGTGTGTATGTGTGGGTATTGTTCCCATGAGTCTACTGCTAGCCCTGCCATACTAGAGATAATTACTGGCTTATGAAGGTACCCATAGCAAAATACTGCTGCTGGCATACTGGGGGTAGTTCTAGGAATATAGGGAGGACATGGTAAAATGCTGGCACTGGCATAATGGAGGCAATTCTTGGCATAAGAGACACTCATTGGAGAATGTTGGTACTGGCGTACGTGAGTTATTTTTAAGGGGGGGAACAACAATGGTGGATGGGGGCGCTGGATGATTCATGACAAAATGATTCACCCTGCCATATTAGTAGCAATACTTCAGACAAGGAGGTCTCGTGATCTATGGGCAGCATCAACATAGATTTCGGCCACTGGCCTATTGTAATTAGTTCTTAAGAGGCACCCAGGACATATGGGGGGCACTTTGATAAAATGATGGCCCTAGGACAATGTAATTTTTTTATATATATGGGGCGACCATTGCAGATTTTGAGAAAAAAATTGGATCAACTCTTGTGGAGTGTCAGACTTCATTGACTTGGCACACCGTAACATACATGTATACATTTAATGAGTACACTTTTCCAGTGTAGGGGTTTTTAGTGAATATTTGTGAACTTTGTGATTTAAAATGCCCATTTAAAACCTTTTCTTCAAAGCTTTCTCAAGAGGGGGAAAGTACTCTTCTGAACATTGCAACAAGAAGTTCGCTTGCTGGAATCCGTGCCAAAAATTACCTTCATCACGTTCAAAAATCACCACCTGCGCCCGAATAGTATTCTTCTAGACATGCGTCCCGAGAAAAGAGAGCCCATCCTTGTTAGATAGGCTCCACATAGCTGAAAGACAAGATCATCATTCTCCGCAGTCCTCATCATAGTTTGCAATTGTAAAATATTTTCTACGTGTTTCCTTTATTCTATTACCCTCTATTTCCATGCACCTGCTATGCCTTAAAAAAAAACTCAACACATGTCAATAGATTTGTCTGATATAATTTCATATATGATAGTTCATCTCTGTATATTCTTTTATCCGTATCTCCTTATTTTATTACTCTGACTTTTTTTTATATATCTTCCTGGTAACGCATTTTAAAAATTACTTTTATACCACGTCATTCCTTTTAAACCGATGTAAAGTTAAACTGAAGGCTATGTCAAATAACAGAAATCGTGCTTAGACCATCGTCTTAAAACATCAAGGTTTGATGGTGAGAAACGCCAACTGTGATGCGCCTTTATGTTTTAATTGGTGTATTAATTTGAGTTCCTGATCAATCAACGAATCTACTGATTCTAATCTAATGGAAACCCGTTGGGAGCTTTGTACTTGATTTCCTCTAAACTGGGTCGATGAAACACATGCGTATTATGATTAGATTGTCCCCTTCAATCACATACACGCAACTTAGATTTGCTTTGCTTGGAAAATGGAAGAAATCACACATTTCGCATTTTTAAAGCGTTTCACTCTGATTAGTCTACTAAAATTCTATCAGGCATTGGCATATTTTGAAATATCTAGAGAAAAGGCAGACATGCTTATTATTGAACGTATTCTATTTCCAAGGTTTAAGTGATTGCCCTTTTCTACAGGTGGGAATAGATGTGATTTAGGGAGTCGGATCATAAAACATTTTTACTGGTCCTAGATAATGTCCTTCATGGCAAGTTAAGGCAGTGATTGCTCCAAACACCCTTTACCACTGTATTATAAAAACATGGTCCTGGAGGTGATATTGATGTGTGGAACTTTGATGTGGTGGTGATGAGTTCTGTTGAGTTTTTGTGCTACTTTTTGTGCTGCATTACTGCAACGTGATTTTTGTAGTGTTGTACTGTGGTTGTCGTTTTGAGATTGATTTTGACTGTTTTGTTGTGATGTACTCTCTTATGTTTTAGTTGTGTTATATTCCCTTGTGTATATTTTTTGTTATGTTCTGTTTGTTGATTTAGACATATCAACGAATGTTGCTATATTTCCAGCTAAAAGGAGCATTGGCTATTATAGTTTCCAGATCAAGCTACTATTTACCACTGTCTAATGATGTAAAATGACACTGCTCTGTATCTTCAGCTGCAGCCAGACTGAAAGTGTGGAACAGACTGTGTCTTAACTTATGCTGATTTAAGAAAAGCAGTGCATCACCCAGGGCAGTGCCACTTTTCTTTCTTCCCTTAGCAACTCCCTAACGCCACCACGTGTCGGGTGTATCTGAGATACTGCGCACCATTCCGATATTTAGGGGAACTAGCATCAAAAGCTTTGACACTATTTCAGAGCTTTGCATGATTAGCATAACATTTTTTGATGTTAATCCTGCAAAGCCCATTGAGCCCCATTGTAACCAATAGTGTGCCTCCTTTTAACGGCTGCTCTGAGCACGTGTTAAAAGTTCTGAAAAAAATGAAAAAATGACAAAAGAAATCTTAGTTTTCTTTGTGCCATTTTGTATGCCCGTTTAATGGGAGAATGCCCCCTTTGCATACATTATGCCTGGCGCAGCATAATGTAGCGCAAAGGGTTACAAGGTGGCGCAATGCACACGCTGTGCCACTTTGTAAATTTGGTTCAGTGATTTTGGCCTCGTTGGGCCACATTACCGTAAAAAACAATTATGCTAATGTGGAGCAAGGGGGCATTAGGGGCACTTCAATCATCCCCATAGTGCTTCCAGTGGTCACTTTACGTGATACAGCCCTTGTATCTTAACGTAGCACTACAAGCTTTTACTTTGTGATATCGAATAGAATGCCTGGGAGCTGCATCACATGAGCTAAGCACTGATGAAAATTTAAGATAGGTTACTGCCAGAGATTGGGAGTTATTCATGTTTTAAATAGTTAAGGTGCTGAAACAATGCTATTTTACCACTTCAGACAGTGGTAAATTGTTGCTTGTCACAGAAACGGTGCTGCATTTAGCTTGAAATGTCACAGCATTTGTGGACATCTCTAAATTTAACAAAAGAACACAGCATAATAGCACACTCAAAACAACTTAGAAGGCACCTTTAAAACATTATGTGGAACAACAAAACAGTAAAAACCTAAATATTGCACAACTGTAGTACAACACTGTTAATTTGAAATAACGCAGTCAAAAGCACAACAGCACAAAAAAGCAACACCAAAACATAACCATCTTAACAAAATGCCACACAACAAATCTGCACAAACATTCTTGTCAGAAGAATTCTGCTTTCATGATACCATTTTAAAAGGTTTTTGTACCAAGCACTGCCTTACATACCACCAATATCATGAAATAGTACCTGTCAAAAATGTGTTGTGATCCAATCCAGGCTCTCTAAATTACGCTGCTACAAACCAATCATTACTGTTTTATGCATGACTTCCTCACTTTTCTCTCCTTAATGATATTCATGATTTTTTTATGTGAACTGTTGTATCTTACAAGCGGAAACCGCCAATTGGTCGCTCCGCAGTCAAAAGACCGCGGAGGCCATTCTGGCTTTCCCGCTGGGCCGGCGGGCGCCCGCCAAGGGCACGCCCGCCGGCCCAACGGGAAAGGCTCTGCAACCCAGAAGCCGGCTCCGAATGGAGCCGGCGGTGTTGCAGGGGTGCGACGGGTGCAGTTGCACCCGTCGCGATTTTCACTGTCTGCTAAATCATGAAAATCGTGAAAATCATGCTGGGGCCCTGTTAGGGGGCCCCTGCACTGCCCATGCCAGTGGCATGGGCAGCGCAGGGGCCCCCAGGGGCCCCACGACACCCGTTCCCGCCATCCTGTTCCTGGCTGTAAAAACCGCCAGAAACAGGGTAGCGGGAAGGGGGTCGGAATCGCCGCCATGGAGATTCAGCCCAGACAGGGGAAATCTGGCGGGAAACCGCCGGATCCCCTTTTCTGACCGCGGCTTTACCGCTGCGGTCAGAATGGGCAGGGAAGCACCGCCAGCCTGTTGGCGGTGCTTCCGTGGTTGGAATGACCCCCTTAGTCAGCCTGTGGTGTAGGCTTTTACATTTCCAAGGTGATGCACAGTTTTAGCTTAGAATCTATTAGTAAAATTCACAGTACAAAATACATTTTTACTGGAGAGAGCTAGGAGTGTGCCAAATTTGCATTGGTGCAATTAGGCAAAATTTCAGAAAAATTATGTGAAATTACACTTGATTACACGTTGCAAAACTGGCATTTGGCACTGCATCCTGGATGCAAGAGTGCATGTCACAATAAAAAACTGCAAAAAAAAAGTACTACAAACAAAAACCATTCACGTTTTGCTGTTCATATTTCCCTTCTGCAATCTTGGAAGTTTTTGGAAAGAATAACGCCTTTGTAACAAAAAGTTCACCCAGAACTACAGAGGGCTTGGACATTCCAGTGGTATCTTTGTGTATTATGATATCTCCTGGACAGTGTAATCACCAATGCTTTGTTGTTAGGCCCGGCATCTTGTGTGGTTTTTCCCACACTTTTCACCTTCAGACCTCCTCTTTTTGCTGGCCTTAGGACTCTGTGCTCGCTAACATTTCTAACCAGTGCTAAAGTGCTTGTGCTCTCACATTAAAACATTTGAGTTGACTTATACCAAACTGACACATTTAATGTACTGACTCTACCTGTGCCCAGGGCCTGTAAATTAAATGCTACTAGTGGGCCTGAAGACCACTGATTGTGCCACTCACTAAAGAAGCACTTTAAACATCTCTGAGGCCTGCCATTGCAGCCTGTGTGTGTGCCATTCTAAACTGTCCTTTTGACACAGCAAAATTAACCTTTTGCCAGCCACAAACCTTCTTTCTTAATACACATGTCAACCCCAAGGTAAGCCCTTGACAGCCCCAGGGTGGCGTGTACTTTTAAGTTTTACATGTCCTGGTATCGAAACACTATTAGATTTGTTTTTGACTACTTGAAGGCCTACTTCTTACCTAGGATAGCACTGGGGTTACCTCACTACATTTTATAAGTGTCATTTCCAAATGGGAACAGGTGACCTTTTCATGTTTGGTGTCTCTTGAATTGGAATCTAAAATCCTAACTTTGTTGAAGTCGATTTTTAAATTGCAATTCTGAAAATGCCACCTTTTGGAATTTGGAATTATCTTGCATTAACCATGTGGTGGCTGAAGCCTATCTCTGGGTCACATGACTGGGTGTGGGAGACGGATGGACTTTGTGTATTCCTCATAGATGGCCACACCCAATGGGGAGTTTAGCTGTGACTGGATGGGCTATCACTGGCAGGATGGGAGGTGGGAGCTGGGCACAGTCCCACCTACACTTAAATAGGCTGTGTCCTGTGCTCACACATAGGGCTGCATGCCCCCTGTAGATAGTCTGGAGCCAGAACAGCAGGGTAGCTGTGTACTTAGATGTCATGCCTCCAGAATCTTCTCTCCACATCAAAGGCCCAACTGGGTATATATACTGGACCTCAGACACAACTATGCTGGACTGCTGGTGTAACAGAACTGCTGTCTTGCTGTGCTGACCTGCTGCCCTCTTGCTTGGTGAGAAGAACTGGACCTGCATGTTGGAAAATGGGTTACTGGTAAGGGCAGGTAAGTACCTACACTTAGCAATAGGCCCCTAACCTCCTCTTAGGTCCAGTTAGGTCTCAGTAAATTAAACCTAGATCAACCCTTGGTAGCTTGGTAACTAGCGACAAGGCTTAACTTAGGAGACAAAGCGTAAAGCATTCAAATATCACAAAACAGTAATTAAATAAAACACAAGACACAGTTTAAAAACCCAAAATCATATAACAATAGATTATATTTGTATCTTTAAAATGACACCAAAATGAATAAAATCGGTTAAGGGAAACCGGAGATATGAATTTTTTAAAGAATTCATGCTTTCTAGTGCATAGAAGCAACTAGCGCTCAAAGGGTTAAAAAGGTCACACTGGAAAGGAACAACGTCCAGAGTTCAGACCACCCATGAGATAACACTGTCACACTTACTTTCAGAAGTGTTTGATTCAGGAAAGCGGTCCACAGCACCAGACAAGGGTTCAGAGGCTCTGGTGTGCCTCTTGGGGTCTGGGACTACAACTCCCACAATGCACCTCTTCAACTTATGGAGTTGCTCCAAATGTCTCCAAACATCTGCATTTTCTTCCAGAGGTCCTTTTTAGTTCCTTGAAGTGTCTACAACTTGATCCAAGGTTCTTAAAGGCCCCCAGCCACTTATCTATGTCATCCTCCTCTACATGGGCAGGAAACACCCCCTTGGGTAATCTGGGGCAAAACCCCCCACACATGGACACCTCAGCTTCTCTGTCGCTGCCACCATCTCTTTTCTCTTTCCCTGCCCACTTTTTCTTTTCTAGGGTCAGCTTCTCTACCTCCAAAGCTATAAATGCTAGCTGGCACCTCCAGCTCTCTTTTCCTGAGGGACAGGTTCTCTCCTCCTGAAGGGACCCTCTTCCCCCAGCTAGCTTTGGGTATGACCCTAGTGACTGTGTGTAGTGAGGACCGGTCTTCCTCATCCTCACTTAGGCTCAGATGCCCTCCCTCCCCTGAGTGGTTGGAGCTAGCATCCTCCCCTGCTTCTTTCTCCTCTGGAGCTTCCTCTGGGCCTACTTCTTGGGCCTCAGCCCACGCTGTCAGGGATTTAATCAGGAAATGCTTTCTGAGGTCAGTGGTTGCAGGCAACCCCCTTGCAGTCCACAACCCCCGAAGCTGGACTACTGTCAGTGTGGGTAGGCTAGCCAGATCAAGCTCCATGGTTCCCTAGTTTTGCGTCAACAAAAACGTTTTGCAAAAATTGTAAACAAGAATTTAGAAAAATCACAAAAAATCAATAATTGAAATTAATCCAAATTAAAAATTAAAAACTAATTTTGCACCAGGACAATTTAAAGGATTTTTAATTTGTTTTACTTAAAACTGTAATGTGATACTGAACACAAGTACAGGATCCCACCACTGTGCACAAGAAATATTGGAAAATGGGTTACTTGTAATGGCAGGTAAGTACCTACACTTAGCAATATGCCATTAACCTCCACTTAGGTCCAGTTAGATCTCAATAAATTAAAACTTGATCAACCATTGGTAGCTTGGCAACGAGCGACAATGTTTAACTTAGGAGACAGAGCGTAAGGTATTCAAATATCACAGAACAGTTTTTAAATAAAACGCAGGAAACAGTTTAAAAATCCAAAATCGATTCACAAAAATAGATTATATTTTTATCTTTAAAATGACACCAAAACGAATACAATTGGATAAGGGAAAAAGGAGATATGGATTTCTTAAAGAATTCATGCTTTCTAACTCATAGAAGCAACTAGCGCTCAAAGGGTTAAAAAGGTCACACTGGAAAGGAACAAAGTCCAGAGTTCAGGCCACCCATGAGGTAACACTGTCACACTTACTTTCAGAAATGTTTGATTCAGGAAAGTGGTCCACAGCACCAGCCAAGGGTTCAGAGGCTCTGGTGTGCCTCTTGGGGTCTGCGACTACAACTACAACTCCCACAATGCACCTCCTCAATCTTATGGAGTTGCTCCAAACGTCTCCAAACTTCTGGATCTTCTTCCAGAGGTCCTTTTTGTGTCCTTGAAGTGTCCACAACTTGATCCAAGGTTCCAGAAGCTCTGAGCTGCTCCTTGGGAGTTGGGACTACAGTTCCCGGAATGCACCTGGTCAGAATCCCCAAATGGCCACTGGACGCTGGTCAGCTGGGCCCTGCTTGCAGGACTTGAAGCAGGGGACTCTGGGCAGCTCCTATTGTACCTGTAGTAAACAGGGAGTTACTTCTTGAAGCAGTAGAAGACAGGTAAAGTCCTTTTAGTGGTGAAGCCCAAGTGTGCAGCTGGTGCAGTCCTCCAGAGTGCAGTGTCCAGGTGCAGGTCAGGGGTCCAGCAGGGCAGTCCTTCTCCTATAGTTCTTCCTTGTTGGAATCTGATAGGGATCTGAGGTGTGGGTAAAGGTCTGCCAGTTTTATCCTTGCTCCTGGGTGAAAAACAGGGGGGCCCTGGTTCTCCAATCAGGGGCAGGGTCCTTCCCCCTGTGATGACCACTTCCTGGGAAGTGTGGCGAAAATCAATCCCAGGGAGCGACATTCCTCAAAAATCCATCATGGCGGAAAGTGATTTTTGGAGGTTACATCTGGCTGAGCCCACCCACTGGTGTGGCTTAAAATCCTAAACACCCCTCTCCTGCCCTCTCCTAATCTAATCAAGGGGGCACCTAATTGTCCAGGTTTGCAGGATGTGAGGGTGTTGTTGCTGGGTTGCTCCAAATGTCCTTCTCTGCCTTGGCAGACCAGTTTGGCAGCCCTCCCCCTTCCTTCTTCCCCATCTGCTTAGGGGATATATCCTCCCCCAGGCACATCTCTTTGTGTGGAGCCAGGCCACTTAACACCTCATCAGGGCAGCCTGGCCAGGCTGCTAGAGGCTGACCAATCAGAGCACAGCAGCAAAAACACTGCAGGGCGGAAGTTGGCAAATTTTCAGGTAAAGTTTAAAACTCTTTACCTGAACAAGTTATATAAAATCTCACAACTGGAAGTTGTGGGATTTATTATAACAAGTAATTTGATACCAAACTTCTGGTATTTGTTACTTAAGGGGATTTTTAAAATTAAAATAAAGTCACGCCATTCTAGCCTATGGAGGCCATTCACTGCAATGAGGGGAAAACAAATTTGCCTATTTTACCTCACCAGGGCTTATAAAACTATTTTTATAAGGTCCCTGCTTATAGTTACATGGCACCCATGCCTAGGGGCACATAGGGCACACCTTAGGGGTGACTTATATGTAAAAATAAGGTAGTTTAAGACTTTGGAACTACTTTCAATTCCAAAGTCGAATTTGCGTGTAACTTTAATTTAAAAACAGACCACAAGGCAGGCCTTCCTTTAAAATGACACTGGGCACCTGGGTGCACTACCTATGCTAGGGTCCCAAAACCTACATGCCCTTCCCTATACTAGGGACTTATAGGTAGCTTGACTTAGCCAATTATAATTACCCTAATTTGAATAATGATTTTACACAGAGCACATGCCCTGGGACTGGTTAGCAGTACGCAGGGCACCATCAGAGTCAGGAAAACACCAGCAAAAAGTGGAAAATGGGGGGAAAAAAGTTAGGGGGCCTCTGCAATCAGCCCTGTTCTCTCACACTGCATCTCTTGAACCCAGACTGACTCCACGGGCTAGTAGGCTGGCCTCCTGATCTGAAGCCTCAGGGACATAATAGGCTTCCAGCAACCTTGTACGGGCACCTGGACTCTACCATCTGATAACCTGACCTTCCAAGAGGTGCCACCCTAGTTTTAAACCTTTGAAAGTGGACTTAAGGTGCTCTGCCAGCCTCTTTGGATCCAGCAAAAACAACGCATCTCCTATTCTGCACAGTGCAAACCCTAGTAAAACTGCCGCATCTCCACTGCTGCATGGTTTTAGCCCATCGTAAGGACCAGCTTCACTGCCGCAACCTGCAAAGCCTTTGGAGCTGCTGCTGCATGATGCATCCTTGGCACAGGCCCTTGCATCCCACGTTACTGGTACCCTCAACAACATAGCTGGGTCTGCATCACAGCCTCGCAGCTCCTTGCAACCAACAATTCACCCTGACTGCAAGCTGCATCCTCAATGCCGGCTTCGCATTGCAAGCCCCGTTGACAGGATTCTTGATGAATATACAGGCCCTCTCATCGCAGCATCACCATATCTCAGAACCTATACATTACTCACACCCTCATAGCACTCCTCAAACAAGGATTTCAGCCCTACCAGCCCTACTTTATACATGACATACAGATCCCTATATCTATTGCAAGATGTAATAACATTTTGTTTATCTATATATGTGGTGGGAAGGGTAGCCATCTGATTTCCCTCCTCATAGGCATAATACAGTGACTGTTATGGCTGTTTTAGGCATAGGACTGTACTTCTTTTGCATGATCACCCCTGTGTTTTTTGACTGATGCTGCTGATTTCTGACTCTGTGCACTAGGACTCTGCTAACTGGACAACAGACCCGTTAAACATTTAAAAAATGGTATATACCTAACTGGCTTATTTAACTACCTATATGTCTCTATTACATGGTACAAACTGTACAAAACACCTGTAAGTTAAATGTCAGTAGTGGACTGCAGCAGCCTTTGTGACTATAGTGACACTGGAAATATGACTGCAGACCTACTGCCATAGCCTGTGTGTGACATTTTAAAACTGCAAATTCAACCGGTCATAATAACCTCTTTTGACAGGCCTGAACCCTCCTTTCAATTATTAATAAGTCACCCCTAAGTAGGCTGGCCTTTATGCCCTGTTGTAAAGTGGTTTATTAGTAAGGGCAGGTAAGCACCTACATTTAGCAATACCACCACAATCACAAATAAGGTCCATATACGGTCTCAATAAATTGGGCCTTGCTCAACCCTTGTAGCTTGACTCATGAGCAGTCAAGCGTAACATTTAATATCAACAAAACAGTAAATAAGTAAAACACAAAAACATTCAACATCAATTTATAAACATAGAAAATATTTGTATCCATAACAACAAAAATCTAATGTAGTGAGCCAGAGATATTAATTTTTAATGATTGAATCGAAATATGTGCTTTCTAGTGCTCAAAAGAGAAAAGTGCTAAACGTGGCACCTGGTCAAATCTGTATGTGTCAAGTCAAAGGTCGAGGTTGATGACGATGGAGCCCAAGACGGATACACTGAGTGGTAGGACTCAGTCAAAATTTTACCTTAGCACTTAGTCACTTTTTAGGTTCTTTTTTTCTTGCTGTCGAGCGAGGCTCCTCAGTAGGCCCGGTTGTCAGTTGTTGGCATTGGCTTGGCTTAGCGTAAGGCCTCAATAAAAATCTGGAGGTCTTGGTTCTCATTGTTGATGGGCAGAGCCCCAGTGCTTTCAGAGGGACAAGCCTGCTTTTCAGGGCGAGTCACAGTTCGATGTCACCATCTTGACTCACGTTGAAGGTTTGGTCCACATATGGAGCTTTTTCACAAAATTTCTCCAAATGTCTCCAAACTTCTGAATCTTCTCCAAGAAGGTATTTTTGGGTTCTTGAAGACCAACACCAGCCAAAGTTCCAGAAGCTCTGAGTTTGTCCTTGGAGAGTTGGGACTGCAATTCCCACAATGAACCTGTTCAAATCCTCAAAAGTCCACTAGCCACTGGTCAGCTGGGCTCTTCATGCAGTAGTTCATGCAGCGGACTCGTGCTAGCTCCACTGTACCTGTTGCTTACAGCGAGTCCACTCCTGGATCTCAGAAGCAAGGCAAGGTCTGCTTGGTGATGAAGCCTATAGTGTGCAGCAGGTCTTTCAGAGTGTGGTCCTCCTTGGTGCAGACCAGAGGGTCAGCAAGGTAGACATTCTGCTGATTTTTTCCTGCAGGGATATGAGTTGCTGGGCAGCTCTCCCATATTCATCCAGGTGTCTAGGCTGACAAGCAGGGGATACCCCTGACCAATGGGTACAGGGTGCCATCCTCTGTGATGTCCACCTCCTTGTTAGTGTGGCACATCTTTGTCCCAGAAAGCACTGTTTCTCAAAACTCCAACATGGAGAAAATCTCTCCTGATAGTTTGGAACTGGCTAAGTCCACCCAGAGGTGTGACTAACTCTCCCCTACGCTCTCCTTCCAGCTCCTCTCCTAATTAAGTTAACGGGGCTCTCATCAGGCTGGGGTTGCAGGAATTTGGGGTGGTCCTGGGCCCTGCACTATCTGTTGTTTTCTCTTTGAAGACCAGTTTGGCTACCCAGCCCGCTTCCTCTCTTGGCATTTGCAGATCTCCTCCCACAAGACGTTTCCTTTGTCTCAGCCTAGGCCACTTCACACCTCATAAGAGCAGCTCAGCCTATCCAAGGCTGACCAATCTGAGGAGGCTGCTGCAGAGGTGATTTTAGATAACTTTAGGAAAGAGTTCTAGTTATGATACATCTAATCTTGACAAGTTGTTGGGTTTATCTTAACTATTACTTTGACACTCAGAATCATTGCTCTAGTCCATTCCTAACAAAAGTTAGACTTTGATAAAGTTTAATAAAGCCGTCCAAGGTTAGCCTATGACGCTAGAAGTGCTACTATGGGGAAAAATAAAATTGGCAGCTTTTCCCTCACCAGGGAATAAAAAAACACCTTTTATACTGTGCCTGCTTATAAGTACAATGCACTCTACCATTGGGGCACCTAGGCCAGGCCTTAGGGGTGAGTTATATGCAAAAAAAAGGAAGCTTGAGACTTTGGAAGTATTTTTTTTCCAAAGTCGAATTTGGGCTTAATTTCTGTTTTAAAAGCAGCCTGCAAGGCAAGGCTGCCCTTAAAATTATATCAGACCGCACAGCAGGGCATCCTTAAATACCTTAACTCCACTGGGATCCCTAAACCTACATGCCCTATCATAAACTAAGATCTTCAGGTAGGTTGCCTGAGCCAGTTATAATCATGCCTAATTACCATATATCATTTATACAGAGCGCTGCCCTGGGTCTGGTTAGCAGAACCTAAGGCACAGTCAGAGTCAGTAATCCCCAATATCAGTCATAAAATGAGAGTGATATAGGCAAAAAGGATGATTTTCTCGCATGCTCATAAAGCACAGTTCATGGTACTTGAAAGTAACCCATGTCAAAGTTTAATTTTAAACATGTCCTCACAATGATAAGGCCCCAAAAGCTATTTTCACTGAAGCAGGGTTAGTTTTTCCATTGGAAGGCATTGTGATACACTACTAAATCTAATAATGTTACCTCCACCTAAGAAACAGCTACACAATTGAATTTTAGACTTTATGAAATATTTATTAAAAACCCACTTCACTGGTGAAGGTGGATTTGTACAATATGTTTTTGAACATTTACTTTTAGAAAGTTACCTTTTCCCTGTCTACAGGCTCTAGAACTCCACTTGCATGAGCTTTACATATAACTTGAAAGCTGATGAGGTGTGAATTTGTTCTCAAGGTTGAAGAAAAGGCCTTGGATGTGGGAAGGTGTCCAGTATCTCTGGCAAGATGATCATTTGGGCTGTGCCCAGGAACATGATTAATTTCAAAGAGGCCTACATTGACACATGTAGATGTTAGCTAATTCATAGGCAAGGCCCTCTCTTGTCCACCTAATCAGGAATGAGCCAATCCCAGTGGGAGAAGAGCTGCCCCAGAACAAGTCTGAATTGACCAAAGAGGAAGGGTTGCTCATTTTGATGGCCAAATTTCTGTGGTGGGAAGAGGAGTAATGCACAGGGAAAGAAAGATTCTGGCATCTTGTTTTTATGTACAAATGGGGCACTGTGGGGGCATACAGGAACTGCTGAAAAAGTGGTTAGGGTTACCCCTGGGAATTCTTTCTCTATTGATTAGGGAGAAGCCAGGAGTCTCCACCACCCACAGGCTAGTACCAGATAAAATTGTGGCACCCCTGTCCCCTTCTTTAGAACACTACTGGACTTATGAAAGACAAAGAAAGGATTGCTCCTTCTGTTGAGTCCTGAAAGGCTAGATCTGCTCTCAGGACTCAGAAGGGAAGTCCAGTGATCAGTTGCTGACTACAACACACAACAAGATGCTAGAAGCCCCTTTTACTGAAGAGCCCAGCTGACCTTGTCCAAATGGACCTGCCTTGAACCCCAGTGGTGGCTTGGGCTGGAGTGATTCTTGACCTTCAAATTGCTGTTCCTGAGGTCCTGAACCCATGGCTGTGTCACAGTGTAATCCTACTAACATCCTGAAAACCTCAGACATAGAATCGTTTTGGTTCAAAAGATCTCCAGCAGACTGGGACACTTCTGGCAAAGTCACAAACTAACGTGCGGTGCTGTTGTGCCAGATTCAGGTTGCTCCGGTGCGATACTTGTGATCTATTGTGGTCTGCCTTAAATCATCACAGTCAGCATTTAAATGGACCTAGGAACCAGTACAAAACGAACTAGATGAACGTGGTAAAGCTTCAGAAATTCATATCTCTGGCTCCTCTTATTGAATCTTTGATGTTTGGATGTCATTTTGTGTCATTTGAGAGTCATTTTGTCCATTAAATTATATTTTATTTTTGTAAATTGCAGTAGGAACTTTATTGTCTTATGTGTATCTTTTTAAATGTCTTTGTACATTTAACTGCTTAGCACATTTTTGTAAGTTATGCTGATCTACTCTGTTCCGTAGCTACTAGGAGTTGAGCTTAGGTTTGCTTTGAACCCTTAACTAGACCCAACAAGAATGGTGACATTACTAGCTGTGATGGACTATCATCCGCCGCTAACCTAGAATACTCTTTCCCACAGGATGATTGTCTCATCTAAACTCATACCAAAAGTCTAATTTTACCTTGAGTAAAGTTAGACCTTTGGCCTAAACTTAGACCAAAAGTCTAAACTTAAACCAAAAGTCTAACTTTACTGAGAGTAAAGTTAGACTTTGGGCCTGATTCAGACCTTGGCGGACGGCGGAGGCCGTCCGCCAAGGTTCCGCCGCCGAATGACCGCACCGCGGTCAAAAGACCGTGGCGGCCATTCAGACATTTCCGCTGGGCCGGCGGGCGCTCTCCAAAAGAGCGCCCGACGGCCCAGCAGAAATGCCCCTGCAACGAGGACGCCGGCTCAGAATTGAGCCGGCGTAGTTGCAGGGGTGCGACGGGTGCAGTTGCACCCGTTGCGTATTTCAGTGTCTGCAAAGCAGACACTGAAATACTTTGCAGGGCCCTCTTACGGGGGCCCCTGCAGTGCCCATGCCATTGGCATGGGCACTGCAGGGGCCCCCAGGGGCCCCGCAGCACCCCCTACCGCCATCCTGTTCATGGCGGGTTTCCCGCCATGAACAGGATGGCGGTAGGGGGTGTTTGAATCCCCATGGCGGCGGAGCGCGCTCCGCCGCCATGGAGGATTCATTGGGGCAGCGGTAAACCGGCGGGAGACTGCCGGTTTACCCTTTCTGACCGCGGCTGAACCGCCGCGGTCAGAATGCCCTCGGGAGCACCGCCAGGCTGTTGGCGGTGCTCCCGTGGTCGGTGACCCTGGCGGTCACCGGCCGCCAGGGTCAGAATGACTCCCTTTATGTCTAAACTGAGACTTTTGGTCTAAATTTAAACTTTTGTTCTAAGTTTATCTTTGTGAATCGGGTTCTTAGTGTTAGAATTGCTGACTGCATTGGCACCATCAGAAAAGGAGATGTGAGATACCTAATAGTGATACATTAGAAAGTGCATAATAACAATGATGACTTGAATTTATTGGTGTTTGTAGCTGTGGTACATGGCCTTCTCTGCAGGGTGACCCAAAACTGTTTGCCATTACTCCTCCTGTTTTCTGAATTGTGTCTGTTGGCATTTGGACTCTGTGCACTTTACCACTATTAACCTATGCTAAAGTGCTCAAGGCCTCTCCTTTAAACATGGTAAAATTGGCTTGTTTAATCTACTTAAAAGTCCTTAGTAAAGTGGACTAAGTGGACCAAGGGCCTCTAAATGTAATGCTACTAGCAGGGCAGACCTACAGCACTTATTGTGCCACCCAATCAAGTGGCCCCTTTTAACATGTCTCACTCAGGTCTGCCTTTGAAGCCTGTGTGCAGTTGTAAACTGCCATTTAGAGATGACAAAATAAACCTGGCCTAACTCCCCCTTCCTTTTTAAATACATATTTCACCCCTAAGTTAGTTCCTAACCAGTCCTTTGGGGATGGTGCAGTGTATTTAAAAAGTTGGACATGTACCTTTATTCTTTACATTTCCTGGTAGTGAAAAATTCCTAAATGTGTTTTTCACTTCTGTTAGGCCTACCTCGTCATAAGATGACATTGGCTTCCCTCATAATATTTAATAAGGGCTAACGTTTGATTGGGAACAGGTCTAAATGTCATTTTTGTTCTCAAAAGACTAATATTTTTAAATCTGTGTTAACGTTAAAGTTAATGTTAAAGTCTCATTTTAAGTTACAATTTGGAAAATGCCACTTTTAGAGAGTTGACATTTTCTTGTCCTAACCATTTGGTGCCTGCAACCTGTATCCTGATTACACCATAGCCAATTCCCCTATCCACCTATATTTTAAAGGCTGTGCCTCAGCACTCTTGCAAAGAACTTCACACCAGTCTTTTGGTCACCCTAGACATATTGGAGCCTAGGCAGGAGAGGGGGAGAAGTTTCCAGAAACCAGAACTAGAAGGGCCTAGAAGTTTCTTCCACTAAAAAGCCTGGCATCAAGCATTAATATTGCACCATCAGACTTTTTATTTCAGTCCCGGACCTACGGAGGGCCCTAATTAGGATTGCCTTGTACATCAGAGAACTCCCGGCTGCTTGAGTCCTGCTTTGTATTTCAGGGGACAGGTCTGTCGCCTCCAGAAGACTCCCCTACTGCTCAAAGCTTGTCTTGTACCCTCAGAGGACTATTGTTTTCCTGAGACCTGTCTTGCTTCATGAATTTAGGGCTACAAGATTTACTCAAAGGGCTAGGTGGCTGGCCTCCTGCTCTGAATTACAGGGACAGAAAAAGCTTCAACAGCCTTGGGGCCACACCTGGACTATATCTCAAGTGATTGCTACCATCTACTTGGTGCCCACCCAGTCCTGGACACTTGGAACTGGTGCTAAAGGAGCCCAAACAGCCAATAAACAAAACTTGGGACTTGAAATATTTTCCATCAATATGTGTTTGAGAACTGACAGGAGTCCAAGACCTACCTGCTTACCGATCTTTGCGTAGGTCCCACTACGTTCTCTGCAGCAGCAAATCCTGTTCAGTGACTCCTTTTAAAAAAGCATCTGGCCTCCCGGAACCATTGGCAACTTCATCCCACTGGAGAATTTTCTCTTAACAAAAGAGACGATGTCCAAATGTAAGAATCTTCACCACAGCTTTGTCCAGCAGCTCCCTGAGGATGACGCCTCCTCCTTGGACACCATCAGCTGCCTTGCCTCTCTAATCTTTACCTTCTCAGGCATTTTTCTTCCAAAATTCTTCCAAGTCCAAAGGTAAGTCGATACCAGGCATAATCCACCTTGTATATCTGAACTGCCAGGGCTGGCTTTAGGGCGGTGTGAGTGGTGCGGCCACACTGGGTGCTGACCTCAGGGGGGTATTGTGTTTAGCAATAACTTACGAAACTTGCAGTTTAAAAGCATCTGCTGAAAAGTTTCTTGTGTGTCCAGCCATCAGGAAGCAATTAAAATGTCAAGATACCTCTTGTTATTAATGTTCTTGCTAGTGAGACAGATTGAAGGTTTGTCTAGTGGCAGCTTTGGCACCTTAAAGTAGCGCAGAGGGTTAATATGCCTACTGCAAAGAACAGAATTGTATTTTGTGTGGATAGCTGAGTGGATTAGTAAAGTCAGCCTTTACAAGTGCTTTAAAACAAATGAATGTATATGAAAGCGTGCTATGAAGAGATGAGTGGAACATTTGCTGGGTGGTAATGAGGGATCTGAGGAGGCGGTCATGGGGTTGGGGAGCACCAAAACAAGACTGTCCCACAGGGCACCACCAACGGTAAAGCTGGCCCTCCCGAACCACACTCCATTGCAGTCGGCCATAGCTTTCAACTTCGTCCTGGTCTCGCACGATTAGATGTCCATAGTTGGTGCCTTGCTCTTTTAAGTGCTTTTTTTCACAAAAACTTTAAAAATTCATAACACCAATTCTACTGATTGGATTTACATTATTTTGGAGTCAAATGTTTTTATTTAAAATATCTTCATTTTTTAAATTGCTGTAGGATTTTTCTTGTGCTGTGTTTCACTTTATTACTGTAGAAGTGCTGCATAAATGCTTAACACATTGCTTCTAAGTTGACTCCTTTTGTGCCAAGTTACCAGAGGGTCAAGCAAGATAACTAATGTCTAAAATGTCTAAGATCGTAAATTGCATAAATTGTGATGGGCAATATTAGTAGTCAAGTCTATAATGTGGATGAGACAATGTATTGGTGATTGCCTGCCACCATAGTTAATCACTTGATATTTTTGCCTTTTGCTCTCTGGGCCTATTATAAATACAAAAACGAATATGTTTTGTTTACGATGCATATCCTTTGAAATTTCATGTTTCACCAATGTGGCTATAACAAAGTGGTTACTTTTGACTAATTGATAACATGTTCCTAGGCAGCAGTTTAAGCTGTGATATTTCAAACAAGCACCGGCCAGAGAAGCCAGTAGCTCATGGAGGTGACACAAAGCCCACTCAGTTCATGTGCATGATATAGCAAACATGATTCTCAAACTTTTTATCACACAGCGATTGGAACGGATTGTTAATAAGGACTATGCACAACAGTGCTTTTCAATTCTGAATAGTTTTGAATCACATTGGGATCCCTTTCAAATCGCAAGGAAAAAGGGAAGCTAAAGCGTCGCCCCATTCAGTGTGATTCATTAATAATGTTAAAATGTATTTAGACTGTTTTTGCTTTTACAAGGCATGCAATGGAAAGTGTCTAATGATGCCAGAGACTAAGCATTCCCAAACGTAATGTTATCCAAATATGACAGCTTGTATTATGTTTGTGCAAGCAGCGGCATTTTTTAGAAGCACACAGTTTCTACACACTTCTGCATGCCATCCTCGATGGCTTAATTAAGGGGTTAAACTACTTGCACACTTCCAACAGTCACTTATAACATTTATAATGACCACTTAAGGGACAGGGCTCACAGTGCCATCCCATTGCAATTTTCCAATGCTGAAATGGTCTTCTTTTGTTCCTTGCAGGCCTCTATACCAACATTCACATCTTTTCACTTGAACTCAATTTCAATTGGAGTTTCAATTTAAACTTTATTTCGGTCAGTTTAGAAAATAAAAGTGCATGTGCTAAAAAAAGATCAAATCGATCACAAATATACAGATGCTGTTAAAATACTATATGTAACAAAAATTAAAATACACAACTATCACAACATGGGGCTATTCAAAATCAAATCTAAAAACAAATATCGAAATGCCAAGACTGTAATTAATACGCTAAAAAGCAAACATTGAAACCCAAAAATATGTATACATAAAAAATGAAGGCCCATATTTATACTTTTTGACGCAAAACTGCGCCAACGCAGTTTTGCGTCAAAAAAATTTGCGCCGGCTAACGCCATTCTGAAGCGCCATGCGGGCGCCGTATTTATTGAATGACGTTAGCTGGCGTTAGCCGCCGGCGCTGTCTGGTGTGCGTTAAAAAAAACGACGTACACCAGGCAGCGCCGGCGTAGGGGGAAAATGGCGTATGGGCGTCCAGAAATGGGGCAAGTCAGGCTGAGGCAAAAAAAACGTCTTAACCCGATTTGCGCCATTTCTTAACGACGCCCATCCCCCATTGAAATGACTCCTGTCTTAGCAAAGACAGGAGTCATGCCCCCTTGCCCAATGGCCATGCCCAGGGGACTTCTGTCCCCTGGGCATGGTCATTGGGCATAGTGGCATGTAGGGGGGCACAAATCAGGCCCCCCTATGCCACAAAAAAAAAATTAAAAAAATACTTACCTGGACTTACCTTAATGTCCCTGGGGTCGGTCCCTCCATCCTTGGATGTCCTCCTGGGGTGGGCAAGGGTGGCAGGGGGTGTCCCTGGGGGCAGGGGAGGGCACCTCTGGGCTCATTCTGAGCCCACAGGTCCATTAACGCCTGCCCTGACCCAGGCGCTAAAATCCGGCGCAAATGCGGGCTTTTTAGACCCGCCCACTCCCGGGCGTCATTTTTGCCCGGGAGTATAAATACGACGCAATAGCATCGCAGTCATTTTTTAAGACGGGAACGTCTACCTTGCATATCATTAACGCAAGGAAGGTGTTCATGCAAAAAAATGGCGCTAATTCCAGGAACTTTGGCGCTAGACGTGTCTAACGGCAAAGTATAAATATGGAGTTAGTTTTGCGTCGAATTTGCGTCGAAAAAAACGACGCAAATTCGGCGCAAACGGAGTATAAATATGCCCAGAAGTCAGTACATCGTGATTATGGGGCTCATTACAACATTGGCGGTAAAAGCCGCTTACTGCCGTGCAGAAGACCGCCAATACACCGCCGCGGCCGCGGAATTCCGCCACAGCTATTATGACACACATCTCGGAATCCGCCGAAATTCAGACACCCACACAAGTCCGCCACACCAAAGGACAGTGATAAACTGGCGAAAACAAAACCTCCACCTCCACGCCAACAGAAACACACCCATGCTATTACGACCCACAAATCCACGTGGCGGTCTTTCAACCGTGGTATTCCATTGGCGGTACACACCGCCGCGTTCAAAATATACACACATCTGTAAAACACCGCCACGTTGGACAATTCCAAATACATACACATGGTACACATACAAACACCACTCCCACACACCCAATACTATATAAAACACACACCCACATCACCCACAAACCCCTACAACCAAAATTTATTCACTAAGGCCAGAGAGACAGCACAGAATAGACAATCCCACCACACAGAGGCACACAACACCATCACCCACACAACATCCACGCACAAAATACCACACACCACTACACATCACCACACACATCAACACTCACACCGCCCCACACATCACACACACCACCCCATGTCACGCCAAAGACACCCTCGCTTTTCCGAGGAGGAGCTCAGGGTCATGGTGGAGGAAATCCTACGGGTAGAGCCACAGCTATTTGGCTCACAGGTGCAGCACACATCCATAGCCAGGAAGATGGAGCTATGGCGAAGAATCGTGGACTGGGTCAACGTTGTGGGACAGCATCCAAGAAATCGGGAGGACACCAGGAAGAGGTGGAACGACCTACGGGGGAAGGTGCGTTCAGCGGTCTCCAGGCACAACATCGCGGTTCAGCGGACTGGCGGTGGACCCCCACCTCCTCCCCCACAACTAACAACATGGGAGGAGCAAGTCTTGACCATCATGCATCAAGAGGGCCTCGGAGGAGTCGGTGGAGGAATGGACACTGGTAAGTCAATTCGTAACTATCATATCCCCACCCTACCTGCATGCTGTCACACAGCCCCACCCTCACACCCTCCCTTATCACCCAAACTCCTCACTAATGTACTAGGAACACAAACCACACATCCCAACACCAAGCCCTGCATGACACAACTAAGCATGGACACCCATCACTAAAGCATGCTCACTGCACATACCCATAACAACCCCTAACCATCATCACACAAGCCCCCACACAGAAATGCTTGCACTGGGGTACACGCTCACCCACCCATTGCACACCATGACACACACACATGCAATAATCATGCTCTTATGCCCCTGCAGGATCACGAAGGACAGTCACCACACAGGAGGGTCCAGACAACTCCACTCCACCCACAGAAGAGGCCCACAGTGACGATAGCAGCTCTGCCCAACTGGATCCTGATGACCAGCCCGGACCATCGTGGGCCTCGGGACAGTCAGTTCCCCTCGCACAGGCACAGCCCAACACTGACCTTCCACCCTCTGGTAACACCAGCACAGCACCCACCCAGCGGGCCCAAACCTCCGTACCCAGAACAGATCAATCAGCTGTGTGTCCACCACTACAGGGAACCCAGGATAACCCACCACCCCAACAACAACAGGGACCTGGGGGCAGTGGTAGTGGGCACACGGTCCTGGGGACGGAGGCACAGGAACACAGGGGAACTGGGAGGGCTGCTGTGCGACAGGGGGCGGACAGGCCAAGGGAACCCACTCTCCACAAGGCCCTCTCCTCCATCATGGGAGCATACCACCACTCCCAGGAGACGATGGCGACGGTCCTGGTCAAGTTTCAGGAGACCCAGCGCCTGCAGGATGAACAGTATTTGGGCTTCAGGGAGGAGCTCAGGACCATCAGCTCTGCCTTGGGCACCATCGTAGGGGTGCTGAAGGACATACAGCAGACCTTGAGGGACACTGTGGCACTCCAAGGGGCCCCTGACACTAGCATGGACGATGAACTGCCCACCACCTTTGCTGGCGCTAGTGGACATGACGCCCCGCCACAGGACCACCACACCAGCACCCCACCCCCTGCAGACGGACAACCACCACGCATGCAGTCCCTCAGATCCAGGAACAGGACAGAGCAACATGGCAAGACCCCCGCCAGGAAATGAGACCACCCTGATTGTCCTCCCACTGTCCCACTTGTTACCCTGTCCGTACTTAAACTGCCCTAGCTCCACTTCCTTTGCCCATTTGGCCAGTGCACCTGTGAGACTAATAGACTGGACTCTGCCATGGACATTCCTCCACCATCACCCATCACCACTTTACAACCCCTCTCCATTTTTGAGCACTTCAATAAACACCCTTGAACCACAAAACAATGTTGAGTCAGTCTATGATTTGGTAAATTGAATTATCAATGACAGTGTCAAAATGCGTTTCTAGTTGTAAAGGCAACATACCTATGTCACACATCACAAGTCCTTGAAGGATGCATGCAGATGACACACGTTGGTAAGCACACCTGTGAAACCGTAATGTAAAGGAACAACTCAGTTACCAAATAATCCTATGAAATTACACACAGGATAGAGGAAGACGTGTGACAGTGAATGTAATGGTAAAAATGAAAATGTTCTCACCTGTGTGTCACTGGAAATATTGCTGTATGACTGACTCCCTGTTGTCGTTGTCTTCTTCCTCAGCATCCTCCTCATCACTGTCCACAGGCTCCACAGGCTCCACAGCTGCCATAACACTGTCATCTGGACCATCTTCCTGCAGAAAAGGCACCTGGCGTCGCAAAGCAAGATTGTGAAGCAACGAGCAGGCGATGATGATCTGGCACACCTTCTTCGGTGAGTAGAATAGGGAACCACCTGTCATATGGAGGCACCTGAACCTAGCCTTCAGGAGGCCGAAGGTGCGTTCGATCACCCTCCTAGTCCACCCATGGGCCTCATTGTAGCGTTCCTCTGCCCTGGTCCTGGGATTCCTCACTGGGGTCAATAGCCAGGACAGGTTGGGGTAAACAGAGTCCCCTAATAGCCACACACGGTGCCTCTGGAGTTGACCCATCATATGAGGGATGCTGCTATTCCGCAGGATGTAGGCGTCATGCACTGAGCCAGGGAACATAGCATTTACCTGCAAGATGTACTGGTCTGCCAAACATACCATCTGTACATTCATGGAATGATAACTCTTCCTGTTCCTGTACACCTATTCACTCCTGTGGGGGGGGACCAGAGCTACATGGGTGCCATCAATAGCACCTATGATGTTGGGGATATGTCCACGGCAAGGAAAGTCACCTTTCACTGTAGCCAAATCTTCCACCTCAGGGAAAATGATGTATCTCCTTACGTGTTTCAGCAGGGCAGACAACACTCTGGACAACACGTTGGAAAACATAGGCTGGGACATCCCTGATGCCATGGCTACTGTTGTCTGAAAAGAGCCACTTGCAAGGAAATGGAGCACTGACAGCACCTGCACATCAGGGGGGATTCCAGTGGGATGGCGGATTGGTGACATCAGGTCTGGCTCCAACTGGGTACATAGTTCCTGGATAGTGGCACGGTCAAACCTGTAGGTGACGATTAAATGTCGCTCCTCCATTGTCAACAGCTCCACCAGCGGTTGGTACACCAGAGGATTCCGCCATCTTCTCAATTGTCCCAAATGACGGTGCCTAGGAAGGACAACAGCGACCACAGAGTCAACTATTTTCCAGGTATGTCACCACAGTTACACAGAACACGACACCAAACACGAAACCCTTCCTGTATGTGTGTTGAGTGTAGGACTAGCTACGTGTGACGCAGAAGTAAATGAAGCCATGTGGGCCCCTGAAATGGCGGCTGCCTGACCTCTAAACTGGGACAATGGGATTGTGGGGTAACTGCGTTGCCATTGCACACCGTCGCGGTAGGCGGTCGTAGACCGCGGCGCAATGCTGCATTGGTTAACATTGGACCCTATGGGTCCCAGGAGCCAATGAACAAGTGCGCCGCCGGTGATGATACGCACCGCGGCGGACGTCACCGCCGCGGACGTCACCGCCATTTTCTATCTGTTCAATCACTAGATACCTGATCTTCGACAGGAGAGGACCTACACTGCACGTGCTGCTGTGACCTCGGTCTGGAAGCGACGATGGCTGCTGCGTCTGGGGGAAGGGCCCCTGCCTTCACTGCTCAGGAGTTGGAGAAACGAGTAGACGCTACTCTACGGTCCTCCAGACCAACAGGTTAGTACACAGGTAGCACGTTGTATGAGCTAGGCCTGGGTGGAGAGGGCTGGTTGTAAGAGGGAAGGGGGCAGAGTTCAGGGAACATTAATGCATTTGAATGAATGTGCCACATGGCTAGGGTAGGGAGGGGGGACACTCACATCGACGGTGCAGTTGGTAATTACTTCTCTTCTTCCCTTGTGCATGTCATGTAGGTCAGCACCCACCAGAAGAAGGACATTTGGTGTGCCATCGCCAAGGACGTCCGGACCCTGGGGGTCCACCAGAGACAGGGCACCCACTGCCGGAAAAGATGGGAGGACATTCGCCGCTGGAGCAAGAAGACGGCGGAGGCTCAGCTGGGGATGGCCTCCCAACGTGGGAGGGGTGCCCGTCGCACCATGACCCCCCTGATGTTCCGGATCCTGGCGGTGGCCTACCCTGAGTTGGATGGGCGCTTTAGGGCATCACAGCAGACACAAGGGGGTGAGTACACTCTCATTCTGTGGACTTTGCGTGCAGTGGAGGGGTCTGGGTGGGGGAGGAGGCCTGTGGGTGTACCTAGGCCAAGCAGAAATACGTAGGCTAGGCCCCTCCGTAATGCAGGACATGTGGCACTCTACCCCACCGCAGTAGAGTGCCAAGTACAGGTATACATGCCCCTGTGGCATCCATGTGTGCAGAAGTCCACCATAGCCATGTAGGCCAGATCCCAGAAATTGCATCCTTAGAGGCCAGGAGCACGGCGTAGTGCAGGGGGCTGCTGTGTCTGTATTGTCTGCCAACTGTAGCGGTATGCCATGCACTCAACCTGTCTTTCTTCTGTCTTCCCCCCACCCTTTTGTGCTCTCCCTGTTCTTTTGTGCATCAGCATCATCAGGCAGAGGTACAGTGGCACCGGAGCACGAGGGAGCTGCATCCCACATGGCCATGGAGGGCCACACCACGGACTCAGAATGCACCAGTGGGACGGATGGCGAGGGGAGCTTCATGTCCGCCACTGGATCACCAACCAGCGACACGGACTCGTCCGCCGATGGGAGCTCCCTTGTCGTGGCGGCACCATCTGTGCGCCCCACTTCTACAGGTGCAGCCGCCACCTCCCCTACCAGCAGCGCCCTCCCAGCAGCCCCTCAGCGTTCGCCCCGTGCCCGCTCACCCAGGAGGGTGGGCATCACCTTCGCCCCAGGCACCTCAGGCCCTGCCCCAGTCACCCCTGCTGCCCTCAGTGAGGAGGCCATTGACCTCCTCAGGTCACTCACTGTTGGGCAGTCTACCATTGTGAATGCCATCCAGGGTGTAGAAAGGGAGTTGCAACACGGTAATGCATTCCTGGAGAGCATTCATTCTGGTCAGGCTGTCCTTCAGCGAACCCTGTGATCTCTGGCCTCAGCTCTGATGGCAGCCATTGTCCCTGTGTCTAGCCTCCCCTCCAACCTCCTCCACCCAGACCCAATCTCCTGTACCCCAGCCTATCCCAAGCACACCATCAGACCAGCATACACACACCTCAACACACAAAAGTAGCTCAGGCAAACATAGGCACCACACAACCCACAGGCACACACACAAGCATCACCCACATCCAGACACAGCAACATCCACTGCCTCCACTGTGTCCCCCTCCTCGTCGTCTCCGTCCTTCCTCCCAGTCTTGTCTACACTCTCACCTGCATGCACTACATCTACAGGCACCAGGACTCGCACCAGAAAACCCAGCACCACACCCTGCTCACCTGCACTCACCACCTCCACTCGTCCCCTGTGTCCTCTCCCAGTGTGTCTGTGACGCCCCCTCCCAAAGTACACAAACGCAGGCACACACCTACCCAACAGCCATCTACCTCACGACAGCCTCCAGTACCTGCACTCAAAACACCTAAAGTGACACCTCCTACAACCACCTCCTCTTCCTCCACTCCCAGACCCCCTCCAGCTACCCATCCCAGTGTTCGTCAGAAGCTGTCCCTCTGTAAAGTTGACCTTTTTGCCCCCCCCCCACTTCATCAGTCCCGTCGTAGCGCCTCAGCCAAAAAGCCTCCAGTACCAGTGGTGCGTGTTCAAGGTGTGTGGAGTGCACCGGCCACCAGGGCAGGCAGTGTGACACGGAGCCAAGGCACTGCCATTCCACCCCCTGTAAAGGCTCTGAAATTGGAAAGTGGCCAACGGGACCGTGTGAAGACTCCTGGAGGCAAAACAACTCACAGGGGTCCCAGGGGGATAGCAGAGTCAGCTGTGACTCCTCCAAAGGTGGGGAAGGGCCAGAAGAAGTCTACACAGCCTGGTGTGAGCATCACAGCGGAGAAGGGCGGCATCCTTACCGGCGGCCGGGACGCCACCGCCAGCACCGTCGTCACTGGTCCAGAGACCACCGCCAGAGTCATTGCCCAGGAGGGCCCAAGTATCGTCACTAGTCAGGAGACCACCGCCAGAGTCATTGTCCAGGAGGGCCCAAGTATCGTCACTGGTCAGGAGACCACCGCCGGAGTCAGTGCCCAGGAGGGCCCAAGTATCGACACTGGTCAGGATACCACTGCCACCGCCGGAGTCAGAGCCCCACTGGGCAATGAGGGACCGTCATGCCACACACCAATGTCCAGTCCAGAGAACGTCATGCCACACACCAATGCCGAGTCTAGAGAACGTCATGCCACACACCAATGCCCAGTCCAGAGCCCGCTATGGCTAAGCACCGCTGAACAGTCCAGAGACCGCCATGGCTAAGCACCGCTGAACAGTCCAGAACCGCCATGGCAAAGCACCGCTGAATAGTCCAGAGACTGCCATGGCAAAGCACCGCTGAACAGTCCAGAACCGCCATGGCAAAGCACCGCTGAACAGTCCAGAACCGCCATGGCAAAGCACCGCTGAACAGTTCAGAGACCGCCATGGCTAAGCACCGCTGACCAGTCCAGAGACCGCCATGGCAAACCACCGATGAACAGTCCAGAGACAGCCATGGCTAAGCACCGCTGAACAGTCCAGAACCGCCATGGCAAAGCACCGCTGAACAGTCCAGAGACCGCCATGGCAGATCACCGCTGAACAGTCCAGAACCGCCATGGCTAAGCACCGCTGAACAGTCCAGAACCGCCATGGCAAAGCGCTGCTGAACAGTCTAGGGACCGCCATGGCAAAGCACTGCTGAACAGTCCAGAACCGCCATGGCAAAGCACCGCTGAACAGTCCAGAACCGCCATGGCAAAGCACCGCTGAACAGTCCTGAACCGCCATGGCTAAGCACCGCTGAACAGGGCATGCACCGCTGAAGAAGGAAAAGACCGCCACATCAAGCATCGTTATCCCATGTGCAGCTGGGACAGTGACGGGACAGGAACTGTCACGGGGAGACTAATCCAGTCTGGGCACCAGTCCCCCTCCAGAACCAGTGGTGGCTGGTATCTACTTGAGAGACTGTGGCTTTGCACTCCCCAGGATGGTACAGTGGGCAAACCACCCACTGTAGAGACTTGAGAGACTGTGGCTTTGCACTCTCCAGGATGGTACAGTGGGCAAACCACCCACTGTAGAGACTTGTGAGACTGTGGCTTCGCACTCCCCAGGATACATCAATGGGCATGGAGCCCCGTCGTGGATCTGGCTTTGCACTCATCCGGCTGAGGTGCCTCCCTTTCCCTTCCCCCTGAGGTGCCTGTTGCATTTCTCTCTGATGCCCCGGCAGTGTTCTCTCCATTTGTGGACAGGTATCTTGTGTGGGCCTCGCCCATGCATTTTTGGATTAGTAGTGCACGGACATTGATATGTGCATATCTGCACTACTTCTCGTAATGTATATACTTTTGAATGATTTTATCATATGTCTGTATATATTTGAGACATGTATATTGAAACATTACAATGTTTGAACTGATTTCGTTTTGTGTTTGCATTCTTCCGGGGGGGGTTGTGGGTTGTTACTGTGATGTTTGTGAATGCATTGGTGTGTGTGTTGTAGTGGGTGAGGGTGGGCGTGGGGGTGTTTTGTGTGTGTCCACCTGACTTTTGCCTCCCCCCTCCACTATGTCATAGGTGCAGTACTCACCGGTGTCTTCGCCGGTGCCGGCATTGCTCTTCGTAGATGAGTAGGAATACAAGGGCCGGTAGGATTTGTAATTCCAGATCCATGGAGTCCTCCTTACTCATGGGATGTGTTCAGGTGTGCGTTTTCCCATTGCAGGAACTGTTTCTGCCGTGTTTTTATCCACGGTGAATCCGCCCCGGAAAAGGTGGCGGATTGTGATACTGTGGGCGGTACATTGTCTTCCGCCTATCTGTTGGCGGTGACAGCCGTGCTGCTTGTCTGTACCACCGTGGCAGGCGGGGTGTTAAAGTGGCTGTCTTTGTTGGCGGGTTCCGCCAGGGTCATGATTCCCTTTTTTTGTCCACCGGCCTGTTTGCGGTATTACCGGACCTTTAACACCGTCCGCCAGGGTTGTAATGACCCCCTATATCCTTTACATAATATCAATAAAAACACAAACCACATTCTTTAAAACAATAACGAATTATGAAGTCTAATAGCATATTTAAAAAAATAGCCAATTCTGAGACATACTTCCACTGTACATAAACACTCCAAATAAAACAATGCTGCTCTACATTTTGTAAACGTAGCTTTTCTTAAAACTGGAACAAAGAGCCTCACTTCAAGTGATTTTAACCCCTTCTCTGCCAGGCCTTTTCCCCCTCAGGTATTAGGCCTTTTTTTGGCTATGTGGGGCAGTTCGCGCTTAGGCCCTCATAACTGTTTTGCCCACATAAGCTACCACGCCAAATTTGCGTCTTTTTTTTCCAAAATTGTAGGGATTCTAGTGGTACCCAGAGTTTGTGGGTTCCCCTGAAGGAGACCAAGAGATTAGCCAAAATACAGCTAAAATGATGTTCCTTTAAAAAAAATGGGGAAAAGGGCTGCAAAAGTAAGCTAGTGTTTTTTTCCGCTGAAAATGGCATCAGCAAAGTGTTTGCAGTGCTACAATCACCATCTTTCAGGAACAGGCAGACTTGAATCAGAAAAAAACACAATTTTGGCATTTCACTAGGGCATATTTTTTGTGCCTTCAGCCTACTTCCAGTTAGTGACAGAAAAGGGTGTGAAACCAATGCTGGATCCCAGACAGCTAAACATTTCTGAAAAGTGGACAACATTCTGAATTCAGCAAGGGGGCATTTGTGTAGACCCTTCAAGGTTTTCCTACAGAAAGTAACAGCTAAAATGAAAAAAATATTGAAATTGAGGTGAGAAAAGAGCCATTTCTGTCCAATTTCTTGTCTATAACTTTTTCCAGCTATGGAAGATTTTTGAAAGCAATATACCATTACGTCTGCATGATTCTTCTGGTTGCGGGGATATATAGGGCTTGTAGGTTCATCAAGAATCCTAGGTACCCAGAGCCAATAAATGAGCTGCACCTTGCAATGGGTTTTCATCGTATACTGGGTATATAGCAATTAATTTGGTGAAATATAAAGAGTGAAAAATGGATATCACAGAAACTTTTGTATTTTCAAAATGAGCACAAGATAAGGTGTTAAGAAGCAGTGGTTATTTGCACATCTCTGAATTCTGGGGTCCCCATACTAGCATGTGATTTACAGGGCATTTCTCAAACAGACGTCTTTTTTACACACAGTCTTACATTTGGAAGGACAAAATGTGAAGAAAGACAAGGAGCAGTAATACTTGTTCTGCTATTCTGTGTTCCCCCAAGTCTCCCGATAAAAATTGTATCTCACTTGAGTGGGTAGGCCTAATGCCCGCGACAAGAAACAAAACATGGACACATCACATTTTTACATTGAAATCTGACGTGTTTTTGGAAAGTGCCTATCTCCGGATTTTGGCCTCTAGCTCAGCCATCACCTAAGGAAACCTATCAAACCTGTGCATTTTTCAAAACTAAACACCTGGGCGGAATCCAGGATGGGGTGACTTGTGGGGCTTTCACCAGGTTCTGTTACCCAGAATCCTTGGCAAAAAAAAACACATTTTCATCACATTTGGTGTTCAAAACTTCTGGAATCTGAGAGGAGCCACAGATTTCCTTCCACCCAGCAGTTCCCCAAGTCTTCAGATAAAAATGGTACCTCACTTGTGTGAGTACGCCTAGTCCCCACGACAGGAAATGCCCCAAAAACACAACATGGACTCCTTACATTTTCCCAAAGAAAACTGACCTGTTTTTTGTGAAGTGGCTAGCTGTGGATTTTGGCCTCTAGCTCAGCCAGCACCTAGGGAATCCTAGAGAACCTATACATTTTTGAAAACTAGGGAAATGTCGAATGGGGTGACTTGTGGGGATCTGACTAGGTTCTGTTACCCAGAATCCTTTCCAAACCTCAAAATCTGTCAAAGAAAAACATTTTTCCTCACATTTCGGTGATAGAAAGTATTGGAATCTGAGAGGAGCCACAAATTTCTTTCCACCCGGCATTCGCCTAAGTCTCCTGATGAAAATGTTACCTCACTTGTGTTGGTAAACCTTGTTCCCACTACAGGAAATGCCCCAAAACTCAACATGGACCCATAACATTTTTACATTGACAACTGACTTGTTTTTTGGAATCTGCCTAGCTGTGGATTGTGGTCTATAGCTCAGCCGTCACCTAGGAAAACCTACCAAACCTGTGCATTTTTTAGAACTAGACATCTTGGGGATCCCAGGATGGGGAACTTGTGGCTCTCTCACCAGGTTCTGTTACCCAGAATTATTTGGAAACCTCAAAACTTGGCAAAAAAAACACTTTTTCCTCACATTTCGGTCATAGAAAGTTCTGGAATCAGAGAGGAGCTACAGATTTCCTTCCACCCAGCATTTCTGCAAGTCTCCCGATAAAAATGGTACCTCACTTGTGTGGGTGGGCCTAGTGCCCATGGCAGGAAATGCCCCAAAACCTAACATGGACACATTACATTTTCCCAAAGAAAACTGACCTGTTTTTGCAAATTGCTTAGCTGGATTTTGGCCTCTAGCTCATCCGGCACCTAGGAAAACTTACCAAACCTGGACATTTCTGAAAACTATACACCTAGTGGAACCCAGGACGGGGAAACTTGTGGCTCTCTCACTAGGTTCTCTAACCCTAGAATCCTTAGCAAACCTCAAAATTTGGCAAAAAACATCTTTCCTCGCATTTCGGTGCTGCAAAGTTCTAGAATCTGAGGTGAGCCACAAACTTCCATCTACCCAGCATTCCCCCGCATTTCCTAATAAAAATGGTACCTCACTTTTGTGTGTAGGCCTAGTGCTAGTGACAGGAAATGCCCCAAAACACTACGTGGACACATCAAAATTATCAATTGCAAAACTACCTGGTTTTGGTGGGGGGGGGGCAGCGATGTATGGAAACCTACAAAACCCAGACATTTCTGAAAACAAGACACCCAAGGGAGTTCAGGGAACCGTGGCTCCCCCAATGTTTTCTTACCCAGAATCCTCAGCAAACCTCAAATTTAGCTAAAAAACACATTTTGCCACATATCTGTGTGGGATCACAGCACCGGCACAAATTTCCTACCACCCAATGTTCCCTTCATCTCCCGATAAAAATGATAGCTCACTTGTGTAGATGAGCCAAATGCCTGTGACAGGGAGGAGACAAAAACATGTCGAAATTGAGGAGGAACCAAGGCAGTTCCAAAAGGGCAGTTTGGAAAAAAACATTTTTAGGCCGACAAGTAGGGCAGAATTATTATCCGTATAGATGCAACAATGCTGGGTGGTAGGAATGTTGTGGTTTTCTGCAGATTCCGGAAGGTTCCATCACAAAAATGTGGGGAAAATGTGTGATTTCATGCAAAGTTGGAGGTTTGCAGGGCATTGTGGACAAGAAAATGGTGCGGGGTGCAAGTGAAGCACTCCACCCTGGGCTCACCCAGATATTTAGTTTTCAGATGTGTCTAGGTTTCATAGATTTTTCTACATTGCAGCATCCCAAAGTCCCAAAAGTGCAGCCCTCACCATTGCAAGTGGGACGATTTTGAGAGTTAGACAAGCTCTCATGGCCCAAATGTAAAACCAAAACCCCAAATAATCAAATGTCCTCTTGCTTGCCATTGGGATAAGATCTTTTAGTGTGTGTGGGGAGAGCTGAAAGACTATTACCCCCTTCAGTTGGGGGTGGGGCATAAATATGCCCATACTAGTTGTTAGCCACGACCCCACTATTTCTTTTTTTAAATTTCCTGGCATCTAGTAGGCTTTCTGCCCCCCCCAGGAGTGGATTGGAGGTAATTGCCCCATCTGCCCACCGGTGGGCAGAACAACTTTGTCGCCATTTATTGGGGGTGGGATTATGGCCATACCACCACCCTCTTTTTAAAAAAAAAATCTTCCCTGGTGTCTGGTGAGATTTCTCCCTCCTGGAGCAGATCTACCTCATTAATATTGGAGTCTAGTAAGGGGGGGCAGAAAAGGCAGGGGGGGGCAGAAAAGGCCTAATAAATAAAGTGCCCTCTGGGAGATGACCCTTGCTTAAGGGGTCGCTCCCCTTATCATTGTAAATAAAAAAAACTAATGTCTAGTGGCTTCTGCCCCACTTGTGGGCAGATCGGCCTAATTAATATAGGCTGATATGCCCCTAGAAAGGGCAGAAAAGGCCTAATAATAAAATTCCCCTTACCTAAGGGGTCACTCCCCTTATAACAGTGAACAAAAAAAAAATTCCCTGGTGTCCAGTGGGCATTCCTGCAGCCCGATCACTTTGCGATCGGGCTGCAGGAATGCTCAGAGAGACATGAAAAGGAGAGGAAAAGCCTTTCCTTTTCTTTTCTTGCCTCCCTGACCACCCCTGCCCCAGTACCGAGGAGAAAATCATCAGTTTTCTCCTCGGTCGCATTGGAAGCTGAGCTTCCAGCGCAATGGGAGGCAACCTCTGATGAGGTAATGGCACGATTGCGAGCTGACGTCATCAGATGTCACTGTGGGGGTGGAGGGGTGGGGGTGGAGGGGAGAGCGATTCCCCTTCCATCCCTGCCCTGGGGGGTTGGGAGGGAGGTCCATGGGGAGAGTGCTAGCGCTCCCTAATGGGCCTGGTGCAGGACGTAACGGTTACGTCCTGGGCACCCGAGCGGTGCTGCCCAGGATGTAACTGTTACTTCTGTGGCACCCAATGGGTGAATATTCCTAAAAAATAGGAACCGGAGCAGTGTTTGGTGGGAAGTTTCATCACAGGGACAACAACTTTACTGGCACTTAGACTCATAAGCAAAGTCCTGCCTCATGATAATATTCATAAGGTTGGAGTTCTGCACAATGGTGGCCACCTGTCAGTGGGCGTCGTGGGGTAGGGGTGGAGGTATTACAAAAAACGTACATTTTTTTTTTCAAACTTACCTTTATGTTAGGAGAGATGGTTCCATCTCTCCTTCCTCCTCAGATTCCAGGAAGCACAAGGCTTCTAGACTCCACTCAATCATGACGCTGCTGTCAACAGCATGACACCAGCATCATGCTTGGTCTGAGCACCCTGCTTTGGCACTCAAACAGGGAGTAGGGCCCTGTGCACTTTCTCTTCCCAGCTACTCAATACAGCCAGGTGGAGAAATGTAAAGTGTGCATGACTGTGTGGCCAGCCTACCATGGCCGGCCAAAGTGTCATGCACACGTATGTGCACATTGCCCTCCTCCAGCACAGCCCAGCCTCGCCCTCACCCTGCTCCAGGGGGAAAATAAAATGATAATAACTGTAAATTATTATCATTTTATTTTTCCCTTTTGTCCACTGCATAAGGCAGTGGGGTGACGCTCCTCTGCCTTAGCAAAGGAGCCACCGCTGGTTCTACAACTCTTAGTAAAGGTTCATTTGGCCAGTCTCACTGGAGAATTAGGGCCTTATTTAGATTTCAGTGGAGGGATTACTCTGTCACAATGATGACAGATATCCCATCGGCCGAATCCTAAATCCCATATGAAACAAAGGGATTTATAATTTGGCAGATGTGATATGCGTCAAGGTTGTGTCAGAGTAATCCCTCTGCAGAAATCTAAATTGGCCCTTAGTCTCGAGGTCTTTGGCTGTGCAAGGCCTCAGAAGGATAACTATGATTTGAAATGGATTATTATGAGTAGATTATTGATACTATGCTAAAGGTTAAATGAGAGGCAATTTAGAAGAAGAATATCCCTTTCAACTGTATTCACGCACATAAAACTTGGCTCCTTTAAAATATGAAAATGTTTCTAGCACTTTTAAACTAATAGAATTCAGATAGTTTTAGCTGTATAAGTTTTCCATATTATTTATAATTCCCCTGTTTGTCATATCTGTGTGTATATGCTTTCATCAAAGTGTTCCTTTCACTCCGATAATAGTGAAAGAAATATGCATTCTTAAGGCACTTTAGAGCATACTTACAAGAAAGTGGCACCTCAGCCTTGAAGCACTTTTCTTGCCCCCCGCACCACTCTAACATCACCACGGTAGCACTGTATTTACAATAAGGTGCACCATGGCTCACGTTAGCACAATTGCATCAACATTTGTGATGCTATTGTGGTGCATTGGTCGACTAGCATAAAAAATGATGGCACTGCTCTAGCAATGCGTAGGGGGGCCATTGGAAACAATGGGAGCATTACTTTAACACCTGCCTGCTTTGGGCAGATGATCAAAATGATTGGAGAAATAGCACAGTGAAATCTTGAAAATTTCACTGCGCCATTTTTTGGGGTCTCCCTATGGGGCAATGCCCCCCCTTGCATATATCATGCCTGGTGCAGGCATAATGTGCCACAAGGGGTTACAAAGCATTGCTCCACTTTGCAAATCTGGTGCGAGGAAAAGGCTTCCTTAACGCCGCCTTAGCGTAAAAAAGAAATGGTGTTTGGGTGCCGCAAGAAGGTGCTAAGCACTTGTAAATATGCCCCTTTATGTTTATTTTGCATATGTGAAAAGGTTGAGAATGGAAATAGAACCGCATACACCTCTACAACAAGCAGGCAGTGTCCAACCAAGAGATGTTCTATATTTTTAAAAGTGAACCACAATACATCTCTCCTTCTATGAATATGTAACATCACCATGATCTTGGCTTAATAACTGAGCTAGCAGACAGGATTCGTGAGGGAAAGTTTCATTGTCCTGGCACCATTTCAGAGTCTAATGAATGCCAAGTAGCAAATAACACTGCCAAGAGTCAATTGTAATGATTATTCTGACCACTTAGCGTTGAAGTACCTGGGCAGTAGCGACAAAAAGAGATGTATGGAACAGATTTTTCATTTGTTTTTCAGGTGTCACTAATGAAACTATTGTATAATGCCAAACCTTGGTATTGGTCCGGTGTGTTCAATCCAAGCTTACTGATTGACCACATTGCTAACTACATGCTCATTCAGAAAAACTTAAACTTTTTAATGTAAAAAGCAAACAAGACATTTGTTAGTTACCTACATGATCCAAAACAAAAGCCCTATAACCCTGCATTCATCTAACCTGATATTTGTTGTATTTAATGCTTTATTTTCTGACAGTAAAGCTCAGGGACAGTGAGCAAAGTTTGCTTCTTTCTGTTTCTGTTGCAGAATTCTTGGATTACCTACTGGTAATCTCCATTACTCCGATTCTTCCTCCCTTGTCCCATTCCTAACGTCATGGAGTTTATGTACCCATTCACTCCACATGTCATCTTTAGAAAGCTACTTTTTCCCTTTCTATGAAAGGGAAGAATTACAAAGAGCATATAGCCTCTCCCATCCCTATGAACTCTCTTATGAACTTCCTGTGTATCGCCAAGCACCACATCACCAGGAGGGTAGAAGGGAGGTATGGAATGGGACCTGGAAGGAAGAATCAGAATAATGAAGATTATCGGTAAGTAATCCGAGCATTACCTCTTCAACATCCTTCCTCGTCCCATTCCTAACATCATGAAGGAATGCCCAATGCCTAAGTAAGGCCACATTCAGCAGCACCCAAGGAACCACAAGGAATGGATGGTAGAGCAACACAAACAATATAGAACCTACAGAGCAAAAGCCAAAGGCCACACAGAAACAAACCCTACCATAGGGCCAGGAACAGACCCAATCGAAAAGATCCCAGAGGAGGAGAAATCAGCAGCCACCAGGAGTCCCAAAGGACAGGATAACTCAGAACCCTGAGCCACAAGAAATCTGAAAGGGGTAACAAAAGTAGAGGGACAGGAGCACGTGGCAGTACCGCAAACGTCCTGCAGACCATTCTGACCAGGAGGCAGTAAAATACTGGGGGAATGGGCCCACTTCCACCTAATTCCATGAAACAAGTAGAGGAAGAGGGTGACTCGCTCAACCAGATAGGCCAAAAAAACAAAAAAGGAACAGGGACCAAAAGCTCCAAAGGTCAAAAAAAAGAAAAAAATACCCTGTGCACAGAGAAAGGAAACCACCTTCAGGAGAAACTGAGAATCCAAGGAAAGGACAACCTGGTCATCAAAAACACAGTAAGAATGATGGTAAACTAGAGGACGAAGCATCCCCAAATGCTTGGCAGTGGTGATAGCTACCAAAAAAACAACTAAGAGCAGGAAAGTAAGGGACTTTGGGGGTCATTCTGACCCTGGCGGTCATTGACCGCCAGGGCCAACGACCACGGAAGCACCGCCAACAGGCTGGCGGTGCTTCCTGGCCAATTCTGACCGCGCCGGTAAAGCCGCGGTCAGAAAAGGGAAACCGGCGGTTTCCCGCCGGTTTTCCCCTGGCCAAAGGAATCCTCCATGGCGGCGCGGGGATTCCGACCCCCTTCCCGCCAGCCTGTTCCTGGCGGTTTACACCGCCAGGAAGAGGCTGGTGGGAACGGGTGTTGTGGGGCCCCTGGGGGCCCCTGCACTGCCCATGCCAGTGGCATGGGCAGTGCAGGGGCCCCCTAACAGGGCCCCAGCAAGATTTTCAGTGTCTGCTTGGCCCAGCGGGAAAGTCAGAATGACCGCCGCGGTCATTTGACCGCGGTGCGGTCTTCTGGCGGTCTCCGCCCGGCGGTCAGCGCCCGCCGCCCGCCGGGGTCGGAATGACCCCCTTTGACTCCAGGGGCTCATACAGAGGGGACTCCAAATGGGAAAGTACTAGGGAAGGTTTTAAATGGATGATGAAGAAGGAGAAAACCCCTGAATAACTGAGTGGTCAGACAAGCAGCAGAGGAGAACAACCCAGGGAGCCGGAAAAGTCCCAAAAGAGTACCACTGAAGCACCAGAGTAGCAGCAGAAAAGAACAAATCAAACTCCTCCAGAGAAAGGAGACAAAAAACATTCCCGGCACCAAGGAACATAGAAGCTCCAATTACATGCTAGTGCCCAGTCATTGGAGACCCTACAAGAAGACTGGAGGGATGGGGTAGTGATAGAGAAGAACCATCAGTAGAAGACCTACCCTTGCAACCCCCAAATGGGCCAGAGACCGCAGAGGAGGCAGAGGGAAGGACAGATGGGATGGGCCAGATTGAAAACCATTCTAGCTCCATGGACAGGAGATGGAGAAGGGGAAACCAAGGCCCCTGTGTCGAAAAAAAAGAAGGACCACCTCCACCACTGCCCGCTGCAGAGGAGCAAGGAACAGCAGCAGCAGGGAAATTGGAGTAAAAGAGTAAAGAAGACCTGAAGGCCAAGGACTGGACAGGGCAATAGTCTCCAGATCACCCAGAGCTACAAACCAGGAGAAGAGGGAAAGTGGGGCAATCAGGGAAGATGGGAAAACCCCAGTGACGCCAGGTGAGCGAACATGATGGAGCCAAAACAAACTCCAGGGAAGATGAGAAGACCCAACTCAGGAAAACCGCTAGACTACTGAGCACCCCCTGAAGGGGAACAGCCCGCATCCGAGGAGAGTGGTCTCCATTCCAGATGTGAAGAGGGAAGCCTCGGTCCAGGAAGGAGAATGCAACCACCAGCAAAGATCCAAGCTAAAGAAGGAAAAACAGGAAAAAGGGCAATGGAGGCGCCATGTGCTAGGTCCAGGGAAGCAGGATATGATGCACAAACTGACCCAGGTAAAAGCACACTAAGGCATGAAGAGGCAGCAAGGGAGCACCACAGAATAAACCACAGGGATAGGCAACAAACAGGTGAGAAAAAGAAAGGGGTTGACTCACACAAAAAAACCCACCTTACCAGTAGATCGTGAAGGTACAGCCACCTTCTTGCGGAGGTGACTCAGACCGCCAGCAGATGCCAAAGACACAGCCTCAGCCGGGCACACCTGGAGGCAGGAAAGAACATGGACCCCCGAGCTGCATCAAAGAAGGCACCAACATACTTCAGCTGCAGAGAAAGAGCCAGGCGAGACAGGAAACCAAAGCCATGCAAGAGACACACCATAGAGGCCATGACCATCAGAGATACAGAGGGACCAGTAACCCTAGAAATGAAGAAGACCCAATGCTGGGGCCAGGACCTCAGAGAAAGCCCAGTGGGAGGACAGTAGGCCAACGGAAGTACCCAAACTGCCAGTGGTGGCAACCCAAGGCAAACCACAGAAGGGCATGGAGGTGGGAGTCACCGGAATGTGGAGACAGGTGTCCTGAAGATCGAACGTGGACAGCAAAGCCCCCAGAGAGATCAGCAAATCACCAAAGGCAAAGTGGTCAACCAAAAGAGTTGGGAAGAGCATACTAGCATTAACCATATGGTGTTGATGACCTGAAAATCCCCTGCTACCTACCCGATCAGAAAGACACAGGAAAGCAACCTCAATCCCCCAAAAGAGGCAGAACAGCGCACAGGGCCTGTTCCAGGACCAGGGAGGCGATAGCATCTGCCAGGGCCAATTACTACATATGATCCAGAGAACAGATAGTCGGAAGGAGGACCCAGAACTCCAGAGAAACTTCTAGAATAGACCAAGGGACACCACCACAGGAACCCAAATGCCAGAGACTGAAGTCACCAAAACAGGGAAAAACTGCCCCAGGCGACCCTCTATAGGACAAAATACAGGGGGGGATGACAATGCAGGAAGGAGGCACATGACCTCCAGCAACAAAGAGATGGGAGGCACCCGAGGATCCAAAAGCAGAAAACTGGAGTAACTGGCTGGGGAGTCAGGCCGATGTGTCCCAAACTGAAGCATAAACCACCTACCACCATCCCAGGAACCAGGCCACTTTTGGAAGATGAGAACATGTCACTGACAGCTTCCTAAGGTCCCCCATTTGTTTCTGCCAGATGGAGGTAGAGCCACGTGCCTGTCTTGGATGGCCCTTCGCACCCCTGGGGGGGGGGAAGCCTGTCAAGGCGGAGCCCCTGCCTGGCGATAGCTGGGGAGGACAGGGCAGTCGCACGGGCATGAGCTGCCTGCACCAGAGGGGGACTGCAGGGCCCAGGCACATGCCAATCACAAAGAGCCCAGGGGAGAGCCAATGAGAGAAGCCTCCACCTTTTAACAAGAGGAACAGAAACCCTCACAGGAGTCAGCAATATTCAAGGCCACCTAAGCAAGGCATAAGCAGGGAACCCTAGAATGATTGGGGTTTTTTAACAGAAGAAGGAGACTGCAAGGAGCAAACCACAGCTGATGAATCAGAACCTGGATACGCACACCAAAAACAGAAAGTGATGACGTCAAGTCACACCAACACACACCCCAGAATGGGCATGTCAGCAGAAAGATGGCGACCATATTGAGTGTCTGTTCTCATGATATAAAGCAAAATGACAACACTAGGAGGAAGAGAGCATCCAAGAAGCCTAAAACTCCTCCAAGATAAAGAAGTGGAATGACCAGGGACAGACCTGGAAAAGAACCCACAACTGCCAGTGGAAGGGATAGTGAAGCCAACCATTAGGCCACATGCAGCTTATGTGTACAATGACTCACAAACAAGGAACAAAATAGGAAAGCATATGCATTGCAACATTCCTACCCAAGACATGAAAGGAGCTCAGAGCCAAAAATTACACAAAGTTAGTCAGAGGTGGTATACAAACCCAACCTCCAGGAGAGACGGTGGCCATAACACAGTGTGCCAGGCTAAAGATGCCCAGAGGTGATATTTGTGAGGTGTCCAAGCACAGCAACAGCAAGATCCTAAGGGCAGACGTGGAACGGAGAACCCCAGAAACCAGGTCCTGCACCTGCCACACAGCAGTAGAACATGCACAAGGCATATGGGCGAAAAGTGAAAGGCCCCAGGGGAAGCAACAATGGTGCCACAGCAGCCAAAACAGCCCCTTACTTCAGTAATGAAGACAACATTAGCTTCGACCAAGGGGACCCCAGCAAAGGCAGTGCTTCCTGCCGGATGGCATGGAGTTGCTGCAAGCAACTGCGGAAGGGCTGAACCAGTGTTAAACATGGAAGCGTCACAAATCAGCATGTCACACTGGCACAGGAGCCCTGCCAACGTTCTGTGCATCACTCCTTTGTGCCGCCAAAACAAGTACCCAGCTCTGATCTAGGCAACCCTCATCACTGCACATAGCAGCTCGGGAGCAGGGGGGAGCAGAGGGAGTCAGATAGCCAGGCCGCCGGCAAGGGAGACAAATAGAGGTGGCACCACCACAGCCACCTTGAAGAGCATGTGCATTCCACTGAGCCCAGCACATGGAGAGGCAGATATTGAGTCAAGCAGAATCCTCCAGCTGATGACAACAAGGAACTGTCAGGTCCAGCGGGGAGGATACCATCCAAGGGTGTTGCCTGCCCAGACACACCCACAACATGGACTGAAAACAAAAACGATGCGCCCTAGCAGCCAGAAATAAAACAAAGACCAATCAGCAGCACTCACGCAGCTGCACTGCATCAAGACAGGAAAGCAGGTCATGGAAAGAAAAACACATACCTAAATGCAAGATGCTTGGGAGGGCACCCAGGCAGCCCCTACAGCCCGTTGGTGATGAGTGGGCACAAAAAACAACAGGAAGTTCATAGGGACGGGAAGTGCTATATGCTCCTTGTGCTTGTTCCCTTTTTTGGAAAGGGAAGAAGTAGTTTTCTAAAGGTGACATGGGGAATGAATGGGCACACCCACTCCACGATGTTAGGAATGGGATGAGGAAGGATGATGAGGAGGTAATAAAAAACTAACACAGAGAAACACCTATTTAAATGAAGTTTATGACCTGTAGGTGAATTACATAAGCACTCATCCCTGTGCTGCTCTAGAAAACTGTTGTGATACAGTCCTCAGTATGCAAAACACTTTTGTGGTCTCATCCCTGTGATTCACAGTGTTTCACTGTATACTGACCCGCCTTTAACAGTCAGAAAAAAACTGTCTGACTCGCAATGGTGATTCTGTGACTATCTTAAATTGCAGTAAAGAGATGGCGTAAAAGAGGCTGCCTTGTAATTTGGATTCAATGTCCCAACTCATTGGTCAGATATTCACGTCTTTGTTGGGATGATATTTGATTCATAATGGAAAGCTCTGCTCATGGAATCGCTTCCTCATTGTGTATAGTGTTGGCTGCCTTTAGGGGAAGCAGATTATGGGGGTCATTCCGACCCCGGCGGGCGGCGGGCGCCGCCCGCCGGGCGGAGACCGCCAAAAGATCGTACCGCGGTCCAATGACAGCGGCGGTCATTTTGACTTTCCCGCTGGGCAGGCGGGCGACCGCCAAAAGGCCGCCCGCCCGCCCAGCGGGAAAGCCCCAGCAATGATGAAGCCGGCTCCGAATGGAGCCGGCGGAGGTGCTGGTGTGCGACGGGTGCAGTGACATCCGTCGCGATTTTCAGTGTCTGCTTTGCAGACACTGAAAATCTTAATGGGGCCCTGTTAGGGGTGCCCTGCAGTGCCCATGCCAGTGGCATGGGCACTGCAGGGGCCCCCAGGGGCCCCACGACACCCGTTCCCGCCAGCCTCTTCCTGGCGCTGTAAACCGCCAGGAACAGGCTGGCGGGAAGGGGGTTGGAATCCCCATGGTGGTGCTGCTTGCAGCGCCGCCGTGGAGGATTCCCTGGGGCAGGGGAAAACCGGCGGGAAACCGCTGGTTTCCCTTTTCTGACCGCGGCTTTACCGCCGCAGTCAGAATTGCCCCAGAAGCACCGCCAGCCTGTTGGCGGTGCTTCCTCCGTCCCCGGCCCTGGGGGTCCATGACCGCCAGGGTCGGAATGAGGCCCTATGTTTCTGGAAGGCCTCCTCAGACCCCTGTGTCTTCCCACTCTGACCTATTACTTTATGGAAAATGGGCTGCTTTGAAAAAAAATGCTTTACATTTTAGGAATGCAAGTTAAGGAATAGAGGGCTCTTGTCTCTTTGCGGACTACAGCCCGCATGGTTGTTGTCAGTCACAGGAGATTTCCAATTGCGGCTTGCATATATCATTGGTTCCCATCCTGTGGCCAAGGGACCCCTAAGGGTCTGCGAAGCCCCCTCAGGGGGTCCGTGACAGCTAAGAAATTTAAATAATATTGATAAAGTTATATAAATGAAGTGGTTAAATGTACAATTGAACATTTTAAAACATACTCTAAATTGCTAAAAAAATTAAATTGGAGGGTAAAAATTACATTAGTACACTCAGTTTGATTTGTGGGAGCAGTGCAAGTGCACTGTAGGAAAGTCCTCCTTTTTGCCCTGGTCACCCCCAATGTTTATGGACAAATTATGGTGTTTACTGACTCTTAGCTGTGCCCTGGGTACTGCTAAGCAGACCCAGGCTCAGTGCTCTGTGTAAAGTGGATATGCAAGTTAGGCTAATTATAACTGGCAGTATCAACCTACCTATAAGTTTGTAGTATATGGTAGGGCATGTAGGTTTAGGGACCCCAGCATAGGTAGTGCAGCCACAGGTGCACTACTAAGGTGACCAGTGTCATTTTAAAGGCAGGTCTTCTTTGCTGGCTGCTTTTAAACTAAATTTACATGCTAATTCAGCTGTGGAATTAGAAGTACTTCCAAAGCCTTAAACTACCTTATTTTTACATATAACTCACCCCTAAGGTGTGTCCTAGGTGCCCCTAGGGTTGGGTGCTATGTAACTATAAGAAGGGACCTTATAAAAAGTGTTTTATACACCCTGGTGGGGAAAATAGGCAAATTTGGTTTTCCCTCACTGTAGTGCGTGGGCTCCATAGGCAAAAATAATGAGACTTTATTTTAAATTAATAATGATCCAAAAGGAGCAAAATCTGTCAAGTTTAGTATCAAACCTATTGTTGTAATACACCAAAGAACTTGCCATTGTTCAATTTGATATAGCTAGTTCAGGGAAAGTGTTTTAGAAATCTACCTGAAAGTTATTTCAGATCTGTAGTGCCCTTCTTTGATTGGCCACCGTCTGGCAGCCTAAGCAGGCTGCCTTGATGAGATGTGAAGTGGCCTGGGCTGAAGACAATGGAAGTGGCTGGGGGACGAGATCTGCCTCAGCAGATGGTGAAACAGGATGGGGTGAGAGCAGCCAAACTGGTCTTCAAAGGAGGGAAGGACATTTGTAGCAGCGCAGGAACACACCCATTTCCTGCAAACCCAGACAACCGGGTGCCCCCTTGATTAGATTAGGAGAGGGCAGGAAAGGGGTGTGTTAAGGATTTTTAGCCCCACCAGTGGGTGGACTCAGCCAGACCAAACTTCAAAAATTTAGTTTCTGCCATTTTGGATTTTTAAAGAATGTTGCTCACTGGAATTGACTTTTTCCACACTTCCCAGGAAGTGGTCATCCAAGAAGGTGGTGGCCCACCTGTGATTGAACATTTGCCCCCCACCCACTTTTCACCCGAGGAGCAAAGATAAATATGGCAGAGCTGCACCCACACCTCAGATCCCTACGAGGAACAACGTCAGAAGAACGAAAGGCCCTGCTGGACCCTGACATGTACCTGAACACTGCACTCTGAAGGACTCTACCAGCTGCACACATGGGTTTCACCATAAAAAGTTATTTGCCAGGCTTCAACTAATTCAAGAAGGGACTCCCTGCTTGCTGCGGGTAAAAACTAGCTAACCAGAGTCCCCTACATCAAATCCTGAAGGAACTAAACAGCTGAACACTGTCCAGTGGTCATTTGGAGTTTGAGCCAGGTGCATTCTGGGAGTTGGAGTCCTAACCCTCAAGGAGCAACTCAGAGCTTCTGGAACCTTGAGGTTAGCTGTGGACTTCTAAAGAACCTTCAAAGACCTTCTGGAAGAAGAGCCAGAAATTTGGAGGAGTTTGGAGAACTTTTGGAAAAAAGCTCCATAAAGGGACCGACCTGATGTTGTGAGTCGAGCCGGCTTACCTAAATCGCAAACCAGCCAGACTTGCAGCTTTGTCCTGCTGAAAAGCTCCAGAGCCCCAGACTTCTAGGATTTCACCAGGGGCTCCTGAAAAAGCAATCCGTCGACTCGAAAATGGCTTGCTGAGGAGGGTCGTTCAACGTTGGAGAGAAAAAGGTCCAAAGAAATGATAAAGTCCAAAAGTAAAAAGTTGACCGGGACTTCCCGCACAGTGCATCTGAGGAGGGCTTCAGGGACATCAGATCCAAATTCAACTTCAGCCTGGATGAAGATTTATGCCCTGAAAAATCAACAGAGGTATAATTCTTCACCTACGTCTCCTGCGACGCATATCCGAAGAGAGCTCCATCGAGGTTGGATCAGATTGGTAACTTCATCCTGGTGAGAAAATTTTTCAAGATAAAGACTAAGAGGGCCTTAGTCTTTATCTTGAAATTTTTTGACTTTGGCAGTCTTTTCATGAGACCGCTGAAGCAGTGGGCGCCGAAAGACCACCAGTACTGGTGGTCTTAAGACCGCCTTATTATGACTGATTTTGGAATTCTGCACTAAATCATGCAGAATTCTGGCACCATTCATGCTTGCGGTCGGCGGTGAAGAGGCGCTCCAACCCCCGGCACCGCCATGCAGAGGCTTCATGCCGCATTATGACTCGTAATACGATTTGGCAGTGTTCTGATGGCAGGGTGCTGCCGGCGGTGAAAGTACTGAGACCCGTTCCTTTCGGGAGGACCTCTTTGACGTATGAGGTAAGTGAATCATCTGACAGGGAAAGGAGGGGTGTGTGTGAGTGTGTGAGTCGGTGTGTGAATGTTGTGAATGCGAAGGGAGGGGGGAGTTTCTGGGTGCATGTCTGCGTGTGTGAGTGATTGATGGTAGACGGGGTAAGGGGTGTGTGAGTGTTTGTGGATTGGGGTGGGGGTGGGGTTGTGTGAGAGTTTGTGGATGGGGAGGGGGTGTGCGTGCGTGTGTGTGGATGTGAGAAATTGAGTGCGTGAGTGCGACTGAGCAGATGGAAGGGGTGAGTGCATGTATGCATGTGCATGCGTATGTAAGTGGACGGGGAAGTGGGAGTGTGTTTGTGTGAGTGAATGGGAGAGCGAGTGGGTGTGTGTCAGTGGACGGGGAGAGCAGGTGAGTGCGTGCATGAGGTGCAGGGGGAGGGGTGTGAATGCATATATGCGTTTGGGAGAGGGTGTATGGGGTGAATGTATGCATGCGCTTGAGAGGCGGAGGGGGCTGTAAATGTATGTATGTACTGGAGGGAGGAGAGTGGGAGAAGTGAATGTATGTATGCACTGGGGAGAGGGAAGGGGGAGTGAATGTAAGTATACACTGGAGGGGGAAGGGGAAGGGGTGTGAATGTATGTGTGTGCTGGAGGGGGAGGAGGAAGGGGGAGTGAATGTATGCGTGAATGCGGTGTTTGTGTATGTATGTTAATGTGAATGGGGGTATATGACAGGTGTGGTTGTGTGTGGGAGTATGTAGGTGACTGTGTGCGGGTATGAGGACATGTGTGCAGGATAAAAGACTACCAGCTTTTTCTGGCAGTGCGACTGCAAGAAAAATGTTAGCAGTCTTCCACGTCATAATACCGCTAGTGGTATTACGCGCCCACGGGTTCGGAGATACTCTCCTCTAGCCCGGCAGACCGCGAAAATGCAGTGGGACAAGTCGAGTATCAGTGGTTTGTCTTAAGCCAAACCGCCAAACTCATAATTTTGGCGGTCTTCACCACCGGCCCGTCGGGGGGGAGACCGTCACCGTGGGTCTGGTGGTCTTAAGACTGCCAGGCTTGTAATGAGGGCCTGAGTCCGAATGTACATTTTTGACCAAGGACTCATGCTTGTGGTAGCCGTACAGGGCTCCATCGTGGTCTGCCTTAAACTTAGACTTTGTCACGGTTGAGGTGCAACCAGATATCCTGAGAGGCGCTTTTAGTTTCTATGCACTAAAAACATGAATTCTTTAAACATTCATATCTCTGTTCATATCCTTATCCGATTTTATTTGTTTTGGTGTCAAATTAAAGTTAAAAATCTTTCAAATTTTTATGAGCTGGTTTTGGATGTTTAAACTGTTTCCTGAGTTTTATCTTATTACTGTTTTGTGATATTTGAATGCTTTACACACTTTGAGCTTCATAACGAAGATGTTGCTGCCATAGTGATCACCTCCCCACCGGGCCCAGTAAGAGTTTCCCGCTGGGTCAGTGGGCAGAAATCCGAGTTTCTGCCTGCTGGCCTAGCGGGAAACACCCTACATCATTGTCCCCGGCTCATAATCGAGCCAGTGGCAATGCTGTAGGATGCAGGGTGCACCAGCATCCTCGCAGTGTTCACTCTCTGCTGACAGTCAGTGAACAGAGATGGTGCTGACCAGGGGTGCCCCTGCACTGCGTAGCCAGCATGTGAAGGGAGGGGTGGGGCTGGGTCATGGAAAGGGGCAGGAAGTAGTAGGAGTGGAGTACACTACATGCACATGTGTATTTGGCTGGCTATCTCAGGCCGGCTAAACACACATGTGCACTTAGGTTTCTCTGTTGTACAGCTGGGCTGGAGAACCTGCACAGACCCCACTGCACTGTCTAAGTATCAGACCAAGCCACCCAGACCAATCCTGGCACTTCTCCCATGCTAGGTATTGCATGAGAGCAGTGCCAGGGTTGCTGTGGAGCCTGTGCTGGTGTCCCAGTGAATGCTGAAAGGTGGAGGGAGGTGGGGGCATCAGCGGAAATGGGTAAGTGATTTTTTAAATTATTTGTTTCCCCCATCCCCGTCTTTTCCCCTGTGCGCCTCCCTTGACACTTGCAGCGGCCGCCGCTGCCAACATGTTAATTTTCCTATTGAAAAAGGCAATACACAAGAAGAGTTAAGGAAACCATACTAAACTGAGAAGGCAAAACATAGGTTTGCCCTACATTAGATTTGAGGCAGACTGCCTTTTTAACCCCTTTTGTTGCAGATAGCATGCATTTCATGTAATTAATATCTGTTACCTTTCCTGACAATGTCACTTAAGTGAGCTCAAATCTCCCTGGAAATGTATTTCTGCAGATTACATGTTTCCTTATGGTGTCACAGTGCTGTGTGAAATATTGTTTTGATTCTAGCTTGATAACACCAGTGACACATATTTGGAGGTCTTGATAGAGAATGTTTTAACAGTCTGCTAGAGAGTATGAAAACCTTACACTCCATATAGTGAACAAGGACAATGGTTAAGCCTCCTTCAGGTAACGTGTAAGACACTTAGGGGGTCATTCTGACCTCGGCGGTAAAAGGCGGCCGCGGTAAACCACCATGGTCATTCTGACCCGCAACTGGCAAACCGCCAAAAACCCGACATCCACAAAAGTCCGCCACACCAAAGGTCAGCGAAAAAATGGCGATGAACAAACCTCCACCGTCACGCCAACAGAAATACGCCCAAACCATTCCGACCCACAAATCCACGCAGCGGTCTTTCAAACGCGGTATTCCATTGGCGGTACACACCGCTGCGGTCAAAATACACACACACATAGAAAACTCAGCCACATTGGTCAGTTTGAAACATGCACACCTGATACACATACTAACACCACTCCCACACACCCAACACGATATAAAACACACACCCACATCACCCACAAACCCCTACGACCCGAAATTATTGATGAAGGCTAGAGACAGAGCACAGAATAGACAATCCCACAACACAGAGGCACACAACACCATCACCCACACAGAATCCACGCACCAAACACCACACACCACCACACGCACCACACTCATCACCACAAACGCCACCCCACACCTCATCCACACCACCCCATGGCACCCCAAAGACACCCCAGGTTCAGTGACGCCGAACTCAGGGTCATTGTGGAGGAAATAGTCCGTGTAGAGCCCCAGCTCTTCGGGGCACAGGTGCAGCACACCACAATTGCCAGGAAGATGAAGCTATGACAAAGGATAGTGGACAGGGTCAACGCGGTGGGACAGCATCCAGGCAATCGGGATGACATAAGGAAGAGATGGAACGACCTACGGGGGAAGGTGCGTTCCATGGTATCAAGGCACAACAGTGGGGTGCAGAAGACTGGCGGCGGACCCCCACCTACTCCCCCAGAATTTACCGCATGGGAGGAGGAAGTCTTGCACATCCTGCATCCTGAGGGCCTCGCAGGAGTAGGCAGAGGAATGGACTCTGGTAAGTCAAATCTTCACTACTGCTTCCCACCCTCACCCCACCTGCATGCCAAATCATACCCCCACCCTCACCCCCACCCCCATCACACCAACTCCTAGCAAAAGGCTCACCATCACAACCCACCCATCCCAACACCAAGCCCTGCATGCGACCACAAAGCATGGACACCCATCACCAAAGCATGCCCACTGCACACACACATCACCCCCACAAGTCACCCTCACAAAAGCCCCCACAAGGGAATGCCTGCACATGGGTACACGGTCACCCACCCATCACACGAAATGCCACACACAGAAGCTATAACCATACCTTTATACCCCTGCAGGACCCGAACGCCACCACACCGCCACAGAGGGTCCAGAGATGTCCATCCCACCCCCAGAAGAGGCCCCCAGCGATGACAGCAGCTCTGTCTCCCTGGAGCCAGATGACCAGCCTCTGGACAGTCGGTTCCCCACAGACAGCCACAGGCTACACCAGACCCAACCCCCTCTGGGAACACCAGCACAGCTCCCACCCAGCGGGCCCATGCCTCTGTCTCCAGGACACGTCAATCAGCGGTGTGTCCACCACTACAGGGCACCCAGGTTGACCCACCACCCCAACAACAACAGGGACCTGGGGGCAGTGTTAGTGGGCACACCGTCCAGGGGACAGAGGCCCAGGAACACAGGGGAACTGGGAGGGCTGCTGTGCGACGGGGGGGGACAGGCCCAGGGAACCGACTCTCCAAGAGGCCCTCTCCTCCTTCATGGGAGCATACCACCGCTCCCAGGAGACGATGGCGACGGTACTGGCCCGGTTCCAGGAGATCCAGGCACTGCAGGAGGAACGGTACATGGGGTTCAGGGAGGAACTGAGGAACATCGGTTCCGCAATGGGGACCATCGTCGTGGCCCTTACCCAGATCGTCACCACATTGCGGGACCATGTGGCACCCCAAAGGGCCCCTGTCACTAGCCCAGGCCAGGAACAGCCTACCACCTCTGCCGGCGCTAGTGGACAGGAGGCCCCCACACAACGACAGGCCACCAGAACCCCACCTCCTGCAGAAGAAGAACCACCCCGCAAGTGGAACCTGAGATCTCACAAGAAGACAGAGTAGGATTGCAAGACCCCCGCCAGCCTAAGATACCCCCTGATGTCATCCCACTGTCCCACATTGTCACCCTGTCCAACCTTGAACTGCCCCTGCTCCATCCTTCCCCAGGCATATGGACAATGCACCTGTACGACTGAGAACTGGACTCTGCCATGGACATTACTCCACCCCCACCCATCACCGTTTTACAATCATGTACCTATATGTAGCACTTAAAATAAATCACTTATTGCACTTAAAATAACAGGAGTCTGCTTGTATTCTTAACAAATGTATTACACATAACGGTGCAATAATGTCCAGTTACTTTGTGATGACAACATACCAATTTCAATAAGCTTTAGTCCATGGGCAAACAAAGCTGAAGTCAGGCAGTGGGTCATACAGCTCTGAAAAGGGAAGGGAAAGTCACAAATCAGTTAACAGGAACTGGGGGGAAACACAGACAGTGGAGACGCATGAGGCCTTAAGTAAATGTAAAATGGCGTTGGTGATTCTTACCTGTGTGCTACTGAAAATATTGTTGTATGACTGTATCCCTGTTGTCCGTGTCGTCCCCGTTGTCTTCCTCCTCTTTACTCTCCACAGGCTCCACAGCTGCTACAACACCACCATCTGGACCATCCTCCTGCAGAAAAGGCACTTGGCGTCGCAAAGCAAGATTGTGAAGCATACAGCAGGCCACGATGATATGGCACACCTTCTTTGGTGAGTACATTAGGGATCCCCCTGTCATATGCAGGCACCTAAACCTGTCCTTCAGGACCCCGAAGGTCCTTTCTATGATCCTCCTAGTTCGCCCATGGGCCTCATTGTACCGTTCCTCTGCCCTGGTCCGGGGATTCCTCACTGGGGTCAGTAGCCACGACAGGTTGGGGTAACCAGAGTCACCAATTAGCCACACACGGTGTCTCTGTAGCTGTTCCATCACATAAGGGAAGCTGCTATTTCACATGACATACGCGTCATGCACTGACCCAGGGAACTTGGCATTTACATGGGAGATGTACTGGTCAGCCAAACAGACCACCTGGACATTCATCGAATGATAACTTTTTCTGTTTCTGTACACCTGCTCACTTTCTTTGGGGGGAATCAAAGCCACATGGGTCCCATCAATGGCACCACCATGTTCTATGTGACCGCCATTTTCTATCTGATTAATCACTCGAGACTTAATCATCCACAGGAGAGGACCTATACTGCAAGTGCTGCTGTGACCTCGGTCTGGGAGATACAATGGCTGCTGCGACTGGGGAAAGGGCCCCTGCCTTCACTTCCGAAGAATTGGAGAAACTTGTTGATGGGGTCCTCCCCCAGTATGCGCTACTCTACGGTCCTCCAGACCAACAGGTTAGTACACAGGGTGCACGTTGAATGGGCTATGCCTGTGTTGAGTGGGGTGTATGTAAGATGGTGGGGAGGGGAGCGAATGAGGAGTGCAATGCACGAAAGATGAGCGCATGTGCCACATGGCAAGGTTGGGGAGGGGGGGGCCACTCACATTGACCAGGCAGAAAAATGATGCGATTTCCTTTACCACCCTGTACATGTCACATAGGTCAGCGCCCATCAGAAGATCGACATTTGGCGTGCCATCGCCAAGGACGTCCGGGCCCTGGAGGTTCACAACAGACGGGGCACCCACTGCCGAAAGAGGTGGGAGGACATCCGCCGCGGGACCAGAAAGACCGCCGAGTCTCTGCTGGGGATGGCCTCCCAACGTAGGAGGGGTGCCAGCCGCCAATTGACCCCCCTGATGTCCCGGATCCTGGCGGTGGCCTACCCCGATTTGGATGGGCGCGTGAGGACATCACAGCAGACACAAGGGGGTGAGTATCAGCACATTCTGCTATCTTTGCGTGCAGTGAAGGTGTCTGGGTGGGGGAGGAGGGCTGTGGCTATCTCCAGGTCAGGGTGCATTCTGTAGGCTAGGCCCCTTCGTTAGACACGGCCCTGTGCCCCCGCCCCCCACCTCTGTAGGGTGCCAAGAACAGCTATCCATGGTCCGGCCTCACCCATGTGTGCATTTGTCGTCCATAGACCTGTAGGCCTAGTCACAATAACTGAGTAGTGTACCCCGATTGCGCGGCCTAGTGCAGGGGGCTTCTGTGTCTGTCCTCTCCGACAACGGTGTTACCAATGCATGCACTCAACCTGTCTTCATTTCTCCCCCCACCCCCATTTTCTTTGTCTTCCTGTTCATGTGTGCATTAGCATCATCAGGCGGAGGAGAAGTGGCATCGGCTCACGAGGGAGCTGCATCTCACATGGCCCCGGAGGGCCATACAACAGACTCCGAGTACACCAGTGAGACGGAGGGCGAGTGGAGCTCCACAACGGGGACCCGTAGAGATGTCAGCGACACCGACACGTCCTCGGAAGGGAGCTCCCTAGCGGTGGCGGCAACATCCGTGCCCACCGCCACAACAGGTACAGCCGCCACCCAGCGCACCAGCCCTGCCCTCCCAGCAGCCACTCAGCCTTCGCTCCGTCCCCGCTCGCCCAGGAAGGCGGGCATCTCCTTCGCCCCAGGCACCTCAGGCCCTGCCCCAGTTACCCCTGCTGCCCTCAGTGAGGAGGTCATTGACCTCCTCAGGACACTCATTGTTGGGCAGTCTACCCTTTTGAATGCCATCCAGGGTGTAGAAAGGGAGGTGCATCGGAGCAATGCATACCTGGAGGGCATTCATTCGGGTCAGGCTGCCCATCAGCGATCGTTCAACGCACTGGCCTCAGCACTGACGGCAGCCATTGTCCCTGTCTCCAGCCTCCCTCTTCTGACTCCCTCCACCCAGTCCCAGTCTCCTGTTCCTCTGCCTATCCCATCCACACCATCAGACCAGCCTGCACACACCTCTACACCCAAGGGCAGCTCATCCAGACATAAGCACCACAGATCCCACAAGCATTCACCCAAGCAACATCCAGATGCAGACATGCCAACAGTCACTACCACCTCTGTGTCCCCCACCTCCTCATCTCCCTCCTCCCTCCCTGTGACTTCTCCACTCACACCTGCATGCACACCACCATCAGCTAGTACTTACATCACCAGCACACCCTCCATTACAGTCCGCACACGTGTAGTCACCACCCCCACTGCCATTTACACGTCCCCTGTGTCTTCTCCCAGTGTGTCTGTCACCCCCTCTTCCAAAGCACACAAACGCAGGCAGCCACCCACCCAACAGCCATCCACCTCACGACAGCCTCCGTCACAAGCATCTGCACCAAAAGACAGCACACTTGACTCTCCTACAACCACATCCTCTTCCTCCACTCCAATACCCACTACACCTACCCGTCCCTGTCCTTCCCAAGTCGTTTTCCTTTCCAACCTTGAGCTCGTTCCAATCACTGACCCACCCCCTCCGTCTGGTAAGAGTAAAAATAGCACCTCAGCCACCACCAGCCCTGCATCTACTGTGACCATAGTGCAGGGCTATTGGAGTCCACCAGCTCCTAGGGCAGGAACATCGGCCAGCAGCAAGGGGACAGCCAGCCCACCCCCTGGGAAGAGGACAAAAAAAAAAAAGGCCCGGCGCGACAAGACTGAGACGGCTGCCACCAAGGACAGTAGCCTTGCCCCGTCACCTGCCACATCATCCAAGGGAGGCAAGGGCCACAGAGCTTCAGCGAAGGAGGGCAAGGACAGCAGGGTGGAGAAGTCAGGCAGCAGGCGAGCTGCCCAGGAGGGCCCCACCAGCCCCATTCTGGTTGTGACGGACGACACCCACGGGCCCAGGACTCCATCACAGGAGGGCCCCGCGACCGCAAGGTCGGATGGCGACTGAGCGGGAAGTCTTGGCCAGGTCTGGCTCCCTAGAAACACAGGACAAGCACCGTTGAACAGGGCCCCGCCGGGAGGAGCACCGCTGAACAGGGCCCCGCCGGGAGGAGCACCGCTGAACAGGGCCCCGCCGGGAGGAGCACCGCCGGGAGGAGCACCGCTGAACAGGGGCCCGCTGGGACAAGAACCGCTGAACAGGGGCCCGCCGGGAGGAGCACCGCTGAACAGGGGCCCGCCGGGACAAGAACCGCTGAACAGGGACCCGCCGGGAGGAGCACTGCTGAACAGGGCCCCGCCGGGAGGAGCATCGCTGAACAGGGCCCCGCCGGGAGGAGCACCGCTGAACAGGGGCCGGCCGGGAGAAGCACCGCTGAACAGGGGCCCTCCGGGACAAGAACCGCTGAACAGGGGCCCGCCGGGAGGAGCACCGCTGAACAGGGGCCCGCCGCGACAAGAACCGCTGAACAGGGGCCCGCAGTGACAGGAACCGCTGAACAGGGGCCCGCCGGGAGGAGCACCGCTGAACAGGGGCCCGCCGGGAGGAGCACCGCTGAACAGGGGCCCGCCGGGAGGAGCACTGCTCCGCTGGGCCCTTCCTGTCAAGCACCGCTCCGCTGGGCCCCGCCGTCTCTGCACCGCTCCGCTGGGCCCTTCATCTCAAGCACCGCTCCGCTGGGCCCTTCATCTCAAGCACCGCTCCGCTGGGCCCCGCCATCTCTGCACCGCTCCGCTGGGCCCTTCCTGTCATGCACCGCTCCGCTGGGCCCTTCATCTCAAGCACCGCTCCGCTGGGCCCTTCCTGTCAAGCACCGCTCCGCTGTGCCCTGCCATCTCTGCACCGCTCCGCTGGGCCCTTCCTGTCATGCACCGCTCCGCTGGGCCCTTCATCTCAAGCACCGCTCCGCTGGACCCTTCCTGTCAAGCACCGCTCCGCTGGGCCCCGCCGTCTCTGCACCGCTCCGCTGGGCCCTTCCTGTCATGCACCGCTCCGCTGGGCCCTTCATCTCAAGCACCGCTCTGCTGGGCCCTTCCTGTCAAGCACCGCTCCGCTGGGCCCGCCGTCTCTGCACCGCTCCGCTGGGCCCTTCCTGTCATGCACCGCTCCGCTGGGCCCTTCATCTCAAGCACCGCTCCGCTGGACCCTTCCTGTCAAGCACCGCTCCGCTGGGCCCCGCCATCTCTGCACCGCTCCGCTGGGCCCTTCCTGTCATGCACCGCTCCGCTGGGCCCTTCCTGTCAAGCACCGCTCCGCTGGGCCCTTCCTGTCAAGCACTGCTCCGCTGGGTCCTTCCTGTCAAGCACCGCTCCACTGGGCCCTTCCTGTCAAGCACCGCTCCGCTGGGCCCTTCATCTCAAGCACCGCTGGCCCATTGACAGTGCCGGTTCTGTGTCGAGCAGGGCTTCACGAAGCACTCTGGGCACCATGCCTCCTCTATTAACAGTGGAGTCGGTAATCCATCTGATGGACTGTGGCTTGGCACTTCCCAGGATGGAACAGTGGGCAACCCACCCACTGTAGAGACTTGAGAGACTGTGGCTTTGCACTCCCAGGATGGCACAGTGGGCAAGCCACCCACTGTAGAGACTTGTGGGACTGTGGCTTTGCACTCCCCAGGATGGGACAGTGGGCATGGAGGCCCCTCGTGGATCTCGCGTCGTGGACTCATGTGGCTGAGGTGCCCCCCCTTCCCTTCCCCCTGATTTGCCTGTAGTTTTATCATCTGATGCCCCAGCAGTGTTCTCTCCAATGGTATCTGGTCTCCTGTGTTGACTTTGCCCATGTGTTTGTGCACATTGGCCCACGGACTATGGAACTTTGACAGAATGTGCAGGACTTATTGCCTATGTATATATTTTTGACTATGTTCATTCCTTATTTTGTATCTTTCATATAGCATATTTCCCATACCTTCATTGGAGCTATTTATACATATATTTTATAGATCATTTTAATTGTGTCTTTGCATTATTCCGGTGGGTTTGGGGGGTGTCACTCTGACTTGTTGCTCTGCATTGGGGTGTAGGTATTTGTGGTGGGGGGGTGGGTGTATGGCGCATGTGTGTGCCCGTAAGCTTTCCTCCTCCCCCCTCCCCCCTCCCCTGTGTCGTAGGTGCAGTACTCACCGTTGTCGTCTGCGCCGGCGTTCGTACTCCTGGTAGATGAGCAGGTAGACAATAGCTGGTAGGATGTTTAATTCGGGTTCCATGCTGTCCTCCTTCCTCGTGGAGTGTGTATAGGTGAGCGTTTGCCTGTTCGTAGTCTGTTTCCGCCGTGTTTTTATCGGCGGGGCTCCCGCCCCGGAAAAGGTGGCGGATTGGTGAGTTGTGATAGGGTGGGCGGTACATTGTCTGCCGCCTGCCTGTTAGCGGTGACCGCCGCTCTGTTTGTCTGTCCCGCCGTGGCGGTCGGAGTGTTAAAGTGGCGGGCTGTGTTGGCGGTTCCCGCCAGGGTCAGAATTCCTTTTTTTGGACCGCCTTACTGTTGGCAGGTTGGCCGCCGCTTTATCACCGACCGCCAGGGTTGGAATGACCCCCTTAGAGTTTTTTGTTTTTACCACATATTTCATAGGTACGGTACATGTATCAGTGTGCATAGGGAGAAAATGAGTTTGTAGAATTCTGCAATGGTGGTGGCAGTGTGAACTTGGCCAGGCTACTCATACAAGCTGTGATTTCGGAAGCACTTCGGGATATGATAACACATCTTGGTTGGACAAAATATGGGAAAAAAGTCATTAGAGCAATAGTTATCTGAAGTGCCTTCTCAGAGTCAAACAGGTTCATGAGAGCAGAACGGACATGAGTGATAAGCAACCATCACTAAGTCAGGCAACAATAGTCAATGTTAAAAATGGCCAAGGTCCTGATCTATTGTTTAGCAAGAGTCCCTCCGTCCGCCAGCAATGTATTGATCTCTGTGCCTTCACAGGCACCCATGTCAGGGTGGATCCTGTGAAGGTATAGAAAGTTTTTTATTTTTTAATCTGTTATTTAACCTACAGCCAGTACAGTACACTTCAAAAAGGTATTGTATCCAAATAAACAAAGCCCACATGTAAGTATTTCTGAAGATGAAACAAGTGGAACAAAGAGCGTGGAGGGGAACCAAACCTTCCGTGGCTTGACCTAATTAGAGAATTCCAGAACCATATGTGATATCTAGGGCACACCATCTTCCTGTTGTTCTGATGTTTTGCCAGCTAGGTATTGTTTCAGAGGATCCCAATTGTCCTTTGGTTGTGAAGCTCTGGGCATTAATTCACTATATGTTTCTGCAGGGGCTTTACTTGTGACCAGGAATTTTATCAATTATGCCATTGTGGGGGCTTTTCCACTGTCCCATTGTATGGCTACTGTGCATGTTCCCTACAACAATGTGAGACCCAGTATTTATTGATCGGTGGCAGACCAAGGTTGAGTGGAGAAAATCTACCCTAGAAGAGTGGTTTCTTAAACAGTGTGTATTTTCATGCCCACTAAATTCATCAAGTATACCTAGTACATTTGGGTGCTCATTACGAGTTTCGAGGTCCCACGCAGAAGACTGCCGTCAGTCCGTGCGCCAAAAGACACCCGGTATAGGTGGTACAAGTCAAAAAGTGCAGACCGCTCAAAATCAGGCAAAAATCCGACACCGGCTTGACTGAGGGCGGGAGAGAGGCGGTTCCACTGCCAGCACGCCCCACGCCGACAACATCGCACCCTCCAAATTACCACCCACAAATCTGCACAGCGGTCTTTGCACGGCGGTAATCCATTGGTGGTCCGAACCGCTGCGGTCAAAAACTCAACTCCACCAGAACACACCACCACATTGGACAGTACTAATACCCCACACCTGATATACCACACACACTTGATCACTGCACTATAAAACACACCCTCACACATACCCACAACCCCTTGCATCCTGATTTTTTCATAGAGAAAGGGAAGTATGCACAAACAGAAGACACTTGACCTGGATACCATAGGCACCACCACAAAAAAAATGCAGCAGACACTACACAACTGCATCTCTGCACACAACAAATACATCACCACTGCACACAACCACCACATATCACAAGCACACTGAACCACACAACCCCACCTCACCAAACAGCATACCCCCACCCCTGCACATTACATACCCCACCACCCACAATACATCGACCATGTCGCTACGGAAACACCAACGATTATCCGATGAGGAGTTGAGGGTCATGGTAGATGAAATAGTCATAGTGGAGACACAACTGTTTAGAGCACAGGTCCAGCATACATCCATAGCCAGAAAAATGGAGGTATGGCAGAGGAAAGCATCCACGCACAAGGGAGGACATCAGGAAGAGTTGGAATGACCTACGGGGAAAGGTCCGATCCATGGCGGCAAGACACCAGATAGCCATCAACAAGACTGGTGGTGGACCATCACCTCCTTCCCCAGAGTTATCACTGTGAGAGGAGAAGGTCTTGGCCATCCTGCACCCAGAGGGCCCGACTGAAGTACCAGGAGAACTGAACTGTGGTAAGTCAACAACACTCCCCGGGCACCATGTACTCCTCCACAGCATGTACCCCTACCACCCTTACACCCCCTCACAGCACCCTTACGTGCACCAATCCACCCTGAACCCAATACCCTCCCTTGCATGCCACACATCCTCACTACCACTAATCACACACAGGCCCACCAAGTGCCCAGATATCTCCCACTGTAGCAAGTACTACAACTACCACAAGGCAACACTCCCCACCCCATCTAACTGCTAATTCCACTCCACATTAGGACACCTGCACATATAAACATGTCACCCCCTTCACCTGCAGGATACATGGACTTGTCACTAGTACATGGCAATGACAAAATTGATGACTACAACCTTCTAAACTGCAAGTATAGACAGCACTATTCACCAGCCTTTAAACATTGCCAGTGGACAAGCAGCTGTCATTGCTATCACTGGAAAGCATGTCAAGGCTATGATTGCAAACAACCATGTGAACAACAAGTACATTTCAACATTGTAACGCACTTCCTCTCCATCCACAGGTATCCCTACTACTGCTACCCAGCAGAGGATGCGAGAGACAGACAATTGAGCCCTGGAAGTAGGCCCAATTGAGGACTACAACTCTGGATGTCTGGAAAGGGATGCTCACCTGGCCCATCCAGGATGACTGGTCAGTCCACCAGCCTCAACCTGCCCACATCTGAGGCTACTACAGCACAGGAAACCTCTCCTCCCCAAACCTGTGTCCCAAGGACAGATCAATCTATAGTGTGCTTCAAAGTACAGGGACCTGAGTCGACCCCTGACATCCAAGACGATGAAGGTCCTGGTGTCAGTGGGAGTAGGCACACTTTGTCAGGGTCACAGGCACAGGGACTAAGGGGCAGTGGGAGGGCAACTGTGGGTCAAGGGGTAAGGTACCAACGGGATACTACTGTCCAGGAGGCCATCTCCAGAGCCCTGGGAGCATACCAGCAATTGCAGGACAGGATGGGTCAAATACTGACAACTTTGTAGGAGAAGCAGAGGTTGCTGAATGAATTTCAACAGGAGGCCATGCAGCAGTGGCAGGCACGCAATGCCACCATGACACCATAGCCTCCATTTGTGGGGTGCTCACTGAACTTACCAGCATCTTGCGTGCATCCTCCACCAACCAGAAGGCCCCTACCAGTAGCCAATCAACACCTGTGCCATCTACATCTGCCACAGCTACTGCAATAGAGGCCCAGACAGAGGACACACAGGCTTGTAGCACCCCTGCCCCTGCAGCTGAGGATCCCCCATGCAAACAAGGTTGTTAATCCCGGCATCCTGCAGGACCTGAGGCCAAGACCAAAAACACTGCCAGGAAGTGATCTCTCTCCTGAATATTCTCCCTTGTGTGCCACTAAGACACTCAGCTGACTGTCGACTGCCAAAACTCCAGGTCCCTCTTGGCCCTTGGAGACTGGACCTGTGAAACCTCAGCAAATGCACTTTGAATCACAATAAGCACATTTCAGCACAGTCATGGCTTACATGTCCTCATTGTCACCAGGACTATTTAATATGAAAGATATAAATATAAATTGAAATGCACATATAGGTGTTAATAAGTCTGACAGATGGACAGATATGGCAGGAAAGTTCTGCAGATGTGTCATGACATCCTTCCTGTGCTGTAATCCTATGCCAAGCACGCCAACAGTCATGGCAGAAAGCAGAATGGAACCGAACTGAAGATAGATCAAGATATGGTAAAGCTTCAATGATGTCTCCTATGTTGCCCATCCAATACACAGAACATAATGCAACCCACAGGAATCATGTTGCAGTGGGGAGGTCACCACATATCGACAAGGTAGGTCTGTAGGTCACACACATGCAGAGTAAAATAACCATTCCTCATAGCTACCATCACCAACAGAAAACCTATCTTGCCATGTCTAAAACAGGTGAGTACCAGACATCAGCTTTGGAAACAGTGTGGATGGGTAGCTGGACTGTTATGCGATAGATTAGGCCAGACCACTGACATCCAAACTGCAGTCTTGAAACAATGCAACATGGGGAACCCTATGCTGAAGTCATGCCATGCCAACAGCAAGTACCACATGGCCTTGCCAGTATAGCAGTTGCACCTCCCCTGATGGTAATTCAGCATCCCAGCATAACACATTCCGATGGATGTAGTGCACTCATATCGCTTGCAGCCAGTTCCACTGTCACCTGAAAAGAGCCTGAGGCGAGGAAATGCAGGACAGATAACACCTGTACTGTTGGTGGGATGGTGTAGGGATTACGTATGGCTGGCTGGAGATCGGCTCCAACTGGGTACCCAGTTCCCTAATGGTCTGACGGTTTAGACGATACATCTGTATAACATGTATTTCTTCCATTGTATCAAGGTCACCTAGGGACCGGTAGACCGGAACATTTTGCAATCTCCCCATTGGACGGTATCTAGGCCTAGGACAGAACAGATTTCAGAACATTTGTTACACTGGTATTACTAAAGTTCACCATAGAAGTGGAAATAAGGACAAGTCATGTAAGGTATTTGAAACCTCACACAGGGAAACAGTTACTCACAAACTACACAACTGCGACATCCTGGATGTCAATTCCATTGCTATACTTGTCACAAGGGGTCTGTACAGAGATGGAAGTCAGACATAGTGAATTCGTCCCTAAGTCAGACACAGTTATTTAACGTCCACACATTGAAAAGATTATACATCAGACGTATTGGCAGGTGACACTCACTTCACTAGTGAGTTCACATGAGTTGACATCGTACATCAAGCAGCTAGTGATTAACATCAAGCTGTGACGCACTAGGATGACATAAACATCTTAAAAGTATGTAAAATGGCAGCTGTCTGTCCTGCAGGAAGAGGACAGATGGAAGTGACCTCATTCCACCAGCGTTAGTCATCATGGCGGGAGATGGTTGGAACGGCCGGGCAACTCCGCATTGGCTAACATTGATGTCTATGGGAAACTGGGGCAAATGATGATCACGCCGGCGTTGAAGGTCATGATTGCGGTGGGCGTGACCGCCATTTTACATAGCCCAGCTCACTTGACTCCTGACACTTGAGCAAGCAAGACCTCTACTTCGTGAGCTGCTGCGTTCTGTATCTGGAGGCCACAATGGCATGTCCTGCAGGCGATAGGGCCCCAGCCTTCTCCCCTGAGGAACTTGATAAACTGGTGGATAGGGTCCTATCCCTTAAGGGACAGTTGTATGGGGCTCCAGCTAAACAAGCCAGTACAATGTGGAATACTTATCAGTTAGGGTGGTGTTTGATGGTGAAAATGTGTGAATATTGACATGGCATGATTGACTGCTGGGGTTGTGTTGTATGGATGATAATGGCGTATTGTGGACTCTCTATGAGCAGGTGCTGTACATGCTGTGTGTAGGCCACTGCTGTAGGTGTACTGTAACTCTACATGAATATCTCCTTTTGTCTGTATCCCCCATGTAGGTCAGCACCCATCAGAAAAAGGGGATATGGAGAGCCATCGCCAAGCAAGTGTGGATCCTGGGGGTCCATAGCCGGCAGAGCACCCACTGTAGAAAGTGGTGGGAGGACTGAGATGCTGAGCCCGGAAGACCGCGGAGGCCCAGCTGAGGATTTCCTCCCAACGAGGGAGGGGCCTGCCTATTGGCGGTGGCCTGCCCAGAGATAGATGGGCGCTAGAGGGTAGCACCGCAGCCACAACAGGGTGAGTACAGACTGTTTAATATCAGTTGTATGGGCTTCTATTGTGTCAGATTACTTAGGTGCTACTGAGGTGTGTGTACATCAGATAAGATTATAGTACTGGCTATTACTTCCACTGTTTAGAAGTGTTTTAAGTTATCTTTTAAACACCATGCAAGCAGTTATATGTTGGTGCTATACCTCCTTGTCCAGTTACGTTTAGACACACTCCTGTGTTGAGTGATTTCCAAACCTTAATTCCCTATCCCGAGTCTGCTTTAGATAACCAATGTCATCTAGTTAAGGCTGATTTTGGGTAATAAGTCCTGTGATTATGGAACTTCTACTGTGAAATTATTGCATTGTCAATGGACTTCTGTATATTATGAGTCCTTTACCAACCTGTCCTATATTTTGTGTGCAATTTATTTATCCAGGACATTTGGAAAACAATGTGTGAAAAGTGTCAGATTGGTAAGTATATGTGTATAGCTGGTAGTTTTTACCATTGTAGAACGACTGACGACAGACTGCCGCATGTCCAAACTTGTCATTTTGTTGGAATTAGGAGGTAACAGCTTGAATATTAGGTTATGTCTTCATAACCAATATTATCATAACCAATATTTGGGGACAATGTATCATAGCTATTCCTTGCCACACCAAAGGAGGAGTAGATTACTTGTTGGTATGTGTACTAGATGGATAGGCATTGGCCCTTTCCTCCCTTTCTTTCTCTCCCACCCTCTCTCCCTGTCCTCTTCTATCCTTGTGTGCATCAGCATTATCAGGCCAAGGAGAAGGGGTACTTGAGATTGGGGATGCTGCAGCCCACGGGATCCAGGAGGAAGAGTCGACCGACACCGAAGGGACCAGTGGGACAGAAGGCGTCTGTTGACCCACTGGGGAGACCTGTACAACTACATCATCTTTGGATTCCTCCTCCAATGGAAGCTCCCTGGCAGTGACAGACCCATCTGGGTCAATCCCAGCACCATCCTTGACCACCACCCCCCTTACCAGCACCGCCCTCCCTGTAGCACCCCACCCAGTTGCACGTGCCTGCTCACCCAGGAGGGTGGGTGTCTGCTTCGCAGCAGGCACCTCTCCCCCTGCCCATGTCAGCCCTGCTGCCCTCAATGAGGAGGCTATTGATCTCCAGAGGTCCATCTCTGTGGGGCAGTCAACCGTCATGAATGCCATCCAGGGACTGGCATCCCAGATGCAAAAAAGTAATGCCTACCTGGAAGGCATTGACGGTGCCTTGGCTGGCCTGCCGAGATCGTTTCAGGCTCTGGCCTCCTCTTTGACAGCATCCAGTGTCCTTTCGTCTTCAGTCCCCCTTCCAGCTACTTGTGCCCAATCCAACACCCCTCTCCTCTCACTCATCCAGAGCGTACATACAGACCAGCATTCACAGACAAAATGCGCAAAGACAAACACAGGCACCACAGGACACACCACAAGCATGCACACAGTCAACACACCTGCAGACACAACAACAGCTACTCCCTACCCTGTCTCCCTACCACCTCCTCCATCACAGTCACATCACCACTCACACCTGCTATCACTACATCAGCACTCCCTGATCCTGCCACCAGTCCTGTCATACCCACAGACACCACAAAAGGCAGACCCGCAGACATCCACCCCACACACCACATCCGCACTCACCACGACAACCTTCACAACCACATGCAGCACATCCACCTTACTTGCAGCTACCACCCCAACATACACTCACACATCTTGCATACCATCTCCCTGAACCTCTTCCCCCTCCTCCCAAAAAACATAAACCCCCTCACTCAACTAACCAACATACACTTACCACACACAAGCACACATTACACACACCTGCATCCATGTCAGGCACACTAACACCTCCTCTAACTCCACGCCTAAACCTTTTACCCATTACTGCCCCTGTGTACCTAAAAAGGTTTTCCTTGCCAGTCGTCACCTGTTCCCTGCTCCTGTCTCACCCTGTGATGTCTGTTGGCCATGGTGTGCGTATTAAGCATATGGATTTGTGTAGTTAGTGTGTGTGTCTGTAGATATGTGTGTTGATACGGGCATTTGTTTGCATGTGTGTGTGGCTGTCGCTGCCCCTGCCGGGTGTGTGTGTGTGAAATACTGCCCTTCCCTTCAGTGTGTGCTAGGTGGGGGTGCTTACGGTTGTCGTTGTCTTTGTCGTCGCTGGTCCTGGAGGTGTATGGCGAGATACAGCAGTGGGAGGATTCCAGTTCGGGTTCCATGGCGGACACGTCTATGTACATGGAGGTGAGTGTCTCCTTTTATACTGGCTTTTTGTGCCAGTCGGACTGGCCAGAAATCCTGGCAGTCTGCTGACTCATAATATGGTGGGCAGTGAATTGGTCCCCACTGGTCTGGAGATGGGTCCGACTGCACTGGTGGTACTGGCGGTGACTTAGCTGTGTTGCAGTGGGATCACTGGCATGGTCGTAATATGACAGTCTGCACCGCCGGCCTGATCCCACTGCCGGCGTGGTACCAAACTCGTAATGAGTGCCTTGCTGTAAATATTTGTAGTGAGCTAATCTATGCTTACCATTCGTGGTTACTTCCTCAGCTTGTTCATAACAGTATACTCATTGCTCTTCTGATATGTTTATTCCCAGGCCACATGACCACTAAGCCCTTGCCCAGCTTGGCTCTTGATACCATATCTCTACATCACTGCGCCATATATTAGAGTGAACAAAATCCTTGGGGCAGTCCAGCAACTACCAACGATAACAGCCTCTACTTCTTTGTTTTCCTTGAGTACATGGGGATTACCTTTTTAATCATCTCTTGCAATATATAATAAAGGAACTCATCTAATGGTTAGACTATGTTCCTTTCTAGGTAACCTGGCAGTGAGATAAAGTTATTGTCTATGTATAGATCTCCAAGCTTATGAAGACCCCGTTCTCTCAATCGGTTTGCCGCTAGGGGTTTAAATGTAATCTCAGACTTGGGGTTTCTAGCCAGTGGCATGTGCTGGGAGTAGATGGTGTCTAGAGTGCATAGTTTCTACAACCTGTGCCCCAACCACACTATGCATTTGACTCCTTAAGGCTCAGGATCACCCTCTCAAGCCCTCTATGTGGAACCTGTTCAAAGTTGTGGTTATGATAAACTTCAACCTTTGGTATGGCGAACCCACTGCAACTGTACTACCTTTGTATAGTGTTCCAGTTTATTTGAGGTTGCTCTCCAGACCATTCTAGTCTTATTATTAGCATTTGGGGATAGTCAATGAATGCCTTATTAAGGAGTATAGGGAAATTCAGAAACAAAAATAACAGTTGGGGCAGGATCACCATTTTCATTAATCCGACTCTACCGGCCAAAGGCCGTTTCATCCATTTGTCTATATTGATAGCAATTTTATCCATGGCTCGGCTATGATCCAGGCTGATTACAAAAGACAACTCTCAATGGGACTGCATTCCTAAATATCTGACCAGGTTCTGCTGCCAGTGCAGCAGGTATGCTAATGGTGTCGCTGTTGTGTCAGTTGTTAGTGGCATCACAAAAGATTTCAGTCAGTTAATGGTCAGGCCTGACCAGTCATGGACTATCACAGTTTCATCATTAATTGTGTATGTTTACATCTGGGTTTTTAACTATTAATATGATATTGTATGCATACAGGGACATCAAGAGCCAGTGTTTGCCAAACTGTATGCTAATGTTTCCATGTGAGTCTCATAATATGCAGGCAAGGGGCTCGATTGGCAACACAAATATCAGAGGTGACAGGGGGCATCCCTGATGCATACTGTGCTGTATTGCAGTAGGGTCAGAGATCTGACCATTAATCTATCTGCATTCTACTGAGAGTGTGTACAAGAGTCCAATCTAGTGTGTCATCACTTTCCCTAGACCCAGTCTGCTGAGCATCAGCATCTACAATGACCACTTAGTAGAGTCAAACACTATGGTGGTGTCCAAAAAGACTGCCTTTACTTTACTCTGAGGGGATAATTGATGTGCCACCGTGAATGGAGTCCTCAAGTTATCTACAGTAGAACAGCCATGAATGAAAGTGATTAGTGAAGCAGAACAAGACTATGTGATAAAGAGAGTAGTCTAGCTGTGACAGCCTTGGCTAATATCTTATTATCAATGTTTTGGAGCAATAGCAGCCTGTATGAATCACAACAGCTGTGGCTTTCCCTGCCTTTAATAACATGATCACTATCACCTCACGTAGGCTAGAGGGCAGCTTGTCCATCAGAATTGCCTGGCTATCCATGTCTAACAGATGGGGCGTAAGTAAGTCACTGTGTTCTTTGTAAACTTCACTAGACAGATGACTGTCACTTGGTGCATTGCAGAGCACAGAGAATTTAATGAGTGAATACTATGTTTCTGGCAGCCCCTCACTAAACTTTTTTGTTTCTCAATTTTCTTGTAGTAATCTTGCTATGATGAGTGCTGTGGTTCATCCATAGATGAACAAAATACCATAAGTTTTAAGTACAGCTTTACTAGAGAAATGGTTCACACAAACTTCTGCGTATTACCAGACATGCTGTGAAGGCCAAGGAGGAAAGCACATTGTTTGTGCTGTCAGGCTGCATTTTCTGAGATGCCATGGCAAGTGCTTGGTTGAGAGCACATGGCACCTGCACAGTATATCCCCTTTCAAGGATGCTGACCTGCCCATAGGATGTTATCTCAGAGTACCTAATTCAAAATAAAGAAAGGACTTTTTCTTGTGATGTCAACTCCCATTTGAGCCGTATATTAGCATGCCACACTTCACTTAAGTTGCATTGCAACATATTTATTTTATTTTGTAACAGAGGCAGTCTCTCCGCTATGGCCCACTACTAAAAAGCAGTAGAAAAAAATGATAAACTATTAGCATTTTATATTTCTGCTAAGTCTAGGTTGGGACAGGGCCATCATCTTCCATGTCAGCAGGGAGGAGTAACTGTGCACTCTGAGTGCACATGTCAGTTTGGCCGGCTGTCTGAGGCCAGCTATACTGACATGCGCATTTAGAACTCTCCACCTGAGCTGTATTTCACAGCCAGGTGGAGATCAAGTGCAGGCTCCCACTCCCTCCCTGAGTGGCATTACAGCCTGCTCAGGCCAATCCCTGTGCTTCTCCCGTGCTGTGTAACAGCATGAGAGAAGCGTCTGAATTGGGTGGAGAGGGGAGCAAGGCAAGCACCGAGGCGACGGGAGTGGCAGAGACAAGGTGGTAGGTTAGTCTATTTTTTTTTTATTATTGCCCCTCGCTGCTTCACCAACCCTTCCTGTCAGCTACTGCCACTGTTTTTTTTACCCTTTGCTTCTATTTTTCTCCCAGATTTCTTTTTCTGGAATGTGGTCTAGCACGTTTGTCCTTCCTATTTGTCAGGAGGATTTTGCTGCTTCGCTAGTCTCTTAGGGGCATATTTATACTCCGTTTGCGCCGAATGTGCGTCGTTTTTTTCTACACAAATTCGGCGCAAAACTATCGCCATATTTATACTTTGGCGTTAGACGCGTCTAGCGCCAAAGTATGGGCAAATAGCGTCATTTTTTTGCGTGAACGCCTTCCTTGCGTTAATGAGATGCAAGGAAGGCGTTCCCGTCTAAAAAAATGACGGTGACGCAAATGCGTCGTATTTATACTCCCGGGCAAAAATCATGCCCGGGAGTGGGCGGGGCAAAAAACCCCGCATTTGCGCCACTTTTTAACGCCTGGGTCAGGGTAGGCGTTAAGGGGCCTGTGGGCTCAAAATGAGCCCACAGGTGCCCTCCCCTGCCCCCAGGGACCCCCCCTGCCACCCTTGACCACCCCAGGAGGACACCCAAGGATGGAGGGACCCATCCCAGGAACATTCAGGTAAGTTCAGGTAAGTATACATTTTTTTTTTTGGGTGGCATAGGGGGGCCTTATTTGTGCCCCCCTACATGCCACTATGCCCAATGACCATGCCCAGGGGACATAAGTCCCCTGGGCATGGCCATTGGGCAAGGGGGCATGACTCCTGTCTTTACTAAGACAGGAGTCATGTAAATGGCGTCTGGGCGTCGTTAAAAATGGCGCAAATCGGGTGGAGGCGATTTTTTGCGTCAACCTGACTTGCACCATTTTTAAGACGCCCTAGCGCCACTTTTCCCAACGCCGGCGCTGCCTGGTGTACGTGGTTTTTTTCCACGCACACCAGGCAGCGCCGGTCTGCTTGCGCCGGCTAACGCCATTCAATAAATACGGCGCCCGCATGGCGCTTCAGAATGACGTTAGCCGGCGCAAAATATTTTGACGCTAAACTGCGTTAGCGCAGTTTAGTGTCAAAAAGTATAAATACAGGCCTTAGTTTTTAATCTTCACAATGACACTAGAGGAAAGCCCAGTAAGAAAGAAAAGATACCTGACTCCACTGCAAGGATGGACTTTGAACTTTTTAATTCCAACTGGCACCCAGGGACTAGGATTGTTTATCCAAGGGCAGTGAAGCTGGCTCCTCACTTCCTCTGAGCAACAGTAGAAGAATATACCTTCTGGGGGACCACAAAGATTTCCTTCGAACTTCAGTGGAATGATTGTGTAGATCGGTGACCTCCATAAGGAGGACCCACTGATCTCCCTGCTGACACACAGGTGCCCTGCAACACTGCCAAAGCCATGCGGTCTGGGGAGTGTGGAAAGGAGTGTATTTGGCTGATAGGATGCAGAGGCTGGTGGTAAATCCCCTGTGAGAAGGTGGTTGCTAAGAGCAAAGGCAGAGAGCAGGCCCAGCAGCAGGAGCCATAAAACTAAGCTCCAACTTGAAAACAAATGTTAACGGCCAGGAGGCCTGAAAAAACGTCTTCTGGTGGCTGGAGCTCACCACCAGGAGCAAAACAACTTCAGTCCCAGAGTACTGGAGAAAATAGATAGATGGGGAAGTTGGTCCCCCAGGAGTATTGGGCAGACAAAAAGTACATTATGGTCTGCTGGATATCCTCAAAGTGTCCATGTGATATACAAGGTCACAAGGGACCAAGCCATGGGAGGAAGCATGCTTGGCCCACCTTTCCAAATAAAATTATTCCTCCATGGGACCCAATTCCTCAGGACCCAATGCAAGTGAAAGCTGCCCCAAGGGACCCCATCTCCCCATCATTCTTTGCCTGTCCCACTCTCTGTGCCAGTGTATTTTGGGGCAGCAGGAATAACTTCCTGTGCTGACTGCAGGTGGGAGAACAAAGATGATGCTGGCTGTACACCAGCACACAACAGCTGTGCCAGTGGTCGGAGCCGGCTGGATCATGCAGGAATGAGATATTTGGCAAGCCCCACCATTGTGTGCACACTGGGTGCCCGATCAAACATGCAGGGTCACCTGGCCCTCAAAAAGAATGAAAAGTAAAGAACAGAACCACTTTGGAGCAAATTTAAAACAAAAGAAGCATTTTGACAGAGTAGGGTAACCTTTAGGTACAGTTTCAGTCCAAAAGAGTGCTCCAGAAGTCTCTGGGTGATTGCAAATTTACATATTGGTTCTTTTGTGGTGGCCCAAGATTGGGTGGAGGTATCACTAGGGGTGGGAGGAACTCGCGTAATTCTGTGTAGCTTAATCAAATGGAATCACCTACAAATTCTGCATGAGTAACAATAGATTTTGCATTTAGTGCTATTTTCTTAGCACACAAATGCCTCCTTGTGTCCAAAATAGATGCAAGGATGTATTTTGCAATAAGAAATGGTGGTAAATGCAAAAGAACAGCAGAAATTTGTGGTCGCCAAATGTGATCTTTGAGTAACATTTTTCACCAACTTACTCCCAGCATTTAACACTAGTTTCCTAGCATAAAATGCCCCATTGCATTCATAATGGATAAGGGAAATGCATTTTGAACTAAAAAAAATAGTGCTACATTCAGCAGAACACGATCAGCAACATAAGCCGGTTATGCCCTCTAAACATTATCTCACAATAGGATTTTTTCCCCCAAGTTGCTCCTAAGTGAGCAGAAGTAATCACGTTACTATTGGTTTTCCACATCAAAGAGTAAAGCAGAATTACTGAACTCACTCTAAATACACCATTATAATTAAAATCACTCCCAGGCCTAGGCACCACTAATGGTTCTGCACCAATTGTGGGCTGCTGGAATGCAGCAGCCACCACCAGAAACATTTTAGAAAGTCCTCCTTATTCTTCAAGGGGATTATAATTTTTACTCAAGGAGAGGATTTTCATGTTTTAAAGCACTCTTGGAGCTAGTGTTTTTGCATAAAGATTTTAGAGTGCAGGGATACCTGTCTGTTGGAACTAAAGTTGCAGTTGTGTCATGGTGGAAGTAAAACGAAGACCAATGACACATTCATGAAGGAATGCTTTGTGGTTTAATCAAGGCCATGAAAAGGTTTTATTGTCAGGCACAGAGTTAACAGTCAGTTAGTGCTTATTTTCATGAATTCCGTTTTAAGATGGACCAATTCAAATTACTTTTAATCATGTTGCATTATTTTTGTATGACATATGAAGGAAAGTGAGTCCGAGGCACATGAAACACAGGATACTTGTTTATTGCTGCTAATTAACAATATAATAAATCTCAGCCATAACACGGAGCCACCACCTACCCCTCTCGCTGCTCTCCACTCTCTATCCTCAGCATTCCACAGCCACGTCAGGGTTGACATCACCCTGGAATGTAGAGGATCAGAATACCACACACACCCCCTTTTATATACTACACAAATTATTTACATAAGGATGATGACAAATGAGGGTACAAAGTAAATAAAAAAAAATTACATGTAGTCCTTTAGATAAACAGGTCTTCGCGTTTTCCGATCAGATCTCCTTAAGAAGTCATCAGTGGAGCCGTTGTCTTTTCCCAAACTTGAGTTGTCATTCTCTTCTGCATCTTCTGCATCACGCATCTCCTTTCCTCTATATGGAACCACACGGTTAAGATTCCATACACGGTGGTCATCCGTTCTGATGGCATTGTTGAACATTTTAATGACTTTCATTGGTTTAGATAACTTGTTGCAACCAGACTGAAAACCTGGACGCCTAATCATGACCCAATCTCCCACATTTACCTTGGTCACTTTAACAGAATGTTTATGATCAAAATAAATCTTGCGATTATTCGCTTTGACATTTTCTCTTGCCTTTCTGATATTATCATCAACAGTTAAATTTTCATTTCCCAAGAACACGTTAACCCACGATGGCTCAAGCATAGTATTGGGGTGTCTACCCCTAAACAACTCAAATGGTGAAAAACCTGTGGTAGTATGGGGTGTGAATCTGTATACGCCTACTCTTTTGATAACCTCATCTTGCCAACCCCTACCACTACCCTTCGCCAAGGAAATTGTCTCCTTCAGCACTCCATTAAACCTCTCAATCATTCCATTGGATTCTGGATGATATAGGGCGCACTTCTTGTGCTGTATGTCACACTCAGCAAGAAACGACTCAATTTCTTTAGAGATTAGCTGCACCCCATTATCAGTAAGTATTGTCTCAGGAATGCCCTCCCTCATGAACAGATCTTTCAAAAACTTTACAACTTGTCCATTTTCAATTCCTCTGGAGAAACAGATTTCTGGCCAACGTGAAAACATGTCTATCACAACAATGACGTAGATTTCTTGCCCGCCATTATGTAGGGGCCCTAAAACGTCCAAAGAAATATCTTCCCATGGTTTGTCCGGGCGATCTCTTATCACCATTGGTTGGACTTTGGGCTTACTGCTCTTCTCACTTATGGCACACTGCATACATTCTCTTACCAGGCGTTCAATTTGGGCATCCAAACCTGGCCACCAATAGCTAGCCCGTAATCTATCCTTTGTCTTAGAGATACCCAAATGACCCTCATGCACCATATTGAGTAAGTCTAATATTAGCTTAACCGGGGGATTCAGCCTCGTACCACGAAGGAGAAGACCCTCCCTAGAGGCCAGTTGATCTTTAACCATCCAATAACCCTTGCACAGATCTCCTTCCTGACCCTTTTGCGACCATCCATGACTTATTAGATCAATGACCTTTTGTATAGTGGCATCACCTCGGACCTCTTCGAGCCACCTATCCTTTGAAATAGTTTCAGTACTAAGTTCACACACATCAAACTGGTCAAGTTCACACATATCAAACTGGTTTTCAATAGTGTCATTGCTCTTGCACTCATCCACTAACCTGGACAAGGTATCAGCAATCACATTTTCCACACCAGGAATGTATCTCACTTCGAAGTAATACTCTTGCAAGTCAATCACCCATCTGGATATCCTAGAAGATATGGAATCAATGCCTCTCTTATTGAAAACCTCACACCAAGGTTTGTGATCACTCTTAATTATGAATTCTGTGCCCCATAGAAATGTTTTGAGTTTCTTAATAGCCCAATGTACCACAAGGGCTTCTCTTTCAATCACTGAGGGGCATATTTATACTCCGTTTGCGCCGAATGTGCGTCGTTTTTTTCGACGCAAATTCGGCGCAAAACTAACGCCATATTTATACTTTGGCGTTAGACGCGTCTAGCGCCAAAGTATGGGCAAATAGCGTAATTTTTTTGCGTGAACGCCTTCCTTGCGTTAATGAGATGCAAGGAAGGCGTTCCCGTCTAAAAAAATGATGGCGACGCAAATGCGTCGTATTTATACTCCTGGGCAAAAATCACGCCCGGGAGTGGTCGGGTCAAAAAACCCCGCATTTGCGCCACTTTTTAACGCCTGGGTCAGGGTAGGCGTTAAGGGGCCTGTGGGCTCAAAATGAGCCCAAAGGTGCCCTCCCATGCCCCCAGGGACCCCCCCTGCCACCCTTGCCCACCCCAGGAGGACACCCAAGGCTGGAGGGACCCACCCCAGGGACATTCAGGTAAGTTCAGGTAAGTATAATTTTTTTTAAAAAAAAAAATTTTGGGGGCATAGGGGGGCCTGATTTGTGCCCCCCTACATGCCACAATGCCCAATGACCATGCCCAGGGGACATAAGTCCCCTGGGCATGGCCATTGGGCAAGGGGGCATGAAGGGGGGCACAAATCAGGCCCCCCTATGCCCAAAAAAAATTTGCTAAGACAGGAGTCATGTAAATGGTGTCTGGGCGTCGTTTCAAATGGCGCAAATCGGGTTAAGACGATTTTTTAGCGTCAACCTGACTTGCGCCATTTTAAGACGCCCTAACGCCATTTTTCCCAACGCCGGCGCTGCCTGGTGTACGTGTTTTTTTTCCACGCACACCAGGCAGCGCCGGTCTGCTTGCGCCGGCTAACGCCATTCAATAAATACGGCGCCCGCATGGCGCTTCAGAATGGCGTCAGCCGGCGCAACATTTTTTGACGCTAAACTGCGTTAACGCAGTTTAGCGTCAAAAAGTATAAATACGGGCCTGAATATCTAGATTCAGCACTTTTAAGACTTCTAGACAGAAACATAATGGTGTTGTCTTGACCACACCCATCTTGCTGTAAGACCGCGCCCAGGCCCTTTAGGCTGGTATCCGTAGTAATTATGGATTTCTTCTTTGGATCAAAATTCTTAAGTTTAGGGGCCAAGGCTAACTTGTTCTTGATCACTTTAAATTCCTTCTAACACTCCTCACTCCATAGAAAGTTTGTGCCCTTTCGCAATAAACCCCTCATATTATAAGTGACCTCAGCAAAGTTATTGACAAATATATGATAGTATTCCACCATCCCCAGAAAACGCATACGTTCTTCTTTGGAGGTGGGGGAAACCATGTTTTGAATAGTGTCAACCAAATCTGCTTTGGGTATGACTCCTTCACCCGTTATTGTGTGGCCAAGGTAGTCAATGGTTTTCATGCCAAATGTGCACTTCTCAAATTTAACAGTTAAATTGTGGTCACATAACCTCCTCAAAACCTGCCGAACTCTAGCATCGTGTTCATTCCTGTCACTGCCATGTACCAAAATGTCATCTTGGTAAACACAAACCCCTTCTAGGGTTGCCAACACTTTTTCCATGACCCTTTGAAAAACCGAGGCAGCTGAAATTAGGCCAAATGGGAGGCGAGTGTATCTGAATGTGCCAAAAGGGGTGATGAAGGCAGTGAGATCCACAGACTCTTCATCAAGTTGAATCTGATGATAGGCAGATGCCAAGTCAATGGTGGTGAATACCTTGGCATCCCCCAACATCATGAGCAGTTGAGAAATGTTGGGTAGAGGGTACTTGTCAACCACTACGCACTTATTGAGCTGTCTAAGGTCAATGCATACTCTAAGAGATCCATTGGGTTTTCTAGCAGTAACCACAGGGCCCAACCAATCGGTAACTTCCACTTCCTCAATGATACCCTGATCTCTGAGTTTGTGTAGTTCCGTCTGAACCTCCTCTTGTAAGTTCACTGGAATAAAACTTACCTTGCTACAAACCGGCACAGAACCTGGACAAATTTTAATTTTGTGTTTATAACCCTTTAAGTAACCCAGTTCACATTTGAAAACCTTGAGGAATTCAGAACGTAGGGCTTGTTGTAAGTCCAAATCTGTTTGCTGTGTAACTGCGTTGACAGGGGTTAATTCTTTCAACACAATGGGATTATCCAGAGTGGGATCTGACATAATTCCTAAATCTCTTTGGTGCCACCAACTAATAATGCAATTGCCCTTCTTTGACACATAAATCTTACCGGAGATGTGGCGATCCTTATATTCAATTGAGCCTATTGAGTAACCATGTTATGGTATAAGCTCACCTCCATAGGCACGTGGTTTAATATCAGGCTTTAGTAACACAACCGTGTCTTTTAGCTGAAGGTGGAAAAAACCATTAGAAATAATCGTGATTTTGGCACCAGAATCAAATAAAACTTTGGTTCTTCTGCCCTCAACCTAAATGAAATCCAGGGGACCAACACATTTGCCAGTTTCTATTTGCAAGATAATTTGCCCACAGTCGAAATCCGTAGGGGACACTTCTCCACCATCTTGGGGGTTAATTTCATATACCGATTGCTTAGACTTTCTTAGCTTGCAAACTGAGAAGAAGTGACCCCGTTTCTAACAAAAAGTACATGTCGCATTTATAGCAGGACAGCTCTTTTCATTTGCAAATTGGCCCAACCTGTCACACCTGAAGCATCTCTTATATTTAGTAGGTCCTTTGTTATATCTCTGTTTAACACCCAAAGAGTTACCAGTGTTTTTCGTAACCACACACACCTGATTGGAAACATCACTCTTGATTGCATCTACACATTTTAAGGAATGTTCGTTTTTTTTAGCAATAACCAGCACTTCTTCAAGAGGAGGATCATCTCTAAGCCATAGGACGTGGTTGACATCACCCTGGAATGTAGAGGATCAGAATACCACAACATATTTCTGCTTTTTATTAATATGGTTGCACCTGGGCAAAGCCAGGAGCTCTGCCTTTCTATAACGACATTCTCTTGTATTGTGACTAGTATATGTGGAAGGTACTGTGGTCTTAGTGTTTTGGGCTCGCTAGGGGTGTGAACTTTTAGGAGGAAGCCACCATAGGTATTTCCATTTGATTATTTGTAAATTAATATATGGTATTTAGAAATTTGTGCCTAATAAAGTACTTTTTCTTTTTATGAGAAAATGCACTGACTGAACAATAATCTATTGGTATTTGTTGTGTACCAGCAAGCTAGTTGACTAGCCCACAACACCTCCACTGAATAGCTCTTGGACTGCTCTGTTTCTCTACCAGGAGAGAGTCAAGTGCTAGAATGGGGTTCTTGGTTCCCAGTAAAGGGAAGGTTGAGGACTTATTAGTCATGAAGTACCTGTATACTTTTCAATAAATAACCCCATTTAGTAGAGCACCCATTGACATAAGATTTTTGCTTTTGTCCAGTGTCTTCTGTCAACTAGGTGGTAACCTTGCCTAGTGATCACAGAAAATAAGGCTGTGAGTTTTTTTTCCAAAATGGGCTTGCATAACGTCTGTGTACAGTGAATGCAGGTGAAATTATAACTTTGTCTTCATGGGAGTACTTGTTGCAAGACACTGAGAAGAAGGCAGGAGTCTCCTGGGGCTGAATTAGATTGTAATGGCTACTCATTCTCTTATAATGTTAGAGGCACACTGTGGTTCTGTTACAAATGATAAATTGTTCTGTTTTTCCAAAGATGTCTGCTCTATATGTACACACTGCATAGGTTCAATGAAGGGACAAATGGTTACATTTTACTGAGATTAGTTTTGAAATAATCATTATTCATGGGTAAGGGACTCAGCATTTGAGGTAAATTTTTCTTCTGTGCTACGGATCCATATATACAAATGAGTTTTTATTAGTGGGATTTTGCGGCTCATAATCTACAGTTTCGTGTAAACTTTCCTACTTATGGCACTGCGAACTGTTCAGACATCATTTGCAAGTTGCCTGGCTGTCGACCAAGCATCATGCCAAGTATGCAATTAGTACAAAATTAGTGATGATAGGCCTCTATTGAAAGTGCTGTAGCCCCCAATAGCCCCTCCTATCAGGTCTGTTAAAGAACCCGGGGGCATATTTATACTCCATTTGCGCCGGAATTGCGTCGTTTTTTTTACGCAATTCCGACGCAAAACTAACTCCATATTTATACTTTGGCGTTAGACGTGTCTAGCGCCAAAGTCCATGGAGTTTGCGTCATTTTTTAGCGTGGACACCTACTTTGTGTTAATGAGATGCAAGGTAGGCGTTCACGTCTAAAAAATTGACTCCGAGGCATGTGCGTCGTATTTATACTCCCGGGCAAAATTCACGCCCGGGAGTGGGCGGGTCAAAAAAAATGACGTCTACCCTCGTTAGTGTCATTTTTTAACGCCTGCTCAGGGCAGGCGTTAAGGGACCTGTGGGCTCGGAAGGAGCCCAGAGGTGCCCTCCCATGCCCCCAGGGACACCCCCTGCCACCCTTGCCCACCCCAGGAGGACACCCAAGGATGGAGGGACCCATCCCAGGAAACTTAAGGTAAGTTCAGGTAGGTATTTTTTCTTTTTTTTTTGGGTGGCATAGGGGGGCCTGATTTGTGCCCCCGTACATGCCACTATGCCCAATGACCATGCCCAGGGGACATAAGTCCCCTGGGCATGACCATTGGGCAAGGGGGCATGACTCCTGTCTTTGCTAAGACAGGAGTCATTTCAATGGGGGTTGGGACTGAAAAAAAATGACGCAAATCGGGTTGAGGCGAAAAATTTGCCTCAGCCTGACTTGCCCCATTTTTTGACGCCCAAACTCCATTTTCCCCTACGCCGGCGCTGCCTGGTGTACGTCGTGTTTTTCCACGCACACCAGGCAGCGCCGGCGGCTAACGCCGGTTAACGTCATTGATTAAATACGGCGCCCGCATGGCGCTTCAGAATGGCGTTAGCCGGCGCTAATTTTTTTGACGCAAAACTGCGTTAGCTCAGTTTTGCGTCAAAAAGTATAAATATGGGCCCTGGAATCTGAAAGGTAGTTGTTGCTTAGGAGCAGTCAAAACACTTGATACCCGAGAGGCAATGGCTGCACATGGAGAGTCCATTGAGATTTAATGTGTTAGATGGATTAAGCTCCACCCCATAAAGTGTTCCACATTCATCTCTCTATAGAGAATAATTAAGTAGCAGACTATTCAGCTGAGCTTTTGTTCCGGTAAGTATCCAGAAGGGAAAGACCTGCAGATACGTTACTTTTTCTTGATGGATTTTATTTAACTTCCTTCTCATAACCTTACTCATGGACGGGACTTGCAAGACTCTAGATGTAGTGAGATCCAGACACATACACAAAAAATAAAGGATTCTTTATATCTCATGTGTAATAGCGTACAAGTGAGAAAGCAGTGGAGTAAAAAAAACAAGACTTAAGAAACACGCATTACCTTTGTACTTCTGTTGGTTTGGGTGTAATATATATGTTTTTTTTATTTTGTACACATAGCCTAATAGAAGTGGATGAATGATGACCTAATATGAGTTGATGATTAAATTAAACCAAGGCTACACCTTGGACGCTGGCCAAATTTGTTGTGTTTCTTTTCTTTCCCATACTTGCCAGTATAATTCAAGTAAATATTAGCACATTTATCTATGTGCTAAATTGCTTTTGACCTCTTGGTGATGTAATTAAAATTGTATTTACTAGAGAATCATGACAGACCTATCGCTCTCAATTAAATCAAATAACCTAGTGCATTATGACGTTTGCTTTTACACACAGGGCCAGATGTGCCAGGCCCTAGTGCCACCAAAGCGTCACTTTTTGTGATGCTCGGGTGACGCTGTGCAGTGCGCTGTATTTACAAGGTGGTGTTAAGCCACTTTTTGTGGCTTAATGCTGCCTTGAAAATATGGCCCCTTCACACGCAGCACTTTGCGTGGAAGGGGTGTGCAATGGGAGTTTTGCTGTGGGCGTTTCACAGCAACACCCATTGCAGTTTGATGCTGCCCCAGATTTACAAGATTTCATATATCTGAGGCAGTGCCAAAATCTAGCGCCCCGAGGGGTGGTGTTAGCATTGCGAAATGAGAAGAAATGCTTTCATTTCTCCTCATTGTTTGATCTTTCTATGTGTGCTGTATTCTGCTGCACACATAGAAAGAGCAAATCACCATAGATGATTGTTTTTGTGCAGGAAGGTGTTCCTTCTTGCTCAAAAACAATCTCACCCACAATACAATGCACTATGACGCAAGGGTGGCTGCGTTTGTGCTCGGCATCAACTTTAGCGTAGGCAAAGGGGGAAACATAGTGGTACACCGTATTATTGTAAATATGGCACACCCCTGCTTTTCCAAACAGGCACAGCTAATTCTAGCACAGTGCTGCACCAGTTTTTTTATCTGGCCCTTAGTGTGGGTTTGAGGTGGTACAAAATGTGAGAGAGTAGCACACTTCTCACTGTTGGGGACGTGTTGGAGCAGAATGTTATTTTAGTAATCTTGCGATTGGAGCAAGAAGAGACCACAGTTTTTTAATGAATTGTTACTCTCCCCCCCCCATTTTTTTACAGTGGAATACTCTAGTGTGGGTGTTAATGCCTCTCTTGATAGTGATGATAGTAAATTACCTCTAAGTGATGATGAAGGAGGCCACTTGGTACTGATGAATATTTTATTATCTATAGCAGGAAAAACAATAAAGCCTATTCTTTGCTGTATGGCTGTTCTTTAGGCTGAAGTTACATATGAATCCTTCTATGAAATGAGTTGCGTGCCTTCTATAAGCTTTGTAGGGCATTCGGGGTAGCTAGACATGCGACTGCTGACAAAGGATTAAGATTCGGGATCAAATGTGGTCATGATGGAATTATTTGACTGTAACAGAGTTCACACCCTGAACCCTGTAAGTAGCACTTTAAATTGCGGAGGACTGATTCAACCATTGATAAACATTTATTATTCTACTACATACAAGTCTATTCATCTACACTCCTGGAACTGTGATTTATGAAGTGCACTCAACACGTAGTCCTAATTAACATCATTATATACTTGCCCCCTCAAAAAAAAAAAACTAAAATAATTAACAATACGTTGGTCCTCCTAACCATTATTTATGCCGAGGAGTTACAAGGAGAAACTGGGAAAAATACAAGACTTATAAACATGCAGAAATTAATTCAGTGATTTGGGATCAATTGCACAGAAAAAAACTGGGGAACTAAATTCTCAGAGTAATGCAATGCACAATAGGTTATGAAAAATAACATACAATGAATATCTTACACTTAATAGTTCCAGGCTGAATTGTCTATTTTAGATTTACCTTATTTCTTCTTTTTACATTTTTTAGATCAAAAATGATTTACTACGTTCCTTTTATAATGATTATATATACATTCACAATTCTATTACTTAATTGAAATTTCATAGAAAAGATTCTACATATGCGGATTTTCCTAGTGAGTGATGTCTTACGTTCTGTAGCATTTTCTTTAGTCACTGTACAATTAATCTTAAAATGTTTCAGTTGTTTGTACTGTAAACATGTAGCCATTAACAATTGCCACAATAGTAATTCTGATTTAGTTAATGCATTCATTGTTACATTCATCTTGTTTCACAATCCTTCTTATACATATTTGATACATTTTGTTTTTTAATAGCTGTTTCAGCAAACTACAGTTCTTCATCGCTCATGAATGGTCACTGAAGTCAGGCCAGAAGAACCTATGGGCAAGATTTACCAAAATTTCATGCGACACAGAGCAGCAAGGTAACTTGCTGAGCTGTGTTGCATGAAAGAGAAACATTGGAAATGCACCTTATTTGCAAAGATATGGTGCATTGATCCTGTCTCCTTGCTCTGGCGTACTGCTTGCTCCTCAGCACCAATGCAGGCACCCTTGCACCATGGTACAAGTGTGCCTCGGTTGCAAGCAGGTTGGTTTTTGTGAGGAAGGGGCATCTTCCTGCACAAAACCATTCCTTAAGGGCACATTCCTTTTTCTATGTGTGATGCAGAATCCCACAGAATGCACAACACATAGAAAAAGGAAGTAACAAGGAGAAATAAAGATACTCTACTCATTTTGTCTGGGTCTGGGAGGTGCACCACTTTTTTTGTTGCATTCCCAGGTTTACAACTCTTTGTAAATCTGGGAATGCTCCAAAATCTGCAGCTGGATGCGTGGGTACACCCATACTCCACCCATTGAACGTTTCCCTGCTGCAAGATAATGCAAGGCAGTAATATGTTCTACTTTGTGTTACTCTGGATTTACATGGACAATGGCTTTGGGTGGCTTACTAAATCCCACTAAAGGGCTTGTGCTGCCTAGAGACAACTTCATGTAAGGGGGAAGCAAGCCTCAGTAAATGTGGCCCTAATATTGAATTTGTCTCCAAGAAAAGCAAACTTTGTTTTCATTGGACAAAATCTCAGCCTTTGAGGGTCTTGGAAGATAGGAATAATATTATATCCATGCTCCCTGCTTTTAAAGGGGCTCACCTTTTGCACATCAACTATTGCATGTACAAAAAGTTTATATAGATAGGCAAACTTGAGATATGGGTGAAGAATACAATTAAGTTTTCCATATTATCGGAACATGTAAGGTGTTTTAGAAAGTATACAAAGGCTGTATAAGCTGGAAAGCTAGATTAAATATAAATCATGTATGCTTATACACACAATGTTTCGTTTGGGGGCTAGTGCAGATCTAAATTAGCTGCACTTTCTCTATTTCTTTACACTTTTTTTATGCTGCTGCTAATGCGATACATAAATTACTCAGTGAAACACTTTCCAGTTTGAGCCAAGCTTCCAATGGTGTGCAAGGAATTACTGACAGAATAGCTTACCTTTTTTTGTCAGATTGTTTATTCGGAGCTTTGTGGTAGTTCAGTCAACCCTATCATCAAGATAGTGGTTCCTCAAACCCCTAGCTTACTCGTTCACGTTCTGTATTTACACCCAGGATCCCTGTCCAGGCAGAGCCTTCATTGTAGTCCAGCATGTGATTCTCTTTGTCCAAAAATGATTTTGGCTAGAATAATAGAAACCTTTGGGCTACGTAACCAACCTGAGTGCACCCTATTCAACATTGATGCAGCTTTTACTTGGGCCTTAGTTCTGGTTAGTTCCTTGTAATTTCCAGGACGGCAGTTAGATATGTGTAAACTCTTCCATGATTTTCCCCCATTTTGTTGTCTGTTCTTAAAAAATAATCCTTACAATACATATTTGCCTCCATTGATCTTATATTGCACAGTGTGAGAGCTCAAGTGCACCTCGTATTAAGACGTTGAGGGGCATATTTATACTCCGTTTGTGCCGAATGTGCGCCAAAAATTTTGACGCACTTTCAGCGCAAACGTTGCCCCATATTTAAACCCTGACGCCCGAGCCGGCGCACAAGGAAAATGGCGCTATATGCGCCAGTTTTTGGAAGCGGCACCCCACCCTGCGTTAATGACATGCAGGGTAGGCGTTCCCGTCCAAAAACCGACGCACACAGCGTTGCGTCGTATTTATGCTTCAGGGCAAAAATCACTCCTGCGCAGCAGGCGGCGCAAAAAAATGGCGCAAAGCACGAATATCGTGAAATTTTAACGCCTGGGTCAGGGCAGGTGTTAAAATGGGGCAAACACACCTGTACTTAATCAGAACACACAGAACAAACAACAGAGCAGCAGAGCAGCAGAGCAGCAGAGCAGCAACAGGGAGACATGGAGGTGCTTTTTCTTCAGCGTGCACGTAGACGCAGAGCCCTGCAGTAACAACAGCAGCTACAACAACAACAGCAGGGACCCCAAAGACAGCGCAGAAGGCAGGAGAGGATATTCCGCCCAAGAACAACCCTGCATGGCCTCAGGGAACGGGACATCATCCAGAGGTATCGGTTGAACTGGCAGGCCATTCAGCAGCTGCTGACAAATACTGAACAGCAATTGGCCCCCACTTTAGTGACTCCACGCACTGTCCCAACAGAAACAAAGCTGCTTGCCGTACTTCACCTGCTGGCAAGTGGCTCCTTTCAGACAACTGGTGCCCTGGTTTGTGGAATATCACAACCCTCATTCTCCGCCTTTTTTCCCAAAGTACTGGATGCCATCATTCGCCTGACACCCCGCCACATCTGCTTCCCTAACACAGTGCAGAAGCAGCAGGAAACTAAACAGGGGTTCTACGCCATCAGTGGCTTTCCGCACGTCCTTGGTGCAATCGACTGCACACACGTACGCGTTGTGCCACCTGCTGTGAGTGAACACCTCTACCGCAACAGGAAGCACACACATTCAATCAACGTGCAGGCCATAGTCGATCACCAAGGACTGATCACCAACATTGTGGCTAAATATCCTGGGAGTGTACATGACGCATTCATCTTCCGTCACTCCACCATCAACCAACACTTCCAGGATGGACGGTATGGCAATGGACTACTTGTTGGTAAGGACAAAAAACAAACTCATATACACACTGCCCAGAAACCCTCTAGGATAAACAACACATACACCACAATAGCAACACCTAGACAGGAACAAATTGAGGTACTCACATCACTAGCCATGTTTCACAAGTCACCATTGAACCTCTCCCACATTGGAATTTACTCTACAGCTTAGTGTGAAGACATTAATGACTGTGGTTGACTAAATGTCACCTTGCAAATTTGAAGGCTCACAATAACCTGTACACTAATACAATGCATAAGTTTAAAGGGATGGGATGGCCTGGGTATGTTCATATGAACGTTTCTAATACACTTTCATGTTTCAACTCTGCATGGAACTATCATCACACCCCCAGTGAGGACACACAGACACCTGTATCACAAGTCACAATGCAAGGGAGGGCACACTGTACTGGAGAAACCAATACATCCTGCTGACAAACAGTTAGCCAACAAACACTTGCTCAGCCAAGGAAAAAAAACAATGCCAAAGTTTTCACCAACAACCATAGGTTGTCACATTAGTACACAAAATAGTCACAGACAACACAACACAACTACTGCCATCAAAGATACGTACAACAGTGCCTCCTACATCTAATTGATACCATTCTGTGTTTCTCTTTCAGCTGATCAGGGGTATGGCATCCAGCCTTGGATAATGACACCATATGGGAACCCAAATACTGCTGCTGAGCGGGCATACAATGACGCCCACAAGAGGACACACAGTATTGTGGAGCGGACCTTTGGGATCCTAAAGTCAAGGTTCTGCTGCCTTGACATCACTGGCGGTAGCCTACTCTATTCCCCAGAGATGGTCTGTAAGATCATACTCACTTGTGCCATATTACACAATATTTGTGTAAAAAGGAACATTCCCCTCCTTGAACCGGACCCAGACATGCCTGAGGATGACGAAGAGGAGGATGCTGGCCTGCAACAGGAGGGGGAACAACCTAACACGGCAGCAGGAGTGCGTAGGCGCCAACAGCTTGTCAATAATTTTTGTTCATAATTTATTGTAATCACTTGTATTCCACACTTGTAAATAAAACAGATAAGAGACACCACATCATGCTTTGGCCTATTAATTTCTGACCACCTTTATTTTGAAATTGCTGAAGATGAATGTCGTCTCATTGAGCAAGAATGCTATAACATTCATCACACCAAAAAAACACATCACAAATGTATGCACAGAGGGTAGGATGTGACATGATACATTACCATACACAGAGCGCAACAGGAGTACAAATGTGGCAATTACACATGCCGGATCCAAACAACTGAAACAGTCTCTCATCCAGCCCAAAATTGGAGATCATTTGAAAGTCACATCACACGTGTTCAGAGACAGGGTGGGACCATCCATGTGTACGTGACCATGTCATCAATGGCTTCTCTCAAGTGTGTGATATGAGCAATACCCAATTGGTACAACATCAGCTGCCACTAACTCAGGAGGAGACCTTGAAGTCACAGTGACAACATACACCCAGACAGGTGATAGTGGATCCACATTCCCACACACATGTACACATATGTCATACAATCAACCTAATATTTGAAAGTAGACCATCACAGTTGTGTCCCAGTTTGAACCTAGCAGGAAGATTGTAACATGCCACTAAACCAGTTTATGCAGAAAGGGACACAGACAACAACAACATTATTCTCATTATCACATCGGGAACGCTGAGAGTCTTGCAAACAAAGGGGGTTATTCTAACTTTGGAGGAGTGTTAATCCGTCCCAAAAGTGACGGTAAAGTGACGGATATACCACCAGCCGTATTACGAGTTCCATAGGATATAATGGACTCGTAATACGTCTGGTGGTAAATCCGTCACTTTTCCGTCACTTTTGGGACGGATTAACACCTCCTCCAAAGTTAGAATAACCCCCATAGTCATTTGAAAATGGTATGCAAGTTTGCTCCAATTCATCATTACTGCAAACGTCAAATGGGCTAATGAGATGAATGAATGGTCAACAGTCATTCATACCATATGGCCTTACATTAGCCTGCTGCTGCAGGTTTGCCATGATATAATAAATATACTCCATGGATACAGTAGCTATTCTGGATGGTCAAATCCTAGGGTGCTGGGGGCCTAAGTCCACCTCTACCGCCCCCAAAACATACAAGAATCATGTACTTGGGAACTAAACACATGCATAAGGCACATGTGTGGCCTACATGTCATAAGTCCAACACAAATCTGAAACACAAAATCATAATGGGACATGGTTAGCCCCATAAAAACTGTAAGTGACTCTTCCACTCCCTGTTAGGACTACAGATAAAAGCATCACCATCCTAATTGTGGACACATTTTGGAGAAGGAATACATCATGGTATCCCATCCATCATTTCAAAATAGCCATCAGCAATTAACCCAAATATGTTGACAAATATGGTCAATACATTAGTTAACGTATCCAAAACATTACAGTGTGAATGCCTTCTATACATAAAACAACGGACATGTGTCATATCCAAACACAAATGTGTATCACATCGCACCGTTTGACCATGACGAATCACCTTTCCAAAGGTAAAAACATGAAGACATAAGGAAAAATTTGCTCCATATTCTATGCATACAGCATGGGCGTCATAATTTGTTCACGTACATGAGTGCACACAATGCAGAGTCAAATACGAATGTATCCAAAAGTGTCTTAATATTTCGCCTTCAAAGTATAATTTACATCATCAATTTTTTGGACTCTGCATCATGTGCACTACTGTACGTGGAAAAAAAATTACGCCCATGATGTATGCGTGGTAAAATTGACGCGACATGGACAATATGTTGGTCATCTCATGTACATTAAAAAATATTAATATTCATATCATATTTTTTGACTCCGCATCATGTGCACTACTGTACGTGGAAAAAAAATGACGCCCATGATGTATGCGTGGTAAAATTGACGCTACATGGACAATATGTTGGTCATCTCATGTACATTAAAAAATATTCATATTCATATCATATTTTTTGACTCCGCATCATGTGCACTACTGTACGTGGAAAAAAAATTACGCCCATGATGTATGCGTGGTAAAATTGACGCTACATGGATAATATGTTGGTCGTCTCATGTACAATAAAAAATATTCATATTCATATCATATTTTTTGACTCGGCATCATGTGCAATGTAATGCGTCAAAAAAAATGACGCACAATTGTGTATGCGTGAAAATATGACGCATAACGGGAAAATAAAAACGGCGGCCATTTTATGCAGGAAGTGATGTAATAGGATATCCTGTTTACCAAATCTGTACTGGGAGTTAACTTTCACTTTCACTTTGCAGTCTCAGATTTATCTAGACTGTGTGGTTGTGTGAAAGGTGTTGTCCTGTGTTTTACTGCTTTTGTGTCCTGTGTCCCTTGTATTTTGTCTTTTTGTCAATCTATTCTTGTTGTATAACATTGTCTCTGTCTGTTTAGTCTTGTTTTGTCTATTCCTGTGATAGTTTGTATTGTCTGTGGGAGTCTGTTGTGGGTAGCAGAGTTTGGGGGGTTAGTTGGGCTATTTTTCTACTTTTTCTTTTTCTTTCACACCTCTACCTTTCCCCATTTCCCACTTTTACTTTCATATTTCATTTGTCCATTTTTAGAGCTCTAAATATGTCAGGTAGGCCTCGCCTGTCCAGGATGGGTGAAGATGAATTGGGGGGATTCATATGGCTAGTTAGCCATTTCCTCCCACTGATGCTGGAGGCTGGGGGCCGTGTGATACAGGGGTATCACACGGAGGCTAGGAAAATCCGGTGGGAGAAGGTGCGCCATCACCTGGTCCGGGTCTACGGGAGCATGCGAAATGTCCATCAACTCAAGCACCGCTGGGCAGATCTGATCACCAGGGAACAGGACCTGCTGGACCACCTGGGACTCCGGATTGGTGGCCATGTTGGTGAGTACAAATCAATTACATGGGAAAATTAGAAATCTGTGTGGGAACATGTGATGATTGTTACCCAATCTGCTAAATAAGTAGCAGACTGTGTGTAATGCTAGGTAAACCTAGGCCCATGGTTATACACATATATCCCCATTTTTGCAAAACATTTTCACGCAAGAACAGCAGAAAATTGCAACTTCTAACTGTATTTTGCTAAGTAGCCCCCTCTCTGCGTAACAAAATGATGCAAATGATGCGCTACAAAGGTATACATATGTGCCCTAATGTGTATTTGTTGCAGAATGTGTATGAAGACCAATGCTACCAGTCCGATTGCTCATTTTTGCAACACATACCAGATGCCTGTAGCTGTATGTAATGTAGTGTTGCATTTGTGTCAGAAAAGCAACACGTGAACGGCTCTATTTGTACTCTACTGGTCATAATGGCCAGTGAGTAAGTCATGTTGAAACAACATACCTACATATGTAGACGCCATAGCTAGACAGAAAATTAGATACCCATGATGATGCTATACATGTGTGTTGGCTTCACGTCACATGAAGTTAGTTATGTTGTCCACACATATGTCACATGTGTGTGTGGTTGCTGTGTGTTGAACATGTCCACCTAGCCTGTTTGATTGTGAGGGGTCATGCAGTCCTCATGGAACCAGTTTTGGAATGTCTCTCTGGGATGCACATGCTGAGATGTATGGATAACATTATTGGTGGGGCATACTAATGGAGGATTAACTTGGCCAACACATGACTGTCCTGGCCACTGCATGTGTGTAGTAGGGTGTGTCACTGTAGCAGGAGACTCATCCAATGATAATGTTGAATACAAAGTCATCCATGCAGTATGAGCATGTCTGAAAGTCTATCATTACCATGTCATATTCACACAGTGTCATTGTAACTTAAATTATTTGTCAGTTCACCCAGTCTGAGTATATTGTTCCTTTCATGCTTTACAGGTGGGCCAGCCCCGTACACCGTGGGAGAGGTGGCACATTTTGACGAACCCGATACCTACAGTGAGTGTCGCCTGAGTGCCATTTTCATTGTTTGGTAAAGAAGCATGATGGATTACTGTGTGTTCAAGAGAATTCATGATTTGATGCGCTCGCCGTTCATTGGCATTGTTGTTTTAGTGTGATATCAAATAGGACTTCTGTTTCTGTAAAGCAATACCTAGCCATCTCTCAGTTTGAGGGGCTGTAGGTCATTCCAGTTGTGCGGCAATGGGGAATGGTATGACTCATTTGGAATACACTGGTCAATGTTAGACTTGGTCAGGGACTTGCCATGAACTGAGTCTGCATATCAGACTGAGAGTCTCCCAGATAGCTTAGGCACATGGCTTTGATGACAAGTGCTTCTTCCTAGTTGAGGATGGACTGTGTACACTGTAGGTCGGATCTTCCGGGGGCATGTACTTCCACAAGGTGAACTAGAAGTGTGTGTGACTTGAGTGCAATGGCCTAGGTGTTCTGTGGAATCATCAGAATGGGTGTTCTACCTCCTCTGTGTGTGTTGTAAAACATGCCTCACTGATAGTATGTCATGTTGGCCTAAGTCATATCATTTTGACATGTGTGGACCTGGGATGTGACAATGTTTGGCTGACTACAACGTGTTGCTAGCCCTTCATAGGTGTTGTGTGTGAAGGCACATACTTGTGGAACTTTCTAAACACTCCTGGGTGTGCATTGAACATGGGATTGTTGGTTGTTCTTCCCACACCACCCACAAAGACTGGGATGTTACTGTGAAACAGGGTACCTAGGACTGTAGCAACCAGTATGTTACACGTACTTGACACCTTTTGTGACTTGAGTGAGTACCTAGGGCCAGATGTAGCAAAATGTCTACACGTTGCAAATGGCATAAATTTCTGTTTGTGAGTTGCAAACGTCTGTTTCCGATTCCAAATTGTTATTGGTGGTCATGAACATATTAGCAAAATGCTTTTCAAATTGCTAAATATTAAGGGGTTTACCAGACCTACTTGCAACTCATAGTGGTAGGCAATCCCATTTGCAACCGAGTACGTGGTTGCAAAGTGAGTCGCTGTTATCATCCACTTGAAGTGGATGGTAACCCACTTGCTAACTGGAAGGGGGCCCCATTGTAACCCTTCACCTTTGTGAGTGGACCAAAATAATCCTGCACAAAACAGCCAGTGGTCTAAGGGACCACTAATTACCGTGAAATGATCCAAGATTGAATTTGTTGTGATTTTTAACTAATTGCAGCTCATTTTCCTTTCAGGTAAACGGCCTACACTTGGGGAAAAATAACCTGCTTTATTTAAAAGCAGTCACGTCCATGGAGGTCTGCTGTTCCCAGCAGGCCTCCATCCCTGTGAGTGCCCATAGTCGCTAAGGTGGCGCAACTTGGAACGCACATCATTGATGTTCATGAGGTGGGTCTTAGGGACCCCATAGCGACTCGCAGACGGTGTCAGAGACACCGTTCTGCATTGCAAATTGCTAGTTGCATTTTCCAAATTCCTACATCTGGCCCCTAGTGTGGACATATGATTCTGGGCCAGGGGTTCAATCTTAGCACACAACTAATTCCAAATGCCATTGAGTGAGGAGTGTGATTGTTATCACATAGAATGACATATGTAGTGAAGTCAGTATGCGGAAGAGGTGGTGCCATAATGTCAAATGCCTTAGGTCTGATTTGGATGAGTAGTTTAGGGTGATGTCATACATCATGTAGAGACATGGATATGCTAGGTGTGATATGCCCTTATGTATGCATGCTTCACATGTACTTCCTCTGAGCCTTTCCGTGAACTATGTTGTAACAATTGCTGCAACCAATACATTTCTAGTAATGGACAAATGACCCATTGTGGTATTCCACCCACTGGAAATCCAAAGCTAAATATTTGCCTTTTCTCTTCACAGCTGCAAACCTGAGTGCCGCTGATCGCAACCATTTTGAGCGCCGTGCGATGAGATACAGGCACATCCTGCAGGTGCAGTGTGGGTATCTGAGGATGGCCCGCAAGTACCATTCAGATCGGGCCTCCGGGGCGTGGTGGGCCACACCACAGGCTCCCCCAACGGTGCCACCAACAACCACCGACACTACATCCACCAGGTCTGCCCAAGTGGACCCAGCAACGGACCAAGCATCTTCCTCCAGACCTGGACCCAGCCATGTGGTGGGAGCAGGACTGTCCCGTGGCCACACAACTCCTGCCACAACATCCACCTCCACCGGCACGCAAACCAGCACTGACCCTCCTATCGACCCAGCGGCCTTCCAGGCATTGTCCCGAAAATTGGACAAGTTGATTAGAAAGGTGGACAACCTGACGGAGGACAAGAATGAGGTCAAAAAGAAGGTGCGCTCCATCAGGCGCACACTACGGAGGGCAAATCTGTAGTACGTTTGCCCTCCTGAACTTTTACCCCTCCCCTCTCACCTCTTTCCTATTTTATACTGTTAGTTGGGTTTGGGGGGTTAGTTATAGGATAAGTGTAGGTAATTAGCTTAGTTAGTGTTAGGTAAGAGGGTGGGGGGTCCTTATTCTTTCTATCTTCTATTTTTGTGTGGGTGGGTGGGTGGGTGGCAATGTTGGGATTCCTGTTTAAATAAAAAAAAAAAAAAATTAAAAAAAAAAAAGAAAACAAACAAAACCCCCAAAAAATATATGTTTGTATAGGATAGTATAGTATGTGTGTAGGTTAGTAAGTGTTGTCCTGCATGTGTCTTGTCTCATAATGGTGGGTGGGGGGTTGATGTTTAGATCGTTTCGTTACATGTGTAGAGTAAGTTTAGCTTAGGTTAGTTAGGGACAGTTGTGGGTTAGTAGTAGTCATGTTAGATTAGTGTAGGTTTACCTTTCCCTTAGTTGCCTCTTTTATTACTTCTTTGAAATAAAAATTTAGTTAACCCTTTACATGATGCGTTAGGTGCTACATTATCATGGCCTTGACATCAGTGTAGCAGAATGTTTTAGTATGACATTTGTGTCCTATGCTCGCTATCCCCAGGCTATTGAGGTTTAACATGCCAGCTACCCGTGTGCTAACTTGGTAAGTATCCACCATGTGGGAGACCCACCATTGGTAGTGTGCATTGATCATCAAGGTTTTGGGTTGGCATGTATTCTACTTCACAAAGAGTGCTTCCAGACTTGTTATTGTAGGTAAATAGATAGGTCGGACAGCAGTGTGAAGTTCAGGGAGATCTTTGTAGATGAGGATTTGTTCACACTCTTGTCTTGTTGCTGTCATTGCTGACCTACATCATGTGTGTACTGATTCAGCATAAATTTCCTTCATGGAAGTATACGCCGTAAGGGTGATTGATGCAGTGTAATTTGTTTATGATTCCTTACATTTTACAGCATTAATTCTAATTTTAGTATTGCATGGTGCCTACATTTCTCAGCCACCATTAGTTGTCTAGAATAGCTATAGATGGTGCATCATTCTGTCCAACACAGCATGATTGTGTGTGCTTAGTCCCTTCATCAGTTATTTTCCTCAGTATAGTAAGGCTATGATGCAATCCTGGCCGATGCACAGATGTTTCAGTATACATGAAATCAGGACAGTAGTATAGAGAATCTACATGGTTGCCACACAGCCACTTTGGAGTTATGTACTGCACATTTGAAGTGTGAAATAACACAGAGACACAATAGGTGTGCAAGTGATATTTATTTATAGGTGGTGTAGTGCAAAATGTCCATTCACAATGTTAGCTGAGTCCGTTCTGGTGCATTCTTACATGGTGATCCTACAGACGGGGTGTGGATGATGCTCCTGACATGCTGGGGTGATGTCACAGACAGTGCAGAGGAACAGGAATTGCCAAATAGTAGGAGAGAGACATTCACTGGCAATAGGGACAAGTCATACAGTGGATTGCCGAACAGTCATTGAGTGTAGTTGTAGTGAGACTGGCATGTGTCAAAACGTAGGACCTTGGTCAGAGTAGGCCATGGTGCAGGGACTAGGGCTTCCGGGTACTCTTGCGTGTGAATGTAATCTGTTCCATGTCTTCTTCTTCTGATGTGTGTGTTGCCTGGTGTGTCCTTGTGGTTGTTGGTTGTGAAGGGGCAACACACACCTCAGTGTTAGAAGACATGGAGGCAGACATCCCGGGGGCTGCTCCCTGTCGAGTAATGAAGGGCAGTACTGCAGCAAGGAGGGCCTGCTGGTTTTCCAGAATGGCAGCCACATCACAATGGTAGGCAGCTAGGTCGGCCCTGAGGGGTTCTAAGTTGCATTCGTGCACACGTTGACTGGCTTGCAGTTGGAGTTGTTGTGTCAACTGGATGACAGCTGTGCAGATTTCCTTCTGTGTTTTTAAAAGTTCCTCCAAGAGCGATGTTCGTGCTTGCATTGCAGCTGCCTGATCTGCAGTTGACAACATGCACGAACGCACCCCCTCAAGGCTGGCTGCCATAGTTTGCATCCCCACCCGCACCTCCTTGGCCAGCTCCCGCTGGACCCCAACGACTGTTCTTTCAAAGCTGGTGCCAGTGTCGTCAGAGTCCTCAGCTGTGTTGGAGCTGGCAGGTCTTACAATTGGGGTGGCGGGTGGTTCTCCTGTGGTGGCTGCTTCTTCTGTGCTCCTCCTTGTGACTGAAGGTGGGGTTTGGAGGCTTTCAAGGACCATTTGAATGGTCTCTGGTGGGAGGTTGATGGTCTCGTCATCCATGTCATCAGGGAACTCATGGACAGGCAGATCGGCAGGAGATCCGTGTTCCTCTGCAATGAAACAGGGTACAATTAGTGTGTCTGTGTTGTGACAATTTTGCACTAGGATACAAGCCTTTGGATGCCTTAACTTTGTACTCTGTGTTTGTCTTGGTATCTGCTGTCCGTCATAGGGCATTGTTGTAGGCCTATGGCCCACCTGTGTGTCACATGTATGATATGGAGCTATCAGACATGTCTGCCAGGTCGCCTCTAGGTGTTGCTTTGTAATAATTTAGGAATAGGCTTTTTTTTGTCGTACTCCTCCCTCGGTGTTTAACTATTGTTATGGAGGGACATTTTGTTGGGTGTGCTCTCATTATCCTGCATGTGATTCTTGGCTTTCTAAGCAGCAGGATAGCTAATGGTGTGGGGGACTAAGTCTGACCCACTTGTAAATAACTCTGTCACCCAGATATTTAATTTTGCTCAGACTAACTAGCAGTGCCTCTGGTCTCCCACATCAAAGGAATGTTTAGACATCCGAGCGCATGACATCTTTGGAACTTCTCAGGGAAGTCGTGGTCACTCAGATCCTACACAATTATGTCTTTTCCGGTATGTTCCCATACACAAAGGACAAAGACAGTATTTGTTTAATATGAAGTTTCATTGTACAACTGACTTGTAGAAATTTAGGTGTGAGCCCCAATAACCCAAACAATACACACTGTTAGAATTGAAATAGTCCGCAGGAGAGTAATACATTAGTACACAGCTATCATGGTGCCTAACAGTTTCTACTCTCCCTCTGCTTGTTCTATGTATAGCACAGCATGTTAAGTTTGGAGCTTGCCTGTCTGAATCACAGGGGAGACATCATCCCTCATATCAGAGGAATGGGCTGTGATCTGGTTGTGCATCAGCAGCAAGGCAGGCAGCATCTAGTTGTGATTTTCTGTTTGGAAACTCCCTCTTGCGTGTCTTGGGACAAGGAAGTGATTTTAAAAGTCATATGTCATGGTGATGACAAAGTTTCCCTACGCAGGAATGCCAAACCTTAACCCCTACCACATCTATCAGCAACATACCAGACTGTATCCTTGACTGGGGCACAGAGTGAATATGTTCTGGCAAACTCCAGTGCAGAAGTAGGCAAAACAGTGTGATTTGACTAATTGACCACACCTTAAGACTGGCTATTTGCTACATTAACTGATAGGAAGGGCAATGAGAATCATTTAGTGCAAAGTGCTCTGAGGCTCTTAGATGTGAGCAAATGAGTATAAGTACATTCAGGGTAAGATGCACAAAGGCCTAAAGCCTGAAGCTAATGCGCAATGTATACGTTTCACTTGCCACAATACACTTTGACTGACTGTGGGTGTTGTGACTGCCCTGCCAGCACACTTGCCTCTCAGGCCCTGCCCCATACACTTTTTATTCACATTGCATGAACTGTACATGTTACGTGGCATTACCTATGCATGTCACTGTTAGGATGTGGTATGGATGTAAACATTGCTGATGTTTGAAGATGATGTTGGGTCATGTGTGTCTTACTGGATTGGCCTGTTTATCGTATGAATATCCTATTTGTTTGTCAGACTGTGCAGGTGTGTTTCAGTGACCAGTTGCCTGTGTCCCCTCCTCAATGTTGTTGTCTGAGCAGTATGACATTAGTGATGTAGCCTTGTTAGCCAGGCATGTGAGGGACCCTGACGTATGCAGCATGTGTGTGTCGTTAGTGATGTGTGGCTCCTATTGCTGGTTACTTAGGCTTATGTATGTGTCAGGTATGGACATTCGGCATTTGAGTGTACTGGTACCTTTGTCTTATTTCTAGGAGTAGTTGCGGATGTCATCCTCACCCCCTAATTTAGGTATGTATGTTCCAGGGGGGGGGTTCCTGCCATTTGGTACTATAGCTGCACAGAGATGAGAGGTGTTATTGTCAACTGTTGTGGCAGTTACATTGCAGTTGTTGTTTTTGCTACTGCATTACAGATAGGGACCTAGTTGATGTAGATTAGATTTTGCACTACAAGTGCCTGGATGTGGATTTGAGGTAGTGTCCTTCCCACCTGTCACTGCTTTACCTTGGCTCTCTTGTTGTAATTACAGGATGTCCCCATGGGACTGTTGTTGTTGCTGTATTTTGTCGTGCCCCAGCTTCGGTCAGTACTGGGCATGCCCCCCTGCCGTGCCCCTTTACCCATGCCACTTCATATATGTGCTAACTTACATGCATTGTGTAGTAGGTATCCCCCCCCTGCTTACAGTCCCCATTATTGCATTTGAATTCCCCATGCGACTTACCCTGCATGTGCGTTGTGTCGTGGTAGTCTGCGCTGTCCAGTCCTTGAATCCCTGTGACGATCTCCTCCGGGATGACGGCTGCGACCATCTCCTCCATGTGGTCCAGGGCCTCCTGTTGTGCTGGACTCCCCCCTCCAGTCTGCATTGCTGCCTTCCTGTTCCTGGCCATTTTCTCTTTTGTCCTAATTTTGCAGTCATGCCAGCGTTTCTTACACTCAGTGACTGTGCGGCGTTCTTCAGCCACACTGTTGATCTTGTCCACTATTTGTTTCCAGGTGGCCTCTCTCCTACTGAGTGGCAATTTTGAGGAGATGAAAAGTTGGTGCTGGTGTTCCGTCACCTCTTTCACCAGGATTTCCTGCTCCTCTTCACTGAAGCGACACTTTCTTTTTTAAAAAAAAATGTCCTGGTTCCTGTATGGATCCTCCTGGCTGGTTCCTGGTCTGCTCTCATCCTCCTGGGGTCTGTTGGGGCATCTGGGATCCATTTTGGCTCTCCTCTGCTGAAAGGGCAGTTTTCGCGCAAAAATGTAACGCAATAGCGTGAAAAAAAACAGCGTTTTCACAATTGCGCTGTCGTAAATCGACCCACAGTGATGTGCGTCGCATTTACGTTGGCTTCCTTTACGACAGACCGACGCTGTGTGCGTCACGAAATAATGACTCCCACCTGTTGGTTGCGCCGCCGTACGTCAAAGTATTTTAATTTGAAGCCCGCATGGCGCTTCAAAATGCCGTTAGACGGCGCAAATTTTTTTTACGCAAAACTGCGTTATCGCAGTTTTGCGTCAAAAAGTATAAATATGGGCCTGAATAACTTCTCCCTTCGTATGTGATTAAGATTTCCTAACACAGCTTTCTCTATCTCCCATTCTTTCTTGCATTGACAATCTAAGGGGCAGGCTAGCTAGCAGCACTGCAGATGTCATGCATAACGATGATGTCATTGATTTTATCAAAACTGAGGACTCATCCTTATAATGTTCAAGCAAGAATATGCTTTAGCTATTGCTAATGACTGTAATTATTATTTCTCAGTGCTGCTGCAGATCCCATATTCTGGGAAAGGAAGGGATGGAGAAGAAATCTGAATCTGTTAATTAGCTTGTCACACTTCACCTTTGCTGAGACAGCCCAGACCCAGAGAAACAAAAGAGGAGGGCTAGACCGCTAGAGCCAAAAGAGGAAGTGCTCATTTTTGAAGTGTTGGTGGGAAGGGATCAGGACAGACACAGAACTGTGGCTCTTAGCTGAACTCAACTACAAACACCTTGAAGTCACCATATTGGAATGTGACAACAACAAAAGAATGCCCAGCTGGTTGGAGAAGCCATGTGATGCCTCTGAATAGATCGATTTATCAACTTTTACAGCTTACCTCAGGAATAGGATGTGTGTTTCTAGGGCCATTGGACCTGACAACGTTTTGCCCTCTAAAGACCTGTTGGGGAATGGACCTACTGGTGAACCTTGGAGGGTTTACCCAGACGCTCTGTGGATTGACTCTTGACTCTGCTGCTGACTCACAGGTGCCCTGCAAGATGGCCAGGAGGTCAAGAGGCTTATTCTGGGCAGCAGGGTTGGCATCTACTTTCTGTCTGTGATGGGCTGTAGAAAAAGTTACCCAAACAAGAGAGAGTCTTAGAAGCTTGGTCTTGCACAAGCAGCACTTGAATCCAGCTCCACATGAAAACCATCTGTTTAGAGATCAAGAGGCCTGATTTGAAGGCTCTTGGTGGCCAGGGCATGCCACCAGGAGAACAGTAAATGCAAATTGAGTAAATTGGCCTTCTAGGGACTGAGGTTCAGCCATATCCCTGGTGGGACCCTGCACAGAATGAAGTACATTGCACCTTGCAGTGAATTCTTAAACATCACCAAGAAGAGGCAAGCCCTGGCAGTCAATGCAATATCATTTGTATTATTTGAGAGGGTGTGCATGGGGTCCCTTCTCTGAACCAACCTTTGCCCTTGGGACATACACAGGAAAACTGTCACTGGACATCATCTGCCTAGGGCAGAGAATGGCACCCTGCACTCCCTCAGTGATGTAGGCAGTCCTGCTCTTGATGGCCATGTCTGGAGGGAGCTGGGCACACACCACATCTTTACAGCCTGCAGATTGGAGATGTGGGTGGGTGAGATCAGCTGCTGGCTCCCGTGCCAGAACAACAGCAGTGTGAGAGGGGTGAGAGTCAAATGGGAAGCACAGAAGTGGACTACCCACACTTCCCCCACCAAAAGAAAATGTCCGGACCAAAAAATGGCTGGACCAGGTTACCACAGGACACAGGCATCTGGTCTGTAAAAACTAAAGAAAAAGACTGTGACAAGAGTCTTCTGAATAACCATGACTTATGAGACAAAGCTACTCAATATATATGCAGGGCATTGGAGCAAAGTAGCACCTCAATAGCCATTGGGACTCTCAGAAATGTAATTACTGCTTCCATTGCGATGCCTCATGAAGGGAAGGGGGTACCATCAATGTTTTAGTGGATAATGCAAGCTGCAGAGAGTGCAGCAGCCCCGCCAGAATGCCTCTTTGAAAAATAAACCTAAGTGTCTCAGGGGGATGTAGAGATGAGCCCAGCAATCCTAGAGTTCGTGCTTTTGCTCTTGGGCACTTGAATGTGGGTGACCCATTATGAGTTGGTCCTATGACTTCAGTAGCAGTCTAATATAAGAAAAAATACTCTGGAACATGTTTTTTGGAAATATAATCCTTTATTGATCTTAGAAAATACTATCTTTTGCATTCACTGCCCTATTCTTTTGTTTTCGATGAACTCACTTTTGTTTGCCACTGGACTTGGTGCCCCCTACTAACCAGTGGGAAAGTACTTGTGCTCTTCTTTTACACATGGTAAATGTGAGAGAACAGGGCTGACTGCAGAGGCTTCTGACTTTTTGCCCCCATTTTCCACTTTTTACTGGTGTTTTCCTGACTCTGATGGTACCCTGGGTACTGCTAACCAGTCCAAGGGCCTGTGCTCTGTGTAAAATCAGTATGCAAATTAGGCTAATTATAATTGGCTAAGTCCACCTACCTATAAGTCCCTGGTATATGGTAGGGCATGTAGGTTAAGGGACCCTAGCATAGGTAGTACACTTGTAAGTGCACTGCTGAGGTGGCCAGTATCATTGTAAAGGCACGCCTTCCTTGCTGACTGCTTTTAAATTAAAGTTACATGCAAATTCGACTTTGGAATTAAAAGTAGTTCCAAAGTGTTAAACTACCTTATTTTTACATATAAGTCACCCCTAACGTGTGCCCTATGTGCCCCTAGGGTGGGGTGCCATGTAACTATAAGCATGGACCTTATAAAAATAGTTTTATATAAGCCCTGGTGAAGTAAAACAACCAAATTAGCTTTTCCCTCATTGTAGTGAATGGCCTCCATATGCTAGAATGGGGAGCCTTTATTTTAATTTTAAAAATCCCCTTAAGTAACAGATACCAGAAGGTTGGTATCAAATTAATTGTTAATATAAATCGTTCAACTTCCAGTTGTTGGATTTAATATAACTTGTTCAGGTAAAGAGTTTTAAACTTTACCTGAAAAGTTGCCAACTTCAGCCCTGCAGTGTTTGTGCTGCTGTGCTCTGATTGGCTAGCCTTTGGCAGCCTGGCCAGGCTGCCTTGATGAGGTGTGAAGTGGCCTGGCTCAGCACAAAGAGATGTGCCTGGGAGAGGAGATCTCGCCTCAGCAGATGGGGAAGCAGGAAGGGGGAGGGCTGCCAAACTGGTCTTCCAAGGCAGAGAAGGACATTTGGAGCAACACAGCACCTCCCTCACATCCTGCAAACCCAGACAATTAGGTTTCCCCTTAATTAGATTAGGAGAGGGCAGGAGTGGGGTGTGTTTAGGATTTTTAGCTACACCAGTTGGTGGGCTCAGCCAGATGTAACCTCCAAAAATCACTTTCAGCCATGATAGATTTTTGAGTAATGTTGCTCCCTGGGATTGATGTTTGCCACACTTCCCAGGAAGGGGTCATCACAGGGGGAAGGACCCTGCCCCTGATTGGAGAACCAGGACCTCCCTGTTTTTCACCCAGAGGAGCAAGGATAAAACTGGCAGACCTGCACCCACACCTCAGTTCCCTACCTGATCCCTATCAGATTCTAACAAGGAAGAACTGCAGGAGAAGAAGGACTGCCCTGCTGGACCCCTGACCTGCACTTGGACACTGCACTCTGGAGGACTGCACCAGCTGCACACTTGGGCTTCACCACTAAAAGGACTTTACCTGTCCTCTACTGCTTCAAGAAAGGACTCCCTGGTTGCTACAGGTACAAAGGAGCTGCCCAGAGTCCCCTGCATCAAGTCCTGCAAGCAGAGCCCAGCTGACCAGCGTCCTGTGGCCATATGAGGATTCTGACCATGTGCATCCTGGGAATTATAGTCCCAACTCCCAAGGAGCAACTCAGAGCTTCTGGAACCTTGGATCAAGTTGTGGACACTTCAATGACACAAAAAGGACCTCTGGAAGAAGATCCAGAAGTTTGGAGACGTTTGGAGCAACTCCATTAGTTGAAACAGCATTGTGGGAGTTGTAGTCCCAGACCCCACGAGGCACACCAGAGCCTCTGAACCCTTGGCTGGTGCTGAAAGTAAGTGTGACAGTGTTACTTCGTGGTGGCCTGAACTCTGGACTTTGTTCCTTTCCAGTGTGACCTTTTTAACCCTTTGAGTGCTAGTTGCTTCTATGCACTAGAAAGCATTAATCCTTTACAAATTCATATCTCCGGTTCCCCTTATCCGATTTTATTTGTTTTGGTGTCATTTTAAAGATAAAAATATAATCAATTTATATAAATAGATTTAGGATTTTTAAACTGTTTCCTGTGTTTTATTTAATTACTGTTTTGTGATATTTGAATGCTTTATGCTTTGTCTCCTAAGTCAAGCCTTGTCGCTCGTTGCCAAGCTACCAAGGGTTGAGCTAGGTTTAATTTACTAAGACATAACGGGACCTAAGTGGAGGTTAGTGGCCTACTGCTAAGTGTAGGTACTTACCTGCCCTTACCAATAACCCATTTTCCAACAGTAAAACTGTCATTCATCTAATTGGCTCCTTCAATTTACTTAGATGTCCCTAGTGTATGGTACTATATCTATAATGGGCCTGTAAATGTAAAGCTACATTTGTAAAGCTGCATAATGGGCTGCAGCACTCATTGTGCCACCCACTGACGTAGCACTGAAAAAACATGCCTGCCACTGCAGCCTTTAGTGCAGTTTTAAAATGCAATTTCATTCTGGCAAAACAAACCTTTCATCAGGCCCAAATTGTCCTTTTAAATACATATAAGTCACCCCTAAGGTAGGTCCCAAGGGCTCATAGGTCAGAAAGCATCCGACATATCTCTGTAATTTTTACATGTCTTTGCAGTGAAAAACATCTAAAGTAATTTTTCACTGTAGCAAGGCTACCTTTCAGACTAACAGTGAATTATCTTATTTCACTTGATAATTGATAGATTTAACTTTATCAAAATATACTCTATTTATAACTTGGTTTGGGATTTTACTTGTGTTTTTACTTCCTATTACTGTTTGCTACATACTGTTACTGTTAAGCCTGACTGCCTTTGTGCCAAGCTACCACAGGGTTAAGCACAGATTTATTTAGTAACTTTTTGTGACCCTGACATGGATTATGCACATTATGTATATCATTTGGATGAGGCTCTCATCCCTCTGAACTAATAACCCAATTTCCTAGTCTGGCCTACCCAGAACCTGAAATTAAAACACTCCTGGGAATGTGAATACTCAGAAAGACTTCCCTGCTGCCTGAAGCCCAAAGTAATACTGGAACCTCTTGCCTTGAACACAGGGCCACAGATGTGACTCCAATGTTCAGTTGGTTGCTTTTCTCGGCGAGCGACATGGTTAGGTTTGAGGTCTTTCCTGCTTTACAGCTGACCAGACCCAACTGGCCCTGATCTAGTCCCCACTGCTGGCCTCTATGGGATTGAATCCTTTCCAAGTGGTGTCCTCATGATCCTGAACACTTAGGAGGAGCCAGAGTGAGCTTATCCCTGCCTAATTGAAGGTTTCACTGGATCTTACACAGATCTATGCTGAGCCCTGCAGAACTGCACAGCTCATAACAGAAGGCTTCAGCGGAACTGATGCCAAGCTCTACATAGCCGCACTACTCAGTTCCTCACCGAAGGCTTACAGTGCTGAGTAATGCAGAGCTGCACCACTCCATCCTCATATCAAAGCCAGAATTAATCAATCAATCTAAAACTTATAAAGCACAACAGCTACTCATAAGAGTGTTTTGTGCTAAATAATCAGCAACAATTCACCCCACCCTTCAAGTAAAGCCCTCAAAAGCACCATTGAATAGCCACATTTTCACAGCTTTCCTAAAGCGATATCCCCCCCTGTATGTGCAACAATGGAGTGGGAGTTAGTTCCATGCTTGAACTGCAAGATAGGAGAATGAAGTCTCTCCCCACATTTTTTGGTCTGATCCTTGGCACTGATAGTAAGTTGGCATCAGACAAAAGCAGGGCTCTAGACTTATGATAATGCTATAGCCTCAAGGGAAGATAGCGGGGGCTTGTGGCATAGAAAGCTCTGTGAGCCAAGACTAGTGTGTTAAATAGAATTCTCTCCTATAGTCAATGGAGCTCTTTCAGATGGGGAGCAATTGATAGGCCCCTGGTGTTAGAAACTGGGTTTCTGGTTGGCAGAGGTGTGTACCCTATCCTAGCAGCAACCACAGACCTATTCATGGTAAGTCAGATACACACCATAAATTAACCTGTGTTTCCTGTCCGCTAGCTTGGCAAAGAGCAGTCAGGCTTAACTTAAGAGGCAATGTGTAAAGTATTTGTGCAACACTTCAAACAGTAACACAGTGAAAACACCACAAAAAGACTTCTGACCAAGTTAGAAAAATAGAGTATATTTATATTTATATTAACAAAGCAAGACCAAACCAACAGTTATCCAATAAGTAGAACCTAAGGTATAGGATTCTAAAGAATAATCGTGAAAATAGCTCTTAGAAAGAATAAGCGCCCTCGGGTATCTGGTTATGCTAGACTGGGACAAAGTCAAACGTTCAGGCCAACTGGGTGGAGTGCGGGCCAGATACAGGACCCATGAAGGGCCTGCTGAACAAAAGTACCTTAATCCTGGTGGCAACATGAGATGCGGTACGTAGCCAGGGGAGGCATCAGTGCTGATCCAGAAGTCGGGGCGATGCATCAATTTTCTCCATGCAAAAATGGTGACACATTGTTTCTGAAGATGCAGCGCCAGTCCTGAAATGAGTCAGTTCCAAAGCCAATGCATCTGGTATCTTCATGCAGTCCAGGGAATACTTGGATCTCTCCCTGCAATGGCAGCAATGCGATAATTCCACTGCAATGTTTCCAATGGCTAAGTGGTTGTTCGGAGTGAGATGCACCGGTTTTTCCATGCAACAGCGGAGATACACCAGTTCCAATGAAGATGAAAGGGTTGTGGTAGTTGCAGCACTTTATACTCACTTCCAAGGGCCCTTGACTGGGTTGTTTCAACTTGGCAGAGCAAGACTTGTAGCAAGCAAAGTCCAGGTGATGTTTGTAGCTTGAAACAAAGTCTTTGATGTGCTCGAGCTACAGAACTCGAGGCAAGCTAGCAAGCCCTTGAAGATACTTTGGTTTTGGGATGTAGAGATTGCAGGTCCAGTCCTTCTCACGCTAGAGGCAGCAGGCCAACACAGCACAGCATTTCAGCAAAGTGGCAGTCCATCCAGCAGCACAGCAATCCTTCTTCCTGGTAGAGTGTCCTAAGGTTCCAGAAGTGTTCCCTCTTTTGGGGGCTTGAGGTTCAGCACTTCTAACTAATTGGGCCTTTGAAGTGGACAAGTTCATTTTTCTCTATGTGGTTTTAAATTGTGATTCCAGAGACCCCAAACTTGGGGGTCCCATCTCTTCCCAAATGGAAATTATGCTTATAAAATGCAATAAGGTAATCATGGGAGAGATAGGCCTTTAAGTGGTGAAAAACAGATCGAGTAGCAGTAGCCGGTCTGTGACATTTTCAAAGAGCTACTTAAGTGGGTGGCACAATCAGTGGTGCAGGTCCAACAGTAGCATTGAATTTACAGGCCCTGTACACATGTAGTGCACTTTACTAGGGACCTACAGGTAAAATAAATATGCCAATTGTGGATGAGCCACTGTTACCATATTTTAAGCATAGAGCACACGCACTTTACCACTGGTTAGTGGTAATTTGCCAAGATTCCTAAGGCCAGTAAAAATGAAGTGAGCCAAAACAGGAGGACTGAAGGCAAGAAGTCAAGGGAAACCATGGCAAGGATACCAGGTCCAACAAGTGGGCACTTTTATGAGTAGTCTAGCTGCTGTATTCTGAGCAATCTTCAATCTCTTGAGCAGATAGTCAGGCAGACCCAGGTACAGAATATTAGGATAATCTATGCATGAATTAATTACAGCATGAATTACTGTCTTTGTGCCTGGAAAGGGAGCAGCCTCAAAAACCTTTTTAATGATCTTAGTAAATCAAAGTATGTCCTGACTATAGTAGATATCTGCAAGCGCATGGAGAGGTTAGAATCAAAGATAACCTCTAGATTCTGTTCCACTGGCCAGTATTTAAGGGCCCCTGTCTGGTGCAGGAGACCCAAATAGTAAAATTTATGATTTTGCAATGTTACACTGAAGATTGCTGGTCCCTATTTACTAAGAAATTGCATTTGCAGCAAGCAGTTCTTAAAAGGCTTTGCAGGATTATAGTATATCTATCCCTGTCTATTTAAAGAAGGAGCTGAGTATCATCTGCATAAATCTAATATGCACCCCAAAGTATTCCACTAATTAGGCCAGGGGAGCCATATAGATATTAAAAAGAGTAGTGCTTAATTAAGTGTTTCCGGTTCCAAGGATTATGGGGCCAGCCAAACTGCTTTAATACAATTCTTCAGAAATGAGAGGAACCATGCCAAAGAAGAGCCAACCACACCAATGTTATTAGAAAGAGTGCTAAATGCTGCTGATAAATCTAACAAGATCGGAATGATCTGGTTACCCGAATCCATTGCACATTTAATTGAATCTGCCACTTCAACCAGTGCAGTCTCCATCTTGTGTCATGGTTGGAACCCAGATTGTGAAGGGTGAAGAAGTTTATGCTGTTTGAAGTAAAAGGATAGCTGTGCATTTATTAGCTTTTCAAGCACCCTAGAGGCAGCAGGGAGTAAAGAAATAGGCCTAAAGTTGGCCAAATGCTTTCTGTCAGTTGTTGGATTTGTAAATAAGGGAATCAGTCTAGCTACTTTCCAGCAAGACTGGACCCTATCTAATTGAATTGGAAGAGTTAATAAAATATTAAAAATGGAGTTAATGGATTTACCCACATAAATCAGAATATGGGGAGGACAAGGATCCTATGGAGAGCCTGACTTGCATGTCAGAATGGATTTTTCATACTCCTGGAGAGAAATCGGAGAAAATTTGCACAGCTTATCCGTGACTGCGTGCACATAGCTTGTAGATGTGATGTCCATGTCATGAGGAGCCCTGTCTAGTTTTAGATTGGCCACAGTTTTAGTAATCTTCTGATTGAAAAAGTCTGAGAGACCTTTACACAGTGTGGCAGACTTTGTAATAGGCTGTGAGAGGGCATAGGTTAGAGAAAACACTTAACTGCATTGGATACGTAACATAAGCTATTACCTGCCAAACATATTTGTTCTTAAAAATAGGTGGTCTGAGCATGTCTTATCGATCCGTGATAATGGTTCAATGCCAGCCTATAGATCTCCTCATTGTTTGGTGATAAGGCCACCTCCACTGACTTTCCGGATGTTTACAGCGTACAAAGGTGAAACTGCCATCTGGATGAACCTTGTCCCGTGTCCGGCGTATGATAGCTTTCTCATCTGTTTCAACTTGTGACATTGTTGTTTGTCTGCAGTTTTTACTTAGTGCCTTTTGCCACACTTTTTTACCTAAAACATTAAAAACACATAACTCTGGTTCTATGGGTAGAATATTTTGTTGTTTTGGTGTTATTTTATTTACTAAAATGTACGCTATTATTCTAAAAAGCTTTGAGATAGGTCTTGTGTTTTCACTTTATTACTGTTTAAGTACTACACTTTGCACATTGCCTGTAAGATAAGCCTGACTACTTTTGTGCCAAGATACAAGAATGTGAAGCATAGCTTTACATAGGCAATTATAGAGTGTCCACTCTGGCAAGAATTGTGATTATTATTTGAGGTGGGTTCTCACTAAGGGTGGGTGGTGAACTCCGCTCCACTTGCTGAGTTTCCAAAGGTTTTCCCACTCCGAGCCCCACTTGAGCGTAGATTTCTGAAAACTCAGTGGAGGGGAGTTTTTTCCTCACCTGCGCTCGCCAACAGTAAGTTGGCAAGCACGAGCATGAAAAATCTTACTCCAGACCACCTCCTTGTGAGATTTTTCAATGTGGGCAGTCGCTGATGGTCCCTACCCCTTGTGTTGAGAAACCTTCCCCTTACATTGAGGAAGCTGCTGCTTGAGTAGAAAATCTACGCGAGTGGCAGAAAAGAAGCAACGCCCTCTTGCGCTGCATGTGGTGCCATTCGTGCTGATTTTACAGTGCAGGACAACCTCCTAGCACTGAAAATCAGAATAAATGGCATGACCTAACACACAGTGCCACTTCCCAGAACTATGCGTAGCGCGTCAGAGATTTTTGGTCACTTCGTAGAGTTTTGCAGAGTGGAACTCTACCCAGGCCTACTTCTCACCCCCTTCAACCTATAATCCAGTTTCCTACATTCACCATGTTGATATTGCAATACAAAGCTTTACTGTTGACACTACCCTTTTGACATCATTGGTAGGTCATAATGGGTATTTCATTTAAGTACTGTTCCCATTGGCTTCAATGGTGTTACATTGGTGAATTATATAATGTGACTTCTTTTACTGATGTGATAAAAACTCCAGACAAAGCAAGTAGGCCTGCTTTATTGATAATCACACCCCTTTATATTCTGATGCTACATCTTGTTTTCGGGATGTTGTGGTCATAGAGTGCAGGACCCACTAGGGATGTAACATGATATAAGCGTGTCACAAAGTGTATTTCCACCTCCTTTATTGTACATAATTGTAATTCATTAGAAGTATTTAGTGGTGTCTGTAACTAAATGACTTTATTTTTCAAAGGGAGAATTATTGAGTGGAAAATATTTTGAGTGTCATTGCTGCATTCCAGCAAGCTGGGGTTACTAGCTCATACCACATCCCCATGGTCAGGCGTGGACCGTCCTGCTTGACTACCCCTTTAGAGGTGAGGACTAATATGGGGTATTTGGTTCCCAGTTAAAAAACAATTGCAAACAGTGTTTGTGAAGGACCCCCATCATTTGCAACCACTAACCCCATTTCTTACATCCATTTATATTGCTTTCTTCCACTGGCTGTAGTGCCTATCCCCATCTCTCTGCTGTCACCAGTCCACCATGTCTCATGTACCATATTTCATTAAATACTGTAGTCTATGAAAGTCAAAGCTTCTTTATTTGGATTAATTGACAATCCACAGAAGCATAAAATAGCTAACAACAATAATTCATAAACAAGCATTTGCAATGCATTGGGTCTCACATTTGCTTGAGCTATTGGCATTGTAAGATCATAACTGACTTTTCTTGCCACATAAATTGGTCAACCCTGCCTTAATATTTGGTCTTTTCCTTCTACATAAATCCAGTGGCCCTGCATATAACTAAAGCACTTCCATTTACCTTCTTCCTCTACCTGTGGCTGAAAATGAAAATTTTTCCATTTAGCATCCTAATTTATATCTGCCATGCTAATTCCAATAGAATACCACTTTCACCACCCCACCATCAGAGTTGCCGGCTGGCTAACACAATTCCCAAAACAAGGCAGCCATGGAGGAGTAACGAGAGAAATAAACTAGAAGAGTCTCCCAAACATATCAACAGTGTTCAAATGGTCATAGTGTAATAAGGATGTTAAGTTGACCTGAATTAGAGTCATAATTACAATAAGGAGAGATTAATAAACCATATACAATTATCATATAAACCCCACAAAAATCTTCATCAGAAATAAATGTTTCTCATTAGACTGTATTGGTCAGAACAGCCCCTAGAGGACACCACATTGAAAATGACATTCGTAAGAAACATGGTCATGTTACTATATAGTTAGCCCCTAGAGAGTATAACCACATGTAAAGAAAAAGATAGAAAGTATTGCAGTATAACCATATATTTAGCCTCTAGAGGGTGTAGTGCATTACAAACTTTCTGGACTAGCAGGTCTACTGCAATGATATTATAAACAAGACCTTTAAAACTAATCCCATCTGTAAAACAAACATTCCAGCCACGAGAGAGTTTACAAAGAGACTGACTAGAGGGAGGGGATATTATTTTGGGGGTCCCCACTAACCAACTTTGGGGAAACAGAGATGATCTAGACAGAGCGAGCAGGCTGTGGTAAACATGTTGAATGTGGATCCATTGTCCTAAGACCAACACAGACTTAGTAATGAACAAAAATGTTTCTGTAAAAGAATGCCCTGCAAAGCATTATGGGATGACCGAGTGCAGCAGGTATTATAGTATGTTGACTGTAATGCTCAGAACAGCCTCTAGAGGACACCACAATAAAAATATCATTTGTAAGAAACATGGTTATGCAACATATAATTATCCCCTACAGAAGATAACCACAGGAAAATAGAATAGCACAAAGTAATGTAGCACAGCCATATATTTAGCCCCTAAAGGGCATAGTGCCTTGCATTTTTAGGCCTAGCAGGTGTACTGCAATACTAAGGCCCTTAGAATACAAACTACTACAAGCTGCAAAACAAAAGGTCCAAACATAAGAGCTTAAAAAAGGGACTGAATGGTGGGAGGGGTTATTATTTTGGGGTCCCAACTTACCTAATGTGGGGACCCAGAGATGTCCTAAACAGAAACAGTGTGTCATGCTGATTGTTTTGCTGGGGGTCCTATTGTCCTAGGACCACCACAGGCTGAGTTATGGGCAAAAATGTTTTGAAAAAGAATACATTCAATGCATTATTGGGTGCAGTAAATATGGTAGCATCAGCTCCCTGACTGTGCAAGGAGAGCTGCGTTACAGATTTCTGTGTTTTTTAGTAAAGTATTTATCAATTATAAGTGTTTTTGGGAAAGCTAGAAATGACTCTGAAAAGGGTAAGTGTGAACAATGTGACCAATGCTCCTATACCGCCAATGGAGTTTGCGCTGTTTGTGTTGTTGGTGCTGTGAGGGCCATGGTTGCCATGGAGCACAAAGGGGAGAGACAAACAAAACAAGTAGTTCGCCCACGCTGAAGTATAGCAGCAATTGGGCAATTATTGGGGTCAGTCTGTAAGGCGGTCAAAAAACGCCCCTAGGTGGGACAAATATGAAAGCAATTACCAATTACTTCTAGGTATTTTTGGAAGGCAAGCCCATGATTGAGTGAATGTGACTGGCGAGAGGTGGGCATGGTTAAAAGCCCACAATACTTACAACAGGTCAAAGCACTTGCATGCTCGACTTAAAATTAGACTTACATCCATCAATAATGATGGAAAATAAAGTTTAGTTCGGCAAGGTACAATATTGTATAAATACTGTTGTATAGACATTTTAGTGATGCCTCAATGCACAGTATTTTAGCATCTAGGCCTGCTACTTGTGCCCTTTAGCCCAGTTACATTTTATTCTGCTTCATTTTTATTATTTTAGAATCAGCTACATTTGTGGTGATGTTGTATTTTCTTTATCTAGTTGTTATTTTGCCCAGGAAAGCATTGCATCTCTTAGCAAGACATTCTTTTCACTTTTTGCTTTCCTCAAGGCTGCAGCGAGATAGGATTGCCGGCAACGTGGTACTCTGCGTCTCCAAAATTCACAGAAACTCATGTACCCTTACATGGGGACATTTTCTCAGAACATCAGCTGTTTTATTATAAAAGCACTTCTCTGTCCCATGCACTTTAGAGGGACGTTCTAGCCAGATGACCACGCCTGCATGCTGATTGACTTTGCCACTGCTGCTTGCTGTGTCTACCGGTTCCCTGGCCTACATGGGGATGGTGTCTCTGTGGTCAACAGACTTCCTGGCTCAGTTATGGGTGATGATGTCTTCTCTGGCAGGGTTCTGAAGGGGGGATTAGGGCTTATCATGCTGTGCTTTAACATAGCTTAGGTTGGTACCATATCTGTTACACGCATAGTGTCAGTATGTGGGACTTTTCCTGTGTTTCACTTTCCTTTTCACTGTTTTGCTTTTAGCATGTTTCATCATTCTAATTATTGCATTTGATGCCATTTTATCTAAGACGCAGCTGATTCAATAACCCTTATTGAACCATTTTCTGCCTCTGTTTGTCTTTGCATATGTGAGATTAATGGAACTGAGAGAAAAGGATGAGATCTGATACATCACGATTTCCCTGAGACGTCATTAGCCACAAATCATCCCTGCTCTTGGTGCAGATGAAGAGCTGCTAGTTGGCCGGAAATGGATTAGACCGACAGTTGTCACATAGGGCCTGATTACGACTCTGGCGGTCTTAAGACTGCTAGGGTGGAGGTGGAGGTCAGACCACCGCCAATGTGGCGGTCCGACTGTGGTAGGACTGGTGGTGCTGGTGTTTCTAATCTCCCAGGGTTGTGCTGCAAGCAGGGCCGCCCTGGGTATTGTGACTTCCACGGGCCCCTGCACTGCCTATGCACTTGGCATGGGCAGTGCAGGAGTCCCCCTAGCCAGTGCTGTTGCGATGTTTGCTGTGTGCTTTTCCAGACAGTGAACATCACAACGGGTGCTGGTGCACCATACGCACTACAGCATTGCTGCTGGCTCTATTATGAGCCGGCATCAGTGTTGTAGGCCATTTCCTGTTGGGCCAGAAGGCATCTCCTAATGAGGCACACGGAAAAGCACCAGCTCTGGTAGCTACCTGACCATCAGGACTTCAGCAGATGATGTAAACCTTCCACCAAAGTCGTAATGACACCCATAGTGTGGGATTAGACTCAGTTCCCCACAATTCAGGTGATGCTGCTGCTTTAGGATAATGAGAGCCCAAGCGACAATACACATTAGTCCTTCATAAACACCTTATACCAAAACAATCAAATTTACAAACCTAGCATGATAAAAGCAAACCATTAAAATTAATCAAAAAACTAAAAACTGTGTAACGCATAAAAAAAAGCATCGCCTTGAGCCCTTCAGCAGAATGATTGTCTGTTCCTCAGCCTAAGAGCACCAGGCAAAAAGCTAGCCACACTATAACAGAGTAAAAGCAATTGCAACATTTGTAAATAGAGGAGGGCGGGCCTGGCCTGCCAAAAACCTTTTCCTCTAAGCAGTGGTACAATGTAGCGCTGTCTCAAGGTGCTGTAGTAGTCAAAGAAAAAAATAAAATGCATAGTGTCCTGGACTGAAATAATCACAGGAACATGGCCCTAGTGTCTCCAAGTCCTGGTAACCTTGTGGCTCCACTATAAGCCAATGTAAAAGTCCTCATCTAAAACATGTTAATAAAAACTGATGATGCACTGAGGTAACCGTTCTCAGATAGGGCTCCATACCTGGATCTATTTTCAAAGGGCATGAGCCCTAACTGTCGGTTTTTGTAATTCTTTCCATTCTCTATCCATTTTGCTCAAGCCATAAACTGTTTTTTGACCCAGGAAATATCCTTTTTTTTATTTGCCTAGGAGCCCCAAGAAGCACTCCACAACCCAGTTTCTCTAACAATTCCTTAACATAGTGCAACCATGGAATTGTGAGGCCTTTATCTAGAGCAAAACAATCTCTTATGATCACCTGGTGCAACTCCAATTCAGGGCTGGTCCAGACCTTAACCCATTTGACTAGGGGGGAAAGAGCCAATATATCTGAAATAGAATCTAAGCCCAGCTCTTCATGAATTACAAAGGTAGCAGTCAACTGTGGGAGACACAGCAATCTTCTCACAACTACATTGTCAATTCTCTGTATCTCTCCACAACCCTTAAAACCCCATTGATCACTTCCATAGCCCGCTATTGCCAGGCATTTGGCTTGATACACTTTCACCAACACCTTACCAGCCTTACCCACAACCTTTCTGCAAACTGAAAAAGTGAGGCTACTGCTCTGGTCAATGCATTTTTGTTGACCCTTTTTTGCAGGACCGCGGAACCCCTTTCATCAAAAATAACCCCTAAACATAGGAAGGTGGAGACTCTCGATACCTCTGACGCCACCAAAACATTTTCCTATATGGCTTATTCAAATTCCCAACCACTGTGGTATGAGACTTACCTCTATCTCAAGGGAGGCCATAAACTCAATAAAGGAGTTAAGGAGTCTTTGTTGGCCCACTGTGGTTCTGGCTAACAGAACCATGTCATCTGCATACATCAGTGTAAGGATTCAATGAGATCCTACCCGTGGATTACCTTTGGTAGCTAAACACAAAAGCAGACTCTAATTATTAATCTGCAAAGTAAACAATAATGGGGCCAAAATACAACCCTGCCTCATCCATTGTGCATCCGTATTGGCGCCATCAGGGACCCTTAATGATTAAACCTCACTGTGTCCGTTAAGTCCTGATGTAGGGAATATAAAAAAAACGAACAATACTACGATCCAAACCCATATCAATTGGCATCAACCATTACTTGGCTCTGTTGTCTATCAAAGGCCAATGACAAATCCATAAAGGCTAGGAACACCGGCTCTCTCTTGGCCACTCTGCATTTTCCCACTATCAGATGCAAGTTAAGACATTGGTCAAGAGTCCCTTTCCCCTGCCTAAAACCGTACTGAAAGCAGGACACCACATTCTTTTACTCAAGCCAGTTGGCAAACCTGGCTAAAATGACTCTGCTCAAGATCTTAACCAATGAATCAATTGGCAAAATGAGTCTGTAACATCTAGGGTCCAACCCTTCTCTCTTCTTGAACACCGGGACAATTACCAAATGACTCCCAAAAGGAAGAGGGCTTGTCCTCCATACTGCATTAAAAACTTGTTTCAGGACCTTAATCCAGAACTGGGAGTCATAACTAAAGAAATCAGCAGGGACCCCATCAGGCCCTGGGGCTTTATTTTTGGACATGGTCATAATAGCAGTCCCCACTTCTTTCTCCGTGAAGCAGCTGGCATCTCCCCCCCCAGGACTCCTTAGTAAGTCAATGGCAGCAATCTCCACTGAAATCCCATGAATCCCTGAAAAATGCCTTACCCAAACATCCGCTGTGATTGTGCAATCTAATACTCTATTAGCTTCACCCGAAAAAAAGAGGCAATCTCCCAAAATATGGCACAATTATTTTGGGTGAGGAGGCTAGCAAAATCCTCCCACCCTTTTTCCCTGATCTCTATCTTGTGGGCTAACTTGGCAAGCTCATAATCCCCATGTCTCCTAGCAATTACTGTCCCATCTCAAGGGGGTTCCTTTAAAGCTACTTGCAATTTACACATGACCTTGGAGCTGCTAGAGTCAAACTACTTCTCACCTTTATGTTGGCCATGATTACCTGTGTCCCTAAGGTTGCAATTGATATGCTTACAGATTCTTTCAAAAGCAACTAAGAGACTTACATCATCCCAGTTATCACTCAGTCATATTTGAAAATCATAATCACACGTATCATAGAGGGAGTTAAAAAAAGGGTTGTATGGAACCTTGCTCCATTTTAACCTGTGCCCCTGGTCAAGTGGTGTGATTTCTTCTTTTGTGGGACCAACGTCTAATGTGAAGTTCTGGCTGCCCCAGTCCATAGTAAGTACTGATGGATTATAGTCACTAAAAACAGACCACTAGACTTCAAAACTGTGCACAAACTTAACCAGATATGTCAAACCAAACAAGTAGTCTATGGTTGTATTAGCCCCTGTTCCCTTAAAGGGAGGAACACTAGGCTCCTCCATGTCCTCTCTCGTATGAACCAGATTAAAATCAGCAAGAACATCCTCCATAAAGTGACCCTCTCCTGTATGCTCAAAATGGACACCTTGATCAAAACCTACATCAAGGGTGTATTCTGTACCAAAACATTTCAAGCCACACCAATGTAAATTAAAGTCACCCATTAAAACAATAGGATAGGGAGAATTAAACTTCTTTTTAAGGGATTGTAACACAGAGCATAACATGACTAAGGGGGTTATTACAACTTTGGAGGAGGTGTTAATCCATCCCAAAAGTGATGGTAAAGTGATGGATAAACCACCAGCCATATTACTAGTCCATTATATCCTATGGAACTCGTAATACGGCTGGTGGTATATCCGTCACATTTGGGACGGATTACCACATCCTCCAAAGTTGTAATAACCCCTTAAATGTTCTGTGGGGGATTTCCGATCATGTAAGTTATAGAAATTAAGCAGCATAATACATTGAAGACAATTAAGATCTTATTTGACAGCCAAAAAGTTACTCGACGCAAGCAACATCTGAGAAGGGGTAAGTAGAGAGTAGTAGAGTAGAGCTTAAACCCCAGGAAACCAATAATAGCAGACCCAACTTGGCCCTGCCTGCCTGTGTGTGTATGGAGGGCACCATAAAAGCGCATACCCATCTAAGCAAAAGTGATGGTCTGTTGCCAATATTTCTTGTATACCCACAACATCAAATTCCCTAAGTTTCTCTATCCAAACAGCATTGTCTCTATTACTGCCCAACCCGGCAATGTCCCAACTGTATATAGCCTATTATTACAACTGCAGACCAATGTCTTTCTATTGTAGATCTTATGCAAATAATGTAAGGGAAAGATGATGATTCACATTCCATTGGATTTAAAATGTTTATTTTTAATAATAGTTTGGGAAAATGCATCCTTTTTGCATGATCCCCTCATTTTTTGGGCTGATATAGCTTTTAGTCAACTCTCTGCACTGGGACTCTGCTAATCAGACCCCAGGGCATGTGTTCTGATCCACAAAACATGTTGAACTGGCTATACTCCTAATTGGCATATTTATTGTACTGATTTCTAGCATCTGGTGCACCCTGTACTCTGCACCTTTAAGCTAAATGTCATTAGTGGACTGCAGCACACATTTTCCACCACTAGAATGGCAGTGCAAAAATAAATTACTGCAGGTCTACCACAGTGGCATTTCTGTGCAGATTTAAAAACTACAAATTCAACATGTAAACATAATCTCTTTTGATAGGCCCAACCCCTCCTTTTTGAAATTAACACACCTCTAAGTATTCCTTAATATACTATAAGGCATGGTGTATGGTATTAAGTAGTAGGACAAGCCCTTATAGTGACAAAGTCCCAAACCCTCTTTACACTGCGTCTCTGTAAGCTGTTCCAAAGGGATTCATTGGGATGTAATAACACAATTAAATAATGCTCTCTGCTTAAGAAACAACTACAAAGTTCATTCTTGGACTATTTGAAATATTAATTCCAAGCCAAATTCATTGGTGAAGTCAGATGTGTACTAATTGCAAAAGGTACTTTTAAAAAGCCCATTTGCATTATCTCACAACTTTCACCCATGAGCTGAAGAGCACATTTGATGAGGTGTGAACTTGCTCCCAGAGCTTAGACAAAGACCTTAGATGTGGGAGGGGGTTCTTCTGATAGGATAACCATATTGGTAGTGTATATAAATTGGGCCTAAGAACGTAATTAACTTTAAAGAGCCCTACCTTGTCCTAGGCTGATGTAGCTAACATCTAGGTCTGCTGCGTCTTTTTCCATTCTGGTCAGCCAAGCACCAAACCCAGTGGAAGGCAGGCTGCCCCCAGAATCAGTTTTGAGTGACCTCAGAGTAGGGGTTGCTCATTTCCAAAGCTGTACCTCTAGGTTGGCATTGGAGCTCCGCACAAGGGAAGAAAGGTTCTGCATTGTTGGATTTTAGTAGTGAGGGGTATGGAGGAATTGTTTGCAGTAGGGCACACAGGAGCCACTGGAAATGTGGGGATGGTTACCCCTTGGACCTTTTCCCATATTGGTTAGGGAGGTGACAGTAGTCACCCCCACCCTTGGGCTAGTGTCAAGCAAACATATGCCACCACTGCCCACCCTCTTTTGAATACTACTCAACCTGTGAAAAACAGAACAATAACTTTGCCTGCTGTTGACTGTTTAAGAGACCTGGCTGGCTGGATCTCCTCCACTTGTACCCAGGGCAAAGATATGGACCGCAAGGGTCAGTTGTCCGCCTACTAAGTTGCAGGGACACAACAAACTTCTAGATGCACTTTTCATGAAGATCCCAGCTGACTAGTTTCTGGTCTAGGCCTTGCTGGTGGATTCTGCTGGAAAGATTCTTGTTAACCAAGTGCTGTTTGTAAGATTCTGGGCCCATATTCTGTGTCAAAGGGTGCTCCTCCTAACATCCGGAGAAACCTGGGACTTAAAAATGTTTTGGCCCCAAAGAGCTCTGGAGGACCACGACAAACCTGCAAGTCAATTAGATGAAGGAGCATTGGTGCTAGGCTAAAGATTCAGATTGCTCCCACTCTGATCTTTTCTGCAACAGCAAATTTGTTTCAGCAAGTCATTGAGGAGAAGATATTGAGCTTTCTGGAGACCTGTTTGGCCACAGCTTACTGGCTTATCTCACTGGAGAAATCTGAGCTCCATAAAAAGCGACTAAGTCTGAAGGTAGAAATCTTCACTGAGTGAAGGCATCAAGGGCCAGATGTAGGTATATTGCAATTTGCGACTTGCAAATTGTGAGTCAGAGCGACTCGCAATTTGTGAGTCGCTAACTGGAATGTAGGATGGTGTCCCTGACACCATCTGCGACTCGCAAGGGGGTCGCAAAGGACCACCTCATTAATATTAATGAGGTGGGTCACAATTTGCGACCCCCTTGAGACTCGCGGCACTCACAGGGATGGTGGCCTGCTGGAGACAGCAGACCACCATGTCTGTGACTGCTTTTAAATGAAGCAGCTTTTTTTTTTGTAATGCAGCCCATTTTCCTTAAAGGAAAACTAGATGTATTACAAAACTAAAAAATGAAACGTTTTCGTTTAATTTTTTCAGAGCAGGCAGTTGTCCCTAGGACCACTGCCTGCTCTGAATTTTTTTTTGCAGTTCCATTCACAAAGGGGAAGGGGTCCCATTTCAAATGGGTGCAAACTGCAATGGCTTTGCGACCGAGTTCGCGGTCAGAAAAGCAATCTGGCATTGCACTGCGACTCGCTATTAGGAAAGGGACTCCCCTTCCTAATTGCGACTCGCAAACCTGTTTTGCGATTCGGTAACCAGGTTGCCAAATCACAAAAGGGGTTTTGTGCATTGCCAAGTGCAGTTTGCATGTCGCAAATGGCGAAATTCGCTGTTTGCGACGTGCAAACTGTTTGCTACATCTGGCCCCAAGAGTATAGAGCTGCCAATGACGCAAATTTTGAATTTCTCCTGCTCAGAGCTTTCCTAGTCAAAGGGTCCACTCGGGCTTCATCCAAAGGCTACACTGTCTTCTGCAACAAATCCCAGCCTCACACTGTTGCCTTGCTCTGACTTCCATTTCATTGACTATGTCAGAAGATAAACCTTCAGACGGGGACAACTTGGTTTCTGTATTCGGCCTGCGCTCCATCATGGTCAGTCTTAAATAATGCTCAGGTGCTGCTCAAGTGCAACCAGATGAGGGTGGTTGTCACTTAGTGCTTGTTGGTTCTATTTTCAATTAAATATTTTTAAAAATTCATACCTGTTTCTGGTTACTGGATTGTTGTTGTTTTACTGTCATTTTTGCATCAAAATATTCTCTATTAATATAAATTTCAGTTGGATTTTTATGGTTTTGTGTGTTTTCAACTTTTTAATTGTTTTGGTGCTTCTAAATGTTTTGCACATTTTCTTCAGTTAAGCCTTAAATTACTGAAACCTTTTCTGGACCTAACAAGTATAGTCACATTATTGATTGTGGTGGACTACCATCCCCTCCAGTTAATAATCCATGTTCTTAGAAATAGGGAAATCTAACTCTATCTCTCCCATTTCCATGTGGTGGCCAACTAATCCCAGAGATCACCTTAAAATGTCAATATTTAGATGGCAAAGATCATCATGAGAGATTTTTCTCATATTAGCATTACTTGTCAGGTATGAGTAGCTGTTCTCAAAAGATGCTCTTGCAGTTTTGACAGTAGGCTTTCTTAGAGTTATCAGTCACTTTAGGAAAAAGACCTCCTCCAAATGTGGTGGTAAATAGTGTTTATTTGAGCACTTCAGTATATATGTCCAACCCCTGAAAGATAATCACTTGAAGTAAGGTTCTCGAATTCCCAGCATCAGCATGGAACTCTGCAAGTACATTATATCTAATCAAAACATAACATTTATCCCTTTCTGAAACACAATGGAAATAAGGTAAATCAATAATAATAAAAAAATGTGATTTGACAGAATATCACATGGTCATGACAGCATCTTCGTAGGGTACATGTTACATAAATATCCAAAGTTATACTTGATATGGTAGACAAAATTGTGAACTTCTATAGGCTTTATGCCAATAAGGTTTCTTCCTCTTGTGAGTACTATTATCATTTTCATCTTCAGCAACTTGTTTGTTATTCTCCTTTAATTATCATGCAGCAACACTAAACTTCACATTACTTTCCAACCAAAGACACGATGCCCCAAAGCATTACATATTATTACTTTTCTCATTTTCTATTCCCTGCCATCATTCAACCATAATGTATTGCTGTTCACCACCTTTATTTCCTTAGGATTTGATCAAATAGACAAACTTTTTTCTTGGAACCCAATGCACTCTCACCCAATCACCATTTTCGAAGATGTGCCTATTTGTCTTTAAGTTATCACTCTACCTTTGCTTATACCTGTTTTCATAACTAGACACCTTCTTTCCTAGATTTGTACATGCCATTATACCTTTTCGTTGAAAAAATAGTGTTTCATCCATGGCAGAATGTGGTGTGTTTTTGTAACTTCACAACATATTTTTGACCACACTTTTACAATTCAATACACTCTGGCAACTGCCAATTGCACACACTCTTTCAAGAGCTGATGTAAGCCATCTACAAGACCATTATCTCAGGAATGAGAGCAGTTTTGTAATGTTTTATTCCTTCATTTTCTAAGAGTTACTGCCGGAATTCCTCCACTTCTCTTCTGAAAATCTTTTCACAGAAATTGTCTGTGCTGGAGGCTTTGACCTCTTTCACAAATGCTGCTTCTGGTCATTTAGAAAAGTAATCCATCAAAACCACAGCATACTTTCCATTGAGTCCTCGAGAATTGAATGGGGCAAAAATATTAATTCCCACTCTTTGTCATGCTTTCTCAGAGAATTTTGTGGACTCAATGGAGGTTTCATTGACAATGTGGGACTTATCACTACACATGCACACAATGCAATTGTGCTCAAATCTCTCAATCTCCCTGTCTATTCCTGCCTTCACATGGCTCTTATTCCCCATGGCATTGGGTAGGAAGCTGGGTTCTGGTTGCAGTAGATCCCCACACACCTTTTGCATGTATTCTGATGCAACTTTTGACTGAAGTGCATGGGTTCCTGCCAACCATGTCCCCAGTGCCAGTGTTCCCTCCCCAAAATAAGACACCTCATCACGTGATCCCCAAGAGAACAGGCCCTGTAGCACCTTTGTAAGTCCCTAGTAAGCGGTACCTCTAGTGACTAGGTACTACGGGGCTGCAGCACCACATGTGTCACTCTGAGGGACCCAACACCAAACAGACTGGGTGACAAGGTGCTCCCTAAAAGTGAAAACACAACATGGCACACAGACTATTTGCCATGTCCCCTAAACACTACATGTAATATTTATAAGTCACCCATACAGGAGACTTTTCAGCCCCAAGGCAGGGTGCATTATACTACATGTATGGGCATATCTGCAAGAGCAGATATGCCCCTTCTCTGTTCATGTTGATTCTTAGAAATAGCAAGTGAACAGGGAAGCCATTTTAAATACATGTGCTGGAAACTGCTCAATTAGAGTTCCTGTGACCGGGTGGCCCCGATCTCCATGTCGGATCAAGAGGCCTCCCCCATGCCGGAGGAGGCCGGAACATCACTTCCGCGTTCCCACGTCACCATGGGAACGCGTTCACAGCGAGGCACGCATCGGGAGGTTACCGGGGCAACCTCCGATGACGAGGAGAGTTCGGATTGGCCAAGAGGGGAGGAAGGAGGCCAAAAGGGGCAGAATTCCCGAGAGAGAGGAGAGGAAGGAACGCGAGGCGGCGGCGAGGAGAAGCAGAGAGACAGAGAAAATTACCAGAGAGAAGAAAAGCCCCAAGAAACCCAGGACGAAGACAGCGGACCTCGGAGGAGCAGATCCGGTCTCGAAGACGGGAAGCCTGGACCGATCGGCAACCATACCGGAGACCGACGCGAGGAACTCCCCAGAGCCAGCCACGACCCCGGAGGGTCGTGGCTCTGGAAGGTACGGTCTTTGTGGGCAAAACGAGGGGCACTTTAACAGAAGAGAGCTGGGGAAGGGAGGGAGGAAGGGTGAGGGGAGGACAGGGAGGGAACTAAGGGACACCTAAAGAGCACGTGGAAACCACAAAACCCCACCGCGCACGAGTGAATAAGATAATAAGCACTTACCTTCCAATCCTCACGGACACAGAACCACCCCCCTTCCAGTATCCCATTCCCCAGTAGTTAGACTAAGAAAGGACGTGAATGCATGTGGTCATCCCACTTACAGTCGATATTTGTTCCTTTTCCCTTTATGGTTGACGGCGGGAACCTACGAGGACGACCACACACAGTACCAAAGGAGAAGAAGAAGAGGGACATACCATTAGAAGGGAGAAACTCACCACCCAAAGGAGAAACAGAACTTAAACCATCTAAATATCCATAGTACCTTTTTTCAATAACCAATAAAAATACTTACCGTAAAACCAAACATACCTCTCCCGAGTATCTATACTGTGGGGACTGTTACAGTGGTGTCAGAAGTGGGATATAATTACGTATCCTGCCTTAACAGTCCAAACAGTATACACAATGAGTAAAAATCCGTCATTAGAGACCATGGTCAAGCAATTAGCAGAAGGGCAAAGACACTTACAACTGGTATGGGAAGCCCAACAGCGAGAAGCCAAAGAGGATCGAGAAGCCCTACAATCTGCTTTAAAGAGTCAGGCAACCATACTTGCGAATAATCAGCTAGTACATGAAACGGCGATGAAAAAGCTCACGGAGACTATTGCCGCTAGCAAAGTGCACCCAAATGTTCCCAGTTCGGTGCTACAGAAGTATCAAGAGGGAGAGGACCCAGAATCCTTCTTTACAAACTTTGAAAGAGTGGCATCCTCTGCCCTGTGGCCGGAAGATAAATGGGGACAGTATGTCGCCCCCTTGTTGACCGGTCTCCTGCAATCAGCATACCAAGCCGCGAATCCAGGAGGTCTCACACCTTATAGAGATATAAAAACCAGCATACTCGAAAGGGTAGGACACGATACCGAGTACTATCGGGTTAGATTTCGTAAAGTTAAATGGGGCACCAACGAAGATCCCCGGACCTTTTATTTTCGGGTCAAAGACTTAGCACTGAAGTGGCTAGGCCATATTGGGAGTAGCCGAGAGGAGGTTATCACGACTATTATATTAGAACAATATCTTGAAGGACTACCACCATCCACAAAACACTGGATCAGGCAACACCCAAAAGTAGATACCGAGACAGCTATCGATTTAGCATGCGCTTTTCATCGTTCTACAGATATCAGGAACCTCCAAACTCGATCCACCCTTAAAACGGTCCTATCGAATCAAAAGACCTTTGCGAAAAACCCACACGATCAGCTAGCCACTCGTAGATTTCCTGAAGCACCACCTGCAATGGGACCCCAATGCTATAATTGTGGTGAATGGGGACACATTGCACGTATGTGTCCCCAGAAACAAGAAATTGGGGAACCAATGGAAATAGGAATGACAAGACGTAGGGTACTGTGTACAGGAAGAGGGGCACTGAAGTTCAAGACAATGATAACAGTTAATGAAAAGAATGTGTATGCCCTTGTGGATTCAGGCTGTAGCCAATCTGTAATTAGAAAAGACCTGGTCGACGATGACACAGAAGTGAAAAAATGGGTGTCTATCTGCTGTATACACGGGGATAAGGCCCAATATCCCCTAAAGGTACTCCAGATCGGGTGGGGTCCCTATCGAGATTTCCTGCAGGTAGGAATAATGCAACAATTAATCGAGGAGTGTATCATTGGAACGGACTATATACACTTCCAAGAGTTGTTAGACCACGTCAGAGATAACAAGGTATCCCAGGACTGGTGGATAGAGGCCCCTTTTTCAGATAGCAACATTGAATGTTCAGTAGACCGCAGAAAATTATCCAGAAGAGAAAAACGACAAGAGAGAGAGCAATACCGGAAGGTATCAGGTGCCAAGCCCATCGAAGAGATAGTGGCAGAACTACATGAGGCTCCCAGTAGCTTTTGCCAACAACAAAGAGAGGACCCCTCCCTTACCCATGCTTGGAGGTCGGCGGTAACAGAAGAGAGTGAGGAGGTGGGTCCCTATTTTTTAGTACAGAAAAACCTGTTATATCGGGTGACTACCACCAGGTCGGGAGTACGTAAACACCAACTTCTAGTACCTACAGCCTATAGAGAACATGTTCTCACCTTAGCTCATAATCAACCAGGGGGGGGACACTTCGGGAGAGAGAAAACCGAAGAGTATTTGCTCAGGCGTTTTTATTGGCCGGGAATATATGCACACATACGAAGATATTGCACACAATGTCCACGATGTCAGTTAACCGAACCTGGGAGGCCTAAGAAGGCACCTCTTATGCCCCTTCCGATTATCGATGTCCCTTTTAAAAGAATAGGAATGGACTTAATGGGACCCTTGGTTCCTTCATCAAAGGGACACACCTATATTCTAGTTATTGTGGACTACGCCACCAGATACCCTGAGGCTATTCCCCTCACCAGCATGACTACCAAAACAGTTGCACAGGCTATGATCAATGTTTTCGCTCGTCTTGGGTTTCCCCATGAGATTCTTACAGACCAGGGAACCCCTTTTATGTCCACCTTAATGAAACAGGTCTGCAAAATGTTAGGTATTGCTCAGATAAGAACCTCCGCTTACCATCCTCAAACGGATGGACTGGTCGAGCGGTATAACCGAACTATTAAAACGCTACTCAGGAAGATTGTCCATGAAACCGGGAAAGACTGGGATCAAAAGTTGCCGTTAGTATTATACGCAATACGAACCCATGAACAAGCATCCACCGGTCATAGCCCGTTTGAGTTGGTGTTTGGACGCCAACCTAGGTCCCTGTTAGACATGGCTGTGGAAACCTGGGAGGCAGAGGCGGAGGAAGGGGGGACTCCTTTGCTAGAATATGCCCAAAAGTTAAGAACACACCTACACAGATTATGGACTGAAGTACATGAAAACATGGAACAGGCACAACAAACCCAAAAGACCCACTATGACAAGGGAAGTAAATTACGGGTATTTCAACCTGAGGATCAAGTCTTACTAATGAGACCCACCTCTGAACACAAACTCCTGGCAAAATGGCAAGGTCCCTATTGGATAGTCAAGGCAGTTTCCCCCATCACCTACCTGGTTGAAATATCATCTCGTCCACAGAAAACCCAAATATATCATGTAAACATACTTAAAAAATGGGAGGTACCCGAACAACCAAACCATAACGTAGGAATGGGCCAGTTTCTATGCACCAACAAGACACTAGACATTGAATTCTGCCCTACCACACCAGCCCCGAAAGATAATCTACCCTCAATTGACGAAACTTTAACTGAGGATAAACAACGGCAAGCACATAAGGTATTAAAACAATGGCAAAGATTGTTTTCAGAAAAACCAGGCAAAACTTTCCTGATACACCATAACATCCGAACCAACCCCAATACTATCACTAGAGTAAGACCATATCGCATTCCCGAAGCCAGAAAACAAATAATCGAGGAAGAAATCAAAAAAATGTAATCCTTAGGAGTATTAGAACCATCCACTAGTCCCTGGTGTTCGCCGGTAGTCCTAGTACCCAAACCTGACGGTACTGTCAGGTTTTGCATAGATTTTCGCAAACTTAACTCAAATTCTCTGTTCGACACCTACCCCATTCCCAGGGTAGATGACGTTCTTGAGAAACTAGGGAAAGCAAAATACATGTCCACAATTGACCTAACAAAAGGGTATTGGCAGATTCCCCTAGCTACCCAAGATAAAGAAAAAACTGCATTTTCCACCCAGTCCAGGTTGTATCAATTCACCGTATTGCCATTTGGGCTTCACGGAGCACCAGCAACCTTTCAAAGACTCATGGATAGGATTTTAAAACCCTATCCTACATTCTCGGCTGCATACCTAGATGATGTTGTTATTTTCAGTGAGACCTGGGAAGACCATCTAGTACATCTACAGCACATATTCCAGACTCTCACGACAGCCGGCTTAACTGCCAATCCAAAGAAATGTATTATAGGGAAAACCGACATCTCTTATCTAGTGTATCGCATAAAACAAGGTACCCTACAACCACAAACGCGGAAGGTTGATGCCATTTTACATGCACCTCTTCCCCGCACTAAAAAGGAGTTGCGCTCATTTTTAGGGCTAGTGGGCTATTATCGGCGGTTCATTCCCCATTACTCCACCTGGGCAGCCCCTCTTACGGATCTCCTCATGAAACACCATCCCAATCGGCTTTTACCTTTTTCTGAATCACAGAACGCAAGTTTTGAGCGGTTGAGAGCCTCATTAACCTCCGTCCCCATCCTCCACTGTCCTGATTTCTCAAAACCTTTCCACCTTTATACGGACGCCTCGGATGTTGGGCTTGGGGGGGTTCTGACTCAACCGGGTAGCGAGGGGCTGGACCATCCCATTGTCTACATCAGTAGAAAGTTATTTCCGAGAGAACGTAGCTATCCCATCATCGAGAGAGAGTGCCTGGCCATCAAGTGGGCCGTGGACTGTTTACAATACTATCTACTGGGTCGGCCTTTTATACTATTCACAGATCACGCTCCCCTCACTTGGCTAGCTGCACATAAGGATTCGAATTCTAGGATACTCAGATGGTTCCTTGAACTTCAGCCATTCTCCTTCCAGGTTCGCCATGTTCCGGGATCCCAGCAGGCCCCCGCGGATTATCTGTCTCGGTTTCCCCTGTCGTCTCCTGTCCTGGAACAGGACAGTTCTTGGGGAAGGGTGTGTGACCGGGTGGCCCCGATCTCCGTGTCGGATCAAGAGGCCTACCCCATGCCAGAGGAGGCCGGAACATCACTTCCGCGTTCCCACGTCACCATGGGAACGCGTTCACAGCGAGGCACGCATCGGGAGGTTACCGGGGCAACCTCCGAATACGAGGAGAGTTCGGATTGGCCAAGAGGGGAGGAAGGAGGCCAAAAGGGGCGGAATTCCCGAGAGAGAGGAGAGGAAGGAACGCGAGGCGGCGGCGTCGAGGAGAAGCAGAGAGACAGAGAAAATTACCAGAGAGAAGAAAAGCCCCAAGAAACCCAGGACGAAGACAGCGGACCTCGGAGGAGCAGATCCGGTCTCGAAGACGGGAAGCCTGGACCGATCGGCAACCATACCGGAGACCGACGCAAGGAACTCCCCAGAGCCAGCCACGACCCCGGAGGGTCGTGGCTCTGGAAGGTACGGTCTTTGTGGGCAAAACAAGGGGCACTTTAACAGAAGAGAGCTGGGGAAGGGAGGGAGGAAGGGTGAGGGGAGGACAGGGAGGGAACTAAGGGACACCTAAAGAGCACGTGGAAACCACAAAACCCCACCGCGCACGAGTGAATAAGATAATAAGCACTTACCTTCCAATCCTCACGGACACAGAACCACCCCCCCTTCCAGTATCCCATTCCCCAGTAGTTAGACTAAGAAAGGACGTGAATGCATGTGGTCATCCCACTTACAGTAGATATTTGTTCCTTTTCCCTTTATGGTTGACGGCGGGAACCTACGAGGACGACCACACACAGTACCAAAGGAGAAGAAGAAGAGGGACATACCATTAGAAGGGAGAAACTCACCACCCAAAGGAGAAACAGAACTTAAACCATCTAAATATCCATAGTACCTTTTTTCAATAACCAATAAAAATACTTACCGTAAAACCAAACATACCTCTCCCGAGTATCTATACTGTGGGGACTGTTACAGTTCCCTAGCTACATGATGGCTTCACTGAAAATAGGGGTGTTTGGTGTCAAACATCGCATGTTAATAAACCCTCACTGATTCCAGTGATGGATGTATTAATATATGTACCCAGGAGGCACACTAGAGGTGTCCCCTGAAAACCTATCGACTGCTGATCATCTCACAGACTATTTCTGATAGCAGATCCTCACATCTTAACTGAACAAAAATTGAGGAGTGGACAAGAAGCCTACTGAACCAGAGAAGCAAAGAGCACAACAAACTTGGTGCCTGCTTCACTGGACCCTCGAGGAGCGAATGACCTGTCCTGCTGTTGCAGCCTCCAAGAACCCAGAGATCTCCCAGTGCTTTGCAAATCACCAAGAAAGTGCAAGCACCAAGGAAAAAATTGTGAGGACCAGGACAGTCAAAAACCCGACACTGGATATCACCACTGCACCTGAGCTGGCTAGCCAGAGCTGAATTGGGCCAATTATGTCAGTGTGGTCCTCAAGGCCTCAAGAGAGGAAGCCCACCTTGAGTGCACCCACTAGGGACTTCCCAAAGGTGTCTGCAGTATATTTTTGCAGACCCCCCTGCAACCACGAGTGACCGGGAGACAGAGACCTGACACCTCAGGACACCTGTGTAACCGTCCACTGTGGACTGAGGGGAAGAGAACCAAGGGTGTCCCCACTTCTCCCAGCCTAGTGAAACCTGAGCTCACTTCTTGGCTTGATCGAATTTGACTCCCAGTCCATTCCTACAAACTGTATCTGCCGAGCCCCTGCAACCATGAGGAACTCCAGCACCAGACCGATGGAAGGAAGGCACCACTGCACCCGCAGCCTAAGGAGTAGTGGATCAACAGTGTCCCCACGTGCCTGAGGACCTCAAGGGTCAAGCCCCCTGTGGGCTCCCCTAGACTGATTTTCCAGTCCATCTCTGCAGCAACTTTTTATCCGGATCGATCCCCATAGACTTACATGGTGCACCAGATGTTGAACTGCACCCGTCTACTCCAGTGCCGCTCGAGGTGACCTGCCGGTGTGGACTTGGACCTTGCCCATTCTTACCCTAAGCTATGGAGATTGGTCCCATAAGTCACTGTACTATACCTGTATGGAGTGCTTGTTCTTCCTCAATAAGACAACATGACCACATCTGAAAAATGCACCGTCAATTTTAAAAAACTCTAAAAATTCCTAACAAAAAGTGTGATATTGGTGTCAAATGTTATGTAAAAGTATGTCTTATTTTTATAAATTGGTGTCAGATTTCTTTATTGAGTGTGTGTCTAACTTACTGTTTGAGTGTGTGCCTTACATGCTTAGCACCATCCTCTAATATCCCTAACTGCTTGGCCACACTATCCAAAAAGAGAGCATTTGAGATGTAATGAGTGCCTCTGTGATACCTCTGGTGATTGTGTGAATGCTTTGCACAGTGTAACTCATTTTGGTCCACTATATAAAGAGCCAACTTTCTACACCTTCATGCAACAACTCTAACAGTCTGGCACATACTCCAATGGGAACTACAAACCTACCATCCCTCCTTACAAATCCTTCCACTACTGAATATTCAGACTCCATTTTATAATCACAGATCTCTAGTTTTAAACTATCTGATAGGCTAGTAGATTGAGACAAACATGCCATGAGTTGTTGCAAGGTCTCATCCATCTTTGACAAACAGTTCACATATATATTTTTTGTGCCAGAAACATATTTAAAGTGACTCCTGTAAACAATACAGGCATTTGGCTATTTTGGAAGTTTCGTTACCAGCTAATTTGGTTGAAAAAAAATGATTAATGGCTTGTGATCCATGCACAATTCAAATATGGGTCCCCACACTTAGATCTTAAACTATTGCACACCCCTCCAGCACACCAGTGCCTCCTTCCCAATCACACTTTCAGCTCCCTTAAGCATCCATGATGCAAACACAAGTACTCTCTCTTGGTTATTTTTATCTTAATTAATCCACCACAATTATGGTTTTGTCTTGTGGGTCAAATGATTTCAAAACAACAGCTTTGATGATGTTAGACTGTTTGATGGATTTAAATTCTGACTGACATTCATTCAAACATTCATATTGCACTCCCTTTTTCATCAGCAAGTGCAACATGTGTACTTTGTCTGCACATGTTTGCACAAATTTAGACTAGTGCTCGGCTAAGCCGAGAATAGAACTGAGCTGTTCTTTATCACCCTGTTGAGGTGCATTTTCAATAGCCTTCACTAATTTACTTTTTGGTTTTATTTTCTCTCTTTGCAACATATGTTCTAGAAACTCCAAATTCACATTTTTAAATTCTGACAGTCAACCCAGCACATTCCATTATTTTCAATACCACATTTAGAATGCAATCATGGTGTTCCATAGCAGAACCCCATTCCAAATTATCACCTTGGCAAAACAATACGTTTGCAAAGCCCTCCAAAACACTGTTCATGATTCTTTGAGAAACTACTGACCTAGACACCAACCAGAATGCCATCCACACACATTGGAAAGCTCATCCAGGCATTATGAAGGATGGTAGGTGGTTTAACATGCAACCATATCTGATGGTATGCACTCAAAAGATCAAGGGATGAAAGGGATGAAAAATACTTGTCATCTCCTATGCTAATGAGCATTTCATCAATCTGTGGAAGAGGATAGCAATCAATGCAGATACATTCTTAAAGGTCCCTCAAATCCATACATATTTGTAACTTCTCTTTATGTTTACATGACAAAATAATTGATCTGAGCTACTCTCATGATTCAATAGGCTCAACCACATCACCATTGCCCAGTCGATCAAGTTCTTCCTACAATTGCTTGTATAAAGCCTAGGGGACATTTCTCAATTGATGCATTTTAGGATAATAAATTGGTAAAGGATAATGCGGTGTTCAAACTTTTCCTAACACCCTAACTTTTGGCCATTAACTGAGCACACTTGCTACTCCACTGTGCCCTATCAGGTTCCTCCATGAGCAGGACTTGGTCAGGATGGTTAAAATTTAATATTATTCCCTTGGACTTTTGTTCCTCTCATCTCAATAATGCATTTCTCCTTTCCACTACAAATACCTTTCTTACTGCTGACATGTTCTTATATTTTATCATCCCTTCAAAATATCCTACTATGGGTAGCTTCACTTCCCAGTAACCTTCAGCTCTACGTCAGGGCAAAACAGTTTGCAACTTCCCAATCTTTCCCAAATTATTTTATCTCCCATTGTGTACAGCGAACATGAATCAGCCCATTAAGAAATGCCATTTATGGAACACTTCGGAGGATGGTGTGTCTCCTTTACTTCACTCACAACATTTTTACTCACAACCAAAACTTCCACTTCTTCATCATCAGTGAAAATTCCATCCTCTTGATATTCCTTTTGAACATCTCTCACCACATTGACATTTCACCCAACAATCTTGCATATTGTGAAAAAAAACGCACCTTGCTTTAGTGTCAGGACACATATCTGACTTGGCTGCATGTTTTGTATTACCACATGTGTAGCATGCATATTGTTTCTTCGCAAGTTGTGTTTCGAAAATACCTTGACCCCCAGCCCCTTTTGAATCTCATGCACAACATGTACAGTATTAGCATAATTGTTTTCATTGTGAGACTTCATTGATTTCCTTTACATATCTAGAAGTATTTTCATTCAATGTGCTATACTATTGGTTTTGTTCAGAGAATCATCTTATAATTCCAACAATTTCTCATGTACATTGTTTGTTGTATTAATTAATTGGTTGATTATGATTTCCCCATGCAGATCTTTGAATGTGCATGTTACAGCCAAGGTTCCATGAACTAAACCTTACTGCTCAATACTTTTCTTTGGTGTTTAAGGATGAGAACGAAATGTGTATCTTTAACACTATGCTATCCTTCCTACCAAATCTCTTTCCCAGAGATCTCACAGCATCTGAATATCCATCCTCTGCCGCCTCATCTGAATCTGCCACATCCTCTTAATTACCATCACAGGTCCGAGGGATTGGTAGTGTTTTCAACACCTTTTTAACTTCAAAACATAAATTATGCTTTAACATCTAGTTTGCGCTTGGCCACAAACACATCCCCACCTAATGCTTCCAGGTAGGTCTCAAATGACTCTCTACAGTCCTCTCAAGATGATACAACCATGATCTAGTACTTATAAAGTAACAAATCAAAATATAAAAGTAGTCACTATTGTTGGGCAAATTGAAAACAACAAATTAAAACAAATAAAGTAGTCACTGTGGACCACAAAGCCAAATGTTCATTACATGTGCAGAATTACCGTCCATATAATACCATGTTATTTGATGAGCGTATACTGGAGAAAAACTATGATTCTACTCTTGTGTTTGTGTAGCCTGTTGTAGTCCTATGTAGACAGTATCAAACAGGACAAAAGGCTACAAGACTTTCCCAATTCCATTCCATTTTCTATGTCCATTAATATTCTTTGCAATCACAGCCCTTTGTAAACATTTCTGCTGTAATTGCTTTTTGTTGTCAGTTTCTTGAATCCTGGCAGATTACACACAGAGATGACTACAGCACTAAATATCCCCCAGGTATGTGTTACTACTAAACTAGCAATACTGATTCCCTGGCTATAGTAACATGAATGCTTTGGCAGCACATCATCTTGATAGGCCTGGTACCAGATCTGGAAACGATGCCATGCATGGTTACGATGCTGTCTGTGCTGCCAGTTAGATGGTGGCAACATGGGTTAACTCTGTGGCACAGATGCTAACACTGGTTAGCTCCACGGCATATGAGCCATCCTCAAGCCTCTCCTTCTCCACAGCACACTCTTGTCCTCAATGTACAAGCAAGCCCTTTATTCACAATATGATGAAAAAATGTGAACAGCCCTTCTGTATCTTGCCAATATCCACTCAGAACATGGCATACAGCTGTCCACGAACATGACACAGCAATATCCCTTTATTGAAATTAGATCCAGGGTCTGATATCCCTTTGCTTCATAGGACTTAAACACCATTCTGTGCCTTAATCCCAAACACTGAAGTAGATTTGTTAGTACCTGCCTATCACAAGGAGTTTCAGCCTTTAGCAACAGTCACTTAAATACGCAAATTGTATTTTCTGGTAACTTTCAGGTATTAGAACCTCAATCTTGATGTGTCCCATTCAGAAGCAACATTTGCCAACCTCATTGCCAATTTTGGAAAGACACATTCTCCAAATGTGGTGTCAAATTGTGTTTATTTGAACATTTCAGAATATACATCTGACTCCTTGCCAGTATCCACTTGAAGTGAAGTTCTGGAATTCCCAGCCTCAGCATGGAACTCTGCCAATACATTACACCTAATCAAATCAGAATAGTCACCGTTCTGTAGACATTTCAATGGTATTCTCAACATTGTGAGTGTGACAGTATTGAGAGTATTGAAAGAAATTCACCAAATATCCATTAGCCTGAGGTCATGCACAAAGAAATGTGGTGCAGAGCTCACTCTGGGGTCTCTTGATTTAGTCTTGCTACTTCTAACAGGATTATGACTAAGGGTAATTTTATAATGAATCAAAATTTCAGTAGCAGTTTTGGATTTAAATATTTAAATACATTTGCCATCTTTCTCATAAAAAAAATACAGCTATACATTGGAAAACCGGGATTCCTTACAGAAATGGGGAAAGCAATGTCCTGCCTAGCAAATGGTCTGTTGAAATAGAGGTCTTGCCTTTATTTATTGGGAGAATGGAATCAGTGGCATTTAGGGGTTTGATATGAGTTTGGTGGACAGTTTACAACATCTGTCGAACTTCCGACTAGGAGGTTGCCTCCACATAGGCTACCTCCCCGCCGGCCCCATTTACAGTTTCCCACTTGGTCAGCGAGCTGAAACAGAGTTTACACCTGCTGGCTTAGTAGGAAATAACCTACAACATTGTTTCCGGTTCATAATCGAGCCAATGGCAATGCTGTAGCGCGCAGGGTGCATCAGCACCATCGCAATGTTCACTGTCTGCTAAGGGCATGGCCAGTGAAGCGCCCCCCTGCTCCCTTTCTGTGACCACCAGACTTGTAATGAGGCCCTTAGTTGTACTTCCAGAACCCTCACTCGTAATTTCAGCAAACATGCAGCATATTGATTTAAATACTTTTATGCACTACAGCAGATCGTCATCATTTAAAAGTTTTATACTTATTAGCAGCAGTATGTATACAGAAAACTAGATGTCTCACTAATGTATTTCATATGTTTGTAACTTTTGAATCCAGAAACACCATTAGCTAGAACACACTGACAAAGTGCAAGCTTTCCCTCTTTCTCAATCAAGCAGTACATATTTCTGGGTTTTCCTTCAACAAGAATTAAATTGAGTGAACCCTATTCTTTTGCACTCAAGTTAATAGTATGAATACATTTTGTACTCTTGACTAGTGATGGGAAGTACCTTTACTGTGAGAAATCCTGCTTAGTCCTACGGGTCGAAAAAAGAGTAACATTGTTTTTGGTTAATGGCAGGAAAGTTTGCTGATCCCTACTCACATTGCAATTTACATTTCAAAAGTGCCACTGCATTTACCTTCTCTACTATATTTATGTGTTTTCAACTCTTTAGTTTTTTCAGTACCAGTGTCATAAAATAATTTGTTCATACTTTAAGTGTTTTCACTAAGGAAACAAGATGTCCACTAAAATGTAATACATATTTTTGTTAATATGTTCTCACTGAACAATTTATGTGTGTATAAGTGGTGACATAAGGTGATTGAATATAATTATGATTCAGTCAGTTGGTCAAATTCAAAAGTTACATAGTATGTTAATGCAGGAAAGCACTACAGACCTTGAAACTAGGCCTCAGCAAAATTTTTATTACGCTTGTGAAATTCATGGAATGTGAAATGTGTTAAATTTCTCAAGATTCTGCAGTATACAATTTCGTACAACTTTTTTTTTACCCGAACGTGCGATCCTCCATATACTCTAGTGAGATCCCTGGGTCAGTATGTAGTCCAAAGACATGTCCTCCGGCCAGTCTTCTACCAATACCTGCCAATATCTCTTGAGACCTTTTTTGTTTGACGTGTGCAATTGGGTAAAAAGAAGAAAGTAACAGTTGGGCAGCAACACCACAGTAGTCCCGGAGATTGGCCTCAATAAAACATACATGGCCAGAGGGATGAAACGATTCCCAAAAACACCATAAGGTGAGATGCCACATGTAGTTAGGTACACTTAGTCAATCAGGCCACAGCAGATGCAGCGACCACGTGCCCCTCAGGCCAGACCTCTTGGCACATACTCGGTGGCCCATACCGTGTCCATAAGTCGAGTGGTCAGGTCAAGGCCCACCTGTATTCCCTATCTGGAATTGTATTTATGATACCATGAAAACTATTCACATATTTTACAAAAAAAAATAATGTTTATGGTTTTATGACACTCGGAGAAATATATAAAAACCTGCTTAAATCCCCTGTATAATGAGACAGCCCTCAGACTCTGGTTCTCTTACTGCTCTCCCTGCCATAATGCTTAATTAAACAACAAGTTCCTGTTTTTCCAGATGACCCCTGTCTTTCGTTTTTTTAAGGTAAATTCTCATTGACCAACAAGTTAATAAATTAAAAGGAAATATGACTGAAACAGAGTCATTTTAGAGAATGTCTTTGTTATTATTATCATGGCTTGCCAAAAACAGGTTTATGAAGTGCCACCTGACATATGCAAATTTTCTGAGCATATTTCATTCGGCAGGGCTGCATTAGGACGAAAAGGCCTGAAAGCCACAACTGATGCCAAATGTCCTACTTCTTATACTTTCAAGGACAACACATTTGAACAGCACATTTCCAGCATTGACACTGATTTCGCAGACTCAAGGAGTTTGTGTTTAATGAAGTCACAGACATTAGCAGCAAACCTGCCCTTTAACGCCTGCATGCCAGGCACAGATAAAATAAGGCTCAAATGACACTTAATATAGTCTATAAAGTAACGTTTATTGGCTGAACCTAATGCAATTTAGCAATAAAACATGACGAAATTAGATTTTGCCACCTAAAATGTCTAGTCATTAAACTTAACAGCTCTTGCCCTTCTGTGGTTGTGCTGAAAACTGAACATTTCAGCGATTTTTGTTCTCCTTTCATATGAAAACGAACCGAAACATATTGAGTCATAGCTTTATTCAATATATAAGCAAGGCAAAAGTAATAATAGCTACACACAGCAATCTCTGGAAGGAATTACATTTCCCTGCATCGAATTTAATATTTGCTACTGTTTACTCCCCTTGGCCTTTGAAAATATACCTCTTCTCATTAGTCATTTTCAATTTTCGCATTAATTTTACAAATTCACACACGTTTCAGAGATATGTTGTTGAGATTTTTAAAAATATGCACATATTCTAAGTTCATTATGTATGCTGTTCTGCACCACACATTCTCTCTGATGAGAACATGAAAACGAGTGACAAGAAGGAGGGAATGTCGTTTTGAAGGAGAACACATTCTTTCACTTTTGAGGTTGGCAGATGCACGATTATGGAGGAACAAATCACGAGGGACATATAGAATGATGTTTTCCAAGATGCAGAAAATGATATACTGAGGATGTGGCATACATTCAAGAACACAAACTGCTGCTTCTTTTCCTGTGGGAGCTGAGGCTACTAAATGAAAAGGTACTGCAAGACTTGCAACCAGTTTGCGGACTGTATTTAGCCACCTGGGGTATGCCAGCATGTGGGCCTTACTTTCATTTTAAGGTCTGGTGCTGACACAAGACCTTTTTATTTTACTAAAATAATATGTATGATGTACTGAAAAGGGTTTTTATCCAGCTCTCTTTCATTATTTCACCTGTTGTGTCACTCACATGTTGCTTGTGCCTACTACAGCGAACATCATGGAGCAACCTCAGCCTACTTAAACCACTGGTTAACTCCTTTTTGAGTAACTGCATTGTGATCCTTCACAAGGAGCACATCTGCACACAAGGTAGTTAGTTCCCTTCAGTGCTAATGTTTTTGTTTTTACTTTATAATTTCTTTAGTGTTGCCTTTGTGTTTAGAGCCTGATGTGATAGCAGTACACTTTTGATGTGACCAAGGCACATTCCAGCCTTTTCAGTTCCTGTCTCCTGCCAATCATGTTGCGGGTTGCTTTTGGCAATCAGTTGATTACTAGTATTTTACAGCATATCAGATTGTTTCAATTTGAAACTGTTCTAAAAAAGGTTATGTCTTTTCTCTTTATTTCATGCCTTCTTTCTCTTGCTCTTTCTTTCTTTGTTCTTTCTTTCTTCATTTCTTTCTTTTCTTCCTTCTTTTTCATTCTTTCTGCTTTTTCTTTCTTGCTTTTTTCTTCCCTCATTCCCTTCTTGTCTTTTTTAATTTCTACATGTTTTCTTTCACTTTTTCCTTATTTCTTTCTTTCCTTCTATTTTTTCTTTCATTCTTCTTCTTTCTTCCCTATTCCTTGCCTTCTTACTTTCTTTCCCTCTTCCTTCCTTCTAGCTTTTCTTCTTTCTTGCTTTTCCTTCCTTCTTTCCTCATTTTTGCCTTCTTGTTCTTGCCTCCGTTAGTTCTCTCTTTCCTTCTGCCATTTCTTTCTTTTATTCTTGTCGATTTTCTTTCTTTCCTTCTTTTTTCTTTCATGTCTTTTTTCTAAAGGCAAGAGACTTGCAGCCAAATATTATTTCTGTATTTCTGTATTCATTTTTATTCATTTTATTATTGCTTCTTTTAGTGGCATTGTTTCATTTGCATCAGCTGCTATTGTGCAATATGGATGACATACTTTGCATCATGTTCTTGTCCTTGAATCACAAGAACAGAATGTAAAACACACAAAATAGTATTTTGCATTGCCAGCCCCAAGACTGCGTAAACAGTCCAGTGCTTAGGTACAGATCTGGGTCAGGCTTCTCTACATGAATATAAACATGTCCCCTATAAAAACATAATGTAGGACAAAGGGCATTAGAGGGGGTTCCAGAGAGAATTAACATCCATGCTGCATGCCGATTTTCGGCCGACCTCAGCCTTTGTGTCTCCACGGATCCTGACCTGCAGACTGGTGGCCTGATCTTGTACCAAGGTAACTGGGGTGGGCTGGGCTTCTCATGAACACTGTACAGACAGATATGGCTTACATCGTCATGCTCTTGCTTAGGGTCTTGAGATTATATTTTTAAGTAAGAATTGTATAGTTATGTTATGACAATATGTTGGGGTTGTTTATATTCACATTTCTAATTTTCACAATCCTGATTTTGTTATTCCTCATTATCCTAATCATTGCAGCTCATGCATGTTATCATAGATTGTAGTCTTTTCAATAAATGTATTGAAAACTGTCCTGCATCTCTTTTCTTTCCTATGTGTGTGTAAAAAACTTGAGGGAAAATGGTAAGGCTTGTTTTCACCACGATTTCTCTGAGGGGCTGCACAGTACCATGCAAGGCAACCACAAATCACCTTTACAGGTACTATGACTTCCTTAATAGTACAGCTAGGCTTGCCACACCTTGTAGGCCCTTGTCACTGTAGTAAAAATTGCTTTTAGGGCCTTGTCACTGTAGTGACATGGTAACATCAGTTTCTACATATACTTCTTTTAAATAGCCTTCTGTGAAGCACAAGGCCTGCATAGGAGGTTTACTAATATTTACCTGTCATAAAAGGGTTATTGTAAAAGGTTGAACAATAATGTTTACACTACAGATGTCAGACTTCCAAGGTAGTCCTGAAGCCATGTTTTCCTTTGTCACATTAGCCAATGGCACTAAAATGTTACAGCTCACCGGTGACATTTAACTTCAAATACTACAGGTATTTTTCTGCGCCAAATACTAAGGCCTTATAGAAAAGCTAAATACAGCAATCAGGGATTAGTCAATTTCTACATGCTTAGGTGTCAGACCACATACACTGAGCACTAGATAGCAGTGCTCCATGGTGTGAAGTCTAAAGTCCAGCAACAACATTTAACAAACAATGGGGTGACCAAGAAAAAGGGGCATTCTCTCCCATAAGTCAACCATTAATTGTAATAAAAATCAGAAAAGAGAAAACAGAGAAAGGGTGTTAAAAAACAGAAGGAGCATGAAGATTACTAGTAACATAGCTAATTACATGAATGAAATTATAAATAATTTTAGAAATTAACTCCCTATTTCTATATTTTATGTAATATTTAGCAATAAATCGTAGCAATTGTATAATGAGCAAAGACAGTTATAATGACAAGTATGACTTTTATAAACAGTTCAGAGTTATGTATTAGAACAATAGCTGAGGAATAAAGAAAATGATTCTAGAAGGCTTATGCCGCTCTTCAATGAATATATATTTAAAATATGTACTATAGTTACATGATTCAGATACATTTTTCCAGTGAACAGAAAAAGTCTCTCTTAATAGCAGGTTAAATGGGTGGTACATGTGCTCTATTGATTCTATGATTACAGCACGCTCCATACCACCAGGCTGGATGCATTCATCAGATCTGTTACAATAACGGTGGTAGAACAGCATTTCCATTCCTCTGAGGGACTCCATAGAAATATATTTGTAAAAGGAATATTTGAGTTGCACATAGAGTTTATTTGGCTCCAGGCTTTCCTTCAAACTCTGTGAGTATATTAACAAGCAAGTTGCACATGATTCAAATCTGCATTGGCATCTTTACAGAGCTAGAAGTTATGATACTGCTAACGCGTCCCTTTCTAGTTATTTTACTCTCACTGGGACTCGTTTTAGGCCAATTAATCTTTTGACCCTGATTGAAGGCACCTTAGGACGAGATAACTGATCAACATGACAATCAATATGTCAATAACGTCATCAATAAGACTCAGAAACCATCATGACCTTTCAGTCATGAATAACCACACAAGTTTTGTATGATTTTGTGATATTTATTCCCTATTGATTACAATTCTACTTGTAAGTTTATTAGCCTCAAACCATGAAACACATCAGCATTGTCATAATATGGCAACTCGAATAAGATTTCAAGAAGGCAAGGATCACGGATATTAGAACATAGCACGACGTGAACATGAGTTAACCTTAGCAGAGTATCATTAGTGCATCATTCAACAAAGCATTGGATCAGTTATTTGTCTATTTGCGTCCGTTAAGTGAACCCCTTAACTAACCTCAAATTAGCATTAGCATGTTGGGCTTCATGCAAAACACCGAATTGGAAAACATCTAGCTATGGTCTCTGTCAAAAGAAGAGTTGGTACCTAGACAGGAAAGACAAACAGACAATTACAATTTCATCATCATATAGTTACCCTCCGTAGTGGGTCAGCATACAGGGTCAATCTTCATCCTCTGGACCTCAGTTGATTTACCATCAGACAGGGAATTCAGCAAAATGGGTAAGAAGGGACACTTCCCTCATAAGGAGGAAAAGTATATAACGGGCAAGATAAGGCACGGATGGTTTGAAGAATGAAACAGCAAAGTCTCTATGCAGAGTGACAAAGTGTCTGGGTTATAACAACAGTTCACAATGGCATCTTCCTAATGGCTCCTCGTGTCAAAGGTTTTTATCCCTTTTCTGTTGTATAGTCCCCTAATTTTTGATTGGATGGGGTCGGCACCCCACTATCTCCATCCAATGGGTTTCCAATGATTTCATCAAAATTGTCACCCCATAACAGTTCTCACGTAGTTTATTGGTTCTTATGATTGACGTCTCCAGCGGGCAGAATGTCCGGTATGATTTCATACTCTCGTGGTCCTCTCGCATCTTCAGTCAGTAGGTCCATTGTCTGTACGGGTTCAGGCAACCTTGTACCTGTAACTAGTCTACAGTGTTGCATTCGGCAAAAATGTTTCTCTGAGCAAGTCGAATTTCATGAGAACGCATCTACTACGGTTACATTCATCCTTTAGCTTTGGAAAAAAACGAGTACATGTCCTCAGCAAGTCAGCACACTGCACATTAGAAAAATACATTTAATATGAAACGAGGCAGCTAGGCCTCGACTCATGCTAACTAAAGCCTAATGATTAATTAGCAAAACCTTAACATGTAATTCTTAATATTAGTGAAAATCCATACATTATCATATCATCTTTTCATTATTAATCAGTTTCATTAAATCCCGTATATTGACGGCTACTCCCCCGTGGGCACATTTCAAGTGCACGTTTAGCAAAAGCACATTAATACATTTTCTATGCGGCATTATTACGCATTAGTTCATAAACATTTCATGTTCATTTTGAGTATAAGTGCTACGCTCTCTCAATACACATTAGGGTACATTTGCACTGAATCTAAAGGGGATATCAAAATAAAAATTGCTTTGTATTCGCAGCTCTAGATGTTTTTTGAAGCTTCACCAAAATGTTTTTTCTTAAAGTAACTAGCCAAATAACATTTAAATTATTTTCCCATTGCTATTCTATTTCTGATTTCCGTTTGCTTGTGCCTGGTTTTTTAATAGATGTATAAATAATTGAGATGTTAGTTCTTGGAGATAAAATATATAGAAGAAGCTTAGCCTGTGTGTTTTCCACAGTATAATTAAACAATTTGCTATATTTATTTTTGGGGTTTAGAACATTATTTTTTTTCAAAAGATTTTAGAAACTTAAATAAAACTTGTGCTTTCAGAAACAAAATTAAAGTTTTATTTCTATGATCTGATTAACCCCTTATACCCAATTTTGTCCTTTAACTCATCAGTATTTCCGAAAGATAAAATTATTTATTTACTTTTAATAGTGTTTATGTATCAAATGGTTGAATTTACAAGTCTTTCCATTTACTATTTACATGGAAAAACGAACCAACCTAATTGTTGTGCTGGCAAAATGATATGAGAGGGTTTTTGAGAAAAAGACATAAAATACATAAATTCCTTAAAAGGAAATGTTTACATAAATGATCTCTCCAAACCCAAAGGATAATCTACAGTATTCCCATCTAATGACCAATAAACAGATTGTTTTGAACAAAAGCATTGTGCTATACTTGAAAGTCTGGAATATTGACAACCAGTTTCTTGTTCAGTTTTTTGTTTTGGAAAGGGACGTTTATATTTTTTTGCTCCAAAAGATGAGTGTGCAATATATATTTTTTAAGATGCAAGAAGGGATATTTATAGTGAATGTTGATCAAATATATAAAACAATAGGACACAACATGATTCTGATCAAATCTCGATGACCCCACCACAGGAGAAAAATAGCTTACAGTTGGCTGTTGAAGTTGTTTCTCCCAAATGAAATGTAACAGTATCTTTAATGGAGGGAGTGAACCACAATCCCAGTTGCTTAATTGTATGCATGTTTCAGATTAAAACAGGGTCTTTGATTTCATGCTTTAATGCAGAATTTATTTAATGGAAGGATCTCATATTTATTCAAATTACAGTTATATCCTGAAACAAAGAAAACCTATCAATTTCCTCCAACCATGGCATAATGATGAATCTAAAAATATAAAAAGGTGATGGATGCAGTGCTTGAACTAATCTCAGCCAGTGGCAATCCTCAGGCTGCATCCCAGTCCATTGATTTTTTTACCCCCCACTCCATCTCAGTTTGGACTCAGCCATATGCATATCAGTCTTGACTATACTGAAACCAGCTCTTGGTTGCTTGTGTTTAAGTCCAGAGAGGGCTTGGCTTGGCAGTTCAGGCTGGACTGTTCCCAATAGAGCAGGGTCCAGACTGATTTGTATATAGCTGGGTCCAAACTGAGGTGGTATGGTGAGCAAAAGAGTTACGGTTAGAGTGTTAACCTGAGCTAATGCTAGTGGTTAGACTTATTGCAAGAATCCTCCCATCACCTTTTCTGTGTTTCATGTACCTCCCTAAGTGGCATGGGTATGCCTAGATGTGGGTCACATGCTCACTGTTTCACTGGACACAAGCTGTTCAAGGCCAATGAGCCCAAAACTAGGGTGAAAACCAGCCCTGGATTGCTTCTGTTCCAGTTCAGAGAGGATCTGGCTTGGTAGTTCAGGCTAAACCCCTCCCCAATTGAAGCAGGGGTAAGACTAATTTGCATATAACTGCAGGCAAACTATGTTGACATAATGGGCAAAATAAAAATGGGTTGGAGTTCTACCCTGAGCTGTTGCCAGTGGTTAGACTTATTGCAAGAAGCTGCTTATCAAATGTTGTGTCTTTCAAAGAGATTACTCTAAGCATAAACAAAATCAGAGTATGGTATCTGCATAAACAGACATTTTAAATTGCTCTTTGCCACATTAAAAAAACCTTAAATGTGTTCTTTTTGCCTCATCCTAGATGGTGAAAGCTCTAGAGCTTGAATAAATAAGAGTGAGGATGTGAGACAACTTTGACTTACTCCTTTTTTAAATGAATAAATAAGGGTACCAAATTACATGAAAACGTGAAAGCTTGATTTTAAAATTAGAGTAAAGGTATTTTGATAATGATCTATGTGTAAAGGCAAACTGTTTGAGAATATGAAAAATAAAAGACCAAATAGTTTGATTAAATAATCTCTAAGCACTAAGGGTAATTGTTTACAATGGTAGTTCATATTTTTTTATCTATTTAAAATATTGAAAAATAATCTTGGATCTGATTTAAATTTCTTGTATAATAATCCCCAATTGTTCTCATCCTAAAAACCTGGGTAGAAAATATCTAAATATAGAGCGATAATCTTAACAAATGCTTATATTCTGTATAAACTAAAAAAATGATTTATAGTTCTTGCATTATTGAGGGGTCTCTACCATCTTTAGTAATTAAACAAATTAATGCTTCTTAAAAGGTATATTGGGCAGAGCCAAAAATTGACATGTTGAAATAAGGAAAACAATTTAGGTGTTAGTAGATTAGAGAAACATGAGCAGAATTCAATAGAAAATACTTTTGTGCCTGGAGCTTTGCCGTTTTGATTATATCAATTGCTTTGACAATATCCCAATAAGAAATATCAGTTTTCAGAGTGGAGAAATCAATATTCTTTTCTGGATCTACTTTTACCAAACCTAGGTCAATACGAACTGGAGCACTAGCAGATGTTAACATTGTGCCAACCCCAGCATCACCAAACTATGAGTTCAGATCATGTATATTAAAAATAGGAAACATTTGGTCAGTTCTGGACTGTATTTATTTATATATACACATATATATTCCTTTAATGCAGGGTTACATAAATCCAAGCATCAGTTGGCAATCTTTGGATGATTGTTTCAGGGAACCAATTTGCACTTATTTGATACACAAGTTAATTTTGAATTTCCCTTTAAAAGGGGATCACATATTTGATTACTGTTCACTGCCTGAAAAAAAAAAAATCTTCTGAATATTACATTTATTATTTAGCAATGTTACATAAAAGTAAATTGCCACCATATGTCAGTCAGTAAATATTTAAAACAGACAATACTATATTAACAGTCTTACTGGTTAATTTGACTATTACTTATCTTGCTTCAGAGTCATTTCTTGAGGTAGACATTTTATATCAAGCAATGTCTCACATAAAAGTATAACACCATTCACTTCACCTGAACTTTGTGAGAAAAATACATTACATACCCAACATTATTAAAATCCCAATGTTTCTGTCTCAATCAAGTGTGTTTCTTGTAATAGTACAATACTTGCTGTGAGCTTAGAGAGATATGTTAATGCCATTTTGCTGGGCAGGCTAGTCCTTTGGCATTTCAAGACATCTAAAAGTGATGTTGATATGCAAATTGTAATGTGAAGCAGCTACATGTTAAAGGGAAGAGATAAATGAAAGAGGTCCATAAGTGCACACACAATATGAAAACAAAATTTCTTAAATAAAGCTAAGGATAGAGCTGATTTGTACTAAATGACAGTAGAAAGAATGAAATAACTTCAAATGATTTACACAGGTAAGAAAGATACATGAAAAAGGGGCAAGACAACCAACATAATAAGAAAACTACATAGAGTGGGAGTGATGGAACCACATGTTGAAGACGACTCATCCACACTCCACAGTGGATCGGGGAAGGGTGTATCTGTTATAAGATGAAAATGATACAGCAATATATTTGACATTGTTGACGTATAATGGAAAATGATAAGAACATTTAAGTACACATTAAATGTAGGATATAATATATCTAACTTTCATATCTTCCTTCTTGCAGTCTTCCAAGACGTTTGCCAACTTTGCTTAGTCTTTAAATGTTCTGTTATACTTGCATGTAACTTTGAAAGGTATGAATTTATTAGCAGAAAGTTTGGATCCAGAAATGTCTGTCTTTGTTCAGCTGTAGCTCTTTCTTCTGTGCTGAAACCTCTGCCTGCATGTGATAAATGTTTGACACAGACTATAGTAAATCACCAACTCTATCTCTGACAATCTTGTATACATGAAAGACCATTTGTCATCCTTAGTTTGTGGATGCTTATTGATTTCTTTTTTATGCATGGCCTCAGCACACTAGTTTCCTTCAAAAGAAGGTGTAGTTTTAACTAGTGAAGGAGGATCTTTTTAAGGCTTTTTGTTAGTAGGGTTGCCAAAATTGTTGTTAGCTTAGATGCAGGACAAACCAAGGTGTCAGTCGATGTAGATGATTTTAGCAATACTGTTAAAAACTGTTAAAAAGAAACTATGCTCCTTCAGAATTGCATTCTCACTGGCCAGTGCCTCCCCTTTGAAGTAGAATATCACACCAATGATTTTCAACATTTATCTTACAGAGTTCTTTCTCTTTTCATTGATGGCTGCTTGTCAATATTGCCCTGTTCCAACTTCCTTTTTCCCTTCCCTCTTGAAGTTAGTTTTACATAATGTAGGCCAAAGACAGTACTTAGCCAGGTTTTGTGACTGAATTTTACCTTTGTATTAGGACAGTGATAAAAAATGTGTATTCCCTACTGTTACACATCCCTACCTGGTATCCAATTGAAGTGGAAAATGATTGTGGCAATTTGAAATCACAAATTTGGCATGGTGTGTTTTAGATCGTTAGCCATGCATTACACTTTGTTGTTGATGATTCAGGAGTTAGGATGAAAGTTTCCTTTTTACTTGCACTAATAAAAACATGGTGTAGTGTTTGCCTGCCAGTCTAGCTCTGGAACTCTGGGGATTAGAATGATAGAATGATGTGGGCCTCCAGTTGGCAGTTGAAGGCTCAAGCTGTGGCTGTTTTTTTTTATCCTTGCTCTAATTCTTGAAATAAATATTGTGAAGAAACCATCACCTGTTCCCTCCGTTTGTTACCGGACACTACACGTAGCTACATCAGAACAGGGGTGTACCCAATGAGAGGAACCTGGGGGCTAGGAGGAATGTGGTTAATCTTCAGCGAATGGACTTTGCAACATGAGACAGAAGACTCAAAGGCAATATGTTAAGGGGCATATTTATACTCTCTTTGCGCCAAATGTGCGTAAAAATTTTTTATGCACAATCGGCGCAAACACTGCCCCATATTTATACTTTGACGTCCGACGCCGCAGGCGTCAAATTTCCACCATGTGCGCCATTTTTTGGAAGGGTGAACCTGCCTTGCGTTAATTATATGCAAGGTAGGCGTTCCCTTCCAAAAAATGACGTTAAGGCCTGTGCGCCTTATTTATACTGTGACGTCATTTTGACGCACAGGAGGGGGCAGGCCTTAAAAAACGGCGCCCAGCCTGATGTGCGCCGTTTTTTAACGCCTGGGTCAGGGCAGGCGTTAAGGGACCTGTGGGCTCAGAAGTAGCCCAGAGGTGCCCTCCCATGCCCCCAGGGACACCCCCTGCCACCCTTGCCCACCCCAGGAGGACACCCAAGGAAGGAGGGACCCATCCCAGGGAAGAAAAGGTAAGTCGGGGTAAGTATTTTTTTTCGTATTTTTTTTGTGGCATAGGGGGGGTCTGATTTGTGCCCCCCTACATGCCACTATGCCCAATGACCATGCCCAGGGGATAAGTCCCCTGGGCATGGCCATTGGGCAAGGGGGCATGACTCTTGTCTTTTCTAAGACAGGAGTCATTTCAATGGGGGTTGGGTGTAAAAAAAAATGGCGCAAATCGGGTTGAGGTCAAAATTTTGCCTCAGACCTGACTTGCCCCATTTTTTGACGCCCAAGCTCCATTTTCCCCTATGCCGGCGCTGCCTGGTGTGAGTCATTTTTTTTTACGCACACCAGTCAGCTGCGCCGGCTAACGTCATTTAATAAATAAGGCGCCCGCATGGCGCTTTGGAATGGCGTTAGCCGGCGTTAAAATTTTTGACGCACAACTGCGTTGGCGCAGTTGTGCGTCAAAAAGTATAAATATGGGCCTAAATGTTTTAGAATTTCCATCCACTTTTATAGGGTAATGGTAAGAATTAAAGTCCCTGGAGCCAGTTAATGGTTGCATTTAAAAACATAGAGGTCAGATGATCTCAGGATGTTTACCTTTGAGGGATTTTGAACCAAATGCAAGGAATAGACTTGTATCAGAAAAAAGGCAGGGAATGTGCCAATCTTCCTCCTGTGGCATGATGATCCCAAAGAAAGAACTGTAGCCACACCAAACAAACCCCTCACCCAGCAATTATGACAGATGCTACTGCTTATCAAGCAGTGTGTAATATCATGTCTCTTTGTCTTAGTGCTCCTGTTTCTTCTGCACAACCTTTCTAGTCTTCCTTTGTGTCTAGGACAATAAGGTGACTGCAAAGTTATCATGATTAATACCACTACAGTGCCAGAACTAGCTTAAGGCCATGAACCAAACCTTTAGGCATATCATCCAGGGACTCTTGAGAGCTACTGCATTTTACACCAAGTATTGACCAGTGTGGCTGGGTTCCTCAGTATTCTCCCTGACTTTGCCCCTCCACATCCATTTCTCTCTCAATGATATCTTTGCCTTTTGCTCTTCGTTCCAGGCTACTTATGCCCTCTCTTACCTTACCTCATCCTTGACCTTATTATTTCCCATTGTTCCCTCTCTTTGGCTATTCATTCACCTACTACTCCTTCCACTACCACATTTTTAATTCCTCTGCTGTAACACCTTCTCCATGGATGTGTGCTGTTTAACCTAATAAATCAAGGCTGCAGTAATTTGATTGAAATCATTTCCGAGTGAGGAGCAGTCACAGTTCCGCTCTCAACACACCATCCACAGTGTACATGTGAAAACAGGGTCAAACTCCAAAACCTATCCTTTACACCAGAAAACATTATGTGTATCATGAAGGTAGGCGTTGCATACAACATGTCCTAAGCAGGCTTACCATCAAAGACCTGTTATAGGGTTTTTGGGGATCCCTGTTTTTTCCTCATATATTTTTTAGTTCTCAATAGAAAGTCTATATGCTAAACTATAGAATATGAATAATATCAATGAGTTGTGAGTGGAACTGTGTCCTCTTGCGGACAGGCATACACATGAGGATCTTTCATTGTTATGCCTTACATTTTAGATATTGGAGTAAGTTACTGTGAATGCTTGCAATAGTCATGTGTAAGAATAGTTGTTATCATATGGACCCCTGCATGTATGTAGTTGTCTACTGGATCTCACATGTGTGCCCATGCTCCTCAATCTTGATCTGTAGCGCATTCCCATTCTAATACCAGGAACCACACATTGTTTAACCAATACATCCTATTAAAACCTGCAAAGTTATATGTTTTACTGTACTTTTAGATGCATAGCCCTGCCACTATGCATCCTCTATTTCCACACACTAATCTTGCCCCTTTTAGTAAATGCATTCATTAGGCTTATCCCCACCCTTCATACTCCAGGAAAGCAAACATCTAGTCTATACCCATCCTACAAACTCATATTGCTAACCATTTTCCACTGTTCCACTAAACATGGGCAAAATCCTAGCCTTTATCTACTCCCCTCATACCTAAACAGGTATAGCAACACCCTCCCTTTACAATCTCAGTTCCCTGCACATCAGAGAAGAGGAATGGGAAAAGTTTGAAAGAGGAATGGGAGGAAAAGTGATAGGAGTCTGAGGGAAATGAGAAATAAATGATGGAATAGGACGATTTACTGTCGGTGCTATGTTTCCTTCCTTGGCTGAGAAGATATGAAGTCTAATCAAGTCTTTTTTCCTTATTTTATTTTGTAATATATTTAGTGTAATTATAGAATGGTCAATGAAATATTTTTTCTTAAATTATATTATTCAACAGAGCAAGGCTAAAATACTGTGATAACTAACATACATGCTTTTGAGTGATGCAGCTCTTTAGATGTGTGGAAACACAACTTCTATAATTTGTGGTTCTCTGGAGGCTGCAGTCAGTTTTCTGAAAAGCAGCTGAATTTGGAAGGTTTCTACAAAATATGGAAAGTTATTTTGGAAAAGGGCAACATTGATAAAATAGGCAGCATCATGTGAAAATGGGGCAGGCAGGTTTGGAGGACTGAAAGATGCTGTTACCTCTTTTGAGGTCTACAATAGCTCTGGGATGAAAATAATTACAATACATTGTCAAAGAGTGGAATTAATAAAGAAGGTAATTGAGGTCATGGCAATATCATTTCCTTTCTGCTACTAAAACACTTTAAAAAAATATTATCTTTTTTAAGGCAATTTTCTGCTAAATCCATAAGAGATCTACGGCTGTGAGAAATGGTCTCTTTTCCCTTGACAGTCCTATTTTTTGCTGACTGGAATTACTGGTTTATGAACCCTGCACACTAGAACACTGCTGTCCAAGACACTGGAGCACTGCTGTCTATGACAGTGTGTATGTGCTCTGACCCATATATCATGGTAAATTTGACTTATCCCCAATTGACATATTTAAGTTAACAACAAGGCCAAATTATATGGTGCAGAAAAATATATCAATAACATGGAAAATTAAGTCACTTGAGGACTGCAGTATTAGTTTTGACTTCTTCTAGCATGACAAATAAAATATGGCTTTAGGCTTACCGAGGAAGCCTTACTACTGTAGCTTTTAAACCTGAATTCCCTAACCAATGAGATAAAAGTTCCCATGGCCACATCTTCCCACTTTTGTGGTAAATCTGGTTTGACTTACGGCAAACTATCCCACAATGCACTGCTCTAAGTAAATTCCAAGATAGCACACACTTTCTGCCTTTTGAGGTGGGAGGTGTACCACCCAGGGGTGTGTTGAGCCAGTCCCTTCTTCCCTAACTACATCAAACTGGTTCTAGGACAATTTCTCCCTCCCACTGGATAGGTACAGAGCTGGCTACAGTGTTGCTTCTGAACAAAAGCTTCTCTTTCCCGTTCAGTAACCTTACCCATAGGTAATTCCTCTTGCCTACAGAGCCCACATGAAAAAGGACAATCCATAGTCTACCTATAGATGCATCCCAGCAAGATAACTGCATCACAATCGCCAACACGGTGAAGTGGCTCATTCTATTACATAGGTCGGACCTCTGCACCCTACTCTAGGCTCAGCCCTGCTCAAAAGGCAAGCAACCATCAGAGGCCAATGGAAGCTATCAATGTCCGGTGCCCAAGCCACAAGTGCTTCAACCAAATGCCTTGGGTATACCTCACTTCTAGCCAGTGCGCTAGGAAGGAGACATCCACTTTCTCCTGAGATCACTCAAGTCTCCTAAGTTTCTTGGAGTGGGGGAAATACCCTCAGACTGCAGACACCTTCCATCCTCTCTCATTTCCAACACCTCAGTAGTGACGCCATCCTTGCCTGTTTCTTTAGGACTGTAAGGCTCGCCTGTTTTTTTAGGACTGTAAGGCTAGACACAGAGTCCCCCTCAAAGTTGACACACTATGGCCCTCATTACGAACATGGCGGGATAGCCCACCGCCGACCATGCTGATGGTTGATCGAAGACCACCAGTGGCGGTGGCAGGCATCATACCATATTCTGAAGCATGGAGCCTCACCTCCATTGATGGTGGTGAGGCCCGTCATATGACATGCTGGCAGTCGGTGGCGGAGGTGGATGCTGCTCCACCCTCACTGCCACGTCAGTCCAGACACCGCCACACCTATAATGATGCAGTCATAGGCGTGGCAGTGTATGGACGTGCGGCGATGCCGGCGGAGCAGCATCCAAGGAGCCCGTTCCCTCCTGGAGCAGCGCCAGGGAACAGGTAAGTGCTATCCAGAAGGGAAGGGGGAAGAGGGGTGTGTGTGTTGAGTGTGTGAGTGCATGGTTGTGTGTGTGTTTGTGAAGGGATGATGTGTGTCTGCATGTATAAATGTGTGTGCTTGTAGGGATATGGGTGCCTGTGGATGTGGGGGTGTTTGGGTTTTGGGGGGACCTGTATGTAAGTAGGGGGGTGGGGGATGGTGAGGGGGATTTGGGGCGGCCTACAGGGAGATTGGAGGGTGGAGGGATTGGGGTGTTGGTTTTTGGGGTTTGAGGGGGGTGCGGGTAAGGGCGGTTCTAGGGTCTTTAGGATTTGGGTGGGGGTTGTGGCAACGGGAGGCCTGGCGTGTCACATACTGGTGACAGGAATGAGAATTCTTGTCATCAGTATGCTTCCCGCCAGGGATTACCTGGCGGGGTCTCCCGCCAGGAAATCCCTGGTGGAAATGGGTTCATTATCCCACCGCTGGTCTGGCCTCAACTGCTGGGACGAAAGTGTCTACCGTTGGCCTGACGGTCGAATCTGGCCTGGTGGTGGCTAGCAGTGAACTGGCTGCTTTTGCAGCCAGTTCACTACTGTGTTCATTATATTGCGATCTGAACCACCATGTTGTTTGTGGTAATGACCACCACCACCGGAGTGGCGGTCATTACCACTGTGTTCGTAATGACCACCTAAGTCTGTGTCAGGTAGGAGTCTGCCTGATCCAGGTCTCCTGTCTCTGTGACAGACAGCATTTTCAGGTCTATAGAGGCCAGTGCTAGCCTTGGGGTCCTCACCTGTCAGAGCAGGCACCCATGAACCTCTTGTCCTCCCACTGTTGGTGGCACCAGCCTCCTAAAACTTACTTTCCTCTTGGATGTCTCAACAATAGACATAGGATGACCACTCCCAGAAATCTCCAGTGAACAAACCTGAGCCCTCCCACCCACTGGTTCCCTACCCTTCTGTGGTAGTTCACTGCCACGTATGCAGTCTACGGTCAAGTGTGGGCATACAGCTACGCTTCTTTGGGCAACTATCCCTCCACTCTACAGAGACAATGGCCATAGGATGAGGAGTCTTCCTCCTCTATGGACATTTCCTAGCCTACATAGGTACACAGGTTTTTCACTCTTGCTGGCACACATTTTCCACAGAATTGTGAAAGCGATGCCTACCACCCTCAGTACCACCACTTTACCTTCTGGGTCCACCTCCCAACTAAGACACTATAGGACATGAGTCATGCCCTCATCAGTGTAATCTTTTTCCTCCAGTGCTGCACCTGCTACCCTAGCAGAGCACCTACATGTGAATACCTTCTTCCTGGAGTATGAGGAATCACCCCTCTTGTTTGTGACTCTGTGCACTTGTCACACTTCTGGGGCCCTAAGGAGCTTTCTTTTTGAGTCTAGAATTATGTGCAAGGTCTCTTGGATAAACCAGAAGAATGGATATTACTAGATTAGTCTACTAACAATAATGTATTGTATTGTTGTTGATGCAGAGATAAGTTAAATGTAGTTAACCTTCATAGATTACGTTGGGGATCATCCGGAAATATTGATTTAGTTGGTCAATACTCACTTTAACCTCACTGGGAGTGCTAACTGGTATTTTCAGTATACTGGATAACTATAACCTGAAATAGCAGGAAAGCATAATATATTGCACAACTAGAAGTTACGTGTCAGATTCTTGTCCATATGTATCCCATTGGTTTTCATGGTACTGATGAGAGAATGGGCCTTGTTCCAATGTGTACCTCAGATAAGTATTTAAGGAAATACATGTCTTGGTGCCCTTGCCAAAAGTCAGAAGCTTTGTCGTTCTCTGAAAAGTGAAGAGCAGGTTGGCAACCAAGAAAAATAATGACTCCCTAACTGCTGTTGATTGAATGAAAGGGGCACATTTCTTAAATTGCATTTTCAGAAATCCTGGTCTTTTTCAATAAAAACATGCCTCCACACTAAAACATGGATTTGTATACCCCCTTAGCCAAAATCTGCATCCAGTGTAGAGAACATAGACGTGAGGTGACAAGACTCACTGTAAGGACACCAAGGGGGTCATTCTGACCCCCGCGGGCGGCGGTCGCCGCCCGCCTGGAGGGAGCCGCCATATGGCCGCTCCGCGGTCGAAAGACCGCGGAGGCCATTCTGGCTTTCCCGCTGGGCTGGCGGGCGACTGCCAGAAGGCCGCCCGCCAGCCCAGCGGGAAACCCCTCCCCACGAGGAAGCCGGCTCCGAATGGAGCCGGCGGAGTGGGTATGTGCGACGGGTGCAGTGGCACCCGTCGCGTATTTCAGTGTCTGCAAAGCAGACACTGAAATACAAAGTGGGGCCCTCTTACGGGGGCCCCTGCAGTGCCCATGCCATTGGCATGGGCACTGCAGGGGCCCCCAGGGGCCCCACAACACCCCATACCGCCATCCTGTTCCTGGCGGGCGACCCGCCAGGAACAGGATGGCAGTATGGGGTGTCAGAATCCCCATGGCGGCGCAGCAAGCTGCGCCGCCATGGAGGATTCTGCAGGACAGCAGAAAACCGGCGGGAGACCGCATGTTTTCCTGTTCTGACCGCGGCTGAACCGCCGTGGTCAGAATGTCCTGAGGAGCACCGCCAGCCTGTTGGCGGTGCTCCCGCATCCCCGGCCCCGGCGGTCAGGAATGACCCCCCAAATGTGGTGTTTACTATAAAATTTAAAAATTCATAACTCTTGTTCTACTGAATGGATTTCTGACGTTTTGGTGTCAAATAATTTATTAACATTTACTCTATTTGCCTAAATTGGCATGAGATTATTCTTGAGTTGTGTTTTTCTTTTATTACTGTTTGTGTGCTGCATACATACTTTACACATTGTCGCTAAGCCAAACCTGACTGCTTAATGTGCCAAGCTACCCAAGGTTAAGCACAGGCTAATTTTGTGACTTTTTGTGGTTCACCCTGCCAGGTTGTGGCTGTTGCGTGACCAGCGCTCACAGCCCAGCCAACCAACTGTCCAATTTCCAACACTAGTTCTGGCTTCTTTCAGCTTGTCCTCTACTTTTGAAACATGTTTTATTTGGGAAGCCTCATGAGTCCTTAATATCTATTGCTAACTGAAGTAGAGCTACTGGCCAAATAATACTGGGTTTGAATGGTCCTACTAGGCTTTTGGAAAATAGTTAAGACGTTAAGACCAAAGTCTTCTCAAAATGATGGACCCATAAAAGATTAGTTAGTGATAAATCCATGGTGTTACAGATCAGCTCACTGGTGTTTATTGCAAAGAGAGTTGTATAACAGTGCCTTTTTTCGAATTTCAGGCTTCCAAAATAAGAGTAAACAATAAATATTTAAGTTACTACACTACCAGACATCAAATCAAATAAACAGGTGTCATCTAAGAATAATATCTATTGGAGTACATCAGTAAACTGTTGAGGACAAAAGTATGACATCATATAGTGTAAACTTAAAGTGTTTAATTCAATCTAATACAATGGTTTGCAAAATATAATACAAAAAGTGTGTCACTTCTTATTTTAAAAGGTATCTCTGTGGTTTCTAAGCTGCTTCACTCTAATGTCATTATGCCATAGTTTAATTTGCCACCACTAACGTAAAAGATACATTTTAAACCCACAAGATCCTGGGCTACAGAGCCTTCCTTAATCACAATGGTTCTCACAAGTATCATTAAAATCACTTTCGTTAATCTGTCAACATGACTCTATGCACTCAATGCCAGAGCAAACAAATCTATTTCAAGACTATAATGTGTCTTAAATTAATGGTATTCATCAACATAAATTATTAAATATCACAGTAAATATTTGGGGCAGTATGTTCCAGTAGACACGGATACCACAATCCAAGTTGTCAGAAAGGTAGTGAAAATGAAATACAAAAAAACTTCTTGTATTTTCCTCTTAACCACTTCGCTGCCAGGCCTTTTCCCGCTCCTGTGCCAGGCCTTTTTTTGCCTATTTGGAATAGTTCTCGCTTAGGCCCTCATAACTTTTTGTCCACATAAGCTACCCACGCCAAATTTGTGTCCTTTTTTTCCAACATCCTAGGGATTCTAGAGGTACCCAGACTCTGTGGGTTTCCCTGAAGGAGGCCAAGAAATTAGCCAAAATACAGTGAAAATTTTGTTTTTTCAAAAAATGGGAAAAAGGGGCTGCAGAAGGCGGCTTGTGGTTTTTTCCCTGAAAATGGCATCAACAAAGGGTTTGGGGTTTTAATATCACCAGCTTCCCAACTTTCATGAACAGGCACACTTGAATCAGAAAACTCAATCTTTCAACACAAATTTGGCATTTTACTCGGACATACCCCATTTTTATGATTTTTTGTGCTTTCAGCCTCCTTCCAGTCAGTGACAGAAATGGGCATGAAACCTAAACATTTCTGAAAACTAGACAAAATTCTGAATTCAGCAAGGGGTAATTTGTGTAGATCCTACAAGGGTTTCCTACAGAAAATAACAACTGAAAAAAAATATTGAAATTGAGGTGAAAAAAACAGCAATTTTTCTCTACGTTTTACTCTGTAACGTTTTCCTGCAATGTTAGATTTTTTAAATCAATATACCGTTACGTCTGCTGCACTCTCCTGGTTGCGGGGATATATAGGGCTTGTAGGTTCATCAAGAACCCTAGGTACCCAGAGCCAATAAATGAGCTGCACCCTGCAGTGGGTTTTCATTCTATACCGGGTATACAGCAATTCATTTGCTGAAATATAAAGAGGGAAAAATAGCTATCAAGAAAACCTTTGTATTTCCAAAATAGGCACAAGATAAGGTGTTGAGTAGCAGTGGTTATTTGCTCATGTCTGAATTCTGGAGTGCCCATACTAGCATGTGAATTACAGGGCATTTCAAACTCTCTTATATTTGGAAGGAAAAAATGCAGTGCAAGCCAAGGGGCAATAACACTTGTTTTGCTATTCTATGTTCCCCCAAGTCTCCCGATAAAAATGGTACCTCAATTGTGTGGGTAGGCCCAGCTAGCGCCCGCAACAGGAAATGCCCCAAAACACAACGTGGACACATCCCATTTTTCTATGGAAAACAGAGGTGTTTTTTTCCAAAGTGCCTACCTGTAGATTTTGGCCTCTAGCTCAGCCGGCACCTAGGGAAACCTACCAAACCTGTGTATTTTTGGAAACTAGAGACCTAGGGGAATCCAAGATGGGGTGACTTGTGGGGCTCTGACCAGGTTCTGTTACCCAGAATCCTTTGCAAACCTCAAAATTTGGCCAAAAAAACACTTTTTCCTCACATTTCCTTGAAAGAAAGTTCTGGAATCTGAGAGGAGCCACAAATGTCCTTCCACCCAGTGTTCCCCTAAGTCTCCCGATAAAAATTATACCTCACTTGTGTGGGTAGGCCTAGCGCCCGCGACAGGAAATGCCCCAAAACACAACATGGACACATCCCATTTTTCTTCAGAAAACAGAGGTGCTTTTTGAAAAGTGCCTACCTGTAGATTTTGGCCTCTAGCTCAGCCGGCACCTAGGGAAACCTACCAAACCTGTGCATTTTTGAAAACTAGAGACCTAGGGGAATCCAAGATGGGGTGACTTGTGGGGCTCCCACCAGGTTCTGTTACCCAGAATTCTTTGCAAACCTCAAAATGTGGTTAAAAAAACACGTTTTCCTCACATTTAGGTGGCAGAAAGTTCTGGAATCTGAGAGGAGCCACAAGTTTCCTTCCACCCAGCATTCCCCCAAGTCTCCCGATAAAAATGATACCTCACTTGTGTGGGTAGGCCTAGCGCCTGCGACAGGAAATGCCTCAAAACACAACCTGGACACATCCCATTTTCATACAGAAAACAGGTGTTTTTTGCAAAGTGCATACCTGTAGATTTTGGCCTCTAGCTCAGCCGGCACCTAGGGAAACCTACCAAACCTGTGCATTTTTGAAAACTAGAGACCTAGGGGAATCCAAGATGGGGTGACTTGTGGGGCTCTCACCAGGTTCTGTTACCCAGAATCCTTTGCAAACCTCAACATTTGGCCCAAAAACACCTTTTCCTCACATTTCAGTGACAGAAAGTTCTGGAATCTGAGAGGAGCCACAAATGTCCTTCCACCCAGTGTTCCCCTAAGTCTCCCGATAAAAATTATACCTCACTTGTGTGTGTAGGCCTAGCGCCCGCGACAGGAAATGCCCCAAAACACAACATGGACACATCCCATTTTTCTTCAGAAAACAGAGGTGCTTTTTGAAAAGTGCCTACCTGTAGATTTTGGCCTCTAGCTCAGCCGGCACCTAGGGAAACCTACCAAACCTGTGCATTTTTGAAAACTAGAGACCTAGGGGAATCCAAGATGGGGTGACTTGTGGGGCTCCCACCAGGTTCTGTTACCCAGAATTCTTGGCAAACCTCAAAATGTGGTTAAAAAAACACGTTTTCCTCACATTTAGGTGGCAGAAAGTTCTGGAATCTGAGAGGAGCCACAAGTTTCCTTCCACCCAGCATTCCCCCAAGTCTCCCGATAAAAATGATACCTCACTTGTGTGGGTAGGCCTAGCGCCTGCGACAGGAAATGCCTCAAAACACAACCTGGACACATCCCATTTTCATACAGAAAACAGGTGTTTTTTGCAAAGTGCATACCTGTAGATTTTGGCCTCTAGCTCAGCCGGCACCTAGGGAAACCTACCAAACCTGTGCATTTTTGAAAACTAGAGACCTAGGGGAATCCAAGATGGGGTGACTTGTGGGGCTCTCACCAGGTTCTGTTACCCAGAATCCTTTGCAAACCTCAACATTTGGCCCAAAAACACCTTTTCCTCACATTTCAGTGACAGAAAGTTCTGGAATCTGAGAGGAGCCACAAATGTCCTTCCACCCAGCGTTCCCCCAAGTCTCCCGATAAAAATGATACCTCACTTGTGTGGGTAGGCCTAGCGCCCGCAACAGGAAATGCCCCAAAACACAACATGGACACATACCATTTTTCTACAGAAAACAGAGGTGTTTTTTGCAAAGTGCCTACCTGTAGATTTTGGCCTCTAGCCCAGCCGGCACCTAGGGAAACCTACCAAACCTGTGTATTTTTTAAAGCTAGACACCTAGGGGAATCCAAGATGGGGTGACTTGAGGGTCTCTCACCAGGTTCTGTTACTCAGAATCCTTTGCAAACCTCAAAATATGGCTAAAAAAACATGTTTTTCTCACATTTCGGTGAAGAAAGTTTTGGAATCTGAGAGGAGCCACCAAATTTCCTTCCACCCAGCATTCCACCAAGTCTCCCGATAAAAATGATACCTCACTTGTGTGGGTAGGCCTAGCGCCCCCAACAGGAAATGCCCCAAAACACAACATGGACACATCCCATTTTTCTACAGAAAAAAAGGTGTTTTTTCCAAAGTGCCTACCAGTATATTTTGGCCTCTACCTCAGCCGGCACCTAGGGAAACCTACCAAACCTGTGCATTTTTAGAAACTAGAGACCTAGGGGAATCCAAGATGGGGTGACTTGTGGGGCTCTCACCAGGTTTTGTTACCCAGAATCCTTTGCAAACCTCAAAATGTGGCCAAAAAACACCTTTTCCTCACATTTCGGTGACAGAAAGTTCTGGCATCTGAGAGGAGCCACAAATGTCCTTCCACCCAGCATTCCCCCAAGTCTCCCGATAAAAATGATACCTCACTTGTGTGGGTAGGCCTAGCGCCCCCAACAGGAAATGCCCCAAAACACAACATGGACACATCCCATTTTTCTACAGAAAACAGAGGTGTTTTTTGCAAAGTGCCTACCTGTAGATTTTGGCCTCTAGCTCAGCCGGCACCTAGGGAAACCTACCAAACCTGTGCATTTTTTAAAGCTAGACACCTAGGGGAATCCAAGATGGGGTGACTTGTGGGGCTCTCACCAGGTTCTGTTACCCAGAATCCTTTGCAAACCTCACAATTTGGCTAAAAAAACACGTGTTTCTCACATTTCGGTGACAGAAAGTTCTGGAATCTGAGAGGAGCCACAAATTTCCTTCTACCCAGCGTTCCACCAAGTCTCCCGATAAAAATTATACCTCACTTGTGCGGGTAGGCCTAGCGCCCGCAACAGGAAATGCCCCAAAACACAACGTGGACACATCCCATTTTTCTACAGAAAACAGAGATGTTTTTTGCAAAGTGCCTACCTGTAGATTTTGGCCTTTAGCTCAGCCGGAACCTAGGGAAACCTACCAAACCTGTGCATTTTTGAAAACTAGAGACCTAGGGGAATCCAAGATGGAGTGACTTGTGGGGCTCTCACCAGGTTCTATTACCCAGAATCCTTTGCAAACCTCAAAATGTGGCTAAAAAAACACATTTTCCTCACATTTCGGTGACAGAAATTTCTGGAATCTGAGAGGAGCCACAAATTTCCTCCCACCCAGCGTTACCCCAAGTCTCCCGATAAAAATTATACCTCACTTGTGTGGGTAGGCCTAGCGCCCGTGACAGGAAATGCCCCAAAACACAACGTGGACACATCACATTTTCCTACAGAAAACAGAGGTATTTTTTGCAAAGTACCTACCTGTAGATTTTGGCCTCTAGCTCAGCCGGCACCTAGGGAAACCTACCAAACCTGTGCATTTTTTAAAACTAGAGACCTAGGGGAAAACTTAAGATGGGGTGACTTGTGAGGCTCTGACCGGGTTCTGTTACCCAGAATCCTTTGGAAACCTCAAAATTTGGCTAAAAAAACACATTTTCCTCACATTTCGGTGACAGGAAGTTCGGGAATCTGAGAGGAGCCACAAATTTCCTTCCACCCAGCGTTCCCCCAAGTCTCCCGATAAAAAATATACCTCACTTGTGTGGGTGGGCCAGTTGCCTGCAACAGAAAAAGGCCACAAACTTGTAGAGATTATGGGGATAGCACAGCGAGCTGATAAGCACATATTCTTCTTTTATACATCTTTAGGCTGACTCTGCTCTGGGGACCCACACAAGTGAGGTGTTATTTTACTTGGGAGACTGAGGGGAACACTGGGGAGTAGGAATTTTGTGCTGAAGCGGTGATCGTACAAAGAAAAGTCAGGAAAATATGCTTTTTTAAGTACATTTTGAGGTTTGCAGAGGAGTCTGGGTAAGAAAATGTTGGGGATCCATGCAAGCCACACCTCCCTGGACTCCTTGGGGTGTCTAGTTTTAACAAATGTCTGGGTTTGGTAGGTTTCCCTAGATGAAGACCGCACCCAGGACCAAAAACATAGGTGCCCCTTCCCCCCCAAACACAGGTAGTTTTGTAATATATCATTTTTGTGTGTCCACATACATCTGTGATGTGCCAAACACTAAAACTGTTAAAAGAAACACACTTAGGTTATGTGAAAAAGACCCCTCACCCACCAACCAAGTTGGTGGCATGCTTCATCATCGGGGTCCCACCTGAGATACCAAGCGTGTCACAAGTGTGCTGCGACGCCTGATTACAGCGGAGCAGGTTTTTTAATTTTTACCACACATACTGGTTGGATTTGGCACGAGGGTGAGTGATGGTTCAGTAGATCAAATTTTATTAACAAGAGATTTCACAGTGAAATGCACTGATAATAACTGAAAGGCCAAAAAACTGAACCAATGACTCAAGGCTCGTGAGCTGTAAAGCCACGGCAAGGCACCAACCGCTTTACAGTCCATTCACACACCTTTCATACATGACATGCACAAGACCATTCATGCCACCAGCCACGGGCCCAGCACATTACAACACTTGCATCAACAGACTTTCATACACCCACATGCCTGATACAGCAATCACACCAGCTGATGAGTGTGTGGACTGGCATTTGGCTGGCACCGCTAGCCAAGCGCCACTCACCCATACCGCCAGCCAAGCGCCACCCCACGCACACCGCCAGCCAAGCGCACCCCACCCATACCGCTGCCAAGTGCCACCCCACGCACACCGCCAGCCAAGCGCCACCACAAGCACACCGCCAGCCAAGCGCCACCCCACGCACACCACCAGCCAACCGCCACCCCACGCACACCGCCAGTCAAGCGCCACCCCACGCACACCACTATCACTTTTTTGTTTGTTTATAAAAAACAAAGAAACCACTAACTAATTATAAAATAAGTACAAAACTACAAACACAAAAGCTCTAACTAAATACATGACAGTAATACCAACCTTGAAACTGAACATATGAAAACATAAAATAGGCAGTTTACGCTCACGGTATTTCCCAAAAGTTTTTCCTGGTGTGGTAACTTCTAAAACAGCCGGGCACATACAGCCCAGGCTTTGAAGGGCAATCAGGGCAGTACATCCGGCTCTCCCTCCGGATTGCTCTCCAGGCACATACTCTACATTTCTTTGTGGGCAAGTCTTTTTTGGGAGTGGGAGGAATGTGATCTGGAAAGTGGCGAACTTTCAATCTAGCCACTTCCTCCACCATTTCTACTCTAGGAACTCTTGCCCGTTCCACCACAATAAGACTCTCTATCACTGACTCCTGAAATTTAACAAATGTCATCCTTGACTCAGGTGAACAATCCCTGAACACAATAAAAGCATTAAAAGTTGCGAAATGAAATAAATGTAGGGCCAACTTTTTATACCACATGTAAGACTTACGAAGAGCAGTGTAAGGTTCCAACCTGTGATCTACTCTATCAACACCACCTATGTGCCTATTGTAGTCCAAAATGCATGCAGATTTGCGCACTTCTGCAACCTGACCCCAATCAGTCACTGGGGAAGTACTATCATCAAGGATGGTAGATAGCATGTACACATCCCTCCTGTCTGAAAATTACAGAGCTAGCAGCTCTTTGTTCCCCAAGGCACAGCACTATCCCCTAACTAGTTTTTCACAGACAAGCTCCCTTGGATAGCCTTTCCGGTTAGAATGGATTGTGCCACAAGCAACAGTGTCCAATCTAAACAACTCCTTGAACAACTGCACTCCAGTGTAGAAATTATCTACGTACAAATGGTGACCTTTGTTAAACAGTCGTCTACCAAGTTCCCACATAATTTTTTTGCTAACTCCAAAAGTGGCCGGACAACCAGGAGTGTCAATACTGGAATCCCTACCAATATAGACCCAGAAATTATACACATATCCTGTACTGCTTTCTGACAGCATATACAATTTAATCCCATACCGTGCCCTCTTACTAGGAATGTACTGCTTAAAAACTAAATGCCCCTTGAAAAGGACCAAAGACTCGTCCACACTTATCTCTTTGCCTGGAACATAGACCTCTGAAAACCGATCTACAAAATGATCAACGACAGGCCTAATCTTAAAAAGACGGTCACAATCAGGGTGATCTTGTGGCAAGGCTAAAGCATTGTCTACAAAATGCAGCATACGAAGAAGAAGAAAATAGCGATTACGTGTCATAGTTGCAGGAAATATAGCCGTTGCCATCAAGGGACTAGTAGACCAGTAAGAAGCCAGTGACGGCTTCCTGATCAACCCCATCAAAAAAGTCAAACCTAAAAATGTTTTCATCTCTTCCAGATATGTGGGAACCCACTGAGTAGCTCTAGACTGAGGCCTAAGTCTGGCAGGGTTGTCCAGAAAATATTGCTCTGCAGACAAATTAGTCTGCTCCACAATCTCTTCCAAAAATACATCATCCATAAACAAGTGAAAGAAATGGACAGGCAAAAAGTTTTCCTTATTGACACTACACCCTGGGAGACCAGTAAATGCAGGTAACTGTGACTGCTCCATGTTTGGGGCAATCCAGGTGTCAGGTCTTCTAATGGGAAACCCATCAGCCCCAGGCTGCTGCACTCTTGGCACATCAATGTCCTCCTCTAAAACAGGCCCTTCATCTGCACTGAGAGTAGCTTCCTTATCAGAAGAATACTCTCGGACAGAAAACTCACTGCCAGAATCTCTCACTTCCTCCTTTACCTCAGATGCAAAGTCAGTCTTGTAATCATGGTCTGAAGACGACTCAAAGAGCATGCCAACAACCTGCTGAGCGGTCACTCTGCGGCTAGCCATGATCCTCACTAACAACAAATGGATTTCCAACAACAACTAGCACTAAAATAAGTAATAAACAATGTGTAGCTTTATCACAAAGAGTTATGTACTAAAAAATGATACCACTCACTTGCCTGAAAAAGCTACTCACCAGCAACTACTCTGTACAGACACAGCAATGACCAATGATATCCCACTAAAAAGAAAAAAGAAAAAGCAAATTAGACATATGACAACACAAATATCATTGTGCTCAAATCTAAGGACAATTTCACACACAATACTGCATTTAGTACACCACCTACAAACATGTCATTCATGCATGTCAACAATACTCCTTTGGAGTAAATTGCTTTCACTTACCTAAAACATGCAACTATGCAAACGGCAGGACAACTACTGCCAAAACCGCAAGGATCCACAGCAAAGGAAGCAAAAGCTTTGAACTAGAACAAAAAGAAGAAATAAACTGTTATAATCACAAATAAAAATACTTCTCCAGTTGACAAACACCCCGCCACCAAGAACTTAGAAAGTGTCCCTGGTGCCTAAGTGGCTTCTGCCCCACTAGGAGTCAGATGGGCCTAAAACAAAATAGGCTGATCTGCCCCCAAGTGGGGCAGAAATGGCCAACAGCTCTGTACCCTGTTTGGGGGGGGCGGCCCTTGCTAAAGGGGGAAAATGAGGGTGCCCCCTGCACAAAAAAAACAAAGGGAACCAAAAAATAAAATCTCTGACATCTTGGTGCCTTCTGCCCCCCTTGGGGGCAGATGGGCCTACAAAAAATAGGCTGATCTGCCTCCAAGGTGAGCAGAAATGGCCATCACTAACGTGCCCCGTTTGGGGGGCGACCCTTGCCAAAAGTGCCGCCCCCCCACACAAAACACAGACACACACACACAGGATCCCTGGGGCCTAAGTGGATTCTGCCCCCCCCCCCCCCCCCTTGGGGCAGATGGGTGTAAAAAAAAATTGGCTGATCTGCCCCCAAGGGGGGCGGAAATGGCCAACAGCTCTCTGTCCCCTTTAGGGGGCGACCCTTGCCAAAGGGGGCAAAAGGGGGCACTCCCAGCACTAAACAAAAAAAGAGGAACAAAAAGAAAATACCTGCCGTATTGGTGGTTTCTACCCTCATTGGGGGCAGATGGGCCTACAAAAATAGGCACATCTGCCCCCAGGGGGGGCAGAGATGGCCAATATGAAATTTCCCCCCTTTGGGGGGGAGACCCTTGCCCAAGTGGTGCCCCCAAACACACAAAACACACACACCACACAATCCCTGGCGCCTAGTGGGTTTTGACCCCCCCGGGGCCAGATAGGCCAACAACATGGCTGATCTAGCCCTAGGGGGGGCGAAACATATAAAAAATGATTGCCCCCGGGCAGCAACCCTTGCCTAAGGGGTCGCTGCCCCAAAACAAAGAAAATAAATTCCCTAGTGGTTTTCAGACCCCCACCTGGGGGCAGATTGGCCGATCTGCCCCCAGGGGGGCCGAAATAGGATAAAAAAAATAGCCCCCAATAGGAGCGACCCTTGCCCAAGGGGTTGCTCCCAAAAACCAGAACAAATACAAATTCCCTAGTGTCTAGTGGTTTTCGGCCCCCCCGGGAGCAGATCGGACGAAAAATTGCCTGATCTGCCCTGTGTAGGGGGGGGAGGGGAGGGGGGATAGGAAAAAAAATAGCCCCCAATGGGAGCGACCCTTTCCCAAGGGGTCGCTCCCCTAAATCACATTCTAAAAGAATCCCTGATGCCTAGTGGGGATTCCTGCTCCACGATCACGGGCCCCGCCCACGATCGTGGAGCAGGAATCCACTGAAAAGAGGCGCCGGGAAAGGAAAAACCCTTTCCTTTCCCCAGTATCTGTTTTCCTCCCCAAACCCCCAAAAAGGGAAGGACTCACCTGTTAGGAGTCCTCTTCCCTCGACGCGCTTAAAGCAAATGGCTTCCAGCGCGTCATCGGCAATACTTGATGACGTCGGCGCTCTGTGAGCGTGGATGTCATCAGATTACCGAGGGGGGGGTCGGGGGTGGAAGGGGAAGGGATTCCCCTTCCATCCACGACTGTCCGGGTGCAGGACTAGATCACCTCGTCCAAGGCACCGTACTGGTTAATAAACGACAACAACAGATAATAACTGTTAGGTAAATATCAAATTTTCAATTGTTAATTTTTGTGCACCAAGGGCATTTCTACCCTCAATATGGTACAAAAGAATATAATAAAGTGAGACATTTCAAAAGGATAATCAACGAATAGTCAAAGTCTGCATTGGGAACTGAATTATATTAGTAAAATGTGTAGGTTTACCTATATTGGCCAAGTAGTATAATTGACTATGGTCCAACACAGGTGAAATATGTGATAGTAATCTCTGTGTGATGAAATGTACTCACTGTGAGTGTACTAATGCATTTTCTCCTCCCGTTCAGGATTTGAAAGCATTTTCCTTGAGGCTGATGGGTTCTTTGGACTCAGTGAGGAGTGTGGTTAACCACATACAATCATTCCAATCTCAATCAATGCACCAGGAAATGTAAACACCATGACCAATGTGGCCATGGAAACAGAACCCCGATCTGTGAAAAGTTTCAAGGTTTTATTATAACCACAGAGCCAAAGAAACATAAATTGTACGCAAGATCAAGTTATACAAATACAGTACATAGGCTGACCAAATCTGTGAAACAAGTCTAATCTATTTATTATCAACACCATTAGGCATTCCAAAAGAATTACATATAACAACAAAGAAACACTTTTTTCAACAGAAACAGATTTCAAATCATTCGTTGATGACATTAGTCAAGCAAAGTTCACAGATGAGTATATCAAATTAGATGGACAAGGTGGAGGGGCAAACTACTACTATCGCAAATTAGGACAGGCATGTGTGGGAACGGGTTCACACATGCGGGCAACAGCAAAACAAAAATAAAGACAAAATTAATTTGGAAAAATCATCTACTTTAGGCAAATTAATCTAACTGTAAAAATAAAATAGGCTGGTGTCAACATGCTAACTCTAAGAAGGAAAACAAAGCAAGGGGAAAATTAGCATTTCATTTGAATACACCTCTCCTGGGATCACCATACAATTCAGATTCATCAGCAAAGCAGAGAATCTTCATCAAAGTTCGTTAGAAGCACCATGAGGGGGAAAGTATAGAACACAGGAAATCAGGAAAGGTCCAAGGGGACAAGTTAACATTTCAAGATGCAAAGGGGGTCTGCTCTCAACTTACTGGTCCATTCCCTATTCTATGAACAGTTTGATTGGTCCGTTCAATGTGTCTACATTTCGCAAAAGGACAATGTCAAATGACAATTAAAACACAAGATGAATTTGCAACACCAATGAAGATTCCTAGATCTTGGTGAAGTCATCTCTCCTTCCATGCGACACCAGGAATGACTATCAACTATGTTTATTACTTGATACATTTCAACATCTTCCCGTGGCTCATGATAGTTCCAATGTTTCTCATGAGGCTGAACAGTTAAGCAATAGGGTCTGTGTTTGTTGCCAAATCTCCAGCTCTCGATGTACCATATTCAAGGTCAGTGGGGGGAAAATTTACACATAATACAATAAGACTCTTTACTACTCAGGTGAAACAACCTAATGGAAAAACCCATGTTAGAGGGGAAGAAGATGACTCGAAATTTCATTTTACTGCAATATGAAAACTTCAGACCTAGGTATGAGAACACAAGAAATCCAATGCATTAATATTGTCATTAATAACACACACATAATATGCAAACTTTTGAATTATATCATTTATAATATAGCATCAAATATGCAGAGCAATTCAGTATTAATTGAAATCTTTCTTAAAGCATTAAATATGACAGAGATGTGAATTTATTTTTCTGCACACATATTACTTTAAACTAATTAATCATAAAACATCATAAATCATATTCATTTCCACTCATAATAATTCATTCTAATGATTACAATATTTCAACACTGTTAAATCACATTAGCCCTTTGTCAGTTCTGATAAGCACAACGTCTGCCATGGTAGGCACAATGCCCACCACAAATTAAAAAGTGAACACTTTCAAAATACATGTTAGTGCAGCTGTCTACTTTGAGCTTTTAAATGAGAATATAAAAGTTGGCTAGGGTTGACTTCTGTGCCACTTAAGCATTATTAATGTTTTTGCTCCAACAAGGGTGACAGTCACCTAGACAATAATTATTAATCATATTATAGTAAATTAATACATTAATACACTGTTCACTCAGAGTACTTGTAGACACAGTTATATAGTTGTATTACTCACTCTTTGTGAGCCAGATCACTCAGTTACTGAATGCAAACGCCGGTTGGAAGTGAGACCGCTTCAGCTGATTGCCTGACAGCTTCAAGGCACTGTGGTTAGATTACTCATCAGTGTCAGCATAGATACATGACATGGGGCAGAGATCCATGCTGATAAATGTGGGCGCCTCCTGAGCGAGGGACGTGCAGGCACTTTGGCATACAAACTGTCGCTGTCTCCTAGGAGACATATTTATGTCTCCTAGGAGATAGTGAGGAAAGGCTAGTCCACCACCGGCAGCAACCATCTGAGTCTCAAATGGGGACACATCCAAACCAGGTGCCAATCACATAGTAAAAGGTTGGCAGTTTTTGACTTGACCTCCAACTTATGGCCACTGTCAAATTCCTGGACTGGAATACGGCCCAGACAACTGCTGATGGCTGTATTCGATGGGGTGGGGGGGTTAGTCTCAGTATGATACTCCTAATCCATTGCTTTGCATAAAATAACTGTCCATCCATCCAAGTTCAAGATTATTGCACAGGCAGGTAACGATTTCATAGCTTAAAGAAGATAAATAGTTTCAACAGTGGTGTGCACCATGACTCATCACTCTTAATGGAGTTGACAAGTAAGCACATGCAAATGTAACAGTTCCGAAATTCAGGAGTTCAGTATTATACACTTCACTCCCATTATAATGACATGTAGTTGTGCCATTCCTTGGCAGAATTAAGGGCCAGATGTAGGTAGGAAAAAGTTTGTGAGCCGCAATTTCCGACTCGCAAAATGGGATCCAAGAAAAAAAAGCGACATCAAATTGTGACTCGCAAATGATGTTGCACCGCAGATTGTGAGTCCGCTGTTAGCAAGGTCGCTTTTTGCGAGCTCGCTAAAAGCGAACTCGCAATTTGCAAGTCGGGTGTCGCAATTTTTGACTGGCCCGCAAATTGCATGCAGGTGCAGCACAACAGTTGGAAAAACACTTCCTGACTCTTACTGATGACATCAGGAAGTCATCAAATACACCTGGGAGGAGGGAGGACCACACCCTTTTCAAACTGCTGTGCAACTACCAGGAGAGAGGAGCTGCTGCTACCATGGAAGACACAGGCAGTGCAGGAAGGAAAAGGAAACTCAAGTTTTCAGAAAAAGTCCTTTATCTAGCAAGTCACATCTTATAATCATTTACATTCAAGTATCTGCAACGTCAGGAATATGCGTACTCTACTCACTGGCAGTTGGGCTACATCAATCACTTACCATTTTATTTCACCAGCACTTTGGTTCTTCTCTGTGTAATGCAGAACTAAAGGTACATTCATCATCTTACACTTGATTCTGCTGCAATGTTGGCCAAAATGTGCTTTCATTTGTTTTGTTGTTTGGCCTAAGTAGATGCAGGCACATGGGCACAATATACAATAAACCACATTAGATGTATTGAAATTAGAGAAATAGCTCAAGTCAGTGCTTATATCATTATGACCAAACTCTTTGGTATTTTAAGTGAACTTACATGCAGTAGAATTTGCATATTTATGGTGTCCTCTAAGGGGTGCCAAAACCCAGGATTTGTTCCTTGTGTTAACCTATGCGTGTATGTGAAGAATGTACAAGGTGATCTTTAGTGTTCTCTTCTCTCTTGAATGTACATAACAATAGTTTTCTGAAATCATTAATGCCTTTCAACAGTTGCCAATATTTCTTTATAGAGGATTTCACCTTTAGTGTATGTCGGCAAAATGCTGTGCACAAAGTGATATCTCATTAGACGTGTCAGGCTTGGTTTTCAGTAGCTCCATGGTAGGATTATACCATGCCCTTTTAGTAATGTTTTAACTAGCTTATGGGTATAACCCCTCTCCAATAGTTTACTTTTTACTATATGTGCATCCTTGAAGTAATCTTCTCTATGTGCGCAATTACGTCATAGCCTGAGGAATTACACATATGTAAGTCCATCCCGCATGGCACAAGGATAGAAGCTTCGAAAGTTGAAGAATGTGTTCCCCTCAGTGGGCTTTCTAAAGAGGGTTGTGATCAATTTCCCTTCATCATGTTTTATGAGAAGATTCAAAAATGCAATTTTTTGTTTGTGATGATGAAAGGTGAACAGCGATATAGTTTGTACTTGATGTAAGTAAGGCTAAAACTCAATTAGTTTAGACTCAGATGGTTGCCAGACCATGAAGACAATGTAAATATACTGTTAGAAATGGGGTCTCTAGTTGGCAGAGGTATACATTCTTTGTCCAAGTAGGAACCACAATTCTAGTCCGTGTAAGTCACACACAATCTAAATTATCCTGTGCCCACCATCTGGTATCTTGGCACTGAGCAGTGAGGCTTAACTTAGGAGGCAATGTGTAAAGAATTTGTGCAATAAATCATACAGTAACACAGTGAAAACACCACACAGGTTTAGAAAAATAGATAATATTTATCTGAATAAATTAAGGTAAAAATCACAAAGATCCAATAATCACAAGTTGAAATACCACTTTTAGAATGTTTAAAAGAGTTGTAGTCCTTGGAAATAAACAGTTGTCTCTTTCTTACACACAGTACCTGGTATGTGTCAAAAATAGTGATGCATGGAGACCGCAGATGAGAAGATGCATGGGAAAATAAGGTGGTGCATCAATTTCTCTGACGCGGGATGCGGCAATGATGATGAGTTGTTTCTTTCCACGCTGCAAGGGGTTTGCGTCATTTTTTCGCCGCACAGTCTTGGCTCCTCACTGCGATACGGGGTATTTTGATGCCCAGGGACAATGTGGGGAAATATCCTTTACGTGCTGGAAGAAAGCACGGGTGCTGCGTCAATCCGGTAGGCCGATGCGTTGAATTTTCTGTCGCAAGGCAGGTGCTACATTGAATTTCCCCTTGGGAAGTCAGGCTGCACCGTTCTGGTCTGCTGTGCAGTAATTTCTCAGTCACAATGCAGAGTTTCCTGAAGAGATTAAGGGCCTAATTACAACTTTGGAGGAGGTGTTAATCTGTCCCAAAAGTGACGGTAAAGTGATGGATATACCACCAGCCGTATTACGAGTCCATTATATCCTATGGAACTCGTATACAGCTGGTGGTATATCCGTCTCATTTGGGACGGATTAATACCTCCTCCAAAGTTGTAATCAGGCCCTAAGTGTTTTTGGGCCTGAGACTTCAGAAAACAGGAGGTGAGCTCAATCTAAGCCCTTGGAGAGCATTTTGGGGAATCCAGAGTCCTTCTCAGCAAAGTCAGAGGCAAAAAGGGCAACAGCAGGCAAGCAGTCCAGATGAGTCCTTTTGGCAGCCAGGCAGATCCTCTTGACAGGGTGCAGGTGTAGGTCCAGAAGTGTCTGAGTTGGTGGGGTCAGGGATGCAGTTTATATACCCAAAAATGCCTTTGAAGTGGGGGAGACTTTAAAGAGTGGTTTGAAGTGTAAATTTCCCCTTTCAGTGCAGTCCTAGCTGCCTGGGTCCCAGTAGGGGGTTTGGTAGTCCATTGTGTGAGGGCAGGCCACTAGCCTTCAAAACGTAAGTGTCAGGCCCTCCACCCTTCCAGCCCAGGAAGACCCATTCAATATGCAGATGAGTGCAGGTGTGACTGAGTGTCCTGTGGTTGTGGTTGTCGGGGTGTAATACACAAGTGAGCTGTCAACCAGCCCATCCAAGTCGTTGATTGGAGCCAGGCTGTAAGGCACAGGTGGGTTTTAAGTACATAGAAATTATTACTTTCTAAAAGTGGCATTTATAAAATAGTAATATAAAACCCAACCTCACCAATAAGGAGGATTTTCTATTACCATACTGGCCGTACTAAATATGACCTGGTTACCCCTTTCAGATCAGATTCTACCACTCAAAAAGTATATAATGGCAGACCTAATGCTAGCCTATGAAAGGAGTAGTCCTCACGGTAGTGGAAATTAACTTAGGAGTTTTTCACTACTAGGACATATAAAACACATATGTACATGTCCTGCATTTTACCTACATAGCACCCTGCCCCATGGGTTACCTAGGGCCTACCCTGGGGGTGACGTATATGTAAAAAAGGGGTGTTTAAGCTTGGCAAGTACTTCTAAATGCCAAGTCAAAGTGGCAGTAAAACTGCACACACAAGCCTGGCAATGGCATGCCTGAGACATGGTTAAGGGGCTACTTAGGTGTGTGGCACAGTCAGTGCTGCAGGTTCACTAGTACTATTTAATTTACAGGCCCTGGGCACGTGTAGTGCACTTTGCTAGGCACTAGTAAATCAAATATGCCAATTTGGGATAAATCAAATGCTACCATGTTTAAGGGAGAGAACTTATTTACTTTATCACTGGTTAGCAGTGGTAAAGTGTGCAGAGCCCTAAAACCAGAAAGAAATTGTGTCAGAAAAGTGGAGGGAGGCAGGCAAAACGTTGGGGGATGACCACCCTAAGTCTGTCAGGTCTAACAGATACCACATACACCACCTGATGGAGGCCCTATAAGGGTTGCTGTCTAAGAGAATGAGCTGTTGTCCACATACTCTACATAGATATTAGCCTACTAGTAAAATCTGCACCCATTGAAGTTCCTCCACGTTGTTTTTAATATTGATTGTTATACTTAAAATAGTTAATTGTCAAGGCAATTGTAAGTAGCTCAATAATTAATTTTGTGGGAACTTGAGTGGATGCTGGTCGTTTATTGAGAATTTGTTCTACAACCATGATCCTCTTATTCTGGGATATAGTGGTGTATAGGGACACAATATCTTAAGTGATCAGCAATTCTGTGTTTGGGTTGAACATCATATCTTCCACTAGATTGATCATTTATATACTGTCTCATATGTATGTTACCAACCTAGGTATAAATGACTTGATAAATATGTTAATATACTGTCCCAGTGAGGTTTAATACTGAGTCACATCCAGCTAAAATCGGTCTTCTAGGAGGGTAACTTTAGTGTTTCTGTATGTTAAGCTGATTGCACAAAACTGGTTCACGTTGGTGTTTTTGATTTTTTATAGTTATGTTTAGTGCTGGCTATTATCTAGTTGTCTCTTAATCTCTGTATCTTAATCTTGTACATCTAGTATGACAATTCCTCCCATTTGTCAGCTGGTTTTATAATCAGTGTTTTTCTCTGTTTCAGGTGTTGCAATGCTTTCCATTCTTCTAGGTAGATATTGTAGGTAGTGAAAGACTTCTCATTCGTTAATTTCACAACATCCCTTAATACCATTTTCTCAAATGAAATCAACTTTTGTAGGGCATTTGAAGAGGGTGAATTAAAGGTTGAAGATGGTCTCAGTCCACTAGCTGAGTGATTTTTTGAATTATGATTATCTGAAAAAAAGTCTGTAGATAAAGTTTGCTGAAGAATTTATGTAATTATGTCCATAAAGTAAAAAAAGTGTCCTTACAGTGGCCACAAATGACAGGCCCTTGCTTAGGTGAAATACCTTTATTGATGATTGTTGGACTTTTGCTTATGCAGGGTCATCCCCAGTCTTTTTGCCTCCTGCCTCCTATTTTTTTCTGACCTGTTGCTGTTGGCTTTTCAACTCTGAGCACTTTACCACTGCTAACCAGTGCTAAAGTGCATATGCTCTCCGTGTAAATTGTATGTAATTGGTTTATCCATGATTCGCATATTTGATTTACTAGTAAGTCCCTAGTAAGGTGCACTAGAGGTGCCAGGGCCTGTAAATCAAATGCTACTAGTGGGCCTGTAGCACTGGTTGTGCCACCCACATAAGTAGCTCTGTAATCATGTACCAGACCTGCCACTGCAGTGTCTGTGTGTGTATTTTTACACTGTAAATTCGACTTGGCAAGTGTACCCACTTGCCAGGCCTAAACCTTCCCTTTTCTTACATGTAAGGCACCCCTAAGGTAGGCCCTAGGTAGCCCCAAGGTCAGGGTGCAGTGTATGGATAAGGTAGGACATATAGTAATGTGGTTTATATGTCCTGACAGTGAAATACTGCCAACTTCGTTTTTCACTGTTGCAAGGCCTGTCTCTCTCATAGGATAACATGGGGGCTACCTTTAAATATGATTAAAGTATAGATTCCCCTAGAGAGTAGATGGACATGTGGAGTTTGGGGTCCCTGAACTCACAATTTAAAAATACATCTTTTAGTAAAGTTGATTTTAAGATTGTGCGTTTTAGAAAGTGAGCATTTTCTTGCTTGAACCATTCTGTGACTCTGCCTTGTTTGTGGATTCCCTGTCTGGGTCAGTTTGACAGTTGGGTTGTTTTTCACCTCGCACTAGACAGTGACACAAAGGGGGCTAGGGTGTAACCTGCATTTCCTGATTAGCCATCTCTGCTAGGAGGGAGGGGTGGAGTGGTCACTCTCATCTGAAAGGACTGTGCCTGCCTCTGACAATGCCGGCTCCAACCCCCTGCTGTGTGTCTGAGGCCTTGCCTGGGCAAGGCAGGATTTCACAAGTAGGTGTGAGTCCCCTTTGAAGAAAGGTGACTTCAAAGACTAAAATGGGTATAAGAAGGGCATCCAAACTTACAGACTTTAGAAACACTTCTGGAACCAAGAGGAACCTCTGCCTGGAGAAGAGCTGATAGCTGAGGAAGAAGTGCTGCCCTGCCTGTGACTGTGCTTTGTGGAGCTTTCCTGCAGTGCTGCTTCTGCCAGAGTAAGAGGGCAAAGACTGGACTTTGTGTGCCTTCCATCTTGTGAAGAAATCTCCAAGGGCTTGAGTTAGAGCTTGCCTCCTGTTGTTTGAAGTCTCAGGGACAGCAACGTATTCTCTCTGCCAGCACCTGGAGTCTCTGGAGAGACTCCTGCCCCGACAAGTGGTGCCCTATCCAGTCCCTGGGCCCTTGAAAGGAAAGCTGGTGGAATCCAAGGAAATCGACTTCGGACGACTTCGGACCGACGCCGCTGCTGAATCCGGTAACGCCGCCTGCACCTGACGCTGTGACCTTCGCTGGAACGCGACGCTTTTCTCAGGCCCGACGCCGCAGCAGCCCCGCTGAAGTCCGCGACTCCGTGGAAGTTGCCGCACCACGTCGTGACCAACGCCGCTCGAAGTGCAAGGATTCAACGTTTCGCACAGACGCCGCGATTCCCGACTTCGCGCATCGGCTTGTTTTCACTCTTCACCAAAGGTACTGTACTTGGGGGTCTACACGACTCCGTGTCCGGCGCCGCTGGTGTCGGCTGGTTGGGAATGACTCCATCACGACGCCGTGTTAACATCTCATCGAAGCATTTTTGTTTCTAAGCGCTATTTTTGAGTTTAATCTTTAAAAATTCATAACATGACTTGTGTATGTTGGATTTTTGTCATTTTGGTCTTGTTTTGTTTAGATAAATATTTCCTATTTTTCTAAACCGGTGTTGTGTCATTTTGTAGTGTTTTCATTGAGTCACTGTGTGTGTTGGTACAAATACTTTACACCTAGCGCTCTGAAGTTAAGCCTACTGCTCTGCCAAGCTACCAAGGGGGTAAGCAGGGGTTAGCTGAGGGTGATTCTCTTTTTCCCTGACTAGAGTGAGGGTCCTTGCTTGGACAGGGGGTAACCTGACTGTCAACCAAAGACCCCATTTCTAACAATGATAAATCGTGCTTTGATAAATTGAAAGTCATGATCACCGGATTGCCTTCAGCTTGCGGTAAATAACTATTGCAAGCCTCTAGGGGTCCTCTGGGGCCTCTTTTAATACTTCTGCCTTGTTTGGCAGTCCCTTGGGTTCTGGGTCCACTGCTTCCCTCTGGTGTCTTCGCCTTCTGGCCCCCTCGTAAAATTGACTAGTCAGTACTACAGCCTACTAGGGCCTTCCTGTGGGTTAGAATTGTCTGACCCTGCTGATGACTCAGGACAAGTTGCAGCCTTATGATTCTTTATTCTTCTCCAAGTATAGGACTTGTTCTGATGATAATTAAAGATCTCCTCTTGAAGGTAATGCCAGGCTTTCTCCTTGGGGAAATTCTTTAAGTCTTTGGACAATTTGTCAGCTTTTTTTCTCTATTTCGATTATGTTAAATTATGTTATTGCCAGGTTTACATTATCCAAAGCCATCTGGGCTTCCTGTAATGTGCCTGTCCTTTGTAATTATTTCTCTAACTCTCTGATTTCTTTTAGTTCCTCTCTGGCATGTTATAGATCGGTTTCCTAGGATGGGATTTTGTACTCGACGTGTATCCTTCCAGTGCAAATCCCGTTCTGTAGTCTGCAAGCTTAAGTCTGCAACTATGAGCAAAGTTGTTGCACCTTGGTAAAGCAACGGTGCAGGTGAGGCCGACAGTACCAAGTTCAGAATATTAGATATGGCTCTGCACAGTATTTTATCGTTTGAGCAATTCAGTGCAGCACATTTGGTTGCTGTACTGCATTAGAATAAAGGATTAGTAAATCTGGGCCTTAGTCTTCGAGCTTCAGTCTAGTGCAACCGAAGATAAAATACTAGAAAAGAAGGAGGCATACTGATTTGCATTCAGGACTTTGCCTGCATATGGCCTACCACACTCTGGGCGATATCCACAAGTGCAAACATTACATATGACCAGTATGTGTGCACAATGTAATTTGCACACTTGTGTAAATTACACAAGCGCTTTTCATTGATTAGGTCATATGTGAAAATGTGCTATTTCAAAATGTGCAGGCACCTTTGGCATTCACAGATTTCTATTGCCTTTTGTGGATTTACCCCAAATTGTATTAACTTCTAATTGTTTCCTGCTAACTGCCAAAAACGGACTTAAAATTTTTTTTTTGCATATATGTATGTTTTGGTATTCATAAAACGCAAACCTAGATGGTTTAGCAAAAATGTGTATGAAGTTGTTATTGTGAACCCTCGATGATTGCTCTCCCCGGAATACACAGACGATTAGAAGATTGAGATTATTCCGTTTGTTCCCGATAGGATCCTGCCCACATGGCTACAGGGAATGTCAGAACAAGCAGTGCTACAAACCAGAACAAAGATGCGATTTCTTGGATGACTGTGGAGATAATACCGATGAGAATGAGTGTGGCTCTTCCTGCACTTTTGAGAAAGGCAGATGCGGTTGGAAAAATTCCCTGGCTGACAATTTTGATTGGGTCCTGGGAGGTGGTTCCACTCAAAGTCTTCGACCTCCCAGGGACCACACATTTGGAAATGGTATGTTGTTACTTTTTTTAATTCGTACATAATCACAGTGTTCATCCAACTGTTACAGACTTCACAAAGCAAAAGCCAATTATAAATTAAAAACAAATGTCACAGATTGAAATTGGCATATTTGTATACCTCTTCCTTGGCCATATATCTCAAAACGTTAAGACCTTAGTCTGTTTCCAATGACACTGTTGTTTCATATGTTCCTATTTCTGGTATGCTATTGCTTTGCTATTAGTTGTAGTACGATTATTATTACTGTTATGATCATAGGTATAGATATATTAGTACAATTTTACAGTGACTTAGGTCCTATATATTGACCTCATGCACATCCCAATGATACACATCACTTTAATGCGTGTGTTAATAGATTAAAGCATGTTCTTGTTGTTTACTAGGCAACAAAATCAGGCAAAGATTTTGATTTAGAGTCGGGTACATTTCTAGCCTTCTTCAAAAAGGAGCGTGTGCTGGAATTGGAATTCCGAGTAATGCATAATTTGCTAGACCCTTCTCAATTTTTCCACAGCACATATTTACAGGCCAAATCAACCAAAGCTCTCACAGGAAAATGTGTACTATATATTATCACACATGAAGAATTAGTTGCAGAAATATAGATTTTGCATGCACTTCCCCACTTTCCACAGGCAAACACAGTGCATGATGTGTTTAAAGTACCAGGTAAACACTGCACTCTGAGGATCATTTTTCACTTGGTGCTGTAAATACCTCATCCTTTAAATCCTATCTCCTACTCTGGCAGGAATAAGTCATTTATTTGGAAATATATGTTCTTCTTTGGGGAATTGCTCTCTGAAGGTACGTTTTTTATGTGGGGGAGAAATATTTTTACAGTCCAAAATCATTTTTTAGTTTACTCTTGTGGACACTTCACATGAATCAATGCCAATTGTGCAGGGGTTATTCTCATGCGCTATCACTGATCGATTAAGCCTTTAAACTGTTCCTCCTCTCCCCGCTGCACAGACACTTCTCTGCCCGTACGTCTTCACGACCCAGTTCATCGGCTGGAACTAAGATTGAACCTATATTTGTAATGCAGTTGGAAAATGGCGGGAATTAAGTTTGGGGTTTAGCAATGTGCCTCAGATTGAGGTAAAGGGCAAGGGACGAGGTGAAAAATTCAACTGACAAAATGTTAGGTCTCATTGACACCAGCTTGTATTTCTAATCATTGCACTACTAAAACAATGCTTTACTTCAACTTTTTCTTTCTTTTACTTTTGAAAATTTTTGATAATTATTGCAGCAATAGCAGTGGACAGAATAGGTTATATTAAATACAGAAGATCTAGAGTCACCAGCTGTGTTGCCTAGACCAAGTACGAATGACATATGACATTTGCAGCTCGTGTACACATTTCCTGGTATCATTAATATATTTTCTTTCATTTTCTGCCCACTGTCTTTTAGTCAAAGCAGTTTAGACAAACTCCTAAGTTCCAAAACCTACAGGAGTTTTTGGTTCAACAGAGTGACAAATTTCTGGAGGTCTGTTAGGATATCTGTGGCAGCTGGTCCCTGAATGTTGTGCTTATGTAAACTATGTGTCAAAACTGGGTCAGATTCTGTGTAGCTGGAGCTGTCACAGGAAAATTCCATATAGGCAAAGAGCGCTCAAACATCTACTAACTGGCCTCTGCTCTGAGCTCAGTAGTGTCCCTTCCGAATAAAATAAATCTTCAGGATCACCTTGAAAACGAAAATCTTTACGTTGATAATGCGCAGAACCTCACATTGTAATAACTTGGAAACATATGAATATAGCTACCAATAATAATAATAATAAAAAAAATCCTCGTTTTCTTGTTTTTCTGCCCAGTTGATGAATTGCAGATTTTACACATATCTACAATAGATGGATTAAGACACTAAGCTTTTATTATTGGTTGAGTGGCATATTACATATAGCTTGACCAGGTTTTACGGTACCATCATCCTTGTATTTAAGTTGTGTTTGTAATGAGTGGAGTGACGCCTGCATGCAAGCAGAAGTAGTGGGACAAACTCACCCTCAACAAAGGATCCCATAACGGCTTTGAAGAGACTGTGGGATTAGCAAAACTAAACTAAATTGGAAATTAAATTGCTTGTGTTAGTCAGGGTACTCTTGAGTCAGGAACTAGAACCCTGGGAGAGGGACGATGAGGTCAGAGCAGGAAGTGACTTGACTGATGAAAGGGAAGTGACATAAGGGGGCACTATCAAAATGCTGTAGGAAAGGAAGGTGGAAAAGACATAACATGCTGAGAATCAAGTACCATGTTTGAGTGCTGATCTCTGGTTGATCGACCTGACACAATAACCAAAGACAAAGCTGGGTGCTTGTGAGCTGTGAGCCTGAGTCCTGACTGCCGGATCCGTTTTGGGACCCAGGGACTGGCAGAGTTGTAAGAAAACTAACTCCTCCCAGCTGGCCAGCGCTCCAGTACCTGCAGCCACCTCTGAAGGTGAATGTGGCATCCAGGCTCAAACTTGTGAATGCCCTAGGGTGCTAGGTCATTACATGATCTAATGATCAAAAGGGAGAGCGGAGGGTAGCATAGCAGCAAAGGAACTACAAAATAAGAATCCCAAAAGGAACTAAAAGACAAATTGCCCACAGAGTCCCATGAGATAAACACTGGGGTGGCCATTTTGAGCTGGGCATAGCATCATCATGTACCTGCAAGAGGAAAGAAAACTAAGGGCCAGATGTATGACCATTTAGTTTTGTGACTGGCAATTGGAGATTTTTTGTGAATCACAAATTGCGAGTCGCAAAACAAATTGTACAACAGTGTAAACCACACTGTTTGCGATTTGCATATGTGTCGCCAGGTACCTGTCTCATTAATATTCATGAGGCAGGTTGCAATTTATGATCCATTTGGGAATTGCCACACTCACAGGGATGGTGGCCTGCTGGGGTCAGCAGACTACTTTGTCTGTGACTGCTTTTAAAATAAGGCTGTTTTAAAAAAAAAAATACAGCCCGTTTTCCTTAAAGGGAAAATAAAAATGAAATGTTTCAGTTTAATTTTTTCCAGAGTAGGCAGTTGTCCATGGGATGACAGCCTGCTCTGATAAAATGTTGGCGCCCCTTTCACAAAGGGGTAAGGACCCCTTGGGAGCCCCTTCCCATTCGCAAATGGGTTACAACCAATATGAAATTGGTGGTAACTGTGATTGTTTTGTGACCACATGCACGGTCACAGAACAATCAAACATGGGCCTGCAAGTCACAATTAGGAAGGGACACCCTTGGATGGCCCTTTCCTATTTGCAAGTTGCAATCCCTATTTTGCAAGTTGGTAACAGGATATCGACTTGCAAAATAGGGATAATACATGCGACAATGCCATTTTGCAGTCCCAAAAGGCGAATTTCGCATTTTGCGACTTCAAAATCATGTTGTACATCTGGCCCTGAATGAGGCAGCCAAATGCAAGAAGCATAGAGAGAGACCCAAGACCTAAGACATATGCAAGGGAAAAGAAGAATGAAGTGCAGTAGGCCTACAAGCTAACCAAACACTGTCATGAGACAGGAAGATCAATGACTATGGTCTGGACTTCCTAAAGGCCCGATCACCATTTGACATAGCAAAGAAGCAAAGTGCTGGGCCCACTTAGGCTGAGTAGATAGAGATGGGGTCAAGGAGATCTTCAAGAAACTCCCAAAGGAAGAGGTAATTACGAACCAGAAAGTTAAAGATGCCCCAGCAACCAATGTGGACTATAAGAAACATGTTGAATAAGCCAAAGCAACTGTCAGGAGAAGTAATGGATGAATTTGCAAAGCTAGGAAACCCCTCAAAACCTGCTGATTCAGTGAGTTCAATGATGCAGTACAAATCATTCTGACGCTGAATGCTCAAGGAAACACACATTGAACAAAGTCTGACCCCGGCAGGAGTGGAGAAACAAGCCAAAAGACAAGCTGCAGCCACTGCTCCCCAGATAACTGAGCAAGACACCTTGCTCCAATAATACATACAGGCCTGATGGAGCTTGAAAATGATGAGCCAGCTCTGGTTTGAGAAGGACCATTAAATCTAAGCTGTTTTTTGTAAACTTTTGCCTTGAGTATAGTGCATGAGTCAGGTCTATGGCTGTGGCTCAACTCCATGAGCACCACTGCTCATGGAGCTATGGCTAACTTCTGATTCACCTATCGGAACAAGAATTACCTAACCATCCCATGCCCACTGTTGGACGTTGCCTCTCTGCAAGGTCACCACAAACCTTTTGCCTTCACTCCTTACCTGATCCTGTTTCTCTTGGTTTTTAGGACTCTGAGCACTTTACCACTGTTATCCAGAGCTAAATTGCCTGTGTTCTCTCCCTAAGAGATGTTAAATCTGACCCACACCTAATTTGCACATTTAATTTACTTGTAAGTCCCTAGTAAGTGGTACTACATGTCCTCAGGACTATAAATTAAATGCTACTAGTGAGCCTGTAGCAATCATTGTGCCACCATGTGAAAAAGCCTTTTAAAACTTGTCTCAGACCGTCAACAGAAGCCTGTGGTGCAGTTTTACACTGCCATTTTGACATGGCAAAATAAACCTTTACAAGTCCATATATGTCACCCCTAAAATAAGCCCTAAAAACTCATAAACATTGATAGGCGATTGCCCACATACACATTGCTCACCCTGGTAAAATCATGAAGTTCTAGAAATTGGGCCTCAAATTTACTGAATTTTGTCATTTAAGGGTACTCTCCATCAAGTGATCTGAAAGGCACAACAGTGATAAGAGAAGTAAGGCATTTGGGAGATTTAGATTATCTTATCATTAAGGGCCTTATTACGACCCTGGCGGTGTGAAGAATACCAGGGTGGCGGTCGGACCACCAGCACCACCAGTTTTTCTTCATAGGAGGGGCTGACATTACTGGTGGTCCTAATCCCCAGGGTAGCGATGCATGCAGTGCCACCCTGGGGATAACGAACCCCTTCTCCGCCAGTGGTTACATGGTTGTAGCACTGCCATGTAACTGCTGGCCGAGATGGTGTGCAGCAGGCCCCAGTGGGCCCCTACAATGCCCATGCACTTGGCATGGGCAGTGCAGGCCCCCCCCTTGCCAGCCCTGTTGCAATGTTCACTGTCTGCATTGAAGACAGTGAACATTGCGACGGGTGCTGGTGCACTCTATGCACAACAGCACTGCCACCAGCTCTATTATGAGCCAGAGGCAATGCTGTTGGGTGTTTCCCACTGGGCTAGTGGGCGTAAACATAATCTCCGCCCGCTGACCAAGCGGGAGACTCTTAAAGGGGCCCGTGGGAAGGCGGCCACACTGGGGCAACCTACCCATCGGGACTTCGACGGATGGAAATGACCCCCTAAGTCACATAGAAATGGAGATTGGAACATTCTGCTCAGTGTAAAAGATAGTTTTTATAAACAAATATGCATTCTTACTCCTTATTGCCCATAAAAAGGGAACCTACTTCCAGTGAAAAGTGCATTTATTATGTAAATAGCTACATGGAAGATGCTGCAGGAATATCTCAGGAAATATTTTTCCTCACCTTTCATAACTTTCTCCCTTAGGAAATGACATTTTTTTCAGTGTGAAAAATAGATCTGAAGAATACAGAGTTTTTAAAGTATCTGTATTTTACAGGCACAAAATGTCTTTGAGCAAGTTTGGCCGTGTAAAAAAAAACGCATCAAGTTATTTCTGTAATTTCACTGAGCTTTGGTCAATTCTTTTTTTTCCTTTAATTTTTCCACAAAAGTTCATACATATGCTTAAACATGGGATCTTGAATTAAATCGGGTTCAGATTGGCACAGACAAAGGGTAAGAACGCCTTCAAATAAGCGATGGATTTTATGATTTTTGTTTTTCCAATTTCGAATTTACTTTTCTTACAAATGCGGAGATACATCTACAAGTCTAAAAATTGCAGTTTCAGGATTTAGTTCAGGTTCATGCCCAGGAAAATATCTTGTGACTATGATCCTTTGGTGATATATCCCCCACTTTTTCCTCACAGAGCCCAGGAGTTGTAGCTTGTGTACGTCATGATTTACACTACAGTCTCCTTGTAGGGCAGCGTCTAGGGAAATTTCTCTGATCGGTAAAACCAACACCATAGAGCTCACTTGTCAAAAACTAACACAACTAATCCAAATCGGAGTAGGTCATTGAATTAGGTATTTTGTTAATTCCTTCATTCTGCGTCGACTATTCCCTAAAGGCTTCGCAAATGAGTGTTGCATTCAGTCCTTGAAGTCTTTTTTAATCGAACTCCATTAAATAAATCACTGCACAGGCACTGAGAACAGGCAGTTTAGGAGTGCTCAGTCTCTAGCTTTTTGAAGAGCAGTTGATGGCAATTGTGTCAGCGTTCTAATTGTGTTGGCCATTTGGTAAACTTTTGACTTCATAGCATCCTTACATTGGACCTTTTGTCCAGTACCTTCTTAGTTCCAGCATAGCAGGTGGGCTTCATTTTACAGCCCTTCATGCATTTCCCAAAAGTTGCAACTATTTGATTTAAGGAGTTATCAGCCTTTTTTACATAAAGGAAAGGATTTCTGTGCATCTTTGGATGAAGACCACCATAACCAAACTAACTGGTAAAAACTTGTGATCAACACATGGTGGCAACTAGCAACTCTGGTACATATGACAACCAGAGATGCTCTTTCAAAACAGTCACTCTAGTCATGAACATGGGTGCCACCTGAATGAACAGCTATACATCCTACTTCACATGAAAGAACTCTGCACATCTCAGCATTACTACTGCAGTACTGTGAAGAGTACCTCTTGAATCTCAGAGGCCATTTGTTATTTTGTCGTAATTCCATGGTGGTGAGACTACTTTAATTTTTCTAAATTAAGCTATCACGTTTACGCAATATCACAGCTTCACCAGTTCAGTGATTCTGTCTGCCTACTGATGGCACAAAATAGAAGACCGATCCTTACACCAGTGTTTGTAAATCTTTGCTGACTCGTTTTCTGTAAAAAGATACAGTGCATATTAGCATAGTGCTAGAGGCATTTTACAGTAAACACTGTCCCTTTCTTATGAGTTGAATAGGGCATTCTTAAATCATTCCATGTTGATTCAGTAAGTTAAAATATGCACTGCCGACATTTGCTGTACTATGTAGGCTACAAGAAGGGGTAAGTGAAATTGTGTAATTTTATCCATATGTAACACATGTAATCCCTATCAGAGCTGTGGGTCGCCTGCATGAAGAGAATACACAGGTACAATATTGCGTAAGAAAGATTCACAAGATACCAGCTTACTGCAACGACTTCTTATATCATGCTGTGAACTTTGCTAGTGCAGTGCATGTGATGTCCGCCCACATGCACCGCCAAGTCTACAGCAAGCAAAAGTGACATGATCAGTGCATGCTTAAGCAAAATGGATATTACAGCCCACTACCTGACGTTTACATAAGTTTCAGTTCCATCGAGGACAATTCAGCCTTTCATCCTCCTGATATTTGTAAATTGAAGGTCATCACATTTGATGATAGTAACATATCTCATTTACAGCATTTAGAAGGAACAGAAGTGTGCCACGAAACTCTAAATACAATATATCCTAAAATTGGCTTTAGAAAAAGATTCTTAACGGCTTAATGCAAATCTTTAGGATTTTCTGCAAAATTCATGTGGAAAGCAGATAATAAATGAGTTTGCTTTAACATTAAGAAAATCTAGATACACCCCAGGTGATTAGAATGATAGAAAGGTGCCATTATCACCTTATGACTATGAATCCTTAGCTGTTGTGGAAATGTCCCAAAAATGTATAACAGAAAATGTATGCCATATCAGACAATCATTAAGAACTCTGGCAGAGGGGGGATTGGTATGATAATGTCAAATGTACACATATGTCAGTATTGGGTCAATACTTTGATTGAGAAATGAATGGGTGCCACCAAGCCATCCTTTCCAGGAGAGTGTGAGCCTTCTAGTAAGTAATAAATTCAATCTGGCTCAGCAGCTCTTTCTCAAATGTTTATCATCTGACACTGAATACTATGGGGAATATTTATACTCCGTTTGCGCCGGATTTGCGTCGTTTTTTTTTACGCAAATTCGACGCAAAACAAACTCCATATTTATACTCTGGCGTTAGACGCGTCTAGCGCCAAAGTTCATAGAGTTTGCGTCATTTTTTAGCGTGGACACCTACTTTGCATTAATGATATGCAAGGTAGGCGTTCCCGTCTAAAAAATGACTCCGAGGCATGTGCGCCGTATTTACACTCCCGGGCAAAAATGACGCCCGGGAGTGGGCGGGTCCAAAAAAATGACGTCCAGCCGCTTTTGCGTCGTTTTTTAGCACCTGGTCAGGGCAGGCGTTAAGGGACCTGTGGGCTCAGAAGGAGCCCAGAGGTGCCCTCCCATGCCCCCAGGGACACCCCCTGTCACCCTTGCCCACCCCAGGAGGACACCCAAGGATGGAGGGACCCATCCCAGGGAACTTAAGGTAAGTTCAGGTAAGTATGTTTTTTAAAAAAAAAATTGTGGCATAGGGGGGCCTGATTTGTGCCCCCCTACATGCCACTATGCCCAATGACCATGCCCAGGGGACATAAGTCCCCTGGGCATGGCCATTGGGCAAGGGGGCATGACTCCTGTCTTTGCTAAGACAGGAGTCATTTTAATGGGGGTTGGGAGTCAAAAGAAATGGCGCAAATCGGGTTGAGGCGAAAATTTTGCCTCAGCCTGACTTGCCCCATTTTTTGGCACCCAAGCTCCATATTCCCCTACGCCGGCGCTGCCTGGTGTACGTCATTTTTTTTTACGCACACCAGGCAGCTCCGCCGGCTAACGCCGGCTAACGTCATTGAATAAATACGGCGCCCGCATGGCGCTTCAGAATGGCGTTAGATTTTTTGACGCACAACTGCGTTGGCGCAGTTGTGCGTCGAAAAGTATAAATATGGCCCTATATTTTTGTCAAATGGTATTTTAAATATTTTAATAACATCAAATATGCTCTTTGTTGTTTATGCTACACATTTATACTACACAGGCAGATGAGTAACTGCCAGTGGTGCAGCGGGTGCAGTGGCCCCCAGCTTCTGTTACTTTAGAGACTGTCCTTTTAGGTTTTTTCGAGGAGTGTTCTTGGTGTCTAGCTTTGTGATAACTATTTGGGGATACTGCACGGGGAAGGGAATTGGAGGAAAGTAGAAGAAAGAAGATGTGGTGAATGATAGAAAAGAGAGGATGCGAGGTAAAATATGGTTAAATTGGGTAATTAATTAATGATGCGGGAGAAAGAGAAAGGAGTTAAGGATGAGCAAAATGGGTAGGAGGCAGAAATTGGAATATTGGGAGAGAAGGAAGGAAGGAGGTAAAGAATAATGAGAAGCAGAAGAGAAGGAACAGTGAGAGGGAGGGGATAGGAATAGGAGTGTGATAGAGAGGGAGGAGATGACAGAAAGATGGTTAAGCAGTAACGAAGGAAAGAATGAATGGGGAATGTGGAGACAAAGTAGAGGTGCAGTTATCAGCACAGCCGATGCAGTGACACCGAGGTCTAAGGCTGTATTTGGCTCATTGTGACCTGTCATCCTAAGTATTGTGGGGGCTGCGGGCAAGACAAACTTTATGGGCCTCTGTCCACAACAGCTTTGTGTTTTATTACCCATTTTCTGCTAATTCAGGATCAATTATATCAATCAATATTGAATAATACGTCAAAGACTGAGATGGATAAACAGATGTGACCTAGACAAAAAGTTCACTTTCCCCAGTGGCCTCTTGGAAGCTGAGGTTCCCGGGGCAATTTCTCACTTTGCCCATGCATTAAAACCTTTCTGACTGTACCCCAATTATATCTTCATTTTAATACCGATCCCAAGCCCACTTTCGTTGCTTGCATTAGAGACCATGACTCCCAGGCTAAAGCACAGCTCACAAGTATATTTTGTGAGGATCGAGCTCGAAAAAATATGAGAGACAGATATGTTTTCCTTAGTAATTATGCAGTCTGCAAAATTATTATAATGCACAAAGATACTTTAGGGTTTTAATAAATATGCTTAACTCCATATTACAGGTCAATTTCTATACCTTGAGGCAACTCCAGTGGGGTTAAGAGGTGAAAAGGCCCATGTCAAAAGCACCAAGTGGAAGGAGTCGGGTGCAGAATGTGTGCTCAGCTTCTGGTATTATATGTCGTCAAAAGCTACTGGCCTCATAAGGGTTCTAATTAAGGTAAGACTAGAATTGATGTTCTTATCCACATGTTTAACACTTTATAATATAAAAACAGAATAAGAACGTCTATATCTTCACTATGTTTACAATAAACTATACTATAAATAAACTATACTATAAAAAACTATACCATAAATAAACTATACTAATGCTTATAATATACAATTTCATACAGTCTGTGACCCCACTTATGAGCTGCATGGTATTTGGGTGGATTACACACATGCACCCAGTATCAGGCAACTAATGATTAAACCTCTGGATTGGAGAATTACTGTCTGTGGCTTTTTTTTCCAGCTGCAAAGAGTATTGGAAATCTTGTTCTGTGAGGTTAAACCCATACATTTACCACCAACTCTTAGCATGTGGTAAATGTATGCTGCGAGCTCTGTGGAGGGTGAAGATGATGACATAGGGTCATGAGATAGTAGTGGAGGAAATGGGAAAATGTTTTAGCAGGATAAATCAATGCATGATTCCCCCTTTGAGAATATCAGGAATGAAACTTGTCTGCTGCTGCAGCCCCAGTCTCGTGACTTTTTTCAGGCAGTTTACCACCCACAAAAAGGGTGTGTAAATACTGAACAACTAGTCATCAGGTGGAGAGAAATTAAAACATGAAAGAATGCGATAATTGTGTTCAACTAACTTATAATAAGGTCATAAGTGCCAGTGATGTTATAAGATGTTGCTCAAACAGAACAGTAGTAGATTAAGGGGGTCATTCCGACGGGCCGGGGATGCGGGAGCACCGCCAACAGGCTGGCGGTGCCCCGCAGGGCATTCTGACCGCGGCGGTTTGGTCGCGGTCAGACCAGGAAAACCGGCGGTCTCCCGCCGGTTTTTCGCTGCCCTGGGAATCCCCCATGGCGGCACAGCTTGCTGCGCCGCCATGGGGGATTCCGACCCCCTCACCGCCATCCTGTTCCTGGCGGTTCCGACCGCCAGGAACAGGATGGCGGTGAGGGGTGTCGTGGGGCCCCTGGGGGCCCCTGCAGTGCCCATGCCAATGGCATGGGCACTGCAGGGGCCCCCGTAAGAGGGCCCCACTTTGAATTCCAGTGTCTGCTCAGCAGACACTGGAATTCGCGACGGGTGCAACTGCACCCGTCGCACCTTCCCACTCCGCCGGCTCCATTCGGAGCCGGCTTCCTCGTGGGAAGGGGTTTCCCGCTGGGCTGGCGGGTGGCCTTCTGGCGGTCGCCCGCCAGCCCAGCGGGAAAGCCAGAATGGCCTCTGCGGTCTTTCGACCGCGGAGCGGCCATATGGCGGTTCCCTCAAGGCGGGCGGCTCCCGCCGCCCACCGGGGTCTGAATGACCCCCTAAGTCCTAAATGTGCAAACACTAAAGTTCATAGTTGAATAGAGGTAATAACATTGAAAATGTGAAAGTACCTGATGCAAAGTTGACTATTTTTACCTCTTGCATTATGGGAGATTTATTTTTTGTCATTTTGCAATTAATGGACATGTATACAATTTTTCAATATATACAATATTAAATGTTTTGCATTTAAAATGCTTCATCATATAACTTGTGAGGTGGATTAGTATCCGGTTTTACTTAGTCCTGTTTTGTACCTGTAGTAGATTAAAAAAAAATAAAAAAATGAGAGGTAAATATATCTTAATAGATGGGTTTTACATGTTTAAACGGTACTTTATTGGTTGCACATTGTTGGTCACGTGCAGGATCCCGCACCACTGGTTACATTCCTTGTCAAATTCAACTTTCCTTGATTATACAATATAGTCGCCCTAGATTCCAATTCAGAATATGACAACGTGGTCCAGAATTGCTCATTCTAAGAATCTCTCAGGTCGAGTTAGGAATATAATATGGTATCATGCCACGCATGTGGTGAGGAGTGTTGAGGCACTTGACATACTCTTTTAGAGGATTTTAATTACCTTGTTTGTCCTTACATTAAGGCTTCCAATACATTAGCAATATGCAACATTTCTCTGTCTTTCCTGTGCCTGTTTTTTCTTTCACACTTTTACTTGCTCTTTTGGAGGACACTACATTATTACATCCAGCCCATATACCAGCCTACTCACAATGAAGATTTTTATATCATGGTTCAAGCACAAGATTTATTCCAAGACGGTGTTGTGGGTTGGAAGGAACAGTCAATGTCACCACCATGATAGTATGGAGCGATCAGCTATATTATATTCTTTCAAAATGGTTCTTTCTTTGCCATGGAAGGAATCTTTAAAATCTCACACACCTGCAATATTGGACTTAATGGTCAGTACTCAAACACTTTTATCTTACCAAGCATGATATCAGCCCTCTGGTCACTAAATTCTAAAAAGACAAACAGGCCCTCATCTGTCAGACCCGCAATGGCGGTCCCACCATCAAAAAGCTGGCAATTGGACCGTGGCTGCCACAATCGGACCACCGACACCTCCAGGCTGCCGCAAGCCGGCAACCTGGTGGTCCGGGTGGTTTTCATCCTCCAGGGCAGTGCTGCTTGCAGTGCCGCTCTGGGGACTAGGAGTCGCCATGGAAAATCTGGCGGAATGGGGGTGTCTGGGGGCCCCTAAGAGGCACCTGCGCTGCCCATGCACTTGGCATGGGCAGTGCAGGGGCCTCCATGCACAGCCCCATTGTGCATTCCACTGCACAGCCACATTGGCACCGGCTCCATTAGGAGCTGGCGTCAATATTAAGGCCCTGTTCACTGCAGGGCCAGTGGGCAGAAACACTGTTTCCGCCCACCCGACTTCCGGTGAAGTCCTATTAGGGCCGACAGAGTTCTGGCCGCATAAGAGGTCTGAAGGTGGGAAAAGTTGCCCGCCAAACTGCTAATGAGGGCCACAATTTCCAAAAATGTAAACATATTTTTTCAAGGACTTCTTTATCCCCTAACTTGAATTTTGAGGATTGAACAGGATGAGTAACTGAAACTGTGCTCTCTGGTGTTTTCTTGCACGACCCAGTAGGAGTAAGCAAGGTTAAAGACATACAGTCAGGATATTAAAAAGTTAGGGGCTGATTTAAAAGCCACTAGCTCCTCTGTGCGCCACATTAGTCATTTCTTTTATGCTAATGTGGCCCAACAAGGCCAAAATCATGTGCCAAATTTACAAAGTGGCACAATGCATGCATTGCACCACTTGGTAACCCTTTGCACCCAGTACAGCGCCACTTTTCTTAAATCAGGGCTTCAGTTTTAAAATACATGTATTATGAGAATAGTACAATTTGTGACTTACTTGGTACAAAGTAACAGATTACAAGAATTAGGAGAAGTCAGTAAAAAATAAAGCAATTGGAGTTGGACTTCTTAAAGGGGACAAGTGAAAGAGCTAAACCATGCCTGATTCTGAAGAACTTAAGTAGCTTCATTTACTTAACTGGTTTATGTCTCATACAAGGTATGAAGCCTTATAATAACCCAAACATGATGGATTGAATGCTTGAACTAATCTTATCCACTGGTAAGTAATCTGACTGCATTCCAATGCATTATTTTCTACCCAGTGCACCCCTCTTCATTAACCAAATGCAGATCAGCTTCAGTGCAGCTTCAACAATAACAGCCAAACTGCCAGACAAGGTCCGAAATAGAGGAGGCACGACTCTCTGGAAGATCTTAGGAATTGAATAACCAGCGCACCCATGAAAGGTGTTTTCTCCTTTATAAGAGGGGCAGACGACTAGTAAGAAAGTGGCGTTGCTAAGGACAACTGTGACAAATAAATTAAATATTTTAATGTCTGAAACAAAGTTGGAAGATTCAGTCATGTGAAATTCACCCATCTTAAAGCGTCAAGTGAGTTGACACATCTCTTTTTACATTTTCTGTACTGTTAACATCATAGATATAGAGACATCTGCCGTCACACAGTTTTAATACCAGATGTCCATGGTATACATATGCGCTTTCTATGCTTCGCCTGTTTTCCTTAGAAAAATCCCCTTTTGTGTGTTTATCAGAAAACTCTCTTTTTTAGTCAATATAGTCCTGGCTATAGATAGAGGATTTTTCTTTTAAACTGAAAGTAAGGGCTTGAGAAATATTGCACAGATATAAAATTGGGTACAGAAAAGCACAAACTATACTTGGGTAAGGAAGAGGGGTGATTAAGCTTTTAATATCTCACATGAATTAGCAAATATGTACCCACAAAGGGGCGATTTATGGAAAGTTGAGCTGCACTGAGTGCAGCACCACTTTTCCTGTGCCCCTTAGCACCCCACGCGTGTGTGTGCTGTATTTAAATTATGGTGCACCATGGTGCAGGGTAGGGGGCAATAGCATAGTTTTTCATGACGCTATTGATGTACTTTGCAGGAGTAGCACCAAAATATTGGTGCTACTCCTGCAGAGTAAACAGGGGCCCGTTATAAATAATGGAAGTCCCCTTTTAACACCTGCTCTGAGCAGACATTAAAAGTGCCATACAAAATGACCCAAGGATATCTTAGATCTCCTTGTGCCAATTTTTCGACCCCACTAATGGGGGAACGCCCCCTTTGCATACATTATGGCTGGCACGGGCATAATGTAGCACAAAGGGTTACAAAGTGGTACAATGCATGAATTGTGCCACTTTGTAAATATGGCGTTAGGATTGTGGCCTCGTTGGGCCACATTAGCCTGAACAAATGATGCTAAAGTGGCGCTAGAGGCTTAAAAATATACCCCCCAACTCTATAATATAGTAGGTGTGTGGGAGAGATCATTGTAAATTGATTTACACAAATCCCTTTTCTATACTTATTAGAAAATCCATAGCTATTGCTTGAATAAGCCTCTGAATTTCTTGTAGGTCTCCATTGACACTGTGCTATGAAAGTGTAATTTAAAAAAAATCATCGCCATTCAGCATCCTAGCTACTATGATTGGCTCAATAACAGTTTTGACGTTAATTGTAATATACTTTTTTTCTGGAGAAAACAATAATACAGTTGACTATGTTTAAAACAAATCATATTTTATACATGACAGCTCAGACTAGAGATTGTGATATATGTCTTTCTGTTTCTTTTGGCTCCATATCTTTATAGAGAGATTGCTAGATATTAATCATTGGTACTGATCTGATACAGCACAGTATGCCAGTGTTAAATCCATGATTATTTATTTATTTTTTTAAGTGGAAAAATAGAACTGTGTGTTCCAACTTAGTTTATGGGATGGTTTCAAAGGGAAATATGTGGATTATCATTGAAACTGTTTTTTATATATCTATGAAAATGCTTGCTTTAACCATGCAAGTGATAATCAGATGACACCAGAGCACATCCCTGGTGAAGTGAAAACATATTGGCCCTCATTATGACATTGGCGGTAAATCCCACTTACTGCCGCGGTGACGGCTGTCAACATAACGCAGCATTGGCGAATATCTGTTCACCATATTATGAGACACATACACCAATCCGACAGAAAACTGCCACATACACAAATCCGCCAGCCCAAATGTTAGTGATAAAGTGGCGGTACGAACACCCATACCGTTATGCCAACAAAACAACGTCCATCACATTATTACTCACGAATCACCGCAGCGGACATTCAACGGCAGTAAACCATTGGCAGTACACACCACCGCGCTCAGAATGGACACCCACATACAAAACAACACAACATTGGCCAATACAAAAAACACACACCTGAGTTTCATGCACACACTACACCCACCCCCACAGCACTATGAAACACCCACCCACATTACCCACAAACCTTTATAAATACAAATTATTGCCACCAAGACCACTGCAACAACTAGACACACACACCACTTACACCCAGACATCCCTCACACACCCCACAACACACACCCCACCACATTACTCAACACACTCTCACCAACACACAACACCCATTTCACCACAAAGGCACCCCTGTTTCACTGATGAGGAGTTAAGGGTCATGGAGGAGGAAATTATCAGGGTAGAGCCACAGCTGTTTGGAGCACAGGTTCAACAAATATCCATTACCAGGAAGAATCGTGGATGGGGTGTTCACTGTGGGACAGCACCCAAGAACAAGGGACATCAGGAATAAGTGGAACAACCTACGGGAGAAGGTACATTCCATAGCAGCAAGGCAGCAGCTTGACATACAGAGGACTGGTAGTGGACCCCCACCTCCTCCCCCACAGCTCACAGCATGGGAGGAGCAAGTCTTGACATTACTGTATCCTGAGGGACCCGCTGGAGTAGCGGAGGACTGGACACTGGTGAGTCAAGATTTACTACTTATCACCCCCATACCTGCATGCCATCTGACCCCCTCACCCTCACTCCCATCACTCCACTACACCCCACATACTGCACCTACACATATGACTAACCCCAATGCCAAATCCTGCATGCTATACCAAAGCATGGACAGCCCTCCCGGCCCTGCATGGACACCCATCACCAAAGCATGCTTAACATAAGGAAACTAACAATCACAGAATACATCACCATACACAAGCAAAAGGTGGCAGGGCAATACCAACGATATAGGGGAAGATAGGGATGTACAATATGTCACAGACATGAAGCATAATACATCACTTACATCCCCACTGGTGCCCCAGCCAATCTCAGCAGAGATGAGGTGCCACGACAAACCAGTCCCCCAACAGAAGATGCCCCTAGTGATGACAGTAACTCTGGACTTCTGGATCTGGATCAACAACCTGGCCCATCAGGGAACACTGGACAGCCAGTCACCCCAGCCCACTCACAGTCCACCACAGAGCCTCCCCCATCAGTATCCAACACCACAGCACCCACCCAGCGTACCCACACCTCTGTCCCCAGGACACATCAATCCGCAGTGTGCCCACCTGTACAGGGACCTCAGGCCACACCTCATACCCAAGACAATCCAGGACCTGGGGTCTGTGGAAGTGGGCACACCGTTCCAAAGACAGGGGCACAGGCCATAAGGGACACTGGGAGGACTGCTGTGTGCCAGGGGGAGGACAGGACCAGTGAACCGACTCTCTAGGAGGCACTCTCCGATATCCTGGGAGCCTACCAACATTCCCAGGACACAATGGACCAGATCCTTGACAGCATGCAGGAGAACAGGCACTTACAGGAGGGACAGTATCAGTGTATCAGGCAGGACTTGTAGGCCATTAACACCACACTGATCTCTATAGCAGGGGTACTGGCAGACATGGCCAACATCATGAGGGAGGCAACAGCACAGCAGCAGGCCCCTACCACTAGCCAGTCCATTGACCAGCCCTCCAGTTCCGCTGCAGCTAGTAGGCAGGAGGCCCCACCACAGGACCCACAGGCCACCAGCAACCCTCCCCCTGCAGAAGGTGAACCACCCCGCAAACGTTCCCTGCAAGCCAGACAGAAGCCAGAGACACTTGCCAAGACCACCGCCAGGGAATAAGACTCTCCTGCCAGTCCCCCTTGTGTCCCACACAGTAACCTTGTCCACTTTAAACTGCCTTTGCTCACCTTCCTATGGCCACTTGGACACTGGACCTGTGCAACAAACAGACTGGAACAATACCCTGGACTTTCCTCAATCATCACCCTATTCCATTTCACTTTCCCCTCAATTTCTTAGCACTACAATAAACACCCCTGAACACAACTTGACTACTAGTGTTTTATGTTTTTAAAATGTGCATTTATGGAAACAGTCACATCTAGTGCAAATGCTCTGAACACTATGGGAGCAAAGAAATAAGGACCTGTAGCTGTCTGCATTCAGCATATCAGTACACAGTTGTTCTATCACCAACATCTGTAAAATGACAAGCTACAGATGACAGTAAGTTGAGATGCAAAGGAAGTTAATGTCATCAAGCTACAGCCACACAGAATACACCAGTAGTCATAGGAATGGTCAGTTGCTCTGTCTCACCTGTGTGTCATTGGAAGTATTGACAGATAACTGATGTTCTGCTGTCCTCATCCTCACTGCCCTCAGGGTCTACTGCTGCCACAGGGGCATCTCCAGTCTCCTCCTCCTGCAGAAAGGGTACATGCCATCTGAGGGCCAGGTTGTGAAACATGCAGCATGCCACTACTATCTGGCAGACCTTCTTGGGTGAATAGCACAGGGATCCACCTGTCAGATGGAGGCACCTGAACCTGGCCTTCAGGAGTCGAAGGTCCTCTTGATGATCCGTCTGGTTCGTCCACGTGCCTCATTATAATGCTCCTCTGCCCCTGTCCTGGCATTCCACACAGGGGTCAGCAGCCACAATAGCTTTGGGTAGCCAGAGCCACCTGCAAGTATTGAGGGACAGCATGTAGCCTCACACAATGATTTGGGGATTACACCTGAAGGCATACACTAACATACAGTGGGTGGGGACCAAGGCTCATCTATTAGCCACACCCTGTGCCTCTGTAGTTGGGCCATCACATTGGGGATGCTGCTATTCCTCAGAACAAAGGCATCATTCACCGGCCCAGGATACTTAGCATTGATGTGAGAGATGTACTGGTCCACCAGGCATACCATGTGCACATTCAGTGACTGGAAACTCTTACGATTCCTGAACACCTGTTCATTCTCGTGGGGGGGACAAATGCAATGTGTCTCGTCAGTCGCCCCAATAATGTTCGGGATATGTCCCATTGCATAGAATCCGGCCTTCACAGTGCCCAAATCTTCCACCTGGGGGAAAGAAATTTAGCTGCACATGTGTTTTACCAGGGCAGACAACACTCTTGCCAGCACAATTGAGAACATTGGCTGTGACATTCCTGCTGCCAAGCCCACTGTCACTTGGAGAGAACCAGTTGCCAAGAAAAGGAGCACTGATAGCACTTGCACAAGAGGGGGATCCCAGTCGGATGACGGATAGCAGATATCAAGTCAGGCTCCAATTGGGCACACAGCTCTTGTGATTGTGGCCCTGTCCAGTCTATAGGTGAGTATAATGTGCCTGTCCTCCAGTGTAGCCAAGTTCACAAGGGGTCTGTACACGGGGTATGTCTCCACCTCCTATTCACATGCAGTGGTAGTTATCTAAGGGATACAAGAGCAAGTAGGCTGTCACAATTTGAACAATGGAACCACAACTTCAGGTGCATTTATGTTATGGGACAGTGGGAATGGTGAGGTATGTGCTAATCTAGTCTGTGACGCAGTTAATCTCAATATAACCATTGCCCCCCCCCCGAAATGGAGACCACCTGTCCTGTATGTAGGATCAGGTGGAAGTGAGGTAATTCTGCCGACGTTGGGCATCGTGGAGGAAGGCGGTCTTGCACCACCGTGCAATTGCTCATTGGATAATATGGGGCTCTATGGAGTACAGTGGCCAATGGGGAGCTGCGCTGGCAGTGATGGTGTAGATCGCCGTGGATGTGACTGCCATTTTCCATCTGATTCCTCACTGACCTTCAACAGGAGAACACCTACACTACGTGTGCTGCTGTGAACTGTGTCTGGAACCCACCATGGCCTGTGCGACTGTGAAAGGGGCCCCTGCCTTCACTTCAGAGGAGTTGGAGCGACTGGTGGATGGAGTCCTACCCCAGTACGGACTGCTGAATGGTCCTCCAGACCAACAGGTAAGTACACATTGGGCACAATGCTTGTGGGAAGGATGTATGGAGATGTGTGTGCAAGCATAGTATCATCAGGTGGGTGGGGAGAATGTCTTGTGGTGGTGTACTTGGTGTGCGCCAGGCGATGTGTGTGCCAATGGTGATGGAAACAGGATTGGTGGGCCATACGTGTGACAGGCTGGACTGTTTGTTTAATGGTGTTCTCCTGTCTTTATTACCTCTGCAGGTCAGCACCCATCAAATGAAGGGATTATGGCGTGCCATCGCCAAGGATGTGTGGACCCTGTGAGTCTATGGCAGGCAGAGCACACACTGTCGGAAACGGTGGGAGGACCTGAGACGCTGGGCATGGAAGATCACAGAGGCCCAAATGGGGATGGCCTCCCAACGAGGAAGGGGGGCCCATCGGAACCTGACCCCCTTGATGGCCCGCATACTCATGGTGGCCTACCCAGAGCTGCATGGGTGCCCTGAGTGAATCACAGCAGCCACAAGGGGGTGAGTACAGTGGGTATTATTCAAAAATTTGGAGGGTGGGATCCAGGTGACGGATGTGAGTTAGTGGGTCCCCCTAAGGTCAGGCCAGACATTGCAGCGTGGGTCATTTCTAGGGTAATGGGTGTATGGAAAATGTGGGTACCTAAATTGTTAGCATTCCATTTCAGGCTGGGCTTTGTGGGTACCAGGAGGGGCACAGGTGGTGGTCTGTGGCCCTTGTCTTGCCTCATCATCTAGCCCAATCACTGTTCGTGCAATCCATAGTGCTTATGCCTGATTCCTGTGTGTGACGGTGCTGTGTATGGCAACTGTGGTGTTGGTGCAGTAATGGACCCAGGGCCAGATGTACCAAAGGATTTTACCCATTCTGTGTCTGTGGGAAAAAGCTTTCGTACATATGGCCCCCAGTGTTTCCTTTTTCTCTCTTCCCCCCTTTTTTGTTCTGTCATCCTGTCCATGTGTGCATTGGCATCATCTGGCGGAGGAGCAGGGGCACCAGCGACAGAGGGAGCTGCATCCCACAGGACCCTGGAGGCAGAGTCCACTGACCCAGAGGGAACTAGTGGGACAGAGGGCAAGGGGAGCCCCACGGCGGAGACAGGAGGTGAATACACAGGCTCAGATATATCCTCCGATGGTAGCTTCCTGGTGGTGGAGGACACCTCTGTGACCACCCCAGCTGCAGGTACAGCCGCCACCCTCGCGCCAGCACTTCCCTCCCAGTAGCCCCTCAGCGAGTTGCCTGTGCCAGCTCACCCAGGAGGGTGGGCATCTCCTGGTGCCCAGAGTGCAGAGGCTATTGACCTCCTGAGATCCATCTCCGTAGGGCAATCAACCATTGTGAATGCCATCCAGGGGCTGGCTTCCCAGATGCAGCAATGCAATGCATTGCTGGAAGGCTGCCCAACAGAGATCGATTCAGGCTCTGGCCTCCTCTCTGCTGGCAGCCATTGTCCCTGTTTCTACCATCCCCCCTCCAACTACCACTTCCCAGTCTCCTCAACCCCAGAACATCCCATGCACACATAATAACACCCAAGAGTGACACAGGCAAACAAAGGCACCACACTTCATCTCACAAGCACTCATGCAAACACCAGACAGTTGCAAACACAACCACATCCACTGCCTCCACTGTCTCCCTCTCCACCTCCTCCTCCACCTCCCTCCCTCCCAGTCACGTCCACACTCACACCTGCATGCATTGTACCAACATCCACCACAAGCATCACCACACCAAGCAGCACACACACCTAACTAGCAGACACCTTCACAACATCCATGCACACATCCCCTGTGTGCTCTCCCACCCTGTCTGTCCCCCCTCCTAAAGGACACAAACGCAAGCACTCACACATCTAACAGCCATCCACCTCATGAGCATACTGCCCATGCGCCTGCACACAAATCCAGCAGACATACACCTCCTACAACCACTCCCTCAATCTCCACTCCCATCCCTCCTCCCACCCCATCTTCCCTAAGAAGCTTTTCCTTGCCCAACTTCACCTCTTCCTTCCCCCTTCCCCTGTCTTGCCCGTAAGTGCAGGGTCCCAATGACCCAGCCCAGCACCTCAGCCAAACAGTCCAGGCGGACAGTGGTGGCACTATCCTAGTCGTGGTAGAAAGAGAGTGAAGGATTCTACTTCACCAGGCAAGAAGGGGACGGATCCCACACCTCCAGCCAAGAAGGGGAAGGAGCCTGTACCTCCTGCTTTGAAGAGGAAGAAGACCTTGACTCCTGCCCAGAAGGCTAAGGAACACGTACAACCTGGCAGAAAGGAGAAGAAGCCATCAACCCCTGCCCGGAAGGGTAAGAATTCCATGCCCCATGTTATGGAGAGGAAGAAGCCCTCTACGCCAGCGGAGGTTGTCAGGGTGACACCTCCACCACCACCAGTGGTTACGGGGCTCCCACAGCCAGCTGAGGAAGTGCAGCCATCGCCACCTGCAGAGGCTGCCCAGGAAGCACCTCCATTTGCCACCAACGTGCATCCATCACCGACTGCATAGGATGCCCAGGAGGCACCTCCATTTGCCACCAACATGCAGCCATCACCACCTGCATAGGCTGCCCAGGATGCACCTCCATCTGCAACCAACGTGCAGCCATCACCACCGGCAGAGGCTGCCCTGGAGGCACCTCCATCTGCCATCAATGTGCAGCCATGTAGGCCACCCTCCAGGGGCTGCTGTATGAGGGGCCCCCTCCAGAACCAGTGGGCAAGTCACTCACCTGAGAGACTGTGGCCTTGCACTCCCGAGGACAGAGAACTGGTCATAGAGCCCCCTCCAGAACAAGTGGGCAAGTCACCCCCCTGAGAGACTGTGACCTTGCACTCCCCAGGACAGAGAAATGGGCATGGAGCCCCCTCCAGAACCAGTGGGCAATTCACCCTCCAGAGAGAATGTGGCCTTGCACTCCACAGGACAGAGTAATGGGCATGGATCCCCCTCCAGAACCAGTGGGCTTGTTCCCAACTTCGGCTGAGGTACCCGCTAACCCCCCACCCCTCTGAGGTGCCTGCCCACTTGAAAACTGATGCCCCTGCAGAGTTCTATCCAGATGAAGTCAGGATTCGAGTTGAGCCTTGGACTGTGCCCTGTGGCCATGTGGGCCCTTTGAACATTGGACTGGGCAGTGTCCCTTTGAGTACATTTGTACATATCTGTTTCACGGACAATATGATTATTTATTAGCTGTTGATATCAATACATTCACCTTGGTGCATTCCTGTTGTCCTTGCATTATTCTGCTGTGTATCGGGTGCAAATTGTTTTTCTTGTGCAGCTGGTTGTGTGTATGGTGTGTGTGTGTGTGTCGGGTGTGTGTTGTGCGTGTGTGTGTCATTCTCGTTTTCCTCCCTCCCTCATGTGCTGGGCAGCTGTACTCACCATCATCATCTTCGTCGGCGTTGGTGTTCCAGGTGGAGCATAACGTAGAAGATCATCGGAAAAACTTGCAGTTCAGGTTTCATTGTGGTGTTGTTCTTCCCTTTGTCTCCGATGGTGAGTCTTTTCTCTTATGGGATGCATTTCCGCCAGGCTTTTGATGACGTTGGTACCGCCCCGAAAAATGTGGTGGATTGTAGGGACTTAATATGGTGGGCAGTACTTTGTCTTCCGCCTGGCTGTTGACGGCTACCACCGTGATGAGTGTTGTTTCCGCCCTGGCAGTTGGTGTGTTACATTGGTTATCTATGGGAGTTATAACAGCCATGGTCATAATTTGACGGTAGTTACCGCCAGCCTGTTGGTGATATTACTGCCAACTTATCACTCATCGCCAGGGTCATAATGAGGCCATAGTCTCCAACTTGATGGTCTCAGCTCATAAAGAAGTCTAAAAGCCTAAGAACTGCACATGGTCCTTGATCCAGTGCTAAGAAGCCTTGATCTGTAGCATTTTGTCCCAGATTGCAAGTAAGACTTGACTGGCTTTTCTAAGAGAACATGTTCAAGAATATAAAACAGATATAGCTTTGTTTTCACACTTTCTATGGCTTTGCCAGGATGAGGAGATTAGATGCACACATAGGTGGGTGCATGGTGAACTCTAGATGAAATTTTTAAATTACAAATTTAGCATCTCATGATCCTGTGCATTGGCCTTATTGAAAATGTGTTGGAGAACAATCTTTCCTGGAGCAGGGGACTCCATGGAGGTTTAAAGGAAAGACAGACAAAGACTGAATCTGCATTTTACATATTTGGGTATGCAAGCCTGTGGATGATTAACTTGTGGATGACAACTTAGAAACACATATTTGATGGTTTTAAAATACTCAAGTAAAACATATGCCCAAATTCAGGAAGAATAAAAGTATTTACATGTGTATAAATGTTTGGTATGTGTGGTAGTTGTGCAAATTAACCCTAGCGTATAACATGTCAAGCTCTTAGCATGGTCAAAGGCAAATATGCAGTCAATGAGCAACTGTAGGGGAAGATAGACTTAGAGTAAAGGTGGAATACTACGCCTTTTTTTTGTAAAGATTACATAACATCAATTTGGTAATAAGCAGCAATGAACAAAGGATATGGCCCAGACCAGGCAGAGAAGTAGTAACATAGAGAACAGACAGCATACCTAACTTACTTACCGCTGTCTAAGGTCTCAGGAAGCTGGTCTATGTGCACAGGTTATCTTCCTTATCAGGATCTAGGTCGGAGTCAGGAGTCTCAGTCACAGTGGCTTCATGGTCATCTGCCATGAAGTGCTCCTTTCGACAAAAGATACAGGACAGCTACTTTGGTATGTCTAGCAAAAACGGGCTGTCTTCTAACAAGTATGAAAAGGAAAGCAAAAACATTGCATACTGATTGTATTTCCCAGGACTGAATATGCAAACTGCAGGGAGACAACGACTACCAGGAATAAATGCATGAGCAGCACATTCTTGTGTTAGTCGGAAACTGTGTGAAGAGTCACCATTAGAAAATGTGGTGAAACTAAAACGTGAATCTAAAATAGAGACCTAACACTGGCCATGAAATAGCTATACAATATAAGATCACCCAGGCTCATGATTCTGGCAGTTTGATTATGCCCCAGAGCACAAGCCTGCCGTTCACTTGAATAGCAGTGATGTTCCAGAGGGTGGCTCAATGGTGGAGCTGTGCATCACATTGCAGACGTTTGTGAGCTTGGTTCCAGGTCTTCACCATGGTCTGAATGATGGGGCTGGACTTTGACATTGAGGGGGTATTTTATTGGAAAAGAAGGTCCAGGTTGGAGCCGTATTGAGTAGTGTCATGGTCTAATTGCACCCATAATGAGACGTTGGTCATCTTTGACCACATGGAGGACAGCTGGACAAGTTGCAGTGCCATATAGTAGTGTTCAATGCAGGGCAAACCAAGACCCCCACACCATCAGTGGACAGTGAGTTTAGAGGCTTTCAGGAGGGGCCACATGTTGTCCCACACAAAGGATCTGATGCCTTTGTCAATAGAGCGAAGGACAGGGGTCCTCACTAGGTTGGGTACCTTACCTAGGACATGTGTGAAATGGGGAGCGACTACCATTTTCACTGGCCGCCACTGCCCCCACATTGACAGATTAAGATGGTTCTATTTCACATAATCTGCACTATTTCTAGCTATTAGTGGGTCAATGTTATAAGAAACCACCCCATCCTCGATTCTGGGTATAAAAATGCCCAGATACTTAAGCTGTTGTGGGGTCCACTGGAATGTATATTCATTTATAGTTGCTCTGGTTGTAACACATGACTTAATTAAGGCCACACTATTGTAGCAATTTATTTATTTTAAAGCCATAGCCTGAGATGTCAGAGAAGTCTACAATAAGGGACATAAGGGACGGGAGGGAGTGAAAGCAAGATATAATATGCATATAGGAAACGTTTTGAAGGTCAACCTGGATGGGTGATGTCCTCAATTTGCAGAGCTTGGTGGATGACCACTGACAAAGGTTCCATTGCTAGAAAGAATCATTGTGTTGAAATGGGACAATTCTGATGGGTGCCCCGTGGTCAGAAAAAGGAACTGAGAATAAGCCTCCACAGTTGGGCTGTGCCATGAGTGTGATGTAATGTCATCAGACTTTTTCCAATGAAGTCCTCCCCTAGTCCAAAAGATTGCAAGGTGCAAAACTTTTAGCTTTATTCAAAGTGATGAACTGCCTTCTTGGCATCTATTGAAAAGACCAGGGTGGCCTCTTGTGTGTCCTTGGAAAGCCAAACAAGTTCTGGGAAAGGCCATAGGTAGTTAGGGGATGACCATCCTGATATAAACCCTACCTGGGAATGATGGATCAGGGTGTGGATGACTCACATAAGGTGGGCCACTAAGATGCTGACCAGGGTGGAGATCAAGTGGTAGATGCTGTTCAGCAGGTGATATCAACCCAGCTTTGAAAGAGCAGTGATCACAGATATATTAGACATGTTCAATATGGACCCAGAGCTGCAAGTCCCCTGAAAGGCCACACAGATATTGTACAGTGTCTCCTCCTTAAGCCACCAGTTAAATTCCACAAAAACTACCCTTCTCAATTACTTTGCTTTACAGGACGCACAAAATGGCCTGCGCAACTTACACCGTGGTGATCTACAGGAGTGCCCGGCCTTCATCATTTAGGTGGGGTAGGGTTATGTTACAGGAAGTCTTTAACCTTGTCCTTGCTATCTTCTGTCTTAGAGCTGTAGACTTCTGCATAGTAGGCCTCAGAGGCATCAGCAATGCTGTGTGGGGAGCAGAGCATGCTTCTTGTCTCATCCCTAATGGCCAGGATGGCCTCCGTAGCCTCTCATTGTCTTAGTTAGGCAGCCAAGAGTCTCCAATCTTTTTCCCCTTGCTATCGTGGTGGGCCTTCGGTCCATAGTCCATGCATTATGCCTGGGTTTATACAGAGATGAGCAAAATTTTGGCTTTTTCGGCTGTGCATCTAGTCTCAGGGTATGGCCTATTTGTAGATGTCGGGTATGGAGGTGGATATCATGCTCCAGGGCCATCTGTGCTCTGAGCTTGTTCGCTAGTGCAGCATCACTCATCAGCTGACTCAAGAAAGTGGCCTTGTCAGTCATGCAAAAAAGTTGGGCTGATTGTACAGAACCTTTGTTGTCCAAGAGGAAGGTTGACCTATTGTACTTTAAGCTGGCCTCTTCCTGGGAAAGTTAAAAATGTGCAGTGTTAAGGCACCAGGGTTTCTGAGATGGCTTTTGGAAGTTCCAATCAATGGCTAGGCACGCTGGCACATGATGTGACAGGGAACCCAGAAAAATGCAATGCAATTCAGAACCTCCGGGGTTAGTGTGTGGGATTTGACTAAGTAGTCTAGGTGGGACTTTGTACCATGATCCATGGAGAGCAATCAAAATTCACTCATAGCAGAGTGGAGTAGACACCTAGGCCCGTATTTATACTTTTTGACGCTAAACTGCGCTAACGCAGTTTGGCGTCAAAAAGTTTAGCGCCGGCTAACGCCATTCTGAAGCGCCATGCGGGCGGCGTATTTATTGAATGGCGTTAGCCGGCGCTAGCAGACCGGCGCTGCCTGGTGTGCGTGGAAAAAAACCACGTACACCAGGCAGCGCCGGCGTTGGGGAAAATGGCGTTAGGGCGTCTTAAAATGGTGCAAGTCAGGTTGACGCAAATAAATCGCCTCCACCCGATTTGCGCCATTTTTAACGACGCCCAGACGCCATTTACATGACTCCTGTCATGTAAAGACAGGAGTCATGCCAAAATTGCCCAATGGCCATGCCCAGGGAACTTATGTCCCCTGGGCATGGTCATTGGGCATTGAGGCATGTAGGGGGGCACAAATCAGGCCCCCCTATGCCAAAAAAAAATATAAAAAAAATAAAAAATTATACTTACCTGAACTTACCTGAATGTCCCTGGGATGGGTCCCTCCATCCTTGGGTGTCCTCCTGGGGTGGGCAAGGGTGGCGGGGGGGTCCCTGGGGGCATGGGGGGGCAGCTGTGGGCTCATTTTGAGCCCACAGGTCCCTTAACGCCTGCCCTGACCCAGGCGTTAAAAAGAGGCGCAAATGCGGGGGTTTTTGCCCCGCCCACTCCCGGGCGTGATTTTTGCCCGGGAGTATAAATACGATGCATTTGTGTCGCAGTCATTTTTTTGGATGGGAACGCCTACCTTGCATCTCATTAACGCAAGGAAGGCGTTCACGCAAAAAAATGACGCTCTTTCCTCATACTTTGGCGCTAGATGCGTCTAACGCCAAAGTATAAATATGGCGTTAGTTTTGCGCCGAATTTGCGTTGAAAAAAACGACGCTAATTTGGCGCAAACGGAGTATAAATATGCCCCCAAATTTTCAAAACAGACCTTGGGCATCAAAGATGTCATAGAGGAGGAAACCCCTAGCTCCGTTCTTCTGGGAATCAATGAAGCCCTTAAAGTCTAGAATGGCTTCTGGTGCTAGATTTTAGTCACCTCCCCAAGTGTGAGGTTAACTAATGGGATGCTTGAGGGGTGTTGGACATGGCCCTTTCTGAAGGGTCATCCCCAAACTTCCCTCCTGTATTCTGAACCGCGTTTGTTTGCTTTTAGGACTCTGCATACTTTACCACTGCAAAGCAGTGCTAAAGTGCATGTGCCCTGTTCCTTAAACATAGTACAACTGGCTCCCAGTTGACACATTTCATTTACTTGTAAGACCCTAGTAAAGTGGTACTACCTGTGCCCAGGCCTTGTAAATCAAATGCTACCAGTGGTCCTGCAGCACTTATTGTGCAACCCATGTCAGGAAGGCCTTACTTTGTCCAAATGGCAGGGTGCAGTATTTTTAAAATGTTGGACATGTACGTTTAAGTTTTACATGTCCTGCCAGTAAAAAACTCTTAAATTAGTTTTTCAACACTGTGAAGCCAACCTCCTTCATAAGAACAACATTGAGTTCCCTTATTACACTCAATAAGGGGTAAAGTTTCATTGGGAGTGTTAGAAAGGGAGTCGTTGGTTGGCAGTCAGGATACCACCTGTCCAAGCAAGGACCCTCACTCTAGTCAGGGCAAGGAGAAACACACCTGGTTAACCCCAACTCACCCTGTGATAGCTTGGCACGAGCAGAAAGGCTTATCCCAGAAGTAATCTGTAAAGCATTTGTACCAACACACACAGTAATGCAGTGAAAACACTACAAAATGGACACCACACCAGTTTAGTAAAATAGGCAATATTTATCTAAATCAAACTCTGGTTGGGTAGGCAATGTGTCGTTTTTCTCCCTCTCAAGAGAGCGATGCATTGGTTTCCGGACAGGGCACTTTGAATCTGCATCGATTCACGATGACTTGGACACCCAGGGATGATGCAGGAGACATCCGGTCGCACGGTTTTAGAAAACTGTGCTGCCTGAGGTTTGCATCGTTATCAGCAGCCGCAAGCGGGTGTTGCGTTGTTTCTTCAGCCGTGATGCGTTGATCTCCCAGCCGCGATGCAGGTGGAGCGTCGATTTGAACTGCGAAGCAGGTGGCATGTTGTTTATCAGCTGCGTTGCAGATGGTACATCAAAAATGTCCCCGCACGGCATTCTGTTCATAGATTTTAGCTCCTGTTCTTCTATCTTCACCAGTCAAGGGCCCGGAAAGTAGATAGGGCACCACTTGGCAGGGCAGAAGTCTCAGTAGAGAGTCCAGGTGCTGGCAGATGAAGTCTTTGATGGCCATGAGACTTTAAAACAGGAGGCAAGCTCAGTCCAAGCCCTTGGAGATTCTTCTTCAATCAGGAATGCACAACAAAGCCCAGTTGTTGTCCTCTTTCATAGCAGAAGCAGGAACTGCAGGATAGACCAACAAAGCAGAGTCACAGGCAGGGGCAACACTTCTCCTCAGCTCTTCAGCTCTTCAGCTCTTCCCCTCGACAGAGGTTCCTCTTGGGTCCAGAAGTGATCTAAAGTCTGGGGATCTGAGTCCCACTACTTATACCCCTTTCTGACTTTGAAGTAGGCAAACAAGTCCCCAGACAATACCAGGTGGTTGGAGACTGCATTGTGTGAGGGCAGTCATAGCCCTTTCAGATGTAGATGACCACTCCTCTCTCTACTCCAGCTCAGATGGCTCATCAAGATATGCAGGCTACACCCTAGCTTCCTTTGTGTCACTGTCTAGAGGAGATTCACAAACAGCCGAACTGTCAGTCTGACCTAGACAGGAAATCTACAAACAGGCAGAGTAACCGAATGGTTAAAGCTCTAAAAAGTGCTGGTTTCTAAAAGTGGCATTTTTGAACTAACAATTTAAAAATTAACTTCAATAACAGATGTATTTTTTAAATTATGAGTTCAGAGACCCCAAACTCGACATTTCTATCTGCTCTCAAACGGAAACTGAACTTTAAGGATATTTGAAGGCAGCCCCCTGTTAACCTAAGAGAGAGATAGACCTTGCCGCAGTGAAATCTGGTAGTATTTCACTGTTAGGACACATACAACACATCAGTGCATGGCTCACCTTTAACATACACTGCACCCTCCCCATGGGGCTACCTAGGGCCTACCTTAGGAGTGCCTTACATGTATAAAAAGAGAAGGTTCAGCCCTGGAAAGTAAGTACACTTGCCAAGTTGAATTGGCACTTTACAACTGCACACAAGGACAGTGCAGTGGTAGGTCTGAGCAATGTTTACAGGGTTACTAATGTGGGTGGCACAACCAGTGCTGCAGGCCCGCTAGTAGCATTTTATTTACAGGCCCTAGGTACCATTAGTGCACTTTACTAGGGACTTACTAGTAAATCAGATATGCCAGTCATGGATAAGCCAATCTACACATATAATTTATACTGGTAACATTTACACTTTAGCACTGGTCAACAGTGGTAAAGTGTCCAGAGCAAACAAAACAGCAAAAACAGAGCCCAGCACACAGACACATCCTGGGAAGTAGAGGCAAAATGTTAGGGGAGACCATGCCAATGATGCCAAGTCTAACAGTCTTACAATTCTTTTCATGGTATTTTTTACATAGGTAATTTTTCTGTGAAAACTTGAAGTACATTTTGATTACTCTTGTATGATTGCATTTTACAGCTTTCCTTTGTAAGTAAAGAAGGTAGACTAATCTGCCATTCTTTCCCCCGCTCCAATTAGTTACATGCATTATGCATGAATGAGTTTTGTGTGGTTGTTTTAAGCTTTACTTTCAGAAAATAAGTTTGTAGGTGTACAGCTTTCTAAATTTGACTTTCAATCCTAATATAGTTATGTTTTGTTGTGTGGTCACTCACACCTGAAAGGGCTGTGCCTGCCCTCATACAATACAGTCTCCTACCCCCTGGTGTGTGACTGGGACCTGGCCTGGGCAAGGCAGGTTCTCACAAACGAGAGAGACTTTCCTTTGAAGTAGGCCTACTTCAAAGGCAGAAAGGGGTATGAGAAGAGCACCCAAAACCCCTGAAAATTAGATTACTTCAGGAACCAAGAGGAACCTCTGCCAATGAGAAGAGCTGGAGAAGCTGGAGGAGGAGCATTGGCTCTTTGCCTGTGACTGTTTGTTGCTGGATTGGCTTGCAGTAGCTGCTTCTGCCTGAGAGAGGACAAAGCCTGACTTTTGTGTGACTTCCGACTGGTGAAGAATCTCCAAGGGCTTGAACTGTGCTTGCCTCCTGGTGTTGAAGTCTCAGGGACAACAAAGACTTCTCTCTGCCAGCACTTGGGCTTTATGCTGTGAGTCCTGCCTGCCAAGTGGTGCCCTAATGTGTCCACAGGCCTTGAAAGGTGCAGATGGTGGAAAAGGACAGAAATCCACGCAAGGACCGCTTTGCAGGGAAACTTTCAAAGCACCACCCGCTTTGCGGCTGAAAAATGATGCGCCGCTTGCCTTGCGGCTAAAAATGACACTCCACCTGCATCACGGCTGGGAGATCGACGCAATGTGGCTGGAGAAACTATATGCAACACCTGCAGCGACTGCTAACAAACTAAGCCCCCACACAGTGCAGTTTCCTGACACCGTGATACTAGATTTTGGCGCAACATCGCTGGGCGTGGAAAATCAGTGCAAGGCCTGCCCAGACCCAAGGTGCCCATCTGGAGAGAAGAAACAACACACGCCGACCTGACTGGAGGAGGAACAATGCACGCTCTCAATTGCAGGTGAGAAATTGACACATCGCTGGACTTTTTAGATGCACGCTCAGCTGTGCGGCTTTATTTTGAAGCTACCCAGGTACTTTTGTACGCTAACAACGTTGTCTCTGCTTTCTAAAGGATTTAAGACTCTTTTTAAAAAATTCATAACTTGACTTGTGCATGTTGGATTTTTTGTTGTTTTGGTCGTTTTGTTTAGATAAACATTATCTATTTTTCACAGAGTTACTGTTTGTGTTGGTACAAATACTTTACACCTTGCTTTTGAAGTTCAGCCTGCCTGCTTGTGCCAAGCTACCAAGAGGGTGAGCGGGGTTAACTGAGGGTGATTCTCCTTTACCCTGACTAGAGTGAGGGTTCTTGCTTGGACAGTGGGTAACCTGACTGCCAACCAAAGACCCAAATTTCTTACAGACTCCAAATGAAAATGTTTTCCACTTTTAAAAATGGATGGAAGCCACCCCTACCCCTCTTCTTGCTTCACCACCCGAAAATCCATACTGTCATCAGCCAATAAAATATGCAAACATTGGAAGAACACCGCCTTGCAGGATAAAGAAATAGCACCATTTTGTTGGGAGAAAATAAAAGATACCTAATAAACATGTTTAGAATTCAGTATATTTAAAACTAAAATGTCACTGGTGCTTTGTGTAATACTTGCAATGTTATCATAACTTTATCAGCATTTTTTTTTCTCCAAAATTTTGATATAGTCAGTAGAAACTGTTTTCCAACATAATCTGTTACAGTCTGAGTGTTCAATATACAATGATGTTCTGGTTTAGAAATGTTAGTTGTATTCAACATGGCTGTATATCAATTTAGAAGCAGCATTTGTAGATAATGTTATAGCTTCAGATACAATGTCAATGGAAATAACATCTGAAGGAGAGAGGCTTCAACATACCCTCTCACTTGAGTCCTGTTCTTTGCTAACAGATCTAGGATTCTTGAAATTAGTCTGTGAAGTCACAAGATACTGCACATGGAATCTTCATCTACATACATAATCTACTCATTTTGTAACATGGCATCCGATCTAATTGATTCTGACAAATGATAGTATGTTTTGTTGTGTGTTGTGTGCTGTCATGGAAAATGTGAACTGTTCAGGTCTTAACATACAATGGTGATTGCAATGGTCTTCACCCTGGATGTGCCTGAAAAGGTTGTGTGCTAGCAGACACAGCAATTTTCAAACCGTAGAAATGCATTGGCAAGCATGTAATTGAAATATTTCTGTATCTAGATGAGGACCTCATCTGTTTAAGGAATTGTTGTCCTTGTTATTTTGGAGACATGCATGCGTGATAACTATTTGACCAGTTAGGCATGGTCAACAGTGCATAATGTGAGCCAGTGTTGGCCACTGCCACTTATTTTTGGGGACATTTACCAAGAGCAAGAGGGGTAAAAACAAACAAAGCTGAAAGATGGAGGAAGAAAAAGACAGTAAATCCTTCATCATAGGAGAAAGCAAGAACCTGCAGCAGTATGAGAAAAAGTGGCAGAGAGTGTCTGGTAATGGATTAAAAAAGCATGAGGTGGATTAAAGACAGCACAGCCTTGTTATTGGATGCACCGACCTTTAATTGCACTGGTTGAGGGCTTCAGAGCAGGGCACTCATTCCTTTACAAATTAATCACTATTTGTCACTCCATTCTATCCCAGCAAAGGAGCAAAGCAGTTTACCCAAGCAGGACTATGTAGGGTCAAAGTGTCTGTTCAGAAGATCAGCTACTTGGGCCACCAGTTTATGAGTGGTTTTAAGTTTATCACCCACGATTATCTAGAGGGTGACATTTGTAATGATGAATGGTCAGCCCATATTATTCTATTTTCCAAGCAGTTTCTGTGAGTAGCGTGGGTTAATGAAGATGAATGCTTGGTCCGAGGAAAGTTGTTCCATCCATGGCGGTTCCCTTTTATACTTGTGTGCCTTTGTCGTGGGTTCACTTTTTAGTGCCTAAATTGGGCTCCCATATTTTAGTTTTTAAGCCCATAACCTGTGCCTTTAAGGCACGCAGACATTTTATTTGCTTTTATTTATTTTATTATATTTTACTACAGCTAGCTTTTCAGCTTGTTGCTTTTATGTTTCATCAGCTGCCATTCTTAGAAAATGTATATGCTTGTGTTCCACATTCATCAGCACTTTGTATGCATTTTGTTCTGTGCTCTGCTCAAGGCTGTTATATTTTTCCACGATAATTTGCTTAGTATTGCCACTACAAGAGTATGGAGTCATGGACGCACAATCAAGTTAGGCCTGTTCTCAGAAAACAACATATTTTGTTATAAAAACACCACACAGACTAAAGGAGGTTAGAGAGGACATTCCAGCCAGAGAAGCCATCTTATGCTGTGTGCAACTTCATTGCAGCTTTCCTGATTTTGGCCTTATGTTCCAAGCCAACCAGGAGGACTTTTAGAGAAGACAAACAGGCAAGACCCTAGCCCATTTCTCAGGTATTGGGTAGCGCTTCCTTCTATAAGACTGGTACGGGCAAACAAAGCTAACACTTGTCATAGAATGCATTCATTTCAATAAAGAACATTGAAATTTGTCCTGCATCTCTCTGCCTGCCTTTGCATGTGTGAAAATGTTGTGTAACTGAGAGAAAAGGGCACAGTCTGCCAACCACAACTTCCCTGAGGAGTCAGAGTGTTATGTATTTGCTACCACAAATCACCCTTACTTTTCAGGTTTTGGTGAGGTGCCTCTAGCTGGCCAGAAGAGGTTAGGCCAACAGCTTCTAACTATTGAGGGACTGACTCAGTCACCCCCATGTGGTGATGCTGCACAAAATCTAGCAGTCTTGCCCCCAAGGTAAGAGTCCTATGACCTGGTGCTGACAACATTTGGCCAGGCACTAATTTAACAGATCTCCTGATTATCTCTCTCTCGCATACTAAAGGCACCCTAATCACCATCATACAGAGTCATCCATGATTTTAGGGAAATATCCTCCTTCACTAAATAGGGAGCAACTATCTTAGGCTGCAGGGTGTTCAAGCTTGAACCTTAAAATGATTCCCCTGTTGGTGTTCCCAACTCTGCCCGCTATCTTTTGATATGGCTGTGAGAGGATTGTTCTGTCTATCTGGTCCGTTCTGATTTTTTTGCTTTTGGATCTCCTGCTTTTTGACCTTTTACTGTAAGGGAGCCTCATAGTTTGGGACTCACCCACAGTAAACTCATGGTAAAATGGACTGTGCGTGTTTACTGCCTGTGCTGCCTTGTTAAGCAAAGGCTGCTGTGATGTATCAAGATCAGGAGGCTGGGCTTTGTTACATATAATCGCATGTACACACGCATGTGCTCCTGTGTGAGGAGTGTCGTGGAGGATTCCTTGTGTGTGCAGCCCAAGAAGTGCGCTGAGGTAGCCTGGTGCAGAAGGGACCATGCGGAGTGGGTATTGATCTGGTTTACATCTTATGAGATGGGTGTACACATGTGAGGGATAGTCAGTGTGCTTACTGTCTTGATTATACTGACATTCCATTATGTGTCAATGAGCAAGGCTGGCCCAGGGCTCAACTCCAGTTCCCTGGGGTCCACAGACCCCGCAGTCCCACCAATGTCCACTGTAGCCTGTATGAAAAGAATAATGCAGTAGGTCACGAAAGCATATTTGTACAGCTTATGGGTCATCCAGGAATGTCATCTTTCTCTGACTCAGCTCAGGATTAGGGTCAATTACTGCGTTGTACAGCTGCAGGAGCAAGCCCTTGCAATAATCAACCAGCTGTCATTCTGTGCCAGAAAATGGGTCTGCCCCAGCCCCCACAGGGAGGAGGGGCTCCTTCTATGAATTGCTTGGAGAGGCCCTGGCAGGAATGTCAGGGACGAGGGGCTGAGTCTCTCGGAGTACATGTGGCAACTGACTCCTGCACAACGTCATGTTAGGGCTATCCCAGAAGGCTATACAGGAAGGTTGGGACATGGGTGGAGAAGTGATGTGGCACATCCATATTAGGGGTGTTCAGGCAGCTCGGCTCCGCTGGTGGAGCTAATGGAGTTTTTGGAACTCCGTACTCCGCTTTCAGCGCAGAGTTAGTCATAAACTCCGCTAGCCTTGCCAGCAGAGCAGAGCTCACCCAGTGTGTGCTGGAGCCCAGTTAAGGGCTGCACAGTGCAAGTGCAGACAGTCTGCACTGGAGCCTAGGAGCAGAGACCAGAGGGAGGCGAAACGACAACAAGGAAGACCCAGGTAAGTCCTCGTCTCTTTCTTTGTTTTTGTTTCATTGTTTGTACACACTGTTGAACAAACAAGAATTTGAACTACAGCTTTCACTGCCTACAGCCCTGGCCTGGGTCATAGGCAGTGAAAGCTACTGTTTAAGGCCTCTTGTGCACCAGTCTGTCCTGTGTGCACTGCACACGGGGCAGGCTGGTGCACAACAGGCCTGGCAGCTTTTGCTGCCTATGGCCCTGAACTGAATTTAGGCCGGGGCTGTAGGCAGCGAAAGAAGGCTGCTGTTTTAGGCCACTTGTGCACTGGCCTGCCCCATGCGCACTGCACACAGGACAGGCAGGTGCACAAGAGGTGTGAAATGGCAGCGTTCACTGCCTATGGCCCTCCTGTATGTGTCCGACCCTGCCTAGTGCTTCTGAGATCTGGCACATTCAGGACTCTGCAGGTCACGGAACTCCACCTCCACAGAATCCCTTGGAGTTTTAATTCCGCGGAGTCTGACTCGATGAACTCTGCCCAGGCCTAATCCAGATACGCCAGAGGAGCAGCCTAGCTGGACACTGCTGCCCCCACTTAAAAAGGTCTTGCAGAGGGGAGGGCTCTCTCTCTTGGCTGTGCTTCTCTGCAGAGCACTGGGACTGAAGACGGGTGTCACAGACAACTAGAAAGAAGAACTCCCTAATTGCCAACTGAGGCAGGGACTCTGCCCTGAATGACCCCAGACACAGTGGAGCACACTCCAGGTAAGCTGTTCTCCTTACATTCAACTTGGGAAAAAGACTGGGTTCTGGCACAAGGAGTGTGCACTGCCCAGAACAAAGGGAGGCATCTAGATGAAAGGCTGGCACAGGGAGTGTGTTGGGAGCCCTCCAGGCTAGGAGGCATAATGAAATTGTTTCAGGTGTCAAGGGCTTTCCACCAGGAGCAAAATGAGCTGAAGTTCACCGAGAATGGCCCCCCCGGGTCCTGAGATATCTACATCCAAAGTTTGGTAACCATTGACTCCTGCCAGGCGGTGAAGCGCATGGGGCTCTGCCACAGTGCTGGAATCCTGCCCCCATGCTCAGGGTCTGCCCCCAAAGAAGAATGGATCCAGGGAGAGCCATTGCGTGTCCCTTGCGAACATGCGGTATTGAGGGATTGCCATCACACTCCTCCTGAAAATGATGAGAGGGGCCCTGGACCTCCTCCCAGGGCCCCGTAAAGAAGCCAAGTCAGGGGATGCCACCGCTCTCCCCGTGAAGATGGAGAGATGGGCCCTGGACCCCATCCCGGGACCCCACGAGGAAGCAGTCAGGGAGCAATGTTTCACTCCCCACAATGGTGAGGGAGTGCCATTGCACTCCCTATAAAGAAGGTGAGTGGGGGACCAGGACCTCATCCTTGACCCCCAATAGGGCCAGGAAAGTTGGGGGAGTACCGCCAGCCACACTCCCCCATGTGGTCAATCTGGCCACAGCACCACATGCATCGGCCCGCCGGAGCTGGCAGACTCCAAATGCAGAACTGGCACCTGCGGCAGCAAGTGAAGATGCTGCCCGGGTGCTGGCTGGGTGGGGAGCCAGTGAGAGCAGCTGGTGGTGGGCTCCCAAGCTGCTCTCCAATGATGTGAAGATCGTGTGGTGTCTGGCTGGGACAGGCACCCCCCAACTAAACCCACTAAGGAAACCACCACAGAAGCTCTTCCCGGAGCAGTGGGAGAGCCGCTCATTTGATATATCAGCTCAGCGAGAGAGCACCCGATAATGCCTTGCGAGGCAGAAATGCAGAAAGGCCCAGAAGAGATGTTTGACATAGTGGGGTGACCTCCAGGAGACCAGGGTCCCCACCAAAATCATCACCACATGCAGGAGGGGCTTACAGGAGGAGTGCAGCCTCCCCTTGGAAGTTATCAAATGTCACCACCTTCAGTTTTAGGGGACATGGAAAGGTTAACCCCTCAAGGGTTCCAAAGTATTTTCATGCTCTTGTCCAGCTGGAAATTTTGTTTCAGGGTGGTAGAACAGCGCCCTCTAGGGGTGAAGATCTTGGCTGCAGTCCTTGTGGGCTGATTGATGGTAACAATGGATTGGTACAATGGAGAACATCCTCTACTGGTGAAAGGCTGTAATTACATGTGTTGGAGTCATTTAGGAACTATTGGTTAAATGGTAGCATGTATGCTAAATATGATTAAAAATTTATGGCTGCAGCATGTGGCCAATGACATGACTTGTGTAGGGTTACATGAAAAGGCACCCTCAAGGGGTGAAAGGTGGTATTACATAATGATTAACAACCAAGTGATGTTCTTTAGTAACTGTGTCAACTGTGCATCATTTTTATGTTGAATGTTTCAATATGAAATATGATGAGCCCTGGCCCACATGCTTTAGAGGTGTGGGTGGACTGCATAGATCATCCTAACACTTCAACATGTCTAGACATGCTCCCCGTTGATGCTTGTTTGAGTACTGAGACTGACAGCCACTAGTGATGAAAGAAGAGTACTTTATTGCCAATAGTAGGTGCTCTCACTCAAAGTTACAGTCAAATATTACATTGGAATACAAGTGAATGTTCTATCACATGGGTAGTTGGTTTATATCTTCCTTTGGGAGCGACACGAATGATTACACAATGATATCCAAAAGTAATTCCATCAGCTTGTGTATATTTGTAAATTGTTGAATAGTATTGAGTAGTGTGTGTATAATAAATGTACTTTTTGTTGATAACAAAAAAAAAGCACAGACTATATATGTATTGTGCTTGTGAATGATGATTGCAGGCCCACACCACCTACCTTGAGTAAGTTTTGCACTGCTCTGCAATGCTACCCTATGAGAGTCAATATACAAGACCAGTAGAAATAACAGAAAACTGTAGACAACCAGTCACACAGTATTTACTTGCTAGTGGACTAACACATGAGGGTGGGGATGTAACATCAGTGGTAGAGGCAGAAGATGAGTACATAACAGAAGTGTTCTACTCTAGGGTCACCTTTCCTAAAATAAATGCAGAATCACACACAATTCATACATACACAATTGTGAAAGTACCATAGAGGTACAGAGCATACCCATATTTAATGCTACCTCTAAGTTATGAAGAACACCAGAACTGGTTCAATGGCACCCTTCCACATGTAACACAACATGTTAGATTAGGTCACCTAGCAATAATGGACCAATAGGAACAGCATTGGCTACATAAACACCACATCCTAATGTAGAAGCTATGCATGTAGCAGAAGTGCGCATTCTAAACAAACAATCTTGTTGATATATACAGATGCTTAATACAATTTGTGATGCGAACATTAAACACCACCCCAGCAAGGGCTGCATCAGCTGTAAATCATCTGGCCATGACAGGGATAAATCCACAGAGTGTCTATTCATTAATGGGTAAAGAACTTACCAAGCAGGACAAAGTTCAGTTTTGGATTGCACAAAAACGATCAGCTAGAAGTACTGCTTCCCTATATAGAACCCCACTAACAACAGAGAATTCTCACAATGAGATTGCCTTTTGAGATGGTTCCCTCCCTACAGGACTGTGCCACTTGGGGCACAGTCTTTGCTGCAGTTTATACCACTATGCATGGTACTCCAACACTTCCAAACCTTCTGGAAGTATTAAACCAATCTCAAAATGAACACAGACAAGCCCCTGCCCTGGACATGGGGATGAAGTTGATGTGCCACTTTAAAACAGTATCCTCAATTATGTTAAGCAACATTAAAGAGGAAACATCAGCTTTAGCAGTTTGCCAGTGACTCAGGGATGTTCCTCAACAGGAACAGGAATGTGAACTGCCAAAGACTATTTCTGACACTTATACAAGTATAGGTCAGGATAGTCTAGGGCCAGACCAACTATACTACAATAAAAAAGTAATTCCAGTTAGAAAAATACTAAGCAAGTGCAAGAGGACTCTAAAAAATGCTGGGATTAACCAAAAGTGGAACTCAGAAAAAAGATATAACCTTAGAAATAGGAAATTTTAAATAACTCCTGACAGATATCTGCACACTGATATTTGCCCATCACATTCCTTCCAGGACTCACCCGATAATTGAAGTGAGAGAGGAGGGCAGTCAGAACACTGAAATGAGTATGTGAAACAGAGAAAGGAGTCACAATGCTCATCAGAATCTGTGGTGAAAAAAGATGAGAAAGTTCCACAACAAAAATCCCAATTCGAAAAGAAAAAGGTTATGGCAATGTTGGCTAAACATTCCACAAATATTGGGAACATTACTGAAAGGCAGGATGTGCTCAGTGCCTCTGATAGACAGTGTGGCAGAAGTCACAATAGTTTGCAAGGATCTTTGAGATTTTCTAGAAACAACATTAGTTAACAACTTCTTTGAAGTTGAAGCTGCAGACAGTTGCTTCTACCCTCCTGATAGAGTTTATAAATTGTGAATTCAGATTCAGAGAGACATGGACCTCACCACTAAAGTGATCTTCTGGAGAAGACTAACATAAAACTTAAGATATATTATTGGCAGAAAAACATTAGCCACCTACATTTGTCCTTACACTCTCACATGGGGAAGATGTAACTTTCACTTGTTTGACAGTCCTTGCTTCAGATCCAGTAAAAGAATCTTAGGCTGCATATTGGGTTTTGGTGCAGGCTCTGTGTTAGACCTGACAGCCTTAGGGTGGCCACCCCTCACTTTTTGCCTGCCTCCCTCCACTTTTGAGATACTGTTTTTGCTGGTTTTAAGACTCTGCACACTTTACCGCTGCTAACCAGTGCTAAAGTGCATGTGCTCTCTCCCTTTAAACATGGTAACATTGGATCATACCCAATTGGACTATTTAATTTACTTATAAGTCCCTAGTAGAGTGCACTATGTGTGCCCAGGGCCTGCAGATTCAATGCTACTAGAGGGCCTGCAGCACTGATTGTGCCACCCACTTAAGTAGCCCCTTAACCTTGTCTCAGGCCTGCCATTGCAAGGCCTGTGTCTGCAGTTTCACTGCCAATTCGACTTGGCATTTAAAAGTACTTGCCAAGCCTAAAACTCCCCTTTTCCTACATATAAGACACCCCTAAGGTATGCCCTAGGTACCCCATAGGGCAGGTGCTGTGTAGACAAAAGGCAGGACATGTACCTTTGTAGTTCACATGCCCTGGTAGTGTCAAACTCCTTAATCTGTTTTTACACTGCTGTGCGGCCTGCTCCTCTCATAGACTAGTATTAGAACTGCCCTCACATACTTTTAAGTGGTAGATTCTGATCTGGAAAGAGTAGCCCTGTCTTATTCAGTGTTGCCAGAATGGTAACAGAAAATCCTGCTAACTGGTGAAGTTGGATTTAATATTACTATTTTAGAAATGCCATTTTTAGAAAGTGGGCATTTCTCTGCACTTACTGCCATCTGTGCCTAACAGCCTGTCTCCAATCCACGTCTGATCTGTGCTGGTTGACAGCTCCCCTTGTGCATTCCACCCGGACAGCCATAAATGCAGGACACTCAGTCACATCTGCATTTATCTGCATACTGAATGAGTTTCCTAGGGCAGGAAGGATGGAGGGGCTCTCTCTTACATTTCAAAGGCCTGTGGCCTGCCCTCACACAAAGGACTGATAACCCCCCACAGGGATCCTGGTAGACAGGCCTGGGCTGAAAGGGGACCTTGTGCACTTCAAAACCACTCTTTGAAGTTTCCCCCACTACAAAGGTATTTTTGGGTGTATTACCTGGGTCTCTGACTCCACCAAATCAAACACTTCTGGACCTACACCTGAACTCTGTCAGAGGAACTGCCTGGCTGGCCAAAGGACTATTCAGGACTGATTTGCTGAGAAGGACTGCTGCACTGCTGTTGCCCTGCTGCCTGCTGGCCTCTGACTTTGCTGTAAGTACTGTGCCTTCCCCAAAAGTGCTCTGCAAAGGCTTGGATTGAGCTTACCTCCTTTTTTCTGAAGTCTCAGGGCCAACAAAGACTTCACCTCTTCAAGAAAATCCTTGTGCATCGAAAATAAACGCAACGCCTGCAGAAACTGTTGCAATGCCTGCATTGTGGCAGGGAAATCACCACACCACCAACCGGAACGATGCAGCACTGACTCCCGACAAGAAATTTGATGCAGGGCCTGCCTTGCAACTGAAAATTTGACGCATTGCATACCAGATCAACGCAACGCCTGCTCCTTTTACCAGAGTGTCAAGGATTTTCACATGTAGTACACTTAACTAGGGACTTACAAGGTCATTAAATATGCCAATTGGGTATGAGCCAAGGTTATCATGTTTATAGGGAGTGAGCACATGCAAGTTAGCACTGGTAAGCAGTGGTGAAGTGGCCAAAGTCCTAAAGCCAGCAAAAATGAGGTCAGAAAAAGAGAGGAGGAAGGCAACATGTTTAAGGTGTCCCTTCAGGGAGGCTATTTTCCAACATTCACTGTTACCCATTTTTAATTTTACATGATTCTGCTGGATGTGCCAATGTTGCTTAGCCAGCCAATCTGATTCTGTATTCTGTCACTTTTTTACTTTCACTGAGCTGGATGGTAATTTATATTTTAGCAAACGGGATATCCGTCACTGTTGTGATGGAGTAACCCGTCCGCCAAAATGGAAATCAGGCCCTAAGTATCTACACTTCAAAGAACATCTTTTTTATCCAGATTCATGTAAACTTACTAAATGTAAAATTGACAAATATTAAGTCAAAAAGAAGAACGATTGCAAAGCAGCTAATCACGTTTTGCAACAGGAATAACAGCAGGTCAAAGAATGCATTATTTTAAGGAGAGAATGCAGAAGCCCATATCACCTTAAATCCTAAACCCAGCACATGTGAAAACAATGCACTCAGGATATCACAGAAATTATGTCATTCTGTTAAAACGTCTCCAAATGTGCCCACTGTCCTAGCTGTTCAGTGGTTCTGAAACATCCTATGCTCACTTACCACTCAATCCATAAGCAAGACTGGAATCTAGTCTGTCCCTGTCTTTGGCTAGTGTTCATTTTACTGCACTATTAGCTCAGTTGTGTGCCTCAGTATTGTGCTAGCAGACAATTGTTTTGATTATTTTCCACACCCTACGCCAGCATTCTCTGAAAAATTCACAATGTAATATTATGTGAAATATTAAACTCAATATATGCTGCGTTAGGGGAACCTTGTGAGTTCGTAATTGCACTTAATTGTGCAACGTTACTAAAATATTGTAATTATGAAGGTTGTTACTATTTTAAACATCTGGTATTAGACAGCTTTCATATAAGGACCTTATTTAATTCACGTGGTCGATTTCCCTCTCAAACTTTTTAAATCCAAATTTTGTTTCGCATTTTCCTTGGAGAACATCTATTGCCATGGCTTTAATTGATTGAAATGCATGTTGGAGTCTTTTGTATAAAAGTCGCCTGGTGATAATATGCCTCAGCTGCCAAGTGGATGCATGTGTCTCCTGTCCATAAACCAGATCTTAGCAATCGTGTCTGTATATGAAGGTGCCAGTTCAATCTATCTTGTACATCAGTCATTTTCATATAGCATTTGTCCTTCAAGTAAAATGGACTTGGAGGTTATACACCAACTCGCTGTAAACTGATTACTAAGCATCACTGCCTCGATGCATGTTTTGTTACAGGACAAGACGATGTGCGAACATGTTGTAAAGATTTGCTTAAGCATAGTGAAGCACCGTGCGCATAAAATAGGGATATTGTGTTACAACATTACTCTTTCCTTCGACTGATGTTTTGTTCCCGGAGGAAAGGCAGGCACTGGGAGTGATGTTCTAGTGTTAGAGCTTTACCTGTAATAGGCATTTCTCAAGACAACATCAAAGTCAAAAAGTGGATAAAAGTGTCATCGTCTCTCTTCTCCACAAAGGGCAAACAAAGCTAAGTCCAAGCAATGTTTTTTTCTGAAATATTAGTAGTAGGAATATCCGCAGTGGAAGCATCCGAGTTATGCATTTTCAGCAATGGAAGCCTTTTATATATATAACTTGCAATGAATGATCTCAGTGGAAACGTAGCTAATGTTCTCCATGGTGATCAATATATTGATTTTGTGTTAGAAACACAGCAGCGTGAAATTGCAAGGATATAATTGAACACACAAATATCAGTACATGGACTTAGCATTAAATATTCAGTGTTAAAATCAGATGGCATTTTATTAGGAAATGTTTTTACATTTGTATTCTGCGTGTTTTTTCCTCGCTTTCTAAGCACGGATTATTAAAAAGTAAAATTCTAGAAAAAGCACGTTTTCCAATACAACATTCTGACATAATATAATATAACTGGCAGGTTCGTAATATATTGAAACTGACATCGCATCAGCGGTGAGAGCAGAGAAGTCCCCCACTGTGTAGGTTATCAGACGAGGGAAAGAGCATCAAGTCGGTGAGTTGCCGATCAATGAAGTTCAGAAAATAGATTTTCAGACCATAGCCGAAAGACGAAGCTCTATCGCGGCTCCGATACGAATATAAATTATTATGGTGGAGCAAAAGCTATTCAGCTGTCAACATTCGAAAAACTGATGAATTAAACAAAAGGTAAGGTGGGGACGTAGTCACAAAAGTTTCCGTAAATGTTCAGGCTGTAATTTATCCAGTATGTAGGTTACCTTTACACTCGTAAGAAACTAATATAAAATATGTCAGTCATTTACATTTGGTAAATCGATGAATTGCAGCATGTGCCTGCTCAACTACATGAAATTAACGAATGGATATGAGGCCTTACTTAAGCAACAATTTTCAAGTTGCAACCATTGCAGTTCTTAAAAAAATTGGGTTTGCAAATCGCAAAATTATCTTTTGCAGTGTACGAAACCCATTTTGTAATTTGTTAAAGCCTTTTTCAATCACAAAGTAAGTTAACCAATTTACTATGAATCACAGTTAGAAAGAGGAATAGAAAGGGGCGTTGCCTCCTAAAAGCAAATCTCTATAAGGTGTAGCAGTATTTTGCAATTGCAGCTGCAATCCTTTGATAATCTATCAACTCTCAAAGGAGGTGGCAATCTATTTGCGAAGGGGGTAGTAGTCCTGATGTGTCAACTTCTGTTTTGTGACTATCAGGGAACCTCGAGGGGAGCGGGAAGTGGTGTAGTAGTGTCGCGTAATTTCTCATTATCCTAAGCTACTGGATTCAGGCAGCAGAATCACCGGAATTGTGGGGAACCGAGTACAATCCCACACCTTGTGACAACTATCGACCTAATCTGGGTTTTCCAGCTAACTAGCAGCGCCTCATCTCTGCCCAAGAGCAGGGATGATTGTGGCAACCGGGCAAATGACAAGATTGACTTTTCCGGGGAAATCGTGGTGCTTCAGATCTCATCTGTTTTCTCTCAGTTACAGTAGTCTCACACATGCAAAGACAAACAGAATCACAGAATGATTCAATGGGGTTTATTGAATTAACTGTATCTTAGATAGAATGGCATGAATTGCAATAACTGGGATGATAAAACACGCTAAAACCAAAATGGTCACAAGAAGAGTGAAACACAAAAACAGTCCAACCATACTGTCATTTTCCGTAATATATGTGAGTCCTACCTGTTGGAAATGGGGTTTTTGGTTGGTAGTCAGGTTACCCCCTGTCCAATCAAGGACCCTCACTCTAGTCAGGGTAAAGGAGAATCACCCTCAGTTAACCCCTGCTCACCCCCTTGGTGGCTTGGCACAAGCAGGCAGGCTTAACTTCAGAGTCTAGGTGTAAAGTTTTTGCACCAACACACACAGTAACTCAGTGAAAACACTACAAAATTACACAACACAGGTTTAGAAAAATAGGTAATATTTATATAAACAAAAAAAAACAAAAATGACAAAAATCCACCATACGCAAGTCAAATTATGAATTAAAAAGCAAAAAGAGTCTTAAATCCTTAGAAAACAGTGCTAACACTGTTAGCATGAAAAAGTACCTGGGTTGCATCAAAAGAACACTGTACGTGTGAGTGTGCACCGGAAAAGGCCAGCGATGCGGTGATTTCTCAACCGCAAGCGAGACTGTGCATTGTTCTTCCTCCGGTTGGGTTGGCGTGCGTTGTTTTTCCTTTCTGCAGGAGAGCGATGCGTCGATTCAGACAGGCACCTCCAATCTGGGCAGGCTTTGCGTTGGTGTTCCTTGCCCAGCGAGGTTTGCGTCGAAAATCCGGTCGCACGGTATCCAAAAACCGCACGATGTGGGTTTGCGACGTTAACAGCCTCAGTCAGCGAGTGTTGCGAATCGTTCCTCCAGCCACGTTGCGTCGATCTTCCAGCAGTGATGCAGGTGGAGCGTAGATTTCAGCCGCGAAGTGGGTGGCGCATTGTTTCTCAGCTGCGTCTTGGAAGGTGCGTCAAAAATTCCCCTGCACGGCGGTCTGTGCATGGATTTTCAGTCTTTGGCTGCCAGCTTCACCTTTCAAGGGCCCAGGAACTGGATATGGCACCACTTGGCAGGACAGGAGTCTCAGCAGAGAGTCCAGGTGCTGGCAGGGGAAGTCTTTGATGGACCTGAGACTTCAACAATGGGAGGCAAGCTCAGGTTAAGCCCTTGGAGATTTCTTCACAAGCAGGAATGCATAACAAAGTCCAGTCTTTGTCCCCTTTCACTGGGAGAAGCAGCAACTGCAGGATAGCTCCACAAAGCACAGTCACAGGCAAGGCAGCACTTCTCCATAGCTCTTCAGCTATTCTCCTCTGCAGAGGTTCCTCTTGATTTCCAGAAGTGATCTAATTTTTCAGGGGTTTGGGTGCTCTTCTTAAACCCATGTTGGCCTTTGAAGTAGACCTACTTCAATGGAAAGTCTCTCTTGTTTGTGAGATCCTGCCTTGCCCAGGCCACAGCCCAGACACACACCAGGGGGTTGGAGACTGCATTGTGGGAGTGTAGGCACAGCCCTTTCAGGTGTAAGTGACCACTCCTCCCCTCCTTCCTAGCACAGATGGCTCATCAGGAAATGCAGGCCACACCCCAGGTCCCTTTGTGGCACTGTATAGAGAGAGGTGCAAACAGCCCAACTGTCAAACTAACCCACACAGAGAATCCACAAAAAGGCAGAGTCACACAATGATAGAAGCAAGAAAATTCCTACTTTCTAATAGTGGCATTTTCAAACACACAATCTCAAAACCAACTTTACTAAAAGATGTAATTTTAAATTGTGAGTTCAGAGACCCCAAACTCCACATGTCCATCTGCTCCCAAAGGGAATCTACACTTTAATTAGAATTAAAGGTAGCCCCCATTTTAACCTATGAGAGGGACAGGCCTTGCAACAGTAAAAAACAAATTTAGCAATATTTCACTGTCAGGACATATAAAACACATTACTAAAACTGCACACACAGACGCTGCAACGGCAGGTCTGAGACATGATTACAGAGCTACTTATGTGGGTGGCACAACGAGTGCTGCAGGCCCACTAGTAGCATTTGATTTACAAGCCCTGGGCACCTCTAGTGCACTTTACTAGGGACTTACTAGTAAATCAAATATGCCAATCATGGATAAACCAATCAACAATACAATTTACACAGTGAGCATCTGCACTTTAGCACTGGTTAGCAGTTGGTAAAGTGCTCAGAGTTCAAAAGCCAACAGCAACAGGTCAGAAAAAATAGGAGGCAGGAGGCAAAAAGATTGGGCATGACACTGCATAAGCAAAAAAGTCCAACATGAGGTCATGTTTTGATTTAGAAGAAACTTTTTATGGATGTTGCATGAACGGTACGCACATTTCTCTGCAAAGTGTCTGTCATAGAGCTTAACACATCACCCACATTAACCATAAATGAAAGGAAAACATATTTAAAACATTTGTTTTTATTCAAGGTCATCAGTGCAAGACTCTCTGCAGAACAGAGCTGACTGTATCGGGGGGCACTTGAAAGGCCGGGGACCTGGGCAAGAGCTCACTTTGCCAATGCCTTAAAACGTCTCTGAGGAGAAATGCTGATAAATAGGTACCTGGTTTTGTAACTAGAAAGTATGCAGGGATTCTAGAAAACGCCAGACTCCATACTATATATGTGTATTACTTTTATAATAAATATAAGGGCTATTGGTAAATTATATTCCTGTCTCTCTGTGGAGGTAAAACAGGCCAAATCCAACCTTTAGGATGACACGGCTGTGTATTAATATATTCATAATGTAGCAAGGTTACTTGTTCCACCCACTGCTCTCACAAAAGCTTATTCTTTGCAGTTTACAAGTTGATCTTGTTAGAAATGAGGTTTCTGGTTGGCTAGGGTGTGCACCTAAGCCAAGCAGAACCCACCCACTCCAGTCAGGGCAACAGAGTTACAAATCCAAGATAACCCCTGCTTACTCCTTTGGTAGCTTGGCACGAGCAGTCAGGCCGAACCCGGAGGCAATGTGAAAAGCATTTGCACAACACACATGACACACGTGATGCAAGATGTACACCACAAAGTGAACACAACACTTAGCTATGTCAAAATAAACTTTATTGCACAAAACATAATTAGACCAAACATTACACGTCAGTAATACCCTGCTACCTTAGCAGTTGTCAGAATGTTACAGAAGTTACTAATACTCTGCAGTTGTCACATTACAACAAGTAAGTGCTCAGGATTCTGCAACATAAGCAGTAGTCAGGAATCACAGTAAATAAATGCCCTTGTCATAAACAATATCATAAAGGCCTATATCAGGAACATTATAAAATTATATGGAAAGTCATGAAAAAGAAAATATACATCAGCCTATCATGTCCATAATAGGAACATGTAGCAAATATATATCCTTAGAAAAAGGAGCCTGGAGATTGCCACCCTCCCAGTGTCCTCAAAAGTACCTGGTTCTGTAGAAAAAGGCACTCCTAGTGCTTGGAAGGATAAGGTGGGGCCCCTGGCGCTCAACAGGGGCCAGGTTTGCCTCCTGAGGGAGAGGGGCAGTCGGCACCCTCTCTGATTTACTTAATGGGCCCCTCCTGGGGCCTGCGATCTCCAGGGGACCCCCTGGGCCTCCACTGGCCCTACCACCAAGGGGGGCTACCAAAAATGCCCAAAGCTGAGTTACTGGGGCGATCGCGCCCTTAAGGCCATGGCCAGGGGTAAAGGAACTCCCTTTCCGCTCCCCATGCCCTGCGTCTTGCAGAGGGCCGCCTGCGTCCTGGGGGCGACTGTCCAAACAAAAGTAAGTTGGAGCAGGGGCCTCCGATGAGTCTTTCCTCCTGCTCTGGAGGGCGGCTGCACCGGACACAATGTGCGAGGCGCTTTCCTGCAATTCTTGGCATTTCTGGTAAGCAGTCACCGAGGACGGTACCTGCTGGTGCCCCAGGGCATGGTTGGAGCACGCTCGCTCCTCTTTTCCTGCTTTTGGTGCCCTGGGGACACTGGATAGAGCGCAACACGCTCCAACAATAAAAATACACTCGGGCTACGGTGGTGATTCTGCAGCACCCGGGCTGCTGCGGTGATTCCCCCAGCGACGAGCTTCCAAGCGCAAATTTAGAGGATCACAAGAAGAGCACTCATGAGGCACTAGGGCAGTCCAGGAGGGGCTAAACTCAGTGCTACAGCACTCAGCCACACAAAAGATGAAGCACCCCTCGTGATGGGGATCGTTGCAGGGGTCAGGGGCCAATGCGCCCTGCCCCTGGAGATAAGTGAAACAAAAGAAGCACAGGACTGGCGGGCCCAGCTACAGGCCAGCACAAGGGATGCAGATGGGGGCAGTCCCTCCTAGTGACCAGGCAGGTCACAGGTCAACACAGAAGCAGCAGTCCAAGGTCGGTCCTGGTGAGTCCTTTCAGCAGCGCCCTGTGTCCAGTTTCCAGTAAGTTACTGGAGTTCTAAGAAATGTCCAAATTGTGGAGAAAATTCCCCTGTACTTATACTTAGTTTGCAGTGTCTCTTACAATGAGGAGGTGAGGGGGTTCCAACCAGGTACAACTGGTTCTGGGAGTGCCCCTTCTCTCCTCCAGCACAGGCTACAAACAGCAGTGGGGGATAAACAACCCTATTATGCGAGGCCAGGGCACAGCCTTTACAAATGCAGGTGTGCCCCGCCTCTCCTTTCTCTCAGCCCAGGAAGGCCATACAATATGTAGATGCACCTCTGTGACACCTGCACCCTCCCTGTGTACAAGCTGTCTGAAATGTATGCACAAAGGCCCAGCTGTCAGTCTGCTCAGAAGTGGATCGAGTCAAGCTGCAAAACACCAAAGTCATAAGCACAGAGAAATGCTCACTTTCTAGAAGTGGCATTTCTGTAACAGTAATAAAAAATACACCTACACCAGTGAGCAGCATTTCTTACCACCATCACAACCATACCAAACATGCCTACACTACCTCTCATAAATCAGACAATACCCCTTACCCATAAGTCAGGGCATTTCTAATGCAATCCTATGAAAAGGCAGCACTCACAGCAGTGAGACACCAAGTTAGGCTTTTTGTCACTACGAGGACAGGCCATGCAACATGGCACATGTCCTGCGTTCTACCTTCATGGCAGCCCGGCCATGGGGCTAGCTAGGGCCTACCTTAGGGGTGACTTACATGTAGTAAAAGGGGAGTTCTGGGCCTGGCAATGAAATTTAGATGCCAGGTCCCTGTGGCAGAAAACTGCGCACACAGGCCCGGCGCTAGCAGGTCTGAGATAGGTTTGAAAGGCTACTTCAGTGGGTGGCGCAAGCAGCGCTGCAGGCCCACTAGTAGCATTTAATTTACAGGCCCTGGGTATAGGGATACCACTTTACAAGGGACTTATGGGTAAATTAAATGTGCCAATTAGGTATAAGCCAATCATACCAATTTTACAAGGGAGAGCACATGAGCTTTAGCACTGGTTAGCAGTGAAAAAGTGCTCAGAGTTATAACATCAGCCAACGAAGGTCAGAAAAATAAGGAGGCAAAAGGCAAAAAGTCTGGGGAATGACCCTGTAAAAGGGCCAGGTCCAACAGATCATATTAATGAAAGAGTCCTACAGCATCAGGGTGTGCATCTGAATGAACACCCTGGCAGCACCTGAGGAATCACACAGTGGAGTACTGTGACCACAAATATGACAAACACCCGTTTACTGAAACAAATCTGTTACAACAATGAGCAAGAGCTGTCTGACACCATTATGGAGATGCAGGACCATCCAAAGCTCTATGCTTGCATTCTTCAGGCCTCATTGATTCTTGGAACATCGAGCCTGGCGACAGTGGCGTATGACAGCCTCAACGTCTAATGGCACCCTTACTTATACTGTGGCCATGCCTTCTATGCACTGAGGGGCATATTTATGAGGGGTTTACACCATGCTTGCACCAGGCAACGTGGTACATGTGAGGCACAAACCACTAAATCAAATTTTTGAGGCAACTCAAAGCCACCTTGTGTGGCTTTGAATGGCTTAAAAAATATGAAGAAAGACAAAGCAGCACAAATCGCTGCACTGCCTTACTCTGCACCAGGGAGGCATTCCAGGGGCATTGATGGGTGTTCCCAATCAACTCCCATGGTTTTTTATGCATTCCCAGATTTACCAACCCTAATAATACTGATAGTGCGCCAAAATCCCACACCTCCCAGGTGAGGTGTAACAAGGAGAAATATCTTTATTTCTCCTTGTTGTTTCCTCTTTTTATGAGTACTGCATTCTGCAGCACAAATAGAAAGAGGAAAATGCCTCTTGAGCTTGTTTTTATGCAGGAAGGTGCCCCTTCTTGCACAAGAACAATCATGCATGCAAGACAGGCACCCTTGCACCATGGTGCAAGGGTGCATGCATTCATGCTAGACAGCCAAAAAAGCACCAGTGCAGGAGGACGGGACAGGAATGCAATGTGTTAAATAAACACAGTGCATTCCTGCCCTTTACTTTTGACACAGGGCAGTGCAGCAAGATTTCTTGCTGCGCTACCCTGCCCCACTAAGCCCATAAATCTGAGCCTGAGTGTGTGTTTGAATGTTCATTGCTGAAAACACTTCAGAAGACGGCTGCAGATTTCTGTCTGGGCCCCAAGGGTCTGTGATTCCTTCCATGCAAATTGCCTAAGGTCCCTTGGGGAAAGAGTCCTCCTTTCAAGACATGGACCAAGCGACTGAGCGAGTGTGATCCTTGGTGCAAAATAGATCTTCTGACCCATTTTGTTATAAAAAAAGTAGGGGTAGGCAGAACTTGCGGAGTTTCACTCCATGGAATAACATGGGGTTACATAAAAATACCACAAGATTCCGTGGAGTTACGCCAGTGGATGGAAAATATGCAGCTTGAGCTGCTCTAGCGGCACTTTAGCACTGGTAGCATGAGCAGCTCTGCAAAAATCAGCAGGAGCAGCTCCATGCATTATGCAAAAGTGAGTGGCCTTTCAAGATGATTTTGCTGCCACTCGAGTAGTAAACCTACTTGAGTGGCAGCAAATCTGTTGAAACAGCAGCCTTCTTATCGTGACCACTCATGATCGCTGGTTTTAGAAATTCTCACTAAGGGATGTCACATCACTCTCACCAGCTTGCATTTTCAGGAGCTTTGTGGGAGAAAAATTCTGCCACGTGGCAATTGGTGGACATTAGCTGCTATTTTCTGCTAATGAGAAATGTGGAGTGAACACAATACCGTCAATTCCACAGGCAGAACGAAACATTCGGCCCCCCTCTCATAAGAAGTTGTGCACTGAACGTGGAAAGATTTCTTAATATGGCCTCATTACTCCCAAACTCCTGGTCATGGTGTCCATAAATTCTACTACTTTTCCAGAATCCTTGGTACTGGTTTGTCCTTTCAACGGCACATAAATTGAAAAAAGTAAGCTTCAATTTACAAACATTAAATACTTATTTTATACATTTTCAAATGTTTACACTAACTTTAAACCACCTGATGTCCCTTTCAAAAGCAAAATACTGTTGTGTTTCTGGCATCACATACAATGTTTCACCTCCATCAAGAAGAATTTTAGGATCTTAATAGTCACCTCAGGTTTCCGTGGCGTTTTTATAGCTTTTGGCCTGCTGCCTCATGCACTAAAAAACTACTCCGCCTCTTAGAACAAATTTATATTATGCAGTTGTGAATGCAACTTCGCATATACTGTTGATACTTAGACAAGATGAACAGTATTAATTTTTGTGTGCAATAGCCATTACGCGTTCTTCTGTGGAAATTATGGGTTTAAAGGAGGAGGACGAAGATATTGTCCTTTGACATTGAAGTGTGGCATTTCTAAAGCGTGTCTGACTGTAGCACTCAAAATGAGATGAAGAGCAGCTAAGAAGGTAGGACATGACTATAGAAAAGTCTGAAATAGGAGGGAGAACACACATCTATTCATGTACGAGTGATTGCATGTCAGTTCATTCGTGCTTTTTGATGTCTAGCCTTTAAAAATATGTAAGATTTAGTTAAGATTGACCGGAAATCAATAATGGCTTTAATATGAAATAACAAAAGACAGAACATACTACAGTTTTGGGAGCATTTTGTCCTTAACTGTCACCCAGAGACTATCCTGTTCAAGGTATGACATTTTCATAGATTTTCCTATTGACGTTATACTTCTTGTAATTTACTCGAAAAACATATTGACGTCATGCTGTGTATGTTTCTTAATATGCTGATGACGTCTTTCTGTGTAAAATGAGTTTTATAACTAATTATTCAATTGTTGTTTGTTCACTCTATCCTTCTGTTCTACGTTTCATCCATCTCTAAAAGCCATTTTACCCATCTGTAAATTTTAGTCATGTTTTTCTCGTCTGCTATTTCACATGATGTATTATGGTATATTGCATATGAAGTAATGGGTGCGATTCTTATGTCAGATTTCGGATGAGATTTAAGCTCAATTGCTATATTCATACTTAACTAAACTTTAACTGTTTAAGTACATTTCATTGCTTTGAAGTCTGATCCTAATGTGGATTAGGTTCCTTTGGTAAAAAAGTGTCATAATGACCCAGTGGCTTAATGAGCGTTAATGCTCCACTTAGAGTAATACTTTCACACAGGGGAATGAGAAACCCAACCAGAAGCGTACTACTTCCTAAACAATTGAAAACGCACACGAGTGTGTCTGGAAAAAAGGAGGGATAATGTTATTATATGTTGGAAAATGCTTTCTTTTGGACAAAAACTTTAACCTACTCGCAGGTGGAATGTTTCATCATTCCGGAGGCGAACAGCGGGAGCTAGAACCAAAGGGGTAGTCGGTCCTGCAGCCACGAGATGGCACAGCAGTAATTGGCAGTCCAGAGATTTCTGGGTCACAACTGAGCCGAATTGATGAATAATGGACCCAATCTGAGTCCCACTTACATGGGTATTCTAGTGGGAATGGCTGTGTGCCATCAGGGAGAGGAAACATGATGAATTTGGACCAGTTGACCTATATGCCAGAGAAAGCGCCAAAATGGATGATCTCTCTGGTGAGCAGAACAAGGCATTCTTAAGGTTCCTAGATTTAAATTGTGACATCATCTGCATATAGGAATACAACCAGCTCCCTGGTTTTGAAACTGAGATCACGGTGCTGCTGTTGGTGAGCTGCCAGAGACTCCATCGCAATAGTGAAAAGAAGGGGCGACAGTGGGTACCCATGGCGCATCCCACAAGTAATCAGAGTAGGGTCTCATTTCATAGTTTGCAAGCGTGCCTGGTCCTTAGTAAGTAAACTTACAAGGGGACACGTATAGGCCGCTGAACCTTTTGGATCGCATGAAGTATCCTAGCTATGTAGTAATCGATGAACATCAATTATCAATGTAATCAATCAACAACCACTAAGAGAATCATTAAGCATGAACAATAAATCAACATTTCATGAATAACCACAACTCAATTTTATTTCCCTATTAGTTACATTTACTAAGTCATCAGGTTAGATCAAACTTTATTCAATCAACTCAGAATTAGTTCATTAATGACCATTAATAACATAAACTAATCAGAACTTGTGAAAACATATGCTCGAATGATTCAGCTTAGGCCAACCAAGATAAATATGACCGCATTAATAGCAGAGTTCAGCAATCAGTCCGTCAATCATTTGTCACTGTCAACGTCACCCAAAAGACCCTTCCCGAACCCAGATTAGCATTTAGCATGTGGGACTTTATGCAAAAACAATTAAGAAAATGTGAATTTGGAAAAAATCTAGCTAAGAGAAAAACTATAAAATAGCGCAGTTGGTAACTAGAAAGAAAGGCATAAAAGTTAATCAGTCACATTGTCATAGCTACCTATCCACGAAATGGATCAGCAACAAAGTCAGTCTTTGTCCTCAGGTCATCAATCGATCAGCAACGCATCAAGCTGTCAAGAGCATGAGCCCAATGACAGAATCTCGAACTGCGTCATCAATTCTCCCCTTGCATCTGAAGTTTTAGCCCCTTGTCATGAGTTTCTATTAGTTTTTCAGTCCATCTCCCTAATTCGTAATTGGTCAGTCAATTGGCAGATATGACTCTAACCTATAATATTAATTTTACAAATCTATGAGTTCTAATATTTCTCCATCCCCAATTAGTTGATGGGTTCGCTGTATGATGCCTTTATCATTCGGCTCATCAGGTATCGAAAATATTGCATCTTCTTCTCCAGTTAGTGCTTCTATTGTTCGAGTCCTGGAAAGAACATTGAGTCTGTCTTACATCAAATTTGTTACATTTCCTAGTCCCTCATCTCCTGTTAATCGATACATTGCAGAACATTCTAGCTAAGCAGATTTTATTAACGTATGCAGTTCAGGGACAGTTCAATGCACCAGCTTCTCTGCAGTGCGCTAGATATTCAGCTTCTGTATGAGGCCTGGAAAGGTTAGGCCACAACTTCGGCTAAGTTAATTCTACAAATCAATGCAAAACATATGTTATACATCTTAATCTGACATATTACTACATTATTATACATTTTCATTATTGCATACATTTTTAGTTCTTTTAGTACAAGTTCGTATAATTGGCTGACATACCCCGTGGGCACATTTTCAAAACATGCACATTAATTTTTCTCTACGATTAATTTCTCTATGAATTTTTAAAAATCATAACATCTAAGAATTTTTAAATAATTCCTAAGTAGCATATTTGCGTCAACACAGTTGAGCTTGACACAGGCAGTGGGAAGAGTGTAGAGGAGCTGTATTTTGTGAAAGAAGTTGGCGCTCAAGCAAAGGCGCTCAAGTAGTTGGAAAAGGTCAAGAGAATCAAATTCCTTAGAGGCTTCTAAAAAGGCACCCACTGCCGGGATCTGTGGATACAGGTGGTGCATGACAGCTAACAGATAGCCTCTGCTAACCCCCTTGGTAGCTTGGCATGAACAGTCTGACTTATCTCAGAGGCAATGTGTTGGACTTTTTTTGCTTATGCTGCGTCATCCCCAATCTTTTTGCCTCCTGCCTCCTATTTCTTCTGACCTCTTGCTGTTGGCTTTTGAACTCTGAGCACTTTACCACTGCTAACCAGTGCTAAAGTGTATATGTTCTCTGTGTATATTGTATGTAACTGGTTTATCCATGATTGGCATATTTGATTTACTAGTAAGTCCCTAGTTAAGTGCACTAGAGGTGCCAGGGCCTGTAAAGCAAATGCTACTAGTGGGCCTGCAGCACTGGTTGTGCCACCCATATAAGTAGCTCTGTAATCATGACTCAGACCCGCCACTGCAGTGTCAGTGTGTGCAGTTTTAACTGTAAATTCGACTTGGCAAGTGTACCCACTTGCCAGGCCTAAACTTTCCCTTTTCCTACATGTAAGACACCCCTAAGGTAGGCCCTAGGTAGCCCCAAGGGCAGGGTGCAGTGTATGGTTAAGGTAGGACATATAGTAATGTGTTTTATATGTCCTGACAGTGAAATATTGCTAAATGTCATTTTTCAATGTTGCAAGGCCTGTCCCTCTCATAGGTTAACATGGGGACTACCTTTAAATCTGATTAAAGTGTAGATTCCCTTTGGGAGTGGATGGACATGTGGAGTTTGGGGTCTCTGAAATCACAATTTAAAAATACATCTTTTAGTAAAGTTGATTTTAAGATTGTGTGTTTGAAAATGCCACTTTTAGAAAGTGAGCATTTTCTTGTTTATACCATTTCTGTGACTCTGCCTGTTCGTGGATTCCGTGTCTGGGTCAGTTTGACAGTTGGGCTGGTTGCACCTCACACTAGACAGTGACACAAAGGGAGCTGGGGTGTAGTCTCCATTTCCTGATGGACCATCTGTGCTAGGAGGAAGGGGAGGAATGGTCACTCACAGCTGAAAGGGCTGTGCCTGCCCTCACACAATGCCGTCTCCAACCCCTTGGTGAGTGTCTGGGGCCTGGCCTGAGCAAGGCAGGATTTCACATTCAAAAGAGACTTTACTTTGAAGTAGGCCTACTTCAAAGGAGAAAAAGGGTATAAGAAGGGCACCCAAAACCACAGACTTTAGAACACTTCTGGAAACAAGAGGAACCTCTGCCTGGAGAAGAGCTGAGGAAGAAGAGCTGCCATGCCTGTAACTGTGCTTTGTGGAGCTATCCTGCAGTTGCTGCTTCTGCCAGAGTAAAAGGGCAAAGACTGGACTTTGTGTGCCTTCCAGCTTGAGAAGAAATCTCCAAGGGCTTGATTTAGAGCTTGCCTTCTGTTTTTTGAAGTCTCAGGGACAGCAAAGACTTCTTTCTGCCAGCACATGGAGTCTCTGGAGAGACTCCTACTCTGCCATGTAGTGCCCATCCAGTTCCTGGGACCCTGAAAGGAGAAGCTGCATTCTAAAGAAAAGGAAATCCATTTCCAGAGCGCCGTGCGGGGAAAAGATTGACGCGACTCCGATCTGCGGCTGAAGAAACGACGCACCACTGGCTCAGCAGCTGAAAATCGTCGCTCGCCAGAAACGCGACAGAAGAATCGACGTACGGAAAAGAAGAAACAATGCGCAGCATCGCTGACGGAGGCTGGGAGATTGCAACCTGCGCTGTGTGGTTTTCGGATCATCGTGCGGCTGGATTTCCGACACAAGTACCGCTGGGCGTGTAAAAGCAATGCAAGGCCTGCACGGACCCGAGAGTGCTGAACGGAGCGACGCATCGCTCTCCTGCCGAGAGAAGAAACGATGTGCCGCGACCCTACGAAAGGAGAAACAACGCAAGGTCCCGCTCGTGATGGGAATCAACACATTGCAAGCACTTTTTGAAGCACACTCGCCCGTGCGGGGTTATTTTTGACACACCTAAGGTACTTTTTCACGCTAACAGTGTTAGTGTGTGTTTGAAACTACGTAAAGACTCTTTTGTGATTTTTAATTGATAACGTGACTAGTGTATTGTGGATTTTTGTCATTTTGGTCTTGTTTTGTTTAGAGAAATATTTCCTATTTTTCTAAACCTGTGTTGTGTCATTTTGTAGTGTTTTCATTATGTTACTGTGTATGTTGGTACAAATACTTTACACCTAGCGCTCTGAAGTTAAGCCTACTGCTCTGCCAAGCTACCAAGGGGTTAAGCAGGGGTTAGCTGAGGATGATTCTCTTTTACCCTGACTAGAGTGAGGGTCCTTGTTTGAACAGGGGGTAACCTGACTGTCAACCAAAGACCCCATTTCTAGCTCAATGTGTAAAGAATGTGTATCTACACACACAGTAACACAGTGAAAACACTACAAAAGGACTCCACACCAGTTTAGAAAAATAGACACTATTTATATGAGGAAAACAAGACCAAAAACGAAAAAGATTCAACATACACAAGTCAAAATATCTGTTTTAAAACGTTTAAGCAAGTCTTAATCCATAGGAATCAATGGAAGTATCTCTTTAACACAAAGTACCTGGGATGCGTCAAAAACAAATATGTTGCGGGCCACGGGGAGGCGAGGTGCTAGAAAAGCAAAGCGATGTGACAGTTCCTTACTGCACAGGGGAGGTGATGCCTCAATTCTTTCCTTGCAAGTGAGACGATAGGTCAGTTCTTTACTGGCAGGGGAGGTGGTGCACCATTTCTTTCCTCACAGGGAAGGTGATTTGTGGCATCTCTGAGCATTAAGAGGGATTCAAAACAAGATCAAACTGTCTATTGGGTATTCAAATGTTGTTGTTTTATTTTTGTTTTACTTTTGATCTTACAGTCATGGGGTACAGCATAATGCCACAACTCACTAGTCTGGTTTAGGGCTAGGAGGGTTGTGGTTGTACCCCATCTTCTGCCTTGCCCAATTGTTGGAGAGTTTGTACCTTTGACAAAATAATGGTTCTGGAGTGCAGTAAATAAATCTAAAAATGTGTGTGTAAAGACTATGTAGGAGCACAGTCTATCCTAGCGGTCAGATAAAAATCCCTGTGTGGATTAGCCCTATTTCCCACAGAAAGAACAAAATAAATTGAAGACCTCGTCTCTCCCATAACAGCTCAAGAAAAAGGCGCAGATACCTAGACTAGTCTATGGTTTGTCTTTTTATAGAATTTTGGCTGCTCTAAAAATGTATTCCTTTCACAAAAAGACACAAAAAGGTGTAGTACCACATAATAATTAGATATTCCTATGAACTTCAACATTGATCTCCAGTAATGACCAATGGCATGCATCATTCCTGCTGATGACACCAAAAAATATAGTAATGCCTGTGTTACAGCATATTTGTGTTGCTAACTGCAGTAATCCAACTATTACAAGAATAGACAATGTGGAGCTAGTAGCCTTATGCCTAATCCAGAGGAACATTTAACAACAACCTGTGTTTAGTATACCTTGATTTTAATTAAACAATAGGTTTAGAAATGTTTACGATGACTTTGTCAAGAGTGAGACAGGATTTGATTTGTGCTTTGTACGACATTAATAGTCAATAAAGAAAATAATGTGCAAGGAACAACATGAAAGTCTATAAAATCCTAAATGGCTGAGGGTTTTTGAACAGTATGTGTTCACAAGTCAAACTAGGGTGATGCAGACATTTTACTACCCCTACAAAGCTGAATAAAATTAGGATATTCTAGCCTACGCATTGCAGCAGGTGTTTCAGGATGACCCCATATCTGAGTGATGAACAGTTAAAAATGTGAATTGCCTCCTCTTTATGATACGTACTGGTATTGCATAAGGTGCTGTAGCCTACACCATATTTCCAATAATTTCCTGATGATTGGTGACATCGAGGAACAAGAAATCATGGTAGAGAAATATTTCCTGTATCATAATCCACCATTTCTGATATACACTTCTTCCAAATTTCTCAAATTAGGAACATTCCTCCATCTGCCTGATTGATCTGGACAATATTCCCCAAAAATAGCCTGTCATCGCAGTCGGATGACACTATGCGGCTTCAACCAAGACTCCACCAATTGCATTTAATGACATCAGAGTATACGAGACCCTAACTAGCCTGCTGGTGCCAGTTCTTCTTTTTCTGTGCTTCATCAATAGGGATCCTGAGCTCTTCTACTGCTTCACCAATAAAATTAATATCCACTTTGATAGCGACTTGCTCAAATGTCACCTTAAGGGATTACAGGGTTTGAACTTTACCACATATGCCACACAGAAATGTAATTATCATATATACACAACATCTATACTTGTGTTTGGGCTTGCAACACAGTACTGTAACTTGGGACTCCTGTGCTTCTTTGTACCTGAAACCATCAAGTAATGGGAACATATTTTATTTTTGACTAAGGCCCAAAGAGATATCAAGCCATTACCATTTTGAAGTCTCTTGACAGGATATAAGCTAAAAAAAAAAAATCTCAAAAAAGGTCAAATAAGAGTTCTATGGAAGAGTAATCCTATTCTACCTTGAGGAAATGTTTGGATTCTCAACAATGTTCCCTACATCAGATGCTTCCTCAACATCAGAGTAAATTCTAGTGTGGTGAATAGTGGTACAGGAGTTCCCAGCCCCTTCATCAAACTCTGCGCAAAAGGAGGCCTTTAGTCTGATAATGGTGGATTTGTTCAGGTCAGCTCCAGTACCCTCTGGGCCACTCTCAAAGTGTGAGCCCAACCCTGTGTGATTAGAGACTCTGGTAGCTCTGGACTCTATGCCTCCTGACTGTGCTCCTCTGTAGGCTTTGCAACTGACACCCAAGAAGAAATTGAAATCTGCCAATGTACCATACCTTTTTCTGTCCACACCACCTTCAACATTGACATAGATGCTGCCCTTAGAGCTGCCTATGGTGCTTCTGCTTCTTCTCCAAAGTTGGAAGAACTAATTTGAGAAGGTGAAGTAGTTTTGATGACATTCCATTCCCTGAGCCTCTTCCTGGTGCCCGAAGTTGTGCTCATATTTAAAAACTATTTGTGTCAAATTCTAAGGTCTTAACCTTGCCTGATAAGGATTAAGGCTGCACACAAGATAATGTGTACGCCACAGAAAACATCCTTCTTCTTGTAATACTGATGTGCTGGCAAATATCTTGATTTACATATTCAAATGGCCAGGAAACTTCACTAGAAGAGGGTATCTCTTGCCCTGTCAGCTCTCCAGAAGAAGTCTCTTTGTTCACCCCAGTGGCATGAAAGTAGCAGAAATGTTGAAATGTACCCTAACCCTTTAACAGACATTTTGCAAATATCTTCTTGAGTTCTAATGGTCTAGCTTTCATTTCATGAATCTCTTGTGGAACCTGCACTAGCTGCATGGCAAACTCATTTTTAGGCCAAGAAGTATATAGGCAAACAGTAAGATGATATCCAATGCCCCTGAGTAACTGACAATTTATGCCATCGTATTCAGGTCCAATCCTCGGAACCATGCCTATTGATGGTGAGTGTTTTTTCTGGCAAGAAGGCCTATTCCTACTTTTAAAAAAAGCAGAGCTACAACTCCCTTGCTGTGCCTAGCCTCACCAGTGAGACAGTTCTTTCATCAGAGCAGGAACGTTTGAGGCTATGCCTGGGCACAATAGTCCTAGCAGAGACAGCCCTATCTAGATCCACCAACAAATATACCCCACCTTTTGGGAAGAGGTAATCTACGAGAGGCCTTCGCCAAAAGCAGCAGCAGAACCCATCCAGCGCTTACTCTCTCCCTTACATCACCATCTTCTGGCAGGGGGATGGTCTCCCACTGTTTCCCGAGCTGGTAGACAATCATGAACACTGGGTTATCTAGGAAATATGCAAGGTTTAACCCATACCCTTTCTTAACTCCTACTGGGTCTACTGCCTTCAACCAGAATGTGCTCTCCAGCACACAAATCAATTTTATAGGCAAATATCCTCACTTTATTTGCCTCTTGATCCAGTTCATACAGCATATTAAGATCTCATGTTTTCCTTGAACTAAGTTCTGCTTGCTCTCAATGCTGGATATTGGTTGGTGTCTCTGCAACCTCAGAACATCCAGGTCCTGATTTAAGGAAAGTGGTGCTTCACTGGGTGCAGCGCTACTTTCCTTGCACCCCTTGGCACCCCCCTAATGCCACCATGTGTGCGCCGTATCTAATATACGGCACCCAATGGGGGTACTTAGGCATACACAATGGAATAGTCACTTATGCTTTCGTTGAACATATGGGTGTTGTTTTAATATTTTAATGGCTTTTGTTCATGGTGATATGGTTCTATAACTTTGGGATTCATGGTTCTTTTACTGTTCACTTGATATGTTTCGATCACTGTGGTACTTTTGGTGTCTATTATTGGACATACATTTTTTGAAGTGTCAGACATTTATGAGACCAGTATGATAAATGACATGTGATAATCAATATTTGTTTTTTTATTGGTATTACATTGCCAGCCTTGATGAAGTCCCGTTTGGGACGAAACACGTGTCGGTGGTTATGAGTTCTTATATGTGCTGAAATATATCATTATCCATGGATAGATGTATAGAGATTGGATAATTTGGAGATACATCCTATGATTTGGAGTTCTATCAATTGGCTGATATTTTACAAAGACAGGACCGTTAGAAATTTATAAGAGTGGACACCAACCTCCCATTTTGTTCTTGGATTGAGCCAAACAGTACTTTGGATATACGAATGTACAGTTACTTTTTTACTGTGTTTTTGGATTGAGTGGAAAAGTATTTATACTTCCTATGTTTATGCATGTATTTTGGTTTATATATGCAATATGTTTGTCTTTTCTTGTGTTTCTTAATTTATCAATATTAAAATCATCATTATTTGATGGAATAGAATGTATACACCCATATGTCTTTTACCTATTTGCTTACATCTTTCTGCATATATACTATGACTCTTGGAAATATGTTTCCCCAAATGTTCCTATTTGGAATTGTCCTGGAATGTTTCCTTTTTTGATATATATATATATATATATATATATATATATATATATATATATTCACTGCTCCACTAGTACTTTCCATTTATTCTAACTGGTTGTTCCAGCTTGCACATGGTGGCAACAGATGTGCTACAGTGTATTGAGCACGCTTTATGATGAGACAAAGGATGTGCAGCCATTCTAAAGTCATTGTGGTCTTGCTGCTTTCATTTAGTTAGGTAAACTAGTGTCAACATTTTTCACACTAGTTTGGAGCTTTGCAGAATTAACGTCAAAAATGTTGACTGTAATCCGGAAAAGCCAATTAAGACTCATTGTAAACAATAGTGTGCCTCCTTTAACTCCTGCTTTGAGCAGGCGTTAAAAGTGCCCAAAAAAATTACGCAAATATATCTCTTAGATTTCTTTGTGAAATTGTTTTGACCCCACTAACGGGGAAACGCCCCCTTTGCATACGTTATGCCTGGTGCAGGCATAATGTAGTGCAAAGGGTTGCAAAGTGGTACAATGCATGCATTGTGTCACTTTGTAAAACTGGCGCAATGAGTTTGGCCTCGTTGGGCCACATTAGCATAAACAAAATTACGCTAATGTGGTGCAAGGAGGCACTAGGGGCTCTTAAATCAGCCCCCTAGTTCCATTTGCCAACCACCCAGCCCAAGACATTACTAGAGATTCACGACTATCATTTTGAGGACCTACCATTTGGACTGATTACCACAACACACTTATTTACAGAAGTACTGACAGTTTTCAGGGTTTCACTGTTATGTATTTCCATAAGAGGATGACTGTCTGGTGAAGGTGAGATTACTTGCACTGGCTGACGAACACTTTCTCTGCACACAGCTCTCCTCCATGACTTATGCTTTACTATCAATTCTTATAAGTTTCACTCCACACCAGTTCAGAGTGCAACCTACATTTTAGCTATGTTTGCCATGACTTAAATGGACACTTTTCATCCTTTGTGGAGGAGAAGGATCAGACATATTTGGGAAGTTATGTAGAGGTTTCTGACTCAGACATTGATTACAGTTCTACACCTCATATCTGCTTTATCTCATGTCCTCATGTATCCTCTTAGTGCTGCAAATCAGAAAGTGATTAAGGGACCATCAGTGACTCTGATGTCACTGGAGTGTCTATGCTTCAGTGAACCTCTTCCAGTGCATTCATTCATATCTGCACTGTTGGATGGACACCCTCCAACATAGTGGTTGTCAGGAATCCCCAAGGTGCCTCCTGCATTATCTGTCAGCATCCCCAGGGATTAGGGTTAAATCATATCTTTGTTCTTGGTTAAACCTTCATGTTTCTAAGTAAACATAATGTGCTGTGTAACACAATTGGTTTTATCAATGATTGTTTTACCAATGCTTGTTTGCTAACGTGAGCAGGTGTAGACATGTGCTTCTAATTGGGTGTGGTGTAGACATGTGATTCTAATTGGGTTTGGTGACTCATCCACATGTGGAATCTCAATTTCTTTCCTGATTTGCTATATATGGCAGAGTGAAGCATGCCTCCCTGCTTGGCTTTGTTTTGCTTCCTGATCTCAGCATCTGATTTGGCAGTCCAGCCCCTGCTATCATCCTCGTATTCAGGACTTTTGAGGCAATTGTTTTCTTCATTCTTGTACCAGCTGACACCAGGCATTCCTCCAGCACTCCGGAAAAGATTAGTATTCTCCAGGGAGTTTGTTCTTTGAGCACTGTGTTTTCCCAGAACACCTGGTGTATTTCAGTACTCGTATTTTGGCAGAGTGCTTATCTTGAAGAGACAAATGCATTTCTGAACATTCTACTTTATTATTGTAGTTACTTCCCTAAATGTGCTTCAAGATATCTGCTTGAGCTCAAGTACTACAAAAAGTGACACTGCAATTTTAAAAGAGCATTTACATGACTTTTCTTTCTCTAATTGCATAACTCTTGGATTTAAATTGTGTCATTCATGCCTGTGTTTCAGGTGTGAGGAATTTGCTTTTGAAGGGTTTTTCACACACACAGTGAAACCAAACCAAACTGTGCCACACTAACTGTTTCAACCCAGAGTGGACATTTGTATATCTTGGATTGTTTTTGTTTCTTTTAGTTTAACCCTATGCATGCAGGAAAGTTATACGTTATATAATGAATGCCCTTGTTTGTCTTTCTTGTGCATGATAAGTGCAACCACAGTTCTGATTGTAGTGTGCAACAGTGAATCTCTGTGAAGCCAGCCCTAGTGTTGCAGTACTTATTGTTATGGTACTCAGTTTCGGTTTTTGGTAATGCAGTGTTAGTAATTGTGCCAACAGTTATTATTATCCAAGAAAAGTGCTGGAGCATCCCAGTGTTCTTCTATGCTCCCGTGCCCATATCAGAAAGAGAGATTCAGTTTCAAGGAAGTTGAGTGCACTAACTCTACTATCACTCTGTCAACAACGACCTGTCCCCCAAAGATACAGGGTGCCTGCCCGGACCGGCAATACGTGGCAGTTCTTTGTCTCTTTCTCTTCCACTCCCCCTTTCCTTTTGGAACACCTGCTGGGGTTTCTGTGTCCACCAGGAAGTGCTGAGAGGTGTTCTAGGAGGTTGGGGGCATACCATCGCCCCTGCAGACATCCTGCTTTTCAGGTGAGTGGCCCCGTCTCAACAGTGGTGGGGAGTCCCTTCAGGTCTCTCTTTCACAGGCTACTCTGGTAATGGATGATTTATTGCTGTGCTGGGCAGTCAATCTGGATAAAATATTGGTGTGTGGCCTTTGCTCTGCTTTAGAGTAGCATCTTCAAACAAAAGTGGTAAAGTTATGGGCAGCCAATCTTTTGATTAAGATAGTCCCTTCCATCTCTGGGAGCACTATTCAGATAGTATCAGACAAAAACACTATAATTAATTATATCAACAGAGAGGGTGGTATAGGGTCATTGACTGTGTTTTGAGAGGCACTCTGTCTGTGGCAGTGGACACAGCTAAGGGTACTTTTGCTAGTAACAACTCCCTCGGATCTGTCACAGTGCCCTTTCCTCAGGATCTGCACGCTGCTGAACAAAAGGCCGACCTCCCGGCGTCACTAACTCAGAAAGCTATTATAGCACAGAGTTATAATGAAGACAGGCGGGGGGAAAGGAATTAGGGTAGGGAACTGCATGGAGAGAGATCTGAAAAAAAAAGGTTAGAACAAATATGCATATACTCATTCATAACAGTATAACTCACCAATAAACTCTTGAATAAAGGCATCTCCGTGATATCAGACTGAGACCCTTTGTGAATTGGGCATAGCCCCCTCTTTGAATCATGGAACAAGAACAAACTGCAACCTCTGAGCCTAGAGATGGCAAGAGCCTTGGACTATGGACATACTCTGAATATCAATCATGTAACCACTATACATTCATAAACATAAACGTTTGATCTCAGCCTAGAAATTCTCGAAGACTTAAATATGTATTTCAAATATTCTCAAAGACTTAAATGTGTATCTCACATATTCTCAAAGACTTAAATATGTATCTCACATATTATGCTTCCCAAAAAAACAATGAAACTATAATTTGCTTATCTCCAAAACGTTTCCACATTTACTCCCTAGGCCTGAAAGTTTTAATTATTGAACTTGAAGCGCTTTGTTTGTTTGGGCAGAAGCACCTTGCTTGTTATACATGAAGCGCTTTGTTCAATATGCCAGAGAGCGATTTTACTTGCTTTGTCTGAAGCGCTACGCCCGTTATGCTAAGGGGCGCTTTACTCATGTGGCCTGAAGAGCTTTGATTGCCGTGCCAAGGGTGCTTTACTCATGTGGACTGAAGCTTTTTGATTGCTGTGCCAAGGGCGCTTTACTCATGTGGACTGAAGCACTTTTTTTGCCGTGCCAAGGGCGCCTTACTCATGTGGACTGAAGCTCTTTGATTGCCATGCCAAGGTCGATTTACTCATGTGAATTGAAGCGCTTTGATTGACGTGCCCAGGGTGCTATACTGATGTGGACTGAAGCGCTTTGATTGCCGTGCCAAGGGCACTTTACAAGTGTGGCATGAAGCGCTTTGCGTGTTGTGCTAAGGGGCGCTTTACTCCTGTGATCCTAAGCGCTTTGATCGTCACGCCAAGGCTGCTTTACTCTTTGAACTGAAAACACTTTGCTCGTTGTGCTAAGGGGCACTTTACTTTTGGAAGTAACAACTCTTTCAAGATTGGACTCATCAAGACCTTACCGCTACGAGTACGACCTACTTGTATCTGAATTCACCATGGAAACAAGGATACTCCAATTTACTGTCACTCTGGCATGCACTAATTCTGCTCTTCTTCAGAGGAACCCCCATGAGGTCTGACTGCATCGAAGTTTTCAAAATAGTGAGCAATGTGCTTGGGTGTGGCTGGGCTTTATAGGCCTGCCACACCCCCAGATGGCAGCTGCCTCTAGAAACCTGGGAATTGTAGTCCATTCCTAAAATAGCTGGACTGGAAACAGGCATCCCGGAACTGGATTCAGGGTATCACCCTTCATGAGCCGGGCAACCTTGAATCCAGTGGAACAATGAGCACAGGACCCACGTCGGTCGTGTCCGTCCCACTTACTTAGTGTAAATTTAGCAATACAAAAGGATGATGGACAGAATACTAAACCTTTTCAAACACTCACCCCAGTCACAGACCTGGGTTTAATCCATTGCTCTTTTGCTCATCATGCCACTCCAGTTTGGACCCAGCCCCCTGTTCCCCATCCATACAGTCCAGCCCGAACTGCCAGGCCAGGGCCTCCCTGGACTGGAAACAAGCACCCTGGGACTGGTTTTAGGGTACCACCCTTTATCAAGCAGTCTAACAAATCCAGTGACACAGTGAGCACGGGTCCCACGTTTTGACATATCCTTCCCACTTAGCACAGCATCAGCAACGCAAAAGGATGATGGACAGAGTGCTGAAACTTTTCAAACACTCACCCCCAGTCACAGATCTGGGTTTAATCCATTGTTCTTTTGCTCACCATGCGACCTCAGTTTGGACCCACCCACATGCAAATCAGTCTTGACCATGTTCTTCATGGGAACAGTCCAGCCCAAACTCCCAGGCCAGGGACTCTCTGGAGCAAAAACAAGCATCCTCGAACAAGTTTCAGAGAATCACCCTTTATCAACCAATCTAACATGAATCCATTGGCACAGTGAATATGGGACCCACATCTCGGCATACCCTTCCCACTTAGGGCAACGTTAGCTACATAAAAGGATGATGAACAGAGTTCTGAAACTTTTCAAATACTCACCCCGAGTCAAGATGTGGATTTAATCAATTGTTCTTTTGCTCACCATGCTACCCCAGTTTGGACCCATCCATATACAAATTACTATTGACACTTTTACCATGAAAACATTCCAGCCTAGACTGCCAAGCTAAGTCCTCCCTGGACCGGAAACAAGCATCCTGAGACTGGTTTTAGGGTAGCTAAGCTAGGCTGTATCCCTTGCAGGGATGTACAAAATTCGCGTAATTTGCTTTCACATTAGTCACACATTAATAATAACATTTGTACGCATAATTACGTGAAATACAATTCTAGCATTTTATGCTGTATTTTTGAGTGGCAAATTTCCAGCATCAGCAGCTACTCTCATTCGTTTTCCCCCTGATTTAGCAGTACATTTTTACTGTGAATGGCACATCAGCTGTATATGTTTATCCCCAATGGCGCATAAGTGCGCAAAATGGCTTAACTCTGTAACTTTGGGAATTTTGCGAAATTCCCAAAACCATGCAAATTGCACTGGTGCTATTTAAATTTTACTCAGGCCTAATCCCTTGTCAAGTTAATTTGCCGGTGTATTACTTGCTATTTATTTATTTTTTTCGTTAAGATTGCCACCCAACTGTTAAACGAAATGACAGGTCATTGACTATGATGCATTGTAAACCCGTAATATCACCAAAAACAGAAACAAATATTAATCATACGTAATCAAAAGTCATTTTTGACAGTGGCTTGGGGGGAGGTTAAGAGGCACGTTTGTGCACAATAGATGAAGTCACACATTTTGGTTACGTGATCAGTAGATGAATGGAAAAAGCAGCGTTATGTTCTTTAGAAAATGTCAGTGAATGATTTCAGCTAAAACTTCGGAGGATGATTAAGCTCCAACTAGGTTCATCCCTTGCAAGTGATGGCCGGCAGCTATTCATACCAATCTGCACCAGAAGCGTAAAATGCAGTGCTTCCGATAAATGTCCCCTTTATGCAGCTTTTTAAAGGACGTTGAAACTTTATAAAGTCAGTGTCTTGTTTTTTATTCCGTTTTTGTGTTCAGGCAGCTTACATCACCTGTATTTGACACCACGAGATAATAAAAAAAAAAAGTATTGAGAATCTGAAGCTATGAAGCTGACTGCCAATTATGTACATATTTAGATGAGTGATAAAGCCCTTCCTTTATTTACTTTGTGCAAATTTGATTACAAAAATAAAATAGACGCTTTAGGACACGGAAATATATTTTCTGCTCGTGAGATTTTTTCTATATATAGAATATTAGAAAGTATGGGCCAGATTTACAAGGCCCTAGCGCCTCATTGCGCCATACAAGCATAATTTTTTCACTACGCTATATTTACAAAGTGCCACAATGCATGCATTGCGCTACATTGCGACCCCTTGCACCACATTATGCCTCATATATATATATATATATATATATATATATATATATTTATATCTACAAGATTTTACTGCACCATTTTTTGTGTCATTTTTAACACAGCTCAAAGCAGGTGTTAAAGCGATGCACCCATTTTAATCAATGGCCTTCCTTGCACTTTGCTGCACTAGTGTCAAAAGTTTTGCTGCAAAGCGCCACAATAGCATAAAAACATGTTGACGCTATTGGCCTAACGTGCACCATGGTGCACTGTATTGTAAATACGGTTCATCCATGGTGTCGTTAAGTAGGGCAGTGGTGACACAAGAAAACTGGCATATCAGCACGGATGCACCAATTTCATGTAAATATGTCCCTATATATGATGCCATAACACAGTGTTAATCTGTCCGCCCTTCTCATACACTTCTCAGATTTCCATCATTACCAATGCATGATTAGTTTAGATCTGTTAAGTGTCTCTGGGCCATGTGGAATGCATGTTAGCAGTTCTACCCACTGTTTTCAGTTGTATGTTTTAGCATGGCGTGTCACAGTGGCAATTGATGTTGCGATCATGAATGTTCTCGGCACACAGCATGGTTTTCCTTTGGCCACAACTAGCACTCTTTCTAACAGAACCCTTAAGGTAGGACTTTTGGCAAGGGACACAAGCAAAGTCCTGTCACCAGGTTCTCTGCCCAAAGTGCTCCTTATGCACACCTCCCCCCTGCTGCCTGCCACAGTCTCCAGGCCAAACTTACAACCATGACATGACCACCCAGCATACACAACCTTTATGTGTGCTCTGCATGCTCTGTTTTGGGTTTGACATCAAGGCCATATTTCCAAGGCATCATGGTTCCAGGACACAATATATACAGCTTTGGTAATGCCGAGTGGGTTTCTAGGAACAGAGTCTGGACTATATTTAGAAGTACCTAGAAGTGATTTGGTTAGTGGTGTAGTACAATGGGATACTTTCTGCCTCATATATAGTGTAAATTGTGGGTATCAGCAAAATATGTGTAGCTAGCCACTTTGTATGGAAATAAACTTAGTATGCTCCCAGGCCATCTGAATATTTGTGCCGCTTTATTGCCATCCCATCTTACTTTGAGCCCCAAGTTTGCCCACTCACATTTTCTTTCTTGACTTACAAAATTAGCCCAACCAGAAGACTGGCCACATACTTGTAGGATATTACCAGCTTGTTCACTCTGATTGCATGCTTGCAGCCTCCAATCTCAACAACATTAAGGATTGCCCTGCCTGCTCCACCCAACATTGCTGGATGACTATGTATTTACCAGAAATATGAAAGATAAGTAACTGTCCCCAGAAGAGCACATATTCTCTCAGAAGCCTATCATTATGGATGAGCTACAAAGTTGTACCTCCCTGGGAGCTCAGTAGTATTGGTTAACCTAGGAATTTTTCTAACCATTCCTGACAGAGCATATTTCATTGTGCCAGGGATGTGAGGCAATAATGAATGGCAAAGCAATTTATAGATGTACAGATGGTTGCTCCAAAAATGTCAGCACCAGAATGGCCTCTGATGAGAGCCTCAAAAGTAGCCTTGTCCTTAGTAAAATGGGCATGAATGTCCTTCAAGGGATCTTTCCTTAGACAAACGATGACTCCACAGTATATGGTGCACTTAGTCAATGCCTTGTCATTTTGTAGCTCCAGAAAGACTCATAAAAATCTGTTCATCCTCTCTGCTCTGTCTAGTGCAATGTAATAGGACTCAGCACATTTAGGAACCAATCTATGCAACTGCGTCTTAGCTTTAGTGGGAGAGGAAGGGTAAAAAAGGATCTCAGGGTAATGTTCCCGCCTAAGTGAATGACAGATGCCTCCTTGAGTAGGAAGGACGGGCAGATATGAATGGGCAGGTCAGAAGAACTAATTTAGTAGATAGAAAACAGTGATAAATGGAAAAATTGAAAGAGTCTGAACCTCTCTGACCCTGCAGGCTTACAATATGGCTGCTAACATTACAGTGTTCAGAGTAATTAGAAAAACCTGGCAATTGTGCATCAGCTCAAATAGGGATGCTAGCAATAACATGAAAACAAGATTTAAGTCCCATTGAGAAACAATGATCAGAATTAAACGAAACAAGTAAATTAAGTAATTTTTTAAAATTGCCTCAAGAGGAGATCTAAGCAAGAATAGCTCATTGGGAAGGCACTTGTAGTCATATGGAGCAGTCAAATAGCCTTTATTTGTAGATGCTGCCAAACTCTGCCAATCAAAAGGCAGAGCGAATTGTAGGATGTTGGGAAGGATTGATTGAAAAATATTCAGGCCTTGCAACTCGCACCATTGAACACATTTGTTCATGTGACCAGCATAAATGGATTTCATAGGGCATGTATTGGCAGCTAACAGGACATTCACATCTTTTACCATAAGACAAAAAGACTCTTGCCGGCACCACTCAAGCTGTTTTTGTGTTTAGGGATAATGATGGAGGTTTAGACATCCTCCGTGACATCATGACCACCATGTGTAGAAGAGGTAGCTTAATGAAGAGTGCAAAAAATAAGAGCTCCATAGCATCCTGCCAAATTGGGGCAATCAAGATCATCTGCCCTTGATCCTCCCACATATTCTGCAGGACTTGTGATAGAATCATAAACTACTGAAATGCATTAAACAGGCCCAAGGATCAGATGAACTTAAGGCATTGCCCAAGAAACTATTCAGAGAGAAATGCATGGATAAACTAAAGACACTTCCTAGGTGGTATCAAAGAGACCCCAACTTGAATATCACAAGGTGGAGAGGATCTTTGCTTGAATATTCCAAGCTGGAGAAGATTACCACTGTCATCGATGGAAGCAGTTCATGATGGAACCTGTCAGGAATAAAGCTGTGCGCGGTCCAGGTCCCGCCTAAAGCTCTGCTGCGCGTATTTACGCCGCTTCATGCGCACAACTTGTCTTCTCCTCTTGTTCTAAAAGTGGTCATCAGCGTCGCCTGCCCTGTGCCTGAAAGTTTGGCCTGGACTGTTTCCCAAGGGGAACAGGGTCAAGACTAATTTGCATATGGCTGGGGAAAATTGGGGTGGCATGGAGAGCAAAACAACAATGGATTAAACCCAGATCTGTAACTGGGGGTGAGTATTTGAAAAGTTTCAGCACCCCATCCATCATCCTTTTGTGTTACTAAAACAGGACATACAACATCAAAGATGGTGTTTCCTCATTTTGTCATTTGTATTTACCAGAGAAAACAGTAAGTATTATGAAGTTGGTGATTGCATTTCTTTAGCTCATATCCCATGCTGTAGAAAGAAGCTTGCTGAGATTGAATGATTTGTCTTAGAGTAAATGATTATTGGAATAAAAGACAGCAGTGACCAAAGGAGGATGATTAATTCAATTGTGATGATTAATTTGATGATTAATCTAGTACTGGCAAAAGACATTGGGGCATATTTACAAGAAAGTGGCGCATCGGTCCTGATGCATCACTTTTTTGCGTCCCCTTGCACACCCCCTAGCGACACCATGGTTACGCTGGGCACATCATGGCGGTCGTTACCACAACATTGTCTACATTTATGATGTTATTGTGGCACTTTGCTGCAAAAATGTTGGAGCTAGTGCAGCACAGCACAGGGATGGCGATAGGTTAAGACAGGAGCATCACTTTAGCTCCTGCCTTGGGAAGACATTAAAACTAATGAAAAAAATGGTGCACTGAAATCTTGTAAATTTCACTGCACCATTTTTTCGGGCCTCCCTACGGGGAAACGCCCCCTTGCATACATTATACCAGGCGCATGTATAATGTGGTGCAAGGGGTTGCAAAGTGGCACAATGTAAATATAGTGCGGGGAATGGCCTACTTAGCGGCACCTTAGCAACAAAAAAAATCACGCTAAGGCGGTGCTAAGGTGTGTTAGGGGCTTGTAAATCTGCCCCTTGTTCTGTGTGGTATTTTATATTGTAAAACATGGATAGCACTTCTAACCATCATATATAAGCTGTTGGGCAATACATTATATACTGTTCTCAATAAGTAAGGCGAACAGTAGAACTTAAATGTTTTGGGAGCTTCGTTATTAGCGTTAACGGTTGTTCCTAGTTTCATTCTGAGAAACCAGTTACCAAATAACATCCATGTTCGTTAAATTATGGAATGTTACTTCTGAAAATGCAGAAATGTATAAGATAAATGAACATCTACTGAGTTTAGGTCAGTGACAAGTATAGTGCTAATATGATATAGAGGCACACCCTGGTGACCTATGATTAATGGGATTATGGTAATTAGTCAGAGTACCTTATGAAAGGAGATAGTTTGAATGGTCAGAGTCAAATGATGCAGTATCAGTCACAATTTGATTGTTCGGTTCAGGATTATACAATGGAGGGTAGCCAAGTGATGTTTAATGGTTACTCTTCAACTTTAAAGCATAATTGATAGCAGAAACATTTGAAAGATATAGTGTTACATATGCTAACAGTGCTAGAATTCAACCAGTGCTGTTGCTGAGCAGAATTATTCTATTATAGCATTTAAAAAAAGAGAATGTAAGGGCTGGGGAACGGGTAAGGGTTAACAGATGGGCATGTGTAATGAACGGTAGATTTAAAGGAAGGTAACTTGTAAGGGTTTAGGGCTGGTAGAGCTAAATTGAGGTAATGGTTTTTAGGGTACAGAGTAGTGTATAGGTAAAGGGAGGTAGTGGGTTTTTAGGGTTCAAGAGCTGGTGTAGGGAAGTGAGGGATTTGTAGGGGCAAGCAGTAGGTAGAGGTTCAGGTTCCTAGGCGGTTGGAGATAAAGGGAGGTGAAGGTTGTTTAGTATTCAGAGAAGGATAGAATTAAAGGGAAGTTATTGGTTTAAAAAAGAGGGCACTTGGAGCTACTTCCAAAAAATAAATATAAAAAAATGGGCTAAATGCGGGGCAAAGGCATGTGTTGTAGTGCCCTGTGTGGTGTTTTAACACAGTGTAAAAGTCAATGGGGATCATTTGCAAGAAAATAGGGCATCATGATCTATGTACCACTTTTGTTGTGCCAGCCTGTTCCCCCCTAACAATGCCATGGGAGCGCTGCAGTTACAATACAGTGCTCCATGACGTAAAGTATCCACAACAGTGTCAGAAATTCTGACACTGCAGTGGCACTAAACGTTAATATCTCTGGACTAGCATCAACATTTTGACACTAGTCTAGCAATGTTAAAGGGGCCCCATAGACAACAGCACAGCATCACCTTTAACACCTGCCCTGAGCAGGCATTAAAAAATGTACGCTATGCTGGCTAGAAGATTTCACTGCACCATTTCTGCAGGGCTTTTAATGGGGGAATGCCTACCTTGCATACATTATACCTGGCACAGGTATATTGTGGCACAAGACTTTACAAACTGGTGAAATGGGGACATTGTGCCAGTTTGTAAAGATGGGGTTGGTTGGGGAACTGTATTGCGCCACTTTAGCATAAAAAAAAAAATGATGCTATGGTGGTGCAAAATCCTTGCAAATGAGGCCCAATGTGTTGTAATGCCTACTTGGTAAAGGCAAGTGCGGTAAAGATGTTGTGAAGTCTGATACTAATATGAAGCACTTTGGAGTTGGAGGCGCGTCTGACCTTAATAAGTAAACTTACAAGGGGACGTGAATAGGTCGATGAACCTTTTAACTCGCTTAAAGAAGTTCCCACCATAAATCCAGTACATGCAGATCAATAGTCAATAATCAATCAACGACATTAATATTCAATGATAATCAATAGCATTAATAATCAATTGAAGTCAGTAATTGTCGCACACCATGACCTTTCAGTCATGAATACCCACTCCTTCATGTAAAAGTCAGAATATTTATTTCCCTATATTAACAATGCTAATGTCACGTAAAATTATCTCAAAATCAAATGATAAACATAGAGAAACAACACTGGCTGACCAAAGCGACTGAAAAAATGCAATCTAATCAAAGCTTGAACTATTATACATTCTAAAGTCACGGTGCAAAGTAATAACAAGAACAAGAGTGCAAATGATATTACAAACATTTAGATTCATCAAAGAAAAGACATCATAGGTTACTTCATATATCGCATTTTCATTAGTGAAAATCCTAACTAACACCAGATTAGAATTAGCATGTTGGGCTTCATGCAAAACTATTTAGTCAACACATATTTAGAAAAACATCTAACTATGGCTCTATCAGAATAGTGTGGTTGGTACCTAGAAAGAAAATCAAAAAGGCATAGCAAACATAATCGTCAGTATACCTATCCTCAGTTTGGGTCAGAAAACGGTGGCAGTCTTTGACATCAGGACATCAGTCTGGTCAGCAAGCTTCAGGATTCAGCATCAAAGTTCAGAAACAGAAAAGTCTGTTAAGCATTAATTGGTCAAAAAACAAACGCGCAAAGGCACATGCTTGAATGGCAAAACGCTTGAATGGGGGAAACACTCGAATGGCAGCTTCTCCTTAGTGCTGTCCTGCTAAGTTAGAATTCCTAAAACTATTTCCCAAGTCCCTATTGGTCAAGGGGTCGCATGTTCACACTTTGTCCAATAAAATTAAAACTTCAAATCTACATTTCTACTAGTTCATGGTTCACATGTCAATGGTTGGGTCTTTCTGTACTGTCCTCATCCCTCCAGTTTGTCCGGTAACAATAATGTTGCAGCTTATAGTCCAGTCAGTGTCTCTATTTTTGTCTCCTGAGAAAGTCATTCTTATACATGTTACATTTACAATTTTACATTCAACAGGAACAGCATCTTCTAGCAGGCAGTTATCATAAGAAAGACTTTTATCTAAGAGCTCATTAGGTCAACACAGTAGAAAATCACCATTTAATTCTCTAAGCAGACATTTTATTAACCGCCTAAGAAATTCAACTTGACATGAGGCCGTGAAACGAGGCCAAGACCTCCGCTAAGTTAAGGGCTACAATTAATAAAGCTAATACATAATACAAAACCCTTCATATGATGTATTACTACGTTAATCAAACATAAGCTCATCCTTTCATATTAATAAGCCAGTAATAAGTACACTTCGTGAACATTGACGGACACTCATGTGGTCATATTTTCAAATGTGTGCATTATTTTTCTCCAAGTTATTACATTTTCTCCACAAATCCATTACTCTAAATACATGAATAATCATAAATAATTTCATTAGAATTCCTGCTCTAACAATCCCTCCTCTATAACTAAATGTGTAATTGCACTAAACATTTCTCACAAAAAAAAGTTCTCACCAGCTAAAATTCTATCATGCCAATCCCTTCAGATCCTTGTTTCCTTTTTGAATTTTCCCTAAACAGTTTTTCCATTTTCTTTTCTTCCATCCTCTGATTATTCTTTGATTTCTTTAATTTAATTATTTTATACAGTTTACACATGCCCCATTTTCCCTATTAAACAAATCACAAAAATCAATATCCCCTGTATTATTTTTAATAAACTCCCTTTCCCAATGTTGCTGAGCCAATTTCCCACTAAAGCAAAAGCCCTGCCAACCTTTTCCCAAACACCTGGTTCTTTTAATTCTTTCAAATCTGCACTCTCATTAGTCAGATTAGTAAGTAAGCTTCTAATTTATTTATTATTATCAGGAATGAACGAACAGCAATGCTTAGAATTAAGGCCCGTATTTATACTCCGTTTGCGCCGAATTAGCGTCGGTTTTTTCGACGCAAATTCGGCGCAAAACTAACGCCATATTTATACTTTGGCGTTAGACGCGTCTAGCGCCAAAGTATGGGCAAATAGCGTCATTTTTTTGCGTGAATGCCTTCCTTGCGTTAATGAGATGCAAGGAAGGCGTTCCCGTCTAAAAAAATGACGGCGACGCAAATGCGTCGTATTTATATTCCCGGGCAAAAATCACGCCCGGGAGTTGGCGGGTCAAAAAACCCCGCATTTGCGCCACTATTTAACGCCTGGGTCAGGGTAGGCGTTAAGGGGCCTGTGGGCTCAAAATGAGCCCACAGGTGCCCTCCCCAGCCCCCAGGGACCCCCCCTGCCACCCCTGCCCACCCCAGGAGGACACCCAAGGATGGAGGGACCCACCCCAGGGACATTCAGGTAAGTTCAGGTAAGTATAATTTTTTATATTTTTAATATTTTTTGGTGGCATAGGGGGGCCTTATTTGTGCCCCCCTACATGCCACTATGCCCAATGACCATGCCCAGGGGACATAAGTCCCCTGGGCATGGCCATTGGGCAAGGGGGCATGACTCCTGTCTTTACTAAGACAGGAGTCATTTAAATGGCGTCTGGGCGTCGAAAAAAATGGCGCAAATCGGGTTGAGGCGATTTTTTTGCCTCAACCTGACTTGCCCCATTTTAAGACGCCCTAACGCCATTTTCCCCCTACGCCGGCGCTGCCTGGTCTACGTGTTTTTTTTCCACGCACACCAGGCAGCGCCGGTCTGCTAGCGCCGGCTAACGCCATTCCATAAATACGGCGCCCGCATGGCGCTTCAGAATGGCGTTAGACGGCGCTAAATTTTTTGACGCTAAACTGCGTTAGCGCAGTTTAGCGTCAAAAAGTATAAATATGGGCCTAAGCATCTTGGAAACCCCACCATCCTTCACTAAAAGAATATCTAATGCAAGGTGGTTCTGAAGAGTCATAGCTCTTTCAGCAGCTAGTTCAGTATCTATCAGGAGTATGGGTCCTGAAAAATATGTCAGCTTGTTATCCACAATAATAGACACATTTTGAATCTTTATCAAATTCAGAACAACTCTGACTGAAGGAATTATTGCTCCAAATATATCTCCCACTATGCCAGAAGGATACTCACTCCTTTGTCTAATACGATTAAACTCAGTCACTTTCAAAAATTTCTTTAAGTCAAGTTGAAGAATCTGTGGGAAGACTATCCCCAAATAACATGTGCGACAGTAATAAGCATTAGGACCACAGATGTAATATATCACAGGAATCGCTGGATCTTGTCGATGCAACATAAATGTCCATTTACTCTGAAACAAAAACACATGTCTACATTCACTTGTTCCCAGAAATAAAGTGTCAGTGCGAGATTTACAAAGCTCCCTTACATGTTGTGCATCTCAAGCTAATTTCCCTTGTGTTTTTATTGCACTATAAGCATAATCATTCGCCTAAGTCCTTTTCTCTAAGCCCTTTTCTAATTTCTCCTTTAATGCCTTTCTACTAAGAAGTTATTTTCTAAAGGTGTAAGCAAGTATGTCAAATTGTTTCTATGCGCGTAAGCTGTGCCAAAAGTCAATGTCGGCTCGAAGAAACCTCGAAATAATACTATGTCATTATCCTTAGCTACTCTACTCTACTCAAGTACCTAATTATCGGGACAAACGAAAACACTACTTCATGGTTGGAGTAAAAATACTGAATGTACTCCTGGCTATAGAATCTTGTTAGTAACAGACTACAACTTATCCCATACGTGAGAGGCAAACTCTGATAAATTACTCCTTCTTCTGCTGATGAAGGAACCTGTGTATACACATAACTATTCTTCGCATCCATTGTCTCAACATACTCACACAATAAGTGATAGAAGACATTAAAAGAAAGTTCCCCTTATGCATTAGTACCCTCATGCAGATACTTCTCATCTAATGTAAACTTCTCTACAGCTGTTAATGAAGTAGTTATCTCTAAAGCTGAAGTATGGTTGGCTTAATTCTTGTCAAGGACAGTCATACCCACAATCAATATCACAAACAATATCCCACACACAATTGCCAAACCAATGCTCATGATTTTACAGCGCCTATTTTTCCTACCTAACTGGCTAATGTTACTCATGATCTGTAAAGAATCAAAAAGCACAAGAGAAATTTTTTAAAAATGCAGCAAAAATCAAAAACAAAATCAAAATCTTATTTCAGCAGCTTGTTAAATCAGGTTTCAAAAGTCAAATCAGGTTATCAAAGTCCTTTCCGATTACTTTCAACAGTCTCTTTCTCTTTGCACTTTTCTCAAAATTTTCCCAAACAGTTCAGTTCCTCAGCTTCCTCCAAGTGCCAAAATATTGACCTGGAATGTCTCGATCAAAACAAAAATATAATATTTCTTTCTGCCATTCACTTGTAGTTGCATACGGCCATTCAGGACATGCAAATCTTCAACTTGCTATTCTCTTTCTTTTCAACTTCCGATCATCATTCAATTCTCCTTCACTTAGATATTCTCTCCTTCTTGTATTTATCTCTTCCTCTATTGTTGTATCAACAATTACTTCCTTTCTTTTTGTTTGAGACTCCGGCCACTTATCTCCTCTCAGTGGAGCATTGGTCGATGTCCTTTTCAGTGTTGTACTTGTAACTTCTCCTTAATCTGTGGTGTTTTCTCTTGACGGACCTGCAACTGGTTCAGGGGGAGTCAAATCCCAATGACTTTGATCCGGCTCACCTCCTTCTGGCATCTGTTCTGTTTGTCTCTCAAGATTGCCTGCTTCTGGGAAAGCCCTCCACTGACTAGGCTCTCCTGCTGCCTCAATTGAGATAGGCTCACTATCACCCTCCTGGAGGTCTTCTCCTTTGTCTCTCACAGGAGTAACTGAACCGTCCTCAACAGGCTGAGATCCGGTCTCAGTTCCTCTTTGTTCTCCTTCTGGTCCTGAGACTGGTCCTATCGTTGTTGGTATTCTCAACAACTCTTCTTTGTCGTCCAAAGGACATGCCACTTTCTTTGTGTGACTGGCGTGGATCTAGTTTGGAACTTCAGCGCATTTCACAACTGTGGTAGTCATCAGAACTACCTGGAATGGACCCTTTAAACGAGGCTCCAAACACGTTTTCCTCACATGTTTTCTGGCTACAACCCAGTCACCGGTTTCAGGTTGTGCCCCGAGTCATGGATCGGTGGCAGTGTGGTGGCCTCCATCTACTGAGAGAGAGAGCGAGAACCACATCTGCCAGACCCTTGCCGTAGTCCAACACCATATAATCTGTAATGTTGACAAGTGCATTTGCAGGCACCGCTGGCAAACTCATGGCTCGGCCCATAAGGATCTCATGATGCGACAATCCTGTCTTCCTGTTGGGTGTGTTTCACATTGTCATCAGAACTAAAGGAAGTGTGTCAGGCCATTTCAGATTTGTGGACGCACACATCTGTGCAACTCTTGACTTCATGGTACCATTCTTTGTTCCACTAGTCCCGATGCTTCAGGGCGGTAACTACAATGCAACTTCTGCTCAATGTTCAATGCTGCACACAGTAATTTAATTACTTCATTGTTGAAGTGACTTCCCCTATCTGATTCTAAATAGATCAGAAACCCACAATGTGGTACCAATTCCCTAAGCAGTGGTTTCGCTACTATGAAGCTGTCATTTCTTTGTGTAGGGTACGCTTCAATCTAGTGACTAAAGATGCAAACAATCACCAACACGTATCTCAAACCTCCACACACAGGCATCTCAATAAAATCCATTTGCATTCTGCTGAATGGACCTCCTTCTCTTCCAATGTTTCTCAAATTAAACACTGTCCCTTACCCTGCGTTAATTTTCTGGTAAATGACTCAACAATGGCTTCAGCAACTTGTCTAAACTTTGGTTTGTACCAAAAATGCCTGAACAATCAAATCAAGGCATCCCTCCCAACATGTGTCTGACCATGATAATACCTAGCCATTTGAGACAACAGACTATTGGGCAAAATCAATTGACCCTCTTCTGAAAGTTAATCTTGTCTCTGTACCCATTTCATTTTTCCCCATGAATAGTTTTCCTCCCTGTCAACATTATTCTGCAACATTTTCAATTCTTCCAACGTATCAATTACTTTCAATTGAAAACTTGGACATGTTTCATCTTCATCAGGCAACAATTCCCATTTATCTTTGAATGATATACAGTTTGATGCGCAAAACCTCGCGACTTGATCCGGATATCTATTTCCCATTGTCACGAAGTCTTGTGACTTCAGATGTGCACTACTTTTCACCACGGCAATCTTTGCAGGCATCTGGATAGCATGTAACAGTTCCTTAATTCTCTCACCTCTTCTTACTGGTGAACCAGAAGAGGTAATAAAACCTCTCTGTGACCACAACTGGCCAAAGTCACGGACTATTCCAAATCCATACTGGCTGTCTGTATGATGGTAACTTTTAACTTGGCAGAAACATTGCACGCTCTAGTAAGGGCTACCAGTTCTGCTGCTTGTGCAGAATACATTCCTCGAAGCCATGATGCTTCAAGGATACCAGTAATTGTGCACACAGCATACCGTGCTTTCAGTGTCCTGTATTGTCTCTTAGACAGGAACCATCAACAAAGATTATTTGTTTATTATCTTCCAACCAGGTGTCTCTAATATCAGGTCTCGGGTTTGTGCACAAGTCAGTCACCTCAAAACAATCATGCTCAATGTCTTCCAACTTTTCAATTTCAACATTTTCACTTGGGAGTAAAGTTGCCAGGTTCAGCACTGTACATCTTTTCAATGACACATTTGGTGACCCTAGAATATTTGTCTCATATCTGTTCAACCTTGCACCTGTAAGGTATTGAGTTTTCGTCTTTGTGAGTAGGATCTTAATAGAGTGAGGGACCATGATAGTTAAGGGATGTCCCATCACAATGCATTCACACTGTGTACCTGTCCACCTGCTGCAACTGCCCACAGACAATCTGGTAAGGCTGCTGACACTGGGTCCAAAGTAGCTGCAAAATGTGCTACTGGGCAGTTTACCCCTCCATGGACCTGCGCCAAGACAGACAAAGAACATGCATCACGCTCATGACAAAACAATTTGAAAGGATTTGTGTAGTCAGGCATACCCAAAGCTGGAGCTTTGCACAAACCCTCTCTCAATTCAGTGAACGCTTTCATTCAAGCCTGGTCTAACATTATGGGATCGGTGACTTCCTTGTGTGTCAGCTTCTGCAAAGGCTTGAAAATGACTGAAAAATTGGGAATCCATTGGTGACAATAGCCTAACCATCCTTAGGAACATCCTGACAGCTCTCTGTGTGGTTGGGGGATTCATCTGCAGTATGGTTGTAACCTTTTCCCTAGATATTTTCCTTATTTCTTTCTTAATCTGGTGACCCAAAGTCTTCACTTCCTTCTGACAGCACTGCAATTTAAGTGGTGACACTTTATGACCATTCTTTCCCAAATGGTTCTGCAAGGCAATCCTGTTATACTTGTACTCGCCCATTGTTTTGGACTCAATCAGCAAGACATCAATGTACTGCACCAATGTCGATTGGAAAGGCAATTCCTACAACTCCAAATTCTTTTTCAAGATCTGATTGAATATGGAAGGTACTCTGAAAACCCTTCAGGAATTCGACACCAACAGTAAATTCGATCCAAGAATTTGAAACAAAAAATAAATTGGCTGTCCTCATGAAGAGGCACAGAAAAGAAGCATTGTGACAAGTCAATGACAGTGAATCATTCAGCATCAAATGGAATCTGAAACATTATCACAGCTGGAATTGGTACCACGGGCAACATTTGATCATAATTTATTTTTCTCAAATCCTGGACAATTCAAACTTTCCCACAGGGCTCCTTCAAACCCATTATCGGTGAATTAAATGGGCTGCTCAACACTTCTGTCAACACCTCTGGCTTCCACAAACTCTGCAATTGTTTGGGCAACCTTCATATGGACACCCTGTGGCATATGGTACTTGGGAATCTGAGGAAAAATCGCATTCGGTTTTATGGAAACTTTAACTGTCTCAACACCCTTTATCAAGCCAATTTCTTTCCCTGTCAGATCCCACACCTTCTCTTTAACTGTTCCTTGTAAGTAATTCAGGGTGAAGCTCCTTCACCGTGAACACTGGAGAGAAATCAATCAGAGGGTATTCCTCAGTGGTGGTTTCACACTCGGGTTCTGAGACTGGGTCATCCTCATCATCACTATTTGCCTGTATCACAATTCCGTCATTTGAGCAAGTAATCAAGCACCTTTTTATACACAGCAAGTCACTTCCCAGTAGGGACACCGGGCTTGAATCACAGGTTACAAACTTGTGCAATCCTTGAAAATTGCCAATCTTAACCTGAACTGGCTCTGTAACTGGGTTGATCAAATACTGGTTTGCTACTCCTACAATCTGAACTGTCTTTCCTGAAAGGGGCAAATTCTGGACTGCAGCACTTCTTGCTGTAGAGTGTGTTGCTCCTGTGTCAACCAAGAAAGAAACTCTGTAGCCAATGGCTTTTCCCTTCACATAGGGACCTTTCTGATCTACTTCTAAGGAAGCTACAAGCAAACATTCATCTTCATCTGAACTCTCACTCACCCATTCATCATTTATTCCATTCTCACTGTGTAACGGGAATTGGTGAAATGTGTTATTACTTTGATTGGACCTCTGACCTGTGACCTGTTGAGAAAGCATCACCAGCTGCTGTTCCATTGGGGCTTAAGATATTTGGATTTGCAGTCTATGTACCATGGGAACCTGCTGTTGCATCTACTACAAATGTGTCATTTGGACACGTTGCATTTGCACCTGCTGCATGGGTTTAAAATTCTTCATGTGATTCACATTCCTTTGGAAATTCATATTAGGACCTCTCATTCTCGGCCCTCATGATTTGGAATGAGTTGATCCCATTAGTTTGCAGAACAACACCTTGCTGCACCATCATCGCACACTCCTGTTTCCAATGTCCGTCCGCTCTGCAAGTGTAACAAGACAACAATTTTTTTCATTTCCTGCACATCATTTTGAACTACTACATATTCATGTCTGGAACCCGGTTTACATTACCTCTGTGACGTCTACCTCTCATCTGATTTTGAAACACCATGTTTCCCTGTTGCTGCTGTGGTGGCTGTTGCGGAAAATTTCCCTGCATTCCTGTCTGTGCCACTTTAATCTGCATCACTATTGCCTTCTCTTTGAACTTTCCATGCTTCCGTTCAATGTCATCACTACAGTACTTTGCATACTGCAACACCTCATCAATCGGTTTGGCTTGCCAGCAAATCAAATTACTCTTATTCATCTAGCTAATTTCAGGTATCAATCCTTCCACAGACCAGAACACAAAATGAATCATGTCTTTCAGTCTAAATAGTTTCTGTACCACTGTAATGCTTGAACGCCAGCAACAATCTCTCATAGTATGAATGTATTTGGTCTCCTTTGCTACCTGAGCTGTCCTGTTTATTCTCTGCCAGTCAATATTTTTGGGCGAAATTCTTGTCTTCAAAAATTCAATCACCCTGTAGTAATAGTTCATTACCTCAGCAGATGGCACACCTGTAACCTGATCTCTCTCTGGTTCTTTTATCAGCCAATCTATACTCCTCTTACAATCCATCCACAGATTGGCTGGAACTACTATCTCTAATAGATTGTTCAAGTCCTCCCACAAGCACTTTGCAAGTTTCACAAACCTGTCTGTCTGCTGGTACCATTCCACTGGCTTCTCCTTCAACCTGGGATATTCATTTGTAAATGACAGAATATCACTTCTGCTCCAAGGGACATGAACAAAATTCCCACTAGGAATCTCTCTCAATGGTAAAAGTTTCACTGGATCCTTGTCTTGCTGCACACTTGTAGTCAGCTCCACAGAATCCCTTTTCATTTTATCTCTTTTCTTTACCCATCTGTCTTCCCACTTGTCTAATGCCCCCAAGTCTGGGCACTTTGAAGTAACTCCCTAAGCCTTAATTCCGGCAGTTCTCATGTGTTCAAAATCTTTAGCTTCAAAATCTAACCTATAACTCCATTTCAAATGCTTTGTTCTCTCTATTTATATGCCGTCTTTCTCCACCAGGTCTGCTTACTTCTGATCCACATTGCTCACTTCCCTTGTAATCTTAGGGCACGGATATCTCAACTCTGCTTCTATGTAGGATGTTAATCTATTCACACCCATAGTTCCCTCAATGAGCTCTCCCGCTTCCATGCTCAATCTTGTATAGTTCAAGTACTACTTTCCCTTTGGAGCACTCAGCGGAGTATTCAGCTTGTCTAACCATTCAGTCAATTGCTGGACAGTCAAAATTTGCAACAAAATTTTGCTGGCCTGGACAGGTGATAATTGTTGCACAACTGAATTTGGGGTCTATGGTGTCAGCAATTTCATGCTCTGACTAATGTTCGACCCTATCATAGTATCTGGAGAAACTCCTAATGGGCTAAAGTCTAGCAATGATCTAGACCTGTCAAAAGTCTGTCACACAGGGGAGGCTACCCGGACATTCTCATTAAGTCCTCCCCTCATCGAATTCTGACTCAGGACTCCCTGTCCGTTTGCACTGGTTTTCTCTTGTGCCTTCCTGGCCTGGTCCCAGCTTGTTTGGGGTCACAATAGACTAGTGCTAAACCCTTTGTGATTTGTAACTCTGGTACATGATAGCCCCTCTGACAAAAGATGGCCCATTCTACTAACACCTGTGCTCCTTTGTTTTCCTGTCTAGGTGCAATACACAAAGGACAGCTACATGTAGTCATGCCTGCAGGCACCAAAAGGTTCAGACAAGAAAATACCAACTTCCGAAAGGAGGCATTTTCAGAATTATGACTAAATATTCAACCGTATTAATAAACAGGGCTTTAAATTTCAATTCTTTAGACACAAATGTCAAAAAAATAATCTGCTCCAAATTAAAAGTTGTAAAACTCAGTGTTATCCTATGCAGTAGATAAAGATGAATTTAAGAGTTTTTTTCCTACCAGAACATGTAAAAGTTTAAAGTACATGTCCACCTTTTAAAGTACACTGCATCCTGCCCTATGGGCTATTGGGATGATTCATACGTATTAAAAAGGAAGATTTAAGCCTGGCAAAAGATTTATTTTGCCAGGTCGAAATGGCAGTTTAAATTGCATGAAACACAGACTGCAATGGCAGGCTTGAGACGTGTTAAAAAGCTACTTAAGTGGGTGGCACAGTATAATTTAATTTATAGGCCCTTCCTATACATGTAGTATCATTTTACTAGGAATTTACAGGTAAATTACAAAAAGGCCAATTGGGTAAGCCAATTTCACTATGTTTAAACAAGAAAACACACACACACTTTAGCACTGTTTAGCAGTGTAAAGTGTCCAGAGTCCTAAGGCCAACCAAAAAAGGAGGGTGAAGGCAAAAGGTCTGGGATTATCAATGCAGAAAGTGCCAAGTCCAACAAGGGCATACCTTAGGGGTGACTTATATGGGGATTGGGCCTGACAAGAGGTTTATCTTGCCAGATTGAAATGGCATTTTTAACTGCACACAGAGGGGATTTGTACTGATTTTACTGTGTGAAACACTGTTGTGTAGGAGGATGTGGAAACAGAGGAGCGAGGCGCCTGGAGGAGGGAGCCAGGCAAGCTAAGATAGCAAGCTTTGTTGTTTGTTGAGGAGCTCACGGATCAGAGCGGCCCCGGGAGACATGAAGCAACACAGGTACAGTGGGACGGGCAGTTGTGAGCTGCAGCAGAGCCCTGTTGACACAGCCGTTGACTGTGCCACCTCCTTTCCACTTTTGTTGCCGCTGGGGCATTGTGGCATTGAAGGAAGAGATGTGGCGGCCCCTCTCCATTTTCTTTTTCTTTCTGGCCTAGCATTTGTTTCAACCCTGAGCCTCGGACTGAGGCAATATAAAGCCAATGAGTGCATGAGTGACTAGACTCCATGGCATATGGTGTAATTACTGGCTGTAACAGCTTCACTCTTTTGCCTCAAGCGGCCCCCACCAATGCTATTAGCAGTTCTTAGAACCTTTAAGAATTTTTGTTTTGTGGCAATAATGTCTTATTATATTTTTGGTAATATCAGCATTGTGTAGATTATATAAGGACGCCTGTGCTGCATAAATCAATTATACAGACTTTCCTAATTCTCACCAACATTTACAACACTAGCTTAAGTACCAGAGCAAAGCGTGGGATCAGATATTTGAAAGAGACATGGGTTTAATCTGGTGACTTCACAAGAGGTTACAAGGGGCCTGTATAAATTCTACGGCAACCTTTTCTTTTCTGCAACAAGCAATCTCTGAGTGTTAAACTTAAAAAGTGTGGATGGAGAGTCACGAGAATCTATCATAGGGCAGGGGATACAGGTCCAGCTTCTGTATTAGATTGAGCCCCAGTTTTGCAGGGGGTTTCCGACTTGGTTTAGGTGTGGCTTGCATCCTAGGTGAGATCCCTATCCCTGTCCAGGAGCTAACCTGTGATACCTATATTTGGATCTATAGAATTAAACAGACTTTTGCAGCTGCCAAGTTGCTCCATAGCTTGCTCCCCATTGGAAAGGCAGTTACTGGAGTGGCAATACAAACTTGTGGGGAAAGCTTTGGCTTGAAGGGGTTCTCTGCAATGAATATTGTAAAAAAAATCAAGTGTAACTCAAACAGGTATTAAAGTGCAAAAAGGACCTGAGAAGGTGGGGGAAGGGACAGTCTACTCTTTGTGTAGGATGTTCAAAGAATCATCATTAGATCAGGAGACAAGCAAGGAGACAGCTGTTCGACCATATTATCTATTATTTAAGTGTTCTCATAAGACAGGTTCTCTGGAAAATCCTCCCGCAGCTGTTCTACTGCCACATTAGATTCTGATTCTAAGGAAGTTAATGAGCTCATGGCAAAAATTAAGGGGCATATTTAAGAAAAGTGGTGCTGCACTGTGTGCAGTGCCACTTTTCTTGCACACATTACCACCCCCCCCCACTGCCACCATGAGTGCGCCGAATTTAAAATACGGTGCACCATAGTGCAGCGTAGGGGACAATAGCATCATTTTTCATGGCTCTATTGATGTACAATGCAGGAGTATCGCCAAAATGTTGGCGCTACTCCTGCAGAATACATAGGGGCCCATTATAAACAATGAAGCTTCCTTTTAATGCTTGCTCTGAGCAAAATGCTGTTAGATTTCCTTGCACCATTTTTTCAGCCCTCGTAATGGGGGAATGCCTCCTTTGCATACATGAATCCTGGTGCAGGCATAATGTAGTGCAAAGAGTTGCAAAATGTGGTGTGAGAATTTTGGCCTCGTTGGGCCACATTAGTGTCAAAACAAATGATGCTAACATGGCACAACGTGGCACTAGAGGCTTATAAATATGCCCATTAGTCTGGGAGGAAAAGAAAAGACCAATTTGAAGAATTACTAAGAGGCAGTCTCAAAAAATAAAGTTTGCTTCAAACAATGAATATGCTAGTGCTGAGGAAAAGAGAATTAGTAGTAGTACAACTGATACAGTAAATGTACATGATACACAGGCTTTGGATTTGGCTCTCCCTCTTCTTGTTAAGGATGTACTAGGGCAAATAAATGCACTGGCCCATAGTTTTGTAAGTACTATGGCTCAACAGAGAAACAGGTCTTCTTCAAATGCACCTTTATCCATTAGTTCTAATTGTGGGTTACACACAGTTGTTTAATCTTTACACTCTTACCGAGCACTTGTGATTTCTGATCTTTTTGCAAATGGGGAAGAGCCTGTAATAGACAAAGACATTTTAAGACTGCTGCATAACTTTCCACAATTACAGACTCCTTCTTGTTCTGAAATAAAAGTGGTATATTTTCCTAAAAAAAAAAACCCTCCTTTAGCACATGTTGAATTTTAGTATAATGTGATTCCTTCAATGGTATTACAAGAAAGTGAAAGACTACATAAAATGGTTTTGATATAATGGGAATACACCATAATCCTTCTGCTATGCACTCTCCATTGCAACATATGCAGATACCTTGTAGTGGAATGGAACAACAGAACACGTCTTATAACCATAATGTGCATGGGCACGATTGTGGTTCTATGGACACACTTAGAGTACATGTTGATAAAGGAGGCAGGCAGATTCAGAATCTAACTCACCTTAATGTGGTTGATTTCAAAACCAATGTCTCCTGGTCCAGGCTTTCTAGGAGCTTAAATGAAAACAACATGAACAGTAACTCTAAGCTTCCCTTTAATCAGTAAATTGGTGATTATTTCTTGGAATATGGCCGGGTTGGAAAAATATAAGTTGCTATGGGCCAGATGTATCATCACGGCCCATTGCGATTCGGTAATAGCGATTTTTAAGAAATCGTTATTACCGACTCGCAAAGGGCCATGTATCACATTTGCGATTCGGTAATAGTGATTTCTTAAAAATCGCAAATGCTATTACCGAATCGCAAATAGCGATACCGGCCCCATTCGCAGCTATGGGCCTCTTGGCCCATAGCTGCGAATTTTTTGCATTTCCAAAATTGCGATTTCTGAACCAGAAATCGCAATTTTGGAAATGCAAATCCCCAGGGTGCTGGGGGCCTACGGCCCCCTCTGCTGCCCCCAAAAAATGTTTTGGGGGACATGTAAGGTGCACACATGCCAAAAGGGCATGTGTGCTTTACATGTTCAATTTAAAAATGCATTTTAAATGCATTTTTAAATTTTGCACCAGGTTACCACTTGGTTGCAGTCCATGGTATTTTGCATGTGCAAAATGCCATTCTGCGAAAAATTCGCAATTTTCAATTTTTTGCAGCATCGCCTTGCGACCTGGAATTTGCGAATCGCAAATTGCGACTTGCAATTTCCAGGTCGCAACGCAAGCAATCGCAATTTTAGCGATTTCTTATTTGTGGTCTGCGAATCCCTTTCATGCATTGCAGACCACTGTTTTGCACTCGCAAACGGCCAAATTTACCGATTCACACCGTTTGCGAGTGCAAAACTTTTTCATACATCTGGTCCATAGTTTGATGAATTCACACCCAGCAATCATTTGTGTTAAAAAAACATGGGGGCTGATTTTAGAGCCCCTAGCTCCTCCTTGCACCACATCAGCATAATTCTTTTCACCTTAATGTGGCCCGAGTCCAAAATAGCTGTGCCAGATTTACAAAGTGGGGCAATGCATGCATTGCCCCACTTTGTAACCATTTGAGCTACATTGTGCATGTGTCAGGCATAATGTATGCAAGGGGGCATTCTCTCATTAGGGGGGCCAAAAAAATGGAGCAAAAAACTCTAAGAGATTTCTTTGGATCATTTTTTTCGGCACCTTTAACATCCGCTCCAAGCAGGCGTAAAAGGAAGCACACAATTGTATTTAATGGGCCTTAATGGGCTTTGCAGGATCAGCATAAAAAAACTTTGATGCTAGTCCTGCAAAGCTCCGAACTAGAGTGAAAAATATTGATGCTAGTTTCCCTAACTTCCACCATGGCGAGCTGTATCTTAGATACAGCACACAGATAGAGGCGTTAGGGGGCTTTAGGGGGCACAAGGAAAGTGGCACTGCACTGGGTGAAGTGCCACTTTCCTTAAATCAGGCCTTTGGTCTACTGATAAATTTGAATGGGATAATTATTTTGTTATTGATCTTCCTGCGACAACGGCTAGGAAAGGCCACAGTAAGGGTGGCCTTGCTGTTCTTCTTACGACTAAGATACAGTGGCACTTGGAAATAATATGACTTTTGAGAAACAACATACAGTATATCAAAATTAAATCTTCCTAAAGTAAGTGCGATAATATTTTGTTCTTATTTAACATCTATGTCCCACCTGGCTCAGAAAATAATATGCAGCAGAATGAGCTATTTGATTTTATTGAGTCTATTCTTGATTCAGCAGGAAATCCTAAAAGATAATAATGGGTGATTGTATTGCTGAAATTGTAAATGCTACAAGAAAAGCTCATAAGAATGTGGAACTGGAAAAAAAATTGGAATATACCCGAACCATTTTTTCATCTGGAGCTAAAGACTGACAAACGTGGAAGAATGTTATTGAAATTATTTCATTGAATAAATGTTGTGATAATAAATGGAAGAACTGATGGGGATATACCTGTTTCTTTCACTAGGAAAGGGGTCACCAGCTCCCCTATTATTGACTATATTACAACTACAGTAGTTTGGATCTTTATCAGAAATATTTGTTTTTAAAAATAGAGGTTTTTTAGGTATTGATCACGCTAAATTACATTCTGAACTTGAATTACAAGTACAATTGACGTCACCTTGGTCTCTTACAGGAGGAAATCGCAATGATTTTGTTGTGTGTAAGCTAGGGCAAGTTATCTGGGATACTTAGAGCATTTTTGTCATCCTGTTTTTTCCATCTTCCTGCAGAAAGCAATCCTATTTAGATCAATGAAAAAATAATTGCAGAAGCCGTTGAGGAGATCCAGAGAAGGAGTGCAAATCACAAAGACCCACTATGTTCTATAAAGGAGTTTAAGGGAGCTGAAGTGACACAAAAGCTGAATAAGATTGATTGTTAAAAATGTATAGCTTTTTCTGTTGTAAGGGGAAAAGAGATCCAAGCCCTGTGAAGGGGAAAAAAAGGAAAATTTGCTCTGAAATCTGTAAAAACATTCTGGATAGGAATTGGGTTAAGTTCCAGCAAGCAGCCCAACAAAAAAATAGTAAAATCTTCTGGCAATTCATTTACAAGTTTAGGGTAGTAGGAAGAAATCTGCTGCTATTCCAGTTCCACAGAATGAATGAATCAAATACTTTGTGGTCTTGTATGCGATTAATTCCTCTGCAAAGAGCTGTGATGCATTTTTAAGCCTACACATGGTCCTCATCTCTCAGGAGAAGCAGATAGAAATGTATATAAGGATAGCAAGATTCACAACAGCTTGGGCCCTGATAAAATTCCCATAATAGTTCTGCATCGTGACCCAGAAGGTTGGAGTAGGCTCCTCACACCTCTGTTTTCATATTGCTATGCATCAGGATTTATTCATAGTTCTTGGACAGCAAGTGTAATAGTCCCTTTGTGTAAAAAAAAATCCCACCTAACTCTGTGCTTTATTTAAGCCGGGAAAATCTTTGCATCAAGTGTATTGGATCATCTCAAGGACTGAGCCTTTATGAATGGCATGATACCACTAGTTTGAGCGGGTTTTATACCCAAACATTCTGTGATTGATAATATTGCAATTGTGTAAACTATTATTGATAAGTATGTGGTGGCTAAATCTCAAGTTGTTTATTCTGCATTTGTCAACTTTTCTTTTTGATAGGGTCGATAGAACTACCCTTTGGAGAAAACTAGTCAGTTTGGGAATTGCTAGTGGCCTGTTGAGACTTATTTTTGCACTCCATTTATCTACTTGGTGCAGAGTCTTATTGGGGGGAGATGAGGGACTGACTCCTAAAATTTAAACTCAGAATGGTCTGAAGTATGGATGTCTCTTAGCTCCTCTATTGTTTTTCTTATTTTTAAGTGATCTCTGTGCCCTTTTTATTAATATCAATAGTTTTCCTCCCAAAATTGCACTTTACAATATATATGTTTTATTTTATGCAGATGATGTAGTCATCTTTGACCTCACTCCCACTGGCCTCCAGCACAACTTGAATGTGCTCTGTGAATATGCAGAGGCCAACTTCTTGAAAAATTAATATTGCCAGAACCAATTGAGTACCCTTTTAAGGGAATAGACAGGACTGCCTCTTTAATTGGAAGCTGGGGAGTAGGTCTGTGGAAGTGGCTGCAACATACACATATCTAGGGAGGGTATTTTCTTAAACTTTAGAAAGCACAACACACTTTACTCATCAAGGAGCTAAGGCTTTAGCACATATAGGTGTTTTAAAAAGATTTTATAGTCTCTTGGGCAAGGAACATTTTAAAACACTCTCAGTCATTTTACAGGTAAAGGTAACACCTATTCTTTACTGTAGGAGGCTGGACTGGCTTGTAGTGAGTACCAAGGGGTACTTACACCTTGCACCAGTCCCAGGTATCCCTTATTAGTGTATAGGGGTGTCTAGCAGCTTAGGCTGATAGAAAATGTAGCTTAGCAGAGCAGCTTAGGCTGAACTAGGAGACGAGTGAAGCTCCTACAGTACCACTAGTGTCATATGCACAATATCACAAGAAAACACAATACACAGATATACTAAAAATAAAGGTACTTTATTTTTATGACAATATGCCAAAAGTATCTCAGTGAGTACCCTCAGTATGAGGATAGCAAATATACACAAGATATATGTACACAATACCAAAATATGCAGTAATAGCAATAGAAAACAGTGCAAACAATGTATAGTCACAATAGAATGCAATGGGGGCACATAGGGATAGGGGCAACACAAACCATGTACTCTAGAAGTGGAATGCGAACCACGAATGGACCCCAAACCTATGTGGCCTCGTAGAGGGTCGCTGGGACTGTAAGAAAACAGTGAGGGTTAGAAAAATAGCCCACCCCAAGACCCTGAAAAGTGGGTGCCAAGTGCACCTAAGTTCCCCAAAGAGCACAGAAGTCGTGATAGGGGAATTCTGCAGGAAAGACCAACACCAGAAATGCAACAATAATGGATTTCCAGACGAGAGTACCTGTGGAACAAGGGGACCAAGTCCAAAAGTCACGATCAAGGTGGGAGTGGGCAGATGCCCAGGAAATGGCTGCTGTGGATGCAAAGAAGCTGCCATGGATGGTAGAAGCTGAGGATTCTGCACGAACGACAAGGGCTAGAAACTTCCCCTTTGGAGGATGGATGTCCCACGTGGTGAAGAGTCGTGCAGAAGTGTTTTCCCGCAGAAAGACCGCAAACAAGCCTTGCTAGCTGCAAGGGTCACGGTTTAGGATTTTTGGATGCTGCTGTGGCCCAGGAGGGACCAGGATGTCACCAATTGCGTGAGGGGACAGAGGGGGCGTCCAGCAAGACAACGAGCCCACTCAGAAGCAAGCAGCATCCGCAGAAGTGCCAGAACAGGCACTACAAAGTGGAGTGTATCGGTGCTCACCCGAAGTTGCACAAGAGAGACCCACGCCGCCGGAGGACAACTCAGGAGGTCGTGCAATGCAGGTTAGAGTGCCGGGGACCCAGGCTTGGCTGTGCATGAAGGAAATCCTCGGTGAGTGCACAGGAGCCGGAGTAGCTGCAAAACACGCGGTTCCCAGCAATGCAGTCTAGCGTGGGGAGGCAAGGACTTACCTCCACCAAACTTGGACTGAAGAGTCACTGGACTGTGGGAGTCAATTGGACAGAGTTGCTGAGTTCAAGGGACCTTGCTCGTCGTGCTGAGAGGAGACCCAGAGGACCGGTGATGCAGTTCTTTGGTGCCTGCGGTTGCAGGGGGAAGATTCCGTCGACCCACGGGAGATTTTTTCGGAGCTTCTAGTGCAGAGAGGAGGCAGACTACCCCCACAGCATGCACCACCAGGAAAACAGTCGAGAAGGCGACAGGATCAGCGTTACAAGGTCGCAGTAGTCGTCTTTGCTACTTTGTTGCAGTTTTGCAGGCTTCCAGCGCGGTCAGCAGTCGATTCCTTGGCAGAAGGTGAAGAGAGAGATGCAGAGGAACTCTGATGAGCTCTTGCATTCGTTATCTAAGGAATTCCCCAAAGCAGAGACCCTAAATAGCCAGAAAAGGAGGTTTGGCTACTTAGGAGAGAGGATAGGCTAGCAACACCTGAAGGAGCCTATCAGAAGGAGTCTCTGACATCACCTGCTGGCCCTGGCCACTCAGAGTAGTCCAGTGTGCCAGCAGCACCTCTGTTTCCAGGATGGCAGAGGTCTGGAGCACACTGGAGGAGCTCTGGGCACCTCCCAGGGGAGGTGCAGGTCAGGGGAGTGGTCACTCCCCTTTCCTTTGTCCAGTTTCGCGCCAGAGCAGGGCTGAGGGATCCCTGAACCGGTGTAGGCTGGCTTATGCAGAGATGGGCACCATCTGTGCCCATCAAAGCATTTCCAGAGGCTGGGGGAGGCTACTCCTCCCCAGCCCTGACACCTTATTCCAAAGGGAGAGGGTGTAACACCCTCTCTCTGAGGAAGTCCTTTGTTCTGCCTTCCTGGGCCAAGCCTGGCTGGACCCCAGGAGGGCAGAAACCTGTCTGAGGGGTTGGCAGCAACAGCAGCTGCAGTGAAACCCCGGGAAAGGTAGTTTGGCAGTACCCGGGTCTGTGCTAGAGACCCGGGGAATCATGGGATTGTCTCCCCAATACCAGGATGGCATTGGTGGGGCAATAGACATGTTACATGGCCATAGACATGTTACATGGCCATATTCAGAGTTACCATTGTGAAGCTATACATAGGTAGTGACCTATGTATAGTGCACGCGTGTAATGGTGTCCCCGCACTCACAAAGTCCGGGGAATTGGCCCTGAACAATGTGGGGGCACCTTGGCTAGTGCCAGGGTGCCCACACACTAAGTAACTTAGCACCCAACCTTTACCAGGTAAAGGTTAGACATATAGGTGACTTATAAGTTACTTAAGTGCAGTGTAAAATGGCTGTGAAATAACGTGGACGTTATTTCACTCAGGCTGCAGTGGCAGGCCTGTGTAAGAATTGTCAGAGCTCCCTATGGGTGGCAAAAGAAATGCTGCAGCCCATAGGGATCTCCTGGAATCCCAATACCCTGGGTACCTCAGTACCATATACTAGGGAATTATAAGGGTGTTCCAGTATGCCAATGTAAATTGGTAAAATTGGTCACTAGCCTGTTAGTGACAATTTGGAAAGAAATGAGAGAGCATAACCACTGAGGTTCTGATTAGCAGAGCCTCAGTGAGACAGTTAGTCATAACACAGGTAACACATACAGGGCACACTTATGAGCACTGGGGCCCTGGCTGGCAGGGTCCCAGTGACACATACAACTAAAACAACATATATACAGTGAAATATGGGGGTAACATGCCAGGCAAGATGGTACTTTCCTACACAACCCCCCCCCCCCAAACGAAGGACAGTAAGACTAGCCATGACCTGATGAGTCTTCATTGTCTAAGTGGAAATATCTGGAGAGTCCATCTGCATTGGAGTGGGTACTCCCAGGTCTATGTTCCAATGTATAATCCATTCCCTGTAGGGATATGGACCACCTCAATAATTTAGGGTTTTCACCTTTCATTTGTTTTAGCCAAAGTAGAGGTTTGTGGTCTGTTTGAACAATGAAGTGAGTGCCAAACAGGTATGGCCTCAACTTCTTCAGTGCCCAGACCACAGCAAAGGCCTCCCTCTCTATGGCAGACCAACGCTTTTCTCTAGGGGTCAACCTCCTGCTGATAAAAGCAACAGGTTGATCCTGGCCCTCAGAATTAAGTTGTGATAAGACTGCCCCTACCCCTAATTCATATGCATCAGTTTGGACAATTAATTTTTTGGAGTAACAGGGGCTTTTCAGGACAGGTGCAGAGCACATGGCCTGCTTCAGCTCCTCAAAAGCTTTCTGACAGCTAGCTGTCCATAATACCTTTTTAGGCATTTTCTTAGATGTGAGGTCATTAAGAGGGGCTGCAATGGAGCCATAGTTCTTTATGAATCTCCTGTAATACCCAGTGAGGCCTAAGAAGGCTCTCACCTGGGTCTGAGTTGTAGGGGGAACCCAATCTATAATAGTTTGGATTTTCCCCTGAAGTGGTGCAATCTGTTCTCCACCTACCAGGTGTCCCAGATAAACCACTTCCCCTGCCCTATCTGGCACTTTGAAGCCTTGATAGTGAGGCCTGCCTTCTGCAGGGCCTCCAAAACTTTCCATAGGTGGACCAGGTGATCAGGTGATCATCCCAGCTGGAGCTAAAGACAGCTATATCATCTAGATATGCTGCACTAAAAGCTTCCAGCCCTTGCAGGACTGTGTTCACCAACCTTTGAAAAGTGGCAGGTGCATTTTTCAATCCAAAAGGCATTACTGTGAATTGGTAATGGCCTCCAATGGTTGAAAATGCAGTTTTTGCTTTTGCATCCTCTGATAACTTGATCTGCCAATACCCTGCAGTCAAATCAAAGGTGCTTAGATACTTGGCAGATGCCAGTGTATCTATTAGCTCATCTGCCCTGGGTATAGGGTGAGCATCAGTTTTGGTTACCTGGTTGAGACCGCTATAGTCTACACAAAACCGCATTTCCTTCTTTCCATCCTTGGAATGAGGTTTTGGTACAAGTACCACATGAGAGGCCCACGGACTTTCAGAGTGCTCAACCACTCCCAGTTCAAGCATTTTCTGTACCTCTTGCTTTATGCAGTCTCTGACATGCTCAGGCTGCCTATGGATTTTACTTTTGACAGGCAAGCTGTCTCCAGTATCTATAGTGTGCTCACACCAAGAAGTGGTGCCTGGCACAGTAGAGAAGAGTTCAGAAAACTGACCCAGGAGATTTATGCAGTGGTCTTTCTGCTCAGCAGTAAGCCAATCTGCCAAAACTACACCTTCCACTAGAGCATCTTGTTCTGTGGAAGAGAAGAGATCAGGGAGAGGGTCATTCTCTTCTTCCTGTCCCTCATCTGTTGCCATGAGCAGGGTGAGATCAGCCCTGTCATAGTAGGGTTTCAGGCGATTGACATGGAGTACCCTAAGGGGACTCCTGGCAGTGCCTAAGTCAACTAAGTAGGTGACTTCTCCCTTCTTTTCAACAATAATGTGGGGACCACTCCATTTGTCTTGGAGTGCTCTTGGTGCCACAGGCTCCAAGACCCACACTTTCTGCCCTGGTTGGTACTGAACCAAAACAGCCTTCTGGTCATGCCATTGCTTTTGGAGCTCTTGGCTGGCCTGAAGGCTTTTACTGGCCTTTTTCATGTACTCAGCCATCCTAGATCTGAGGCCAAGTACATAGTCCACTATGTCTTGCTTTGGAGCTTTTAAAGGTTGTTCCCAACCCTCCTTAACAAGTGTTAGAGGACCTCTCACAGGGTGTCCAAATAGGAGTTCAAAGGGACTGAAGCCCACTCCTTTTTGGGGTACCTCCCTGTAAGCAAAAAGGAGGCAAGGTAACAGGATATCCCATCTCCTGTGGAGTTTTTCAGGGAGTCCCATAATCATGCCTTTGAGAGTTTTGTTAAATCTCTCCACAAGTCCATTTGTTTGTGGATGATAGGGTGTGGTGAACTTGTATGTCACACCACATTCCTTCCACATGGCCTTTAAGTAAGCAGACATGAAATTGCCTCCCCTGTCTGATACCACCTCTTTTGGGAAGCCCACCCTGGAAAAGATTCCCAGGAGGGACTTTGCCACTGCAGGAGCTGTAGTGGTCCTTAGAGGAATTGCTTCAGCATATCTGGTGGCATGGTCCACTACCACCAAGATAAACCTATTGCCTGAAGCAGTAGGAGGGTCAAGGGGGCCAACTATGTCAACCCCTACCCTTTCAAAGGGAACCCCAACCACAGGCAGTGGGATAAGGGGTGCCTTTGGAGTGCCACCTGTCTTGCCACTGGCTTGACAGGTTTCACAGGACTTCCAAAATTCCTTTGTGTCCTCTGACATTCTAGGCCAATGAAACAAAGGGACAAGCCTGTCCCAAGTTTTCATTTGCCCCAAATGTCCAGCTAAGGGAATGTCGTGGGCTAGAGTTAGGAGGAACTTACTGTACTCCTGAGGAATCACCAGTCTCCTGGCACCTCCAGGTTTTGGATCCCTTGCTTCAGTGTACAAGAGGTTATCCTCCCAGTAAACTCTGTGAGAGTCACTGACATCCCCATTTGCTTGTTTGACAGCTTGCTGCCTTAGACCCTCTAGTGTGGGACAGGTATGCTGTGCCACACTCAGCTCCTCCCTGGCAGGACCCCCTTCACCCAAAAGCTCAGCAGTGTCTGCTTCCAGCTCCTCTGGTGTAGGTTCTGCACAGGGTGGAAATTCTTCTTCCTCAGAAGTAGAATCCACTGTAGAGGGAGGGATAGTAGGTAGTGATTTACCTTTACTAACCCTAGCTTTAGGGAGCACTTGGTCAATTCTTCCAGGATCCAAGCCACCCTGTCCTTTTTGCTTTTTGGCCTGAGCCCTGGTTAAAGCAAAAATATGCCCTGGAATGCCCAGCATTGCTGCATGATCCTCCAACTCCACATCTGACCAAGCTGATGTCTCTAAATCATTTCCTAGTAGACAGTCTACAGGTAAATCTGAGACAACCACAACTTTCTTTGGACCAGTAACCCCCCCCCCCCAGTTGAGATTTACAACAGCCATGGGGTGGCTAAGTGTGTTGTTATGAGCATCGGTTACTTGGTACTGGTGACCAAGTAGGTGTTGTTCAGGGTGGACCAGTGTCTCTATTACCATGGTAACACTGGCACCTGTGTCCCTGTAGGCCTGAACCTCAACACCATTTATTAGGAGTATTTGCTTGTACTTATCCTTGTTAAGGGGACAAGCAACCAAGGTGGCTAAGTCAATAGCCCCCTCAGAGACTAACACAGCCTCTGTGGTCTCCCTAACAAGACCAACCCCAACTAAATTACCAAAAGTGAGCCCAGCTACTCCCTTGGATTGGCTATTAGTAGGTTTGCTCCCACCACCACTGCTATTACTAGGGGCACTAGGTGTAGCAGCAGGGGTTGTAGTGGTAGGAGGCTTGGTGCTTTTCTTTGGACACCTGGGATCTGTTGTCCAATGGCCTTTTATTTTACATAAATAGCACCATGGTTTCTTTTCTTTGTTTTGATTTGAAGAGGATTTGGGCCCACCACCCCCACCAGATTGTTTTTGTGGGCCTGATGAAGACTCATGTTTAGATTTGTCCCCACTCTTGTCAGAAGACTTACCATCCTTCTTCTTGCCATCTTTGTCACCCCCTGTATGAACTTTTCTGTTCACCCTTGTTCTGACCCATTTATCTGCCTTCTTTCCCAATTCTTGGGGAGAGGTTAGATCAGAGTCCACCAGGTACTGGTGTAACAAATCAGACACACAATTATTAAGAATATGCTCTCTCAGGATTAAGTTATACAGGCTTTCATAGTCAGCAACTTTACTGCCATGTAACCACCCCTCCAAGGCCTTCACTGAATGGTCAACAAAGTCTACCCAGTCTTGTGAAGACTCCTTTTTGGTTTCTCTGAACTTCATCCTGTACTGTTCAGTGGTTAAGCCATAACCATCTTTGAGTGCATTCTTAAGAACTTTAAAATTATTGGCATCACTTTCTTTAACAGTAAGGAGCCTATCCCTACCCTTTCCACTGAAAGATAGCCATAGGATAGCAGCCCACTGCCTTTGAGGGACCTCCTGTACAACACAGGCCCTCTCAAGTGCAGCAAACCACTTGTTAATGTTATCCCCCTCCTTGTAAGGGGGAACTATCTTGTGCAGATTCCTAGAAGCATGCTCTTTTGCAGGATGACTATTTGGAATACTGCTGCTGCCACCATGGGTTTCAAAACCCAATTTCTGTCTTTCTCTTTCTATCTCTAAGGACTGCCTATCTAAATCCAGCTGTTGCTTCTTGAGCTTCAGCCTGGATTGTTCCACTCTCAATCTATTGAGCTCCCTTTCTAACACTCTGTCATCAGGGTGGGTGGGTTGGGCATGTCTTGAGACAGACGAATGGTGAGAATGAACAGAAGGAGACCTGGCCCTAACAGATGGCACACTAACATTCTGGTCTACAGAAGTGACACTTTTACTGTGATGAGAAACAACACTATTACTGTGATGTGAAGCAACACTCTTACTGTGATGTGAATTCACATCAGTACCAGCTATGCTAGGTGGCCTGCTAAGGGGCAGGTTGGAAAGATTCCCTCCCAAATCTTTTGCTAGGGGTGCCCCAGAATCAGAGTGGGAACCATCAGCTAATTTCTCACCAGAAGTGCCAACAAAAGTCTTGTCTTGTTCAACTAGCATGTTAACTAATAGTGCTCTAGAGGGATTCTTCCCTACCCCTAAACCTCTTTCTACACAGAGACTCCTTGCTGCCTTCCAGCTAAGGTGGTCATAAGCAGTCTTGGACAGATCAACAGTTTGGCCTGTGCCAGACATTTTAGAAAGTGTTTAAGGGATAGAAAAAGTTTTTAGAACTTTTTAAAGATCAGAAAAAAAAACTTTTAAAACTTTTTAAGAACTTTTTGAAAGTTTAGAGGTACTTTTCAGCACTTAGAAAAGAAGTGAGAGAAGAAAAGCAAAACTTTTTGCTTAGGTGTACATACACTGAACTTGTTTTGTATATTTTTCTCTTATGAAAAGTACAATGACAAAAGTGGTAAGTAGTTGCAAAGTACTTATCCTACCGCTGCACAACCAATGTAGGAGGCTGGACTGGCTTGTAGTGAGTACCAAGGGGTACTTACACCTTGCACCAGGCCCAGGTATCCCTTATTAGTGTATAGGGGTGTCTAGCAGCTTAGGCTGATAGAAAAGGTAGCTTAGCAGAGCAGCTTAGGCTGAACTAGGAGACGAGTGAAGCTCCTACAGTACCACTAGTGTCATATGCACAATATCACAAGAAAACACAATACACAGAGATACTAAAAATAAAGGTACTTTATGACAATATGCCAAAAGTATCTCAGTGAGTACCCTCAGTATGAGGATAGCAAATATACACAAGATATATGTACACAATACCAAAATATGCAGTAATAGCAATAGAAAACAGTGCAAACAATGTATAGTCACAATAGAATGCAATGGGGGCACATAGGGATGGGGGCAACTCAAACCATATACTCTAGAAGTGGAATGCGAACCACGAATGGACCCCAAACCTATGTGGCCTCGTAGAGGGTCGCTGGGACTGTAAGAAAACAGTGAGGGTTAGAAAAATAGCCCACCCCAAGACCCTGAAAAGTGGGTGCCAAGTGCACCTAAGTTCCCCAAAGAGCACAGAAGTCGTGATAGGGGAATTCTGCAGGAAAGACCAACACCAGCAATGCAACAACGATGGATTTCCAGACGAGAGTACCTGTGGAACAAGGGGACCAAGTCCAAAAGTCACGATCAAGTCGGGAGTGGGCAGATGCCCAGGAAATGCCAGCTGTGGGTGCAAAGAAGCTGCCACCGGCTGGTAGAAGCTGAGGATTCTGCATGAACGACAAGGGCTAGAAACTTCCCCTTTGAAGAATGGATGTCCCACGTGGTGAAGAGTCGTGCAGAAGTGTTTTCCCGCAGAAAGACCGCAAACAAGCCTTGCTAGCTGCAAGGGTCGCGGTTAGGGTTTTTGGATGCTGCTGTGGTCCAGGAGGGACCAGGATGTCACCAATTGCGTGAGGGGACAGAGGGGGCGTCCAGTAAGACAAAGAGCCCACTCAGATGCAAGCAGCTCCCGCAGAAGTGCCAGAACAGGCACTACGAAGTGAAGTGAATCAGTGCTCACCCGAAGTTGCACAAGAGAGTCCCACGCCGCCGGAGGACAACTCAGGAGGTCGTGCAATGCAGGTTAGAGTGCCGGGGACACAGGCTTGGCTGTGCATGAAGGAAATCCTCGGTGAGTGCACAGGAGCCGGAGTAGCTGCAAAACACGCGGGTCCCAGCAATGCAGTCCAGCGTGGGGAGGCAAGGACTTACCTCCACCAAACTTGGACTGAAGAGTCACTGGACTGTGGGAGTCACTTGAACAGAGTTGCTGAGTTCAAGAGACCTCGCTCGTCGTGCTGAGAGGAGACCCAGAAACCGGTGATGCAGTTCTTTGTTGCCTGCGGTTGCAGGGGGAAGATTCCGTCGACCCACAGGAGATTTCTTCGGAGCTTCTAGTGCAGAGAGGAGGCAGACTACCCCCACAGCATGCACCACCAGGAAAACAGTCGAGAAGGCGGCAGGATCAGCGTTACAAGGCCGCAGTAGTCGTCTTTGCTACTTTGTTGCGGTTTTGCAGGCTTCCAGCACGGTCAGCAGTCGATTCCTTGGCAGAAGGTGAAGAGAGAGATGCAGAGGAACTCTGATGAGCTCTTGCATTCGTTATCTAAGGAATTCCCCAAAGCAGAGACCCTAAATAGCCAGAAAAGGAGGTTTGGCTACTTAGGAGAGAGGATAGGCTAGCAACATCTGAAGGAGCCTATCAGAAGGAGTCTCTGACGTCACCTGCTGGCCCTGGCCACTCAGAGTAGTCCAGTGTGCCAGCAGCACCTCTGTTTCCAGGATGGCAGAGGTCTGGAGCACACTGGAGGAAGGTGGCAACATCCAATTTGGACAGAACCTATACCTAGAGGGTGTGACGCAGACAATTCCCCAAACTGCTCACACTACATGTGACATGCAGGTGGGGCATAGGCCTGTGAGAATGCTAATATTAATGACAGGAACAATGAGCAGGAGCCCAGATTACAATGTCTCACTAATAGGAAGTCAGTAACGTCACATTACAACTGCCACAACTCAAACACACTAATTGTACAATATCTCATTGCAGAGGACAATGGCTCTCCTGTGGATTTGCCTGTCCTGGACTTCCCTAATGACATGGATGACGAGCTAACAAACATTAGCCAGCAGACCCTCCAAGATGTCCTTGGAACCCTCCAGACCCCACCTTCAGTCACAAGGAGGAGTACAGATGCAGCAGCCATCACAGAGGCCCCACCCACCACCCCAATAGTACGACCTGCCAGCTCCAACCCAGCTGAGGACACTGGTACCACCTTTAAGAGGACAGTAGTGGGAGTACAGAGGGAGCTGGCCAAGGAGGTGCGGGTGAGGATGCAAAATGTGGCAGCCAGCATTGAGGGGATGTGCACGTGCATGATGTCATCTGCAGTACAGGCAGCAGCCATGCAAGTGCTACCATCCCTCCTGCTAGGACTACAACAATGTGTGAGTGATTTCACCACAGCAGTTAGGGAGTTGCCACAACACCTGGCATCCCAAACCTTTCACTGCATGCATGAATGCAATCATGACCCCCTCAGGGCCAACCTGGCTACCTACCACAGTGATATAGCTGCTACACTCAAGAACCAGCAGTTCCTTCTTGCTGCAGTAATGCCCTTAATAGCCCCAAAGTTGGCAGCTACCGGGAATTCTGACTCCACGTCTTCAAACACTGAAGTGTGTGTTGCCCCTTCAAACCCACCACCACCAAGGATAGAGGAGACAACACGCACATCAGAAGATGAAGACATGGAACAGATCACCTTCAACCATATGAGTACCTGGTAGCACAAGTCCATGCAACATGGGCACTGATATCCTCGGTCCTGTGCTTGTTAACATGCCAGTCTTGCTACAGTTGGTAACATGCACTGTTCTCCAGCACACTGTTTACCTTACCACTATGCACTGCAGTTGTCTCTCACTACCTCATTGGCAATTCATGTACCGCTGCACTGAATGACACTTCACCCCAGCATGTCCAATGACATGTCCCTCACCATTGCACTTGTGTTGCATCACAATAGAAGGCTTCACGATAATGGACTTACAATCCTGAACTGTGTATATATTGCACTACAGCACTGTAAAATAAATTGCACTTACACAACCACTTTGTCTCTGTGTAATGTGACACATCAACTGTGTAGGAGATTTGTGATGTATGTAACATGTCAATGGCCATAGAATGTCAATACAACAGTGTAGAAAGAATGTGGGCTGATAACTATGAACTGGGGTCTGGATTTTATCATCATCTGTGCTTCTTAGGCTTATTTCCGAAGTGAAATGAGAACAAACAGTATAATGCTGTGTAGAACAGAAAAAGTCAGCTTCAAAGTATGTATAAGCTGAAACTCAATGTGGCCATCATTCCCTTCAAGACCATCTTTATGTATGTGACATCTGACTATAAACTTTAATCACACACACACCATACAGCAGCAATGGATGTGTATGAGTGTATGGACTATTATGTAACCTCGGAGTACAATGTAAGAAATTATAGGTGTGAGTTATGGATACAGAACTACATAAGATTATACCATCACTCAGCTTATCAGGGTTTACATGAACATCAGGCTGCAGGCAGACGTCCCACAGTGCCCAAGATTCCAATTCAGGACTCAAACGATGACAGATTTAAAAACACACCAACCTTTTCAACACATTGGGAACCATAGTAACCTTGAGTGGTGGGTGCAATGGATGTCAGATGCATAGAGAAGTAGCTTTGTTGTAGCTGCCAATGTGACAGCTCATTTGCAAATGGGAATAACCATGTCAATAATGGGATTCTGATGCAGGATGGAACACAAATGCAAATACTAAATTGACACTGTACACCCATGCCAAGGCCCTGATCCCCAAGCATGTGACACATACTGTAAAGGAGTACCTAAAACTTTATTTTACAGTAATAAAGAAAACTTAAACTAGAGGAAACACCTTAACTAACCTAACCTATCCTAACTATACATTACCCACAACTGGTCCTAACTACCCTAAGCTAAACTTACTTATCACATTTAACTAAACACTCTAAACATCCACCCCCAGCCCCCTTATATGACGGGACACATGTAGGACAACATATACTAACCTAAACACACATACTAACTTATCCTAAACAAAGATATTTTTTTTAAATAATTTTTTCTTATATATATATATATATATATATATATATATATATATATATATATATATATATATATATATATATTTTTATACACATAAATCCCAACATCACCCCCCACCCACCCACCAGAAAAGCATGTAATAATATAACCCACTCCACCCCCAACCCACTTATACTAACTAAACTAACAGCCTACTCTAACCTAACACTAAGCCCCCTAAACCCACTAAAGATAAAATCAAGGAAAGAGGAGGGAGGGAATCATTGGTGGGGATCCATTATTTACAAGTTGGCCCTCCACAAGATCTTTTTGATACCCCGCAGTCTCCTGCTATTGCGGGACACCTGCTGCTGCAGCCTGTCCATCCTGCGCAACATTCGTTGCATGTCACGTTCCAGTCCCTGAAATTCCAGATTGTCTATCACAGCATCTGGGGTTGTCTGTGTACCACTTGTAGATGTCATTGCTGGTGCCAGTGCCGTGGTTGGAGGGGGAGGTACAGGAGGTGCTGCTTATGGGCCTGGAGCAGATGAAGTTGAGGGACCTGCTACAGTGGCTGTCATCCTTGGGGCCACTGTGGTCTAAGCTGTGATGGTGGTGGCTGTTGTGGGCAATGGTGGCCCCCCCTTGGGCAAATGCCCTCCATAACCCTGTGGCTCTCTCATGGCGATAACAACGTGCCATATTGTGGAACCCAGCCTCCACATCTAGTAGGTGGCGGGAACGCACTGCCCGCCTCTGGAATTCCCTTATCTCCTGGGCATTCATGTTGGCAGCTGTCAAAATAGAGAAAGCCAGATATTAGTGACATCATTGTGTGATACATCTACAGATGATATTCTAACACTTCATCAAAAATAGCACATACAGTCCAAATCACAATACAGATGATAGATTGTCCCTGAGGAATGACATGCCAGTGCAGCCTACACATCTACTATGTAACAGCACAGCAATGCACAACAAGGTGTGTACTTAATTAAATTATCTTTGCATCTTTGTACTGCTATTAGTCACATAAAAAAAATGCTGCAAGTACTCCACTTTTGCCAGGCCAACTAATGACTATCTTCTGGATGAAGATCAAGGCCCTCAAGAACTGTGATTTGTAAATGGAACTGGCTGGACGGTATGCAGTTGGTAATCATGCGGGGCATTGTAGTTTGGAACACATGAATGTTTGAATTACATGTCTGTCTTCTACACTGGGATCATCACACCTAGGTACACATGTTTCCAAGTCCTAACCCTGTGCATCGGGGGGGATGGACATGCAACACATATTTTTAAACATCAAGGACAGCCAGAAAGCTTTGGACACCAGTCCATGGGTTTAGTCAATCCACCACAGGTAAGGAGGGCTGCCAACTAGGATTGACTCAAACATTGGACAATTACATCCACACTCATTTTCTAAATGTGGACAATTGTCTACATCTTTACATCTCACTGACACCTATGACATTTCACTCAAGTGCCACATAAATGGAGCACAACATGTGGAGCTAGATGCTGCCGGAAAGTCAACCATACAGTCCTACATGTTCATTACTTAACAGGGATGCTCAAGCCTGTGGGTAAGACTTCGGCATCACTGGACTGTGTGAATCAGGGTATGGCTTGCTGAATAAATTATGGCACTGGCCACCTCCAAATTAATCATTGGCATACATGTAGCAACAAATCACCCTGTTCACTTGCCCATGCCTCTAGCGCAGCACTCGACTCCCAATATATGACACTCCGCCACAGAATGTCCAACTCGAACATGGAACAAAATGTCAACCTCCAGCCAAGTCACATATCAGATCATATGCCATCACATCATACCTTGCAATGAGTCCAACACACAGGAGTCAATCACACAACAGCTGCAAACACAACACAGGACAAACATGTTAACACTTACTGGATACGTCTGGGTTCGCAAATTGAGCCACTTCACCAATTGTATATTGGGCGGGTCCACCTTTAAAACATGGAAGGGTGATATGTGCTCAAGGTCTGCTCACTGTACAAAACTTGGATCAACAAATTACTGTGTGTGACATTTTATATGATAGAGCTGCACATCAGGCATGTAGACACACTTACAGACATAGTCATGCAAACATGCGTTGACACTGTCACTCCAGTGAGTGATAGACACACATATGCACACATGCAATGGCCCTAACAATCATGTGGTGCCAAACATGAATACTCAGTGTTGTGCTTAATTATTTCTAGAGGGTACTCCATTTCATCATATGTTATTATGAGAGACATGCAAAGTCACATTCCTGGTTCACTGCAATACCAGTGACTCAGGTATTGTGGCTTGTGCATCAAGGGACAATTATTAAATGTGTGATGCCCATGTGGGTTGAGTTTCGTTCAGGAAATATTGAGCTTTCAATGGTCCATTATATGTGTGCCTGTGTTGTATGTAGGTTACATATGCCACATTGGCAGTGTACCCAGAGCCGTATATGCCCCCTATGACAACATGATGGCAGGGATCCTGTGTGTTACTGGATGACAATGTTACGCTAAACATGGATTGGCCATTTAACTAACTCAAAACAACAAAAAGATGTACGCTGACAGTGTATAATTTGATCATCCGTGACAGAATGCATGGGCACAGGTGTAGTCATTTCACCTGAAATGTGTTACTCAGGGCCCTGTGTACCCACATCAGGTATTGTAAACCACAGTTTGTCACATTCATTAACTTAGAATTGCCAAGTTGGGTGATCTGTGGTAATACAACCAAACTGACACTGTCCGCTAATTAAAACATGGGTTAGCAAACGTCCTACTTCTGCAATCTTGATGAGGTAGGTCTCTATTTGAAAGCACCTTGGGAATGGCAGCACTCAGAGGAATGCTGGCCTGCTGATCTTAGCATACCACCATGTCTGTGATAGTTTTCAGTCTGAGAAGTTAATAATTGTACATATGCTGCACTATATCAGCAGGGGTGTACCAAATGTAAAACAGCAAACTATTTTGTCACTTTAAATGTATGATGGAAGCAGTCAGTGGTCCCTTGCACAACATCATGCAAATAAATAGTTTGTGACCATGCATTCACAAATTTCAGGGATCCCATGATGACCCATTCACTTTAGAAAATTGTTTGGCTATAAAGTGACACAGATGGCAAATGCACCAGCTCTGTACCACCAATTGTGCCCAGGGCAAAAATGTTGTTGGGCCATTCTACACAATGATAGGATTTCTACGCCTACTCCAAAAAGCCACAAGATTAACCTGTTTAGTGCTACTGCAATCTGGTAGCATCCGGGCACAATTAGGTTTGGCCATGTGAAAGATTTTCTGTCCAGACGTAAAGCACAGAAACAATAAACTTAGGGCCTGATGTTTTTGTTTTTTTATGTGTAGCCTTTTCTTCATTTGTTTACGCTACAGCTATGGAAAGTAGCACAAAAAATTGTGATATTAGCAAGTGTGCTATACTTTGGCATCCAGAAATAATTTAAATGCTGCACAAACAATGTTGAAATATCGGCCTAAGATATTAACAGAGGTTAGGAAGATCTTTGTACGAATGGCCATGAATACTATTCAGACATGGTTTAAAGAAAATGGGGACTACATTGGTTCCTTGTTTTAGCATGTGAAATACATCCCATTCCTGGTACACTCACAGGCCCTGAATCATAAAGTGATTTTTGCAGCATTAACATCATCTATTGATGCCAAAACGGCACTAATTTACAAGATAAAGTTGTGTTTTGTAAGTTTGTGCAGCTTTTGCGTCAACAAATGACGGCAATGCGTTGCAAAAATTGTATAAATCAGGGCCACTGTTTGTTCAACTTGCATTCCACATGTCGACAAACATTGCATGCTGCATGTCACAAAATCTGCTACTGTTGCTACAGAGCATTGTACTGTACACATTAGTCTAATTTTTACTCACAAACAGGGCCACCAATCACCACACCCAGGTGGTCCAGCAGGTCCTGCTCTCGGTCTACCAGGTCAGCCCAGCGATGTTTTAATTGGTGGTCGTTGTGCTGGCTGTTGAAGAGTCTTCTTAGGTGTAACAGCTCCTTTGCCCAGCTAAGCCTCCTAGCCTCCATGTGATGCCCCTGTATCACCCTGCCCCCAGCCTCCAACATCAGGGGGAGGAAGTGGTACACCAGACACACAAAAGCCCCCAGCTCCTCCTCACCCATTCTCCCCAGATATGGTCTTCCCAACATCTCAACAACCATAAGGATAAGAAAGGGTAAAGAGGCAAAAACAGGGAAAGGAGGTATGGAAAGGAAACTTAAAGAACCCACAAACAGCCCAGCATTACCCCAACTAACAATACCAACTAACACATTCCCAAAAGTACAAAGACAAATCTAATCTCAAAAAATGACAAAAACCCACTTACACTGATTAACACAGACAAAAAAAACAGAATATAATGGCAATAGCACACAGGAGACAAAAGCACAATATTCACAGACACAACTCAATACACAGCCACACAGTGTAGAATAATCACAGACTGCAAAGTGAAAGTGAAAGTACACCCACTGTACCATTTCTGTAAACAGGATATCCTATTACATTACTCCCTGTCTCAAATGCTGGGCGTTTTTATTATAATTGTGTGAAATTTTATGACACTTACGGGCTTTGCGTCAATATTTTTTTAATGGATAACCCATTTCATGGGATGCGGTGTTAACGCTAGGGACCAATTGATGTATTGTGGGTGTGAGGTCATTTTTTAATGCATATGCGTCATTTTTGATGCATATGCGTCTTTTTTGACGCTTTTGCATCAAAAAATCTGTCTACAACTGTGCTTGTGTCATTTTCCATCTTTTAACATACATGCAACCTATAACTATACAAAGATAGGATGTTATGATCTGCAGTGTGTGTTCTAGTGTTTGGGCACATGTGGCAGAACACACTACTACGGACTATAATACTCATGTTGTTGGGCTGGATTAGCTCTCTTAACTGACGCAACAGCAACACAAACTTTTGGAATAAAAAGTTTGTGTTGGGCTGGATTAGCTCTCTTAACTGACGCAACAGCAACACAAACTTTTGGAATAAAATTGGTATTTCATAGTTGGAGCAGGTGTTGCATCAATTGAGGATAGCAAGGCTACGCAACTGAAGAAATACACTCATGGACTGTGTGTTTATGTCTGTGAATTGGCTATTTAAATTGTTGTTGTGCCTCTGTGTGAACGTCACAAGAAAATGTTTGCATAATGTGCATGCATGAATGTGTTATAATTGTGTATAACCATCAGATCCCATTCACTGAGGTACATCAGTCATGATATGTGTTTGTTATATCTGTTGCGTCTTATGCTGTGTGTACTTCCTTGACTTTGGGGACAAAACATTTCCCATGATGAACTATACACAGGATAGATAGAGGGCGGTTGATAATGGCAATCTCAGAAATGCATCCCATCACATTTAATTAAATGCTGAATACCACCTCATGGTCACTTGCGTATATACTACCCATGAGTCAGGCATTTGAACATGCTAGGTAGGTACAGTGTTTGTGACACATAGTCTCAGATCCAATCCTAAAATTGTTATGTACACCACAGTTTGAGTCATGTGAATGACCCATGTTTCTCCTGTGGCTGTGGCGGACAAGCAGACTATGCTGCATGTGTTCACATATTTCCAGTGGTTCATTGCACAAAGGTGTCCAGTGTGTGGCCATGTGTACCCTGTGTCAGTATAGGCCTCCATGTTGTCATAGTTACGTGCAGGTCTAGTCATGAGTCTGTGGAACCACTCCCCAAATTAACAGAGTATCCTTCAAAGCAGATTTGACCTAAAGCCAAAGATCAACTAACAACACACATGGGGATAGTCCAGCTATGGCTCAGAGGAACGTTAATAAGGCTGACGACACGGCAACCTTGGTGTGCTTAAAAACTTTATGGATCAGTAATAGGAAACAGGCAGCTTTCATCACAACATGTGTACACAGGGTGGTTTTGAAAATTCCCACTGCAACAGGGAATATCAGTGCCTCTGTGCTGATTAATCTCACAGCTAGTCACCACGCAAGCACCATCAAAAGGTGGTGCAGAAGTGAATCTGTGTGTGGACCGTCAGGGCACAAACATGTTTTGTCCTTACATACACATTGGCAACCCTTGTTTGTTGTGCTGGAGGCAAAATACCGAATCCATGCATACAGCCATAGCACACTGTCCCTGTTTGGCACTAATGAATACATGCAAAACCAGACAAGGGATGGGGGCTGGATTAGGCAATTTGAATACATGTCCCAGAACAGAATACGATAAGTAAACTGATTAAACTATACTATCTATTTGAGGATTCATCTTAGACCTACCAGACACAATACCCCAGGAGGAAAGAGAGGGCATGGAAAGCAACTATGAGACAAATGTAGCCACAGGGAACCTCTATGGTTAACAGAAAGACAGGAACCAGTCAGGCTCACGGGATGCAGGCTCTGTCAGGAACAAACATGAAATAGGAAAATACACAGTGAGCAGACTCTGACTGGGAAAAGCTGGAACAACACTGTGGGAACTAAAAACAGTTTGTGCTGTGGTCTGCAACGTTACACAATCCCCCAAGGGCTCTGGTACACAAGTGATTTGTACGCCAATGCACAACAAGGAAAATCAGAAAACGGCAGCTTCTAAGCAGTTCCAGGCAGCAGAAATGGCAGGGAAGGTTCAAATGGCTGGTCTGCATGGAAGTGCTCACAGGTGTGTGCAGATTCAGGGGCATATTTATACTCCGTTTGCGCCGAATTTGCGTAGTTTTTTTCGACGCAAATTCGGCGCAAAACTATTGCCATATTTATACTTTGGCGTTAGACGCATCTAGCGCCAAAGTATGAGGAAAGAGCGTCATTTTTTTGCGTGAACGCCTTCCTTGCGTTAATGAGATGCAAGGTAGGCGTTCCCGTCTAAAAAAATGACTGCGACGCAAATGCGTCGTATTTATACTCCCGGGCAAAAATCATGCCCGGGAGTGGGCGGGGCAAAAAACCCCGCATTTGCGCCGGATTTTAGCACCTGGGTCAGGGCAGGCGTTAAGGGACCTGTGGGCTCAAAATGAGCCCACAGCTGCTCTCCCATGCCCCCAGGGACCCCCCCTGCCACCCTTGCCCACCCCAGGAGGACACCCAAGGATGGAGGGACCCATCCCAGGGACATTCAGGTAAGTTCAGGTAAGTATAATTTTTTATTTTTGTTATATTTATTTTGGCATAGGGGGGCCTGATTTGTGCCCCCCTACATGCCTCAATGCCCAATGACCATGCCCAGGGGACATAAGTCCCCTGGGCATGGCCATTGGGCAAGGGGGCATGACTCCTGTCTTTACTAAGACAGGAGTCATGTAAATGGCGTCTGGGCGTCGTTAAAAATGGCGCAAATCGGGTGGAGGCGATTTTTTGGCGTCAACCTGACTTGCACCATTTTAAGACGCCCTAACGCCATTTTCCCCAACGCCGGCGCTGCCTGGTGTACGTGGTTTTTTTCCGCGCACACCAGGCAGCGCCGGTCTGCTAGCGCCGGCTAACGCCATTCAATAAATACGGCGCCCGCATGGCGCTTCAGAATGGCGTTAGCCGGCGCAAAACTTTTTGACGCTAAACTGCGTTAGCGCAGTTTAGCGTCAAAAAGTATAAATACGGGCCTCAGTCTCTCACAAGTCCTGGAGTTGAGAATGAAGTTCAAAGGGCCAACTGGACCTTTCACATGGGAAGCAATAGACAGCTGATTACAGGTCGTACCCACTACCAGGCAGTGCATTATCTGACCTGAAGTCCATGCAGACTAATGAACTATGACTATGGCATGCCATACTGAAGAGGGAAGCACACAGGAGTCAGAATGGGAGTTTGGGTGTGTGTAGATGAAGATTCTCAGGGCACAGATAGTCCATTTACAGGGCCCCCTAGAGAAGGGAGGGTAGAGACTTAAAACATGGCAGTGGCAGGACTTATTACCTGGTTTGGACTGCGGAGGGCATGTCTTGTGAGCAATGCTTGCCATACCTGGTGCACTAGTGCTATCCATTTTCAGCTTAGATGGACTTCTTGTCACACATGCTCCTTGCAGAGATAGCTGTTGTCACACTTACTGCTGTCATGGGTCTGGTCATACATTTCTGTTACTAATGCAATAGCACATCCACTGCCTCATGTATGAAACACTGTTTTATCTTATGATTGATGGTGTCATAGTTGTGTGTCATGTGCTGCAATGGACCATGTTGGCAACATGGATGTGTCTCATAGCTGTGGTCCTCTGATATTGCCCTTCAAATGTGAAATAGACAGGATATATGTCATTTACACTGTGTGTGATTTTGGCTGTACATTCATGCCCATCAAATGTGATGTGGCTTTTTCAGTATCCTAATCTGTATTTCTGCAGTGCTCCATGAGGCTAAACTCTGATTATAATTCCTAGGGATCATGTAATGCATACAAAATTATCCAGAGCATGATTGAGTGATGAAGTGAGGTGTTTAATGACATATGATAACAAAGTGGTGATGGTGACTATTGTTAGAAGAAGTTTAGTACGATGTGTTGTCTGCTACGCAATCCTGCAGCTGTGTTTGAATGTTCCCCCTCATTTTCACAGACAGCATCCTCCTCTTCCTCCTCTTCAGGCATTTGTGGGTCTGGTTCATGGAGGGGAATGTTCCTCCTTACACAAATGTTGTGCAGGATTGCACAGGTCAAAATGATCTTGCAGACCATTTCAGGTAAATATAGAAGGCTGCCTCCGGTGATGTCCAGGCACCTGAATCTGGACTTCAGTATGCCAAAAGTCGTCTCAACTATGGTGCGTGTCCTATGATGTGCCTCATTATAGGCATGCTCTGCTGCTGTGCTTAGGTTGGCAACTGGGGTCATGATCCATGGCTGGATCCCGTAACCCTGATCTGCTGAAAGAGAAAATGAGGGTAAGTATTTGGTTGTTGGTTGCACCTTGAATATCACTTTGCATGGCAGTTGTTATCTTGTGTCGTCTGTGACTCATCAGTGTTTGTGGTATTGTGTGGGATCCTAGGCTTCAGTGATGTTCTTTCTGCATTGGGTTGTTTAAATTTTAAAACTGGTTTTTGGCTGATTGGCCTGATATCAGTGGTATGTTTCGAAACTTGCTGTTCAGTGTGTATCTCTCATGCATTATGTAATGTGAAAGAAGTGTCCATGTGCCTTCACTGGAGGTGACATTATAATTCCACACACACAATCAATTCCACTGTGGTGGTAACATGGTTGCACTATATGGCCTGAACATCGAATCCAATTTGACATATATAATTGCAGGTGAAATGCAACAGTCAGGCCCTTTTGATTTGGCTAGTTGACAATACACCACAACACATCTCCAAACGTTGTTAGCACTGAAGTGTTCACAATTGACAATGCACAATTATCCCATGTGTGACAAGATCTATGCAAACCAATTTTTGTGCCCTCATCGAGTTGGCTCATGTGCAAACGTGTACCTACACTACTGAACTTGCTCCAGGTAAGCTGGCTAACTTGGTTGTGGGGGTGAAGGTTTTAGTGTCAGAAGGTCCATGTGCCTGTATATCTGTTATGTATTTGGGGAATTGTCTCAATCCGTATGTCTAGCAGTGTGCACTTTGCATTAGTGTCACATTCACATGTTTCCATAGCACAGTCCACTTCCTTATTGCTAGCTGGCAATGTCACCCCAGGAGTGTTGTGAGATGTTAGTACTGCCTCAATGATTCCATGTCACCTTCATTAGAGTCAGCATCATCATGCTATGTGTGTCATGGTGTTTGACCTGCAGCAACACACACAACACACCCCTTGCACAGGATGCATTGGTTGGAAGGGTGTGTGTTTGAGTGTTATTGATGTGGTATTGAAAGATTCATCTTCCAAGTTGGACTGCCAGTGAAGGCCATGTCATTGTCACTGTGTGGTTTTAAATTGGTCCCGTGAGGCTCTGGAGTGGCATCTCTTGTTATTTGCATCTGTCATTTGTCCATAGGTGTGTATCCCATTGGGTCAGGACATCAAACATGACTACCAGTGTCACAACCTCAGTGTCTTTCTGGCCACGTGTCAATGTAGTGGTGTATGTGTTGTGTGTCCTACAGGGTTGCTGTGCTGTGTATAAATTACTAGGTTTCTTTACTTACCATCAAGGAGGCCATTGCCATATCGTCTATCCTGGAAGTGCTGATTGACGGTTATCCACAATGGCCTGCACATTGATGGAGCGTGTGCGCTTCCTGTTGCGGAATAGATGCTCGGTTGCAGCAGGTGGCACAATCTGTACATGTGTGCAGTCAATGGCACGAAGCATGTGCGGGAAGCCATTAATTTGATAGAAACCCTGTTTGGTCTCCTGCTGCTTCTGCTGTGTGTTGGGGAAGCTGATGTGGCGGAGTGTGAATGAGATGATGGCATCAAGAACCTTGGGAAGGAAGGCAGAGAATGAGGGCTGTGAGATCCCAGCAACCAGGGCACCAGTGGTTTGAAAAGAGCCACTTGCCAACATGTGGAGGACAGCTAGCAGCTTGGTCTCTGGTGGAATGATGTGGGGTGTCTGCAAGCTGGGTGCCAACTGTGGCTCAATGTAGCTCAGCAGCTGCTGTATGGCTTGCCAGTTTAGTCTGTACCTCTGGATGATGTCATGTTCCCTGAGGCCCTGAAGGGTTGTCCTGGTCCTGAATATCCTCTCCTGTATTCCGCATTGCCTTTGAGTCCCTGTTGGTGTGGTGGTAGCTGCTGCTGTTGCACCTGTGCTCTGCGTCTTTGTGCATGCTGGATGAATAGCACCTCCATGTCTTCCTTTTTGAGCTCTGATGTTGCTTGTGTGAGTTTTCCTTAAGTAGTGGTGTGTTTGCCCCATTTTAACGCCTGCCCTGACCCAGGCATTAAATTAATCCGGCGTAAAGGGAGTATAAATATGGGCCTAAGAATTTTTTCTCCTTAGTGCCTATTCTAGATCTTTAGCCATCATGATCAGATGGACATATAATCTTCTCCATGCTCCTGAAGGCACGTTGAGAGCCCTTTTGAAGCTGAAACCTTTAAAGAAAAAGTAGGAGTGTATACTAGTAATACTAAGTTTGAGTTCGCATTAGTAAACTTTCAATGTTCTATTGCTCACTTGCAAATATGGACACCAGCACAATTAAAGTTGTTTTTAAAACATGCAACAGACAGATTAAGTTATGTGCAGGATGTTGCACATTTTGCCCAGCTGGCATTTTATAAACCTAATTCTGATAGCCTTTCTTTTAGGATGAATCAAGGGTATTTGAAGATTACATTGGATCATAGTATTAGGTGATTCATGATCATGCTAAGAGTGAGTATTTTACCAATAAATATTTTTATAAGGCAGTGGTCTGACAAAAAAAGTTGGGACTATCCGATTTATGCAGGGGTGGGATTCAAGATATTAAGCATGATTTGTTTTTTGTCCCCACATATCAATATTGGATGCACAAAAGCGGTTCTTAAAACCTTTATGTCACAAGTAAAGTGTGTCTAAAACCAATGATTTGATTGCTGTAGCAAAATTACAACCTAATGAATTATGTGCTGTAATTTGAACAGATTTTTAAAGTCATTTTTATCAATTTGTTTGTAATTTACTTATATGGTGATCGTTTCATTGTATGTCTCACTTATTTTGAAGGTTATTTTATTGTTGATCTCTGACAAGATCCAAATCAATAAACTTAAATTAAACTGTTAACTGCACATATAGGCTGCAGTCACGGGCCTGAGACATGTTTAGAGGGTTACCTAAGTGGATGAACAACCAGTTCTGCAGGCCCACTAGTGGCATTTAGTTTACAGGCCCTGGGCATGTGTACTGCCACTTTACTAGGGACTTACAAGTATAAATATGCCAATTGTATGCATGCCAATTGTACCATCTTTTGGAGAATAGGGAAAACACTTTAGCATTAGTTACCAGTGATAAAGTGTGCTGAGTCCGAAAGACAGCAAAAAAACAGGAGACTGGAATGCAAAACAATGGAAAAATAGCGCACCAAAGATGTCAGGTCTAATGCCCTCAGTCCTAAAATCCATGATAGTGAAACCCATCTTCCCTTGTGCACAGCCTGAATACCCACCCAGAGGTGTGGCCAGGGTCATCAGCAGCCCTCCCTCAGTGTTCACTGTAAATCACTTCTAGGGGCAGCTGCCCTACCCCCCCATTGGGTTTGGTGGCTGCCTGATTGATAGGGCAAAAGAAGAGGCCTGCCAAGGAGTCATCTGATATCTTGAAGTTACTTCAGTTTCGACTGGGCACAACCCAAATTGCTTTCCTGCCAGTGGGAAAAATACCTTCCAACTTGTAGGCCTTTATCTCTGCTCTGCCCTGGGAACAGTTTTCAAGCCTCATTCATAACATTCACCTACTGAGTGACATTAGGAAAGATCATGGAACTAAGCCTTCTGGAGTTTCAGGTAGGAAAAAGGTAACTTTCAAAATGTTACTTTTTGTCAATATGTATGAAAAATTTTGCTTCACCAGTAAGTTGGGATTTTATTAAATATTACAAATAGCTTATTTCTAGCTATTACTGAATTATAGATAAATCAATATTTAAATTTGATTCTCAGTGTCTCTCTATGGGCCGGCTGGCATTCCTAATGGGGAACTTGCTATTGTGTGCTAGTCATTGTAAGGACATGATAAAATTAAGCCCAGATTTAAGAAAAGTGGTTCTTCATTACATGAAGCGCCACCTTTCTTGCGCCCCATTGCGCCCCTCTAACACCACCATGTGTGCCCCTTAATAATGATAAGGCACATCATGGTGCACGTTAGGATCAATAACATCATAGGATCTGAGGCTATTGTGGTACTTTGCAGGATTAGCGCCAACAATGTGGCGCTAATCCTGCAAAGTACATAGAGACTCATTAAAAACAATGGTTTGCCTCAATTTAACAACTACACTGAGTAGGCATTAAAAATGATGAGAAAAATGGCGCAGTGGAATCTCAGAGATTCCACTGCACCATTTCTCTGGCCTCCTGGAGAAGGAAGACCCTCCTTGCATATATTATGCCTAGCACAGGCATAATGTGGTGCAAAGGTTTACATATTGCCACTTTGTACGTTTGGCATAGCTTTCTTGCCAACCTAATGCCACATTAGTGTAAAACAGAATGACACTAATGTGGCACTAGGCCCGTCTTAAATTTGGGCCTAAATGTGTACATGTAATACTTTTAAATACCATGCATTGCGCTTTTGTGGCTATGTGACCTACTTATGGGTCACTTAATAATTAAAAGGAAGTCACTTAATAATTAAAAGGAAGTCTTCGAGCTGTCAAAAGGGTTTATTTTTAAAGGCTGAGTTGTAGTTTGCACTGCCACTGTAGTTGATGTCATAATAGATGCTGCAGCCCACTAGTGACTTTTAACTTGCAGGTCCTGGGTACATGTAGTATAATATACGAGGGACTTACGGCATTTTAGATGTGACATTCAGGGGTATGCCTATTCAGCCAGGTTTAAAGGGGAAGCTCAGACATCATACTACTGGACAGTAGAGGTAAAGGTAAGAGAGGTCTAAAGCTAGCAACAAAAATAGGGTCAAACAAAGGTGAAAAATCCAGGCTGGCCATGCAGAAAAACACAATTATATGGGTGCAAACATTTTTAATCAAAGGGCAATCGGTCATACAAAGATAAATACACCACTAATTATTTTTTTAATTTGTTGCATAAACATGATAGAATCAGTTTAATGTAAACTTTCTGTAATAAACGTTTGGCTGCAAAAACAATAATGTTATACATCCCTTGTTGGACCTGGCCACTTTTGCAGGGTTATCCCCAAACTTTTTGCCTTCTTCCTCCTATTTATTACGACCTGTTTGTGTTGACTTTAGGACTCTGGACACACTACCACTACCAACCAGTACTAAAGTGCATATGCGCTCTGTCTAAATTGTAATGGGGATTGGTTTCTCCATGATTGGAATATTTGATTTAATAGTAAGTTCCGAGTATAGTGCACCAAGTATGCCCAGGGCCTGTAAATCAGAAACTACTACTGGGCCTCCAGCACTGATTAAACTGGCACGTCAACCAGGCCAGTGCACTCACTTGGCAGGCCCAACCCCCCTTTTATTACCTGTAGGTCACCCCTAAGGTACCATGGGCAGGATGCAGTGTATTTAAAAGGTAGGAAATGTATTAGTGTGTTTTACATGTCCTGATAGTGAAATATTACTAATATTGTTTTTCACTATTGCAAGACCTATCTTCCACATAGGGTAACATGGGGATTGCCATGAAATATCTTTTTAAGTGTAATTTCCTATTGGGAGGAGATAGAGATGTGGAGGTTGGAGTCTCTGAACTCACAATTTAAAATATATCTTTCGGTGAAGTCGATTTTTAATTTAAGTTTGAAAATGCCACTTTTAGAAAGTGGCCATTTTTTTGCTTAACCATTCTGTGATTCTGCCTGTCTGCTGAATACATGTCTGGGTCAGGAAGATAATTTGTCTGTTTGAGCAGTCACTCTAGACAGTCATACAAAGGGAGCTGAGGTGTGCGCTGCATATCTGTATATCTTGATGGCCCATCAGCAAGTTGATGGATCTTCCTGAGCTAGAGTGGCGGGGGAGCTGACACTTGCACCTGATTAGGGCTGTGTTTGTCCTCACACAAAGCAGTCTCCAACCTCATGGAGTGTGTCTGGTGCCAGGGCAGAGAAAGGCAGGGTCTTGTGCACTGGAAAGTCTTCTCTTTGAAGTTTGCCTAATTCAAACACAGAAATGGGTGTAATACTGGACCTCCGACACCACATAGTTAGAATTCTTCTTGTCTGAGGAAATTTGCCAAGAAAAAGAGCTATAAACTGTAGGAGGGACTGCCACTCTGCCTGTTGCTTTGTTATGCTGACCTGCTGATTGCTGCTGCTGACCTGGGAGTGAAAGGACTGGACTTGGCTTTCTACATCCTGCTTCCAAAGGTTCTCCAAGGGTTTGGACTGAGCTTGCCTCCTGTTAAGAAGTCTCAGGGGCATCAAATACTTCACCTGCCAACCCCTGGGCTCTCTTGCTGAGAGTCTTGACTTGCAAAGTGGTGCCAAATCCAGTCCCTGGGCCTGTGGGAGTTAGGTCTGGTGCAACAATGAAGAAACTAGTGCATCAACTTCAAAAATGACTTTGGAACCGGCGCTCTCTGACTATGCACCGCTGCCTGCACCAGAACCATGGTGCCCACTGAGTGCATTGACCACTACCTACCACATAGGCCTGATGTTGCTGCAGTGCTTACAAACTCCTGCCACAGTGTGAGTCGAGAGTGCTGCGTACCTGACATCAATGGCAACTCCTCTGCAGCACCTGTGGCCCCGTGGTGTGATCATGACCCCACAAAGTCAAAGCTTTGCGTCTTGACTTGCTAAATTCACTGACCCCACCTTGTCGTAAGGAACCAATGCCTCGCCGTCATCGTTGCATCACCTCCTCTGCAACTGTAAGGAACTAACAACTTACCTCCCCTACCTAGCAGTAAGGAATCAATGCCATACCTCCCTGGTGGCAGTAAGGAACTGGCAACACAACGGCTCCAGCGATGCCTCACCTCCCTGACTCCATGCAAAGTCTTTATTTCCTCATTGTTTTCCAAAGGTACTGTAACATGGGTCTACACAACTCCCTCACGATTGGCTCCAAACTGTTGGAAGCAATGTCTTCAAGCCACTTTTGATAGCCACAGTTGGAACTATTGTGTTTCTAAGCACTATACTACATTTAATATTTGTAAATTTGTTTCTTTACTTCTATATGTTGTTTTTTTGTCTTTCTGGTCTTGTTTTACTCAGATAAATAGTGGCTATGTTTCTAAATTGATGTAGAGTACTTTTGGGGTATTTTCACTGTGGTACTCTGTGTGTGTGTGTGTGTACAAATAATTTACACAATGCCTCTGGGATAAGCCTGCTTGAGCCAAGCTACCAAGGGGGTGAGAAGGGGTTATCTTAGCCTTTGTGACTCCCTTACCCTCATTAGAGTGAGGGTCCCTACTTGGACAGGGAGCAAATCATTGCCAACTAAAGACCCAATTTCCAACATTTCTCCTTTGTGGTGATGATATTAACTTTAGAAAAACAGATTATAAAAAAGAAAAGAAAATAAACAATTTAAAGATAGCTTTATAATGGTCTGCAGCCTGTCTTTCACCTGACCTCTTTCTGGCAGCAGGTATTATGGCATCACAACTTAAATGTAGTAAATAATTACAGTAATGCGCTATGTAAATCTCTTATTATAAGTGACTTGAGATGTCACACATCAAGTGTATTAAGGAAATTAGAGACAGTTTTTATGCTGTGATTTCAGATGTCCCTGTATTCAAAATTATTATCTGATAAACATTTGCAGTAGGGTTGTCACATCACACTGCAGAGCAGATCACCAAGATTCCTGTGTACTACTCTCGTCCAAATTAAAACAAAACTAACTAAAACAGTGTTGAGTAAAGGAGAATTCTGTGGCTTTATGATGCCATCTTGCTTCAAGTTGACCCCTCATCCTTCAGCTAAGAAACTGTCTTATCTTTGATGTTTAGTCCACAGGCCATTGCCTCATAGAATTTTATATGCACGTATCTGAGGCAAGACTATGTCACATCAAAGTGTATTGTTTATTCATTAAAATATATTTCAGACCCCATCATCGATTAGTAAACATGTTTTCAGACAGGCATCGAGTGCTGAAGAGGAGCTAAATTTAGAAGATTCGTATACAAACTTAATTTCATTTAAAAGTCCTTGAAGATTTTCAGAGGCATGTATTAAAGGTTATGTATTTTGATACTAAATAATCTTTTGAATTTGAAAACTGAGCTTCTTACATTAATATTGAGGACAAAGTAAGTGAGTCAGAACTACTGAAATTAAAGCTTACGTTCATCAGGAGGGGGATAAATGCTCTCTTCATTTGATGAAGAGCAGATAATACGCTCCAAAATCAAGACACAGCAATTTACAGCTCTGCAATGCCAAGAAGAAATCATCTGAGCGAACTAAGTGAACCGAAGCAAGTAAAATAGAACACATTTTAGTTTGCAACCTACTTATTAAAACACGCTTTGCTAGAGGGACTTAGCAACCAGACAAACTAAAATGCAAACAAGGCACCTGCTTGACAGAATGCATTAACAGTCAAACATTATGAATAAATTATGTCAAAGTAGAACAATTAAGATGTTTATTTTTAAGATAAGATAACAAATTTTGTAGAAAAATAATCTATCATTCTACAAAATTTCACATACACAGAAACTCATTGTATTTAGGCATTCGAGGATCACCCATTTTCAGGGTTTTTTAAATGTTATTGAAACTTGGAAACGTGAATGAACAATAGGGTATGAGCATCCTGTGTTTTTTTTACATAGAAATTGTTCAATTTTTGCAAAATCACCAGGTTAGAATAGGCTCTCTAGTTGGCAATGGTTGGCCCCCTGTCCAAGTAGGGACGCCTCACTCTAGTCAAGGTAAGGGAGCTAAGATAACCCCTGCTCACCCCTTTAGTAGCTTGTCACTAACAGTTGGTTTATCTCGGAGGCAATGTGTAGAGTATTTGTACACACACACCACAAAAGTACTCCATACCAGTTTAGAAAAATAGCCAGTATTTATCTGAGTAAAACAAGATCAAATGGCATAACTCCACCATAATCAAGCCAAGAACTCCCTTTCAAAATTTTAATCAAGTCTTAATCCATAGGAATTAATGGCTGTATCTCTTTAGCACAAAGTATCTGGGATACGTAATAAAAAACAAAGTCAATGCGAGCCACATGGTAGGTGAGGCTTTGGAAAAGCAAGGCGATGCATCAGTTCCTCACTGCATAGAGGATGTGATGCAGCGATTCTTTCCTTGCAGGTGAGACAATGCATCGGTTCCTTACTGGCAGGGGAAGTAAAGCGCTGATTCTTTCCTTGCAGTTAAGACATTGGCCCTCATTACAACCCTGGCTGCCCCTGCACTGCCCATTCACTTTGCATGGGCAGTGCAGGGGCCCCCAGGCACAGCCCCACCCCTGCTTTTCACTGTCTGCACAGCAGACCAGCAGCAACACCACCGGCTCCATTAGGAGCCAGCTGCACTGTTATGGCTGACATCCCCGCTGGGCCGGCGGGCGGAAACTCTGCTTCCGCCTGCCGGCCCAGCTGGGATGTTGTAATGGGACCGGCGGGTTTGCGGCAGCATAGGCGGCCGCTCAGTGGTGGTTGTAATGAGGGCCAATGTGTTAATTTTAAGAGATGCTGCCTCGGGTCCTGACTGGAGTGTGGGGTTCATGAAAAATGTGCACCCAGGGATGATGCATGGAAAATCTAGATGTGCGGTGTTGATGGGACTGCAGTGAAACAGGTGCTGCATCGATTCTGCAGCCACGAGAAGGCGCTGCACCAATTCTCTAGCTGTGGTTTCGGCACTGCATTGATTCCTCAGCTGCGAGCCAGGCGCTGCATCAGTTCTCCTGGCATAGCACATTGACACATAGATTTTCTCCTTCATATCACCAGTCTGCACAACCAGAGGCTCAGGATCTGGAGCTGGCACCACTTGGCGAGGTAGGATTCTCAGCAAAAGAGTCCAGCCACTGACAGATGAAGTCTTTGATGTCTCTGAGACTTCTTAACAGGAGGCAAACTCAGTGCAATCCCTTGGAGAACCTTTGGAAGCAGGATGTAGAAAGACAACTCCCATGTTTTCACTCCCAAGACAGAAGCAGCAAGCAGCAGGCCAGCACAACAAAGACACAGGAAGAATGGCAGTCTCTCCTACAGCATCTAGATCTTCCTCCTGGCAGAATTTCCTCAGACAAGAATGATTTTAACTATGTGGTGACTTATACCAATGTCTGTCTTTGAAGTAGGCAAACTTCAAAGAGATGTCTTTGTAGTGCACAAGACCTTGCCTTTCCCTGGCTTGGCCCCAGACACACTCTAGAGGGTTGGAGACTGCATTGTGTGAGGACAGGCACAGCCTTATTCAGGTGCACGTTTCAGCTCTTCCCACAGCTCCAGTTCATTTAGACCTATCAGCCTGGTAACTGGCTATCAGGATATGCCGGTCACACTTTAGCTCCTTTTGTGTGACTGTGTAGAGTGAATGCACAAACAGCCCAACTTTCATCCTGACCCAGACTTGTTTTCAGCAGACAGGCAGGGGCACAGAATGGTTATGCAAGAAAATCCCCACTTTCTAAAAATGGAATTTTCAAACTAAAAATTCAAAAAACAATGTTACCAAAAGATGTATTTTTAAATTGTGAGTTCAGAGACCCCAAACTCCAAATCTCCATCTGCTCCAATAGAAACTACACTTAAGAGATATTTCAAGGTAATTCCCACCTCTTATTACCCTATGGGAGAGATAGTCCTTGGAGTAGTGAAAAACAAATTTAGCAGTATTTCACTATCAGGACATGTAAAACACACCAGTATATGTCCTACATTTTAAATACACAGGGCTGGTTTGAGCCTACCATCGGGGTGACGTACAGGTAATAAAAGGGAAGGTTTGGGCCTGGTAAGTGATACACTTGCCAGGTCGACATGGCAGTTTAAAACTGCACACACAGACACTACAATGGAAGGCCGGAGCCATATTTACAGGGCTACTCATGTGAGTGGAACAAACAGTGCCTTGTGCCCACTGGTAGCATTTACAGGTTCTGGGCACACAAAGTGCACTTTACTAGGGACTTACTAATAAATCAGATATGCCAGTCATGGATAACCCAATCACAAATACAGTTTAGACAGGGAGCACTTGCACTTTAGCACTGGTCAGCAGTGGTAAGGTGCCCAGAGACTTAGAGGCAGCAAAAACAAAATCCAGAACATTGTCAAAAACAGGAGGTCAGAGGCTAACCATTTAGGGATAACCCTTCAAAAAAAAGTTGTCAAAATACCATCAAGAGAGAGAAAAACACAAAAGTAAAAGTAAACAAAAAACAGAAAAACTGACTTTGGGGAAAAGCAGTGATGAAAAGGAACCCACAAGAGTGAGATAAAGAGGCACACAGTGTCTAGTGGTGGATTAAAGAGGCATGATGTGGAATCAAGACTACTTAGCCTTGGAATTTGGCACTATGACTGCATATAGTGCCAGAGGCTGGCTTCTGAGCAAAATATTGGGCCACCACTTTTTCACTTATTTTTCAAGCACCCACAAAACTATTGAAATTAGTTTACCCAACATATTTGTATAGCTTTGTGTCCATTAACCTCAAACAAAATTTGGCCACCTTACCTTTGAAATTTAAAGGGTCTAAGATCTTAAAGAATTATGAAGAGGAGGATTTCACCAAAATGTCTGTTTCAGTAAGTGGGCTGAGGTGATGATTGAATGTATGAAAGCTATGTGCATCAGAAACATAGACACAAAAAGTGATGGTGTCTCATTGAATACATTCTCACACATTACACAATAAATCTGTCACTACATTCTCAGATTTGTGGAGCTAATGAGCAATTGCTTCTGTTAGAACTCACATCCTTTGCATGGTTTCCCCTAACGTTTTACTTTCAGACCTCCACTTTTTGTTGCCTTCATTTTTGTTCGCCTTAGGATTATGTGCACTTTACCACAGCTAACTAGTGGTAAAGTGCTTGTGATGTTTCCCTAAAATATGGAAACTCTGGCTTATCACCAACTGGCATATTTATTTTACTTATAAGTTCCTAGTAGAGCGCACTAAATGTGCCCAGGGCCTGTAAATTAAATGCTACTAGTGGGTCTGCAGCAGGTGTTGGCCACCCACTTAAGTGGCCCTTCAAAACTGTATCAGGCCTTCCTTCGCAGAGCCTGAGTGTGCAGCTTTGAACTGCCATTTCAACCTGGCAAAGTAAATTTTTTTGCCAGGCCCAAACCTTCTTTTTCAATATATATACGTCACCCCCAAGTTAGGCACGAGCAGCCCCAAAAGGTAGGGTGCAATGTATTACAAAGTTGGACATGCACTTTTAAGTTTTACATGTCATAGTGGTGAAAAACTCCTAAATGTGTTTTTTTACCACAGCAACGCCTGTCCCTCCCAAAGGTTAACACTGGGATTAACATATTATTACATTTTATCAGTGAAATTCACAATCCAGAAGAGAGCGACATCTCGAGTTAAGTGCTCAAGCAATCACAATGTAAAACCCTACCTTATGGTGAAGTCAGATTTTAAATTGCAATTCTGAAAAAAGCCACTTTAAGAAAGTTGACATTTTCTTACTTCAGTCATTTGGTGTTTATTGCCTGCCTCTGATCACATGTCTGGGGTAGGGTGACAGCTGGGCTATGTGTTTTCTCCCTAGACAGTCACACACAATAGAAGCTTAGGCGTGCTCTGATGTGCTTGATAGGCCATCCTGGGCAGGATGGGAGGGAGGAGCTGGGCACAGCCTCACCTGAATAGTCTGTTGTAGGAAGCTAGCTTTTTCAGTAGTATATAAATGTAAGGGTATGACATGCAAAAAGCCCAGACAAACCTAATTTGGTTTGCAGGGCTTACTTTAATAATCCTAAGTGCTGTATTAGTGGTAGTGTCGTCGAGTAGCTTAGGCTCATCAGAGGTGAGTGTTAAGCATCTGCTGAGCACACAGTCAATAAACGGTACACACACTCAAAAAGAAATCCAAGACAAATGAATAAAAATAAGATTTTTATATATTTTTGACACCAAGATAATTGATATCAGGTAAGTACTTTCAGAATTATAGACTTTTGTTGAAATAGAAAAAACAGTCAAATAACAGTTTGGAGGTATGAGCCTCGAATACGGTAATGTTTCCTAAGGGAGAAACATACACTAAGGTCCGAGAAACCGCCACCAGTAAAATTTTACCAGCCCTGGTGTGTAAAGATTCAAAGGTGCTGGTTGTGTTGGTAGCCTTGAGCACTACGTGTTTGTCTATGGAAGAAGTACCAGCAAAAGAAAGGTTACAAGTGGGGACTTGGGGACAAGCCTGGCAGAGCCCAAAGGTGGCTTGGCTTTTGGGGTTCTCTGGGGCACAGGGACACAGTCGGTGTAGGTGAACTTAGGGCAGGGAATTCTGGTGCAGAGGTGTTTTGTCCGGTGGGTCGCTGTAGTTAGAGGCTCTTGCTTGGTTTTGGTGACCTGGAGAGGGGGGGAAATAGGGCAGCAGGGCCACTATAGATGAAGGCCTCATGGATCCTGAAGCCCCTTCATGGCAAGTCAGTGTCAGCATTGGTGGTGTCCAGACTGGACACACAACAAGCCTTAGTAGATGACCGGGCTCTCGTTTCCCGGGTATTGGTGCTAAGAGGCTCCGGGAGGGGTAAGTGTCTTGAGAGTTCATGAAAGCAACATGACTAATTTCTTGGACTCATGACAAACTCTTCCTGGTGAGCTCCTCCCTCGCTGGTCCTGTTGGTCAGCAAGATGAAGTACCAAGTCGGTGCTCTCGGTGCCTGCAGATGTAGGTGGGTGGCTCCTCCACCCCAAGGGAGATGCTGCTTGGTTGATGGAGGGGAGATCAGCCCTCTAAAAAGTTTGGGGAGGCTGTTTAGCTTATGTACGAGTCATTCTTTGTGATGGCTGTGGTGTACGCAGGTAGGTGGTGTTTTACGCCAATATTGATGCAGGACCTCTGTTCTCACAACTTCAGCTCTTCTTTGTCCTTCCTTCAGTTCCCAGTAGACAAATCTGAAGATCTGGTGTTGAGGGGTCCCCTAAGTATACAATTTAGGGACATTAGGGGGAATGTAAAGTAGTAACCAATGGGCTACTTACCCCTGGGGTGACTACACCAGCTATATGACCAGGTCCTGTATGAAGCAGGCATAACCCTGACCCAGAGTTCCCTATTTTCACAAAAGACAAGATGGTGAAACCCTTCCTTGACTGTGCACTTCAGGTACCCCACCTTAGGGGTGTGACTAGCTTAGAAGTGCAACATGCCTCCTGAATATCTAATTTCCACATGCTCTGGTGCGAAATTGGCTTCACAGAAGGCAGTGATGTTTCCCAGCTCTGGGGGGGGAGCCATGATTGCATAGCAAAGGTGGCAGATGATTTGAAGCCTCTGGCCTTGATATGCTAAATCACTAGCCATCCTGCTGGATGAAGTGTGATCACCTTCCACCGGAGCAGTCATTGTTTCTGGCCTCTGAGAGCAGGGCTCTCACCTGGAAAGATCATAAATGCATCTGTGGTGGCCAGCTGGTCTGTACCACTGAGCCAGTACATTAAGGAGCTACTAGGTTTTCAGGGGGCACCTCTAAGGTGCCCTCTGAGTGCATGTCCTAATAAATCTGATATTGCCATCTGCATGGATTTATTAAGATTAGGGGGGTGATTCCAACCATGGCGGTCGGTGATAAAGCGGCGGCCAACCCGCCAACAGGCAGGCGGTCCAAAAAATGGAATTCTGACCCTGGCGGGAACCGCCAACACAGCCCGCCACCTTAACACTCCGACCGCCACGGCGGGACACACAAACAGCGCGACGGTCACCGCCAACAGGCAGGCGGCAGACAATGTACCGCCCACACTATCACAACTCACCAATCCGCCACCTTTTCCGGGGCGGGAGCCCCGCCGATAAAAACACGGCGGAAACAGACTACGAACGGGAAAACGCTCACCTATACACACTCCACGAGGACGGAGAACAGCATGGAACCCGAATTAAACATCCTACCAGCTATTGTCTACCTGCTCATCTACCACGAGTACGATCGCCGGCGCAGACGACAACGGTGAGTACTGCACCTACGACACAGGGGAGGGGGGAGGAGGAAAGCTTACGGGCACACACATATGCGACCCCCCCCCAACTATCTACACACCAATGCAGAGCACCAAGTCACAGTGACACCACCCAAACCCCCCCGGAATAATGCAAAGATATAATTAAAGTGAGAAACTAAATTTATGTATAAAAGAGGTTCTTTGAAGTCATGGTAAAATAGCAATATGAATTGTAAAAAATCAAGTAAGAACATTGCGAAACCGATAAACATAGGCAATAAGTCCTGCACAGTCACTTAAATTTCCACTGTCCGTGGGCCAAAGTGTATCAACACATGGGCAAAGCCCACACAGGAGACCTGAGTCCGTTGGAGAGAACACTGCTGGGGCATCAGATGACAAAACTACAGGCACCTCAGGGGGAAGGAAAGGGGGGGCACCTCAGCCAAATGAGTCCACGACGCCAGATCCACGAAGGGTCCACCATGCCCACTGTGCCATCCTGGGGAGTGCAAAGCCACAGTCTCACAAGTCTCTACAGTGGGTGGTCTGCCCACTGTGCCATCCTGGGGAGTGCAAAGCCACAGTCTCACAAGTCTCTACAGTGGGTGGTCTGCCCACTGTGCCATCCTGGGGAGTGCAGAGACACAGGCCATCAGGTGGATTACAGACTCCACAGGTAATGGAGGAGGCAGGGTGCCCCGAGTGCAGCGTGAACACTAGCTCAACACAGAACCGGCACTGTCAATGGGCCAGCGGTGCTTGACAGGAAGGGCCCAGCGGAGCGGTGCTTGACAGGAAGGGCCCAGCGGAGCGGTGCTTGAGACGGCAGGGCCCAGCGGAGCGGTGCTTGACAGGAAGGGCCCAGCGGAGCGGTGCTTGAGACGGCGGGGCCCAGCAGAGCGGTGCTTGACAGGAAGGGCCCAGCGGAGCGGTGCTTGAGACGGTGGGGCCCAGCGGAGAGGTGCTTGAGACGGCGGGGCCCAGCGGAGCGGTGCTTGACAGGAAGGGCCCAGCGGAGCGGTGCTTGAGACGGCGGGGCCCAGCGGAGCGGTGCTTGACAGGAAGGGGCCAGCGGAGCGGTGCTTGAGACGGCAGGGCCCAGCGGAGCGGTGCTTGACAGGAAGGGCCCAGCAGAGCGGTGCTTGAGACGGCGGGGCCCAGCGGAGCGGTGCTTGAGACGGCGGGGCACAGCGGAGCGGTGCTTGAGACGGCGGGGCCCAGCGGAGCGGTGCTTGACAGGAAGGCCCAGCGGAGCAGTGCTTGAGACGGCGGGGCCCAATGGAGCGGTGCTTGACAGGAAGGGCCCAGCGGAGCGGTGCTTGAGATGGCGGGGCCCAGCGGAGCGGTGCTTGAGACGGCAGGGCCCAGCGGAGCGGTGCTTGACAGGAAGGGCCCAGCGGAGCGGTGCTTGAGACGGCGGGGCCCAGCGGAGCGGTGCTTGACAGGAAGGGCCCAGCGGAGCGGTGCTTGAGACGGCGGGGCACAGCGGAGCGGTGCTTGAGACGGCGGGGCCCAGCGGAGCGGTGCCTTTCTGCACAGCGGGGCCCTCTTCAGCGGTGTCTTTCTGCACGGCGGGGCCCTCTTCAGCGGTGCCTTTCTGCACGGCGGGCCCTCTTCAGCGGTGCCTTTCTGTACGGCGGGGCCCTCTTCAGCGGTGCCTTTCTGCACGGCGGGCCCTCTTCAGCTGTGCCTTTCTGCACGGCGGGCCCTCTTCAGCAGTGCCTTTCTGCACGGCGGGGCCCTCTTCAGCGGTGCCTTTCTGCACGGCAGGGCCCTCTTCAGCGGTGCTTGTCCAGTCATTCAAGGGAGCCAGACCTGGCCAGGACTCCGTGCTTAGTCGCCCTCCGACCGTGCAGTTGCTGGACCCTTCTGTGACGGAGTCTTGGGCCCGTGGGTGTCCTCCCTCACACCCGGGATGGGGCTTGTGGGGCCCTCCTGGTCCGCGCCCCTGCTGGCTGACTTCTCCGCCATGCTGCCCTTGCCCTCCTTCGATGAAGCTCTCTGGCCCTTGCCTCCCCTGGATGTTGTGGCAGGTGACGGCCCAGGACTTTGCTTCTTGGGGGCAGCCGTGTCAGTCTTCTCGCGGCGGCCCTTGATTTTACGGGTCCTCTTTCCAGGGGGGGGGCTGGCTGTCCCCTTGCTGCTGGCCGATGTATCAGTGCTGGGAAAGGGTGGACTCCAAGACCCGTGCACAATGGTGACACTTGAAGCAGGGCTGGTGGTGGCTGAGGTGCTCTTGGGACTCTTAGCAGATGGAGGGGGTGGGTCAGGTGGGGCAAAGAGGTTAAGTTTGGAGAGGTAAAGTTTTTTAGGACCAATGTAAAGGGTAGGTGTAGTGGGTATGGGAGTGGAGGAAGGGGATGTGGTTGTAGGAGAGTCAGGTGTGCTGTCTTTGGGTGCAGGTGCTTGTGACGTAGGCTGTCGCGAGGTGGTTGGCTGTTGGGTGGGTGGCTGCCTGCGTTTGTGTGTCCTGGAAGAGGGGGTGACAGACACAATGGGAGAGGACACAGGGGACGTGTAAATGGCAGTGGGGGTGGTGACTGCATGTGTGCGGACTGTACTGGAGGGTGTGCTGGTGATGGAAGTACTGGCTGATGGTGGTGTGCATGCAGGTGTGAGTGGAGACGTCACAGGGAGTGGGGAGGGAGACGAGGAGGAGGGGGACACAGAGGTGGTAGTGACTGTTGGCATGTCTGCATCTGGGTGTTGCTTGGGTGAATGCTTATGTGATCTGTGGTGCTTATGTCTGGATGAGCTGCCCTTGGGTGTTGAGGTGTGTGCAGGCTGGTCTGATGGTGTGGATGGGATAGGCTGAGGAACAGGAGACAGAGACAGGGTGGAGGCAGTTAGAAGAGGGAGGCTGGAAACAGGGACAATGGCTGCCGTCAGTGCTGAGGCCAGAGCATTGAACGATCGTTGATGGGCAGCCTGACCCGAATGAATGCCCTCCAGGTATGCATTTCTCCGATGCACCTCCCTCTCTACCCCCTGGATGGCATTCAAAAGGGTAGACTGCCCAACAATGATGGTCTGTAGGAGGTCAATGACCTCCTCACTGAGGGCAGCAGGGGTAACAGGGGCAGGGCCTGAGGTGCCTGGGGCGAAGGAGATGCCCGCCTTCTTGGGCGAGCGGGCACGGAGCGAAGGCTGAGAGGCTGCTGGGAGGGCGGAGCTGGTGCGCTGGGTGGCGGCTGTACCTGTAGAGGCGGGGGGCCCAGATGTTGCCGCCACCGCTAGGACGTGTCGGTGTCGTTGGTGTCACCACGGGTCACCGTTGTGGTGCTCCCCTCGCCCTCCGTATCACTGGTGACCTCGGTGTCTGTACCATGGCCCACCGGGGCCTTGTGAGTTGCAGCTCCCTCGTGCTCCGATGACAATTCTCCTCCGCCTGATGATGCTAATGCACACATGCACAAGAAGATAAAGAAAAAGGGTGGGGGGAGAAATAAAAACAGGTTGAGTGCATGCATTGTCAACACCGTTGGTGGAGAGGACAGACACAGGAGCCTCCAGCACTACGCCGCGCAATCGGGGTACACTACTCAGTACTTGTGACTAGGCCAACAGGTCTATGGACAACAAATGCGCACATGGGTGATGCTGGACCATCGATTGCTGTACTTGGCACCCTACAGAGGTGGGAGGCGGGGGCACAGGGCCATGCCTAAAGGAGGGGACTACACTACAGAAAGCACCCTGGCCTAATGTCACCCACAGCCCTCCTCCCCCACCCAGACGCCTCCACTGCGTGTAAAGATAGCAGAATGTGCTGGTACTCACCCCCTTGTGTCTGCTGTGATGTCCTCACGCGCCCATCCAAATCGGGGTAGGCCACCGCCAGGATCCGGGACATCAGGGGGGTCAAGGTACGACTGGCACCCCTCCTACGTTGGGAGGCCATCCGCAGCAGTGACTCGGCGGTCTTCCTGGTCCCGCGGCGGATGTCCTCCCACCTCTTTCGGCAGTGGGTGCCCCGTCTGTTGTGGACCCCCATGGCCCGGACTTCCTTGGCGATGGCACGCCAAATGTCAACTTTCTGATGGGCGCTGACCTATTTGACATGTACAGGGTGGGAAAGGAATTTTCAACATTTTTCTGCATGTTAGATGTGATTGCCCCCCCCCTCCCCAACCCTGCCATGTGGCACATGCTCTCATCTGTCGTGCCTTGCACTCCTCATTCGCTCCCCACCCCACCATCTTCCATCCACCATACACAACCCAGGCATAGCCCATTCAACGTGCACCCAGTGTACTTACCTGTTGGTCTGGAGGACCGTAGAGTAGCGCATACTGGGGCAGGACCCCATCCACAAGTTTCTCCAACTCTTCTGAAGTGAAGGCAGGGGCCCTTTCCCCAGTCGCAGCAGCCATTGTCTCTTCCAGACCGAGGTCACAGCAGCACTTGCAGTATAGGCCCTCTCCTGTGGATGGTCAGGTCTCGAGTGGTTAAGCAGATAGAAAATGGCGGTCACGCCCGCGGCGGTGCGTACCGCGGCGGTGCGTACTGCGACCGCCGGCGCACATCGTCATTGGCTCCTGAGACCCATAGGGTTCAATGTTAACCAATGCGCCTTCGCACTGCGGTCTTCGACCGCCTACCGCCACGGTGTGCCACGCCAGCTCGTTGACCTCATATCCCACTGTCACACTTCTCAGGTCAGGCAGCCGCCATTACAAGGGCCCACATGGCTTAATTGCTACTGCGTCACACAGGCCTAGGCCTTGCATTGCCACTCATACATGCCTTTCAATGCATAGCGATTTGTGTACTGTGCAAGCTGTGGTTACGTACCTGTGGGTTGCTTGACTCTGTGCTCCATGTTGTCCTTCCTAGGCACCGTCCGCGAGGAGAAGGATGAATCCTCCCGTGTACCGACCGCTGGTGGATCTGTCGACAATGGAAGAACGACATATTATACTTCGATACCGACTTGACCGAGCCACTATACATGAACTGTGTGCCCAGCTGGAGCCTGACCTGATGTCCCCCATCCGCCAACCCACAGGGATTCCCCCTCTGGTGCAGGTTCTGTCAGTACTCCATTTTTTGGCAAGTGGGTCTTTTCAGACAACAGTGGCCATGTCATCAGGGATGTCTCAGCCTATGTTTTCTAAGGTTTTGTCCAGAGTGTTGTCTGCCCTGATGATATACATGCGGAGATACATTGTTTTCCCTGAGGAGGGTGATTTGGCCACTGTGAAGGGTGATTTCTATGCCCTTGGACATATCCCCAACATCATTGGTGCCATTGATGGGACCCATGTGGCTTTAGTACCCCCAAAAGACAATGAGCAGGTGTACAGAAATAGAAAAAATTACCATTTGATGAATGTCCAGGTGGTCTGTTTGGCTGACCAGTACATCTCCCATCTAAATGCCAAGTCCCCTGGGTCAGTGCATGACGCGTATGTCATGCGAAATAGCAGCATCCCTTATGTGATGGAACAGCTACAGAGACACCGTGTGTGGCTAATAGGTGACTCTGGTTACCCCAACCTGCCTTGTCTATTGACCCCAGTGAGGAATCCCCGGACCAGGGCAGAGGAACGCTACAATGAAGCACATGGGTGAACTAGGAGGACTATAGAACGGACCTTCGGGGTCCTGAAGGCCAGGTTTAGGTGCCTGCATATGACAGGTGGATCCCTAATGTACTCACCAAAGAAGGTGTGTCATATCATCGTGGCCTGCTGTATGCTTCACAATCTTGCATTGCGACGCCAGGTGCCTTTCCTGCAGGAGGATGGTCCAGATGGTGGTGTTGTAGCAGCTGTGGAGCCTGTGGAGAGTGAAGAGGAGGAAGACGACGGGGACGACACGGACAACAGGGACACAGTTATACAACAGTATTTTCAGTAGCACACAGGTAAGAATCACCCACACCATTTTACATTTACTTCTGCCCTCCTGCATCTCTACTTTCTGTGTTTCCCCCAGTTCCTTTTAACTGATTTTTGACTTTCCCTTCCCTTTTCAGAGCTGTATGACCCACAGCGTGACTGCTGCTTTGTTTGCCCATGGACTAATGCTTATAGACATTGGTATGTTGTCATCACAATGTGACTGAACATTATTGCACCGTTATGTGTAATACATTTGTAAAGAATACAAGCAGACTCCTGATTTTTGAAGTGCAATTGGTGATTTATTTTAAGTGCTGCATATGGGTCCATGATAGTAAAACGGTGATGGGTGGGGGTGGAGTAATGTCCATGGCAGAGTCCAGTTCTCAGTCGCACAGGTGCATTGTCCATATGCCTGTGGAAGGATGGAGCAGGGGCAGTTCAAGGTTGGACAGGGTGACAATGTGGGACAGTGGGATGACATCAGGGGGTATCTTATGCTGGCGGGGGTCTTGGCATCCTACTCTGTCTTCTTGTGTGATCTCAGGTTCCGCTTGCGGGGTGGTTGATCTTCAGCAGGAGGTGGGGTTCTGGTGGCCTGTCGTTGTGTGGGGGCCTCCTGTCCACTAGCGCCGGCGGAGGTGGTAGGCTGTTCGTGGTCCGGGCTAGTGTCAGGGGCCCTTTGGGGTGCCATATGGTCCCGCAATGTGGTGACTATCTGGTTGAGGGCCAGGACGATGGTCCCCATTGCGGAACCTATGTTCCTGAGTTCGTCTCTGAACCCCATGTACCGTTCCTCCTGCTGTGCCTGGATCTCCTGGAACCTGGCCAGTACCGTCGCCATTGTCTCCTGGGAGTGGTGGTATGCTCCCATGATGGTGGTGAGGGCCTCTTGGAGAGTGGGTTCCCTGGGCCGGTCCACCCCCTCTCGCACTGCAGCCCTCCCAGTTCCCCTGTTTCCCCGGGCCTCTGTCCCCTGGACGGTGTGCCCACTACCACTGCCCCCAGGTCCCTGTTGTTGTTGGGGTGGTGGGTCAGCCTGGGTGCCCTGTAGTGGCGGACACACCGCTGATTGACGCGTCCTGGAGACAGAGGCATGGGCCCGCTGGGTGGGAGCTGTGCTGGTATTCCCAGAGGGGGTTGGGTCTGCTGTGGCCTGTGTCTGTGTGTGGGGAACCGACTGTCCAGAGGTCCCCGATGGTCCGGGCTGGTCATCAGGTTCTAGGTCGACAGAGCTGCTGTCATCACCGGGGGCCTGTTCTGGGGGCGGGATGGACAAATCTGGACCCTCCTGGCCAGTGTGTTGGCGTTCGGGCCCTGCAGGGGTAAAAGAGTATGGTTATTGCTTCTGTGTGTGCCATGGCGTGCGATTTGGGGGTGCCCTTGTCCCCCAGTGCTGGCATTCCCTTGTGGGAGGAGTTGTGAGGGTGGTTTGTGGGGGGGGATGGGTATGTGCATTGGTCATGCTTAGGTGATGGGTGTCCATGGTTGGTGTTGGCATTCAGGGATTGGTGTTGTGTTGGGTGGTTTGTGCTGGTGAGACATTGGCAGGGAGGATGTGTGCTGGGGTGTTGGGGGTGAGGGTGAGGGTGTGGGTTGGCATGCTGGTGGTTGGGGGGGTAAGGTAGTTGAGATTAGACTTACCAGAGTCCATTCCTCCGCCTTCTCCAGCGAGGCCCTCAGGATGCAGGATGTTCAAGACCTCTTGCTCCCATGCTGTGAATTCGAGTGGAGTGGGTGGGGGTCTGCCGCCAGTCTTCTGCACAGCGATGTTGTGTCTTGACACCATCGACCGCACCTTCCCCCGTAGGTCGTTCCAGCGCTTTCGGATGTCTTCCCGGTTTCTGGGATGCTGTCCCACAGCGTTGACCCTGTCGACGATCCTTTGCCATAGCTCCGCCTTCCTGGCTATTGTGGTGTGCTGCACCTGTGTGCCGAATAGCTGGGGCTCTAACCTAATTATTTCCTCCACCATGACCCTGAGTTCTTGGTCCGAGAACCTGGGGTGTCTTTGGGGTGCCATGGGGTGGTGTGGGGTGGTGTTTGTGGTGATGAGTGTGGTGTGTGTGGTAGTGTGTGGTGTTTTGTGCGTGGATGTAGTGTGGGTGATGATGTTGTGTTCCTGTGTGTGTTGGGGTTTTCGATAGCTGTGCTCTCTCTCTCTCTCTCGCCTTCTCTCCGAATTTCTAGTAGTGGGGGTTTGTGGGTGATGTGGGTGTGTGTTTTATAGTTGATTGGATGTGTGGGAGTGGTGTTTGTATGTGTATCAGGTGTGTGTATTTCAAATTGTCCAATGTGGCTGTGTTTTGGAGCTGGGTGTGTATTTTGACCGCGGCGGTGTGTACCGCCAATGGAATACTGTGGTTAAAAGACCGCCGCGTGGATTCGTGGGTCGTAATGGCATGGGCGTGTTTGTGTTGGCGTGACGGTGGAGGTTTGGTCATCTCCAGTTTATCGCTGACCGCTGATGAGGCGGCCTTCCGTGGATGTCAGGTTTTTGGCGGCTTGGCAGTTGTGGGTCAGAATGACCGTGGCGGTTTACCGCGGCCGCGGCGGTAGAATGGCGGTCTTCTGACCGGCGGTAAGAGCCTTTTACCGCCGAGGTCAGAATGACCGCCTAGTTGTTTGATACCAAACACCAGTCAGTATTTTCAGTAAAGCCATCATGTAGCTGAGTAACTCATAATTACCAGTGCCCGGTAAATGTCAGCAAAATGGCTTCCTGAATGCTTGCAATGTCTAGCAATGGAACTAGGCATCACAGGGATACATCTGCTCCTGTGGATGTGCCCTCACATGTAATATAGTGCACCCTGCTTTGGGGCAGTAAGGCATGCTGTAGGGGTGACTTACATATTACATGGAGTAGGTAAGGACATTGCACATAGAGTGTGTCCAATGTCATGTTTTCAAAATGGTTTGCACCATTTTACGCATTCTGCAAAGGCAGTCCTCTACTGTGTTAGTCGGAACTAGTGCAACAAGGACGGCATCGCTGCTGCAACTTGCATCTTGAAACAGCGCATTGCCTTTTGACTCGACACTGCAACGCTTTTCTTGGCACAAGGTCCTTGCATCCCTGTCAACAACAGCCTCAACGATAATGCCAAAACTTCATATCACAGCCTCTCTGCTAGTTGGAACTGATGCATCACCTCGACTGCCCAATGCATCCTCAATGTCGATGCATTAGGAAATCACACCGCAGCCTCACCGCATCTCGTGACCAACACATTGCTGCTGTTGTGTGGACAACATCAACACATCCCCTCTACTGCATGGTTCAAAAGCAATGCGGTGTACCACAACCTGGATTTAAGGTTCTTTGGTTCGGTGCACCCAACTGGGTTTCTGTAGTCGGCCCATGCTCCATCACGGTCAGCCTGATTTTTGTCTTTGTCTTGGTCTGGTGCAACCAAATATACCCAATTGTTTAAAAATTCATAACTTGAGTTATATTTACTGGAGTTTTGTTGTCTTGGTCTCTTTTTATTTAATAAATTAAATTCTATTTTCCTAACCTAGTGTGGGATCCTTTCTGTATGATATTTTAACTGTTGTACTGTTTGAAGTGTTGCTCAAATACTTTGCACATTGCCTTCAAGTTAAGCCTGACTGCTCCATGCCAAGCTACTTTAGGTTGAGCACAGGTTAATTTGGGGTTTGCTTTGTGTTACCCTGACAAGAATTGCTGTTGCTACTTGACTAGGGCTCACACCACAATCAAACAAAACCCGTTGTCTCTAGACATTATGGTGATATGGCATTAGGTGTAGGCAACACCACCTATGCTTGTATTCAGAATGTGCATACCAACAGTGATACCAGAATCACTGTTCAATAAAGTGAGTTATTAATGGCTGCAACCAAAAACTGAGAACTGCATAGATGCCACAGGGCAAGGCAAGCTTAGTGTCGAGCAGAAAAGAGGTCGGACTACACCTGTAATAGAGTACTGTAATAAAATTCTCAAGTTTTCTTTTCTACCACTGTGAGTTGCCACATTAGTCTAGCTCTTATATCCTAGGCAATAAGCCTACACTTCGATGAATGTAAGTCAGAGGTCAAACTTGGTTAATGGCATGAACTCAAACTTGTAATTAAATTTGTGACTGGCTGGAAGAATTAGAATTCATGCTTTTTATGCAAAAGAGCAGTAGTGGTGGAGGGTCCATATGGGCACTGGAGTAATGCCTGACCACCTGCTGATAACTACCACAGAGGCCCTCCATTCAGGACACTAGAAGCTATACAGTACGCTGGCAGCGCTGCATGAAAACACACTGTTGATAACATGTTTTCAGGCAAACTTATTCCTCACATATATGAGGATGAAGGAGGAGAGCTCATCTATTTACAAAATGCTAACACTCCTTCTCACAGACACTATCTATTGTATCCTGCAGACATTACTGTGTGTCCGGAAGCACATCAGGTATGTTTAATAGCGATGCCAAGGGGCCATAACAAAAAAGTCCCTTACACCAATTACAATCCAAGCTTAATCTCAAGGGAGGGAAGCCAAATAATCTACCATCTTCTACATGTATTAAACTTAGCCTGTGTCAGAAGTTGAGCTGTCACACAAGTCAGGCCTCTGTTGCTCTATTCGGTTTCACACATTCAATATGGGGCAAGAAAATTCATCACTATATCACTCGACCCCAGCGGAACTTAATGAAAGTGAAAAAAGTGTTTCCAATCTTGCTGGATAGATGTCAACAGAAACAGATATGGAGGGCTACAGTCAGTTGCAAAAAAGCCATAGACCTGAAAAGTAAATGCCAATCTTGAGGCAATTACCATTCAGCAAGGGTAAACCCAGGCACAAGGCCTGGAAGGCCTGGAAGGTTATTGTTTGACATCTCCTACATTTTGCATAATACTTTGGGTGTATTATTTGAATTGGAGGCAGAAGGAGAGGGGGAAAGATTGAGTGAGAGCTGAACAAAGAGACAAGGTGACGGAAAGTGAAAGAAAGATGTGATGAGCAAAATAGGGCGAGGTAGAGGCTCAGAAGAAAGAAAAAAAGCACAAGATGAAGGTGTTTTTGGCATGAATATGGAAAGAGAGTTGATTGGTCTGTGGGACACAGGTGAACATATTTCACACACACACACACACCAGTTGTTTTATGAGGTTTACTTCTTAAGTTTCAAAAGCTGAACTATGAGAGACATTTTGCACCACCGCATGAATACTGTTTTATTTATTTAAGTTTTATCATAAAGACTGTGATAATGTGAGATGACTGGGTGTGTTTACAATTCATTATAGCATCAAGTGATTCAGTTTTTCTGCTTATTGTCACAGAATGTTTGTATTCAGTGACACAAGACAGGCTATTTCTGGAAAACAGTGTGAGGAGCTTCACAGAGAGCATTCCTAGAAATAGCTTAAGGGCAAAATTATTGCATTCAGAGGGTTCTGGCCTCTGTGTCAGTTAACAGGCCAAAAACAGGTGACTTGCACTGACAGACTTTTCCTGGCAGATAACTGGGCATGCTCAATATATGGTCTGGCATAGTGACAAGATAACTACAAAGTGGGTCCTGTCACAGCCAATCAGTATGCAGTATGGCCTAGAACAATCTGGCTTAGCTCCGTGATGGGCCAGGCACATGCTTATGCAGTTTTATGGTTCATTAATACCTGGAAAGTTAAGATAATTTTTATTCAGACAAAGACATTGCTCTCTTACCAACTATGTAACACCCATCTAGCGCTAGTTCTATGTGTGCTGAATTCTGCAGCATATATAAAAGCAGTAAATCATCATTATTTAATGAGTGTTTATGTGCAGGAAGGGACACCTTCCCGCACATAAACAATCATTCATGGCATTTTGGTCTTCCCGTGGTGCCATGCTAACGCCACCCCTAGGGTGGGGTTAGTTTTTGGTGCTGCCTCAGGGTTACGATTCCTCGTAAATCTAGGGCAGCATAAAAATGCAATGGGTGTTGCAGTGAAAAGCCCACAGCAACATTCATTGCACACCCCTTCCATGCTAAGTGATGCATGTGAAAGGGCCTTATTTACAAGGTGGCATGAAGCCACAAAAAGTGGCTTAATGCTGACTTGTAAGTGTGGCGCAAGGTATTGCATCACCGGAGCGTTGCTAAAAGTGAAATTCCAATGGCGCAAGGTCCTTGTAAATGAGGCCCTAATACCTGCAATGTACTATGTTGGGGAATCTATTCCATCACTGAAATGCACACAAGGATCTTCTACTGAAGACAATATATATTATTTTGCATTATTGTTTATGTGTGCCCATTTGCAGAATAATAGAGGTGTTTGGCTGGAATATCAACTAGCTTGTGCTACATGTTACATATTTTGTTACGGAGCCTATTGCCTTTTATCTTTTTCTATGAAAACTGCAGTGGAAAATGCTTGTTTTCCCCTCATTTGGGAAAAGAATCAGGGGATAGCCACATTCACACCCCTCTGGAGGATGTTGCTGAAATCCAAGCCCGGTATTACACCCCATCACTTTAGAAGATCATCAGCTGCCATTGCAACAGAGCAACTTTTTGCTTTGGCACTTCATTATTATTCCTATCTCAGGTCTGAATGCTTGGGAGCACATTGCCCTCTAAAGTTATATGACATAGCATACTCTGGCTGCATCTACGCTGTGGTTGTGTGTCATATGGTCTGAATTGGCCTTGTGAAGTTAACAAACTTGTCTAGTTCAATAATAGCACAATATTTCAATACTGAGAATGATGAATCAGTTGAAGCAGGGATATTCATCAGTAGAAGAGGGCAGATCCATTGTCAAATGCTTGGGATAACCACTGAATATGTAAATGAGGTCCATTTTGATTCAATATGTATATGTACATCTCTTAGGTCTGTTGAAAGGATGGGAAGGATGCAACCTGCCTGTGCATACATTCTCCCCTCCAGGTTAGAGACTTTTTTTAGCTTTTGAAATTATTATTTTTTCATTGATTCCTGGATTTAAATTGTATTAATTTCTCCCTTTCCTTGACGAAAAACATGCAAGTGCTTCAGTGCTCTTATTGATTTTTTTTTAGGACTCGCACAATAAAGCTTTTTGGGAAATGGAACAGAACCTTGATGTGCAAAGCACATAAACGCCAACAAGAGTTAACTGCCTTAATACCTGGATTAAGCAGTTAGGGTTTTCTCTGATAGAGAGTGTTTTTGTGTGAGGTGTGCATGAATTGACAAAATAACTATGTAGTTAACAGACCTTAAAATAGATACAACTTAGAGAACAAAATTCAATTGTTGGAAATTGTGTTTCTGGTTGGCAGAGGTATACACCCTGTGCAAATAGGAACCACAATCCTAGTCAGTGTAAGTCACAAACACGCTGTAGGTTAACTCAAGCTCACCGTCTGGTAGCTTGGCACAGAGCAGTCAGATGTAACTTAACAGGCAACTTGATAAGTATTTGTGAACACACTTCAAACAGTACAACAGTGAAAACTTCTCATAAAAATAATCAACACCAGCTTAGGAAAATAGACCAAAATGACACAAATCCAATAAGTAGAATTTAAGATATGACTTTTTGAGGAATAAAAGTAAAATAGCGTTTAGCTACAATAAGATATAAGCTCTTATATCGAAAATCTGGTCTAGCTGGACTGGGGCAAAGTCAAACGTTCAGGACAACCACAATGGACCATGAGCCTGATACAGGAACCCACTTGGGCCCGTGGAACAAAAGCACCTTGAGCCAGGATGCGTCATCGTAGATGAAGATGCGAGGTGCAGCCGAAGCGATGCATCTGTATTCAGCCATGCAGGTGACAAGATGCATTGATTTTCTCCATGCAAGTGCAGAAATACGGAAGTTCCAAGTGTGACACATTGGTTACGAATGTGATGGGCTGCTCCTGCAGTAGACAATATGTCGACTCGAATGTGAAGTACCAGTTCCGAGGGTGATGGGCTGGGTCCACTCAATGCAACGTTGAGGATGTGCTGGTTCTGACTTACACAAAAATTGAGATATGCTGGTTCAGATGAGGGTGCGTGGGTTCTGGTTGAAGCCGATCTTTATACCCACTTCCAAGGGCCCAGTACAGGGTTGGCACCACTTGGCACAGCAAGACTTGTAACAAGCAAAGTCCAGGTGCTGTATCATGATGAGTTGAAGGCTCTTGTGTCCCTGAGACTTCTGCAAACAGGAGACCAGTCAGCTGGCCCTTGGAGTCACTCTGGACTCTGCCGATGATGCTGTTTTAATTGCCCGCACGGCCAATGGTCTACAGACTCTCCTGGATCTTTTTTTAACACACACACGAGAGCTTGATTTGAAAGTCAATTTAAAAAAATCACACGTTGTGACCTGCGGTCCTAAAAACACTCGTACCAAATGTTTTAGTATGGGGGGGAACACTTTGACAAAGGTAAAAGACTTTTGCTATCTAGGTCTGTATCTAAGTTCCACTCTGTCTTGGAAATTCCATTTGAATTTCAAGTTTCAACAACTGGCAAGAAATGTTGAGGCAATCTTACGCTTTGCCCGCAGATTAGGGCATAGACCTGTCCACCAGATCCTCACGCTCTACAACTCTAAATGTGTTTCGGCGGCGATTTATGGGGGTGGCCTTTGGGGATATACCAGTCCAAGCATTTTACAGCTGGCAGAGAATAAATTCCTTCATAGGTTACTTATGGTACCTAAGAACATAGCGAACATTTTATGCCATGAGGAACTGGGAATCCGCTACATTACAGATTTGATAGATATTGCCCCACTTTTGCTATGGATAAAAGTATGGTCAAATCCGGCGGCTACCTAAACACACGATTGCGTAAAAGATTGTATTTCACTAACAAACTGTAACAAAATTCCATGGCTACATTTTGTTCACAATGGCTTCCGAAACTTGGATTTGGAGTATATGTATTTTAAACCAGAGCTCCTGCCAGCTAATGCGAAAGAAATTGTTAAACTTCGACATAAAGAGCATGTTATGAATCTTAGATACCAAGTGGCAGAGAAATTGAGCTCTTTTAATTCATACATACAAATTCTATCATCAGACTTGCTAGAAACTTATTTTGTTTGGTTCCCGACCCCTTCTTTATACTCTTTACTCGTACTTTTTAGATTTAATCTGATCCATTTTAGAGTGGCGTCCCGGTAAAATGTGTGTGGGAAAAAACAGTACCGCCATGCCTTTGTGATAACTTTTCGAAACAAAGTACTTGCCACTTTATTTTATTCTGTAAACTTTACTCATTTCCCAGGAAATCCTTTTTATTACCCATTTTGCGTAACTTGCACACTTCTTCCTACAAAGAAGGATTGACTGGCATCCAAAGCCTCTCATCCAAACAAATCTGCATTTCTATTCTTAGTTTTATTAAATCCGCTATCACCATTAGAAACCGATATGGACTGGTAATGTGACTATTTATTAAGAAGAAACTAGGCATTGTCTTATTACTATATTGTCTTATCATTATATACGCTTTTATTATCTTATACTGTTTTAGTATGCTTGGGCGGTAAGCTTAGACTTAATAGATTTGCTTTTTATGAATGCCATAAGTACTGTATTTTATGATGACTTTTATGTATGTATGTATACTTTTATGGCTAAACGCCGAATAAAGTTATTTTGACTGACTGACACTCTGGACTTTGCGTTGTAGGGATGAAGGTCCAGTCCTTCTCACTCCCAGGCAAAAGTCCAGCAGGTCAGCTCAGCAAAGTAGGACTTCATCAGAGTAGCAGCTCAGCAGAGAATCAATCCTTTTAACAGCACAGTCCTTCTTCTTGGCAGAGTATCCACAGATCAAGACTGAGTTGGTGGTGTCAGAGTATTTATACCCAGTTGTGCCTTTCAAGTGGGGAAGACTTCAAAGAAAGGTCTTTGAAGGGTACAGAAGCCCTCCCTTCCTGCCCTGGCTCCATACTCTCTACTGGGGGGTATGAAAGCCTTTGTGGGGACAGGACGCAGCCCATTCAGGTGTACCAGCCCTTCCTGCTATCCTGACCACATTGGCCCATAAGGCTATGGATGGCCCATCAGTCAAACCTAAGCTCCCTTTGTGTGTGGCTGTATAAAGGGAATGCACAAGCCCAGCTGTGACCCCACCCCAGACATGTATTGGAAACAGGCAGCAGGCACTAAGTTGCTAACGTAAGAAGATGCCAACTTTTTAAAAGTGTCTTATTCAGAACTGCAATTTAAAATCTGATTTCACAATAAATTGAGATTTTAAATTAGGAATCCATAGACACCAAGTTTGACAAATGTATCCCTGCCAGATTGTGAATTACACTTATAAGATGTGTAAGGTAATCCCAATGTTATCCTGTGGGTGTGAGATAGGCCTTGTGTTGGAAAATGGGTTATTGGTAGGGCAGGTAGGTACCTACACCTAGCAACAAGCCACTAACCTCCACATAGGTACAGTTAGGTCTCAGTAAATTAATCCCAGCTCAACCCTTGGTAGCTTGGCAACGAGCGTCAAGGCTTAATTTAGGAGACAAAGCGTAAAGCATTCAAATATCACAAAACAGTAATTAAATAAAACACAGGAAACAGTTTAAAAATCCAAAACCAATTTATAAAAATAGTTTATATTTTTATCTTTAAAATGACACAAAAACGATTAAAATCGGTTCAGGGGAACTGGAGATATGAATTTTTAAAGTATTATTATTTTCTAGCGCTTAGAAACAAAAAGCGCCAATCGGGTCATCTGGTTGCACCAGGACCGGGGCAAAGTCAAACTTTCAGGCCGACCGCGATGGAGCCCTGCTCGGCTACAAGTCGCGGGAGGCCTCGGTTAAAAAGTTACCTTCTGACTTAGTCTCTTTTTTGATGTTTTTCTTCCCCGGGACGAACCTGCCAGTTGAATCCGACCTCCTGGAGCCCTTGTCCGGATACGCGAAGTCGGTTTCCTCGGTGGTGATTTTTACCTTCGGACTTAGTCGTTTTTTCGAGATGAAAATCCTTCGACCGGGGTAAACCTGGATCTTGATCCGACGTCCATGGAGCCCTTCTCGGATACGATGGCTGGGAGGTCCCGGTCAACTTTTTACGTTCGGACTTAGTCTCTTTTTTGGATGTTTTTCTTTACCGGGACGAACCACGAAGTCAGGCCGGGTCGCGGTTGAGGCAAGCCGGCTAGAATTTCCGCGTCGGGTCGGTCACTTTATGGAGCTTTTTTTAAAAAATTCTCCAATCTTTTCCAAACTTCTGGGGCTTCACCCAGATGTTCTTTCAAGGTTCTTTTGGGGTCCACAGCTCACTCCAAGGGTCCAGAAGTTCTGTGATGGTCCTTGGGGGTGCGGACTTCAACTCCCAGAATGCACCTGGCGCAAACTCCTTTTTGGCCACTGGGCAGTGGTCAGCTGGTCGCTTCTTTCAGGAGTTGGTGCAGGGGACTCTGGTTAGCAATTTTTCACCTGTAGCAAACAGGGAGTCCCTCCTTGAACCAGTTGAAGCCAGGCAAAGTCCTTCTTGTGGTGAAGCCCAAGTGTGCAGCTGGTGCAGTCCTTCTGAGTGCAGGGTCCAGGTGCAGGCCAGGGGTCCAGCAGGGCAGTCCTTCTTCTTCTTTAGTTCCTTTCTTGTTGAATTCTGGAGGGGATCTGAGGCGTGGGTGCAGGTCTGCCAGTTTTATCCTTGCTCCTGGGTGAAAAGCAGGGGGGCTCTGGTTCTCCAATCAGGGACAGGGTCGTCCCCCGGTGATGACCACTTCCTGGGAAGTGTGGCAAAAATCCATCCCAGAAGGCAACAGTCTCTAAAAATCCAACATGGATGAATCTGATTTTTGGAGGTTACATCTGGCTGAGCCCACCCACTGGTGTGGCTAAAAATCATAAACACACCCCTCTCCTGCCCTCTCCTAATCTAATCAAGGGGGCACCTAGTTGTCTGGGGTTGCAGGATGTGGGGGTGTTGCTGGGTGCTGCAAATGTCCTTCTCTGCCTTTGAAGACCAGTTTGGCAGCCCTCCCCCTTCCTGCCTCACCATCTGCTGAGGGGAGATTCTCTCCCCCAAGCACATTCCTTTGTGTGAAGTCAGGCCACTTCACACCTCATCAAGGTAGCCTGGCAGAAGCTGCTGCAGGCTGGCCAATCAGAGCACAGCAGCAAAAACAATGCAGAGCTGAAATTGGCAACTTTTTAGGTAAAGTCTAAACTTTTTACCTGAACTAGTTATATTAAATCCAACAACTGGAAGTTGTAGGATTTATTACAACAATTAGTTTGATACCAAATTCTTGGTATGCAACATTTAAGGAGACTTTAAAATGTAAAATAAAGTCTGCCCATTCTAGCCTATGAAGGCCATTTACTTCAATGAGGGAAAAACGAATTTGGCTGTTTTTACCTCACCAGGGCTTATAAATCTATTTTTATAAAGTCCCTGCTTATAGTTACATGGCACCCAGCCCTAGGGGCACATAGGGCACACCTTAGGGGTGACTTATATGTAAAAATAAGGTAGTTTAAGACTTTGGAAGTACCTTTAATTCCAAAGTCGAATTTGCATATAACTTTAATTTAAAAGCAGCCAGCAAGGCAGGCTTGCTTTTAAAATGACACTGGGCACCTCAGCAATGCACCTAGGTGTGCACCACCTATGCTGTGGTCCCTAAACCTACATGCCCTACCATATACTAGGGACTTATAGGTAGGTTAACTTAGCCAATTATAATTAGCCTAATTTGCATATCCATTTTACACAGAGCACAGGCCCTGGGACTGGTTAGCAGTACCCAGGGCACCATCAAAGTCAGGAAAACACCAGCAAAAAGAGGAAAATGGGGGCAAAAAGTTATGGGGCCTCTGCAATCAGCCCTGTTTTCTCACATCTTGCAATAATGAAAAATGAGTTTAGGAGTTTTTCACTACCACAGCATGTAAAACATAAAAGTACATGCCCTGTTTTTTAAATACACTGCACCCTGCCCTGTGGATCATAAAGGGCCTACCTTAGGGTGACATATGTATAAAAGGGAAGGTTTAGGCCTGGCAAAAGGTTTAACTTGCCAAGTCAAAGTGGAAGTGTAAACTGTGCAGACAGGCTCTGCAATGGCAGATCCAAGATATAGTTAATTTGTTACTTAGGTGGGTGGCACATTCAGTGCTGCAGGCCCACTCGTAGCATTTAATTTACATGCTCTGGACACATGTAGTCCATTTTACTAGGGACTCACATGTAAATTAAATATGCCAATTGTGGATAAACCAATGTTACTATGTACTCAGCAGACAGCATGTTCAGTTTAGAACTATGTTAGCAGTGGTAAAGTGCTCAGAGTCCTAAAACCAGCAAAAATGAGGTCAGAAAATGGAGGGAAGAAAGCAAAAAGCTGGGGATTGTATCACCCTGAGGCTGTCAGAGATATCATCAATGAGAAGTTAAAAAGAGAAACCAAATGCTAGGGAACAACACACAGTTATGTAAAATATATGCTATTAAATAAAAACACAAAATAGGATAGAACAGAAATAGAACAAAAATACTCCAACTTAATCTAGTGTGTGCAGTTCAAACCATGATGCCTCAAGTTGGACACTGCAATGTTTGTATGTTGACTGGAAGACTCAGTAATGCAGAATGGGCCACTGGAATATTACATAGCCAGTTTGAAGATATTAGGTTGACTCACGAAAACCATGAAAAAAAAAACCAATGCATATTTGCTGAAAACATTCAGAGCATTTTAAATGCTATTCAGCGTTGACAAAGCAGTGTTTATCATCAAGTTGAACTATCAAAGGTGAATGGTGTGCAGTATGACCACTCCAGGGAGAGGGTGGCTTGAGTTCTTGGGGCTCTACATGAGATATTGTGGAGGTTTCTGACTGGGTACATATCCCTCTTGCAGCATCAGCTCAGTATTGATTCACAATGCAGGATTTGACCAGAACACTGCATCTACAGAGAGAGCGTCAGCAACTAAACAATTAAAATACGCCAGCAAAACTTTTAAACTTTTCTGTACAAATCGTTGTTGTCTCCTGAACTATTTCCCTTTTAACAGTGTTTCTGAGCAGCTCCCCCTGGACACAAGTTTTTTTCTTGAATTCCCCTGAGTGCTGAATCAAACGATTTCCCAGAGAGGTCAGTAACTTTCAGCAGGCAGTTACTTTTCAGATCATCAGCATCTGGGCATGCTCTTCTCAGAAGATTGACTAGTTTAGCCCCATGTTCCTGAATTGGCAAAGCAGGTGCTAATAGTTCTGAGGAAAATGGGTAAATACAGAATTTCTAGAGTGAGACTTTGAACACGCAAAGTGTGAGTTTCACAAAAACAAGTCTAAATTCTTGGGGCACATATGCCCTGATGAGGGAAATGACTCCTGATCCAGAAAAAGTGAAAGCACTGTCAGTTACGTGACCCTCAGAAGATGTTACCATGCTGTGATCCTTCTTGGGAATGGCCAGTTATTGCTCAAGGTACATTTGTGGCTTTGCTACAGTGAGTGCCCCATTGAGGGAGTTGATGAAAAGAAATGTGTCCCATTTCAGTGGTCTGCAGAATGTGATCAGCATTTCAAAAAATAAAACATGTGATTAAAAACGCAATTGATATGCCTGTTTTGACCCCAAGTTACATACTGAGATCACTGAGGATGTGAGCCTGGTGGCGCGGGTGCAATCCTTGCTCCACCTAATGGTTATCTGAATGCTCAGAGATACACTGTGGCTTATGCCAGCTGAAACCTGTCTGACACACAATATGCCTATTCTCAGCCGGAAAAATAGAGTCTGGCTGTAGTGTGGTCCGGTGAACATTTTCATGTGTTTCTTTATGGAAAACAATTCACTATCATTACAGACTGTTGGACTTTTTTTCCTTATGCAGGGTCATCCCCAATCTTTTTGCCTCCTGCCTCCTATTTTTCCGGACCTGTTTTTGTTGACTTTAGAACTCTGGCCACTTTACCACTGCTAACCAGTGCTAACATGCATATGCTCTCTGTGTAAATTGTCTGGTTGATTGGTTTTTCCATGATTGGCATATTTGGTTTACTAGTGAGTCCCTAGTAAAGTGCACCAGAGGTGCCCAGGGCCCGCAAATCAAATGCTACTAGTGGGCCTGCAGCACTGGTGGTGCCACCCACATTAGTAGCCCTGTAAACATGGTTTAGACCTGCCACTGCAGTTTCTGTGGGTGCAGTTTTAAATCGCCAATTTGACTTGGCAAGTGTACCCACTTGCCAAGCCTAAACCTTCCCTTTTCTTATATGTAAGACACCCCTACGGTAGGCCCTAGGTAGCGCCATGGGCAGGGTGCAGTGAATGCTTAAGGTAGGACATATACTAATGTGTTTCATATGTTCTGACAGTGAAATACTGCTAAATTCGTTTTTCACTGTTGCAAGGCCTATCTCTCTCATAGGTTAACATGGGGGCTGCCTTTAAAAATGATTAAAGCGTAGATTCCCTTTGGGAGCAGATAGACATATGGAGTTTGGGGTCTCTGAGCTCACAATTTAAAAATACATCTTTCAGAAAAGTTGGTTTTGAGATTGTGTGTTTGAAAATGCCACTTTTAGAGTGGGCATTTTCTTGCTTAAACTATTCTGTGACTCTGCCTGTTTGTTGATTCCCTGTCTGGGTCAGTTTGACAGTTGGGCTGTTTGCATCTCTCTCTAGACAGTGACACAGAGGGAGCTTGGGTGTAGCCTGCATATCCAGATGAGCCATCTGTGCTAGGAGCGAGGGGAGGAGTGGTGACTTACACCTGAAAGGGTTGTGCCTGCCCTCCCACAATGCAGTCTCCAACCCCCTGGTGTGTGTCTGGGGCCTGGGCTGGGCAAGGCAGGATTTCACAAACAAGAGAGACTCTCCTTTGAAGTAGGCATACTTCAAAGGCCAAAATGGGTGTAAGAAGAGCACCCAAAACCACAGACTTTAAATCACGTCTGGAAATCAAGAGGAAGCTCTGCCTGGAGAAGAGCTGAAGAGCTGAGGAGAAGTGCTGCCCAGCCTGTGACTGTGCTTTGTGGAGCTATCCTGCAGTTGCTGCTTCTGCCTGGTGAAAGAGGACAAAGACTGTACTTTTTTGTGCATTCCTGCTTGTGAAGAAATCTCCAAGAACTTGTCCTGAGCTTGCCTCCTGTTGTTGAAGTCTCAGGGCCATAAAAGACTTCCCCTGCCAGCACCTGGACTCTCTGCTAAGACTCCTGTCCTGCCAAGTAGTGCCCTATCCTGTTCCTGGGGCCTTGACAGGTGAAGCTGGCAAACCAAGATTGAAAATCCACGCATAGACTGCCTTGCGGGGAACTTTTCGATGTAACCTCTGAGATGAGGCTGAAGAGATGACACGCTGCCGGCTTCGCGGTCGTATTGACGATCCGCCTGCAGCGCGGCTGGAAGATCGGTGCACGCAGCTGGAGAAACATCGTGCCACACAGCTAACGGAGGCTGGTAACTTTGCAAACAGAGGGGTTTGCTGATACCGTGTGGCAGGATTTTCGACGCAAACCTTGCTGGGCTTGGAAAAATGACGCAAAGCCTGCCCGAACCCGAGTGCTTGACGCTACCCAGATACTTTCCAACGCTAACAATGTTCTTATTGTTTACAAAAGGATTTAAGATTCTTTTGCTTTTAAAATTAATAACTTAACTTGTGTATGTTAGATTTTTGTCGTTTTGGTCTTGTTTTGTTTAGATAAATATGTTCAATTTTTCTAAACCTGTGTTCGGTCCTCTTGTGGTGTTTTTACTGAGTTACTGTGTGTGTTCGTACAAATACTTTACACCTAGACTCTGAAGTTAAGCCTGCCTGCTCGTGCCAAGCTACCAAGGGGGTGAGCCGGGATAAGCTGATTCTCCTTTACCCTGACTAGAGTGAGGGTCTTTGCTTGGACAGGGGTAACCTGACTGCCACCCAAGGACCCCATTTCTAACATCTACAGAGTGCTGCTCACTATTTTTGGGAACCTGAAATCCCAGATGCCCCCTCGCATTGAGAGGTGGGGGTGGGATGAAAGAATATGACTATGCAATTGTACACAAGCCGGGTAAAGATTAGAACTCTTCTAATTACTTTTCACAAGCACCTCTACACAGATACAGTTTGACATCAAAGACAACTAAACAGAGTACTTTAATTTCATCATGAGGTCCAGCACCCTGGTAGCCTTATCAAACAGATTATTGCTACTGCTAATACTGTTAAGAACATGCTCATTCTTAAAGTCATCCTCTCAACTCAATTGGGGAAGAAGAGTGTTCAACCTCTTGATGACAACATTGAATCTCAGAAATTTAAAAATTGTACAGGTTGAACTGTCTGTGACCAAGGAAGGCATAGTGTTGGGAGGCTTGAGAGTAATCATACCTGAGAGCCTTAGACAGCAAGTCATTGAACTAGCACATGAAGGGCATCATGGCATTGTAGTCACCAAAAGAGCTCTTAGAAACCGTGTGGTTAATGTGCCTAGGCGAGAGAGTTGAGATGGAACTAATGGAGTGCCATCTTTGCAACTGCCTTTCCCCTAAAGAAGCGCAACACCCACTGACAATGTCTGGGTTTCCCGCACAGAAAGAGTTGCCAGTGATTTCTTTGGGCCCTTAGGAAATGAACTTCTTCTCAGGGTAGACACTGATAACTAGTCACTCTTCCTTTTAGTGGAAGAATTATCAACAACCACCTATGAAAAGGTCGGCAAGCCACTGGACAACATCTTCGCAGTGTGGGGTATCCTCGCCATTCTCAAATCTGACAACAGCCTGCCGTTCATTAGCTGAGAATTTTAAAGAGTTTCTAGTCAAACTAAAAGTCAGTCTTCAAAAGAGTACACCTCTGTGGCCCCAAGCCAATGGCATTGCTGAACGGTTCATGGGGACCCTCAGGAGGGTAAACCAACGAGCATCAATGGAGGGAATATAGTTGAATTAAGCCCTGTGTCAAGCTCTCCGTGCTTATCACTCAACTCCTCACTCCAGAACTGGTTAGAGTCCTGCCACTGTTCTATTTAGGAAAGCCATCAGAACTGAATAACAGTGTAAGATGCTTATATGCTGATAAAGTTAATGTCCTGGGCACTTCTTGAAATTGCAAGAGGAAAACATATGGTGACCAGCATCCACGAGCTCAGGAAACAGTCTTGTATTAAGGAGATTGGATCAAAGTGCAAGATGAAAGCATATGGCGACCAGCATCGACAAGCTCAGGAAACAGTTTTGGATGAAGGACACTGGGTCCTGGAGAAGCAGAAATGAAAGCAGAAAACAGACACGCCATATGTTGCCAATCCTCTGAGGGTGGTGACGTGCAAAGGACACATGGTGACAGCACATCATTGTGCAAAGTCATCACAAGATACTCGTCACATTTTAAGAACCTACCTTGACATTTGTCAGATGTATTGTCATGAGACTAGTTGCGGTAGGGCCCTTGCAGATCTAGGTGGAAACTAAGAGAGAGAGAGAGATCATGAAACTTGTTAAGGAGTGGTTATCAATGCTTAAGACATAATCAGAGAGTGTGTCATTGTATGCTGAGGAAGAAAGGCAGCTAATCTAGAGCTCAGTGTGTTGCATGTTCTTTTGCATGCTCCGGGGTTGGGAAGGACGCTATATACTGTAAGATTAAAATAAAAATATGTGAATATAGGAAAATATATGTAAAATAACGAGAATGTTAGATTTGAAATGTATGTGAATAGAAATAATGACTGGAAACATTGATTCAAACCCTTGTAAAGATGATTAATTTTGGCAAAATTTCAAAATTGATTGTTGCTATTTTTTTCTTTTTGTCAATTCTGGGTGAGTTCCATCTGTTTCAATTTTTGACACTGACGGAGTGATTCTGCCACTGATAAATGTTCAAGGAATAAGTTTATTCTGTTCCTCTTTTGTGGAATACCATTGTGCATCGAAAAGCTTTTCGGTAAGGAAAACGTGCAGAGAACATTTCTGCATACAATCCGAATGCTTTTATTTGTGGCACCGAAGATGGCCATGCTCCTTTAAGTTATAGGAATACGCTGGCAGCCTAAACTGTCTTGAAATTTACCTTTAACTTTGAAAACATGTAAAAAAAGGTTAATTTTGATAAATTGAAGACAGATTCGATAATTGCTTTAAACCACTGAGACTTCCTTGTTTGAAACTCACTTCCTCAGCCAATCTATTTGGTGCCTATTTCAGATGCTTCAGGGAAGGGGGTAGATAGATGTAGTCATTCTCGCTTAATTGAAAAACAGAACTATACTCTGTGCAATCTGTGACCTGGCGCTTTCTCATGACAAGAGAAATAAAGTCCCACTGACCTTCATCGAACTGAAACACTATTTCATGCTGACTAGTGCTTGAGCTAGCAAAAATGGCTTATGCAGTTTTCAATAGGGAGAATAGAATTATTTTCGCCTCCACTTGGCCTCCTGCAGAACCAGAGGGAAAAGATAAACTGTGTGAATAAAAATACTTGACTTGCTTGCAATAATAAACAAACGTGTCACGAAGAGTTCTAAGAAAAATCAATAGGTAATGATGAACATTTTGAGAGCAATTTTTCCAAACATATTTATGCCCAATTTTTTCATGATATATTGGGGCTGGTCTGCGAAATCTCTGAGAGGATCCTTTTCAGCTATAAACATTCATCTATCATGATGTACTGTCTTTTGTAAACATTTGCTATCATTTTTTTTCTTGTATCACCAACTCACTTCCCTAAGCAATTTAATTGGATTTTGCTTACTGTAACTTCCTAAAATGCGTTGTTAGACAAGCTTGTCTTCAGAATTTGGTAAATAACTTAGGGACAGATGTTTCGAAATTCCATTTTGGATTCCCTAAATAGCAAATTTTGAGAAATCGCTATTCAGGGAATGCAAAATGCTATGTAATAAAATAGTGGTTCTATAATAGTAATTCCTACAGAATCGCATTCGCTAGTAGGGAATCGCTATTAGGGATTGTGACGCCATTCATTCCTATGGGCCTCAAGGCCCATAGGTGCAAAAGGTTCTGCATTTCCTATTTTGTGATTTCCTATCAGGAAAATAGCAAACTAGGACATTCAAAACTAATGGTGGCCTAGAGACCTAAGGTCCCCTTTGATGCACCGCTAAAATAAATTGTACATATGTAAAGTGCCCACATGCTATAGGGGCATGTATGCGCTACATGGCACTTTAAAAAATGCACTTTTGATGCATCTTGTAAAATTGCACATGGTTACCATCAACCTGTAGTTGATGGTAATAGCATTTCATAAATGCCCATTTCGCATTTAGGAAATGCTTGTTACATATGCTCAGGGAATTGCAAATAGGAAATCCCTATTTACGATTTCGTATTTAGGGAATCGCACAGTGCGATTACTTATTTGGAGTCGCAAATTGTTATTCCCTAAACTTGCACTACCTATGCCTTTCATACACCTGGAAAGGCTATTTTGCATTTGCAAACAGTCAACTGTACTGATTCGCACCGCTTGTGAATACAAAATGGGTTAATACATCTGTCCCCAATTTCAGTAAATCAATATTCTCATCTGTGTCCTGGGTACAAAATGTTAACTTGATTTCCAAAAGTCCATCATTTGGATACAAACTAAGACTGAGGAAACTATTTATTTCACTGTTTTGGAACTTCACTCTTAGCAAAGTTTTCTGATTCAGTTCAAATTAGCACTAGGAAATGTTTGGTGACCGGAGAGGCAATAGTAGTTATTTCATGCCTGAGTGTTGCAATGTCAGGACTTGGAGCAAGGAATCAGTCTCTGTGACTCTGCGGCTCCCACCTCTTACTCTACACGTGCAATGTGAATAGAAGGGTTCACAAGATAGTGTGGGTAGGATGGGGAAAATCCTGGGTGGCAGTTGGTACTCCTCAAAGGGGAACAAGGCACAAGGTTTGTGCGTATATATATATTTTTGTAGCACACACTTCTTTGAGGAGCATTGGGGCACCATATGAATGGGAGTGTTGTGAGATGATACTAGTCATGTACATCAAGCAGAAAGGTAGGCATTAGCCTTACATAAGATTTCACATGTATACAAGAGAATTTCATTCCAAATAATTACAGTTTGAGGCACAAGATGACTATCAGTAAAGGGAGTGGTGTTTGGGTGGACGCAAGGAACTCAACAGGCAGGAAACCTGCCTATTCAATGGGCTGAGAGGAGGAGATGGACAGTGACTTGGAATATGGCCTAGTCCATCCTTGCCCTTCACGTCATTGGGAGCAAGCCAAGGGAGAATTCCTAAATGTTGCAAGCTTCACAGTGTCTGAGGTCACCTTGAACCATTGCTTACAAGATAGGGTCCAATAAAATACAGGGAGTGCAGAATTATTAGGCACGTTGTATTTTTGAGGATTAATTTTATTATTGAACAACAACCATGTTCTCAATGAACCCAAAAAACTCATTAATATCAAAGCTGAATATTTTTGGAAGTAGTTTTTAGTTTGTTTTTAGTTTTAGCTATGCTAGGGGGATATCTGTGTGTGCAGGTGACTATTACTGTGCATAATTATTAGGCAACTTAACAAAAAAATATATATACCCATTTCAATTATTTATTATTACCAGTGAAACCAATATAACATCTCAACATTCACAAATATACATTTCTGACATTCAAAAACAAAACAAAAACAAATCAGTGACCAATAAAGCCACCTTTCTTTGCAAGGACACTCAAAAGCCTGCCATCCATGGATTCTGTCAGTGTTTTGATCTGTTCACCATCAACATTGCGTGCAGCAGCAACCACAGCCTCCCAGACACTGTTCAGAGAGGTGTACTGTTTTCCCTCCTTGTAAATCTCACATTTGATGAAGTACCACAGGTTCTCAATGGGGTTCAGATCAGGTGAACAAGGAGGCCATGTCATTAGATTTCCTTCTTTTGTACCCTTTCTTGCCAGCCACGCTGTGGAGTACTTGGACGCGTGTGATGGAGCATTGTCCTGCATGAAAATCATGTTTTTCTTGAAGGATGCAGACTTCTTCCTGTACCACTGCTTGAAGAAGGTGTCTTCCAGGAACTGGCAGTAGGACTGGGAGTTGAGCTTGACTCCATCCTCAACCCGAAAAGGCCCCACAAGCTCATCTTTGATGATACCAGCCCAAACCAGTACTCCACCTTGCTGGCGTCTGAGTCGGACTGGAGCTCTCTGCCCTTTACCAATCCAGCCACGGGCCCATCCATCTGGCCCATCAAGACTCACTCTCATTTCATCAGTCCATAAAACCTTAGAAAAATCAGTCTTGAGATATTTCTTGGCCCAGTCTTGACGTTTCAGCTTGTGTGTCTTGATCAGTGGTGGTCGTCTTTCAGCCTTTCTTACCTTGGCCATGTCTCTGAGTATTGCACACCTTGTGCTTTTGGGCACTCCAGTGATGTTGCAGCTCTGAAATATGGCCAAACTGGTGGCAAGTGGCATCGTGGCAGCTGCACGCTTGACTTTTCTCAGTTCATGGGCAGTTATTTTGCGCCTTGGTTTTTCCACACGCTTCTTGCGACCCTGTTGACTATTTTGAATGAAACGCTTGATTGTTCGATGATCACGCTTCAGAAGCTTTGCAATTTTAAGAGTGCTGCATCCCTCTGCATGATATCTCACTATTTTTGACTTTTCTGAGCCTGTCAAGTCCTTCTTTTGACCCATTTTGCCAAAGGAAAGGAAGTTGCCTAATAATTATGCACACCTGATATAGGGTGTTGATGTCATTAGACCACACCCCTTCTCATTACAGAGATGCACATCACCTAATATGCTTAATTGGTAGTAGGCTTTCGAGCCTATACAGCTTGGAGTAAGACAACATGCATAAAGAGGATGATGTGGTCAAAATACTCATTTGCCTAATAATTCTGCACTCCCTGTATAGTTGATGGATGGAATGTTCAAATTAATTTTAGCCACTGTTAACTGTATCAGGCTGCATCATAGTCCACAGTTATTTTTTACAACATCTCACCTCAGTTTGGACCCAGCCATATGCAAATCACTGTTGAACATGCTCTAGTGGGAAGAGTCCACTCTGAACTATCAGACAGGGTGTTCCCTGAACCGCAAAACAACAACTCAGGACAGATTGTGCCCTAGTTTGGGCTTATCGCAAGGTATAGCTTGGTTACAGTGACACTGTGCGCACAAGTCCCTTAAATATGCACCTGGTGTAAAATGTGACCTTTATGCCACTTGTGCCTGAGTGTGGAGAAGTTAATTTGTGATGTTGTAGAAAGTTTTTGAGAATTCTCAAAACAGATATTTTCTTCATAGTCACACACATATTTACTTTAGGGGTTCACAGGTATATAAAATATATTATAGGAAAGTGGATTATTAGTAGATGATATGCACCTTCAGCTAGTATTAATACCACACTCACTAACAAGGTCCAGTCAAGTCTCAATAAATAAATCCTTGCTGAACCCTTGGTGGCTTGGTAACGAGCAGTGCAGCTTAATTTAGGAGACAGGTAAGTATGAAGCATTTAATATCACCAAAACAGTAAATAAGTAAAAGACGCAACACAATAAAAATCCAACACCAATCTATATAAATAGAAAAGAATTGTTATTTTTAAAATGACACCAAAACAATAAAAATCCTTTGTAGAGAACCAGAAATATGGATTTTTAAAGATTAAATAAAAAAAATGTGCATTCTACCACCAAAAAGCATAAAACACTCCTCGCAACTGTCTGGTTGCGCCAGACCGGACCATAGTCTACATTTTTGGTGGGCTGCAATTGAGCTCTGGTTAGGTAGAGTGAGTGCTAGGTTGCTGTCAAATGTTTACCTTCAGACTTAGGGCCTTATTCAGAGTTTGGCGGAGGGGGTTTCTTATCCCATTCACCTTATTACGATTCTATTATGGCCTATGAAAATCACAATACAGTGGACGGGATATCTGTCACATTTGTGACAGAGTAACCCATCTGCCAAACTTTAGATCATGCCCTTAATATCTTTCTTGTAGTTTTTCTCTTGAAGTCGAGTCCTTGAATTTCTTGGATGCGGAGTTCAACTTGACAACATTGGCCTGCTGCTGTGCGATGCCTTGTGTGCCTCTGGAAGTTTTTGTCCTTACTGATGATGACGAGGAGCTCCTGAGCTTTCAGTGGGACAAATCAGGACAGTCAGATCTATTCTCAGTTTGAAGACGGCGATTTGACTCTCCACAGTGAGCCGGTCTCCTCCTGGAGCTTTCCAGCAAAACATGCGAAAAGCCTCCAAACTTTCAGATTTTGTCGTTTCTGTATTCCATGCCGAGGATTCAGACACTCTGGATTGCCGTTTGATGGATAGGAATCAGCTTCCCACAATGCACTTGCACAGTCTAGGAAAAATTCAGTTACCCATGATCAGCAAAAGTGATCCTTGCTGTGTGCCTGCAGGTGACATCTTCCAGCTCTGTTGTACCTGTTGCTGATCTTGGAGTTTCCTCCTTTTCTTCTGAGTCAGACACAGTCCCTTCTTTGTTGGAGCCTTGAGAGTGCAGCAGGTGCAGTCTTTTTAAGAGCAAGCTTTCTGTGGTGCAGTCGATGAGTCCTGCAGGGCAGTCCTTATTCTACTTTTGTTCCAGGCGGTGTTCTAAGGTGCTCCTGCAGCTCTCCCATATTTATTCTCCACTCTGAGCTGGCAAGAGGGGGGAACCCCAAATAATGGGGTAAAGTTACCTCCCTATGCTAAGACCACTTCCTGCAAAATATGGCATACTGTTTACCCCTAATGCACTGTTTTGACAAATATCAAAGTGAATAAATTCTCTCCTTGCGGTATTTGTCCATGTAACCTAACACAGAAATGTGGCTAACATCTGGTTACACTCCCCTTCTAAGCCCCTCTCCTAATCTGATTAGGGAGGCTCCCATCTGGCTGGGGATCAAGGAAATGGGGCTGGCCTGGGTCCTGTGACAACTGTTCTCCCGCCTTTGAAGTCCAACTTATCTCATCAGCCCCCTTCCACTCCCTGGCTTCTCCAGGAAGCAGATCTCCTCCCACCAAATGGTTGTAATGTTTTCGGCACCAGATGTCTTCAGTCCTATGTAGCAACTTGGCTCAGGCTGTAAAAGACTGGCCAATCAGAATGGGCTGCTACAGGGCTGCTTTGGGTAACTTCAGGACAGTAAGTTTTAAAACAACTTTCCTGTAATAGTTATAATAAATCCACCCTTGGCAAGTTGTTGGATTTATTGCAACCATCATTTTGATACTTTAAATGATTGCAACCATCATTTTGATACTTTGAATGATGGCTAGCTCCAATCAAACGTTAAACTTTCTGAAGTTTAACTGAGCTTTCCCGTCTTAGCCTATGGGGCTAGCAGTACTACAATAGGGAAAAAATGACTTTGAGCCTGATTTAAAGTCTGGCGCAGGGGTTACTCCATCACAAACATGATGGATGTCCCATCTGCTGTGTTACAAGTTCTATAGGATGTAATGGAATTGTAATGCAGCAGAAACGATATCCGTCAGGTCTATTTCACAGTAATCCCTCCACAATCTCTAAATCAGGCCCTTTAGCTGTTTTTCCTTACCAGGGCACATGAAACATATTTTATATTCCCCTTGCTTTTCATAACAAGGCACCAATGACAGACCCTAGGGATGACTAACAAGCAGTAAAAAGGTAGTTTTGGACTTTGAAATTACTTGTAATTCCAAAGATGAATTTAGACACAGTTTCATTTTAAAATGAGCCTGCAAGGCCTGGCATTCAAGGGACACCAGACACCACAACAGTGCACATTTAAGTGCATTAACTACACTGGGGTCTCTGAACGTACATGCCCTACCATATACTAGAGACTTATCGGTAGGTTGTCTTAGCCAATTATAATTATACCAATTACCATATATCTTTAGAGAACAGAACACTGGCACGGGCCTGGTTAGCAGAGCCCAGGGCACTTTCAGAGTCAGTAACTCGCAGCATCCGTAAAACAATTGGAGGCATCAGGGCAAAAAGTATGACTTTCCTTCATATATAGTTTTTATATTTTCTATTATAGTTCACCCGTTGATATTTGCACATAAAGCAGAGGAGCCCCAAACTGGTTGAACACCAAACCCTTGAAAAATATGCATGTCTAGTTTCCCAAAAGCTCTAGACACGCAAGGTATCCACATACAAACCCCCTTAACTACTCGCACATTTTAGTGTGGTAAAATATAAATTGAAAAAACATTTTGATTTAATGAGATGATAAAAAAGAAATCTCTGGGCTCTCTTGGCCTGCCAATCCAGATGGATTGGTTTGTCTCCCACCAATTTAAATACAAAACTAATATGTGGATAGGTATTACAATGCTAGGAAGCTTATAGGATTGATATCCGTGGTTAGACCTGGCATTCTTAGGGTTGCCTTAACCCAGACCTTTTGCCCTTCACCTCCTGTTTTTGCTGTATCTTTTTGTCAGCCTTAGGACTTTAAGCATTTAACTACTGCTAACTAGTGCTAAAGTGCATGTGCTTCACCCCTAAACATGGTAACATTGATATATCCAGAATTGCCATTTTTAATGTACTTATAAGTCTCTTCTAATGTGGTACACCATATACCCAGGTCCTGTAAATGACATGCTACTAGTGGGCCTGCAGCACTAATTGTGCCACCCACTCAGGTAGCCCCGTAGACATGCCTCAGGCCTGCAATTGCAGAGCCTAGGTATGCAGTTTCACTGCCACTTTGACTTGGGATTTAATTCTTGCCGAGCCATACACCTCCTTTTTATTACATATGTTACATCTAAGGTAGGTCCTAGGTAACCCAAATGGCAGGGTGCTATGTAAGTCAAAGGCAGGACATGTACTTTTACATGTCCTGGTAATAAAAAAATCCCAAAGTCAGTTTTCATTACTGTGTGTCCTACTCCTCTCATAGGCCACTATTGGGAATTCCTTAATATACTTTTAAGTAGTAATTCCTGATCAGAAATGAGTGGCTATATCATGTTTCATATCAATGGAATGGTAATGAAAAATCATCTTTACTGGTGAAGTCTGATTTATTGTTACTATTTTATAAATGTCACTTTTAGAAGGTGGGCATTTCTCTGCTCTTACTGCTCTATGTGCCTGACAGCCTGTATACAATACAAGTCTGGACTGGGATGGGTGACAGGTGCAATTGTACATTCCATCCAGACAGCACAACGTAGGACACTCAGCTGCATCTGCATTCATCGGTATATTGACGGGTCTTCATGGGCAGGGAGGATGGGAAGGGATCACACTTACACTTCAAAAGGTAGTGGCCTGAGCCCCACACAAATGGCTAATTATCCCCAACTGATAGTCTGGAGCCAGGGCTGAGATGGAAGGGTGGCCTGTGAACTTCAAGGAGCTGCTTAAAAGTTACCCCCACTTAAAAGAAGGCACTTTTGGGTATACGTACTGGGGCATTGACCCCCTGAAATCAGACCACTACTGGATTTGGGAAGACCCTTGCTGGAGTAAAGACTGCTGTGCTTTAAGGATTGCCACTCTACCTGGACTGACTGTTCCAAGGAACTGCTCTCTGCTCTGCCGAGCTGCCCTGCTGTCTGCTGATCTCCACCCTTCTGAGGACAAGGACTGGACCCATCCTGCTGAACCAGACTGACTCCAAGAGCTTGCTGCTTACCCTGTTCTCCTGCAGTCTCAGGGACATTAAACACTACCTGCAACTCTCCTGGTCCTGCTAGAATCTGCCATCTGTGAGTTAAGGGCCTCAGAAGTGGGTTCTGCAGCTGGTTCCTGCAAAAACCAATGCATCGCCTCAAACGTGTGTTAAACGTAGCCACAATGCCCTTCAACACCGACGCAAAGGCTGCTTGATGGCCTCCGATCCACAGTCTGCATGGTTCAACAATGAAACTTGATGTGGCTCTATGTTGACGCATTTCATTGACTTCGAAGAAGCTTGACTATGACACAGGACCCCCTTTGTGCGGGTCAATAGCAACACAGCGGATTCTTGCTGTCAATCGAAGCTCCATCTAAGGTACTTTGTTAGCAGGACCTGTCTGGGTCCTGTAACTGGCCTACCCTCCATCACGGTCGGTCTGAACTTTGGATTTCCACCGGTTCCTTGCAACCTCAAGTAACCTTTTGACCACTAGTGACTTCTAAGCACTATTTCACTTTTAGGGTCTGATTTAGATATTGGCAGATGAGTTACTGTGTCACAGCAATGACAGATATCCTGTCCACTGAAATGTAAATTCCATTACATCGCATGAGATTTAAATTTTGATCGATGAGCTATCCGTTACCTTTGTGACAGAGTAACTTGTTCGCCAAGGTTTAAATCAGGCCCTTAATCTTTAAAATGTATTATCTTAGCTCTGCTAATTTGATGTTTGTCATTTTGTTCTTGCTTTTACTCAGATAAATATTCTCTATTTTTCTAAACCTGTGTGGAGTCTTTTTGTGGTGTTTTCATTGTACTACTATGTGTGTGTTATACAAAAACTGTACATATTTCCTCCCAAGTTAAGCCTGACTGCTCTGTGCCAAGCTACCAGAGGATGAGCACAGGTTAATTTAAAGTGTGTATCTGACTTACCCTGACTAGGATTGTGGTCTCTACTTGGACAGGGTGCATACCTCTGTCAACCAGGAATCCCATTTCTAACGTCAGTCATCAACCCAACAATCAATTATAACAAATTATTCTAAAATAATGCTAGAAAACACAAGCACTAAGGAGCATATTTATGCTTGTTCTGCACTGAATTTGCTGGATTTTTTTTTAACGCAAATTTAAGTGCAAAACTACCTCCATATTTATACTTCAGCGCTAGACCAATCCAGCGCCATATTTATGGGGTTAAAGTCATTTTTTGGATGTGGAAACCTACTTTGTGTCAATGAGATACAAACTAGACGTTCCCGTGCAAAAAATTACTCTATGGACTTAGCGTCATATTTATCCTCCAGTGCTAAAATCATGCATGGGAGAAGAGGGGTCAAATAATGGTGCAAAGCTTGCTTTGCACTAATATTTAATGCCTGGGTCAGTGCAGGCGTTAGGGGACCTGTGGGCCTATTTCCATGGTGGAACACCATGGAATAAGCCCTCAGGTGCCCTCCCCAGGCCCCAGGGACACCCCCATCACACACCAGAGGGACAGCAGAGGATGGGGGACCCCATCCCAGGAAAGTACAGGTAAGTATTTTTTTAAGTGCCATTGGGGGCCCTGAAATGAGCCCCCTTTCATGGCACTGAGTGCAATGGCCATGCCCAGGAGACCCCGGTCCCCTGTGCTGGCCATTGGGGTGGTGGGCATGACTCTTGTCTTATCTAAGACAGGAGTCATGTGGTATGGATGGTATTGCATCAGAAAATGAAGCTAGGCTGGTTAGAGTCATTTTCTTTTACTCTAACCTTCCTAACGTCATTTTTTGGTGCAAACCCCACTTCTTCCATACCGCCAGCCCCACACGGCTAACGTCCTTTATTTACGCTACCACCATAACCAACATTCCATAAACATAGTGCCCGACTGGAGCTCAGAAATGGTGCAAGCTGGTGCTAAACGTTTTGGTGCAAAACTGTGTTAGTGCAGTTTTGCACCAAATCAGGGACTAATTAGCATCCTCTGCAATCACAGACCCTGTGAAAATAAGATATTTCATTTTGCTAGGTGCAGCATAATCATTTTCCCAGTTACGTTTCTGGAACTTATTTCTTTCCTAATTGCAACAAACATGTGAGCAATGTTAAAATACATATTTTTCCATTCTGTTTTCAGTATGAAAAGGGATATTGACATGGGGATTCACCATTGGGTGGATCGGAATATTGCAGTAAGCAAATATTATGGGCAAGGTGGGTATAGTTAAATATTGATAAATGTTCATAATGACATATTATTCCTATGTGACCTGAGCAAACATCCCAATAACAGAAATGGATTACTCAGAACACATAAGTAAACACCAAACATATAATATGGTTGGTCAAAATTATTATTGCTAAGTGTAGGCTCTACTAAAGTAGTACTTTTAAGAAAGCAGAAAAACAACTACTTTTCTGCTAGATGTAGACTTTTCGTTTGCTTACCGGATGTAGATATGGTCCCCTACACCTACGCCTAGTAAATTTTCAACTGATGGACATCCACCATTATTTCACTTATGGCTAATTGGAGTTTGCCTTGAAAATTTTCATGTGTTTTCACATTTTTTGCAAGTAGATACTCCTTCCCTTGTTCATCATGTGCACTCATTTCTGCAAGCTATATGTTGGTGTGAATGCATATTTGAAAATGCGTTGTGAATCCCAAAATGTTCTGACACTCCTGGCTTCCAGAAACGCCTGTACGGCAACGCATCTTCACCACCCCTTTCTTTTTCCATCGGCTTACATTAAACTCACAATGGCGTCAAATGTGCCATACTGGTCACCTAATGGTCCTTGTAAATATAATTTGTGTTTGTATGTTTTTTACTCCTGGTCTAGTTAATCAAGGTGTTGCAGTTATGAATGTATTCTGATGAAATTGCTTTGATGAAAGGATGCAGCGGAAATCACTGACAACTTTTTGTATGAAAAAGGAAACTTTAATGAGGCAGGTGCACATCACAACATAAGTATTACCGTATTGCCGTACAAAACTATATTCCTCGCTATAAATCAATAGTCCTTACCTCTTGGCCTACTCCACAACCCTAAGTACCCCTTTACATGCCCCCACCACAATTGTCTCTAATTGTACCTATTTCCTACATCCTGAACTGAATTTGCTTCATAAAACTGTAAACCTTCAACTTCCTGCTTGCAGTAAGTATGAATGTATTTCCACCATTCCTCTTGAAACTGCTTTGCTTGCCCAACAAGCAACAACACAGTTTCAAACCATGAAAACACCTTATCAAGCAGCCAGTAGTGTACCTTCTCATCAGTAACAATCCTCTTAAATAAAACTCCTCTCCCTGTGTATCTGGTCCATCCAAACCTACTCCAATCGAAAAGACCCATCTCCCAGTCTAAAAAATGGAGAATGGGGATGGAAGAGGAAAATGTCCTGCCTATACTGCCAGTCACTGTGTCATCTCTATTTAAAATAGTGTCTGGTGGCTGAAAACACCAAAGGAAAAAGCCCAAACCCTGCCCCCTACTCTTGTCGCTCCCCTATCAAGACATTGTAGTCTTACAGATTGCACCACCCACCCAAAATGCTTGAGGAGACATACAGTCCAAGGTCGTCTGCCTCCCCAGTCCGCTATTGGGTAATAGGGCACTACATAAACTATTGACACCTTTTTGGGTGAAAAAGGCCACTGTAATGGAGCAAGTGCATATCACAACATATCTATAATTCAAGGGAAATCATCCTAAAAAAGTATTCCTCACTACACATCAATATTCACTACATTCTGGTCTACTCCACACCCTTGCGCGCCCCTTCCATAGGCCCTGAAACACAACTGCCTGTTATTGTACCTATTTTCTACTTTTTTTTTGCATGTTTGGCCTCATTTTCTTTATTAAAGCCAACACTTTCTGTCTAAGTAAGACATTCTCCCTGAGATGGATAGCCAGTACACCTGGGCAGCCCATTCTGCCTAACCAGTCATCCAAACATGGCAACAAATCATGCCACAACATACCACCTTTCCGATGCCATTAAACCCTTATCCCTGTTTTTTTAAAACCCAAATGCATCTCTTGGCATCTCCCACTTATCCCACCACCCACTTCACAAAGGAGTGGCCCACTATGAAGAAGTTCAGCTTCTCCCTGTAAAGGCTTGGCACAGAACCTGAAAGAAACAGCAATAATAAATTAACATCACTAAATCCTCATAATTCCCTGCCCTCCTGCACATATCTCCTGTAACACTTTGTTGACCACCTTCCCAGTTCCATTATCCTGTCCTTGGACTAACCCCACCTGCTTGCCTCTTACACCACCCCTGTTCTCAAAGAATGTCTCCCTACTCTGCTGAAGATCAACCAAGGTGCCCTAACAACTGCTAGTAGCTTGAAAGCGGTCACACTAGGACTATCCCCATGTTAAAACAATCTTTCTTCTGAACTTCATATTTCTGTCACAAATGCACCAGGCAGGAATGCAGCAAAATCATCTTGCTGTGTGCCTTTTGGCCTGTTTTTGATTTTTTCCAATAAATCCAGACACCTCCTTCCTGCTCCTCCATATCAGCCCTCACTAGGCCTTCTCTGCTCCTGCTACCTTTCAACTCAAATACCCAAAATGCCCCCGAAAAAGTTAATGTTATTAACAAGGAAACCAGAACCACTTCCCTCTCATTTCCATGTATGTCAGAGAGGACATCAATTACCCTATGAAGCACATACCACACCAGCGGCTTTTGCTTCCTGCCTCCTTCATTTTTTCCCTTGTCCAACCTTTCAGTAGCCTTCTTCCCAACTCATCAGCCATGGGCCTGTCTCCCAAAATATCTTACCTGAAAATGCAATAACTTTCAACTTAACCTGATGACATGACCTTTGATCAACCTTTGCCTGAGGGCTGAGAAGCAACTACTTCAGAAAGTAAATAATATTAATGGATTAATACAGAGTGTACATGTGAGGGAATTTGAAACTGGAAACTAAAAATAAGGTTGTATCTTCATATTAATTCACAGGAGCAGTGTAAGTACATCAAACAGAATATAATAAAGATGATGATGATGAGTGACCTCAGTTGAATTTAGAAAAGCCACAACTTTCTCATTCAAATGTAGATGTTTTTTAATATTTGCTTGTGAATTAATTAAAATATTTTAGCAGTTGCATATTTGTTTTATGAATGCTTGTTCCTGAGTTGTTCTGTATTGCTTTAGGTACACATTTTGAAAAATATTTAGGCTGGTCTCCCTGGCTTCTAACAATTACTCAGTGGAGGTCCCCATATTTCAATAATGATTCAGTGGACATTCCCGACTTCCAGTATTGATTAAGTGGGGATCCACAATGTCAAAAAGTTTAGAGAAATTGGTTTATCATTTCCAAAGTAAGGAGAATAACAATATCATCTCAATGCAATCGCTCTTCCTCATTCCCTCTCCTTTGCGCTCAGCTTCAGAAGCTGTTTCTATGCTTGTGCATCTGCTTTCAAATAGTGCAATCAACAAAATATAATTTATATAGCACACAGCTGCTTCCCCAGAAGCGTTCAGAACATCAGGGCATTGTAAAGTGGAAAGAGATACTTAGAGTTCTATGAAGAGATATATTTTTCATGAAACTTTAAAGGCATTTCAGTGTCCAACTCCGAGTACTTTAGGAAGCAAGTTCCACTTTTTTGCTGTCAAGTACATGAAGAAGCATCCCTCCAGCCTCTCCTTGTGTATCTTAAGGATGCATACTAATCCCTTCTTGGAGAAACATGGAGTTCTGCTAGAAACATACTATTTAAATCTCCTTTGTAAATAGAGAGGAGCAGAAAAATGAAGGGCCGTATAGGTGATAGTGAGAGCTTTGAACAATATGCTCTGTTTGATGGGAAGCTAAGGTAAGGTCTCACGTTTTGCATAGATGATTGTCTTTTAAGACATTTCAAGAACAAGTGAGCAGCAGCATTTTGTACTAATTGCAGTTTACTAAGCAGTCTTCTAGGTAATCCTAAATATAGTGAATTGCATAATTAAGTTAGAATGTGATAATTGCATGGATTATTGTGAAACTGATATGGCAAGAATACTAAGGACTTCTGTAAAGAGCTTAAGAAAAGAAATCATGCCACTGTTATCTGTCTCACCGAAGAAAGCAGATTGTCAAAAGTGACACCAAGGTTCTTATTCACTTCTTTAGGAACTGGGAAAGGACCTAAGCCCTCTAGCCATAGAGATGTATCTATAGGAAGGAGAGCATGGGGCTCCAAAGAACAACATTTCAGACCCATCTGGGTTTAGACTTAAAATACTGTTTCACTCACTTCACAATGGCAGTCAGACTGCTCTGCACACTTTCCACCAGCTCACTTTTCATTTGTTGGAAAGAGAACATCAACTGTGTATATATAGGATACTTAATAAAAATTCCAGCTCTCCATTACCTTGCCCAAAGGGGCAAAATATATATTAAAGAGAGTGGGGCTTAGATCAGGACCATGAGGGTTCTCACATCATGTTCTTAAACATAGAACAGAACAGGGGAAGATGCACAGCTTGCTCACTATCTGATCGAAATTATTTGAGCCACCTAATTTCTATCCTGTTAATGCTGGGATCTCTCAACCAGTCCAGCAAGATGATTGTTGCTTGTTTGCCAAATAACTGTGACAACCTTTAGCCACCTTGAGACTGCAATGTCCATACTAAATCCCTTATGAAAGTCTGGTTCGTAGGAGTGCAGGAAATTATTGGTTTCAATAAAGTGTGAAATCTGGAGGTTGACCAACTGTTTTAGTAATCTGCCCAGATCCGGCAGGAGGAAAAATGGGCTATCATTGCTCAGGATGGAGGGATTTGCTTTCATTTTTTTAACAGAAGAAGGGTAATAGCATTCTTTCTTAAGTTATGGAAGATGCCCAATTTTAATGATTGATAATGTAGCGTGTTTATAGGTGTGCACAACGTTCCTGATTCTAACCAAAAATTACTAGGCGGGCATGGATCAAAAGGGGATTCCGATCTGACTGAAACTAGAGCACTTTATGTGTCTTCCAGAGAGATGTTCTCGAAGTCTAATAATGTGAGTCTCTCTACATGAAAAGTCCATATCTTCATTTGGCTCAGGACCCACTGGCACGCTGTCAGAGACAGGGGTCTAACCCTTGGAGTTCATACTTGAGTAAATGTTAATAATCTTCTCTTGAAAAAAATTAGAGAGATTGTCACATATGCTCTGAGATGCCACTAAATTTTGATTGGAACAAGATGGAGAAAGAATGGACTTTACAATACGAAAAACAGTTTTGGGTAGGTCTCCCTCTTCTACGGCCAAGGCATTCAATTTTGAAATGGCAGCTGATCTGAGAGTATATTCTTACAAAAGATCTTAAGATCAGATTTATAAATAGCCTTATACTTTTGATCATATTCTTTCTGCCATTTTCTCTCCAGGCATTTGCAGTGACTTATTTCATAATGCAAATCTTGTGTAAACAAAAAAGTTGAGGAAGTTTTACATTTTGAGGAATTAGGTTTATTTGAAGCCACTTCATCCAAAGCTTTCAGAAGGTGGGTATTAACATTTTCTTTCATTGCCTCTAAATCAATTTCTGTCTCCCAACTTGATTTATTAAGCTTTTGGGCTAGATTATCTCCAGTGATTGTATGCCAAGGACATGATACAGAAAGTGGGTTGGACACAGGTTTGACCAATGTCGGAGAGAGACAGTGGAAGTGGAACTACTGGTCGGAGCGGTTTACTGGATGTGGAGTAGTGCCATCCAAATTGAGTGAGATAGAAAAAATAAGGTCCAATGAGTGATCCTTAATATGGGTTGGTTCCTTGATTTTTAAATGGAGATTTAAATCCTCTACAGATTCTCTTGATTGCAAAGCCCACTTACTAGTGGGATCCTCCATGTGGACATTGAAATCACTGGACACTGTAAAATTAACATATTTAATACATAAAGGGGCTACAGCTTTGATCAGTAATTCGCTAAAGTTGTCAAAGCAGCCTAGAGGACGATAAATTAAGGCTTCCGAAAAAGATGAATTATTTGAGATTTCAAAGAAAAGGCCAGCCCATCTGCAGTCCCAATATCTTTCAACTTTGTTCTGGTACAGTTCAGCTTTGAGCAGTGAATACCTGCAACACCGCCCCCCCACTTTGTTCTCGTGATTTAGAGAACCAACGGTGTAACCATCAGTTAGGATGAGAACAATATCAGGGCCTGCAGTTTTGTTCAACAAGGTCTCAGTAATACAAACAACATCCTGCACATTATCTGAAAGAAGCTCCTAGATATCAGGTTTGTGTTTGACAAGGGACCTTGCATTAATTAAACAAGCTCTAATCTGATAATTCACCAGTCCCTTCTTCTCAGCAAGTTTAGACCCTCTATGTTGTGAGACTTACTATCACTGTGCAGGGAGGTGGGTGACATGGAGTCAGTAAAAACTGATAGCGCATTCAGGTCCAAGCATTAGTCAGATCTCCACAACAAGAGGCCTTACCGCAGCATTTTGGGTTTGGGACATGGAGGTGCCGTATAGACTCTCACATCTCAATGAGACTGCTGGATTAGGGGCGGAAGCATCTCTGCTTGTAGGTGACTGAGTCACTTCTACACCAGTTTGTAGCTGTCGGCCCAATCCTTCCGGCTCTCCAGCAGCACCTCACCAAGACCCAAAATAGTAGAAGTAATTTCTGGTAGCTTAGCACATGGACTCTGAACACCTCTCAGGGAAATCGTCATGGAATAAGTCTTACCTTTTTCTCTGGTTAGCAATAAGTCTCTTACACACACAAAGGCAAGAAAGAAGATGCAGGATAGTTTTCACTATGTTATTTGAAAAGACTGCAATCTGCGATAAAATACACAAGCTGCAATGATTAGGATAATGATGAATGACAAAATCAGGATTGTAAAATAAGCTATGTAAATATGAACTACCCCATCAAATTGCAATAGACATGAATATGGAAATTCCTCCCTAAAGTGTATTTTCTACCCTAAGGTGAGTAAGGCGTGATAAACCTAATCTGCCCATGCTGTGTCCATGAGAACGGCCCCAACCTTCATTACCCTAGGACAAGGTTTGCCTCCATTCTCTAAATCAGGCTTTGTAGAGACACTGGGGTTGAGGTCTGCTGCGAAGTGACATGCTGTATAAATGGAATATCCTGGGTGGAACCCCCTCTAATGTCCTTGGCCTCGCATGGTGTTTTATAAAGCACATGTTATTGTTCATGCAGACATCCTGATGTGAAAATGTACCTAAACATTAGATTTTGTGTGCAAACTTGTATCAGCAATATTAATACAAAATTCTTGACATGTTCACATTTTGTTCTTTGTCAAACGGAAAGCAAAAGTACATGATGACTATCTAATACGTACGTTACTGATATTGACTCTTTCACAGAATCGCAACTGATTATAAAATAAAACCATTTCTTTTAAAATGGAAGCATTGCTAACATGAATACAAATGAATAATAAAATAGAGCATGTTATCTAGGTAAAAGTGCACAGACCTGCAAGCTGAAGCTAAGCTAAACTCCCGTACCCAATGCACTCCTCTGTCATTTTATGGGTGGTCAGAAGCATACCATGCGATATCCCAGAGTGCAACTAGAGCTCAAACAAATTAATATAGTGACATGCGAGTGGCACCAAAGAGGGCCAGAAATTGCTGCACAGTCAAAAGTAGAGTGGGTCCGATCCAATGCAATTTCCCCCTTCTAACAAACATTTCATGCCCAAAGAGCAAATCACTGTTGAAAGTAATACCCCAATAATAAAAATTAACAAAATGCAATAGCTTTAAAAATATTAAGATAACTAGTAAAATTACAGCTACACAATTCCTTCTGCGTGAACTGTGCCAACAAACCTACTGTCAATTGCAACAGACTCATGCATCTGTCTACCATCGATCCACTGGTATCTGCATTTTCTACTCATCAGCTCCCATAACAAGCCCGCAGAACCTCTTCCACTGCAAGTGAGGCAATATATCCTCTATATCATTGTCAATTCTTAGAACATGCCATGCTTTAAACACTATATTATAATGCAGACAGCCTAGAACAAACTCTCACAAAAATCTCGGACCCACACATCTCTTACTGGCTGTCTGTTAGCAATCTTTACTACTACCATATTGTCTACATTGAAAAGTACTTTTTAGTTAGCATACATTTCACTCTGTAAACCTAAAGCCATTTCCAAGGGAAAGAACTCAAGAAATGCTTTGCTCCTCTCACTGTTCTTCCACATATCAGCCACTGTCCTGCACTCCACTTTCCTTGTCAAAACAGACAAAATCCAGTCCTAATTACTGCATCTGAAAAACAAAATAAATATTCCATTCAGCCTCCTCCACAATCCCTGTAAGGAAATGCTCTGACAGCGCTCTAAGAAACAGCGCCACATTCTGAAATCCTCTTGATTCCTGCTATTTACCCCACCCTATGATGTGGCAGTATTAGCCCTGACAAAGAAAAATCCAGCCTCCTCCAGAGAGTCCTGCCCACTCACACTACTCCACAGGTGCAATTCAAATATCCCAACAGAACCTGCACTTCCCAAACCTGTATTCTTTTTGCCAATATCACATCAATCAATGAAATCATCTCCCTTTTTTTGTCCTCTGCCACCTTTGTCTGCATCCTTACTGAATCAATCTCTTTGCCAAGAAATGATAGCTCGGTTTGTGGCCCTGTCACCTTTTCAGCCTCAGGTCTTCCATTTGAGCTTGAAAAGCAACTAGCATTCACTGTCTGCAGAGCCAGGTGTGCCCACAAAAAAGAAATCATCCAAGCAGTGAGGTCACCATGCGTTGCCCCATCACAAATGTAAAGCACCTTTAAAAAAATTAGCTAAGCTTTGCTATTAGAGAACAGAAAATAGAACAATCCATCAACAATGAATAGTCCATACACAACTTGCTGTCAAATAAACGGAAGGCTGACTTTGTCGCTTATTCCCCTACCTGCCCTACAAAGTCAATGGCCACATCCACCGATGAGTATGTAATGGAAGACAATTCATCTGTGATGTAGTCATTCACTGCCTCGCCTTCCAGCCATGATAAGTGTTGAAACCTGGAATCGATCTAAGCTTTTGTTTCTCTTTCTTCAGCACTCCCAGAGTAGGGGAAACAATTGGAATGTCCATGAGCCAGTCATTAAATGGCCTGACCATTCTGCCTTTGTACTTCTTTGTCCTATTTTCTTTCACCACATAGGGAAATTCCCTCACAGATTTTAAGTTTTCAGTCCATATCCTGCCCTGGGGACTAGAACAATCTCCTTGCCCTAATAAAAACCCCATCAACAACATCTGTGTATTCTCTTTTATGCCACATCACCCAATATGCCAAGTGATCTACTTTAACTGGTGTAGGAGCTTTTTCCTACAGGTCCATGTATACCTCTGCTCTCACCTCTTTGAGGCTGTTGTTGTAAATTCCCCTCCTGCATGCCTAGAACCCCACCTGTATTGTCATCGCATGAATAAGCAATTGTTTGGCTGTCCAAATCTACTGTTAGGCCAGGCATTATTGGCTTGGTTTTCCCCCTAACTTTATGCCATCAATACTCCTGTTTTACTGACTTTGTTTTTCGTGGCTTTAGGGATCCCAAAACTTTACTACTGCTAACTAGTGCTAAAGTGCTTCTGCTCACTCCTGGTAGTGAAACACTATTACATTTGTTTTTTACTACAGCAAGGCCTGCCTCTCCCATTAGATAACATTGGAGTTACCTTATTAATGTAATAAGCTATAATTTCCACTTGGGTTCAGGTAGCCAGTTCATGGTTGGTGTCATTGGAATTGTAATTAAAAATCCTCTTTCATGGTGAAGTCAGATTTTAAAATACAATTAAAAAAATGCCACTTTTAGAAAGTTGGCATTTTCCTGCCTTAGCCATTTATTGCCCGAAGCCTGCCTCTTGGTCACATGACTGGGAGTAGCTGACAGCTGGGCTTTATGTATTCTCCCTAGACAGCCACACACAAGAGGGAGATTGAGCGTGCATGGATGGGACATCACTGGCAGGAAGGGAAGGCACAGCTGGGTACAGCCCTATTTACTATTGAATAAGTTGTGCCTCTCCTCCACATAAAGGACTCCATGCTCTCTATAGTTAGTCTGGAGCCAGGGAAGGCAAACACCTGGGGACTTCAAAGGGAAACCTCTGGAAGCTTCTCCCACTTCAAAGGAAGTCCAAGTTATAAATATGAGACCCCAGGCACCAGCTCTTAAGTGGACTTCTGGACTTGTGGATACTCTGCAAGGAAGAAGGACTGCTTTGCTGCTGACAGAACTGTCACTCTGCTGGACTGCTGTTCTGCTGCTCTGAAGGACGTTTGCCTTGCTGTGCTGACCCTCTGCCCTGTTGCCTGGATGAGAAGCACTGAACATGCATATGTTGATCCCAGAAGCCAAAGGTGACTCCAAGGGCTAGTTGGCTTGCCTCCTCACTAGAGCACAGGGACAGAAGGCTCCAACAACCTTGAACCAGCACCTGGATTCTGCCATTGTGAGTCCGACCCTGCGCAGTGCTGCCACCACAGTCCTGGACCCTCTAAAGTGGACCTAAAGGTGCTCAGTAAGCCCATCTGTGGACCGAGCAGAACCATGTATTTCCTCTGCTGTGTGGTGCAAACCTAAGCAGAACTGACGCATCACTTCTGCTGCGAAGGTTCTTCCTGCACAATGACTCCCCATCGGAAATGCTGCTGCCAAAAGCTTAATCGACACACACCCTCACATTGCAAATCTTTTATCAACAGCATCCTGAATGATGACACAGGTTCTTGCATTACATCCTTGCAGCTCTTCCGAAGAAACATGTTGCCCCTGCTGCGTGACACATTCTCGATGCAGGACCTTGAATGCTCCGCAACCAGAAGTTAAGGTACTCTGAATCAGAGGGCCTAACTGGGCCCCTGCAGCAGGCCCATGCTCATACAATGTTCAGCCTGAATTTGTGACCCACCCCAGCCCTGTGCGACCAGCTCTCCACAGTTTGCGCTTTGTGCCTTTTGGCACTACTTACACTGAAATTGTAATCTTGGATCTGGATCTACTGATTGGATTTGCGTTCTTTTGGTCTTGTTTTAGTTTTAAAAATGTCCTCTATTTGCCTAATTTGGTGCGAAATTGCTCTTGTGTTGTGTTCACACTGTATTGCTGTTTAAAGTGCTGCATACATACTTTAAACACTGCTTTTAAGTTAAGCATTACTGCTCAATGCCAGGCAACCAGGGAATTGTGCACTTGTTAATTTGGGTTTTGCTTGTGCCTTACCCAGACAAGCATTGTGATTCTTGTTTAAGTGGGGTTTATCCCCCCTTCAGCCAGTAACTCAATGTCTTACACATACAATATCCCCTGTTACAACAACCCTTTTTGAATACCCAGCTTTATTCTCTCTGACATGTCTGAGCTCTACCTGCTGTCCCCACCCCACTTTGGGTGGGACACCCCTTAAAGGGCAGGTAAACCAACAGCAGACCATTTGCCATACATACTATTAGTGCTGACCATGTCTGTGCCATTGTGTGAAGTCACAAATACTTATCCCACTTTCCCCATTTTCCCTCCTTATCTACTGCCAGTCATGCCTGAAACTGTTCATCATACAGAGGCCATGCATACCCTTCAAATGTAATGTGGGTGTTTCTGATCATATCCAAGTACTTAAAAAGGGCTGCACATCATTCTGGGTATTTCTTACAGTACACGCTTGTATGTATTAGAAAATCGTCCATCTAGTTCTGAAATGTCAACCCAACCCATGGCCTCTTTGCCAGTTCATATTCCTCATCCTTTGATCCTTCTTTGCCCCCCCACCTTCCTATATAAAAGCTTACATATCTCAGCATATTTACAATTCCACATCTTCATTTGACCCATTAAATCAGACCCCAATGGCTTTGTAATGCCCATGTAAGGTAGCTTTTTAACTTTTACCTTCTTAATATCCTTTTTCTCTTTATCTTTCCCCTGCATCAAGGCCGCCCCCCCTTCCTTGCCTTTGGCCATTGTAATCCTGTGTTCACCTCTCCTTCCCCCACTCTCCTTTGTCCCTTTCCTGTCCCATTCTCTGCCTTTAATATCTGTACAGACAAACCTGTGCCCTCAATCTCATCTGTGCCAACTCCCCTGTCCAGTGCCGGTTTTAGGACTGGTGGTGCCCTGTGCGACAGTCTATTGTGGCGCCCCCACCCCATGACCTCCTCCTTGGTTTTACTCACTACCACCCAACAAACATGCCCCTCATCTCTCCATCACTCTCCTTTCACATACATCCATGTGTTTTAAAGCACTTGTAAAGGCTGGCTTTACTGATCCAGTCAGCTAGAAAACATTAAATATAGGGGCATATTTAAGAGCCCCTAGCGCAATTCTAACACCATATTAGCATCATTTTTTTACGCTAATGTGGCTCAGAGCAGGCGTTAAAAGGAGGCTTCCGTTGGTTACAATGGGCCTCTGGGTGCTTTTCAAGATTAGCGTCAACATTTTTTCCGCTAATCCTGCAATGCGCCTGACTAGAGTAAAGAATTCTGACGCTAGTCTCCTAACTACTTCCATGGTGCACCGTATTTTAAATATGATGCACACATGGTGGCGGTAGGGGTGCGCTAAGGGGTGCAAGAAAAGTGCAGCGCCCCTTTTCTTAAACATACCCCATAGTTCTGTTTTTTGCAGCAGGCATATTAACCCTCTATGATACTTTATGTTGAGTCAAAGCTGCCACTAGGTAAAACTCACTTCTCTCTCTCTCTAGCATGAACATTAATCACAAGAGGTATCTTGACATTTTAATTGTTTCCTGAAGGCTAAAAGCGCAATGAACTTTTCTGCAGGTGCTTTTAAATCGCAAGTTTCAGAAGTTATTGCTAAACACAGCACCCCCCTGAGGTCAGCGCCCGGTTTGGTCGCACCGCTTGCAATGCCCAAAAGCCGGCCCTGCCCCTGTCTGCCACATATGTCCCTTTCTGCAGTAGTATTTCTGACCCTGCCATTGCACCATCACTTCTTGTGTTATGTGGTTCCCATTTTGGTAATAGGACTGCATGTTTATAATGGCCACACCACCAAGTGTGGGAGACTGGGTGCAACCCACGCGGCTTGGTAGCTGTCAGTCTAACTCCTGGCTAGCTCACAGTGCCTCACCCAAACCTCCAAACCCGTTGGGGTTAAAAGTGATTACGGCAAACTCAACATGACACTGACTCCTCGGGGAAGTGGAGAAGATTGTACAACTTTCACTCTGTTACTCATGCATGTTAAGGTGAGACACAAGTTACGAAGTGGATTTCAATGCGTTTATTGAAGCAATCGCATTCTGGTATAAAAAGCATGTGCTGTGCTGACTAGGCAGATAAAACAGAGCACTCTAAACAACATTATAGCCAAAGTGAAAATAATAAACAACCACACCATATTGTGTATTTCTAGATAGTCGAGAGGTTTCTACCAAAACCTCAGATCTGAGAGCATAGTGGCTGTAACGCTCTGCCTGGCCTGACCTAAGGGATTAGCCCTGGTCCATACCTGAATCGAAGATCATGAGGGGTCTGCCTGTTGTGTGGATGGCAATACTCTCGATAAGCTGAGAAGTCCTCACCAGCGTCAAAAAAGCTGTCTATCTGTCATGTGGTATGCGTCCCAGAATGATCATTACCTGAGTGCCCATTACTATCCTTGGGCCTAAGCGTATTTTATATAATGGCCCCCACATCATTTGATGTAATGCTGTGGCTCAAAGATAGAAGATGACTCCTTGGCTGGCAACACGAGTTAGCATATCATGTACAGTGTGTACCAGCCTTAGACAAGGAGTACAAATTACATGTGGTAGAAGGCTGATTAAATGTGCAGAGTGAAACTTACCTTCCTAGGAGAATCAGTTAAATATGTAAAAGCAGGCCCATTAAATATTAATAAAAATGTGTATAAAAGTCAACTAAGGGACAAGCTGTGAAACTAAGCTAAGACAAGGGTTCTCAACCTAGGTACCGGAAGGGGCTTCACAACACTTGCTTCTATCTCCTTGGACACCATCATGGGTCACATATCACTGTTTGTCTGCCTAAGTAGCCAGATGGTCAGGGTCCGCAAAAAAAGCCTGCCACCTGGACACCGGCTGATCCATCACCAACTGCTTTTTTTCCATCTCCGTGGCCTTCTTCCTCTCTTGGTTCTGAGAAACATCAGTCTCCCTCACACTTTCACACTTTCACACCCTCCCTGTGACCACCATTGCCATTCTGCTACCACTCCATCACTGTCCTGCTCCCCCAGCACCCTGTCTTCCACTTCATCTTCATTATAATCCAATTCCGACGCCTCTCATTCGTAGATCAACAGGGCCCACAGTGTCACCGTCATCAATGAAGTCATCCTGCCAATCCACTGGTGACTGCTAATCTTTGTCCTGCTGGAAGACCACACCAAACCTATCCCCTTACATCACTGAGGAGACTACTCAAAAAATTCTCCACACCTTACCCACCCTTCATCCCAGGGGCGACATTCCACTCCCAGCCCTATGCCAGGCATAAACCTTAAGTGGCTTAACAGACACCAGAAGATTACCCAAAGATGTCTATTCCCCACCTCTTGATGCCTTGTGTGCTTACCCACGTATTGTCCTTTTCCTTCTCATCATTCCATGTCAGCCACAAGGCTGAAGCCCCTCTCTTTTGTGGGCCCCGAAGCACTTCTCTGTGGCCCTACATGTCCTGCCACTGCTGATGTTGCTTCTGGCTTTAGGAATTGTGTCCCAAGTGCCCTCTCCTGGTGATCTATTGCTGCTGCAGGCCAAATCAAATGCTCATATCACATTTTAAGAGCTGCTGCTCTAGTGCTCCCTGCAGGAGAAGAGTTGGCACCGCGGGGCAAATGCTTATGTCTTCTATTGAATGTCTTTGTTCCACCCTCTTGTGCCCTCCTCCCGTACAAGGGATTGCCCCTCCCGCCACCACACTGCAAAGTGGGGTCTTCAAATGACCACTGCTTCAGTCCAATCTGTCATCGTGCTGGGGCATTACTGCTGCTTGAGCCTCATGACTTATTGTCCCTCGACCTCTTTCCGGGCTCATCTCTGACTTCTTTTATTAATTTACTGTGTGGGGGTTAGCAGGCAAATACAGATGCCGCCATTCCCTCAGACAGGTGATAGCCTGACTTCCTTCGTCCAATCCGTCTGCAATCACGATTGGCAAATCCTCAGACCCTGCATTACATACGAGGTGCAGTGTGGCCTGTTAATAATCCTCTGTCATTATTAAGACAAAATCCAGATAAGGAAATGACAAGAAAATAACATAACATAACATGTGTATTTGTAAAGCGCACGTTCACCCGCAGGCTTCTTGGCGCTGAGTAACAGATGTTTATTGTTACCCAACTCAATGGTACTCATTTTATCGACCTCAGAATTTCGGATGAAAGGCTGAGTGAACCTGCCGGGATTTGATCCTGTGACCATGAGATCAAACACAGGCCCCTATAGTGGACGCATTAGTCCACTAAGCCACCAGACCTGGCCTGCCTATATCACCAGCCACTGTGCCACTTCTTTCTAAAATTGTGTCTGGTAGCCTAAAACACCAAAATAAGAAGCCCTAACACCTCCCCTACCCTCCTGGCTACTCTCTTAAGGACTGCATCACCAGTCCAAAATGCCCGGTGGGGAGGAGGGGGGCATACCGCCCTAGGTCGGCTGCCCCTAACCCCTCCGCCGGGCACAGTTATGCACACCCGTATGACACTTATGTGAGCAGAAACGTCTGTGAAAATGGTCTGGCATGGTACACACTTGCCCATATCTAAAACTCGGAAGCAGAGTACATTTATATGAAACATCACTTGTATTTAATGTCAGTAGCAACGATGTAGTTTGACTATGAAGTAGCTAGTAGTCCCTATAATGTTTTCCGTATTTTTTCGGTTTATATGTGATTGTCTGGGCCCCTTTTTGTGGGTAGACAGGTGATAACTATATTTCTAGTAAAAATGGTATATGTTTAAAAATGTTCAAACCCTACACTCGCCTACCTTTGGTATTATTGGACATGAACGTATTAACGTGAAACGTCTAGAAGCACCCAATGAATAAGGAAATAGACTATGTATGGGCAGAAAGAGCTAGATTGCGTGAGAAGAGGAAGGGTTGGGGTTTTGACAGGTCTGCTTTTGGTTCCCCAGTCCGGCCTTGTTCAAGTTCACCTTTTTGGGCTCGAGATCTCCTGTGAAAACTGCCTCGCAGAACGTGCTCATTTCAAGCAGAAGGCAGCAAACTCGTTGCTCACGGCAAAATTAATTATGAGGAAATATCCATTGCGACAGGGCTGTTCATCTACCCTCTTCCCTCAGTGCCCGAATCAGCATTCCGAGCGCCTCTGATACCTCAGGCCAGTTAGGGGAAACATTGCCAGCTAAGCTCACTAAAGCACCAGGCGAGACTGCTGGAGGTATTCGGATATTGATGTGTCTGAGGCCCTTTGGTCTAAGCTATCCGGGTTCGCGTTTATTTATCTCTGCTGTCTCAGTCGGAGCATGCTCCGGCAGGGTTTGAAGAAAACGAGGGCGGGAGAGAGAGATGATGAACCCAGAGCAGTTATTAACAGAGCCCGATACGCTGCGCTACATAGAAGTTTCCAAAAAGAAAGGTTCTTTGCAAATGTAATGTATCCCTTCTCTGAGACAACAAAGGAAGGAAGAAATGGCATTATTGTGGTTTCCATTTAGAGGGAGAGGGAGAGAAGATATTCCGCATATCTCAGTTAAACGATTGGTTATGTCATATGCAATATATAGGAATTGAAGGAAATATTACTGTTTAATAGGGTAACATTACAGTATAAGACAGTATTTGTAGTGGAATTAAGGGGCATATTTATACTCCGTTTGCGCCGAATGTGCGTCAAAAGTTTTGACGCACATTCAGCGCAAACGTTGCCCCATTTTTAAACCCTGACGCCCGAGCCGGTGCAAAAAGAAAATGTCGCTATGTGCGTCAGTTTCTGGAAGCGGCACCCCGCCCTGCGTTAATGACATGCAGGGTAGGCGTTCCCGTCCAAAAAACGACGTACACAGCGGTGCGTCGTATTTATGCTTCCGGGCAAAAATGACTCCCGCGCGGTAGGCGGCGCAAAAAAATGACGCAAAGCACGAATATCGTGAAATTTTAACGCCTGGGTCAGGGCAGGCGTTAAAATGGGGCAAACACACCTGTACTTAATCAGAACACACAGAACAAACAACAGAGCAGCAGAGCAGCAGAGCAGCAACAGGGAGACACAGAGGTGCTTTTTCTTCAGCGTGCACGTAGACGCAGAGCCCTGCAGCAACAACAGCAGCCACAACAACAACAGCAGGGACCCCAAAGACAGCGGAGAAGGCAGGAGAGGATATTCCGCCCAAGAACAACCCTGCATGGCCTCAGGGAACGGGACATCATCCAGAGGTACCGGTTGAACTGGCAGGCCATTCAGCAGCTGCTGAGAAATATTGAACAGCAGTTGGCCCCCACTTTAGTGACTCCCCGCACTATCCCAACAGAAACAAAGCTGCTTGCCGTACTTCACCTGCTGGCAAGTGGCTCGTTTCAGACAACTGGTGCCCTGGTTGGTGGAATATCACAATCATCATTCTCCGCATTCCTGCCTAAAGTACTGGATGCCATCATTCGCCTGACACCCCGCCACATCTGCTTCCCCAACACACTGCAGAAGCAGCAGGAAACTAAACAGGGGTTCTACGCCATCAGTGGCTTCCCGCACGTCCTTGGTGCAATCGACTGCACACACATACGTCTTGTGCCACCTGCTGCAACAGAACACCTCTACCGCAACAGGAAGCACACACATTCAATCAACGTGCAGGCCATAGTCGATCACCAAGGACTGATCACCAACATTGTGGCTAAATATCCTGGGAGTGTACATGACGCATTCATCTTCCGTCACTGCACCATCAACCAACACTTCCAGGATGGACGATATGGCAATGGACTACTTGTTGGTAAGGACAAAAACCAAACTCATATACACACTGCACAGAAACCCCTTGGACAAACAACACATACACCACAACAGCAACATCTAGACAGGAACACACTGAGGTACTAACATCACTAGTTCAGAAGTCACCATTGAACCTGTCACACATTGGATTTTACTCTACAGCTTAATGTGAAGTCATTAATGACTATGGTTGCCTAAATGTCACCTTGCAAATTGGAAGTCTCACAATAACCGGTACACCAATACAATGCATAAGTTTAAATGTATGGGATGGCCTGGGTATGTTCATATGAAAGTTTCAAATACACTTTCATGTTTCAACTCTGCATGGAACTATCATCACACCCCCAGTGAGGACACACGGACACCTGTATCACAAGTCACAATGCTAGGGAGGGCACACTGTACTGGAAAAACCAATACATCCTGCTGACAACCAGTTAGGCAACAAACACTTGCTCAGCCAAGGAAAAAAACTAAATGCCAGGTTTTCACCAACAACCATAGGTTGTCACATTAGTACACAAAAGAGTCACAGACAACACAAGACAACTACTGCCATCAAAGATCCGTACAACAGTGCCTCCTACATCTAATTGATCCCATTCTGTGTTTCTCTTTCAGCTGATCAGGGGTATGGCATCCAGCCTTGGATAATGACACCATTTGGGAACCCAAATACTGCTGCTGAGCGGGCATACAATGACGCCCACAAGAGGACACGCAGCATTGTGGAGCGGACCTTTGGGATCCTAAAGTCAAGGTTCCGCTGCCTTGACATCACTGGCGGTAGCCTACTCTATTCCCCAGAGATGGTCTGTAAGATCATACTCACTTGTGCCATATTGCACAATATATTTGTAAAAGGGAATATTCCCCTCCTTCAACTGGACCCAGACATGCCTGAGGATGATGAAGAGGAGGATGCTGGCCGGCAACAGGAGGGGGAACAACCTAACACGGCAGCAGGAGTGCGTAGGCGCCAACAGTTTGTCAAATTTTTTTTTTCTTAATGTATCTTAATAACTTGTATAGCATAATTGTAAATAAACACAGATAACAAACACCACATCATGCTTTGGCCTATGCATTTCTGACCACCTTTAGATTGAAATTGCTGAAGAAGAATGTCGTCTCATTGAGCAATAATGCTATAACAATCATCACAACCAAAATTAACATCACAAATGTATGCACAGAGGGTAGGATGTGACATGATACATTACCATACACAGAGGCCAACAGGAGTACAAATGTGGCAATCACACATGCCGGATCCAAACACCTGAGACAGTCTCTCACCCAGCCCAAAAATTTAGATCATTTGAAAGTCACATAACACGTGTTCAGAGACAGGGTGGGACCATCCATGTGTACGTGACCATGTCATCAATGGCTTCTCTCAAGTGTGTGAGATGAGCAATACACAATTGGAACAACATTAGCTGCCACTAACTCAGGAGGAGACCTTGAAGTCACAGTGACAACATACACCCAGACAGGTGATAGTGGATCCACATTCCAACACACATGTACACATATGTCATACAATCAACCTAATATTTGAAAGTAGACCATCACAGTTGTGTCCCAGTTTGAACCTAGCAGGAAGAATGTAACATGCCACTAAACCAGTTAATGCAGAAAGGGACACAGACAACAACTAAATAATTTTCATCAGCTCATCAGGAACGCTGAGAGTCTTGCAACCATAGTCATTGGAAAATGTAATGCAAGTTTGCTCAAAATCATCATTACTGCAAACGTCAAATGGGCTAATGAGATGAATGAATGGTCAACAGTCATTCATACCATATGGCCTTACATTAGCCTGCTGCTGCACGTTTGCCATAATATAATAAATAAAACCCATGGATACAGTAGTTATTCTGGATGGTCAAATCTTAGGGTGCTGGGGGCCTAAGTCCACCTCTACCGCCCCCCAAACATACAAGAATCTTGTACTTGTGAACTAAACACATGCATAAGGCACATGTGTGGGCTACATGTCAAAAGTCCAACACAAATCAGAAACACAAAATCATAATGGGACATGGTTAGCCCGATAAAAACTGTAAGTGACTATTGCACTCCCTGTTAGGACTACAGATAAAAGCATCACCATCATAATTGTGGCCACATTTTGGAGAAGGAATACATCATGGTATCCCATCCATCATTTCTAAAAAGCCATCAGCAATTGCCCAAAATATGTTGACAAATATGGTCAAGACATTATTTAACGTATCCTAAACATTACAGTGTGAATGCCCTCTATACATACAACAACGGACATGTGTCATATCCAACCACAAATGTGTAACACATAGCACCGTTTGACCATGACAAATCACCTTCCCGAAGTTAAAAACATGAAGACATAATAAAAAAGAATTGCTCAAAATTCTACGCATACAGCATGGGCGTCATCATTTGTTCATGTACATGAGTGCACAGAATGCAGAGTCAATTATAAATGTATCCAAAAGTTTCACATGTTTAGCCATCAAAGTATAATTTCCAGCATATATTTTTTTGACTCAGCATCATGTGCACTACTGTACGTGGAAAAAATATGACGCCCATGATGTATGCGTGGTAAAATTGACGCAACATGGACAACATGTTGGTCATCTCATGTACATTAAAAATTATTAATATTCATATCATATTTTTTGACTCAGCATCATGTGCACTACTGTACGTGGAAAAAATATTACGCCCATGATGTATGCGTGGTAAAATTGACGCAACATGGACAATATGTTGGTCATCTCATGTACATTAAAAAATTATTAATATTCATATCATATTTTTTGACTCGGCATCATGTGCACTACTGTACGTGGAAAAAATATGACGCCCATGATGTATGCGTGGTAAAATTGATGCAACATGGACAATATGTTGGTCATCTCATGTACATTAAAAAATTATTAATATTCATATCATATTTTTTGACTCAGCATCATGTGCACTACTGTACGTGGAAAAAATATGACGCCCATGATGTATGCGTGGTAAAATTGACGCAACATAGACAATATGTTTGTCATCTCATGTACATTAAACAATTATTAATATTCATATCATATTTTTTGACTCAGCATCATGTGCAATGTTATGCGTAAAAAAAAAATGACGCACAATTGTGTATGCGTGAAAATATGACACATAACGGGAAAATAAAAACGGCGGCCATTTTCTGCAGGAAGTGATGTAATAGGATATCCTGTTTACAAAATCTGTACTGGGAGTTAACTTCCACTTTCACTTTGCAGTCTCAGATTTATCTAGACTGTGTGGTTGTGTGAAAGGTGTTGTCCTGTGTTTTACTGCTTTTGTGTCCTGTGTACCTTGTATTTTGTCTTTTTTTGAATCTATTCTTGTTGCATAACATTGTCTCAGTCTGTTTAGTCTAGTATTGTCTATTCCTGTTTATGTTTGTATTGTTGTGGGAGTCTGTTGTGGGTAGCATAGTTTTTGGGGTTAGTTGGGCTATTTTTCTCCTTTTTCATTTTCCTTCACACCTCTACCTTTCCCCATTTCCCACTTTTACTTTCTTATTTCATTTGTCAATTACTCTTGCTTTCAATATGTCAGGTAGGCCTCGCCTGTCCAGGATGGGTGAGGATGAATTGGGGGGATTCATATGGCTAGTTAGCCATTTCCTCCCACTGATGCTGGAGGCTGGGGGCCGTGTGATACACGGGTATCACACGGAGGCAAGGAAAATCTGGTGGGAGAAGGTGCGCCATCACCTGGTCCGGGTCTACGGGAGCATGCGCACTGTCCATCAATTGCAGCACCGCTGGGCAGATCTGATCAGCAGGGAACAGGACCTGTTGGACCACCTGGGAATCAGGATTGGTGGCCATGTTGGTGAGTACAAATCAATTACATGGGAATTATAGAAATCTGTGTGGGAACATGTGATGATTGTTACCCAATCTGCTAGATAAGTAGCTGACTGTGTGTAATGCTAGGGAAACCTAGGCCCATGTTTATACACATATATCCCCATTTTTGCACCCCATTTTCACGCAATAACAGCAGCAACTTACAACATATATATGTATTTTGCAAGTTTGGCCCCTCTCTGCGTCACAAAATGATGCAAATGCTGCGCTACAAAGGTATACATATGTGCCCTAATGTGTATTTGTTGCACAATGTTTATGAAGACCAATGCTAGCAGTCAGATGGCTAATTTTTTCTACACATATCAGATGCCTGTAGCTGTATGTAATGTAGTGTTGCATTTGTGTCAGACAAGCAACACGTGAACGGCTCTTTTTGTACTCTACAGGTCATAATGGCCAGTGAGTAAGTCATGTAGAAACAACATACCTACATATGTAGACGCCATAGCTAGACAGAAAATTTGTAACCCATGATGATGCTATACATGTGTGTTGCCTTCACGACACATGAAGTTAGATATGTTGTCCACAGCTATGTCCCATGTGTGTGTGGTTGCTGTGTGTTGAACATGTCCACCTAGCCTGTTTGATTGTGAGTGGTCATGCAGTCCTCATGGAACCAGTTTTGGGATGTCTCTCTGGGATGCACATGCTGAGATGTATGGATAACATTATTGTTGGGGCATACTAATGGAGGGTGAACTTGGACGACACCTGACTGTCCTGGCCACTCCATGTGTGTAGTAGGGTGTGTAACTGTAGCAGGAGACTCATCCAATGTTAATGTTGAATACAAAGTCATCCATGCAGTATGAGCATGTGGGGAAGTGTATCATTACCATGTCATATTCACACAGTGTCATTGTAACTGAAATGATTTGTCAGTTCACCCAGTCTGAGTATATTCTTCCTTTCATGCTTTACAGGTGGACCAGCCCCGTACACCGTGGGAGAGGTGGCACATTTTGACGACCCCGATACCTACAGTGAGTGTCTCCTGAGTGCTATATTCATTGTTTGGTAATGAAGCATGATGGACTACTGTGTGTTCAAGCGAATTCATGATTTGATGCGCTGGCCGTTCATTTGCATTGTTGTTTTAGTGTGATATCAAATTGGACTTATGTTTCTGTAAAGCAATACCTAGCCATCTCTCAGATTGAGGGGCTGTAGGTCATTCCAGTTGGGCCGCAATGGGGAATGGGATGAGTCATTTGGAATACACTGGTCAATGTAAGACTTGGTCGGGGACTTGGCATGAACTGAGTCTGCATATCAGACAGACAGTCTCCCATATAGCTTAGGCACATGGCTTTGATGACAAGTGCTTCTTCCTATTTGAGGATGGACTGTGTACACTGTAGGTTGGATCTTCCGGGGGCATGTACTTCCACAAGGTGAACTAGAAGTGTGTGTGACTTGAGTGCAATGGCCTAGGTGTTCTGTCGAATCATGAGAATGTGTGTTCTACCTCCTCTGTGTGTGTTGTTAAACATGCCTCACTGATAGTATGTCATGTTGGCCTAAGTCATATCATTTTGACATGTGTGGACCTTGGATAGGACAATGTTTGGCTGACTACAACGTGTTGCTAGCCATTCATAGGTGTTGTGTGTGAAGGCACATACTTGTTTAACTTTCTATACACTCCTGGGTGTGCATTGAACATGGGATTGTTGGTTGTTCTTCCCACACCACCATCAAAGACTGGGATGTTAATGTGAAACAGGGTACCTAGGACTGTAGCAACCAGTATGTTACACGTACTTGAGACCTTTGGTGACTTGAGTTAGTACCTAGGGCCAGATGTAGCAAACTGTTTACAAGTTGCAAATGTCATCAATTTCTGTTTGTGAGTTGCAAACGTCTGTTTCCTATTCTGAAATGTATTTGGTGATTATGAACATATTTGCTAAATGCTTGTCCAAATCCAAAATATGAAGGGATTTTCCAGACCTATTTGCAACTCACAGTTTTATGCAATTCCATTTGCAACCGAGTACGTGGCTGCAAAGTGAGTCGCTGTTATCATCCACTTGAAGTGGATGGTAACCCACTTGCTAACTGGAAGGGGTCCCCATTGTAACCCTTCACCTTTGTGAGTGGACCTAAATAATCCTGTACAAAACAGCCAGTGGTCCAAGGGACCACTAACTACCGTGAAATTATCCAAGATTGAAGTTGTAATTTATTTCTAAGTGCAGCTCATTTTCCTTTCAGGTAAACGGCCTACACTTGGGGAAAAATAACCTGCTTGATTTAAAAGCAGTCACGGCCATGGAGGTCTGCTGTTCCCAGCAGGCCTCCATCCCCGTGAGTGCCCATAGTCGCTAAGGTGGCGCAACTTGGAACCCACTTCATTGATGTTAATGAGGTGGGTCTTAGCGACCCCATAGCGACTTGCAGACGGTGTCAAAGACAACGTTCTGCATTGCAAATTGCTAGTCGCATTTTCCAACTTCCTACATCTGGCCCCTAGTGTAGACATTTGGTTATGGCCCATGGGTTCAATCTTAGCACACAACTAATTCCAAATGGCATTGAGTGAGGAGTGTGATTGTTATCACATAGAGTGACATATGTAGTGAAGTCAGTATGCGGAAGAGGTGCTGCCATGATGTCAAATGCCTTAGGTATGATTTGGATGAGTAGTTTAGGGTGATGTCATCCATCATGTAGAGACATGGATATGCTAGGTGTGATATGCCCTTATGTATGCATGCTTCACATGTACTTCCTCTGAGCCCTTCCGTGAACTATGTTGTGACAATTGCTGCAACCAATACATTGCTAGTAATGTACAAGTAACCCATTGTGCTATTCCACCCAGTGCAAATCCAAAGGTAAATATTTGCCTTTTCTCTTCACAGCTGCAAACATGAGTGCCGCAGATCGCTACCAATTTGAGCGCCGTGCCATGAGATACAGGCACATCCTGCAGGTGCAGTGTGGGTATCGGAGAATGGGCCGCAAGTACCATTCTGATCGGGCCTCCGGGGCGTGGTGGGCCACACCACAGGCTCCCTCTACAGTGCCACCACCAAACACCAACACCCCATCCACCAGGTCTGCCCAAGTGGACCCAGCAACGTCTGCAGCAATGGACCCTGCATCTTCCTCCAGACCTGGACCCAGCTGTGTGGTGGTAGCAGGACTCTCCCGTGGCCAACCAACTCCTGCCACAACATCAACCTCCGCCGGCACACAAACCAGCACAAACCCTCCTGTGGACCCAGCTGCCTTCCTGGCATTGACCAGAAAATTGGACAAGTTAGTTAAAAAGGTGGACGACCTGAGGGAGGACATGAGTTACATCAAAAAGAAGGTCCGCTCCATCAGGCGCACACTACGGAGGGCAAATCTGTAGCACTTTTGCCCTCTTGAACTTTTACCCCTCCCCTCTCACCTCTTTCCTATTTTCTACTGTTAGTTGGGTTTTGGGGATTAGTATTAGGATAAGTATAGGTAATTAGCTTAGTTAGTGTTAGGGAAGGGGGTGGGGGGTCCTTATTCTTTCTATCTTACATTTTTGTGTGGGTGGGTGGGTGGGGGGCAATGTTGGGATTCCTGTTTAAAAAAAATAACAACAAAAAAAGAAGAAAAAACAAATTCTGAAAAATTCAAAAAAATATATGTTTGTTTAGGATAGTATAGTATGTGTGTAGGTTAGTAAGTGTTGTCCTGCATGTGTCTTGTCTCATAATGGTGGGTGGGGGGTTGATGTTTAGATCATTTCGTTACATGTGTGGAGTAAGTTTAGCTTAGGTTAGTTAGGGACAGTTGTGGGTTAGTAGTAGTCAGGTTAGATTAGTGTAGGTTTACCGTTCCCTTAGTTGCCTCTTGTATTACTCAATTGAAATAAATATTTAGTTAACCCTTTACATGATGCGTTAGGTGCTACATTATCATGGCCTTGACATCAGTGTAGCAGAATGTTTTAGTATGACATTTGTGTCCTATGCACGCCATCCCCAGGAAATTGAGGTTTCACATCCCAGCTACCCGTGTGCTAACTTGGTAAGTATCCACCATGTGGGAGACCCACCATTTGTAGTGTGCATTGATCACCAAGGTTTTGTTTCGGTATGTATCCTACTTCACAAAGAGTGCTTCCAGACTTGTTATTGTGGGTAAATTGATAGGTCGGACAGCAGTGTGAAGTTCAGGGAGATCTTTGTAGATGAGGAGTTGTTCACACTCTTGTCTTGTTGCTTTCATTGCTGACCTACATCATGTGAGTACTGATTCAGCATGACTTTCCGTCATGGAAGTATACTCCGTGAGGGTGATTGATGCAGTGTAATTTGTTCATGATTCCTTACATTATGCGGCATTAATTCCTATTTATGTATTGCATGGTGCCTACATTTCTCAGCCACCATTTGTTCTCTGGAATAGCGATAGATGGTGCATCATTCTGTCCAACACAGCATGATTGTGTGTGCTTAGTTCCTTCATCAGTTATTTTCCTCAGTATGGTAAGGCTATGATGCAATCCTGGCCACTGCACAGGTGTTTCAGTATAAATGAAATCAGGACAGTACTATAGAGAATTGACATGGTTGCCACACAGCCACTTTTGAGTTAGGTACTGCACAGTTGAAGTGTGAAATGACACAGAGACACAATAGGTGTGCAAGTGCTATTTATTTATAGGTGGTGTAGTGCAAATTGTCCATTCACCATATTTGCTGAGTCCGTTCTGGTGCATTCTTACATGGTGATCCTACAGAAGGGGTGTGGATGATGCTCCTGACATGCTGGGGTGATGTCACAGACAGTGCAGAGGAACAGGAATTGGAAAATAGTTGGAGAGAGACATTCACTGGCAATGGGGACAAGTCATACAGTGGATTGCCAAACAGTCATTGAGTGTAGTTGTAGTGAGACTGGCCTTTGACAAAACGTAGGACCTTGGTCAGAGTAGGCCATGGTGCAGGGACTAGGGCTTCCGGGTACTCTTGTGTGTGAATGTTATCTGTTCCATGTCTTCTTCTTCTGATGTGTGTGTTGCCTGGTGTGTCCTTGTTGTTGTTGTTTGTGAAGGGGCAACACACACCTCAGTGTTAGAAGACATGGAGGCAGACATCCCGGGGGCTTAACCCTGTGGAGTTATGAAGGGCAGTACTGCAGCAAGGAGGGCTTGTTGGGTTTTTCAGAATGGCATCCACATCACGATGGTAGGCAGCCAGGTCGGCCCTGAGGGGTTCTATGTTGCATTCGTGCACACGTTGACTGGCTTGCAGTTGTAGTTGTTGTGTCAACTGGATGACAGCTGTGCAGATTTCCTTCTGTGTTTTTAAAAGTTCCTGCAAGAGCGATGTTCGGGCTTGCATAGCAGCTGCCTGATCAGCAGAAGACATCATGCACGAACGCACCCCCTCAAGGCTGGCTGCCATAGTTTGCATCCCCACCCGCACCTCCTTGGCCAGCTCCCACTGGACCCCAACGACGGTTCTTTCGAAGCTGGTGCCAGTGTCGTCAGAGTCCTCAGCTGTGTTGGAGCTGGCAGGTCTTACAATTGGGGTGGCGGGTGGTTCTCCTGTGGTGGCTGCTTCTTCTGTGCTCCTCCTTGTGACTGAAGGTGGGGTTTGGAGGCTTTCAAGGACCATTTGAATGGTCTCTTCTGGGATGTTTATGGGCTCGTCATCCATGTCATCAGGGAACTCAGGGACAGGCATATCGGCAGGAGATCCATGTTCCTCTGCAATGAAACAGGGTACAATTAGTGTGTCTGTGTTGTGACAATTTTGCACTAAGATACAAGCCTTTGGATGCCTTAACTTTGTGCTCTGTGTTTGTCTTGGTATCTGCTGTCCGTCATAGGGCATTGTTGTAGGCCTATGGCCCACCCATCATCCTTCATATCAGAGGAATTGCCTGTGATCTGGTTGTGCATCAGCAGCAAGGCAGGCAGCATCTAGTTGTGTTTCTCTGTTTGGAAACTCCCTCATGCGTGTCTTGGGACAAGGAAGTGATTTTATAAGTCATATGTCATCGTGATGACAAAGTTTCCCTACGCAGGAATGGCAAATCGTAACCCCTACCACATCTATCAGCAAAGTACCAGACTGTATCCTTGACTGGGGCACAGAGTGAATATGTTCTGGCAAACTCCAGTGCAGAAGTAGGCAAAACAGTGTGATTTGACTAATTAACAACACCTTAGGACTGGCTATTTGCTAAATTAACTGATAGGAAGGGCAATGAGAAGCATTTAGTGCAAAGTGCTCCGAGGCTCTTAGATGTGTGCAAATGAGTAAAAGTACATTCAGGGTAAGATGCACAAAGGCCTCCAGCCTGAGGCTAATGCGCAAAGTATACGTTACACTTGCCACAATACACTTTGACTGACTGTGGGTGTTGTGACTGCCCTACCAGCACACTTGCCTCTCAGGATCTGCCCCATACACTTTTTATTCACATTGCATGAACTGTACATGTTACGTGGCATTACCTATGCATGTCAATGTTAGGATGTGGTATGGATGTAAACATTGTTGATGTTTGAAGATGATGTTGGGTCATGTGTGTTTAATTGGATTGGCCTGTTTATCGTATGAAGGTCCTATTTGGTTGTCAGACTTTGCAGGTGTGTTTCAGTGACCAGTTGCCTGTGTCCCCTCCTCAGGTGTTGTCTGAGCAGTATGACATTAGTGATGTAGCCTTGTTAGCCAGGCACGTGAGGGACCCTGACGTATGCAGCATGTGTGTGTCGTTAGTGCTGTGTGGCTCCTAATGCTGTTTACTTTGGCTTATGTATGTGTCACGTATGGACATTCGGCATTTGAGTGTACTGGTGCCTTTGTCTTATTTCTACGAATAGTTGCGGATGTCCTCCTCACCCCCTAATTTGGGTATGTATGTTTCATGGGGAGGTTCCTGCCATTTGGTACTATAGCTGCACAGAGATGAGAGGTATTATTGTCAACTGTTGTGGCAGTTACATTGCAGTTGTTGTTTTGGCTACTGCATTACTGATAGGGACCTAGTTGATGTAGGATAGATTTTGCAAGACAAGTGCCTGGATGTGAGTTTGACGTAGTGGCCTTCACACCTGTCGCTGCTTTCTCTTGGCTCTATTGTTGTCATTACAGGATGGCCCCATGGGAGTGTTGTTGGTGCTGTATTTTGTCGTGCCCCAGATTCAGTCTGTGCTGGGCATGCCCCCCTGCCGTGCCCCTTTACCCATGCCACTTCATATATGTGCTGACTTACATGCATTGTGTAGTAGGTATCCCCCCCCCTACTTACAGTCCCCATTAGTGCATTATAATTCCCCATGCGACTTACCCTGCATGTGCGTTGTGTCGTGGTAGTCTGCGCTGTCCTGTCCTTGAATCCCTGTGACGATCTCCTCCGGGATGACGGCTGCGACCATCTCCTGCATGTGGTCCAGGGCCTCCTGTTGTGCTGGACTCACCCCTCCAGTCTGCATTGCTGCCTTCCTGTTCCTGGCCATTTTCTCTTTTGTCCTACGTTTGCAGTCATGCCAGCGTTTCTTACACTCAGTGACTGTGCGGCGTTCTTCAGCCACACTGTTGATCTGGTCCACTATTTGTTTCCATATGGCCTCTCTCCTACTGAGTGGCAATTTAGAGGAGATGAAAAGTTGGTGCTGGTGTTCCGTCACCTCTTTCACCAGGATTTCCTGCTCCTCTTCACTGAAGCGACACTTTCTTTTTTTTCTAATAATGTCCTGGTTCCTGTATGGATCCTCCTGGCTGGTTCCTGGTCTGCTCTCATCCTCCTGGGGTCTGTAGTGGCCTCTGGGATCCATTTTGGCTCTCCTCTGCTGAGAGGGCAGTTTTCGCGCAAAAATGTAATGCAATAGCGTGAAAAAAAACAGCGATTTCCAGATTGCGCAGTCGTAAATCGACCCACAGTGATGTGCGTCGCCTTTACGTTGGTTTCCTTTACGACGGAACGCCGCTGTGTGCGTCACGAAATAATGACTCCCACCTGTTGGTTGCGCCGCCGTACGTCAAAGTATAAATTTGACGCCCGCACGGCGCTTCAAAATGGCGTTAGACGGCGCTAATTTTTTTGACGCAAAACTGCGTTGGCGCAGTTTTGCGTCAAAAAGTATAAATATGGCCCTAAGTGTTTGTACACTCACCATAGAAGTGCGCAAGCAGGCTAGTAGAGAAACAGATAATGTTGGTTTTACAGCTTTCTTCCATCATCCACAGTTGTCCCCGGGGTCACTTGTTCTAAATGGACTGTTCGAAGCATGACGCTAACTTTGAAAAGTTCCGTGCGAGTAGTCCTTTGCCCTGCAACCCATATTCTAATTGGGTACAATGACAAAGATCTGTGAGCCATGAGGTGCACATGGCCCAACTTGTTAATTTTAATAAGCCTGAAATCGGTGGGCACTCATTGGGTACAGCAAAAACAGAGTGAGGCCTCCTGAAGTCATTAGGCCTCTTTCTTTACATTTTCTTTTGCAAGGAGCTAGCCCTCACAGTGAAGTTTATCCATTAAAAAATAGAAGTCTCAATGCCACCAAATCAGTTCTTTTTGAAAAGAATATCAGGAGACCATGCAGCTGTCCTTGGCACAGATGTCTGCTCCTGTTGATGCTGTCTGCATGCAGATCATGAGTGCAAGCTGCCTGAAATGAAATGCTTTCATTTTTCGAAAAGTTATACCCAATCTCAATAATCAAATATTGCATTATGACACTGAAAGTGGCTGCAGAACTTTTGTGTATTTGCAGTTTTTTTTATCGCCCCTGCTTTGCAACTAAAAGCAATCTATAGGCAGCCTGATTTTTTTGCTCCAGAAATACAAACTGTTGGACTTTTTTGCTTATGCAGGGTCATCCCCAATCTTTTTGCCTCCTGCCTCCTATTTTTTCTGACCTGTTGCTGTTGGCTTTTGAACTCTGAGCACTTTACCACTGCTAACCAGTGCTAAAGTGCATATGCTCTCTGTGTAAATTGTATGTAATTGGTTTTTCTATGATTGGCATATTTGATTTACTCGTAAGTCCCTAGTAAAGTGCACTAGAGGTGCCAGGGGCTGTAAATCAAATGCTACTAGTGGACCTGCAGCACTGGTTGTGCCACCCACATAAGTAGCTATGTAATCATGTCTCAAACCTGCCATTGCAGTGTCTGTGTGTGCGGTTTTAACTGTAAATTCGACCTGGCAAGTGTACCCACTTGCCAGGCCTAAACTTTCCCTTTTGTTTCATGTAAGGCACCCCTAAGGTAGGCCCTAGGTAGCCCTAAGGGCAGGGTGCAGTGTATGGTTAAGGTAGGACATATAGGGGGTGATTCTGACCGCGGCGGACGGCGGTCGCCGCCCGCCAAGCGGTTCCCGCCGAAAGACCGCGGCGGTCATTCTGGCTTTCCCACTGGGCTGGCGGGCGACCGCCGAAAGTCCGCCCGCCAGCCCAGCGGGAAACACCCTTCCCACGAGGACGCCGGCTCAGAATGGAGCCGGCGGAGCGGGAAGGTGCGACGGGTGCAGTTGCACCCGTCGCGAATTTCAGTGTCTGCAAAGCAGACACTGAAATTCTTCGTGGGGCCCTCTTACGGGGGCCCCTGCAGTGCCCATGCCATTGGCATGGGCACTGCAGGGGCCCCCAGGGGCCCCGCGGCACCCCCTACCGCCATCCTGTTCCTGGCGGGAGACCCGCCATGGACAGGATGGCGGTAGGGGGTGTCAGAATCCCGCGCTCCGCCGCCATGGAGGATTCTCAAGGGCAGCGGGAAGTCGGCGGTACACCGCCGACTTTCCTTTCTGGCTGCGGCTGAACCGCCACGGTCAGAATGCCCAGCGGTGCACCGCCAGCCTGTTGGCGGTGCTACCGCCGACCTCCGCCATGGCGGTAATTACCGCCAGGGTCAGAATGACCCCCATAGTAATGTGTTTTATATGTCCTGACAGTGAAATATTGCTACATTCGTTTTTCACTGTTGTAAGGCCTATCCCTTACATAGGTTAACATGGGGGCTATCTTTAAATCTGATTAAAGTGTAGATTCCCTTTGGGAGCGGATGGACATGTGGAGTTTGGGGTCTCTGAGCTCACAATTTAAAAATACATCTTCTAGTAAAGTTGATTTTAAGATTGTGTGTTTGAAAATGCCACTTTTAGAAAGTGAGCATTTTCCTGCTTATACCATTTCTGTGACTCTGCCTGTTTGTGGATTCCCTGTCTGGGTCAGTTTGACAGTTGGGCTGGTTGCACCTCACACTAGACAGTGACACAAAAGGACCTGGGGTGTGGTCTGCATTTCCTGATGAGCCATCTGTGCTAGGAGGGAGGGAAGGAGTGGTCACGTACACCTGAAAGGGCTGTGCCTGTCCTCACGCAATGCAGTCTCGGACCCCCTGGTGAGTGTCTGGGGCCAGGCCTGGGAAGGGCAGGATTTCACATTCAAAAGAGACTTTACGTGGAAGTAGGCCTACTTCAAAGTAGAAATTGGGTATAAGAAGGGCACCCAAAACCACAGACTTTAGAACACTTCTGGACATCAAGAGGAACCTCTGCCTGGAGAAGAGCTGAAGAGCTGAGGAGAAGTGCTGCCCTCCTGTGACTGTGCTTTGTGGAGCTATCCTGCAGTTGCTGCTTCTGCCAAAGAGAGAGGGCAAAGACTGGACTTTGTGTGCCTTCCATCTTGTGAAGAAATCTCCAAGGGTTTGATTTAGAGCTTGCCTCCTGCTGTTTGAAGTCTCAGGGACAGCAAAGACTTCTCTCTGCCAGCACCTGGAGTCTCTGGAGAGACTCCTGCTCTGACAAGTGGTGTCCTATCCAGTCCCTGGGCCCTTGAAAGGATATCTGGTGGAAATCCAAGGAAATCGACCTCGGACGACTTCGGATCGATGCCGCTGCTGAATCTGGTGACACCACCAGCAACCTACTCTGTGATCTTCGCTGGAACGCGACAACCTTCGCAGGCCCGACGCCACTGCAGCCCCGCTGAAGTCTGCGACTCCGTGGAAGTCGCCGCATCACGTCGTGACCGACGCCGCTCGAAGTGCGCGGATCCAACGTTTCGCACAGACGCCGCGATCCCCGTCTTCGCGCATCGACTTGTTTTCACTCTTCACCAAAGGTACTGTATTTGGGGGTCTACGCGACTTCGTGTCCAGTGCCGCTGGTGTCGGCTTGTTGGGAACGACTCAGTCACAACGCCGTGTTAACACCTCATTGAAGCATTTTGTGTTTCTAAGCGCTATTTTTGAGTTTAATCTTTAAAAATTAATAACTTGACTTGTGTATGTCGGATTTGTGTCGTTTTGGTCTTGTTTTGTTTAGATAAATATTTCCTATTGTTCTAAACTGGTGTTATGTCATTTTATAGTGTTTTCATTAAGTTACTGTGCGTGTTGGTACAAATACTTTACACCTAGCACTCTGAAGTTAAGTCTACTGCTCTGCCAAGCTACCAAGGGGGTAAGCAGGGGTTAGCTGAGGGTGATTTACCCTGACTAGAGTGAGGGTCCTTTAGGGGGTAACCTGACTGTCAACCAAAGACACCATTTCTAACACAAACTAAGCAAAGCTTAATTAACACGTAAATTGAACAGTGAATGTTGAACAACCAATAACTAAAGTGGCCAAAACATTGCTATTTTCTCTTTCTAAATACTTCAGTCCTGAGAGTGAGATAGCTAAAGAGTTTTGAGGCAGTCCTAAAATGCTAAAGACTAAGGGCTTGATTTAGAGATTGGCAGATGGGTTACTCTGTCAGAAACATGATGGATATCCCGTCTGCTGTATTGCTATCTCCATAGACTATAATGTGATTGCAATACGGCAGACTGGACATAAAAGCTTCCATCAAAATCTAAATCAGGCCCTAAAACAGACAATTATCCGGTGCTCCATATGGGTACTAGATATAGGTGACCAGAAGCAGTTGATACACCAAAGGCAGGCTATTGTCCCTTGACGAATGTATGTCTTTAGCAAGAGGCTTCCTCCTTCCCCCTGTGAAGTTTCTTACCCTTATAGATAGGGTAAAGACTGAAGGATATGTTTCCAACCCAGAAAGCAAATATTCACAAGTGCTGTGTACCTCACATCTCCCTATCAAGGCCCAATGCTAATGAGAGATTATCTAAACTAAGGGTTTTAATTCTCTTTGTACTGATAAAATACAGTGACACATAGTGGATTCAATACATGGCTGAAACATGTTGACACAGATGACACTGATTCATAGATGTAGGGTTAATAACAATCCTGTAGCATCTACTTTTTGTGTTTTTTTTTAACCTGGACAGAGACACCCCATATAAAATAGAAATGGTGTTTGCCTCTAGACAATTTTGAAAGTAAGGATGTATGTGGCACAATCTGATCCCAGCATCTGATCTCAAGAGCTCCCAAGTTTGATTAAGCCCATTCTATCAAGATTATTTTAGGATAAAATAGATCATCCTATGATCATATTGATAAAGCATGCCACGAAATGTAGGTGAGCATTTTTTTATCTTATGAGGAAAGAGATTCTGTGTTAAACCATGGAGACTCTCCCAGACCCTAACCTGGCTGATAGAAAAATGTTTATATGTGATTCTCTGGCCCCTTTTATGTGTATAGACAGTTGATGCTAGGGACCCTGGGCCACCATATTTTCCTACCTTTTCTCCCCTTGTGGCAATCCATACAGGATACATTCGAAACTAATTCAACTTGCAGATTTTTTTTTTTAGATTTGCCATTGTGAGTTAAAGTGTCGTAAAGCTCATTGGAAGCAGAAAAATAAAAGTTCAACATTTCTGTTGTGGCCATTTTTCAATTTATTGATCCATTCCGTTAGAAGGAGAACCCTTCTATAGTCACTAAGATAATGTCTTTGAAGCCTATGTCTATCAGATGCAACCGCTACCACACTTTTCATAGGCAGACATTTTTTATTTTATACAGCAGAAGACAACTCATCATTTTGATTCATAAAAACAAGTGAAGACGTCTTGACTGATGGCAGTAATTCATTTCATCCATATTCTAAAAGGCAGGAACATGGTCTGAACTGGTAGGCCACAACACCACTTGTGTGAGGTAGAAACAACAGTGTATCCTGCAGAAGGAAATGTACCAGAGCCATTTGAATCTATCATAACATTGACAAAAATTCATACGCTCCAGTTTAGGGTTAAGGAATCATTTAGAGTGGGCCAGCTTCAGACATTGGTCAACAGTTGTTTCCCAAACCTCAATACAAGGTGGTGGGTGAACACTGCATTTTAAGCGGTAGAACTTCAGACGGCCCAACTATCAAAAACCCTTTTATAATGGGCCAACTGGAGCAAAACCTCAATTTCAATTATGTTTTCCCTGTTTGTGATTGGAAAAGCACAAGGGGTACAAACAGGAAAAGGTAACAATGACTCCAAGCAGTAGGGGAAAGCTCCCAGTGTGTAAGAGACATTACTTTTTTGTTTGTCTGTCACAACTCCAAACTGAGTGGGTTTGTTTCTGAGAAAACAAAACAATGCTGCCCAGGTTCTCCATTACATAGGGACCTGGCCAGCACTGTCCAGCACTGGTTAGTGCACTGGAGGTGCAGATTTCTGCTTCTGTACACAAGTATTTACAGACAAAGTGAAGAAATATAAAGAAGGATGAAGAGATTAACTGTTGAGATGATGGAATAAGATCAGCAAAGCTAGGAGTATAGTTACTAGAAGGGCAGAATGTGTAGTGGCACCTTGGCGCAGAGGCATAACGGGCCTGCTGCACTAAATTTATGGTTTTATTTTCCTATTCAATCAGTGGACCGAAATGGCATTTTCCTTGCTTGTACAAGGCCCCTGGCACCCTTGCTATGACACAGTACAGATACCTTGTTTGGGATTGTTTGTAATTCCTTACAAAAGGCAAACATGCACGTCTTTGGTTACTTCAATAGAGTGACTTAACTACAAACATCAAATCAGTACAAGGGGTGTTTTTTTTATTATAGAAGTGGACTTATGAACATGTATTAACTTTCAGGATAGCGTGGCTGGAAATCGAAGCAAAGACAACAGTATAAAGATGAGAAATCAAACTCATATGTAAACGTTTGTGTTATTAAATCAGCAAGGCTTTACTGTACTACATTAAACATTGTGGGCTTCATTATGAACCTGGCAGTCACAAGACCTCCAGGTTCGCGGATGGCAGTCAGTCTGCAGTTGTAGTTGTTGTGTCAACTGGATGACAGCTGTGCAGATTTCCTTCTGTGTTTTTAAAAGTTCCTGCAAGAGCGATGTTCGGGCTTGCATAGCAGCTGCCTGATCAGCAGAAGACATCATGCACGAACGCACCCCCTCAAGGCTGGCTGCCATAGTTTGCATCCCCACCCGCACCTCCTTGGCCAGCTCCCACTGGACCCCAACGACGGTTCTTTCGAAGCTGGTGCCAGTGTCGTCAGAGTCCTCAGCTGTGTTGGAGCTGGCAGGTCTTACAATTGGGGTGGCGGGTGGTTCTCCTGTGGTGGCTGCTTCTTCTGTGCTCCTCCTTGTGACTGAAGGTGGGGTTTGGAGGCTTTCAAGGACCATTTGAATGGTCTCTTCTGGGATGTTTATGGGCTCGTCATCCATGTCATCAGGGAACTCAGGGACAGGCATATCGGCAGGAGATCCATGTTCCTCTGCAATGAAACAGGGTACAATTAGTGTGTCTGTGTTGTGACAATTTTGCACTAAGATACAAGCCTTTGGATGCCTTAACTTTGTGCTCTGTGTTTGTCTTGGTATCTGCTGTCCGTCATAGGGCATTGTTGTAGGCCTATGGCCCACCTGTGTGTCACATGTATGATATGGAGCTATCAGACATGTCTGCCTGATCGCCTCTAGGTGTTGCTTTGTAATTATTTAGAAATAGGCGTGTTTTTGTCCTACTCCTCCCTCGGTGTTTAACTATTGTTATGGAGGGACATTTTGTTGGGTGGGCTCTCATTATCCTACATGTGATTACTGGCTTTCTAGGCAGCAGGATAGCTAATGGTGCGGGGGACTAAGTCTGACCCACTTGTAAATAACTCTGTCACCCTGATATTTCATTTTGCTCAGACTAACTAGCAGTGCCTCTGGTCTCCCACATCAAAGGAATGTTTAGACATCCGAGCGCATGACTTCTTTGGAACTTCTCAGGGAAGTCGTGGTCACTCAGATCCTACACAATTATCTCTTTTCCGGTATGTTCCCATACACAAATGAGAAAGACAGTGTTTGTTTAATATGAGGTTTCATTGTACAACTGACTTGTTGAAATTTAGGTGTGAGCCACAATAACCCAAACAATACACACTGTTAGAAGTGAAATAGTCTGCAGGAGAGTAATACATTAGTACCCAGCTATCATGGTGCCTAACAGTTTCTACTCTCCCTCTGCTTGTTCTATGTATAGCACAGCATGTTTGGAGCTTGCCTGTCGGAATCACTGGGGAGACATCATCCTTCATATCAGAGGAATGGCCTGTGATCTGGTTGTGCATCAGCAGCAAGGCAGGCAGCATCTAGTTGTGTTTCTCTGTTTGGAAACTCCCTCATGCGTGTCTTGGGACAAGGAAGTGATTTTATAAGTCATATGTCATCGTGATGACAAAGTTTCCCTACGCAGGAATGGCAAATTGTAACCCCTACCACATCTATCAGCAAAGTACCAGACTGTATCCTTGACTGGGGCACAGAGTGAATATGTTCTGGCAAACTCCAGTGCAGAAGTAGGCAAAACAGTGTGATTTGACTAATTAACAACACCTTAGGACTGGCTATTTGCTAAATTAACTGATAGGAAGGGCAATGAGAAGCATTTAGTGCAAAGTGCTCCGAGGCTCTTAGATGTGTGCAAATGAGTAAAAGTACATTCAGGGTAAGATGCACAAAGGCCTCCAGCCTGAGGCTAATGCGCAAAGTATACGTTACACTTGCCACAATACACTTTGACTGACTGTGGGTGTTGTGACTGCCCTACCAGCACACTTGCCTCTCAGGATCTGCCCCATACACTTTTTATTCACATTGCATGAACTGTACATGTTACGTGGCATTACCTATGCATGTCAATGTTAGGATGTGGTATGGATGTAAACATTGTTGATGTTTGAAGATGATGTTGGGTCATGTGTGTTTAATTGGATTGGCCTGTTTATCGTATGAAGGTCCTATTTGGTTGTCAGACTTTGCAGGTGTGTTTCAGTGACCAGTTGCCTGTGTCCCCTCCTCAGGTGTTGTCTGAGCAGTATGACATTAGTGATGTAGCCTTGTTAGCCAGGCACGTGAGGGACCCTGACGTATGCAGCATGTGTGTGTCGTTAGTGCTGTGTGGCTCCTAATGCTGTTTACTTTGGCTTATGTATGTGTCACGTATGGACATTCGGCATTTGAGTGTACTGGTGCCTTTGTCTTATTTCTACGAATAGTTGCGGATGTCATCCTCACCCCCTAATTTGGGTATGTATGTTTCATGGGGAGGTTCCTGCCATTTGGTACTATAGCTGCACAGAGATGAGAGGTATTATTGTCAACTGTTGTGGCAGTTACATTGCAGTTGTTGTTTTGGCTACTGCATTACTGATAGGGACCTAGTTGATGTAGGATAGATTTTGCAAGACAAGTGCCTGGATGTGAGTTTGACGTAGTGGCCTTCACACCTGTCGCTGCTTTCTCTTAGCTCTATTGTTGTCATTACAGGATGGCCCCATGGGAGTGTTGTTGGTGCTGTATTTTGTCGTGCCCCAGATTCAGTCTGTGCTGGGCATGCCCCCCTGCCGTGCCCCTTTACCCATGCCACTTCATATATGTGCTGACTTACATGCATTGTGTAGTAGGTATCCCCCCCCCTGCTTACAGTCCCCATTAGTGCATTATAATTCCCCATGCGACTTACCCTGCATGTGCGTTGTGTCGTGGTAGTCTGCGCTGTCCTGTCCTTGAATCCCTGTGACGATCTCCTCCGGGATGACGGCTGCGACCATCTCCTCCATGTGGTCCAGGGCCTCCTGTTGTGCTGGACTCACCCCTCCAGTCTGCATTGCTGCCTTCCTGTTCCTGGCCATTTTCTCTTTTGTCCTACGTTTGCAGTCATGCCAGCGTTTCTTACACTCAGTGACTGTGCGGCGTTCTTCAGCCACACTGTTGATCTGGTCCACTATTTGTTTCCATATGGCCTCTCTCCTACTGAGTGGCAATTTAGAGGAGATGAAAAGTTGGTGCTGGTGTTCCGTCACCTCTTTCACCAGGATTTCCTGCTCCTCTTCACTGAAGCGACACTTTCTTTTTTTTCTAATAATGTCCTGGTTCCTGTATGGATCCTCCTGGCTGGTTCCTGGTCTGCTCTCATCCTCCTGGGGTCTGTAGTGGCCTCTGGGATCCATTTTGGCTCTCCTCTGCAGAGAGGGCAGTTTTCGCGCAAAAATGTAATGCAATAGCGTGAAAAAAAACAGCGATTTCCAGATTGCGCAGTCGTAAATCGACCCACAGTGATGTGCGTCGCCTTTACGTTGGTTTCCTTTACGACGGAACGCCGCTGTGTGCGTCACGAAATAATGACTCCCACCTGTTGGTTGCACCACCGTACGTCAAAGTATAAATTTGACGCCCGCACGGCGCTTCAAAATGGCGTTAGACGGCGCTAATTTTTTTGACGCAAAACTGCGTTGGCGCAGTTTTGCGTCAAAAAGTATAAATATGGCCCTAAGTGTTTGTACACTCACCATAGAAGTGCGCAAGCAGGCTAGTAGAGAAACAGATAATGTTGGTTTTACAGCTTTCTTCCATCATCCACAGTTGTCCCCGGGGTCACTTGTTCTAAATGGACTGTTCGAAGCATGACGCTAACTTTGAAAAGTTCCGTGCGAGTAGTCCTTTGCCCTGCAACCCATATTCTAATTGGGTACAATGACAAAGATCTGTGAGCCATGAGGTGCACATGGCCCAACTTGTTAATTTTAATAAGCCTGAAATCGGTGGGCACTCATTGGGTACAGCAAAAACAGAGTGAGGCCTCCTGAAGTCATTAGGCCTCTTTCTTTACATTTTCTTTTGCAAGGAGCTAGCCCTCACAGTGAAGTTTATCCATTAAAAAATAGAAGTCTCAATGCCACCAAATCAGTTCTTTTTGAAAAGAATATCAGGAGACCATGCAGCTGTCCTTGGCACAGATGTCTGCTCCTGTTGATGCTGTCTGCATGCAGATCATGAGTGCAAGCTGCCTGAAATGAAATGCTTTCATTTTTCGAAAAGTTATACCCAATCTCAATAATCAAATATTGCATTATGACACTGAAAGTGGCTGCAGAACTTTTGTGTATTTGCAGTTTTTTTTATCGCCCCTGCTTTGCAACTAAAAGCAATCTATAGGCAGCCTGATTTTTTTGCTCCAGAAATACAAACTGTTGGACTTTTTTGCTTATGCAGGGTCATCCCCAATCTTTTTGCCTCCTGCCTCCTATTTTTTCTGACCTGTTGCTGTTGGCTTTTGAACTCTGAGCACTTTACCACTGCTAACCAGTGCTAAAGTGCATATGCTCTCTGTGTAAATTGTATGTAATTGGTTTTTCTATGATTGGCATATTTGATTTACTCGTAAGTCCCTAGTAAAGTGCACTAGAGGTGCCAGGGGCTGTAAATCAAATGCTACTAGTGGACCTGCAGCACTGGTTGTGCCACCCACATAAGTAGCTATGTAATCATGTCTCAAACCTGCCATTGCAGTGTCTGTATGTGCGGTTTTAACTGTAAATTCGACTTGGCAAGTGTACCCACTTGCCAGGCCTAAACTTTCCCTTTTGTTTCATGTAAGGCACCCCTAAGGTAGGCCCTAGGTAGCCCTAAGGGCAGGGTGCAGTGTATGGTTAAGGTAGGACATATAGGGGGTGATTCTGACCGCGGCGGACGGCGGTCGCCGCCCGCCAAGCGGTTCCCGCCGAAAGACCGCGGCGGTCATTCTGGCTTTCCCACTGGGCTGGCGGGCGACCGCCGAAAGTCCGCCCGCCAGCCCAGCGGGAAACACCCTTCCCACGAGGACGCCGGCTCAGAATGGAGCCGGCGGAGCGGGAAGGTGCGACGGGTGCAGTTGCACCCGTCGCGAATTTCAGTGTCTGCAAAGCAGACACTGAAATTCTTCGTGGGGCCCTCTTACGGGGGCCCCTGCAGTGCCCATGCCATTGGCATGGGCACTGCAGGGGCCCCCAGGGGCCCCGCGGCACCCCCTACCGCCATCCTGTTCCTGGCGGGAGACCCGCCAGGGACAGGATGGCGGTAGGGGGTGTCAGAATCCCGCGCTCCGCCGCCATGGAGGATTCTCAAGGGCAGCGGGAAGTCGGCGGTACACCGCCGACTTTCCTTTCTGGCCGCGGCTGAACCGCCACGGTCAGAATGCCCAGCGGTGCACCGCCAGCCTGTTGGCGGTGCTACCGCCGACCTCCGCCATGGCGGTAATTACCGCCAGGGTCAGAATGACCCCCATAGTAATGTGTTTTATATGTCCTGACAGTGAAATATTGCTACATTCGTTTTTCACTGTTGTAAGGCCTATCCCTCACATAGGTTAACATGGGGGCTATCTTTAAATCTGATTAAAGTGTAGATTCCCTTTGGGAGCGGATGGACATGTGGAGTTTGGGGTCTCTGAGCTCACAATTTAAAAATACATCTTCTAGTAAAGTTGATTTTAAGATTGTGTGTTTGAAAATGCCACTTTTAGAAAGTGAGCATTTTCCTGCTTATACCATTTCTGTGACTCTGCCTGTTTGTGGATTCCCTGTCTGGGTCAGTTTGACAGTTGGGCTGGTTGCACCTCACACTAGACAGTGACACAAAAGGACCTGGGGTGTGGTCTGCATTTCCTGATGAGCCATCTGTGCTAGGAGGGAGGGAAGGAGTGGTCACGTACACCTGAAAGGGCTGTGCCTGTCCTCACGCAATGCAGTCTCGGACCCCCTGGTGAGTGTCTGGGGCCAGGCCTGGGAAGGGCAGGATTTCACATTCAAAAGAGACTTTACGTGGAAGTAGGCCTACTTCAAAGTAGAAATTGGGTATAAGAAGGGCACCCAAAACCACAGACTTTAGAACACTTCTGGACATCAAGAGGAACCTCTGCCTGGAGAAGAGCTGAAGAGCTGAGGAGAAGTGCTGCCCTCCTGTGACTGTGCTTTGTGGAGCTATCCTGCAGTTGCTGCTTCTGCCAAAGAGAGAGGGCAAAGACTGGACTTTGTGTGCCTTCCATCTTGTGAAGAAATCTCCAAGGGTTTGATTTAGAGCTTGCCTCCTGCTGTTTGAAGTCTCAGGGACAGCAAAGACTTCTCTCTGCCAGCACCTGGAGTCTCTGGAGAGACTCCTGCTCTGACAAGTGGTGTCCTATCCAGTCCCTGGGCCCTTGAAAGGATATCTGGTGGAAATCCAAGGAAATCGACCTCGGACGACTTCGGATCGATGCCACTGCTGAATCTGGTGACACCACCAGCAACCTACTCTGTGATCTTCGCTGGAACGCGACAACCTTCGCAGGCCCGACGCCACTGCAGCCCCGCTGAAGTCTGCGACTCCGTGGAAGTCGCCGCATCACGTCGTGACCGACGCCGCTCGAAGTGCGCGGATCCAACGTTTCGCACAGACGCCGCGATCCCCGTCTTCGCGCATCGACTTGTTTTCACTCTTCACCAAAGGTACTGTATTTGGGGGTCTACGCGACTTCGTGTCCAGTGCCGCTGGTGTCGGCTTGTTGGGAACGACTCAGTCACAACGCCGTGTTAACACCTCATTGAAGCATTTTGTGTTTCTAAGCGCTATTTTTGAGTTTAATCTTTAAAAATTAATAACTTGACTTGTGTATGTCGGATTTGTGTCGTTTTGGTCTTGTTTTGTTTAGATAAATATTTCCTATTGTTCTAAACTGGTGTTATGTCATTTTATAGTGTTTTCATTAAGTTACTGTGCGTGTTGGTACAAATACTTTACACCTAGCACTCTGAAGTTAAGTCTACTGCTCTGCCAAGCTACCAAGGGGGTAAGCAGGGGTTAGCTGAGGGTGATTTACCCTGACTAGAGTGAGGGTCCTTTAGGGGGTAACCTGACTGTCAACCAAAGACACCATTTCTAACACAAACTAAGCAAAGCTTAATTAACACGTAAATTGAACAGTGAATGTTGAACAACCAATAACTAAAGTGGCCAAAACATTGCTATTTTCTCTTTCTAAATACTTCAGTCCTGAGAGTGAGATAGCTAAAGAGTTTTGAGGCAGTCCTAAAATGCTAAAGACTAAGGGCTTGATTTAGAGATTGGCAGATGGGTTACTCTGTCAGAAACATGATGGATATCCCGTCTGCTGTATTGCTATCTCCATAGACTATAATGTGATTGCAATACGGCAGACTGGACATAAAAGCTTCCATCAAAATCTAAATCAGGCCCTAAAACAGACAATTATCCGGTGCTCCATATGGGTACTAGATATAGGTGACCAGAAGCAGTTGATACACCAAAGGCAGGCTATTGTCCCTTGACGAATGTATGTCTTTAGCAAGAGGCTTCCTCCTTCCCCCTGTGAAGTTTCTTACCCTTATAGATAGGGTAAAGACTGAAGGATATGTTTCCAACCCAGAAAGCAAATATTCACAAGTGCTGTGTACCTCACATCTCCCTATCAAGGCCCAATGCTAATGAGAGATTATCTAAACTAAGGGTTTTAATTCTCTTTGTACTGATAAAATACAGTGACACATAGTGGATTCAATACATGGCTGAAACATGTTGACACAGATGACACTGATTCATAGATGTAGGGTTAATAACAATCCTGTAGCATCTACTTTTTGTGTTTTTTTTTAACCTGGACAGAGACACCCCATATAAAATAGAAATGGTGTTTGCCTCTAGACAATTTTGAAAGTAAGGATGTATGTGGCACAATCTGATCCCAGCATCTGATCTCAAGAGCTCCCAAGTTTGATTAAGCCCATTCTATCAAGATTATTTTAGGATAAAATAGATCATCCTATGATCATATTGATAAAGCATGCCACGAAATGTAGGTGAGCATTTTTTTATCTTATGAGGAAAGAGATTCTGTGTTAAACCATGGAGACTCTCCCAGACCCTAACCTGGCTGATAGAAAAATGTTTATATGTGATTCTCTGGCCCCTTTTATGTGTATAGACAGTTGATGCTAGGGACCCTGGGCCACCATATTTTCCTACCTTTTCTCCCCTTGTGGCAATCCATACAGGATACATTCGAAACTAATTCAACTTGCAGATTTTTTTTTTTAGATTTGCCATTGTGAGTTAAAGTGTCGTAAAGCTCATTGGAAGCAGAAAAATAAAAGTTCAACATTTCTGTTGTGGCCATTTTTAAATTTATTGATCCATTCCGTTAGAAGGAGAACCCTTCTATAGTCACTAAGATAATGTCTTTGAAGCCTATGTCTATCAGATGCAACCGCTACCACACTTTTCATAGGCAGACATTTTTTATTTTATACAGCAGAAGACAACTCATCATTTTGATTCATAAAAACAAGTGAAGACGTCTTGACTGATGGCAGTAATTCATTTCATCCATATTCTAAAAGGCAGGAACATGGTCTGAACTGGTAGGCCACAACACCACTTGTGTGAGGTAGAAACAACAGTGTATCCTGCAGAAGGAAATGTACCAGAGCCATTTGAATCTATCATAACATTGACAAAAATTCATACGCTCCAGTTTAGGGTTAAGGAATCATTTAGAGTGGGCCAGCTTCAGACATTGGTCAACAGTTGTTTCCCAAACCTCAATACAAGGTGGTGGGTGAACACTGCATTTTAAGCGGTAGAACTTCAGACGGCCCAACTATCAAAAACCCTTTTATAATGGGCCAACTGGAGCAAAACCTCAATTTCAATTATGTTTTCCCTGTTTGTGATTGGAAAAGCACAAGGGGCACAAACAGGAAAAGGTAACAATGACTCCAAGCGGTAGGGGAAAGCTCCCAGTGTGTAAGAGACATTACTTTTTTGTTTGTCTGTCACAACTCCAAACTGAGTGGGTTTGTTTCTGAGAAAACAAAACAATGCTGCCCAGGTTCTCCATTACATAGGGACCTGGCCAGCACTGTCCAGCACTGGTTAGTGCACTGGAGGTGCAGATTTCTGCTTCTGTACACAAGTATTTACAGACAAAGTGAAGAAATATAAAGAAGGATGAAGAGATTAACTGTTGAGATGATGGAATAAGATCAGCAAAGCTAGGAGTATAGTTACTAGAAGGGCAGAATGTGTAGTGGCACCTTGGCGCAGAGGCATAACGGGCCTGCTGCACTAAATTTATGGTTTTATTTTCCTATTCAATCAGTGGACCGAAATGGCATTTTCCTTGCTTGTACAAGGCCCCTGGCACCCTTGCTATGACACAGTACAGATACCTTGTTTGGGATTGTTTGTAATTCCTTACAAAAGGCAAACATGCACGTCTTTGGTTACTTCAATAGAGTGACTTAACTTCAAACATCAAATCAGTACAAGGGGTGTTTTTTTTATTATAGAAGTGGACTTATGAACATGTATTAACTTTCAGGATAGCGTGGCTGGAAATCGAAGCAAAGACAACAGTATAAAGATGAGAAATCAAACTCATGTGTAAACGTTTGTGTTATTAAATCAGCAAGGCTTTACTGTACTACATTAAACATTGTGGGCTTCATTATGAACCTGGCAGTCACAAGACCTCCAGGTTCGCGGATGGCAGTCAGTCTGCCACCAATGCAGCAGTCCAAGTGCCATCTTTCAACCCTGGTGGTTGGGTCATCAGGGGACCCCCAGCTCCACAACGATCGGTGATCCTGGCAGTCTGGAGGATGTGGAGGCCCTAATCCACCAGGGAAGCACTACGAGCAGCGCTGCCCTGGGGATTATGACCCCCTTCTCTACCAGCAGTTTTGTGGCAGTGCCACCACCATGAAAAGGCTGTTGGAGAAGGGGTGCAGTGGACCCCATGGAGGCCCATGCACTGCCCATGCACTTGGCGTGGGCAGTGCCGGGGCCCCCATGGCCAACACCATCACAATGTTCACTGTCTGCTTTGCAGATAGTGAACATTGCTAGAGTGCTGGGGTACCCTGCACTCTACAGCATTGCTGCTAGCTCAATTACGAGCTGGAGACAATTCTGTAGTCTGTTTCCCACTAGGCCAGAGGGTGGAAGCTCAGTTTTTCGCTCGCTGACCTACCAAGAAACTCTTAATGGGTCCAGTGGGGAGGTAGCCAGTGTTGCGGCAACCTCTCCTTCGGAAGTTCCGTCCACCAAACTCCTAATCAGGCCCTGTGTGTTTTTAAAAGAAGAAGCGTGAAATTGCATATATTTAACTTTGTGTTCCAATTACTGGTAATATTTCTATATAATGTGTGTAATGACTTCCATTCCCTCCCATTCAGAGAGATGATGGACTAACAGTCATATGGAGTGAATCTGGAAATCCAAGCAGAGAGTGGAAACGAGCTGAAGTACGCCTTGGAAAGTTAAGGAATTTTGAAATAATTTTTGAAGGAATTCGCACTAAAGATCTTGGTGGGGGAGCTGGAATAGATGATATTGAATTTAAAAACTGTTCATCAGGTGAGTTATTAGAGAATAAAGAATGTATTCCGTATTTAATGCACAACTAAGGTAATAATGACTATATAGTGCAATTGAGTGCAATTATGAATGTTGTTCATAAATTGACTGTTACCTTAATAATGGAATTTTGAAGGGTATTTGTAGAGTTTTTTAGAAAGCTAACTGCTTTGGTGCAGAACCGTGAATTATATGTAGGTTGATGCAGATGTTATTAATGGTGAATGTTGGAAATGGCCCTTCTGCAGGGTTATCCCCAGACTTTTTGCCTTCCTCCTTCTCTTTTTCTGACCTCATTTTTGCTGGTTTTTAGACTCTGCGCACTTTACCACTGCTATCCAGTGCTAAAGTGCATATGCTCTCTCCCTTTAAACATGGTAATCTTGGATCACACCAAATTGGACTATTTGATTTACTTGTAAGTCCCTAGTAGAGTGCACTATATGTGCCCAGGGCCTATAGATTGAATGCTACTAGTGGGCCTGCAGCACTGGTTGTGCCACCCACTTTAGTAGCCCCTTTACCTTGTCTCAGGCCTGCCATTGCAAGGCTTGTGTGTGCAGTTTCACTGTCACCTCAACTTGGCATTTAAAAGTACTTGCCAAGCCTAAAACTCCCCTTTTTTCTACATATAAGTCACCTCTAATGTGTGCCCTAGGTAACCCCTAGAGCAGGGTGCTGTGTGGGTAAAAGGCAGGACATGTACCTGTGTAGTTTACATGTCCTGGTAGTGTAAAACTCCTAAATTTGTATTTACACTACTGTGAGGCCTGCTCCCTTCGTAGGCTATTTGGGCTGCCCTCATACATTGTTGAAGTGGTAGCTGCTGATGTGAAAGGAGTAGGAAGGTCATATTTAGTATGGCCAGAATGGTAATACAAAATCCTGCTGACTGGTGAAGTTGGATTTAATATTACTATTTTAGAAATGCCACTTTTAGCAAGTGGGCATTTCTCTGCACTGAAATCTTTCTGTGCCTTACAATCCACGTCTAGCTGGGTTTAGTTGACAGCTCCTTGTGCATTCACTCAGACACACCCCAAACATAGGGTACTCAGCCTCACTTGCATACATCTGCATTTTGAATGGGTCTTCCTGGGCTGGGAGGGTGGAGGGCCTGCTCTGACACAAAGGACTGCCACACCCCCTACTGGGACCCTGGCAGACAGGATTGAACTGAAAGGGGACCTGGTGCACTTCTAAGCCACTCTTTGAAGTCTCCCCCACTTCAAAGGCACATTTGGGTATAAAACAGGGCCTCTGCCCTACCACCTCAGACACTTCCTGGAGAAGAAACCTGAACCAGAACCTGCACCAGGACAAGAAGAACTGCCTGGCTGCCTAAAGGACTCACCTGACTGCTTTCTACAGAGGACTGCTGCCTTGCTGTTGCCCTGCTGTCTTGCTGCTCTCTTGCTTTGCTGCAGAAGTTCTCTCCAAGGGCTTGGATAGAGCTTGCCTCCCTGTTCCCTGAAGTCTCAGGACCAAAAAGACTTCTCTCTTGCAACTGGACTCCTTGTGCGGCGAAATATTCAACGCACAGCTTGTTCCACGGTGAAAATTTCACTGCTCGCCAAACTGGAATGACGCTGCTCGACTTTGCGAGGAAAAGATCGACGCAGCGCCTGTGGTGTGACCGGAACTTCGACGCACGGCCCACCTGGACAACGCCACCTGACTTTCAGAGGGGAAATCGATGCAGCGCCTGCCGTGAGGAAGAAAATTCCACGCATCGCCCACCGGAACGATGCAGAGCTGGTCAACAAGCCTAGGATTCCACGTACAGACCCCGGGGCGTCTGAAAACCCCACGAACCAAACAGGAGACCCGTCCACGCACCAGAAATTGACGCAACGTCTTCTCCGCGTGAAAAATAACGACGCAAGTCTGTGTGTGACGGGGCGAAACCAACGCACACACCATTTTCCACGAATCTCCTCCTCTGCGGCCCTTTGCGGAGATTTGTCACTCCAACCAGGTACTTTGTGCTTGAAAGAGACTGTGTTTGCTTTTAAAAGACTTAAAACACTTTATATCACTTTTCAGTGATTTCTTTAAATTTTCTTATTACATCTTTGATCGTTTTGACCTGAAAATATTCAGATAAATATTATATATTTTTCTAAACACTGTGTGTTGTATTTTTGTGGTGTTATATTGTGTTATTGTATGATTTATTGCACAAATACTTTACACATTGCCTTCTAAGTTAAGCCTGACTGCTCAGTGCCAAGCTACCAGAGGGTGGGCACAGGATAATTTGGATTGTGTGTGACTTACCCTGACTAGAGTGAGGGTCCTTGCTTGGACAGGGGGTAACCTGACTGCGAACCAAAGACCCCATTTCTAACAGTGAAGTTTCACTACTAGAAGACATTCTTCTAATCTGTGGTTTTGGCCAATGCCATGTTGCTCCCAGAGTACTGAATTGATGAGTGCACTATGATAGGTGGTGAGGTGGGGGAGGGATCAAGTTTGTATATCATGTATAGGTAAAACTGAGTTTAAGTGTGGGATTGATTATTAATTTGGGCTTTTAAAATGGCTGTGGGTCTAAAATAGCTTAGTAGTAGCACATTATATAATTTGCTGGATGGGGTGGGCTGTGCCCTCTTTTAAATTTTGTCTTATTTGCCCTGTTGGTGCATTTGTGGTTACAATACCAAGTCTAAAACATAGACTGCCAAAATATTTACGTTACATGAATGTCTACCTATGAGCATTTTGATATAGACCTAATCCTACTAATCTAGGCTCCATTTTTTAGAATGTTAGTGTAGGAATATAGATTGATATTAAGGGTTTGTTAGAAACTGGGTCTCTTGTTGGCAGCGGTGTGCACCCTGTCCAAATAGGGACCACAATCCCAGTAAGGGTGAGTCAAATCCACACTCTAAATTAACCTGTGCTCACCCTCTGGTGCTTGGCACATAGCAGCCAGGCTTAACTTAATGGGCAATGTGTGAGGTATGTTTGCAACCCACTTAAAAAACACTTAGGTGGTCATTACAACCCTGGCGGACGGTGTTAAAGCGGCGGTAAGACCGCCAACAGGCAGGCAGTAAAAAAATGGGAATTATGACCGTGGCGGAAACCGCCAACAAAGACAGCCACTTTAACACTCCGACCGCCACGGCGGTACAGACAAACAGCGCGGCGGTCACCGCCAACAGAAAGGCGGGAGACAAAGTACAGCCCACAGTATCACAACCTACCAATCCGCCACCTTTTCCGGGGCAGATTCACCGCGGATAAAAACACAGCGGAAAAAGGAATTTCAAAGGGAAAACGCTCACCTCTACACACTCCATAAGAAACAACGACACCATGGAGCCCGAACTCCATATTCTTCCTGCACTAGTCTTCCTGCTCCTATACGACGATCATCAACGCCGGCGGCGAAGACAACGGTGAGTACTGCACCTACGACATAGGGGAGGGGGAGGCAAAAGACAGGGACACACCCACGCAACACCCCCACCCCCACCCCGACCCTCACCCACTACAACACACACACCAATGCATATCCAAACATTACAGTAACAACCCCCAACACCCTCGGAAGAATGCAAAGACAAAAGGAAATGAGTGGAACCATTGTAATACATCAAAATACAGTAACCAAATAAATACATATATATATATATACACATTAAACCAAAATATACACCACAATTAGTAGTGCAGGTAATGCACCATTCATTGTCCGTGGACCACTGGGCCCAAAATGCATGGGCGAGGCCCACACTAGATACCTGATCAAAACGGAGAGAACACTGCTGGGGCATCAGATAGAAATACAACAGGCACCTCAGGGGATGGGAAGGGGGGGCACCTCAGCCGGATGAGTGCACCACGCCAGATCCACGAGGGGGCTCCATGCCCATTGATGTATCCTGGGGAGTGCAAAGCCACAGTCTCTCAAGTCTCTACAGTGGGTGGTTTGCCCACTGTACCATCCTGGGGAGTGCAAAGCCACAGTCTCTCAAGTCTCTACAGTGGGTTGTTTGCCCACTGTACCATCCTGGGGATTGCAAAGCCACAGTCTCTCAAGTCTCTACAGTGGGTGGTTTGCCCACTGTACCATCCTGGGGAGTGCAAAGCCACAGTCTCTCAAGTGGATAACAGTCTCCACAGGTTCTGGAGGGGGACTGGTGCCCAGAGTGCTTCATCCTGTGAAGGACAGAGGTAGTGGATGCATGTCTCCACTGGTTCTGGAGGGGGACTGGTGCCCAGAGTGCATCACTTACCCTGTGACGGTCCCAGTTGCGTCACTGCCCCTGCCGCCCATGGGCTAGCGGGGCTTGATTTGGCGGTCTTTGCCCTGTTCAGCGGTGCTTGAGTTTGCAGCTTCTGACCTGTTCAGCGGTGCTTGCCCTGTTCAGTGGTGCTTGCCATGGCGGTCTTTGCCCTGTTTAGCGGTGCTTGAGTTGGCAGTTTCTGACCTGTTCAGCAGTGCTTGCCCTGATCAGCAGTGCTTGCCATGGCGGTCTTTGCCCTGTTCAGCCGTGCTTGAGTTTGCAGTTTCTGACCTGTTCAGCAGTGCTTGCCCTGTTCAGCGGTGCTTGCCATGGCGGTCTTTGCCCTGTTCAGCGGTGCTTGAGTTTTCAGTTTCTGACCTGTTCAGCGGTGCTTGCCCTGTTCAGCGGTGCTTGAGTTTTCAGTTTCTGACCTGTTCAGTGGTGCTTGCCCTGTTCAGCGGTGCTTGCCATGGCGGTCTTTGCCCTGTTCAGCGGTGCTTGAGTTTGCAGTTTCTGACCTGTTCAGCGGTGCTTGCCCTGTTTAGCGGAGCTTGCCATGGCGGTCCTTCATTGCCCAGCTGGGCTGGGGCTGGTGGTTCTTCGTTGGGCAGAGGGGCTGTGGCTGCCGGGGCCCTCCTGGGCAGCTGGGCTGTGGCTGGCGGTGGCCTCCTGAGCACTGACTCTGGCGGTGGCCTCCTGGCCAGTGACGATTGGGCTGCCCTCCTGGGCACTGACTCTGGCGGTGGCCTCCTGGCCACGGACAATCGGGCTGCCCTCCTGGGCACTGACTCTGGCAGTGGCCTTCTGGCCACTGACGATTGGGCTGGCGGTGGCCTCCTGGGAAGCGGGGATGATGGCAGTCTTCTCCGCCGTGCTGCTCCTCCCAGACTTTGGCGATTTCTTCTGCCCCTTCCCCACCTTGGGAGGAGTCACAGCTGAGTCGACACTCCCCCCGGGACCCTTGTGAGCGGCTTTGCTGGCTGGAGTCTTCACCCTCTCCCGCCGGGCACTGTCCAACTTCTGGTGCTTCACAGGGGGGGGGGACTGGCTGTGCTGTGGCTCTATGTCACACTGGCTGCCCTGGTGCCCAGTGCACTCCACATACCTGTAACAACAGGCACCACTGGTCCCGGAGATTTTTTGGCTGAGGTGCTAGTACAGGACCTATGAATTGGAGGGGGGGGTGGGAAAGAGGTCAAGCTTGGTCAGGAAAAGTTTCTTAGGAACACTGGGACGGGTAGCTGGAGGGGGTTTGGGAGTGGAGGAAGAGGTAATGGTTGTAGGACGTGTACGTTTGGTGACTTTGGGTGAAGGTGCATGCGCTGGAGGCTGTTGTGAGGTGGATGGCAGTTGGGTGGGTGTATGCCTGCGTTTGTGGTCTTTGGGAGGGGGCGTCACAGACACACTGGGAGAGGACACAGGGGACGTGTAAACGGTAGTGGGGGTGGTAAGTGCACGTGAGCGGGGTGTGGTGGTGGGTGTGCTGGTGCAGGATGTAGTGGCTGTAGTGGTAGTGCATGCAGGTGAGAGTGTAGACAAGACTGGGAGGGAGGAGGGAGATGACGAGGAGGGGGACACAGTGGAGGCAGTGGATGTTGCTGTGTCTGTATGTGTGTGATGCTTGCGTGAGTGCCTGTGGGATGTGTGGTGCTTATGTTTGCCTGAGCTTCCCTTGTGTGTTGATGTGTGTGCATGCTGGTCTGATGGTGTGCTTGGGATAGGCTGGGGTACAGGGGATTGGGTCTGGGTGGAGGAAGTTGGAGGGGGGAGGCTAGACACAGGGACAATGGCTGCCATCAGTGCTGAGGCCAGAGTTTGCAGGGTTCGATGAAGGGCAGCCTGACCAGAATGAATGCCCACCAGGAATGCATTTGTGTGTTGCAATTCCCTTTCTACACCCTGGATGGCATTCAAAATGGTAGATTGCCCAACAGTGAGTGAGCTGAGGAGGTCAATGGCCTCCTCTCTCAGGGCAGCAGAGGTGACAGGGGGTGAGGTGCCTGGGGCGAAGGTGATGCCCACACTCCTGGGTGAGCGGGCACGGGGCAAAAGCTGAGGGGCGGCTGGGAGGGCAGTGCTGGTAGGGGGGGTCGCGGCTATACCTGTAGAAGTGGGGGGCACAGATTTTGCCGCCACCACAAGGGAGCTCCCATCGGAGGACGAGTCCGTGTCGCTGGTTGCAGATCCTGTGACCGCCGTGAAGCTCCCCTCGCCCTCCATCCCACTGGTGTATTCCAAGTCTGTGGTGTGGCCCTCCATGGCCATGTGGGATGCAGCTCCCTCGTGCTCCGGTGCCACTGTACCTCCGCCTGATGATGCTGATGCACACAAGAACAGGGAGACCACAAAAAGGGGGGGGACGACAGAAGAAAGACAGGTTGAGTGCATGGCTTACCGCTACCGTTGGCGGACAATACAGACACAGTAGCCCCCTGCACTACGCCACGCTCTTGGGCTCTACAGATGCAATTCCTGGGATATGGCCTACATGGCTATGGTCGACCTCTGCACACATAGATGACACAGGGGCATGTATAACTGTACTTGGCACTCTACAGAGGTGGGGTGTGGTGCCACATGGCCTGCATTACGGAGGGGCCTAGCCTACGGAACTCGCCCTGGCCTAGGGAAACCCACAGCCCTCCTCCCCCACCCAGACACCTTCACTGCGCGCAAAGTCCGCTGAATGATGTTGTACTCACCCCCTTGTGTCCAAGATTCTACCATGACCTTGCAGCCATGAATAACCACAGCAGTTTAGTAGAATTTTATGAAGTTTTATTCCCTATTGATTACAATTCTATTAGCAGATGCGTCAATCTCAAAACCAAGAAACATAATAGCATAGTCACGATATGACAACTTTGGTAAGATTTCATTTAAGGCAAGAATCACAAACATCAGAACATAACACGGTGTGAACATAGATCAATTTAGCAGAGTGTCAAATACGCGTCAGTTCAACAAAGCATAGATTTGGTCGTTTGTCTATTTGCATCAGTTTAGTGAACACCTGTCCTAACCACTGATTAGCATTGGCATGTTGGGCTTCATGCAAAACGATTTAGAACACCAATTTGGAAAACACCTAACTATGGTCCCTGTCAAAAGCAAGCAGTTGGTACCTAGAAAGGAAAAGCAAACAGACAAATCACAATTGTATTGTCATAGTTACCCTCCAAAGTTTAGTTCAGCGCACAGGTTCAGTCTTCGTCTTCAGGACATCAGTCAAATCACCATCTGACAGAACTCAGCTCCGGGGAAGAAGGGGCACTTCCCTCATAAGGAGGCAAAGTGTAAGAATGGGCAAATCTAAGGTCGAGGATGGTTTAAGTAAACCAACAAGTCACCAAACAGAGTAACAGAGTTTCTGGATAAAATCAATAGCATTCCGTAACCCACCGAAATGGTTCCCCGTGCCATGGGTTTTTATCCCTTTTTCATTGTACATTCCCACAAAATTCTATTGGACATTTTTTATACCCCACTATCTTTAACCTATCAGGAAACACATTAGGTCACCTAACTTTCACCCCATATTATTTTACAAGTCTTTGATTGGTTCTCCCATTCGATGTCTTCAGAGGTGGCACGTCCGGTATGATTTCATCTTTCTGTAATTCTTTGCACATCTTTTGGTCAGTAGCTTCATTGTCTTCACCGGTTTGAATGACCTTGTACATTACATTAATCTACACTGTTTCATTTGGTTTTTAATATCATTCTCCAAGCAATGGAAAAATTCATGGGAACGGATTTAGCATGGTTTGAAGAAGAAATAAAAGGTCATGTCCTCTTGTGAGTCAGCACACTGCAAGATATGAAAATACATTTAATATGAGAGCCAAGCAGCTAAACTTTGGCTCATGCTAACCTAAGGCCTATAAGGATTTCAGCACAAATTCAATGACACAATTATTAATAATTAGTATAAACTTATTCAACATAATAGTAATACATAAACATTTTAGTCACCATTATTAGTCCACGTATATATTGACGGCCACTCCCCGTGGTCACATTTCAGGTGCACGTTGAAGCAAAGTTACTTTTGCAGTTTCTATGCGGCATTATCACACATTAATTCAGAAACATTTCAAGTTAGTATAGATTATATAAGCTACGCTCTCTCACTACCTTAAATTCAGCATATGTGGTTCCACTGAGTTCATGGTGTAACGAGTAGACTCACAACAAATATGGCTGACTTTTGCTAAACAACAATGAAGAGTGGTTTGCAGTATTTTCTTTTGCTAGCCTAAGCTACGCCATTGAATAGTTCATTAGAGTTAGCAAATATAGTGCCAACCTAACTGTACAATACAAAGAAAAAATACGACTTAGTATTTTGTCCTACTCATGTGTGCATTGATGGCTGATGTCATGAAGCTAAATGAGATGGTGGAAAGATGTTTTTTACTGCCTCACTCTAATCCTCAACCTATGCACACAAGTATGGGTAGGGTATTGTACATCATTTCTATTATACATTGCAAATCTTGCATCAGCCTCTCTATTTGGCTACCTGTAAGTCACATAGGGCCAGATGTTGGTAGAAAGCAAATTGCGAGTGGCAAATTGCGAGTCCTTTCGACTCGCAATTTGCAACTTGCAATTTGCTATGCAGAAAGGTGTCTCAGACACCTTCTGCGACTCGCTATGGGGTCGCAAAGACCCACCTCATTAATATTCATTAGGTGGGTCGCAGTTTGCGACCCCATAGTGAGTCTAGGCACTCACGGGGATGGTGGCCTGCTGGAGACAGCAGACCACCATGTCCGTGACTGCTTTTCAATAAAGCAGTTTTTTTTTTTCTATCTGCAGCCCGTTTTCCTTAAAGGAAAACAAGCTGCAAATAGAAAAACTTACCGAAACCTTTTGTTTCGTTTTTTTTCAGAGTAGGCAGTGGTCCATAGGACAGCTGCCTGCTCTGAAAAAATAATTTTGTGATCATTCACAAAGGGGAAGGGGTCCCATGGGGACCCCTTCCCGTTTGCGAATGAGTTACCATCCACTTCAAGTGGATGGTAACTGCGAGTTGATTTGCGACCACGAAAGCGGTCGCAAATCAACTTACATCGCGGTGCGAGTCGCAAATAGGAAGGGGACACCCCTTTCTATTTGCGAGTCAGAAACACATTTTGCGAGTCGGTTCCGACTCACAAAATGTGTTTCTGCATCGCGTGCAGGCATTACCGCCTCGCAAACTGCATTTTTCGCCGTTTGCGAGGCACTAATGCCTTGCTACATCTGGCCCATAATTCCTTATTTTCCATACATCTAAGCTGACAGCACAGCTTACTCTCGAGACAGCTGATTCGAGCACAAATGTCTTGAGGGATCTGTGAAAATGGATGTGTGCCATGAGTGTTGCGGTAGCAGCGTTCCTAGCTAGTGGCGTTAGCAGAGCTGCCAAGATTTTAATTGTGGAAGGGAACTTCCACTTGCCTAAAAACGTTTAACGTCTGATTCTCATGTGAAGTGCTCTAATGCTCTTCGGTCAAGTTTCCGGACCATCACAAGGGGGAGGTGAATAATTGAAGATTATTCTAATGGAAAATCATTGCCAAAGTCGTGTTTTTCACTTAAATGCCTGCCTTCCCACAACACCCATAAAACTGGTAGAACTCTGAGAATTGTGCATGCTACGTAAAAAAACCTATCTATTCGACTTCACCCTCTTTAATACCATTACCATAGACTGCTGGAAGAATAGTTTCAAATTACAAAATGTCTAGTGCATTATTTTATACTACACTTCTGCCATTTCAAAATTACTTAAAGGATGTGGGTTACTGGTATTCAGTACATATTTAATTTTCTGATTGTTGAAGTATGAAAGGCTGAATTCGCTTTGCCTTGATTCAAAGTCGTGACCTATAATCATGTCAGATGTAGGCAGCGAGCGTTTTTCACAGAACCATCATGCAGGCCATTAATAGTATTTATTGGAAAATATATATTTTTATTTTCACGTCCTACATATCCATTTTACCACAAATGTATGATGCAGTTCTTTGGAAAGTTAGATCAGTATGCTCGTTCGAAAACTGTTTTGGTCAGATTCTCAGTGTAATAATTCCAGCAGAGGAGACGATGAATGGACCCGTGTTGATCAAATATTCCAACTTCAGGCACACCACCCTTTATAATTCAACACATTCACTGACTTTTGTAAATCAATGTTATTCAGCCCCGAGGCGTTTCTGAGACAAAGACAGAGAATGTAGAAGTCTAAAAAAGAATTCATTGTTCAGATTGTGCTTGTTGGTGCTGAACTGTGTCAGATGGCGGGACATGAGCCGAAACATTGTATTTCATCCCTACCAGCAAACAAATACTAATGATCTGGGAAAGATTCCAGGGTGAAGCCTCAGAAAGCTGCAACCCTAAAGTACGGGGACGTTTAGTCTATTTTGTCCCGTTGTGATAAAGAGGTAAGCACTGAAAACAATCTAGAGTATGTCACGAATATCTATTGTGGCCACTAAATACCTTTCTTAACTTTTCCCATCAATTTTCTAAAGAACCTAATACAGTCTTTCCTAAATCAAGAAAGCATGAATGGGTAGCAAATCTCAACAAAATGTACAATGTGCTTGCCTCTTGCAGAAAGGTGGTGTGTGCTGGAGATGTCTGAATGAAAGCAATGAGTGAAATGAGTGAGAACATAATGCTTTTTGCGTGGTCGCTCGAATTTTGTGCTGAATTTTAATGCTGGTTTTTAGATACCGCACATTCGGGTACTGCTGTCCAATGCATGTGCTCTGATCCTAAAAACATGTATAAACTGGATAATTCCTGATCGGCTTAGATACGTTTCTTTTATGGTCATAGCATAAGGTGCAAAAAATGTTGATGTGGCATTGAAAATTATATATTACTTCTGGACTGTAGCACTTGCTATGCCATCCACTAGTGTGACAAGGAAAACATGCCTTTAGGCCTACCAGTGTAGTGTGATTGCTGCAGCTTAAACCTGCAATTCAGTCTGTTAAAATAATACTTTTCTGACTGGGAAAAACATACCTTTTAAATGAGCCACCCATATGTAGGTCTTGTACCCCACAAAGGATGATGCATGGTATTTCTAAGTGGGGCATGAAGACATTTAGGGCCTTATTCCAACCTTGACGAAGTGGGCTACTCTTTCCAAAATGTGAAGAATATCCTGTCTGCCGTGTTACAAGTTCTATAGGATATAATGGACCTTGTAATATGGCGGGCGGGATATCCGTCACGTTTGGGACAGAGTAATCCCATCCGCCAAGGTCGTAATCAGGCCCTTAACGTTACCATGTCCCTACAGTGACAAGCCCTTAAAAGCTATTTTTACTGTAGCTGTCCTTGGATATCTTATAAGGAAAACTAAATTACAGATTCAAATCTTGATTCTGCATGTCAAATTTAGGACTAGATAGAAGAATACATCTTTTAATTATTTATTAGAAGCCCTAGTCAATGGTGAAGTTGGAATGTAAATGAATGATTGGGTAAAATAACTTTTAGAAAGTTAACGTTTCCATGCTTTAAGCTTTTGGAGGCTAATTTACATTAGCTCTCCAGCAGCTGTCAATTAAGTGCTTGACCTTAGTAAGGTCAGAAAGTCATTGCTGGAGCTTTGATTGACAAGAGAACTTAATGAGTAGGGATGACTCCTCTGAGCTAAGCGGGGCATTCATTGTGAGTGCTACCACTTCTGTTGACACCACAGAGTCAAATCTTGCCTGAAAGACCCGTCTGAGGCAAAGGTAAAACATTTGCACCCTTGGAAAGGATCAAACAGGACCACAATTAAATTCTGGTTATCTCTGCCTTGTTGCTGAAGGACCCTGCTTTGTTTCATAAGACTTATGTCTCCTTTTATGTTGTGGACCCAAAATCTACTTTAAAATGGATTTTAGTTTAGATGTGGAAATACATTCACATACTCAACCCTAACTCTCAGAGCTCACGTTTAGCCATCTTGGTATTGCCCTGACACATTCTGGGCCTGTTTGCAGTAATGCAAACAGGAACTGCTGAATGTGTAGGTAGACCAATGTCTGTGAATATTTGTGCCATTATTTTGGGAGTGCCTATAAGTCACACCCACCCACTAGCTTGTGCAAGGCAGAAATATGTCATCCCAAGGCACCATACACATAACACTTCTTGGATCTGTGGAAAAACAGCACCTGCTGTGTAAGACCTGTGAGAAGACCTGAGGGGCTGGACCTGCTCCCACTTGTATCAAGGAGTAGAATCCAAGGGTCAGCATGCTGGCCTGCTGTGCGGCTAAAGGGACACCACAAACTGTAAGAAGCTTTTTCCCTAGCTGACCGGTAGCATATGGACCTTGACTGAACTTGCTATTGGCCTCTGCCTGACAATACGGGATTCTTATAGTGCCTTCCTCTGAAGTGCTGGAGCCTTAGAAGTGCATGCCTGTGGTTGTTTGAAGATCAGAGGAAAGTTTCGAAACATTTGAACATTTTTCCTACAGAGCTTCTGTGGCACCTGCGAGGAAAAGTATCTGCCCGACAGTTCCACAGCACCAGAATGAATATGTACTCAGACCGCTGTGAAGATCTTTACACCTCTAAAAAGTTTTACTAAGGGGCTGATTAAGAGTTTGACTGACGGTGTTACTCCATCCCAAATGTGACGAATATCCCATCTGCCGTATTACGATCCTATTGTATCCTATCAGAATTGTAATTCAGTGGATGGGATATCCCTGACATTTGTGACAGAGTAACCCATCTGCCATATTCTAAATCAGGTCTTAAGTCACATTCTGCTTTGAGACTTTTTTAGCAAGAACATTTTAGAGCCCCAGTGGGGTCAACCCCTTAGGGGCAACTGGCCTTTGGTTCCACATCAGTGACTATGGTCCAGACTTTCACTGAAACATATCCGCTTGTTGTATCAAACCATGGCTCAGTCTTAAATTGCACCATTTGCTGTGTTGAGGTGTACTCCTCCTACCATCCTGAAAAACATGGGACTTGGAAACTTTTTGCCTACAAAGAGCTTTGTAGTATCTGATCAAACCTGCTGCATTGACCCAACTTAGGTGCATTGCTGCTGAGCTGAAGATTCAGATTTCTCCCACTTAGAGAATTTCTGTAGCAGCAAATCTGTTTCAGTGGACTTCACGGAGAAGGTATCCAGCCTCATGGAGCCTCAGCCTGCAGTCTTAGCCTGCTGGAGAAATCTCAGAACCATAAAAAGGTGCCTCATTCTAAATGTAGATAACCTGACGGGGTGAAGGCACCAAAAGTAGCCAGCCACCAAGAGGACTTCCTTAGGCTTGAATTTAGAATTTTCCTGCCTGGAGCTTTTCCTGCATAAACAAGAGCTTCATCGGGCTTTCATCCAATGCCTACCTGGTAATATGGAGCCCTTCCTGGGTAGAATCTGCTACCTTGCACCACAGTAGGACTTTGAGATCCTTTTTCAAGACTAAGGGGCTGATTAGAACTTTGCTCTTTGAAAGCCCGAGCAAAGTTTTAATGTGTCAACTAATTCTCTGCTGCACTTTGCTTTAATTTATTATGGCAGTTTAGTTGGTGTTCAAGCAAAATCAGTCAGTGTAATGATAAAACGTTTTCCTAATTCTTTTTGCATTCGCATTAACTCATAAACAGCTAATGACTAATTTGTGTAGAGGAGCTGAAGGAAATGTGTTGACACGTTATTTTTAGAAGCTGCAGTTTGCATGGTGAAATAGCATATGCTCTGTGAATTTCTGATAGAATATTAATTGAATGTAAATATCGTGAGCGAATACTCAGCAATCAGTGAGACTAGGTGCTGATTTGACCGTGCGTGCTCCGGGTCGTGCCGTAACACGTAGTATAAGAATATGTGTTAATATATTGTATGATCTATAATGCTGGTGTCAACACATATCGCATGGTTTTCTTTAAGGCATGAGGACAGCAAAAAATACTAGCCGGTTGAGATTGAAATACAGCCTTGCTTTTGGAGTTTTCTTTCCTTTCAAATGATATTGAACTTGTCCTGCCTTATTTTTTTCATTTTGGAGCATTTCAAGGTAACTGTGGTTTAAAATCGAATTCATGTCGTAAGAACCAACAAAAAATAACCTCATAATGTGAAAAGACTGATAAACGGAACCGACAGTCAAACCGGAATAACAGCATTTTTACAGCAATTCTGCTCTTCTATATGTTAATATGATTTCGTTTTTTGCTGAGTGGACAGAATGATTGAGAAAGTAATCTTGATATGGGCACGTTTTATTTGTTTAGTTGTGTCCCTGAAAGCTATCATGCTGGTACTTTCTTGCATGACTTTTTAAAGAATAAGGCCCTGGTTCAGAGTTTGGTGGAGGGGGTTACTGCGTCACAAACTTGACGGATATCTCATCCGCCGTATTACCATACTAGCCTACGGAGAACGTAATATGGTGGACTGGATATCCATCACGTTTTGACAGAGTATTCCATCTGCCAAGATCTAAATCAGGCCCTAAATGTTTTAACATAGGTTTTGTCAATGGTGTTTTGCAGATCAAATCTAGGATTAACAAATGAGCAAGAGTTGCAACATAATTCAATGGGCAGTGTGCCAATCTTCTCTTTCTCAACCACAGTTAATTGATTTGTGATTTTGGGGGTCATTCTAACTTTGGCGGGCGGCGGAGGCCACCCGCCAAAGTAACCCCGTCGAGAGACCGCGGGGGTCATTTAGACTTTCCCGCTGGGCCGGCGGGCGACCGGCAAAAGGGCGCCCGCCGGCCCAGCGGGAAAGACCTTGCAACAATGAAGCCGGCTCCGAATGGAGCCGGCTGAGTTGCAGGGGTGCGACGGGTGCAGTAGCACCCGTTGCAATTTTCACTGTCTGCAAAGCAGACAGTGAAAATCTTAATGGGGCCCTGTTAGGGGACCCCTGCACTGCCCATGCCAGTGGCATGGGCAGTGCAGGGGCCCCCAGGGGCCCCACGACACCCGTTCCCGCCATCCTGGTTCTGGCGGTGTAAACCGCCAGAAACAGGCTGGCGGGAAGGAGGTCGGAATCCCCATGGCGGCGCTGGAGGATTCCCTGGGCCAGGGGAAAACCGGCGGGAAACCGCCGGTTCCCCTTTTCTGACCGCGGCTTTACCGCCGCGGTTAGAATGGCCCTGGAAGCACTGCCAGCCTGTTGGCGGTGCTTCCGTTGCCCTCCACCCTGGCGGTCATAGACCGCCAGGGTTGGAATGAGGGCCTTTATGTTTTCTTCCACCCAGTGGACATCTCTTTCTCAAATAACCTCACCACATAGACAATGATGTTGCTGTAGGATTAACTACTAAATAGCCATGCTGGAATAATTTTTAGACTGGGGTTGCTACCATCCAGTGCTTAATTTGTAAAATAGTAAGTGTCGGTGACCAAAGTTTGTTAAGAAGGCCTCTGCCCGCCCTATGAATATCTGTGCTACAGAATACCAAGGCTGCATATTCCTGTTTCCATCTCATGCCTCTTTCATTCACCACCAGACATTCCCTGCCTCTTTTTCTCACTCTTCAACCCTGCTCTTCAACCCTGCTTCCTCTCTTTGTCACTGTTTTTATACCTTTCTGTTCCCCCTTCTTTCCTGCTTATGTGTTTTTCTCTCTCATGATCGGGGAGAAGCTGTGATGAGGAAAAATAAGTGTCTATAGCCCCCACCTGAAACTACAGGCTCAAATTAAGCACTGCGGTAATGAATGTTGCATCACTGAAATTCTGAAAAATCCAATGATCACACAAAGAACAAGTGTCACAAATGAGCCACACCCATTCAGGGGAGTCGTGAAGATGTAGTGTGTGGTTGGTGCTTTGTTTACGAGAACACTGTCACAAATATATTAATGATGCATGGTATGGTAGCACAGTGCCATTAACAGACAGCACATTATGCATTGAATTGACCACTTAATTTGCACAAGCACACAGTTTTACTGATAAAACTATTTAGCAAGCAAATGTTAATGGGAGGAAATTGTGTTTCAGCAATATTTGTTGTTTACGCTTCACCAAGTACAGTATCTTGATTTATTTTCCTCCTACTAAAATGTTTGCTTCCATCATAGTTTAGAATTAGGAAAGAAGCACATCATTTGTGCTTTCCTAATTGTTTATTTGCCTAATTGTTTATTTGTTTATATTTTTAGAAAAATTGGGACATTTCTTTTATAAGAATTTGAATGTTATTGTGTGCTAGAAAATATATCAGGCAGCCTTTCCTTTCATACCAGCAAGATGGTTACATAGTTCAATTTATGACACTCTGACACTATCCAGTAAGAGAAAGAATACAATAAACATCGGTCTCCATGTCAAAAGGAAAAGCCCCAATTTGTCATAAAAGAAGAATAACATTTCACTTCTGTCTTTGAACACACAGCCATTTTAAGAAGGTAAAAATATGTGTTATCTGTAATGCTCACTCACCCTCACAACTCCAGCATGGTTATTTTGGGGGTGCCTGTACCCCTACTTCCAGTGCATATACTGAAAATATGTGAATCTACACTTCTGTCATTGGACTCTTCCTAATATATCAATCAGTCATGGATTTTTAAAGCGCAGCAAGTCACCAAGAGGGTCTCAAGGCACTGAATGTAGGCGTGCTGCTCAGTCGAAGAGCCAGGTCTTGAGGTCCTTCCTGAACTACTTCAGTGATGCGGTCTGCCTGAACATCAGGGGAAGTGTGTTCCATGTCCTGGCTGTTAGGTAGGAGAAGGATCTTCCTCTTACTGTACTTTTCTGGATCTTGGGGACGGCTGCAGGGGCAAGCTCGGATGAACGGAGATGTCTGTTGGGTATGTAGAAGGTGAGGCAGTGGTTGAGGTCTGCTGGTCCTATATTGTGCAGTGCCTTGAAGTGGTGGATCAGGAGTTTGTATGTGATGCGCTTTTTGACTGGGAGCCAGTGTAGGTCTCTGAGGTGGGAGGAGATTCAGCTGTCCAGGATGAGTTTGGCTGCTGAATTCTGGACTCTTTGTAGCCTTGATTGATGTTTCTTGGTAATGCCAGCATAGAGTGCATTGCCATAGTCCAGTTTGCTTGTGATGAGTGCGTGGGTGACAGTCTTCCTCATATCAGGGGGTCTCCATTTGAACATTTTCAGCAGGAGACGGCGGGTGTGGAAGCTAGATGAGGTGACAGTGTTAACTTGGTCGGTCATCAATAGAGGAGTCCAGGATGATGCTCAGGTTGCGCACCTGATCGGTGAGGGTGGGGCCATTGCCCAGAGCGGTGGGACACCAGGAGTCATTCCAGGCAGAAGGCACGAGTATCTCTGTCTTGTCCAAGTTAAGCTTGAGGCAGCTAGCATCCATCTACGTGGCGACTGCACTCATCCCCTTGTGGAAATTCCACTTGGCTTGCGCAAAGTTCTCGGAAAGGGAGAGGATCACTTGGGTGTCGTCAGCGTAGGAGAATATGTTTAGATCGTGTTTTTATATCAGGAGCTACAAACATAAATGGAAGCTCTAAGAAATGTAGCAAATAAGGTAGCAAATGTGAGTGCTAAGATACATTACCTGCTACAGTTTTTTGACTTCTGATGTCACAGGTGTAGAGATGGATTGGTGCTATCTTACCACCTATGGAAAATGATGTTTGTCATAGGAGTTTTAAGAGCATGTGCTACTTTTGGACGGAAATGTAACAACAATCATTGATATGCCTAAAATAAACAACAGAACATAACACATCATACACAAAGCAACATAACACCATTAAAACTTAACAAGGCACAACACAGTAAAGCATTTAAGACAGAATGCAACACAACAACCTCAGTGCAATACACCATCATATTGTAATAATGCAGCAAAAAAACACAGGAGCACAGAAAACAACAGAGCACATCACCAGCATAATAAAAAATGTCACACAATTATGCACAAGCATTATTGACACACAATACTACATCCTACATCCAGAAATCTCCCTTCACAAAATGGTTGGTAGAAGGAGTTTGCACCAAGCACTGACTTACCATAACTATACCATATAATCATGATATAGTGCCATTCAAAAATGTTTTCAGATCCAGCCTTGAATATTTTGTCTGATAAGATAAGCATTTACAATCTTTTGAAAACCTTGTAAAATTAGAAAAGTAATTTTTTTTTATTCAAAACTGAGAAATATATTCAGAGGCCATTGGGTGGAGTGTCTACCTGATACTGTCATAGTCTGTGAGACTCCCAGAAAACCAAGGAACCACATACATTTTAGGGGGGATGACTTAACTATAGATTTGCATTTTTGGCAGTTTATGCTTAGTGGAATTCACCACAGGATGTAGCGCACCACTGGTGGTGATCTGGGGCTCAGACCATTTACATTTGTTGGACACATGGACCCATTGTTATACCTTTTTAGTGCTGCATTTGTGCCGTTTTATAATGCAAAAGTGTCAAAAATGACGCAAATGCGGCGCAAAAAAAGTATAAATATGGGCCATGGTGTCTGATTCGTAAATACATTCACATGCACAACTTGGTGTAAAAATACTGTGGTTTATTTGTGTAACTGCTTGTTTAGTACTCCAGAAAAAATGAGTTTACGTTCACAAAGTAAGCACAATTTGATTTAATATGTTCATCACGTAGGCCTGGCTCATTACTGATTTTTTAATGTAAAATTCTAAATTGTAAATGTGCAGCTCAAACATTCAAAGCTTCAACATGGAAATTTTGTGGGGGTGATCTCTTATGATGAGATATAGCAGACGATCAATGGCATGGCCATTCTAAAGGTGCCAAGGGCTGACAGTCTGCAAATTGAATTCTACAAGATGACTAGGCCCATAATAATTCTTGTACTGCAAAACCAGTACAGATAAATCTCACACCCACCTATGTACCGCTTTGAATTCTACAGGGTGAGATTCTCACCTATACTGAAGATGAGGAGGGATCCGCTTATCTGTGCCAATCAGAAGCCCAAATCTCTAATTATTACAGTAACATTTTTGGCCAAAGTCCTAGTCAATCAGCTACATTTGTTTATCTCTTCCCTCATCCATCCCTCTCGGGTAGGGTTTGTACCTGGAAGGTCTTTCACTAAGCATCTCAGGACCCTCGCACACGTTCTCTGGCAGGCTAAAAACTATTGGTTTACATAGACTCCGAAAGGACATTTGACCATGTGCTATGGGCTTACTTCTGCTTTATGGAAGTAATAAGCCTAGGTATCTTAGTTGACAAGGTAATTTATCTGTACACCACTCCCACAGCTTCTGTGTCCTGTGGTGGCTTAGAATCTCCCTACTTTGTGTTAAACTGAGGTACAAGACAGTGTTGTCCTCTTTGTCTCTTGCTGTTTCTGTTGGTGATTGAACCCCTTATCATTGATATCCATGTCTCACCTGATATTCAAACATTCAAGGCATACATACCACGGCAGATGAACAGAAAGCCATGTGCTATGCTAATGACATACTAGTTACCCTTTCAAGCCCAAATACCTCAACCAGCTCTAATAACAATAATAGAATCTCAGTTTCTCAGCATTTTCAGGGGAAAAAAATGGTCCAAATGCGAGGCTCTACCACTGACAGCCACATCAACTAGAGCCTCTATCTGCGCCTTGCCCTTCACATGGAACAAGTATGTAGGCATCCTCCTCAACCCAGGCCTTGTCAATATGGCAAAAGAATAATGTGGTACCTTTGATGTACAAAACTAAAACAAAATTACCTTCAGCTGCTAAGCTCAAGCTCTCTATGTAGGTTAGGATTCAAATCATGAAAGTGAACATCATGCCCAAATCCATGAAAATGTTTAGTATGCCTCCCCTTACCAATACCCATACTATGGGAAATTGACAGAATTATTAAGAACTTTATTTGGGGTGACTTGCAAACCACATTGTAAAGGTTCTAAATTGTGTGCCTCCCCCACAGGGGTACTTAGGCTGCCCCATGCCAGATCACACTGGCTAGACACACAATTGGCCAGTGAGGGATTGAGATAGCATAGTCACTGTTCATAGATCAGGGTATATAATACCTAGACAACATGATACAGGATGGGTATTTGATTTAATTTAAAGCCATTCTGCAAAAGTATGATCTGCCACCTTCTTAATTTTGCCGAGGATCGGCTGTATACTCTTCCCTCAGAACCCATCCTACATGCATCCCCAGCTGGAAAGATCAAAGGGACCCTATTTGGTTTATACTCCACCCTGCCGTATGACCTTTTCTCAACACAAACCGCAGCTTGTCTAAATCAGTGGTGGTTTGCTTGGCCTGGGTCAGACATCATAAACAAAGATTGGTCTCACATCGAGGAGAACCACAAGAAGATGTTAAGAGAAGGAAGCCTTACATTTTTATCTGTTATAAAGTCTTAAACCATTTGCATTAGTCACTGGCATGAGACCTTTGGGCCCACACGTCACCAGGATCAAGCAGTTGGAGGTGTCGTACCTACATTGTGATATAGTCCAAAGACATACTCAGTGCTCACATATTATTTGGAAAACGTTGTGACTCACAACAAATTAGGGGATTTTGCTCCCACGGATGGGGGAGAATAGCCGTTTTTGAATTGCAACTGCCTTGGAATTTTATGACATTTATGACATTGGAAGTCAAATGTGATACTGCTTCATTGTACCTGGTTGTCAGATATATGCACAGTGGCCTTGTATGCAGTCCTCTACAGATTGAACAACCAAATGCAACAGTTTGAGTATGTCTGGGGCACGTTCCTAATGTAGAGACTGATATTGTTTAGTTGCTGATACTATGCCTTTTAAATGCTGCGCACGGGGCACATTTTGAGTAGGGAGAGTTTGTCATGGGAATTCTGTGTCATACAGCTCTATTTTGCTCAAGATTTTCTTTTGCTGCTCTAGGCTTCAACCTTCCAGATGGGTTTGCCTTGACTTGTTTTGTTCTGTTTTATTGTTTTGTTGCCACTTCAGTGGCACCTTTCTTTTCCCCCTCCCCTTTGTTATTATTATTGTGGGTCCATCTACAATATTGTGTACTACTATATGGTGCATAATTGCCAACTGGAATGTTGATTGGTACTGAAAAGCCAATGAAGAATTAAAATACAATAAATTGTAAATGGGATTGTACCAGGAAAGAGTGATTTGAGCTATTGTTTGTCCAGACCATTGTCAATATGTTCCAAGCACAAATGCAGGTCTTAACTTGCCTTAATTATTCAGAACAATAGACATAATGCATGACTTTGAGGACTGGAAGATTAGATGATCAAATACTGTTTTAAAGCTAACAAAAGCTTACACTCTGAGTTGTAAGTGTCCATTTTAAAGTTGAAGTGCATGTAATTTTAGCTGTAACATAATTACGCTACTGTAAACCTCACCAATGATCTAATTATGTATTTTCCCCATATTGACCAAGGCACTGGACATGACAAGAGTGTTTCCACTATGTATTTGTTGGAAAATGGGTTATTGATAGGGCAGGTAGGTACCTACACCTAGCAACAAGCCATAAACCTCCACAAAAGTACAGTTAGGTCTCAGTAAATTAATCCCAGCTCTACCCTTGGTAGCTTAGCATCGAGCGTCAAGGCTTAACTTAGGAGACAAAGTGTAAAGCATTCAAATATCACAAAACAGTAATTAAATAAAACACAGGAAACAGTTTAAAAATCCAAAACCAATTTATAAAAATAGCTTATATTTTTATCTTTAAAATGACACAAAAACGATTAAAATCGGTTCAGGGGAACCGGAGATATGAATTTTTAAAGTATTATTATTTTCTAGCGCTTAGAAACAAAAAGCGCCAATCGGGTCATCTGGTTGCACCAGGACCGGGACAAAGTCAAACTTTCAGGCCGACCGCGATGGAGCCCTGCTCGGATACAGGTCGCGGGAAGCCTCGGTTAAAAAGTTACCTTCTGACTTAGTCTTTATTTTGAAGTTTTTCTTCACCGGGACGAACCTGCCAGTTGGATCCGACCTCCTGGAGCCCTTGTCCGGATACGCGAAGTCGGTTTCCTCGGTGGTGATTTCTACCTTCGGACTTAGTCGTTTTTTCGAGATGAAAATCCTTCGACCGGGGTAAACCTGGATCTTGATCCGACGTCCGTGGAGCCCTTCTCGGATACGATGGCTGGAAGGTCCCGGTCAACTTTTTACGTTCGGACTTAGTCGTTTTTTCGGATGTTTTTCTTTACCGGGACGAACCACGAAGTCAGGCCGGGTCGCGGTTGAGGCAAGCCGGCTAGAATTTCCGCGTCGGGTCGGTCACTTTATGGAGCTTTTTTCCAAAATTTCTCCAATCTTTTCCAAACTTCTGGGGCTTCACCCAGATGTTCTTTTAAGGTTCTTTTGGGGTCCACAGCTCACCCCAAGGGTCCAGAAGTTCTGTGATGGTCCTTGGGAAGTGCGGACTTCAACTCCCAGAGTGCACCTGGCGCAAACTCCTTTTTGGCCACTGGACAGTGGTCAGCTGGTCACTTTTTCAGGAGTTGGTGCAGGGGACTCTGGTTAGCAATTTTTCACCTGTAGCAAACAGGGAGTCCCTCCTTGAACCAGTGGAAGCCAGGCAAAGTCCTTCTTGTGGTGAAGCCCAAGTGTGCAGCTGGTGCAGTCTTTCTGAGTGCAGGGTCCAGGTGCAGGCCAGGGGTCCAGCAGGGCAGTCCTTCTTCTCCTTGTAGTTCTTTCTTCTTGAAATTTGGTGGGGATCTGAGGCGTGGGTGCAGGTCTGCCAGTTTTATCCTTGCTCCTGGGTGAAAAGCAGGGGGGCCCTGGTTCTCCAATCAGGGACAGGGTCGTCCCCCTGTGATGACCACTTCCTGGGAAGTGTGGCAAAAATCCATCCCAGAAGGCAACAGTCTCTAAAAATCCAAAATGGATGAATCTGATTTTTGGAGGAGAGATCTGGCTGAGCCCACCCACTGGTGTGGCTAAAAATCATAAACACACCCCTCTCCTGCCCTCTCCTAATCTAATCAAGGGGGCACCTAGCTGTCTGGGGTTGCAGGATGTGGGGGTGTTGCTGGGTGCTCCAGATGTCCTTCTCTGCCTTTGAAGACCAGTTTGGCAGCCCTCCCCCTTCCTGCTTCCCCATCTGCTGAGGGGAGATTCTCTCCCCCAAGCACATTCCTTTGTGTGAAGTCAGGCCACTTCACACCTCATTAAAGTAGCCTGGCAGAAGCTGCTGCAGGCTGGCCAATCAGAGCACAGCAGCAAAAACAATGTAGAGCTGAAATTGGCAACTTTTTAGGTAAAGTCTAAACTTTTTACCTGCACTAGTTATATTAAATCCAACAACTGGAAGTTGTGGGATTTATTATAACAATCAATTTGATACCAAATTCTTGGTATGTAACATTTAAGGAGACTTTAAAATTTAAAATAAAGTCTGCCCATTCTAGCCTATGAAGGCCATTTACTTCAATGAGGGAAAAACGAATTTGGCTGTTTTTACCTCACCAGGGCTTATAAATCTATTTTTATAAAGTCCCTGCTTATAGTTACATGGCACCCAGCCCTAGGGGCACATAGGGCACACCTTAGGGGTGACTTATATGTAAAAATAAGGTAGTTAAAGACTTTGGAAGTACCTTTAATTCCAAAGTCGAATTTGCATATAACTTTAATTTAAAAGCAGCCAGCAAGGCAGGCTTGCTTTTAAAATGACACTGGGCACCTCAGCAATGCACCTAGGTGTGCACCACCTATGCTGTGGTCCCTAAACCTACATGCCCTACCATATACTAGGGACTTATAGGTAGGTTAACTTAGCCAATTATAATTAGCCTAATTTGCATATCCATTTTACACAGAGCACAGGCCCTGGGACTGGTTAGCAGTACCCAGGGCACCATCAGAGTCAGGAAAACACCAGCATAAAGTGGAAAATGGGGGCAAAAAGTTAGGGGGCCTCTGCAATCAGCCCCAGTTTCTCACACAACCCCCCCCCAGCCCACACGCCCAGGAGACTCAGCCCAACCCTGGGAGAGTCTTCCTGGCTTGTTAGGCGAGGAAGACAGTGAAGAAAACTGGCTGTCCCTTTGCAGGGCCTACTCTGCCTTACATCCTCCTGTCAGGGTCTCTCCCTCTGGGTAGTGAACCCACCCCAACAATGAAAGGACCCATTTCAAACTGAAACTTCCCTCTAGGGGGGTCTTCCTCCTCTCTCTCTGCCAACTTGGGTAGTGAGGTGCCCACCTCCCCTACTCCAAACTTTGCTAGGGCAACACCTAGCTTACCCAAAGAGGTCACCCAACACTTGAGCAACCCCACCATGACCAATAGGGTCAGGGGGCCTACTTTGCTATTGGCTCTGGGGTCTGCCTCCCAGGCCAAGTACAGTGCTGCCAGGAAGGCTAGCACCCAGCAGAGGCTACTGACAGCTGTCAGTACCCAGAACCACACCCTAAGCTCTCCACTGACAGGTGGCTGAGCTTCTTTAGGGGCATCTTTGGGGTCCTGGCACCCCTCTTGCTGTCTAGAGTGGGGGGCTACCACCTCCTGTGGCAGACACCCTCCTTCCACTCTCCCTTCTGTCAGTGCAGGGGCAACACCTTGCATCTGGACAGCTGCCTGACTACTCAGGACTTCCTTGGGGTCAGGTGAGGCCTCACCAGTGCCAACTCTGGGCTCCCCCCCTAGTGGGGCAGAAGGCCTTTGGCTCCTTGGAACTCTCTTTAAGAGTGGCCTACCCTTCCTTTTCTTCTTTCCTTTTCTTGGGGACCCCTGTCGCCTAACTGTAGGGACTGACTCCCCAGGACTTTGGGTTGGGGGGGCGCCCTGGGCGACCACCCCATCTGTGACCAGACTCACCTCTGGGAGGTCATTGCCCAGGATACAATCTAGGGGAAGGTCAGCACTGACTACCACCCTAATCCAGTCAAGGATACCCTCCCTCTCTAGGGGCACTATGGCTACAGGTTTGGAGGTGACCTCCCCTGTGGCTATCCTGACTTTCTTTGTCTTTCCTGGGACATACATGTCTGGGGTCACTAACCGGTCACTCACTACAGTGTGACTGGCACAGGTGTCTCTCAGGCCAGTGGTAGGGATCCCATTCACTTGAATGTGGTGGAAGTGCCTACTCCCACCCTCAGGGATCACCAGCTTACCATCTGGTCCTGTCTCCCAGCACAATGCTAGGAGGACTTCATCATCTGAGGAATCCTCCTCTATGGCTACACTGGACAGCCCAGTGTTAACCACCTTCTTTGGACAGGCTGCATCTCCTCTGAAGTGACCTGTCTGCTGACAGTCAAAGCAAGCCCTACTGTCCAAGAGCTTTTTTAACCCTGGGTCTCCCTGTCTCTGCATGTCAGAGTGGGAGTGGGATTTACTCTCCTCCTTCTTAGGGTTCTGGGGTACAGAGGGAGTCTCTGTGGTGGGCTTACCACCTCCCTCCTTAGGTTTTTGGGGACCTGTCCCCCCCTTCTTGGAGTCTCCCCCCTGGGACTTGACAACCACCCTGGTTCTCAACCACTCATCAGCTGCCTCCCCTAGCTCTCTAGGGTTGGTCAGCTTAGAGTCCACTAGATGCTGGCGTAACCTTTCTTGGATACAATTGGTCAAGATGTGCTCTCTCATGATCAGATTGTATAACCCCTCATAAGTATTTACTTTGTTGCCAATAATCCAGCCCTCCAGTGCCTTTAGTGAGGTGTCTACAAAGTCAACCCAAGACTGGGTACTGACCTTCTGGGTGTCCCTGAACTTCATTCTATATTGCTCTGGGGTTAGACCAAACTTTTTAGTCAAGCAACTCTTCATACTGGGGTATGAGTCTGCATCCTCCCCACTCATGGTTAGGAGCCTATCCCTCCCAGAGTTGGGAACTAACTCCCAAAGGAGTGAACCCCAGTACTGAGGCTTGACTTTCCTCATCTGGAGGGCCCTCTCAAAGGCCCCCAGCCACTTATCTATGTCATCCCCCTCCACATAGGCAGGAACCACCCCTTTGGGTAATCTGGGGGCAAAACCCCCACCCAGGGACACCTCAGTTTCTTTCTCGCTGCTTCCATCTTTTTTTTCTTTGCTTGCCCACTTTTTCTTTTCTAGGGCAAGCTTATCTGCCTCCAAAGCTATGTAGGCTAGCTGGGCTTCCAGCTCTCTTTCCCTGATGGATGGGTTCTCTTCTCCTGAAAGGACCCTCTTCCTACCACTAGCTTTGGGTCTGCGCCTAGTGACTGTATCCAGTGAGGACCGTTCCTCCTCTTCCTCACTTGGGGTCTGATGCCTTCCCTCCCCTGAGTGGTTAGAGTTAGCATCTTGCTCTTTTTCTTCCTCCCCTGGAGCTTCCTCTGTCTCTACCTCTTGGGCCTCAGCCCATGCTGTCAGGGATTTAATCAGGATTTGCTTCCTGAGATCAGGGGTTGCAGGCAACCCCCTCTCAATACACAACCCCCTAAGCTGGACTACTGTCAGTGTGGGTAGGCTAGCCAGATCAAGCTCCATGGTTCCCTAGTTTTGTGTCAACAAAAACTTTTTGCAAAAATTGGAAACAAGAATTTAGAAAAATTACAAAAATTCAATAATTGAAATTAATCCAAATTAATTTTTAAAAAAAATTTAAAATTAAAAACAATTTTTGCACTAGGACAATTTAAAGGATTTTTAATTTGTTTTATCTAAAATTGTAACGTGATATTGAACACAAGTACAGGATCCCGTCGCTGCTTCCAATTATGTTGGAAAATGGGTTATTGATAGGGCAGGTAGGTACCTACACCTAGCAACAAGCCACAAACCTCCACAAAAGTACAGTTAGGTCTCAGTAAATTAATCCCAGCTCTACCCTTGGTAGCTTAGCATCGAGCGTCAAGGCTTAACTTAGGAGACAAAGTGTAAAGCATTCAAATATCACAAAACAGTAATTAAATAAAACACAGGAAACAGTTTAAAAATCCAAAACCAATTTATAAAAATAGCTTATATTTTTATCTTTAAAATGACACAAAAACGATTAAAATCGGTTCAGGGGAACCGGAGATATGAATTTTTAAAGTATTATTATTTTCTAGCGCTTAGAAACAAAAAGCGCCAATCGGGTCATCTGGTTGCACCAGGACCGGGACAAAGTCAAACTTTCAGGCCGACCGCGATGGAGCCCTGCTCGGATACAGGTCGCGGGAAGCCTCGGTTAAAAAGTTACCTTCTGACTTAGTCTTTATTTTGAAGTTTTTCTTCACCGGGACGAACCTGCCAGTTGGATCCGACCTCCTGGAGCCCTTGTCCGGATACGCGAAGTCGGTTTCCTCGGTGGTGATTTCTACCTTCGGACTTAGTCGTTTTTTCGAGATGAAAATCCTTCGACCGGGGTAAACCTGGATCTTGATCCGACGTCCGTGGAGCCCTTCTCGGATACGATGGCTGGAAGGTCCCGGTCAACTTTTTACGTTCGGACTTAGTCGTTTTTTCGGATGTTTTTCTTTACCGGGACGAACCACGAAGTCAGGCCGGGTCGCGGTTGAGGCAAGCCGGCTAGAATTTCCGCGTCGGGTCGGTCACTTTATGGAGCTTTTTTCCAAAATTTCTCCAATCTTTTCCAAACTTCTGGGGCTTCACCCAGATGTTCTTTTAAGGTTCTTTTGGGGTCCACAGCTCACCCCAAGGGTCCAGAAGTTCTGTGATGGTCCTTGGGAAGTGCGGACTTCAACTCCCAGAGTGCACCTGGCGCAAACTCCTTTTTGGCCACTGGACAGTGGTCAGCTGGTCACTTTTTCAGGAGTTGGTGCAGGGGACTCTGGTTAGCAATTTTTCACCTGTAGCAAACAGGGAGTCCCTCCTTGAACCAGTGGAAGCCAGGCAAAGTCCTTCTTGTGGTGAAGCCCAAGTGTGCAGCTGGTGCAGTCTTTCTGAGTGCAGGGTCCAGGTGCAGGCCAGGGGTCCAGCAGGGCAGTCCTTCTTCTCCTTGTAGTTCTTTCTTCTTGAAATTTGGTGGGGATCTGAGGCGTGGGTGCAGGTCTGCCAGTTTTATCCTTGCTCCTGGGTGAAAAGCAGGGGGGCCCTGGTTCTCCAATCAGGGACAGGGTCGTCCCCCTGTGATGACCACTTCCTGGGAAGTGTGGCAAAAATCCATCCCAGAAGGCAACAGTCTCTAAAAATCCAAAATGGATGAATCTGATTTTTGGAGGAGAGATCTGGCTGAGCCCACCCACTGGTGTGGCTAAAAATCATAAACACACCCCTCTCCTGCCCTCTCCTAATCTAATCAAGGGGGCACCTAGCTGTCTGGGGTTGCAGGATGTGGGGGTGTTGCTGGGTGCTCCAGATGTCCTTCTCTGCCTTTGAAGACCAGTTTGGCAGCCCTCCCCCTTCCTGCTTCCCCATCTGCTGAGGGGAGATTCTCTCCCCCAAGCACATTCCTTTGTGTGAAGTCAGGCCACTTCACACCTCATTAAAGTAGCCTGGCAGAAGCTGCTGCAGGCTGGCCAATCAGAGCACAGCAGCAAAAACAATGTAGAGCTGAAATTGGCAACTTTTTAGGTAAAGTCTAAACTTTTTACCTGCACTAGTTATATTAAATCCAACAACTGGAAGTTGTGGGATTTATTATAACAATCAATTTGATACCAAATTCTTGGTATGTAACATTTAAGGAGACTTTAAAATTTAAAATAAAGTCTGCCCATTCTAGCCTATGAAGGCCATTTACTTCAATGAGGGAAAAACGAATTTGGCTGTTTTTACCTCACCAGGGCTTATAAATCTATTTTTATAAAGTCCCTGCTTATAGTTACATGGCACCCAGCCCTAGGGGCACATAGGGCACACCTTAGGGGTGACTTATATGTAAAAATAAGGTAGTTAAAGACTTTGGAAGTACCTTTAATTCCAAAGTCGAATTTGCATATAACTTTAATTTAAAAGCAGCCAGCAAGGCAGGCTTGCTTTTAAAATGACACTGGGCACCTCAGCAATGCACCTAGGTGTGCACCACCTATGCTGTGGTCCCTAAACCTACATGCCCTACCATATACTAGGGACTTATAGGTAGGTTAACTTAGCCAATTATAATTAGCCTAATTTGCATATCCATTTTACACAGAGCACAGGCCCTGGGACTGGTTAGCAGTACCCAGGGCACCATCAGAGTCAGGAAAACACCAGCATAAAGTGGAAAATGGGGGCAAAAAGTTAGGGGGCCTCTGCAATCAGCCCCAGTTTCTCACAGTATTGCTTTTTACCCTAGCTGTATTGCCATTGTCAGCAAAGCTCAGATGGAAGATTCTTGATGCAGAAAATAGCAAGAGAACAGCACCACAAGATTTCACTGTAAGGTGTTGATATCCTTTTTCAATATTAACTGCTAGAATAAACACATTCCCAGCATGGTAACACAACTTTGCTTTTTGGGGAATAATTCAAAATTAGGAAATTAATGAGGTAAACTAAATGTGTATGTTTCCTGTAGTTGTAAACAATGTAAATGCTTCAGTTTAGTTCTAGTCATGGAACTCACCAGCTATCACTATGCCAACAAATAAGGTGGGGGTTCTTCAAATGTGAAAATGCCTCTACTTTACGTGCATTACTCACAGTCTGGACAGGAAACCTCCCTCTGTAAAGTAAGCCAAAATGTCTAGCAAGTAGTTAGGAGGACCACAGGCTAGATGTGGCTAAGCATTGTATACCTGCATGCCACATCTTGACAAATGTCCTTCTTCTTCTCCCTCTAATCTCCTTCCTGTGTCTAGAATGTTAATGACAAATGAAAGGTGTTCGAAATTGGGTCTCAAGTTGGGAGTGGTTTGCACCATGTCCAAGTAGGGACCCTTAATCTAGTCAGGGAGTTACACACCTAGGATAACCCCTGCTCACCCCCTACATAGCTTGGCCAGAGCAGTCCAGCTTATCTCAGAGGCAATGTGTAAAGTATTTCTACACACACACACACACACACACAGTCACATAATGAACACACCACAAAAGTACTCCACACAATAGCCAACATTTATCTGAGTAAAACAAGTCCAAAACAGCAAAACTCCAACATACACAAGTCATGATATCACTTTTTAAAAGTTTAAACAAGTCTTAATCCATAAGAATCAATGGATGTATCTCTTTGGCACAAAGTACATGGGATGCGTCAAAAACAAAGACAATGCCGGCCACAGGGGAGGTGTGGTGCTAGAAAAGCAAAACGATGTGTTGGTTCCTTACTGTGCAGGGGAGGAGATGCATCAATTTGTTCCTCACATGTGAGATGATACCCCAGTTCCTTACTGGCAGGGGATGTGGTGTGTAAATCCTTTCCTCAGAAAGACGCCTATACAGCAATTTCCAGACATGCAGCCTTGGTTTCTTACTGCGGTGCAGGGTCGATGAAAAATTGGCACCCGTGGACAATGAGTAGAAAATCCAGATGCTCTGTGTTGATGGGACCACTGCAAAACAGGTGCTGCATCAATTCTGCAGATGTGAGACAGGCACTACTTTGATTTTCCAGCTGTGGGGCAGGTACTGCGTAGATTCTTCAGTCACAAGACATGTGCTGTGTTGATCCTTCCTGTGAAGCATGTTGATGCGTAGATTTTCTTCTTCAGATCACAAGCTTGCACATCCATGGACCCAGGCACAGGAGTTGGCACCCCTTGGCAAGTTAGGAATCTCAGCAGAAAAGCCCAGGAACGTGCAGATGAAGTCTTTGTTGTCCCTGAGATTTCTTAACAGGAGGCAAACTCAGTTCAAGCTATTGGAGAAGCTTTGGAAGCCAGATGTAGAAATTCAAGTCCAGTCCTTTAACTTCCATGACAGAAGCAGCAAGTAGCAGGCCGCCACAACAAAGAAACAGACATAGTGGCAGTCCCTCCTACAGTATCCAGCTCTTCCTCTTGGCAGAAGTTCCTCAGTCCAGAAAGATTCTACCTATGTGGTATCAAAAGTCAAGTACTTATACCCGTTTCTGCCTTTGAAGTAAGCAAACTTCAAAGAGAAGTCTTTGTAGTGCACAAAACCCTGTCTTTCTCTATCCTGCCCCCAGACTCACTCCAGGGAGTTGGAGACTGCTTTGTGTGAGGACAGGCGCAGCCTTGTTCAACTGCAAGTGTCAGCTCCTCCCACCACTGTAGCTCAGGAGGGGCAATCAGCCTGGTGATGGGCCATCGGGGTATGCAGGGTACACTTCAGCTCCCTTTGTGTGAATGTCTAAAGTGAACGCACACATATCAAAACGATCATACTGCCCAAGACATGTATTCAGCAGATAAGGAGGCACAAAATGGTTAAGCAAGAAAATGCCCACTTTCTAAAAGTGGCTTTTTCAAATTCACAATTCATTCAAATTGTGAGTTCAAAGACCCCAAACTCCACATCTCTATCTGCTCCCAATGGAAAACTGCACTTGAAAGATATTTCAAGGTAATTTTCATGTTACCCTATGGGAGAAATAGTCCTCACAATGTTGAAAAATACTGTATCAGTATTTCACTTTCAGGACATGTAATACACACCGGAATATGTCCTACCTTTTAAATACACTGCACCCTGCCAATGGGACTGCTTGACTGCTTTGGGTCTAAATTTGGGGTGACTTACCTGTATTAAAAGGGACGGTAAGTTGGTGCATTTGGCAGGTTGAAATGGCAGTTTAAAACCACACACACCGGCACTACAGTGGCAGGCCTGAGACATGTTTGCAGGGAAACTCATGTGGATGGCACAATCAGCACTGAAGGCCCACTAGTAGCATGATATATAGGCCCTGGACACACATAGTGCACTTTACAAGGGACTTACTAGCAAATCAGATATGCCAGTCATGGGTAAACCAATCACCAATACATTTTAGGCAGAGAGCATGTGCACTTTAACACTAGTTAGCAGTGCTGAAGTGCCTAGAGTCCTTAAGACAACAAAAGCAGGTCGGCAAAAATAGGAGGAAGAAGGCAAAATGTTTGGGGATAACCATGCAAAAATGGCCATGTCCAACAAAAGGTGTATGCTAAATAAGCGTGTAGACCTACTTTATCTATTTTGTTAATAAGAGCATGGTAAGTTTGCACAATTCAGCTTTGTTCAAATCATATATGCATGACTCAAGTACATAAAATGTTATCTCCTGAAAGCCCAGTTTCTCCTTCATTTTTAACCCTCTGTGAGCTACGATTCACCCAGTCATGCTCTTCTGAATGATTTCATTATTTAGATAGAATTAAGAAGAAAGACAGTTCTTCCAACTTTTTGATTTCCGGTATTTTTGTGCTGTGTTATGCATGTTCCCTCATAGAAATTATTGGTTTATGCATTGTTATATGAGGGGGTGAATTGCATGGTGTATGTATATTTACAACCAAAGTGGTCTAAGGTCTACATAAGGTAAGCATGACAACTTAGTAATTCCACATACCACATTGCTCCCATAACTGGTACAGCTTATATGTGGTGCCTGGCAGCACAGCGTTCTTTGTGGTAAGGGGTTACTGGATAATACAATTATAGTTTCAGATTTCTACATGCCAAAATTTAAAAAATCCTTTTGCAGATTTTGTCAATTAAATAAAGCATATGTGGATTTTATACATTCACTTCTGGTTGTTTGATGTGAAGGCAAATATCAGCAAGTTGTAGCTAGTGAAAACAATAAGAAAATGCTAGGTACTAGAGAGAAAATGTCCCATGCTTCTCACTCTTCCCAGCACAAATACAGTCAATTGAAAATACACTAGCTTGACATAATTTCACAATTCTCAGTCACAGCATGGTGGCCTTCCTGTTGCCTATCAGCCTAGTCCAGCCTTTGCAAGAGCCACATCAAAAGAGAGACTCAATCCAACTGTATGTTCTTAATGTCACTTTATGCTAGTCTGTCTATCCTATTTAGCTGTGTTTCAGCAACTGTAACAAAGAGGCAAATGACCAACCAGCACTTCCTGTCCAAACATGAAGATCCCAAGCATATCACTCCATATGTATAGTGAATTCAGGAGTCATGATGATTTCAATCATGTTAACAGGCAAAAAAAGATAATCACGTTTTCAAACACCACGACCCTCGACGTGACTATACAGAAGTGGTGAATCCAGATACTGGAAGTCAGTCCCTGCCATGCATGATACCAAACTTTTATAGAGAGGATCCAGAACAACAGTCCTTATTAGGACCATTTTATGAACTTGTTGGTAGGTAGAAAATGGACCCATGTACCTATTTCTGGACATAACTTTGTTATCTAAAGTGCAGACATGTTGGAAATTGGATTACTGGTTGGTGGGGTGCAGTACCTATGTTGGGAATCGGGTTAGTGGTTGAGGGGGTGAAACTATTCAATCAGGAGCCACAATCTCTGTCAGGGTGAACCACCACATTAACCTATGCTTAACTGTCTAGTAGCTTTGCTCGAAGGAGTCATACTTAACTTACAGGCAATTTGTAAAGTATTAATGCAGTATTTCAACCTGTAATAAAGTGAAAATACAAGGGAAAATTCCCACACCAATTCTGAAAAATATACTAAAATGTAGTCAATTATTTGAGACCAAAACAATAAAAAACCAATCAGTAGAATCAGAGATGTGCAATTTTAAAGATTAAGTGAAAAAGGTGCCTAGTAGCACAAATCTCCAATTGTGTTTATCTGGCCGGGCCGTAGTGGGACAAAGTCACAGGCCACAGTGGATTGTGGGCCAAATAAAGGGACCAAGTTAATCTTGCTGAACAAAGCACCTTAACTCCTGGTTTGCGAAGCATTGCTAGATCCTGTGTCAAGGATGCATCACATTGCGGTGGTTCAGAGGAAGCTGGGAGGCTACAATGCGGAGTCCTGCATTGTCATCAAGGATGCCGTTGATGAGGTGCTTGTGATGTGAATGCCTGCATCGACAATGTGTTGCTTATTGGCGGTGCCGATGACATTTCAGGTTGTGATGCAAGGTCTGGTTTCAGGGAAGCCTTGCACTGTGCCAGTACCTATGCAGCTGCAGGAAATGTATCACACTGAATTGGTTCTGCTTACAGGACCACACCTGGGTTGGCAGAGCACTTCAGGTCCACGACTTGGGTGGCACCACCTAGGGGACATGACTCACAGCAGACTGAGTCCAAGTGCTGGGTTCAAGATGGTTTCAGCCTTTCTCCAAGCATTTTGATCAGGAGCCAGCTGGCCCTTGGAGTCACTATAGTGGTCTTGGGATCAACATGCAAGTCCATTCCTTCACTCAGGCAGCAGAGTAGCAGTCCTTCCTGCAGAGCAGCACATCAGTTGTTCTGAGTCTTCCACAGGTCCAGAGGTTTACTGACAGTTGGGTATGGGGGTCCAATATTTGTCATTGTTGTCTACTGCGAAGTACAAGAAGGTTTCTGGAGATTTATGCCCCCAGAGGAGTTTGGAATCTCCTGCCTCCCTGCCCTTGCCCTAGCCTGTCTGGGGTCATAAAAGACTGATGTCAAACCCTTTGTGAGTGTGCTCAGGCAGAGCCTTTGTGATGTGTAAATGTCGTAGGTGACAGCTCATCTCCCTTATCAAGTCAGAGATCATCCATCCTGCCAACACTTAGGGCCTTTGTTTCATTGTGTGGGAGCAATACACAAGGATCAACTGCCAGCTACAGATAGTCATGCAACCCTGTATACAAGCAGCAGACACCAAATGGGGAGGATAAGAAAATGCCTTCTTTCTAAAAGTGACATCCAAATTGTGACTTAAAATTCAACTTCACAAGAGAGCTTTAAATGACAATTCTTTAGACACCAAACTCAACATTCCTAACTGTTCCCAATTTTTTAAAGTTATCACTTATTAAATGCGATAAGTTAACCCAATGTTATCCTATCTTTATGTATGTCTTGCAGTAGTGAAAAACAATTTAAGATTCTTTCATGACCAGGACATGTAAAACGTAAAAGTAAATGTCCATCTTTTTAAATACACTGTACCCCGCCCTCAGGGCAATCTAGGGCCTACCCTAAGGGTGACCTATATGTATTAAGAAGGAGGGTTTGGGCCTGGCAAAAGGTTTATTTTGCAAGTTAAATCTGGGAGTTTAAACATCACATGCAGACTGCAATGGCAGGCCTGAGTTTGAAAAGTTACTTAAGTGGATGGCACAATCAGTGCTGCAGGCCCACTATTGGCATTGAATTTACAGGCCCTGAGTATATGCAGTGGCAATTTTCTAGGGACTTACAAGTAAATTAAATGTGTCAATGAGGTGTAAGCCAATTTCAACATATTTAAAGGAGAGAACACATGCACTTTAGCACTCGTTAGCAGTGGTGAAGTACACAGAGTACTAAGGCCAACAAAAACAAAACCAGCAAAAATGGAGGAGTAAGGTAAAAGGTTTGAGGGAAGATGACCCTAAGGCTGACACATTGCTTTAAAATATCTGTGAATCTCTTCAACCTATTGCATGAGTTATAGGTGGCACAGATCAGAAACACAGAGCAGCAGCCACAGTTGTATATTTTCAGTCTGAGATGGACGTCAAGAAATAACTCAGTTAACATACTTGATTTCATCCAAAACAGGAGCACAGATCTGTACTGCACATTTGCACCTTATCCATGGTAGGGCCCCTTGATTTCACATCGTAAACAGACAGGTATGATATGTTATCAGCATTTGTTTGGAACCTTAAACATTTAATATGGCACCATTTTATGATTGAGCTGCTTGTATTTGAAGTGGAAGAGATAACAAGAATGACAAAATGGAATTTATGTGTGAGAGTCAGTGCACACGTGTGTCTAATGACTGAAGTTGGACTTGGCAGAGGATTACAACTAAAGGTATTCTGGTAATGAACCGTTAGGCCAAAGGGAGTAAAAGGGTTGATACTCCTCTTCCTCAGGAAGTGCCTGAATAAAGACCAAAGGCAGCTGCCTCTCTTTGATTGGAATTTTACCAGTGTTGCCAAAGGATAAAGATGGCCATAGTTGGAGTTAGAGCTTTAGCTAATACTTTGTAGGATTTAGATCATTAACTAATAGGCACACTCCCTATCATTTTGCTAAGTGTTATGACACTTATGGTGCCAGAGATATCAGGGTTTGAAGATAAAATGATGTCAAGGATCCTCAAGGCCCTCTCTTAAGTTCCCTGATTATAGGGCTCAGCCATGGTTTCGAAAATTGTCACTGTAATGGCAACAATCTGCCTAAGCCGGAAATGGGCCAACATTCATTATGTACGAAGGGCTAAGCGCACAGACCTCTGTCTGTTTTTCTCTTGGTTTTTCATGAGCTTGGATGTATAGGATGTATATTGATATTGATTAGTTGGGGAGATAGTGGGTGCACTTCAGCGTGTTTGATATGAACACGATCAATTTGAATGTAACAGTACATACGACCAACGTCTTTTATTTCCTCTTTACAATCTTTATTTCTAAATAGCATACATTCTTATTTGTTAAAAATACGTACATACAAAACACAATTCCTGAAAATGCTGGATTTTCACCAAGTACCAGTTCATGGTCATTCGCAAACAGTATTTTATATCACTTGTATTTGAAAGGCTTCATGTAAGCTGGTGCTATGAATAATTTGAGAAGGGTTGTTCTACCAGTTTGGAATCCCTATGCATTCTGGACCTACTGGTGGTTTTATGTCAGACCTACTAGAAGAGGTGAAAAGTAAAGGGAAATATTTACATATCATAGATGCAAACCTCTTTTGAAATTTATGGTCTGTGCTTTAAATGTATATAGCTGTTTCTTCTTTGACTTAAAAGCTTTACAGGAGTGATGTGGGCCAATTGCAAAAGGCAGGGCATTGCGAAATGACATCCTTTAAAAAAACTGACATTTGCTGGAGCGTGAATAGCTGAGGTATAATTACAGTGTATTTAATATCCAATTATTAGCGTATATCAGGAAGCAGTTGAAAAAAATAGGCGGTGCCTTCTTCAATAGTATTGTTCAAATTACGTGGGCTGAAATGTAAAGTGGCCAGGGGCGGATCCGCCGTTGAAGGAGCATCGTCCCTCCCGCCAGCAGCAGAAGCTGCAAACCTTTCAGAACCAAAGGATAATGAACTATGTTTATTATCCTTTTGTTGTGAAAAGGGAAGGGCCTTGTGGGGTGACCTGGATGAGGGCAGTGCACTGCAGTGCACTGTGCACTCCCCTCAGTGTGCCAGTTGTCCCAAGCCTGCCAAACACATATGCACAGCGTTCTCTCTCCAGCCCGGCATTGTGTTGCCGGGCTGTTGAGAGCAGGCACACGCTCCCAGTCTACCTGGGAGCACTCCTAGCCAATCCTAACGCTGCACTGAGCAGCGTCAGGATTGGCTGAAGACAGGCTGGGAGCATGTGCCTGCAGCGATGACGGAAAGAGGAGCGGCATGTCAGCAGATCTGGTAAGTTTATATTATTTTTTTTTTATTAAATGTACCCCCCGCTCCTCCTGCGCACCGCTCCTGCCTCATCCCTTGTGAGCTCATGGAGCCGCGACTGAAAGGGACAAAATTCTAGGGTCTTCTTGAGGACTCATTGATTGTGGCCATGAAACACATTGGGTGATAAATAAGTGGGAAGGGGGGAAGAGGATAAGGGGTGGGAATGATGGAAATGGATTGGTTAAAAGCGTGTCAACAGTCAGATGAAGGATACTTTACTGCTAGATGTCAATTTATAAACATAGAACTTCTCCTTAAGACCTGCATGATGAGTAGGTTACTCATTTTCGTAGGTATATGCTGACTTTCTAATTCCCCCTATCTGGGAGCCATGCAGCTGGACCTTTACACATGGTGTAGTCATACTCCAGATTTAATGGAAAATGTTCCCCAGTTAACAGCGAAGGAGAACAAACCACAAACTATTGAGGAGCTAGAGATCTCATTCTTGATGTTATCAGTCACTGAACAGCCACAGTACCTAAACAGAAGAAATGGCAATGACAAAGTTTTCCGTAAGGCTGTCCTTTGCCCTCTTTTGGTAGCCTGGCCTTTTAAGCCCCGCAAATCTCTATAGACAAACAGCTTCTATAGAAATGCCTGTGAGGTGTAATGTGTAACAAACCACATAACAATGTTAAATTATTAAAAACATAAAACGTGCAATGCGAGTTGATTTAATAATTTTTAAATGTAATATGCACAATGCCAAAGAAATTAAGAAAGGTGATACTGAGTTTTTGCAGATTAAATTTCAAAAATACTTCTGATAAGAGATGACATAAATCAATCATTGCATGTTAGCCAATGGAAAAAGGCAAAGATTCTCAAAAATGACAACCCTTTGTACCAGGTACCAAGTGAAGTAACCCATGAGTGCAAACTATCAGATAGATTTTGTGGATCTGGTGGTCAATTATATTCCCTTCAAATGTGGAAACATCTTAGACTCAAATTAAGGGTTTGATCTGTCGAGGTAACTTTATCTGTACTTAAAAGAATTGGTGAACAGACTTTCTAAAGATGAAAATCCTCCTGCCATACATGGCACGTCTCCTATCCAAAGAGTTTGCATCTTTCTTGGGTACCTGCCACAGGCTTCCTTCGGTCCTTTGAAGTCCTCCGAAGTAGAAAAAATAAACACAGATGTTGACAGTTTTCTGACAAACTTAAAAAATGCAAGGCACAATAGTGTACCATGTTGTTTTTATTCTCTTTATTCAGGATTGCTTTGAACTAACCAAGTCACTTATTGTTGGGTTTCCTCATAATCTGGGCAATAGAGCGCAGATATTTCAGTTCATCTCCAGTTGAGAGAGAATTCTAAATATAGCCCGTAGGTTCATTGTTCTAAGAAATTTAAGGCCAGATTTACAAGGCCCTAGCGCCACTGGAGCATCACATTTTGTGACGCTCTGGTGGCACTGTACAGTGCACCTCATTTACAAGGTAGTGCAAAGCCTCTTTTTGTGGCTTTATTACACCTTGTGAATATGGGCCCCACCAATGAAGTTTTCTGTGTCAGAGAGGCATACAATGGGTGTTGCTTTGGGTGTTCCACTGCAACACCCATTGCTTTTGACGCTGCCCCAGATTTACAAGAAGGTGTAAATCTGTGGCAGTACTAAAAGCTAATGCCACCCCAGGGGTGGTGTTAGCATGGCACAACTGGGTGGAATACTTTTATTCCTCCTCATTTTTGCTTTTTTAATCTGTGCTGCATCCCGCAGCACACATAGAGAGAGCGAAAGGCCATGAATGAACGTTTATGTACAGGAAGATGTCCTTTCCTGCACATAAACAATCATTCAAAAATGACGATTTGCTACTGTTATGTGTGCTGCACTCTGCAGCACACATAGAAGTGCCAAATCGCCATTATAGATTGTTTAGGAGTAGGAAGGAATACCTTCCTGCACATAAACAATCAACTCCCTCAACGCAGACACCCTAGCACTATTGTGCAAGGGTGCCTACTCTGGCACTGGCAGCTAAATTTAGCACCAGTGGAAACAGAGGGGTGTGCCGTATTTTAGTAAATATGGTGCATCCCTGCATTTCTAAAGTAATGCAGCGAGCTCTGAAAAGTGTGGTGCCGCACCACGTGGCGTCACTGTTCAGTAAATCTTGCCCTTAATTTCCAGACACTAGCAGGCTAAGAAGGCACCTTCCATGGCAGATAGCAACTTTCACCGACAGCTAGGATTCAAATTCCTATAATATGTTTTGACGAGTTTGCATTCATCAACACTGAGAGATGTTTTTTTCAGGTTTTTGGGGCTTGCTTCCTGCCATATTTCTAATAGATGATACAATATTTTCTTTTCCTCACTTGAGCTGAGATTAAAGAAGTAAGGGGCACACTTATGAAAATGTTTGATGCTAGTTCAGCGCTTTGCAGGATTGCATTTTTGTTTTTTTAAATCTTACAGCAGATCCGCTGATCCACTGTGACTCCACTTGCAAAATAAAAATTAAAAAAGGCTTTTTAGCCCTGGGGGTCCCTTTGAGACCCCAGCACCAGAGATATTCTTTTTTTTTCACTTTTTTTTTTAGACTCAGTTTCAGCTGAATTCCAAGATGGATGACAACACTTCAATGGCTTCTGTTGTTGAAGAGTTATCAGCCAATCAGATAACTCCACAAGATCGGGAGGGGTCACGAATACTTTGCATCCCTAGATATACAAATTTGTTTTCCCCTTAATTTCTCAAAAATGTCTGAACGCAATTACACCAACACAAAAAAGATCACTTTCTGGACCAGGACCTACCTTCCTGCCAAATTTGGTGTAATACTATCCAGTAATTTTTGTGCTTTTGCTGTTCAAAATCCCCATGGAAAAATGATTGGGGAGAACGTGTTTTGGGACCCCTCCTTTTTTCTCGGCCCCCACTTCATGGATCATCCCAAAACTTTCCAGGCAGCAGCTGACGGGACTGGCACATTTTTTTGGAAAGTTTTGTGAGTATTCGTCAAGTGGTACCTAGGATGTAGGCAAGTAAAAAATGCTTTATAAATAGAAACAACATCCTAACTATAATTAATATCAACCCCAAAAGGTGATATCACTGTTTTGAACTATAGCTCTTCTTCTTTCAAGATCATCCTTCTCTCAGACTAGCCCAAAAAGATATTTGCATGGAAGGAAATGGGCTTTAGACCCTTTAACTGTTTGTGCAGGGCGCAAATAACAAAAACATGTTATTATGAAACAAGGTAAATCGAATCATATCCAGATTAAAATTTGCCTGGGATAGAAAAGCTGATTGGAGTTCTTGGTCATATTTGACAGAGGTATAAAGAAGTTTCATATCCATTCCTGCTAACACAAATTCTTCTTCCTAATGTTTCTCCTATAATACCGTAATTTACCCTTTGTACTGTCATACTGCTTTGCCTAAGAACACTTTCCTTACACAAGAACATATGTCTGTATGATTCCATAAACTTGTCTTGAGTGTTCTAAGCATTTACATAACAACCTCATCAACACCTTTTTTCAGAAATGATCTATGTCCTCTCCCATGTACTGCAATAATTATCTATCCTTGACTTTGAAGTTATGTGCATGAAATTCATGTTTTCAATGTTTCTTGTTTCCAGTTTAGTCAGTACCCAAGCGCCACCATTGTGCAAATTTCATAGGACAAATGTCCCCGTGCTAAAAGAAAAACCTGTACCTTTTTGCCCTATTTATATTATGTCCTTTCTCTTATGGCGGACTCAGACTATCCACCTCCCTCCTCGCACCTCTCAACCCAAGCCCATCATCTGCAGAGTTCCCCTAGGTTCTGCCCTTAGCCCCACCCTATTCAATGCCCACATGACCCCCCTGGTCAAGGCCATAAGGAACCATGGACTGAACATCATCTCCTGTGTGGATGACACACAGCTTATCCTCTCTCTATCGGAAGACCACTCCAATTCTAAAAACATCTTCAAACTCTGCATGGGCAGTGTAGCCGTCTGGATGAGGGAGAACTGCCTCAAACTTAACATCGACAAAACGGAAGTCCTATATGGGTTAAAGGGGTTGACCCATTATATATATGCTGTCCTGCTATCTATCTATCTATCTATCTATCTATCTATCTATCTATCTATCTATCTATCTATCTATCTATCTATCTATCTATCTATCTATCTATCCCATCAATTACAATCTGCCTAACCAAAGGGTGAAGTGATTTGATTCAATGTCATCTGTGTATATCTATAATTCAATGTATCATTTTTTTGTATTAAATTGAGAGCCAGCAAAAGCTGTCAGTCCAAATCTTAAACCCTTTTCATCAAGTCAATAGTGTAAGAATGCAACTCATCCATTCAGAAAACTCGGAGAACATAGTGCTCCTGGGCAGGATAAAAAATAGAAAAGGTGGGAAGGCATCAAGGGGCATATTTACAAGGCCCATGGTGCAGGGTGTCTCAGCAAGTGCCTTGCTGTACCACCGAAAAGGGAAGAAATGCACTGTAGCTACAAGATAAGCCACATTTTTGTCCTTCCCCCATGTGCTGGCACACAAATTGCTGCCATGTGCCAAGGTGCCTGCGTTGTGGGGATGATTGTTTTTGGGCAGGAAGAGACACCTTCCTACACATAAACAATCAATGGAGGCAATGTCCTCTTTCTATGTGTGTTGCAGAATGCAACACGCTTTGAAAAAGGAGAAACAGGGAGAAATAAAGATATTTCTCCCTGTTGCATTACGCTTGCACCACCCCTGGGAGGGGTAGGCTTTGGACGCATTCCGAGGCTTATGGGAATGTGTCAAAATCCATGGGATGCAACACTCATGGAAACGCCTCCCTGATGCAAAGTAAGGCAACACAGCGACTTGTGCAGCATTGCTTTACTCTAAATATACAAGGTCATGTAAAGGCACGCAAAGTGGCTTTGCGTGGCCTTGTAGATATAGGTGTGCAACCTGCGCCATCGGTGCACCAAAAAAAGTGATGCAGCCCACGTAACTTGTAAATATGGGCCCAAATCCATAGCATACCCGTGAGATTGACAAGAAAGCCATCTAGTAATGAACAAGGAGCTGATCCATATCCTAGTCAAGTATGTCTGTGTATGGCTTGGAAAAAAGAGGCCAAATCTGTCTGAAGCTGCAATAAAAATGCGATCAGACTGAGGAGTAACTATCTGCTTGTATTTTTTAATTTATTTCAGTGAATCGGGTCCATTAAATATATCTGTCTCTGTTTCTCTCTGCCACTGTCTAGTGTTTTCAGTTTTAGCTACCATCAAACTTAATAATTGTATTTTGTAAGTTTGCGCCACTTGCATGATGCAAATGCGGTGCTAAAAAAGTATAAATCAGGGCCTTAGTGCTAGGAATTTGGAATTGTTCAATACAGGGTGTTGCATTTTCTCAGCTGATGGCGAGCATCATTACAGTATTTTATTGCCTTTGCTGCAGTAAAATGTAAAATGAAAGATAATGATAGCAAATGTAGATTGGAATGTTATTATTATTCAAAAATACATTAAATGTAGCAACAGCAATGTCTGTTTACAAAGAGTGGGCCATCTTTTATAACCACATTGCAGAGTAAATAGTGTGTTCAATAAGAATAGTGTTCAGCAGACAGAGCTATTACTGCCTACTCATAAATGAACCAAACTAAAATGGATATAATTAGGTAGTCACATGTATTGAACTTCTGAACTTTACTTGCCCAATTAGTAATTACTAGCAGCGCAATATTGAGCAAGCGAGTCTCAATATTTACGTGTCAATGTTTACCAACAGAAAAGAATGTGACCAGTCAAGTTTTTAGCAATTTTTTAGAATATTATTTACTATAATGATGTGTAGGATAAAGAGTTTACCAGTCTCTGAGAATGAAAAAAGTGAAGCATGATTAACTATATCTATTACATATGTGGCACCAGTGCCTCCATACATGGTTAGCACAGTGAAAAGGACACACAAATCTTGTTTCGCTGAATCCCTGATGTCTATTGACTCTGCTTGAAAAGCTAAAGAAAACAAATGCAGTCTTATTTCAGTCCACCCTTAAAACATCATACGCAGGGGGTAATTGTTACATATACTACAGCAATGACCATCTGTGATACTCAGCCTCCCCGTCCTCCAATAAGAACAGGACTCTTCTTTCTGGACCTAGAATGTAATTTTACAGTGTCTGGGTTGCACTCATTTGCGGTCTTCCTGAACTTATGACTTTCCCCTAGTTTAGCGTAACCAGATGACCATGAGTGGTGGTTTATGATTTTACTATTTTGCTGCAAAATTTTAAAATTGAATATCTCTAGTTCTACTGATTGGATGTATGTGGTTCTGGTAAAATGTACATATACCTGCCACACAGATTCACTGATGGTGTTGACAACTTACCTTGGTTGGTGTCACCTATAAATGTGTCCTGATGATGACCCTTATTTAAATTACTCTGGGTCGAAACATCGACAATAGTGTACAGTGGACTTTGTTTTTTTTAAAGAATTTGGCAAAAGATCTCAACACTGACACCCCTGAGTGTTGTTTGTTCTATCTATATCTCACTACCAGTCAATGTATATATTTGCATCTTGTGTAGCACTTTCACACTATTATGTCACCCAATCACTTGCAGTGTGCTGTTACACCTTTAGGAGCTCCTGTTGTTTGCATACTATTTTAATACAAATTGAATGTCTGCTTTGAATAAGACAGTTACTGATATTAATAAATTTGGTCTAAAATTAACCTAGCTAGTGTAGATTTATTTGTAACTACTCTCATGGAAGTCTAGGGTTGTACTTCTCCCTTTGGGACCATTTTTTTTTTTGTTTTTTTTTTTTTTGCTCCCTTGCCAGGGGCAGCTTCTGTAGATGGTCCTCCTCTGTCTTGCCCCGATGTTGAGTTCTGGAGTTGTTTTGTTTATTTTATTTTTGTGCTCCCTTGCCAGGAGCAGCTTCTGTAGCTGGTCCTCCTCTGTTTTGCCCCGATGTTGAGTTCTGGAGTTGGGGCTTAGGGCCACATTCAGGACTCCAACAGTTCTTATTTTGGCTTTCTTTTGTGTCAAACCCTGAGGACTGAGTCCCCAGGACTAAATGAGCTTCTGGAGAGGGGGCCCCACACACTCCCCATTCCCATATAAAATATAAATATAGATTTGGGCACTCAGCTGCTCTTTGCAGAAGTCCAAGGTTAAACCTTTGTTGGTAAATAACTCCATGCACATTGGGTTTATTTCAACAAGTTTAGAATAATTTTTACTACTGATGGTGAGCACTTTAGGCTAGAAAATTGTAACTTTTTTTAAGTATCTGTTGCTTAATAGTCACAATTTGATTATACCATTAAATTGGGCTTTGAATAACTCTAAAAATGATTCATTGAATTACTTTTTTAGCTGCTACCAATCAAAATTTAACACTTATGACATGTAGCAATGTAGCCCAGCGCCAGCCTTGCTACAGTGAAAATAGCTTTTGGGAATATTGCACTGTAAGAACATGTTCAACATTAACTGTTACATATCCTACTTTTCATACTATGCACCCTACGTTTATGGAAATAAGGCCTAGTTAGGAGTGACATTAATATTTAAAAGGATGGTTTAGAACTTTCAAAAGGGTCCATTTTGACTGTCAAGTTTTCTGTTTAAAACAATCACAAGCACTTTACTTGTGTGTAGCTACCAGAGTGTGCACAACAGTAGTTTCTCATGCAGACTCCCCACACTTGTGTGCACCTGGGCTCACTGATAACCAGACCAGTGCCATGTACTCTAAATGGGCTTCAGCAGCCTGATCTTAAAAGGCAGACATGGGTCATAAACATGCTCAGTCCAATTACAGTGAAATTACAATTGCTGAGGCACGTGTAGGGAGACTCATTAACAGCAAATGTCCAAAAACCATGTGATCAAAAGCAAAATATCCTGGGGGACCAAATGAGCAGAATCGGTGGAGGCCATTTTGCTAGGCCATGCTTTTCTGTCACCCATTGCATATTCGTTGCCTCCATTCCATATTTACATTCACTCCTCCAGATATATTATTGTGATCAAGCATTATGGCTTGGTCAAAATAAACAATCTATTGGCTTCTCCTTGAACTGACCTATGACGATAGGCGGCTCCTTTTTCCTACTCTCACCGCTTTTTTAACACAATCTTAAATTGCTACCTGCCCCTCTTTCTACCGTAAATATTTGCATCTTACCCATTTCCTAGCAGCAATGTTCACACTTATTTGTAAGACAAAACACACATATGTTTTAGCTAACATATTTTTACCTTTATGAAAAAACATTTTATTGAAAATAGATGACATTCAGCAGCTTACAATGATAAAGCACATTCTTTGAATACCCGTGCTAGGAGTGACAAGGAGAGGAAAGGACAAGGAAAAACTGAAAACTGATGTTTGGAGTTCTGTCTCTTCCTTAAAATTGTTGTCATAGTTGTCTAGACAATAATAACATATTATTGTAAAAATAAAAGATGGAACAAAATGGTATGTTCAAAGCACTGAATGACTAAACAGGCAATTGTTAAACAAAGTAAAAAAGCCTGCTTTAATTACTTAGAAATATTGATCAAATTGTCCTTTTGGTTTCAGTTGGAGAAATACCAGGTATGTGCCCAGGAGTTTCTGATTTCGTGTGCATGAACAAGAAGTGCATTGAATCACATCTAGTCTGCGACCACAAACCAGACTGTGAAGATGCTTCAGATGAAACATATTGCTGTAAGTGCTAGATTCTATCACTTTTTGCGGGGCAAATCATACTCCACCAATATGCTACTCTTTACTTTGAGATGACTTGGGATACTGCTTTACACACTGTTTTTACAACAACAACAAAATACACAGTATTTGTTGTTGTTACCTGATGAATGATTTCACCTCCTGTATTTAAAATACTTATAGATTTATATAGTCACTGGAAAACACTTTCAGGGGAAGATATTTTTTCTGTTGCTAATTATTTGTTAACATGTTTTAAATAATGTTTTAAATAATACTGAAATTGGTGGTGTGGCTAAGGGGGCCTATATGGTGGTAGAGCTTTAGTAGTGCTCCTGCCCCCGACTTCAAACCTAATCTTGCCTGACAGGGCTGTATTGGCCCCCTTCAGCAGCCCCCTACCTATTGCTCCACTCGGGTTGCCTCCTATTTGGCCCCTTCCTGCACTGCTGGTGACCAACTGAGGCTCTGGGCCACGACCACGTATACTCTGTGCAGCTTGATGGTGGCCGTCAAGAATAAGATCACGGGCCTGAGGCAGCTCGCTGTGTGAGTGTGTTCCCATGGCATTCCACACAAACTGGATACTGAGGTAGTGAGTTGCACCACCCTGGTGATGGGCCCAGTGCCGCAGACCTGTGCTGGGTCTCTTACAGAGATCACCCTGGCCCTGCTCTGGGCTGCGGCAGCCACCCCGGCTTATGGCACGGTTCGGGGCCAGCCTGTGCACCCAACCTCCCCCTAGGCAGAGACCTGAGATTTTCCTATACCCAAGGGGGTGGAGGTGACTGATGAGATCCCAACCTGTGGATGATCCAATGCGGGCAGCACGTGCTGAAGCTGCTGTGGTGATTGTACGACCCCGCCTTGATCGACTGTGCTTCGTTTGCCTAGTTTACAGGCCCAAAGCAGCTCGCGGCCATGGCCCCACTCAACCAGAGGCCCAGGATCCCACTAAATATCCAAAGAAGACTGTAGTGGTGAAGAAAACCCCCAGTGGAAGATCCGGTGGGGTAGGCATTCCCTGGGGGGGACGATGAAACTACAGCTGGCACCTGTGCAGATCAGCTGAAGGGATTAGTGATGCACCAGGGCCCCAAGGAGCAGATATGACCAATTGACATACCCTGGATCCCATAAGGTAGGGTATAGGGTATACTAATATATGTGGGTGCCCAAGCACCTACTCCTACAGCATGCATGCTCTCCTTAAATGGATGAGGTGGCACTCATAGGCCCAAACAGTGCCTACATTGAGTGGAGCCAACGTTGACTAGAACTGCCTTGCTGGATCCCATTGTCTTTGGGGGATGTACAGCGATTCTCCCCACCTGCTGCTGCTCTAGTGGGGGGAGCAGACTGGACCTTGGAGTACTGACATCCACCAACTGAGAGATTGTGGTATCTGGACCTGAGGTGCATCTGGGCTGATGGGCTGCCCCATACGGAGAGGGGGATAGTGGGTGCCTGGAACCACATGTGACCCCCCCATGAAGGTTTTGTGAAAACCTTTGGAGGAGGCGGTGTGCCCCAGGTTGCATGGGCCACCTGCAGGAGGATAACCTGGACATTTGTGCCTAAGGTGCCCACAAGACACTACACTGGACTCCACATCTGGGCCATTCTCCCCTAAGTGAGGTGAACCTCCAAGACCCATGCAATAGCTCCTATGGTCAATCTGTGATCACAACACCCTACTTCCCCAGCTCTTTAGGGTCCTCGCTCTGCCTTTTGCTCACTGATGCCCGCAGAGGTGCACTCTTGAGGCTTCAGGACTCAGACATTGCTGCCCGGCAGAGATTGTGAAAGGCCCAGTGGGGTGTGGAACTCTTATCAATTTGGGCCAATTCTCCTTGGGGGCTATTTTGCTTCTTTTCCGGGCAGCTTTGGGCTTCCTGCCATGACTGCTCGTGCTGCCCCCTGAGACAAGCATGTCAGTGCAGCTGGACTCTTCATTCAGTCCCACCTGTGGGATCCCCTCTCCCATCTGTGAATCACCACAAACTATGGGACCAGTGGCTTGTGCTATGCTGGGGCAAGCATGCCTGTTCTCAGAGACCTTACTCCCTATCATCCTTGGTCAACACATATCATGATGGGAAATCAGTAAGCCCCCTCCACTGGTGGCGGCTCAGACTAAAATAGATCAAGATACTACCTTAGCAGCAAAAGACAAAGATACCGTGGTGGCCCCCTAGCCATTGCAGCCCAGCCTACCACATACTTAGAAACTATCCTCAAAGTAATTCAGGATTCAAGGGAGGCAGTGGAAAAACTTGCGCCATGACTCGGCAGCCTGTAAGTGGAGAGGGTGACTGAAACTGATACACAGATCTCAGCAACTGAAAATGATATAGTTACACTTAAATACCAAGGCCGTCATTATGACTGTGGTAGTTTTTGAGCAAGACCGTCATGCGAAATGCTGCCACCATCTTGCCAGTGTTGGTGGTACAGCGACCACTGTGTCACGAAGAACACACCACCCAAATACAACCATAAACCCAACACCGTCTGGTTGACCTACCGCGAAATAGTGACTGACCTACAGCTGGTGCCGCCACGCCGACCCCATTCCGACCTCCCAACTATGAGTCCGTTTTAGCACAGCAACACATGCATGGCGGTAAACCAATGGCAGTCTGCACCGCCATGGTACAAAAAGGGACCGCCAATAGTAGCCAACACCACATTGGACAGTTCGAATACAATACACCTGAAACACGTACACACACCACACACACCTGCTCACTGTACCATATAAAACCCCCCACACACCCATAATCCCTTGCGATAACCACGACCAGCCAGGGAGACACAAGCCATGAAGCAAACCCCATACACAACAAACACCTTCCATTGCACACTTAGCACACACCACCACCACCACAACCCACCAGCACCCACATACAAAGATCCCCACACTACCAATCATCCCGTTCTGCACCCTACTCACAGAGCACTCCCCCAACATGTCATGTCAGAAGCACCCACCGTTCACAGACAATGAGCTGCAGGTCATGGAGGATGAGATTGTCAGACTAGAGCCACAACTGATGGGAGTCCATGTCCAGCAAACATCATTGTCCAGGAAAATTGAGTCATGGCAGAGGATCGTCGACAGGGTCACTTCAGTCAGCACCTATCCACGCACAAGGAAGGATATCAGGAAGAGGTGAAACAACCTCAGGGGGTCCGGCACCAGATCGCCCTGAAAAAGACTGGTGGTGGGCCCCCACCTCCTTCCCTTGACTTATCATCCTGGGAGGAGAAGGTCTGGAACATCATGCATCCAGAGGGCATGCCTGGTATCATAGGAGGGCTTGACTCTGGTAAGTCAACAATACCACCCCCAGGCACCAACCACTCCTAACCAGCATGCCTACCCAAAACTCACCTATTAACCCCATCCAACACTATTGCAATACCCCAATCACTCCATGCCCCTCCTCTGCAAGGCACACCACCCCTCTCCTTCCATCTCCATACATTCCCCACAATGCATTACACCCCACAAAGCTAAAATTCACTGTACCACTTCACAGTGGAACACCTACATGGACAACCAGATCACAGCCCACACCTACCGGTTGCCACAACTGCCTCCTAACACATGGCAATGACAGCAATGCCAACCACCATCCACAACCCATCATGGCACATAGAAATCATGGCACAAACCCCATGCCCATATCAATGTCTGCAGTGCTGCAGCTGTCATTGCCTTCACTGGGAAGCAAATCGAGCCACTGCATGTCCACACCATGAAAATGGCAACTACACATCCACATACAAACTCTCCCCCTTCCATCCACAGGTAACCCAGCCACTGCCACCCTGCAGAAGATGCCAATGTCAGACAGCCCTCCCAGTATGAAGGCCCCAGAGGATATCTGAATAGGGACGATTTGCCTGGGCCGTCTGGGGTGACTGGTCAGTCCACTCCCAGCAGCCCCACCCCGGACACACCGGACTCCCCCTCCCATGTGGCTACAACACTTCAGCCAGCTCCTCCTCCCCAAACCTATAACAAGGGGACCTCTCAATCAGAAGTGGGCCCAACAGTACAGGCGCCAGAGTCAAGCGCACACCCCTCAAATAATGAAGGGCCTGGTGTTAGTGGGAGTGGGCACCCTGTGCCAGGGGGACAGGCAGAGGGGCTTTGGGGTAGTGGTAGGGGATCAATGTCCCAAGGGACGGGACAGCTACAACACCAGACTGGCCAGAAGGCCCTCACCCAAGTCCTGGGTGCATACCACCAAAACCAGGACACCCTGGCCCAGATCCGCACCACTGTGAAGGAGACCCACAGGCTGCAGAGTGAATACCATCAAGAGGCCATGCAACAGTGCCACCATGGCCTCAATAGCAGGGGTGCTGAAGGAACTCACCACCATCCTGCGTGAGTCCATCTCCAACCAGCAGGTACCTCCCATTAGCCACATCCCATCTGAGCCCTCCATATCAGCGGCAGCTAGTGGAATGTAGGACCTGCCACAGGACTCGCAGGACACCAGCACCACTACCCCTGTTGCCGACGAGCCCCCAGACAAGCGAGGACGTCCAAGCAGACATCCTGCCAGAACTGATGCCAAGACCAAGACCACCACCAGGAAGTGATCTTTTCCTCAACATTCTCCCTTGTGTGTCAATGAGGTACCCTGTTGACTATTCACTGTCATCTCTCTATACTCCCATGGCCACCATACTGGACCTCGACTACCAACAGCTGGCACAAGTACTCTGCTGATCCCACCTGCCATGACCCCACTCATCACCCCTTTCACTTGTACCTCCCAAGTAAACACCAATGAGCACAGTACCTACCTACATCTTTATTGTCAAAGAGACTGCCATTACATGTGCAACAGTCAACCCAAAGTCCTGCTAATGTATGTGTGAGTGACAGAGGGGGAGCAATATGTAGCAAGGATTAGAGTGGAGCAGGCAGTGGCTGTAGAGATGGGTCAAGGGAGGCAACAGGTCAGGCAGGGACCAGAGTGCACCACAACAATGTCCTGAAAGTAGAACAAGACAGGGATATCAGTCAATATAGACATTAAATATACCAAATCAACACACATGCACTGTAAGTATAGGAAGCCAAGGCTGAGAAGGCAAGTCAAGCCCAAAAACATCTGGCCATAACAAACCACATTCCCAAAACATACCTCCCTCCCTCACAGCAAACAGAGCCACACGTTTTACAGTTCACACTGCCATGAACAGTAATATTGCACTGCCTCCCAATGTCGAATCCCAGGACTGGATGCAATACAGAGGAAACCACCTAGTGTAGCACACATATTTCACTGGATCTCGCAATTTAGGGAACAATGGTCATGCACATAGATGACAAGTGTAGCAACAAAACACCAGAATGAGTATAGCACTGACCTGTGCACAGTAAGAACCCAACTCATGGCCAAATGTAACCCCCTCAACCCACCCAGAGTCAGAGCTCCAATATCTCCAGGGATTACAGACAGCAGGTGGTAGCATAGCACAAGGCAGACAGTGGAACAGGACACATACCATACAAATGACACATACATGTATCTCAGTGGAAGTACTGTTGTATCAGCTCTGCTCTGGAGGCAGCTGCATCCTCATCATCTTCCTCCTTATCACTCCCTAAGTCCCCTTCATCAGCCACGGGTACAGCTGCCACCCCTCTGCATTCAGCAATGGGATGTGATGTCTTAGGGCCAGATTGTGTAGCATGCAGCAAGCAAAAATGATCAGGCACACTTTCTGTGGTGTGTAGAGTAGGGAACCTCCGAAGATGTGCAGACACCGGAATCTGGCCTTCAGCAGGCCAAAGGTACGCTCATCCACCTGTCTTGTCCTACTGTGGGCCTTATTGTAACTGTTCTCGACAACTGCATTTGGATGCCTCATGGGTGTCAGTAGCCATGGAAGGCTGGGCTAGCCAGAGTTACCTATGTGCACAGAGGTAAGAACCATGTGAAGACCGGGAGTGTGATGGGACAGGTTGCGAAGAGTGTAGAGAGCAGAGAGCAGAGAGGAACACATATGAAAAGATACATACCGATGAGCCAGGCCCGGTCCCTCTGTAGTGGTGCCATCATGTGTGGGACGGTGCTGTTCCACAGAATGTAAGAGTCATGCACAGACCCAGGGAACCTGGCCTTTACTTGTGTAAGTTTTTACAGTTCCTATACACTTGTTCACTCCTCCTGGGTGGCACCAGGGCAATGTGGGTACCATCTTTGGCCCCTATCACATGAGGGACACATGTCAGATCATAGAAGGCAGCCTTTACAGTGGGCAATTCAGCACGGTGCAGGAACCTGATATAGCTGCACAGATGTTGTAGCAGGGTACATAGGACATCCTTCAGGATGTTGCTGAACATGGGCTGACATCCCTGCTGCCAAACGCACTGTCATCTGGAAGGACCCTGAGGCAAGGAAGTGGAGGACTGACAACACCTGTACTGAGGGAGAGATAGCATTGGGGCAACAAATGGCGGGCAATAGTTCCAGCTCCAACTGGGTCACCAGCTCCTGGATGGTCTGAGGGTTCAGAAGATAGGTCTGAATGATGTGTAGATCTTCCAGGGTGGAAATGTTGACTAGCATTTGGCCCGCATTTTGGCAGTGGCCTACCCTGAGGTGGATGTGCACTTGAGGGCAGCACAGAAGCCACGCGGGGGTGAGTACACACTCTCATGTGTATGCTCTGGGTGTGCACTATTGGGACGCTGTAGCATGGGTGCTAGGTGGATTTATGACCACTATGGATATGAGACAGCCAGACAGGATTGGCCTCATAGATGTGTGGCCATGCATTCTGTGAATGGAGGGGCAGTTAGCTCCAATGTGGTATCTGTGTTGTCACCTCCTACTAAGATGTGCTAGGTAGCACATGCCAAAAGGATCACAGTATCTGGGTTGTCAGGCCATTGTAATCAGTTGATGCCAACCACTGTGCCAGGGGTGAATGTAAAGTCCTCAATATGCTTCCAGGTACTGTATGTGTAGTGAGGTAGGGTGGGGCAAGAGGTCACTGTGCTATTTGACAATGGCCTTGTTGGCATGCCAACTAGCCATGCAGGATTCTGTTGGTTCTGTAGTCCAGAAATAGTGTGTCTCTATGGGCATGTGAAGAAGGCAGGTCCTGGGCAGGTGTGGCGGTTATGCCTCTCATCATGTACACAATTGCATATGTATCAGCGTCAGCTGTATACTTTTGCATTGCTGCAGTTTCCCCCATGGTGTTCCATTGATGTAGCATGTGTAGGTGAGGGCATGGAGAGTCATGACAATGCATCAGAAGATTATGTAGTTACTCTGTGTGACTGTTGTGCTGGCATTAACCATCCTGTATCCTGTCTTTCTCTCTCCCACCTACCCTCTGTCCCTCTCCTCCTCTGTCTTTGTGTGCATCAGCATCATCTGATGAAGGAGAAGGGGCACTGATCAGTGGGGATGCTGCGGGCCACAGGACCCAGGAGGCTGATACCAGTAGAGCTCTCGGGACCAGTGCGATGGAGGGCGAGGAGAGTGCCACAGGGGAGACAGGATCAACAACAACATCTTCAGATTCCTCCTCCGTTGGACACTCCCTGGCGGTGGCAGACCCATCTAGGACCACTCCAGTGACATCTTGTTTGCCACTCCCCTTTTCAGCACTAACCTCCCTGTAGCTCCCTACCTAGTTGCCTGTGCCCGCTCACCTAGGAGGGAGGGCATCTCCTTTGCTGCAGGCACCCCTGCCCCAATCAGCCATGCTGTCCTCCATGAGGAGGCTGTTGACCTCCTGAGGTCTATCTCTGTAATGCAGTCAACCATTGTTAATGCCATCCAGGGAAAGGCATCCCAGATGCAGCAGACTCATGCAATCCTGGAAGGCATTCAAGGTGCCCTGTCTGGCCTGCAAAGATCATTTCAAGCTCTGGCCTCCTCCTTGATGGCAGCCAGTGTCCCTTCTTCTTCCGCCCCCCCCAGCTACCTGTTCCCAAACCCACATCCCTCTCCACTCACCCATAAAAGGCACACTTACTGACTCACATGCATCCACATCAACAGACACGGTATGCCAGGACAGACACAAGCACCACAAATACCACCATCTCCATTCACACAAACCACATTCAGATGCAGACATGCCAACATCCACTCCCTTCACTGACATTCCCACCACCTCCCCATCTCAGTCACAATACCACTCACACCTGCAGTCAGCACCTCATCAGTCCCAGATCCTGCCACATGTGCCCTCACTGCTACCGTCACCACAAAATCAGACCCTCATACATGAATCCCATACACCACATGCACAAACACCACAACACCCCCACATGCAGCACATCCAGCCTACCTGCAGACACCACCCCGACTTTCACTCACACATCCTCCCTGCCATCTCCCTGCATCTCTTCCACCCCTCATCTAGTACACCTTAACACCCACACTCACCCACCCAACACTCACCCAGCACACACGTCATCTACCCACGCACCTGCATCCAAGGCACCTCCATGTACACACCTCTCAACCATACCCTCTCCCTCCACTCCCAAAGTCCTTCCCACAACCTACCTTGTGTCCCTAATAAACGTTTCCTGACTGAGTTTTCCCTAGTTCCCCACCACTGTCCCAATCCCAGTTTCCCCCAAGTACCCTGCAATGCTTCCCAGACCCCTGCCTTCCACCTTCAAGGACTCCCCTGGTCATCGCCATGCCCCTCCTCACCTAAGTCCACAGTTACCCCTCCCACAGCCAAGGCCGAGCCGACTCCCTCCACCTCCAAGGCGAAGCCCATTCCCTCCACTTCCAGGGTCAAGCCCACTCCCTCCACTTCGAAGGCCGAGCCCATCCCCCTGGCCAGACCACCACCTTCCAGGGGCAAGCCTAAGGACCCCCCCCCTCCAAGCCCAGACCAAAGGACTCCCCTCAAAGCCCAAACCCCTATGCCACCCTCTCAACCCCCTCACCCCCGAGGTGCCTACATGCCCCATTGATGCCCCTGACTTGTGGAGGCCAGCACTTTTGCTGTCAGGAGTCAAGTTTGGGTGTGCTACTGTGGCCAGTGTGCTCTGGGTACTGCAAAAGTTTTGAACTGGCCCTTGGCCCCCTTTGTATATAGCAGGGTCTTACTAATATTTTATTTGTCAATATATCTGCATCACTGCACCGTTGGTGTCGGTGGTAACAACCTTGTTGTGGCTTTTGTTCAATATGTATGTGTGGTGAATGTGCGATTTTGCGTGTGGGGGTGTGTTTGTGTACTAATGTCCTTCCCTCCAGTGTGTGCTAGGCTGGTGTACTTATGGTTGGTGTCTTGGTAGGAGTCGCTGGTCCTGGAGGTCAATGGCCATCAGGAGCTTAGGGAAGACTTGCAATTTGTGTGCTGTGGCACCTACGGACGTGCCTGTGTTCCTGAAGGTGAGAGTTCCCTTTTATGTTGTTCGTTTCCGCCATGCTTTTCGTGACGGTGAGAACACCCTGGAAATCCTGGTGCTGCCTTATAATACGGTATTGGGAAACTGCCTAACCACCAGCCTTGCGATGCGTTCCGCTGGCTGCGCTGGTCCGTCCACAGTGCCGGTTCAGACGGAAACCTGCCTGTGTTCCGCAGGTGCCTTCCCCCTACTCGTAATATGGCGGTCTTCACCACCAGGCCAGCGATAGTGCGACTGCCACCTCCATACTCATAAAGAGGGACCAAGTGTCTAAATTGTCCAACACTCCAGACAGAACATCTTCCACCTTGTGCTCCCAGAGGGAAAGAAGGGCTCAGGTCGAAGCCAACTTCTCAGGGACTATTTCGATCCTGGATCCTGGAAGACAAACTATCTCACTGCTTTGTGATTGAAAGGGTACATCAGGCCTTGACCAAGAAACCTCCAACAGGAGCCACACCCTACCCGGTGATACTGCGAATCCTGAACTTCCGAGACAGGACACCATCCTTTGTGAAGCTCAGAACCAACCGCACCTAAGACATCCTAAAATTATGTTTTTCCTAGATTATACTAAGGCAGTACAACAGATATGGCACTCCTTAGAGGAAGTTAAGCAGAAGCTTAATGCACTCAACATCCGCTATATGCTTCTGTTCCCAGCCCACCTTAAAGTAATTTTTGAATCCTCAACCCACTTTTTTGATACCCCTGAACAGGCCTGGGAATGGGCAATGGAGCATTGATCGCTGCGGCCTCTGGTTCCGGGAGATTGGGTGGATCTGGAGCCGTAGGGCTGCCCTCCGCCACCCACCTCTCGGGGACCCTGATCCCCGAAGGCAGGACTGAGCCAGGCTGAGGGACAGGCCTTCGTGAGCCCACCCCCTGTGGAGGAGAATCCAAATGAAATGGATCCTAATAAGACCCTCACAGCTACTCTGCAATTGTTCAGGTCCTCAGACAGTATACCTGACTCACTAGCGTAGCCCCTCCCTGCTGTTCTGACTGAATAGGAATGGGGGCCCACAATGGAGCTGAACATAACTACAGACACCTGGGGTGATATTGTGTATCTCATTTCCAAACTCCCTGGCTGTTTGCATCACATTCAACTCTTTTGGGACTGCACTGTTCTGATGGCTGTATTTATGGTTCTTCATTTCTAGGCCTTTACTTTGAGCCCAGTCACTAAATTGCTGTCAGACTTGAGATCCGACATATGGATGACTGAATTAAGCTCCCCCAAAGTTTCCTATTTCATGTTCTGTTTAGAGGTGACAGATGCTTCAGGGGAAGAAGTATTCACTATTCGAGCTCTCCACTGTGCCTTTTCTGTTCTTTGGGCTACTCTCTGTTTTACCATGCATAGACCGCCTCCATCATTGGTGGGTCCTCATCCGCCTCAGCAATGTCCAACAACTCTACGGGATGATTATAATTGGCTCCTGGAATATGAACAGTCTCTTGGAACTTATTAAGAAATCGTGGGTGGTGCGCTATATAAAGAGATAAAGACCATACGTAGTCCTGCTCCAGGACATGCACCTCATGGACTCTCAGTGACCATTTCTGGGTTGATTTGGATTTGACAGAATTGTCCATTCTGGCTTTGTCAGAGGCTCCAAGGGGGTCACAATTCTCCTGCATAAAACCTTTCCACTGACCGTGACTAAGGTACACACGGACCCCCAGGGGAGATACGTGGGGACTCAGGGGCATATGGTGGATCAACACAATAGCTTTGTTTCCCGTTATGTTCCTCACAGATCCTGCCACGACTTTACAGGTCTACCAGTCCCTAATAGTAGCCCTTCCCCCCAGAACTACTTAAATAGGTGGGGACTTTAACGGGGTCCCTGACCCAGTGAAAGGCACTGTCGATACTCTGTACTCCGGTAGATGGGGGGGTCTCTTGGCTGGACTCCATTGGTCTATGCTTATATGGAACCCCTTACAATGGTCTTACGCACACCTGTCTGCAGACCACAATACGGAATCAAGAATTGACCACCTCTGGTTTATTGGTCGCTCATCTTCTGTTGCTATGGCCAATTGGAATCCTGCCACAGGGAATAGCCGATCATGCCCCCCCCTTTCTTGAGGGAGGTACCTAATTGAGTGCCCGACATCCAGTCTAAATGTTTAGTGCCTGGCATCTGTTGGATTCAGAGGGCACCACTGTTAGAAATGGGGTCTTTGGTTGGCACTCAAGTTACCCCCTGTCCACGTAAGGACCCTCACTCTAGTCAGGGTAAAGGAGAATCACCCTCAGCTAACCCCCACTCAACCCCTTGTTAGCTTAGCACAAGCAGGCAGGCTTAACTTCAGAGATCTAGGTGTAAAGTATTTCTACCAACACACAGTAACTTAATGAAAACACTACAAAATGACACAACACAGGTTTGAAAAAATAGAAAATATTTATCTAAACAAAACAAGACCAAAATGACAAAAGTCCAACATACACAAGTCAAGTTATTAATTTTGAAAGCAAAAGAGTCTTAATTCATTTTGTAAATAGGTAAAACACTGTTGGCGTTGAAAAGTACCTGGGTAGCATCAAAATAACACGCACAGGCAATTGTGTGTCGAAAAAGGTAAGCAGTGTGTCAATTTCTCACCCACAAGCTAGCCTGTGAGGTATTTCTCCTTCTCCGGTCAGGTTGGCGTGCGTCGTGTTTCTGCCCCGCAGTGGAGCGATGTGTAGATCCGGGCAGCATTCAGAGGTGTTGCATCATTTTTCCGTGCCCAGCAAGGTTTGCGCCAAAAATCCTGCTGCACGGTATCAGCAAAACCACATAATGTAGATTGCGAAGTTATTAGCCTCCGTCAGCGGGTGTTGTGCATTGTTCTTCCAGCTACGTGCATCGATTTTCCAGCCGTGATGCCGGTGGAGTGTTGATTTCTGCTGCGAAGCCGGTGGCGTGTCGTTTTTCAGCTGTATCTCGGATGGTGCATTGATATATTCCCTGCACGGCGGTCTGTGTGTGGATTTTCAGTCTTGGTCTGCCGGCTTCACCTTCCAAGGCCCCAGGAACTGGATAGGGCACCACTTGGCAGGTTAGGAGTCTCAGCAGAGAGTCCAGGTGCTGGCAAGAGACGTCTTTGATGGCCCTGAGACTTCAACAACAGGAGGCAAGCTCAGGACAAGCCCTTGGCGATTTCTTCACAAGCAGAAATGCATACAAAGTCCATTCTTTGTCCCTTAGCACAGGCAGAAGCAGCAACTGCAGGATAGCTCCACAAAGCACAATCTTATGCAGGGCTGCACTTCTCCTCAGCTCTTCAGCTCTTCTCCAGGCAGAGGTTACTCTTGATGTCCAGAAGTGATCTAAAGTCTGTGGTTTTGGGTGCTCTTCATATACCCATTTTGGCCTTTGAAGTAGGCTTACTTCAAAGGAAATTCTCTCTTGTTTGTGAAATCCTATCTTGCCCAGGCTCCAGACACACACTAGGGGGTTGGAGACTGCATTGTGTGAGGGCAGGCACAGCCCTTTCAGGTGTAAGTGACCACTCCTCCCCTCCCTCCTAGCACAGATGGCTCATCAGGAAATGCAGACTACACCCCAGCTCACTTTGTGTCACTGTCTAGAGAGAGGTGCAAACAGCCCAACTGTCAAACTGACCAAGACAGGGAATCCACAAACAGGCAGAGTCACAGAATGGTTTAAGCAAGAAAACGCTCACTTTCTAAAAGTGGCATTTCCAAACACTCCGTCTTAAAATCAACTTTACTAAAAGATGTATTTAAAAATTTTGAGCTCAGAGACCCCAAACTCCATGTCTATCCCCTCCCAAAGGGAATCTACGCTTTAATCATTTTTAAAGGTAGCCCCCATGTTAACCTATGAGAGCGATAGGCCTTGCAACTGTGAAAACCGAATTTGACAGTATTTCACTTTCAGGGCATATAAAACACATTATTATTTGTCCTACCTTAAACATGCACTGTACCCTGCCCATGGGGCTACCTAGGGCCCACCTTAGGGGTGTCTTACATGTAAGAAAAGGTAAGGTTTAGGCCTGGCAAGGGAGTACACTTGCCATGTCGAATTGGCAGTTAAATCTATCTGCACCCACATACACTGCAGTGCAGGTCTGAGCCATGTTTACAGGGCTACCAATGTGGGTGGCACAACCAGTGCTGCAGGCTCACTAGTAGTATTTGATTTACAGGCCCTGGGCACCTCTAGAGCACTGTACTAGGGACTTACCTGTAAATCAGATATGCCAATCATGGAAATCCAATTACTTACACATTGTATACAGGAACACTTGCACTTTAGCACTGGATAGCAGTGGTAAAGTGCACAGAGTAACAACAAGAGCACACATCAACAACCTTGGAAACAGAGGCAAAAAGTTAGGGGAACCCAAGCCAAGGATGAAAAGTCTAACACGTGTCACCCCCAGCTGAAAGTGGGGAGCAACTACCCAACCTCATGGAAGTTCTCATAACTAAGGCGGAAGAATCTGGACAGACCATCACCATTAGCGTGTTCTGTGCCAGGGCGGTATTCCACCATAAACTCCATCCCCTGTAGGGAAATGGACCACCTCAACAATTTTGGATTCTCACTGTCAGGGAGACCAGATCCTCGGGGCCTGCGCACGTTCCCAACATGTCCACCACTTGACAGCTCCAAAGCTCCGATAGAAATATCACAGAGCCTGAGAGAGTCCAAGTGGGGGAAAAGGGGATTAGGTAGGGAACAGATGGGAAGGAGACCTGTAGGGAGCAAGAGGTTAAACAACACAATATCAAGATATAATCACATTGAGTTTCATAAAAACTCTCTGTTGAATCTAGGGTTCAATGATACTCAGAACATGAAATAACACTCTGTTGAATCTAGGGTTCAATGATATTCGGAACATGAAATAACACTCTGTTGAATCTAGAATTCAAAGATATTCAGAACATGAAATAGCACTCTGTTGAATCTAGAGTTCAATGATACTCGGAACATGAAATAGCACTCTGTTGAATCTAGGGTTCAATGATACTCAGAACATGAAATAACACTTTGTTGTTACGCACAAGCCTTTGCCAATCTGAACACCAAGTTTTACTTGCGGGAAAAAATCGCGCACACTGCTGATTCTAACAAGAATATGTAAATGAAATCATCGCGCAAGCCTTTGCCGATCTGAACACCAAGATTTACATGTGGTAAATGAATCACGCTCACTGACGATTCTAACAAGAATATCCAAATGCCATGAAATGATCGCGCAAGCCTTTGGCGATCTGAACACCAAGATTTACATCAGAGCAATGATTCGCGTACTCTGAAAGTTTCACGGGTAGGCCCCAAACTCAAGAGTCTTTTAGAACGGGGTCAGGGGCCCAGCCCGACCTCCGTCTTACCACCCTGCTCAAGGATCACCTAGATAATGCAGGGCAGGCCTGGAACGTCAAGGTAGGCCTCCGGAACAGGAGCTCAGGAAATAACACTTTGTTGAATCTAAGGTTCAATGATATTCGGAACATGAAATAACACTGTTGAATCTAGAGTTCAATGATACTGGGAACATGAAATAACACTCTGTACTGAAGAAACATGAATGGCCTAGAACTAGACTCCAACTAGGCCTCGAAAAATCTAGGTACCTGGAAAATTCAAGAATGGATTAATACAATGTTTCATATGGGCTTTTCATGAAATGTCACATACAGTCCAGGAGTACAAGAACCTTCTAGAATAATGTTTCAGAACAAACACTGCATTTTTAACATGAGGACAAAAGAATCTGAAACATTCCCTGGAAAACAATTGGAATAGTACTAGAGACTTAATATGCACAAAGAACCTCACATTTTGAGTTTATCATCTTCACAGGAAATACATAGGCTCAGGATAAATGTGTGTACTTCACAAACATTACACATCAAAGTTTTTTCTTGCCATTAAATGATCGTGCAAACTGTTGCCGATCTGAACACCAAGTTTTAAATGCAGGAAATGAATCATGCACACTGCAGATTCTAGCAAGAATATGTAAATGCCATGAAATAATTGCGCAGGCCTTTGCTGATCTGACACCAAGTTTTACTTGCGGGAAATGATTCGCGTACACTGCCGATTCTAGCAAGAATATGTAAATGCCATGAAATGATCACGCAAGCCTTTGCCGATCCGAACACCAAGTTTTACTTGCGGGAAATGAATTGCGCACACTGCTGATTCTAACAAGAATATGTAAATGCCATGAAATGATCGCACAAGCCTTTGCCAATCTGAACACCAAGTTTTACTTGCGGGAAATGAATCGCGCACACTGCTGATTCTAACAAGAATATGTAAATGAAATCATCGCGCAAGCCTTTGCCGATCTGAACACCGAGATTTACATGTGGTAAATGAATCACGCTCACTGCCGATTCTAACAAGAATATCCAAATGCCATGAAATGATCGCGCAAGCCTTTGGCGATCTGAACACCAAGATTTACATCAGAGCAATGATTTGCGTACTCTGAAAGTTTCACGGGTAGGCCCAAAACTCAAGAGTCTTTTAGAACGGGGTCAGGGGCCCAGCCCGACCTCCGTCTTACCACCCTGCTCAAGGATCACCAAGATAATGCAGGGCAGGCCTGGAACGTCAAGGTAGGCCTCCGGAACAGGAGCTCAGGAAATTGCTGCTGCTCTGCACCGGTACCTCTGAATAGTGAGCACGTGGAGCTGGGCTGGCTCCCTTATATAGAGTCTGGCCCAGCCCACAAACCACACCTTGTCATGCTGCAGGGAAAGCTTCTTGAAGGTCCTAGAAAGGGACCACACCGTGATACACTCTGTAAGCCTGCAGCAATACCTTGCAAATGAACATTATTTGCAAACATCATTAATAGTGGTTTCAAGGTAAAACTCTGCATTGCAAAAGGTTAACAGACTGTATATACACACAATGAATGTATTATGCTCTTGCATAAAGAATGGGTTTTAGCATTTTAGTCGCCCGTAGAGCGCGCACTGTCCTGATGTTGACACTCACTTACATCTGCATTAACCATCTTAGGGGCCTGAAGTCTGTCTGAACCCGTAAGTGAGTCCCAAACAAGTAGGGTCTTAGCTTCTTCAGCACCCAGGCCACAGCAAAAGCTTCACATTCAATGGCACTCCACCTACGTTCTCTGGGAAGTAACGTCCTGCTAATGAAGGCTACAGGTTGATCTAGGCGCTCTTCATTAAGCTGTGAGAGTACTGCTCCAATATCATGCTCTTAGGCATCTGTTTGCACAACAAAGGTGCCTTCAGCACAGGTGCTGTGCACATGGCAGCCTTCAGGGCATTAAAAGCTGTCTGGCAAGACTCAGTCCAGATCACCTTTGGAGGTCAACTTAGTCAAGGGAGCATCAATTGTGCCATACCCCAATTGTGCCATACCCCTTGACAAACCTCCTATATTATCCTGTGAGACCTAAAAAGGCTTTCACTTCACTCTGGGTCTTGGGAGGCTTCCAAGCCAGAATGGTATCAATCTCTGGCTGTAGGGGTGCCACCTGGTCACTCCCCCCCTGGTGTCCTAAGTACACCACAGAACCCTGCCCTATTTAGCAATTGCTTGCCTTAATAGTGAGGCCTGCCTTTTGCAGGGCCACCAACACTTTGCAGAGGTGTTGCAAATGTTTCTCCCATGTGGAACTGAAGGCAGCAATTTCATCCAGGTAGGCGGCACTGAACTCATCGAGTCCAGCCAACACCTGGTTGCCCAACCTCTGAAAGGTGGCAGGAGCATTTTTCATCCCAAATGGCATCACCTTAAACTGAAAGTGCCCATCTGGGGTAGAAAATACAGACCCCTCCTTGGCCACCTCAGTCAAAGCAATCTGCCAATACCCAGACGTTAAATCAAACGAGCTGAGGTATTTGGCAGCTCCTAACCGATCTATGAGCTCATCAGCTCGGGCGATGGGGTGTGCATCAGTTTTAGTGACCACATTGAGACCCCGGTAGTCCACGCAGAACCGGGGTTCTGGGGTGGCACCAGGAGCAGCAGCCTTTGGGACCAAAACCACGGGGCTAGCCCAAGGACTCCTGTAATGCTCAATAATCCCTAGGGTTACATCTTGGATATCTCATCCTTGATGCTAGCCCTGACCTTGTCAGTCACCCTTTAAAACTTTTGTTTAATAGGTGCAACCTTGGGCCCCCCTACATGGCTCTGTGCCCAGTGGCCATGCCCAGGGGACTTAAGACCCCTGGACATGGCCATTGGGCTGGGGGGCATGACTTCTGTCTTTACTGAGACATGAGTCATGTCCATTGGGGTTGTGCGTGGAAATAATGATGCTAATCAGGTTAGAGTCATTTTGTTTTACTCTAACCTGACTAGCGTCATTCTTTCACGTACAACCTCCAGTTTCCCCTACGTCTCTCCCGCCCGGTTAGCATCAATAATTTTGACGCTAACTGGACCTTACCACCGGCTAGTGTCATAGCTTAAATATGATGCTCGGCTTGCGTCCAGGAATGGCGCTAGCCAGTGGTATACTTTTTGACGCAAACCTGCGCTCACGCAGGCTTGCGTCAAAATGTATAAATCAGGGCCTTGGTGTGATGGTGCATAAATGTCCCAGGACTGGTGCACCTGGCCCCGTTTATTAGCTGGATCACTTGACTGGTAATGCCTGTGATGGATGAATGCAGGGTGGGTGTAAGTACAGCCCTAGGGAGAGAGATCTGTGTTATATGTCCAAAATCCAAAAGAAAGGACGAGTCTAACTTATGTAAACAAAAGAAAACAAAAGTAAACAATCTGGATTCCATAAAGTCTATCAGCCTCTAAAGTTAACTTAGCAGGATAGCAGTGGAGACGTTGACTGAGGAAGCTGGCTGATATAGGACAGCTCTGCTCGCATTCATAATGTAACTGCCTGGAGGCATGTCCATATATAGAGTTGGTTCCTTTGCTGATGCTCAGGATAGTTTGTGGTTGGTTTCAAACATTTAAAATGGGTGCATCAGGAGTACTGTTGGCATCTGTTATGAAGCTTGATTTAGTTGTTTTGCTTGTCTCACTGAAAACAGTCTTGAAGAGACTGGTAAGGCAATGTCAGGCCCATTTCTCACGCGTGGATCCCCCTTGGATCGGTTGCTTTGAAACTTAGGGCCATATTTCTTCTTTTTGGATGCAAACTGCACTGATGCAGTTTTGCGTCAAAAAGTTTCGCGCCGGCTAACGCCATTTCTTTACGCCACCCGGGCATCAAATTTATACTTTGACGCTCTGTGGTGCAAACCACGGGTTCAACTCATTTTTTGTACTCTAACCATCGAACCACGTCGTAAAGAAAAACAACGTTAATGCAGCAAAAATGAATTGAATCCGGTTTACGACATTGCAAACCGGATACGCACCATTTTTCCCCATAAGTGTGTCAAAAAGTGGTGCAAACCCAGCAAAATATGCAAAGGTGCCCCAAAATGGATCCCAGTAGCCATGAAAGACCCCAGGAAGACTCAAACCGACCAGAAACCAGCCAGGAGGACCCAGACAAGACCCAGGAGAGGGAGAAGAAGAAAAGGAAGTGTTATTTCAGTGAAGAGGAGCAGGAAATACTGGTGAAAGAGGTGACGGAACACCAGCATCAACTTTTTGTCACCTAAAAATTGCCAATTGGGAGTAGAGAGGCAATTTGGCAACAAATTGTGGACAAGATTAACAGTGTGGCAGAAGTACGGAGAACAGTCACCGAGTGCAAGAAACGCTGGCATGACTGCAAGCGCAGGACCAAGGAAAATATGGCAAGGAACAGGAAGGCAGTACTGCAGACTAGAGGTGGGAGTCCAGCACCGCAGGAGGCCCTGGACCAGATGGAGGAGATGGTGGCAGCCGTCATCCCAGAGGAGATCGTTGCAGGGATTCAAGGACAGGATACCGCAGACTACCAGGAAACCACACAGATGCAGGGTAAGTTGCATGGGGGACAAAAATGCCTAATTGTTTACTGTAAACAGGGGAGGACATACCTACTACACAATGCATGTCAGCCATTAAAATCAGGTAGTAGAAAGGGCAAAGAGCACAGCACGGGTGCATGGGCTGCGCAGGGGAAACCAGGGGCACGGCACAACACTACACCAACAACCTTTGCATGGTGGTACTCTGCCATGCCAAGGATGTTGGAAAGGCAAAGCCAGTACAGGAGGGTAGGGTACAACGTAAAACTGTCCTGCTGTCATACGACAGCTGGTATTGTTGCTACATGAACTAGGGTTCGATTTCCAGTCTGAGGCCATATCTGCAAGTGGTATTTATCATTGACAACAGTTGCCACTACCACCTGTGCTGTGTATGCAGTTCAAGTAGCTAATGGCAGTTACGTGCCCATGGATAAAACACATGCAAAATAGAGGGTTCAGGATGACAACGTTATCAGTCCCCTGTAATTCCTAACAAAGTGCAAATCCTGTCAAAGGCTTATGTCTATAGGTGCTATAAACTTCAAGTATTGTTACTTACATTATGAAGTACACAGCAGTAATGTCATACCCATGCTGCACATTTAAGGGTCTACGCCGTGCCTGTGTTACAATAGCTGCAATGCCACCTTGCAACATCCCAACTGTCATACTGCTAAGACAGCAGCATTCAGGGGGAGGACATATGTGTCTAGCTAGTTCAACACACCCGCACCGTCATGAGAGGATATGGAACCCTGCAAGGACCATCAGTGCAAATTCAATGTAGCACACATTCCCCAACATCAACATTATTCAGTACCAATGCTGACACCTGTATTGTTCCATGCCAATGCAATACATAGGATGTGCTTGGTCTCAGCAACATATAGGGGCATATTTATACTCTGTTTGCGCCGGAATTGCGTTGTTTTTTTTACGCAATTCCGACGCAAAACTAACTCCATATTTATACTTTGGTGTTAGACGCGTCTAGCGCCAAAGTCCATGGAGTTTGCGTCATTTTTTAGCGTGGACACCTACTTTGTGTTAATGATATGCAAGGTAGGCGTTCCCGTCTAAAAAATTTACTCCGAGGCATGTGCGCCGTATTTACACTCCCGGGCAAAATTCACGCCCGGGAGTGGGCGGGTCAAGAAAAATGATGTACGGCCGCTTTTGAGCCGTTTTTTAGCGCCTGGTCAGGGCAGGTGTTAAGGGACCTGTGGGCTCGGAAGGAGCCCAGAGGTGCCCTCCCATGCCCCCAGGGACACCCCCTGCCACCCTTGCCCACCCCAGGAGGACACCCAAGGCTGGAGGGACCCATCCCAGGGACATTAAGGTAAGTTCAGGTAAGTATTTTTTTGAATTTTTTTTGTGGCATAGGGGGGCCTGATTTGTGCCCCCCTACATGCCACTATGCCCAATGACCATGCCCAGGGGACAGAAGTCCCCTGGGCATGGCCATTGGGCAAGGGGGCATGACTCCTGTCTTTGCTAAGACAGGAGTCATTTCAATGGGGGTTGGGAGTCGAAAAAAATGGCGCAAATCGGGTTGAGGCGAAAAATTTGCCTCAGCCTGACTTGCCCCATTTTTGGGCGCCCAAGCTCCATATCCCCCTACGCCGGCGCTGCCTGGTGTACGTCATTTTTTTTCACGCACACCAGGCAGCGCCGGCGGCTAACGCCGGCTAACGCCGGCTAACGTCATTGAATAAATACGGCGCCCGCATGGCGCTTCAGAATGGGGTTAGCCGGCGCTAATTTTTTTGACGCAAAACTGCGTTAGCACAGTTTTGCGTCAAAAAGTATAAATATGGCCCATAGGTGTATGTGAAATATCAGAGACTGGGTCAGTCCCAAATTGTTAAGTGTGGTGCAAGTGGCATCAGAACTCCCACAGTCATTGCAAGGCCTCACCATGCTAATGGAAGTAGACAGAGGGTTGAGTAGGACAATAAGGTGGCAACATACAATTTGGACAGAACCTACATCTAGAGGATGTGATGCAGACAATTTCTCAAACTGCCCACACTACATGTGACATGCAGATGGGGCATAGGCCTGGGAGAATGCTAATATTAATGACAGGAACAATGAACAGGAACCAAGATTACTATGTCTCACTATTAGGAAGTTAGTAACGTCACATTACAACTGCCACAACACAGACACACTAATTGTACAATATCTCATTGCAGAGGACAATGGCCCTCCTGGGGATATGCCTGTCCTGGACTTCCCTGATGACATGGATGACGAGCTGACAAAAATTAGCCAGCAGACCCTCCAAGATGTCCTTAGAACCCTCCAGACCCCACCTTCAGACACAAGGAGGAGTACAGATACAGCAGCCATCACAGAGGACCCACCCACCACCCCAAAGTGCGACCTGCCAGCTCCAACCCAGCTGAGGACTTTGAGGACACTGGTACCACCTTTGAGAGGACAGTAGTGGGAGTACAGCAGGAGCTTGCCAAGAAGGTCTGGGTGGGGATGCAAAATATGGCAGCCAGCCTTGAGGGGATGCACACATGCATGATGTCATCTGCAGAACAGGCAGCAGTCCTGCAAGTACTACAACAATGTGTAAGGGAATTCACCACAGCAGGTAGGGAGTTGCCACAACACTAGCATCCCAAACCTTTCACTGTGTGAACAAATGCAACCATGACCCCCTCAGGGCCGACCTGGCTGTCTACCACAGTGATTTAGCTGCAATACTCAAGAACAAGCAGCTCCTCCTTGCTGCAGTAATGCCCTTAATAGCCCCACAGTTGGCAGCTACCGGGAATTCTGACTACACGTCTTCAAACACTGAAGTGTGTGTTGCCCCTTCAAACCCACCACCACCAAGGGCAGAGGAAATGACACACACATCAGAAGATGAAGACGTGGAACAGATCACCTTCACCCATATGAGTACCCGGTAGCACCAGCCCATGCCACATGGGCACTGATATCCTAGGTCCTGTGCTTGTTAACATGCCAGTCTTGCTACAGTTCGTCACATGCACTGTTCTCCAGCACACTGTTTACCTTGACACTATGCACTGTAATTGACTCTCACTACCTCATTGGCAATTCATGTTCCTCTGCACTGTATGACACTTCGCCCCAGCATGTCCAATGACATGTCCCTCACCATTGCACTTGCGTTTCATCACAATTGAAAATGTCACACTAATGGACTCACAAACCTGTACTATGTCAATATTGCACGACAGCACTTTAAAATAAATAACACTTACACAACCACTTTGTCTCTGTGTAATGTAACACATCAACTGTGTAGGAGATTAGTGATGTATGTCGCATGTCAATGGCCATAGAATGTCAATACAACAGTGTTGAAAGAATGTGGGCTGATAACTATGTTCTGGGGTCTGGATTTTATCATCATCTGTGCTTCCTTAGGCTTATTTCTGAAGTTAAAGCATCACAAACAGTATAATGCTGTGTAGAACAGAAAAAGTTAGCTTAAATTATGTACAAGCTGAAACTCAATGTGGTCAACATTCCCTTCAAGACAATCTTTATGTATGTGACATCTGACTATAAACTTTTATCACACACACATCATACAGCAGGAATGGATGTGTACGAGTGTATGGACAAATATGTAACCTGGGAGTGCAATGTAAGAAATGATAGGTGTGATTTATGTATATAGAACTACATAAGAATATAACATCACACAGCTTATCAGGGTTCACATGAACATCAGGCTGCAGGCAGACGTCCCACAGTGCACAAGATTCCGATTCAGGACTCAAACGATGACAGATTTAAAAACACATCCAACCTTCACTACACATTGGGAACCATAGTAACTTTAAGTGGTGGGTGCAATGGAAGGCAGATGCATAGAGAAGTAGCTTTGGTGTAGCTGCCAATGTGAAAGCTCATTTGGAATTCGGAATAACCATGTCAATAATGGGATTCTGGTGCAGGATGGAACAGAAATGCAAATACTAAATTGACACTGTACACCCATGCTAAGGCCCTGATCCCCAAGCATATGACACATACTGTAAAGGAGTACCTAAAACTTTATTTCACAGTAATAAAGGAAACTTAAACTAGGAAAAACTTTATCTAACCTAACCTATCCTAACTATACATTACCACAATTGGCCCCAACTACACTAAGCTAAACTTACTTATTACATTTAACTAAACACTCTAAACATCAATCTCTCCACCCCCCCACCCCCCCTTATAGACGGAACACATGTAGGGCAATATATACTGACCTAAACACATACTAACTTATCCTAAACAAATATGTTTTTTTGTATTTTTTTATAATTTTAATATATTTTGTATTTTTTTTTTTTACACATAACCCCAACACCATCCTCCATCCACCCACCCACAAAGAAATACATTTATTAATATAACCTCCTCCACCCCCAACCCACTTATGCTAGCTAAACTAACAGCCTACTCTAACCTAACACTAAGCCCCCTAAACCCGCTAAAGATAAGAATGAGGAAAGAGGAGGGAGGTGTGGGAATCATGGGTGAGGATCCATTAATTACAAATTGGCCCTCTGCAGGATTTTTTTAATACCCCACAGTCTCCTGCTATTGCGGGACACCTCCTGCTGCAGCCTGTCCATCCTGTGCAACATTCTTTGCGTGTCACATTTCAGTGTCTATATGTCCTGATTGTCTGTCACAGCAGCTGGAGTTGTTTGTGTTCCACTTGTTGATGCCATTGCTGGTGATGGTTCTGTGGTTGGAGGGGGAGGTGCAGGAGGTGCTGCTTGAGGGCCTGGAGCAGATGAGGTTGAGGGACCTGCTACAGTGGCTGTCATCCTTGGGGCCACTGTGGTCTGAGCTGTAGTGGTGGTGGTGGCTGTTGTGGGCAGAGCTGGCCCCCCTTGGCAAATGCACTCCAGACCCCTGTGGCTCTCTCATGGGGATAACGGAGTGCCATATTGCGGAACCGAGCCTCCACATCTAGTATGTGGCAGTGATGCATTGCTCGCCTCTGGCATTCCCTGATCACATGGGTACTCATGTTGGCAGCTGTAAAATCAGAGAAAGCCAAACATTAGTGACATCATTGTGTGATACATCTATAGATGATATTCTAACACTTCCTCAAAAATATCACAGTACAGATGATAGAATGTCCCTGAGGAATGACATGCCAATGCAGCCTACACATCTACTATCTAACCGCACAGCAATGCACAACAAGGTGTGTACCTAATTAAATGATCTGTGTATCTTTGTACTGCTATTAGTCACATAAATGCTGCAAGTACTCCACATGTGTCAGGCTAACTACTGACTATCTTCTGGATGACAATCAAGGCCCACAAGACCTGTGATTTGTAAATGGAACTGCCTGGATGGTATGCAGTTGGTAATCATAACGGGGCATCATAGGTTGAAACACACGAATGTTTGAATTATGTGTCTGTTTTCTGCACTGGGATCCTCACACCTAGGTACACATATTTCTTCACCCTAACCCTGTGCCTCGGAGGGGGGTGGACATGCAACACATACTATCAAACATCAAGGACAGCCAGGAAGCTTTGGACAGCTGTCCATGGGTTTAGTCAGTCCACCACACGGAAGGAGGTCTGCCAACTAGGATTGACTCAAACATTGGACAATCACATCCACATTTATTTTTCTAATTGCGGACAATTGTCAACATCATTAGATCTCACTGATACCTTTCCAAAAACAAGCACATTGATGCAAGCACCCATCTGGCCTTGACCTGCATGCACGCCTATGACATTTCACTCAATTGCCACATAAACGGAGCACAACATGTGGAGCTAGATGCTGCTAGAAAGTCAAACATACAGTCCTACATGTTCATTACTTAACAGGGATACTCAAGTCTGTGGGTAAGACTTCGGCATCACTGGTCTGTGTGAATCAGGGAATGACTTGCTGACTAAATCATGAAACTGGCCACCTCCAAATTAATCATTGGCATACATGTAGCAATAAATCACCCTGTTCACCTGTCCATGCCTATAGCACAGCACTCGACTCCCAATATATGACACTCCGCCACAGAATGTCCAACTCAAACATGGAACAAAATGTCAACCTCCAGTCAAGTCACATATCAGATCATGTGCCAGCACATCGTACCGTGCAAAGAGTCCAACACACAGGAGTCAATCACACAACAGCTGAAAACACAACACAGGACAAACATTTTAACACTTACTGGATACATCTTGGTCCGCAAATCGAACCACTTGACCAATTGTATATGGGGCGGCTCCACCTGTGAAAAATGGAAGGGTGAAATGTGCTCAATGTCTGCTCACTGTACAAAACTTGGATCAACAAATTACTGTGTGTGACATTTTGTATGATAGAGCAGCACATCAGGCATGTAGATTCACCAACAGAGATACTACTGCAAACATGCATTGACACTGTCACTCCAGTGAGAGATAGAAACACATATGCACACATGCACTGTCCCTAACAATCATGTGGTGTCAAACATGATTACTCAATTTTGTGCTTAATTATTTCTAGAGGGTACTCCATTTCATCTAGGGTGTGTGACTGAATGGTTAGTGATAGCGAAGTGCCCTCATCAGCCCTATGGTGCGTCGCTACCTGTGACCTGACGAATTCCAGTTTCTGTGCATTAGGCCACAGGAAGTAAGCGTGATATCATTGAATAGGTTTCTAGTGGAGAAATAGAAGATAAATATTTGTTATGCTACTGATTGTTCAGGAAATCCTTAAGAGGTTCAATATGTTTCCTTATGCCTTGAGAAAGCCCAGGTGAATGCACGTCGTTGAGCGAAACACGTGTCGGCTGGTTGAACGTTCACTCTGTTCTATGATCTAATTAACCAAGCACATTATGGAACTGATCTTTTTCTTCTGAATAAACATTAATTTGGATAACTCTTGGAGAAAGCTTTTGAATATTTCAAGAAATCTCAAGAACAATTGGCAATTGGTTGCTTTAATGTCAGTGTTACAAGTGGGAACCTACCACATATCTGTTAGGTACTCCATTTCATCATTTGTTATTATGAGAGACATGCAAAGCCACATTCTTGGTGCACTGCAATACCAGTGACTCAGGTATTGTGGCTTGTGCATCACGGGACAATGAGTCACTGTGTGATGCTCATGTGGGTTGAGTTTTGTTCAGGAATTAATGTGCTTTCAATGGTCCATTACATGTGTGCCTGTGTTGTATGTAGGTTACGTATGCCACATTGGCAGTGTACCCAGAGCCATATATGCCCCCTATGACACCATGAGGGCAGGGTTCCTGTGTGTTACTTGATGACAATGTTACGCTAAACATGGATTGGGCTTTTATCTAAATCAAAACAACATAAACATATATGCTGACACTGTCTAATTTGATAATCTGTGACAGAATGCATGGGCACAGGTGTAGTCATTGCACTTATAATGTGTTCCTCTGGGCCCTGTGTACCTATATCAGGTATTGTCGATCACAGTTTGCCACATTCTTTGTCTTAGAATTGCAACATTGGGTGATCTGTGGTTATACAACCGAACTGACACTGTCCGCTAATTAAAACATGGTTTAGCAAATGTCCTACTTCTGCAATCTTGATGAGGTAGTTCTCTATTTGTAAGCACCTTGGGAATGATGGCACTCACAGGAATGCTGGCCTGCTGATCTCAGCATACCACCATGTCTGTGATAGCCTTCATACTGAGAAGTTAACAATTGTACGTATGCTGCACTAGATCAGCAGGGGTGTACCAAACGTAAACTAGCAAACTATTTCTTCACTTTAAATGTATGATGGAAGGAGTCAGTGGTCCCTTGCACAACATCATGCAAATAAATAATTTGTGACTATGCATTCACAAAGTTCAGGGATCCCATGATGACCCATTACCTTTAGAAAATTGTTTGGCTATAATGTGACACAGATGGCAAATGCACCAGCTCTGTGCCAGCAATTGTGCTCAAGGCAAAATGTTGTTGGGCCATGCTACTCAACAATAGGATCTCTAAGCCTAAGATATTACCAGAGGTTAGGAAGATCCTTGTACGTATGGCCATGAATACTGTACAGATATGGTTTAAAAAATTTTGGGACTACATTAGTTCCTTGCATTCGCATGTGAAATACATCTCATTCCTGGTACACTCACAGGCCCTGAATAATACTTTTGTTTGTGCCGCATTACCATCATCTATTGACGTCAAAGCGGCACTAATTTACAAGATAAAGTTGTCTTTTGTAGATTTGTGCAGCTTTTGCATCAACAAATGGCGGTAATACGTAGCAAAAATTGTATAAATCAGGGCCACTGTTTGTTCAACTTGCATTCCACATGTCCACAAACATTGCATGCAGCATGACACAAAATCTGCTACTGTCACTACAGAGCATTTTACTGTACACATTAGTCAAATTTGTACTCACCAACAGGGCCACCACTCACCACACCCAGGTGGTCCAGCAGGTCCTGCTCTCGGGCCACCAGGTCAGCCCAGTGATGTTTCAGTTGGTGGTCATTGTGCTGGCTGTTGAACAGTCTTCTTAGGTGGAAGAGCACCTTTGCCCACCTGAGCCTCCTAGCCTCGGTGTGAATACCCCTGTATCACCCTGCCACCAGCCTCCAACACCAGGGGGAGGAAGTGCCATACCAGCCACACAAAGGCTCCCAGCTCCTCCTCACCCATTCTCCCCAGACGTGGTCTTCCCAACATCTCAACAATAATAAGGATAGGAAAGGGTAAAGAAGGAAAAACAGGGAAAGGAGGTATGGAAAGCAAACTTAAAGAACCCACAAACAGTCCAACAATGCCCCAACTAACAATACCCACTAACACACTCCCAACAGTACAAAGACAAATCTAATCTAAAAAAATGACAAAAACACACTTACACTGATTTACACAGACACTTACAAAAAACAACAGATGACAATGGCAATAGCACACAGGAGACAAAAGCACAATATTCACAGACACAACTCTAAACACAGCCACACAGTCTAGAAGAATCACAGACTACAAAGTGAAAGTGAAAGGACAGCCACTGTACCATTTCTGTAAACAGGATATCCTATTACATCACTTCCTTTCTCAAATGTGGTTAATTGTTATCATAGTGCGTGAAATTTCATGATGCTTACGTGCTTTGCATCAATATTTTTTGACGCATATGCTTAAAATTTTCCCCGCATTCAAGGATCGATACATTTTTTATGGATAACCTATTTCATGGGGTGCAGTGTTGAAATTACCGTTAGGTACCAATCGGTGTATTATGGGTGTGAGCGTAATTTTTTAACGCATCTGGGTCATATTTTGATGCATATGCGCCTTTTTTTAAGCTTTTGCATCAAAAAATTTGTCTATAACTGTGTTTGTCTCATTTTTATTTTTTTGACATACATGAAGGCTATAACTTTACAAAGATAGGATGTTATGACCTGCTATGTGTGTTCTAGTGTTTGGGCACATGTGGCAAACCACCCTACTGCGGACCATAATACTCATGTTGTTGTGCCGGATTAGCTCTCTTAGCTGATGCAACAGTAACACAAACCTTTGGAATAAAATTGGTATTTCCTAGTTTGAGCGGGTGTTGCATCAATAGAGGATAGCAATGCTATGCAACTAAACAAATAGACTCATGGCCTGTGTGTTTATGTCTGTGAATTGGCTATTTCAATTGTTGTTGTTCCTCTGTGTGAACGTCACAAGAAGTGTTTTGCATAATGTGCATGTATGAATGTGTTGTAATTGTGGATAACCATCAGATGCCATTCATTGAGGTACATAAGACATGATATGTGTTTGTTATATCTGTTGCATCTTATGCTGTGTGAACTTCCATGACTTTGGGGACAAAACATCTCCCGTGACAAACTATACACAGAATAGATAGAGGACGGTTGATAATGGCAATGTTAGAAATGTAACCCATCACATTTAATGAAATGTTGGATACCACTTGATGGTCACTTGTGTGTATACTACTCGTGAGTCAGGCATTTGAACATGCCAGGTTGGTACAGTGTTTGTGACACAGAGTCTCAAATCCAATCCTAAAATTGTGATGTACGCCACAGCTTAAGTCATGTAAATGACATATGTTTCTCCTGTAGATGTGGAGGACCAGCAGGCCATGCTGCATGTGTTCACATATTTCCAGTGGTTCATTGCACAAAGGTGTCCAGTTCAAGCGTGTGGCCATGTGTACCCTGTGTAATTATTGGCCCCCATGTTGTCATAGTTACGTGCAGGTCTAGTCATGAGTCTGTGGAGCCATTCCCTCAATTAACAGAGTATCCTTCAAAGAAGATTTGACCTAAAGTCAAAGATCAACTAACGACACACATGGTGCTAGTCCAGCTATGGCACTGCAGAATTTTAATAAGGCTGATGACAAGGAAACCTTGGTGTGCTCAAAGACTTTATGGATGAGTAATAGGTAACAGGCATCTTTCATCACAACATGTGTACACAGGGTGGTCTTGTAAATTCCCACTGCAACAGGGAAAATCAGTGCCTCTGTGCTAATTAATCTCACAGCTAGTCACCACTCAAGCACCATAAAAAGGCGGCGGCAGAAGTGAACCTGTGTCTGGACCATCAGGGCACAAACATGTTTTGTCCTCACATACACATTGGCGAGCCTTGTTTGTTGTGTTGGAGGCACTGTACGAAATCCATGCATACAGCCATAGCATACTGTCACTGTTTGGCAATAATGAATACATGCAAAACCAGACAAGGGATGGGGGTTGGATTAGGCCATTTAAATACATGTCTGTTAGACTTTTCATCCTTGGCGTGGTCTCCCTTAACTTTTTGCCTCTGTTCCCCAGGTTGTTGATGTGTGCTGGACTCTGATTTTATTGTGTTTGTTACTCTGGGCACTTTACCACTGCTAACCAGTGCTAAAGTGCAGGTGCTCCTGTTTAAAATATGTACGTAATTGGTTCTCCATGATTGGCATATTTGTTTTACTGTTAAGTCCCTAGTAAAGTGCACTAGAGGTGCCCAGGGCCTGTAAATCAAATGCTACTAGTGGGCCTGCAGCACTGGTTGTGCCACCCACATAAGTAACTCTGTAATCATGTCTCAGACCTGCCACTGCAGTGTCTGTGTGTGTATTTTTACACTGTAAATTCGACTTGGCAAGTGTACCCACTTGCCAGGCCTAAACCTTCCCTTTTCTTACATGTAAGGCACCCCTAAGGTAGGCCCTAGGTAGCCCCAAGGGCAGGGTGCAGTGTATGGATAAGGTAGGACATATAGTAATGTGGTTTATATGTCCTGACAGTGAAATACTGCTAAATTCGTTTTTCACTGTTGCAAGGACTGTCTCTCTCATAGGATAATATGGGGGCTACCTTTAAATATGATTAAAGCGTAGATTCCCCTAGAGAGTAGATGGACATGTGGAGTTTGGGGTCCCTGAGCTCACAATTTAAAAATACATCTTTTAGTAAAGTTGATTTTATGATTGTGCGTTTGAAAATGCCACTTTTAGAAAGTGAGCATTTTCTTGCTTAAACCATTCTGTGACTCTGCCTTGTTTGTGGATTCCCTGTCTGGGTCAGTTGACAGTTGGGTTGTTTTTCACCTCACACCAGACAGTGACACAAAGGGAGCTGGGGTGTAACCTGCATTTCCTGATTAGCCATCTCTGCTAGGAGGGAGGGGTGGAGTGGTCACTCTCATCTGAAAGGACTGTGCCTGCCTCTAACAATGCCGGCTCCAACCCCCTGGTGTGTGTCTGAGGCCTTGCCTGGGCAAGGCAGGATTTCACAAGTAGGTGTGAGTCCCCTTTGAAGAAAGGTGACTTCAAAGACTAAAATGGGTATAAGAAGGGCACCCAAATCTACAGACTTTAGAAACACTTCTGGAATCAAGAGGAACCTCTGCCTGGAGAAGAGCTGTTAGCTGAGGAAGAAGTGCTGCCCTGCCTGTGACTGTGCTTTGTGGAGCTTTCCTGCAGTGCTGCTTCTGCCAGAGTAAGAGGGCAAAGACTGGACTTTGTGTGCCTTCCATCTTGAGAAGAAATCTCCAAGGGCTTGATCTAGAGCTTGCCTCCTGTTGTTTGAAGTCTCAGGGACAGCAAAGACTTCTCTCTGCCAGCACCTGGAGCCTCTGGAGAGACTCTTACTCTGCCCTGTGGTGCCCATCTAGTCCTGGGACCCTGAAAGGAGAAGCTGGCAGCCTAAAGACAAGAAAATCCACGCACAGAGCGCCGTGCGGGGAAAAGATCGACGCGAATCCGATCGGTGGCTGAAAAACGACGCGCCGCCAGCTCCGCGGCTGAGAAACGACGCTCGCAGGAAACGCGACCGAAGAATCGACGCACGGAGCAGGAGAAATGACGTGCAGCATCGCTGACGGAGGCTGGGAGATCACAACCTGCGCGGCTGGATCGTCAACTCATCGTGCGGCTGGATTTTAGATCGAGTACCGCCGTGCGGAGTTATTTTCGACGCACGCCCGCCCGTGCAGGGTTATTTTTGACGCACACCCGGTACATTTTCACTCTAGCAGCGCTAGTGTGTTTTTAAAACTACTTAAAGACTCTTTTTGATTTTTAATTAATAACTTGACTTGTGTATGGTGTTTTTTTGTCGTTTTGGTCTTGTTTTGTTTAGATAAATATTTCCTATTTTTCTAAACCTGTGTTGTGTCATTTTGTAGTGTTTTCATTGAGTTGCTGTGTGTGTTGGTACAAATACTTTACGCCTAGCACTCTGAGGTTAAGCCTACTGCTCTGCCAAGCTACCAAGGGGGTAAGCAGGGGTTAGCTGAGGGTGATTCTCTTTTACCCTGACTAGAGTGAGGGTCTTTGCTTGAACAGGGGGTAACCTGACTGTCAACCAAGGACCCCATTTCTAACAATGTCCCAGAACTAATTACGATGGGTAAAATGATTAAACTATTCTATCTATTTGAGGATTCATTGTAGACCTACCAGACACAATACCCCATGAGGAAAGAGAGGGCATGGAAAGCAACTGTGAGACAAATGTAGCCACAGGGAAGCTCTATGGTTAACGCAATGACAGGAACCAGTCTGGCTATCAGGATGCAGGCTCTGTCAGGAACAAACATGAACAAGGCAAATACACAGTGAGCAGACTCTGATAAGCTGGTACAACACTGTAGGAACTAAAAACAGTTTGTGCTGTGGTCTGCAACGTTACACAATCCCCCAAGGGCTCTGGTACACAAGTAATTTGTACGCCAATGCACACCAAGGAAATTCTGAAAATGGCAGTTTCTAAGCAGTTCCAGGCAGCAGCAAGGGCAGGGCCAGTTCAAATGGCTGGTCTGCATGGTAGTGCTCACAGGTGTGTGCACCTTCAGTCTCTCACAAGTCCTGGAGTTGAGAATCAAGTTCAAAGGGCCAAGTGGACCTTTCACATGGGAAGCAATGGACAGCTGATTACAGGTCTTACCGACTACCAGGCAGTGCATTTTCTGACCTGAAGTCTATGCAGACTGATGAACTATGACTATGGCATGCCATACTGAAGTGGGAAGCACACAGGTGTCAGAATGGGAGTCTGGGTGTGTGTAGATGAAGATTCTCAGGGTACAGATAGTCCATTTACAGGGCCCCCTAGCGAAGGGTGGGAAGAGACTTAAAACATGGCAGTGGCAGGACTTATTTCCTGGGATGTACTGCGCAGGGCATGTCTTGTGGACAATGCTTGTCATACCTGGGGCACTCGTGCTATCCATTTTCAGCTTAGATGGACTTCTTGTCACACATGCTCCTTGCAGAGATAGCTGATGTCACACTTACTTCTGTCAAGGGTCTAGTCATACATTCCTGTTACCAAAGCAAGTGCACATCCACTGCCTCATGTATGAGACACTTTTTTCCCTTATGATTGATGATGTGTTAGTTGAGTGTCATTTGCTGCAGTGGACCATGTTGGCAACATGATTTTTTCTCATAGCTGTGGTTCTCTGATATTTCCCTTCACATGTGAAATAGAAAGGATATATGTCATTTACACTGTGTGTGGTGTTGGCTGTACATTCATACCCATCAAATGTGATGTGGCTTATTCAGTATCCTTATCTGTATTTCTGCAGTGCTCCATAAGGCTAAACTCTGATTATGATTCCTAGGGATCATGTGATGCAGAACAAATTACCCAGAGCTGATTGAGTGATGAAGTTAGGTGTTTAATTACATATGATAACAAAGTGGTGATGGTGATTATAGTTAGAAGAAATTTAGTACAATGTGTTGCTTGCAACGCAATCCTGCAGCAGTGTTTGGATGTTCCCCTTATTTTCACGGACAGCATCTTCCTTTTCCTCCTCTTCAGGCATTTGTGGGTCTGGATGCTGTGGGTCACTAAGCAGCTGGTGACTGTATCTGGACCTTTGTGCTGAGAAGCTAGGGGCAGAGACTCGGTTTGCTCATCTTTTCAGCTTTCTCTCAGGTCTCCTGCTGGACTTAGGGAAGACACTCAGTTTGCTGGTGCTTGCGGCTTGCTATCAGTTCTCCTGCTGGACTGTCACCAGGTTACCATTGCTTCATCTCAGTAGCTTGCTTCTATGGGTAGGTGCTCGAGTCTTTTAAATATATCTTTCAGGCCTAATCACTCATGGTCTTCCCTTCTTCTGGATTTGGCCAGTCACTAGGTTTCCAGAGTGAACTGGCTGGTCAAATTTATTTCTCTTCGTTCTCCTTGGTGCTTCAAATTATGCAGTCAAGACTTCTCACTGGGCAAGTTTCTTTTCTTTTTTTCCCTTGGTGCAACAGTGTGCACCTTCTTCAAGAAAAGCCCAACCAGGCTCCTCAGTGGTTGATGTCACTGTAGTCCAACCACCAGCTTCAGATTTTGAGCTCCAACTTGGTGTTTATCAGAGCCAACACTGATCCAGTTCTCCTTGACTACTTTAGGGATGTGTGGCATCCGGCCACACGTTGTGCCTTCTCTCTTTCGGGAACTTCTTACAAAGGTACACCAAGTCTGATTGCTATGTTATGTAAAATGCAACAGGTAATTAGACTCCTGCATATCTTCTCTGGAGAAAACAACATCAACCCTCCAAAAATATGGAGGCACCTAAGTCTAGACTGTAGTGCTTCAAAAGCTCATTCAACTGTTGTTTATCTTGTGCCCGGATTTACTTCGCTTGGGCTGCATTTTGTGGTTCACAAGCACCAGAAGCCAGTGTTGTAAAATTTTAAAACAGCACCACTAATCCTCAAATCACTTATTATGAATGCTTCGGTTTCTCTTATGTTGTCATAGTCAAACATGGGAGGTGTGAAAGTTGTTGATAAAGTTTGCATTCAGTCACTTTCCTCTGCACTGTTCATCCACTAGGCATAGATTTTTGGGTACACTCTATCCAGATTTCTCATGGGGGAGGACCTTAAGTTCCTCTCTCAGAGTTGCAAGGTGAACTAAGCACCAACAGCTGCAGACTTCTCAGGTGTTGTTCTTTAACCATGCAGGGACACTGGCTATCTTAGCTGTCCTGATGCTCAAAACATTCACTCAACAGCCTGCAAGGTGTCTACTTGACTTAAAGACTAACTACATGTTACAGTCATGTATTGCACTGTTTTGCGAGACAGGTTGGATTACATCTAGAGTAACAGACTTTGAACTCTCCATGGACACAGCTGGATTTTGGCACTTTTGCGTTGTATGAGTCTACATATAAAAATAGACTAACAACAAAGCAGTGGTGCTTGATGCAATCACTGAGATTAAATGGCCTCCTTGCTGCTGATCCCGTGGTATGTAGCTATGAAACTCTTGCATGTGAAGGTACTAAAAATGTAAATAAAATCACATTATGTAATTCACATGTACAACCCAATCTGGAAAGTTTGAGACCCCCACCTTCACTATAAAAGACTTAAATTAATTAATAACTTATTTTAGCACTGGTATGATTACTTTGTTACAAACAGGAAATTAGTTCATCTGTGAATGTTTGCTATATTATAATAGTTCTGCTAACCGTGAACATTCCAATTTCTTTTAATACAAAACAGTATTGTTTGTGTGCTACTGATGAGATGTATACACACAAATTTGTCATATTTTGCAGTAAATGAATTAGTATGCAACAACGTATTACAGTAGTGTAACTTTCCTTTCCTGTTGTCTTAGTAAATATTGTGCCTTTATATTTGAAAAATATTGTTGACAACAGAGTCATCAACTCCATCATCACCAAAATGATATTTTAGAAGACCAAAGGCATTTTCGATAATGTTTGTAGAAATATGTGTCTGGTTTTACTTTTTATCAGCAAAATGTAAAAATTGTCAGAATGATGAAAGTAGCTGTAGAAAATTCTACTTTTCTGAATGGTCATCCCAGATTTTTCACGTTTTTTTTAACTTTCTTGCTGCCTTTAGAACACTGTGCACTTTGTCCTGCTAACAAGAAGGTAAGTGCCTGTGCTCCCCCTTTAAACATGGATACATTGGCTTTTATTCAATGGCATGTGTATGAAATTGGGGTTGTTGGTTGACTTGGGTGTGAACCCTGTTGAAGCAGTAACCACCATGTCAGAGTAAAAAGCAAACCTCAAATGTATCTGTGGTCACGCCTCTAGTAGTTTGGCAGAGAGCAGTCATGCTTAACTTAGAGGAAATATGTAAAGCATTTGGGCAACACTTTCAGTGAAACACAGTGCAAAAGGAGCTCACAACAGAGTTAAAATATCAGAGGAATTTATGATAAATAAAACAAGATGAGAATGAAAAAAATCCAATACGTAGAACAGCAGATATTGAATTTTAAAGTTTTTAAATAAAATAGCAGCAAAAAGTGTAAAACACCAACTGTGGGTATTTGGTTGCTCCGGACCAGAACAAAGACAGAAGTTCAGGCCAACCACGATGGAGCACAGGCCTGTTAAAGGGAACCAGTTAGGTCTGCTGAACCAAAGTAACTTCATTCCTGGTTTACGGAGTGATGCTTTGATCTGTGTTGAAGATGTGTTGCACAGCTGGGATGATGAGTCGGTTCTTAGATGCTGCAAAGCTGTGATGTAAAATCTTGATGCATTGATGTTGAAGATCCTATTGATGGGTGCTTGCTATGTGAAGTCCAGTGTCAGGAATGCAATGTACAGCTGGGGCAATGCATCAGTTCCGAAAAGCTGCGAGTCTGCAAATCAGAGTATAGCTTAATCATTGAGACTGGTGACTAGGGGAGATGCAAGGGCCTGCCCCAAGGAAGCGTCACGCAGCAGTGGTTCTGAAGGTCATGTGGGCTGTAGGGGCAATGCTAGTCTTTGTGAGTGGTACAATCCACGCAGCGATGGTGATGCGTCAGTTCTGCTTGGGTTAGCACCACACATTAGAGAAAATGCATCTGTTCCACTTGATCCACAGGTAGAGCACCCTATGACCACTTCCAAGAGTACAGGACAAGGATGGCACTGCTAGGCTGAGTAGACTTTCATGGGTCCAGGAGAGAATGGAAGGGAGGGTCTGAGAGTCCCCGTTTTATCTTTGGGGCCTTCGTCATAGTGGGAGATACTTCTAGATGCTTCACCAAACAGAAGTGTATGGAATTTCCTGCCTCTCTGCCCTGACTCCAGCCTGGCTACAGACACAATGGGCTAGTATGACGTTCTCAGTGTGAGAGCAGGGCTCAGCCTAGTCATATGTAATTTTCACCCTCCCCCAATCCTGCTTGACTTTGTCCATCCAGGTACACCTAATCTCTGTACTGTGTCGCTGTCTCAGAGGAATATTCAAAGGCCAACTGCCTTCTACACCTGGTCATATGACCCAAGAAGAGGCTGCATGCACCAAATGGTTGGGACAAGAAAATAACATTTTAAAAGTGGCATTTTCAGAATTGTGGTTTAAAGTACAATTCCTCAGATGCCAAATATGACATTCCTATTTACTCCCAATCAAATTTAGCAGGTATTCGTTGTAATAAAACATCCCATTGTTATCCTATGAGAGAGGGAAGCCTCACAGTAGTGAAACAATGAATGTGGTAACCTTTTACTACCAGGTCATGTAAAAACTAAGGGGGTCATTCTGACCCTGGCCACGAATGACGGAAGCACCGCCAACAGGCTGGCAGTGCTTCCTTGCCCATTCTGACCGCGGCGGTAAAGCCGTGGTCAGAAAACCGGGGCCGGCGGTTTCCCGCCGATTTAGCCCCGGTTGGGCGTATCCGCCATGGCAGCGCTGCCATGGGGATTCTGACCCCCTTCCCGCCAGCCTGTTTCTGGTGGTTGTCACCGCCAGGAAGAGGCTGGCGGGAAAGGGTGTCCTGGGGCCCCTGGGGGCCCCTGCACTGCCCATGCCACTGGCATGGGCAGTGCAGGGGCCCCCTAACAGGGTCCCAGCCAGCTTTTCACTGTCTGCCTAGCAGACAGTGAAAAGCGCGACGGGTGCAACTGCACCCGTCGCACGGCCGCAACACCGCCGGCTCCATTCGGAGCCGGCTCCTGTGTTGCAGCCCTCCTTCCCGCTGGGCCGGCGGGCGCTAACATAGTTAGCGCCCGCCGGCCCAGCGGGAAGGTCTGAATGCCGTCAGCGGTCTTCTGACCGCGTAGCGCCCAATTGGCGGTTCCCACCTGGCGGGCGGCGACCGCCGCCCGCCAGAGTAGGAATGAGGGCCTAAATGTACCTGTCCAATTTTTTTGATTGCAATGTACCCTGCCCTTTCGGCTGTTTAGGGACTGCATCAGGGGTGACCTATATCCAAGTAAAAGGCTGTTATATTGCCAAGTTGAATTGCTAGTATACACTTGCAGGCAAGCTGCCATGGCAAGCCTGAGACATGTTTTAAAGGGCTACGTAAGTGGTGGCACAATAAATGGTACAAACCCGCTGTTAGCATTTAATTTACAGGCCCTGGGTATATGACATACTTCCTTACTAGGGGCTTATAAGCAAATTAAAAGTTCCAATCAGATGTAAGCACATTTTACCATATTTTAAGGAGTGAGCACAAGGAAGAACATAAAACATGAACTTCGAAAAATAGGAGAGTGCATGCAAAAAGTTTATGGGAAGACCCCTTAAGGCTGACAGGTCTAACAGTTGATAAAGAGCAACTAAGTGTCTGGAAGTTAATGCCACTGGTGGACTGGATATGCTACTGCTACATGCCAGCCCAGTGTAACGTGACTGCTGAGGTGCGAAACCTGAAGTGTGGTACAGAGTTTGACCCTGCTATTGCAGGCAGGTCGCTCCCCGCTCCGCCTTCTGCGCCACCTCCACTCCACATTTTTGCTCACTCTTTTCCCCGCCGCTGCGTCCCCTCCCACCTCCCCCCTCCTTCTCACAGCTTCTTTTCCTGATTTCCCGCCGCCGCGTCCCCTGCAGCCCCTCCCGCCTCCCCCTCCTTCTCACCGCTTCTTTTCCTGCTTTCCCGCCACCGCATCCCTGCGGCCCCTCCCGCCTCCCCCCTCCTTCTCACCGCTTCTTTTCCTGATTTCCCGCCGCTGCGTCCCCTGCGGCCCCTCCCACCTCCCCCCTCCTTCTCACCGCTTCTTTTCCTTATTTCCCGCTGCTGCGTCCCCTGCGGCCCCTCCCGTCTCCCCCCTCCTTCTCACCGCTTCTTTTCCTGATTTCCCATCGCTGTGTCCCCTGCGGCCCCTCCCACCTCCCCCCACCTTCGCACTGCTTTGTTTCCTGATTTCCCGCTGCTGCGGCCCCTCCCGCCTCCCCCCTCCTTCTCACCGCTTCTTTTCCTGATTTTCCACCGCTGCGTCCCCTGCGGCCCCACCCCCCAGCCCTCTCATTCATCAGGCCCTCCCGCCTCCCAGCTGCCACTCCCACCCTCCCCTCCTCTTATGACAGCCGCGGTGCGGCCGCGCCGCTGGTGCGCACAAGGCCCGTCGAAGGTGCGCCAAAGGCAAGCCTGTCTGCTCCCGTCCGCGTCTGGACCATGCCCAGCGCCAGAACTCCTGGCCCCAGCAACAGCCACCCCGCCAGCATTCGCTATGATGCCAACACCCTCCACGCACTCAACACCAGCCGAGACACCACCTGCTTCCAGGCCTCTCCAAAGAGCACGCACGGACCCTTCTCCTGCCACAACTGTAGCTTCACCTGCAACAGAGCCCACATACCTCCCAGGAACAAGACCAACCACCTCTTTTGCATACTCCTCAACACCCGCTCAGCACGCAAGCACACCATCAAAGTCTGGGACCTGCTCGACTCCACCTCCCCGGATGTGGCCTTTCTAACCGAAACTTAGTGGAACGACTCATCAGCACCCGACATTGCCATAGCCATCCCGAACGGATACAAAGTCGCTCGCCGAGACCGCGCCAGCAGAACCGGAGGAGGCGTAGCAATCGTCCACAAAGCCACCCTTGAAGTCAAAACCACCCCGAACTCCTTCACTTCCGAATCCGCACGGACCTCAACACCACGCTCAGAGGAACACTCATCTATAGACCCCCAGGACCCAGGGCACCTTTCAGCAACGCCATCGCTGACCTGGCCAGCAACCACGCACTCGCCTCCATGGACTACATCCTCCTCGGGGACCGGAACTTCCACCTCGAAAACAACAATGACACCAACTCCACCACCCTCACCGAAAACCTCGCCAATCTCGGCTTCACACAGCTCGTCAACACACCCACCCACACAGCCGGTCACACCCTTGACCCCATCTTCTCCACAAGAAACCACATCACCTTCAACCATAACACAGAACTCTACTGGACCGACCACCACTGCGTTCATTTCACTTTCAAGAAGCAGACAGAACACCACCTCATCGAACAACCGCCCCGCCGGCGATGGGATAAAGTCACCGAACTTCAACTAACCAACATCCTAGCCCAGAAACCGCCCGTCAACCCCACCGACTCTGACATCGCTGCACACAACCTCAAACTATGGATCACCGACTGTGCCGACCGCCTTGCTCCACTCAGAAAACCCTCCAACAACGACATCAAGAAAAAAGCGACCTGGTTCACCAACGACCTCCAAGCCTCCAAACGCCACTGCTGAAAACTCAAGCAAATATGGCTACTCGAACGCACTCCAGACAACCACACAGCACTCAAGGATGCCACACGCAAACACCACCAACTCATCAAGGTAGCAAAAATATCCTCCTTCAAGACCTGCCTAGAAAACAACGCCCACGACTGCAAAGAACTCTTCAGCATTGTAAAAGAACTCTTCAAACCAAACACCACCGTCAACGACATCAACCCCTCCCAAGAACTATGCGACGCCCTAGCAACCGCCTTCCACCGAAAAATCACGGACATCCACGACAGCTTCAACTCCCCTCACACTCCGGATGCTCCTACCCTACCCAACACGAACTCCACCAGCTCCAACCGACTGAACTCCTGGGCCACCATCAGCGACGACGAAACACGCAAGACCATGAACTCCATCCACTCCAGATCATCATCAGACCCCTGCCCACACCACATCTTTAACAAAGCAGACACAGCCATCTCTCCACACCTACGGAAAGCCATCAACATCTCCTTCGAAACTGCAAGATTCCCGGAAAGCTGGAAACACGCCGAAATCAATGCCCTTCTCAAGAAACCAAAGGCGGACCCCAAGGACCTGAAAAACTTCCGGCCCATCTCTCTGCTCCCTTTCCCGGCAAAGGTCATTGAGAAAATCGTCAACACTCACCCGGTACCTCGAAGACAACAATGTCCTCGACCCCTCCCAGTCCGGCTTCAGACGCAACCACAGCACCGAAACCGCCCTCCTCACCGCCACAGACGACATCCGAAGCCACCTCGACAATGGAGAAACATCAGCCCTCATCCTCCTAGACCTATCAGCCGCCTTTGACACCGTCTGTCACCACACCCTTAAATCCCACCTCCATGCAGCAGGAATCCAGGACCAGGCCCTCGAAAGGACCGCATCCTTCCTCGCCGGCAGAACCCAAAGAGTCGCCTCCCCCGTACCAATCCAAAGCCTTCAACATCATCTGCGGCGTACCCCACGGCTCATCCCTCAGCCTGATGCTGTTCAACATCTACATGTCCCCCCTCTCACAAGTGGCCCGTCAGCACAACCTCAACATCATCTCCTATGCCGACGACACCCAACTCATCCTCTCCCTCACCAAGGACCCACACACAGCCAAAACCAACCTCCACGAGGGACTAAAAGCCATCGCCGACTGGATGAGAGACAGCCGGCTGAAACTGAACTCGGACAAAACAGAGGTCCTCATCCTTGTGCGCACCCTCTCCGCCTGGGACAACTTGTGGTGGCCGACCACACTGGGTCCCCCACCGACTACCACAGACAGCGCACGAAACCTTGGCTTCACCCTCGACTCCTCGCTCTCCATGGCAAAGCAGGTCAGTGCCATCTCCTCCTCCTGCTACAACACCCTCCGCATGCTCCGCAGAGTTTACAAATGGATCAAAACAGAAACAAGAAAAACAGTAACCCAGGCCCTTGTCAGCAGCAGACTCGACTACGGCAACGTCCTCTACACCGGTATCTCATCCAAACTCCTACAATGCCTCCAACGCATTCAAAACGCCTCCGCCCGACTCATCCTCAACATCCCTCGCCACTGCCACATCATCCCCCACCTAAGAGACCTGCACTGGCTCCCCGTCAACAAGAGGATCACCTTCAAGCTCCTCACCAACGCACACAAGGCACTCAACAACAACGGACCAACATACCTGAACAACAGACTCAGCTTCTACACCCCCACCCGGCAGCTCTGCTCTGCCAACCTCGCCCTCGCCTCCATCCCCCGCATCCGGCGCAAGTCTTCTGGTGGCAGATCATTCTCGTACCTCGCCGCCGAGACCTGGAACACCCTCCCGTCGGATCTACGACAGACCCAGGACCTTCTCTCCCTCAGAAAACTCATCAAGACTTGGCTCTTCGAGCAGTAGCAGCACCCTCCCCCCACCCCACCCCAGTGCCTTGAAACCCTCATAGGTATGTAGCACGCTTTACAAATTGATTGATTGATTGATTGACAGAGCAAGTAAGTAATCTCTATGTGAGCCTTCTGCCCCATAAAGCAGGAAGCATGGTGCATGGTAATTAAAAGTGGGACAAGTAGGAACATTAATATTGCATGTCCCTACAGTGACAAGGACCAAAGAGCTGTTGGATGTCTAGTTGTCTTATGTAGAAAATTAGAGTACATTTAAAATGCTAGTACCTTTAAACCACTAATTTAATAAAGATTATGGAAAGGGTGTTACCTCGTCCCTGCCTGAAGTTCCTGGAGGATAACTTGCATTAACTTTCCACAGTGTCAAATCCTACGTGACAGTTCTGTTCAGCCACATGTAACACTAATGTATGATTGCTGAAATACTCTGCTTTTGTCCTACCAGACTTCTGTCACTGGGTTTGTTGTTTGTACAATGTCTGCTTTAAAGTCCCCTACATACCCACAACCCTTGAACCCAAGATTAGTGTGGCAGAGGACATTCACCATCTTGAAAATGCCTTGACACGTGCCATTTGAGCCTGTTTGCATTAAGCCAAAAAGGAACCACTGAAAAAGTGGGACGGTTTGCACCAAGGGACTTTTATGTCATTAGTTGGCCAGGGCTTAGGCCCCCATCCACTAACTGGTAGTAGACATCAATGTGTCACACCAAGACACCTGGACAGAAGACTTTCTGAACCTGTGGAAGAACAGACAAGAGGGACCTGCTCTCTGTTCCTTCTTGTACAAATGGACTCTAAGGGTGAGTTGGATGACCTTCTGTGTGGCTACAGAGAAGCAACAAGCTGCAAGAGATATTTTCTTTGAGGTACGCAGCTGACCACTGGTAATTGGAACTGGACTGAACCTAACTGTTCGCCTTGGTCTGCAAACCTATCAGACTCTAAGGGTCATATTTACAAAAGAGTGGTGTATTGTTCCTAATGCGCCACTTTTCTTTCACCCCTCTTGCCCCACCTAAGGACAACATGGTTGCGCCATATTTAACAATATGGCACACTATGACAGTTGTTAGGACAATAGCATCAAACTTTTTGATGCTAATATGCTGCTTTGCTGCACTAGTGTCAAAAATCTTGACGCTAGTGCAGCAAAGCACAGGGATGCCGATTAATTAAAATGGGAGCGTTAAAAATGAAGGAAAAAATGGCGCAGTGAAATTTTGTAAATTTCACTGCAACATTTTTTCGGGCCTCCCTGCATCAGAATGCCCCGCTTGCATATATCATGCCTGGTGCATGCATAATGTAGTGCAAGGGTTTACTAAAGCAGAGCAATGCAAGCATTGCGCCACTTTGTAAATACGTTGTAGGAGAAAGGCCTCCGTAACGCCACCTTACCATTAAAAAATGATGACGCTAGGGCAGCTCAAGGTAGCACTGGGGGCCTGTAAATATGCCCCTAGGTGTCTTCCCTGTGGTCCTGGAAGCTTTAGAAGTGTACTCCTGTGGTTGTTTGGGCATCAAAAGAAAGAACATTTGGAAACTGTTTCTCAAGAACAGCAGGACATTCAAACTTTTTTACATCAAGCCTTTCGCCAGTACTAGTCCACTTGGTGTATTGGCCCTCGGCTCTATCACGGTTGGCCTGAAATTTCACCTTGACCCCAGACTACAACAATCATTGGCTATCACTGGTGCTTTACCTTCTTAGGTTTCGCCTGCACAGCGCTTGCACTGTGCTTGTGAAATCACTTGCAATTAATATAAATCTTAAAAGTGGCTTACATCCCGCTCCCTTGCTTTTTATTGATTCCTGTGCTTGCCACTTACTTTTCCTCCTTTCATATTGGCTGTAGCACTATTTCTTGCATTTACCAATGCTCGTGTCCTGTATGTTTGTTCTAATCAGTGTCCTGAGGCCCAAGTACTGTGTTCATCTGCTTTGGTTTCAGAATTTCTTTTCTTATTTGATTTGCTACTTTACACATAGCACAAACCCCAAAGAAGTTATTGTAGCATTTAACAGGCATGGAAAGATTAAGGCCCTCATTACAACAATGAAGGTAAATACCGCCTACCGCCGCGGCGATGGCCGCCAAAAGACCATCGCCGCTGCTACCAGCCGTCTGCCGGATTATGAACACAACCGGATTTCCACCAGAAGGTTGGCAGAAATCTAGCTGTGGCCATGCGAGAGAATGGCGGTAAGGTGGAGCTGCTGCCAGCAGCAGCGCCACGCCAGTAGACTGCTGCTGACCATATCATGACACATGATACGACCTGGTGGTGTTCTGCTGGCAGACGCTGCTGCTGGCAGCAGGGCCTCGTCCCGTCTTCTGCCGGAGGATGCCCTGACAACAGGAAAGTCGGGTGGTCCGACAGAGGATGGGGGTGTTGTGTGTGTGGGGGGGGTTTGTGTATGTCTGTGCGTGCGTGTATGCGGGTGTGAGTTGCGTGTTGTTGTCTGTGCATGTATGGATGTGTGTGTGCGTGCATGTTGTGTTGTGTGAATGCGTGTGTGTTTGCATGTATGTAGGTGTGTGTGGATGTGTTTGTGAATGGATGTATGCATGCATGGTTGAATGTAGAAATGGGTTTGTGTATGCATGTGTGAGTGTGTGAATAAAGGTGCGTGTTTGAAGGGGAGGATCTGGAGAGGGAGGGGTGTGGGAGGGAACCTAGGAGGGGTGCGGGGAAGACCCCTATCAGTGACAGGGAAGGGATTCCCTGTCACTGATAGTGCCTACCGCCATGGTTTTCGTGGCAGTAAGGTTGCCACGTAAACCATGGCGGTAGGCGGGGTCATAATCCCGCAGGCAGGCAAGTGACAGCCGCCGGGCTGGAGAGTGAAGTATCCAGCACGTCGGTCATTACCGCCGTGGTGGTCGGTGTGGTACATTGGCGGTTTGGCTAAATGTCTTAATATGGAGGAAAGTACTGCAAGCCTGTTGACAGTACTTTCCTCTATATTAATGTCGTCCGCCGGGGTCATAATGAGGGCCTTAATGATTTACACAGAAACACTGGATGTTGTGCCTCCCACCGAGACTCGAATCCTGATCACAACGGCACTCAACGATCCAAACCGGGGCAACACACACTCACAAGTCCCTAAGTCAGTTAAACATACCTCAAATGTATGGACTTGTATAGGAAAGAGTATAGTAAAATTGGAGCGGTAATAGCAGAAGGCTTCAATTTATGACAAGAACTGGATTGCTTATGTGTAATCTTGTCCTACTCTTAGATGCCACAGCATCTTACTGCCTGAAGTTAAAAGCCTGCTCCTGGAATTTAGCAATTACATTTTTGAAGCCATCTTTGAGTAATCATGTTAAAGACAGTACATCTAATAATGAAGCACCACCCTCCGTATTCATCCTATTACACAAGGTAAATGTATGCAGAAGACACCCTCTATCAAACATTCTTAGAACCTGGCATTAGAAAAGACAGTGCTGCTCCTCTGCTGTTGAGCTGTGCAGTGAATATAATGCCCAATTTTTCTAACTATTGGTAATAATTTGTTATACCTGAATCAAACCAAATTATGGCGGGGCTTGCATATTTTCTTTTGCTTTCCCTTTGATATTGTGAACTTTTTTTGCGTTTCAGCAGTGGACTTTCTTAAAACTAATCTACAGTTCTCATTTACAGTTACTGCTCCTTTTCTAGTAATTTTCCTATGACTCAGGGCTCAACCTTGTTATCATCATTCCCACACAGCTTCTCTCCCAGGCCTTCCCTCGAAACTAGAACCACATGATCCGATTGTTTGCTTCCAACTTTTCAATAGCCCTCCTCTCCATTCTTCATTTCCTTCTCTCACAGTTCCTCTGTTGGTGGACCTGTGTGTAGTTTTTCTTTGTCCAAGATCACTTCACCTGCTGCTTCCCCATTGGCCCACAGCATTGCATGTTTCCTGCAAGCTGCACTTCCTGTTCATCAGTTTAGTTCACTTCTGGCTCATTTAAGTCGTGTTCTCATTTTGCCAAATGCTAGTGACAATTCTTTCACTTCCCCTCTGCATTGTCTCAACGCCCCATGATAGCACCAATTGGCAAAAAAGTATCTTCAAGTCTGCAGTTCACCTCCGCAATTCAACCAAAGCTCTTCACATCCGCCCCCTTTCTGCAGCCCCCAGGGTCCCACTTGGCAACTTCTGGTTACTCCCATCAGTTTATTATCTGGGTATGGCTTCCAATCAGCCCTCCTGCAACAAAATCCAACCCTTCACCCCCTCTCCTGATCATCCTTCCATCTATTACTACATTGCCAGGTAAAACCAATTCTGTCTGGATTTCCTTAATCAGGGGCAAGAGTTTCCCTGGCTCATGTCAATTCATCCAATCAATTTGTGTCACTAATCCATGTCCTACATTGTCTTCATTCCATACTACTTTGGGTGCTCACTTTAGAAGTGTTTAATTGCTCTATATTTACAGAATAATTTCCCACTTGCTCCACTTTCTTAAACTTACCACAAAGGCCGTGCAAGAGGTTCATCATATGACTTCTTACAGGCAATTCTGAAGTTTAACTTATACAATATGTAAGTTCCACTACATTTTTGGACTGCTCAGTTTTTAAATCTGTGCTGTCATTGACTTTCACTAATTGAGTTTCTTGCACTGTAAGCTCTGCTAAAGTAGACTGGCATGCTAAACACCAGTGCCCACCTTTTAAAATGAGATCCATTGCTGGACATACTTGCACACATATGTGCACCTGTGGACTAATTGGGCAATGGAACAAGTATATAACTCAGACCCATATCTCTGCAACAGGCTGGTCATGTGATGGTTGTGATTTCACCCATAAGAATAGACAGGTTTTCATCCTGCACCCTCCTTCCAGGTTATGCACTGGCACTTCTGAGTGGGGTTCTCCCACATCTACATTGACAAACATCTTCTACATTGCCTTACCACAATGTTTCTTTAGAGCTCAAGTTCCCAAAGTTAGCTAAAATGTTGCTTTGCATTCTGGGATTGTAGACCTGATTTCAAAGTGTGGTAAAAAGGACTGCAAGTCCCAAAATGCAAACCAAAACCTGGACCAACTGAGGTTCCTGTGGCTAGTTTCAGAAAACTTAAAAGTGCTGTTTATGGATCTTGAAGCTTCTGGTGATGGTTTACAAAGACGTGTTTTGCTGCATTCCCTGTTTTTTCGGATTTGTCCATGTATGACACAGTGTGTGATGTTTTCTGTATTTTTTTTTTTATTCCACTGTTGAACAATTGATTACAGTGTGTACTATTGTAAGGTGGTGATATCTACGCAGCAAGTCCTAAACTCAATGTGCCCTGCTACCAGCTAAGAATAGTTATGGAACAGTAGGGAATAGTTCCACCAGTCTCCAAGGAGTGGCTCAGAGTAGCCATTATAAATTATGGTGTACACTAACAAGGGAGAGAGTCTTGCAGCTGGTCAAATAGTTCACCAAACAGAAGCAAAGATTCATCCTTGTTTTTTGCTTTTAATAAAGTGATCATGTTTCATGATTTCATAAAGTTGGAAATTTGGATTGGGTGAATTAGAGGAAACAATTGTGCGTTGTTTTAATTAGATTTTTGTGATTTCTGTATTATAAAAATATATTCTGCTGCCCATCACTTACATACCTTTCACCTACTCTCAGACACCTCTCATCATTCACATTTACTCATGATTTTCTCCACACAGTCACCCTGACATTGCACTGGCAGTCAAATACTGCTCGCTCAACACTCATAGAGTGCTGACTCTGCACTCACATACCATTGAGATACCTCTCACCCAGCGCTCATATTCCTCTCACTCTCCACCCACACCTCTCACCCTGAACTCAGACCACTCATCCTACACTTATTCTATTGACATACCACCCACCCTGTACTCGCACACCTCTTACCTTGTACAGGGTAACATCTCTCACGCTCTACACTCACACTGTTTTCATTCTGCACTGAATACATATCAATCGCCATGCAGTGAGGCACTTTCAATCTGCACTCAGACACTTATCAACCTTTATTCATGCACCACTCACCCTGCACAGAGAGCACTCCCACCATTCTCCCTGCACTCATCTACTGCTCCCACACCTCCTAATATTAACCCCATAGGTGAAACCTAATACATTTACCATTGTTTTCTCTAATGGTATATTAATTAAACTTTTTAAAAAGCATATCTCCGGTTTCCCTTATTGGACTTTTGTTATTTTGGTGTCATATTGTTTATTAAAATTCACTCTATTTTCCTGCTTTAGTTTGGGATTTTTGTTGGTTGTTGTTTTCAATTCATTAATGTTTTGGTACTACATAAATACTTCACATATTCCCCTAAGTAAAGCCTGTCTGCTTAGTGCCATAGCTACTAAGGAATTGAGCTTGGGTTAATTTAGTGACATTAAGGGTTTACCCTGACAAGATTTGTGATTATTTCACGAGGTGGGCAGTTGCCCACCCCAATTATAATCCAGTTTCTTACAGTAACTGTTAGAAATTGGGTTTTTGGTTGGCAGTCAGGTTACCCTCTGTCCAAGCAAGAACCCTCACTCTAGTCAGGGTAAGTCACATACAATCCAAAATTAGCCTGTGCCTACCCTCTGGTAGCTTGGCATGAGCAGTCAGGCTTAACTTAGAAGGCAATGTGTAAAGCATTTGTGCAATAAATCATACAATACCATAATAATATAGCACCACAAAAATACACCACACAGTGTTTAGAAAAATATATAATATTTATCTGGGTATATGCAGGTCAAAACGATCAAAGATGCATTATGAATTTGTAAAGATATCACTGAAAAGTGATATAAAGTGTCTTAAATCCTTAAAAAGCAAACAAAGTCTCTTTCAAGCACAAAGTACCTGGTTTGGAGTGGAAAATCTCCGCAAAGGGCTTCAGAAGAAGAGATACGTGGAAAAATGGTGTGTGCGTAGATTTCTCCTCAGCACACACGGACTTGCGTCGTTATTTTTCACGCGGGAAGTCGTGCGTCGTTTGCCGGCGCGCGGACAGTCTCTTTCTGTGGGTCGTGGGGATTACCAGATGTCCCGGGTCTGTGCGTGGATTCTCCTGCTTGTTTTCAGGCTGCGCATCGTTCTGCGGGGCTGTGCGTTGAAGTTTCGCTCTCACGGCAGGCATCGTGTCGATTTCCCCTCTGGAAGTCGGCCGGCATTGTCCTTGCAAGGCCGTGCGTTGAAGTTCCGGTCGCCCGAAGGCGTCGCGACGATCAGCCTCAGTGTGCAGCGTTTTTCTTGCCGCGGAACAAGCTGTGCGTCTAAATTTTCGGCACACGAAGAGTCCAAATGAAAAAAAGAAGTCTTTTTGGTCCTGAGACTTCAGGGAACAGGAGGCAAGCTCTATCCAAGCCCTTGGAGAGCACTTTTACAGCCAGACAAGAGTTCAGCAAGGCAGCAGGCCAACAGCTAGGCAGCAGTCCTTTGGAGAAAGCAGACAGGTGAGTCCTTTGAGCAGCCAGGCAGTTCTTCTTGGCAGGATGTAGTTTCTGGTTCAGGTTTCTTCTCCAGCAAGTGTCTGATGAGGTAGGGTAGAGGCCCTGTTTTATACTAAATTGTGCCTTTGAGAGGGGGTGATTTCAAAGAGTGTCTAAGAAATGCACCAGGTCCCCTTTCAGTTCAATCCTGTCTGCCAGGGTCCCAGTAGGGGGTGTGGCAGTCCTTTGTGTGAGGGCAGGCCCTCCACCCTCCCAGCCCAGGAAGACCCATTCAAAATGCAGATGTATGCAAGCGAGGCTGAGTACCCTGTGTTTGGGGTGTGTCTGAGTGAATGCACAAGGAGCTGTCAACTAAACCTAGCCAGACGTGGATTGAAGGGCACAGAAAGATTTAAGTGCAAAGAAATGCTCACTTTCTAAAAGTGGCATTTCTAGAATAGTAATATTAAATCCGACTTCACCAGTCAGCAGGATTTTGTATTACCATTCTGGCCATACTAAATATGACCTTCCTGCTCCTTTCAGATCAGCAGCTGCCACTTCAACAATGAATGAGGTCAGCCCCAATGTTAGCCTATGAAGGGAGCAGGCCTCACAGTAGTGTAAAAACGAATTTAGGAGTTTTACACTACCAAGACATATAACTACACAGGTACATGTCCTGCCTTTTACCCACACAGCACCCTGCTCTAGGGGTTACCTAGGGCACACATTAGGGGTGACTTATATGTAGACAAAGGGGAGTTCTAGGCTTGGCAAGTACTTTTAAATGCCAAGTCGAAGTGGCAGTGAAACTGCACACACAGGTCTTGCCATGGCAGGCCTGAGACAAGGTTAAGGGGCTACTGAAGTGGGTGGCACAACCAGTGCTGCAGGCCCACTAGTAGCATTTAATCTACAGGCCCTAGGCACATATAGTGCACTCTACTAGGGATTTACAAGTAAATTAAACAGCTAATCATGGATAAACCAATCAATAGTACAATTTACACAGAGAGCATATGCACTTTAGGACTGGTTAGCAGTGGTAAAGTGCCCAGAGGTCAAAAGCCAACAACAACAGGTCAGAAAAAATAGGAGGAGGGAGGCAAAAAGTTTGGAGATGACCCTGTCAATAAGCCAGGTCCAACAGTAACCATGTGTTTCACAGAAACCCTGCATCTTCTGTAAAATTAAAAAACTAAAAACTAATATGTGGACAAAATTGAAGTTCTTGTGCATTACAATGTTACAAAAAGACCAATTCATCACTAAGTCCAAAAGACTAATTAATCACAAAGTCCAAATTACTAAAGGCCTCAAAATGTCGAATGTCCCTGTTTGTACAGAATGCAATGTGACATGACAGCACATGAAAGTTTCTCAGCTTCTCAACACAAATAGGATGACATACCATATTACAAAAAAAACATGAGGTTCACTGTCCATAGGAAGGCCCCCTCTGAGCCAGTTCAGTTTTTTTATTCACTGCACTTCATTTGTTCATAATAAATGCTCTCCATTGCTACCTCTTTGCGTACTCTTGATAAGATTAATTCCTTGCAACCTAAAGTTTAAGACCAAGTTATGTAATTTCTGTACGTATGAACTGTGATGATATAATGCAATGTATGCATTATCTGTTTTATCTTTTTCTCTAGTATTGATCTGTAAGGTTATGTTTGAGGGGGTGATGTAGTTTGTATGTGTTTTACTTAGATGCAGCCTTAAAAAGCAGATTGTCAAAAACAGCAATGTATGGGTTGGCTGTATTGTCCTGAAATCTGTGTTGTGTAATGCACCAGAATACTTATGTTCTTTTGAACAGTTAGAAACAACACATCATTTATAATGTAGCATCTATTGTGGACTCTGTAGCATAACATACTTTAGGAATCTTCATGCAACATTGGAACTGCTGCATTCATTGTTCATCTATACGTAATCTCAGTATATCTTTTAGAAATGGAGAAAATAGAAATTAAACTTTGTTTGAACATAATGAAAATTGTATATTCAACAATGATGCCATTTGTGAGATTTTGTCTTTTGCAATGTTGACTGACGGGTAAAAAAATTAGGCTCTATAGAGTTGCGTAGGTGATTGTTAGTTTGTTTTTGTTCTAGAAAGCTCTTGGTTGGTAGGGTTGCCAACCTTGTGGATAATAGCTGTGACATCAGAAACATTGGGGTGGGAGAAGTTACTTTTCCAAAACCATCACATAATCTTCTGTGATCAGTAAAGCAAACAGGAACTACTGCAAAAGTAGTTAAGTGAGGGACTAGGATCCTTTACTCCATTGGTCTTAGAGAATCCATTTATTTGCGCCGCTCGGGCATCAAATTTATACTTTGACACACGGTGGCGCAAACCACAGGTGTGAGTAATTTTTTTTACTCAATCCATTGCGTCACGTCGGAAAGAAAAATGACATTAACGCAGCGAAAATGACTGTGAGCCGGTTTACAACGTCGCGCACTGGATACATGACTTTTTTTCACACAATTGCTTCAAAAAGCAACACAAACACTGCAAAATGTGCTAAGGAGAGGCACAATGGATCCCAGATGCTTGGACAGACCCCGGAAGATGACAACAGACCAGGAACCAGCCAGGAGGACCCACACAAGACCCAGGAGAGGGAGAAGAAGAAAAGAAAGTGTTGGTTCAGTGCAGAGGAGCAGAGAATTCTGGTGAAAGAGGTGACGGAACACCAGCACCAACTTTTTGTCACCTCAAAGTTGCCAATTAGTATGTTAGAGGCAATATGGCAACAAATTGTTGACAAGATAAACAGTATGGCCGAAGTATGGAGAACAGTCATCGAGTGCAAGAAACGCTGGCATGACAGCAAGCGCAGGACCAAGGAAAAGATGGCCAGGAACAGGAAGGCAGCACTGCAGACTAGAGGTGGGAGTCCAGCACCACAGGAGGCCCTGGACCACATGGAGGAGATGGTGGCAGCCGTCATCTCTGAGGAGATCGTCACAGGGATTCAAGGACAGGAGAGCACAGACTACCAGGAGACAACACAGATGCAGGGTAAGTCGCATGGGGAATTAAAATGCAAAAATGTTAACTGTAAGCAGGGGGGTGGACATACCTACTAGACAATGCATGTAAGTCATGATATTCAGGGAGTGGCATGGGTAAAGGGGCACGGCACGGGGGCTTGGGCTGTTCAGAGGAAACATGGGGCACAGTACTACACTATACCAACAACCTTTGCATGGGGGTATGCTGCCATGCCAAGGATGTTGGAAAGGTAAAGCCAGTCCAGGAGGGTAGGGTATAACGTAAAACTGGCCTGCAGTCACACGACAGCTGGTATTCTCCCTACATGAACTAGGGCTTAATTAACAGTCTCAGGCCATATCCACAAGTGGAAGGTAATACTGACAACAGTTGCCACTACCACCTCTGCTGTGTGTGCAGGTCAAGTAGCTAATGGCAGTAACGTCCCCATGGATCAAACACACCCAAATTAGAGGTTTCAGGATGACCACATTATCAATCCCCTGAAATCAATGCAAATGTACTAATCCTGTCAAATGTGAATGTCCATAGTTGCTACAAACATCTGCCATTGTCATAAACATTATGAGGTACACAGCACTAATGTCATACCCATACTGCTCAGACAACAGCATTGAGGGGGAGGACATATGTCACCGGCTAGTGAAATTCACTCTCACAGTCAGAAGAGGAAATGGAACACTGCTAGGACCATCAGTGCAATCCAATGTAGCAAATATTCCCCAACATAAACATTACACACTACTAATGCTGACATATGTAGTGTTGCATGCCATTGCTATACATAGTTATGCTAGGTCTCAGCAACATATAGCTGGGTGTGAAATCTCTGAGACTGACTCACTTCCAGATTGTTAAGTGTGGTGCAAGTGCCATCGGAACACCCGAAGCCAGTGCAAGGCCTCACCATGAGAATGGAAGTAAACGGAGGGTTGAGTAGGACAAGAAGGTGGCAATACGCAATTTGGCCAGAACCAACACCTAGAGGATGTGATGCAGACAAGTCTCCAAACTGACCACACTACATGTGACATGCACGTGGGGCATAGGCCTGGGAGAATGCTAATATTATAGACAGGAACAATAAACAGGAACCTATATCACAATGTGCAACAAATAGGAAGGCAGGCATGCCACATTACAAATTCAACAACACAGACACACTAATTGTACAATATCTCATTGCAGAGGACGATGGCTCTCCTGGGGATATGCCTGTCCTGGACTTCCCTGATGACATGAATGACGAGCTGACAAACACCAGCCAGCAGACCCTCCAAGATGTCCTTGGCACCCTCCAGACCCCACCTTCAGTCGCAAGGAGGAGCACAGGTACAGCAGCCATCACAGAGGACCCACCCACCACCCCAATTTTACGACCTGCCAGCTCCAACCCAGCTGAGGACTCTGATGACACTGGCACCAGCCTTGAGAGTACTGTAGTTGGAGTTCAGCGGGAGCTGGCCAAAGAGGTGCGGGATGGAATGGAAAATATGGCAGCCAGCCTAGAGGGGGTGCGTTCGTGCATGATGTCAACTGCAGAACAGGCAGCAGCCATGCAAAGGCGAAAATCTATCTTGCAAGAACTTGAAAAAAGTGTGAAGGCAATCAGCACAGCTGTAAGAGGGTTGACACAACACCTCCAACAACAAGCTTTCCAACGCATACACAAATGGAATATTGACCCCCTCAGGGCCGAACTGTCTGCCTACCACAGTGATGTGGCTGCTATTCTTAAGAACCAGCAGCTCCTCCTTGCTGCAGTACCTCCCTTAATAGCCCTACAGTTGGCAGCTACCGGGATGTCTGCCTACACGTCTTCAAACACTGAGGTGTGTGTTGCCCCTTCACACCCACCACCACCAAGGGCAGAGGAGATAACACACACATCAGAAGATGAAGACGAGGAACAGATCACCTTCACCCATAAGAGTACCCATTAGCACTAGTCCCTGCCACCTGGCCACTTATAACCAAGGTCCTGTGTTATGTAACATGCCAGTCTTGCAACAGCTGCTCTCAAGCACTGTTCTCCAGCCCACTGTTTATCTTGTTACTCTGCCCTGTGATTGTCTCTCACTAACTCATTGGCAAATCATGTTCCTCTGTACTGTCTGACAGTACATCCCAGCATGTCCAATGACATGTCCTTTTGCGCTTGTGTTGGATCACAATGGAAGATGTCTAATGGACTCACAATCATGGACAATGTAAATCACACGTAGGTACACATTTCATAACCCTTAGCCTGTGCCTCGGGGGGGGGGATAAACAAGCAACAAATACTTTCAAACATCTAGGACACCCAGGAAGCTTTGGACAGCTGTACATGGGTTTGGGCAGTCCACCACAGGTAAGGAGGATGTCCAACTAGGATACCCCCAACACTTGGACAATCTCATCCACATTTATGTTTGTAAATGCAGACAATTGTCAACATAATTTAATACCACTCATACCTGTCTTACAACAAGCAGGTAGATGGAAGCACACATCTGGCCATGAGCTCCATGCACACCTATGACATTGTACTTAAGTGCCACATACACATAGCACAACATGTGGAGCTAGATGCTGCTAGGATGTCAAACGTACAGTTGAACATGTTCATTAGTGAACAGGGAGGCTCATGTCTGTGGGTATGACTTTGGCATCCCTATTCTGTGAGATTCAGGGCCTGACTTGCTGACTAAATTATGAATATGGGCCTCTGTGAATTTTTCTTTATAAAAATTTCAAATACAAATGTAACCCTCTTCACATGGGCATGCCTACAGGGCTGCACTACAATTCCAAAATATGACTATACGCTACTGATTGTCCAACTCAAAGATGAAAAAATGTGATACTCCACTCAAGTAACATATCCGATCATTTACCAGCACATCATACCTTGCTATGTGTCCAACACACAGGAGTCAATCACACAACAGCTGCAAACACAACACAGAACTGAAATATCAACACTTACTGGATGTGTCTGGGTCCGCAAATCGAGCCACTTCTCTGATTGTGTAGGAGGCAGGTCCACCTATAAAGCATGGAAGGGAGAAATGTGCTCAATGTCTATGCACTGTACAACACTTCCAAATACGATCACTGTGTGTAACATTAAATCTGAAAGTCCAGCCTCTCAGGCATGATGATACTGCAACAGACATTCCACTGCAAACATGTACAGACCGGGTCACTCCAGTGAGTGATACACACATATCTGCACACATGCAGTGGCCCTAACTATCATGTGGTGACAAACATACTCCATCAATTATTTGCTGACTCATTTATGATGTGTACTCCTCTCTTCATTTGTAGTAATGAGAGACATGCAAAGCCACTTTTCTGGAGCACTGCAATACCAGTCACTCAGGAATTGTGGCTTGTGCATCAAGGGACAATCATTTACTGTGTGACGCACCTGTGGGTTGATTTAAGGTCATGATTTTTAATACTTTCTATGGTCCCTTACATGTAGGGCCTGTGTTGTGTGTAGGTTACATATGCTACAAAACAGTGTACCGTGAGCCACATATGCCCCCTATGACACCATAATGACAGGGACAGTTTGAGGCTAGCCATGGATTGACCAATTTTAATATTTGGATACAACAAGGAGATAAATGTTGACAGTGTATATTGTAGTCATCCATGACAGACTGCATGGGCACAGGTGTAGTCATTGCACCTGAAATGTGTCACTCATTGTCCCATTATGGGTTTTGGAAATCACAGTGAGCCACATTCATCATTTTACATTTGCCAAGTTGGTTGATCAGCGGCTATACAGAAAACTGACACTGTCATAATATTAACACATGTACCACTGTGTCAATCATGATGATGTAGGTTTCAATTTGTATGTACCTTCGGAAATGAAGCAGTCACAGGAATGCTGGGCTTCTGATCTTAGCATACACCCATGTCTGTGATAGCCTCCATACTGGGAAGTTAGTTATTAAACATATGCTGCACTAGATCAGCAGGGGTGTGCCAAACAAAACTAGCAAAGTATTAGGGAACTTTATATGTATGATGGAATTGGTCAGGGGTCCCTTGCACGACATCATGCACATAATACATTGTGTCCATGCATTCCCCAACATCAGGTATCCCATGATGATCCCATAAATTATGAGAAGTTCATGGCTATAGAGTAACACAAATGGCAAATGTGTTAGATCTGTTCCAGCTATTGTGCCCAAGACCAATGTAAAACACACAGGTACAATGAACAGAGGACCATGGATAGTTGTTATCCCTCAATTTGTATCATTTGCTTCATTTTATGTGCCACAGCTCTGAAAAGTAGCGCCAAACATTTAGATATGAACCCTTGTGCATTACTTTTGGCATCCATCCCTAATTTAATTGCGGCACAACCAACTCAAATTATCAGCCTAAAATGTTACCTGAGGTTAGAAATGACTTGGTACATATGTCTCAGAATCCAGTTCAGACATGTATCAGAAATAATTGGGGGACACATTAATTCTTGAAAATACATGAATGAAAAACATGTCTTTCCTGGTACACTCCCAGACCATGCCTAAAACGTATGTTAGAGCCACATTTGCATCATCTATTGATGTGAAGGCAGCACTAATTTACAGGCTCCAGTTGTGTTTTGTGACTCAGTGCAGCTGTTGCGTCAACAAATGACGGTAATGTGTAGCAATTATTGTATAACTGTTGCCCACTGTATGTTTAACTTGCATTCCACATGTCCAAATTCATTGCCTGCAGCATATGAACAAATCTGCTACTGTCACTACGGAGCATTTAGATGTACACATTACTCTGAGTTGTACTCACCAACAGGGACACCAATCACAGTCCCCAGGTGGTCCAACAGGTCTTGCTCCCTGACAACAAGATCAGCCCAGCAGAGCTTTACCTGGTGGTCTTTGCGTGGTGTGTTGTATACGCGTTGCAGACAGGACCTTTGACCACCGGAGCCTCCTTGCCTCTGTGTGATACCCCTGTATCACCCTGCCACCTGCTTCTATCATCAATGGAAGGAAGTGGCACACCAGCCAAATGAATCCCCCCATCTCCTCCTCACCCATTCTACAGAGACATGGCCTACCCAACATGCTTGAAATAATAAAGGAATTAAGGGGTACAGAGGATAATGAAGGGAAAGGAGGAGAGGGAAATGAAAAGTAAATAACCAAAAACAGCCCAACTATCCCCAAACTAACAATACCCACAACAGACTCCTAACAGTACAAAGACAAAATAAGGCACCAGAAATGACAAAAAAACACATACACAGGATACCACAGACACTTAGAAAAAACCAAAAGGCAATCTAAAGAGCACACAGGAGACAAATTCACAATATTCACAGAGAGACAAGTCCAAACACAGCCACACAGTCAAGAAAAATCACAGACTGCAAAGTGAAAGTGAAAGTACATCCACTGTACAAATTTTGTTAACAGGATATCCTATTACATCACTTCCTGCCTCAAATGCGGTGCGTTTTTATTATCATGCATCAAAATATTATAACGCTTACAGTCTGTCTGTCATTTGTTTTTTACGCACATGCTTAGACATTACCCTGCATCCATATTTTCAAATATTTTTCATTGTTAACCAATTTCATAGGGTACAGTGTGGGAATTGCTGCTCAGGGCCAATGGATTTATCATGGCTCTGAGCGTACTTTTTCTGCGCATATGCAGCATTTCTTGATGTATGTGCGTAATGTTTGACGCGTATGCGTCAATATTTATGTCTTTTAATGGGTTTGGGTCATTTCTCACATTTTTATAGTACATGACAGCTGTAACTATACAGAGATAGGCTGTTTGCACCTACATTGTGCATTCCAGTATATGGGCACATGTGGCAGATCATGATCCTCTAGTTGTTTTACCTGATTTGCACTCTTCACTGACGCAATAGATACCCAAACTTTTGGAATACAAATTGGTATTACCTAGTTTGAGCAGGTTCTGTGTCGATAGAGGATAGCAAGGCTAAGCAACTTAATACAGTAACTCATTGCCTGTGTGTCAATGTGTGTGAATTGGCTATTACAATTTTAGTTGTCCCACTGTGTGAACATCACAAGATGTGTTTTCAGAAATGTGCTTGTCTGCATGTGTTGTCAATGTGGACAACCATCAGATGCTATTCAGTGTGGAAAGGAGTAAGGAAATGTATTTGTCATACACGTAGCAACAATTGCTGTGTGAACTTCCCAGATTTTTGGGACAAAAGCATCTCCCATGACAAACCATGCACAGGATAGATTGAGGACGGTTCATCATGGCAATGTTCAAAGAATAAGCCATCACATGTCCTGGAATGTTGGATACCCCTTCCTGGTCACTTGTTTGTATACTACCCATGAGTCAGGCATTTGAAAATGCTATGTGGGTACGGTATTTGTGACACCGAGTCCCACAACCAATCCACAAATGTAATGTCACTCCACAGTTTGAGTCGCATAAATGTCCTATGTTTCTCCTGCGGCAGTAGAGGACCAGCAGACCAAGAAGCACGTGTTCCCATGTTTACAGTGGTTAATTGCACAGAGGTATCCAGTTCAAGTATCTGGGCCCATGTGTAGCCTGTATCATTATTGGGGTCCATGTTGTCACAGTTACGTGCAGGTCTAGTCATGAGACTGTGAAGCCATTCCCTGCATTAAAAAAGTATCCTTCACAGCTGAATTGAACGAAAGCCGAAGAGGAATTGAGAACACACATGGGGATAGTCCAGCTATGGTACTGCAGACGTTTTATGAGACTGACAACAGGGCAACCTTGGTGTGCTCACAAAGTTAATCGATCAGTAATTTTAAACCGTCAGGTTTCCTCACAACATTTGTACACAGGGTGGCCTATAAAATTCACACTGCAGCCGGGAACATCAGTGCCTCGGTGCTGATTAATCTCACAGCTATTCATCACGCAAGCCCCATCAATATGTTGGGGCCGATGTGAATCAGTGTGTGGACCGTCAGGGTACAAACATGTGTTGACATTTCATGCACATTATCTAACATTGTTTGTTGTGCTGGAGGCACCATACTTTATCCATGCATACAGCCATGGTACACAGTCACTATTTGTCACTCATGCGTACATGAAGCCCAGACAAGGGATGGGCTGTGATTAGGCTATTTGAAGACATGTCCCACCCCATGATACAATAAGTAAACTGTGCTATACGTTTATATGTATTTGAGTATTCATTGTAGTCCTATCTGACACAATTCCTCAGGAGTAAAGTGAGGGCATGGAAAGCAACTATGAGACAAATGTAGTCACAGGGAACCTTTATGGTAACGCAAAGACAGGGACCAGCCAGGCTAACAGGATGCAGGGTCATTCAGGAACAAAAACGAACAAGGCAAATACATAGTGAGCGGACCAAGACTGGTCAAAGCTGGAACAACACCGTAGAAAATGTTAACTGAATTTTTCCTGTGTGCTAAAACATTACACAATAACCCAAGGCCTGTGTTACATAAGTGATTTATACGACAATGCATTACAGGGATACACATATAATGGCAGTTTCTATGCCATTCCAGGCAGCATCAAGGGCAGTGCATGTTCAAATGGCTGGCCTGCATGGAGGTGCTCACAGGTGTGTGCAGCTTCAGTCTCTCACAAGTCCTGTAGGTGAGAATCACGTTCAAAGAGCAAACTGTACCTTCCACATGGTAAGAAATGGACAGGTGATTACAGGTCCTACAGACTACAAGGCAGTGCATTATCCGACCAGAAGTCCATGCAGACAGATGAACAATGACTATGGCATACCATACTAAAGAGGGAAGCACACTAGAGTGGAATGTGAGTCTAGGTGTGTGTAGATGAAGGATTATCTGGGTACAAATAGTCTATTTCCAGGCCCCCTTAGAGAAGGGTGGGGAGAGATAGGACTTATGACCTGGGATGGCATGTGCAGGGGATGTCTTGTGAGCAATGCTAGTCATACTTGGGGCACTCATGCTATCCATTGGCAGCTTACATGGATTTCTTGTCACACATACTCCTAGCAAAGATAGCTGATGTCACACTTACTGCTGTCAAGGGTCTGGTCATACCTTCCTGTTACCAATGCTATGGCACATCCACTGCCTCATGTATGAGGCATTTTTGTTCCTTATTGAATGATAGTGTCTTTGTTGTGTGTCATATGCTGCAATGAACCATGTTGCCAACATGTATGTGTGAAATAGCTGTGGTCCTCTGATGTTTCCCTTCAAATGTGTAATGGACAGGATATATGTCAGTTACAGTGTGTGTGAAGTTGGCTGTACATTCATACCCATCAATTCTTTTCAGTATCCTAACATGTATTTCTGCAATGCTCCATGAGGCTACACTCTGATTATGAATCTTAGGGATAATGTGATGCAAAAATGATTACCCAGACCATGATAGAGTAATTAGAATAGGTGTTTGATGACATATGGTAAGACAGTGGTGATGGTGACCATAGTTAAAAGAAGTTTTGAACAATGTGTTGTCTCCGACGCAATCCTGCAGCTGTGTTTGGAGGTTCCCCCTCATGTTGACGGACAACGTCCACCTCTTCTTCCTCTTCAGCCATTTGTGGGTCTGGGTCATAGAGCAGAATGTTCCTCCTTACACAAATGTTGTGCAGGATGGCACAGGTCAAAATGATTTTGCAGACCATTTCTGGTGAGTATAGGAGGCTGCCTCCGGTGATGTTGAGGCACCTGAATCTTGACTTCAGGATGCAAAAGTCGTCTCGACAATGGTGCATGTCCTCCGATGTGCCTCACAGCTCTAATGCTGTGCTTGGGTTTGCAAATGGGTTCATGATCCATGGCTGGATCCCATACTCCTGATCAGCTAAAAGAGAAAATGAGTGAGAACATTTTGATTTGCTTGCACCATGATTATCACTTTGCATGGCAGTTGTTCTCTTGTGTTGTCTGTGACTCATCTGTGTTTGTGTTATTGTGTGGAATCCTAGGCTTCTAGTTTGTACCATCAGCATTGGGTTGTTTCATTATCTGAACTGGTCTTTGGCTGATTGACTGGATGTCAGCAGTATTTTTGTAGACTTGCAGAACATTGTGTACTTGCTTGCATTATGTCATGTGAAAGAGGTGTCCATGTGTCTTAACTGGGGGTGACATGATACTTCCATACATAGAATCAATTCCACAGTGGTGGTAACACGATTGCATCTACATGGCCTGGACATCCCATCCAATTTAACATATGCAATAGAATTTGTTAAACATCAATGAGGCCCTTTAATTTGGCTAGGTGACAATGTACATCACATCTCCATAAGTTGTCAGCACTGACATGTTGACAATTGACAATCCACAAATATCCCATTTTTGACAAGTTCTCTGCAGACCTATTTCTCTGCCCTTGCCGAGTTGACTCATGTTCAAACGTGTACCTATACTACTGAACCTGGTACAGTTCAGCTGGCTAACTTGGTTGTGAGGTTGACGTTTTGAGTGTCAGAAGGTCCATATGCCTGTACATCTGTTGTGTATATGTGTAATTGTCTCAAACCGTATGTGTAGCAATGTGCACCTTCAATATTGTCACATCAATATGTGTTCTTAGCAGAGTCCACTTGCTTGTTGGTAGTGGGCAATGTCTGAGCAGGAATGATGTGAGATATTGGTACTGCCTCAATAATTCCATGTCACCTTCATTAGACTCATCATCATCATGCTATGTGTCTCATGGTGTTTGACCTGCAGCAAAACACATTACACACCCCTTACACAGTACTTATTGCTTGGAAGGGTGTTTGATGGAGTGTTATTGAAAGATTAAACTTCCAAGTTGTACTGCCAGTTAAGGCCATGTCATTGTCATTGTGTTGTTTTAAATTGGTCCCTTGAATCTGTGGAGTGGCATCTGTTGTTATTTGCATCTGTCATTTGTCCATAGATGTGTATCCAAATGGATCAGGATATCACACATGTCTAGCAGTGTCACAACCTCAGGGTCTTCCTGGCCACGTGTCAATGTAGTGGTGTATGTGGTGTGTGTCCTACAGGGTTGCTGTTCTGTGTGTGTATATAAGTAGGTTTCTGTACTTACCAACAAGTAGGCCATTTCCATATCGTCCATCCTGCAAGTGTTGATTGATGGTGCAGTGGCGGAAAATGAATGAATCATGTACACTCCCAGGATACTTTGCCACAATGTTGGTGATCAAACCCCGATGATCGACAGTGGCCTGCACATTGATGGAGTGTGTGTGCTTCCTGTTGCAGTATAGATGTTCGGTTGCGGCAGGTGGCACAATGCGTAAATGTGTGCAGTCAGAGGCACCAAGCACATGTGGAAATCTGTTGATTTGGTAGAAGCCCTGTTTGGTCTCCTGCTACTTCTGCTGTGTGTTAGGGAAGATGATGTGGGGGATGTGAGGGAGATGATGGCATCCAATACCTTGGGTAGGAAGGCAAAGAATGAGGGCTGTGAGATCCCGGCAAACAAGGCACCAGTGGTTTGAAACAAGCCACTTGCCAACATGTGAAGGACAGCTAGCAGCTTGGTCTCTGTTGGAATGATTTGGGGTGTCTACAAGCTGGGTGCCAACTGTGGCTCAATGTTGCGCAGCAGCTGCTGAATGGCTTGCCAGTTGCGTCTGTACTTCTGGGTGATGTCTTGTTGCCGGAGTCCCAGAAGGGTTGTCCTGGTCCTGAATATCCTCTCCTGCCTTCTGCATTGCCTTTGGGGTCCCTGCTGGTGTTGTGGAAGCTGCTGGTGTTGATCCTGTGATCTGCGTCTTCGTGCATGCTCGATGAAAAGCACCTCCATGTCTTCCTTTTGGAGCTCTGCTGTTGCTTCTGTGTGTTTTCCTTAAGTACTGGTGTGTTTGCCCCATTTTAACGCCTGCCCTTACCCAGGTGTTATTTTTTTACACACGGCCGTGCGGGATTTTTGCACAGTAGCATAAATATGGCGCACAGGTGTTTAAGTCATTTTTGGGACGGTAACGCCTACCTTTCATGTCATCAATGCAAGGTGGTTTCCAGCATCCAGAAAATGACGCACACAGTGGAATTTTGGCGTTTGCGGGGTCGGGCGTCATAGTATAAATATGGTGCAAGGTTTGCGCCGAATGTGCATCAACATTTTTGATGCACATTCGACGCAAACAGAGTATAAATATGCCCCCTAGTGTCTTAGAGTGCCCACAGACTGGTGAACCCCACAAAGCTGTATCATCACCCAGCCTTTCGCAGAACACTTGAGAAAGAATTCCAGGCGGATTGAACTTGCTGTATGTTGCATCTGTGACCTGTGAGATGAGCCTGATGAAGTTGGACCCCTTTTCCACTTGACATTCAAGGACAGAACGATCTCTAAGGATCATAAGGATCATAAGGCTGTTAACCTGGGTGGCTCCAGGAACATAAAAAAACTGAAAAGGGCTGTGATAGGTCTTTCCGATCCGACCCACACTTTCCCCGGACTTGTGCTGACTCTGCCTTTGTTGCACCGGAAGTAACCCAGGATAACAGCGCTGGCATTGGATGCTTAACAACACCGCGGGACCAGTGGGGATTTAAAAGACAGCTTCCTCCCCTTGCAGGTGAGCGCGCCGGGAATAGGAGCTGGGAGGCACCGGAGTTCATGGACACAGAAGAACAGACGACTGAAGAAGACGCCGAGACCAGAAAGGAAGAAGCCGCTCCTTGGAGGAGCGGAACGCCGCCGGAATCGGAGCCAACAGATGTCTGCTGACCCCGGGGAGCTGTGTGAAGGAGCCGCCACGCTTCAGGAGAAGTGTGGCCTCTCCAGGTACGGGGTGCGGTACAAGGGAAAGCGGGCGGGAGACGAGAGGTACGGGAAAGGGCGAGGAAGGGAAAACAAAGGGCCACGACACGGGGAGCACTGGGAGGAAGGGAAAACAAAGGGGGCACGGCACGGGGAGCACTGGGAAGAAGAAAAAAGACGAGAGAGAGAGAAGGATAAAGACAGCGAAGAGAGTTCTATATATATATATGCTAACATGTAACATAAATCCAAAGAGTCAAAAGGAGAAAACAGGAAAGAAAGGAAGTCTCTAGTATCCGAACGACAGCAAAAGAAAGAAAAGACAGCGAGGAAAACAATAGAACAGACCCAAAAGAAAAACCAGGGAACAATAAGTAAATCAAGAAGAAAAGACAGGAGAAAGGTAAATAGAGAAGAGAAGAAAAGAGAGAGAAGAAATAAAACAAAAAGTAAACCACAACCCCACACTTACCAGTTCTATGTTCTTCTCTTTCCACACGCTTCCCGCGAGGTCCTGGGAGGGAGAAAAGAAGAAGAGGACGCAAGTTATAATCCAGAAGGAGAAGACGCCACAACCTACCAGAACATAACAACCATCTATGTCTGTTCCCTATATATTACCTATCAAACCAATAAATCAAACCTACTAAATCAAGAAAACCTGCGCAGTCTGGTGTTTATAACAGCCATCCTCGTACAAGGGCATACCTGTGAAGACTCCTAGCTGACCAGTGGTATCTTGATCTAGACTTAGAATGAATGTAGTTGTTGTCCTTTGCCCTCCTCCTAGCTCTCTGATACAATTTATTTTGAAAAAAGCCCAGTAAAGAAACATATGGTAAACAAGTAGTTTCTCCAAAGGTTATCTATTTCCCCTAACCATGTTCAGAATGACCTGGAATCTGTTGACTGACTGGCAGGGCTGAAGGCCTCAACTCTTGAGAGTGATATCCTACCACATAATTCCTTGTACTCTTGAACTAATATTTTACAGAGCACTATTCTCAAACCCCCTCATCAAGCACAGCAGGGAACAGACTTTGTGATTGATTGCTCTGCTGAAGCAGAATACACCAAAAGAGAGACAACTGGCAGCTAAGTCTATAGTGCTAGATTTACAAGGTCCTAGCGCCACTGGAGCATCACTTTTGGTGACGCTCCAGTGGTACTGGGCAGTGCGCCACTTTTACATGCAGAGCTGAGCCACTTTTTGTGGCTTAATGCCACTTTGTAAATATGGGCCCCTCTGACGCAGTTCTCTGCATGCAATGGGCATTGCTGTGGGTGATCCACCGCGACACCCATTGCTTTTGACGCAGCCCCAGATTTACAAGAAGGTGAAAATCTATGGCAGCGCCAAAAACTAATGCCATCCCAGGGGTGCGTTAGCATGGTACAACGAGAAGGAATACTTTTATTCCTCTTCGTTTTTTCTTTTTTCATGTGTGCTGCATTGTGTTCCTATCTTTAAAAAGGGTAACTGGCAAGGGCCTCCCAATTACAGACCCTTTATTTTAATTGACACTCTCCAAAAGGGTTATGCTGAACAAGTTCTAAGGAAACTCACTGGGTACATAAAAACAGTATTCTTTCACTGTATCAAGCGGTATTTAGAGTGAGAACTAGTACGATCGATCAGGCCTTTAGCCTCCTGTGCATAGTGCGGAAATACACCAAACTGAGGTGAAGGCACTAATACATAGCATTTATTGATTTAAAATCAACCGTTGACCTTGTCCTGAGGGATCCACTGTGGGATTCATTGAAAAGGTTAGGCATGCCTGACAATCTCCTGGTGCAGATAGTCAGACTCCACCAAGATCATGACCCCAGGGTTCACTAAGGACCTGGAAGCAAACTTACGGATGCAATACCTATTAAATAGGAAATAAGATAGGGATGCGCGTTAGCGCTTACTCTCTTTTCGCTATATGTTAAGAATGTTATGCAACACCTGCAGCACTGCAGTAATGACTTCCTGAAATTGGGAAGGGCCCCAAACCCTGCATTACTATTCACAGATGATACTATCCTCCTACTCCAGACACCAAAGGGGCTACAAAGACTATTAGAGAGGTTCAATGAATATTGTACCATAAAGGGCCTTTAAATTAACTCCAGTAAGACAAAATAGATGGCCATAAGTACGCATAAGTCTTTCAGGAAAAACATCACTGTCCAAGATCAACAACTGGAGTATGTAGCTAATTTTAGCTATCTTGGAATTACATTAGATACAACACTGTCCTGAAAACCGCAAAGAACTAAGGGGGTCATTACAACATTGCCGGTAAAAGCCGCTTACCGCCGTGCAGAAGACCGCCAACAGACCGCCGTGGCCGCGGAAATCCGCCACAGCTATTATGACCCACATCAAGACACGCCAACAGTAATACGCCCATGCTATCATGACACACGAATCCATGCAGCGGTCTTTCAATCGCGGTATTCCATTGGCAGTACACACCGCTACACTCAAAATACACACACATCTCCAAAACACAGCCACATTGGACAATTCGAAAGACACACACCTGAGACACATACACACACCACTCCCACACACTCAATACTATATAAAACACACACCCACATCACCCACAAACCCCTACAACAACAATTGAGAACGAAGCACAGAGAGAGACACCACCATCCACAAACTAGCAGCAAAGACACCCCTGGTTCTCTGAGGAGGAGCTCAGGGTCATGGTGGTGGAAATCGTACGGGTAGAGCCACAGCTATTTGGATCACAGGTGCAGCACGCCTCCATAGCTAGGAAGATGGAGCTATGGCGAAGAATAGTCGACAGGGTCAACGCAGTGGGACAGCACCCAAGAAATCGGGACGACATCAGGAAGAGGTGGAACGACCTACGGGGGAAGATGCGTTCCGTGGTCTCCAGACACAACATCGCAGTACAGCGGACTGGCGGCGGACCCCCACCTCCTCCCCCTCAACTAACAACATGTGAGGAGCAGGTCTTGACTATTCTGTATCCTGAGGGCCTAGCAGGAGTCGGTGGAGGAATGGACTCTGGTAAGTCAAATCTTAACTATCATATCCCCGACCCTACCTGCATGCTATCACATACCCCTACCCTCGCCCCCACCCCTATCACTCCAACTCCTCAAAAATGTACCAATATCACAAACCACCCATCCCACCACCAAGCCCTGCATGCAAAAACAAAGCATGGACACCCATCACTAAAGCATGCCCACCGCACATACCCATAACACCCCCCTCAACCATCATCACACAAGCCCACACACAGGAATGCTAGCACTGGGGTACACGGTCACCCACCCATTGCACACCATGAAACAGACAGATGCAATAATCATGCCTTTCCACCCCTGCAGGACCACTACCCAACGTCACCAGACAGGAGGGTCCAGACATCTCCACCCCACCCACAGAAGAGGCCCACAGTGATGACAGCAGCTCTGTCCACCTGGATCTAGATGACCAGCCCGGCCCATCGTGGGCCTCGGGACAGTCGGTTCCCCTCACACAGGCACAGTCCACCACAGACCTTCCACCCTCTGGTAACACAAGCACAGCACCCACCCAGCGAGCCCATACCTCCGTCCCCAGGACACATCAATCAGCTGTATGTCCACCACTACAGGGAACCCAGGATAACCCACCACCCCAACAACAACAGGGACCTGGGGGCAGTGGTAGTGGGCACACGGTCCAGCGGACGGAGGCACAGGAACACAGGGGAACTGGGAGGGCTGCTGTGCGGCAGGGGGCGGACAGGCCTAGGGAACCCACTGTCCACGAGGCCCTCTCCTCCATCATGGGAGCATACCACCACTCCCAGGAGACGATGGCAATGGTACTGGTCAAGTTTCAGGAGACCCAGCGCCTGCAGGAGGAACAGTATTTGGGCTTCAGGGAGGAACTCAGAACCATCAGCACCGCCCTGGGCACCATCGTAGGGGTGCTGAAGGAGATACTGAACACCAGAAGGGACATTGTGGCACTCCAAGGGGCCCCTGCCACTAGCCTGGATGATGAACTGCCCACCACCTCCGCCGGCGCTAGTGGACAGGAGGCACCGCCACAGGACCACTACATCAGCACCCCACCCCCTGCAGACGGAAAATCACCCCGCAAGCGGTCCCTGAGAACCAGGAACAAGACAGAGCACGATGCCAAGACCCCCGCCAAGAAATAAGACCACCCTGATTGTCATCCTACTGTCCCACTTTGTAACCCTGTCCATATTGGAACTGCCCCAGCTCCACTTCCTATGCCCAAATGGGCAATGCACCTGTGAGACTAATAGACTGGACTCTGCCATGGACATTCCTCCACCATCATCCCTCACCATTTTACAACCCCCTCCAATATTTAGCACTGCAATAAACACCCTTGAAGCACAAAACAACCTGGAGTCAGTCTGTGATTTTGAAAATGTGTATTAGCAATGACAGTGACAAAATGCGTTCTCAAATGTAATGTCAACATACCTATGTCACACATATCAAGTCCATGAGGAATCTAAGCAGATCACACACATTGGAAACCACACCTGTGAAACCGTAATGGAAATGTACAACTCAGTTACCATATACTGGTTGAAATCGACAGACAGGATAGAGGTAGAAGTGTGAAAGTACTTGTAGTAGGCAGGAATGTATTCTCACCTGTGTGTCACTGGAAATATTGCTGGATAACTGAGTCCCTGTTGTCAATGTCTTCTTCCTCTGCTTCCTCCTCATCACTGTCCCCAGGCTCCACAGCTGCCACAACACCGTCATCTGGACCATCCTCCTGCAGAAAAGGCACCTGTCGTCGCAAAGCCAAATTGTGAAGCATACAGCAGGCCACGATGATCTGGCACACCTTCCTTGGTGAGTAGAATAGGGAACCACCTGTCATATGGAGGCACCTGAACCTGGCCTTCAGGAGGCCGAAGGTGCGTTCGATCACCCACCCAGTCCACCCATGGGCCTCATTGTATCGTTCCTCTACCCTGGTCCTGGGATTCCTCACTGGGGTCAGTAGCCATGACAGGTTGAGATAACCAGAGTCCCCTAATAGCCACACCCGGTGCCTCTGGAGTTGACCCATCACATAAGGGATGCTGCTATTTCGCAGGATGTAGGCGTCATGCATAGAGCCAGGGAACATAGCATTTACCTGGGAGATGTACTGGTCTGCCAAACATACCATCTGTACATTCATGGAATGATAACTCTTCCGGTGCCTGTACACCTGTTCACTCCTGTAGGGGAGGACAAGAGCTACATGGGTCCCATCACTGGCACCTATGATGTTGGGGATATGTCCAAGGGCATAGAAGCACCTTTCACTGTAGGCAAATCGTCCACCTGAGGGAAAACGATGTAGCTCTGCATGTGTTTCAGCAGGGCAGACAACACTCTGGACAACACGTTGGAAAATATAGGCTGGGACATCCCTGATGCCATGGCCACTGTTGTTTGAAATGACCCACTTGCAAGGAAATGGAGCACTGATAGCACCTGCACTTGAGGGTGGATTCCTGTGGGATGGCGGATTGCTGACATCAGGTCAGGCTCCAGCTGGGCACACAGTTCCTGGATTGTGGCACGGTCAATCATGTAGGTGATGATTAAATGTCTCTCCTCCATTGTCAACAGGTTCACCAGCGGTCGGTACACAGGAGGATTCCGCCATCTCCTCACATGTCCCAGCGGACGGTGCCTAGGAAGGACAACAGCGACCACAGAGTCAAACAACTCAGAGGTATGTACCCACAGTCTACACAGAGCACGAATTATAATCCAAAAAGTTGCCTGTATGTGTGTTGAGTCTAGGCCTAGGTATGTGTGACACACTTAAAAATGAACCCATGTGGGCCCCTGAAATGGCGGCTGCCTGACCTCTAAACTGGGACAATGGGATGTGAGGTAACTGCGCTGGCGTTGTACACCGTCGCAGTAGGCGGTCGAAGACCACGGCGCAATGCTGCATTGATTAACATTGGACCCTATGGGTCCCAGGAGCCAATGACGAAGTGCGCCGGTGGTGATGGTACGCACCGCCGCGGACGTCACCGCTGCGGACCTGACCGCCATTTTCTATCTGTTCAATCACTCGATACCTGATCTTCGACAGGAGAGGACCTACACTGCGAGTGCTGCTGTGACCTCGGTCTGGAAGAGACAATGGCTCGTGTATCTGGGGAAAGGGCCCCTGCCTTCACTGCAGAGGAGTTGGAGAAGCTCGTGGACGGGGTCCTCCCCAGTACACGCTACTCTACGGTCCTCCAGACCAACAGGTAAGTACACAGGGAGCACGTACTATGGGCTATGCCTGAGTGGAGAGGGCTGGTAGTAAGAATGAAGGGGGCACAGTTCTGCGTGCATTAAGGACTGTGAATGCATGTCCCACATGGCAAGTGTAGGGATGTGGGCCACTCACTTCGACGGTGCAGTTGCTAATGACTTCTCTTCTTCCCCTGTACATTTCATTTAGGTCAGCGCCCACCAGAAGAAGGATATTTGGGGTGCCATCGCCAAGGACGTCCGGACCCTGGGGGTCCACCACAGACGGAGCACCCACTGCGATAAAAGATGGGAGGACATTCGTCGCTGGAGCGAGAAGACGGCGGAGGCTCAGCTGGGGTGGCCTCCCAACGTGGGAGGGGTGCCCGTCGCGCCATGACCCCCCAGATGTTCTGGATTCTGGCAGTGGCCTACCCTGAGTTGGATGGGCGCTTAAGGGCATCACAGCAGACACAAGGGGGTGAGTACAACATCATTCTGCGGACTTTGCGCGCAGTGAAGGTGTCTGATTGGGGTAGGAGGGCTGTGGGTTCCCCTAGGCCAGGGCGAGTTCCGTAGGCTAGGCCCCTCCGTAATGCAGGCCATGTGACACTCCACCCCACCTCTGTAGAGTGCCAAGTACAGGTATACATGCCCCTGTGTCATCTATGTGTGCAGATGTCGACCATAGCCATGTAGGCCATATCCCAGGAACTGCATCTGTAGAGCCCAACAGCCCGGCGTAGTGCAGGGGGCTGCTGTGTCTGTATTGTCCGCCAACTGTAGCAGTAAGCCATGCACTCAACCTGTCTTCCTTCTGTCACCCCCCCCTTTTTGTGGTGTCCCTGTTCTTGTGTGCATCAGCATCATCAGGCGGAGGTACAGTGGCACCGGAGCACGAGGGAGCTGCATCCCACATGGCCATGGAGGGCCACACCACGAACTCTGAATACACCAGTGGGCCAGAGGGCGAGGGGAGCTTCACAGCGGTCACAGGATCTGCAACCAGCGACACAGACTCGTCCTCCGATGGGAGCTCCCTTGTGGTGGCGGCAAAATCTGTGCCGCCCACTTCTACAGGTACAGCCGCCACCCCCCCTACCAGCACCGCCCTCCCAGCAGCCTCTCAGCCTTCGACCAGGTGCCCGCTCACCCAGGAGGGTGGGCATCACCTTCGCCCCAGGCACCTCAGCCCCTGCCCCTGTCACCTCTGCTGCCCTCAGTTAGGAGGCCATTGACCTCCTCAGGTCCCTCACTGTTTGCAGTCTACCATTTTGAATGCCATCCAGGGTGTAGAAAGGGAATTGCAACACACAAATGCATTCCTGGAGGGCATTCATTCTGGTCAGGCTGCCCTTCATCGAACCCTGCAAACTCTGGCCTCAGCACTGATGGCAGCCATTGTCCCTGTGTCTAGCCTCCCCCCTCCAACCCTCCAACTTCCTCCACCCAGACCCAATTCCCTGTACCCCAGCCTATCCCAAGCACACCATCAGACCAGCATGCACACACCTCACCACACAAGGGAAGCTCAGGCAAACATAAGCACCACACATCCCACAGTCACTCACGCAAGCATCACACACATACAGACACACCAACATCCACTGCCTCCACTGTGTCCCCCTCCTCGTCGTCTCCCTCCTCCCTCCAAGTCTCGTCTACACTCTCACCTGCATGCACTACCACTACAACCACTAGGTCCCACACCAGCACACCCACCACCACACCCCGCTCACGTGCAGTCACCACCCCCAGTACCATTTACACATCCCCTGTGTCCTCAACCAGTGTGTCTGTGACGCCCCCTCCCAAAGTACACAAACGCAGGCACACACCCACCCAACATACATCCACCTCACGACAGCCTCCAGCGCATCCAAATGCACCCAAAGCCACAGAAGTTACACTTCCTACAACCACCTCCTCTTCCTCCACTCCCAGACCCCCTCCAGCTGCCCGTCCCAGTGTTCCTAAGAAACTTTTCCTGACCAAGCTTGTCCTCTTTCCCACCCCCCCTCCAATTCATAGGTCCCGTACTAGCACCTCAGCCAAAAAATCTCCGGGACCAGTGGAGCCTGTTGTTACAGGTATGTGGAGTGCACCGGGCACCAGGGCAGCCAGTGTGACACGGAGCCACAACAAAGCCAGTCCCCCCCCAGTGAAGCACCAGAAGTTGGACAGTGCCCGGCGGGAGAGGGGGAAGACTCCAGCCAGCAAAGCCGCTCACAAGGGTCCCGGGGGGAGTGTCGACTCAGATGTGACTCCACCCAAGGTGGGGAAAGGGCAGAAGAAATCGCCAAAGTCTGGGAGGAGCAGCACGGCTGAGAAGACCGCCATCATCCCTGCTGCCCAGGAGGCCACCGCCAGCCCAATCGTCAGTGGCCAGGAGGCCAACGCCAGAGTCAGTGCCCAGGAGGGCAGCCCGATCGTCACTGGCCAAGAGGCCACCGCCAGAGTCAGTGCCCAGGAGGCCACCGCTAGCCACAGCCCAGATGCCCAGGAGGGCCCCAGCAGCCACAGCCCAGCTGCCCAATGAAGGACCGCCAGCCCCAGCCCAGCTGGGCAATGAAGGACTGCCATGGCAAGCACCGCTGAACAGGGCAAGCACCGCTGAACAGGTCAGAAACTGCAAACTCAAGCACCGCTGAACAGGGCAAAGACCACCATGGCAAGCACCGCTGAACAGGGCAAGCACCGCTGAACAGGTCAGAAACAGCAAACTCAAGCACCGCTAAACAGGGCAAAGACCGCCAAGGCAAGCTCCGCTGAACAGGGCAAGCACCGCCAAGTCAAGCACCGCTGAACAGGGCAAGCACCGCTGAATAGGGCAAGCACCGCCGAACAGGGCAAGGACCGCCAACTCAAGCACCGCTAGCCCATGAGCGGCAGGGGCAGTGACGCAACTGGGACCGTCACGGGGTGAGTGATGCACTCTGGGCACCAGTCTCCCTCCAGAACCAGTGGAGACATGCATCCACTCCGTCTGTCCTGCACAGGATGAAGCACTCTGGGCACCAGTCCCCCTCCAGAACCAGTGGAGACATGCATCCACTACCTCTGTCCTGCACAGGATGAAGCACTCTGTGCACCAGTCCCCCTCCAGAACCAGTGGAGACATGCATCCACTACGTCTGTCCTGCACAGGATGAAGCACTCTGTGCACCAGTCCCCCTCCAGAACCAGTGGAGACATGCATCCACTCCGTCTGTCCTGCACAGGATGAAGCACTCTGGGCACCAGTCCCCCTCCAGAACCAGTGGAGACTGTTATCCACTTGAGAGACTGTGGCTTTGCACTCCCCAAGATGGTACAGTGGGCAACCCACCCACTGTAGAGACTTGAGAGACTGAGGCTTTGCACTCCCCAGGATGGTACAGTGGGCAAACCACCCACTGTAGAGACTTGAGAGACTGTGGCTTTGCACTCCCCAGGATGGTACAGTGGGCAAACCACCCACTGTAGAGACTTGAGAGACTGTGGCTTTGCACTCCCCAGGATGGAACAGTGGGCAACCCACCCACTTGTGAGACTTGAGAGACTGTGGCTTTGCACTCCCCAGGATACATCAATGGGCATGGAGCCCCCTCGTGGATCTGGCGTGGTGCACTCATCCGGCTGAGGTGCCCCCCCTTCCCTTCCCCCTGAGGTGCCTGTTGTATTTGTATCTGATGCCCCAGCAGTGTTCTATCCATTTTTATCAGGTATCTAGTGTGGGCCTCACCCATGCATTTTGGGCCCAGTGGTCCACGGACAATGACTTGTGCATTACCCGCACTACTAATCGTGGTGTATATTTTGTTTAATGTGTATATATATATGTAGATATTTGGTTACTGTATTTTGATATATTACAATGGTTCCACTCATTTCCTTTGGTCTTTGCATTCTTACGGGGGGGTTGTTACTGTAATGTTTGGGTATGCATTGGTGTGTGTGTTGTAGTGGGTGAGGGTAGGGTGGGGGTGGGGGTGTTGCGTGTGTGTGTCCCTGTCTTTTGCCTCCCCCTCCTCTATGTCGTAGGTGCAGTACTCACCGTTGTCTTCGCCGCCGGCGTTGATGATCGTCGTATAGGAGCAGGAAGACTAGTGCAGGATATGGAGTTCAGGCTCCATGGTGCCCTTCTTCCTTGTGGAGTGTGTAGAGGTGAGCGTTTTCCCTTTGAAATGGCTGTTTCCGCCGTGTTTTTATCCGCGGTGAATCCACTCCGGAAAAGGTGGCGGATTGGTAGGTTGTGATACTGTGGGCAGTACTTTGTCTCCCGCCTGTCTGTTGGCGGTGACCGCCGCGCTGTTTGTCTATACCGCCGTGGCGGTCGGAGTGTTAAAGTGGCTGTCTTTGTTGGCGGTTTCCGCCACGGTCATAATTCCCATTTTTTTACCGCTGGCCTGTTGGCGGTCTTACCACCGCTTTAACCCCGTCCGCCAGGGTTGTAATGACCCCCTAAATCTAAACCTGTTTTGTTACAAAACCCAATGACCATTGAAAAAATGCACGAATCAGCTAAATCTAAAGCAGTGTCACCAGCTTTGGAGGTTTATAAATAAAGGGCCAGCACAGCAGTGCTTTACGGGGTGGAATTGTAGGGGGTGGGAGTAGCCTGGGCAAGCTCACCACAGAAGAAAACATATTTGTAAGGATGCTGCTCTGCCTACCTAATTGTACATCTATTACACCAGTGTATATTAAGACACCGGCATTAGGTAAATAGAACACCAAGCTGCATTGAGACCTTTATTATTCAGGGTCCATTTTTGCGTCACATGTGAACTGACCTGTTACAAAGAGGAACTAAGGAACATTTTGCAACTAGTTAGCCATGTTTCATTTCCCTGGCTCCACCATTTCCAGACCTTGCTTAACAAACAAGGTCTGACCTGCTTCTGGGATGGCCCCAACCAATTGACAGTCCATTCAAAGGAGGCTCTGAAAGATTTCTATTGGGAATATGTACTAAATAGAGTTCATTGTAACCCTAGCGTAGGTAGACTCACTATACAATTCTTAAGTGCCAAACCTTTCCAAGTATTTGAATCTTATTTAAATAATACACAACCACAATTAGTAAAATCACTATACATAAAGTTCTGCTTTGATATTCTTCAGAATAAATCAAATAGGATCAGATGGTCATCTAACATTATTGTCGAGGGGGAGGCCCTCTATACATTAAGCACTTTAAATGTGGAAGAAAACCTTGAACACATGTTATGCTTCTGCCCAGCATACACCATCCTAGGAAGAAAGTGGATTAGGCCAATATGTTGCAATATGGGGACTAGGACATTTTTAGAAGCACTAATCATTTTAAAACCTGATACGTCACAGCCTATAGTTTTTGGTCTTAGTAGATACTTCTTCGCTGTAAATGTAGGGGCATATTTATAAGCACCTAGTGCCTCTTTGTACCACATTAGAATCATTTTAGTACGCTAATGTGTTGTTAAAGAGGTATTGTTACCACATCATATTTACAAAGTGGCACAATGCATGCATTGCGCCACTTTGTAACCCTTTGCGCCTCATTATGCCTACACCAGGCGTAATGTATGCAAAGGGGATATTCCCCCAATAAGGGGCACGTAAAAATGGTACAGTGGAATCTCATAGATTTTAAGTGGCATTTTTAATGCCTGCACAGAGCAGGTAATAAAAGGAGACACATCATTATTTTTAATGGGCCTATATGTACTTTTCAGGATTAACACCAACATTGTTGACACTAATCCAGTAAAGTACTGCAATAGCGTAACAAAATTATGATGCTATTGTCCCTAACCTGTCCCTAACCTGGGCCGTGGTGCGCTGTATGTTAAATACAGTGCACACATGATGGCGTTAGAGGGGGACAATGGGTCGCAAGAATAGAGGTGCTTCATGACATGAAGCGCCACTTTTCTTAAATCTGAGCCTAAAAGCTTTTATATACAACTGTGATTTCTGATCAGAAAGGAGTAGCTGCATCACGTTTTATACCATTGGAATGTTAATGAAAAATCCTCTTTACTGGTAAAGTCCAATTTAACATTACTATTTTAGAAAAGTTTCTTTTAGAAAGTGGGATTTCTCTGCTCTTACAGCTAGCTCTGTGTGCCAGCAGCCTGTCTCCAATACACATATGGGCCAGGTAACAGCTATACTTTGTGCATTCCCTCTAGACAGCCACAAACGCATGAAAGTTAGATGTGTAGTCATCTGCATTCATCTACATTCTGATGACTCTTCCTGGCAGGAAGGTGGAGGGGGGCTGGCACACCTGAGTAAGGAGTGCCTGTCTCCACACAAAGGGCTGATTACCCACTACAGATAGTCTGGAGCCAGGGCTGAGGATAAATGAACTTCTGTGAGCTTCCAAGACACTTCATTGAAGTCACCCTCACTTCAAAGGCATATTTGGGTATAAGAATCGGGTCTCTGACCCTACCAAATCAGACACTACTGGCCTATGAAGAACTCTGCCAAGCTACAAGCAGCACCACATAGCTGGACTGCTTTTCAAAAGGGACTGCTCTCTGCTTTGAAGAGTTACCCTGGTGCCTGCTGATCTCTTCCCTGCTGAGGAAGGACTGGACCCCTCTCATCTGAACCTATAGTGACTCTAAAGGCTTGTTGTCTTGCCTCCTATTCTCCTGTAGTCTCAGGCACATCAAAGACAGCCTGCAACCTGTAACCTGCACCTGGACTTTGTCTGCTGTGTGTCCTGCTCTGCTAAGTCAGGCCAATCCAGTCCTGGGCCCTTGGAAGTGAGTATCTGTGCTGTAACTAAAAAAAAACAATGTATCAATGATGTTGCACTGATCAGAACCAGTGCATTTCCACTCAACACCAACTCATTTCCGCTGTTGCCCAAGCTGCAGACCCTGCATATCCAACTGCATGGCTCACCATGGATCATCATCTCCGGATCCTTCACCTTGTGTGACTCATTCCAATACAGCAGTTAGACAATGATGCATCGCCTCAATGTCCAACACTACCTGATCTTCAATGCATCCTTGATGCTGTGCACATCAAAATCGATGCATCCCTTATCTCTCCTTGATCAACTGTGACACATCTCCTCCTATTCTCTGTGCATTGAGTCCTCAATGTCAACACTTCTTCTATCCAAGGTACTTTCTCAGCGCATCCTGCATGGGTTCTGTAGTCAGCCTGCCCTCCATTGTGGTTGGCCTGAAGTTTGGAGTTACTGGCATCTAGCATGACCTCAAGTAACCCAATAGCGCCATTGACTTCTGAGCACTATTTTTGGTTTATTCCCTAAAACGTCATATCTTGACTTCTACTGATTAGAGTTTTGTAGTTTTGGTCTTGTTTTACTCATACAAATATAAACTATTTTACTATACCTTTGTGGAATACTTTTTGTGGTGTTTTTATTGTGTTACTCTATGTCTGTGTTGCACAAATACTTTACACTGTGCCTCTTTAGATAAGCCCGACTGCTTTGTGACATACTACCCAGGGTGAGCAAAGGTTATCTTTAAGTGTGGATTTGGTTTACCCTTACTAGAGTGGGGGTCCCTGCTTGTGCAGGTGCATACACTGACAACCAAAAACCCAGTTCTAACAAAGGGGCTCTTACACAGCATGTGCAACTCAGTGTCTTAATGAGAAAGTAACCAACGTTTTCTATTAACACTAAAAAGCTGTATAAAAGAACACTGCAAAGCTGAACAAAAAATCATGTATTTCAGTGAATTGACATGATTTTAAATCACAGTCTCAGAACATGAAGTGGTTAAGTTGAATAGATAGACCATTTCTTTCACAACAAAATCGTGTTCCTTTTTAAAAAATAAACTAAGCAGTGGATTAATATTAATTAATTTGGTTTCTTCCTCTCTCTTAGCTCTCTATACCAATGTTACTGGAAGCTGCAATTTTGAAATCCCAGGACACTGGGAAAAAGCTTGTGGGCTTGCACAAGGAACTAATAATGACTTTAATTGGACTCTGGGTGATGCAGATGCCATTGCAGGAAGCTACATTGACAGTGATCATACACCAGGTATGTAGCATTGTACTATTTGGGGCTGCCAGTCTCTAAAGCAACATGAGTACCTTACCCACATTCTTTACAGAATCAAATAAATACAGTTTCTTATATTTTATTTCTTGATAAATATTCCACTTTGCTGATGAATACTAGTGGTGTGAGTGTGTGTGTGTGTGTGAAAGATATTCATGGTATCAAGCGAGCTAGCATGATATTCTGGCAGGACTCCCCGTACCTGGAACAATAAACTTAAGGATTGCCCCATTCCTGAAGAAGAAGCACAAGCACACAGATGTATCTTCCTTTCACATTATGTGATGCTATCATAGGTTTAAAGGTGGGGGAGTAAAGCCTATGAGAATTTTAGATGCACAGTTCCATGCATACCCTGTCACATATAGGTCTGAAAATGGTACCTGGCAGTGCCCTTAATGGAGGGTCGAGGATGGGAAAGCAGACTGTCAGTGGACACTCTATGCCTCTGTCAACACATACCTGGATATGCTGATAAATGTTATCCGCCCTTAGCAAATTTAAACATTTTGATCCTTGATCAGGGAAATGTAAGCAAAGACTTCACATCACGTCTTCTATAAATAGGATCAGCATTCTTACATCTTTAACTGGGCCAAACGAAGGATGTAATTGTGGCTGTCCCTGCAACAATTATCTGTTAAAAAATCTACCAAATAAAAAAGTCTACCAAAACAGAGAGGTAAGATCTCTTCAACATGTACTTTCAGACTCTGATCTCAACTACTTCAATGCCAGCCAAATACAATTTTGAACAACTTGTGGAAAAACATAACACCTTCCTTTCCAAAGACACCACACCTTTGAGATTAAATTGACTGAACCAATCAGTTCCAAGCTTTGTTAAGCATCTGCTAAAGGATCACACCATTATGTGCTCAGTGGACAATGCACTTGTTTGCTCTAAACTAAAAGCTACAAAAATAGTCTATAAACAGTGCACACTTGCTACCAAGACCAGATTTTAACAATAAGGCATTAATTCAAATTACAATTCTGGTAAATCCCTTTTTTAATTATTTTTGCTATTTCCTTTGCAAGACTCTTATCATGCTCATGCTCTGGTAAATGTAACCCATTTCTGGGAGTAAAACAGTATACTTCTCACTGACATGAAACTGAATAGCTACTTCAAAATCAACAAAATACTTTTGTTCTTACAAACATAGAGGAGCTTTCCTTTCTCCTCATAAACCTCAATATGACTGGTTATCACTTTGTTATAGTACAAATAAGCGTCACCAAAGTCAATTACCACTTGTTTTATTAGCTTGGTGCACCTTGACCACTGTCGATAATCTTCCCGAATATGAGAAAATCATGTCCAAAGTACCTACATCCTGAACAAAACCAAATCCTGGAGAAAAAATGAACTCAAATCTGACTCCCAATCCCCTCTCCAAATATAGATCCACTTCCAATCAGCCTTGGCTTAGAAAAGCCTAGAATGCAATAAAATATAAAGCCCCCTCAGTGACAATCAGTCTACAAGATGATGATGATGAAGATGATGAGGATGATGATAACAATATTAATAATGATAATATGATAATAATACATTGGGAAGCAGCCTCAACAATGACTCAGGAACAACGAGGTGCCGTTGTCCACGAAAGTGGAACAACGCTTTTGTGAACAACAACCTTGTTTTCCTCTGCCTTAACTAAGCATGTCCAGAACAATGAATATGCATGGTTAAGGCAGAAGAAAGCAGACTCAGGATCGGAGAGGAAGCGGTCAAGGTAAGGTTTGGGGGGTAGGGGTGGGGTAATGTTAGTTTTTAGGGGCGGGTGGGGTGGTCGGGGTAATTTTAGGTTTATGGGGTGGGGGTCAGGGTCAGGGTGGGTTTAGGGGTGGGGGTCAGGTGAGTTTTAGGGGTGGGGTGTGGGGTTGTAGTAGTTTAGGTTTTAGTGGCAGGGGTCGGGTTAGTTTTTGGGGAGGGTGGGGGGTTGGGGTAGTTTTAGGTTTTAGGGGTGGGGTGGGTGTCGGGTAGTTTTAGGAGCGGGGTGGGGGGTTGGGGGAGTTTAAGTTTTAGGTGGGTGGGGGAGTCAAGGTAGTTTTAGGTTTTAGGGGCAGGAGTCAAGGTAGTTTTGGGTTTTAGGGGCGTGGGTCACTGTAGTTTTAGTGGCGGGGTCGTGGTAGTTTTGGGTGGGGGTTGGGGTAGTTTTAGTTTTTAGGGTTGGTGGTTTTAGGGGTGGAGGTCGGAGGACGGGGTAGTTTTAGGGGCAGGGTGGGATGTTGGGGTACTTTAGGTTTTGGGAGCAGGGGGTTGGGGTAGTTTTAGGTTTTAGGGGCAGGGGCTAGGGGGTACTTTTAGGTTTTAGGTGGAGTGGGGGGCCGGGGTAGTTTTAGGTTTTAGGGGCAGGGTAGGGAGGTCGGGGTAGTTTTAGTGGTGGGGGTGGGGACTTGGGGTAATTTAGATTTTAGGGGGTGGGGTGGGGGGTTGTGGTGGATTTATGGGCGGGGTGGAGGGTTAGTGGGGTCGCATGCTGGAACCATGCATGCCATTCCACGCATGCCTTTACCAGGCATGCCTATACAACAAAAAATCGCTGTTTAGGCATTCGTGGTAAAGGTATAAGTGGTAACAACACTGTTGTTGTTCCAACTGCGTTGTTCAGACATCCATGGTTCCAGCATGCGTTGTTTGAACATATATTCAATACATTTATCATCATTTGTTTCATGTAGCCCTTTATATGCCATTTCAAACATAATTCATCACTACTCACCATATGCCTCAGTTTCACTAAACTTCAAACAAGGATGACAGACAACGTTTTGATGCCCAACCTCATGAAATTGGATTTCCGTTTTATGGCTCACATAGAGAAGAATGCATTTGACCTAGTATTCTTGACAAACTCTAAGTAAAATAATTCCACTACCCCCTTTCTCCAACTGTGAAATCGTGAGGTATTTCTTTGGACACATTCCTTTGAATGGTTCCGCAAATCAGCAATACAGCGAAAGTCGTCAAGTAAAACTTTTTTGCCTTAGAAAACATTTACTTTAACCTATGCACCTCAAAAACAGACGATTCAATAGATATTTTTCATTTTAAAAATTGCAATGTCAGGCTGCCTCAGTCCTAGCTCACCTCACTCACCCCTCTGAAAGGTCCTTTTAAACTTCGTAGCCAGACTCCTATGTTCAAGAATAAAGTTCCTCCTAATCCTACACATTTCACTTTCAGGTTCAAAATTATTAAATAATCCATTTAAACCATGTCAAAAAAGTAATTATCTGTCCTGCATTAGAGAAAGATCAGATTAGCCACATAGATGATGATTTGATACATTAAAATATTGAGTCAGTAAACATTTATGTGAGAAAAGTAACAAAAGGCAATCGATCATGTGACATTACTGATTTTATGCTAGTAGGTTCAGGAAAGTATCAACAAAGCACATTTGACCACAGTGATGGTCATGATCAGATATTTCCCACTGATAATAAAATGCACTGCAAATGTTAACGTTGTAATGTTCCATCTATTTAACATTCTTTTCTGAGCGCCTGAGGAGTAATCACATTTTCTGGAGGTTGCACGCATAGCCTACATCTAAAATAAAAAAAAACACCACTGAACCAGTTTGCTCTAATTTCCCAAGTGGGAATCAGTAGATTTTTTTTTTATTAAAGTTTGTCTTGCGGACTTACAGATTGAATTTTACAAGTAAGGAGGAAGTGGAAGATGCTGCTTTGGACTCTTCAGTGCATTTTGCATCCATCAGACCACTATACAATTGCATATCATAATAATCTAACAGCACTTTCAGTGATTTCATAGCCACATACAGTATTTCAACTGAGATACTTTTGGGCCATGCATTACCAAATTAGTAACTGAGGACCATAAAAAAGCCTTTATGTATGTACAAACCCCATTTTGTAATCAGTAACCTATTACTGATTATAGCAAAATGGATTTGGAATACAGTATAAGGAAAGGGCATTTTAAGGGCGTCCCTTCCTAACAGCACCCACAGGAAGATGTAAGAATTTTTTGCAACTGAAATGCAGTCGCAAACATTTTAGGTTTACCACCAACTTCAAGTTGGTGGTAAGCCACTCGCAAATGGAAGAGGTCCCCGAGGGACCCCTTTCCCCTTGTGAATATGGGCACAAACATGTTTTGAGAGCAGGCAGTGGTCCCACAGACCACTTCCTATTCTTAAAAATGAAAAGAAAACATGTTATTTCTGTTTTTGAAACACAACCCTTTTTCCTTTAATGAACACAGGCTGTATTTCCAAAAAAACACATGATGCTTTATTTAAAAGCAAGCACAGACATGATGGTCTGCTGTATCCAGCAGGCCACCATCCATGTGCTTTTAGAGATTCACAATGGGTTGCAACGCAAATTGCGACCTAATTCATGAATAATAATGAGGTAGGTCAATTGCGACCCACTGGGATTCACAAACAGTATAAAACACACTGTTGTAGCTGCACTCAATTATAGCCGATTAAGCCCCACAAAGTAGCTTTCATAGTGCCAGCTCAGTCTAAACGTTGCTATTAAAAGTGCCCCTTCACATTGAGGTTCTAATTAGGGGTTTGCAAAATTTGCGTAGTTGCTTTTACATAATTACTCAATTTTGTGGAAAAATTACATGAAATTATGCATAGTTATGCAAAAAGCAAATGTGACATTTAATGTTATATTATAGCACCAAATGCGCCCTTGCACCGATTTTGGAAGCGAGGAGGCGTTTTGTATTAAAATATAGCAGAAAAAAACAAAAGCCATGAGCAACATCTTCTCACAGCTTCTTTTTGGTCCTGAGGGCTTGCGGTAATGTTTTGCTGCAAAGGGCACGTGATTATGTGATGGGATATGATAGCATAATTTTGTGTAGTGACATCAAAATGCACAAATGTATGCCAGTGCAATGTAAGTTTCATCCAGACCTAGTCCTGATGAAGTAAAATACATGGAAGTCTGAGATGGATATGTAAGGTAGATTGTGGAAGATGTAGAATGGCTCCTATGTCTCTATTACTAAACAGTGTACATTGGTTTTCAAATGTACGAGGAACCATTTTTATCCTTGGCTTTCTAGTCTTTTAAACTATGCAGCTGAGTAAACCTTACCTGGCCAATGTACTCATTATTTTAGTTGGACAAACAGGACTTAGGAGCAGGAGCTCTCAAACATTCAGAACTGCTGAAGCTCCAAATCAATAGTTCACAGGAGCCACAGCTGCTTTCTGGAACTTTCAATCTTGTGATAGAAGGTCCAAAACCTTAAATTAAATACAATTAGGTAAGTACACTCTGTAGATTTCATATTATTCTAATGTTGCTTCTATTCATACATTACTTTAAATATAGTTATAACAAAGCACAAGTAACATTGATCAACTTTCAATTATAATAGATCACATTTACCTAATCATAACCATACGTTCAAGTAAAAAACCATACTACAACCTTAATTGTAGCCCTTGATCTTACCTTATTTAATTTATTGGAATTCTAGGTACTGGTATACAGAAAGTGGCTCCTGATTGTCAGGAAGCTGATTATTGGAATAATATCACTATTCTTGTTTGGTGCAGTAAAGGTTTCAGTAATTTAAACCTGAGATCAATCATTGGTAGCTATGGCACGGAACAACATGCTCAATTTAAGGAAATATGTAAAGCGTTTTGAAACACCAAAACAGTTAAAAAAACAAAAACACAAAACGGTGCCAATCACACTCCAATTTATAAAAATAGAGAATAACTTAATAAAAAGACATTAGGTGGCACCAAGGATATTATTTTTTTACATTTTAGGTAAAAATAGTGCCAAACCGCATTAGGTATTCGTCATCTGGCTTCACCTGTACTTAGACGTGATTTAATGCCAGCAGCGATTGAGAGTGGGCCTGGTACAGAAACCATGCTTGAAATAAAAGTCCAAAACCCTCAGAGAGGCAGGGCAGCAGACTGTGGCTAAGAAGGGCTCCATAGGACATAGGGCTGATGAGGTTCTGTTGAAGACATTGACATTTGGCACAAAAGCTTTAAATGGGAGCAATTCAAAATCTGCACCCAAGGAAGGTCCCTCGCTGATCAAATACTTTAGGCAACTTTGCCTGATGAAGATTTCTGTGATGGTCTTACTCACATTTTTGGAGTTTGGATTCTTCCAGCGGGGCATGGCTTACAGCTGTAGCTTAACAGGGTTCCACAAACCTGGGTGTCCTCTCCATGAGGTCATGCTGAATGGAATTGTGCTGCAGAAAAGCTCGGGGAGTGAGAAAACTGAAACGTGGCCTAGCGGCAATGCACAATTGTCATATTGACGTGGGCAGGTTAATTCTGATCCTATGTAGATCATTGGGGGCAAAATGTTTCTAGGTCCCAGGTTTCCTATGATGTTAGAAGGAGTAGAAAGAATAAACCTTGACACAGCCAAGGGTCCAAGGTCCTCAGGAACAGCACGTGGGGCTGAGACTCAGTCCATCAGAAGTCACCAGCCGGGACAGGTCCAGTTGGAACTGGTCAGCTGGGCTCCTCCAGTAAATGGCTTCTTGCAGCTTGCTGTGTCCTTGTAGATTGATAGAAATTCCGCCAAGTGACCCCTGTGTCTTTGTCCTAGGTACCAGTGGGAGCAGGTCCAACCTTTTAGGTCTCATCACAGGTCCCACAGGCAGGTGAAGTCATTCTTCTGTCTTCCTCAGGTCCAGTAGTGTTCTTAAGAGGGTGTTTGGGGAGCCACATTCATTCCTGGCACTAGCTGGTGAGTAGGGAGGACTCCTGTTCCCTCCCTAACCATTAGGACAAATATTCTCTGGGGGTAACCCTACACAGTGCCTTTGTGCCCTACTGCAAACAATCCCAGAGTGGTTAGATCCAAAGTGGTGAAACCCTTACACCCCCTGGGCAGAGCCTGTGTGCTCACCTGAGAAATGTGGCCAGGGAAATGAACAACCCCTCCTCTGTAGATACTTCAACCCAGTTCTAGGGGCAGCTCCTCTCCCACAGGAAGTTGTGCACGCCTGACAGGTGGAACAAAGAAGGGCTCTACACAGGTATCAGCTAGCATTTACCTGTGATTGAGTAGGCCTCTTTGAAGTTAACACATTCCTGGGCACAGCCGAGATGAGTTCTCTTGTGAGATGAACAGAACACCTCCCAACGCCTATGGCTTGTTCTGCTCTGGGAGCAAGTTTGACAGCTCATTAAGGGCCAGATGTAGCAAAGGTTTTTACCCATTCTGTGTCCAAGGGAAAAAGTGTTCGTACATATGACCCTAAGAGGGCTATTCTGCTGCCAGGTGACAGTTGGAGGTCATGCAAATGGGCCTCCAGGGTTTAAAAAGTTTTACAATTAAATAAGATTGAACTAACTATTAAAAAGTCTTTGAATGAAATTCAGAGCTGCTGTTAACAAAAATTAGCTTAACTACTGTAATATTAAAATGAAGAATGTTTCTATGGAACAACCAAACTTGCATCCTATTTCAGGGATTATGCAGCCTATTTAGAGATGACGTCTTAATATTTAAAAGAAAGGTTTTGACCAGTCAAAAGGGTTATTTTGACAAGTCGAATTGCATTTTTAAAACTGTCACACCCAGGCTTCAGTGGTCAGCCTGCTGTCATGTTGGAACTGTCTCGGTAGTGGTTGGCACAATGGCTTTGTAGTCCACAAGTGACATTTAACTTACATGCCCTGGGTACACTTTGTACCATATCGTAGAGACTTACAGTTAAATTAATTGTTCGAATGAGGCGTAAAGCCAATTTAAATGTGTTATGGGTCAATGCACATGCGCTGGGGGCTGGTTAGTGGATTCCCAGTGCAACGAGTCAAAAGTAAGCACCATCAGTTCACAACAGTTGGGGTGAACATACAAAAATGGCATCTTCCTGCACTGATAAAAGGCCTATTGACTTTAGCTAGTGTTAAGAGTACTAGGAATTGGTTCCATGTTTTTGTCTCTTATACAGATACTGAAAGCACTCACACTCCTTTCCCATGCTAATATGGTTAATTTGTGTCAGTCTTTTATTTGCTGGTGAGAATCATGTCCACCTTTTCTGGTTGCATAAGGGTTTGCTCTTGAACCATAGGCAATAGATGTCTTTAATGTGCATTTACTTTAACAAAATTCAGGCAGCTTATCTTGAACATCATAAGAGGTCGCTTTCTCCTTTTTCAAAGATAAACTGGAAATTGATAGCAACAGATTGAATTAGAAATTTACCACATTAAAACTCAGGATGTTGAATTATCCAATTGGAATATCTGCCTTTGTGTTTATGTTTCTTTTTTTTTTAAAACAGTTTTCAACAAATCCGACCAGGAATAACGTTGTTCACAGTGGGTAGATTTAGGGGCGGATTTATAGAAAGTGCAGCGCTACTTTCCCTTCACCCCTTAGCGCCACCCTACCTCCAACTACAGCACACCATGGCGCAGGGTAAGGGGCAATAGCATCATTCTATGTGATGCTATTGATGTACTCTGCAGGAGTAGCGCTAAAATGCTGGTGCTACTTCTGCAGAGTACATAGGGGCCCATTCTAAATAATGGAACCCCTCTTTTAACGCCTGCTCTGATCAGGCGTTAATAGTGCCAAAAAATGGTGCTAGGAATTGTCATAGATTTCCTTGTATCATTTTATCAGCCCCCCTAATGGTAGAATGCCCCTCTTGCATACATTATGCCTGGCTCAGGCATAATGTGGTGCAAGGGTTTACAAAGTGGTGCAATGCAAGCATTGCACCGCTTTGTAAATATAGCGCGTGGGAAATGCCACCTGAATGCCACATTTGCTTAGAAATAAATGTTGCAACGTGGCGCTAGGGGCTCATAGATATGCCCCTTCATATCTATTTATTGGAGCTGTTTTTGCCATATTTTTGTTTCACTACCAAACTGATCCTGATTAAATGTTACTCCAGTCTGCAAATATAAACCCACTTCTTACAAGTTCCTAAGTTAGACTGAAGGAAGCACTCAAATATATCACCATGACATGGAAATCAGTTACTATCTTGACAGCCATGTGGTGGTGTCCAGTGAGACTGCCTGGATATTTTGGATGTGCACTTGACGATAAAGAACTCACAAATAGTTTAGAAGAGCATTACTTCACTACATTACTCATGGTGCATCATAATTTGATCAGTTCCGTAACCAGGAAGTTAGGAGCATGTGATGTAAGAAGAGAAAAATCTAAAGTAGAGCTGGATGTATAAAGCATTTTTGAGTAGCAGAAGCTCGATTCAGAATTCGCTACTGAAAATTGCTTTTAGCAATGCACTAAACCCATTTTAGAAATCTGTAAAATTTTGCCAATGTCTAAAATGGGTTTATAAATGGAAAATGAATTGCTGTTCGGCAGGGCTATGTTGTAGACGTCCCTTCAAAATAGCGATCCCTATTCATAGGGATTCATCGTTTAGGACCCAAATACTTCTTTGTAAACCACTAAAAAGTTACTGATCCCTATGTTGGCGCGGCTGCCCATTGCAAAAAGGTGGAGGGGTCCCTTGAGGCATTAAATAATGTATGAGGCGCAGTAGGTAATTGATTAAAACAAACGTGGAATGAAAAAAATCAATGTAAATGTTTAATATAGCAAAAGAGGGGGCGCAACGTGAATATGACTGTAAGTAAATTAAATTGTCTAAAACACTCTTCTCAGTGGCTACTTCAGTGACTTTATTTGAGTCAGAGGCACTCTAATTACATAGAGTGCTTTTCATGCTGCCACTGAATTCATTGGAATTGCTGCTTACCATTGTGTCTTGGTGCATTTGGACCGTCAAACCGGAGACAATAAGGAACAAAGTAAAATGTAAAGAACCTAATTAAGTTTAGAGCCTTGGGGAAAAACAGACTTGTTTGTAAAATAGTTGATGCTGATTAAATGAAACCTCATTTGTAAGTTCATTGCTTGCTGCTGTAAATTAGAACACAGCAGTAGCTGAGTTAGTTGGCCTCCGGAGCCCGTACTGTCATTATGATGCCCCTCTCCTGCCATTACCCTGGCACATCTCAGTACTGGCATCCGACATGACCCATCTGTTTATATTCATCCAACTGCTGACTGGCGCATGAGTTCCTTCGCACTCCCTGGAGCAAATTGCTGCTGCCCCCTGACATGCAAAGTGCACCAACTCCGTCAAACAAGTAACGAGTTTCCTTCTTGAAATTCAAGAACTTGTCATATAAAAGCACAGCCCAAGTTCTTTCAGTGCATTTTGATTTCCTGATAGTCTGTCACGCAGATGGTGTGAAATGATTGGGGGCTGTCATTTGTCAGTTCCACGTTTAGCAGTATATTTTTAACATTACACCGACTTTTACCGTCTGTCCATCAAATATTGGCAGTTTGAAAAATATTCAACTTGTCATATAAATTCTTCAGTGACGTGATTATATTCTTACGTGATGAACTTTTCGTGAATTGAGGCCAATAATGCATGCTGCCTTTACAATAACTTTTCCCCAGCAAACTGCAAAAGGCGAACTATTTTGTACACAAGGGGACAGTGCGTTATTTGTAAAATATTAAGGGGCATAATTTCAAGCCCCTAGCACCTCTTTGCACCACAGTAGTCATTTTTTTTTTACGCTAATGTGGCTTTGGGGAACCATTTTTGCCACGCCATATTTACAAAGTGGAGCAGTGCATGCATTGCGCCAATTTGCATCCCCTTGCACCACCTTATGCCTGCGTCAGGCATAATGTATGCAGGGGGCATTCTGGCAAGAGGAGGCCCGCAAAAATGGCACAGTGAAATTTACAAGATTTCACTGCACCATTTTTGGCATCATTTTTAAGGCCTGCTCAAAGCATGCATTAAAATGACGCAGCCATGGTAATCTATGAGGCCTCCTTGCACTTTGCTGCTCTAGCGTAACAATTTTTGATGCTAGTGCAGCAAAGTGCCACAATAGCGTCACAAATTCTGATGCCATTGGCCTAACGACCTCCATGGTGCGCCATATCATCAATATGTTGCTACCATGCTGTTGTTAGGTACCGGTAACAGCAAAAGAAAGAGGTGCATCATATATGATGAGCCACTTTCTTGTAAATATGCCCCTTAGTGCCTGTGCCCAAAGCGGTGATCAGACACCTGCGACTGGCTATATAAAATGTCAGAGCACGAAGAGCAAGGATGCGCAGTCCAGAACCACCTCAGGCCTCTTTAATTCACTGCCAGGCATTCTTTGCCCTGTTATCTCACTCGTACAGGTGTCTGTTTTCCCTCTGTGTGACAGATTTTCTGTACTTCTGTTCCTCCATCTTTTTGTTTTGTTTGTTTTTCCCTATGTTGCTCAAGGGAAATGTCTGATGTGGAGATATAAGTGCTGTTCCCCAGAAATAATTGCTGGTGCCCCCCACTAGCAACCACCGGCTCCAATTAAGCACTTCAATGGGGGCACATTATTTGGAGTCAGAGAAAAATACTCTAGAAATATTTTTTCACGTCTGTCAAGTTTGTTAGTCTTTACAGTACAATATGATATGCATGTTTGTATTTATTTTAAATTAAAATACAGCAACACTGCATTTATCCTGATTGATGAGTGGTACTTGGAGACAAATTACATAGAAGCTACAATGGTTTAGGACCTTTCCGCTCCTGTTTCAAAACAGCATAATTCTTATCTGGACATCAATAATGTCCGTTTGGCACGATCAGATTTTTTCTATCTATGAAGCCAATTTCTTTCTAAAGTAGTTATAATACATGTTGGTCCTTTGCAAAACTATCTTAAGAAAGTACAATTAACAAAACCGGGAAAAAAAAAACTGTGTTATAAAAATTAATTCTATATATTGTTTATATTTGTAATTTATAAGCTACCAACCTTCTCTTGCTTCTGACAATCAAGCCGTTGTAAAAAACATATTGTAAACTTTATTGACAGTGCATTCCTAGTTAACATGAAAATGACCCAACATTTTGGTTCTTCACTAGACTTGGGAGTGGGGTATTCTGGAGTTTGGTGGAAAAAGGACATACACCAAAAACAAAGATCGCTGTCCTCATTTTATACTGTAGCATAATGTTAGAAATTGGGTTGCTAGTTGACTGGGATGTGATCAAGCAGGAACCAAAATCCTTGTCAGGGCACGAAGGCACACATCACCCCCAAATTGACCTGCGCTCACACCCCTGGCACCTTGGTACAAAACAGGCAGGCTTAACTTACAAATCAGGCTTAACTTAGAGATGTTTAAAGTATTTGTGCAACACTTCAAATCGTATGATACTGAAAACACCACACAAAAAGATCCCACACAAACTGGAAAAATAGAGCAAAAGTTAATAAATAAAGCAAAACCAAAATGGCAAAATCCAATCAGTCAATAAATCAGGATTTGTAAAGCACGGCTAATCACCTGACAGGCCAAGTGCTTGCAGGTCCCAGAGAAAGCAGTGAAAACAAGGGAAAAACAAGGAGAAGGTACACACAAATGAGGGACAAAGCGAAAAGGAAGCAGTGAAAACAAGGAAAAAGCAAAAAGGCACACAAAAAAATGGGGGAAAAATCAAGGAGAAAGCAGTGAAAACTATGGAAAAGCAAGGAGAAGGCACACAAAAAAGGGGGAAAAGCAAGGAGAAAGCAGTGAAAACTAGGGAGAAGCAAGGAGAAGGCAGGAGCAAAAGTAATGCAGCAGCACAGGGAGTGCAGGGCCTGGGACTGGAGTTATGAATTTTTACAGAACAAAGGGGGTCATTACGACCCTGGCGGACTTCAGACTGCCAGGGTGATGGTGGCGGTCTACCCGCCCCCAAAGAGGTAGTCTGACAGCTTTGGTGGCGGTCTGACCTCCACATTATGACCGTGAAGTTTGCCCAACATTCGGACCGCCAGCACCACCAGTTTTCCTTCACAGGATGGACTGGCGGTGCTGGTGGTCCTAATCCACCAGGGAAGCTCTGCAAGCAGTGCTGCCTTGGTGATTACGACCCCCCTCTCTGCCAGCTTTTACATGGCAGTAGCACTTGGCATGGGCAGTGCAGGGGTTCCCCATGGCCAGCCTCGTCATGCTGTTCATTGTCTGCTTTGCAGACAGTGAACAGCGCTATCGGTGCTGGTGCACCTTACGCACTGCATCATTACCGCCGACTCAATCATGAGCCGGCGTCAATGTTTTAGGTGGTTTCCCTTGGGGCCAGCGTGCGAAAACACCATTTCTGCCCGCTGACCCAGCAGGTAACTCCTAATGGGGCCCACAGGAAGGCATCCACACTGGCGGCAAGTTTGGCCTTTTCCGTCCACCAAACTCATAATGACCCCCCAAAGTGTTAAATGGTGCTTAGAAGCGCAAAGAGCCTACCACTGCTATGTGTTCATGCTAAACCAGGTCAAACTCAAATGTTCAAGCCCACCGTAATGGAGCGCAGGTCGGATACAGTCCCAGGTTAGTCCCACTCAAAGTTTACCTTCTCAAGTTTTGTCCCAAGAGTCCCCTTCACTTTGGAGAGGGCTGCAAGGAACAGGGAGATCATTGCAGGAGGCTGTCGGAGTGACGTGAAAAGCGGGCTGGGCATTGCAGATGGGTGGACTGCTGCTTTGCATTGGCCGTCTGTCACAAGTGGATGATGTTTGGGGGTGAAGAGACAGGGTGCTGGTGGCTTACACTGATTTCTGATGCAAGCAGGGCAACGTCAGTGTTAGCAAGGCTTTGTGAAGAGCGCAAAACTTTTATTTAGGAGCTGAGAGCCTCCACTTGTGGGTCAGGAATTTGCTGGCCTAGCAGTCCTTCTTCTTTGCAGAGCATCCACAGGTCCAGAAGTGTAAGGAAGAATTGGTGCCTGAGGTTGTTTTTTTTACACACAGCTGTGCCTTTGAAGTGGGGAGAAGCTTCTAGAGGCAGGCCTCTGAAGAGCACAGATGCCCTGCCATCCTGGACTTGGCTCCAGACTAACTATGGGGGGTATGCAGCCCTTGGAATGGAGGCAGGACATTGTCTATTCAAGTGAAGGGAAGCCTGTGCCAAGCTCTACCCTCCCATCCTGCCATTCAGTGATGGTCCATTGAATCACACTTAAGCTCCTCATTGTGTGTGGCTGTCTAGGAGGAATACTGTTGGAAATGGCCCTTCTGCATGGTCATCCCCAGACTTTTTGCCTTCCTCCTCTTCTTTTTTCTGACCTCATTTTTGCTGGCTTGAGGACTCTGCACACTTTACCACTGCTACCCTGTGCTAAAGTGCATATGCTCTCTCCTTAAAACATGGTGAAATTGGATCATACCCAATTCGGCTATTTAATTTACTTATAAGTCCCTAGTAGAGAGCACTATATGTGCCCAGGGCATGTAGATTAAATGCTACTAGTGGGCCTTCAGCACTGATTGTGTCACCCACTTAAGTAGCCCCTTAACCTTGTCTTAGGCCTGCCTTTGCAAGGCCTGTGTGTGCAGTTTCACTGCCAATGCGACTTGGCATTTACAAGTACTTGCCAAGCCTAAAACTCCCCTTTTTCTACATATAAGACACCCTAAGGTATGCCCTATGTAACCCATAGGGCTGGGTGCTGTGTAGGCAAAAGGCAGGACATGTACCTATGTAGTTTACATGTCGTGGTAGTTTTAAACTCCTAATTTCATTTTTATACTGCTGTGAGTCCTGCTCCCTTCATAGGCTAACATTAGGGGCTGCCCTCATACATTGTTTAAATGGTAGCTGCTGATCTGAAAGTAGTAGGAAGGTCATATTTAGTATGGCCAGGATGGTGATATTAAATCCTGCTGACTGGTGAAGTTGGGTTTAATATTACTATTTTGGACATGCCACTTTTATAAAGTGAGCATTTCTCTGCACTTAAATCTTTCTGTGCCTTACAATCCATGTCTGGTGGGTTTAGTTGAAAGCTCCTTGAGCATTCACTCAGACACACCCCAAACACAGGATACTCAGCCTCACTTGCATACATCTGCATTTTGAATGGGTCTTCTTGGGCTGGGAGTGTGGAGGGCCTGCTCTCACACAAAGGACTGCCACACCCCCTACTGGGACCCTGACAGACAGGATTGAACTGAAACGGAACCTGATACACTTCTGAGCCACTCTTTGAAGTCTCCCCCACTTCAAAGGCACATTTAGGTAAATAAACAGGGCCTCTGCCCCTACCAACTAAGACACTTCTTGGGGTAGACACTCTACCTCACAGACACTTCCTGGAGTAGAAACTTATAACCAGAACCTGCATACTGCCAAGAAGAACTGCCTGGCTGCCCAAAGGACTCACCTGACTGCTTTCTGTGAAGAACTGCTGCCTTGCTGTTGCCCTGCTGCCTTGCTGCTCTCTGGCCGAGGTGAAGAAGTGCTCTCTAAGAGCTTGGATAGAGCTTGCCTCCTGTTCCCTAAATTCTCAGGACCAAAAAGACTTCATATCTTCAAGAAGGACTCCTTGTGCGACAAAATTAGACACACAGCCTGTCAGAAATGATGCACAGCCTGCACCATGGTGAAAATGTCACCACACGCCGAACCAGAACAATGCAGACTGACTTCACAACTAGAAGATCGACGCAGCACCAGTGTAGCGACCGGAAATTTGATGCACGACCCACTGGATCAACGCATACCTGAGCTGGAATGACGCAGCCCGACTTCCAGACAAGAATCGACACAGCACCTGCAGCGCGGTAGAAAATTTGATGCAATGCCCACTGGATCGATGCAGCTCCTGTGACTTCATCCCGCCAGAGCAGGAAATCCACGCATCAACCCCGGGGCGTCTGAAACCCCGCAATCCAAAGAGGATCCACGACGGAGTGCCGGAAAGCGACGCACAGCCATCCCTGCGTGGAAACTAAATGACGCATCGCCTTGTGCGGCCCGAGAAATCGACACACACCCCTTTGTTTCCACACTTCTCCTCCTCTGTGGCCCCTTGTGGAGATTTATCACGCGAACCAGGTACTTTGTGCTTGAAAGAGACTTTGTTTGCTTTTAAAAGACTTAAGACACTTTATATCACTTTTCAGTGATATCCCTACATTTACTAATTGCATCTTTGATCGTTTTGATCTGCATCTTATCAGATAAATATTATATATTTTTCTAAACACTGTGTGGTGTATTTTTAGTGGTGCTATATGGTGGTATTGCATGATTTATTGCACAAACACTTTACAGATTGCCTTTTGAGTTAAGCCTGACTGCTCAGTGCCAAGCTACTAGAGGGTGGACACAGGATATTTTTGATTGTGTGTGACTTACCCTGACTAGACTGAGGGTCCTTGCTTGGACAGGGGGTAACTTGACTGCCAACCAAAGACCCCATTGCTATCAGTTGGGAACTTCTCCCAATGGGAAACTAATACATTTTTTGTATATATTGACTCTGGTAATATGGGATACAGCGTGATGGATAAGGCCCAAGTTGTCCTTTCTATCAAGAACTGCATTTGTAATTATGTTTTAACTTCTTTCAGCGTGTTGTGTGTATACATTGTAAATCTTATTTATATTTTAGATTTTGTGAACTGTTTTTTACACGTTTTTAGATGAACTCCTTTTAACTACTTTTAAGAATATAATGTTTTTATTTTTTCTATACTGTGTCTATATTCAAAATGTTTGTGACAAAGTTGCTTTTAGGGCATTTTTTGCCAAAAAAAAGCTGATCCATTAACATACCGAAATTGACTTCAAGTACAATTGTGGAGTTACAACAGATATTAAGAATATATATGATATTGGTCAAAGCTCATAAAATGTATGTTGGTCCTGTTATTGTTCTTCCTCTGTGTTGCAGACCTGTAAGATAACAGTCCTGCAATCAAATTCCTTTTTCATAAAATTAAGGGCAATTTAAAGCCTACAGGACACCAATGAAACTCCAATTCCTACATACGTTTGTCACTCACTTTCTCTTAAAAAAATATTACCAACATTATCAGCATGATTTGGTGTGGTACAGACAGAATTAAAATGTATTTTTTTTTGCTCATGTTTTGTCTTTGGTTACATAAATAGAGTAACATAAAGATACTGCTAACTCAGTTTGTTAAAGTTCTGTTAGCTCTCAATGCTTTGAAGAGTGAACGGAATTTTACCCACTAAGGGAGATACCCAAAGCAAAGATTTCATCCACCCCATTTTGAATGGATGTAATTGACTGAACCCGGCACCCAAAAAGAAAAATTGCTTGCATGAGAATATCAGACTCAAGCTATTATAGGCAGGTCTAAATCTTTGACCAAAGAAAGAAATGTCTATTTAACTCCTATGCTTCAAGATAAGTTTGCACAACACCTAGGGGTTATCCAACAATGGCAGTAATCATGCTAGCATCCCTCTCTCTTATAATTAAGTTAGAAAAATAATATAAGCAGCTGTTAGACTCAACCAGCTGGTAAATCATGCCCAGATAAAGTGGAGCCAAAATATGAGAAGATAAACTGTGTTTCAATGGCTAATCAAAAAACATAGACTGAAAGCAAGAATGTTGTAATACATGGACTGTATCAAGAATTATATATTACAAAAACAAGTTGACGGAAAAATCATTGATTCATTTATGGATCCCAACATCATTTAAAATCCTTAAAGCAAGGGGGTTCGGAAATACTTTTGTTGAGTTAAAAAGTGTTGCAACAATTGGAAACAGAGGAACATACCAGTACTGTCTTCCAAGACTCCATCAAACTAAGTGAGCGCACAGGCGTCTCATCTTTAAAAGGAGGATAATGCTACGTATATGCTGTCTACTAAAGGAAAATTTTATGAACACTACTAAAAATGGAAATGAAAGCCATAATCAATTTACAGTGATCACAATGATTACATAACATCCAATCCAGCGATTAAGGAAAGGCCCAACAAAAGTCGTAGCTTCATTTAGAAGTGCAGTACTACAATACTTGGAAAAAGCAGATGGCTGGGGTTGTAGCAGATGTGGTACGGACCTGATCAGAACCTCAAGTTATCATACAAGGATGGCCATATAAATAGAAGTTAGGCAATTTATAAATAAATCATATGCTGAACACAAGACAGTGATTTCACCATCAAAGGATATGTCTAATGACCACTGAGAGTTGTTAATTTATGGCAGTGAACCGTATAGTTAGATCCAAGACATCAACACAATTGATAAATTGAGAAAATGCTTGGATTCACATTCATGGGACATCATTATTCATGACCTTTTAATGAGTGAATTACAGGGTAAAAGAGAGGCAAACAGAACGAATACTATCAAACACAACAGTAAGCTTTGGTAAACTATTACATTTTGCATTGCTTGAGAAAGAAAAAAGTTACGTGTAGCAACTTTAAATATCCCTCATCATGAATTACTAGCCATTTTTTATGTTGCCTTATCGTGGTGCATGCTTGGCAAGTAGAACCAGTCCAAACATCAAAACAAAACCCAAAAGAATCCATATTTTGACAAGCTTGCCATGGGGCTTCTCTCTACCTCAGCAAGGTGGTAAGGCTGTCAGGGCTTTAGGGTTGGGGGATAGACCCAGTTCTAGGTTGGTCTGCCCACACCTTATATTACTTTCATAAAATGTAAATATATGTATATATGCAAGGGCAGAATTGTGATAATCACCCCAATCAACTCATGGGGGGCAAAAAGACTGTTGGGCACATTGTGAGGAGGTGACATAGCCTGGTGCCTGTGTGGTAGGCTTCCACCTTACCACTTCTTTTTTCATTCTTTTTTCCTTTAGTCTCTAGTGGACTTTCTACACATTGATGGGCAAATTAGGGGCAGACACACTACCCAGGCAAGGTTCCTATCTGCTAGGATTGGGCAGAAAGACATCATTTCCCCTTCTGGGGTGTGGCATCATTTTCTACTCCATGTGGGCCCAAATCAAAGGTCTGATATGAAGGTCCATCAACCCTTCTTTTGTTCAAGTATTATTCTGACTGTGAGCCATCTGGAGCCCAACAGCTACATGCCAATGCAATGACAGGAAACAAATGTACACACTTCCCTTCACAAGAATTTTCGAGAAAGTGTGATTTGGAGGCATGGTTTTGACTTTGAACCCCTATGTGCATGCAGTTTAAGAATGCAAGATGAAGATTTTTGTATGAGTAATTTCATACATAACTATTTACATGCCACTTACTAATTTGTTGTTTTAGTTAATTATTTTATGGCAATACTAATCCCAGCACAGTGTGCCAGAGTGTTTTGCATTACAGAGAGAGAGAGAGAATAAATGTACAAATATGTAAACAAATGTACAGGAAATGTTACACAAGGCAATCAGTGCTATAAGGTGTAGGATCACATCTCATCTTTGCTTATAAACAGCATATGGTAACAGTGCACGGTCACAAGAATAACAAAGTCATGATATAAAATGCAATACAGTGATTGTGGGTTGTCTGTACTATTAAGCCTTCATTACTATCCAAAAGAAACCTTCTTTTCAAACTTAGAATACCAATAGATTTAGAAAAACAAAAAGGGGCAAATTACTAGTCTGTCAGTTACAAGACCGCCAGACTCACAGTGGCGGTCCGACCGCCACATTACAAGGTTGCAACTAAACCGGAAACAAACACTATGAAAAGAGACACTCACCTCCCAGAAGTCATACTCATCCGGAGCCGCCATGGACCCACAACTAGACGCCATCCCTCTGCTCTTGCTCGCTGAAAGACTTCAGAATCTTTGCTGCCGATGACGACAGCAACCAAAAGTATACACACTTACCTGTCACTGTTCTATATTGGTAATTTTTGTAACACTTACACAACATACCATCGGGAAGGGGGTGCGAGGGCAACAATCACACGTATCTGTACACTGTCATGCACACTCACAGACAACTGCACATACACACTACACACATTTCAACCAGCACACACACACACAAGTCAAAACACACACTTATGCACGGAAACATAGCACAGGCCTAGTCTCACACAATACCACACAACACCACAACACATCACAACAACACCACAACTGCATGATCATCAACACATTGTCAAGCGTTCACAATAGACACTACCCAGGGACACATCACACATACAATACAACATACAACCAACAGGGAACAAACACACACAATTTCACAATCATACAACTTCCAATTCAACACACACAACACACACACACACAGCACATCGTACCATGCACAAAGCATGCACAGTCAAAGCATGCAGAGCCACACAACATAGCAACAAACACGTCTGCAATATAAACATGCCCATCACACAACACATGCCCTGTCCCTGGGAGACAAAAGCACTGCACACACCCACATACACTGGCCATACAATACAGGAAGCACAAGCACCACCCCTCCCCCAAATACTGACACACAAACAATGCCACCCGGGAACAACTCTAAACTAGTAAAATAAATAGAAGACAAAGATGTAACCAGGAAACCAAGAACTGGTTAGTCTGAATATATTATCTGGACAAATAAGAATTAAATTAAAGGCCATAGGCCAGTCCATTGTACAATCAATGTGAATCAAAGGCTTATTTTGGCACCCTGAACTTGACTCCTGACTGCCATGTAACCTCGACAGGAAGGGGCATCAGGGGGGCAGTCAGGCACCTCAGGCATTATCTGGGGCGGTTGGGGAGTGGGGGGTTTGTGCTTAGGCTTGGGAGAGGGGGCCTTGGGATTTGGCATGGGTGGGGGCTTTAGATTTAGGTTTGGGGAAGGGGTCAGTCTTCGTGGGAGGGTAGACTTCTTGAAGGGGGAGGGGCATGGGTACTTGCAGAAGGGGTAGGGAAAGCCTTGGAGGTGGAAGGGATAGACTTGGGGAAGGAAACAGCATGTTTAGGGTTTTCACAGGGGCGAGGAATAGGGAAAAGGGCAAATTCAGAAAGGAAAGTTTTTACACACATGGGGATGTCAGAGAAAAAGGGTTTCTTGTAGCTGGTAGGTGTCTGTTGGGTGAGTGAGTGAGGGCATTTTTGTGTTTTGGGCCAAAGGGGGGGTGGAGGTGCTGGGAGGTGCAGTGGTGGGTGTGCAGCTGTCTGTTGGGGTAGTGACTGCAGATATGGTTGATGGGCTGCATGTGGGAGTGTCAGTAGTTTTGGTGTCTGCAAGTGTGGTGACTGGGGTGAATATCTGAGGGTCTACTGTGATGCTGTCTGTGGGTAGGATAGGTGTAGTGGCTGGATTTCAGAATTTGGTGTGGTGTCTGCAGGTGTTTCTGGAGTGCTTTCTGTGATGCTGGGGGTGGTGAGGTGTCACAGCAGGTTGCGACTGTTGCTGTGTGTGCATTTGAATGTTGCTTATGTGTATGCCTGTGGTGTGTCCTGTGGTGCCCATGATTTTCTGAGCTACCCTTGGATGTTCAGGTGGATGCGTGCCTGTCTGTTTGTGTGCTTCGGCTGGCATGGGGAAGAGGGGATTCGGATTGGGATGCGGATGGTGGAGGGGGGACAGTAGACAAAGGGTGACTGTCTGCCATCACTGTGGAGGCCAGAGACTGAAAGGATCTCTGTAGGCCAGACAGTGCACTGTAAATGCCCTCCAAGAACGCATTACTCTGTTGGATTTGAGTTGCCAATCTCTGGATGGCATTCACAATGGCTGACTGACCCACAGAGATCAACCTCAGGAGGTCAATAGCCTCCTCACTGAGGGCACGAAGACTAACAGTGCCTGTGACAGAGGTGCCTGCTGCAAATCAGACGCCCACCCTCTTGGGTGAGCGGCGATGGGCAACTGGGTCAAGAGCTACAGGGAGGGCCATGGTAGAAAGCGTGATGGCGGACAGAAGTGGTGGTGATGGGGTGGTCCCAGATGGGTCCGCCACCGCCCGGGAGTGTCCAATGGAGGAGGATTCCGAAGACGATGAGGTGGATTATGTCTCCCCCTTGGCACTCCTTTTCAACCTCTGGGCCATTGGGTCCTTCAGTATCAGTGGTATCATGACCTGAGGTCCCGTGGCCATCAGCTTCTCCATTTGGCTTTGCCCTGACTCCTTTCCCTTCTGATGCTGATGCTGGAAAACAGAAAGAGAGGTAGGGTCATCACATTCTTTTCATACACTAGCATTACACTGTACACATCCTTTACATTACATTTAGTTGTACTACAGTAGAACCAGGTCAGTTCCAACATCATATCACAACAAGATACAATCTACACCCCTATATAACAACAATGTCACACCAGCTAAGCCACCTATCTCACACCTACACTACCATCATATCAGTAAAGCTATCACACTAGCTATTCCATGACAAGCTGACTTGGCAACATGAATCTCAGCCCCTATCCACAGCAACATAGTCAACCACCAACCAAGCTATGGGAAGTAGTGGTAACACTGATTTCCACATATCACATACACAACACAACATCTACACATACTTACAATCTTACCTGATGCTATGTACCAGGAAAGGAACCTTATTGTTTGCTTAACACAAGACAGCATGTTGCATACAAGCCAAAATCATTTCATGTTACAGAGTCCACGACCTTCACAACTGAAATTTGATACAGTCTAAATACATCACCAATACATGAACCAATAGTGATGTAGGAAAGGATGAGAGATACTTTGTTGACCTACTCATCTTAGTCATTCACCACCTGTAAACAAAGTCTTGCACACACATATGGGCCTATTTAGCCCATACTATTCATCCACAGATAACCACAGGTAGCATAACTACTCCTTAAATACAATAAATATCTGTCATGTGCGTGAAGGCCATATACAGTTCATTGTCTCATGATCATGATGAGTGGCAACATCAATAGCCCAATGTTCCATTGGCAACATCACTATCCACAATTCAGATGCAAGTAGTCTTACATATGTGTAGGAAAATGTCAATGACACAAACCACATCTGAGGATACCATGATAGATACATACACCTTGAGGCAAACCAAATGACTGACTACACATACCATTCCACCCACATGTGAATGTGAACTGCCATACCTCCACCAGAATGTGGTCAGTGCAAAGACTAGGGCCCTCATTACAACCCTGGCGGTCAAAGACTGCCAGGGCTGTTTTGGAGGTTGCACCACCAACAGGCTGGCGGTGCAAACTCGCATATTTTGCCACGGTCGCACCGCCGGGACCGGCAGTTTTCCGCCACGTTGGTCCCGGCAGATTTAATGCTTGCAGCGCTGCCCAGGGGATTACGAGTCCCCTTCCCGCCAGCCTTTTCATGGCGGTAGGAACCGCCATGGAAAGGCTGGTGGAAAGGGGAGTCGCGGGGCCCCCTGGCACAGCTCCATAAATCTTTTCACTGTCTGCACTGCAGACAGTGAAAAGCGCGACGGGTGCAACTGCACCCGTCGCACGGCCGCAACACCGCCAGCTCCATTTGGAGCCGCCTCCCATGTTGCGGCCGACATCCCCGCTGGGCCGGCGGGCGGAAACTCGGTTTACGCCCACCGGCCCAGTGGGGATGTCATAATGGCCACCGCGGGAGTGCGGCCGCATTGGCGTCCGCACGGCAGTTACAACTTGGAGGGCGGCAGTTGCCGCCCACCAAAGTTGTAATGAGGTCCAAGGTTTCCATACTAAAGCATTCAACACATATCCAAAATAGCAAAAGAAAGTATGTTTATGCTACATAACAATGTTTATTTATAACTGAACCTTACAATGTACACATGATGTTGGCAAACACCAGTAAATAATGTAACAGTTAAAAAGATGTCTTGACCTAGTTAGCATACCCATAACACAATAACTAAGGAAATAGCTGTGTAGCCACTTACTTTCAAAAGAACATGTACATTGTACTAACATTCAGAGCTCTGATATAATTGTATGTGTTGCAATAGTAGTCTAGAAATACCTTCATGGTTTCCAACATGTAGGATGTCCACTCACATGAGACTTTACGGGAACCAATGTACAGCCCGTACTTACCAAATGGGTTCACTTCCTATCAGCCCTGAGTAAGTTTAGTAAGTATGGCATGTGAAATGTTAGATGGACGTCACAGCCTCACATGAAGTTGTCAGTCATCAGAAACATCATGAAAAGTAGGAATTACCTAAACTTGTCAGACTCTACGTTGCACATAGACATGGATCAAGGGGCATTGGAATGGACAGAGGGAAAAGACCTGAACAACCTACCTTCATGATATTGTGAGTATGGATCTTTAGGTGGAAAGAAATACCCAGCAGAGTATTCAAAGCAGTAGAGTGGTACACATATGACACAGTCACATGTTTATCATCATATGCTTTTGTACAGAAGAGACAACATAGGAGAGTAATATGTCCCTGTACACAATAGAATGTGCACACCTTTGTGCTAATGTTGAGGACTGTACATCTATGCATTCCATGGAAATATTTGACCCTTTGCTCTCACCACGTTGTCACTGCTTAGATTCTATCAGTTCCTACACTTACCAGGTATAGAGATGAAAATGTGTTGAGTCAGTACTTGTCCCCTTGTGGTTGCTGTGCTGCTTTCAAACACCCATCGAACTCAGGGTAGGCCACCGCCAATATGCAGGCCAATAGGGGGGTCATGGTCAGATGGGTACCCCTTGCTCCTTGGGAGGACATCCCCAGCAGTGCCTCTGCACTCTTCTGGGCCCAGCATCTCCAGTCCTCCCACCACTTCCTATAGTGGGTGCTCCACCAGCTATAGACAGCCAGGATTCACACACTCTTGGCAATGGCATGCCAGATCCCCTGTTTCTGGTGGGCGTTGACCTGCATGGATGACACAGACCATAGGAGAAAGGCATGTCCACATGCATCATCCCAAAACAAGAAGGGTGAAACAAATGTAGTGCAAGTAGCCTTACAAACACTTTCACCAACATCCCCTTCTATGTGAAATAACCATCTGCAGTCAGGCCAAGTGTGAAGTGGAGTCAAGCATACAACATGCATATCCAATACCAGGTGTTGGCTAGAAACATATTACCAGACCAAAAGCATGTCTTTAAACATGGTATAAGTATACAACTATTTCTAACACCACCTTCAATTATAATGTTCTACAGTAATTTGGTGGATCAGGGTACATACATCACACACGCCCTACTATGTATCAGGGCTCTAAACTATCTAAGCACATGTGCACATGTCCATCTACCCACACATATTAACCCAATCCTTCATTCCACCACATTTCATCAACATCATCATACAATGAACATTTCAAACATTGGTATTGCATTGCACTTACCTGCTCCTCTGGTGCACCACAGAGCTGTGCATACAGGTGGTAGGACCTCCTCCACAAGCCTGTCCAGCTCATGGGGTGAGAAGGCAGGGGCCCTATCACCTGTAGGATGTGGCATGATTGCACTTAGAGATAGTACACAGCAGCTCAGGTCGTGGAGGTCTTGCTGGCAGCAGTGTCAGGAGTCAAGTGAGGCATGAAGCATGAGATGGTGGTCACATCCATCACATACAGGATGGTCACTGCCTGAAGATGTCACCATTGGCCCACCTCTGCCAAAGGCAGCAATGTATTCCAATGGCAATGTCCACCATGGTTGTGACCGCCTACCACCATGACGACATCCACTGGCGGAGTTAGGTACTTCCTGATGTCCAGCACAGTAGGTCAGGCAGCTGACATTTTAAGGCTCATTTATGTACATTAAGGGTATGAAAGATGCGTCATTGACTAAGAATCGTATTGATGATAATGTGTTAACTGCTGGCTTTATGCAAACATGCAGCAATGTGCATGTAATATGAAGGCAATTTGAAAATATATGTATCCTGAGTTATGTACCTGAAACAGTATTGTCAGCAGAGTAATGATGACCTGAACATAGCATAGCTGTTCCAAATATGTTTCACATATTAAGCAAGTTGATGTCACTTTTCCTGTCAGTGACATGTTCCTCCATTTAAGGAACATGCTAAGGGTTAGGGGATCTGATTACAGTATTTAGGCAAATGTTGCCTAGCTATGTGCTGTGTACAACTTTTTCAATGTTTCATGTGACATATTGTAGCTTTATCAGTGACGTTGATGTGATCATGCTTATGATGTATGGATTGAGTCATACACAAACATTATAGTGTTGTCCCACATTGTTACCCTGGTATGAGAAAAGCAAGACAACCTCCATTGTACCGTCCACTAGCAGACCTGCACACAATGGAAGAGCGACATGCCATATAAATATACCATCTCGATAGGCAGACAATCATGGATTTCTGTCATCAGTTGGAGACAGATCTGATGCCTGCCATTCATAATTCCAATTGCATACCTCCCCTTGTCCAAGTCATGTCAGTGCTAAACTTCCTGGCCAATGGGTCTCAGCCTTTGTTCAGTCTGGTTTTGAAGGCTGTACTGCTTGCATTGTTGAAACACCTGGACACCTATGTCATATTTCCCCAACATGAGGATTTGGCCCATGTAAAGGTCGATTTTTAAGCTTTGGGACACATTCCCCATGTGGTTGGAGCCGTAGATGGCACCCATGTAGTTTTTGGTTCCCCCAAGTGCCAATGAACAGGTATATAGGAAGAGGAAAAACTTCCACTCAATCAACGTCCAAGTGGTCTGCTTGGCTGACCTCTACAGTTCACAAGTTTGTGCAAAGTAACCTGGGTCAGTCAATGATTCCTTCATCATCTGAAGCAGCAATATCCCACTGCTAATGGCACGACTATACACAAAGAGGGCCCGGCTGGTTGGTAAATCATATATCTCATGTGTGTCTGTACCTGTTATCTGCACACATATGTGTGGATGTCCAAGATTTGTGTTTGGATTGTTAGAAATATACCTTACAGAGGACTCTGGCTACCCAACCTGTCCTTGGTTGCTGTCACCAATGAGGTACCTAACCACGCCAGGTGAAGTCCACTTCAATGAGGCACACAGAATGACAAGGCGTCTAGTGGAGTGGACTTTTGGGCTCCTGAATGCAAAATTTCGCAGCATTGATAAGTTTGGAGGACCCCTTCTCCACTCACCCACAAGGTTTGACAAATTATTGTTGCCTGCACCATGCTCCACAACCTCGCCCTTAGACATCAGATACCATTCATACCAAATGATTGGGAACCAGCAGATCCTGTGGATGGACATGCAGATTTGCCAAGTGAGGATGAGCATGATGAGAAAGAAGCTGGAGACATCAGGTCTGACATCATCAATCAGTACTTCAGCTGACTCGAGGTATGATAAAAGACTTGTCATACATGACAGCTGTATATGGTAGATAAATCACACTGACACATGATTTGTGGTAGCATTATTTATTGGGGAGTGCATAACAAAATGACTGATGAGAAACAAAAATAACACAGAAAAAACAGTGAAGGGTTCAGTTGTGGTGGATGAAATCAGAGTAGCTTCTACACCAATTCGAAACACAAGTCCAGTGTTCTTGTTCCATAGGAAAATAGAGATAGGTGTCAGAACAGTCAACATGGTGTACCTGTGGCACACATAGGGAACCAATCAGAAGCGGTTCACTTTCTGGCAGTGGGTTTGGTCTTCGCATTTGCTCCTCCTGGATGTCTGGGTGGATGTCCATGTTTGCCAGGAGTTCTTCTGATACAGAGGGTGGAGTGTCTAAGGCATTACTTTCCCCGGCAGGACCTCCATTCCACTATCAGCCCCTGATGTTTTATTGCTAGTGAAAGAGGCCTGAAGTTGGGTGCAAATCCTACTCACGGTGGTATTCATGTCCCTCAGCACCCCAGCAATAAAAGCCAGGATGGCATTTTGGGCCTGCCACTGCTGCGTGGCTTCCTGGTGATTGTTCCTCTGCAGATGTTGGATCTCCCCCATCATGGTCACTACCTAGCCCATCATGCCTTGGGAATGTTGGTAGGCTCCCAAGACGTGGGAGATAGTGTCCTGGTCAGATGTCTTCCTTGCAGCCCCATCTTCTGGCCCACAGCATCCCTTCCACACACCCTACCCTCATGTACTTGTGCCCCTGGCACAGTGTGCCCACTCCCACTGGTAGCAGGAGACTCAGGTGACTGTACTGGGGGGCACACAATAGAAGACACTGTCCTTGGGACTCAGGTTTGGCGGTGAATGGTTGCTTGTGAAATGGATGCAACAGGGCTGGGAGGAGTAGATGTAGTCAGGGTGAGGCTCACAGTTGTTGACTGACCAGGTGTCCCTAATAGGCCAGCTTAGTCCTCCGTGCCCAAACATCCAGGGGTGTTTTCCTCACTGGAGCTTTCATCCAGAGGGGTAGTGGTGGTCTCTGGTGTCATCTCCATGTTGGGAATGGCAAGGTTAGCTGGAGGAGAAGTGGAACACACAGTTGCTGTAAGTGATGCAACAAGTGATGCTTTACTTTGACAACTAGACATGCTATGATATGCACACATTGCTTTTACATGATCCCCATGAAATGGCAATGGCAACTGCTTCCAAATCTGGGTTACAGCAATGTGGGACATAGAGATTTGCAATTGCATACACCATGCATACTCGTTAAATATGTTGGTGTTTAGATGATTGTTTATACCCACATATCTTGTCTGAGTAAAGACAGGACAATTTAAATGTATCTCCTAGTAAGGTGTATGACATCATTGATTCAACTAACAGATGGACAATGCACAATGTGAAAGAGCTGGCAAGCAGTACGGGAGTTACCATTTGACCTGGGTCTCTGTATGGATGTGCTGCAAGTATCCAGTTTCCCATATAGTCCCCCATGTGAGTATTTGAAAATTTTAGGAAGGTTTTCTCAAAGGCCAGTTTTGTAGGGAACACAGCTGTAGCTGTATTTTGCTTGTAATAGTAGTGGGCCATAGTATTGCTGTCATTGCCATGGACTGTTAAACAGTTGGGCATTCAGGAGGGGTTACATTGATTGTTAGTTTCACATGCAAGACATTTTAAAATGTAGTACACTGTTCTGGTTTACTTAAAGGTGGAACAGTGCCTGCTGGGAGTTGTAGTGCTGTCAGTCCCTGTACGTCACATGGCAAACACAAACACTGTGGCCCTAGGTGAGTTTCGGTGATATGTGGCATGCCAGAGAGGGTTTTGTAGACATTTGAACACACGGGTGGTGGGTGGTTAGGTCATTGAGGTGGGGAAAGGTGATAATTGAGCATGCAAGACAAAACATTTTGGTGACATGAATGGTGTAGTGACTTACCAGACTCAACTCCCCCAGGTATTCCTGTCAGGCTCTCATGATGCTGGATGTCCAAGACCTTCTCTTCCCACAATTTGAAAGTAGGGGGAGGAGATGGGGGTCCACTGCAGTCTTGCAGACTGCCAGCTGGTTCAGGCACCCATGGAACATACCTTCCCCCTGAGGTTGTGCCACCTCTTTGTGATCTCATCCCTTGTGCATGGGTAACTGCCTACAGAATTCACCCTGTCAACTATCCTTTGCCACAGCTCAATTTTCCTGGCTATTGAAATGAAATGAAATGTAGATTTTATGTAGCGCGGTGTATCACCCGTGAGGGTCTCAAGACGCTGTCCATGGGCATGGGGAGTTTACGTGATTTGCCCAGAATCACAGGACGTCGGACAGAGGATCGAAACCAGGTCTCCAGCTCCCAATGCAGTCACTCTGACCACTGCCCTACATCCCCTCCCTATTGGTGTTTGCTGAACCTGTGCTCCACTCTGACAAATTCATCCACTATGACCCTCAACTCATCATCAGTGAAACATGGATGCTTTTGTGGGGACATGGTAGTGGTGGAAGAGACGGTGTGGTAGTAAAACATGGGGAAAATAAATTGTGTTGAGTTGTGGGTGCTGTGATGTGAGTGGATGAAGGTTGTTGTGTATTGTGTGGGATACTAAATTGTGTGTTGTCTATGTTGTGCAGGTGTGGGGTGTGTGTTAAGTGAAATGTGTTTGGGTGCCTATTGTTTGTTTTGCTGTATCTTTAAATTTTGACTTGACACTGGCTGTGCGTGCCGCCTCAAATACTATGTTTTTCTTCTCCATGAATGGTACTTTGTGATGTGTAGTTGGGTTTACATTATTGTTGAGGGAGATGAAGTGTGGTGTCAATTGTGTGTTATGTGGTATGCAGCACAAATTATAGTGTTTTGCATATGCTAAGGCCATTCTGTCATCATTGTCTTTGAAGCAGTTTCTTTTGCTGTTTCCTATACACATTTAGAAGTGTATTATTTCTGGTTGCAATATTCAGTGTGCCAAGAGCCAAGTCTGTTAAAATAATACTTCTAAAAATAGTTTCTTCTGCTCATGGTCTGGTTTGTGTGAGGTACCATGGCACCCTTTAGTGATGGGTGACTACTACTCTGTTGAAAATAGTCTTGAACGAAATAAAACTGCATTGAGAGTCTACAATGCCTGCCAGGTGTATACATTTCCATTGCAGTCGGTGACTGTCCATTCTCTCTTTTGTTAAAAAACAGGTATGAATCTGTCAAAGATGAACTCCGCTGCAGTCTAGGACTATATTATGTGAAACCTCCATTAGATTAGCCATGACTTTCCAAAATTCTCTCCAGTTTTTTATTAATACTGGCCTCATGTGCTACAAAGTATTTGTCTTCATTTTGTGTTGTATTTCATCCTGTGATATCCATAAGAAAAAGCTCTACGTTAGTGCATTTTGGAAACCATTCCTCTGTTTCAACCAATGCACCTTTGATTTAGTTTGTCTCACTTCACTCCTGACATAATGGTCTCTCAATCGATCAATCAATCAATCAATTTGTTGAGCGCGCTACTCACCCGGAAGGGTCTGAAGGTGCTGGGGGTGGGCAGGGGGAAGCTACTGCTCGAAGAGCCAGGTCTTGAGGCGCTTCCTGAAGGTCAGGAGGTCCTGGGTCTTACGTAGGTTGGCGGGGGGGAGTTCCAGGTTTTGGCGGCGAGGTGGGAGAAGGATCTGCCGCCGGTTGTGGTACGGTGAATACGAGAGACTGTTGCAAGAGTGAGGTTGGCGGAGCAGAGCTGCCGTGTCGGGTTGTGGAAGATAAGTCGATCATTGAGGTAAGCCGGTCCGGTGTTGTGGAGAGCTTTTTAGCATGGATTAGGATTTTGAAGACAATCCTTTTGTCGACGGGTAGCTAGTGTACGGCTCTGAGGTGGGCAGAGATGTGTTTGTGGTGAAGGAGGTTGAGGATGAGACGTGCTGAGGCGTTCTGGATGCGCTGGAGTTTTTTCTAGAGCTTGGCCATTGTTCCTGTGTAAAGGGTCTTGCCATAGTCCAGTCTGCTGCAAACGAGGGTGTGGGTGACCATTCTTCTGGTTTCCACGGGAATCCACCTGAAGGTCTTGCAGAGCATTCGAAGGGTGTTGAAGCATGAGGACGAGATCGTGTTGACTTGCTGGGTCATGGAGAGTGAAGAGTCTAGTATGAAGCCGAGATTGCGTGCGTGGGTGGTGGGTGTTGGGGGTGACACCCGGGTGGCCAGCCACCGGGAGTCGTCCCATGCTGACTTATTGGGGCTGAAGATGATGATCTCCATTTTTTCTGAGTTCAGCTTGAGGTGGCTTGCTGTCATCCAGTTGGCGATGGCGAGGAGTCCAGTGTGTAGGTTGTTCTTGGCGGTTGCAGGGTTCCTCGTGAGGTAGAAAATGAGATGAGTGTCGTCTGCGTAGGAAATTATGTTGAGGCCATGGGATCGGACGATGTTGGCGAGCGGAGCCATGTAGATATTGAAGAGGGTGGGGCTGAGTGAGGATCCCTGGGGGACTCCGCAGATGTTCTTGGTGGCCTTTGTCCGGAACGGGGGGAGGCGAACTCTTTGTTTTCTTTTGGAGAGGAAGGAGGTGAACCAGTCCAGGACTCTGTGGCGAATTCCGGCGTTGAAGAGGCGTGTGCGAAGGATTTGGTGACATACGGTGTCGAAGGCTGCGGAGAGGTCGAGGAGGATGAGGGCAGCGGTTTCACCTTTGTTGAGCCTGGTCCTGATGTTGTCAGTGCAAGCGATGAGGGTGGTCTCGGTGCTGTGGTTTTTGCGGAATCTAGACTGGGAGAAGTCGAGTAGGCTGTTGTCCTCAAGGAAGCAGGAAAGTTGGTTGTTGACTATCTTCTCTATGACCTTTGCTGGGAAAGGGAGTAGGGAGTTAGTTCGGTAGTTTTTGAGGTCTTCGGGTTCAGCTCTAGGCTTTTTGAGCAAGGCGTTGATTTCGGCGTGTTTCCAGCTTTCTGGGAAAATGGCTGTCTCAAAGGAGCTTTTGATGATGGTCCGGAGCTGGGGAGCGATGATTTGGATGGCCTTATTGAAGACGTGGTGAGGGCAGGGTTCTGTGGGAGAGCCGGAGTGGATGGTGCTCATGGTTTTGGTGGTTTCCTCATCATTGGTGGGGGTCCAGGTGCTCAGAACATTGGTGCAGCAGGGTGCGATGGGGTCAACCATGTCAGTGATGGTAGTGGGGGGGGGCAGCATTGCGAAGCTTCCATGTATGTCTGTGACCTTGCGGTGGAAGAAGATGGAGAGGGAGTCGCAGAGGTCTTGTGAGTGGGGAGGGTCGGTGGAGCAGGACTTGGGGTTGGTGAGTTCCTTGATGATGTTGAATAGCTCCTTGCTGTTGTGTGCGTTGTTGTCTTTGTTCTTTGTAGAAAGAACATAGTGGTCCGGATGAGCTGGTGGTGTTTGCGCATGGCTGATTTGAGGGCGGTGAAGTTGCTCTCTGATTGTTCTTGGTGCCAGGTTTTCTCAGCTTTCCGGCATTCTCGTTTGGAGGCCAGAAGGTCTGCAGTGAAGCAGGGAGCTTTCTTGTTGATGTGGGTGTTGCTGTTTTTTGGGTGGAACAAGGGTGTTGGAGCAGTTGCCGAGCCAGTGTTTGAGGTTGAGGGCGGAGGTGTTGGGGTCGTTGGTTTTGGGTGGTATGGGTTGGGTGGGGTTGGAGATCAGCTGTTCCTTGGAGATCTTGTTCCACTTGCGGTGAGGGATCGGATGCTGTTGGTGGTGGATGGTGGGCTTCAGGAAGGGAAAATTAATGCAGTGGTGGTCGGTCCAATGGAGTTCGGTGGTGTGAGTGAAGGTGATGCGGCTGCTGGAGGAGAAGATGGCGTAGAGTGTGTGCCCGGCTGAGTGAGTGGGCGAGGTGACCAGTTGCTTGCGGCCGAGGTTGGCGAGGTTGTCCAGTAGGGCAGCGAAGTTGCAGTCGCTGGTGTTCTCCAAGTGGAAATTTAGGTTGCCGAGGAGCAGATAGTCCAAGGAGGCGAGGGCGTGGAGCATATCGTGTCGGTGACGGCATCGCAGAATTGGGGCGGGGGCCTGTTGGTCTGTAGACGAGGGTTCCTCTCAGGGTGGTGTTGGGGTTGATGTGTATCTGAAAGTGCAGGAGTTCTGCAGAATCCAAGGCATCGTTGGTGTTGGTGGAGATCCTGATGGAGTTTCTGTGAGCTTATTCCTCCTCCTGGTTTGTTGATACGGTCTTTTCGGGTGATCTTGTAGCCCTCAGGGATGGCCATGGCGATGTCTGGTTCTGATGAGGAGTTCATCCATGTTTCAGTGAGGAAGGCGATGTCAGGGGAGGCTGACATGAGTAGGTCTCAGAGCTCGATGGCGTGCTTGTGGATGGAGCGGGTGTTGAGGAGGATGCAGCTGAGATGGTTGGGGTGTCTGGCGTTGGTGTGGTGCTTGGTGGCTTGATTGCAGGAGAATTGGCATGAGCGGCAGGCAAAAGGTCCGTGGGTGTGCCTGGGTGCGGGCGGTGGGCCGGCCGGGGTTGAGTGTGTGGAGCTTTGCGGTGATGTAGTGGCGTCTGGAGGAGGGGAGGTGCGCGATCCAGGCACGGACGGGCCCAGACGGGCTTGCCTCTGGCACGCCAGGGCACGGCCGCATATCGGCCGCCATTAAGAAGGGGAGGTCGGAGGGAGGAGCAGCTGGGAAGTGGGAGGGGGTCGCGAATGGGGCGCGAGGGGGCAGGGCCACAGGGGACGCAGTGGTGGGAACAGGGATACCGGGCAGAACCAGCGAAGCAGAAACGGGCAGAAAAAGGCAGAGACAGCAAAAAAGGCAAAAGCAGAAAAACAGCACAAAGGCACAGAACACAGAAGCAAGACAGACACACAAGATAACAAGACCAACACACGATTCTCATGTCTACCACTAGACACCAGAGAGGAGGCGCAGGTAGGTGCCTGCAGGCGGTGGAGGGCCTCAAACTCACGGCAGCAGTGAGGGCGGGGTTAGGAGCATGAGGGCAGTCTGGTGGAGCTGCTCGGTGCGCAGAGTGGTTCCTGGCCTTAAGTCAGGTCAGGGGTCACTCTCCTGACTTAATAGTCTCTCATAGAAGCTGCTCTTCTGAAGCTTATCCTTGGTCTCCTATCCATCAAGTCCCCTTTCATGGGGTCCCTTCTTATCAGGTTGGAATGTTTATTCATAGCTTTTCAGAGTAACGCTTGTTGTGCATTGTATGTTGTAATATACCTGTACTGTGATCCTGTTGCCGTCTTTCTGGTTCCAGCAAACAGAGCCTCATATCTCTTTATTTTCCATGCTCTTTCCTTAGCTGACCTCTGACAGTCTTTTGAATACCCTCGCTGCTCAAATCTCTCACACATTTCTCCCTCAATCCTCATGTATTCATTCCCTGTGCTACACAATGTTCTCACACTATACAATTCACCATATGATATGTTCCCAGTCATAAACGTAGGGTGAAAGCTATGTGCATGGAGGATCGAGATGCCAGCTGTAGTTTTTCTATGCAATGTAGTGATTAATTTCTGTTTCTCAGTTCTTAGTTCTACATCCAAAAACTCCAATTGTTTACTATTTATCTTGTGTGTGAATTACACATTTAAATAATTGACATTTATGTCTTCCTCAAACTCCTGTGCTGATTCTAAGCTTCCTTTCCAGATTATAAACAAATCATCAATTAATCTCATGTTTATTTTGGCAGTTATTTTAAAGACTGTGTATGTGTTTTTATTTTGTTTGTAATTATAAATTTTATAAATTTTTTAAATTTTTTAAAAATGTAATAAGTTATTCTAAGTTTTAAAGTTACAGTAGTGCACAGTACCTATACGTACCCATTTTTTGACAATATTGTGGTCTTCTATGTTTTTCAAGTCCATATTTTTTAATTTACATAGCAAACCACCTTAGTGGTCATTACCACAATAGCTTCAAATGTTTTGATGCTATTATGGCTCTTTGCTGCAATACTATCCAAAATGTTGTTGCTAGTGCAGCAAAGCACAGGAAGGCCCATAGGTTACTATGGGTGCATCATTTTAACGCCTGCCTTGGTAAGGGCATTAAAAATGATGGAAAAAATGGCATAGTGAAATGTTGTAAATTCCACTGCGTCATTATTCGGGCTTCCCTGCTTCGGAACACCTCCCCTTCCGAACATTATGCCTGACACAGGCATAATGGTGTGCGCGGGGTCCCAAAAAGGCTTAATGCGAGTCTTGCACCACTTTCTAAATCTGTCAGAGGGAAAAGGCCACCTTAGCGCATCCCTAAAAAAATTACGTTAGGGTGACGCAAGGGGTTGTAAATACACTTCCAAATATTTTGGGAGGAGGCCAAGGTCTTCTTTTCTCATCAAACTCTCGGAGGTGGGTGACCCTGTTTCAATCTTTACTAGTGAGATTCTTGAAACTCTAAAACTCACTTGAACTGAGTTGAAGTGGGTTGCTGCCTAATTGTCGTGGACTGAGTGGGGAAGCGCTGTGTGATCTCTGGAGGCGGGGCAGGAGCCCTTTAAAACTTGTTCGCGCTCCCGCCGTCGTGGGAAGCGCTGTGTGATCTCTGGAGGCGGGGCAGGAGCCCTTTAAAACTCGTTCGCGCTCCCGCCGTCGCGGGAAGCGCTGTGTGATCTCTGGAGGCGGGGCAGGAGCCCTTTAAAACTCGTTCGCGCTCCCGCCGTCGCGGGAAGCGCTGTGTGATCTCTGGAGGCGGGGCAGGAGCCCTTTAAAACTCGTTCGCGCTCCCGCCGTCGCGGGAAGCGCTGTGTGATCTCTGGAGGCGGGGCAGGAGCCCTTTAAAACTTGTTCGCGCTCCCGCCGTCGCGGGAAGCGCTGTGTGATCTCTGGAGGCGGGGCAAGAGCCCTTTAAAACTTGTTCGTGCTCCCGCCGTCGCGGGAAGCGCTGTGTGATCTCTGGAGGCGGGGCAGGAGCCCTTTAAAACTTGTTCGCGCTCCCGCTGCGCGGGACGCGTGCGGGCGAAGCCCGGGCCAAGGGCGGGCCCGTCCTGCGCCCGTCAGCGGCTGACAGAGGCTGGGCTGGGCCACCCCCCTAACATCTATCTCCCAAGAAGGCCATATTGTACTCAGTCCCTTTTGCTAGTTCCTACTCTGTCTCCCCAGTCAGCTGCTCCATTTAATCTGACACCTTATCATTTAACCCTGCACCTACACTAACACCAGATGGGCAAAAGGAAAGCAATAGAGGCAGGGGCCGGGGCAGTACTAAAAGCCAAGCGAAAAAGGCATAAGCATGCTGCTAGCAATTGCGTTATGGATAGAATCGACTCTCTCCTGGGCGAATGCAACGGAATACTAACTAGCCCCCAGGGAAACATTTCTATTGCAACTGGGGAGGGGCCCACTTCAACTAGCAGGAAGGAAGGTTCCATGAAAATCGCTGAGATTTTCATGAAACGTGGGCAACAAGTTACTGACACTACAGGGGCGGGTGAAAGTAGGAACGTTATCACCCATGCGGCCCCCTCCCTAGCAGAAGACCTACCACTTGCCATCAACGATTCCATCCAGCTCAGTAACCGCTTCAATCCCCTAACCAACCTCCCTGAATCACACGACGACATCAACCCAGACACCCTGGCAGATGGGCCAGCAGCAACCAACACGCACTCTCCTCATGTAACCCCACAGCATATCGAATACATACAAGCTCTAAGGAAGGAAGTCACAGAACTCAAGCATATGGTTAACTCATTACTTGCAATAGTAAAACAGCTAACCCACGCAAATAACACGACCACCAGTAACCTTGCCCAAAATCCAATCCTATCAGGCATCACAACAAACTCGCCCAACTCCTCTGCTTCTAGCCACGCTGGCCCTCACCCTACCAAAGAAAAGACCATGAACTCCCACCAGTCTCCCCTCTTCCACAATTTAGGCATAGGAAATTCACTAGACATCTATCATAATACCCTCAAACCCATGAGCAACACCGCCTCAAAATACTCTACGCAACCTGCCACTGACCAGTCCCATTTAGGTAATATAGTTCTAATGGTTAACGTTCCCAAGTTAACCACATTGGCGCGCAAGGAAGGGGTAGACTCTATCAAAAACAAGGCAATCCACTGGATTCGCCATGTTAGAGGCTGCCGATCCATAATACGTGAGGACCTAATTACCGTAGTACGACGGCCAGACCCGGGAACTCACTTTGATATCCTAAAACTGACACTCAAGAACAGGACCATGGCGAACAATCTGGTGGCCCTAGACGCAAGAACAAGCCCACCTGCACACTCATGCATCCAGTTTAAACAGCCCAGGTCACCAACGCTCCACGAGGAACGCCCGAGTTACCACCCGGCAGAAAACCCATCCCCTTTTGGTAAACATGATTGACTCACAGCCCCACCTAAAATCTATGCAGGCAAACCTTGCAACCTTCCAACATCCATCACCCCCAGATCCTCCTTTTACCCCACCACTGTCTGTCCATGTATTCACCCCCCTACCCATGATACCGCGACCATTTCCGGCTCACCGAGCAATCATGACAACGATGCTCCACCCATCTTGCAGGCACATTGCCCACCAAACCTAGAGCTGCTGTCTAGGCCCGCAAGCATCTCCTTGATCAGGACCAGGCCTGTTCCAACAGAGGAACATCACCAACCACCACAAACCTCACGGGCAAACATTGGCATCAACCCATCCCTGCTCCCCCAGCCACATCTGCCAAACCAACCCCTGACAGCCAACCTCAAAAACCCCGTGCATTTAGGTAGGACAACTCAGTCACAATCTGGGGTACGACTTGTCTCATGGAACGTGGCAGGTCTGAAATCTATTCTTCCCCTTCCATCCTTCTCCTCATTTATTGACGAACACGACATATGTCTCCTACAGGAAACATGGTCACTCGACCCACTCTTCCGAACAGGCTACTCAAATTTCCACATCCCCGCTGTGGCCAGCACGAGAGGCAGGCCCTCAGGGGGTCTGACCATCTGGATCAAAACATCACTTAGCTGCCATATATCACAGCTACCTACCGCCTCTCCCGACCTGTTAGGCCTTCGTCTATCCTTTGGGCCTGACTCTGTGGTGAACATCTTTAATATCTACGCTCGAGGGGTCAGGGGGGGTCAAGTCTCCAAAACCCTCTGCGCCCTCGTAGCCCTCTTACAAAATTATCCCCGCCATCATAAAACCATTGTGGCTGGGGACTTCAACGTCACATTCGAACCCCTTGACTGGGACGATCTCAGGTCCACCCGCGAGGAAGATCAAGTCTGGTCTATCCCCGCCCTGTCCATTGCACCCATCAAAAGGTGGACGTCGGTTGCGATTCAGGTAAAATCATTGACCATGGAGTTTGGACTCAGGGCGCTAAATGGCAGAACTAATTCAGACACCAACGGTAGTCACACATACAACAAAACGAACCACACCAGCAGAATCGATTATTGCCTATTCGATATAAGATTATGGCCTCTAGTCATCGATATGACAATCATCGAAAGGACCGAAAGTGATCACAACCCTCTTTCTGTCCACACATTAGCCCTAGGTAACCTCCCAGCCACGTCTAACCCCGCAGCAGTAGCACCCGAGGGTATTAACCTGGCCAACAACAAAAGACACCTAAAATGGGTCAATATTGTGGCCCGGCCCGCACTCATCAATGCTGCCAACAACACCCTAAAATCCACACTAAGGGACCTAGAGGCAGGTTCTGCAACACCCCACCAGGAAATTAGCTCAATCCACACCTCCTGCTTTAGGGATATCGCAACCCACTTCTCAGCACCCCCAGCCCACGACGACAAACGACCCAAAGCCAGGCACCGCTGGTTCAACAAAACGTGCCGGTCCCTAAACAAGCGCCTAGTTCAAGCCATTAAATCCAAGGACCCCATCGCCATCCGCGTAGCTAGGAAGTCCTATAAATCTGCAATATGCATAGCCAAGCGTGATCAAGATAGCAAATGGTGGACATCACTCAGCGACGCTGTGCGCGAGAGAAATTATAGTCTGTTCTGGTCCCTGGCAGCGCGAGGCCCAGAAACCAGTGGTTTGGACATCACAACCAATATTGCCCCAAGAGACTGGATAGCCCACTTTAGTAGTCTGTACTCCCCTGATCATGATAGCCCCACCTCTGTTTGTACGGGCCCCCTCCTATTTCACTCGTTAGCACCAACCACCGCAGCACCCCTGTTGTTCTCCCAAAGTGATATAACTTACTCTCTAAGCACTCTAAAACGCGGCAGGGCCCCTGGTTCAGACTGCGTCCCAGCAGACCTATTCTCAACAGACCTAGCATCCTGGTCAAGATATCTCACCATTCTAGCTAACGCAATAGCATCTGGGGCGCCAATTCCCGACTCTTGGAAAGCGGCCATTGTTATTCCAATCTTTAAAAAGGGCGACAGATCTCTTCCCTGTAACTATAGACCCATTAGTCTAATTGACTGTGTCCAAAAAGTCTTCTGCCACTGCCTCCTAGGGAAGATAGAAGAATGGATAATTGACCACGATATCCTTAGCCCCCTCCAAGCCGGTTTCCGAAAGAAGATTTCCACCACTGATCAAGCCCTCAGATTCCTATTATTATATTGGAAAACAGTGTTCATCGGTAAAGGCAGCCTTTATGTAGCTTTCGTGGATCTCAAATCTGCTTTTGACCTAGTACCTCGCAACAAACTGTGGGTCACTCTCTCTCGGATGGGAATCCCGGAACACATCCATGCCATTTTGATACGACTCCACGAGGACAACTACGCACAAGTCAGGTGGGGCAACAAGGGCCAACTTACCGATAGAATCCACGTCTCTAGGGGTGTGCGGCAAGGTTGCGTACTTGCCCCGACCCTCTTTTCCCTGTACATCAACGAAATTGTCCCCTCCCTCCTCAGACTGCAGGCTGACGCACCTTCACTTGGCACACAAAAAATCCCAGTCTTACTCTTTGCCGATGACACTCTCTTGATATCTAAGACCCCTAGTGGTCTAAGGAAACTCCTTGCGTGCTTCGAGCATTTCTGTTTATCCCAGGGACTCGAAATCAACGCAACGAAAACCAAACTAATGACCCTTAATCCCCACAGATCTTTCAAAGGGAAATTTACTCTAGAGGGCTCCTCACTCGAGAAGGTGGGCATTTTCAGCTACCTGGGCATAACACTCACTGACAACATGTCCTGGAAGCCACACATAGGAAAACAAGCCCTTAAATTAAGACAAACAACTGGGGCTCTACTAAAAAACTTCCACCTCTCACACACAAAACCAATTCGCCCAGCATTACAATTATACGAAGCCCAGGCAGTTTCCTCAGCGCTCTACGGGGCTGAACTTTGGGGTTATACCAAAACCCAAGACCTAACCACCGCTGAAAACAACTTCTTAAGAAACCTTGTGTCCCTTCCGCTAAGCACCCCACTGTTCCCTCTTTTCAAGGACCTCGGCATCAAACGCATTGGTCACAAAGCCCGCCTGCGACCTCTGCTGTACTGGCGGCGTCTCTGGACCACTCCGGAACTTGTCATCTTCACCGAAGCTCTACAGGTCATCCTAAAAGCCGACCACCTGCGCAGAATCCCCTGGCTACGATCCATCAAGGATTTACTCCACTCTATCGGGCTCGATGATCTCTGGAACTCACCAGCCACGTCAGTCTTTCCCTCGAAAAGCGAACTAAAGAAACTTTACTGGCAAAGGGCCAACAACGAAGACACTCGGGCTGCACTCCACACTACATTATCTTGTGACTTTGCCAACCTAAAAGAGTCATGCAAGTACGAAACTTTTTGGGACCTAATCACGGCCCCAAGGGAAAGGAAACTGTACTTCCAGCTCCGCATTGGAACACTCCCATTAAGACTTTTCACCAGCAGCTGGTCACACAACGAATCCACCGCATGCCCTGCTTGCAAAGCCCCCATGGAGAATCTCCCTCACTTCCTTTTTGCATGCCCCGCGTATACTGCCCCCCGTAGGAAATGGCTGGCCCGGCATGCAGACTACTGGGAGCACGCTGCTCTGCGCTAGCTCTGCGAATCCTTAGATCAGACACCAGGCCAACGCTAGTGATCGCTATCGCCAAATTCCTCGGAGCTAGTTGGCTTATTAGAGGGAAAACTCTCCTGGACAAAGACTCCAAATAAGACTGTCCCAACATCCTGCAGAGTGCATTTCACTTCATTTCATTTTTTCTAATTTCATTCCATTTTATTCTATCTCATTTTTATTCCATTTTAATTTTTATTTATATTTCATTCCCTTTTATCACCATATTTACCTGCAATTTTATTTTATCATGTGCATTTATTTGTATTTATTACTGCTCGCGATTTTTTGGCTCTTGTAGCCGCAATAAAGCTTCTTTGAATTGAATTGAATTGTACAACCTGGATACCCTTCCTGCAAAGGGAATACATTCAGTGACACAAACCTGTTCAACCCCACTGTGGGGCATGCTACCTATTTACCATACACTCAGATTAAACCGGACACCCTGATGGCCCAGCCAGTTTCTATGCATGTGTCTGCATATTGCAAACCTAACCAAAAACCAGCAAAGCACAACACCGGGTCAAAGGAAAGCATATTCTCAGCAAATGAAGTGTGCAGGTACTGTATTGCTATGTAGTTGTCTTTAAAGTGTATTGTCATCTCTTTTTGGAGCAATGTTGAGGCAGGCCTGATGGACATGAAAATTTTGTTCCAGATCAAGAAAAAGGTCTGCTGCCTTATTTATAAGCTTTTTCTTTTACAATTATTAGCCTCCAGTCTGAAAGTGTCCTGGATGCTGGGGTGCTGAGAGCCACCAGAGGTGGTGAGCTCAACGATAAGATAAGTGGTGGTGTGGTTTGATGATGGCTTCATTAAGATTCAGACAGTTTTGAAGTTGGCATGGGCCAAAAAGGGGAGCCAATTGATTTCCACCAGGATGGGGTGATGTGCTGATATCTGTTCAGAACCTAAATGAGACATGCTATGAAATGTAGGATGTCCTTAATGGGGGCCAGTGGGAGTCTGAGAGTCCATATGTAGGGCATTGCCATTATTCAGATGCAAGTGTACAAGAGAGTGAACCGCAGCTGTAACATTTATTTCTAGAAGAAATGGCTTCACATTCTTTGGACAAAAGAACAGATACCAGGCTATAGTTGTGTGACTTTGCATTTAAATTCAGAGCAGTCAAGATTTGTGCATATAGCCTTGAATGCAACAAAGCCACCAGCCAACACTCATGAAGATCTCTTTTGGTACAGAATTGAGTAACAGAGTGCCTAGATGCTCAGCATATCGATCACGAGAGACCACAGGTAGGCTGTCTTTGAAGTGCATCTAAGCTGAGTGGGTGGTAGCTTGACAAGACTATTCCTCTCTCTGCACACATTTACTTGTTCATGTTTTTAGGGATCAGCCCACTTTGTCCAGGCCTATTTCAATGTCAATCCGTCTTGTGCATGGGACTATCATCACCTTTGATTAATAAGGTACCATATTTATCAAAGTGCAACACATGAGTATCTCCTAAGCTTACTTTATTAAGAGGAGGAATGACACCCTAGTGGACTGTGTCCTAGCTTGGCCTTAGAGATATAAGATGTTCTCTGCATGTGTCTGTACACGTTTCTATCTGCGCACTCAAGTTCCTTGTCAAACATGTGCCAATTTATCATGAAGGTCAAATTTAGGTTTTCCTCCACACTTCCACACCAATATCCTTAACCCCGGATGTGTGGCCATTGACCTGGTGATGTAAGTGCCTTTGGGCTGCAACATAGCAAACTGTAAATGTGCTGTCCCATTGAAACCATGAACTAGGAGACAAACTATGTTTCCAGGGCAAAAAATGATTTACTTTGAGCACATTGATAATATAATTTCTTGTGCAAGAATCGATTTTTCTTTCCCCACATAATGCCTGATTTATATTATGTTTTCAATAAAGGTTTTCTTGGGATTCAGATCAATTATTAAATGTGAACAATGGAGCAGAGAGCTTTGTTTTTCTGAGTGGATCACTTTCAATTGTGTTCATCAATAATTGTTATCAATTAGTTATCACAACTAGCATAACATAACATGTGTATTTGTAAAGCGCACGTTCACCCGCAGGCATCTTGGCGCTGAATAACAGATGTTTATTGTTACCCAACTCAATGGTACTCATTTTATCGACCTTAGAATTTTGGATGAAAGGCTGAGTGAACCTGCCGGGATTTGAACCTGTGACCATGAGGTCAAACACAGGCCCCTATAGTGGACTCATTAGTCCACTAAGCCACCAGACCTGGCCTAGGATGTATATTGAGTGCAGAGCGAGCTATCAGGATTGATAATATATTCATATTGCTGTATTTCTTCGTCATTAGTTTATGATTTTTAATCTTTAGTTTATTCCATATGTGTAACTATGTTGATTAATACCCTATTAAGTTTGTAGTCTCGTATGTATTAAATAGGAACTCTGACCTGAAATGGTATCTTTATTGCAACTATAGTAAATGTTTGCAGTGTATCTAGACTCAACTTTAAATCACCACCTTTGTGTAAAGCCTCAACTGTATGAACAGAGAGCTAGAGAGCCAAGGAGTCTTTTCTGACTAGTCACAGACCAAGTGACCTCGATTGTGTGAAACTCTTACAATCTCCAGGCTGATATTTCTGAGTGGTCCATGTTACTTCAGAGATCGCGAAAAAGCAAAAAAGTGGTTACTCCAATTAGAGGGCAATAGCACGTGAGGCCCTTGGGCACCAGTGTCAAAGATCAACACCCGTCGTAGATACAGCTAGTAATGAATGACTATGGTGGGAGTGTAGGAAGTTGGCTCTGTATGCACTATTTCAAAGTAAGGAATAGTATGCACAGAGTCCAAGGGTTCCCCTTAGAGGTAAGATAGTGGCAAAAAGAGATAATACTAATGCTCTATTTTGTGGTAGTGTGGTCGAGCAGTAGGCTTATCCAAGGAGTAGTGTTAAGCATTTGTTGTACATACACACAGGCAATAAATGAGGAACACACACTCAGAGACAAATCCAGCCAATAGGTTTTGTTATAGAAAAATATATTTTCTTAGTTTATTTTAAGAACCACAGGTTCAAATTCTACATGTAATATCTCATTTGAAAGGTATTGCTGGTAAGTACTTTAGGAACTTTGAATAATCACAGTAGCATATATACTTTTTACATAAAACACAATAAGCTGTTTTAAAAGTGGACACAGTGCAATTTTCACAGTTCCTGGGGGAGGTAAAGTATTGTTAGTTTTCACAGGTAAGTAAGTCACTTACAGGTTTCAGTTTTGGGTCCAAGGTAGCCCACCGTTGGGGGTTCAGAGCAACCCCAAAGTCACCACACCAGCAACTCAGGGCCGGTCAGGTGCAGAGGTCAAAGAGGTGCCCAAAACACATAGGCTTCAATGGAGAGAAGGGGGTGCCCCGGTTCCGGTCTGCCAGCAGGTAAGTACCCGCGTCTTCGGAGGGCAGACCAGGGGGGTTTTGTAGGGCACCGGGGGGGACACAAGTCAGCACAAAAAGTACACCCTCAGCAGCGCGGGGGCGGCCGGGTGCAGTGTGCAAGCACGCGTCGGGTTTTCAATGATGTTCAATGAGAGACCAAGGGATCTCTTCAGCGGTGCAGGCAGGCAAGGGGGGGCTCCTCGGGGTAGCCACCACCTGGGCACGGGAGAGGGCCTCCTGGGGGTCACTCCTGCACAGAAGTTCCATTCCTTCAGGTGCTGGGGGCTGCGGGTGCAGGGTCTTTTCCAGCCGTCGGGACTTTAGGTTCAGGCAGTCGCGGTCAGGGGGAGCCTCGGGATTCCCTCTGCAGGCGTCGCTGTGGGGTTTCAGGGGGGACAACTTTGGTTACTCACGGGCTCGGAGTCGCCGGAGGGTCCTCCCTGAGGTGTTGGTTCTCCACCAGTCGAGTCGGGGTCGCCGGGTACAGTGTTGCAAGTCTCACGCTTCTTGCGGGGAGTTGCAGGGGTCTTTAAATCTGCTCCTCTGTAACAAAGTTGCAGTTCTTTTGGAGCAGTGCCACTGTCCTCTGGAGTTTCTTGTCTTTCTTGAAGCAGGGCAGTCCTCAGAGGATTCAGAGGTCGCTGGTCCCTTGGAAAGTGTCGCTGGAGCAGGGTTCTTTGGAAGGCAGGAGACAGGCCGGTAAGTCTGGGGCCAAAGCAGTTGGTGTCTTCTGTTCTTCCTCTGCAGGGGTTTTTCAGCTCAGCAGTCTTCTTCTTCTTGTAGTTTCAGGAATCTAAATTCTTAGGTTCAGGGGAGCCCTTAAATACTAAATTTAAGGGCGTGTTTAGGTCTGGGGGATTAGTAGCCAATGGCTACTAGCCCTGAGGGTGGGTACACCCTCTTTGTGCCTCCTCCCAAGGGGAGAGGGTCACATTCCTATCCCTATTGGGGGAATCCTCCATCTGAAAGATGGAGGATTTCTAAAAGTCAGAGTCACCTCAGCTCAGGACACCTTAGGGGCTGTCCTGACTGGCCAGTGACTCCTCCTTGTTTTTCTCATTATCTCTCCTGGACTTGCCGCAAAAAGTGGGGGCTGGGTCCAGGGGGCGGGCATCTCCACTAGCTGGAGTGCCCTGGGGCATTGTAACACGAAGCTTGAGCCTTTGAAGCTCACTGCTAGGTGTTACAGTTCCTGCAGGGGGGAGGTGTGAAGCACCTCCACCCAGAGCAGGCTTTGTTTCTGTCCTCATAGAGCACAAAGGCTCTCACCGCATGGGGTCAGAAACTCGTCTCTCAGCAGCAGGCTGGCACAGACCAGTCAGTCCTGCACTGAACAATTGGGTAAAATACAGGGGGTATCTCTAAGATGCCCTCTGTGTGCATTTTTTAATAAATCCAACACTGGCATCAGTGTGGGTTTATTATTCTGAGAAGTTTGGTGCCAAACTTCCCAGTATTCAGTGTAGCCATTATGGAGCTGTGGAGTTCGTTTTTGACAGACTCCCAGACCATATTCTCTTATGGCTACCCTGCACTTACAATGTCTAAGGTTTTGCTTAGACACTGTAGGGGCATAGTGCTCATGCACCTATGCCCTCACCTGTGGTATAGTGCACCCTGCCTTAGGGCTGTAAGGCCTGCAAGAGGGGTGACTTACCTAGGCCACAGGCAGTGTGAGGCTGGCATGGCACCCTGAGGGGAGTGCCATGTCGACTTAGTCATTTTCTCCCCACCAGCACACACAAGCTGGCAAGCAGTGTGTCTGTGCTGAGTGAGGGGTCCCTAGGGTGGCATAAGACATGCTGCAGCCCTTAGCGACCTTCCCTGGCATCATGGCCCTTGGTACCAGGGGTACCAGTTACAAGGGACTTACCTAGGTGCCAGGGTTGTGCCAATTGTGGAAACAATGGTACATTTTAGGTGAAAGAACACTGGTGCTGGGGCCTGGTTAGCAGGTCCCAGCACACTTCTCAGTCAAGTCAGCATCAGTATCAGGCAAAAAGTGGGGGGTAACTGCAACAGGGAGCCATTTCTTTACAGGGAGGAAAAAACAACTCTTGGCACTGGATGTAAGACCAGGTTTGATCTATGATAATAGTTTGGACTTGCATGTTGACCGATGGCCTTTGTGCTATCACTTTGTTAAATTTCTCGTCACCATTTTTATCAATTTGGACAAAGCATGTAAAACCTTTTTCCCTAAACCTTTATAATATGTTGCCCCTGTCGGGAGCAATTCAATGCTTCACCCAAATGCTAATATAACGGAATATAATCATCAAACAATAAGGGATCTTACCATTTAAAGTGCACAAAGCTTGGCTGCTTTGAGAATCTAAGCGGTAAAACCCACTGTACTGTTCACATACAACATTTAGGGTAATCAGTATTAAAAAATGTTCACATTTGTAACTCACTTGCTGTTGCCAATATCATTTTGTTTCTTGGCGTGCTTTAATTTTTAAGTATTGTACATTTTACATATATACAAGCCATTTGGTGCTTGAGACATTTTTTCCTACACATTTAACTTAAGATGCCCTTTCATAGTTACCACAAATTATACTTGCATGCATAAAACATTTTTTTGCAGCTCTATCTAATAGGTTCACAATTTATTTAGCAACTTGTATTGCGTCACTCTGAGGAGGTCAACAGCAATATTCTGGCATAATGTGATGGAATTTATGAAAACACTGAATTGTTTTTCCTTTTGTACAATTAAAGGTGGTGGAAGATATTTACTTTCTGCCAACACATCAGCCCAGCTTAAAGGCGCAACCGCAAGAATTATGACTACTGAGTTCTTCCCAGCTAGCCTCGGGATTTGTAGAGTTCGATTTTGGTTTTCCATTTCTGGCACCAGACACACCGGAACACTAAAGGTAAGACAACCAGTCTAATATTGTTTTCAGCCAGACATTAAGGGCCTGATTATGACCTTGGCAGATGGGATACTCCGTCACAAGTGTGACGGATGTCCCGTGCCCTATATTACAAGTTCCATTATATCTTATAGAACTTGCAAAACGGCGGGTGTGAAATCTGTCACGTTTGTGACAGAGTATCCCATCTGCCAAGGTCGTAATCAGGCCCTATATGTTCTGTGTAATTATTTCTAGCCACAGGAGAGCAAGTCCTAATTCATTTCTAGGCTTAGCAAAGATATGACCAATCTTTAAATTTATATCAGTGTTATATACAACAAAATAAATGGCAATCGAATAAATATTTAGTTTAATTTACCTTAGCTCACTTGTAGATTATCTGCACTACATGGATAATTTTTAAATCAATTAAAAGTACATTGGATATTGGGGAGTTTTACTCTGTGCTAGGCCCAGGATTTACGAATGAGGAGGTCAGTGTGTGTTCAATGTTTTGTCAGCACTTGTACACATAGGCCACTGTGTTGTTGTCTGAGCTGAAGAATCCTGAGACTGCAATGCAAATTGTTCTTTCAGTGATCCATGGACCAACAATATATTTGCAGAAGATTAAGGGCATCTTTACAAGTTTGGCAGCTTGTGGACCACCATGGTACCGGTGGCAGTCCGACCGCCACTACTTTGGCAGTCAGACCACCGGATTACGAGTTTGGGGGTCGGATCGCCAGAAGATCGCCAGCACCACTACAGTCAATGTAGCGGAGACCAAAGCGGTCCTGACCACAGTGGCCAATGTTGGAGATTCCAGCATTGGTACCACCGTGGCCATTATGACCTGCAGGACCACCAAGCTTTCAATGGTATCCCTTACCTGCTTGACTGCCGCAGAAAGCTTGGCAGTCAGGCAGGTAAGGAGCCCAAAATGAGGGGCCCTAGTTGATCAGCCCCATGGAGGGTGAGATGGGGACCAATGTGGGCCCCCCAAAAATTTGGGTTTGGGGGCGCACTGTGCCCGTGCCCGACATGGTGCATGGGCACAGCCCACCATCTGGCAGACAGATAGGGATGTATGGCCGGCAGTAGCTCCATAAAACTGCTCCCTTCCTTCCCCCGCTAGCCACACCAGCACCGTGGGGAACTCGTAATCCGGAGGTCTTGGGACCGCTGCCCTGGCACTGTTCAAAAGACCCCCACCATGGTGATCTGGCAGTCCGACTGCCATACTCGTAATGAGACCCTAAGAAAGGTAACCTCTGTAACGTTTTAGGGTTGATGGATGCACTAAGCTAACCAGATGACATTCATTGAGATTTAGGCTATTCAACCCACATTTCAATAAAGAGGTAGTTAACGCACATTTTTCAGATGCCTACAGATAAAGAAAAGCACTGAATTAAGGAAGAAACATATTTAAAATATCTCCAGACTCCCACTCCCTCCAAGTGATTGGGGGTTCAACAGTTCAAAGACAATTTTGAGAAAATATGGAAAGCTACTGCTCTAAAAATGTCAATCATTCCAAAGATGCTAAATTAGTTTGGGATTTTTTTTTTTTATCATGGTCTACATATATGTATATTTTTCGCTTCTACATTTCACACTTTATCTTTGGAATGAGTCAGGAGGAAAAGTGCGATATCATCCTTCTCAGGCAGCGGAACCTGCAGGATTTTAAAGGTATACAAAGCTGTGTTGTCCCTTAGTTTAAGAAGTGCGAATTGAGACAGCAGGCAAATTACGCAGACCACCGTGAGAAATAGTGATTAGTACTCTGAAATGATATTTATATACATTTTTGGAGAACATCAATTTTTTTCCTCAAAAATAGGCATTTCAGGTTCAACAAAATAAACTCAACCACGCTAAAAATAGTAATTTATAACATTCAAGCTATTCAAGATGAAAACAGTTTTTATCCTACAATATCACTTTTTCTCGTCTATTGGCTAAAAAATAAAATAATTGCTCCTCAAAAATGTCATGAACTTTCACTCGATACATTTAATATTAAAAAACTACCTAATAATTGAAACTGTACGGAGATGCTGTAATATGTCAAGCAAATTGCATAAAGTTGATTGTGATAAAATCGTTGTCTTCTCCTATAGAAGATTATTTTTTTCCAACACAAGCTATTCTAATTACATGCTCTTGTGGCATTCAGTTGTAGACATGATTGCACATTTCTCCACCCAGAAAGGATCAGATAAATCAAAATGCTCTCTTTGTTTTACATATCGTTATAATTATATTTAGAGGGTAATAATTTCTAGCATTAATAGAGCATGAATTACTCCTCCAATATAGAACAGTCTATAAAAAAACAGGTTGATGCCATATAAAAAGGTAATTCAGGTTACTCCTAAAGAATACTACTCAAACTGTGTATTGTTGGCAATGAACAAGTAAAATTAGACTTTTAACATGATCAACAAACTGTCTAACAGCACCCGTTCTATCCATTCATCAATTTGGGCCCACCTGTTCTGTAATAAAAAAGAATATTGACAACTTTCCACATATTCATAAAAGTATACACAGTAATACACAGTAAAAGTTCCATCTAAACTACTTCTGGAACTCAGGATCCCATTATTGCTCCTAATAAAGGGGACATTTCTAATATAACAAATGAGATTGCACTCTCGCACTCTTTTGACCACTTTCATAGTCTCTCTCTTGATCACCTTCATGAACTAATACTAAACTTCAAATCAGCTCTTCTGGGGATTCTATTCTAATAAAAGTCTATATGAAAATATGCCAGAACTTAGTACTGTAATTTATGAGGTTCTTAAACTCTGGTACTCTCCTACAAAACTCAAACAAGAGAGAGTTAAACTTTTGCTGCAGAAAATTGGCCAAGTATGAGCTCAAGCACATGAAATGCTGAGTAAAGTTGGGGGCAGGTGAAGTTCTCTTTATTAGATGCACTCAGAAGCTAGACATGCATTTTATAAGAGGCAGAAAGAGGACAAAGTCAGGCCTTTGCTTCAAAAGGTCTGCATCATGCCTCCTGCAGCAGGTGAAGGTATGGGGTAGCCAGCCTTGTATGGTGTAGCAAGGTGTGCACTGGCACTAGGGCTTTGAACACACCAGTCTCAGTTAGAACGCTATGAAGCAGCCACCCAAATCACCATGAATGCCCGTATTCTGAATACAGTATAATTGCAGGTAATTAGGGACCCTGTTTAATGTGGTGGCATCCATATGTGTGGCCTTTGAGTGCCAAAATCTGTAGCCTATGACACGTTGCTAGCTTTAGAATTAAGCTGAAGACTTTATGCTGGAGACCATTTGTTCTCCGTGTGTGTGCCTCTGCCCCTTTTGCCTTCCCTCCATGATCCATTTAATTGCCCCTGCAGGCCTGCCTTCTGTGGCCAGCTTGCTGACCCCCAACCGCTTGCCATCCTTTCTCCATGTGCATGCTTCTTACTCACACTTCCATTCACAAGGTCTATTGCCCCGTCCCTCTTGCCCACCATGATCCATTTTGCCACTACTAACCTGACATATGTTGTCTGTTTTGGCTCAACTATCCCTTTCACCTGCCCAGCAGGGCCAGCCTGCTACCACTGAACCCACTCCCACCTTCTCTTTATTGTCAGTGTACATACAACTGTCTCTTCCCTCCTGCTCTTCATGGTCCCTTGTGCCATCACTGCCTCTCCCTTCTGTTTTCTGTGGTCTGCTGTGTGCCACTGCCCCTTGCGTTTTCCCTAAAAGGTCTGTTGTGCTGTCATTGCCCCTATAGCCAACCTTGCAAAGCCAGCTTTAGGCCCCTGCTCTCCCCCCACGCTGTCTTATCCAAGTCATTGACTCTATCCCATCTCTCCTGTCCTACATGGTCCATTGGCATATGCGTATCTCCTCCTTCCTGCCCTCTATGGTGTATGGTACTTCCATTGACACTTCTCTGCATGATCATCCTGCTGCCCTTGCCCAGTTCCCCCTGTCCAAGCCCACTCTCCCCTGACCCTGTTGTCCATGTTTGGGCCTGTCCCCGCTCTATCCTGCTCAACATAATCTATTGTGCTACCACTGCCCTTCCTGCTTGCCCTTCACGGTCAGCTTGCTGCCCTTGCATCCCTCCCCTTGCACTCTTTTGCCCATGTGCATGGCCACTTCCCCTTCCCCCTGTCCTCCATGGTCCGCTGTGCTACTTTTTCCACTTCTACCAGTGTGTCCTGGATGGTCAGCTTGTTGCCCCTGCCTCACTCCTGCCCTTTGTTGTTCATTTGCGAGCCCCTGTCCCCTTCCTCTTGCCCTTCATAGTCCATTGTGATGTCAATGACACCTCCCCGTGACCTCCATTTTCAGAGTTCGTGCCCTTACCCCTGCCCCTGTATCCCTCCTGCCCTCTTTGGTTTGTTGTGATTCCACAGCCTCTCTTACCTTCCCTGCACGGTTGATGGTTGACTTGCTGCCTGTGCACTTCATAGTCTGTTGTTATGCCACTCGCTCTTGGCTTGCCCTGTATAATCTGTTGTGCTGTCACTGCTCTTCTGGCCTCCCCAGCATAGTGATCTTGCTGCTTCTGGACCTGCCTCCTCCTCACCTGTCAGAGCCGATGCCCATGTCCCATTCCTCCTCACAGTCTTCTAATGAACAACTAGACTGTTAACATTCTTTAATAATGACAAAGTGTGACAAGCCAGTGATCTCCTCTTGATGGAATCAAAGCTGTCAAAACTAAAGCATTTCCTTTAGAAATGTACATAAAGAATGAGGGGGTTCTTTTCTTCATAAAAACTATGGTCAGTGCTCTAGAAGGCTTTCTGAGTTTTCAAAGGGGTTTTACACTATTTGCCATTTTTGTATGCATGTTTTTTGTCCAACTGATTGCCTGATTATTTGTTGCTCGAATGACTTGCACACTTTCATAATTGGCCTACGTCTGAGTGATATTTGGAATTTAATGTAAGGTGGTCATCTCTAGGGACATTTGCGTCAACAAGATGTTCCATCTCTTCATTTGCTGTAGTATCCTTTCAGTTTCATCAAGATGGTGTTCAGATGTGCCACACTTTTATCATAAATACAGAATATTAGCACTCTATTTGATCATTAAAACACTGTAGTAAACTATTGTTGATTGCAAGTGGCATAACTGGCAGGCTGCTGATTATGTCATTATTTTGCTTTCTACAGCATCAACCATAATCTGTGTAACAGAACAAACCTTAGTTTTTCATTTCTAAAAGAAATAGTTTTACAGCTTTGATTCAATCAAGATGGTGATCATGCATTTATGTCGATTATACAAAAGGTGCCTTGTTAATAGTGCGCAGAGCAGCTAACCTACTCTTGTTTTTATATATGTATACTGACATGGAACTATTGCAGCTGAAACAAACATCAGCAAGACATACTTTGTGTACTTCTGAATGACAATCTTTTCAAAGAAGGCCTTCTAACTTTATTACAGTTGCTCAAGGATTTTCCTCTTGCCATGTGGCATTACATTCATATCCAAAGGTTCACTGTTACTAATATAAGTAGTTTGTTCAGACACTTTCGGATGTCATTAGGTCAGAGAGGCAGAATCATTATTCATGTAGCGGGTTAATGCTATGGTGTTAAGGCTGTGTGATGTCATAATAGTCTGTAATATGATTTCTTGAAAATGTAATTTCTCTCTCTTGCTCAACGTTTGTATTGACACCAATAATTGACATCCTTTAAGATGATCTTTTGCTCTCTGAAAATTGTCTACTGAATATCATGACAACTTTTTCACTTAGCTTTCTCAGTAACAGCTGCACATATGTACTCTTGAGAATGAGTAAATTCCATCTTGTTCTGAGAAGTTGGTTTAATATATGTTTACGAATATGGCCTTCCCATTGCTTTGCTCTTCAAATTTTGAATATTTCAACTACCCGAGTTTTAATTTAGTTGTTTCTTCGTATTATTTCAATAAAATACACATAAATGCATGTCACAGGGGCACAACACATGACAGCAGTTGCGTTTGACTGCCCCATCGTACTCCGAGGAGTTTTTCCATGTTAAAGTTACCTTACCTTTCATCCGGGCCCGTGAATTCTATGATGAGTAAGGCCTCAATCATGGTCGTAGAGGCAGTTGTATTATTTAGGCAGATAACTTGGCCTAGATCCCAGCTATCTCTTGAACTCAGTTTCCGCTATCTACTAGGATGTTGCCTTTATGTTGCTGAAATGCTTTTGACCTTTGAGTGCCGACTGTGTCACATTCATCATCAACCAGGAGTCCATTCTTGAAACCAAAAAAAGGTCGTGCATGGACAGATATATTGGTGTTTGCATCATCTAAATCCACATCCCTATACCTTACTTCCCTGCACTGCAACTCCTTCCTCTATTTTTACAGTAAATGAAGAACGAAATATGAGTCTTTCTTGAGTTCTCTTTTCTGCAGGTGACCTGATAACAATAACCCTTGTGCTACACTGTAGCTGACTCTGTTTTTTCTTTCTAAATTATTTACGGGGCATCGCAGAGAAGTAACATTGTGCGGAACATCACACAGTGACTATAAATCTCTGATTACATCAAAGTGAAAAAGAAGAATTAGATACAGCTTCTCACTAAAATGTGATTATGCCACCCTTTTCCAATTCTTGTCATAAGGTTTGGAGTCTCCACACTTGAGAATATTCCTGATCTTGCACCTGCTTTACTTCACATGAAACCTGGTGCTTAATTATGTGTCTCTCTGTACTGGTCTGCCTTTTATGGTCTGGCACAGTGGTTCCCAACCTGTGGTCTGGGGTCCTCTGGGGGTCCACAAAACCTACACTGGGGGTCCGCAACTGTTTAGAAAATTTAATAATATTAACAGATTAATAAAGTTTATATAATTGAACTGGCTAAATGTACAATTGAAAAATTTAAAATGTACTGTAAATATCAAGAAATTTGAAATTGTAGGTTACAAATTAAATTAGTATCCTCAGATTGATTCATGATAGCAGTGCAGGTGCATCAAACAGAATATAGTATGGTTAGCCTCTCTCGCTCCCCACTGAGCAACTCCCCCAGTGTACTGCTGCCCCCCACATTGCTCCATGAGCTCTGCTTCGGCAAGTTTGAGGCCCTCCTCCACGCGCAGGCTCCTACCTGTGCCTCATCCCTGGGGGCCGAGTAGTGAGCCTCTGAATGTCTCCTTTCTGCTATTTCTGTTTTCCCCTTTTGATTTCTGCTGTTTGCCTCTCTTTTCTGCTTTTTGCCTTTCATTCTGCCTTGCTCTTATTCTGCTTGTCTTCACTCTCGCATCACCCCCTTCCTGTCCCTGCCACTGCTTCAGCCTTGCGGCCCTGCCCCCCTCTCAGCACCATGTTTCCTGCCTCCCTGCTGACCAACCCCTCCTACCTCCCTGCCCTTCTTAATGGCGCCTGCTGTGCGGTGCCAGAGTGACTAAACTTCCCCCTGGTCTGCATCTGCTGCTCCCCACTGCTCAGCTCCACCAGTGTGCTGCTGCCCCAGTGCTGCTCTGTGAGCTCTGCTGCGGTGATTTTGATGCCTTCCTCCACCCATAGGCTTCTGCCTGCACCTCATCCCTGGTGGCCCAGTGGTGAGCCTCTGTCTGTCTCTACCTCATTTCTGCTATTTCTGCTTTTTCTTTTTTATTTCTGCTTTTTTCCTCTCTTTTCTGCTTTTTGCCTTTCATTCTGCCTTGCTCCTATTCTGCTTGTCTTCACTCTCGCATTACCCCCTTCCCGTCCCTGCCGCTGCTTCACCCTTGCGGCCCTGCCCCCCTCTCAATGCCACGTTTCCTGCCTCCTGCCTCCGAGCTGACCAGCCCCTCCTACCTCCCTGCCCTTCTTAATGGTGCCCGCTGTGCGTTGCCAGACCGACTAAACTTCCCCCTGTCTGCGTCTGCTGCTCCCCACTACGCAGCTCCACCAGTGTGTTGTGCCCTTGTGCTGTCTGTGAACTCTGCTGCGGTGAGTTCGAGGGCCTCCTCCACCCACAGGCTTCTGCCGGCACCTCATCCCTGGTGGCCCAGTGGTGAGCCTCTGTCTGTCTTTACCTCATTTCTGCTATTTCTGCTTTTTCTTTTTTATTTCTGCTTTTTGCCTCCCTTTTCTGCTTTATGCCTTTCAGTCTGCCTTGCTCTTATTCTGCTTGCCTTTGTTCTGTCATCTCCCCCTTCCTGCCCCTGCTGCTGCTTCGTCCCTGAGGCCCCGCCCCCTCTCTCAATGTTGAGTTTCCTGACTTTGAGCTGACCAGCCCCTCCCACCTCCCTACCCTTCTTAATGGTGGCCTCTGCGCGACCGCACTGCTGATGCATCAAAGGCATTACCGTCTGCACCCGCCCGCACTTGGACCGCATCTAGCGCCATGGTCCATGGCTCCTGTGGCATCTGATGGTACGATGCTGGCACCCTCCACGCCCTCAACCCAAGAGGATCGACCGCCTGCCTGCTCACCTCACCTATGAACACACAGGGCCCCTTCTCCTGCTGCAACTGAACCTTCATTTGCCTCCAAACACCAGACCCACCCAGCAAAAGCCCACCCGTACATCTCAACTGCATGATACTCAAAACCTGCTTCCTTATCAGACACCCAGTAGAGATTTAGGACCTGCTCGACACCATCTCCCCATATGTTGCCTTCTCACAGAAACCTGGATAACCCCCACCTCAGCCCTGGATATTGCCACTGCCATCCATGACAGCTACAAAATTATCAACAAAGACTGCATCAACAGACCAGGAGGAGGCATCACCAACGTCCACAAATACACCCTCCCCCTCACGACCAGCTCGGACAGCTACTCTCCCAGAAAGGAACACCTGCACTTCCAGATTCAGACCAATCCGAACACCACCTTCCATTGAACCCTCATCTACAGATCCCCCGGACACCACCCTCCTTTCAGCAATTCACTAGCCAACTTCATATCACTCCACACCTTCACTTCAGTGAATTACATCCTCCTCGGCGACCACAATTTCCACCTGGATAATCTCAGCGACCAGAACACTTCATCCCTACTAGAAAACCTCACCACCCACCACTGAATCCACTTCTCCTTCACCAAGAACATCGAGTACCACCATGCCCACTGCCACCCCTCCAGAAACTGGAGCAAGATCCCAGGAGCCAAACTCACCAAAGTCCTCTGCCACGCGCTACCACCGGACACCACGGACGCCAACACATCAGCCTGTAACCTCCAACAATGGATTTCCAACTGTGCTGACACTCTGGCCATCCTCAGGAAATCCTCCACCAATCAATACCACAAGAAAACCAGCTGGTTCTCCCCCGACCTCCAAGAATCCAAGCGCACCTGCAGATGACTCAAGAGGAAGTGGAGATGCAGCAAGAACACGGGAGACCACAAAGCCTTCAAAACCTCCACCACCGCACACCACCTACTCTTCAGAACAGCAAGATAATTGAACATCCAGGAACACATAAATGTCAATGCCCACAACAGCAAGGAACTTTTCACCATGGTCAAAGAATTCACCAAAACCCAGCATGGATACCACATACATCCCTCCCTTCTAAGACCTCTGCAACAACCTCGCCTCTTTCTTCCACAACAAGATCCAGGACATCTACTCCAGGCCCTGCCAACCCTACACCACTGGACCCCCTCAAATCAGAAGACACCCTCAAGATCATGAAATTATACCACTCCGGAACACCTTCAGACCCCTGCGCCAACCAAATCTTCAACTGAGCCAGTGTATCCACTTGCCAGGCCTAAACCTTCCCTTTTTATACATGTAAGGCACCCCTAAGGTAGGCCCTAGGTAGCCCCATGGGCAGGGTGCAGTGTATGTTAAAGGTGAGACCTGGACCAATGTGTTTTACATGTCCTAACAGTCAAATACTGCCAAATTGTTTTTCACTGTTGCAAGGCCTATCCCTCTCATAGGTTAACATGGGGACTGCCTTTAAATATCTTTATGTGTTGTTTCCATTTGGGAGCAGATATAGAGATATGGAGTTTGGGGTCTCTGAACTCACAATTTTAAAAATACATCTTTTGGTAAATTTGATTTTATATTGTCAGTTTGAAAATGCCCCTTTCAGAAAGTGGACATTTTGTTTCTTAAACTATTCTGTGGCTCTGCCTGCTTGTGTATTTGTTGTCTGGGTCAGACTGACAGTTGGGCTGTTTTTTAATCTCCACTAGACTGTGAAACAAAGGGAGCTGGGGTGTAGCCTGCAAATCCTGATGTGTCATCTGGGCTAGAGTGGAGGAAGGAGCTAACACTTACACCTGAATGGGCTGTGCCTGCCCTCACACAATGTAGACTTCAATCCTCTGGTGTGCGTCTGAAGCCAGGCCAGGGCAAGATAGGTTCTTGTGAACAACAGAGACTTTCCTTTGAAGTTTGCCTACTTCAAAGGCAGAAAGGAGTATAAGCGGTGGACCCAAAACCCAGATTTTCAGATTACTTCTGTAATTAAGAGGAACCTCTGCCAAGGAGAAGAGCTGAAGAGCTGGAGGTGGAGTATTACCCCGTTGCCTGAGACTGTGCTTTGCTGGGTTGGTCTGCAGTTGCTGATTCTGCCTGAAAGAGGACAAAGACTGGACTTTTTGGTACAAATCTGCTTGCGAAGTGTCTCCAAGGGCTTGGACTGAGTTTGCCTCCTGTTTTGAAGTCTCAGGGCCATCAAAGACTTCCTCTGCCAGCACCTGGACTCTCTGCTGAGACTCCTACCCTACCAAGTGGTGTGTGCCCTATCCAGTCCCTGGGCCGTTGAAAGGTGAAGCTGGTGGAACCATAATGGAAATCCACACACAGGAGCCATGCAGGGAAAATGTCAAAGCACCACCTGCATCACGGCTGGAATCGGTGCACCACCTGCATCGTGGCTGGGAAATTGACGCATCATCCGCATACCAGCTGGAGAAACAACACAACACCCGCTTGCAGCTGCTGAAATTGACTTAAACCCCACACAGTGTGAATTCTCGTCCTCCTGGGGCCAGATTCCTCATGCAACATCGCTCAGCATCAAAATCGAAATGAACCCGTCCGGACCCGAGGTGCCTGTCCAGAATTCATCACATTGCTCTTTTGTGGGAGAGAAAAATGACTCATCGCCTACCCGTCAGGACAAGAAACAATGCATTGCCTCACTTGGGAGTTAGGAATTGATGCATTGCTGACTTTTCTGACACACGCTCGCCCGTGCGGCTTTATTTTTTATGCAAACCAGGTAGTTTGTGTAGCTTCAACGCATTCACTGTTTTCCATGGAATAAGACTCTTTTTGATTTAAAAATTCATACCTTGACTTGTGTATGTTGGATTTTTGTGTTTTTGATCTTTTTTGATTTAGATTAATATTAGCTATTATTCTAAACTGGTGTGGTCTCCATTTTGAAGTGTTTTCACTGTATTACTGTGTGTGAGCACACATACTTTACACATGGCCTTTGAGATAAGCCTGGCTGCTTGTGCCAAGATAACAAAGGGGTTAGCAGGGATTGTCTTAGGAATGTGACTTCCTTACCCTGAATAGAGTGAGGGTCACTGCTTGGAAAAAATGCAAACTGACTGCCAACCAGAGACCCCATTTCCAACAGTATTGTATTGGTGCTTTTCATATTTCGTGTGTTTACAGCAATTTCTGACACCAACTTGCATTAAGCATAGAAGTTGAATGCCAAATTTTACGGAGAGCTGTGAGAAAATGCAGTTTTTTGTGCAGTCGCCCCATTTTTTCAGATTTTTATTGTTGGCTTTTAGACTATGTCCATTGGGGAACTTGTTTCTATTGTCTAATGAACGTGCTCTGAACTCTATTTAAAAGCTGGCTAATCCCTAACGGGCACATTTAAATCTCCTATATGGTAAAGGACCTGTATTCACGGCCCGGAAAGTAAATGTGGCCCTTAGCGCCCCTTAGCACCCCCTAACGCCATCATGTGTGCACCATATCTAAGATACAGTGCACCACAGCGGTAGTTAGGGAAATTAGAGTCAAACTTTTTGACACAAGTTCGGATCATTGCAGGACTGCCATCAAAAATGTTGACGCTAATCCTGAGCCCACTGAGGCCCATTGAAAACAATGGTGTGCTCTAAGCAGGCATTAAAAGTGCCGAAAAAAATGACGCAAATAAATCTCTGAGATTTCTTTGCACCATTTTTTCACACCCGCCCAACAGGGGAATGCCCCTTTGCATACATTAGGCCTGGCGGAGGTTTCATGTAGCTCAAAGGGTTGCAAAGTGGCAAAATGCATGCATTGGCCACTTTGTAGTTTTGGCACAGTAATAAAAGTGTAAACAAAATGATGCTAATGTGGCACAAAGAGGCGTTCGGGGCTCTTAAATCAGCACCCAATACTGCTAATTTGGGGAAAGGGATCTGCTGGAAAAATAGTCAAAACTCTATTTTCAATAGATATTAAAAATCATAATCAATGGTGAAGCCTGACTTTAATGAACAGTAAGGAAAACCAACTTTCAGAAAGTTACTCTTCACCTGCTTGAGATTTCAGGAGGCTAATTTGCATTAGCTCTCCAACTACACTCAGCCAGTGCTCCGTTTCCGAATGAGTGGTGAAGTTATTTCCAGGATCACACAAAATGCTGACCTGGATGGGCAGGGATGAGTTCTATGAGCTTGATAAAATAAACAACATGGGGACTGTGCCCCTCCTGTTAAGACCCCAGTGTCAAATCCCTCATGACATGTCTGTGTGAAGCACATATAAATGTTTATGGTCCTTCAAAGATGAGCAAACAAGACCTTAGGACAGTACTTGTATATTACCTAGCTGGTTGATAATAAACACTTATTTTGTCCTACTGGACTTTTGTTGGTGGGTTTGGTGTGGGTACAGTGCCCACTTCAAACTGGATTTTAGTGTTAGGTGACACTAGCATTTCTATAGTACTCTCCTCCAAACCCATATAAACATTCAGCTTTCAACGTTCAAGTTTAAAAATGCCAAAGACTTTTGCTATTTTTAAAATGCCCATACACATGGTATTTTGAGTTTGTTTACAGTAAAGTGAACAGGAATTACTGCGAAAATAGTTAGGTGAGATCATGGGAAGCTTTACTTCATTGATCAGAGAGGAACTAGGACTGTCTTAAGTTGTCTTCCATCCTCAGGCTGGTGAACCCTTCAAAGCTGGACCCTGACCCAGCATTCCCCAGAACACTGCTGGGTATCTGAAAGGATACCAGGCAGACTGACTGTGCTCTGTCTGGCATCTATGATCTTTGAGGAGGACCATAGGAGGTTGGATACCCTTCCAATTAAAATCCAAGAAGAGAAATTAGATTGAATTCAGTTTTTACACATAGAGAAAGGTTTTTACTCCAAAAAATGACAAAGTCCATTTTCACTATAGAACTGGTTGGTGTAGCGGACCTGCACTCTATCATGTTCGACTTCAAATTGCTCCTAGGTTCTGGTCTACCGTGATTATTGAATACCACTGGAGCTTTGCACACTTTGGTTTATTTTTACTTACATCTTTAGAAAACCATAACTGCAGTTACCCTTTATGGATTTTCTATCGTTTTGGCGTCAGTTTGCCTATATTGTTCTCTGTCTTTATGTAGTGGATTTACATTGTTTGTGTTCGAAAGTTTAGGTGGTCTTTAAGTACGTGTAAATTCTTTACACATTTTCTTTAAGTCTGTCTGCTTTGTGCCACAGCTACTAGAGGTCTGAGCTCAGACTTAAATTACTGGAACCTTTAAATGGATCTAACAAGATAGTGACTTTATTACTTTTGATGGACACCAGTATAACAAAACTAATAAGCCACTTTCTCACAAAAGTAAATTTTGTTTCTCTAAGGTCTGCTTCAAAGGGCTGTAATCCAATCACCAAAACATTGCTCATTTGGCATACTGATGTTGGAATGCACCATGACCATGACCAGCAATGGTCCGTGCCCAGCAATTTGCCTCCTTTCCCTATTTACTTGACTCAAATCATAGTTTAAATTGGTTTGAACCATTAACCTTGTTTGCATGTTTGCATGTGCATGAATCTACTGAGACACTATTTCAATGACATGTTAACAAAGGCTTTTTCTGAACTCTCTGTCTGCTTTTGGAATTTAACAAGTATACACACATTGTCAAATTTACAATGTTATTTACCTTATAAAGAAATGTTCTTTAATTCATTTTATATGCAGAACTCTCTACTGTAAATTTTACGTTAACAAGATTAACAAGTGTATTGGCAGGGCCAAATTACAAAACATTTCTAACTGGGTTTTTTTCCCCTTTGTGAAATGTTATGGTAGTGATTGTTACAACTTCTTTTATCACAGCAGTATGAAAATCGGGTTTCTTTAGGTGGGAATGTGTGGCAAAAGTGTGTGTACATATTTGTTCTTCTGCATTTTGTGATGGCGATGAGTTTTTTTTTTTTTTCTGCTTTTGTGTTTTTGTGCTGCACTGTTATAGTGTGATGTTGTTGTGATGTACTGCATTTTGTATGGTGCTGTATCAACCATATTGGGCTACCAGAACCAAGGAGAGACACTGTCTGCCTGCCGGGAAAGAGGGGGCTCAGAAAAGCCAATTTTGTTTAGCTATTTCTCAAGGGATGTATAGTAGTTGGAAAGATGGCTAGCCAAGGGAAGACTATCTCAGTTGTGGGCAGCTACTTAGAAGAATGAGGGGTCACTGGATCCAGAACATCAGATATGTGAGATGTATGCTAGTCATGTGGTAGAAGAACAGAGGAAATAGGAGGTTCACACAAAGCAGACTTTATTACAGAGCTAGAGTGGATCAAAAAGACGAAGAGCCCTTTGGGCATGACAGACCAATAAAAAGCGAGCCCTTTTCTGAATGGACAGGCAGAGGAGGGCTTTAAAGTGTTGGTGTTTGAGGTGCAGGCATAAAGATTAAAGACCAAGCTAGCTGCTCTATTCTGGATGATCTGAAGTCTGTTTGCTGTTTACCTGGGAATTTTGACATACACGGTGTTACCATAGTCTAGGCCACTGGTAATAAGGGCCTGAATGACAGACTTGTAGAAATTAACAGGGAGCCATTAAAAGACTATCTTGACCTTCTTAAGTATGCCAAAGTAAGTTGCAGATACCAATGTGATTTAGTCAGTCATGGTGAATTTACTATCTACAATAATTCCAAGGTTATTGGTGGAGGAGTATGGCGAGGGTGAAGGCCAAGTTCGAGTCGTCTCCTGCGGTTGTCCCAAAAAAAGCTTGCTTCCAAAGAGCGTGACTCACGTTTTACCCCAGTCTCATTGCTGATGTCTGCTTTAGACAATGCTAATTCATATAGTGGGTCACATAGCTTATGCAGGTATTGAAACTCTTATGGGTGAAGGCTATGTTTACAGACATAGATTAAATATAATGTGTATCATCTACATAGGAGATGATTTCCCTAAGCCCTGATTACTGACAATGCTAGCGAGAGGGACTGTGTAAATATTAAACAGTCAGAGTCAGAGAGGTGTCCTAGGTTACACCACAGTGAAGTGGGTAGTGTTGGATCGGCAGGGGGCTAGTGGGATGAACTGAGATCTATCAGAAATTAAAGAGTCAAACCAGTTGAGGGTGTCTAGACCACTACTGCAGTCATGGAGGTGATAAAGATGGAGAGTATGGGAAACAATGTCAAAAAACGTAGACAGGTTGAGAAGCCTCAGGGTTGCAGAAGCGCTCTGATGTAGGATATGGTAGACATCATCAGTTGCAATGATGAGAGCTGTCTCAGGACTTTGTACTGCTCTGATTCTAGACGGGAAGAGTCCAGCAGGGTGTTATCTTTAAGGTAAAATTATAACTTGGCTTTGACTGCTTTCTTGAGAACTTTACCTAGGATGGGAAGGAGAGAGATCAGCCTGTAGCTTGAAAGAACTTGGGGATTGGCACTGGGTTTCTTGAGCTGCGGGAGAACATTATGATGTTAACCTCCACATTGGATCTCAGATCACAGAAGAGCTACATTGCATGTAGAGGGGAGTCCAGGACCTTTAATATCCTGGCAGAAAGAGAAGAAAAAATTGGGCAAATGATCATCTAGAGATCCACATTTGGTGGAAATACCAGTTTGTTACTATCTAGGCGGTGATGGGCATATAATGGGAGCGTGAGCAACCCAAGCTAGAATGTGAAGGGCTGTTGACCTAAAGGAGCTAGTCAAGAGAGGGCAGAGGAGCAAAGTTGGTAAAGATAGTGCTGATCCTGCTAATAAAAAAGTTTGTGTTTGGAACAAATCAAATCAAATCATTAGCATTTATAAAGCGCGCTACTCACCCGTGCGGGTCTCAAGGCGCTAGGGACAAAGGGGGTGGTTATCGCTGCTCGAACAGCCAGGTCTTTAGGAGTCTCCGGAAAGCGGAGTGGTCCTGGGTGGTCCTGAGGCTGGTGGGGAGGGAGTTCCAGGTCTTGGCCGCCAGGAAGGAGAAAGATCTCCCACCCGCCGTGGAGCGTCGGATGCGAGGGACGGCGGCGAGTGCGAGGCCAGAGGAGCGGAGGGGGCGGGTGGGGACGTAGAAGTTGAGCCGTCTGTTGGGGTATTCCGGTCCCTTGTCGTGGAGGGCTTTGTGTGCGTGGGTGAGAAGTCGGAAGGTGATCCTTTTGCTGACTGGGAGCCAATGCAGGTGTCTCCGGTGTGCGGAGATGTGGCTGTTCCGGGGTACGTCGAGGATGAGGCGGGCTGAGGCGTTTTGAATGCGTTGCAGGCGATTTTGGAGTTTGGCGGTGGTCCCAGCGTAGAGGGTGTTGCCGTAGTCCAGGCGGCTCGTGACGAGGGCGTGGGTCACGGTTTTTCTGGTGTTGGCGGGGATCCAGCGGAAGATCTTGCGGAGCATGCAGAGGGTGAGGAAGCAGGCGGAGGACACGGCGTTGACTTGCTTGGTCATGGTGAGAAGGGGGTCCAAGATGAAGCCGAGGTTGCGGGCGTGGTCTGCGGGGGTCGGTGCGGTGCCGAGGGCCGTGGGCCACCAGGAGTCGTCCCAGGCGGACGGGGTGTTGCCGAGGATGAGGACTTCAGTTTTTTCAGAGTTCAGCTTTAGGCGGCTGAGCCTCATCCAATCTGCGACGTCCTTCATACCCTCTTGTAGGTTGGTCTTGGCGCTGGCGGGGTCCTTGGTGAGGGAGAGTATAAGTTGGGTGTCGTCGGCGTAGGAGGTGATGATGATGTCGTGCTTGCATACGATGTTAGCGAGGGGGCTCATGTAGACATTGAAGAGTGTCGGGCTGAGTGATGAGCCTTGAGGTACGCCGCAGATGATCTCAGTGGGTTCTGAGCGAAACGGAGGGAGGTAGACTCTTTGGGAGCGGTTTACGAGGAAGGAGGCGATCCAGTCCAGGGCCTGGTCTTGGATCCCGGTGGAGCGGAGGCGGGTGATTAGGGTACGGTGACAGACGGTGTCAAAGGCAGCCGAGAGGTCGAGAAGAATGAGGGCGACTGTTTCACCGTTGTCCATCAGGGTTCTGATGTCGTCTGTGACTGAGATGAGGGCGGTTTCAGTGCTGTGGTTGGTTCGGAATCCGGTCTGTGAGGGGTCGAGCAGGTTGTTGTCTTCCAGGAAGGTGGTCAGCTGTTTGTTGACGGTCTTCTCTATTACTTTGGCTGGGAAAGGCAGAAGGGAGATGGGGCGGAAGTTTTTCAGGTCGCTCGGGTCAGCCGTAGGTTTCTTTAGTAGGGCGTTGACTTCGGCGTGTTTCCAGCATTCGGGGAAGGTAGCAGAAGAAAAAGAAGAGTTGATGACGGTCTGGAGGTGCGGGGCGATGATGTTGTCGGCTTTGTTAAAGATGAAGTGCGGGCAGGGGTCCGAAGGGGCGCCGGAGTGGATAGAGTTCATGATGGATTTGGTTTCTTCCGTGCTGATGTGGGTCCAGTTGTTGAGGGTGATGGTCGGGGATGTGGGTTCGGTGGTGTTAGGTTGGGTCTGGTGTCTGAAGCTGTCGTGGAGGTCGCTGATCTTGCGATGGAAGAAAGTGGCGAGGGATTCGCATAGATCCTGTGAGGGCGTGACGGCGTTGGCGTTGGCGCTGCAGTTGGAGAACTCCTTGACGATGCTGAAGAGTTCTCTGCTGTTGTGGCTGTTTTTGTCCAGTCTGTCGGTGAAAAAATTCCTTTTGGCAGTGCGGATCAGGTGGTGGTATTTGCGGATAGCGTTCTTGAGGGCGGTCATGTTGTCAGCGGTGCGGTCCTTGCGCCAGGCTTTCTCAAGTGCGCGACAAGTTTTCTTTGATTCTTTGAGGGTGTCAGAGAACCAGAGGGGTTTCTTGGTGTTGTTCTGTCGCTGCGAGCGTTTGAGGGGAGCAAGGTTGTCTGCGCAGTTGGAGATCCAGTTTGTGAGGTTGAGGGCTGCGACGTTGGGGTCGGTGGTGAGGGTGGGTTGGTTGGCGGCGAGTGCGGCGAAGAGTTGCTCTTCAGGGATCTTGTTCCAAGATGAACAGAGATCCTGAGATGGAGTAATGGCAGTTGTGCAGGCTGAGAAAACTTAATAATTATGCCAATGATCTCCCAAAAGGAGTTGAAACTGTGTTCAATGTAATCCACACAGTGGGTATAGGTAGCATGATGGCCTGCCTGGTTGTATGACAGACCCACGCATGACAGAACGACACATGCCTTAACAATACGGTCGGAACCACAACAGTGTCGTTTCCACACATGCTTTTATCATGGATGCCTTTACATCAAAGTTCATTGTAAAAGCAGGCCTAGTTAAGGCATATGTGGAAACGGCATGCAAACGGCATGTGTGGTTCTGTCATACAACCCCTCCACCATCCTCGAGGCCCAAAACTACCCCCAACCCTAACAACTAAACTACCTTGACATGAGCCCTAAAAACAACTAACCCAATCCTCATCCCCAGCCCTAAAAACTAAAGCACCCCGACCCTCCAGCCACCCTGAGCCCTAAAAAAAAACCCTACCCCAACCTCCCCACCCTTGCCCCATAAAACTAAACTACCCGCACCCCCACCCACCCTAAGCCATAAAAATAAAACTATCCCAACCACCCCACGCCGTCCATAAAAAGTAAATTACCCCAACCCACCTTGAGCCCTAAAAAACTACCCCAAACTCCCCCACCCCTGCCCCTAAAAACTCAACTACCCCAACAGACAGTGAAAAGCGCAATGGGTGCTGCTGCACTCCACGCACCACAACATTGCCACCAGCTCTATTTGTGGCAATGTTGTGGGCTGTTTCGGCCGGCCCGACGAGCGTAATCTCTGTTTCTGCCCGCTGACCCAGCGGGAAACTAGTAATATCCCTCCCGGTCAGGTCAATGCACTGGCGGTTTTCTGACTGCATGATTTCAGCGGATGGGCTTTTCCGTCCACCAAAGTAGTAATACCGGCCAGAAAATTTAGAAACAGTTAACTCAACAATGCTCTTCTCACCCATCACTTAAAGACGGTTACTGTTTTGACTGACAACTCTTTGGCACTGCATGCAGGAAGAGCAGATTGAGACTTAAACCTTCTGTGAACGAACAAGAGGTAAAACTTCTCACCATGGCCCAAAAAGGAATTTCTAGTAAACTCATAAAACTCCAAACCCTTAATTAAATTGTGTAAACCTCATCATAAACCATTATTACATTTTACCAAGTCAGGCAATCATGTAACACTTAAAGAACTTAGACAGTCGTTTTTTTTTCTTCATGAGAATGTAATCTGATTTTTACATCTCCTCTGATTAAATCCATTTAAGGTTTCCCTTCTTATCATGATGTATGGCTATAAAAAACGTTAATTGGTCTTAAAGTCCTGATACATAGAATGCAGATTTAACATAGGTAAAGTTTAATTGACCCAGACAGTATTTAATTCTGTTCTGGTTGTGTTCTTCATCTTAACAACTGGAAAGGACTAAGGGCCTGATATGGAGTTTGGCAGATGGGGTTACCCCGTCACATACGTAACAGATATCCCCTCTGCTGTATGACAATCCCATCATATTTTACAATTCTAAATGAGACCCTACATCTTTACCACTATGCTGAAGGAATTAATAAGGCCAAATCTTCTCTGACACTAATTTATTTCTACAGCCATCTCAGAGGCTGTGGCAGACAGTATACCTTCCACTATGAGTCTACTAAACCTTTCTACCAATCCATTCATATGAGGTAAATACAATATTTTTGTATGCAAAATAGATTTCCTTAAAAACATCTTCGCGTTTTTAAGATGTAAGTTGCACCCTACTGTTTGAAATAATTTGTTCAGGTAAACCTTCTCTCTTGTAACAATCATTGAAGTTCTATGGCAGCTTTCATACTACTTTGTTTCAGCCCAATTTTAGAAGTAATCAGTTGGTACACAAGCTATGCTTGCATACAAGACCTAAATCACGAGAATGCAGCAAGGTTCAGAATCCGTCTGGGTATATCTACCAATGGACAGTCTAGACAAACAAACTGTAATGCTATTTCTTTTACCATATGTTTAAAATCAGAATTGTATTCATTTAATTTCAACAAAATTCTAGCTAACTTAGAAGAAACTTTCTCTGAACAGTGATAGTAGTGGTTTGTGATCAATGTGGATGGTAAATCTCCTACACCAAATATATCTCTTAAAATGTGCAATTGCACATATATTAGCTAACCCCCTCTTTCAATAGTTGAATTTTATCTCTCAGGCAAGGACAATGATCTTGATTTTTTGTGTGATAAAACTACACCAGTGCCCTCCTTGCTGGCAACTGTTGATCTCACCTCCTGCACTGTGCTGTATGGGAATTCAGAAATAAATGAAGTGCATCAATTTTTAAATCTGCAATTTTGTTCAGTTTTTCACTCAAAAAGTGCAAATGTTGTGCTGTTTGTGAGAGAAAACATTTCCATAACCTTAGAGGAAAAATCATGTAAAAGCAGATATGACCGCAAAAATGTTTTGTTAGTAGGTAGGTTTATGCACTCACACTGACTCTGAGAAGGTTATTTTTGGATAGCCACAATTCTGTTCAATAATATGATGTTAGTATTCTACTTCTTGATTTAAGGATTTGCTTTTTTCTTTCTGGCGGGTCATGCCCATTTGTTGTAAAATATCAAGAACCTTATCTAATCTAGTATTACATATCTCAGTAGAATGAGAAAGTAGATTATTATTTATGTTGGTTGTGAGTCCTAACCAAGTAATAATGGCACTGTTCTGTATCAGATTCAGCTAAATTACTTTAATTTAAACCTTATCTCAGTCCTCTTTAGTGTGGCACAGAACAGTCAGACTTAGCCTGATGGAGGTTGGGCCAAATACAGGGACCAGGTTTATCCCACGGAAAAGTTTACCTACTGACTTTAGGGCCTGATTTAAATCTTGGTGGAGGATTACTCCTTCACGAACTTTACGAATGTCATGTCCGCCATATCACGAATTCCATGGGATAAAATGGGATCGTAATATGGTAGATGGAGTATTCTTCACGTTTGTGACAGAGTATTCACCTCTGCCAAGTGCTAAATCAGGCCCTTAGTCTTTTTTTTCCTGGAGACATTTTCTTTTCTACGAGGCAGGCTACTGGCTGGATCAGAAGAATGGCTCAAAGAAGGTGGGGTGTTGCTTAGCACTGTTCTTTGTGAAATCCTCTCTGTTGTGACTTAGACATTTTTCCAGAAGTTGTATTGCTTTCAGTGGTCAAACCAGCAGGTACAACAATGGTGGCAGTGACTCGGCGGTGGTCCCATGGTAGCCTCTGTCTTATTTAGCAAAAAGTTCAGAAAAAGTTTCTAAGTGTCTACTTTTGCCAGCTTCAGGGAGACAAAGTACAATCTAGCACCGGCCAAGGGTCCAGGAGCTTTTGGGGACCACTTGGTGAGTTAGGACTCAATCTCCTAGAAGCCACTATCAGTGTCCAGGGCAAATCCAGAGTGGAACTGACAGGCTGGGCTTTTCTTTGTTGCAGGCTTCTTGCAGCTTTTGTGTTCCTGGAGCTCAACAGGAAGCTACCCCACTATCCAATGAAGTGTAAAATATTTATGCAGCACTCTAAGTAGTAATAAAATGAAAACACAGCACAGTACAAATCCAACACCAATTTAGAAAAATGTAGAATGTAATAAATTGAAATCAAAACGTCAAAACCCGAATTAGTAGAGCTTGAGATGTGCAATTTTTAAACTTTAGTAAAAATAGTGCTTTAATGCACAAAAAGCCAACTTTGGTTTCCTGGTCATGCCGGACCGGGTCAGCATCGCAAGTTCAGGCTGACTGTGATGGAGTGCAGGCCAGATATGGGAAACAAATTAGGCCCACTGAACAAGTACTGAGGATGCGTCATATAGTAGGAGTTCCAAGGAGACTGCAGGCTACAATATGGAATCCTACGTCATCTTTGAGGATGCCATCAACAAGGGCCTTGTGATGTTGAGACCTGCATCAAGGATGTGTCATGCAGAGGCTATTCTGAGGAGACTATTGGCTGCAATGTGAGATCTGACATCAAGGATGCGTCGCACTGTGGTGGTTCAGATGCATCTATGAGGAGATGCGTTGTGCTGCATTGATTCTGCTTAGAGGACCACAGCTGGGCTGGCAGAGCACCTTCAGACCCACTTCCAGATCCAGTACTGAGGTGGCACCACTTGGGGAGTAGGTCTCACAGCAGACAAAGACTACGTGCTGGGTTCAAGGTTGTTGGAACCTTTTCTGTAACTAAGGCTCTGATCAGGAGGCCAGCCAATTAGCCCTTGGAGTCACTCTAGTAGTCCTGTGTTCAAGATGCAGGCCCATTACTTTCCCTTGGACAGCAGGGCACCACAGAAGCAGTCCTTCTTGCAGAGCAATGCAGCAGTCCTGAGTCTTCAACAGGTGTACTGAAGAGTTGGGTCTGAAAGTCTATTATTTATGCCTGATGCCAGCTTTCAATTAGGCGAAAGTTCTAGAGGTTTCCATCATCAGAGGTTTTTGAATTTTCCTGCCTCCCTGCCCCAGCCCCAGCTTGTCTGGGGTTATAAAAGTCTAGTGCCAAGCCCTTTGTGAGTACAGTCAAACAGAACCTTTGTGATGTGCAAGTGTGGTAGGTGAAAGCTCTTCCCCTCATCAAGTCACAGATGGCTCATCCTGCCAACGCATATTCTCTCCTTGCCTCACTGTCTGGGAGCAATCCACAAAGAACAAGTGCCAGCTAAACCTAGTCATGTGACCCAGACTACATGCTGCAGGCACAAAATGGTTGGGACAAGAAAATAGCAACTTTCTGGAAAGGCATTTTCATAATTGTGACTTAAAATCCTAATTTACAGTTAAAGAGGGCTTTAAATTACAATTGTTCTGAAATGAAACTCATCATTCTTACCTAATCCAAAATGAAGTGTTATCACTTATTGGATGTAATAAGGTAACTCAATGTTAGCAGTGGCAAAGTGCAGTGGCCTAAGGCCAATAAAATAACAATCATAAAAAACGGAGAAGTAAGGCAAAATGTTTGGGGAAAAATATCCTAAGGCTGAAAGGTCTAAAAGGCGCATAACCAGGAATAGGACAGAACTCTGAAAGTTGTTTTTTCATCAAGGCCAGGAACAAGCGTAGTACTTTGGTTGAAACTGTCTTGCTTCCACTAGGATGTAAGCCAATTTCATCATGTTTAGGGGATTGAGCACAAGCACAAAGGGATTTAGCACTTGTTAGCAGTAGTAAAGTGTGCAGAGTCCTAAACAACAACAACAAAAGTTCAGAAAACAAGAGCAAAAAGTTTAGGGATGGCCTTCAGAAAGGTCCATGTCCAAAATAGTTGTTATTCTGTTTCCTACAGGTCCACAGTGTTCTGAGGAAGGTAGCCAGGGGTGCCACTTTTATGCCTGGCCTCATCTTGTGGATTGGGGGGACTCCCTAACAAATAAGAAAAAGGGGACCTGGGGCAAACCTACCCACTTTGAAAGTGTGCACTGGGCGTGGCCCTAAACAATCACACAGTGCCCTGTACTGCCAAATCCAGCATGGCAGAATCTTTCTTCCCTTCGTCAGAGATATGGGCACACCCCTGAGGTGTGTCCAGTATAAGGAGCAACTCCCTCAGCAAAGCCTGTTCTGGAACAGGTCCTCCCTCCCCAGGCTTGGTGCTAATCTGGGTATGTAGAATATGTTAGGAGCAGGCCTAGGTTCAAGGTACATGTGTCTGTGGCACTTGCTGCCCTCTTGAAGGTTGTACAGTTGATAGCCACACCCCCCAGGCCATCCTGTCAGGAGGAGGTCACTGCTCCCCCTAGTAACACTATTTTGGTTCCTTTCCTGAGACCAGTTCACAAATTCCAGTAGCCTGCAGGTGACAGTTGGGGACTATGTCAGATAGGGCTACTAGAGGCTGAGACAGAAAAAGGTGAACTTTCCGAAGGTGACATTTTCAAAATACTCATTTATTATCTGAGTACTATCAGGTTGGATTTAAAATTCCATTTTAAATAAGTGCTTGAATCATGGGTCTAGCTTTTCTCAAACCCAAGTTAAACACTATAAAGTATTACAACGCAACCCAGTGTTTTTCTAAAGGTGAGCCAGCCTTGCCAGAGTGAAAGACAACTTTGGAGATTTTTGATTGCCAGGACATGTAAAACCGAAGAACACATGCCCAACTTTTCAAAACCCTGCACTCTGCATTAGTGGAACTTTGGGCCTAACTTAGGGTGACTTATAGGAATTAAATAGGAAGAATTAGGATCAAAGGTGTATTTTGCTATATTGAATTTGACGTTTTATAACTGCCATGCTAGGCTGCAGTAGCAGGCCAATAGTGAAGTTTTCACATTGTCATTGTTGTGGTGGCACAGGGAGTGCTATGGTCCACTAGCGCATTTAACTTACATGCCCAGGGCACACATAGTGCCATATCCTAAGGACTTATTGGTAAGTTAAATATGCCAATCGGTATTAGGCATCTTAACTTATACTTTAGGGATCAGAGCACGTGCACTTGGAGATAGACATCAGACCTCTAGTTTTCAGAGTAAATAAACCAACACTAAACTTAGCATACAATGGGGGTAAAAAGTGGGAGTGATCCTGCACAAAGGGCTTTTCCTTATGGAAAGTAGCTGCAAAAAAAATATAATGTCAGTCTGGAAGTAATTTACCTCTTTTAGGTTTCAAAGTAAGAAAAATATAGTTTTTGGAAAAGTGAAGAGACAAGTGGCAGAAAAAATGGCATGCAATTGTACCACATTGCACTGTCAGGAGTAATAAAAGTAGTTGAATGATGAGAGAAATCATCTAATTCTACCTGTTGGTACACTGATTTCAGGTTGAAGAGTCAATGGGAGTACACTACAAGTAATTATGTTACTGTCTTGTTAGGTCCACCAAGGGTTTCGGTAATTTAACCTGAGCTCAAATTCTAATGGCTATGGCACAGAGCAGGCCGGCTTGCCTTAAGAAAATGCGTGAAGTTTTTAGAAGTACCAAATGTTTAAAAAGGTGAAAAAGCAACACAACAAAAATTCTTCTTCAATTTAGAAAAAATAATTTACTGAAAAAAATGACACCAAAATGACAACGTTTCCATGAGGGGGTCAAGAGATATAAATTTGTAAATTTTTACATAAAAATACCGATATGCGCCAATGGGAATCAACTTGTTGCTGTAGACCACAAGTTAACAGCAATTTGAGGCTGACCAACCAAGTCTGACCAGGTCAGAGACTTTACCTTCAGACTTAAGGCATGATTTATACTTATTTAGCATCACATTTGTGTCATTTTGTATGCAAAAGCTGAGCAAACTTACTAAATATAGTTGAATTTTTAAAGTTTACATCGCTTTTGCGTCAGGAAATGACACAAATGTGGCGCTAAAAAAGTATAAATCAGGCCCTTAGTGCCTGATTCCGACTTTAGCGGATGAGGCTACTCCAGTGGTTCCCAAACATTTTCGACCCACGGCTCCCTTGATCTATTGGCCACTGGCTGCGGCTCCCCATTATGTTACTTTTTGTTGGCGGGTGGGGGATGTAAGCCTGGCCTAGGGAGTACATCCATTTTTCTCCCTGAAAAGAATTGGGATGACGCCAATGAAGGTATTGTAATTCTATATATAACTGTAAAAAATAAAAATGTAACAGTTGTTTAATTACAGCATGCATAGGGTTTTTTAGTAAGGGGAAAATATTGGTTGACGTAACCCTAGTAAAATGGGCAGGTCTCATTTTTATGTAGTTATAACATAACTGTTTAAATATTGTGAAATGTAGAATCCCTTTAGTTGTGTTTAACCACCAGAGGGCGCTCAAGGACAAAATTAAAAAAGAGCTGCTACAACTGAGTAGTTTTATTTTGTACGAACTGGCCCAAGGGCTATAAATAGCTCAGTGGTTCCCAAACTGTGTGCGGCGCCCCTGGCTAGTTTTGATGGCGCACCAGCGAGCCGCGGCGCACAGATTGGGAACCACTGGGCTACTCCATCACAAATGTGATGGATATCTCATTTGCAACATAACGATTCCATTATATCCTATCGACATCATATTACTGCGGGTGGGATGTCCGTCACTGTTAGAGGAGGCACACCTTGACACAGCCTAGTGTACTAGGATCTTAAGAATAGTACTTGGAGGTCTGGACTCACTCCAGCAAAAACCACCAGCAGAGTCTAGGGAATGTCCAGTTGGGTCAACTAGGCTTTTCAAGGAAAGGCTTTAGTGATAGCAAATGAGAGATCAAAATTAGAAATAAGATTTTGTATTTCCTTACGTCACTCGACCAGCTGAATTACTGTTTCTGAGATGTGATGCTAGAGAACTGCAGTTTACTTGAATTTGATTTTGTTGTACGACAGCAGGCTGGATAGATTGTGAATATGATTAATAATCTGGTGATGCAGGGAGACATTAGAATATTTGTTGCCAAAGTGAAATAGAGACCATTTTATAATAGTAACAAAACAGTGTTCTGTCCAAACATATTTTACCAAATATTAGATGCTAAAATCTAGACCCTCACTATGCATTTCTTTACCACTGGAGCATTACAATGTGTTGATCCTTACAATACTACAGTGCTTTAAAACACATAATTATCTATCTATCTATCTATCTATCTATCTATCTATCTATCTATCTATCTATCTATCTATCTATCTATCTATCTATCTCTCTAGCTATCTATCTATCTCTCTATCTATCCCTTCTCACATTTTTTCCTTTCCCACTTTTTTTGGGGGTGGGGAGGTAACTCCCATTCCCCCTTTTTTTAAATTCCCTATTGCCCCTTGACCTCTAGCCACCCCTTTAACCTTAAAATCACCCTTAAATCCCTCTGTCTCGACCCTGCCCTAAACCTTAAATTTATCTTGCTGCAATCCAATTTTACTCTCAAGTCACCCTTCCTCCCTTTACCTCTACCAACCCCCAAACCTTAAATTCACTGTTACCTCCTTTTTCCCAACGTTAACCCTAAAATCACCCTTAAGTCTCTTTGCCTCTTCCCACACCCAAACCCCCTTTTTTAAAAAACATACACATTAAATATTAAATAAATATATATTTACTTGTGTGGTAAAGTACTGTGGGATAAAGAATGCTTGGTAAAGGTAAAAAGCTATTTTCTATAGTTACCTGTATTGTACTTATTATGAAGAGGGTGTGATAAATGCGGGCTAAACAGTATGGGGTAAAGGGGACATATCCCATTTATTATCTGATAGTGAAACGAGTTTTCTGCCAGTGGTAATAAGTTACATGAATCATTGTCTATTTTTGTGTAGCATTTTATAGTGGTGGTGACATGTTCTGTTGTTTTTTGTGCTGCTGTGAGTTTGTACCACATTAATGGAAATTGATATTGTATTTTACTGAGGTGTTTCATTCTCTTTTGACAATTTTGTTTTATTCAGCCCTGTTATGTTTTAATTGTGCTATTATGTCATTTTGTGTTTTATTGTGCTATACTCTGTTGTTTTCTTTATTTATGGCAACAAATTCTGCAATATGTCAAGAGACTACAAGCACATGCCTTCAAAGTTCTTTTGTGGAACAACTTTTTACTAATATTTGCTAAAATATAGATAGTTCAACTCTTCAACTGATTAAGACACCAAAACTGTGGTAGGGAATGAGCCCTGAAATAGCATGTGCATTGCTCAATTTATATAAAACAGCTCTGTGTTTCTGACTTGTGTATTAAGTAACTGTAAAGCTGGAGCAGCACTATTTTGTTTTATCACATTAGACTGTAGTAAATTGTTGCTTTTCACAAGGATTTTAAAGGCATGTGCTGCTCTTGGCTAGAATTGCAGGCTAGAAGTGTAGACACATTGGGCCAGATGTAGGTAGATATGATTTTGTGACTTGCAAAATGCGAGTCAGAGCGACTCGCAATTTGCGAGTCGCAAAATCATATGCAGAAAAGTGTCCATGACACCATCTGCGAATCGCAAGAGGGTCGCAAAGACCCACCTCATTAACATTAATGAGGTGGGTCACAATTTGCGACCCCTTTGTGATTCCCTGCACTCACAGGGATGGTGAGCTGCTGGAGACTGATGCCAGCTTTCAATTAGGAGAAAGTTTTTTTTGTTTTGTATTGCAGCCCGTTTTCCTTAAAGGAAAACGAGTTGCAATACAAAAGAAAAAATTAAACCATTTGGTTTCATTTTTTCAGAGTAGGCAGCGGTCCATTGGCAACATATGGGGACCCCTTCCCTTTTGCGAATGAGTTAGCACCCACTTCACATGGGTGCTAACTGTGAATTGCTTTGCGACCGCGTTCACGGTTACAAAGCAATTCTGCATTGCGGTGCAAATCGCAAATAGGAAGGGAATACCCCTTCCTATTTGCGAGTCGCATTCTCATTTTGCGACTCGGTACCGACTCGCAAAATGGGAATGTGCATCGCAATGCCCGTTTTGCATGGCGCCAACTGCGAATTTCGCAGTTTGCGCCATGCAAAACGATTGCTACATCTGGCCCATTGTGACATATATAACATAAATTACAGACTACTGCACAATAACACATTCTTAGCAAAAACACAAATCATAGATGACAGCAAAACAATAATGCAGAACAAAAAACACAGCAGCACACAAAACAACACAACACACCACCATAAGAAATATGCACACATATTCTTGTTACAAGCTTTCATAATTCAGTGGTAAAAGGTGTTTGCAACAACCAGCACCTTAAATAACCACCAAGGATATACAATAGTACCAGCCAGTAATGTTTTCTGATTCAGGAACTTGAGTGCAGACAGATATGAGGCATTCCAGGGACAACTGTATGATTGGGATTCTCACTTTAATACCAATAAAATAATTGATAGTCATTCTCTTTCTACTGTGACATTTCAGTACATTGATGCTTGGGGTGAAACAAAAATGTGACCTACTAAATAATACAATATTTGAATCATTTGTCTTCTAATGTCATCTGTTGAGTAAACTCAGTTTTTACAAAAATGTTTATTACATGTTGTCCTTAATATGTAGATAGCTTGCTTTGCAGTTAATACTGTTTTACATGGCAAGATTTGCACATTTATACAAATGGTTCATTCAGTGTGATTATGCTGCAGTGAAGAAATTATGGGTGGTTGGGCCATTAACAACAGGAAAAGAAAGCAATTTTAACTGAAACAGGTGTAAAAATTGAGTCTGATGCTTAAATATAACAATGTTCCATAATAATGACAACATCCTGGTTGAAAGGCTAGCAAAATTTTGCATTAAGCACAACACAAAATGGTAGGATACATGGCTAACTACCTAAAACGGCGGTCGCATAGCTTGGAGACTCCCAGACCCGGGTCCCAATGATCATTATTCTAAACCCTACCAACAGCATCGGACCAGGACTAAGCCATACAGATGACCACAGGATGCTTGTAAATACTTGTTGGTGATGGTACCACTACAGACAGTCAGGAATCTTTCTATCTACTGTCCCCCCACCATCAGGTACTGACATCGGCCTGGGCCACGTGTGTTACCTCGATCTGCAGTCAACTGCAGAAGGCGGTGTATTACTGTTGCAGTCCCCTCCGAGCTGCACTGGAATGCAGATTTCTTAAGTTGGCTGCTGCGGCTGAGCGCTGGTGAGGGGCAGGAGCAACTCAGGCCTAGTTGTGACAATGCCTTCCCCTTATCTTTGGGTTTTCCTTGATGGCATAGGCATCAGTAAAACTGAATGTAAGGAAGAGAAAGGAGTGCATTCTAAATGCTGAGAGTACACCCCCGCCCAGCTACTTAAACAGAAGACACAGACTTAATTTTAAAGCCTGCGAGGCTCGGCACTGATTGACGGCACACACTTGTTTGGGTCTTTGATCGCCTAGCGACACAGGTGGCCCTGGGGCCTTGAACAGTATTTCCTGGACATCAGACAGACACAGTGTGCTGTAGAGGAAGTGAACAGTGCTCTACCATTTGCTGGATTGGGCCCAGTGCTTGTATAGATTCTCCGGCTGGTGCTTTACGGCCACCTCCACCCAGGAACGAGTAATGGATCCCCCGAACAAGCTCAGAATACCCTGGACACTGTGAGTGTGCCCTGTGAGGGGATTGGGGGTATGCCTGCGATTGGTTCAAAGCACAGGGGGTATATTATACAGCAGACAGAGCTCATCCTGGCCTACACATAATGACCTCAATTGTGAATGACTGAGGCTTGCATTTGGAACTGAGACATGAGATGTGCTGCCAAGTAAGTAGCAGTATGCATAAGTTCAATACACACAAAAAGAACTGTCATCTGAACTCTACTGTATTATACTGCACCGAATTGTGGGCCCTTCTCCCTCACAGTATTGTATTGTATTGTAATAGTATTCATATAGCGCTTACTACCCCTGATGAGGCGTCAAAGCACTTTTCAGCGAATAGCACGCTACTCCAGAATCAAAGAGGAATTAGTGTGGATTATTATAGGGAAATATGAGTTCAGTTTTAGTATTTTTATGAGTGAATTTGAGCAGGGGATATGTGAGTTTATTAGTTGGACTGACTAGAGTAATGAAGGGATAGAGGAGGGAAGAATCCAGAAGTGTTAATTGGGAGTTTATAGTAATAGGATGAGTCTTGAGATGAGTTCAGAAGAGATGGAGGAGGGAACAGTCTGTGGAAAGGGTTAGGGGGATCATAGTAGCTGGCGCGGTTTTGGATGAGTCAAGGTGAGATAAATGAGGGAGAATTTATTAGGGTTGTTTGGGAGATCATTGTAATAAAGTTAGGTTTTGGTGAGCTAGATGTGGAAGAGGATGGGAGAGCTGAGGCAAGGTTATTTTGGAGATGAAAATACTAGAATGGGGATGGAGGATAGATTGATAGAGACATGACATATGGAGATAGGTAGACACAGTAAAGCTTACAAGAGAGTAAATGTTTATTTATTCATAATTTTATATATATATATATATATATATATATATATATATATATACTGTTTCAGTCATTTGTTCATTTTTCCTTCATTTATTTATTCATTATTATTATTATTATTATTATTATAATTTTAATGTTAATTTATTTATTTATAATTTGGGTTTATTTATAGATTTTATTTTATTTCTTTTTATTTATACACACACATACACACACATATATATGTGTGTGTGTGTATATATATATATATATATATTCTCATACATAGACATATTTAATCATGAGTAAATATACATTTGTTAAACACGTTTAAAGTGAATGTGTGTAATTCATTGTTATGACATAGTAGCAATACATATTTCCTAAAGAACAATACATATCTAGAATATTCACATATTCAGATTAAAAATATTTATCAACACAGGCCTACGCACTCTATTGCTGTTTGAATATGGTGGTTATGGAGGAAAGAGCCAACTCTTGAGGAGTCTTCTGAAGACAAGATAGTTATCTGTGGAAATTATATTTGGGGGTAATGAATTCCATAGTTTGGATGCTTGAACGGAGAAGGATGTACCACCTATAGTCTTTTACTTATATGGTGGTGTTTTAAGGTGGGGTGCCGATCTTGAGTGAAGATTTCTTTTTTAATGTATTTGGTTATTTTGTTTCTGATCAAAAGTGGTCCTGTTCCATGTATAGCTTTGTGGGTGATACAAAACAGCTTGAAGGTGGATCTTCTGGCAACAGGTAACCAGTGTAGGACTCTCAAGACGGGGGAGATGTGGGCTTTTGGCTTTACATGTAATAGTAGCCTGGCAGCAGAGTTTTGAATACGTTGTAATTTTTTCATAATAGATACAGATGATCCATGGTAGAGGCCATTGGCATAATCCAGTTTGGATACTACAAGAGAGATAGTAGCCTGTACCTTGTGTGGAATTCTGAGGTGGGGGAGAGATTTGGCGCAGAGTCTTTAAGGTGATGCAGCCTGTTCATGCTAATTTGTCCACTTAGGCATTCATAGTTAACTTGGAGTCCATGGTAATTCAGAGGTTTTTAACTTCCATAGATAACTGAGGAGGTGGTCGAAGATCGTCAGGCGAGGCTCACAGTGGGTCACAATTTTCCAGTCACCACATATGAGTATTTGCATTTTGGAGCCATTTAGTTTGTGATGGCTCCAAGTCATCCACTGATCAATAGCTCTGAGATAACTGACGATTTGTGAGTTTTCAATGTCTTTGGGGCACTCCAATTTAAGTAGTATTTGTGTGTCATCTGCATAGTTGTAGCATGCAAATTGAAATACATTGATCAGTTCTGGTAATGATATCATGTAGATGTTGAAAAGCTAAGGTGAGATGATCCTTGGGGGACCCCTGCTTTTGTGATATAGGGTTTGGAGGAGAAGAGGGGAAAAAGATAATATTAGTTCTGTTTTGAAGGTAGCATGTAATCCAGTCAAGAGCAGTCCCTTCTATGCCGGCTACGTGGAGTCGTTGAATTAGGGTGTCATGGTTACCGCATCAAAGGCAGCCGAGAGGTCAAGAGAAGTAGTGCAGCAACTCCATTGCGGTCAACTGTGTTTTTAAGATCATCACAGATTGCTATGATTGCCGATTCAGTGCCACTTCCTGGGTGGAATCCAGTTTGGTAGTCTGAAAGTATGGAATTTTCTTTAATGAATTGTGACATCTGGGTGAATGCTGCTCTTTCTATCAGTTTGCCCAGGAAAGGTCCTTTTGTGATTGGTCTGTAGTTGTTGGGGTACTGTGGGTCTAGGTTTGTTTTCTTTAATAACGGACGTATGTATGCCTTTTTCAGGTCTTCAGGAAAAATTACTGTAGTTAAAGAGTTGTTGATGATTCTTCTTACAGTTGTGGCAGCAGAAATATTTAAAAGAATGTCCTTGAAGGTGTGTGGTGGACAAGGGTCAGAAGGGCAACCGGAAGGCCTGCTTGCTTTGACCAAATCCATAAATTCACCTTGTGGTATTTGTTTGAAGGACTGTAGAGGCTGGGTTGGTTTATTCTTAGAGAGGATTTTAGGAAAGGGGTTGTCCCTGATGGGTTTCCTCTGCTTTAAATAGGACTCCAATGTATCTTCCTTGGTTGTGTAATGAGTTCCCAGTTTGTTTGTGAAATCTTAAGTAGTGGGATGACTTCCTTTCATGCATTCAGGTTTGTGAAATTCATTGAGAATTTTATCAAATTCTTTGGTTGCAGATTTGGCATTTTGTATTCCGTCTGAGTAGTAGCTTTTTTAGCTTTTTTGATTGATGATTTGTATATTAAGTTAAGTTTGTGTAGCTGCAGTTTGTCTTGAATGTTGTTTGTTTTGAGCCAGGCCCTCTACAACCTTCTGATTTGTTGCTTTATCTTTTTAAATTCTGTGTTTCTCAAAAGTGTTGTTTTATTTTGCCCTGTTTAGTTTTTCTGAATAGTATTAGGATATCAAAAGCTTCCTGTAGCCACTCATAAAGATTTGGAACAGAATTAATTCTATCTAGATTTGTGTTGGTTGTTAGTTGTGTTTGTAACTCATCAAAATTCAGTTTGATCCATGGTTCATAGGGGCATGTATGTAAGTAGTTGTGGGGTGTGTTGATTTGTGTTGTTTTATGTCAGAAAGTTATCAAATGGTGGTCTGATCATGTGATTGGCATGATGCTATGAACGATAACCAGTTCAGGCTTACAAAAATGACATCTAGGATGTGCCCACCAATGTGTGTGGTATTGTGTACAATCTGATGTAGGTTCAATGCAACTAGGCCACTGGTGATAGCTTTTGGATGGGGCATATTGGGTTTGTCAAACCAAATATTTAGGTCCCCAAGAATGCATAGCTTTGAGTTTAATGCAATAAGGTCTGAGACTGTATCTAGAAAAACATCTGGGAATGTTGAGTTGTTAGAAGGAGGTCTGTAAAGGAGGAGAACGTTACAGGAGGAAGCTGGAGTAGGGTGGCATTTGGTGAGGAGGGCTTCACAACCCTGTATGGAAATGTTGTCTGTTTTACATGTGATTTGGATGAATCCATGATGACAGAGACTAAATGAATGCATTGTGCACCAAACTCTACTAGACTAAGGGCCCACAATTGTAACGCTGTAACAGTAACCCATCTAACCTCTTCTCAAAACTTGAAGGCCTCCTTGGTATAGTAACAGGAAAACATGCAGCAGTGCATATCAGCCAGCAGCCTGCACACATTATATAAAAGTCACTCCCAGTGTAGAACCCAACAGTGATCTGAGACTTCCCTCTGGTTGATATACCTGAGAGTGCAACGACTCGAATAATGGGACGCACTAAAATCAGGGCAAGCAATCCACCACCACCCCCCATTCCCATTCAACTCGCTCTGAATGTTCCTCACCCTGATGCAGGATGGCTCTATACCCCCTGCTACATCAACGCCCCCAGAGACAAATTGGGCATTATTCTTCAGGAAATAGGAGACTCACAAGTGGCCCTTGAACAACAATTAGGGGTCATTACCCTGGACATTAAACTTCTCGGAGATGACCAAAGCGAGCTAGCAGATGGGGGCAAAATGAATGAGATGATGCTAGCCACTAAGGTGCCCTGCCAGGCAGGACATTCTTTGATGATTGTCAAGCTGCACCGATATGTGGGTCAGCTCCGGCAATTGGCTGAAGATGCAGAAGGCAGGGCCTTCATAATAACGTCCGGATTGTGTGCATGCCAAAAGTTGCAGATAGACCTCACACCACTCAATACATTAAGGATTGGCTTCATTCCACAGTAGCCCTGACAGTGTTTTCAGAATTGTGAATGAGCACACTGTGTCCCCACTAAGAAACCTATACTGGGAGCACCGCTGAGACCCATTGTTGTTAAGATTTCAAAGACTGTGATACAATTCTGCAAGCTGCTCATAAGAATGCGCCTCTCTTTATAGAGAATGCATAAGCCTTTCTGTTGTCAGACTGTACCCTGGCTGTGCAACGCCATTTCTCCTCCTTTCAGGAGGTGAAAATGTACCTGTACATGGCAAATCTCATTTGCGCTCTGTTGTTCTCTGCCAAGCTTAAGGTGGAGCATGGCCAGCGTACCATCTTTTTTGACACTCCAAAGCTAGTCTGGGAGCAGATGGAGGAGCATTTCCCAGGCTCCTGTAAGCATTGACCCACCCAAGGCCCTCGCCTCTCAAGGTTCAGCAAACTCCTCATCAACTGTGGTGGGACACAGCTACCCAGAATAGTTTAGAGGTGACACAGTCCCCAGAACAGGCCCTGGAGGGACAAATAGTGGTGATCAGTTCAGTGTCCACCCTGCCCACCACCATTCTTCCTGCCAGTTCCAGCTAATCCCAAGACTTTGCCTCAGACTCAGACTCCACTGGAAGTATGGCACTATTCCCTTTAATTACCCCACAGACTGCCAATGACCTACTAGGTTGATAGTTGGGAGTACCATGCAGGAATGAACGCTGTACTCAATAGGTATAAAGTCTGGGACTGTAAGCATGTGAGATGGCTTTGAGCTATGTACAAACTACTTTGTAAGACACTATAGGTTATAGAATAACTCGTTACCTTCTCTTGACAGATGTAATTTTGATGTAGATGCCTTCCATTACTATGATGATAAAATGTTTGAGTAATGTCAAACACGGGGGTTCTGGGTCCGTCCAATCCATAACATGTAACTTGATCCCACCCAATAGTTCACCACGACTAGTAAGGTTGGTATTGTGCACCCCAAAAGTGTAGGCACATATTTTTCCTTAGTTCTTATGTTATGATTCATAATACAGTTTTGTCGATCAATGAAACATCACTGGACTCAGTATTGGGAGGGATTAATTTGTTTGATGCAGTCACCGATTGTACATGATTAGGGAAATGTGGTATGTGTTATGAATAATGCCCTTAAGGGTTTATTCTATAAGAGCAATGTTTACTGTGACAACTTCTTATAATATTGTTACTTGGAATGTGCAATGTCTGGGCACAGGTACATAAAAGATACAGAATATTTGCCCAAATGCACAGGAGACCTGCATATAGTCTTTATTTGCAGGAAATCATCCTACCATTTCTGAAGCCCAAAGGCTGCATAGGAAATGGGAGGGTCCACTGGTTCATACATCCTCATCCTACTCCACTGCATTTGCACAAGGAGCTGCTATATGTGGCCGGGCAGGTGTCCTGTTTGTAGTGCAGGATACTAGGATTGACACATAGGTTTGGTATGTGCTGCTAAGGGGGACCCCAGATGGAGCTCCAAATGTACTGGGGTGCATATATGCACCCAACATGGAACAAGACATTTTTCTGTCCTGCTTATCATCCGTATTGACAGAAGGGATACGCCACCCATGGGTTTTAGGGGGAACGCCAATGTGCTTCTAGATTTAGCCCTTGGTTGCTTATCCCCACCCTTTCCTGACAGGGGTCCAATGTGGCAGCAGTGGGTGGAGGGCTGGGACCTCTCAGTGTATGGCGTAGTCATGATGTAGGTATGAGGGAATGCTCATTTTATTCCCATCCACATACACTCCACTCCCACCTGGATAGATTTCTCTGTTCTTGTCACCTTCAACCCAACATTACCCATGCCACATATTTGGCACAGGTCTGATGTCGCAGGCCAGGATATTGTAGCAGTGGTTGGAGGGCTAGGACCTCTCAGATGTATGGCATAGTCATGAAATATGTCTGAGTGGCTACTCATTTTATTCTCACCCGTATACACTTCAGTCCCGTCTGGATAGATTCCTTTGTTCTTCCCACCTTCAACCCAAATTTCCCATGCTGCATACTTGGCTAAAACCTTCTCTGACCATAATCCATTAGAAATAACATTATCATGGGGTTGAGCGCCTGCCCCAATCCTTACCTGACATATGCAACGCTACTCCTAAAACATGCAGCATTCATAGAGACGGCTGTCAAAACAATGGATACCTACTCTGCGGAAAACGCCATTGGTGGAATAGAAGGCCTTCTCCGGTAGTGATACAGGGAACAGCTATAAACATTTTAGTGTGTGTCTGTAAGGAGGTCCTCTGAGAGCTCATGGAAGTAAAAAACTAATATGGGTTCATTAGAACAGGCAGTGCTTAGGAATAGCAACTCCATGTCCCACTTACAAAACACTAGATTTGCGCATGCAGAACTCCCTGAACATTTCCAGGTAGTTGACTATAGGGCATATGTGCAGAAGTGGACAAGGGAGGTACACTTCTAGCTCAACTGATCCAGCCAGACCTATCATCCACCCCTATCCTGTTGGTAGACACCCTGACCAGGTCACAGCAGAGGCACAACTTGAAATCATCACAGCATTCTGTGACTTCTATGCTGCTTTCTACACCTCTCTGCTACCTCCCTGTAGTGCTGACATAGTCTCATTCTTACATCGGGCAACTTTGCCCAGGGTGTCTGCTGTGGATTGGGAGGCCCTCAATGTCCCCATTGCACCAGGAGAAATACAAGGGGCTATTAACGAACTAGCCCAGAATAAAACACCAGGCTCAGATGGGCTCACAATGGAATTCTATTCCACATATGCTGTGTGATCGATTCCCCAGCTAGAACATTTTTACAATGCCTACTTAGAGAAGGGGACACTTCCTCTGTCTCTCACACAATCACTTATGACCTCCCTATTAAAACATTATTAAAATTATATATAAAATAATTGATAACCTAAATAGTTGCAGAACTGGCGTGGAAGTTTATTAGCACTGTTTACAGAGGTAAATTGTTTCTTTCCCACAAAACTCCATTTCAACTTTCTTGTTCTCTTCCCAAAATGTGTGGATGCATCTTCCTCACCTGATTTTCCTTTGTGATTTCCCACCCATTGCTGCATTCAGTCACAAATTGTTTCCCTTATCTGTAAACTGTATCTGTAGTTGTTGAAGGAACTGCAATTTGTTTACAAAAACCTAATTCAATAAGCGAACATCCTGAATACTAATTCAGGGATAAAGATAAAAGTCAGAATAAACAGTTTGGCACAACATACCCCAAAAGTGTGTATATAAATTCTCATCTACCCTACATCTAGCAAATTTACAAAACGTCATTGTAGGGCACCTTTATAGTTGAGGAATGCAGGAAAGAGTGACCCACCCAGTGCTGCTTCATAAGGTCTCTTTTCATGATACAATGGTGTCGCATATCTAGATTTAACACAGCACCATCAACTGCCAAAAACCATGCACTGCTTATAAACAGAATATGTTTTTTGGTCTGGCCCTATCTGCCCTTGTCTACATTTACCACCAGAGCTATCCTTTTGAAAATGTGTTTGTTTTGCCCCAATCCTGTTGCTTCTTTAGTTGATTAGTCCACCCCACAGATATTATAAAAGCAAGTCTTCATGCCGCTTGTGGCTCCTCATTCATATTTAAAAGGCCATATATTACAGTTGACCACCATATTCCACTTTCTTTACGATTTTACTCGTTAACTGTGCTGGCCTACTCAAAACTGTTATTGTAGAAGCGCAAGGAGAAGTCACTGTGATATGTAGGCTGAAAGAGTAAGGGGCATATTTATACTCTGTTTGTGCCGGAATTGCATCGTTTTTTTTTACGCAAATCCGACGCAAAGCTAACTCCATATTTATACTTTGGCGTTAGACCGTCCAGCGCCAAAGATCTTGGAGTTTGAGTAATTTTTTTGCGTGGACACCTACCTTGCGTTAATGATATGCAAGGTAGGCGTTCCCGTCTAAAAAATGACTCCAAGGCATGTGCGCCTTATTTAAACTCCCGTGCAACAATGAGGCACGGGAGTGGGCGGGTCAAAAAAAATGACGTCCAGCCTCTATTTCGTCATTTTTTAACGCCTGGTCAGGGCAGGCGTTAAGGGACCTGTGGGCTCGGAAGGAGCCCAGAGGTGCCCTCCCATGCCCCCAGGGACACCCCCTGCCACCCTTGCCCACCCCAGGAGGACGCCCAAGGATGGAGGGACCCATCCCTGGGAACTTAAGGTAAGTTCAGGTAAGTCATTTAAAAAAAAAAAAATTGTGGCATAGGGGGGCCTGATTTGTGCCCCCCTACATGCCACTATGCCCAATGACCATGCCCAGGGGACATAAGTCCCCTGGGCATGGCCATTGGGCAAGGGGGCATGACTCCTGTCTGTGCTAAGACAGGAGTCATTTCAATGGGGGTTGGGAGTCAAAAAAATGGCGCAAATCGGGTTGAGGCCAATATTTTGCCTCAGACCTGACTTGCCCCATTTTTTGATGCCCAAGCTCCATTTTCCCCTACGCCGGCGCTGCCTGGTGTGGGTCATTTTTTTTTACGCACACCGGTCAGCTGCGCTGGGTAACGTCATTCCATAAATAAGGCGCCCGCATGGCGCTTTGGAATGGCGTTAGCCGGCGTTAAATTTTTTGATGCACAACTGCGTTGGCGCAGTTGTGCGTCAAAAAGTATAAATATGGCCCTAAATGTCCAACTACTCCTCTGATAAGTGGTGAAAGATAGTGTGATTAAGTACTGCAGTGACATTAGTTGTACCTTACATCTGTGTTGTGCAATTTATGTGAAATGTGCACAAGCAATGCAACACATTATAATTAATTGATTAACAATTCCAAAGTGACATGATTTCATATGTTTATTCATGGGTTTGGAATACAGAGAGATCAGTTACTTAATGCCAGCTGTGATACACAATATGTTTCGCTTTCTGTTACTACCGTGCACTCAAGAACACAATGGGCAAAATCAATGGCATAACAGAACTTGAAGAGGCCCTCTTGAAAAGTACAAGGAGGGCCCGCTCTGAACTCACTCAGGAGCTCTCAGGCCAGGGTATATTTGGATATTTCCATTTCAAACAAATAGATCTGTATATATATACTCTTCGTATTTCTTAGCACTGTTTTTTTCACAGTCCAATTCTATTCATCTGAGTCTTAAATGAAGAAAGTGTGTCCTTCACCACCTTTATTTAAAAGCAACAGTATCTGTTACTTGCCCATTATCACCCCCTCTACTAGCTACTAATTTTCATAAGGATCCTTTTTTCCTTCAATCCTGGAGCTCACATGGCCTAAGGTAATTACTGTGTCTAGTGACCTGTAGGGGAACATTGAATTAGTCCGGATTGGAAGCTTTATATCCAGTCATTCACTATGGCTTGAAATGAATCCTCTTAAAAGGCATAGAGAACCATGCCTGTGCCCCTCCTTTGATTTCCAGAATGCAGACTGACTGTAAATAAGGATGTTCTTGCACCATCTTCTCCCTCCCTCCCCTTAGCTCTGTTACTATGATTCTCCTTTTCCTACTCCCTATAAAAGTTCTAAACACAGCCCCTCCCTCAAAAGGATTGCTATGGTGTCTCAGAAGGCGCTTGGCTTGCAGACATCCCGCTGCTCTATTTTCAGAATGTTTGACCTTGGGACAATAGAACTTGTAGTGCTGGTGGCTTTCCTACTGGTGTTTTCTAGGTTTGTTTAAAAAGTGAAGGGTTTACGGTGGGCAGAGAACATGGTATGAGCCCCACTCGGGGTTGCCTTGTGGAACATGAGATTTCCCTAAGGATTAATCCTCTATTGTCTGTCAACCCAAGGGAATGAGATGACATGCTGAGGTTCACCTATATACAGGAGCTGCTTTTGCAGTGAGGACAATATATTTAACTGTGACCTCTTCTTGCTGTACATTCTTTATATTCTTTAAGGTATTTAGCAGGTGTTTCCTTCAGAATGTCCACGTGCTAGACTGTATATATTTGTAATTTTGTGTGTAGTATTAGTTTTGTGTGTAATAAAATATTTTTCCTTCTGAAAGGAGGCACTGACTAATCATTGATTTGTTAAGGTTGATTTTGCATTGCTGACATATGAGTGTCTGGCCCACAACATCTCCCTGAGTAAGTTTACTCTGCTTCAATACACAGAGAGTCAAGTACTGAAAGAGCTACTTTGCTTACACGTTGAAGGTACGCAGTAGAAGGGCTACTGAACTCCAGAAGCAAGCAACCTCTTTGGTACAAACAGATCCCAGCACCTTCAGACTGCTCTGGGACTCTCTGACCCTGATTTCTTACAAGCACCCTTTCTCAATTATCCCTGAGACTACATACTTAGACAAAAAGACAGAAAGATAAATGTTTACAACATTTAGGGCCTTTTCAAATCTCAAAGTTTTAGCGCCTTGAGACCCTAGCGGGTGAGTAGCAAGCTTTACAAATGATTGATTGATTGATTGATTGAAAGTTTGAAGAAAATAATTGTTTTAGAAGGTGGTTGTAAAGGTTCCTGTCAATCGATGTTGCAACTTTTCAAGAAATAAATAAATGAAGTGCATTACTTCGTTCATAAACAGGGCAAATAAAGCAAAATATCTCATACATAAAGTTTACAAAGTAGACAAAGTTAAAATAATCCTTTATCACAGCAAAATGAAAATTCAATTCTAGTGCATAATATTAAGATGACATATCACAACACAAATGCCTTGCAATTTGAAGATTATAATAATCTCTGTTCTACAGTTTTACTTATGTTAAAAACTTCAAGCGGAAGATGTCTTTATTAATGTAATTAGCTTGATCATAATTAGTTTTTGATGTTCCATGGAAACATGTTTGTTAAGTGAAATTATTTGTTAGTGTCCTCCTTTCTAAGATAGGACTTCAATAATGTTTACACAAAGAAGCAACATTTGTATAAATTCATAAAATATGTGGTTGCTCTATGAAATGACTATCTCCTCTACGTAAATGGACTCCATATTTAAAATAGTTTCACATTGGGGGCCATTCTTCTCAAAATAAAGTAATTATGTTCAATATGAGTCGAATAGAGAACAGCCTACTAATTGCAAATTGGGATTTATAGGTACATTTAAAATATGACATAGTTAAACATCCCTGCCATACCAGCCAGGATTTGGCGTAATGACAGCTCTGAATGTCTGGAGTGACCAACTTGCTGTTGAAGTGCAGTCAATATTTATTTTATATCTCAGAAACAAATTTCAAGACTGGGCTTGTTTCAGAGAAACTCACAAGCAGTAGCCTTGGCTTGCAGGGAGAATTCTACCTGCCCAAGGGTCCATTATTGTTTTTCCGTGCCAGGTCCACCAGGTGTCACTGCAGACCGTGCACAAAAAATTTGCATCTAAAGACCTGCACTAAATAGGGCAATTCTCCTAAGTGACACTGTGGCTGATGGGAAGCTGCCAATGACTATATCTGGAAGCTCCACCAGTGGTCAGTCAGCACCCCCTTCACCACTTAATGGACAGACAAACTATTAGTTGCAAAAATGCTTAAACCCCACTGATTTACTGAGGACTGATGTTATGCCAAACACAAAATGACCACATACGTCTATAAATGACTATGACACAAGATTAATTAAGGTCAGAATCTTTGTCCATACCTCTCTTAAGGGAATGCACTTGTTGGAGTAGAGCATGGGTACTCACAAACATTTCCTCGGGGGCCACAAATAACTCTTTGTGGCGTGCCCGAGGGCCGCACCTAACCCAGCAGGGAAGGGTTCGGGTGATGAAAGGTGGGAGTAGGGAGATGCAAAGCAGATGCGGACAACAAACCAAGCCTTTGTGTGACTTCTGTCTGCCACCAATGCTCTATTCTCATGCACCAAGAATTACAGTCAAAGCATAAACTTCTCATGTGAAACACAAGAGGGAAATAGAGACTCATCTGATAGCTGAATTGCAAAATGTGAAACCAGAAACCTGGTATCTGTCCTGGCTTCCCACTTGACCAAATTGTGTGATCCTAGGCAATTGATTAATTTCACTTTGCTTTATTTTTCTTCATCATCACATGAGAGTCCTTGAAATACACGAGTTCCAGATGTGCGCTGTACAACACCTTTTCTTGTGGTTTATTTAATAAACTATAATTGTTGTTCCAGTTATATAACAACCAGGACTACGAACAAGGTGCACCTGACAAATGACTCTTCTTTTAATAATGCCATTGATTTCCGAATGTGGGCAGAATGATTGTTTCCAAGATCATGTTTGAGAAATATCACTGCTAATAAATGTCTCCCAATGCAGCGACATAACCTGATGTACTAAGGAAAAACGCTCATGCATTTTAATAAAGCACACTTTTTTGAAGTTTGCAGAGAAGTTTATCATGTCTCTACATGTTTAGTGCAAGATGTCTATAAGACTAAAGGTGTTCCCAAAGATAAGTTGGCTAGGACACCATCTTTGCTTCTTTCCTATTTCTTTAGTTAATGTGTAAATAAATTATGTGCATTTCACGGTTTTCTGAATGTTCCTGCTCTGTCATGTGTACAGTAGCCCAGTGCTGCCATTAACCAGGGGGCCACAATTAGAGGTCAAGAGGGCCGCATGCGGCCCCCGGGCCGTACTTTGAGTATCCCTGGAGTAGAGAATGTAATAGAACTGCCAATGGTAGCAACTCTCCAGTTCTGATATTGTGCACAGTAATATTTTTGGTACTTCCCCTATATATTATGGTGCTTCATTCAGATCTGTCACCTAGACTGATCTGAAAACATTATGGAGTTAATGGAAAATGTGGAAGTTATTCCATAAAAGATGATGTTAATGACCCTAGCTCACTGAGAAATGTTTCAAACATATGTGACCAGTTTGAGGTACATTTCTGTGCCTGCAACATAACAATGAAGTACACAAAACAGTCTATGAAGTTTCAAGCTGACAAAACTTTCATAAATGGGCCAACTTGTTCCCAGATTATACATGATGTGATGTGTGCATTTTAGCAAACAAGTTTTAGTGAAGAGTCTGTGACCATGTTGTAAGGTTTGCGCCTTCCACTGAAGACTACGGGGGTCATTAAAAGTTTGACGGTCTCAGGACCGCCATGTTGGCAGTGGCGGTGTACCGCCAATGGACCAGCGGTGAAGACCGCCAAGTAATGACTGTGGTGGTCTTCCCAAGGAAACACAGCCAAACTCCCACCAGTACTGCCAGTGTGGTCATGCCGCCATGGATGGCAGTAGGCACCCTCAGGCTGGTGGGGACCATGTTTCTGCTGGACACATTACGAGGCTGCACACTGCCAAGGTTCCCGCTGCGGGCTCACTGCCACAAAAAACCCTAGCTGAAACCATCTCTATAAAAGGAAATACTCACCTTCTGGAACACATACCTCACTGGAGCCGTCATGGAACCTGAACTGGAAGTCCGCCCACTGCTCCTGCTCACACAACGACTCCGGAACCAACGACAGTGACAAAGACAACAATTTTAAGTACACACACCTATCTGACATGGGAGGGAAAACACACATACAACATACACATTAGGGATGGCTTGCAACGGTGACACACACACATACCCACACACCAATTTGCACATACACACACACCTACATACACACACCACAGCCAACACACATGTGCCATATACACACCAACCCGCAGACACACTGCACCTGCACTGTGTATCACAACCATACCCAACACCACTGATTCACACAACGACATCACAACGGCAACTACAAAAAAGCTTCACCAAGCAATGTCATTGCACACCTCTACATGATAACATATGCTAACAATAACACATAACAACATCTGACAACCAATAAACACAATCACACTGCCATACAACAAGCATATGTCACACCATGCTAACACCACACACAACATATATGACATAGCCATGACCACACACACAGATGCACACAAAGGCACGCAACACCACCATAACACATGACAACACAAAAAGTACACAATTTAGCTACATACATGATTGTACCAAACACAAACATATCCTACACAATACACAGCAATGACAGCGGGACAAATGTCAGGGCTTCACTGACACATATAGCCTAGGCACAACGGCTAGCACAATCCACACATACACGTCACACACACACAGACCAAAGCCCACAAACTCTAAAACACTAAACATCCATGTAGATGGAAAGGCAAGACAAGTATGTCACCATCGAATCCAACAACAGGTTAAGCCAGATGTATTAAAAAGTCATTTTTTTCAATAAATAAATAACTATTTACAATTAGAAGGCCATTGGCCAGTCCAAAGTGCCAAAGGCACAAATGGCACCTCTGTGTGCCCCTACTTGACTCCTGACTGCAATATGACTTCCACACGGTAGGGGTGTCAATGGGGCAGGCAGGCACCTCAGGGATTAGCAGGGGTGGAGTAAGGGGTTGGGCTTGGGCTTGGGGGGGGGGTCCTTGTGCTTGGGCTTGGGAGGAGGGTCTTTGGCCTTGGAAGAGGGGCCCTTGGGCTTCGGTTTGGGAGGGGTAGACTTCTTGGCAGGGGGAGGGGCATGAGCACTAGCAGGGGGGCAGAGGCAGACTTGGATGTAGAAGGGCTGGACTTGGGGAGGGACAAAGAGTGCTTGGGGGTATCACTGGGTAGGAGAGGAATAGGGAACAGGGAAAACTCAGAGAGGAAATGCCTTTTAGATACCTGGGGGTGGTCATGGCAAAAGGGTTTGGGATTGGAGGGAGAGGGAGTGGTTGTAAGATGTGTTGCTGTGGTTTGCTTGGGTGCAAGTGCGTGCGTGGACTTCTTGTGGGTGCCTGTTGGATGGGTGAGTGCAGGCAATTACGTGTCTTGGGAGGAGGTGCTGGGAGATGCCATGCTGGATGGGTGAATGTTGGGGTAGTGTCTGCAGGTATGGTAGATGTTCTGCATGTGGGGGTGTTGGTTTGTGGTGGGTGCGGATGTGGTGACTGAGATGGATGTCTCTGGGTCTGATATTGTGCTGACTGTGGGTAAGATAGGACTTGTGGCTGGATCAGTGAATGATGGTGTGGTGGCTGCAGGTGTCTGGTGTAGTATCTGTGAAGAGGGGTGGGAGAGTCACTGCAGGGAGTGGATGTTGTTGTCTGCAGGTGGGTGTTGCTTGTGTGTGTTCCGGTGGTGGGTCATGTGGTGCTTGTGTTTGTCAGTGGTACCCTTGTCTGTTGAGGGGGATGCATGCCTGTATGTTTGTGTGCTTTGGCTGGGTTTGGGGTGAGGGTATTGGGTTGGGGAAGAGATAGGTAGAGGGGGGATGGTAGACAAAGGGAGACTGGCTGATGTCACTGTGGAGGCCAGAGCCCGAAAGTATCTCTGGAGGCCAGCCAGGGCATCGTAAATGCCCTCCAGGAACGCATTGCTCTGTTGGACTTGAGCTGCCAGTCCCTGGATGGCATTCACAATGGTGGAGTGACCTACAGAGATGGACCACAGGAGGTCAATAACCTCCTCACTGAGGGCAGCAGGGCTGACTGGGGCAGGGGCAGGGGCAGAGGTACCTGTGGCAAAGGAGATCCCCACCTTCCTGGGTGAGCAGGCACGGACAACTGGATGAGGAGCTACAGGGAGGGCAGTGCCAGTAAGGCGAGTGGTGGACAAAGATGGTACTGGGGTGGTCCCAGATAGGTCCACCACTGCCAGGGAGTGTCCGCTGTGCTCATCTGTGCACCTTCTCCTTTGTCTGACGATGCTGATTCACAGAAAGAGAAAGAGAGGGAGAGAGATTAGGGGAGTATGGGTTAACCTATCCCTCTCGTACACACAGGTAAACATGCACATCTGTGACTATACATATCATGGCTAGACCATCGCAGTTGCCAAGACACATAACCAACGGCATGTCATTACATGTCACTACCACCCACACCTACATGCCAACCTTTACACCTACATCAATACCTCAGTAGATCAGCACTACTGGAGTCATCCACATGATGCCAACCAAATCCCTTTTAAGTGGCACAGCATGCCCAGGATGCAGTATCAATTGAATGCATGAATACACATCATACCTCTCCTTACCCCCATCACCCATTGGATGTGCAGCTGACTGAACAAAACACTTCAGGCCTCTACAGTGACAGCACCTGATTAGTCCATGTCCCCTGTAATTTATCACTCACAGAACACACAGCACCTGGCTGTCACATAACATGGCAGGCCACTCTGTACAGTGACACCATTATAGAGATCAACTCTGATTTAGCCAATACAAGTCAGTCACCCAAACAGGTTACATCTGTTGTATCCAAATTGAATCTGTAGTATAGACATGTGATTAATCAGACCCTGCCACAGAGCCCGATCACTACTTAGCACACTGCTAACTGCATCTACAATGGGTCATATAGCACATACAAGACATCCATACTCAATCACTGACTGCAGTGTCACAACAAGTGTAGCTCTGGAACACACATCGTACATCATGAACCACTTCCAATGCCACCACACATGCAGTTACACCAGTTGGACTACACAACATGACACTTCCACCCTCACACACCATTCCAGAAATGGCAAAACCTGTCACAGAGCCAAGACAACACACATCTCAGATGGTAAGTATTTACATGCATTAGGTACACATAGATAAACACCACTGCCTGTACACCAATTACGCATTCCACTACTACATAAGGCAGACTGAGGAGACTAAGCGCAAATTGTGACACATCAACAAGTCATGAGTCATGTAATACCCAAACCCCTCCTAATCTGCCATAGTCCCAGCCCATCACATCTGCTGCCAACTATCAATGATGAAATGATGTAGGCAGTAACTCAACAATGTAGCATAGGAATTGCTTGGGCATTTTAATACAATTTTACATTTTACAATTTTTCAGTATCCCAGGTTGGCTACATGCACATACCCTACAGTCAGCAGATCACCTATATATGCCTATTCAGCTATCAGGCCAATACTCCTGCCTCATGAAGGCCATTTCTGTGGTGGAACTGTAATGCCAGCCCCACAATCTAGCAATGCCATAACCAGTACATGAGGAATATAGGCCCTGTTAGAAATTTAGGGCCTGATTACAACTTTGGAAGATGTTTTAATCCGTCCCAAAAGTGAAGGTAAAGTGACAGATTTAACACCAGACGTATTATGAGTCCATTATATCCTATGGAACTCGTAATACGGCTGGTGGTATATCCGTCACATTTGGGACGGATTAACACCTCCTCCAAAGTTGTAATCAGGCCCTAAGTCTTTTATTTGCAGTCAGGTTGCCCTGTGTCCAAGCAAGGACCCTCACTCTAGTCAGGGAAAAGGAGGAGCACACCTGGTTAGCCCCAACTCACCCCCTTGGTAGCTTGGCACGAGCAGGCAGGCTTATCTCAGAAGCAATGTGTAAAGTATTTGTACCAAGACAAACAGTAATACAGTGAAACACTACAAAATGGACACCACACCCGTTTAGAAAAATAGGCAATATTTATCTAAATCAAACAAGACACAAATGACAAAAATCCAACCTACACAAGCCAAAATATGAATTTTCAAAAGAATAAGAGTCTTACTCCATAGAAAACAATGATTTTGCACAAAGTATCTGGTTTGCGTCAAAAGCCTCATGGTTTGTGTAAAAAATAAAGTGCACGGGTGTGTGTGTGTGTCGAAAAAGTCAGTGATTCGCCAGTTCCTCCCTCACAAGGGAGGATGTGCGTCGTTTCTTCTCCGGTCGGGCCAGCGGATACGTGCAGTTGGATAAACTTTGATGCCCAGTCACAATGTGTTAAAAATCCGGTTGCACAGTGTTAGAAAACTGCTCTGCGTGGGGTTTGCGTCATTATCAGCAGCCGCAAGCTGGTATAGTGCATCGTTTCTCCAACCGGTAGGCATCGATATCCCAGGTGCGAAACAGGTGGAGCGTCGATTTCAGCCACAAAGCCAGCGGCGCGTCTTTTATCAGCCGCATTGCAGGTGGTGCATCGAAAATTTCCCAGCATGGCGTTCTGTGGTGGATTTTCACCTTTTGTTCTGCCAACTTCACCCTTCAAGGGCCCAGGGACTGGATAGGGCACCACTTGGTAGGGCAGGATTCTCAGCAGACATTCCAGATGCTGGCAGATGAAGTCTTTGATGGCCCTGAAACTTCAAAACAGGAGTCAAGTTCATTCAAGCCCTTGGAGATTCTTCTCAAGCAGGAATGCACAACAAAGTCCAGTATTTGTCCCCTTTCACAGACAGAAGTAGCAACTGCAGGATAGCACAACAAAGCACAGTCACAGGCAGGGGCAGCACTTCTCCTCAGCTCTTCAACCCTTCTGCTTGGCCGAGGTTCCTCTTGAATCCAGAAGTGATCTAATTTTCAGGGGTTTTGGGTCCAATACTTATACCGCATTCTGCCTTTGAAGTTGATAATCTTCAAAGGGAAGTCTCTCTTGTTTGCAAGATCCGGCATTGGCCAGGCCAGGCGCCAGACACACACCAGGGGGTTGGTGAATGCATTGTGAGAGGGCAGGCACAGCCCATTCAGGTGTAAGTGACTAATCCTTCCTCCACTTTAGCACAGATGGCCCATCAGGATATGCATGCTACATCCCAGCACCCTTTTTTTCAGTGTCTAGAGGGGATTCACAAACATCCCAACTGTTAAACTTACCCAGACAGGGAATCCACAAACAGGCACAGAATGGTTTAAGTAAGAAAATGCCTACTTTTTAACAGTGGCATTTTCAAACACACAGTCTAAAAACCAACTTCACTAAAAGATGTATTTTTAAATTGTGAGTTCAGAGACCCCAAACTCCATATTTCTATCTGGCCCCAATGAGAAGCTGTACTTTAATAATATTTAAAGGCAGCCCCTATGTTAACCTATGAGAGAGATAGGCCTTGCAACAGAGAAAACAGAATTTAACAGTACTTAACTGTTAGGACATGTAAAACACATCAGTACATGTCCCACCTTTAACATACACTGCACCTTGCCTATGGGGATACCTAAGGCCTACCTTAGGGGTGCCTCACATGTATAATAAGGGAAGGTTTGGGCCTGGCAAGTGGCTATACTTGCCAAGTTGAATTGGCAGTTTAAAACTGAACACACAGACACTGCAGTGGCAGGTCTGAGCCATGTTTACAGGGCTACTAATGTGTGTGGCAAAATCAGTGCTGCAGGCCCACTAATAGTACTTGATTTACATGCCCTGGGCACCTCTAGTGCAATTTACTAGGGACTTACTAGTAAATCAAATATGCCAATCATGGAAAAGCCAATTATACATACATTTTACACAGGAACACTTGCACTTTAGAAGTGGTTAGCAGTGGTAAAGTGCCCAGAGTGTCCAAAACAGCAAAAACCAGAGTCCAGCACACGCCAACAACCTGGGAAGCAGAGGCAAAAAGTTAGGGGAGACCACACTGAGGATATCAAGTCTAACAGTCTCAGTGATAAAAGGAGAGTAACACAGTAGCATATACAGGTATGCTACAAAGGTGGGAGTGGCCTGACACCTCAGAGCCACAAATGCAGATGGATGGAGCTAGTCATACACAATGCTTAGGGTGATACAAATACTTACATCCATTGTATAGGCAGGATGGAGTCACACATATGCCTATGTCATTAGGCCAGCTCCACATTCTAGACATGGAGAGGTCTAGAAATGGGAGATGTACATCCACTGACAGTAAAGCATGGCAACATATCTACAAAATTTACTCTGCCAGGGTGCCTAATACCCGTTTCCAAATATCAATAAACATGTTGCTTTTCCTACAATGTCACTTTGCCTGCATTGAGGCAGCTAATCCCATTTATGGCCAGCTAAGTCCCAGGATGCAGTCAGTATTCACCCCCTTGTGGCTGCTGTGCTGCCCTCAAAGGCCCATCCTCCTCAGGGTAGGCCACCACCAAAATGCAAGCCATTAGGGGAGTCAGGATGTGACGGGCACCCTCCTTCATTGGACAGCTATCCCCAGCTGGGCCTTCACGGTCTTCCGGGTCCAGCACCTCAGGTCCTCTCACCGCTTTCTGCAATGGGTGTTCTGCCGGCTGAGGACCCCCAAGGTCCACACTTGCTTGGTGATGGCATGCCAAATCCCATTCTTCTGATGGCAATTGACCTGCATAGATGAAACAGACTGAAGGAAAAAGTCATGTACATTGGCACTATACCAACAGCAGTGGACTATAAACATATGACTCACCAAGTGCCCACACATACCCATGCTCTTGGTTTACATGCTTTCACTTCATGCCCCCTGCATGCATGTACTCCCTCACGGGTACACTTACCCCATTCAAAATCACACATACCCCTATCACACGTGACAATGACATTGGGCTCACCTGCTCCTCCGGTGTCCCATACAGCTGTTCATACAGGGATAGGACCCCTTCCACCAGCTTGTCCAGCTCTTTTGGGGGGGGGAGGCTACGGTCCTATGATCTGAAGAACGTGGCATGATGGCTTCCAGAGACAGTACACTGCAGCTCAGGCCATTGAGGTATTGCTTGCAAGAGTTTCAGGAGTCAAGTGAGCAAGGCTGCAGAAAATGGAGGCTGCTGCGTACAGGTCTGTCGCTGCCGGAGATGATTGCCATTGGCCCCAGCGCCCCGTAGGCAGCAATGTTAACCTATGAGAAGTTGCATGGCAGCTGTTACCACCTACCGCCATGACAACATACACCGGCAGACTTAGGTCATGTTCACCTGTCCTGTGCAGCAGAACAGACAGCTGCCATTTTATGCACATATCATGCCTTGCGGCACCACAAAAATTACGCCATACACTTTTTTGGCAAACCTGCAGAGTAGGCCTAGGTAGTGCAATAATTGTTTGACTTATACATGTGACATGAATGACATCATCAGATGATGTAAATGTCCAGAAAGTCAGAGGCACAAAGGCAGTGTAACCATATAGGTGTATAGCATGACTATTTACATGATTAGTGCAGGACAACTCAGTATGCCACATATGATACATTACACATGTGATGTGTGTCACAAATGATTTATCAGATTCAGCAATGTACAACAAGGATGGTGTCCAAGCAGCTTCAGCATGCCCATTACAGTATGTCTCAGCAGGGCGATACATGCCTACAGTGTTTAGGTGTGTACGATTATCCCATGTTATGCTTACATGTGTGAAGTGCTTATCACTTTGTACATTCTCTCCTCTCTGTCCTAGATACCTGTCATGAGGAGACTTAGACATGCATCAGTGTACCGTTCGCTAGTCGACCTTGCAACCCTGGAGGACAGGCATGTCATTCAGACCTATTGTCTGAATCGTCATACCATCATGGATCTTTGTACTCAGTTGGAACCTCATCTCTTGCCTGCCATATGTAATTCCTATACCATCCTTCCCACAGTGCAAGTTCTGTCACTGCTACTCTTTCTTGCCTCAGGCTCCTTTCTGAATACAATTGGCTTGACAGCAGGGATGTCACAGCCCATGTTCAGTCTTGTGTTGAAGGATGTACTGTGTGCTTTGTTGAAACACCTCCAGCTACATCAGGGTCCCACAGCGAGCAGATTTGGCCAATGTGAAGGCAGACTTCTATGATATGGGAAACATCCCTCATGTGACAGGGGACATAGATGGCACCCATATAGCCTTGGTCCCTCCCAGTGCCAATGAACAGGTGTATAGGAACAGGAAGAACTACCACTACATTAATGTTCGGGTGGTGTGTGTGGCAAACCAGTACATCTCACAAGTGACAGGCAAGTTTCCTGGATCTGTGCATGACTACTACATTCTGAGAAACAGCAATGTCCCACACATGATGGCACGGCTACAGAGAGAGGGGGCTCAGTGGTATGTATGCATTAGGATGTGTGTCTCTGTTATGGCACCTTTCATCACTTTCTTCCCTGTGTCTGTACCTGCATTGTAACTGGTCCTACATTGGTGCACCAAGGTGACTCTGGCTATCCTGACCTCCCCTGGCTGTTGACACCAGTGAGGTACCCTGCCACGGAAGGGGAACTCTTTTTCAATGAGGCCCACGGCAGGAGAGGCGTGTAATTGAAAGGACATTTGGCCTTCTGAAGACCAGATTCAGGTGCCTGGATGCCTCTGGAGGTGCCCTCCTTTACACTCCCCAGAAGATATTCCAGATCATAGTAGCCTGCTGCATGCTCCATTTCCCTGAAACATCAGATACCATTACTAGCCGATGATGACGAGACAGCTGGACCAGTAGCTGGTAATTCAGAAATGGAAAGTGATGAGGAGGCAGATGAGGAAGGTGCAGGTGGTTCTAGGACTGAGCTCACCAATCAGTGCTTCCAGTAACATACACGTACGCTGAGTGTGTATTTGCAAGTCCTATATATCCACATTGATTGGTGACAATGGTCCTCCTGGGTTGATTCATCAGTGGTGATGTAATGTGTTCCTATCCCTATGTGTGTGTTGTGCGAGGTAACTGAATGCATGTAAGGTTCTGAGTTAAAATGTCCCATCTCTAACATGTGTACTCAATGCAGGTTGCTAGATTCACATCTGCTATGGCCAGACCTGTATTGTGCTATGTGTCCTACATTCTCCTGTTCTCATGTCATTGCAGCGACTGACTGTGTAATGTTAATCATTGCCTCTCCTTCCTATGGCTTGAGGCATTCATGGTCATTAGCCTTTGCTAACTGTTTAGAGAATAGTGTTTTGCAGATGACAGATGTCAGGTACAGAGATTTGTGATGTATTTTCTGAGACAGGTGATGTAGAAATAAAATCTGTTGTGCCCTGTTTAATTGTCAATCTACACTGGGCACAACAACTATGAACTGCATGTGTTCTTTGTGTGGCACCGAGCCTTCTATTCTTATAGCACTCTCTTTCATGGACTTTTTGCACATTGAATAAGTGGATATACTCTAGTGTGTGGCTGGACTAGTGACTCCCTTACGTCTGCTCTGGTACATATCTGTTGTACTGTGTCTCCTGCGGAGGATGCCTCCCTCTGCTGTCCATTAAACTGCATGTTCGTTTAGGGGGCTATACCCACATAACATTTTGCAGACCAAACATTTGTAAATGTTAAAATAAGGCCGCCTATGCAGTTGCTGTAATCTATAATGTTTAGTGTGCATACATATGGAAATGTGAGTAAAACATATATGGTGCATACTGCAACAAACAGGTGATAAGTGGGGTCATGGTAGTTCAAATCATCAGAGTAGGTGGCACAGCTGTAGGTAGCACAGGTCCAGTGTCCAAGGGTCATGGGAAAAAGGAATATTGTCATTGAACAATCAACAGGGAGTCTCAGTGGCACACAAGGGAGAGAAATCAGGGGAGTTTCACTTCGTGGCAGTGGGTTTGGTCTTGGCATCTGCTCCAGCCAGATGTCTGGGTGGACGTCCACATTTGCAAAGGTGCCAGGGCCTCTATTCCACTAGCTGCCGCAGATGTGGAAGGCTCAGATGTGATGTGGTTAGTGGAAGGGGCCTGCTGGTGGGTGGATGAAGCATGCAGGGTGGTACTGATATCCCTGAGCAATAGAGGCCATGGTGGCATTGTGGGCTTGCCACAGCTGCATGACCTTCTGGTGGTATTCCCTCTGCAGTCTTTGGTTTTCCCCCAACATGGTAACGATCTGGCAGATCCTGACCAGGGATTGTTGGTATGCTGCGAGGACTTGGGTGATGGTTTCCTGGTCAGGTGACTCCCTTGGCTTCTCCATCCTCTGGCCCACAGGTTCCCTCCCAAGCCCCCCACCCCCAGGTGCCTGTGCCCATGGCACAGTGTGCCCACTCCCAGTGTCACCGGGACCCTCATTGTCTTGGGTGTGAGGTGTTGACTCAGGTCCCTGTACTGTGGGGCACACAATTGATTGGACAGTCCTTGGGACACAGGTTTGGGGACAAAGGGTTGGCTGTGATGTTGATGCCACAGGGTGTGGGGGGTTGATGTGGGCAGGCTGAGGCAGGGAGTGGTAGAATGACCCGGTGCTCCAAATGGTCCAGGTAGGTTGTCAATGTCCAGACATCCAACGGTGTTGTCCTCACTGGGGCGTTCATCATGAGGAGGGCTGGCTGATCCTGGTATCCTCTCCATGGTGGCACTGGCAGGAGTACCAGTGGATGGAGTCAGAGAGAGTTAAATGGTAGACGTGTGGTTGGTTGTCTTTGTCTGATGCATACAGTAGCTTCACTTGATTCCCAGCAATCTATGAGATTTCCTTTCAGCATTTGTTTGCTCAGAGCAGGCATTAAAAGGGGGCTTCCATTATTTTAAATGGGCCCCTATGTACTCTGCAGGAGTAGCGCCAATATGTTGGTGGTACTCATGCAGAGGACATCAATAGCGTCATGTGAAATTATGCTATTGCCTCCTACCCTGCGCCATGGTGTGCCGTATTTTAATATGGCACACACATGGTGGTGGTAGGGGGGCTCTAAGGGGTGCAAGGAAAGTGGCGCTGCACTCTGTGCAGTGCCACTTTCCATAAATATGCCCCTAGGTTTGGTGACAGTGCTGTGGCTGTGTTTGGCCTTGTTTGCGATTGTGTTGTGCCATTGCATTGCTGTCAATGCCGTTTAGTGGTCCTCAGTCGAAGCATCCAGCTGGTATAGCTAGTGCAATAGTCAAACATTCAAGAGATGTGATATTAAGTGCAAATTGCATGTTTTGATGTAGATGGGCTAGTGCATTGTGGGAGTCGTAGTGATTGTTAATGGCATTGATATCCGTGTACTTGCCAGGTACTATGTGGACATTGGGGCTGGATGGTAGTGTGGTATGCAGGACAGGGACATTAGTTGATTGGGTGGGAGGTGTAGTGGGAGAAATAATGAATTTGGGAGTGTTGGGTGGTGAGGAAGCATGCTGGACAGGAAATATGTGTGCCAGGGAGTGGTAGTTACTTACTAGAGTCCAGTCCTCTGGGTATTCCAGTCAGGCCGTCTGGATGCAGGATGACCAAGACCTTCTCCTCCCATGATGCAAACTCTGGGGGAGGAGATGGGGGACCACCGCCATTCTTCTGCACAACAATCTGATGACATGATGCCATGAAATGCACCTCCCCCTGTAAGTCTTTCCACATCTTCCTGATGTCCTCCCTTGTGTGTAGATGGTTGCCTACTGAGTTGACCCTGTTGACAAGTGTCTGCCATATCTCAATTTTCCTGGTAATGGAGATTTGCTGGACGTGTGTTCCAAACAGTTGTGACTATACCCTGATAATTTCATCGATCATGACCCTCAACTCATCGTCTGTGAATCGTGGGTGCTTTTGACTGGACATTGTGGTAGTGTGTTGTAGATGGGGTGGGGGTTGTGTGTGTAAGGATACTGTGTTGGGTGCTTGGTGGGGTGGGATGTTTAATTTTGTGAGATGGTCAGTTGTGTTTGTAAGTAGTCATTATGGGGGTGATTCTGACCCCGGCGGTTCCTTACCGCCGGGGCCAGGGTCGGCGGGAGCACCGCCGACAGGCTGGCGGTGCCCCGCAGGGCATTCTGACTGCGGCGGTTTTGCCGCGGTCAGAAGTGGAAAACCGGCGGTCTCCCGCCGGTTTTCCGCTGCCCTGGGAATCCCCCATGGGGGATTCTGACAGCCCATACCGCCATCCTGTTCCTGGCGGTTCTCCCGCCAGGAACAGGATGGCGGTATGGGTTGTCGTGGGGCCCCTGGGGGCCCCTGCAGTGCCCATGCCAATGGCATGGGCACTGCAGGGGCCCCCATAAGAGGGCCCCACTTTGTATTTCAGTGTCTGCATTGCAGACACTGAAATACGCGACGGGTGCCACTGCACCCGTCGCACCTTCCCACTCCGCCAGCTCAATTCTGAGCCGGCGTCCTAGTGGGAAGGGTTTTTGCACTGGGCTGGCGGGCGGCCTTTTGGCGGTCGCCCGCCAGCCCAGTGCAAAAGCCAAAATACCCTCAGCGGTCTTGCGACCGCGGAGCGGTATTTTGGAGGGGGGAAGTCTGGCGGGCGGCCTCCGCCGCCCGCCAGACTTAGAATGACCCCCTATGTGTGTATTGTATTTTTCATGCAGTTGTGTGTGCTGAGTGTGAAGTATATATGCACCTATGATGTACGAGTGCTAAATCTTTAGTTTGTGGGTCCTCGCTGTCTGTGGATGTTGTCTTATTAGCAAAGGATTGTGGGTTGGGTGGGGGTGTGTTATATAGTGGCGTAAGTAGGTGTGTCTGGTGTGTGTATATGTGTCAGGTGTGGGGTATTCAAACTGTCCAAAGTGGTGGTGTGCTCTTTCTGAACTGCACTGCCAATGGTTTTCCACAAAGGAAGAACCACTAAGGTGATTTGTGGCTTGTAATCTGGTTGGTGGAAAGTTGTCCGGCTGGCAGGGCAGGTGGAGGGACCACCTCTTTCCCACCCTCCTGTGTCCTGATGGTGTCGGATTTGTGGCTCCTTTTGGTGGCCGCCACCGTGGTGGTCTTCCGAAAAGACTCCCAAAGTTATAATGAGGCCCAATGTTCTGAACTATTTAAAGGCACATGTTCATAAAAGCATTTTCTGGTTTGTAACTGTAACAAATAGCTTCTGTATCTTATCTTATAAGGGCCCACTCACACATGCATTTGAATTGTCAAACAAATTGAGGGGAGCCAGATATTGGCCTCGAAGAAGACAAACTGCTGAAAAATAAAGTTGCATGCTTTTTGTGTAACTTGAAGGCTCAAACCTTCCTTTTTAATACATATAAATCACTCCATGGGTAGGCCATGGACAGCCCAGAGGGCAGGGTGAAATATGATTACAAAGTAGGACATATACTTTTACATATCCTGGTAGTTAAGAATTCTTAGATTCACTTTTCACTACCTCATCTTCAATTTCTCCCACAGTATAACATTGTGGTTACCATATCACATTTTATAAGTGTAACTTCCAATTATGAAGAGATAGAGTTTTCAAGTTTGGTGCCTCTTGAATCCTAATTGAAAATCCTAACTTATGGTGAAGACTCTGTTTATTTACAATTCTGAAAATACCACTTTAGAAAGCTGGCATTTTCTTACTTTAGCCATTTGGTGTGTGCTGCATGTCTCTGATCACTAATCTGGGGTGGGTGGCAGCTTTGCATTGTGTATTCCCCTAGACGGCCACACACAATGGGAGTTTAGATGTGACGTGATGGGCCTCAATGGGCCATTAATTGGTTTGATGTTGGGGCGGAGCTGACCACTGCCTCACGTACATCTGAATAGGCTGCATCCTGTCCCCACACAAAAGGCTGCATGTCCCCCCCTGTAGTGAGTCTGGCACCAGGAAAGGGACTCTGTGCACTTCAAAAGCATCTCTTTGAAGTCTACCCCACTTCAAAGGCACAACCGGGTATAAGTACTGGTCCTCTGACACCACCACCTCAGTACACTCCTGCACCAATGGATACTCTGCTAGGAAGACGGACTGATGTGCTACAGCAAGGACCGCCACTCAGCTGAACTGCTGCTCTGGAAGAACAGCTTTGTTGCTGTGCTGACCTGCTTCCCTCGTTGCCTGGGTGAGAAGGACTGGACCCATATCACTTGAACCCAACACCCAGAGTGATACCAAGGGCTAGCTGACTGGTTTCCTGTTTCCTGAATTCTCAAGGGCACAAGAAACATTCTATTTTCCTGCTACAGCACCTACACTCTGCATCTGTGAGTCTTGCCATGCCAAGTGGTGCCAATCCAGTCATGGGCCCTTGGAAGTGGGTATAAAGTGCTGCTTCAACCAGAAGCCCCATTTGCCTACTTGGATCCAGTGCATGTCAGTTGATGCTGATGCATCGCCGCTGCTTCAAGGATCGAGTGCAACACATCACTAAATGCACAGCGCATCCCTTCCTTTCTGATGCATTCCCAACTTTGCGCAGCTCGGAGCTGACACATCTCGTCCATCCTAAGGATCAACGATGACGCATGGCCTCCTCTTCTCCTCGCATCTTTCTTGACATCGCAGCAAGAAAGGTGCTTTTTCAAGGGCCAAGGCTGATCCCTGTATCTGACCAGTGCTTTATTGTGGTCGGCCTGAACTTTCAGTTTTGACCCAGTTTATCATGACCAGATAGCCCTGGTTGACGCTTTATGATTTTAAGCACAACATTTCAGTTAATGATTCATATCTTAAGTTGTAATAATTGAATCCTTGCTATTTTGATCTTGTTTTGTTAATTAAATTAAGCTCTATTGTTCGAACCAGGTGTAGTTTTTTCATGTGGTGTTTTACAGTGTCTTACTGTTTGAAGTGTTGCACAAATACTTTACACATTGCCTCTTAAGTTAAGCCTGACTGTTCTGTGCCAAGTTACCAGGTGATGAGCAATGGGTAATTTAGGATGTTTTTGTGGCCTCCTTATGGCTCTTGCCAACCAGAAAGTCTATTTGTAACAGTGTTCCACAGCTCATCTGCATCCAGGACAACATTAGAGGTGGAGAATTGCACAAAATAAAAAGGCAATATGTATTCGCAATTTATGCATCAGTTTCTGAAAACATTATCCCTGTATCAGTCAGTACTGTCCTAACCATGTTTCAATTTGGGAAAATGTTGAAGACATACCTCTTTAAAAACATCATGATGCATCAACAATACACTTTCCTTCTTAGAAAATCGCTAGTGACTTTTGTCTTTGCACTTCACCTAATAAAGTGACGACTCCTTTCAGCTAAGTTTGTGTTTTCAGCGACAATTGTGCTATATAAATACTTTTGGCACCAGTGGCAGCTGGTGGATTTTGGAAGTGGTGAGGCTTCTTGAAGCCCAAAATCACCCTCCAGCACTCAGCCTTGGGCCTTGTCAACCCCTATACTGAATACCTCTGATAACGCGTCCCTCTATGATAATGTATTACACATCAGGACTCGTTTTAGGCCAGTTAATCTTTTGACCCAGTTGAGAGACACCTTAGGACGAGATAGCTAATCAATATGTCACTCAATACGTCAATAATGTCATCAATATTTATTACAACAATGCAATTCACTTTATTCAAAGACATTAATCAACTCAAGACACCACCATGACCTTTCAGACATGAATAACCACACCAGTTTAGTAGAATTTTATGATGTTTATTCCCTATTGATTTACAATTCTAAAAGCAAATGTGTTAATCTCAAAAGCAAAACACTCAGTAACATTGTCATAATTTGACTACTAGAATAAGACTTCATCAAAGCAAGAAACGCAATTATAAGAACATAACACAGCGTCAACATAAATCAACTTCGGCAGAGTGTCATTAACGCATCAGTTCAACAAAGCTTAGATTCAGTCATTTGTCTATTTGCATCAGTTTAGTGAACCCCTGACCTAACCACTGATTAGCATTAGCATGTTGGGCTTCATGCAAAACAATTTAGAACACCAATTTGGAAAACGTCTAGCTATGGTATCTGTCAAAAGTAAGCAGTTGGTACCTAGAAAGGAAAAGCAAACAGACAAATCACAATTTCATTGTCATAGTTACCCTCCAAGTTTGGGTCAGCACTCAGGTTCGGTCTTCGTCTTCAGGACATCAGTTGATTCGCCATCAGTCAAAACTCAGCTCTGGGGGCCAAGGGGCACTTCCCTCATAAGGAGGTAAAATGTAAATGGGCAATCTGAGGAAGAGGATGGTTTAAGTAAAACCATATAAGTCGCCAAACAGAGTGACAAAGTTTCTGGATCAAATCAATAGCATTTCCCTAACCAATCTCGATGGCTCCCCGTGTCATAGGTTTTTATCTCTTTTTTGTTGTACATTCCCCTAAAACTTGATTGGACAAATGTTGCACCCCACTATCTTTAACCAATAAAAAACAGATTATGTCATTAAATCTTTCACCCCGCATTAGTTCACAAGCAGTTTATTGGTCCATATGATTGACGTCTTCAGAGGTAGAACGTCCGGTTTGATTTCATCCTTCTGTAATTCTTTGCCCATCTTCGGTCAGTAGCTCCATTGTCTGTTCCGGTTTGGGCGACCTTGAACATTATACTAATCTACACTGTTGCATTTTAGCTAATACATTTCTACAAGCAATATGAATTTAATGAGAACGGATCTACTATAGTTACATTCAGCTTCCAGTTTGAGGATAAAAATAAGAGATGATGTCCTTTTGCAAGTCAGCACACTGCACGTTAGAAAAACACATTTAATATGAGAGCCAGGCAGCTAGGCCTCGACTCATGCTAACTAAGGCCTACAAAATGTATTGCCAAAACTTTAATAACATAATCATTAATAATTAGTAAAAAACCATTTAAATGCAATAATTCATAAACATTAGTCGTTTTTATTAGTCCCCGTATACATTGGCAGCCACTCCCAGTGGTCACATTTCAAGTGCACATTAAGCAAAATATACTAATACAGTTTCTATGACATTATTATACATTAGTTCATAAACATTTCATGCTAATATGGATTATATAAGATACACTCTCTCACCTCCACAAGTGTTCAAATCGCATGCACCCTCACTTACACTTAAACCAACGCTCAGACATAGAAGACAACATATATACGCACATAGTTGCAGACATGCACACAAAGACAGTCACACATGCATACACATGCATTCCCTGGCAGACAGACAAGGCTGCCACACACTGTTAGGCAGCAAAACACAAACATCCTGGAAGGGGCCGACAATTTCCAACTCCCCTGTTTGTTTGCAAAAGTAACAATGTAAACCATTTTTCCTCTATTCCAGCTTCAAAGAGGGCAAGAGGGCATGTTAGTGACAAGCCTTGAAGCTCCATTATTTGACATGCTGAACTGCTTGATACTAGTGCAGCATGTCAAATATGTATTTTGTCTGTGTGGAGCATTCACCTGATACATGCACAATACAGCCAGTGGGGCTCTCTCCAACTAGCAAGGTAATATTACAGCTTTTACATGCAAACAAATAGTCCATGAGATCATTTCTTGTCATGTAAAAGCTATAACATGCTAAACAACAGTTAGAGTGAGGCAGTGGGTCTACACTCTTGTGCCCCTAATGGGCAGTTGCCACTGCTGCACCCCTATTATGCTGTCTTTTCACTATTATACCCCTGATTACAAAACACAGTGGTATTCATTGCACCAGCCTCAGAAGAATGAAAGGCAGAGTGGACGGGCAGGACCTTTGACCAAGGCGCACACACATGGGCAAGTGAAAATTCCTGCAGCAAGTGCACTGGTCTGCTGAGCCACCAGACTCTATGTACCTGTAATTCTCCTGCAAGCTATTCTTTTCTCTATGCAGTCATATTAATCTGTATGCATAATATAGTACATGGTTTATTCTCCCACAAAAATATCTCAAAGCTTTACTTTCTTATGTGCTCTAAATCAAATCACTAACATAAAAGTGAATGGTTAATAGTTCAGTCAATGTAATAAAAATACAAATTTGTTGAAAGCTATGAATGTTGAATTTGTACAGTTCTTTGGGACAAGAGCATCTTATTTAAATGTCAGAGTTGTAATGCATAGCGTGAACTGCCAACTGTTTCATCATCATTACTAAAGCACTTTTTAATTATTATGTCACGTGGCCTCTGTATGCAGGGTGGTTGCCCACGTAAACCCTCTTAATCATACTGACAGTACATAATTACATTTAAATTCGGAAAAATTGCAGACATGAATGGAATGAGCTAAGAAGTAACCTCCAGCTAAAGCCAGTGTGTTTTTGGTCCCTTTGCAGCAGTGAGAGGTCTTTCAAACAGTGCCCAGATTGGAGGAATTATGCAACAAATACATATTTCACTGGCACCTCAGGGGTGAAATATCTGTGACCAGGGCAGTCGCAGCTCATGGGGATTACCGTGGGCGGTGCACGGGGGTGGTGGTGTTGGGAAGAATGGGAATAGTAATAAAATATACAGTATATATTTTTTTTTTAAACTTTCTTGCATGCTGTGCCGATCGTCCATCTCCTCAGCAGCAGGCAGGCCCAGGCTCTCAGCCTGCCCTGCGGCCAATCCGGATGCTGCTCAGAGCAAAATGGGAGCCTGTGCCTGCTCTCTCCAGCCCAGTAACACAGTACTGGGCTATAGAGAGCACAGTGTGCATGTGTGTTTGGCTGGCCTGAGGCGGCCGACTAAACACATAGCCCGCTGAGGGGAGTGCACAGTGCACTCCCCTCACTGCCCGTCACCCACACTGCCCTGCCCCTTTAACAACGAAAGGATAATAAACTTAGTTTAATATCCTTTCGTTGGGAAAGAATTTGCAGCGGTTGCTGCTGGTGAGGCGTGCGATGTTCCTCTGCCATAGTGGAGAAGCTGCCACTGGACCAGCGGGAGCACAAAACACTGTAATTAATGTACAACTCAGCAAAAAATACCAATTCTGCCACCTTAAATATTAATAATTGAAAATACGCTTGGGGTTTGTTTCTTGAACGGAATTGTGGATCTGTCTCCGGAATACAAGAGGGTATGCATAAAAATATTAAACAATGAAATGCCATTAAGTGGATGAAAGCAAGCTCTATAACTTTTTTCTTATTGTAATAGCAATATTAGTTGTCTATGTTTGAGAAAAACAACCGTTCCCCAAAAGCAAAAAAAACAATTATGATACCTACATGAAACCGGACACAATAAAAAAAAAAAAAATGACAGTAGCACAGAATAAGCTGGTTACCATTTTATTGAAGAGTTGTGCCCGTGGGCGAAACCTTGTTTTCAGCAAGAATTTTTCTTCTTTTAACACAAACTATCAAAGATGGTACATTAGACATTTTTAACTAGAAGAAACCTATTTAATAGGTCTTGTGTGGTCTAAGAAGCCATTGAATAGATAGCTCGTGTTGGGCGGTCTTTGTTCATAGATTTCACTTTAGTTAACATGGTGGAGGAGTATAGGTCCCCTTCTTTTCCTCTTACAGAATCCTATGAATTTACAGTCATTACTAGGGTAAGGTAACCTTGTTGCTAGGCATTCTTCGCAAATTCTTGTCCTGTGCATTTCAGAGTGTCTGAATGCTTCATTTCAGAGTCCGTACCACCATTGTTGGTTACGGGCCTTTTATTGCTGTGTAAAATCCGGGGTGGAGGTGGGTGGGTCTGTAAGGAATGGCTTCCATTTGTGAAGATGACACTGAGCGTCTGACGCCTATTACCAATAATATGTGTACTGCTGGACTGAAAATCCCCTAAACCAGAACTACAGCTCTTAGCAGTTTTTGTTATTAGTTTTCGAACAGCAGAATCTTATGTTGCGAAGCTGCTAACTTTGTGATAGCAGGCAGATCACAAAGCTTCTCTGAACAACAAAGGAATCGAAGGTAAAGTAGCGATTACAGATTGGTTAAACAAGCTCTGCTAAACGCACACAACATACAAAAATACAAGCACACTTGAAGACAGAAAGACAGTTTCAGACCAACCACCATTTCGACCCACATGCAAACTGACACCCACGAACAAATACATCGCACATCAACCCAAGCTCAAAGGCAATACACAAGCATCCATGCACGCGAAAAACACATGTTCAAAAACTCTCAGTTATTCTCAGAAGCACACCAGCAGGTAATAATCTGTAGAGCAAACACACATCCCCGTGTTGTGTGCAGCAACTTCAGCCAATGCTAGGCTTTGAAATTCTGTTTCTTACCAGAGGAATTCTTTTTTAGGTCCCCACCTTGGAATTCAAGTCAAAGCTTCCCTTGCTGTCCAGGATTATTATTTTTTTCAGTGATGCTCAGGCCTTCATTGGAGGTGACACTCCTGAATGTGAAATTTAAAACAGCCGCAGCCTAAAAAGCTCCAGCTGCTTTCAGTTTGATGGTGCTCCGAACAAGCATCAATTTGTATGTTAAAGGTACAGTTTAGAAAGGGAGATATTGCCTTTTTCAGCAACACCACTCTCCAGTAGGGTGTCCCTGAGCTGGAAACCACTCGGCTTGAGCACCAAGGATAAGGTCAAAGGGGGAGGACAATATCTTTTTGACCTCGCACATGTGCGCGGTGGGCTGATTGGGTTGTTTAGTCCCAATCTGCCTGCTCAAAGTAAACAAGGCGAATACTGTGCTGTCTTTTTTCCACTTAGTCTGGTATTAAGTCCTGGCACAAAAGCAATCTTAGTGCACCTACAAGGGGACATGGTATGTCATTACAAACATGACCTTGAACATGAAGAACAGGACTATATCTATAAATTACACCAAGCATATATAAAGATAACCTGAAAGAACAACAAATTACAAACAAAACATAATCCATGGGGCCCTGTAATCCTTGTTGAAAGTCCTGTCTCAAATTCCCTAACTACAGGCACTCTAGACGCCTGTGGTATCGAAATGATGTAGCTGTTCAACAGTAATACGTTATAATAGCTGTTGAGCTCTCTATCCTAAACCCCAATGCAAGAACCATCAGCCATGATAAAAGGCAGGTTATGGAGCATAATTGCAGCTTCATTTTTAAACAATGCAATGGAACTAACTTTTATTCCCATGATTTTCTTTTTGTAGAATGATGAAGGTTAATAGACTATTAATGACAAGTTGTCTATTTTTTGCACATTAAAAGCCGTCCTTCCCTGACCCTCTTACTGGAGATTTACTCTCGGATTTTCCCCGAATGACCTGCTGTTATTTAGCTGAGAATGTTTTCTGGCTGTTTGGCTAAAGCTTCATGCTTGTTCCCTTTGATTTCTCTCATCAGAACTCTTCCTTGGTATCTGAACTGGATCCATATGCCTTTACCTTCTCACATTTAATCCTTGTTTATCTAGAATAGGGTGTTTCTTTATGGAGCACCCCTGTAGCACTAATATTGTATTAATTGTTGTTAGAAATGGGGTTTCTGGTTGGCTAGGATATGCACCTCAGCCAGGCAGAACCTACCCACTCTAGTCAGTGCCAGGGAGTTACATGTCCAGGATAACCCTGGCTCACCCCCTTGGTATCTTGGCACGAGCAGTCAGGCCTATCCCAGAGGCAATGTGTAAAGCGTTTGCACAACACACACAACACACGTGACGCAAGATGTACACCACAAAGTAAACACAACACTGAGTTATGTAAAAATAATCTGTATTGCACAAAACATAATTAGACCAACATTACACATAAGTAATACCCTGCTACCTTAGCAGTTGTCAGAATGTTAAACAAGTTACTAATACTCTGCAAGAATACACAGTAGTCACATTAGAACATGTAAGTACTCAGGTTTCTGCAACATAAGCAGTAGTCAGGAATTACAGTAAGTATTCTATGCACTTGAATACATCACACCAAAACATATATCCATAATGCCCATTGCAGGGACATTGGGAAATCATAGGTTACACAAAAAAAGTCAGTGTTTTAGAGATGAAGGCACTCCTAGTGCCTGGAAAGTGGATTATGGGGGGCCCCCGGCGCTCCTATGTGCAAAACGGGGGCCACGCGGGTCTCCTGGGGGAGAGGGGCGGTCTGCACCCTCTCTTAGTAGGAAATGGGCCCCTCTGGGGGCCAGCGCTTTGAATGGGGGCCTGCCTTGACCTCCGCACACCCTGTCCTCGGGTTGGGGGCCCGGCGAGGCCCAGCAACAATTAGGGGTGAGGGGGAAGGGACCTCCGTTGAGGTCTCCCTTCCCGGTTTCCCAACAATGCCCGTTTCTTGGAAAAGAGAAAAGGAGCATCCTGCTCCTACTGCAGAGACCGGGGTAAGGGGGCACTGCCCACGCCCTCCCCGAGTCCTGCTCTGAGGCTCGTAAGGGTCGGAACCCTCCTGGGTCCTGAGTAAACACTCGCCCGCACCCGATGCAGTGCGCGAAGGATTGAAGGAGCTTCCTGTGCTGTAGCGGTAATCCCAGGAAAATCAGAGGCGGCTGGTGCCCCGGGGGCGCTCCCAGGAGCGACCATGCCCCGGTGGCACCGAGAGGAGCACGCTTGCTCCGCTTTACTTCTTCACGTGCTCCGGGGGCACTGGGCGGAGCGCGGTCCTCACGCTAGCTATACTTGAGATGCCCGGGTTGCGGCGGTGATTTGGGGGCAATGAAGAGAGCGCTTTTCAAAGCGCTACCAGCTAATCTGCAGCCCGGGCTGCGGCAGTGATTTTCTTCTGCCAATAAAAGTGCGCTTTTCAAAAAGTGCTTTTATGGGCACCAGAGAGCGCTCACAAGTGCTATGCAGCAACAACAGCACTCCTTGTGCTGGAAGAAATGTACAGAGGTCAGGGGCCACAGCACCCTGCCTCTGGAAACAACTGATGAGGAAGGGGGCGCAGGGCTGGAGAACCCAGCAGCAGGTCAGCACAACAAGGGGGTGCAAACAGTGACAGTACCTCTTTGTGACCAGGCAGGTCACAGGTCAGCACAGCAGCAGCAGTCCAAGGTGGTCCTGGTGAGTCCTTTCAACAGCGTCCTGTCCAGCTTCAGGTAAGGTTCCTGGAGTCTCAAGAATGTCCAAAAGATGTCTAAATTGTGGGGAAAATTCCCCTGTACTTATACTGGGTTTACAGTGTGTTTTGCAATGGCCAGGAGAGGAGGTTCCAACCAGTTACAACTGGCTCTGGGAGTGCCCTTTCTCTCCTCCAGCACAGGCTCCAAACATCAGTGGGCGGTAAACGACCCTATTGTGTGAGGCCAAGGCACAGCCTTTACAAATGTAGTTGTGCCCCGCCTCTCCCTTCTCTCAGCCCAGGAAGGCTTCACAAGATGTAGATGCACCTCTGTGACACCTCCACCCTCCCTGTGTTCAGGTCGTCTGAGAAGTATGCACAAAGCCCCAACTGTCAGTCTGCCCAGACGTGGATTGGAGGCAAGCTGAAAAACACCAAAGTCATTAGCACAGATAAATGTGCACTTTCTAGAAGTGGCATTTCTGTGATAGTAATAAAAAATACACCTACATCAGTAACCAGCATTTCTCACCACTATCACAACCATACCAAACATGCCTACGCTACCCCTCATAAATCAGACAATACCCCTTACACATAAGGCAGGGCATTTCCAAAGCAATCCTATGAGGAGGCAGCACTCACAGCAGTGAGACACCAAGTTAGGCTGTTTGTCACTACCAGGACAGGCCACACAACATGGCACATGTCCTGCCTTTGACATACATGGCACCCTGTCCAAAGGGCTAGCTAAGGAGTACCTTAGGGGTGACTTACATGTAGTAAAAGGGAAGTTCTGGGCCTGGCAAGTAAATTTAGATGCCAGGTCCCTGCGGCACGAAACTGCGCACACAGGCTCTGCGCTGGCAGGCCTTAGATAGATTTGACAGGCTACTTCAGTGGGTGGCGCAAGCAGCGCTGCAGGCCCACTAGTAGCATTTAATTTACAGGCCCTGGGTATAGGGAAACCACTTTACATGGGACTTATAGGTAAATTAAATATGCCAATTAGGTATAATGCAATCATACCAATTTTGTAAGGAAGTGCACATGCACTTTAGCACTGGTTAGCAGTGAAAAGGGGCTCAGAATCAAAACGTCAGCCAACAAAGGTAAAAAAAATAAGGAGGCAAAAAGCAAAAAGTCTGGGGAATGACCCTGTAAAAGGGCCAGATCCAACAATTGTATATTGATAAGTCTTCTGACTTACCTGATTATTAAATATAAAATTAAAACAAAACCTTTAATTCACCCTAAACTTTGTTTATTAACTGAAAAGAAGAAATGTTGATTGATTACATTGTTTAATGATGTCAGCTCCCTACTTCTCAGTCCACATCAAAGATCCATCAACCTGTGTACATGGGCTCTATTTAAGAGGTTTTAGTTAGAGAAATCCCCACACTCCTTCACCTCTTTAAGAGCACCAACAGCCTAAATGCTTGTTGCCCGCTGTTTGGTTCTTGCTTGCTGTCAATCTAATCAACTACAGATCAGAAGCACTTAGAGAAAAGTGCCTAGAAACCAATCACTTTGCTATTAGCAACTCTGCATTATGTTGTATGTTACTCTTTGCATGAAACATCCTTCACGGATGCACCACAATAAGCTACTACATTTAGCATTGACCTCTGATGTTGTGTAAATTGTTGTTATCTACCAAGGGTATGTCTATCCTTCTACTCTGTCTCATATAGCACCATTTTTGTCATGCCCATCAGTTTATATTCACATTCTACAACCTCCTTGTAACAGAAGCCCCGTTACGATCAGCCCGAGCGCCTAAATGGGACACAGGAGGATTCCCCTGCAATGCACCCTGGGGGCACTACAGGGATGGACTTCCCCAGCGCCAAGAAATAGTTTTGGGGTCCTACCCCAGAGGAGGGTCAAGAGAGGAAGACCGACGAAGAAGACCAGCGAGGAGGAGAACGACGTTCGAGGAGAACGAGAAGCAGGGAAGCAGGTGAGGTGAGGAAAGAAGACATTGAGGACGAAGACACGGGACTCGACCTGGTGAAATCAGACCTGCATAAGAAAGCCAGGGCGGAGAGAGGAGGCGAGACGGAGCCGGCCACGAATGCCCAGCAGTGTGGAGAAAGTATCATCATGGGACAGCCACGCCACTTTCCTAGAGGAACGTGGCTAAACAAGGTACGGCTATATTTCAATAAAGGCCGGCCATTATTCAAGAAGAGTGAGGGGAGGGAAAGAGAGGAAATGGGGCATTCCTATAATAACGAACATACGAAGTGTTGCGATTGGTGGTGGTAGAACAGTATTATTGAGCACCTTTGGCATGAGAATCACTATAAATGTATATGAACCCAACTTACCTCCCCAAGCACCTCCCTGGTGGCCCACCCCTCACCCTAAGCACTAGAAACACTTACCTGAGACCAGTCCATTTGTTCTTAATTCGGAGGGGACCAATCGGGATCTTGATCAAGAGAAACCTCTCTCACGACATGGAAACAAAGACGAAAGGGCTGAAGATTCAGGAAAATACCTGAAGAAACAGAAAAGAGAAAAACAACTTAGGAAGCCACATCTTCCCCACCTCAGACAAATAAAATAAAGATATATTAACAAAAAAACCCTAGTAGACCTTCATTGTGACATTGCACCCCACAGCACTCCTGTTACTTCCATTTCAGATGATAATCAGCAACTGTAAGAGATTGGGTTGTTGGTTGACTGGGGTAAGAGCCTGGTCAAGCAGCAACCACAATCTTTGTCAGAATAAGACACAAGCAAACACCAAATTAACCTGTGCTCAACCCCCCTGGTAGCTTTGCACAGAACAGTCAGGCATAACTTAGAGGCAATGTGTGAAGTATTTGTGCAACACTTAAAACAGTAATTCAGTAAAACAGACCACAGAGAAGACCCCACAGCACAGTTAGAAATATAGTGTAGGCTTTTATAATCAAACAAGAAAAAAAGACACAAATCCAATTAATAGAATCAAATATATTGAATTTCAAAGTTTAAAAAAAAATTATCCCAAAAAGCACAAAGTGCTATTGGGGATATCTGGTCTTGATGGACCAGGGTAAAGTCACAAGTTCAGGCCAACTGTGATGAAGCACCGATCGACTAATGGGACCCAGTTAATTCTGCTGAACAAAGTACCTTAAATCCTGGACAAGGAGCATTGTGTTGATCCGAATCAAAGATGCCTCAAGTAGCCGAGGCGATGCTTTGGTTATGAGATGCGGCGAAGCTGCGGTGCAAGGACCTGTCCCATCGGAAGGGCTTGCGATGCAAAGGCCGGTGTCAGTGATGTGTTGCACAGTCGAGGTGAATTTTGAAACAGTATTGTGGAGGTTTGGCATCATTGCAGAGGCTGTCCTCAGTGAAAGATATGAGAATCTACTCAGGAGAATCACTACGCACAGCCAGTTCTGAAAGCAATGCGTTGGACCCAAGATGTGGGATGTGTCAGCGATACAAGTCTTTTGTGATGGGTTCAATCCATGCAGCAGGGGTGATGCTGTGGCTCTGCTCGGGGATGCACCGCTCAGCTGAGGAGATGCATCAGTTTTGCTAGGGGATGCATTGCTCACAGAGAGGATTTGTTGTTCCACTGTCAAGCATCTTCATCCCCACTTCCAAGGGCCCAGCACTGAGGTGGCACCACTTGGCAGGGTCAACTCATAAATGGCAGAGTCCAGGTGCAGAAACAGGGTAGTTGAATGTCTGTTATGTCCCTGAGACCTCAGATCAGGAGGCCAGGCAACTTGGCCTCAGAGTCAACCTGGGTTCTGGGTTCAAGAGATGAAGGTCCAGACCTTCTCATCCAGGCAAGAGGGTACCAGGCCGCGGGTCAGCACAGCAAAGCAGGAGCCCAGAAGAGTGCAGTTCAGTAGAATAGCAGTCCTTCAACAGCACAGCAGTCCTCCTTCCTGGCAGAATACCCACAGGTCCAGAAGTGTACTGAAGTAGTAGTGTCTGAGGTCCAGTTTTTATACCTTGGTGCCCCGGTTATGGAAGGTGCAGAAACAATGGCTTTGAAGGGCAAGGAATTCCCTACCTCCCAGCTGGCTGGAGTGACAATACAGGGTCTTTATGCCCTTTGTGTGTGGACAAGACACAGCCTATTCAGGTGTAAGTGAGGCTAAGGCTGTGTCCAACTCCTCCCTCCCAACCTGCCCTAGATGGCCCATCAATTCACACCGAAGCTTCCATTGAGTGTGGCTGTCTAGGAGAAATACTCAAAGCCCATCTACTTCATTTTGCATAGCCGGTATACTGCATGCTGGGACACCTAGGCACAAGCAGGGGACTAAATCAGCTCATAGAATGCCAGTGCATGTGCTGATTCGGTTTTACTTTTGTGATGCTCACACAGTGGCACTTTTTCTTGATTGTTGTCTTGCATTGCTGTTTCAAAATGTTGTATTGTCATGTCATTCTTACATGCCACATGTTGCATATAAAATATGGGCATGAAGGGAGAGTTTCCCTTTCTTGGCATGCAATTGGTGCAGCAGAGAATTGGCTGTCACCTTTGACATCACAATATTTATCTATATGTTACCATGTGAAAACTAGAATGTGTGAAGCAATGTTAAATCAATGTAAAGTGGGGCACTCAAAGTCAATAATGAGGTACACTCACTACAGTGTTAGGAGAAAGTGCATTTTGTGGTATAACCATATTAATTGAAATATAACCATTGATTATGATTTTGTAGCCATCCTCACATTATTTTAGAGTGTTTATCCTTAAAGCTACAATGATTATTGTAACATGTGCACTAATGTTGTTGATTAATGTTGAGAAATGCAGTTCTCCATTATATACACTTACATGTATTAAAAGTTTGTTTTGTTTATGTCAAGTGTAACATGAACTAAAGTTATAAAGGGTGTTCATCAATTATATTATTTGTGGAATTAACGCTATGCATCATAATGTGAAATTATATGTGCCTTTTATTATTATTAGGTTTACTAGGCCTCAATCTTCGTGAAAAAAACGTGAGAAACTGTTTTTCATTTCTGCTTGCATGGAATTTCATTGCAGGTGTTTTTACATGAAATGTTAGTTTGGAAATAGATGTGCTATTGTCTTACTCACAGGGAGGCTGGGAAGTCAACCTTGGAGCAGGTACATGGAGAAACCAAGAATGTGAAGACTGTTGCTATTCACGCATGTTGCAAAAGTCATACAGGAGAACAAGGGCAGCATCCTTCCCAGGACCATTTTGGGAATTCACAGTAATGTGGCAGATTCTATCGTGAAAAGAGAGAAGATAAAACTTAAAGTGGTATGATCAAGAGGGGTGTTTCCTAACTGAATCTGCAGAATTATTTAGGGCTTACACTAATCGAGAGATTGGATTTCCTTGGATTTAGAGAGGTATAGACCTCTTACCCTATCCCTCCTTCCCTATGGTTTTATAGTGCTACTTATTTTTATATCCAACCCTTTGAGAAGCCTCTTGAGCAAGCTTCTGTAATGCTGACTCTTCCTACTTACTTTTTACCTTCATTAGTTATTTAGTTTTTGTCCCAGATGTCCTTTTTCCAGGCTCTGTTTGTCCTATATTTGTTTTTTACCTTTTGTGCACATGTTCTGTAGTCAGATCTTTGGAGGAATCCTCATTTGCCCTTTACTAGTTGAGTTAGATGATTTTGACCTGCAATGACCTGTGTTTATTCTCAAAGCACCAAATTCTTTTATTTTATATTTTGCATTGCCATTACTGAATGATTGTTATTCCCCGATGCTGACTAGAGTACAGTTTTTCTGCCTTTCTGGCTATCCAATAATAATATTGTATCTTTAAAGTATTTTCTTGAGATTTGTTTAAATTAACTTTAATGTTTACTTGTATTAAACCCCTTTAATTTATTTCCGATTTGGGTTTTCAATGTGTAGCCAAATTGGCTACATAGTAAATGAATTGTTGATTGATGCTTTGTTTAATTGACTGTCAAACACTGCTTGGATGCCAAGACCCGTCAAATAGGGCGTACAGAAAATGCTACAGCACTGTCAATGGCTGGTGGCATGCACTGAACATTACTTTATTTTGTCTTCAGTTTGAAGGTTGTTGCAGTTGAATCCAAGTTCACAAGTTTCTTCTTTCAGGGCATGTTGTCCGCACAAAAGATGCAGTACAAGGTCACTTTTGACTTGTTTTCTGTGTCCATGTTGTCTCTTTAGTCTCTAACCGTCCTCCTTGTTTCCTTTTTGACCTTACCTCTGTCCCAAAATGTATTGGGTTTTTTGTATGTAAGCTTCAATCTACACAAAAAGATAGCATTGTCAGCAAGGAATCTTTAAAATGTGGAACATTTGTATGTGAACTATTTGGAACAGTTTCTTGTATTTTCTTGTATTTTGAATAAATTACTAAAGTCTTCTGAGAACGTTGGTGATCAATTTTCTGAAAAGGAGCAGCATGGAGACTGTGTTGTATTTAAGGAGAATATTTGGTTCCTTTACACCATATAGCTTTGTGCACTGGGCCTGGCCCACCTCGGTGATTCAGCTATCTAGGAATATGTTTATGTGCTTTGGGCATAGCTCGTTCCAGTGCAGCACGCAGAAATAGTATTAATAGGTGTTAAACTAGAATATTCATATGTTTGTGTAATCAGGTACAGTGTATGAGTGCATTGTAGCTCCAGAATTTTAAAAAGGTTTATTTTGCCATGTCGAAATGGCAGTTTAAAACTACTCACATGCGCTAATTAAGTGGGTGGCACAATGAATGCTGCAGGCCCTCTCTTATCATTCAATTTACAGGCTCTGGGTACCTGTAGTACCACTTGATTAGGAACTTAGAATTAAATGAAATGTGCTAGTTTGAGTGTAAGCCAATCTTACCAAAGGGGAGAGCACCAGCCCTTTAGTACTGGATAGCAGTATTAAGGTGCTCGGACCCTAAAAGCCAATTAAACAGGTTCAGGAAACAGCAAGGTTAAGGCACAAAACTTGGGGATGACCCTTCAGAGAGGGCCCAGTCCAACAGTAATTTTTATAAAGCACAAACACTCTCCTGCACTACCATCAACCCTTCTCCTAGAATGAATGTCAGGGACCTGCACCCTGCCCCCCCCCACCAGACTGACACTGGACCTCATGGACTTTCTGTGGACTTCTGAAGCTCACAGGAGGGTGCTGATGCTACATTTCTGCAATGCGCCTATCCTGAATCCCTATAAACCGCAATGATATATTCTCTCCGCTATATGATTCTCATACATCACTTGTTCGGAACTCCAGTAGTCTTGGTGGTCTGAAATTTTATTTACTAACCTTTAAAAATAAGCAAATATGGATTTTTGAGACTTTTCTAGTGTGTTAACAACAATATGTTGTTTGTAGTTTTGCTGTCAGTCCAATTTCATGGTTTGCCTGCTTTGTGACCATTGTAATTTTGTGACTTTCAAAGTGAAGGCTTGACACATAGAGGACATACTGTCCTTTTTTCTGCAGAAAATATAAAAATCCTTTACAATATCACTGGAGAGTTATGCACATATAATATTTGAAATCTTGTGTAGCTCATATACTCAATGTCCTCATAAGGATGATTCAGACTGGCAGCAGAATTACGGGAAGGAGGCAATATACTAAATCCGACAAACTGCCTGGAAAAATCCAAGCAAGTCCTTGCTTCAAGCGATTCCTTTTACTGCTCTGCATACCTGAACACTGCCTTTTTCTCTGAAATAGAGAACCTTAATATATTCACCATCACAGACTTCCAAACTAACATTATTTTCAGAAACTATACTTTTACGATTATATTAAAGTACCTCCGGTCTTTTGGACAGAAGTATGCAGCAACATTTCTTCAGAGATATTGGAACAGCGAAAAAATTGAGTAATAAATCAACGCATGTTTATCAGGTAAAGTGCTGAGCAAACCGACATTTTGCAAGGTTTATGAAATTATATACCTTTTGCTGCACACCATATTTCAGCCCTATCTGCAGAGCGCACATACCATACAACACCCTATTTTTACCAGAACATTTGTAAATGTTTCTTTCGTGTATGTAATATTTAGACATGATAAATATACAGAGACACGCACCTGTGTAAATACCCGTGTGTATATGTAAATATACAGTCCACACATATCATATGTTTATATTTATGATCACTAAATATTATATATATATATAGATATCAGCTCTTCACTAAATATTATATACCAGCTCTGTGAGTGTGTGTATGTATATATATATATATATCTATATATATATATACTATTCATCCATCCCCCAGTGTTGATCACCACTGCACTGGGTTGTAACAGTTAGGAACACATTTCCATAGGGAAAGTATTTTTTAGTTTTGACTAACTTTGGCGCTGTTTGATAATGTTCACAAAACTTTTCAAAAACAGTTCATCAACCTCAGCTCCTTCCTTGAAAGTTTTGGGGTGATCCATCAAGATGGGTCGAGAAAGAGGGGGAGAGAGGGTACCCCAAAACAGTTTTTACCTATGCAAATTGCAATAAGAAAATAGAACAGCAAAATCAGAAAAAGGCTGAATGGAATTTCACCAACTTTGGAAGAAAGCTTGATCTTGATCCTGAAAGCATACTTTTCATGTTTTGTAGTAAAGTAGTTTCTGCACAATTAAGCTTGAAAAACTTTGAATATTTCATGCTGCCGTGGATCTGGTGTGTTAACAAATCTCAAAACAAGACCCAGTTGACCTCAGATGTGGCCGCAGACATTTTAAGATTCAGGGACTTAGGCCCCTGTCATAAAAAAAGTATTAAAAATATACTGGGGCAGGATGAGGATACCGCTGGAACCACAAATATATATATTATTAAATATTTACTGCAAGTTCGCAGAGGATCCAAGGACCAACAACAAAATTTTAAAAAAGTGCACACCCACCTTTTTTTTTAAAATAGGGCCCTCATTACAACCCACGGTGTCGGTGTTAAAGCGGAGGTAATACTGCCAACAGGCCAGCGGTAAAAAAAAACCGAATCACGACCATGGCGGAAACTGCCAACACAGACAGCCACTTTAACACTCCGACCGCCACGGCGGTAGCAACAAACACCGCAGCGGTAACCGCCAACAGACAGGTGGAAGACAATGTACTGCCCACCCCATTACAACCCGCCCATCTGCCAGCTTTTCCAGGGCGGTACCAACGCCATCAAAAGCACGGCAGAAACAGTACACAGAAGGGAAACCACTCACCTCTCGACACTCAACGAAGAACCAGGACGCCATGGAGGCCGAACTACAGATGTTACCAATGTTGGTGTATTTTCTCATCTACCAGGAGTACGAACGGCAGCGGTGATGACCACAGTGAGTATGGCACCTAGCACACAGGGGAGGGGGGAGGAAAAAGAGAGTGACACACACACAAAACATGCAACACCCCCACCCCCACTCTCACCTCCAACACATTACACAGTCTCTCAAGTGGGTGGTTTGCCCACTGCTTGGTCCTGGGGAGTGCAAAGCCACAGTCTCTCAAGTATCAAGGGAGTGGTTTGCTCACTGCTTGGTCCTGGGGAGTGCAAAGCCACAGTCTTGTAAGTGGGTGGTTTGCCCACTGCTTGGTCCTGGGGAGTTCAAGGCCACAGTCTCTCAAGTGGGTGATTTGCCCACTGCTTGGTCCTGGGGAGTGCAAGGCCACAGTCTCTCAAGTGGGTGGTTTGCCCACTGCTTGGTCCTGGGGAGTGCAAAGCCACAGTCTCTCAAGTGGGTGCCTTTCTCCACAGGTTCTGGAGGGGGCTTGGTGCCCAGTCTGCTTCATCCTGCCAAGGATAGGGTGAGTGGATGCCTTTCTCCAATGGTTCTGGAGATGGCTTTGTTCCCAGTGATGCAACACTTGCGGGGTGGCAGTTCACAGTCCCTCACCTGGGTGTCTGAGCCACAAGATTTGCAGTGACCAGGATGCATGATAGCCATTGGAGGCAGGGCTAGAGTCCATCAGGCAGTGGCTACGGCTGCACAGAGGTGGTAGTGCCGGTGCTGGTGGGGGTGCTGCCAGTGGTGGAGGGAGGCTCCAGCCCTTCTCCTGCAGCCTCGGATGGCTGCCCACTGGGGCTGCTGCTGCTGCCAGTGGTGCTACTGTCAACAGTGCAGGTGGCGGCACTTGCGGCGGTGCAGGTGGCGGTGCTGGCCGTTGTGCTGGAAGCCACCAGCCCTTCTCCTGCTGCCTCGGACGGCTGAAGTGCCTTGCCTGGTGTTTTGTGCCCCTTCCTGCCCTTGGCAGATGGTGGTGTCACCTTGGGTCTGGCAGCTGGAGTCTTTGAGGTGGCCTTGCTGGGTGGTTGTGGCTCCTTCCTCTTGCTGGATGCTGTCCCCTTCTTCACCTTGCCAGGTGGTGGAATGGTTTTTGCCTTGGCAGGGGTTTGTGGCACACTGGCTGGCCTGATGGGTGCCCCCTAAGAGCCTCTGACAGCTGCAGGAACCACAGCGGATGTGGACTTGGTGGCTGAGGGGCTGGGCAGGGTTTTGGCCACCCTTTCCTGAGGGGAAGGACAGGGGGGGTAGGGAACAGGTCAATGTTTGCCAGGAAAAGCTTCTTAGGGACACTGGGGCGGGAAGAGGGAGAAGGTTTGGCAGTGGAGGAAGAGGGAGTGGTTGTAGGAGGTGCCGGTGTGCTGAGTTTGGGTGCAGGTGCATGGGCTGGATGCTGTAGTGAGATGGATGGCTTTTGGGTGGGTGGGTGCTTGCGTTTGTGTACTTTTGGAGGAGGGGTCACAGACACAGTGGGAGAGGACACAGTGGATGTGTGCCTGGATGTGGGGGTGGTGACTGCCAGTGAGGGGTGTGTAGTGAGGGGCGTGCTGGTGATGGAGGTAGTAGATGAGGATGTAGTGCATGTAGGTGTGAGTGGAGAAGCTACTAGGAGGGAGGTGGAGGAGGAGGGGGACACAGTGGAGGCAGTGGAAGTTGGTGTGTCTGCATGGGGATGGTCCTCAGGAGGTCAATAGCCTTATCACTGAGGGCAGCAGGGCTGCCTGGGGCAGGGCCTGGGGTGCCTGGGGCGAAGGGGATGCCCACCATCCTGGGTGAGCAGGCACAGGAAACAGGTTAAGGGGCTGCTGGGAGGGCGGTGATGGTAGCGGGGGTGGCTGCTGTACCTGTTGTTGGGTTGGGCACAAAGGTGTCCGCCACCACCAGGGAGGTTCCATCAGAGGAGGAGTCGATGTCTGTGGTGTCCCCTCCTGTCCCTGTCGTGGTGCTCCCCTCGTCCTCTGTCCCACTGGTGCCCTCACCGTCAGTGGATTCGGCTTCCTGGCCCATGTGGTATGCAGCTCCATCCATCACCGGTGCCTCTGCTCCTCCGCCAGATGATGCTAATGAACCAAAGGACAGGGTGACAAAACAAAATGGGGGGAGAGACAGAGGATACACTTGGTCAATGCCAGCAACAACACTACCGTTGGCATACACAACTCACAGGGAAAAGCCCTAATCACTATTCCATGCACCACCAGTTACAATGCTAGATACCAGCCCATGGGGTACAATGCCTAACGCCATCTGCTGCACACCTGAATCCAACAGGTCCCTGACCAGTAGTAGATGCCCACTAACACTATTGGGGTTGGAGTGCTTCAGAGCCTGCCCAACAAAGGACCTACCCTGCCATGTTCACCCTGGCCTAGGGGCACCCACAGTCCACATCCCCACCCAGGTAAAACCTTAACACGCGCTAAGTTATGAATCTGAATTGGTACTCACCCCCTTGTGGCTGCTGTGATGCCCTCAAGTGCCCATCCAACTCCGGATAGGCCACCGCCAGGATGCGTAACATCAGGGGGTCAGGGTACGCAGGCACCCCTTCCTTGTTGGGAGGCCAGCCCCAGCTGGGCCTCCGCTGTCTTCCTTGCCCAGCGGCACAGGTCCTCCCTCCGTTTGCAGCAGTGGGTGTCAAAGACCCCCAGGGTCCGCACCTCCTTGGCGATGGCACGCCAAATACCCTTTTTCTGGTGGGCACTGACCTGGAGGAAAAAGACAGCAGAAAAGAGAATTTTTTAACCATCCGGACCGTCACACTCATGGCCCACCATATCCCTCCCATCCCCTGACGCACATACATTGACCACCATCCATGCAGCACTCTGACCAGGACGCCTCAGCACCCCCCCTACAAGTGGCTTACACACACAGCACTCCATCCATTCATTGCCTACGCATCATGCTCACAGTGCACTCACCTGTTTGTCTGAAGGACCATAGAGTAAAGTGTACTGGGGTAGGACCCCATCCACCAGCCTCTCCAAATCCTCCACAGTGAAGGCAGGGACCCTTTCCCCAGACATATGAGCCATTGTCGCTTCCAGACACAGGTCACAGCAGCACTTGCAGTGTAGGTCCTCTCCTGTTGAAGGTCAGGTAGCAAGTGAGTGAATAGATAGAAAATGGCGGTCACGTCTGCGGCGGTGCATACAGTCACCGCCAGCGTACATCGCCTTTGGCTTCTGGAACCCAAAGGGCCCAATGATAACCAATGCGAAGTTGCACGGCGGTCATTGACCGCCTACCGCAACGGCACACAACGCCAGCGGAATTACCTCATTTCCACTTGTCAGTCCTCATAGGTCAGGCAGCCGCCATTTCAGGGGGGCACAGGCCATGGCACCTAACTGCGTCACAGCAGACATTGGCGCAGCAACTGACTCTCGGATTCACATACTAGTTCTGTAAATGTAGAAATGCATCATTATTGCAATAGATGTGTGATTATGACCCTCTGCTCACCGTTTTCCTCCATAGGCTTCGACCACTGAGGATGATTATGAGATGGAGACATCCTCCAGTGTACAGACCCCTGTTGGACCTTGCGACAATGGAGGACAGACACATTATAATAACCTACAGACTTCGGGCCACAATCCAAGAACTTTGTGCTCAATACGAGCCAGACCTGATGTCAGCTATCCGCCAGCCCACAGGTATCCCCCCTCTAGTGCAGGTCCTGTCAGTGCTCCATTTCCTGGCAAGTGGTTCCTTCAAAACAACAGTGGCCATGGCATCAGGGATGTCTCAGCCAATATTCTCCAACATGTTGACCAGAGTGTTGTCAGCCCTGCTGAAACACATGCGCAGCTACATTGTATCCCCCCAGATGGATGATTTGGCCACAGTGAAAGCTGACTTTTATGCCCTGGGACATATCCCCAACATCATTGGTGCCATTGATGGCACACATGTAGCATTTGTCCTCCCCCCCCCGGAAAAATGAACAAGTGTTCAGGAATAGAAAAAGCTATCATAGATGGTTTGTTTGGCGGACTAGTACATCTCCCATGTGAAAGCTAAATATCCTGACTCTATGCATGACGCCTTTATTTTGAGGTATGGCAGTATCCCACATGTGATGGCTCAGCTTCAGAGACACCGGGTGTGGCTACTAGGTGAGCCCAAGGTCCCCGCCCAGTTTATGTTGGTGTCTGGGTATGGGTTTGTCCCTAAGGATTAGTGTGTGTTTAACAGCTGTCCCTCGATGTTTTCAGGTGACTCTGGTTACCCCAACCTCTCATGGCTACTGACCACAGTGAGGAATGCCAGGACAAGGGCAGAGGAAAGTTACAATGAGGCACGTGGGTGAACAAGGAGGATAATTGAGCGGACCTTCGGCCTCCTGAAGGCCAGGTTCCGGTGCCTCCATCTGACAGGTGGATCCCTGTACTACTCACCCAAGAAGGTGTGCCAGATCATCGTTGCATGTTGCATGTTGCATAACCTGGCCTTGAGACGCCAGGTGACTTTTCTGCACGAGGATGAGCCTGGAGATGGTCTTGTGGCAGCGGTTGAGCCCGTGGACAGTGAGGAAGAGGAGGCAGAGGAAGAAGATGTGGACAACATAAGTAACATCATACAGCAGTACTTCCAGTGACACACAGGAAAGACACTGTCACTTCACTTTACATTTAAGTTTTCTGTTGGACATTGTACATGGCAGCCTGGTTTCCCTATGTCTATGGCCACTTACTGTACCCTTTGGCATCTCTATTTTCAGATCTCTATAGCCCACTCTGGCTCCTGGTATGTTTACTGCTGCCCACTAAAGGTCATACCAATGTATATATAGCTGTACATATTACTTGCAATGTTTTCAGAATGTTGTACTAATACACATTTCAATTATTTGACAGACTCCAGCTTTGTATTTGTTCCAAGGGTATTTATTTAAGTGCTAATAAGTAGAGGGGGATGTGCAATGGGCTGGGGTGATGGTGGAGGAATGTCCAGTTAGAGTCCAGTCTCTTGGTATCACAGGTGCATTGTCCAATGGGGCATAGGAAGGGGAGCAGTGGCAGTTCAAGGTGGACAGGGTGACAGAGTGGGACAGAAGGGTGACAATCGGGAGAGTCTTATTTCCTGGCGGGGGTCTTGGCAATGTTCTCTGGCTTCTGTCTGGATCGCAGGGACTGTATGGGGGTGGTTCTCCTTCTGCAGGGGGTGGGATGCTGGTGGCCTGTTGGTCCTGTGGCAGGCCTCCTGTCCACTAGCGCCGGCAGAGGTGCAGGGCTGTTCTTTGGTGTGGCTATTGTCAGGGGCCCGTTGGTATGCCACTGCCTCCCTCTTGGTGTTGGCCATGTCAGCCAGCACCCCTGCAATGGTGACCAGGATGGTGTAGATGTGTTTGAGGTCCTCCCTGATCCCCAGGTACTGTCCCTCCTGCAGCCGCTGGGTCTCCTGAAACTTGGCCAGTATCTGGCACATGGTCTCCTGGGAATGGTGGCATGCTCCCAGGATGTTGGTGAGTGTCTCATGGAGAGTCGGTTCCCTGGGCCTGTCCTCCCCCTGTCGCACAGCAGTCCTCCCAACTTCCCTATTGTCCTGTGCATCTGTCCCCTGAACCGTGTGTCCACTGCCACTGACCCCAGGTCCCTGATCATCCTTTGTTTGTGGGTTTGCCTGGGGTACCTGTAGTGGTGGACACACTGTTGATAGATGTGTCTTGGGGACAGTGGCATGGGCCCGCTGGGTGGGTGCTGTGCTGTGCTGGTGTTTCCTGAGGGGGGAGACTCTGTGGTGGTATGGGACTGTGGCAGGGCAACCGACTGGCCAGAGGTCCCTGATGGGCCAGGTTGGTCATCGTGATCCAGGCGTGCAGAGCTGCTGTCATCACTGTGGGCCTCCTCTGTGGGGGGACTGGATGTTGGTGGCAACTCCTCTCCAGTGGCGTTGAGTAGGGGTCCTGTGGGGATGCAAATGCAGTGTTATTGTATCTGTGTGTGCCATATTGTGCATTAGTGTTTTTCCCTGTATGGTTGTGATTGCCCTGTCAGCTTTGCCTTGTGTGTGTGGTGATTTTGTGGGCTAGGTGATTCTCTCTAATGGGCATGCTGTGGTGATGGGTGTCCAAGCAGGTCTGTGATGGGGTCCATGGATAGGTGTGGCATGCAGGGCTTGGTATTGGAATGGGTGGGTTGTGATAATGGGGTATATGTGAGGTGGTGGAGTGATGGGGTTGAGGGAAGGGGTAGGAATTTGGGATGGCATGCAGGTAGGGTGGGGGATATAGTATTAAAGATTTGACTTACCAGAGTCCAGTCCCCCTGCTACTCCTGCGAGGCCCTCAGGATGCATGATCGCCAAGACTTGCTCCTCCCATGTTGTTAGTTGTGGGGGAGGAGGTGGGGATCTACCGCCAATCCGATGTACTGCTACCTGGTGTCTTGCAACCAAGGAAAGCATCTTCCCCCATAGGTTGTTCCACCGCTTCCTGATGTCATCCCTTGTTCTGGGGTGCTGTCCCATGGCGTGGACCCTGTCCACGATTCTCTGCCATAGCTCCATCTTCAGAGCAATGGACACCTGCTGCACCTGTGCCCCAATAGCTGTGGCTCTACCCGGATGATTTCCTCCCCCGTGACCCTTAGCTCCTCCTCTGAAAACCTGGGGTGTCTTTGGGGTGCCATGGAAGTGGTGTGAGTGATATGTGTGAGGATGTGTTGGGTGATGTGTAGGGTGCTGTGTTGGGGTGTGTGCTGTGAGGTGCGTGGATGGTGTATGGGTGATGGTGTTCTGTGGCTCAGATTGAGTGGGTGCTCCTGGCTTGTGCCTCTCTCTGTTGGCAATTTATTTTCTCGTAAAGGGTTGTGGGTAATGTGGGTGTGTGTTTTATAGTGGTGTGGGTGTGTGGGTGTGGTGTGTGTATGTGTGTCAGGTGTGTGTGGTTTGAATTGTCCAATGTGGTGGTGTTTTGTAAGTGTATGTGTATTTTGAGCATGGTGGTGTGTTCCACCAATGGTTTACCGCGGTTGAAAGACCGCTGCAGTGATATGGTGGGCGTATTCCTGTTGGCGTAACGGTGTGGGTTTTGCTATCACCAGTTTATCACTGACCTTTGGTGTGGCGGACTTGTGTGGGTGTCTGTGTAGTGGCGGATTTCTGGAGTCATATGGTTCCTATATCAAGTTGCTGGACAGTTCTGACATGCAACTCTAAAAATAATCTACTTCTGAACCTTAGCTGCTTCTGTAGAGCTGGAGAGTGCTGTTGTAATGCAAGCATTCCTGTTGTGTACTGCATATTGCCCATATGGAGAATTAGAGAGCGATACTAAGGGCCAGATGTAGCAAAGCATTTGCAACTCGCAAACGGCGAAAATTGCTGTTTGCGACTCGCAAATGCGTCTTTGCTATGTAGAAATGCATTTTGCGAGTCGGAACCGACTCGCAAAATGCATTTCCGAGTCGCAAATAGGAAGGGCTGTTCCCTTCCTATTTGCGAGTCGCAGTGGTATGCAATCCCATTTGCGACCGCAAAAGCGGTTGCAAATGGACTCGCAGTTACCATCCACTTGAAGTGGATGGTAACCCACTCGCAAACGGGAAGGGGTCCCCATGGGACCCCTTCCCCTTTGTGACTGGACCCAAAAATATTTTTTCAGAGCAGGCAGTGGTCCCATGGACCACTACCTGCCCTGAAAAATACCGAAACAAAAGGTTTCGGTTTATTTTTCAAAGTGCAGCTCGTTTTCCTTTAAGGAAAACGGGTTGCATTTTGAAAAAAAAAACTGCTTTATTTAAAAGCAGTCACGGACATGGAGGTCTGCTGTTCCCAGCAGGCCTCCATCCCCGTGAGTGCCCTGAGTCGCTATGGGGTCGCAAATTGCGACCCACCTCATTAATATTAATGAGGTGGGTCTTTGCGACCCCATAGCGACTCGCAGAAGGTGTCTGAGACACCTTTCTGCATCCCAAATTGCGACTTGCAATTTGCGAGTCGCAGGGACTCGCAAATTGCAAGTCGCAATTTGGAACTTTCCTACATCTGGCCCTTAATTCACTGCTTCAGGTGGCTGTTCATTCACAGTTACGATTGGCTAATGCTGGATCACTATGTTTAGCAAAATTGATGCTGGCACTGACTGTTGGGGTAAAAGTGGAAAGAGAAGGCTGGAAAGTAAGTTGAAGATGGTGCCGAGCTGTGGATGGTACCCATAGCACCCAACAGTAGGAAATACTTGGTTGTTCTGTTCAGATGACCTCTGCACAGCTTTTGTAGGCCTGAGGGTCTTTTTTGACCTGGTTCCCAGAAATAAACTGTGGTCAACCCTAGAAAGATTGGGTGTAGATCCTACCCTATTAAATGTCATCATTAGGCTTCGTGAAGGACATTTTACCCAAGTTAGATGGGGACTACGGGGAGTTCACAGACCATATACTCATTGATCATGGAGTGTGACAGGGATATGTGCTCGCCACCACCCTGTCTTCTCTTTATAAGTATGATGTAGTAAATTTTCTATCATCGTGTATTAATGACTGTCCTAAACTGGGGGCATTGTTAGTCCCTGAATTACTATCTGCAGATGATACTGTATTGTTATCTTGCACCTGATTTGGGCTGAAGAACCTTTTCAACAGATTTGCTGATTATTGTGACTCTCAGACTGGAAGTGAATTCCACTAAAACAATGACAATGGTCTTGCAAAGCACATAAATCCTTTAAAGGTGCGTTTGTTCGAGAGGGGCTTGACTTCAACAGGTAGACCATTTCGACTACTAGAGAGTCAGGATAGACAAATCCACCAAATGGGAAGCACAAATTTTGAAATCAGAACTGTTCCTCCTTCACAATGCTTCTGAAGTGCCTAAGTACAACAAAGCTACTACCCTTAAAACAGTATATCTAGCCATTGGGATCTATGGGCCCAAGGTGCAGTCTGCAGCTCTATATGGTACAGAAATATGAGGGTTAGGAAATCTGAGTGGGCTGACATCCAGAGAGAACAGTTTTATTAAATCCCTCTTTAAACTGCCAAAAAACACTCCAGCTGTCCCACTATTCTTTGACACTGGCCTCAAAGATTTGGTGATTTGGCCTACCATATGTTCAGGACAGATTGCAGCACCTCTGTTGCACTAGGTCTTAGTAGTTATCTACAAGCTGTCTGGTGAATAAGGAAACCCGTTGGAATCTCACAATAGCACTTTAACCAAACAGTATTTTGAGAATTGCTGATTGATATGGTTGTAGTAACTCGCTTGAGTTTCTGTTTATCCCTTTTTTCTTTTAAGTGTTTTATTTTTTAGCACCGTATTTTAACTGTAATGAATGAAGCACTGTTGTAATGTTGTTCTATGGTTTAAACATCAAGATTGTTTTTACAAATGTATGTTTTGAATGATTTGTTTTATGGGTGTGTGTCCAAAATGAACATTGACTTGATTTAACTTGACTAGTTGGAGGCATGTGCTACAATTGTGACTAGACAGACTATTCAGCAGTGTGTAATTAGGGCTCAGTGTGTATATTGCACTACCAGTGGTTGCCCCAGTGTAGTTGTGGCTGAGTAAGAGTTCCAATAGGAGGAGCATTTTTTTATCCACATTGGTCCTTAATGGCAAGTTTTGTCAATCAACCAATCATGATGTAGTTGTATAGCGCAACATCACCCGTGAGGGTATCCAGGTGCTGGCCAGCAGTTTTCAGTTGAAGGGTCATGTATTGAACTTCTTCCTGAAGTCTGACAGTGAGGGTGATGTTTGGAGGTGTGGGGGAAGGGTGCTCCAGGAACTGGCTGCGAGGTGGGAGGAGGAGTGTCCTCCGGTGTGGCAGTGACAGATCTGTGGTGTCTGTGCAAGGGAGAGGTGGGTGGAGTGGAGGTTTCTGGAAGGTCGGTCGAAATTCAGGTATGGTTCAGGTATGTAGGTCCTAGGTCATGAAGGGCTTTGTAGGCATGGGTCAGGAGTTTGAAACGGCATCTGTTATGGATGGGAAGCCAGTGGAGTTATCTCAGGTGCTGGGTGTTGTGGGTCCTTTTGGGCAGGTTGTGGATCAGTTTGGCTGCTGCATTCTGTATCCACTGTAGCCGTCTCATGAGTTAGCTGGTAGTGCCTGCATGGAATGTGTTGCCATAATTCAGACGGGTGGTGATGAGGGCCTGTGTCACTCTTTTCCTGGGGCTTAAGGGGAGCGATTTTGAGATTATGCGGTGCATGGAGAGAATATGGATGCAGGCTGAATATATGGCATTGACCTGTTGTTTCATGAAGAATTTTCTGTCCAGAATGATGCAGAGGTTGCAGGCATGGTCTTTCGGTGTGGGGGTGGGACACAGTTCCGATGGCCGCCATGAGTCATTCCCCTCAGTCTTAACTATGTTGAACTTGGTGCAGTTGTCCTTCATCCAGGCTGAGACATTCTTCATGCAGTTGGGGAAGCTGATTTACATGGTGAAGGGGCCAGCTGAGAGCACGATGATGACCCGGGTGTCACTGGCATTAGAAATGATGGTAATGTTGTGGGTCCTGACATTGTCTGCTAGCAGCATCATGTAAACGTTGAAGAGGGTTGGATTGAGGGTTAAACCTTGGTGCGCTTATGATGTGAGTTGAAGGGAGGGTGATGGATTCTCTGGGTGCCCTCTGTGAGGAATAATGCCATCCATCTGAGAGCATTCTCTTTGATACTGACTTTTGATGAGAGTGTGGTGGGAGACGGTGTCAAAGGCTGCAGAGAGGTAGAGAAGGACTAGAGCTGCTGACTCTCCTCTGTCGAGTAGGGGGTGGGTATTAGCTGTTGCAGTGATCAGGGCCATCTCAGTGCTGTGGTTGGCTCTGAATCCTGATTGGGAGGTGTCCAGCAGGTTGTTTCTTTTCAAGTGTTCAGGGCTTTGGAGGCTGATGGCTTTCCCCAGGGCTTCAATGGGAAATGCTAGAAGCAAGACGAGGCAGTAGTTCTGGAGACCGCTGTGCTCTGTGGAGGGTTTCTTGGGGTGGGATATGACTTCTGAGTGTTTCCAGGCATCAGGTAAAGTGGCTGTGGCAATGGAGGCATTGAGGATGGTAGTGAGCTAGTGAATGATGCAATTGCTTGCCATGGTGAAGAGTAGTTTGGTGAGGTTGGCACTGACCTTCATGCGGTTTGCCAGGGCCTCCCTTTTTTGCATCTTTGAGTTGGTTGTGGTAGTTTTTGAGAGTAGACTTGAAGGTAGCTTGATTAGCGTTGTTTCTGCATTTTGCTGCGCTGAGCTATTGGGTGTACCAGCTGGCTTGTTTGGTAGATCTCTGTGTTGTGGTTGGTTTGGTGGGGGTGACTCAGTCAGCAGCACTTTTAATCCAGGCACTGAAGTTCTCTGCTGCCTGGTCCAGGTTGGTAGGCCATGCTGGGGGCTGGTGCCGAGGGCATCAGTCCACTGGTGTTGTGTGACCTTAGACGAGCTGCAGAGGGATGTGTGCTGGGGTAGTTGTGGTGAGGGCGGACCATGGTGAAGTGTGTGATGAAATTTTCTAACCATTTTATATCTGTGATGTGTTTATATCGGACTCTGCTGCTGGGTGTGAATATAGGGTCCAAATTGTGTCCTGCTCTGTGCCTAGGATCTGAAACCAGCTGCACGAGGCCGATGTTGTCCATTCATTCCTGGAGGTCAGCGGAGTAGGTGCCTGTGGGGTCGTCAAGGTGGAAGTTGAGATCTCCCATACAAATGTGGTGTTCTGAATAAATGGCGAGCAGGGTGATTAATTTTTTGATGCCATCGCTGAGGCCTGTTCACAGTCCTGGCAGTCTCTATGCGAGGGTGCTTTTGATGGTGGTTTTGTGGTTGGTGTTCAGTTGGAAGTTCAGGTGTTCTATGATTGGTATGGTGTCATTGTCAGGGGTGGTGCAGGTGATTGATTCCTTCTGTACGATGGCTATGCCACCTCTGTGTCTGTTGGACTGGTCTTGCTGTAGCTGTGGGGTGTTATGGTGGCGATGTTAGGGGTCAAACCCGGGTGAGCCAGGTCTCTGTGATGAAAATCACATCGGGTGCAAGGGTGGGGATGGTGTCCCAGACTTCGACAGCATGTTTGTAGAGTTATCTGGTGTTGACCAGGACACATCTGAGTGGTTCCGGCGGGGTGGCCCTGGCTCAAGATTCTGCAGGGATGATCGGTGCTGCAATGGAGATGAATCTGCAGCAGAGACAGGTGAACGGTCCTTTTGTAGAGTGAGGGTATGTGAGGCTGCAGTTGTTGAATCTGGATTTCAGGGCACGATCTGTCAAGCAGAGGCTTAGATAAAAGGTGAAGTGGGCAAAATTATGATATCCTATTTTAATACCAATAGAAATATTTGCTCTTATAAACAGAAGAAAATGACAATGGAATTATACCAAATCTGGCAAGTACTTAGAATTGTAATCAACAAAACATAGCGGGTCATTCCGACCCTGGCGGTCGGTGGCCGCCAGGGCCACCGACCACGGGAGCACCGCCAACAGGCTGGCGGTGCTCCTACGAGCATTCTGACCGCGGCGGTTTAGCCGCGGTCAGACGCGGAAAGCCAGCGGTCTCCCGCTGACTTTCCGCTGCTCGTAGGAATCCTCCATGGCTGCGGAGCGCGCTCCGCAGCCATGGAGGATTCCGACTCCCCCTCCCGCCATCCAGTTCCTGGCGGTTCTCCCGCCGGGAACCGGATGGCGGGAGGGGGAGTCGCGGGGCCCCTGGGGGCCCCTGCCGTGCCCATGCCTATGGCATGGGCACGGCAGGGGCCCCCGTAAGAGGGCCCCTAAAAGTATTTCAGTGTCTGTATTACGAGCCGGCGTCATCGTGGGAAGGGAGTTTTCCCCTGGGCTGGCGGGCGGTCTTGCGAAGACCGCCCGCCAGCCCAGGGGAAAACTCGGAATACCCTCCGCGGTCTTTCGACCGCGGAGCGGTATTTCGGAGGGGGGAAGTCTGGCGGGCGGCCTCCGCCGCCCGTCAGACTCAGAATTAGGGCCATATTTTCTTGATTCGGTGTAAATCTGTTCAGTAGTTTTCACAAAATGAGCATTTAAAGAGGGCCTCTGATTAGGCATGAAGGGGTTATTTTAACAGCTTAGGATCCTCGATCCAAGAAGTCAAAGAACACCCAGGTCCTATTTGCCAAGAGAGCTTTTTGTCACATTGGTCCTTTCAGAGCTGTAGATCTAAAAGGATTTGTTTGACTAACAAAACATTGAAAAAAATGTTGTGGTAACCATTACAGGGCTCAGGGATTTGGTCACTGAGCCTTGAAAACTAAATTTGGAAGGACACAAAAGGGGCAGGGTAATCAAATACTGGCCCCCAAGCCCATGTGAGGGTTTTTTCAAAGACCCCACATGTTTAAAATAAAAAAATTAAGAAACACTTTTTCCAGTAGGCTTGAAGGATTCTTAGATACTCATACAGCACTCCTTTTTGCACTCAAGGATACTTTCAGTATCCGTTGAGGATTCTCAAATCAAGCACTGGCAAGGGTAGCTTATTGAGGTCCAAAACACCAGGACAGGGACACTAGCCTTGAATCCAAAGACCCAATTTTAGAGTCAAGGATCCAAAAAAATATAGGGGCAGATTTACGGGCCTCTCGTGCCACTTTAGCACCGCCTTAGCATCATTTTTGTTATGTTAAGGCAGAGCTAAGGTAGGTTTTTCCCCCGCACCGTATTTACAAAGTGCTGCAATGCATGCATTGCGCCACTTTGTAAACCCTTGTGCCACATTATGCCTGCCAAGCATAATCTATGCAAGGGAGCATTCCTCCATTAGGAAGCCCGAAAAAATGGCACAGTGAAGTTTAAAATAATTCACGGCACCATTTTTTCCTGTCATTTTTAATGCCTACTCAGAGCAGAATTAAAATTACGCCTCTTTTTAAATCAATGGGCCTCCTTACACTTTGCTATACTAGCTTCAACATTTTTTATGCTACTGTTGCAAAGCGCCATAATAGCATCAAAAAATGTTTTACTATTGTTCTAACTACCACCATGGTGCACCATTTTTAAACATGGCGCACACATAGTGGTGTTAGGAGGATGCAGGGGGTGCGAGCAGAGTGGCCTGCATTGGATGCAGTGCCACTTTTCTTAAATTCAGCCCTTTGTTCTTACAAAGGGAAAAAGTGTCTTGCAGTGCAGACCCTGTTGCCAAACTATTGTGCAGGGCATGTGAAACATTGGGCGGTGTGCTGCAGGACCTGGCCAGGAGCTAGGGTTGGCCACCCTCTCTGGGTTGGGAGAAGGTCCTGGTCACAGTCAAGCCTTGCAGCCAAACACCACTGCTCATGAAGTTACGTCATGTGTGGTTGGCCATCCATAGTAGGTTGGCACTGATTCTGGCCAAAGATAAGTTGTTGTGGCCAACAACCCTGCACACTTCTGAAGGCCATGCATAGTGGGCGTTTGTGATGGTTGAGGGTGGCATCCATGGATCACAAAAAAAATATATATATTTCAATGCACAGAAACCAAAGATTAATTTGAAGTTATGGTTGCCATTGTTATAGCACCTTAACATATGTTTGCTTTTAGGTGTTGTTGTTTGTTGGTATGCTTACTGGTATAAATATCATGTGGTCATGAGCACTGCATTTTGTGTGCTAGTTGTGGATTCTGGCCCTAACCCTAACTTGTGAATTTCAGTGGTTGTTCAGTTCTAATTAGTAACCGTAACTGGACTGTGTTTTTCTAAGTGAATATTTACTTTAAATACCTATAGTTAAAGTGATGTTATAGTTAGACAGAATCTAATGGTAAAAAAAACACTGAAATAAGTCAGTCAGTTATAATTTAGTGAACTAACTATAACTTGCACTACCCCAAATCTCACCTATTATATCACTCATGATATGTTACATTTATTTCCCATATTTCACTTTGAGCTATTATTTAATCACAATGGATTGGTAATTTCGGTTATTTATTGTTATGTATTACAGATTAGTGATAGCCAATCTGTAGTTACAGTTCTGATTCCTAGTAATTGGAATTCCTCATATTTGTCTTTAGTAGTAACTTTGCCTCCATTTGACAAATCGCTACAAAATTTTGCATTGTCAGCCAATGTAGAAAAACTAATAGATCTGATAAGCTTTGTAGTGATTAGTTAAGAAGGTGACAAGAAAACAGGGTGGTCTCAAAATATGTTTTTCCACCAATGCATATTCAATAGACTTTTATTCAGCCTAAAGGCAAAATAGCTGAGCAGATTGTCATGTAATTTGACAGCAATGTAGATTATGGTGTGGAAAGGGTCTTTTTGTTATTTGATCTAAATTGGTTCAGTAGTTTATAAGTTAAAAAGGACAAAATTTTAGGGATAAATTGGGCCATGGTATAACGCACTACATGGAGATGGAAAAAACACACTGCAATAGTTTAATAGAAGCCCTTACAATTCTAAAAGGCAGTTACATTTTCAGTTTGTTTTGGGTTGAACGTGAAATCTAGATTGTTAAAAATTGGGTTACTGGTTGATTGGGGTGAGAGGCCTGGTCAAGTAGCAACCACAATCCTAATCAGGGTAACTGTTAGAAAATGGGTCTCTAGTTGGCAAAGGTATGCACACTGTCCAAGTAGGGACCACAGTCCTATTCAGAGTAAGCCACAACACAACCTGAATTGTGGTGTGCTCACCCTTTGCTAGCTTGGCACAGAGCCAGGCAGATGTAACTTAGAAGGCAATGTGTAAAGTATTTCTGCAATAACTCATTCAGTAACACCTTGAAAACAACACAAAAAGACTCCACACTGGGTTAGAAAAATTGAGGATATTTATATGAGTAACACAAGACCAAAACAACAAAAATCCATCCAATGGAAGTTGAGATATGACTTTCTAAAGATTAAATGTGAAAACAGTGCTTAAAAGTCACTGGCCATCAAAGGTTACTTGAGGTCGCGTGGGACTGGTGCAAATCCAAAGTCCAGGCCGACCGTGATGGAGGATAGGCTGGCTACAGAAGCCACGCAGAGTGCACTGAACAGTACCTTTGGAGAACCTTTGATAGAGCAAATCATCGACACTAAGGGAATTACATGTCAATATTTTCCACACAGTGGGGTTGTGAGAAAACAGGGCTGATTGCAGAGGCCCCATAACTTTTTGCCCCCATTTTCCTCTTTTTGCTGGTGTTTTCCTGACTTTGATGGTGCCCTGGGTACTGCTAACCAGTCCCAGGGCCTGTGCTCTGTGTAAAATGGATATGCAAATTAGGCTAATTATAATTGGCTAAGTTAACCTACCTATAAGTCCCTAGTATATGGTAGGGCATGTAGGTTTAGGGACCACAGCATAGGTGGTGCACACCTAGGTGCACTGCTGAGGTGCCCAGTGTCATTTTAAAAGCAAGCCTGCCTTGCTTGCTGCTTTTAAATTAAAGTTATATGCAAATTCGACTTTGGAATTAAAGGTACTTCCAAAGTCTTAAACTACCTTATTTTTACATATAAGTCACCCCTAAGGTGTGCCCTATGTGCCCCTAGGGCTGGGTGCCATGTAACTATAAGCAGGGACTTCATAAAAATAGATTTATAAGCCCTGGTGAGGTAAAAACAGCCAAATTTGTTTTTCCCTCATTGAAGTAAATGGCCTTCATAGGCTAGAATGGGCAGACTTTATTTTAAATTTTAAAGTCTCCTTAAATGTTACATACCAAGAATTTGGCATCAAATTGATTGTTGTAATAAATCCCACAACTTCCAGTTATTGGATTTAATATAACTTGTCCAGGTAAAAAGTTTAGACTTTACCTAAAAAGTTGCCAATTTCAGCTCTGCATTGTTTTTGGTGCTGTGCTCTGATTGGCCAGCCTGCAGCAGCTTCTGCCAGGCTGCCTTGATTAGGTGTGAAGTGGCCTGACTTCACACAAAGGAATGTGCTTGGGGGAGAGAATCTCCCCTCAGCAGATGGTGAGGCAGGAAGGGGGAGGGCTGCCAAACTGGTCTTCAAAGGCAGAGAAGGACATCTGGAGCACCCAGCAACACCCCCACATCCTGCAACCCCAGACAGCTAGGTGCCCCCTTGATTAGATTAGGAGAGGGCAGGAGAGGGGTGTGTTTATGATTTTTAGCCACACCAGTGGGTGGGCTCAGCCAGATGTAACCTCCAAAAGTCAGATTCAGCCATGTTGGATTTTTAGAGACTGTTGCCTTTTGGGATGGATTTTTGCCACACTTCCCAGGAAGTGGTCATCACAGGGGGACGACCCTGTACCTGATTGGAGAACCAGGGCCCCCCTGCTTTTCATCCAGGAGCAAGAATAAAACTGGCAGACCTGCCCCCACACCTCAGATCCCTACCAGATTTCAACAAGAAAGGAACTAAAGGAGAAGAAGGACTGCCCTGCTGGACCCCTGGCCTGCACCTGGAACCTGCACTCAGAAGGACTGCACCAGCTGCACACTTGGGCTTCACCACAAGAAGGACTTTGCCTGGCTTCAACTGGTTCAAGGAGGGACTCCCTATTTGCTACAGGTGAAAAATTGCTAACCAGAGTCCCCTGCACCAACTCCTGAAGAAAGCGACCAGCTGACCACTGTCCAGTGGCCAAAAAGGAGTTTGCGCCAGGTGCATTCTGGGAGTTGAAGTCCGCACCCCCCAAGGACCATCACAGAACTTCTGGACCCTTGGGGTGAGCTGTGGACCCCAAAAGAACCTTAAAAGAACATCTGGGTGAAGCCCCAGAAGTTTGGAAAAGATTTGAGAATTTTTGGAAAAAAGCTCCAGAGAGGGACCGACCCTCCGCGGAAAATTCTAGCCGGCTTGCCTCAACCGCGACCCGGCCTGACTTCGTGGTTCGTCCCGGTAAAGAAAAACATGCAAAAAAGAGACTAAGTCCGAACGTAAAAAGTTGACCGGGACCTCCCAGCCATCGTATCCGAGAAGGGCTCCATGGACGTCGGATCAAGATCCAGGTTTACCCCGGTCGAAGGATTTTCATCTCGAAAAAACGACTAAGTCCGAAGGTAAAAGTCTCCACCGAGGAAACCCACATCGCGTATCCGGACAAGGGCTCCAGGAGGTCGGATTCAACTGGCAGGTTCGTCCCGGTGAAGAAAAACTTCAAAATAAAGACTAAGTCAGAAGGTAACTTTTTAACCGAGGCCTCCCGCGACCTGTAGCCGAGCAGGGCTCCATCGCAGTCGGCCTGAAAGTTTGACTTTGCCCCGGCCGAGGTGCAACCAGATGACCCGATTGGCGCTTTTTGTTTCTAAGCGCTAGAAAAGTAATAATTCTTTAAAAATTCATATCTCCGGTTCCCCTGAACCGATTTTAATCGTTTTTGTGTCATTTTAAAGATACAAATATAAACTATTTTTATAAATTGGTTTTGGATTTTTAAACTGTTTCCTGTGTTTTATTTAATTACTGTTTTGTGATATTTGAATGCTTTACACTTTGTCTCCTAAGTTAAGCCTTGACGCTCGTTGCCAAGCTACCAAGGGTTGAGCTGGGATTAATTTACTGAGACCTAACTGTACCTATGTGGAGGGTGGTGGCTTGTTGCTAGGTGTAGGTACCTACCTGCCCTACCAATAACCCATTTTCCAACATAATTGGAAGCAGCGACAGGATCCTGTACTTGTGTTCAATATCACGTTACAGTTTTAGGTAAAACAAATTAAAAATCCTTTAAATTGTCCTAGTGCAAAAATTGTTTTTAATTTTTAATTTGGATTCATTTCTATTATTGAATTTTTGTAATTTTTCTAAATTCTTGTTTCCAATTTTTGCAAAAAGTTTTTGTTGACACAAAACTAGGGAACCATGGAGCTTGATCTGGCTAGCCTACCCACACTGACAGTAGTCCAGCTTAGGGGGTTGTGTATTGAAAGAGGGTTGCCTGCAACCACTGATCTCAGGAAGCAAATCCTGATCACATCCCTGACAGCATGGGCTGAGGCCCAAGAGGTAGAGTCAGAGGAAGCTCCAGAGGAGGGAGAAAGAAGGGAGGATGCAAGCTCTAACCACTCAGGGGAGGGAAGGCATCTGAGCCCAAGTGAGGATGAGGAAGAACGGTCCTCAGTAAATACAGTCACTAGGGGCAGACCCAAAGCTAGTGGTGGGAAGGGGGTCCTTTCAGGAGGAGAGAACCCATCCATCAGAGAAAGAGAGCTGGAGGCCCAGCTAGCATACATAGCTTTGGAAGCAGAGAAGCTGGCCCTAGAAAAGAAAAAGTGGGCATACAAAGAGAATAGAGATGGAAGCAGCGATAAAGAATCTGAGGTGTCCATGGGTGGGGGAGTTTGCCCCAGATTACCCAAAGGGGTAGTTCCTGCTTATGTAGAGGGGGATGACATAGATAAGTGGCTGGGGGCCTTTGAGAGGGCACTCCAAATGAGAAGGGTTAGGCCTCAATACAGGGGTTTCCTTTTGTGGGAGTTGGTCCCCAACTCAGGGAGGGATAGGCTTCTGACCTTAAGGGGGGAGGAGGCAGATTCATACCCTAGTATGAAGAGGTACTTAGCCAAGAAGTTTGGTCTGACCCCAGAGCAATATAGAATGAAGTTCAGGGACACCCAGAAGGTCAGTACCCAGTCTTGGGTTGACTTTGTGGACATTGCACTAAAGGCACTAGAGGGCTGTATTATATGTAACAAAGTAGATACTTATGAGGGGTTATACAATCTGATCATGAGAGAGCACATCTTGACCAATTGTACCCAAGAAAGGTTACGCCAGCATCTAGTGGACTCTAAGCAGACCAACTCTAGAGAGCTAGGGGAGGCAGCTGATGAGTGGTTGAGAACCAGGGTGGTTGTCAAGTCCCAGGGGGGAGACTCCAAGAAGGGGGGGACAGGTCCCCAAAAACCTAAGGAGGGAGGTGGTAAGCCCACCACAGAGACTCCCTCTGTACCCCAGAACCCTAAGAAGGAGGAGAGTAAATCCCACTCCCACTCTGACAAGCAGAGACAGGGAGACCCAGGGTTAAAAAAACTCTTGGACAGTAGGGCTTGCTTTGACTGTCAGCAGACAGGTCACTTCAGAGGAGATGCAGCCTGTCCAAGGAAGGTGGTTAGCACTGGGCTGTCCAGTGTAGCCATAGAGGAGGATTCCTCAGATGATGAAGTCCTCCTAGCATTGTGCTGGGAGACAGGACCAGATGGTAAACTGGTGATCCCTGAGGGTGGAAGTAGGCACTTCCACCCCATTCAGGTGAATGGGATCCCTACCACTGGCCTGAGAGACACCTGTGCCAGTCACACTATAGTGAGTGACCGGTTAGTGACCCCAGACATGTATGTCCCAGGAGAGACCAGGAAAGTCAGGATAGCCACAGGGGAGGTCACCACCAAACCTGTAGCCATAGTGCCCCTAGAGAGGGAGGGTATCCTTGACTGGTTTAGGGTGGTAGTCAGTGCTGACCTCCCCCTAGATTGTATCCTGGGCAATGACCTCCCAGAGGTGAGTCTGGTCACAGATGGGGTGGTCGCCCAGGGCGCCCCCCCAACCCAAAGTCCTGGGGAGTCAGTCCCTACAGTTAGGAGACAGAAGTCCCCAAGAAAAGGAAAGAAGAAAAGGAAGGGTAGGCCACTCTTAAAGAGAGTTCCAGGGAGCCAAGGGCCTTCTGCCCCAGTAAGGGGGGAGCCCAGAGTTGGCACTGGTGAGGCCTCACCTGACCCCAAGGAAGTCCTGAGTAGTCAGGCAGCTGTCCAGATGCAAGGTGTTGCCCCTGCACTGACAGAAGGGAGAGTGGAAGGAGGGTGTCTGCCACAGGAGGTGGTAGCCCCCCCAACTCTAGACAGCAAGAGGGGTGCCAGGACCACTAAGTTGCCCCTAAAGCAGCTCAGCCACCTGTCAGTGGAGAGCTTAGGGTGTGGTTCTGGGTACTGACAGCTGTCAGTAGCCTCTGCTGGGTGCTAGCCTTCCTGGCAGCACTGTACTTGGCCTGGGAGGCAGACCCCAAAGCCAATAGCAAAGTAGGCCCCCTGACCCTATTGGTCATGGTGGGGTTGCTCATGTGTTGGGTGACCTCTTTGGGTAAGCTAGGTGTTGCCCTAGCAAAGTTTGGAGTAGGGGAGGTGGGCACCTCACTACCCAAGTTGGCAGAGAGAAAGGAGGAAGACCCCCCTAGAGGGAAGTTTCAGTTTGAGTTGGGTCCTTTTACTGTTGGGATGGCTTCACTACCCATAGGGAGTGACCCTGACAGGAGGATATAAGGAAGAGTAGGCCCTGCAAAGGGACAGCCAGTTTTCTTCACTGTCTTCCTCGCCTAACAAGCCAGGAAGACTCTCCCAGGGTTGGGCTGAGTCTCCTGGGCGTGTGGGCTGGGGTTGTGTGAGAAAACAGGGCTGATTGCAGAGGCCCCATAACTTTTTGCCCCCATTTTCCTCTTTTTGCTGGTGTTTTCCTGACTTTGATGGTGCCCTGGGTACTGCTAACCAGTCCCAGGGCATGTGCTCTGTGTAAAATGGATATGCAAATTAGGCTAATTATAATTGGCTAAGTTAACCTACCTATAAGTCCCTAGTATATGGTAGGGCATGTAGGTTTAGGGACCACAGCATAGGTGGTGCACACCTAGGTGCACTGCTGAGGTGCCCAGTGTCATTTTAAAAGCAAGCCTGCCTTGCTGGCTGCTTTTAAATTAAAGTTATATGCAAATTCGACTTTGGAATTAAAGGTACTTCCAAAGTCTTAAACTACCTTATTTTTACATATAAATCACCCCTAAGGTGTGCCCTATGTGCCCCTAGGACTGGGTGCCATGTAACTATAAGCAGGGACTTTATAAAAATAGATTTATAAGCCCTGGTGAGGTAAAAACAGCCAAATTTGTTTTTCCCTCATTGAAGTAAATGGCCTTCATAGGCTAGAATGGGCAGACTTTATTTTAAATTTTAAAGTCTCCTTAAATGTTACATACCAAGAATTTGGTATCAAATTGATTGTTGTAATAAATCCCACAACTTCCAGTTGTTGGATTTAATATAACTTGTCCAGGTAAAAAGTTTAGACTTTACCTAAAAAGTTGCCAATTTCAGCTCTGCATTGTTTTTGCTGCTGTGCTCTGATTGGCCAGCCTGCAGCAGCTTCTGCCAGGCTGCCTTGATTAGGTGTGAAGTGGCCTGACTTCACACAAAGGAATGTGCTTGGGGGAGAGAATCTCCCCTCAGCAGATGGTGAGGCAGGAAGGGGGAGGGCTGCCAAACTGGTCTTCAAAGGCAGAGAAGGACATCTGGAGCACCCAGCAACACCCCCACATCCTGCAACCCCAGACAGCTAGGTGCCCCCTTGATTAGATTAGGAGAGGGCAGGAGAGGGGTGTGTTTATGATTTTTAGCCACACCAGTGGGTGGGCTCAGCCAGATGTAACCTCCAAAAGTCAGATTCAGCCATGTTGGATTTTTAGAGACTGTTGCCTTTTGGGATGGATTTTTGCCACACTTCCCAGGAAGTGGTCATCACAGGGGGACGACCCTGTACCTGATTGGAGAACCAGGGCCCCCCTGCTTTTCACCCAGGAGCAAGAATAAAACTGGCAGACCTGCCCCCACACCTCAGATCCCTACCAGATTTCAACAAGAAAGGAACTAAAGGAGAAGAAGGACTGCCCTGCTGGACCCCTGGCCTGCACCTGGAACCTGCACTCAGAAGGACTGCACCAGCTGCACACTTGGGCTTCACCACAAGAAGGACTTTGCCTGGCTTCAACTGGTTCAAGGAGGGACTCCCTGTTTGCTACAGGTGAAAAATTGCTAACCAGAGTCCCCTGCACCAACTCCTGAAGAAAGCGACCAGCTGACCACTGTCCAGTGGCCAAAAAGGAGTTTGCGTCAGGTGCATTCTGGGAGTTGAAGTCCGCACCCCCCAAGGACCATCACAGAACTTCTGGACCCTTGGGGTGAGCTGTGGACCCCAAAAGAACCTTAAAAGAACATCTGGGTGAAGCCCCAGAAGTTTGGAAAAGATTTGAGAATTTTTGGAAAAAAGCTCCAGAGAGGGACCGACCCGCCGCGGAAATTCTAGCCGGCTTGCCTCAACCGCGACCCGGCCTGACTTCGTGGTTCGTCCCGGTAAAGAAAAACATCCAAAAAAGAGACTAAGTCCGAACGTAAAAAGTTGACCGGGACCTCCCAGCCATCGTATCCGAGAAGGGCTCCATGGACGTCGGATCAAGATCCAAATTTACCCCGGTCGAAGGATTTTCATCTCGAAAAAACGACTAAGTCCGAAGGTAAAAGTCTCCACCGAGGAAACCCACATCGCGTATCCGGACAAGGGCTCCAGGAGGTCGGATTCAACTGGCAGGTTCGTCCCGGTGAAGAAAAACTTCAAAATAAAGACTAAGTCAGAAGGTAACTTTTTAACCGAGGCCTCCCGCGACCTGTAGCCGAGCAGGGCTCTATCGCGGTCGGCCTGAAAGTTTGACTTTGCCCCGGTCGAGGTGCAACCAGATGACCCGATTGGCGCTTTTTGTTTCTAAGCGCTAGAAAAGTAATAATTCTTTAAAAATTCATATCTCCGGTTCCCCTGAACCGATTTTAATAGTTTTTTGTGTCATTTTAAAGATAAAAATATAAACTATTTTTATAAATTGGTTTTGGATTTTTAAACTGTTTCCTGTGTTTTATTTAATTACTGTTTTGTGATATTTGAATGCTTTACACTTTGTCTCCTAAGTTAAGCCTTGACGCTCGTTGCCAAGCTACCAAGGGTTGAGCTGGGATTAATTTACTGAGACCTAACTGTACCTATGTGGAGGTTAGTGGCTTGTTGCTAGGTGTAGGTACCTACCTGCCCTACCAATTACCCATTTTCCAACAGGGGTACACTGCGTCTTTGTCAGACTACGTTGAATTGAATGCGGTGCGCCGTTGTTGGGCCACGCACAACATCTTTGGTGAGCCGTGAAGGCAGTGAATCTGCTGTCATTGAGCAGCCGCTGCTTTACCATTAGAGAGCGAGGAGTCAATTTCTCTCCCACACTGGAGGGGACAGTTCAAGCAAGGGTGAGACTCCCAGACAGCGGAGTCCTGCAGCACCAGGAAAGATGTAGGCAGTCTTTGATGTCCCTGAGACTGCAGGAGGACAGGGAGCAAGCCAGCAAGCAAGCAAGCCTTGGAGATACTCCAGGAGGAGACAGAGTCTTTCTGGGAGGGTCAGAGAGCAGCAGGCAGCAGGGCAATAAACAGAAAGGCAGTCATTCCAGAAAAGCAGTCAAGGTGAGTTCTTTGTGCATCATAGCAATTCGTCTGACATAGGCTCAGTTCAAGGTCCAGAAGTGTCTGATTTGAGGCAGTCAGAGAACCAGTACTTATACCCAAAAGTGCCTTGAAGTGGAGGAGACATCAAAGAGTGGCTTTGAAGTGCAGTCTGCCAGGCAATCGATAAGGGGTTATCAGTGTTTTGTGTGGAGTCAGGCCACTACTCTTTGAAGTATAAGTATGGGCCCCTCCACCCTTCCTTCCCAGGAAGACCCATCAGTATGCAGATGAATGTAGATGCAGTTGAGTATCCTCTGTTTGTGGCTGTCTGGGTGGAATGCACACATGTAGCTGTCACCCAGCCCAGTCAGACATGTTTTGGAGACAGGCTGTAAGGCACACAGAGTAGGGGCAGCAGAGAAATGCCTACTGTCTAAAAGTGGCATTTCTAAAATAGTAATGTTAAATCGGACTTTACCAGTAAAGAGGCTTGACCGTTATCATTCCAAAATTATGATACATTTTGTAGCTATTCCTTTCTGATGAGGAATTACAGATTAAAATTATATTAAGGAATCACCAGTGCTGGCCTATGAGAGGAGCAGACCTCACAAAAGTGAAAAATGACTTTGAGAGTTTTCACTTCCAGGACATGTAAAACTGAAAAGTACATGCCCTGACTTTTAAATACATGTTACTGCCCTGTGAATCACATAAGGCCAACCTAAGTGGTGGCATATATGTAATAAAACAGGAGTTACTTAGACCCTGCAATGGCAGGCCTGAGACATGGTTAAGGGACTACTTTTGTGGGTGGCACAATCAGTGCTGCAGACCCACTAGTAGCATTTAATCTACAGGCCCTGGGAACATGTAGTGCACGTTACTGTGGACTTTTAACTAAATCAAATATGCCAATAGGGTAGGAGCCCAAAGTACTGTGTTTTAAGGAGAGAGCACAAGCACCTTAACACTGTGGTAAAGTGCACAGAGTCCTGAATCCAGCAAAAACAAAGTCAGAAAAAGACAAGATGAAAGTCCAAAGGTTTGGAGTAACTCTTAAGAGAGGGACATTTTCAACAGTAATGCACAAGCAAACCCCAAATTAACCCATGCTTACCCAGCTGTAGCTGGCACAGAGCAGTTAGGCTTAACTTAGAGGCAATGTGTAAAGTATTTGTGCAATACTTCAACCATTAAAACAGTGAAACCACACAAAATATCCCACACCAGGTGAGAAGAATGAAGCTTACTTTAATTAATAAAACCAGCACAATACAACAAAACTCCAATCAGTACATCCAGAGTTTTTAATTTTGTTTAAATAAACTGGAATACAGCACCTAAAAGCATGAGACACCCACCATTACTTTCTTTTCTTTCTGGACCGGGTCAAAGTCAAAAGCAATGGAGCATTGTTGGATACAATCAGAGGTTAGTCCTGCATAAAGAATTTGCTGTACAAATGGCAAAAGGCTTTGTCCCTTTCTAGCTCGACTTTGATGGCACTGTGCGAATGCTATGCTTAAAAACTTTGCTAGAAAGACAGACATTTGAGGTGAGCAAATCTAGAGTATCACTTATGTTGCAGGTCGTGCCTTACTGGAGCTGCTCACTGCTCTCCAACTAAACCTGGTAACTACCCAGAATTCTCTCTTCCTTTTTATATATACATATATATAGTTGGATAATGGCCCTCTCTCAAGGGTCACCCCAAACTTTTCGCCTTCTGCCTCATCTTTTTCTGACCTCAATTTTGTTGGATTTAGGACTCTGCGCACTTTACCACTGTTTTCTGTGCTAAATTGCTTGTTCTGTCTCCCCTAAACATAGTAATATTGGCTCATATCCAATTGGTATATGTAATTTCCCTTAAGTCCCTAGTAAAGTGCACTCGATGTGCCCAGGGTGCCACCCACATAAGTAGCCCCTTAACCATGACACAGGTCTTCTATTACCAGGCCTGTGTGTGCAGTTTCACTGGCACTTCTACCTGGCATTTGAAACTTCTAGCCAAGCCATAAAATCTTCTTTCATTAAATATAAGTCACCCCTAAGGTAGGGCCTAGGTAGCTTATAGGGCAGGGTGCTATGTCAGTAAAAGGCAGGACGTGTACTTATAAGTTTCACATTTCCTGGTATTGAAAAACTCCCAAAGTTGTTTTGCACTACTGTGAAACCTTTTTTCAATACATAGTAACACACTATACATTAGATTCCGTGTTATTTATATGTCCATGCGTTTCGGTGGTACTCATTGATTATCACCACCTTCCTCAGGACAAAATCGAATTCTACTTCCAATCATAGTCACAAATTCTTGAGGGCTTCTCAAAAATCTCTCAACACTAGGAGTGTTTTCATTCAATCTTCTAGGTCGGTCTTCCTAAGTGTTTAATATGCCACTCCATCTAATATATGATGTTCATATACATTTCTTGTCACGACGGCTAGTGCAACCTGTAGGTCTCTCTCAAGAGCCTGAGCGTTAGTGAGCTGCCTCCTCTGATTAATAGCACCTGCAAGACTATTTTTTAATACACACACAGGGGGTCATTCTGACTCCCGCCAGCCGCGGTAACCGCAGGGCCGGCGGGAGCCGCCGAATGACCGCACCGCGGTCAAATGACCGCGGCGGCCATTCTGAGTTTCCCGCTGGGCTGGCGGGCGACCACCAGAGGGCCGCCCGCCAGCCCAGCGGGAAACCCCCTTCCATGAGGATGCCGGCTCCGAATGGAGCCGGCGGAGTGGAAGGGGTGCGACGGGTGCAGTTGCACCCGTCACGATTTTCAGTGTCTGCTTGGCAGACACTGAAAATCTTGGTGGGGCCCTGTTAGGGGGCCCCTGCAGTGCCCATGCCATTGGCATGGGCACTGCAGGGGCCCCCAGGGGCCCCACGACACCCGTTACCGCCAGCCAGGTTCTGGCGGTCAAAACCGCCAGAACCAGGCTGGAGGTAAGGGGGTCGGAATACCCATGGCGGCACTGCCTGCAGCGCCGCCATGGAGGATTCCCTAGGGCGGCGGGAAACCGGCGGGACACCGCCGGTTTCCCGTTTCTGACCGCGGCGGTACAGAATGCCCATGGGAGCACCACCAGCCTGTTGGCGGTGCTCCCGCGGTCGTTGGCCCTGGCGGTCCATGACCGCCAGGGTCAGAATGACCCCCACAGTGTACGTTACGGCACAAAATTAACGTAGTCCAGCGAATGCTTTGAATAAGAGAAGGCAGCCAGTTAACACCCGGGGCAATAGCCATATACATGGTACATGCCACAGCAACAATTTTCAGTAGTCTTGTGGGTGGTATTAATCAGAGAAGACAGCTTACTCTGAATAACACTGACTCTATTGTGTAGTATGTTACTATAGATTGAAAAACGTTTTTTCCAGTAACGTGCACAACAAATGTATTGATCAGTGAAAGAAAGTACGTTCTAGTTTGTCTCCCATAATATATGTTGTATATATATATATATATATATATATATATATATATATATATATAAATTGTGACTTGTTGATGTGGTTTGTGTTTTTTAATAATACTGGACTTCCAGTAACTATACCTGAGTTTGCCAAAGTAGGCATTTTCTGCCAAAATGTAAAAATGCTTTAAGTGTAGGTGAACAGATACTCTCTACACTAGTGCAGACCATTTATGCACAAAACTGTTATTTTTTTACCATTTGGGGCTATTTCACAGTTTATGACTTTATCTACTTGCCGTTGCAAGTCATGTTCCTTTTTTCCTTAAAACAACAAAGAAAACACCCAAAACAAATTCCAAACTTATTAAAAACGTACCAAAAAGCACAAAAAAACCAACGGTTCTTGTTAGAGCCATCTCTTTTACTTTAAAAAATGGGGTAGTGAATGGGATCATGATTGGCTGTATGGGTGAGTGAATAGATGCATGAGTGGCTATATGGATGAGTGACTGTGTGTGTAAGTGGCTGTATTGGCGAGTGAATGGGTGCACAAGTGGCTGTATAGATGAATGTCTTGATGCGTAAGTGGTTGTATGAGTGAGTGACAGGGCGTGAGTGGATGTACGGTTGAGTGAATGGGTGCGTAAGGAACTGTATGGATGAGTGAATGGGGGAATGAGTGTATAAGTGAATGAATTGGTGCATAATTGATTGTATGGGTGAGTGAGTAGGTGCATGAGTGGCTGTATGCATGAGTGAATGAGTACAGGAGTGACTGTATGGGTCAGTGTCTCTGTGTGTAATTGGCTGTATAGATGCATGAGTGGACCGCCAGGGTCAGAATGACCCCCTATGTGCGTTAGTGGTTGCATGGGTGAGTGAATGAATGCATCAGTGGCTGTATGGTTGAGTGAAAGGATGTATGAGGGGCTGTATATGTGAGTGAATGGGTGCATGAGTGCCTGTAAGGGTGAGTGACTAGGTTTGTAGTGGTTGTATGGGTGAGTGATTGGGTGCGGTAGTGGCTGTATGGCTGAGTGAATAGGTGCATGTCTTTCTATGGGTGAGTGACTGGGTCTGTAAGTGGCTGTATGGGTGAGTGAATGGCTGCATGAGTGGCTTTATGGGTGAGTGACTGGGTGTGTAAGTGGCTGTGTAGGTGAGTGAATGGCTGCATGAGTGCCTGTAAAGGTGAGAGACTGAGTGCGTAAGTGGATGTATAGGTGAGTGAGTGGGTGCATTAGTGGCTGTGGGTGAGTCAATGGATGAATGAGTGTTTCTATGGGTGAGTGAATGGGTGCATGAGAGGCTGTATGGGTGAGTGAATGAGTGTGTAAGGGGCTACATGGGTTAGTGATTGAGGTGCATGATTGACTGTATGGATGAGGGACTGGGTGCATAAATGGATGTATGAGTGAGTGACAGTGCATGAGTGGCTATATGAGTGAGTGACTCCAGGTGTAAGTGGCTGTATGGGTGAGTAAGTGCATGGGTAACTGTATGGATGACTGATAGGATGCATTAATGGCTGTATGGGTGAGTAAATGAATGCATGACTGGCTGCATGGGTGAGTGAATGGGTGTATAAGGTGTTGCATGTGTGAGTGAGTGGGTGTGTGAGTGGCTGCATGGGTGGGTGAATGGCTGCATGAATGTTTGTATGGGTGAGTGAATGGATATGTAATTGGTTGTATGGGTGAATGAGTGGTGCATGAGTGGGTGTATGCATGAGTGAATTGGTTCATGACTGACTGTATTGGTGAGTGTCCCGGTACATAAGTGGCTGTATGGGTGAGTGAATGGATGCATGAGTGGCTGTATGGTTGATTATATCTGTGTATTAGCGTTTGAATGGGTGAAGGAATGGGTGCATGATTGGCTGTAAGGGTGAGCAACTGGGATTGTAAGTGGTTGTACTGGTGAGTGCATGCATGAGTGGCTGTATGGCTGAGTGAATGGCTGCATGAGTCTTTCTATGGGTGAGTGAATTGTTGCATGAGTGGCTTTATGGGTGAGTGAATGTGTGCATGATTGGCTATATGGGTGAGTGACTGGGTGTGTAAGTGGCTGTAAGGTGAGTGGTTGGGTGCATGTTTGGCTGTATGTATCACTGACACGGTGCATAAGTGGTTGTATGGGTGAATGATTGAATGCATGACTGGCTGTATGGGTGAGTGAATGGGTGTATGAGTGGCTGTATGGGTGAGTGAATGGGTACATGAGGGGCTGTGTGGATGAATGAATTGGTGATGAGTGGTTGTACGGTGAGTGAGTGGGCGCATTAATGGTTATATAGATAATTGATAGGATGCATGAGTGGCTGTATGGGTGAGTGACTGGATGCATAACTGGCTGTATGAGGAGTTAATGGGTGCATGAGAGGCTGTATGGATGACTGAATGGGTGTATGAGGGGTTGAATGGGTGAGTGAATGGGTGCATGAATGTATGTAAGAGTAAGTGACTGAATGCTGAATACAATGATGTTGTATGGGTGAGTGAGTAGGTCACAAGTGTCTTTATATATGAGTGAATGAGTGCATGAGTGACTGCATGAGTTTGTCACTGATTATAAGGGAAAATTACCAGGTGTGTGAGTTCACGTATGGGTAAGTGAATGGGTACATCAGTGGCAGTATGGGTGAGTGATGGGTGTCTCAGTTATTGCATAGGTGAGGGACTGCATGTCTCAGTAATTGTATGGGAGAGTCACTGGGTGCATAAGTGGGTTTATGGGTGAGTGACCGGGTGCATGAGTGGATGTATGGGTGAGTGACAAGGTGTGTGAGTGGCTGTATGGGTGAGTGACTGGGTGTATGGCTGCCTCTTTGGGTGCATGAGTACATGAGTGTCTATGCATGAGTGAATGGCTGCATGAGTGACTACATGGATGGCTGAGTGATTGGATGCATAAGTAGGTTTATGGGTAAGTGACTGGGTGCATGAGTGGATGCATGGGTGAGTGACAGGGTGTGTGAGTGGCTGTATGGCCGAGTAACTGGGTGTGTGAGTGACTGTATGGGCCAGTGACTGGGTGTATGACTGCCTCTTTGGGTGCGTGAGGGCATGATTGTCTATGTATGAGTGAATGGCTGCATGAGTGACTACATGGATGGGTGAGTGACTGGGTGCGTAAGTGGGTTTATGGGTGAGAGAATGTGTGCATGAGTGGATGGATGGGTGAGTGACAGGGTGTGTGAGTGGCTGTATGGGTGAGTGACTGGGTGTGTGAGTGACTGTATGGGTGAGTGACTGGGTGTATGACTGCCTCTTTGGGTGCATGAGTGCATGAGTGTCTATGTATGAGTGAATGGCTGCATGAGTGATGTTGGAAAATGGGTTATTGGTAAGGGCAGGTAAGTACCTACACTTAGCAATAGGCAACTAACCTCCACTTAGGTCCAGTTAGGTCTTAGTAAATTAAACCTAGCTCAACCCTTGGTAGCTTGGCAACGAGCGACAAGGCTTAACTTAGGAGACAAAGCGTAAAGCATTCAAATATAACAAACAGTAATTAAATAAAACACAGGAAAAATTTTTAAAATCCGAAATCAATTTATAAAAATAGAATATATTTTTATCTTTAAAATGACACCAAAACGAATAAAATCGGATAAGGGGAACCGGAGAGATGATTTTTTAAAGAATTAATGCTTTATAGCGCATAGAAGCAACTAGTGCTCAAAGGGTTAAAAAAGGTCACACTGGAAAGGAACAAAGTCCAGAGTTCAGCCCACCCATGAGTTAACACTGTCACACTTACTTTCAGAAGTGTTTGGTTGAGGAAAGTGGTCCACAGCACCAGCCAAGGGTTCAGAGGCTCTGGTGCGCCCCTTGGGGTCTGGGACTACAACTCCCACAATGCACCTCTTCAACTTATGGAGTTGCTCCAAACGTTTCCAAACTTCTGGATCTTCTTCCAGAGGACCTTTTTGTGTCCTTGAAGTGTCCACAACATGATCCAAGGATCCAGAAGCTCTGAGTTGCTCCTTGGGAGTTGGGACTACAATTCCCAGAATGCACCTGGTCAGAATCCTCAAATGGTCACTGGACACTGGTCAGCTGGGCTCTGCTTGCAGGACTTGATGCAGGGGGCTCTGGGCAGCTCCTTTATACCTGTAGCAAACAGGGAGTCCCTTCTTGAAGCAGTAGAAGACAGGTAAAGTCCTTTTAGTGGTGAAGCCCAAGTGTGCAGCTGGTGCAGTCCTCCAGAGTGCAGTGTCCAGGTGCAGGTCAGTGGTCCAGCAGGGCAGTCCTTCTTCTCCTGTTGTTATTTCTTGTTGGAATCTGATAGGTATCTGAGGTGTGGGTGCAGGTCTGCCAGTTTTATCCTTGCTCCTGGGTGAAAAACAGGGGGGTCCTGGTTCTCCAGTCAGGGGCAGGGTCCTTCCCCCTGTGATGACCACTTCCTGGGAAGTGCGGCAAAAATCAATCCCAGGGAGCAACATTCCATAAAATCCATCATGGTTGAAAGTGATTTTTGGAGGTTACATCTGGCTGAGCCCAACCACTGGTCTGGCTAAAAATCCTAAACACACCCCTCTCCTGCCCTCTCCTAATCTAATCAAGGGGGCACCTAATTGTCTGGGTTTGCAGGATGTGAGGGTGTTGCTGGGCTGCTCCAAATGTCCTTCTCTGCTTTTGAAGACCAGTTTGGCAGCCCTCCCCCTTCCTGCTTCACCATCTGCTGAGGGGAGGTCTCCTCCCACAGGCACATCTCTTTGTGTGGAGCCAGGCCACTTTACACCTCATTAAGGCAGCCTGGCCAGGCTGCCAGAGGCTGGCCAATCAGAGCACAGCAGCAAAAACACTGCAGGGCTGAAGTTGGCAACTTTTCAGGTAAAGTTTAAAACTCTTTACCTGAACAAGTTATATTAAATCCCACAGCTGGAAGTTGTGGGATTTATTATAACAATTAATTTTATACCAAACGTCTGGTATCTGTTACTTAAGAGAACTTTTAAAATTAAAATAAAGTCTCCCCATTCTAGCCTATGGAGACCATTCACTACAATGAGGGAAAAACAAATTTGGCAGTTTTACCTCACCTGGGCTTATAAAACTATTTTTATAAGGGCCCTGCTTAAAGTTACATGGCACCCAGCCCTAGGGGCACACCTTAGGGGTGACTTATATGTAAAAATAAGGTAGTTTAAGACTTTGGAACTACGTTTAATTCCAAAGTCGAATTTGCATACAACTTTAGTTTAAAAGCAGCCAGCAAGGCAGGCCTGCCTTTAAAATGACACTGGGCACCTCAGCAGTGCACCTATGGGTGGGTGCACTACCTATGCTGGGGTCCCTAAACCTACACGCCCTTCCATATACTAGGGACTTATAGGTAGGTTGACTTAGCCAATTATAATTAGCCTAATTTGCATACTGATTTTACACAGAGCACAGGCCCTGGGGCTAGTTAACAGTACCCAGAGCACCATCAGAGTCAGGAAAACAGCAGCAAAAAGTGGAAAATGGGGGCAAAACGTTAGGGGGCCTCTGCAATCAGCCCTGTTCTCTCACACAAGCACCCCCCAGCCCACACGCCCAGGAGACTCAGCCCAACCCTAAGAGAGTCTTCCTGGCTTGTCAGGCGAGGAAGACAGGGAAGAGAACAGGCTGTCCCTTTGCAGGGCCTACTCTGCCTTTCATCTTCCTGCTATGGTCACTCCCTCTGGGTAGTGAATCCATCCCAACAGTGAAAGGACCCATCTCAAACTGAAACTTCCCTCTAGGGGGTCTTCCTCCTCTCTCTCTGCCAACTTGGGTAGTGAGGTGCCCACCTCCACTACTCCTAACTTTGCTAGGGCAACACCTAGCTTACCCAAAGACGTCACCCAACACTTGAGCAACCCTATCATGACCAACAGGGTCAGGAGGCCTACTTTGCTTTTGGCCCTGGGGTCTGCCTCCCAGGCCAAGTACAGTGCTGCCAGGAAGGCTAGCACCCAGCAGAGGCTACTGACAGCTGTCAGTACCCAGAACCACACTCTAAGCTCTCCCCTGACAGGTGGCTGAGCTGCTTTAGGGGCAACTGTGGGGTCCTGGCACACCTCTTGCTGTATAGAGTGGGGGGCTACCACCTCCTGTGGCAGACACCCTCCTTCCACTCTCCCTTCTGTCAGTTCAGGGGCAACACATTGCATCAGAACAGCTGCCTGACTACTCAGGACTTCCTTGGGGTCAGATGAGGCCTCCCCAGTGCCAACTCTGGGCTCCCCCCTTACTGGGGCAGAATGCCTTTGGCTCCCTGGAACTCTCTTTAAGAGTGGCCCACCCTTCCTTTTCTTCTTTCCTTTTCTTGGGGACCCCTGTCTCCTTACTGTAGGGACTGACTCCCCAGGACTTTGGGTTGGGGGGAGCCCTGGGCGACCGCCCCATCTGGGACCAGACTCACCTCTGGGAGGTCATTTCCCAGGATACAATCTAGGGGGAGATCAGAACTGACTACCACCCTAAACCAGCCAAGGATACCCTCCCTCTGAAGGGGCACTGTGGCTACAGGTTTGGAGGTGACCGCTCCTGTGGCTATCCTGACTTTCCTGGTCTCTCCTGGGACATACATGTCTGGGGTCACTAACCAGTCACTCACTATAGTGTGACTGGCACAGGTGTCTCTCAGGCCAGTGGCAGGGATCCCATTCACCTGAATGGGGTGAAAGTGCCTACTCCCACCCTCAGGGATCACCAGCTTACCATCTGGTCCTGCCCCTCAGCCCAATGCTAGGAGGAGTTCATCATCTGAGGAGTCCTCCTCCATGGCTACACTGGACAGCCCAGTGCTAACCACCTTATTTGAACAGGCTGCATCTCCTCTGAAGTGACCTGTCTGCTTACAGTCAAAGCAAGCCTTACTGTCGAAGAGCTTTTTTAACCCTGGGTCTCCCTGTCTCTGCTTGTCAGAGTGGGAGTGGGATTTACTTTCCTCCTTCCTAGGGTTCTGGGGTACAGCAGGAGTCTCTTTGGTGGGCTTACCACCTCCCTCGTTAGGTTTTTGGGGACCTGACTCCCCCCTTCTTGGAGTCTCCCCCCTGGGACTTGACAACCACCCTGGTTCTCAACCACTCTTCAGCTGCCTCCCCCAGCTCTCTAGGGTTGGTCAGCTTAGAGTCCACTAGATGCTGGCGTAACCTTTCTTGGATACAATTGGTCAAGATGTGCTCTCTCATGATCAGATTGTATAACCCCTCATAAGTATTTACTTTTTTACCATGAATCCAGCCCTCTAGTGCCTTAAGTGAGGTGTCTACAAAGTCAACCCAAGACTGGGTATTGACCTTCTGGGTGTCCCTGAACTTCATCCTATACTGCTCTGGGGTCAGATCAAACTGGTTAAGCACCTCTTCAAACTAGGGTATGAATCTTCCTCCTCCCCACTTAAGGTCAGAAGCCTATCCCTCCCTGAGTTGGGGACCAACTCCCATAAAAGTGAACCCCAGTATTGAGGCTTAACTCTCCTCATCTGGAGGGCCCTCTCAAGGGCCCCCAGCCACTTATCTATGTCATCCCCCTCTACATAGGCAGGAACCACCCCCTTGGGTAATCTGGGGCAAACCCCCCACTCATGGACACCTCAGAGTCTCTGTCGCTGCCACCATCTCTTTTCTCTTCCCTTGCCCACTTTTTCTTTTCTATGGCCAGCTTCTCTGCCTCCAAAGCTATAAATGCTAGCTGGGCCTCCAGCTCTCTTTCCCTGAGGGACAGGTTCTCTTCTCCTGAAGGGACCCCCTTCCCCCAACTAGCTTTGGGTATGACCCTAGTGACTGTGTGCAGTGAGGACCAGTCTTCCTCCTCCTCACCTAGGCTCAGATGCCCTCCCTCCCCTGAATGGTTGGAGCTAACATCCTCCCCTGCTTCTTCCTCCTCTGGAGCTTCCTCTGGGCCTACTTCTTGGACCTCACCCCGTGCTGTCAGGGATTTAATCAGGACATGCTTCCTGAGGTCAGTGGTTACAGGCAACCCCCTCGCAGTGCAAAACCCCCTAAGCTGGACTACTGTCAGTGTGGGTAGGCTAGCCAGATCAAGCTCCATGGTTCCCTAGTTTTGATTTAACAAAAACGTTTTGCAAAAATTTGAAACAAGAATTTAGAAAAATCACAAAAATTCAATAATTGAAATGAATCCAAATTAAAAATTACAAACAATTTGTGTACTAGGACAATTTAAAGGATTTTTAATTTGCTTTATTTAAAACTGTAACGTGATACTGAACACAAGTACAGGATCCCACCACTGCGCACCAAAGAAATGTTGGAAAATGGGTTATTTGTAAGGGCAGGTAAGTACCTACACTTAGCAATAGGCCACTAACCTCTACTTCGGTCCAGTTAGGTCTCAGTAAATTAAACCTAGCTCAACCCTTGGTAGCTTGGCAACGAGCGACAAGGCTTAGCTTAGGAGACAAAGCGTAAAGCATTCAAATATCACAAACAGTAATTAAATAAAACACAGGAAACATTTTAAAAATCCAAAATCAATTTATAAAAATAGATTATATTTTTATCTTTACAATGACACCAAAACAAATAAAATCAGATAAGGGGAACCAGAGATATGATTTTTTAAAGAACTAATGCTTTCTAGCGCATAGAAGCAACTAGCGCTCAAAGGGTTAAAAAAGGTCACACTGGAAAGGAACAAAGTCCACCCATGAGGTAACACTGTCACACTTACTTTCAGAAGTGTTTGATTGAGGAAAGTGGTCCACAGCACCAGCCAAGGGTTCAGAGGCTCTGGTGTGCCTCTTGGGGTCTGGGACTACAACTCCCACAATGCACCTCTTCAACTTATGGAGTTGCTCCAAACGTTTCCAAACCTCTGGATCTTCTCCCAGAGGACCTTTTTGTGTCCTTGAAGTGTCCACAACTTGATCCAAGGATCTAGAAGCTCTGAGTTGCTCCTTGGGAGTTGGGACTACAATTCCCAGAATGCACCCGGTCAGAATCCTCAAATGGCCACTGGACACTGGTCAGCTGGGCTCTGCTTGCAGGACTTGATGCAGGGGACCCTGGGCAGCGCTTTTGTACCTGTAGCAAACAGGGAGTCCCTTCTTGAAGCAGTAGAAGACAGGCAAAGTCCTTTTAGTGGTGAAGCCCAAGTGTGCAGCTGCTGCAGTCCTCCAGAGTGCAGTGTCCAGGTGCAGGTGAGGGGTCCAGCAGGGCAGTCCTTATTCTCCTGTAGTTCTTCCTTGTTGGAATCTGATAGGGATCTGAGTTGTGGATTCAGGTCTGCCAGTTTTATCCTTGCTCCTGGGTGAAAAACAGGGGGGTCCTGGTTCTCCAATCAGGGGCGGGGTCCTTCCCCCTGTGATGGCAAAATCAATCCCAGGGAGCAACATTACTCAAAAATCCATCATGGCTGAAAGTGATTTTGGGAGGTTACATCTGGCTGAGCCCAACCAATGTTGTGGTTAAAAATCCTAAACACACCCCTCTCCTGCCCTCTCCTAATCTAATCAAGGGGGCACCTAATTGTCTGGGTTTGCAGGATGTGAGGGTGTTGCTTGGTTGTTCCAAATGTCCTTCTCTGCCTTTGAAGACCAGTTTGACAGCCCTCCCCCTTCCTGCTTCACCATCTGCTGAGGGGAGATCTCCTCCCACAGGCACATCTCTTTGTGTTGAGCCAGGCCACTTCACACCTCATCAAGCAGCCTGGCCAGGCTGCCAGAGGCTGGCCAATCAGAGCATAGCAGCAAAAACACTGCAGGGCTGAAGTTGGCAACTTTTCAGGTAAAGTTTAAAACTCTTTACCTGAACAAGTTATATTAAATCCCACAACTGTAAATTGTGGGATTTATTATAACAATTAATTTGATACCAAACTTCTGGTATCTGTTACTTAAGGGGACTTTTAAAATTAAAATAAAGTCTCCCCATTCTAGCCTATGGAGGCCATTCACTACAAAGAGGAAAAAACAAATTTGGCAGTTTTACCTCACCAGGGCCTATAAAACTATTTTTAGAAGGTCCCTTCTTATAGTCACATGGCACCCAGTCCTAGGGGCACATAGGGCACACCTTAGGGGTGACTTATATGTAACAATAAGGTAGTTTAAGACTTTGGAACTACTTTTAATTCCAAAGTCGAATTTACATACAACTTTAATTTAAAAGCAGCCAGCAAGGCAGGCCTGCCCTTAAAATGACACTGGGCAACTCAGAAGTGCACCTATGGGTGCACTACCTATGCTGGGGTCCCTAAACCTACATGCCTTACCATATACTAGAGACTTATAGGTAGGTTGACTTAGCCAATTATAATTAGCCTAATTTGCATACTAATTTTACACAGAGCACAGGCCCTGGGACTGGTTAGCAATACCCAGGGCACCATCAGAGTCAGGAAAACACAGCAAAAAGTGGAAAACGGGGGCAAAAAATTAGGGAGCCTCTGCAATCAGCCATGTTCTCTCACAAGTGACTACATGGATGAGTTAGTGGATGTGTCGGTGACTGTGTGGGTGAATAAATGGGTGTATCACTGACAGTATGAGTAAGTAATTGGGTGTGAGGGTGGGTGCATGAGTACATTATTGGGTGTTTTAATTGCTATATTGGTTAATGAATGGGTGCATAAATGGCTGTATGGGTGAGTGTCTAGGTGCTTGAGTTACTGTATGGATGAGGGAGTACATACATGAGTTACTGTGTGTGTGGGTGTCTGGGTGCATGAGTGAGTGTTTGAGTGAGTAACTGTGTGCGTGAGTGCCTGTATGAGTGAGTGAGTGACTGCATGACTAGCTGTATCTGCGAGTGAATGGGTGCAGCAGTGGCTGTGTGGGCAAGTGAATAGGTGGATTTGTGACTGCATGGGTGGATTTGTGATTGCATGAGTGAGTGGGTATGTCTGTTACTATATGGGTGAGTGGATGGGTGCCTGAGTGGCTGTATGAGTGGGTTTATGGGTGAGAGAATGAATGCATGAATAGCTGTATGGATGAGTGGTTTTATAGATAAGTGAGTGAGTGCATAAGAGGGTTTATGGGTGCATAATAATTTGTATTACTTTATGTATAACTGTATATTTGGGTGCAAGACTGTATATATATATATATATATATATATATATATATATATATATATATATATATTTGTCCATGTGTTTGTTTGTGAATGTTTATGTTTCCTTGAGTTAGGGATAGACATCTGTATGTCCAGGTGTGTTTGAATTCATCTGCTTCTGTGCGTTAGAATGAGTAAATATTTGTAAAACGTTTATGTATGGATTATCTATTAATGAAGCAAGGTTTAATTACTTACCTGCTTTAATGTAGGAAAAATTTCCTATCTTCTGTATTTAAAGAGAAACAACACACAAAAAATTGAACTTTGATATAATTATTATATCAAATAGAAGTTGTTAATTTGTAATGTAAAACATATTAATAACAAAACACAATCAAAGTATGTCTCTTTCATGTCAATTATATATATTACTTAGACATATCATGTTCCCTTGTCCACTGTTCTCAATTTCTTTACTTTTTCACTAGAAAATAAGTGTGTATAGCTGCTCATCATTGAACAGTGGGTGGAAAAAATAGTCATATGGACTGTAAAAAAAGTCTCATTAGCATGTTATTTAAAATTAACATCACTATTCATCACAGTCATAACTTCACAGTATTTCAGTACAAATAAGTGTTACTGTGAATTGCACTCACTGTGATTTGTTACAAAATGTACTTGAGCTACAATTACTACATTAAAGAAAAGTACATATGTTAAAAGCATGTTGATTATTATTATACCTGGCACAAAACTATGAACATAGGTAATCCACCATTTAAATTTTGTATTTTCTTCTGTAGTCATGAGTCCTAATAGGCTGAATATTGTCTTAAAGTGTTATTACTCATTTACACTGAAGACTGTGCAGGTGTTTTTTCCTAGAAATAGTATGAACATTATCATCTACAGTCAGTTTTTGGATATCCTTTGGTTGACGTCAGCTTTGCTAAGCCAAATGATGTCTTAAGTAGTGAAGATGAACGTACAGAGAGGGCTGTATACCTGTTTTTTGGTGGAAAGTAGATGAATACATTTATGCGCATCAAACTTTTGACATGTTTTTCAAGGCATCACCCTTCTTAGGCCGAATGATGTCTTAAATAGTAATGCACATATAAAGAAGAATGTATACAACCTTTTTACACTTATCATCCTTAGAACTTTGGTTGAAGAAACAATAATTAAGAATAAGAAAGTTTGAAATGTAGTTTTTGTTTCAATTGCAGACTGCTATCATTGCATTTTGTCCATCCAGTTTGTATCTTTAAATATACAGTATAATGCCCAGATGTAATATTAAGGCCTTTATGGAAGATGATAGCCACAGTACAGCATGTTCTCCCAGAAATAGATATTTGTCCTGCTTTAAGGTGTTGTAATCTCAGTGTCCAGTTTTAATCCACCTGCTCGACATCATTAAAACATTGCTATATTGTATTTAAAACGTCAATGTAGAGAACACTATTGGTTACAAATTGGGCAGGTCATATTTTGGTGACACTTTTTTATTAGTTTATCAAAAGACACACTTTTGCAATCTGGCAGAGTTAAGTAGAGAAATGTCTCAGATTGGATTTCAGTGCTAGGCGAGAAAGAACAGTCTTCTCACTCATTATTCCATGTATAACTGAGTCCAAATATATAATCAGTATTTACACCTTTTACTTCTAAAATTCCTAAGATCACCATAATACATTCCTGAGCATCTTGTTGAACATCTAGAGTAAACATTACAGATCCACTATATTTGTCTACTAGTTCTTGAATTCCTGAAGCAGATTTATTACACTTTTGTTACAAGATAAGCGCTGAAGGCAATTAAATAATGTTGTGCACAAAGTGTTCTGTGGTTTTTCCTGGATTGTGTTTACAACATGTGGCAGATGGAAGAGAACATTGAGAACTACATTAGCATAGTAGTTTACACCATTAGTGTTATCCAACTGGTAACCTACAATATCTCCATCCTTTTCCAGTTTTCTTTTTTTCACACTTTCTTCTTTCGCTTTGCTTTCTGTCTTTTCTTCAATTTACTTTGATTGTTCTGTTAGTTTCCGCTTAGGACATAATGCCCATTTCTCATAAACAGGATGCTGTCCTAAATGAGGAGCATATTTACTTCTTAATCTGATATACTCTCTGACACAATTTGCATCTGTGCTAAGCTTCCTCTCATCAAAATCAACCAGAAACAAACAAGATAATGCTAGTACTCTTAACAATGATACATGCGACATTCGTTCTGTAAAAACTGAACTTCCAATAGTAATAAATGTAGCATCAATACCTAGACTTTGAGATTTGTGGATAATTACGCAAGACAGACTGGAAACTGTTTTCATCCAACATAAAACTCTTTCACAGGCAAAACGCGTGCAACACATTGTCCAATTTGCTTAATGTCATTAACCTGATCAAACTCTATAGCTAAGGATTCAACCTCATCATGGTTAGGAAAATTAATGAAATCAACAACTTTACCCATGGCACCATTTACCAATCCTTCTTCAATAGTTAAATTACGTCTTAAAATTACTCTATAGTATTTGCAGAGATTAAACACTTCTCAAGTCCAGCAGCCCTGGATACATATTTCTCCAAGGCATTCAATGTATCATATAATTTTTCACTGAGTAGCACAGTTACTTCTTGGTGTTCCATTTTGTCAGTAGCAGTAATCTCTAAAATGTCTTCATTCTCCAGTTTTAGTAAATCTTCAATACATTCAGCACACTCTTGAAGATTAGGCATTAAAGAAACTATGGGTTGTACATTAGCTCTGCTGCCACCTTGTTACAGGAAAACAGTCTCTTAATTAGTCAACTTTTCAACATCAGTTTTCCCTCCTCTGTCAGAATTCCTACTCTAATGTCCTTTAGAATGTTTTCATACTCCATGTCAGAGGCTTGACGCATGTTTCCCACAAGTTCCTTGTATTGAAAATATTAACAAATGTTTACATTTCCAATACTTCCCAATAAGTTTTTACTATTTTCATGTGAAAGTGTTTTGAAAACAGGCTGTCCTTTTACAGGAGTAAATTGTAGTAGGTCTCCTAAAACAATCAAATGCTTTCCTCCAAACAAGACGTCAAATTCAGTTTTTAATATCTATTGCATTCTTAGGTGAACAAAAGCAAGCATTAGATTCAAAACCATGCTTACCTCATGAATAATCAAAAGCTTCATTTTCTTCAAAACTCTTGCTACCTCATGACAAGCTCCACCAGATAACATCTGGTATTCCAGTTTGTCATGGTTAACCAGTAGCACTAGTAGTCGATGTAAATTAATTCATTTTATATCGTGTCCAGTAGGTGCTGTTAGTACACACGATAAGTTTGAATCTGTAGCCTTTTGTAGGTAACTAGAGATAACTTTAATTAAAAGGCTTTTTCCGTTACCACCTTGACCACTAATATATAATAGTATTGGTTTGAATGACGATCAATTGCATTCTTTTGTTTCATGATGAAATCCATGTTCTATTTTGCCTCTTACTTCAATATAAACATTGTTTTTCTGTTGTTGTTCAACTAACTGTTCCAGATCTACAGATTCCTGTCTAGCTTGGTCTATTGCAGTTTCCACTTTATTCATAGTCTTTGCAGCTTCATTTTCAATAATAGTTTGGGCAAGAGGATCCTGACTTAAAGCTGCTGAACTTTAGCTTCTTTGATAACTATTGTTAGCTCGCTCAGCAGCTATCATTTCTTCCTGTTGTTTCTCATCATTTAACATTTGTAAATAATTTTTAATGATGAGGTGAATGATATCTTTGACAGCATTGAAAGAATCTTTGTAGCAGTCATAATCTCCAAGGAATTCCAGTGCAGTGCGCCAAGGCTTGAATAGTTGAAGAAGAGCTAAATAGAAAAATTATCTTTTCTCAGGAGTTTGGCAGCTACATTTTTGAGGGTTAAATACATTTTGTTTTTCATGTCTCACTAAAGATCCGTCACATCCATGCTCAGCATATTTTCCTTCTTCTATGTTGTCACTTATATTGCTTCTACATCTGCAGTTTTCAAGAATTTCATGAAGGCACTTGTCGTCTAGATAGTGACTTCTTCTTGGGTATTATGTATCTAGCTTAGCCTGATAATGCCTTTTGATTTTGAGAACAAACGTGCCAAACTCAATCTGTCACAGGCTTCATAGGACCCCATTTACCTATGGGAAAGCATTTTGAAGCTGAAATATTACAGTTTCTTGCTAAGTATCTTCTCTGCAAAAATCTCCCACATCTCTTTTATCTCTGTTTTTTTTATTTTACAATATACAATGTGACATACCGAGCCACAGCAATGAGTTGTCTGCAACAAACTGTATGTTCATATTAGCATTCTACATTTTTTAAATCAAGGGATTGTGGTCATTTGGTAAATTCTGTGCCAGTGTATGTCTGGCTGAAGAGAAGTACCTGTTTACTCTTCCTTGTGTAAATATTTTCTTTGGACTTGTATGTACGACGACAGTACTTTCTAAGTTTGGAAATGCCAAACTTGTTCTTTGAGACCTTTTTCACCAGTGTCTTTTGGTATGGTACATGTGACATACTGTTCTATAAAAGACAGCACAGACTCATCACTGTCTGCTCCAAACTTGGGTGCATCTTTTATCCATAGTAGCATGTGAATATGTAATATGTAATAAGAGGAGGGTTACTTTTGCTGCAGATAAACGCAAGTGGGTCAGTGAGTGGGTGCATGAGTGTATGAGTGGGTCAGGAAGTGGGTGCATGAGGATCTAAGAGGGTATGTCAGTGTCTGACAGGTCTGAGATTGGGTATGAGTCTCTGAGCGGGACTTTAAATCTATGATTGGGTCTTTGACTGGGAGCATGGTTGTCTTAGTAGGTCTGTGTGTGAGTCTGTGATTGGGTGCACGAGTGTCTAAGTGGGTCTGTGAGTGCATAATTCTCTAATTAGTTCTGTGAGTGTGTGCATGAGTCTATCAGTGGGTGTGTGAGTGGGTGTGTGAGTGCATGAGTAGGTCTCTGAGTGGTCAGTGAGTGGGTGCATGAGTGTCTGGGTCCGAAAGTGGCTGCGTCAGTGTCGGAGTGGGTCTGTGAGTGGGTGCACAAGTGCTGAGTAGGTCTGTGAGTGAGCGCATAATTCTCTAATTAGGTCTGTGAGTGTGTGCATTAGTCTATCAGTGGGTCTGTGAGTGGGTGTGTAAGTGTATGAGTGGGTCTGTGAGTGGAAGCATGAGGGTTTGAGTCGGCGTGTGAGTGAGTACATCAGTATGTGAGTGGGTCTGTAAGTGGGTACATCAGTGTATGAGTGTGTACATGAGTGGGTGTCTGAGTGTATTTATAGGTCACTGAGAGGGTGAGTGACAGTCTGAATGTATGTATGTGGTGCACATTAATGTGTGGGGGAGTGTGTGAATGTATATCTTTTTCCTCTCTTGGCTTGCAGCTTCACACGGTGGGCCATACTGAGAGCTGTGATGTAGTCGTGACTCCATTATAGTGGCCAAAAAAGGGATTTAATCTCATTTAAACTAACAAGGGTTCCCTCAGACAACCTTTAATAGCCCCCACGGGGTCAGAGTACCTCTACTCCTAACCCTTGTATTATTCTCCGTATCTATTTCCATCCCCCGGGACCGTCCCCTGGTTCATAAAATGGTGGCCGCAACATTCTGAACAGGTTGTGGCCAACCAATCACAGTATTTCTTGTGGAGTGAGGGTTTGAAACGCTCCACTTAGGAGCCACAATGGATCTGCGCCCCGATATATATACAAATATGGATTTTCTATAATTTCTTAGAAACTTCTGAATGGATTTACACCAAACAACAAAAAGGGCTCTTTCTGGAGCAGAGACCAAGACATACCTTTCTGCCAATTTTCGTTCAATTCCTTCCAGTGTAATAAACTATGCACACATCTTCAGAAATTTCAAATGGTTCATATAAAATCAGTACTGATGTCAGATAGCACAAAATACACGAAAACACCATACATATGTCTTATTAACATAGTCCAGAAACTTGTGTCAATAGTATGTAACTAATAATGATTGGTCTCCACCTGTTGTATATCCTAATCACCATAGTTATAGCATGAAATCACACGGTGGCTTTGAAATTTCAAAACGTAATATTATTTTGGATATCACGCTGTTTGATTATATGCTATACATTAAATGTGATTTACAGCCTATATAAGCCCTGAGGAAGTCGTGGGGTGACACTCCCTAGATGAAACACGTGTTGGCTTTGGCTGGAGTGATTCACACATGAAGTGAAGGAATAAAGAAGATTTGAAGGACTCTTATAGGAACCGTATTTTATATGAACCATTTGAAATTTCTGAAGATGTGTGCATAGTTTATTATATTTGTAGCTAACAATCAATGATTGATTTATTTACAAGGTTTATTAGGGGAGGCACCTTCTATGTGCACCATCTGGTGATATTGAGATCTTATTTATACACTTGTACTACGCATCTAGTAGGTGAGCGCCATTTCTCCACGATACCACCCCTTTTTTTTGTTATATCAATTCCGTCCAGTGGTTTGGGCACTATTGCTGTTAAAAATCACAATAGGAATTAACATGGGAAAAGCTCCTTTTTGACCCCCCCTTTTTCTTTGCCCCCACTTGACAGATAACCCCAAAGCTTACAAGACAGCAGATGATGGAACTATTACATTTTTTGGAACATTTTGTGAAGATTCGTCAAGCTGCATCATAAACCTACTCAGACCCTCATGCACTGACTCGCAGGCCAATTCAGACACTGGCACACCCACTCACAGCCCCATTCAGACACTCATGCACCCACTCACAGAACCAATCAGACCCTCATGCACCCACTTTCACACCCAAATACACAACTTCACACCCAGAGACACCCTCTCACACGAAGAGACACAGACTGTTTGGCTGTGCATGGTGGGGAGTTGGGTGGTTATGGGGGTTGGCTGCAGGTCAGGTCTTGTGGCCAACCCCCACTGCACACAGCCAAAGGCCTTGCAGGGTAGTGGTTGGATTATCCTATAGTAATGAAAATTACTATATGTTAAAAGAAATAGGAAACATAATTGAAAAACAATAGAAATTCACTGAAAATACAAAGGTTATATCAAGGGTCACAGTTTCATCGTATAACATCTTAGAAATTTGCGAGTTATAGTTAGAGCTCTCTCAACTAACTGTAACACGTGCCCTAAGGTAACTATAACCTTGCCAAGCACGGCTGATTACTCACAACAAATTATAGCACTGATGACATCTTTGATAACATCATTGATAATATCAATGTAATATTTTGCAGTAAGATTTTTGACGGAAAGACTGCGCATGGTGAGGGCATGAGCTATAGTTACCTTAGGGCACTAGTTATAGTTTCTTGAGATAACTAACTATAACAGGTACATTTCTATGGTTTTGTATGTTTAAAATCTGAGCCTAACTATAACATCCCTATAACATTTGTTTTTTTCAGTGAACTTCTATGTTTTTTTTTAACCCCTGGTACCTCCCCCTCCAAGGTTTACAAGTACTTAAAAAAAAATCACAGTCAAAATCACAGCATATCTATGAATTTCACTGTCATTTTCTTTTTAAAAAATGTTTTAAAGCAGTATCCGGACTGTCTCGGGATACCAAATGAAGGGGTGTGGGGCCGTGATGTGTCTAGAGTATGTGTACATTTATTGTGTCTGAAGCAACAGTTGTCAATGAATAAGTGAGGTTCAGAAGAAACATGCATTGTGGCATGTTTACACTTTACTCGGTATGATAGAGATGCCCAGTTTGTGGAGTTGGAGATGGTCTTATCCTCCAGAACTATGAGGTCATATGTCCCTAGATACAAGATTCTATTCTGCATTTCACAATACAGTGAATAAGAAAGGAACAATTCACAAAGGAAGTTTGAGATCTGAAATTAGTAACCCAGGACGGTTTATTAAAATGTAAATGCAATACAGAAAAATAAAAGAATATAAATGCAGCAGCAGTCGCATTGAATCATTCAAAGTATTTAGAAATCAATTGCTATAAAGGCTATCAATTACAGGAATAATACAATAATGACCAAAATCGGAACAATAGACTCAAATGTGCATCAATTCATTAGAAATTTGAACAGCATCCCTAGTAAAAACCAAACTCTCTCTTGCTTACCCCATATTCGAGGGTTTATATAGCCAATTTCATCATAGAAAATGGTGAAAATGTGAAAGTCATCATGGTGTAAGCATACGTTTTCATCAAGTCACAATATGGAATTTAAAAATGCCATAGAAACCCACTATCTTAGCACTAACCCACTCTGTGCCTGAATTAGATTTCGGCGGAGAGGTTACTCTGTCACAATGGTGACAGCCCGTCCACCAAAATATAAATCCTGTTATAGCCTATGGGATTTATATTTCAGTAGATGGGCTATCCCTCACCGCTGTGAAGGAGTAACCCATCCGCAGAAATCTAAATCAGAAAAAACTAATTGATGAATGCAATACAGTGCGCTAGCAGGAAGACCCTAGGAAAGGAGCAAAAGATAATTTTTCAAGAACATGTCATGCCACCCAGACCTGCGGACAAGCATTAATGTCTGAAATACTTTTGGTCATCTCTTTTGATAGGTTTAATACTTGAAGAGGCAAAAAATAAAAGGTATACACTTACTGGGCAGGTTAATCTCCAATGTAATTGAATGTCCACCTATTCTGCAAAAGTAATATTTTAGGCGTTTACCCTGTTGCAAAATGATTGGTACAATGATGGATGTTGTTTTCTCAGAGCATTGCCAAAATATGATTCATAGAGCTGTGAATACTGCATACCTGCCTTTTCTAAGAATTGCAAATAACATCCGTTGATGTTACCCACTTTCTGCTACTCAGCTACCTCAGAATGATAGAAGGCTGAGTTTGCCTTGCTGAGATGCCAACTCATGGCCTCTTCTTGATCCCCTCTGCGGACCTTGGAAGACTTTTGTGTGCAAGCATTGGTGTAGCCAAAGCTGAGTTTGGGAGTGCTGGTCCCTCTGCTCTGCTAGATTCCAAATGGCCTGGGTAACAGCTGATAGCAAATAAAGGGAGGGAAGGTTTACTTTTGCAGTTTTTAAACAGTTATCAGAGCGATCTACAAATAATTATCTTTTGTTTCTGGACTCAAACTTTAGTGGACTGGTGGTGTAGCTCCTTCAAACCACATCAGTTTAAATGAATCTGTTAAATAGGTCCAAACCTTACAGGTATCAAGGCTAATGCTCAATGAGCTGTTGCAGCTAAGTGAGCCCATGTCATGTGTGACATATTCAGCTAGGCCAGGATTTTAAACAACTTTTGTTTTCTGGGACTTGTAGTTATGTAGCATTTTGATCATTGAAGTAAAAATACAAATGTGTGTCTTTAATTGTAGTTTTTACTGTATCAAAAATGAAACACACACAATTCTTTGCTGGCTCAGCTAATACTACCAATGTGGATTCCTGGCTTGGCCCTGATCTTCCAATTATTTCTCAAGCTTGCTAAGATACATACAGCAGTCACATGATTTGTTATGCAGAATTGTGCACATTGTGCCACCCACCAAAGTAGCTCACTAAAGCATGTCTCTAAGTCTATTCCACCTTTAGTGCAGTTTTAAACTGCCATTTTGACCTGGAAGAATTAAAGTTTCGCAAGGCCTAAACTTTCCTTTTTATAATTATAAGTCACTCCTAAGGTAGGCCCTGAAGGCTAAGATGGCAAAATACTTTGTCCCTATTTAGCTCTGCATGGATAGCGCTGTGCTGATCCTATGCTTAAAAACATTGCTAGATAAACAGACATTTGAGGTGAGCAAATCTAGAGTGTTGCTGGGGTTGCAAAGTGCTCCTTACTGGAGCTGCTCTTCAGATCTATCTATCTATCTATCTATCTATCTATCTATCTATCTATCTATCTATCTATCTATCTATCTATCTATCTATCTATCTATCTATATATATATATATATATATATGCATGTATTGGTATATATATATATATATATATATATATTTAGATATAGATATATAGATATCTATATCTATATATACATGTTGTTCGCCTAACAGTCGATGGTGCCATCATGGCGTGACAGCCACCACACCTAATTAATCTAAAAATAGCGTTCTTGATAAAGAATGCAACGGCATTCTGAGCTCTTGTGCGCCACCATTCATTCACAGTGAACAAGGTCTGCGTTCCTGTGTGTATATATATATATATATATATATATATACATATATATATATATATATATATATACATATATATATTTGTGTGTGTGCATGTTACCTAGTTGTAGTTAGTACTTAGTTTCCCTAGACAGAGTGTTTTTTGTTTTTACAATAACTTTGGTGCCATTTGATCAATCTTCCTAGAATTTTCAAAACTAGTACGCAGCTCACTTCAGCTGCTCTGTGGACAGTTTTGGGGTGATTCATCAAGCGGAGCTGAGAAAAAGGAGGTCCCAATAAGCATTTTCCCCATGCTATTTCCAGTAGGGATTTTAGGCATAACTATAGCCCAAGCTGCTGAAATGAATTACACCTAATTTGACAGATCAAATCAATCAGAATTTGTAAAGTGCGGCTAATCACCCATAGGTTATCACCTTGCTGACAGACAGCTAGATATTGGTCCAGAAAGAGTGTTTTTTGTAATTTGTTGCAAATCTGTCCAGTAGCTATGGATGTATTAAAGGAAAAAGAAATATAGATATTTAAAGATGTGGCTCCAGCTCTGTGGATATACGCAGCAGCAGCAATGCCGTGATTGACTGGCCGCAACCTCAAAGGGCTTGGTCCTCGGGCTTCAACATAAAGGTAAAAAGAAATTGAAGGGGTCAGGGTGGAATTACCCTGACCCCATGGGTGTGATAGTGGGGTTGCAGAGGGACCCCTTGTGGGTAAGAAATTGACCTAATATGTTTTTTTTGCCAAGTGCACAGATCCGTGGATCAACATCTGTGCTCAGCGCGCCCCCTTGTGTGTCTTTTCCAGAAAATCAATATCTTGCAGAATTTGACACAGAGAGAACAGACGTAAAAACTAACATGTTGGACACTTACTATCCAAAAAGGAGTGTACACCTTGAAAAGGTTTATATTTATAAAATACTGCAAAACGTTACATGTAGAAATAATTTTACAGAAAATGCAGTCTAATTAACTACAGAAAACCAAGTTGCCAGACCTCTGGAAAAAGAGAGTTTTTCTATTTGGCACTTTTGTGGCTTTTCAAACTTCAGTGTTTTGAATCAAAATTACTAGGAGAGTTTGACTGCTATGAATAAGTTTTCAATACTGTAAAGGATATCATTGAGTGTTCATTGTTTCCAAACTATTTGAAAATATAGAATGATGAAATTGAACAAGAAGAAACAATTTCTGCTGAGGTAGCTAGGGAGAGTTCACAAAGAAGCCAAAGTTCAGGTACTCAAAGTTTAGATCTACTTGGACAGCCAGTAATTGGAAGTGAAGATGCTGTTGCAATGAATGAAGTGGAGAATGCAATTGAACAAGCAAGACAGAAAACAATGAATTTCGCAGATTTAGTTGGGCAACTAAATGATGAGCAAATGGAAATATATATGGAGGTGAAGGTCACAGCTAAGCAAGGATTGCTTCATGAAAGGAACAGCGCGCATCTTCAACATTTAAGCCTATACTGTTGCTTGTCAGTGGCCAAGCTGATACTTGTTAAAGTTCCTTAATACAAGTTCTCACTACGTAAGAATACAGACTGTGATTTGTCATGTGTAATTACAGCACCCACTAGATTAGCTGCAGACAATTGCAAAGGTACTCATTTTTGTCAACTTTTGATGCTGCCAGTGGAACATTACACACTGAAATACCTAAAGTTATTTGGTGAACCTTGCCATGAAGTGTCAAAAGTATTAAAGAAGTTCAAACATATAATTATCAATGAGGTGAGTATGGTCCCAAACTTAATGCTCACCTTTGTATACTTGAGAATACAACAGATTCTGAGAATGGATTACGATGTACTATTTGGAGGAAAACATTTGATTGCTTTTGGAGATATACTGCAATTTACACCTGTGAAATGATAGCCTGTGTTCAAAACACTACTCCATGATTAAACCTAGGAATTTTTGGGAAGCATTGGAAATGTGAATACGTAGCTAAATTTCAAATACAGAGAATTACTTAGAAACATTTGACAAGTTTCAGACATTGAATATGGAAATGTGTTGAGAGATATTAAAGTAGGTATTCTTTCAAAGGGGGGATCGTGTGTGCTAGAAAGTTTTCTTCCTAAAAAAAAATTTCCAATGACAAACACGGCATCAGCACTAACATGTACTTTTATGCAAGAAGAAAAAACTATTGTATGCCTAATTCCTACTTTGGAGGAGTGCTCATCTTTTAACAAGGAATGTCTGGTTTTGGAGAAATAAGAATTTTTGCAACTGAAGGACAGATGGACAAAATGGAACACCAGGGTTTCACACTATTGCTAAATGAAACGTTTCAAGCAATACTGGATTCACTGGAAAAAACTGTCTTACGAACTGCAGGATTAAGGAAATGTTTAAGTGTTTGTAAAAACTATAGAGTGATTTTCCGTCAAAATTTAAAGGTTGAAGAAAATTTGGTCAATGGTCCTATGGGTAAAGTTGTTGATTTCATTTGTTTTCTTAATCTGAACAAGGTGGAATACCTAGTGGTAAAATTTGATCCGATTGACAGGCCAAAGCAGATTGGAAGGTGTTTTTCATGTTTTTTGCTTGTGAAAGATTTAAATGTTTGATGGAAACAGTTTTCAGTTTCTCTGTCATAAGCTGTTACTATTCATAAATCTCAAGAATTAAGTGTACAGTAGATGCAGGATTTATTATTGGTAATGCAGTGTTTAAGGAAGTTATTTCATAGGTAGCTTAGTCTCCAGTTAGGGCATTGCATGGTTTGTATCCTGTTGCATTTGATGACAGCAGGGTAAATGCAGATTTAAGTTGTGTAAAAGAATACAATTGATTACAAAGTCATTATGCTTCTCATTTTGGACAGTATCCAGTTTAGGAAAAATGCTCCATCTGTCCCTATCAAAAACTTTAAAAGCATTTTAGTGATGTTGCAAAGAAGGAAATGAAAGAGAAGAATGTGGTTGTTTAGAAACAAAAAATAGAAAATGAGGTAAATATTGTGGTTACCAGTTGCTAAACCCCTCTGGTGTCAACTGCTATGCTAATGCTGTGCTAAACATATTGTTTGCATTACCTCAAGTTGTACATGCAATTGAACAGAAGCAACAGAAGGCATTATGGGGGTCATTCTGACCCTGGCGGTCATGGACCGCCAGGGCCAACGACCGCGGAAGCACCGCCAACAGGCTGGCGGTGCTTCTGGGGCCATTCTGACCGCGGCGGTACAGCCGCGGTCAGAAAAGGGAAACCGGCGGTTTTCCGCTGGTTTCCCGCGGCCCCAGGGAATCCTCCACGGCGGCGCTGCAAGCAGCGCTGCCATGGGGATTCCGACCCCCTTCCCGCCATCCTGTTTCTGGCGGTTTTCACCCCAGAAACAGGATGGCGGGAACGGGTGTCGTGGGGCCCCTGGGCCCCCTGCAGTGCCCATGCCACTGGCATGGGCACTGCAGGGGCCCCCTAATAGGGCCCCACATTGATTTTCAGTGTCTGCTTGACAGACACTGAAAATCGCGACAGGTGCAACTGCACCCGTCGCACACCAGCAACTCCGCCGGCTCCATTCGGAGCCGGCATCCTCGTTGCTGGTGCTTTCCCGCTGGGCAGACGGGCAGCCTTTTGGCAGTCGCCCGCCAGCCCAGAGGGAAAGCCAGAATGACCGCTGCGGTCTTTTGACCGCGGTGCTGTCTTCTGGCGGCGGAACTTTATGACCCCCTATGTTCTGTACTGTGTGTTTTGTGCAACGCCTGCATAGCGATAGAACTAAAACACATTGTGCATCACACATTTGATACTTTGTAGATATATCTAGTTGATCTGTACAGTTTACTCAAATCACTCAAGAAGTTGCACAGGGGTTTTTAATGCTAATGTTTGTTGTCTTAGAAGAAGAGGAAATACCTATTGACCAGTATTTGGACTTAGTTACTCATGGAACAATGAATGTGAAGATCGCTCAGACATGTCAAGTACAGAAATAGATTTGGAGTGTTATATTTCTTTAACATTACAAGATTACAAAAGTATGACCTTCGTCAGATTGCTGAAAAAAGCTACCCAAAGCAATGTATGCCCAAATAGTTGAACAGATCTTGTGTCAACTTTAAGTGTAGGAAGAAGTGGCAAGTATATTATTTTAATGTTGCAACAATGCAGAGAAGATGGCAGTAAATTAGAAACTGAGATTACAAACTTCAAAGCAGGACTAATATATATTTCTTGAAAAACATATAGGCCCTCATTACAACCCTGGCGGTAAATGCCACCTACTGATGTGCTGAGGCTGCCAACATACCATGACCGCGGCGGTATACCGCTACGGGTATTATGACCCACACAGAGAAATCCGCCACTATACAGACACCCTCACATGTCTGCCACACCAAAGGTCAGTGATAAACTGGCAATAGCAAAACCCACACCGTTATGCCAACAGGAATACGCCCACAGTATCGGGACCCACAAATCACTTTGCCGATCTTTCAATTGCAGTAAACAATTGGCGGTACACACCGCCGCGCTCAAAATACGCATACACTTACAAAACACCACCACATTGGACAATTCAAACTACACACACCTGACACACATACACACACCACATCCACACACTCAGACCACTATAAAACACACACCCACATTACCCACAACCCTTTACAAGAAAAAAAAGATTGCCAACAGAGAGAGACACAAGCCAGGAGCACCCACTCAATCTGAGCCACAGAACACCATCACCCATTCACCATCCACGCACCTCACAGCACACACCCCAACACAGCACCCCACACATCCTCACACATATCACTCACACCACATCCATGGCACCCCAAATACACCCCAGGTTTTCAGAGGAGGAGCTAAGGGTCATGGTGGAGGAAATCATCCGGGTAGAGCCACAGGTAATCGGATCACAGGTGCAGCAGACGTCCATTGTTAGGCACATGGAGCTATGGTGGAGAATTGTGGACAGGGTCAACGCCATGGGACAGCACCCCAGAACAAGGGATGACATCAGGAAGAGGTGGAACGACCTACGGGGGAAGGTGCGTTCTGTGGTTGCAAGACACCAGGTAGCAGTACAGAGGACTGGCAGTGGACCCCCACCTCCTCTTCCACAACTAACAACATGGGAGGAGCAAGTCTTGGCGATCATGCATCCTGAGAGCCTCGCAAGAGTAGCAGGAGGACTGGACTCTGGTAATTCAAGTTTTTATTACTATATCCCCCACCCTACCTGCATGCCATCACAAACTCCTACCCTTACCATCACCCCCATCACTCCACCACCTCACATATACCCCACATTCACAACCCACCTATCCCAATACCAAGCCCTGCATGCCACACCAATCCATGGACCTCCATCACAGACCTGTATGGACAGCCATCAATACAGCATGCCCATTAGAGAGAATCACCTAGCCCACAAAATCACCACGCACACAAGGCAAAGCTGCCAGGGCAATCACAACCATACAGGGAAACACAGCCATGCACAAGATGGCACACACAGATACAATAACACTGCATTTGCATCCCCACAGAACCCCTACTCAATGTCACCAGAGAGGAGTTGCCACAAACATCCAGTCTCCCCCACAGAGGAGGCCCACAGTGATGACAACAGCTCTGCACGCCTGGATCACGATGACCAACCTGGCCCATCAGGGACCTCTGGACAGTTGGTTACCCTGCCACAGTCCCATACCACCACAGAGCCTCCCCCTTCAGGAAACACCACCACAGCACCCACCCAGCGGGTCCATGCCACTGTCCCCAGGACAAGTCAATCAGCAGTGTGTCTACCACTACAGGGACCCCAGGCAAACCCACAAACACAGGACGATCAGGGACCTGGGGTCAGTGGCAGTGGGCACACAGTTCAGGGGACAGAGGCAAAGGACAACAGGGAAGCTGGGAGGACTGCTTTGTGACAGGGGGAGGACAGGCCCAGGGAACCCACTGTTCAGGAGGCACTCACCAACATCCTGGGAGCACACCACCATTCCCAGGAGACCATGGGCCAGATACTGGCCAATTTGCAGGAGACCAAGCGGCTGCAGGAGGGACTGTACCTGGGGATCAGGGAGGACCTCAAACACATCTACACCATCCTGGTCACCATTGCAGGGGTGCTGACTGACATGGCCAACACCATGAGGGAGGCAGTGGCACAGCAACAGGCCCCTGACACTAGCCACACCTAAGAACAGCCCTCCACCTCCGCCGGTGCTAGTGGACAGGAGGCCCCGCCACAGGACCAACAGGCCACCAGCATCCCACCCCCTGCAGAAGGAGAACCACCCCACAAACACACATTGCGATCCAGGCAGAAGCCAGAGAACATTGCCAAGACCCCCAACAAGAAATACGACTCTCCTGATTGTCACCCTTCTGTCCCACTCTGTCACCCTGTCCACCTTGAAATGCCACTGCTCCCCTTCATATGCCCCATTAGACAATGCACCTGTGATACCAAGAGACTGGACTCTAACTGGACATTCCTCCACCATCAACCCAGCCCATTGTACATCCCCCTCTACTTGTTAGCACTTAAATAAACACCCTTGGAACAAATACAGATATGGAGTCTGTCAAATGATTAAAATATGTATTAGTACAACATTCGGAAAACATTGCAAGTCATATGTACAGTTATCTATACGTTGGTATGACCTTTAGTGGGCAGCAGTAAACATACCAGGAACCAGAGTGGGCCACAGAGATCTGAAAATAGAGATGCCAAAGAGTACAGTAAGTGGCCATAAACATAGGGAAATAAGGCTGCCATGTACAATGTCCAACAGAAAACTGAAAAGTCAAGTGAAGTTACGGAGTTTTACCTGTGTGTCACTGGAAGTACTGCTGTGTGATATTACTTCTGTTGTCTACATCTTCTTCCTCTGCCTCCTCTTCCTCACTATCCTCAAGCTCCACCGCTGCCACAAGATCATCTCCAGGCACCTGGCGTCTCAATGCCAGGTTGTGCAACATGCAACATGCAATGATGATCTGGCACACCTTCTTGGGTGAATAGTACAGGGATCCACCTGTCAGATGGAGACGCCAGAACCTGGCCTTCAGGAGGCCGAAGGTCCGCTCAATTATCCTCCTTGTTCGCCATCTGCCTCATTGTAACGTTTCTCTTCCCTTGTCCTGGCATTCCTCCCTGTGGTCAGTAGCCATGAGAGATTGGGGTAACCAGAGTCACCTGAAAACATCGAGGGACAACTGTTAGACACACACTAACCCTTAGGGACAAACCCATGCCCAGACACCAACATATACTGGGTGGGGATCTTGGGCTCACCTATTAGCCACACCCGGTGCCTCTGGAGTTGAGCCATCACATATGGGATGCTGCTATTCCTCGAAATAAAGGCGTCATGCACAGAGCCAGGATACGTGGCATTCACATGGGAGATGTACTGGTCTACCAATCACACCATCTGCACATAGCTTTTTCTATTCCTGAACACTTGTTCATTTCTCCGGGGGGCGTACAAATGCTACATGTGTACCATCAATGGCACCAATGATGTTGGGGGTATGTCCCAGGACATAGAAGTCAGCTTTCACTGTGGCCAAATCCTCCACCTGTGGGAATACAATGTAGCTGCACATGTGTTTCAGCAGGGCAGACAACACTCTGGTCAACATGTTGGAGAACATTGGCTGAGACATCCCTGTTGCCATGGCCACTGTTGTTTGGAAGGAACCACTTGCCAGGAAATGGAGCACTGACAGGACCTGCACTAGAGGGTGGATACCTGTGGGCTGGCGGATAGCTGAAATCAGGTCTGGCTCCAATTGGGCACACAGTTCTTGGATTGTGGCCCAATCAAGTCTGTAGGTTAGGATAATGTGTCTGTCTTCCATTGTCGCAAGGTCCACCAGGGGTCTGTACACTGGAGGATGTCTCCATCTCATATTCATCCTCAGCAGTCGAAGCCTATGGAGGAAAACAGTGAGCAGAGGGTCATAATCACACATCTATTGCAATAATGATGCATTTCTACATTTACAGAACCAGTATGTGAATCAGAGAGTCAGTTGCTGGGCCAATGACTGCTGTAACGCAGTTAGGTGCCATGGCCTGTGCCCCCCTGAAATGGCGGCTGCCTGACCTGTGAGGAGGGACAAGTGGAAATGAGGTAATTCCACTGGCGTTGAGCACCGTTGCGGTAGGCGGTTGATGACCGCTGCGCAACTTCGCATTGGTTATCATTGGGCCCTGTGGATTACAGGAGCCAATGGAGATATACGCCGGCAGTGAAGGTACGCACCGCTGCGGACGTGACTGCCATTTTCTATCTATTCACTAACTTGCTACCTCACCTTCAACAGGAGAGGAGCTACCCTGCAAGTGCTGCTGTGACCTGTGTCTGGAAGCGACAATGGCTCATGTGTCTGGGGAAAGGGCCCCTGCCTTTGTTGCAGAGGAGTTGGAGAGACTGGTGGATGGGGTCCTACCCGAGTACGCTTTACTCTACGGTCCTCCACACAAACAGGTGAGTACACTGTGAGCATGATGCGGCGTGGGCTATGAATGTATGGAGTGCTGGGTCTGTAAGCCACATGTAGGGAGGTGCTGAGGAATCCTGGGCAGGCTGCCTAATGTATGATGGTCAATGTATGAGCGTCAGGGGATGGGAGGGATATTGTGGGCCATGAGTGTGACGGTCCGGACGGTTAACTAATTCCCTCTTCTGCTGTCTTTTTCCTGCAGGTCAGCTCCCACCAGAAAAAGGGTATTTGGTGTGCCATCACCAAGGAGGTGCAGACCCTGGGGGTCTTTGACAGGCAGAGCACCCACTGCCATAAATGGTGGGAGGACCTGCGCCGCTGGGCAAGGAAGACGGCGGAGGCCCAGCTGGGGCTGGCCTCCCAACGAGGAAGGGGTGCCCGTCATACCCTGACCCCCCTGATGTTCCGCATCCTGGCGGTGGCCTATCCGGAGTTGGATGGGCGCTTGAGGGCATCACAGGAGCCACAAGGGGGTGAGTACAAATTCAGATTCATAACTTTGCGTGCTTTAAGGTTTTACCTGGGTGGGGATGTGGACTGTGGGTGCCCCTAGGCCAGGGTGAAGATGGCAGGGTAGGTCCCTTGTTGGGCAGGCTCTGAAGCACTACAACCCCAATGGTCTAAGTGGGCATCCACTACTGGGCAGGGACCTGTTGGTTTTAGGTGTGCAGCTGATGGCGTTAGCAATTGTACCCCATGGGCTGGTGACTAGCATTGTAACTGGTAGTTGACCAAGTGTATCCTCTGTCTCTCCCCCTCCTCTTGTTTTTTCACTCTGTCCTTATGTGCATTAGCATCATCTGGCGGAGGAGCAGAAGCACCGGTGACGGAGGAAACTGCCTCCCACATGGTCCTGGAGGCCGAATCCACCGACGGTGAGGGCACCAGTGGGACAGAGGACGAGGGGAGCACCATGACGGGGACAGGAGGGGACACCACAGACAGCAACTCCTCCTCCAATGGAAGCTCCCTGGCGGTGATGGACACCTCTGTGCCCACCCCAACAACAGGTACAGCCGCCTTCCCCCCTACCAGCACTGCCCTCCCAGCAGCCCCTCAGCGTGTTTCCCATGCTCGCTCACCCAGGAGGGTGGGCATCTCCTTCGCCCCAGGCACCTCAGGCCCTCCCCCAGTCAGCCCTGCTGCCCTCAGTGAGAAGGCTATTGACCTCCTGAGATCCCTCACTGTTGGGTAGTCAACCATTCTGAATGCCATCCAGGGTGTTGAGAGGCATTTGCAAAAAACAAATGCATACCTGGAGGGCATTCACTCTGGCGTGGAGGACCAAAAGAGAGCATTTCAGGCTCTGGTCTCCGCACTGATGGCAGCCATTGTCCCTGACTCTAGTCTCCCCCCTCCAACTTCCTCTACCCAGTCCCAATACCCTCAACCCCAGCTTATCCCAAGCACACCTTCAGACCAGCATTCACCCAAATCAACACACAGAAGTGGCTCAGACAAACACAAGCACCACACTTCATCTCACAGGCACTCACACATGCACCATTCCCATACCAACACATCAACATCTACTGCTTCCACTGTGTACCCCTCCTCCTCGTAGTCCACCTCCCTCCCAGTAGCATGTCCACTCACACCTGCATGCACTACATCCTCATCCACTACCTCCATCACCAGCACGCCCATCACTACACATGCCTCACTGGCAGTCACCACCCCCACATCCATGCACACGTCCCGTGTTCTCTCCTACTGTGTCTGTGACCCCTCCTCCCAAAGTACACAAACGCAAGCACCCACCCACCCAACAGCCATCCACCTCACAACAGCATCCAGCCCATGCACCTGCACCCAAACTCAGCAGACAGACACCTCCTACAACCACACCCTATGCCTCCACTCACAAAACGTCTCCCTCTTCCCGCCCCAGTGTCCCTAAGAAGCTTTTCCTGGCAAACATTGACCTGTTCCCTACCCCTCCCCCCACGTCCTTCCCCTCGGGCCAGGGTAGCCAAAATCCTGCCCAGCACCTCAGCCACCAAGTCCACGTCCACTGTGGTTCCTGCAGCTGTCAAAGGCTCAAAGGGGGCACCAGTCAGGCCAGCCAGTGTGCCACCAACCCCTGCCAATGCAAAAACCATTCTGCCACCTGGCAAGGTGAAGAAGGGGACAGAATCCAGCAAGGGGAAGGAGCCACAACCACCCAGCAAGCCCACCTCAAAGACTCCAGCTGCCAGAACCAAGGTGACACCACCATCTGCCAAGGTCAGGAAGGGGCACAAAACAACAAGCAAGGCACTTCAGCCGTCTGAGGCTGCAGGAGAAGGGCTGGTGGCTACCAGCAAAACCACCAGCACCGCCACCTGCACCGCGGCCAGCACCACCAGCAGCCCTGCCTCAAGCACCGCCACCTGCACCGCCGCAAGCAGCACTACAGTCAGCAGTAGCAGCCCCAGTAGGCAGCCGTCCGAGGCTGCAGAAGGGCTGGAGCCTCCCCCTACCACTGGCAACACCGGCACCTGCAACCTGCAACCTGCACTGTCGCAAGCACCACCGCAGGCCCCGCCACAAGCACTGCCAACTGCACCACTGACAGTTGCACCACGGGCAGCAGCAGCACCGGTGGGCAGCCATCCGAGGCTGCAGGAGAAGGGCTGGAGCCTCTCTCCACCACTGGCAGCACCCCCACTAGCACCGGCACTACCACCACTGTGCAACCGTAACTGCCACCGGATGAACTCTAGCCCTGCCTCCATGGACTATCATGCATTCTGGTCACTGCAAATCTCGTGGCTCAGACACCCAGGTGAGGGACTGTGAACTGCCACCCACCAAGTGTTGCAACACTTGGCACAAAGCCTACTCCCGAACCAGTGGAGAAAGGCATCCACTCACCCTATCCTTGGTAGGATGAAGCAGACTGGGCACAAAGCTCCATCCAGAACCAGTGGAGAAAGGCATCAACTCACCATATCCTTGGCAGGATGAAGCAGACTGGGCACAAAGCTCCATCCAGAACCAGTGGAGAAAGGCATCCACTCACCCTATCCTTGGCAGGATGAAGCACTCTGGGCACTAAGCCCCCTCCAGAACCAGTGGAGAAAGGCATCCACTCACCCTATCCTTGGCAGGATGAAGCCCACTGAGAACTAAGCCCCCCAGAACCAGTGGAGAAAGGAATTCTCTCACCCTATCCTTGGCAGGATGAAGCACACTGGGCACTCAGCCCCCTCCAGAACCAGTGGAAGATGTCACCCTCTTGAGAGACTGTGGCTTTGCACTCCTAAGGACCAAGCAGTGGGCAAACCACCCACTTAAGAGACTATGGCCTTGCACTCCCCAGGACCAAGAAGTGGGCAAACCACCCACTTGAGAGACCTGAGAGACTGTGGCTTTGCACTCCCCAGGACCAAGCATCGGGCAAACCACCCACTTGAGAGACCTGAGAGACTGTGGCTTTGCACTCCCCAGGACCAAGCAGTGGGCAAACCACCCACTTGAGAGACTTGAGAGACTATGGCTTTGCACTCCCCAGGACCAAACAGTGGGCAAACCACCCACTTGAGAGACTTGAGAGACTGTGGCTTTGCATTCCCCAGGACCAAGCAGTGGGCAAACCACACACTTAAGAGACTTGAGAGACTTGAGAGACTCTGGCTTTGCACTCCCCAGTACATCGCTGTGGGCATGGAGCCCCCTCCAGGAGCAGTGGCATTGTCCCATTTTCCGGCTGAGATGCCCCCCCTTCTCCATTCCCCTGAGGTGCCTGTGTATTTTCGACCTGGTGCCCCTGCAGTGATCTCTCTGTATTGAGGCAGGAGTCAAGTGTGGGCTTGGCCTATGAGTTTTGGCCCAGTGGCCCACGGACATTTTGAGTGGACAATGTCCCGCCTTATGTGCATATTGCATATATTGTAATTACTGTTTTTGAATTTGTAACGTATATCTGACTATTTCTAATATGACACTCATTTGACTCCATTCCTTTTGTCCTTGCATTATTCCAGAGGGTTACGGGGTGTATATGTAAGGTTGATTCATGTGTTTGTGTGTATGGTGTTGAGGGTGAGGGTGGGGGTGGGAGTGTTGCGTGTGTGTGTCTCTCTCTTTTTTCTCCCCCTCCCCTGTGTGCTAGGTGCAGTGCTCACCGTGGTCGTCGCCGCCGATGTCTGTAGTCCTGGTAGATGAGAAGATACACCAACATTGGTAACACCTGTAGTTCGGGTTCCAGGGCGTCCTGGTTCTTCGTTGAGTGTAGAGAGGTGAGTGGTTTCCCTTCTGTGTACTGTTTTCGCCGTGCTTTTGATGGCATTGGGACCGCCCCAGAAAAGCTGGCGGATGGGCGGGTTGTAATGGGAGGTACAGTGTCTTCTGCCTGTCTGTTGGTGGTTACCGCTGTGGTGTTTGTTGCTACCGGTCTGCCGGTCGGAGTGTTAAAGTGGCTGTCTGTGTTGGCGGTTTCCGCCGTGGCCATGATTCCATTTTTTTTACCGCAGGCCTGTTGGCGGTATTACCGCCACTTTAACACTCACCGCCAGGGATCTAGTGAGGGCCATAGTCCTGTTCCTACATTTTTCATGAAGGAGTTAGTAATACATCTGGTTACTACACTGTAATAAATAACTGTAATAAAAGTGGATGGACAGAATGTAATGTTAGGAACCTAACTTTCATGTCAAACAGATTACGCTTGTAATTCTGGAATAGTGTAGTTGTATTAGATACATTATCAGATTTGATTACATCATGCGGCCTTCCAGGGGTGCTGTCCTTATAAGGTTTTACAGATGCTGCCCTGCCCTATGTATATAATAGTAGTTCCAATGTTGAAGGACTCATATTCAGCATGTTTCTTTAATTTAGAAGAGAAAGTATAGGTAAAATGATCATTTTAAAAAGTGTGTAGAGAGTCGAATGCACAATGGTGCTTATTTGCAGTGACATACTGTGCGGTTCTGGGTTTCTTTTTATGTAACCTATATGATTATTGTACCTCACTGTTCATGTATGGTTCTTTATACATTGTATATTTTATGGTGTATAAGTATAAAAGCTGAGAACAGTAAAAAAGGAAAACAAAATGCTTATTTTTTATTATAGCATAGCATTAGAGCATGGGAAATTTGTAGTGATTTGTTCCAATTATTAAGCTATACATATTTGAAAATTCTAAGTTTAATGTATTATTTTATCCATTGTAACACTAATTCATATTTGTTTTTTTTTCTTTTCACACAGATGAATGGCACCATCTGTTGGAGTGATGTGGTTTACAAATTACTTCTTTCAGTGCTGTTCCATAAGATATCATCGACACAGACACTCACAAACTCACTAACATACCTACACAGACATTTGCACCCACATATACACACACAGACATACACACACACACACAGCTCATACACTGATACAGCCACTCACACACCCAGCCACGCACCTATACACTCACACACTGAGCCACATATCAATACGGCCAGTCATGCACCCACTCACACACCATTACAGCCACGGACACACACCTAGACACACATTGATATAGCCAGTCACACATCCACTCACACACCAATGCAGCCAATTACATACTCAGCCACACACATCGATACAGCCACTTACACACTGATAAAGCCACTCACACTACCAGCCACACACTAATACAGACACTCACCCACTCATACACTGATAAAGCTACTCACCCACCCAGCCACATACTGATACAGGCACTCAGACACCAATACAGCCACTCACACCCAGCCTCACAATTACAGAGAACCTCACGCACCCATTTAGTGACTCACACACCTACTCTCACTCCCACACATTTACTTATACATGCATACAAACACTAAAACACCCAGTTAAACTGACATATATATGTAGTCATACAGCAACAGGTATTCGGACATTCACAAACAAACATATAACATATAGGGGCATATTTATTCTCTGTTTGCACAGAATTAGCATCATTTTTTTTTATACTCTAATTTGGTGCAAAATAAACTCCATATTTATACTTTGGTGCTAGACCCGTCTAGCGCCAAATTCATGGAGTTAAAGTCATTTTCTGGAAGTGGAGACCTACCTTGCCTTAATGAGATGCAAGGTAGGAGTTCCTGTGCAATAAATTTAGGGGCATATTTATACTCTGCAGCATATTTATACTCTGTTTGCACCAAATTAGTGTCTTTTTTTTTACTCTAATTCGGTGCAAAACTAACTCCATATTTATACTTTGGTGCTAGACCCATCTAGCACCAAGGCCCTGATTTATAATTTTTGTGCGCCGCATTAACGTCATTTTTTTACGCAAAAGTGGCGCAAACTTACAAAATATTGGCCCTTATTTATACTTTTGCTGCAAAACTGCACTAACTCAGTTCTGCACCAAAAAGTTTAGCACCGGCTTGCACCATTTCTGGTCACCAGCCAGGCACCATATTTATGGAATGGTGCAAGCCGGTGCAAAGGGTAGGCTAGAGCAAAAAAATTTACTTTAGTCGGGTGGGACTGGCAGTATGGAAGAAGAGGGATTAGCACCAAAAAAGGACTTTAGGCAGGTTAAAGTGAAGAAAAATGACTCTAACCAGATTAGCATCATTTTATGGTGCTAAACCTACCATGCCACATGACTCCTGCTTTAGAAAAGGCAGGAGTCACGCCCACCACCCCAATGGCCAGCACAGAGGACAAGGGTCCCCCGGGAATGGCCTTTGCACCCTGTGCCATGTATGGGGGCCCATTTCAGGGCCCCATATGGCACTTTAAAAAATAAAATGCAATCTTACCTGTACTTACCTGGGATGGGGTCCCCCATCCTCCGCAGTCCCTCTGGTGTGGGTGGGGGTGCCCCATGGAAATAGGCCCACAGGTCCCCTAACACCTGCCCTGACCCAGGCTTTGAAAAATAGGGCAAAGCAAGCTTTGCCCCATTTTTTGACCCCTCCTCCCTCCCTTGCAGCATTTTTGCATGGGAGTATAAATATGAAGTTAAGGCCATAGAGTCATTTTTTACACGGGAACGCCTACTCTGCATCTAATTAAGACAAGATAGGTTTCCACTTCCAAAAACTGACTTTAACTCCATAAATTTGGCGCTAAATGGGTCGAGCACCAAAGTATAAATATGGAGTTAGTTTTGCACCGAATTAGAGTAAAAAAAAAGTGACGCTAATTCAATGCAAACAGAGTATAATTATGCCCCTTAGCATAAAAAAAGATGATAATCTGGTTAGAGTCATTTTGACTCTAACCTGCCTAACGTCGTTTTTTTTTTACGCTAGCCTACCCTTTGCACCGGCTTGCACCATTCCATAAATATGGTGCCCAGCTGGTGCTAAAAAATTGTGCAAGCCGGTGCAAAACTATTTGGTGCAAAACTGCATTAGTGCAGTTTTGCACCAAAAAGTATAAATAAGGCCCATAGTGTTTCTTTCTTTAAACCAGAGAAGGTGGTTCTAGCAAGAACTTTTTATTTGTTTTACATTTTTTTTTGTCTTTTTGAACTTTTTGGTGTTTTTGGTGTTTTTGTTTCCTTTTTTTAATGGCAACTATAAAAATAAAATCTCAAAACACTCAGAACTAGTACAGCAACTTGTTGTTAAAAAAAAACAAAAAACATTTGGGACTTTTTACAGCCTCAATGAGAGCACGGATTGACAGCTCCCCAACAGAAAGTATTTTATTGCACAATGTGCAGAATGTTACAATTTTTAGGGACTCTGAAACCATTGCAGGTAGACAAGCCACAATTGAGGCCAGCACTGGATCTCCTGGCGCTACTTGTGCTGCATGAGATGTAGAAGCATGCAGCACATCACATTCCATCTCTGCCCTTGTGAGGTGGTGAGGGTGGATTGTTTTGAGGTGTTTCTGCATGCTGCTGGGTCCATGCAAGTGATTTTTTGAAGCCCCCCTTTAAAGCTCGTTCTCAGAGAGATTGCATTTGACTTTTTTTGCTATAACCTTCTTCTAACCAAAAGGAATGCATAAAATTTCAAAGCGATGGACTCTTTCTTTGTTGCTGTTTCATCTTCTTCACAAGAAGGCTCTCTCTGCTGCTCCTCCTGCTCAACATTGTGTCTAGATACCATTTTGATAGCAACTGTTCAGGAATGTCTGTAAAAATTTCTCACAGGCACACCAAAAGTAGGAAAAAACTAAGAAGGACTTTCCTGTACGAAAGGTTGGCAGGTTTTTATCCAATGAAATCCATTTGTTGTTCTGTCACATGGGATCCAGGGATTTATCACATGATCAAAAGTCCAGAAACATATGTTAAAACAACCTTCTCACCTAGAATTAATTAGTGGAACATAAGTTTGTATGTAAGTTTAGTAAACCACTTACCTCAAACATCAATTGTATAGTCTCTGTTTATTTATTTATTATTTATTTACTTATTAAGTGTTGCTTATAATCACGCTGGATCCACTGGTCCTCCCCAAATCACAGAACAGGAAGTATACATCGGGACGGTTTGCAGATCCCCAAGTCCAAAAAAACATCAAAAAAATGTTTTCTTTTGAAAATTAGGTTATGAAGTGGGTTCACCAAAGACTTTGGTATTTGGGTATTCGTTTTACTGCTTGCCTATAAAATTTAATTGAAGGCAACATTCTTCCACTGCTGAGTAAAACACTAGAAATGATCACAACCAGTCCTGTCTAGTACCATGCATCAGCGTTAATGCATTCCAGTGTTGGTGTTCACAACACCAGTAGGCCTGGGCAGAGTTCACAGAGTTCCGCAAGTGGCGGAGTGCATTAGGTCATGCTATTCACGCTAATTTTTATTGCTAAGTGTTTATCCCATACTGAAAAATCAGCACGAATGGCACCACATGCAAGAGGGCGCTGCTTCTTTTCTGCCGCTCGAGTAGATTTTCTTCTTGAGCAGCAACTTCCTCAATGCAAACAGAAGATTGCTCAACGTGGGCGGTAATGAGCAACCGCTCTCATTGAGAAATCTTGCTGGGAGGTGGTAATTTTCCTCACTCACGATGGCCAACTTAACATTGCCGCGTGTGAATGAGGAGAAAACTCTGCTACGCTATGAAGAGTTTTTCGGAAGTCCGCGCTCTAAACGGAGTGCAGAGTGTGAAAAGTTCTGCAAACTCCATGAGTGGAGCAGAGTTCACTGACCACTCCTAGTCACCTCACTAAAATGCATTAGTCACACATCCTAAGGCTCCCTGGGACATCCTGGATGCACTCTACTATAGTGCTGCAGGTGCAATGCCAGTGTGCTATACTGGAATATACTATTCTAATTTTAGAAATCAGTGATCACTACTGGCATGTGCAGGGAATGATTTTCATTTCAAATGACAGTTGGGGCACCAGAGCATCTGCCATAATCAGGAATAAAATAGCTGAACCAGTGCCCAGGGTTCTGTGTACCACATAGTTCTTTGTCTATATGCAGCCTAAATAAACAATCACCTAGCGGTAAGTGTGTCCACATAGATCGGGGTGAGGTGGCACCTTGTTTGTCTTATTATTTTCAAAAAAGGCACCTGCCCTCCAATCTGTGATGACTCAGGTGGGATCGGCTCAAAAAGCCGAGCGTGGCTGAGGCAGTGGTCTACAGACTAACCCACCACAACCACAGTGAAAGTGGCTCCTTTGAGCCACAGCATGAGCAGAGACCATGGAGGAGGTCACACTCACTGCTAGGCAGGACGTTTTTATGTCTACTGACTTCCACGCTGCCTAGAGCCCAGTACATCAGCACCCAGAAAGCCTACCTCCCATGCTAGACCTGCACATCTGTTTTGGGGCTGGGCAACTGGGTCACCATCATGTACTCTGCCAACCCTTGTAGACAGACACTGTTTTCACCAGTGCTTCTTGTTTGAAGAAGGACAAGTCTGCAGCCGAAACATCTGACTTTGTGGCCTAGATGAACATAAAATTCAAAGTCTGTATCCCGAGCTGTGTCGTAGCCTTTTTTTTTTTAATCAGTAAAGCAGGTGGTTGGTCTACGGAGATATATATATATATGTGTGTGTGTGTATATATATCTATCAATCATAGATAGATATAGATATATATATATACACACACACATATATATATATATATATATATATATATATATATATATATATATATATATATATATATATATAAAACTTACTGGCAGGAATTTTAGGAATATTAAATATATGTGTGTGTGTGTGTTTGGCGGTCGCCACTAGTAGTTATAGTTAGGACCTAGTTTCTTTAGAAAAGGCATTTTTATGTTTTGCTAATAACTTTGGCACTGCTTGACAAATGCTAGCAAAAGTTTCCAAAAATGTTCACACTCACATCAGCTGCCGTCTAGAAAGTTTTGGGGTGATCCATTGGGGGTTTAGAAAATGGGAGGGGGCAAAAAAGTGTTTCCCCATGAAGAATTTCAACAGTGATAGCTCCAAAACTATTGGACAGAATTATACCAAATTTGGCAGAAAGGTAGCTCTTCGTCCAGAAAGAGCACTTTTTGTTATTTGTTGTAAGTCCGTTTTGTAGGTTTTGAGAAATTAAAGGAAATACTAATTTGTACAAATATTCATTAAGTGGAGGAATACTCTTCATGCCATTGACTATTAGAAGTAGCATTCCTCCTTCCAGGAAGTTGTTCCATTTGAATGCATAAGTGACTTTTTTAAATCTGAAAAGTACACTCCATCATCATGCTCTTTCTCACATTCCATTCTATATATGTTATACTCATTCTATGTAGCAAGCACTACTTTTTGTTACTTTTTTCCGAGCACGGTTAAAGCCAATAGCGCAGGCTTTAATGTGATAACCAGTATTTGTGAATTTAGTGCATGTAAACAAGATTTGTTCATGCCTGTGTTTGTGTGTTTTAGCAACATGAAGCCAGACCTATTTGCTTTGCCATTTTATGATTAAAACTCTGTTGCCCGGGAACAGCAGTCACACTTCATATTTAACCACTGCATGGAGCAACACAGTTTGATGTTCCGTGCAATAACTTATTAATATATTAACTGTGAGATAACAATATTCACCCTTGCACACTCTATTAATCAGAATGATAGTGGGTGGCTGTAATAACTACAGTGAATGCCACATTAATATAATCAAAATATAACCCATGTATTTGCCTACGTTAACTATATTTGTTTGGCTGCTGTTTTTATTTCATAATGTTGGCCTGACTATGACTAGGCCTGAACCATTTGAGCAGTTTTTTATTAACTACACTGTTGGTTTCATCTTCTTCTTTCTCCTGCAGCTGCCTTATTGAGCAGTGCTTGTTAGTTAGAATAGGCTGCTGTTTACTGATGAGAAATGTAGATGAGACATATTAATTATGATGTGTAGTGGATGGGGATGGGAGAGAGCCTCCTCTACTGGCAGACTGGACTGTTGCTATCTTCAAGGTCACGCAGCTATATTCTCCTTTGTCTAGTGATGGCAACATGGCAGTTTATCTGCTCCTGGGAGACAGTGCAACTTGATTGTATAAACTAAGAGGAGTCAGTAGGATTAAACTTCTACTGTGTGTTACTTGTGTGTTTTCTTCGAATAGTTCAGTAGATCCTGTCCAGACTTCTCTGAGGGAAGACCTGTCTCACACTCTGCTCTTTGCTCAGGTTGTTGAGCTTCATGCTTGAGCACTCGTGATTTCCCGAACCTTAATTTGGTTCTTCTGATGCCAACACCTTTCTCTCTGAACACCCCTTTGACACGTTAAATGACTTATTTACAATGAGGACACTCCTTTATGGAAACAATGTATTTCTTATACTGTGCCCTCTATGTTATCATATTTTGAATATGTTCTTTATAGTATAGACATTTTCATTGCACTATGTAGATATGCATGCCTTTTGGATGAACTTACTGACTGCTTTAGTGATTTATAACTTTACTAAAATTTGCTAATGAACCTTCATGATTTGGGCACCATCCTCTGTAATTTTTTGTGGAGCCAAATTGGCTGTCCCAAACAACTTGCTCCCTCTGCCATACTAATCTAACTGAAATAAGGTATTTAAATTAATTTATTAGACAACAGCTTTCCAAGAGACATAACACAGTGACTGTATGTATATATAGAAAAGCTGGCATCTGGAGCAGACCACAAGGCAACGTGTGTATATCACAGAAGCAATTAGGAGTAACTGAGCCCCCTTCTCAACTCTGCTTTATAGTTAAAAATTAACAAATTTATTATGAACAGATGCAAAATTAAGATATTTCTACTCCCTAACCAAAGAATGTGCTGACGCGCTTGCAGATGTCTTCTTCCCGCCTCGGATTCAGAAACCGCAAGCATGCTGGTGAGACACCTTTACTATTCTCACCAATAGAGGTCATCTAGATCTTTGGACTTGGTGAAGAGTGTAGTAGTCAGAATCATTCAATCACAAATCAATAACCTTATACCATAAACAATTTTTAATATCATAAACAATTTGACTCTAAATCAAACTCCAAACCAAATACGTTTCAAAGCTTTATTACAATCACAAAATCAATGCCACATATATGGTGCACAAAACTAAGCTATGAACATACACAAAAACCATTGGCTGACCAAATTGTCTAAAAAGATTTAACCTACTAAACATCAATACTATTAAACACTCCAAAAGAATAACATAGATCAGCAAAACTACAATATACACATTAATTTCTGATTTCAAAGTAGATGATGGTGACATCAGTAAATCATCAAAATACAGTTTTAACAATCAATTTCAGAGCTGGGCTATCCTTACTCTAACACAAATTATGACTTGCATGTGTGGGAGCGGACTAACACATGTGGACAAAAGCAAAAGAAAGACAAAAATAATTTGGAAAAACCATCTATCTAAGGCGGCTTACTATGAAAATACGCTGGTGCAAGTGCCAAAGCTGAAAAGAGAAACACAAATCCACATTTAATTATACCTCTCCTCATGAGACAGCAGACAGGAACCTTTCATTGGCAAGAGCAATCACTTTCTTTCAAGGTCAGTTGACAGCAGCATCAGGACAACGCAGAACACGAGCTGCACATAGGTCAGGTCTGCAGTTTAGAATTAGTTGGGCATATTAATACTAAACAGAATAAACAAAGCGGACAGTTAAGTATGACTTTATTCATCAATTGGTAACTAAGGGATAAAAGGATTCAGGAAAGCAGAGAGCAGCTGGACATCATCCGCTCTTTCTGGACTGGCTCTAGCAGATTGTCTGGACAGAGTTGAAGCAGGAGTGCTCTCACACAAACTAACTTGAACTAACCTCAATTTCCAACGTTCCTCACTAATTAGAAATATCCAGAGTCCTCTTAATTGGTCCTTCAAGTGGGCTTGCTTTAGGCTTCAGATTCAGTGTCCAATGGTTGTAGATGGCAGCATCAAGTTTGCAACTATTCCAGATTTTCTCAGAAAAAGTGCAGTCATTTGAATGATTTCATAAATTCTGTCAAAATTATACATTTTCTAGTTGTTAGTTGGTTCAAATACTTTCTCACAACACACACAATAAACTAAATGTTTCACAGAAGACTCATGAGTTTCCTGTCTTGATCAACAGCTAGAACAAATATTGTTACCTAATTAATTCTGAAACATATTCCTTGCCTTCAATACAATAGGACATTCGACATAACATCAGCAAAGTAGGGGAAGAATGCAGGTCTGAGGGAACAGAACAAACAAGGGATTTTCCCCTACTGCTGCAAGAATAAAACTCCCAGGCCTAATATAGCTAAGAAGGCCTAAATGCACATTATTACAATTAATATATCTAATAAACCTATTGCGCACCTTACAATTAAAATCAAAATTATTTAATTGCAAACGTTATTTATGATATGTTAGAACAGTTTAAATGTGCATTTATTTTTCTGCACACATGTAGCTCATATTAATAAAATTAATTTAATTCAATATAAATATACAATTAATTCATATTCATTTAATACTTTCATTTCCGATATTCATTTACTAAGTATCCTTTATATTATCTCATGTCAGTTATTCACTCAAATATAAATGCACAATGTCTTCATGTTAAACATGATGTCAGAAACACGAATGGCATCCACAATGTCCACCATAATTTAAAAGTGCATATTTCCCATCTCTACGTTAATTTCTCTGTTAGGCTTTTACATGAAGGTTAATTAGTTGCCATATGCTAGCTTCTATGCCACTAATATATTAATAAAATTTGATCTCCATCAAATGTATCATCACTTGCTACTCTGTGCAGACCAAGCTGGAGGTTACAGGCAGAGTCAGGCCGAACTCTAGGAGGACATGATTCCATACAAACTGGTGCAACAAAGATCCTAAAAGTACATTACAACTCCATTTAACATAAGGAAGATTGCATTTTAGAGCTATCACTAAAAGGGTGAATCCGCAAAGGAGTATTAGTCTTTTTGTTTAATTTTTACGCCTTGCACATAAAGGAAGATCTGCCTAACACCTATCTGAATTCCAATACTGATCAAATACCTCCTAATTTTCATCACTTTGTTAACCTTATTTAAGTATATTGATATAATCCTCAACCACTCTACTTGTATTATTAATGTAACTAGAATGTGATTGATTAAAATCAAGTCTCAGAAATGATTACACAAATTGAGCCACATTGTTAAAAGAAAAGTAAGGTCTTCTTGAATACTGCATTGTAAATACAAACACAGACTATATATTGAGCTATTACTGGAATAGTCAATTTTCTGACTCTTGTTTAATGCAAAAATGTTGCCTTGAGATCGATCACAACGGTTACTTACAAATTAGTGAATTATTCTCAGACGTGTTTTCTCATATTGTGAACACTTGTTACATTAGTTTATCTGAATGTAAAGGGATTGGGACCCTCTGTAAAGGGGAAACAGGTCCTGATCTATGTGAAGCAGGAAGACAAATATACTCTCCTTTATGGAATTGCATTAGATGTAGAAGCCTCTGTCTTGTATCATTATATTTGTATCAGGCTTCCATTACATTTACAATGTATGGCTCACCTATCACACTGCACACTAATCTCATCTTTCGGATGATGTATTTGAAAACCAGAGTTAAAGATGCCAAATATGCATCAATCAAAGGGCAAATAAGTTTTCCATGTTGGCATGCTTCAAACAGCAGGGGCGCTTGCGCCGGCTGGTCCATATTATGAATAGGTCTGCAGAAGGGGAGATTTTCTCTGTTTAGGACTTCAGAGCAGTGTTGTATCTAATCCTTTACAGATATGCTGATATATTTATGTCAACAAATACAAATTATAAATTTGAGGGATTCATTAAGCTAATTACATGCCTACACATTTTAATTTTGCTTGGTCATAATTACTCCTCTTGGGTCACTTACGTAATTACCAATGGTGGGTGAGTGACTGGTGAAGAAGCAATCTGTATTGTATATATTACTACTGCTAAAAGCTGTGGATGTCAGAGCAATTTGGAGGATTATGAATTGCATTACTAAGATTCCCATGTTTAGAAGGGCCTTTCCTACCGAATATGTCTTTCGAATACAAACCTGGTCTCAAAAGCTACTGTTTCTAAGGTAGGTTTGAGGTGAGAAATGCTTATTACTCTGGTGAAATTAGAACTATAGGCATATTTAACCGAAGCTAAGAAATGACACAAATTAGATGGCTCACTGAATAAATTTGAAATATCACTACTCCCAGGACAATAAAATGTAGTAGAGAAAGCAGGGAGGAAGTCCTAAAATAAGTATTTTATGAATGAACATACATGCCTGACTTCAGGCTTTTAAGCAAAGGATACGTTAGCCCACACTGAGGGAATTAAATCAATGTGGTAAACGTTACAGGAAGTAAAGAGAGAAAGGGAGCTTCACACATTTGGTCAGGATTTGTGTGTAGACGGGAGAGAAACGTTAACCCCCACATGACTATCCAAGATATCTGGACTTCCACATGTTACATAATGAGGAGGCGCACAACATACATCAACCAATATCAAAGGAGGAAGATGGGTTTAGCTTTACATTTTCATACTCAATACAGTATTTGGACTTTTTAACATCACAGGCTCTTTTTTTAAAATTATTTCATTAAACAATTGGGAGGGCTTCCTATATCTATGTTGGGCCTGGGCAAATTGTAATTACACAGTAGTAATCAGAATAATTTCACATCACTCTTGTGATGTTAAATTAATTAATTAATGCGATCATGCCAGCTTGAGCAATTTGATGCAAAAATCACGCACAAACTAAGAGAGTGCGAGCAAATCCTGGCTACTGCTGTACGTGTCCTGCGGCATTTAGTGCTATTTTCTAAGCAGAAAATGCATCCTTGGGGCCAATCTGGACACAAGGATGCATTTTCCAGTATGAAAAGAGTGCTAAATGCTGGATTATGCTTCTCATGTAATTAAGCATATTTTCAAGTAATTTTGCAGCAATTCCGAGTAATTACGCTAAAGAGAATTACACCAGACATACCCACGCTTTATAACTACTGAACTGAACTACCTGACAACCGGCTGATCACTAAACAAGTAAATGCTAATGACTGAAGGATATAGATCCATGGCAGAGATCAATGTCATTGCAAAGATCTTTTCAATAATTTAATAATTTAATAATTTCAGAGTCCTTCTTTAACTCATGGTCGAAACGGGCACCACACAATCAATAATATTAAGGAGCCCACTTATCTAAAAAATAGCTCAGTGAGAAGACACTCCACCATCCCATCTGTAGTGAAAGAAAAGTCAACATTTTCACTCTCTACAATGGAGAATGAGAATTCCATACTTTTGAGTTCACTATTCTCAGTACGATTAAGTTTGATAATGTCAGTTTCTTTTCTTTACAGTGCTTGGAGCTGGCAAAATGGAGTATGAATTGCTATATGAAAATAATATATTCACTTGATCTAAATGAAAAAGGAGGAATATGTTCCAGCTGTCTCTAATCATGCTAGATCGCTTTTCATTTGGGCCACCTTGTACTTTATGAAAAAGGGAAAATAGAAACTTGAAGAACATATACTGTGTTTTCTCTCAAACGTTCTGAACCATTGCCTCATAATATGCTGGTTGGCAGAGTACCTGACATTATGGGCCTCATTAAGACCCTGGCGGTCTTCAGACTGCCAAGGTCACAGTGGCGGTCTGACCTCCACCAAAACGGTGGTCCCACACCACTGACCTCTGGTAAGTAGTGCAAGGATGATCTGTATGATGAAGCATGTCACCTAAGGGTGAGTGACAGTTTTCGTCCTTAAAACAAAGATTTCTCTTGAATCAGGAGACCTTTTTGGACTCTAAAGCTATCCAATGTGACTGGTTGTGTAGATTTGATGCATTTTTTGGGGGATTTGATAGTAGGTGGGGAGCAATGCATATGTGGTGTATAAATATTCCCAGTGGATCCCTTTTGTGACGACAAGTGCTGAGACCTATCAATTGACAGTAACTGATAAACAATGAATTAGCCTGTGCAGATTTTTCCCTTCTGCTTAGGATGTACTGAACTATGGGAATTTGTCGTAATATCCATACCACACAGATAAATGTAGCTCCTGTGGCTGTGAATGTGCCATGCATACCCTGGCAGGCCCCACTTGCTACATCACCTCTCACTCAAAAAGGTATCTTTCTCCTTGAAAAATAGTTCACTTCTTCTGGCGGCCATCATTATAAGTATGTACTATGGAGTGAATATTCCTGAATCAGAAATCACTTTTGAATTGTCTCTTGGGGTGTTTGAGAGGTTCAATATATGTTTGTTTTACTTTTCTAGTCTACATGCTGGATATTTTGGAATAGTGACAAAACAAAAAACACACAAGAATCACTTTAACTAACTTCACTCCAGCTCATTAGCTTTTGTGAAATATGACACATTTCAGTGAATACACTTTATCACTTAAGATTAGAACTGCAAGTGCTAATTTAGGATAAAGTGTATGCTGCAGTTGTGAGCTGACTGGTGTCTCAAATAGTTGCAGGAGTTCTCTTTTACTATCTTAGACAATGGTAAATGATTGCTTGTCTGTGGATATTTAGTGGATTGCATTTACATTGACCAGAAGGTATAGCAGCATTTATTGACATATATAAAATATAAACAGAACCTAATATAATGGCACAAAGCAACATAAGAACACTGTTAGAAATGTTGTTTCTGGTTGGCTATGGTATGCACCTAAGACAGGCAGAACCCACCCACTCTAGTCAGGGCAAGGGAGTTACACGTCCAAGATAACCCTTGCTCACCCCCTTGGTAGCTTGGCACGAGCAGTCAGGCCTAACCCGGAGGCAATGTGTAAAGCGTTTGCACAACACACATAACACACATGATGCAATAGAAACACCACAAAGAAACACAACACCAAGTTATGTAATTAGACCAAACATAACTTGTTAGTAATACCCTGCTACCCAAGCAGTTGTCAGAACATTATATGGTACTCTGCAGAATAAGAAGTAGTCATAATAGAACACTCAGTACTCTGTATTCTGCAATATAAGCAGTGGTCAGGAAAACATTACTATAGAAATACACCTGTCATAAACATATCATGAATGTCCATAAAAGGCATGTTAGTAAATATGGCAAGTCATAGAGAGATTATGATAAACATACCAGCCAGGATGCCTAGGTTAGAGAAAAAGCATTATTTGATAAACCCTCGTATTATCAACAGAAAAACCCTGGCATTGACAGCATTGCCCCCTCACCTAACTTATCTTAGGAGCAGTAACACCACCCCCTGAAGTGTGCGGGGGAGCTCCTCTGCTCCGTTAGGGGAACTGGCGGTATCCAGGGTCATCGAGGGGCCTCTGGGGATGTTCTCCCACTGTTTGTGGGAAAAAGAGGCACAATATATGGAGGGTCCCGGTGGCACGGAGACTCCCCTCTCGGCCGCAGGGCTCCGTGCTTCAGCGAAGGCCCAACCACAGTGGAGGCCCAAAAAGAGGAGCAGGGGATGTCTGTTGAGGTCTCCCTCTCCGCTCAAAATCCTCCCCTGAGCAGGTTGCTCACAAACATATTCTGCCAGCTGCAGCGCAGCTCCGGGCCCTCCTTTGTCGTGGCCTGGAGCTGCGTTGATGGTGCGCTTCTCCTAGAGTGGGGTGTGAGCCCTCTGGGGCTCTGACAGGACAAGGCCACCCCCCTGGTGGCAGGGAATCCTCGGCTGTCCTGCCTGACCTGCAGAGGGTATCTCCTTCTCCCTGGTCACAGTGTTAAACTCTCTGCCCAGCAGCTCTTGCCAGTACCCTGGGGGCACTTCCCCAAGCGTTCCCACGCCCCAGGGGCACCAACCCACGAGCGCGCTCTGTGCGCGTCAGGTTTCTTGATCTACCCGGGTCACAACGGTGAGCCCCCTTTCGGGCACATGGGCAAAGCGCTCCTCACGAGTCTTGCCCCAACAAAGTGAAGCGCTCTTGCAAAAGCACGAGAGCAGGGTCAGAAATCCAGCATCAGCACTCTAACCAGAACAATGAACCAGCAGAGTGCTCCTCCCGTGCTGAGCTCTGGCACAGGAGCAGGTACACAGTGCTGTCCTCGCGCTGGGAACTGAGTACTTGCAGGGGCCAGAGCACCCAGCCACTGGGGGACACAAGGAGGGCACAGAGCGGTAGGGCCCAACAACAAGCCAGCACAAAGTGGGTGCAGACAGTGGCAGTTCTTCCTGTGGGTCACAGGTCAGCACAGCAGCAGCAGTCCATGGCGGTCCCTGGTGAGTCCTCCAGCAGCATTCTGTGTCCAGGTACAAGTTGCTTCTTGGGTTTCAAAAATGTCTCCAACTTGTGGGGAAAAATCCCCTGTACTTATACTCAGGTTTGCAAAGCATTTCCAATGGAAAGGAGAGGAGGTTTCAACTAGTTACAACTGGTAGAGGGTGTGTCCCCTCTCTCCTCCAGCACAGGCTCCAAACATCAGTTGGGGGTAAACGACCCTTTTGTTTGAGGCCAGGGCACAGCCTTTACAGATGCATGTGTGCCCTGCCCGCCTCTTCTCGCAGCCCAGGAAGACCATTCAAAATGTAGATGCACCTCTATGACACCTCCACACTCCCTGTGTACAGGCTGTCTGAGAAGCATGGACAAGGCCCTACTGTCACTCTGCCCAAACGTGGATTGGAGTCAAGCTGCAAAACACCAAAGTCATAAGCACAGAGAAATGTTCACTTTCTAGAAGGGGCCTTTCTGTAATAGTAATAAAACATCCACTTACAAGAGTAAGCAGCATTTCTCACTACCATTACAACCATACCAAACATACCTACGCTAACCCTCATAAACCAGACAATATCCCCTAGACATAAGGCAGGGCATTTCCAAAGCAATCCTATAAGAATGCAGCACTCACAGCAGTGAGAAAGCAAATAGGCTGTTTGTCACTACCAGGACAGGCCACGCAACCAGGGAAATGCCCTGCCTTCTACATACATAGCACCCTGCTCATAGGGTTAGCTAGGGCCTACTTTAGGGGTGACTTACATGTAGTGAAAGGGGAGATCTGGGTCTGGCAAGTAGATTTAGATGCCAGATCCTCATAACAGTAACCTGCACATGCAGGTCCTGTGCTAGCAGGCCTGTGACAGGTTTGAAAGGCTACTTCAGCGGGTGGCGCAAGCAGCGCTGCAGGCCCACTGGTATCATTGAATTTACAGGCCCTGGGTATAGGGATACCACTCTACAAGGGACTTACAGGTAAATAAATGTGCCAATCAAGTAAAAGCCAATCGTACCAAATTTACAAGGGAGAGCACATGCACTTTAATACTGATTAGCAGTGGTGAAGTGCCCAGAGTCATAACGTCAGCCAAAAAGGGTCAGAAAAATAAAGAGGAGAAGGCAAAACGTTTGGGGAATGACCCTGTAGAAAGGGCCAGGTCCCACAAACACAATTTAAAGATGGCAGAGCACAACACAATAAAACAGTAAAAACAGAACGCAACAAAACAATCACAGTGCAACTCAAAATCACATTTTAATAACAACGCATAAACAACAGGAGCATGACAAAGAGCAGAACACACCACCACAACAAAATGCCACACATTAAATATACACACCGGTTCTTGTTACACAATGCCTCCTATGGAATCCTGCTTTCTTAATACAGTGGTAAAAGTTGTTTGCACCAAGCATAGCCTTAACTTACCAACTAGGACATGATATGGCACCAATCAAAAATATTGTGTGAATAGGCCCTTGGTATGCTGCTTCAGTACCAGACATTTTCTAAGAAACTATTAATGGTGCTATTTTCCTTCTGCTCATTCCACTAACCTACTAAGTGAATGTTTGGGAACGTATCACACAAAACCTGTATACTTGAGTTCTTTTGAACATTTTACTTTTATATTTAAATCATTTATTTGCCAAACTAGATCAGTTATACTTACTGCCCTAGATATTGCTTTTCTCCACTTTCAGCTTTATTTTTCTCATTTTTTAGGCACTTAGTTTTTGTATGTATGTTTATTCCTAATAATACCAGTTTAGAGACCTTTAGTTAGTTTCTTCAATTGTAATGGTGCTTAATTGACTTACTTATAAACAAAAAAACACATCTCTCTCAAGGTTCCTCTTGCTATTCTGGGGAAGTACCAAAAATAAACCACAAGCTGCCCATTGAAAAATTGTGTTTATGCTTAGTGGCATTTTGCTGTGGCTGTGCGAAGGTTCCATCATGAGGGCTCTGACATCTCTTCACACAGACTTGCTATCCAATTTCCTCTAATATGTATGGAATACAATGAAAGTTTTAAACCGGCAAATGCACTTATGATCTTAACACTTTCCATTTGTATCAATTTGTAACTTTCTGTATTAGACTCAAACATATTGACGTCTTGGTAGGGGTGTAAATCTTCTGTGTTTTGAAAGGGAGACTCTGATAAATGGGGCCCTTTCTAAAAAAAAAAACTATGTAAAGCATAACAAGATTTTTACTACCATTGAAGGTAATATAAACATTCTTTCTTTTGATGTGTTTTGGAAGTGTCCACAGCAATTCATTTTTCCAGCCAATAATCTGCTTTAATTTTGTGTCTAAGTGAGATCAAGGTAACCAGTATCTCCAACCACCTCCTCCACTGACTCCAGACCATCCAGAACACCACAGCAAGACTCATTCCAGACCTTTCAAGATGCACCCACATCAAATCACATCTCAGAGAGCTCCACTGGCTCCCAATACATAAATGATGCCAATTCAAACTCCTTACACAAGCATACAATTCAAAGCACCACACTTAGGGCCAATGTACCTTAACAACCACATTCACTTCCACCAACCCACCAGACACCTGAGGTCAGCTTCCCTCCCCCCATCCACAAAATCAGAATGGGAGGTCTAGCATTCTCCTAAATCACACCCAAAACCTGGAATTACCTTTGTCTACAGATTAGGGCCTGCTCCTTATTTCTTGAATTCCACAAAAAGCTGAAGACCTGGCTCTTTAACTAATTCTCAGAGGCTGACTCACTACACCCTTAGTCCTGCATCTATACACCTGCTCCAGCAGCTGGATACCATACCAGGTGATAAGATGAGCTATGCAAATCTACGTAGCTTAAGATAACATGAACCTATGGTTCATTAAGTGTGAAAGATAAGCTTAGATACCAGAGAACGATAACCCATGTCTTACAACATTTGCAAAAGGCCATGCAGAAGGGACAAACAAAGTATTAGGAATACATTTTTTTGAACTTGCCGATTATGGGCCAAAAACATTTTGAAACATAAAGATATACAAATAATATAAGTTAACCATGACTGTTTCAAAAACTCTCATCTTTGGAAAACTATAAAAAAAACTATGCGCTTCTATTAATAGGTATTCACCGTAGAAGAGTATGGATTGAACCTTCTAATGTGGTCAGTAAATGGGATCCATGGAAAGAAGTGGATGTATGCAAATGTGATCCTCTCCAGTAACAGTCCTTTTCGAGTGGCACTAGAGGTTGAAGTAGGCAAAGACGACGGAGCATACATTGCCGTAGATGATATCACGTTCACCCCAGAATGTGCAACCGCAGGTATGTAAATGCCAAATTATACAAATGCAATTATTTAGATGAAATGGCCAGTGGACTTAGTTTATCCAAAACCTGTTAGGAAATCGCAGAACATTAAAGGAAAGCAACTCCTGAAACGTTCGATGAGACTCACGTTATTTCTGCCTATAGTTATAAACGTACAATTCTGCGTTGAATTTAACGAGTAATAGACTTAGGCCCATATTTATATTTTTTTATGGTCATTTTTTGATGCAAAAGTGGTGCAAACTTACAATATATAATTGCATTTTGTGAGTTTGCGCCGCTTTTGAGTCATAAAATGACACAAACGCGGTGCAAAACAAAAGTATAAATATGGGCCTTAAATCACACCGAAGATTATCGCTAACAAGCAGTAACACAGCAAAGCTGTGGAGGGCTGTGATGCAACCACAGAAAATGTGCCCCTCGTGTCCGATACGCTGGTTGGGTATTTAATTACAGCCTTAATTGGAGTTCACAGAGCCTGTAAGACCTTTAGGCCCATATTTATACTTTTTTAGTGCTGCATGTGTGTCATTTTTTGACGCAAAAGCAGCGCACACTTACAAAATACAACTGTATTTTGTAAGTGTGTGCTGCTTTTGCATCAAAAAGCGGCGCAAATGTGGCGCTAAAAAAGTTTAAATATGGGCCTTAAGCTTCAGCACAACTACACCTGCTGCACTATTGACAGCTATGCCTATGATAACCAGAGCAAAAACGTAAAGTTCTGTACAAACTACTTGAATGTTTAGTGAATAGTAATGATTTGGTTTTTGAGTGGGTCTATGATATGCAGATCATTTAAAGAGATTTGTGTAAATGCTGTTGTGCTGAGTTGCCATTCACTGTTATCAGCTGATTTAAAACGGATCTCCGCCAAACGTTTGAGCTAGTTGTTGTCTCAAATGTTTGATTGAATAGCTGGATTAAGCTATTTTACTCCCAAACAACTGAGTGGTTGTTTGTCACAATACAACAAAATAGTCAGAAGATAATGCAACACGAACACAACCTTACACCACAAAAAATACACATGCGCAAATTTTAACACAGAAACAGCACTAGAGCAACACTGAACATTACCACCACAACAAAACGCATGTGCAAATATTAGTTTACGCATCTCCAAAAGCTGCTGTCATGACACAGTGCTAAAAGTATTTACAACAAGCACTGCTTTGCATACCACCAATGACATGTAATAGCGCTGTAGTGTGGTTAGTTTTACGTATTCATTGCGCTTTAGCTTCAGGCTTTAGGCCTTTGTGCACTTTGCCCTGAATATATTTTATTCATTTGCTGACAGCTTAGAGCCTCTGTACACTTTGCTCTACATGCTTTTTATTAGGCTTCGTACTGTTATTTTTCAAATAGCCAGTTCTACGGTGTTGTTTTTTTATTCATATCACACTGTTTTGCCTACTTCAGCACTGGAGTTCTCCATAACATATTTACTCTGTGCTTCAGTCAAGGATACAGTCTGGTGCATTGCCGATAGACGTGGTAAGAGTTTAGACTTGGCATTCCTGCGTAGGGACATTTTGTGATCACGATGACATGTTAGTTATAAAATCACTTCCTTGTCCCAATACACGCAAGAGGGAGATTCCGACCAGGGAACCACAACTAGACGCTGACTGCCTCGTTGCAGACGCTGAACCAAGATCACAGGTCTTTGCTCAGGTATGAGGGCTGATGTCTCCACAGTGATTCTAATAGGCAAGCTAGAAGCTTAACATGCTGTGCTCTAAATAGAACAAGCAGAGGTAGAGTAGAAACTATTAGACGATATGATAGCTTTGTTCTTATGTTTTACTCTCCTGGTGACTATTTCAATCCTACTGTGTTGTATCGTTCTGTTTATTGCGGCTCACGCCTTAATATCTAAAATACAGTTGTTTTATTAAAAATATTATATAAAACTTATACTGTCTTTGTCATTTGTATATGAGATCATATTGGAAATAAGAGAGTTGGTTTGGATCTGAGTAACCACGACTTCCCTGAGAAGTTCCAAAGATGTCATGCGCTCGGCTGCCTAATCATTCCTTCCACATGGGAGAAATGAGGCACTGCTAGTTAGCCGGAGCAAAAACCGGATTTAGGGTGACAGAGTTCTTTACATGTGGGTCAGACTTAGTCCCCCACACCGTTATAGATCCTGCTACCTAGAAATCCAGTAGTCTCATTTAGAATAATGAGAGCCCACGCGACATGGCGCCACCAAAGTTTGGTCTGGCTCTAATGATTAGGTCCGACTGACTCTCTTGGTCTCATATATATTTTGACTCCTCGGTTCCGTATACGGAGACGTCCGTGGGGCTGAGGGTTTCCGCCGCCACGGCATAGGTCCTTCCTATTGCTTAGTGGTTGGTTGTTCAAGCTTGAACTTTGAAAGGAGAAACCCCGATATTGGTGTGCCTTCTCTGACCTGAAGCAATTTTTTATAAAATGGCGAATCATAATGTAGTGAATATAGCAATTAATATGCGTCATCCGCTCACGGGACATCTGTTGACACATGGACTGACAATCCAGGGGGGTCCAGTCACTTTTGTGGTGGACGCCCATGCAGCCTATAGAACGGAACTTTTTTATTCTTCGGTCGGATTTCCAGCAGTGGATGGGGGAACAAATACTTTTCACGAATACACTGTTGCGAATGTCCCTGGACAATACAGGGCTTACGCTTATTTAGAAATACCTCTATCTTATCAAGAACACCATAATTGGCTTGATGGCGCCCTCCCACACACAGTAGCACAAGTTAGGTTAGGTCCGCTGAGTAATGATGGTCCCACCTGGCCTTTATTGGCTACATATACACCTCATCCTGCGGTTGCTCAATTGGCAGTGGTTGAAGTTCGTCGTTTATATACAGAATTAACGGCTACATATAGACGATTAGTTCAGTTTGTAATGCAGACACTAAATACGAATGCAGCGCGTGCTGCTCCAGCGCACCCACAGGCAGTGGTTCCGGGTATTAATCCGGCCACTGTACACTCAGTTATGGGTAAGGTACCGGCTAAACGAGAGGAGACTCCATTTTGGCTGGCGCAAAAAATTAATACGCTGGAGGCAGTATTTCCCCATACGGGACCTCAGGATAAACATAGAATTTTGACGATGTGTTTGCCGTATGGGATGGTTCCTCCGGTGGACCTTTGTAATACCTGGGGCACGGTGTTTGCCGCGCTCTACACTACGGCACACGGTACACCGACATTAGCTAATTTACCGGACGTGCTTAAACAGATTCAAGATCAATATGGGGCTGCCCCTGCCTTAGATTTGGGCATGCAGTTGCTGGGCAGTTTTGCCACAGTTTCTTCTATTATTTTGAGTAATCTCAAAGGAGAGGCAGTAGCACTAGCAGTGCGAATGCGTCTTCAGGATGTTCCGCTGCTTAATCAGGAGCGGGAGCTTCCGAGAATAATAGCGGAAACATATTCTAGTATTGGTCGTGATAGCCTAGGGGCTAGACCGCAAAAACCCCAGTTAAAGGGTAAAAATAATAAAGAAAATGCTAAACAGCAACAACCTGAGGGTTCGAAAAAGCGCTGGGAAAAGAAACAGCAGACACCTAAGAAAGATGGTGGGCAGTCTCCGCAACCGGAGGCCCCACAGAATAAGTATAATCTCAGGAATAGGGATACTTTGAAGACGCCTGATAGATATCAATATACTAATGCACGCCAATCTCGTTCCTTTCAGGACTCCTCGGAGAAGAGAAGTGAGAGAGGTGGGCGGTCAGAGCGGAGGACGGAGTACGTGAAACCGAGACAGGATTCACAACGCTCAGCGGAGGTTTCTATTAAACAAGAAGAGAAACCGATGCAACAAAAACAGCAATTTAAAAAAAAGAAAGTGGCAGCAGTCTCAGCCAGACATGCCGCTCAAGAAGAGAGTTCTCTTGACAAACAAGACATGGGCGTTAGCACTGTTAGACAGCGCGGCAGAGGTCACAATAGTTCGCCGGAGTCTTCTAGAGCATCTGGAGGTGAAAGCAACTGATGACTTCATACGAGTCGAGACGACGGATATGCGAGTCTCTGATCCTGATAGAGTATATAATGTGACTCTGCGATTGGAAGGGGACATTGACCGTATTATAAACGCCATTTTTTGGGACCATGTGGTAAAATCATATGATGTTCTGTTGGCCGAACAGGATTGGCCGCCTGACTTTGTTCGCGACTGTCCAGTTGGGGAGGAGGTTATTACACCTTCCTTCTCACCACTTGTTCCGAGAGAACTAGCGGAGTCCTATAGTAAATCATGGGCTCTAGCACAAGCTCCCGCCTTGTATAGAAATAATGTGGGGTGGGACAGACAATCACCTTATCATGTAATTCCAATAAAGGGCGAACCTCAGCCACAACCGCAGTATCCTATCAAATTTGAAGCAAGGGCATCGGTTAGAAAAATTCTTACACAATTGGAGTATCAGGGTGTAATTGAGCCCTGTGTCTCGCCGATGAATAATCCCTTGTTTCCGGTTGCTAAACCGGACCATTCATATAGGATAGTGGTGGATTATAAACATTTGAATAGTCATACACGCACATATGCAATACAGAATTCACACAGCGCAGCGCTTATGAATAATATAGTGCGTAAAAAATACAAGACAACATTAGATATCTCAAATGGATTTTTCTGCCAGAATATAGCGCCCGAGAGTCGGGACTATACCTGTTTCAGTGCGTTTGGCTCTCAGAAAAAAATTTGTCGTTTGCCTCAGGGGTATAAGAATAGCCCAGGACTGTTTTCGGCTCGTGTAACTGAAATGCTGCATGAGTTCGACCCTGAAGCGTCATCATATGTTGATGACATATATCTGACAGATGATGAGATTCTGCAACATCTAAGGCGTGTATCGCGCATTGTTGTGGGGTTTGCTGATATTGGCTATAAGTTAAATTTTAAGAAATCGAAGATTGCCTTCCTCAGCGTCATTTTCCTGGGATATGAGTTGTCGAGTGAGGGCAAGAGCCTAGCGCCACATTTTTTGGAGGAATGTGCTTTATTGCAGCCTCCTAATACGGTTCGGAAGCTCCAGTCATTGTTGGGGTTTCTGAATTTTGGCAGAACTTACATTCCTGAATATGCGACGCGTATAAAACCCTTATACGAGTTGATTCGCCCGAATTTTTCGAGTAGATTTTGGACGATTGAACATACACACATACTGCGAGAGTTACAGAGTGATCTCTTAGTAGTTAAACACTTACACACACGGGACAATAAGACACATTTAGTCATCAGGGTGATACCTGGGGCTGTTGGGTTTACTTATGTCACCTTTAATGAAGGGGAGACAGTCCCGATTGCATACAAGTCTCACTTGTATTCTGCTGCAGAACAATGTTTTGCACGAACTGAGAAAATTCTCACTGCAGTACAGATGGCTGTTATTAAAGAAAGACCGCTGGCCCAGGGTCAACGCATCGTTGTCGTTTCCCCGATTCCGGCCTTAGAGGCTGTTACAAAAGCGAGTGTTCCTAATTCGAAAGCTTTACACCCGCGATGGATACAATGGGCTACGTCTTTGACAGCCACTGATGTAGATTATGTATTTGACCCTAAACTGCAGACTCAAGAATTTCCTCAATATGAGATGGAATACCCTGTTCCTGCTGGTACGTTGCCTATTGACCAATATTAGGTGGTCATGTATACCGATGCCTCTGCGCTACCAGCGATTGGGACTAAACAACAGTATTCTGCTGCATGTGCGGTGGTGAGCGGCACTATGGAGGGGGACGTGTTCTGCCCCCGACATACTTATACTAAAACCTTGGGAGATTGCACGACACAGCTGGCTGAGCTCAAAGCTCTATTGTTAGCATTGGAGCACGCGGATCTGGCGATTTTAACCTTGCTGGTCTGTGACTCCTACTACTGTGTGCAGTCTTTCAACGAATATCTACACTATTGGAAGATGAATGGGTTCAGAGATTCTAAAGGCAACACCATTAAACATAAAATGTTGTGGGGTAAGGTTGCGGATCTGAAGGAAACGCTTCCTAAAGTCCATGTTGTGCATACACTTGGACACCAGCGCGTTGGAATACACGTTGCTGGGAATACTTTGGCTGATGAAGCCGCGAAATCGGCAGTGGCTGTCGCCACTGTGGCCGCAGTGACTCGTTCGAGTTCCAAACCAGACACAGAAATTTCGGCTGCCATAAAGGCTATGGCTGCTGGCACGCCCTTTCCTAAGGGATTTCCTTCAAAATATAGTTACTGCTTGAATGGTGCGCTGAATGCTACTGTTACAATTCCAGGCACTGGTGTACGTGAAATTCCCAATAAGATTGAGAGACCTCGATTAATTTCTGCAGCACATGAGGGGGTGGCTTCTGCACATGCTGGGGTGGCTGCCACGATTTCACTTTTACAGGCTCGTTACTGGTGGCCTGGTCTCTATAAAGAGATGAAGCAATGTGTCCTTTGTTGTGACGTTTGTCAACAAATTAAAGCATCGTCGGCTAGACGCCCGCAGCAGACGCCCCTTCTGATTTCAAATAAACCATTACAGTGTGTGTACTTGGATCCGCTGACACCAGATAGTGCATACAAATATATATTGGTTGCTGTAGATTCGTGCTCCAGATTTGTGTGGGTCTGGCCACAACGCTCGGCTGACGCTCGAACTGTTATTAAAGATTTGCACATCTTTGTCGATATATTTGCAGTTGCAGCTTTTCATTCGGACCAGGGCCCTGCTTTTGCCTCTAAGGCATTCAGGGACACCATGGCTTCGTTGGGGGTCCAACTCCAATTCTCGTCTCCATTTCATCCCGAGGGAAATTCTGTTGTGGAGCGTTTAAATCATGATTTAAAGCAGTCCTTAACGGCCAGAGTTATAGGTACGGGTCATGGTTGGCTAGCCCACCTATATGGAGTACAGAGAGCACTTAATAACTTGCCTAGAAGGTCACTGGGGGGTCGTACTTCATATGAGTGCCTATTTGGAACACAAATGTATGTTCCTGATCTAGATGGTCCTGGTGTGGAGGCGGCAGATACGCCCTTTGACATAAATGATCGTGTCACTGTTTTGCAGGATTTACAACAATTCCGTGAAGATAACTCTTCTGCCAGTGCTGCCTCCTCAGGAATTAAGGATGAGCCAGTAACACCTACTGGTTGGATACCCAGGATTGGGGATCTAGTGCGTGAAAAGGTCGCAGTTAAAAAAGAATTTGGTCCTTCTTATTGGGAACCTGTCCCTGTGTTGGGGGTGAGCGGCACGAGAACTGTGATTTTACCGCCGCTGCGAGGGGCCAAAGGAAATCGCTTTGTTTCCATTGATAATGTCAAGTTACAACATGTGGCCGATTCTGCACAGCAGACCAAGAGGGACACCCAGTAGTTCCGGAATCCCTCTCACTACTGGGGAGGAAGTCCCGCTGCAGGTGATTTACACCGACACTGTTTCCTCTCCGAGCTTGGGGAGGGTGGATGATGATCTTGCGATTGTTCCACCGACGGCGATTAATATGGAATCTTTTGATCAAATTGCTGTATGTTCTACTGATGTTTCTGAACATGTGGTTTATAGCGTGCCACGGCGAGAGCCTCCATCTGCTTCTTCGTTCACAGTTGCACCTTTTGCTAGAACTGCTTCTGGCTGCTTCAACGACGCTGATAATGATGTGTCCGGCTCCTCGTCCTCGATGTCTTCTGTCCACGGTCCACGACGGCTGCTGGGATGGCTTAAACGAACATATTTTGTTTTTCCTTGGAACTATTTTTGGCTGTTTTTGGCCGTGATGACTATTTTGTTATGGTTGGGATTTGTGGTAACTTTTTTTCTGATAATACATGGTCATTTTCTTCCTGATCGATCTGACATTGAGCACGTAGAGACTGTGTTAAAACCGCATTTTTCGTCTCATATGGTTCGAAGAGATTTGTCCACTGTTAACATTTCTGTGATACCAGTTCCGGATGGAATTGTGTGGGATAAAGTAATGTTTGATATATATGGTCCCACTGAATTGATTCAAATACCGTATGTCCTCAAATTATCAATGAATGATATTGTTATACCTGGCATTGTTTCTGATGATTGGGATGTGAAGACAGTAGATTCTATGCTAACGGATTTGCAATATTATACTGTCTATGACGATGATGATGCTTACCAGTTTAGAGATAATCATGGTGACATGTTTTGTTACAACTATTATGGACACCACTTTATTCATAAAGCTAGTAGCCCTAAGCCCATGTTTAATTATGTGCAATGGGAACATTGCTCGACTCCTCCACAAGGAAGTTCGAAAACGTATTATGATAAATTTGCTTATTTTTCTGGGCATGATCAACGTAATGCTAAGTCCAACTATTTTAAAGTTGCACCGTATTCTAATAAGCAAATGTTATTGACCGATACTAAATTACTGTATTCCAATTTGTTTGTATCTAAACTTTCGGTCGAGGGATATGAATACTGGTTTAAAACTGTTGACTTGAAAAGTGTTTGGGGTTCGAAAAATTGGCATATGCGAGGCAGGGACACGTTATTTAGAGCATGTATTATCCCGGTCCAAATGATTTTCCTCAATGACACAGTACAACAGACTAGCTGTTTGGGCTTAGCGACAATTAGGGAGTTGACTTTGCCTAGTATACCTGTCCCTTCTAAATAAAAAAATTGGCAGCACTATGTGAATGCTTCTTTTAGTGACTTTACACATTGGGTCCAGAATGGTACGCTTAACACTTCATCGTTACATCTAGGCGGGTGGTTATTATGGCCTGTAGACACTAATGTGTGTCATCAACGTTTTGTCACCTCTTCGGGGGGGTTCAGGACTAGTAGGGCAGACCCTCGTTACGTATCACCAGAACATGCTGATATTATAACTACATACAGTGTGGGGAAGCTTTGTCAACAATGGTTGAAGTCATCCACGCTGGATGCAGTTAAGTCACATCTCACGTTACTGTCTAATGATACTGATTTACAAGATTTTTTGTCGGGTCCCAAAGTACCACGGAAGAAACGGTTCTTATACGAAGTTTATAATGACATTTGGAAGCTTTCACAACAAGAGGCTGCAGCCCGGTTGAGGCAGATTGATCAGGAAAACCTGATGCAGACTTTGTCTGTTGTTGATAATGGCATGCATACCCTTTCTGACCGTGTTTACACGATTGACAGCATTGTTTCCTCTGCCATTGACATTATTAAATCGGACATCTTTTCTTTATATCATGGGCAGAGTCAGACGCGGTCCATCATGCAGCTGGGTTGGACTCTTCAGACCTTGAAGGCGGGTCGCGTTCCATGGCAGCACGTTCGTGCCAGAGAGATCTTTATCTCTTTTAATTTGACTCGTCAGCAACAACTGATGGCTAAAAAGGAAGCGACATATGTTATGTTGAATATTGAGAAATTAGAGAAACTGCCTTTCACGGTAGCTGAGATTCCGTCAGCTGAGTGGTTGATTCATGGGGTTATTAATTTGCTATCTCCACTTTGCAATTTACTTCGTGTTTGAAGCACATTCCGGTGGGTAGATATGAACTATTGGGAGACAGTTACATACACGAGGTGTGGGACATTCCCTTTCAGTACAGATGTGTTAATGGTTTGAAGGAGGTTTTTCTTAGCGGCAGCGAATGCGAAGCTTCTGTCAGCCATTCAATGGTTTGTAAACAGCTGTCCTTGCACGGGGCGTGGAACGCTTCGATTGCTAACTTAGCTTGTTATCTGAAGGGAGTTCCAGTCCCGGTTATTAAAAACACTTTCCAGGTGCTTTCTAACGGCAGTTACATTGTTCTTAACAGCGAACGCTGCTGTGGCATGCGTGCCGGAATAGTTTACATCGTCGTTGTCAACAAGGCCGTTACGTGCTGCGGGAATGTGTTGTTTCCCCCCACTCAATTTAGGGAGGTAGCGGACATCTGGCCTCATATTGCTACTTCCAAGGTTGATTTCGACAAGTTGAGTCGGCTAAAAGCTTTATTGTTTCAAAAACATGTGGCCCTTACATCTGCTAGCGAGACCTACGCACTTCAGGTGGCAAGGTCATCGGCGGAGATACAGTCCCTTTTGAATACTAACTTTCCGAATCACTTCGGTGAACTTGTGGGACGTATATTTAATGCATCCAGCACTGCTGGTATTGCACATTTTTTTCAAAGTCGTTGGTGTTGGTTTTGCTTATACCTTCTCTTCAATATTCGGTTTGATACCTTCGGCTATACATTCTATTTTCGGAAGCATTTTTGGGGGTTTCCCGATTACTTTGTCTTTATTGGCTGGAGTCTTGCTGTTGTTGCTATTTTTTCGCAATGGCTGTCCCGTCACAACGAGATCCTGTATTGCTGCTCCCGTCAGCGCAGCTGTGTCGTGAACGCATGATGCACCATTTTGGAGCGACATTCCTGGTGCGTTTGGAGTGTGACTGGTCTCTGTCATTCAGACCGGTTTTGGATTGTGTGCAACCCATGTTTCGATGCCTTTGGTGCTCGTTTGAACATGCACTGGCTCTCTGTCTCTCATTGCAGCGCCCTCCAATGGTCGATGCTGATCTGTTGATGTTCCCGATTAGGGCTCATTCCCAGACTTGTGCACTACGGATGCGCTTGCTTCGTGAGGCAGTTTATGAGATTCCCTTCCTGGAGGAAGATGGTCTTGTCTCTTTCATAGGCCCTGCACGGGGTGCCACCCTGAATGATTTTGGGGCTTTGGATCACACCTTCTCCATGGTACTTTGTGGCGTGGATCTTCCGATATTGACATATATCGAAGTGGAGGAACTCCTGCGTTCTATTGCTTCTATCTGACGATTGGATTATTGCGAAATTGACACTATATTGAATTTGGCTTTATGATCACATGTTACCTAAATTTATGACTTTGTTGTCTTCTCACCTTGTCGAAATAATTGTTTTAGGTATTGTTTATATTTAGGGCATCCTTTTATATTATTGGACCCACTTGCTAGCGACAAGGGGAGGGTGTAGTGTGGTTAGTTTTACGTATTCATTGCGCTTTAGCTTCAGGCTTTAGGCCTTTGTGCACTTTGCCCTGAATATATTTTATTCATTTGCTGACAGCTTAGAGCCTCTGTACACTTTGCTCTACATGCTTTTTATTAGGCTTCGTACTGTTATTTTTCAAATAGCCAGTTCTACGGTGTTGTTTTTTTATTCATATCACACTGTTTTGCCTACTTCAGCACTGGAGTTCTCCATAACATATTTACTCTGTGCTTCAGTCAAGGATACAGTCTGGTACATTGCCGATAGACGTGGTAAGAGTTTAGACTTGGCATTCCTGCATAGGGACATTTTGTGATCACGATGACATGTTAGTTATAAAATCACTTCCTTGTCCCAATACACGCAAGAGGGAGATTCCGACCAGGGAACCACAACTAGACGCTGACTGCCTCGTTGCAGATGCTGAACCAAGATCACAGGTCTTTGCTCAGGTATGAGGGCTGATGTCTCCACAGTGATTCTAATAGGCAAGCTAGAAGCTTAACATGCTGTGCTCTAAATAGAACAAGCAGAGGGAGAGTAGAAACTATTAGACGATATGATAGCTTTGTTCTTATGTTTTACTCTCCTGGTGACTATTTCAATCCTACTGTGTTGTATCGTTCTGGTTATTGCGGCTCACGCCTTAATATCTAAAATACAGTCGTTTTATTAAAAATATTATATAAAACTTATACTGTCTTTGTCATTTGTATATGAGATCATATTGGAAATAAGAGAGTTGGTTTGGATCTGAGTAACCACGACTTCCCTGAGAAGTTCCAAAGATGTCATGCGCTCGGCTGCCTAATCATTCCTTCCACATGGGAGAAATGAGGCACTGCTAGTTAGCCGGAGCAAAAACCGGATTTAGGGTGACAGAGTTCTTTACACGTGAGTCAGACTTAGTCCCCCACACCGTTATAGATCCTGCTACCTAGAAATCCAGTAGTCTCATTTAGAATAATGACAGCCCACGCGACAGCGCTAATCAGAAATGTTTAGTGAGCTGGCCCATGTTCGGCAGATGTCGTCAACCACCACTCAACTCTCATTGAAATAAATCATTTTCTGGAAGAATAAATATCATATCTGTTTCTTTTGTGACCTAAATGCATGGAATGCACTAAAGTGTGACCAGAAATGTAATACCAGGAATGTGCATAATGATAGTCCAGCCACATTAGCAGCCTGTTTATTTTATTCTATCTGAAATTTATACAAACATGTTACTTTTCCTCTTTACATTTGCAAATGTTTGATTGAATAGCTGGATTAAGCTATTTTACTCCCAAACAACACTGAGTGGTTGTTTGTCACAATACAACAGAATAGTCACAAGATAATGCAACACAAACACAACCCTACACCACAAAAAATACACATGCGCAAATTTTAACACAGAAACAACACTAGAGCAACACTGAACATTACCACCACAACAAAACGTATGTGCAAATATTAGTGTACGCACCTCCAAAAGCTGCTGTCATGACATAGGGGGTCATTCTGACACCGGCGGGTGGCGGAAGCCGCCCGCCTGGCGGGAACCGCCAGAAGACCGTACCGCGGTCAAATGACCGCAGCGGTCATTCTGACTTTCCCGCTGGGCCGGCGGGCGACCGCCAGTAGGCCGCCCACCGGCCCAGCGGGAAAGCCCCTTCAACAATGAAGCAGGCTCCGAATGGAGCCGGCGGAGTTGAAGGGGTGCGACGGGTGCAGTGGCATCCGTCGCGATTTTCAGTGTCTGCTAGGCAGACACTGAAAATCATTATGGGGCCCTGTTAGGGGGCCCCTGCACTGCCCATGCCTGTGGCATGGGCAGTGCAGGGGCCCCCAGGGGCCCCACGACACCCGTTCCCGCCATCCTGTTCCTGGCGGTTTTTACCGCCAGGACCAGGATGGCGGGAAGGGGGTCGGAATCCCCATGGCGGTGCTGCGAGCAGCGCCGCCATGGAGGATTCTTTGGGGCAGGGGTAAACCGGCGGGAAACCGCCGGTTGCCCTTTTCTGACCGCGGCTTTACCGCCGCAGTCAGAATTGCCCATGAAGCACCGCCAGCCTGTTGGCGGTGCTTCCGCTGCACTCTGCCCTGGTGGTTTTCAACCGCCAGGGTCAGAATGACCGCCATAGTGCTAAAAGTATTTACACCAAGCACTGCTTTGCATACCACCAATGACATGTAATAGCGCTTATCAGAAATGTTTAGTGAGCTGGCCCATGTTCGGCAGATGTTGTCAACCACCACTCAACTCTCATTGAAATAAATCATTTTCTGGAAGAATAAATATCATATCTGTTTCTTTTGTGACCTAAATGCATGGAATGCACTAAAGTGTGACCGGAAATGTAATACCAGGAATGTGTATAATGATAGTCCAGCCACATTAGCAGCCTGTTTATTTTATTCTATCAGAAATGTATACAAACATTTTACTTTTCCTCTTTACATTTGCATAGGTGAAATCCGACTTTCTAAAGGGTTGCTTCCTTTTTTATTTCTCTATTCCGCATTAATATATCTCTACATATAGATTTTGGTTTGAACAAAGTAGAGTTAATTGTGTTATTGGGATGTGGAATGTTAATGGTGCAATATTTGTGACATATGTTCAATATACTCAATGATTACTTGCTCATTGTTAGAAATGGGGTCTTTGGTTGACAGTCAGATTACCCCCTGTCCAAGAAAGGACCCTCACTCTAGTCAAGCAGGTAAGTCGGGTGCTCTGACAGGGGAGAGGGGTGGGGGGTGTTTTGTGTGTGGGTGTGTATATGTATGTTTGTGCGTGCATGCGGGTGTGTGGCGTGTGGAATGTGTGTGCATGAATGCGTGTGAGTGTGCGTGTATGTTGTGTGGGGTGAATGCGGGTGTGCTAGAATGTTTGTCAGTGTCTATTGATGTGTGTGTGTGAATAAATGTATGCATGTGTGGGTGGATGTGGGTATGAGTGTGTGTATGCATGTGTATGTTGGTGTGTGAATGTGCGTGTATGTCGAGGGTTCGGCAGGGGGAGGGTGGGGGAAAGCTCTGGGGAGGGGAAGGGGGCGGGAGAGACCCCTATCAGTGTCAGGGAAGGAATTCCCTGGCACTGATAGTGCCTACTGCCATGGTTTTCGTGGCGGTAAGATTGCCACGAAAACCACAGCGGGAGGCGGGTCATTATCCCGTGGGTGGGACAGTGACAGCTGCCTGGCTGGAGACTGAGGTCTCCAGCCTGGCGGCTGTTACCTCCCTGGCGGACAGAGTGGTACATTGGTGGTTTGGCTTGAGCCAAACCACCAAAGTCATATTTTGGGGAAAGGTACCGCCAGCTTGTTAGCAGCACCTTTCTCCACTATACCACCATCCGCCAGGGTCATAATGACCTCCATAATCCTTCGAAAAAAGTGAGAATGCTGTTATTGTACAAAAGTACCTGTGTAGCATCAAAATAAAGCCATACGGGCGAGTGTGCGTCGAAAAAGGCCAGCGTTGCATCGATTTCTCACTCCCAAGCAAGACTGTGCTTTGTTTCTACTCCGGTCACGTCGGCGTGCGTCGTTTCTTCTCTCCCGCAAGAGAGCAATGCTTTGATCCGGACGGGCATCTCAGGTTCGTGAAAGCTTTGCATTGATTTTCTCCACCCAGCGATGTTGCGTTGAAATCCAGTCGCACGGTGTCGAGAAACTGCGCTGCGTGAGGGCTTGCATCGTTAACAGCAGCTACTGCAGGTATTGCACGTCGTATCTCCAGCCGCGTGGTGTCGATCTCCCAGCCGCGATGTAGGTGGAGCACCGATTTTAGCCAAGAGGCCGGCGGCACGTCGTTTATCAGCCATGGGTTGGGCGGTGCATTGAAAGACTCCCCGCACAGCGGTCTTTGCGTGGATTTCTGGCCTTTTCCACCAGCTTCACCTCTCCAGGGCCCAGAGACAGGTTAGGGCACCACCTGGCAGGCAGGACTCTGCAGAAAGCCCAGGTGCTGGCAGAGAGAAGTCTTTAATGTCCCTGAGACTGCAACAACAGGAGTCAAGCTTAGTTCAAGCCCTTGAAGATTCTTCACTAGTAGGAAGTCACACAAAAGTCAGTCTTTGTCCTCTCTCAGGCAGAAGCAGCTACTGCAGGACAACCCATCAACGCACAGTCAGAGGCAAAGGGGCAGTACTCCTCCTCCAGCTTCCAGCTCTTCTCCTTGGCAGAGGTTCCTCTTGGTTCCAGAAGTAATCTGATTTTCAGGGGTTTTGGATGCTGTTCTTATACCCCTTTCTGCCTTTAAAGTAGGGCTACTTCAAAGAGAAGTCTCTGTTGATTTCAAGATCCTGCCTTTCCCAGACCAAGCCCAAGACACACACCAGGGGGTTGGAGACTGCATTGTGTGAGCGCAGGCACAGCCCTTTCAGGTGTAAGTGACCACTCCCCCCTCCCCTCAGCCCAGATGGCCCATCAGGATATGTAGGCTACACCCCAACTCCCTCTGTGTCACTGTCTAGAGGAGAGGTGCAAACAGCCCAACTGTCAAGCTGACCCAGGCGGGGAATCAACAAACAAGCAGAGTCACAGAATGGTTTAATCAAGAAAATGCCTACTTTCTAAAAGTGCCATTTTCAAACGCACAATCTGAAAACCAACTTCACTTAAAGATATATTTTTAAATTGAGAGTTCAGAGACCCCAAACTCTAAATGTCTATCTGCTCCCAAATGGAAACTCCGCGTTAATCATGTTTTAAGGCAGCCCCAATATTAACCTATGAGAGAGATAGGTCTTGCAACAGTGAAAAACGAATTTGGCAGGACATGTAAAGCACATTAGTACATGTCCCACCTTTAACATACACTGCACACTGCCCATGGGGCTACCTTAGGGGTGCCTTACATGTATAAAAAAGGGAAGGTTTAGGCCTGGCAAGTGGGTACACTTGCCAAGTCAAATTGGCAGTTTAAAACTGTACTCACAGACACTGAGGTAGCAGGTCTTACCCATATTTACAGGGCTACTTATGTGTGTGGCACAACCAGTACTGTAGGCCCACTAGTAGTATTTGATTTACAGGCCCTGGGCACTTCTAGTGCACTTTACTAGGAACTTACTAGTAAATCAAATAGGCCATCATGGATATGTCAATGCACATATATATTTTATACATGGAACACTTACACTTTAGCACTGGTCAGCAGTGGAAAAGTGCCCAGAGCAAACAAAAAGAGCAAAAACAGAGTCCAGCACACAGAAACATCCCGGAAAGTAGAGGCAAAAAGTTAGGGGAGACCATGCCAATGATGCCAAGTCTAACAGTCATGCGTAAATGTGCAGCCTGCTGATGAGCAATTGTGAAGGTGTCAGCTAACGCTCTCATAGCATTGTGAAGGTATAGTCAAAAGGTGAAGGTGGACATTGTAGATTAGACTAATTATAACATAATAATATAAGAAAGAAAAGGTATTTTTTCTACAGTTCTTCCATTGTCTTGTGCAATGCAGTGTTGCTTCTGTTATGCTAGCATATTTTTGTATGGATTATTTTCAATTTGTTTTTAAGATGGATACACTAAAACATAGACAAAATCACCAACCTGTGGCATGATAGTGATGTCCCATGAAGTAGTGCCAGAACAAGAGCCCCTTGTGTATGTGACTTTGTTTGAGCCTTAAGAAGGTGTTCCTTCTTGGAAAGCTCTATCAACTGCATAGCGGTAAACTAACACAACACTGAGCAAGGTATATGTCCACAGATGTTTGGATAGTTACAGATGTAAATTTTCCTTTCATTAGGATAACTTTCAGCCAGACCTTTGTGTTTCTGACTGCATCATCAAGATTTCTGAGGCTTATAGTTTCATATTTCCTCATTTAAGATATGGCTAATCAAGAACTAGCATACTTTCTATTCGACAGCTATGTAATTATACCCCTTACAATGTAGTATGCTCAGTGGTTTACAGGTATACACTGGCCAAGTGAAGGGATCTGAAAACGACGAATGCATACAATCGAAGAGCTGAGCCAGCTCTCTAATGGCAGGTACACCAAGAGGACATGAATAATAAGCAAACTGCACCAGCTGCCTAGTGTTGTTATAACATCATGGATGTTATATTAGTCTATGCCGGCCAGAGCTACATCCTTGCAGGCTTGATGCTTGTAGTGTTGGTTCAGTTTAGGCTATACTACCAGACAACCAAACACAGAAGGCACCCACTTATGAAATGAAAACTCAGTTGTTTTAAGATATTTGCAGAAGTGTAGAATTAGATGAGCTTTGCAAACGCTACTGGATACTGACGTGAAGTTCCCACTCACTCCAAGTATAGAGGTACTGGGCATTGATATAGAAAATTAAATCTGTGACTCAGGTGATTTCTCAAGAACGTATGTGTCAAGGCTTATTTGCAAGCCAAGGTCCTTTTTATCTTTTGGGGATGGATCAAGAAACTGTCTTCTTGATTTTTAGAGGACAAGGCAACAGTGGTGGCTACCGTCAATCAAGGGTGGTAGGGCAATGGGTTGTCGGAGGGGGGTGTCAGTGGAGGGTATAAATATTTTAAAAACATACCCACCGCTGCTCCCTCTCACTGCTACAACCAGTCCCGCTGCCTCCCGCTCCATCTCTTCCCAGTCACCACAGGCTCCCAATCCAGACACTGTTCTCATTCTAAAGCAGGCATGAGATAGCACCGGGATTGCCTTGAGTGGGCTAGTTTGACGCTCGCTCAGGCACAGGGAACCTGTGCCATTTCTCCCACCCAGCTGCGTAACACAGCTGGGTTGGAGAAATGTAAGTGTGCATGTCAGTTTGGCTGGATTAAGACGGCCGGCCAAACCGACATGCACACTTTACAGTGCCCACTACTTCTCCATCTTATGGCCCGGCCCTGCCCATACTGAATTCCACATTCCAAGCTGTCAGAGAGACAAGAGCAAATAAAATGATAATAAAATTGCTTTATTATCGTTTTATTTGCCACTACCTGCCTGACTCTGCGCAGGGGGCAACAATCCTCCACTATTACAGAGGAGCTGGCCCTGCAAGTCAATCAAATGCGTACACAAGTGAGAATATCTCTTTGTTTTCCTGTTCCAGGGAGTCTGAAATTACTTCAGATTACAGACTTCAGATTAGATGTGCAGCATTGTTTATGGAAATCATGATGAACCATATTAAACATATTAATACAGGTTTCAAGATTAGAAGGAACTAATCCTTGTACTTGTTGGCCCATATTTTTCATCAGTTAGAGATGCATCAAATCCCCTTTGGATTTGGTTTGGGATAAAAGGTGTACACAGACCCCCCACACTACCTCCATCTCCAATAGGATTTTGGTTATTGGCATTATTTAAAGAGCATCCATATCTTTATTTATGTCAATGTTTGGGTGTTAAGTCTGTTTTGGGAAATAATAACCAGTTAACCTGGAGCCAGTGATATTAGCTAGTCCCTGTGACTACCCTGGCCTCTGGCCTTGTGGCCATATCAACTACTTTGTTATTTTTCTAGGTGCAACATTTCTCCGTTAAGGACTCAGATATTATTATTTACTTAGAAAGACCAGCGCCCTGATTTAGATAGTGGTGGATGAGTTACTCCATCACAATGCTGACGGATATCCCCTCTGCCAAATTCTAAATTCCATTTTATCCTATGGGATTTAGATTTCAGGGGACGGGATATTCATCACTGCTGTGATGGAGTAACTCATCCGCCAAATCTAAATCAGGTGCCAAGCCCCTTATGAGAGAATGCCTAATAGACAAGTCATATCACAGATATACCTTCTATTTAAGTACTTCAAATTCTGAATAAAAGTGCGAGTCTGAGCTCAACCAGTGTCTTGTTTCATTCCTTATTTGACATGTGCCAAAACTAAGCTTTGAGCAACTGTAACAAATGATGGGTCCCCTATGATTTCAGTGCCCAGGAACATTATGTAAGGCTACCCATAGTACTTATCAAGGTGACTTCCCATCCATTGTAAACATTCCATTCTAGACATATTAATACTACAGGCAGCAAAAAAAAATATACTATTCTTATCATTAAAGAAAAATGTTCTATTACCCTCGGTTAAATTATTGTGTGATTTTTGATTATCTCTTCTTGTGTTCTGAGACACATAGTAAAGGTGAAAGATGGAATAATGCCATGTCCTTCCATCTGCCTGCTACTGAGATCTTCTTGGTCCTGATGAAAGCCATGTGACCTGTATAGGCAGATACAATCATCTACAACATAGAGACTAGCAGATGCTAGAGCGCTAACACACTCCAGGAATTATCCTATCTTTTTATTCTTGCCAAAGAGTGCTAATATTAAAATGGGTTTCAAAATATGTTTTTCCAGTAGGCCATTTTAACCATTTTCCGGGTAAAACAATATTGAAAAAGCTCCCTTAGTTGAGGTTGAGCCAGTCCCATAAGAGGATTCAATGAATTATCCCACAATGATTATGTGGGTGAGAGCCGTTCCTAAAAGAAGACCCTTTTTACGTGAGGGATCTAGATACACATAGAAATGTGAAATGTATGGTGTAGTGAATCCTACTTCATTTTAATGGGATAACAGAAGTTAGCTTAGCATTTGGCATGCAGACTCGTGCCCCCGTCACCTAGGACTTTTAACCTACTTAGCTTGCTCTGTCTTAGCACATTTAATTATTTATTTCTTCTAAAATGGCTGCCTTGTTTAGAGTTAGGCCACTTGTCATGAATTACATTATCAATGTCACCGCGCTAACAAGCAACAAACAGTAGGTGTTCAAATTTAGGGGTTTTCCCTCTCCATACTTTCGAGGGACTGTTTATATTAATTGCCGTCCCAAGCATGTCTGTTATCTATTGTTTGGGAACACACCTACGTCAGGGGTCCTTGAAGATCTGTATAAACATATTGCACTTTAGACAGATAATCAGAGGGATTCCGACCAGAGGGCATCGCCACCATCGCTGATATCGATGCTGCAGTTGTCTTGACGCTGACCTAGTCTTTGTGTCCCTGCGGAGTCTGAGATAGAGACCTCATTCCAAGGTAACAAGGGTTGGGGGCTCCTCTCATGGACATGGCATTGGCAGATTAGGTTTAACAAACCCAGCTCTCCTTTAGGTAGGAGGTTAGGCCTTTCACATTAGGGTATTAGGGCACATTACATCTTATATGTCTTTTCTATGCATTGCAAGATGGTGGGGGTCTTTGTAATAATGACTCTCGTCTTCACAATTCTGTTACTTGCATTATTCATTATCCTAATCATTGCAGCCCATGCAACTTATCGCAAATTGCAGTTATATTGAATAAAAACTATTGAAACTTTACTGCATCTTTGTCATTGCCTGTGTTTGTATGAGACATGATATATCTGTAAGAAAGGGGTAATTTCCGTTTAACCACGACACTTCCTGAGATGTCTTACTCTCGAGTCCATGCGTAAAGGCTGCCACAAATCACCTTTTATCATTGTGTTTCTGGTGAGGTGCTGCTAGTGAGCCGGTAAGGTTGGGACAACAGTTGCGACTTGTTGTAGGAAAGACGTAGTCGCCTACAAACAAAAGTACTGTCATCCTTTAACCAGCAGTCTTGCCCAGAGTCCAAACTATGACATGGCGCCACTAACGATGGTGTTTAGGCACTGATTTACGGATACCCCAACTATCACTGTCTCACAGACAACAGGTACCCTAAGTACCATTATACGGAGACATCATTGGTCTTTGGGAAAATGCTCATCAGCCGAAAAGGTAACACCTGATTAAGCTGTAGGTTGTTCGAGCTCGAACTCATAAAAGGTCTTTACTCCCCATTTTTGGTGTTCCGTTTTTCTAAACAAATATGGCTAACGCCATTGATATTCCTGAAAATGCTAGACAAGCACTAACACAACATTTATTAATGCATGGCCTTAGAGATGAGGGTGGGGATGTTACTCTTATAATAGAAGCTAATGAAGCATACCAAACAGAAAGATTTTACTGTTGGATCTCCTTTTCTGAGGTCGACCAAAGAACAAGTACATTCCACACATATGAAATTGCAAACGTACCTCCACGGTACCGAGCATACCAGTATCATGAAATATCGCTCACATACCAACAGCATCAGAACTACATGTACTACAAAGAGTGAGGTTAGGTCCCTTAAGTAACGACAGGCCTACATGGCCTATGTTTGCCACATACACACCTCACCCAGGCATATAGAATATGCCACTAGCAGATCTGCGAGATTTATATAATGAATTAGTATCATTATACAGACGATTAGTTCAGTTCGTAATGCGAACATTGAACACAACACCAGTGCGTCCAGCACCACCAGCACCTGGTGGTTATCAATTGGCTACTGGGATTAATCCGCAAACAGTACATACTATTATGGGTAGAGTACCTGCGGAATGGGAAAAAATACCGTTCTGGATTGCCCAGAAAACTAATCAGCTGGAAGCTCTGTTTCCCCATATGGGACCACAGGAAAAACATAGATTGCTCACAATGTGCTTGCCTTTTGGGATGGTTCCCTCGGTGGATGACTGTGCCACATGGGGTAAAGTCTTCGCTGCCATATATACTACCACACATGGTACTCCGACACTTGCCAACTTATCAGAAGTGTTAAAACAAATATGAAATGAGCATGGGGCTGCACCAGCCCTGGAATTGGGGATGAAATGAATGCGTAACTTTGACGCCGTATCCTTGATACTACTCAGTAACATTAAAGGGGAAGCGGTAGCACTGGCAATTCGCCAGCGTCTCCGGGAAACTCCACACCAGGAACAAGAGAGACAGCTACCGAAAATTATTTCCAATACCTATACCAGTATAGGACGGGATAGCTTGGGAGACAAACCAAAGAAATTGGAATTACAAGGTACCGCCCATAAGGAGGGTACAAAGCAGGCACAAGAAGGCTCCTAGAAGCACTGGGACATACAAAAAGATTTTAAAGGAAGAAGGAATAAGAGAGCTGATTCTCCACACCCGGAAAACTCTGAAAGGAGATATAATCTTAGAAACAGGGAAAACATTAAAACTCCAGACAGATATTCCGATTCACGTCCCTCTCGTTCCTTTCAGGACGCACCGGATCAACGTAGCGAGAGAGGGGGCCGTCAAGATCGACGTCCTGAATACGTGAAAGAAAAGGAAGACTCCTCACGGTCTACCATTAAAAAAGAAGAAGAAAAGACTCCTCAGCAAAAGCCACAGTTTTAAAAGAAGAAGGTGGCATCACTGACAACTAAGAATGCCAGTATACTTGAGAACACTGTTGAGAAACAAGATGTGGGCAGTGACTCTGTTAGCCAGCGCAGCAGAGTCATGATATGTCACCAGAGTCTGAAAGATCATCTGGATGTGACAGCGGATGGCCGCGTACTCCCCCCTAATAGGGTTTAAGAATTAAAAATTCAGATAGAGGGAGACTTGGAGCGCATTATTAGTGTGATATTTTTGGATGAACTTACTAGTGATATCCTATTGGCTGAAAGAGACTGGCCACCTGAACACGTCTGCAAGCTCCCGCATGGGGAAGATGTCATTTTGCCTTCTTTCTCCAATCTTACTCCGGAAGCAGACAAAGAAGCCTTTGCTTCTGAATGGGCTTTAGCGCATGCACCTGCGTTATATCGCAATCATGTAGGTTGGGACAAGGAGTCGCCTTGTCATGTTATTCCCGTTAGATCGACACCCCAACCGCAGCCACAATATCCAGTTAAACATGAATCGAAAGCTCTGGTGAGGGAAATACTCACCCAACTTGAGTACCAGGGAGTAATTGAGCCCTGTACATGTGCAATGAAAAATCTGTTATTCCCCGTTGCAAAGCCAGACCATTCATATAGAATAGTCATTGATTATAGACACTTAAATAGTCATACACGTACATATGCTATACAGAATTCACACAGCACAGCACTAATAAATAATATAGTGCGTAAAAAATATAAAACAACATTAGACATCTCTAATGGATTCTTCTGCCCGAATTTAGCACATGAAAGTCGGGACCTGAGTGCATTCTCATTTGGCTCGCAGAAACCCTTTTGTCGTTTACCTCAAGGCTATAAGAATAGCCATGGGCTATTTTCAGCCCGTGTAACATCGATACTACATGATATCGATTCCGAGGCGTTATCCTATGTGGATGACATATATCTCACAGACGACGTCCTCGACATTCATCTTGCGAGGGTCGATCGGATCATTTTGGGATTTGCAGATCTCGGTTACAAATTCAATTTTATTGTTGTCTCCCCGGTACCGGCTCTAGAGGCTGTTACCAAAGCAAGCGTTCCCAATGCTAAAGCATTACATCCACGTTGGATTCAATGGGCAACGTCTCTGACTGACACTGATGTCGATTACATTTTTGATCCAAAACTTCAGACACAAGAATTTCTTCAGTATGAACAAGAGTACTCCGCTCCTCTAAATATCTTGCCATTAGACAACTACCATACTGTCACATACACTGATGGTTCAGCACAACCGGCTGTAGGTACTAAACATCAATACTCAGCAGCTTGTGCAGCCGTGAGCAGAGTGATGGAAGATGGAGTTTTCCACCCTCACAATACCTACACGCAGACCTTAGGGGACTGCGCAGCCCAGTTGGCTGATCTTAAAGCTCTTATTCTAGCGCTCGAACATACTGAGCCAGGATGCCAGACTTAAATAGTCTGTGACTCTTATTACTGCGTCCAGTCATACAATGACTATCTCATTCATTGGAAACTGAACGGGTTTAGAGCTTCTAAGGGGAACACCATTAAACACAAAATACTGTGGGGGAGGGTCTTAAGGATAAGCTGCTGTGTGTCCATGTAGTGCATACATTGGGACACCAACGTGTAGGAGTACACGTTGCCGGTAATACTTTGGCTGATGAAGTGGCCAAAGCAGCAGTAGCTACGGCTTCTGTGGCTGCAGTGACTCGTTCTCAGACAAGATTGAATAATGAAATATTGATCGCCGTTAAAGCTTCGGCTGTAGGCAAGTCCCTTCCTAAAGGATACCCTACGAACTATACGTACCATATCAGTGCGCAGAATGTTGCTAACACAACAATTCCTGGGGTTGGAGATCGAGTGATTCCCAATGAAGACCAGAGATCAGATCTGATGAAAGCAGCGCATGAGGGTGTCACTTCTGCACATACTGGTATACAGGCCACGATAACACTCCTACAGAAACGTTTCTGGTGGCCTGGTCTATGCAGACAAACAAAGCAGTATGTCCATTGCTGTGACATCTGCCAGCAGATCAAGGGTTCTAATATGAAATGCCCACCACAGACATCCCTCTTAGTGTCCAACAGGCCACTACAGTGTGTGTACCTGGAACATTGTGGTCCCTTACAGCCTGATGGTGCATACAAATACATTTTAGTCGCTGTAGATTCTTGTTCTAGATTCCTGTGGGTATGGCCACAGCGGTCGGCTGACGCCCGGACTGTTATAAAAGACTTGCTGATCCTTATCGTTACAAATGCGGTTGCAGCATTTCATTCGGACCAGGGCCCTGCATTTGCCTCTAAGGCATTCAGAGATACCATAGGGACGATGGGTGTTGAACTCCATTACTCCTCACCATACCATCCCGAGGGAAGTTCAGTAGTGGAGAGGCAGAATCGTGATCTAAAGCAGTCCTTAACAGCTCTAGTATTAGGTTTAGGCCGCAGTTGGTTACATCACCTATATGGGGTCCAGAGAGCACTGAATAATCTGCCAAGACGGACTTTGGGGGGACGCACTCCATATGAGGTTCTCTTTGGGATACCTATGTATGTCCCAGATCTTGATGCCCCGGGTATGGTGGCAGCAGAAACACCATTTGACATAAATGAACGTCTCACTCTTTAACAAGAGCTTCAGCAATTTTGTTATGATAAATCATCTGTAAGTGCTGCCACTTTAGGAATAAGGGATTTAGCAAAAACTTCGACTGGCTGGATACCTAAAGTTGGGGATCTGGTTTGGGAGAAGATCGCAGTGAAGAAAGAATTCGGTCCATCATACAGAGCACCTGTACCGGTCTTGGGAATAAAAGGCACCAGGACTGTCATCTTACCCCCACTGTCTGGTTCTAAAATGAACAGATACATCTCCATTGATGACATCAAACTACACCATGTGGCCGATCCTTCACAGTATACCAAGAGGTCTCTTGGGTGGTTCCCAATCCCCTCTCACTACCCAACTACATCTACATAGTAGGATGAACATCACTACTACAGACTATACAACAATGTCAACTGCTGTACCAGACACCTCCTTGACCATGGGGAGGGCGGAAAATGAACTTTTGTTGGTTCCAGTCACTACTTCAGTGACCACCCCGGTTCAAGATCTAGCTGTTTTTTACACAAACACATCACAGACTAACGACCCTGTCTATCAAGAGCCCCCACGTGAAGTGGACCAAAGTACGGATGGTGCACCAGCTCCCATGTTTGCAGAGGCTGCCTCTGGCTATTTTGTTGCCGTTAATGATTTTTCTTCAGACTTATCCACTACTGTGATTGACAATGTTTCAAAAAAGTAGTAAGCTGTATCAATGGCTTAAAAAGAACTATTTGAGATACCCATGGAACTACTTATGGTTCTGTTTGACATTTTTTGTGTTATTTTTATGGATTGGTTTTGTGACTGTTTTCTTTTTGCTTATAAATGGTCGCTATATTCCTGATCGCTCCTTTGTGGAGCCTGTTGATTAAGTTTTAACACCACATCATTCTTCACATAAGGTCCGGAGAGATGTATCCCCTGTAAATATTACAGCTATACCGATTTCTGATGGGATTGTGTGGGACAAAGTTCCATTCGATATATACGGGCCTACTGAAATTATTCAAATACGATACGTGTTCCAAATTTCAATGACTGATGTAATTACACCTGATGTTGTCTCACTTGTGAGCTGGGGGAGCAACATTGGGTGATATCAAGATGCCAAGGACTTGCAGACGGTAGATAACACAATCTACTGCATCTTATTTTATCCACAAAGAACTGGGTATTGGGTATGTCTTGGACCTCTTAATTCTAAATCTCCAATTAATAAGGACTGTGATCTGGATAAACCCTGATTTTACATTAAATCGGACAGTCCTTAAGGATTTTGTGTTCCTGGAAAAGGCTAACTCCATCCCATGGCTTAATTTTATTAAATCTTCAGTTTATACGTTTGGACAGTCAGAGCTATATTGATCTCCAGAAGGGATTACAAAGAAGGATTTAGGTTGGGTCAAGAACAACTTTCTATCCATTGCCCAAGCCGAGAGACGAGTGTGTGAGCTTAGCAAATCCTCAGTATGCACCCACATCTTATTAAAGACGCTCCCCTCAACAGAGCCTTATTTAACTGTGGTTACAAATTTCTGCCATCACTTTCGGCTAACAAGATGTTGCTAGAATGAGGATTTACCTTAAAAGAATGAGACAAGAAGCATCTGGCAAAACAGGAAACAGTTTGTTTAATTATACATTACGGTCAGGAGAGCAGTTACAGCACTTGGGTCTGAGGACTCTCTCTCATAGAATAGCGAAATAAGCAACGTTTTATGGACTTCTCTAGGAGCAATAAACACGTAAAACATTACTTCCCCGGTGAAATATGCAAACTACTGACAAGGAGTCGCAGATACAATTTCCAGGAAGGGAATGCAGGTGGGCATGGACACTATGTGGGCCAGCAAGTATGTGTTCAGATGTCCGGCCTGAGGGGTAACTGGTCTCTGCATGTGCTGTGTGTGGTGTGTCCTGATTGGGTAAGTTTACCTAACTACATGTGGCATCTTACTTTATGATGTTTTGGGAATGCATGGTCCAGCAGGCCATTGGTGCTTTATTGTGGCCAGTCTCTGGGGACCATCTTAGTGTTGCTATCTGTGGAATCTTACCTAAGCTTGTGTGTTTGGCTGTCGGCTTAGTGTTGCCCCACCTGTGGCCTGGCAGTATTGAATCTTCAGGGCTGGATCACTGAGCCTAACTGACCACGTACCTATGTGCTTGGGTTACCAAAGAGTTCATAATGGGGGAATCCAACAGTGGGGATGTGACGTTTATGAACATGTATCATTCGTGTATCAAATTTTCTTGCTGTTGTGTACATTTACTGATTCAATGTTAACAAAGATTTAGGTTAAACCCAGTGCATTAGTTGCCGGCAGATACTCATGTGTGCAACAAAGTCAGTAATACGGTTCCATGTAGTTGTACTTGCTTTTCAGAGCAAGACACTATGAGGGTCATTCTGACCCTGGCGGCCGGTGGCCGCCAGGGCCACCGACCACGGGAGCACCGCCAACAGGCTGGCGGTGCTCCAACGAGCATTCTGACCGCGGCGGTTCAGTCGCGGTCAGAAGCGGAAAGTCAGCGGTCTCCCGCCGACTTTCCGCTGCTCGTGTGAATCCTCCATGGCTGCGGAGCGCGCTCCGCAGCCATGAGGATTCCGACCCCCCCTACCGCCATCCTGTTCATGGCGGGAAAGCCGCCATGAACAGGATGGCGGTAGGGGGGGTCGCGGGGCCCCTGGGGGCCCCTGCCGTGCCCATGCCAATGGCATGGGCACGGCAGGGGCCCCCGTAAGAGGGCCCCGCAAAGTATTTCAGTGTCTGCCTTGCAGACACTGAAATACGCGACGGGTGCCACTGCACCCGTCGCACCTTCCCACTCCGCCGGCTCGATTACGAGCCGGCATCCTCGTGGGAAGGTCGTTTTCCCCTGGGCTGGCGGGCGGTTTTTCAGCAACCGCCCGCCAGCCCAGGGGAAAACTTGTAATACCCGCCGCGGTCTTTTGACCGCGGCGCGGTATTTCGGAGGGGGGAATTCTGGCGGGCGGCCTCCGCCGCCCGCCAACATTGGAATGAGGGCCTATGCATTTTATCATGTTTTGTGACCGCTATAGTAAGTTAGGGCAACAATATAGTTTACTGTTGCTAAGAGAGAAGCAATTTCTCAAGCAAGACCAGCTTTTATATATTTGCAGATGTTGCCTAATGTCCAAGTTTATTTTAATGTAGCCAGTTCTTTAATGGGGGCAGTAAGAAGTAGAAAGAAATGACTTGCATAGGTCTCTGTACTGAAGGCAAATTATCACCTGCGGCTGTGATTCAGAAATATTTTAAAGAGATGACTGGCTTTTACTGTTATTATGTTTTATGAAATCAAGTTGTTTTTTAATTCATGTGCTTCTAATTTTTATGGTTTTGATTAGTTGAATAAAGTATATTTGACTGACCTATATTAAATTTGAGAAGCTACTGCACTACCTTTATACAAAACACATAAACATCATCCTTATTCAAAATTCCCATCTCTCCCCAGAGGAGTCCCTCAAGGTTAAGCAGAATTGGATGGGAGGTGAGTAGTAGTAGAACTGTCCGAGAAAATGCGATGACCTCCCTAGCTTGTAGATTATCCTGGGCAGAGGTATCCCTATATGGTTCTTAAGACCTAGAGGACGAGGACAGTTGATGGGTCTGTGCCAAACTTTGCATTATGGGTAGAATGCAAATATTTGGTTCCATTTATGCCCTTAATGCAGACAAAACACACTCATTAGCCCACTCCTCCTGAATCTTACTCTCCTTTGTGAATGCACACTTACTTGTGGGTGAGAACTGAAATGTATCTCCTGATCCTATCCTGGATTGTACTGGGTGATCTGACTGCCATGTTGCACTTTTTCAAGATTTATTGACTGACTATGCCCTGTTGGACATGTGGCACCTTCTCCAACCTTCAATGAAGGGCTTTACCTTCTTCTCCTTCCCCCACACACAGAATCACTCATTTACTTCTTTCTCCTCCAGGGGTAGCTACTGCTAAATGTTACAAGCTGAGATATATTGGATGCTAGCAACTCAGATCATAGCCATGTGCAGTTAGACCTTGCTGTAGGTCTAGTGGCTCCACGTATGAGATGGAGCAGGAAGACATTTGCATACAAAAAGCCTGAGATAAAAGGTTACCTCTGTTTCCATACCATCTTTACATCACGGACAGAAAGGGTTTGGTGGTTCTCCTAGGTCCCTTTGGATGGCGGAGAAGGCAGCTTTGTGAAGGAGTACTGATGCAGAACTCATCCATGGTGAAACAGAAGACTTAAGCCAAAATTACCTGTTTGTAAAAGGAGATCTTGGATCTCCAAGACTGGTATGTCTTAACCTCTACACCCACGCTCCAGATGAAACTTGAATTAGCAATAGTTCGTCTCAACTCACACTTTAACGCAGCCGCTAAAAAATCCCTAGTAACACTGCAATGGACTGTCTAAGACTATCCCAATACAATTTTCTTCCCTCTTCCCTTCATATCCTGTTCTCTGTAATTCTAACTTTCATATATCTCATACACCATACTCTTCTTTGTACATTTACTCATATTCAAGATGCTCAAGTTTCAGTACATAATTAATTGTGAAGAGCAGTGCTGAGCCTACATAGAGATGATCACTCTGTGCCAGATGCCTAAAAGAAATTAAAGAAATTTCACATGTAGTCTGAATCAAAGTAAACCTCAAGCTGTCTCTGTATCTCCCTGGATCTTATTCTGATAATGTTTCAAGACACTTTTCTCTTCCGCTCCACTGTCACTGGTTCTTTTGCTGGTATGGTACCTGAAAATGTGAGTACATTTCATCTGGCAAAACATATTATGTCTGAAATGTTGTGGGAATGCTGGGACTACAATCATGGCAAGAAAGTGGACTGCCTTCTGACTGCACATCTGCATCAGAGGGAATCACAGATAACTATTTTAGTGATGCAAGATGCTCATGGTGCCATTTTGTCTCAACCATGTAACATCGAGCTACTTTGTGCCAGATTGCCTCTCCCCTGTAATGTTGCATAATGTTTTGCCTCATTTTACTCTGCCCTATATACTTCCAAGTCCCATTCCAAGCAAGAGTACATAGATACCTTCATGGAACCCTTACATCTTCTGTCACTCACTGTGGAGTGCTTGTGGTATTTGGAGGGTGCTTGTACCTGACGACCAGGTGACAGAAGCCATTTTGACTTTGCCGACATCTAAATCTCAGTTAGACCTGACATCCTTGGCGTGGTTTTCCCTGACTTTTCGCATTCAGACCTCCTGTTTTGTTGACCTTGTTTTGCTGGCCTTAAGACTCTGGGCACTTTACCACTGCTAACCAGTGCTAAAGTGCATGTGCTCTCTGAATAGAACATGGTAACATTGGCGTATCGACAATTGTGATATTTAACTTACTTACATGTCCTTAGTAAAGTGCACTGCCTGTGCCCAGAGCCTGTAAATTACATGCTGCTAGTGGGCCGGCAGCACTGATTGTGCACCCACTTAAGGGGCTCTTCAACATGTGTCAGGCCTGCCTTTGCAGAGCCTCTGTTTGCAGTTTTAAACTGCCATGTCAACCTGGCAAGTTAACCCTCTTGCCAGGCCTAACCCTTTCTTTTTAATACATATGTCACCCCTAAAGTAGGCCCTGGGCAGCCCAAAGGCAGGGTGCAGTGTACTTAAAAAGTAGGACATGTACTTTTAAGTGTCACATGTCCTAGTAGTGAAAATTCTTAACTCAGTTTTTCACTACTGCAAGGCCTATCTCTCGCATAGGATAACATTGAGATTACCTTATTACATTTTATAAGTGTGATTTCCTATTGGGAAGGGATGGGACCCCCAAGTTTGGTGTGTCTAGAATCACAATTTAAAATCACAACTTACGGTGAATTCAGATTTTAAATTGTAATTCTGAAAGTGCTACATTTAGAAAGTTGGCTTTTTCTTACTTTAGCCATTTGGTGCTTCTGCCTGTCTCTGAATACTGAGGTGAGTAACAGCTGGGCTGTGTGCATTCTATCTAGGCAGTCACACTACAGACAAAGGCTGCAAACCCCGCTGTAGTGAAGCTGGAGCCAGGGGAGGAATGGAAGGGGCTCTGTGCACTTCAAAGGCCTCTCTCTAAAGTCTCCTCCACTTCAAAGGCACAGCTGGTTTTAAATACTGGACTTTTGATATCACCAACTCAGTACACTTGTGGTCCTGTGGGTACTCTGCCAGGGAGAAGGACTGCTGTGCTGAAAGGACTGCCACTCTGCTGGACTGCTAGTCTGCTGAACTCCTCTTCTGCTGTACTAACCTGCTGCTTGCTGCCCTCCATGCTTAGGAGTGAGAAGGACTGGACCTGCATCTCTCCAACCCTGAACACAAGTGACTCAAAGTCTTGCTTGCTTGCCTTCTGATTGAAGTCTCAGGGACATAAAAGACTTTCAACTCACCTGCTACAGCACCTGGAATCTGCCAAGTGTGAGTCTTGCCCTGCCAAATGGTGCCATTCCAGCCCTGGACCCTTGGAAGTGGTTATAAACTGCTGTGGCAGCCTTCATTTCTGATGCATCTCCAACTTTGCACAACTTGGACTTGACGCATTGCCTACATCCAAAGGATCGATGTACTGTTGCAGCGGGACAAGGCTGGTCCCTGTATCCAATCTGTGTTCCATCCTGGTCGGCCTCAACTTTCAGATTTGACACAGTATAGTGCGACTAGATAGGTGCATTTGGAGCCTTATGCCTTTAAGCACTACATATCAGTTTATTCTTTAAAACTTAGTATCTCAAGATCTACGTATTAGATTTTTGTCATATTGGTCTTATTTTGTTAATTAAGTTAAGTTCTATTTTTCTAACCAGGCTTGGTATCTTTTTTAGTGGTGTTTCCACTGTTTCACTGTTTAAAGTGTTTTACAAATATTTAACACATTGCCTCTTAAGTTAAGCCTGAATGCTCTGTGCCAAGCTACCTGGATGTGAGCATAGGTTAATTTAGGGTGTGTTGGTGATTTACTCTGACTAGGAATGTGGTTCCTGTTTTGAAAGGGTGCATACCTCTGCCAACCAGAAACCCAATTTCTAGCTGTCTCTCAGGGAGTATGGCTTCCCCATAGAATTCTACTGACTTTTCTATGAACGTATCCTGCCCACTCAAGCAAGGATCTTCCCTATAATGTTTTTAGATAAACCTCCTCTGGTGACAGAAGTCAAAGCCCTGGCTGCCCTTCCTTTGTCCCATATGGGAATATCCTTCAAAGTATTTTGCCAGGAGCTGTATTTAACACATATTGAGATTCCTACCATGCCCCCTTCCTCCAGCAGGAGATGGCCTAATATCCCTGAAATGGGCCATCTGTATTGAGCAGTCTTTGGTCTTCCAGCTGGTGTTGAAGAGTAATTATCTCTCCTTCCAGGCATCTCAAAGCATACATTTCATTAAAGCAAGCTCAGAGAAATATGCATAAATATTAAATAAGTGAAGGAATCCAGCTATGTCCAAATAGACCATGTATATAGATTTCATGCATAATAATTTACAAAGATGGCTGCTAATCCTACTTCTGATATCAATCTATACAAAATCAGATTGTGTTCATTTTAGTCATCAAATTGAACCAATATTAATTTAGTCTTTTCTCTACCAACCACAGTGATACCTGTGCACAGATACCAGACAGACGTAGACAAAGGTCCTCTCCTAGTGTTTACTCTTGTGCACAGTTAGGCGCACACATATGAACATGCATCGTGCTTAGAGCCACTTACTCCAGTTGCACATTAGATGACCTTATTTTAAAAAGACCGCACTGGAGGGTACGGCTAAAAATATGTCTGGTGCATTAAAGACTTCATAAAGGAGCCCCACGCCACAGCAGAGGCACAGAAACATGTTGTTTTTTTCAAAGTGAAAAACACTGGGACTTTTTTCAGATCAGAACCAGACTTTAAATCATTGTGTTATTGGGTGATCTTGTGGAAATTGTGCATCAGGAGCAAGTTTTGCCTACCTTTTCCCATGTCTATATTTCATGCTCTAGAATGCGTCTCTATTTCGGTTTTGTTGATTCTGTAAGTGACAGAATTGAGTTCTTGCTCCTAAGATAAAGATGAGCCCTTTGTCTTATCTTGAGGTTTAAAGAAAAGTCACAGATGTTTCATTTGTCTATGACAACACTTTGAATGCATTGATTTACTTTGTTTGAATAATGGCAGTGAGATGTATTTTATTGCTTATAGTCTGATGGAGAGGATGCAATTTGGGAGCTTCAGGATTTAAATAAAGCTAATCGTGAGTGGTCAAACAAAGAGTTAAAAAGGGCTTGTAGTGACAGCTAGGTCTCGCAAACATCTAAATGTTCACTATGGCTTGATGGGTGTTGTTGGACTTTTTTGCTTATGCAGGGTCATCCCCAATTATTTGCCTCCTGCCTCCTATTTATTCTGACCTGTTGCTGTTGGCTTTTGAACTCTGAGCACTTTACCACTGCTAACCAGTGCTAAAGTGCATATGCTCCCTGTGTAAATTGTATTGTTGATTGGTTTATCCATGATTGGCATATTTGATTTACTAGTAAGTCCCTAGTAAAGTGCACCGGAGGTGCCAGGGCCTGTAAATCAAATGCTACTAGTGAGCCTGCAGCGCTGGTTGTGCCACCCACATGAGTAGCTCTGTAATCATGTCTCAGACCTGCCATTGCAGTGTCTGTGTGTGCAGTTTTATCTGTAAATTCAACTTGGCAAGTGTACCCACTTGCTAGGCCTAAACCTTCCCTTTTCTTACATGTAAGGCACCCCTAAGGTAGGCCCTAGGTAGCTCCAAGGGCAGGGTGCAGTGTATGGTTAAGGTAGGACATATAGGGGGTCATTCCGACTCCCGCCGGTGGCGGTAACCGCACGCCCGGCGGGAGCCGGCGAATGACCGCGGCGGCCATTCTGGCTTTCCCGCTGGGCTGGCGGGCGACCGCCAGAAGGCCGCCCACCGGCCCAGCGGGAAAGCGCCTTCAACGAGGTAGCCGGCTCCGAATGGAGCCGGCGGAGTTGAAGGCGTGCGACGGGTGCAGTGGCACCCGTCGCGATTTTTAGTGTCTGCTTGGCAGACACTGAAAATCAATGTGGGGCCCTGTTAGGGGGCCCCACGACACCCGTTACCGCCATCCTGTTCCTGGCGGTGAAAACCACCAGGAACAGGATGGCGGTAAGGGGGTCGGAATCCCCAAGACGGCACTGCAAGAAGCGCCGCCGTGGAGGATTCCCTGGGGCAGCGGGAAACCGGCGGGACACCGCCAGTTTCCCGTTTCTGACCGCGGCTGTACCGCCGCGGTCAGAATGCCCATGGAAGCACCGCCAGCCTGTTGGCGGTGCTTCCGCGGGTCAGAATGACCCCCATAGTAATGTGTTTTATATGTCCTGACAGTGAAATATTGCTAAATTAGTTTTTCACTGTTGCAAGGCCTGTCCCTCTCATAGGTTAACATGGGGGCTACCTTTAAATCTGATTAAAGTGTAGATTCCCTTTGGGAGCGGATGGACGTTGGGAGTTTGGGGTCTCTGAGCTCACAATTTAAAAATACATCTTTTAGTAAAGGTGATTTTAAAATTGTGTGTTTGAAAATGCCACTTTTAGAAAGTGAGCATGTTCTTGCTTATACCATTTCTGTGACTCTGTCTGTTTGTGGATTCCCTGTCTGGGTCAGTTTGACAGTTGGGCTAGTTGCACCTCACACTAGACAGTGACACAAAGGGAGCTGGGGTGTAGTCTGCATTTCCTGTTGAGCCATCTGTGCTAGGAGGGAGGGGGGGAGTGGTCACTTACACCTGAAAGGGCTGTGCCTGGCCTCACACAATGCTCCCTCCGACCCCCAGGTGAGTGTCTGGGGCCTGGCCTTGGAAAGGCAGGATGTCACATTCAAAAGAGACTTTATTTTGAAGCAGGCCTACTTTAAAGGAGAAAATAGGTATAAGAAGGGCACCCCAAAACCACAGACTTTATTACACTTCTGGAAACAAGAGTAACCTCTGCCTGGAGAAGAGCTGAGGAGAAGTGCTGCCCTGTCTGTGACTGTGCTTTTTGGAGCTATCCTGCATTTGCTGCTTCTGCCAGAGTAAGAGGGCAAAGACTGGACGTTGTGTGCCTTCCATCTTGTGAAGAAATCTCCAAGGGCTTGATTTAGAGCTTGCCTCCTGTTGTTTGAAGTCTCAGGGACAGCAAAGACTTCTCTCTGCCAGCACCTGGAGTCTCTGGAGAGACTCCTGCTCTGACAAGTGGTGCCCTATCCAGTCCCTGGGCCCTTGAAAGGAAAGCTGGTGGAAATCCAAGGAAATTGACTTCGGACGACTTCGGACCGATGCCGCTGCTGAATCCGGTGACGCTGCCTGCAACCGACTCCGTGATCTTCACTGGAATGCAACGATCTTCGCAGGCCCGACACCGTTGCAGCCCTGCTGAAGTCCGCGAATCAGTGGAAGTCACCGTACCACGTCGTGACTGATGCCGCTCAAAGTGCGTGGATTCAAAGTTTCGCACAGACGCCGCGATCCCCGACTTCGCGCATCGACTTGTTTCTGCTGCTGGTGTCGGCTTGTTGGGAACGACTCCGTCACGATGCCGTGTTAACACCTCATCAAAGCATTTTGGCGGTCTTCTGACCGCGGCGGGCGGCGGTCGCCACCTGCCATGCGGTTACTGCCGAATGACCGCACCGCGGTCAAAAGACCGCGGCGGTCATTCCAACTTTCCCGCTGGGCCGGCAGGCGACCGCCAAAAGGCCGTCCGCCGGCCCAGCGGGAAAGCCCCTGCAACGAGGAAGCCGGCTCCGAATGGAGCCGGCGGAGTTGTAGGGGTGCGACGGGTGCAGTGGCACTCGTCGCGATTTTCACTGTCTGCAAAGCAGACAGTGAAAATCTTTGTGGCCCCACGGCACCCGTTCCCGCCATCCTGGTTCTGGCGGTGGACACCGCCAGAAACAGGCTGGCGGGAAGGGGGTCGAAATCCCCATGGCGGTGCTGCAAGCAGCGCCGCCATGGTGGATTCCCTGGGCCAGGGGAAAACCGGCGGGAAACCGTCGGTTCTCCTTTTCTGACCGCGGCTTTACCGCCGCGGTCAGAATAGCCCAGGAAGCACCGCCAGCTTGTTGGCGGTGCTTCCGCCGCCCTCCGCCATGGCGGTCATGGACCGCCAGGGTCGGAATGACCCCCTTTGTGTTTCTAAGTGCTATTTTTTTGTTTAAACTTTAAAAATGCATAACTTGACTTGTGTATGTCGGATTTTTGTCGTTTTGGTCTTGTTTTGTTTAGATAAATATTTCCTATTCTTCTAAACTGGTGTTGTGTCATTTTGTAGTGTTTTCATTAAGTTACTGTGTGTGTTGGTACAAATACTTTACACCTAGCACTCTGAAGTTAAGCCTTCTGCTCTGCCAAGGTACCAAGGGGGTAAGCAGGGGTTATCTGAGGGTGATTCTCTTTTACCCTGACTAGAGTGAGGGTCCTTGCTTGAACAGGGGGTAACCTGACTGTCAACCAAAGACCCCATTTCTAACAGGTGTTATTGCCCAAACTGTGATTCTTTGACTTTACCAGTCAGGAGAAAGTTAGTTTTAATCACTGAATATCTAAATGTGGGCATTCTGACAGTGGCTAACTCTAGATGTATCATTTTAGCTATGAGGTCAAAACAAATGTAAATTGAGACTACCAAACAAGGAGATGAATAACATAATGTTCATCAGTACATAATCTGGAATGCTTTGGTAAGTTTGGGTTCAGCTTCTTGGTAGACAGGGTGTCTAAGTGACATATTGAGAAAAAATATTATTTGGTAAGAAAATGATACCAATGTGAGTCACCTCATTGCATTTTGGGGTACTTATTGGGCAGAACTGGCACACAAACTATGTTGCTGGAGCTTGTGGTACTTCAAATGCCCACCAGAGTAGGGCAGTTAGAATGACAATGCTATTTTTTAAACCATGAATTGTCATGCATCAACCGTTTAGTAGTCAGTTGAAGGCTGGGTTAGGTAACAGAGTGCGGGTTTACACTTGAAGCAAATTGAAGAGTCTGAGTGGTATCTGTTTTGAGCTTTAAAACCTTGTTTGCTCTCTACTGATTGGTTTTGTTTATGGGCATGTGGTCATCTCTTATTTATGTTTATGCATCTGGCAATGGACTTATTTCTAGTTACACATTTCCTAGTTACATATTGAGGTGTTAAATGTTGGTGAAGACACTTGGCCATTGTTTGCAAATCACCTCGGGGGACTTTTACAGCTTGATAGAAGGGGAACACACAGTACATCAGTAGGGCTTCTGCCCCACCAGACATGTGGATCTTCTTCCCAAGGCTGAGGGGACAACTGGGTTTCTATAGGTGTAACATCAACCAGCAATGCCACCATTCATTTTTGACATGGCAGTCTATTCACTATTGGGCCACAAGCTCACAGTGGCACTTGCCTTGCACAATTTAGGGTGAGGCAAACAGGATAATTAACTTCTCCTATCCAGATCGGCCATGCAGCCTGATAGTCACAGGCATTTAAATCACTCAATTGCTCCCAAATGCAGCAAAGCATCCCTTGCACATCAGAACCAATGCTTTCTTGTTTTTCATAAACATATTGATAATTTGGCAGTTTAGTTTTGGGAAGCAAAAATATTTTTAAAACAAGAAGAACTAACATGGCGCTCCTTTGCCAAGCTATTTCGCTTTAGAGCAACCCCCTTACTAGCAGGTTATTTGAAGGCAAGAGATCCCCACCAGTTTGATAGGCATCTCTAAACCATGGCGCACAGTAGTGATAGGTTTCGCTGACCTGGCAGGCTGACTGGTTACCTGCTGGCTTTAAAATGTGGGCCTTGGTATCCAGATGACTGTAAATATGAATTGTGAAAAAACTCAATAGGCTGTTTTGGGCTATCACAATTACAATTTCACATCCCCTTTCTCCTTCCCTTCCCTTCACGTCCTGCTTTCTGGAATTCTAACTCTCATGTACCGCAGATGCAATACTCTTCTCCGTACGTTGCCTCATAGTCTGAACCAAAGTAAACCTGAAGCTGTCTTTGTACCTTCCTGGATCTTTTTCTTAGAATATTTCAAGGCACTTTTTTCTTCATGTAGGCAGGGTTCCACAGTCAGTGGATCTTTTGCTGGTATGGTACAAGAATATGGTGGACTAAGTTTCATCTGCCAAATATATTATGTCCTAAATATAATAAATATAATTTGCAAAAATATCACTCCCTTGGAGTTAATATTAGAAAATCCACATCAGACTGTACAATCATTGTGTAAAAGATATGTTAGGATAATATATTTATGCCAGAAGTTATTTTATGAGCACTATTCTTATATGCAGTCTTCTTTCCATGAGGTATGAAAATTCATGATCCACTTAGATTTTCTGTAACAAATGATGAAGATATACAAGGGGATGTTTGGCATTATGATTTTACCAATGCAATATAGAGAGTCCAGTGAAGTTTGGTGTCATGTGACCCAAGTTGTCGGCAGTCAAATATCTTATCCAAGAAGTGCAGAAAATTGTTAAGGAATTGGTTGCAAAACTTTCCCTGCTACAATTTAGCAACAGTTTCCTTGCTCCCAGTTGTGAAAATGAATGGCTGTACTTGACAGCAGCACGCCCTTCTTCCCTACTGCAAGAGATTTCACTGACTAGGGCAGGAGGTTAGAAGCTATCCTGCTGGTGTGGAACGAAACAATAGTAGCACACAAAACCCTAAACAAAACCCTGCACTGAGGAGAGACTATTTTCCCACCTGCTTAAAAAATCCTATTTTCACTCCCCATATTTTTTAACATCACCAGCTTAGCACTTTGCTAAGATGTGCATCATTTACTTGACAACATTGGACACCACTAGGAACTGGGGAAAATTTGAATACTTCGTTATTTGAAAAATTATGATTGATTTGTCATTACCTTTGGAGAAAGGTTCCTAATTCAAAAGGAAACATCTCTCACAAAATGATTACTTTGTGTTCTTTGTTTTCAACTAAATAGTTGGAAAAATCTCCTACTGATCTTTCAATAATTTTATATTATCGTGTATTGTAGTATAATGAATTGCCACATTCAAATAGCACTTTATGTCAATTTTAAGGTTGCACTTTGCTGGTTTTCAGGTACCTGGGAAGCCCTCTCGATGTGCATGAGCATTATTGTACGGTTCAAGGTCCTGGTGTCTCATTTGTTGGAAGCTTTGATGACATTCATGATGTCTGTAATTGTGATGTAGTCATGTTGCTGCAGAAGTGTAGTTATCCTAAGTATGAGGTGGTGCTGAAGCAGGTGTCTTAATTAGAAATTATTAATGAGTGTTTATGTATTTTTAATAATTGAATTATATAGAAAATGAATAACATAGAAAAATAATGCACACATTTGAAAATGTGACCTCAAAGAATGGCCAGCAGTGTTCATGAAATGTACTGATTGATGATTAATACTTATGAAATATTGAAAAAGTATCATATTAATGAAGTAATATGTCATATTAAGGGAATTGAAGTATGTTTTAGCTTATTAATAATAGGCCTTAACTTAGTGAGTGTCTTGGCCTATGCCTCATGCAGAAGCTGTATTTCTTAGCGGTTAATAAAAATGCTGACAGAGTGAATTAAACTGTGAAATGTCCATTGTCTTGTTAAAAGTGCTTAACCAAAGCTTTCCTTGAGATCCAACCGACAGGAGATGATTTTCCTAGCAGCGTAACAAATCGTGTGTAAAGTGTGTGAGATGTACTTTCCCAGGACGCGAACAAAGAAGACACTGATTGGAGCTGAAGAGGCAACAAAATTGTTACCTGACGAGCCGGATGATGAGGACATCATAAAGTGGACCAATCAACTTTATGTGAAGAGCGAAATATTCGAATTGATAGATTTGGTATAGAAATATTATTGGGTAGAGTATAAACATACAATTAACTGACCAATGGGGAATTAGGCAATAGTTTAGGTGACTTTGATATAAGAACGCAACAAAGGAGAATTGTTCAGATTTTAGATCCAACACTAGAGATTTTGACACTGGGAGAGAAGAGACTTTAGAGAAGGGACTTGAGATTCTGTCATTGGACTCATACTCTCTGACTGAGAGCCTGATGATTTGCTGATCAATTGATGACCTGAGGACAAAGACTGTTTCTGCTTGCTGACCCATACCGTGGATAGGTAGATATGACAATGTGACTGTCATGCATTTTATGCCTTTTTTTTCTAGGTACCAACTGTACTGTTTTTGATAGTTCCTTAGCTAGATGTTTTCCTAAATTTGTGTTCTAAATTGTTTTGCATGAAGTCCAACATGCTGACACTAATCTGACATTAGTTGAGGGCACTCAGACTTAATTGACAAATTAAAGGGACTAACGGTTGACGAGTTATCTTGCTGAATTCTATGTATGTGATTACTTTGTTGCACCTTACTCTGCTATGGGTCTGCACCGTAACCTTAGAATGTGTCGTGATTCAAGCTTTGATTAGACTGTGTTTCTTCCGTCGCTTTGGACAACCAGTAATGTCCTTATATGTGTTTCATTTGATTTTAAGATTAATCTACATGACTTTAGCATTGTTAATAGAAGGGAAATAAAAATACTAAACTTTTACTAAAGGTGTGGTTATTCATGGCTAAAAGGTCATGGTGCTTGACTTTTACTGACTCCATTGTTTATTGATTTTATTGATTACTAATGGTTGTTGATTATTGTGAATTGATTATTTGTGTATTTACTGAAGCTATGGTGAGAACATATTAAACGAGTCAAAAGGTTCATCTACCTATTCGCGTCCCCTTGTAAGTCAGACGCGCTAACAGTTATGGTAGCAGACTGATGGTTAGTCTCGTTAGGAGCTCGCCGTAGACGTTTGATACAGAGGGACAGGTGTTAACAGTTGTGGTAGAGAGACCAATGGTTTGTCTCTTTAGGAGTTTGCCTTAGGTGTCATGAGCAGAGTGATTGGTGTTTATGGTTATGATAGTAGTTTGAAGTTGGTTCTTTTGACAATTCAGTATTTTTGGGATTTTGGATTTTGTTGTTAAAATGATAATTGGAGAGAAAATTATGTTCCCTTAAGCCTAGAAATGACTTTCCCACATCCTGTATCCTACTAGTGGTGTTGGGTATGTTCCTAGCATTCTAGGGATAGAGTGAGAGAAAATAGATCATGCTTGCACAGCTTATGCAAATTGCAGGTGATTTGTGACGTATGTGAGAATTTAGGGAGTTTGCATACTCCAAATGAAGTTTTAGTAGGAGTGTGCGTACTCCGCAGCATGAGATTAGAGAAGTCGTCTATCTTCGCATGTGTGTGGCGCTTTGTGCTCAAACATTGTCCACATGGTTGTTGATGTACGGGCCCAGCGTGGTCTAAGCCTCCGGAATATATTGAAAGGTGTATGAGACACTTGGTTATATGTTGTAATCTGTCTGGTTTAGTAGGCTGATCGGGCATGGTCAACAAATCAGTGTGTGGGTTAAAGTGGGCAAGATGAAATTTCAATTGAGATTTGGTGAGTCCTATGTGCACCAGCACAGACCCATTGATTCGTTGAGAGTACAATTTGTGGGTCGAATTTTGCTTGTGAATCTGGGAGACTGAGAAAGAGGAATAGCTGCATGAGCAAAAAGAGCCATCAGTAAAAATCTGTAAGGTTTCTGAAGCAATTGTGTTACCTTTCCTGAGGTAAACCAGCAGATTTGTTTTGTTTTTTGTTTTTTGATTAGAGCTCGCAATATTTTGCAGTAGTTTTGTGTGAATTAGAGTTTAGGAGGACGAGCCGCAAGACTTTGTCAGCCGCAGTACGTGTGAGTGTGATGTCATTGGAGCCGCTCTGGGATAGGTTGGTTGGTGAGAAGGGTCACTGATTGGCAGCCGTCTGTGAGAGGCAAATGCTTGAGAACGTGGGTGAAAGGAATCTTGGGAGTAAAAGTCATTTCCTGATTTGATTTTGAAATAAACAAAAGATTACACTTTTCAAGGCGTTGAAAAGAACCCTAAGGGGAGATATGTACATTAGAGTGAGTGTAGGAGAGCCTACCCCGCCGCTGGGTACACCGGCTTACATTTTAATGGAAGCAAGAGGTTTCGGGCCATGTCTTTGGGTAAAGCAATGGTGCAAGTGGACAGAGTTTGCATCTTTAGTCACTGGACTGAAGCATAACCTACACGAAGGAATGATAGTCTCACAGTAGCGAAATTTCTGCTTAGAGAACTGATACCGCGCTTCAGGTTTCCGATCTCTTTAGAATCAGATAGGGGAAGTCACTTTAACAATGAAGTGATTAAACTACTATGTGCAGCGTTGAACATTCAGCAGAAGTTGCATTGTAGCTACCGCCATGATGCATCAGTACTACTGGAACAGATCAATGGTACTTTGAAGTCGAGAATTGCAAAAATGTGTGCAGCCACTAATTTGAAATGGCCTGATGCATTGCCTTTTGTGTTGATGTCAATGAGAAACACATCTGATAGGAAGACAGGACTGCCGCCTCATGAGATCCTCATGTGGAGAGCAATGAGATTGCCAGCCATTCCAGCCAATGCACTTGTCAACATTACAGATGATGTGGTGTTGGATTACTGCAAGGGTCTGGCTGATTTAGTTTGTTCTTTTTCTCAGCAGCTGGAGGCTACCACACTGCCACCGATCCATGATCCAGGGCACAACCTGAGAGATGGAGACTGGGTCGTTGTCTGAAAGCATGTGAGAAAGATGTGTTTGGAGCCTCGTTGGAAGGCTGGTCCTGACAACTACGACAGCTGGTCCTGGCAACTACGACAGCTGTGGAGTGAGCTGGGATCCCGAACTGGATTCACGCAAGTCACACGAAGAAAGTGGCATGTCCACTGGATCATGAAGAAGCGTTGTTGAGAGTACCAACAACAGTAAGACAAATTACAGCACCAAAAAAATAACGAAGAGGAAGTGAGGCTAAATCAGAACTTTGAGGACGGTTCAGTTACTCCTTTGAGAGACGATGGTGGAGACCTCCAGGAGAGTATCGGAGAACCTAGCTCAACTGAAGCAACATGAGAACCTAGTCAAGAGGGGGCTCTCCCAGAAGTGGACGATTCTGAGAGACAAAGAGAGCAATTGCGAAACCGAGAAGGAGAAGGAGTTTAGGTGGATCAACGTCAAAGTGATTTGACTCCTCTTGAACCGGTTGCAGGTCCATCAAGAGAAAACACCATTGAGAAAGAAAAGGATTAGAGTTCAGTCTCGAAGAGAACACTGACAGAAGGTTCACTGAAAGGAGATAAGTGGCCGAAATCGCAAGTGGAGAAATGGAATGAGATGGGTGTCGAACCAACCATAGAGGAAGAAGCAGATACTACGAGAAAAGAGGAACTAAGTGAAGGAGAGCTGAATGGCGATCGAAAGTTGAAAAGAAAGAGAATAGCAAGTCGAAGATACGCAGGTCCTGAATGGGCGTATGCAACTACAAATGAATGGCAGCAAGAGTTTATGTTTTTTTGTTTTGATAGGGAGGTTCCATGTTAATATTTTGAGGTGACGTGAAGAAGATTGATGAATTGAACTGTTGAAACAATCTGAGAGAATGCTTTTTGAGAAAAAAACGCTGTTAAGTAGCTCGAAAAGACATTGATAACCTTATTTGACTTTTGAAACCTGATTTTGACAAGCTGCTAACTGATTTTTACAAGGAAGAAGGGTTCGTGGAGCGAAACAAAACTGCTGAAAGAAGAGTCATTTATTTTTGAGTTTTGATTTTTCTGCAAGTTTTCCTAGAACTACTTCTGCTTTCTGATTCTTCACAGATCATGGCCGAATTCGGTAAGCAAGTTAGAGATGCTAGGCGCTGTAAATATATGAGCATTGGGTTGGCGATTATGTGTGAGATATTGTTTATAGTATTGATTGTGGGTATGTCTGTTCTTGATGCTAGAGGAGCCAACCATACTTCTGCTTTTGAGACGACTACTATACTAACAGCTTTGGAAAAGTTTAAGTTAGGTGAGAAGTACTTGCATGATTATACTAATGCGCAGGGAGAACTGTCTTCTAATGTTTTCTATAGCTTATCGAGTGAGTATGTTGAGACGATGGATGCGAAGAATTGTCTTGGGTGTATGCAGATTCCTTCATCAGTTGAGGAAGGGAGTCACCTATCAAAGCTTATCATTAACATATGGAATACGTTGTAGTCTGCTACTAACAAGGTTCTATAACCAAAGTGTATTCAGTATTTATATTTTAACCATGGTCTTGTGTTTTTGTTTGTTCCTATTACTAGGTATTTGAATAGAGTAGCTAAGGATAATGACATAGTATTAGTTAGAGAATTCTTCAAACCTACTTTAACATTTGGTATAGCTTATGCGCACAAGAATATTCTGCCATGCTTGCTTACACCTTTGGAGAAGAGCTTCTTAGATCATACTACTGATAGGAGAAAGGCACCAAAAGAGAAATTAGAAAAAGGCTTAGTGAAAAGGACTTACAAGAATGATTATGATTATAGTTCAATTAAAACGCAAGGGAAATTAGCTTTAGATGCACTACACGTAGGGAAGCTTTGTATGTATAGGCCAAAGTTGTGCGTTGACACTTTATTTGTGGTACGAGTGAATGCAGGCATGTGTTTTTGTTTCAGAATAAATGGACATTGTTAGAAGTGGGGTCTTTGGTTGACAGTCAGGTTACCCCCTGTTCAAGCAAGGACCCTCACTCTAGTCAGTGTAAAAGAGAATCACCCCCAGCTAATCCCTGCTTACCCCCTTGCTAACTTGGCAGAGCAGTAGGCTTAACTTCAGAGTGCCAGGTGTAACTTAATGAAACCACTATAAAATGACACAACACAGGTTTAGAAAAATAGGAAATATTTATCTAAACAAAACAAGGCCACAACGACAAAAATCCACAATACCCAAGTAAAGTTATCAATAAAAATGCAAAAAGAGTCTTTAAGTAGTTTTAAACACACAATAACACTGTTAGTGTGAAAATGTACCTTGGGTGTGTCAAAAATAACCCCGCACGGGCGAGTGTGCTTTAAAAAGGACTTGCGATGTGTCGATTCCACTTATGAGCGGGACCTTGCGTTGTTTCTTCTACGCAGGAGAGTGATGCGTCGATTCGGTCAGCACTCTCGGGTCCTGGCAGGCCTTGCGTTGCTTTTACATGCCCAGTGGTGTTTGCGTCGGAAATCCAGCCGCAACATGATCAAAAGCCATGCAGCGCGGGTTGCGATCTCTCAGCCTCTCTCAGCGATGCTGTTTGCGTCCCCTTGTAAGTTTACTTATTAAGGTCAGACGCGCTAACAGTGGTGTTGAAAGTTGTGGAAAATGGTACATTCATGGAAGTGGGTACATAGAATTTTCAATGGGAGTTGGCAATGTGAATATACTGTTCTGCAAACAGCCAGATTTCAATGCTCATAAAAATATGATTTTCTTTTTAATTCTAATTGTTAATGAAATTGTGTTTCAGACTGTGCGCCTGGAAGGAAAAACACCCTTCTGCTTCAAGATTTTTTAAAGGAAGTGATAATGAGGAGTGATATAATTCATGTAAAGAGTAGCTTGGTTTGGCAGAGGGTGTGCTGTGTACGTTAGAGCTGGTCCAGCAATGTAATGTGTGTTTTAGATGTAATATTGCCAACCACAGGTAGTCGGTTTACAGATAGCAGGAAGGTATGTATGGTCCTAAATATGTAGGCGTTCGAGTCGTCTGGCTAATGCATTCCAGATTATCATAGAGTGGAGCTCTGAGGCAAAGGCCATTGACATAATTAAGATGTGGAAGCATTAAAATGATGGAGGCCAATATTATTTGAATGAAATCCACTGGTCTCTTTCATTTCAAATTTTAGGAAGATTTGTTTGTCATCACGTAGCTTTAACAGGTGAGATAGACAGAGCCAATAAGGTCCAGGCAAATGGTAGTATAGAAGTTGAAAAGGTTCAGGAAAATGGTGGAACCTTGTACAACTGAAGTGAGAGGGAGAGAAAAGTGTGAGGAAAAGAGATGTAGCGAAACAAAGCGGAAATTGTTTGAAGAGTGGGAGAAAATCAAGTCCAAGATTACGTAGCTGAGTGGCAAGATTATTGTCAAAGCTGGTTTGGAGTCATCCATTATAGCAACCAAGGGTGTTTCCATGCTACCAATAGGAAAAATCATTTTCTGTAGGAATAATTTTCGTATGATGAATAATAAAATTTGAAAGAAGGCTGATCATGTGAAGACTTTGCACAAAAAGTGTTCATTCTTTAGAAAAGGTGTGATATAAGTCGTTTCAAAGTTGTTGGAAATACTCTAGGGGGCATATTTATACATACTCCGTTTGCGCCGGGATTGCATCGTTTTTTTTTTACGCAATTTCGACGCAAAACTAACTCCATATTTATACTTTGGCGTTAGACGCGTCTAGCGCCAAAGTCCATGGAGTTTGCGTAATTTTTTAGCGTGGACACCTACTTTGCGTTAATGAGATGCAAGGTAGGCGTTCACGTCTACAAAATAGACTTCGAGGCATGTGCGTCGGATTTATACTCCCGGGCAAAATTCACGCCCGGGAGTGGGCGGGTCAAAAAAAATGACGCACGGACGCTTTTGCACCGTTTTTTAGCGCCTGCAAAAGGCAGGCGTTAAGGGACCTGTGGGCTCTGAAGGAGCCCAGAGGTGCCCTCCCATGCCCCTAGGGACACCCCCTGTCATCCTTGCCCACCCCAGGAGGACACCCAAGGCTGGAGGGACCCATCCCAGGGACATTAAGGTAAGTTCAGGTAAGTGTTTTTTTGTATTTTTTTTTGTGGCATAGGGGGGCCTGATTTGTGCCCCCCTACATGCCACTATGCCCAATGACCATGCCCAGGGGACCTAAGTCCCCTGGGCATGGCCATTGGGCAAGGGGGCATGACTCCTGTCTTTGCTAAGACAGGAGTCATTTCTATGGGGGTTGGGAGTCGAAAAAAATGGCGCAAATCGGGTTGAGGCGAAAAAATTGCCTCAACCTGACTTGCCCCATTTCTTGACGCCCAAGCCCCATATCTCCCTACGCCGGCGCTGCCTGGTGTACATTGTTTTTTTCCACGCACACCAGGCAGCGCCGGCGGCTAACGCCGGCTAACGTCATTGATTAAATACGGTGCCCGCATGGCGCTTCAGAATAGCGTTAGCCGGCGCTAATTATTTTGACGCAAAACTGCGTTAGCGCAGTTTTGCGTCAAAAAGTATAAATATGGCCCTAGATGTCACTGTGTGATTTATGATAGCTGTGCCCAAAATGGTAAATGAGTCCTTAAGCAGGTTTTTTAAACATGTGCTCAATACAGTGGGCTTCTGTAGAGCCTGTGTGACCACAAGCCTCTATGAGAAATATAAATGTTTTCTTCCTGCAATTATTCAGTACTATGGACATTTTGACTAAGGTTGTGCATAATTGGTGTAGTTTGCTCTACTCTAATTACACGAAATCTCAGAAAAGTTATTTTAAGTTGTGCATTATCACACACAATGCGAAACTGGTACTTGGTGCCACTGATTAGTGTGATATGCCACTTTCAGTCCAATTGGCGACGAGGACATATGTTGGCTAAAAAACAAACAAACAAAAAACTACACAAAAACACAAGCGCTGCAAACAACTTCTGTTCTGGTCATTGTCATTGTGTATATGCCCTTGCGCTACATTTTTGCGCAAATGGTGAATAATTATGTGTAATGGTGTAATTTCAAAAGTTAAGCAAGATTACACATGCATGATGGAAATTTAATCTGGACCTAATCTTCTTCTATATTTGTTTAAAAAAGCATACATTTAATAGAAATGTGGGCGATTCACCCAAAACAACCTGAAATACTTGAAATAAATGGATTAGTGTATTTATACTCCTAAAGTCTGCTACCTAATCTACACATGCTAAACCTGTTTCTTTCATGTATAATTAATATAGAAAGGATGGATAGTCTGTGAGGATGCCGTTAATTTAACTTACAAATACTGCTGAAGATGAACCTACGATACATTAGCACATTATTCCCTGTCCTGTTGATATAATGCAGAGGAAGAGTTTCACATGTTATTCATATCAGGATTACAGGAAAATAGAAATAACCTTGACTACAGCAGGTGCTGGCGAATTTATTTCTTGTCAAACAACTTGCGATACTTGCTTAGCAAGTGATTTTGTCCAGACAGAATTTATTTGAAGTGAAACAATATATTGCTCTATATTGATCTGAAAGCAATTAATTATAGATACGTCTGCGGGTATGCATGAGCCATGTACCTGAATCAGTTTTGCGATTTTAAAGTAGCTCTCCTAAAAAAATATTAATACAGAAAATAGCAGAGAAGCCCACTACTGACTTTATACGATCTTTAACATTGGCCAACAGCCATCAATTCTGGCGCTTTTATTAGGACATACAGACATTATCATACATTCTGCAATAAATCTCGTGTCAGATGTGAGATACTTCCTCGATGGACCACACCAATATATCAAATGAATAATGGATCTTTTTTTGTGCGGCTAGATGTGTTAATGGATCTGATGGCAAGCCAGAGGCAAAAATAAAAAGTCATAAAACTGGCTGCAGGGAAGCTCGGAGGTGGAAATGGATAGGCGTTTTCCCTTGTTCTGAATGGAAAAATCAGCCTTGAGCTTGCAGAGATGCTTCAGTCTGTTCTCATATAGCTCCCTGTTGTTCTTAATGAGGACATAGGTGCACACTTATCCTTGCATAAGCAAATAACACTAGGAAGTGTTGCTGTCATGTATGTTCCTGGTTTGGTTATACTCTAGCCCCATTGGTTTGTTGATTGGAACACACTGGTAAAGGCAAAGTGATATAAAATGCTTATATATGAAAACAACATGGTAGGTTCAATTTGTTGTTTTAAAAATCATTTGAGCACCCTCTATTTAGATTTCATGAAAGACAAATTATATATTTTGACTTGATGGTGTACATTATTTCTGAACACAGTGTCTACTGTCCCCACAGATGCGGGTAAGGAGTGGACCGAAATTACACTTCTTTCCCAGAGTGTATAGGGTAGATTCAGGGGCAGGGAGTGCCGCTCTGAAAAAATATCGACAACGGACGGGATTGAGCAAGGCCTTCAAGAGCCTTCCTGTAGCCAACCATTTCAATTCAGTTGTCTCTGATGCACATTGATAGATCAAAGTTTTTTGCACCCTCCCATGCTGTTGTGTAAATGCTCTGAGTCCCAGAGGAGTGAAAGCTCCCTGTCTCCTCCCAGGGGTATTGTGAGCTCCCTCCTTGAGACATTTTAAAAGTACTGGCACAGTAGAAGTAAACTCTGTATGGCCTTTTCCACTGCTATGCTCTCAGTGTTCTGATGGTGAGTTGGGCATTAATAAAGTTGTGGGCATTCTGGAGATAACCCTGTTCAATACTCCTAGGTTCCAGCTGCAGCTCCTCCTCTATGACAGAGGAGCGTCACTCCCCACCAGTAGCAGCAGCAGCAGCTGCAAATTGAAAAACAAAAACAGTAATAAACAATGTTTACTATTGTTTTTATTTTCCAAGGGGTGGGGCCATGGTGTGGCAAGCACGGATGGGGAGTGGTGTGCTCTCCCCTCTGTGCGCATGTGTGTTTGACCAGCCATCTCAGGATGGCCAAACACACATGCGCACTGAGCTCTCTCCAACCTGCCACTGTGTTGCCAGGTTGGAGACAGCAACCCAGTCTGCCTGGGAACACCAAGCCAGGGTGCTTCTTCTAATCCTAATGCTGCTCTCATGCTGCCAGCAGCATGAAAGCAGTGTTAGGATTGGCCGCAGGGCAGGCTGGCAGTCTGTGCCTGCAGTGAGTTAGGTACATTTTTTTAAAATTATTATGTTTTATTTGCGATGTTGTTGTTTGTTTTGTGCCCCCCCACCCCTTCGCTTTGTCCCCATGAGAGCCACCACGTTAGCTTCATAGCGGTGCCCGCCATGCCCCCTTTATTGAAGGTTAACCATACTTGCGGTTCGGAAATAGCATGGGAACGTCTGGTCTAAAGGGTCCCAGGCACTGGAGTGGTTTTGAATGGTTTCCATGGACCTAGGGACAGTGAGACAGGGTGCAGCTAACTATGGAAGGCCTCAAAATGCCCCCTTTAGCACCTCAGCTGATGGACTTCCAGCCAAGACAGGTTCCACATCTTACCTACAACTTATGGCCTTTGAGATGTGGTGAAGATCCGTGACTAGTGAGGTCTTGCAGGGCCTGAGAAGTTTAGAGATAGCAGATGGTCTGGTGGTGTTGTGGGACAATGCAGTTATCTTTGCTAAGACCTGGGATTCAGATCAATAGGGTGTGACAAGTGTGTATGAGGTAAAGAACAGAAGGGTGAAACGTGAATGAGGAGTGTAAGGCAGAGGTGAAACATGATGAAAGAGAAAATAGGGCAAAGTGGAGAGCGAGAGAAAAGAGTGAGACAAGAGAGAAGGGTGAAGCAGAGAGAGGGTGGAAGGCGATGATGAAATTCCAGAAAGTGAGGCAGAAAGAGGGAATTGTGAGTGAAGAAAGGAGGGTGAGATATTGGCGGCCAGATGGAGTGGAAGTTGAGGGAAAGAAAAATGAGGGGGAGAGGAGGTTTAGGTGGAGAGGACGGTGAAAGAGAAAAGGTGGAAGAAAGTGTGAGATGAGAAAGAAAGTGAGGCAGCAAGGGAGACTAATGTGACAGAAAGGCAAGGACTGATAGTAAGGTGTGGTAGACTGTGACAGAAAGAGGAGATGAGGGTGGGAATCACAGAGATACACAGGCCAGGGATGTAAGGCAAAGAGGAGAGGAAGATGAACCACAGTGAGAGAATGGGAAAGAAGATAGGGAGGATGGCAAGGTAGAAAGAGAGAGTGGTGAAGCACGGAAAGACAGGATGGAAGCGAGAGAAGATGCATGTGTGAGAAAAACAAGCGTGACTCAGAGAGACTGTAGCAGCCAATGTGAGGTGAGAGGCTGCAGGGAAAGGTGTGAGTCAAAGGACTTCAGGGACAGGTGAGCAGCACAAGACTGCAGGATAGGTGTGAGATGAGTGACTCAAGCAAAGGATGTGAAGCTAGATACTGCAGGGTCTAGGGTGTGGTGGAGAGACAATGAGAATGAGGGTAACCAAGAGAAAGAATGAGAGCAGCAGATTATCTCAGTGACTGAGCCTGTGACTGATTAATAGTAAGACTGAGAATGATTGAGAGGAACAACAAACTGAAAGTGACAGAAATTGATTGAATTACATTGAAATTCTCATAGTGACTGAGATTAAAAAGTGACTGATAAGGAATGATCGATTCTGAGTACACACTAGGGTAGGGTGAGATTGAGAATGTTTTAGATCCTGACTGAGACTAAAGAGAAATAGATACCAAGGGGCATACGTGAGAGCCCCTTGCACCACCTTAGTGCTGCCACAGTGTCATCTTTTTTTACCCTAAGGTGGTGCTAGAGTGGTTTTTTCCACGTGCCATATTTACAAAGTGGCGTAATGCATGCATTGTGCCACTTTGTAACTCCTTGCACCACATTATGGTGGTCATTACAACCCTGGCGGTCGGTGTTAAAGCGGCGGTAAGGCCGGCAGTAAAAAATTTGCAATTACGACCATGGCAGAAACCGCCAACAAAGACAGCCACTTTAACACTCCGACCGCCACGGCGGTACAAACAAACATCGCAGCGGTCACCTCCAACAGACAGGCGGGAGACAATGTACCACCCACACTATTATGACAGGCCAATCCACCACCTTTTCCGGGGTGGATTCACCGCGGATAAAAACACGGCAGAAACAGGAATCCCGAACGAAAAACGCTCACCTCTACACACCCCACGAGGAACGAGGACGCCATGGACCCGGAACTCCAAATTCTACCTGCAATAGTCTTCCTTCTCCTCTACCAGGAGCATGAACGCCAGCGGCGAAGACCACGGTGATTGCTGCACCTCCGACACAGGGGAGGCAAAAAACAGAGACACACACACGCAACACCAACACCCTCACCCACTACAACACACACACTAATGCATATCAATACTTCACAATTACACCCCCAAACCCACGGAAGAATGCAAAGACAATAGAAAATGAGTGTAACCATTGTAATATATTAAAAGCAAGTAGGCAGAAATATATATATACCATGTACATAATGTATACCAAGCATAGTAGTCCAGTTAGTGCTCTAAGAAAGTCAGTGGAACACTGGGGCCACACGGTATGGGCGAGGCCCACACAAGATCCCCGACCATGACAGAGAGAACACTGCAGGGGCATCATAGAGCAACTAAACAGGCACCTCAGGGGGAGGGAAAGGGGGGACACCTCAGCCGCTTGAGTGCACAATGCCAAATCCACGAGGGGGCCACATGCCCACTGTTCCATCCTGGGGAGTGCAAAACCACAGTCTCTCAAGTCTCTACAGTGGGTGGGTTGCCCACTGTTCAATCCTTGGGAGTGCAAAGCCACAGACTCTCAAGACTCTACAGTGGGTGGTTTGCCCACTGTTAAATCCTGGGGAGTGCAAAGCCACAGTCTCTCAAGTCTCTACAGTGGGTCGGTTGCCCACTGCCATATCCTGGGGAGTGCAAAGCCACAGTCTCTCAAGTGGATAACACTCTCCACTGGTTCTGGAGGGTGCATGGTGCCCAGAGTGCTTCATCCTGCTAAGGGCAGAGGTAGTGGATGACAGTCTCCACTGGTTCTGGAGGGGGCATGGTGCCCAGAGTGCTTCATCCTGCTAAGGACAGAGGTAGTGGATGACAGTCTCCACTGGTTCTGGAGGGGGCATGGTGCCCAGAGTGCTTCATCCTGCTAAGGACAGAGGTAGTGGATGACAGTCTCCACTGGTTCTGGAGGGGGCATGGTGCCCAGAGTTCTTCATCCTGCTACGGACAGAGGTAGTGGATGACAGTCTCCACTGGTTCTGGAGGGGGCATGGTGCCCAGAGTGCATCATTCACCCTGTGACGGACTCAGTTGCGTCAGTGCCCTTGTCGCTCATGGGCCAGCGGTGCTTGAGATGGCGGTGCCCTGTTCAGTGGTGCTAGAGATGGCGGTGCCCTGTTCAGCGGTGCTTGAGACGGCGGTGCCCTGTTCAGCGGTGCTTGAGTTGGCGGTGCCCTGTGCAGCGGTGCTTGAGACGGCAGTGCCCTGTTCAGCGGTGCTTGAGACGGCGGTGCCCTGTTCAGCGGTGCTTGAGTTGGCAGTGCCCTGTTCTGCGGTGCTTGAGATGGCGGTGCCCTGGTCAGCTGTGTTTGAGACGGCGGTGCCCTGTTCAGTGATGCTTGAGATGGCAGTGCCCTGTGCAGCGCTGCTTGAGACGGCGGTGCCCTGTTCAACGGTGCTTGAGATGGCGGTGCCCTGTGCAGCAGTGCTTGAGATGGCGGTGCCCTGTTCAGCGGTGCTTGAGTTGGTGGTGCCCTGTTCAGCGGTGCTTGAGATGGCGGTGCCCTGTTCAGCGGTGCTTGAGACGGCGGTGCCCTGTTCAGCGGTGCTTGAGACGGCGGTCTCCATTGCAGGGTCTCAGCTGCTGGCGGTCCTTCATGGCCCAGCAGGGCTTTTGCTGCCGGTCCTTCATGGCCCAGCGGCGCTAGTGCTGGCAGTCCTTCATGGCCCAGTGGGGGTTTAGCTGGCGGTCCTTCATGGCCCAGCAGGGCTTTTGCAGGAGGTCCTTCATGGCACAGCGGGGCTAGTGCTGGCAGTGGTCTCCTGGGCAGGTGGGCTGGTGCTGCCGGTGGCCTCCTGGGCAAGTTGGCTGGTGCTGGCGGTGGCCTCTTGGGCATCGGGGATGATGGCAGTCTTCTCCGCCGTTCTGCTCTTCCCGGACTTGCCGGGTTTCTTGTGGCCCTTCCCCACCTTGGAAGGTGTCACAGCTGACTCCACACTCCCACCGGGACCCCTGGGAGCGGCTTTGGTGGCTGGAGTCTTCCCCCTCTCCCGCCGGGCACTGGCCAACTTCTGATGCTTCACAGGTGGGGGAACTGTCTTTGCTGTGGCTCCGTGCCACACTGGCTGCCCCAGTGGCCGGTGCACTCCAGATTCCGGTGACTACAGGCACCACCGGTCCCGGAGATTTTGTGGCTGAGGTGCTACTTCGGGACCTAGGAGACGGACGGGTGGGGGAGGTGTGGGAAAGAGGTCAAGGGTGGACAGTAAAAGTTTTTTGGACACACTGGGATGGGTAGCTGGAGGGGGTTTGGGAGTGGAGGAAGAGGTGGAGGTTGTAGGAGGTGTATGTTTGGTGACTTTGGGTGAAGGTGCGTGCGCTGGAGGCTGTCGTGAGGTGGATGGCTGTTGGGTGGGTGTGTGCCTGCGTTTGTGTATCTTGGGAGGGGGCGTCACAGACACACTGGGAGAGGACACAGCGACGTGTGAATGGTAGTGGGGTGGTGAGCGAGGTGTGGTGGTGGGTGTGCTGGAGAGGGACGTAGTGGCTGTAGAGGTAGTGCATGCAGGTGTGAATGTAGACGAGACTGGGAGTGAGGAGGGAGATGAGGAGGAGGGGGACACAGTTGAGGCAGTGGATGTTGGTGTGTCTGTATGTGTATGATGCTTGCGTGAGTGCCTATGGGATGTGTGGTGCTTATGTTTGCCAGAGCTTCCCTTGTGTGTTGACGTGTGTGCATGCTGGTCTGTAGGTGTGCTTGGGATAGGCTGAGGGTCTGGGTGGAGGAAGTTGGAGGGGGGAGGCTAGAGACGGGGACAATGGCTGCCATCAGTGCTGAGGCCAGAGTCTGAAAAGCTCAGTGAAGGGCCGCCTGACCAGAATGAATGCCTTCCAGGAATGCATTTGTTTGTTGCAACTGCCTCTCTACACCCTGGATGGCATTCAAATCGGTAGACTGCCCAACATTGAGGGACCTGAGGAGGTCAATGGCCTCCTCTCTGAGTGCAGCAGGGGTGACTGGGGTAGGGCCTGAGGTGCCTGGGGCGAAGGTGATGCCCACCCTCCTGGGTGAGCGGGCACGGGGCAAAGGCTGAGGGGCTGCTGGGAGGGCGGTGCTGATAGGGGGGCACAGATGTTGCCGCCACCACAAGGGAGCTCCCATCAGAGGACAAGTCTGTGTTGCTGGTGTCAGCTCCTGTCCCCGCCGTGGAGCTCCCCTCGCCCTCCGTCCCACTGGTGAACTCTGAGTCCGTAGTCTCGGCCTCCAGGGCCATGTGGGATGCAGCTCCCTCGTGCTCCGGTGCCACTGCTCCTCCGCCTGATGATGCTAATGCACACAAGAACAGGGAGATCACAAAAAGGTGGGGGACAACAGAAGAAAGACATGTTGAGTGCATGCATTACCGCTACCGTTGGCGGACACGACAGACACAGAAGCCCCCTGCACTACGCTGCGCTCTTGGGGTCCACTGTTCAATTCCTGGGAAATGGCCTACAAGGCTATGGACGACATCTGCACACATAGATGACACAGCAGCATGGCTAGGTGTACTTGGCACTCTACAGAGGTGGGGTGGGGTGCCACATGGCCTGCCTTACAGAGGGGCCTTGCCTACGGAACTCCCCCTGGCCTAGGGAAACCCACAGCCCACCTCCCCTACCCAGACACCTCCACTGCGAGTGTACTCACCCGCTTGTGGCTGCTGTGATGCCCTCAAGCACCCATCCAACTCCGGGTAGGCCCCCGCCAGGATCCTGAACATCAGGGGGGTCATGTTGCGACGGGCACCCCTCCCACGTTGGGAGGCCATCCCCAGCTGAGCCTCCGCCGTCTTCTTGCTCCAGTGGCGAATGTCCTCCCATCTTTTCCGGCAGTGGGTGCTCTGTCTGTGGTAGACCCCCAGGGTGCAGACGTCCTTGGCAATGGCACGCCAAATATCTTTTTTCTGGTGGGCGCTGACCTACATGAAATGTACAGGGGAAAAACAGAAGTTATTACCAACTGCACCGTCAAACTGATTGGCCCCTATACCTACCCTTGCCATGTGGCACATGCATTCACCGTCTTTCATGCACGCAGCACTCTCCCCTCTTCCTTCTTACATCCAGCCCTCTTCACACAGGTATAGCCCCTACAACATGCTCCCTGTGTACTAACCTGTTTGTCTGGAGGACTGTAGAGTAGCGTGTACTGGGGGAGGACCCCATCCACGAGCTTCTTCAACTCCTCCGATGTGAAGGCAGAGGCCCTTTCCCCAGACACTCGAGCCATTGTCTCTTCCAGACCGAGGTCACAGCAGCACTTGCAGTGTAGGTCCTCTCCTGTCGAAGATCAGGTATCGAGTGATTGAACAGATAGAAAATGGCGGTCACGTCCGCGGCCGTGCATACAGTCACCGCCGGCGTACATCGTCATTGGCTCCTGGGACCCATAGGGTCTAATGTTAACCAGTGCAGCATTGCGCCGCGGTCTTCGACCGCCTACCGCGACAGTGTACAACGCCAGCACAGTTACCCCACATCCCATTGTCCCACTTTACAGGTCAGGCAGCCGCCATTTCAGGGGCCCACATGGCTTAAGTTTTAACTGCGTCACACATACCTAGGCCTAGCCTCAACACACATACAGGCCAAATATCGGATTATGATTGGTGTTCTGTGTAAACTGTGGGTATGTACCTCTGAGTTTTTTGACTCTGTGTTCGCAGTTGTCCTTCATAGGCACCGTCCGCTGGGACATGTGAGGAGATGGCGGCATCTTCCGGTGTACCGACCGTTGGTGGACCTGTCGACAATGGAGGAGCGACATGTGATTATCACATACAGCTTGACCGTGCCACAATCCAGGAACTGTGTACCTAGTTGCAGCCAGACCTGATGTCAGCAATCCGCCATCCCACAGGAATCCCCCCTCAAGTGCAGGTGCTGTCAGTGCTCCATTTCCTTGCAAGTGGGTCTTTTCAAACAACAGTGGCCATAGCACCAGGGATGTCCCAGTCTATGTTTTCCAACGTATTGTCCAGAGTGTTGTCTGCCCTTCTGAATCACATGCGGAGCTACATCGTTTTTCCTCAGGTGGAGGATTTGCCTACAGTGAAAGGTGATTTCTATGCCCTGGGACTCATCCCCAACATCATAGGTGCCATTGATGGGGCCCATGTGGCTTTGGTCCCCCCCCACAGGAGTGAACAGGTGTACAGAAACCGGAAGAGCTATGAATGTACAGATGGTATGTTTGGCAGACCAGTACATCTCCCATGTGAATGCCATGTTCCCTGGCTCAGTGCATGATGTCCACATCCTGCGGAATAGCAGCATCCCTTATGTGATGGGTCAACTCCAGAGGCACCGTGTGGCTATTAGGTGAGCACCTGGAAGAAAGTCAGTGGGAATGGTTGTCTGGGTCTGGGGATATCCCTACAGGTTAGTGCGTGTCTAACAGTTGTCCCTCACCATTTGCAGATGACTCTGGTTACCCCAACCTGTCATGGCTACTGACCCCAGTGAGGAACCCCAGGACAAGGGCAGAGGAACGCTACAATGAGGCCCATGGGCGAACTAGGAGGGTGATCGAGTGGACCTTTGGCCTCCTGAAGGCCAGGTTCAGGTGCCTCCATATGACAGGTGAATCCCTATTCTACTCACCAAAGAAGGTGTGCCAGATCATTGTGGCCTGCTGTATGCTTCACAACTTGGCTTTGCGACGACAGGTGCCTTTTCTGCAGGAGGATGGCCCAGATGGCGGTGTTGTGGCAGCTGTGGAGCCTGTGGACAGTGAAGATGAGGAAGCAGAGGAAGAAGACATGAACAACAGGGCTCAGTGATCCAGCAATATTTCCAGTGAGACACAGGTAAGAGCACAGACATGCCTACTACATGTACTTTAACACTACTACCTCTCTACTGTCTGTCGTTTTCACCCAGTGTATTGTCACTGAGTTGTCACTTTCCCTTACAATTTCACAGATGTGGGTCCCACTGTGTGACATCTGCTTAGATTCCTCATGGACTAGATCTGTGTGACATAGGTATGTTGACATTACAATTGAAAGAGTATTTTGTCACTGCAATTGCTAATACACTATTTCGAAATCACAGACAGACTCCAGATTGTTTTGTGCTTTAAGTGTGTTTATTTAAGTGCTCAATATTGGGGGGGGGGTAGTGAAATGTTGAGGGGTGATGGCGGAGGAATGTCCATGGCAGAGTCCAGTCTATTAGTCTCACAGGGGATTTCCCATATGGGCATAGGAAGTGGACCTGGGGGAGGTTTAAGTATGGACAGTTTGACAAAGTGGGACAGTAGGATGACAATCAGGGTGGTCTCATTTCTTGGCGGGGGTCTTGGCATCGTGCTCTGTCTTTGATCTCAGGGACCGTTTGCGGGAGGTTCTCCCTCTGCAGGGGGTGGGGTGCTGGTGTGGTGGTCCTGTGGCGGAGCGTCCTGTCCACTAGCGCCGGCGGAGGTGGTGGGCAGTTCATCGTCCATGCTAGTGTCAGGGGCCCCTTGTAGTGCCACAATGTCCATCCTGGTGTTGAGTACTTCCTTCAGCACCCCTACAATGGTGCCCAGGGTGGAGCTGATGGTTCTGAGTTTCTCCCTGAAGCCCATATACTGTTCCTCCTGCAGGCGCTGGGTCTCCTGAAACTTGGCCAGTACCGTTGCCATCGTCTCCTGGGAGTGGTGGTAGGCTCCCATGATGGAGGAGAGGTCCTCGTGGAGAGTGGGTTCCCTTGGCCTGTCCACCCCCTGTTGCACAGCAGCCCACCCAGGTCCCCTGTGTTCCTGTGCCTCCATCCCCTGGAACGTGTGCCCACTGCCACTGCCCCAGGTCCCTGTTGTTGTTGGGGTGGTGGGTATCCTGGGTTCCCTGTAGTGGTGGACACACAGCTGATTGACGTGCCCTGGGGACGGAGGTATGGGCCCGCTGGGTGGGTGCTGTGTTGGTTGCCTGTGACTGGGTGAAGGGAACCGACTGTCCCAAGGTCCCCGATGGGCCGGGCTGGTCATCTAGATCCAGTTGGACAGAGCTGCTGTCATCACTGTGGGCCTCTTCTGTTGGTGGTGTGGACATGTGTGGACCCTCCTGTCCGGTGACGTTGGGTAGGGGTCCTGCAGGGGTATAAAAGGATGGTTATTATATCTGTGTGTATCAAGTTGTGCAATGGGTGGGTGACCGTGTACCCCAGTGCTTGCATTCCTGTGTGGGACCTTGTGTGATGATGGTTTAGGGGGTTGTATGGGTATGTGCAGTGGGCATGCTTCAGGGATGGGTGTCCATGCTTTGTTGTTGCTTGCAGGGCTTGGTGTTGGGATGGGTGGTTTGTGATGTTGGGACATGTTGTTAGTTGTGGGGGAGTAGGTGGGGGTCCGCCGCCAGTCCGCTGAACCGCCAGGTGGTGTCTTGAGACCACGGAACGCACCTTCCCCGTAGGTCGTTCCACCTCTTCCTGATGTCCTCCCGATTTCTTGGGTGCTGTCCCACTGCGTTGACCCTGTCCACTATTCTTCATCATAGCTCCATCTTCCTTGCTATTGAGGTGTGCCGCACCTGTGATCCGAATAGCTGTGGCTCTACCTGGACGATTTCTTCCACCATGACCCTAAGCTCCTCCTCCGAGAACCTGGGGTGTCTTTGCCATGCCATAGGGTGGTGTAGGTGATGTGTGGGGTGGAGTGTGTGGTGATAAGTGTGCTGATATGTAGTGGTGTGTGTGATGGTGTTGTGTGCCTGTGGATGTTGTTGTTCTTGCTGGTGCTGTCTCTCTCTGGCCTTCTTTCAGAATTATTTGGTCATAGGGGTTTGTGGGTGATGTGGGTGTCTGTTTTATATTGTAATGGGTGTGTGGGAGTGGTGTGTGTATGTGTATCAGGTGTGTGTATTTCGAATTGTCCAATGTGGCTGTGTTTTGTAAGAGTGTGTGTATTTTGAGAGTGGCAGTGTGTACCGCCAATGGAATACCGCGGTTGAAAGACCTCCACGTGGATTTGTGTGTCGTGATAGTGTGGGCGTTTTTCTGTTGGCGTGACGGTGGAGGTTTTGTTTTCGCCAGTTTATCACTGACCTTTGGTGTGGCGGACTTGTGTGGGTGTCTGAATTTTGGCGGATTCTGAAATGTGGGTCATAATAACTGTGGTGGAATTCCGCGGCCGCGGCGGTGTGTTGGCGGTCTTCTGCACGGCGGTAAGCGGCTTTTACCGCCAATGTTGTAATGAGGGCCTATGGGCCTATGTCTGTGCCAGGAATAATGTATGCAATCTAAAAGATTTCTTTGCCCCATTTTCTTCAGCATGTTTAATGCCTATACAGAGCAGGTGTTAAAATGAGGCTCCCATTAGAGTCAGTGGGCCTCTAGGTGCTTTGCAGGATTAACATCAACATTTTTTTACACTAATCCTGCAAAGTGCCAAACTACCATCAAAATTCTGATGCTAGCTCCCAAACTACAGCCATGGTGCGCCAGATGTTAAATACAGCAAACACATGATGGCATTAGGAGGGCGCTAAGGGGCACAGGGAAAGTGGCGCTGCACTGGGTGCAGTGTCACTTTTCTTAACTATGCCCCCAAGTGACTGGATTGAGACAATGAGACAATTGCATCATAGGGTGCTGTTGATAACACTGCCCAATCAACCATTCCAAAAATGGGAGTCCATTCATTTGGAAACCCTAACAGGACTAACATGTGACATGTCCATCATGTACATTTCAGAGCATGATTCTCCCTTAAGCACTAGTGGAAGAAGCACATACATGAGCCAGAAAGACAGGTGGAGATGGAGTTGGAGAGAGAGTGATGAAGATGTGAGGTGAACAGTGAGAGGATGAGAGTGTGTCCAAGAGAGAGCAGGTGGCTGAGACAGGGAGAAGAAGAGGTAGAAATAAAGGCTGCAGCTGAGGTGCAGAGCAATGAGGAGGATGAGACAGACAAAAGGGGAGGAGGAGAGAAGGGGGGACAGTGAATCAGAAAGACAGGTGGAGGAGGAGAGGGTGAACGATTAAAAAATGGTGAGGTGAACATTGAGAGGAGAGAGTGTGTCCAAGAGAGGGCAGGTGGCTGGGACACTGAGAAGGAGCGGTGGAAATAGAGGGGGTGGCTGAGGTGCAGTGGAATGGGGAGGGTGAGGTGGCGAGAGGTGGTGGGAAAGAAAGAGAGGAGTGTGTGGATGAGGAGAGACTGGTGAGGCTGAGAGCAAGGAAGTTGGAAAAACATAGAAAAGGAGGACGTTGAAGTACAGAGAGGATGGTGAGGCACATATGGGGAGTAAGAGGATAAAGAGGAGAGAGTGGAGAAGGGTGAGGTGAGTAGAATGAGAGAAAGAGGGTGACTTGGGGTCAGATGAGAATGGTAAGATGAACAGGTGGGGACAGATTACAGGTGGTAAGGTGGAGAATAAGAGGACAAAGATGAGTGAGAGTGTAGTTAGAGATCAGGAGAGTGAGGAGGAGATGGAGGGGAGATAGGAGAAAGGTGAGGAGGAATTGTGAGGATGGAAAGATGGAGAAACTGAACATGTGTATTAGGTGAGAGAGCCCCAGGATGAAGTAAAGAAAGGAAAAGGCAAAGAGAGGGTGAGATGGCAAGGAAGGAGTAAGGTGAGGTGGGGATTAAGGTGGTGCGGTGAGTGATTTACATATACCGGGGGAGTCTGAGGAAGAGAAATATGATAAAGGTGGGATGGACGGAGAGTAGGAGGGAGAGGTTAGAGAGAAGAGTGTGAGGTGAAGACATAGGAGGAGCTGGAGAGAACAGAAAGGTTAGAAAAAGGGGAGGATTGGGTGGAGAGTGTGGAGGAGAGTGAGACAGAGAGAGGCTGGTGAGGTGGGGAGAAGAGGATGGTGGCACAGGGAAGTGATTAGTGTGAGGTGGATAAAAACATGAAGGGTAGGACTGTGACAGTAGAAGGATGAGAGTGAGGCAGTCAGGGAGAGTGAGGTGGAGAGACAGAAGAGGAAGGTGTAGAGGATCTTGCAGAAGAGAGATGGAAGGGAAGTAAGGGGAAGTGGAGGCAGAATAGAATCATGAGGTAAAGTAGAGGAGGAAAAGGCAAATAAACAGATTGGAATGAGGTTGAGGAAGAAGAGAGTAAAGTAGCGAGAGATTAAGAAAGTGAGAGGGGCAGAGAGATAGAAGGAAGGTGAGGAAAGAGAGAGGACCTGGGTGAGGTAGATAACGAGGAGGAGATAAAGCATGAAGTGGAGGCAGAAGGAAGGTTAATTGGGTTGAGAAGGAGTAAAGTGAACAAAGAGAGAGATGAATCTGAGTGGGGAGTGAGGAAGACAAATATGATGTGCACAGTGAAAAAGAGTAAAGAGGAGACAGGAGAAGTGGTAACGTACAGTGAGAGAAGAGGTGGGAGCGGCAAGTTGGAGAAGGAGGATGGTGAGGTATAGAGATGAGTACAAGGAAAAATGTGGTGGAAAGTGACTGGTACTGACTGCTTGCAACTGGCTAAGAGTGAGATAGAAAGTGGCTGGGAGATTAACTGTGATTGAAAGGTATTGAGACTGACAGACTGTGAGACAGAGCATGAGAGACCGGCGGAGGGAGCTATTTTGAGTGACATATTGGCCCAGAGTGAGACTAAGAGTGACAGAGAGAGACAGGCTGAGGAACTGACTGAGATTGTCACCAACTAAGATATAGTCGGACCGAGTGCCTGAGACCGGCTGATGTTGAGAGTGGGAATGACTCATAATGGCAAAGAGAATGAGACTGACGGATAGAGATGAAGATTGAATTACTGAGTAACTAAGGATGAGTATTAGAGTGCGTTATATGAGGAGTTTCAGAGTGGCTGATGGGAATGAAAAAGTGGTGAGTCTTTTGTGCAGCAGAGGTGAACGTTAAGTAAAGGAAGTGAGAGTGAGGAGAGCAGCAGGGGGTGAATGTGGTGCAAAGGAAGCAAGTGAGGCATGCAGAAGGTTCACTGTGGCATAATGAGAATGCTGTAGTATAGTATGTAATATTCTACTTTGTGGTGTCAATCATGTTTCCAGAGACTAGATAGATGCTGGCCACCTGTTCTAAAGTGTCCTCAAAGCCTCACACTCTTGGCCATCATTGCCAAGGTGTGGAGGCCTTCTATACCATTCCTGTCAGCCAGCCTCTCATATCTCTTGGACAATGCCCCAAGCCAAAGGTTCTGGGGATTTCCCAAGCACAAGTAGGCTGAAATGCAATTGTTTGTCAAGCCTAGAACACGAAAAGAGCATGATCTGGCAGTCCACATGCAGGCCACCAAACTCCTATTTCCGTACACAAGGACACTGTACTTTTCGCCTCTTTCTGCAGTGGGGTGAATGAGGAGGCAACGTATCTGGGCAGTGTATCTGGACGAGGCAGGGCATGCTGAGTGGGGCATGGAGTAGGGCTGAGTGGGGCAGCAGATATCGTGGAAAGATAGAGATAAGAGTGAGATTTAGAGAGAAAGAGAATGCTGAGTTAGCAAGGTGGGGGGTCAACCACTTTCAAAGCTAAGTAGACTAAAGTTGTTCAAAAGAGACTGAGTGAGGAGAAGAGTTCACAAGAAAATGAACAAAAAGAATAAAGAGAAGCAGAATTCCTCCTCATTTTCCCTGTCCCTTTGTTTTACTTTCTCTTATTGCTTCTCGAATTTTCATTCTCTTTACCTCTTCTCACTGTCTCTTCCTTAATCCTTCCTTTTCACTGTTTCTATATAACTTTCTTTGTCTCTGCCTTTCTTTAACAATCCTATCTCATCCCTGTCTCCCCTCCCCATATCTCTATCTTCCTTTCTATCAATTTCTTTGTTTCTCCTGGTCTTTTGCTTTCTTTATCTGTCTTTCTCCTATCAACACTTCTGCCTGTCTCCTTTCTCTATGTCTCTCCGCTGTTCTTTCCCAGCATCCCTTTGTATTTCTGGGACTGTCTCTCCCTCTGTTTTGGTTGTTACCTGTCTTTCTGTCCATGTCTCTTACTCTCTCTCCCTGTCATCCTTTGTATCCTTTTCATCCTCTTCTTATCTTCTCCGTCTTTTTCTCTTCCTTTCTAAGTCATTGTGTTTCTTTGTGTCTATGAGGTGCAGTTACAGCACCTGTGGTAGCTTAGTACTTTTTACCCACAATTGATCCCCAGATCTTTGAGGCCAGAAGTGTTTTGTGGCAACAATCTGTCTCCACATCTGTGGTGCCAAAGTGTGCAGTAGGCTTGTTGTGTCTCTACATCTGCAGCAATGAGAAGTGCATTGTGACCACAATCCAGCTCCACAGTGCAGGAACAAAGGTCATAGTGGACTTAATCTGTTCCATCATCTGTAGAGACAGAAATGCTTGTGGACTTATTCGGTCCCACCATCTATGGGAATAGTAGTGTGTTGTGGGCTCATTCTGTCCCTTAATCCGCAGATCGAGATGTCTTAGCCAATATATTTACATTGATATTGTGATGGTAGATGTTAGAAATGGGGTCTCAAGTTGACAGAAGTATTATACACCCTTGTCCAAGTAGGGACCACAATCCTAGTCATCGTAAGTCACACACAATCCAAATTATCCTGTGCCACCCTCTGGTAGCTTGACACTGAACAGTCAGGCTTAACTATAAAGTATTTGTGTAATAAATCATATAGTAACACAGTGAAAACACCACAAAAATACAATACACAAGTTTAGAAAAATAGATAATATATATCTGAACAAAATAAGGTAAAAACAACAAAGATCCAAGAAGCATGAGTTGAAATATCACTTTAAAAAAGGTTTAACATAGTCTCAATCCTAAGAAATAAACAGCTGTCTCTTTGTTACATGCAGTACCTGGGATGCGTCAAAAATACCGACGCATAGAGACTGCAGAGGAGGACTTGCGTGGAAAAATAATGTGTTGCATCAGATAAGCAAGGGTTTGCTTAGTTTTTCAGTGTCCAGTCTTGGTTCCTCACTGCGTTGCAGGGATAATTTGACACCCAGGGATGATGTGTTGACAATTTTGTAAGCTGTGGAAGAAGGCACATGTGCTGCGTCGATCCGGTAGGCGATGTGTCAAATTTTCCGTCGCAAGGTAGGCGCTGAATTGAATTTCCATTCGGGAAGTCGGGCTGTGTTGCTCCGGTGAGCTGTGAGGTGATTTCTCAGGTGATTTCTCAGTCGCACTGCCGGCTTCATGTCAATTTCTGCAGGCATTGCATCAGTTTTTAGAAGCACAAGGAATTTCTTACAGAGGTGAAGTCTTTGTTGGCCCTGAGTCTCAGGAACAGGAGACAAGGTCTATCCAAGCCGTTGGAGAGCGCTTTTGTGGAAGACAGAGTCCTTCCAGCAAAGTCAGAGGCCAGCAGGGCAACAGCAGGGCAATAGTCCTTCTCAGCAAAGCAGTCCAGCTGAGTCCTTTGGGCATCCTGGCAGCTCCTCTTACAGAGTTTAGGTGTAGATCGATCCAGAAGTGTCTGAGTTGGTGGGGTCAGAGACCCAGCTTTTATACCCACCGTGTTTTTGAAGTGGGGGAGACTTCAAAGGGTGATTTTGAAGCGCACAAGTTCCCCTTCCAGTTCAGTCCTGTCTGCCAGGGGAACAGTATGGACTTTGGCAGTCCACTGTATGAGGGCAGGCCACTGGTCTTTTAAATGTAAGTGTCAGACCCTCCACCCTTCCAGCTCAGGAAGACCCATTCAATGTGCAGATGAGTGCAGGTGTGACTGAGTGTCCTGTGCTTGTGGTTGTCAAGGTGAAATGCACAAGGAAGCTGTCAACCAGCCCAGCCCAGATGTGAATTGGAAACAGGCTGTAAGGCACAGAAGGATTTTAAGTGCGGAGACATGCTCACTTTTTAAAAGTGGCATTTCTACAATAGTAATATACAATCCAACCTCACTAGTCAGCAGGATTTTGTATTTCTATTCTGGCCATACTAGATATGGCATGTCTACCCCTTTTTCATTAGAACCTACCACTCAAACAGTATATGAAGGTAGCCCTAATGTTAGCCTCTTAAAGGAGCAGGCCCCACAGTAGTGGAAAATAAATTTCATGAGTTTTTCACTACCAGGCCATATAAAAAACATATGTACATGTCCTGCCTTTTACCTACATAGCACCCTGCCCCATGGGTTACCTGGAGCCTACCTTAGGGGTGACACATATAGAAAAAGTAGATTTTTAAGGCTTGGCAAGTACTTTTAAATGCCAACTCGAAGTGACAGTGAAACTGCACACACAGGCCTTGCATTGGCAGGTCTGAGGCATGGTTAGGGGGCTACTTATGTGGGTGGCACAATCAGTGCTGCAGGCCCACTAGTAGCACTTAATTTACAGGTCCTGGACACATGTAGTACACTATACATGGGACTTATAAGTAAATCATATATGCCAACTGGGGATAAACCAATCTTACCATGTTTAAGGGAGAGAGCATATGCACTTTAGCACTGGTTAGCAGCGGTAAAGTGTACAGATTACTAAAACCAGCAAAAACAGTGTCAGAAAAGTGGAAGGCAGTGAAAAAGCCTGAGGCATGGAAAATGTTGGGGGATGACCACCCTAAGGCTGTCAGGTCTAACAGTAGGCAATGCAATATTTTTTCAGGCCAGTATTTCAACCACACCATAGTGACATGCACTGTCAAGAACGTCATATGGGGAAGGAAGATGGCTTGTATCTGTGGCCATTGCTCTTAGATGTGCTACTTCCAGCTCGTCTTGATCCTTTGAATCCCCTCTTTCTAACACTCAATTCCTCCACAGCTGCCACAATCAACCGGGAACTGTAGATGGCATGCTTCACTGAGAGGCATGCCCTCCATTAGCACATCTCACTTATCTTTCCATCATTTGGCTGTGGATATAAGGTGAATGGCAGGGAGAATGAGTTGAACTTTAAACTGATTCTAATCTCAAGGGGAATGGAAAAATTAGAGGGTAATTTAGAAGACAAATAGCAATAGCAAGGAAGATGGCCACTAAAACGACAGTGAAGCTGAACACTCTCATATAAAGCTCTCTCATCTCTCTTGATGAAGAATCAACAAAGACACAACTGTGATATAGGGAGCAGAGATACCAAAGGTGTAAGGGGCAAACAAACCTGAAAGAGTTCAGAACTGAAAGTAACATTCCAAGATCTTCCAAAATAACTCAGAAGTTAGTCAGGGTGAGAAAGCCATATTAAAGACTCATGTAAAAACAAGACAGGAAGAATAAGACATCTGAGGACAAGAATGTGACAATGAAGCCAAAGCCATTTTATGAAGTAGACCTCGGAGACACAGGTGAGTGAAGAAATCTGCACGCAGGCTGGCGTGCATAAGGCAGAGTGATTTCTGACCCAAGGGTAGGTCGCTCCTCCTGCCTCTGCAGCTCCTCCAGCTCCTCCAGGTTCCTGAGTTCCTGAGACCCACCTAACAGTAAGTACCCCCCACCTCCCAGCCCCTCGCTCTGCCCAGCGCTACTCACCCTCTCTCCTGCTCCTGCTTCTTTTCTTCTTTTCTTCTTTTCTTCTTCTCTGCTCTTCCTCCTTGCTCCTCGTCTGTAATCTTCTGCTGTACTCTTCTTTTCCCCGTCTTCTCTCTTCTTCTCTTCTTCCTCATCTTCTTCTGTGGTCTTCTGCCTTCTGTTCTTCGTTTTCTGTATCTTCTTCTGTGTTCTTCTGTGTTCTTCTGTGTTCTTCTGTGTTCTTCTGTGTTCTTCCGTGTTCTTCTGTGTTCTTCCGTGTTCTTCTGTGTTCTTCTGTGTTCTTCTGTGTTCTTCCGGTCTTCTGTTCCCTGTTCTTCCGGTCTTCTGTTCTTCTGTTCTTCTGTTCTTCTGTTCTTCCGGTCCTTCTGCCTCCTCCGTCTTCTTCTCCCCGCGCCTGCCCTCCTGCTCCTACCTCATCTCCCTCCCTCACTCGCATCCCCCTCTCTATCTCCCCTATCTAACCCGTTCACTATCTACCTCCCTCACTCCTCCTATCTACCTATCTCTCTATCTCACTATCTAATCTCCCTCACTCTCCACCTCCTCCTATCTTCCTATCTCTCTATCTATTTCCCTATCTATCGATTTCTCTATCTATCTATTTTCTCTATCTACTTCTCTATCTTTCCCCCCCTTCCCGCCACCCCCTCTATTACCTATCTTCCTATCCTCTCACTCTACCTCTCACCCTCACCCACCTCTACAACCCCCCTCCCCTATCTTCACAACCCTACTCCTATCTTTCTCCCTAATCTCCTAAACCTCCTAACACTCACCCCCCTCCACCCTTAGACCCCCCTCCCCCAGCTCTTCTCACTCTACCTGTCCCCCCCTCCCTCACGCTTTCCCGCCGCGACCTCCCGCACGCCCCCGCCCCCAGCTCCCATTCGCCCCCATCTGACCCCTCCCCCCCTACCTCATATGGCGGCCGCTGCGCGACTGCGCGCAGCGGGCGCGCCGCGCAAGCCCGTCTGCGCCCGTCCGCGCCTGGCCCGCGCCCAGCGCCATGACCCCTGGTCCCAAGCTCCCCCAAGCCCCGCTGATCCGCTACGACCCCACCACCCTCCACGCCCTAAACCCAGGACGCTCCAACACCTGCTTCCAAGCTCACCCCAAACGCACCCATGGACCCTTCGCCTGCAACTCCTGCAAACGAATCTTCCACCACGCTACTACCACGACCACAAGCTCACTCGCCATCAACCACCTCAAGTGCATCCTAGTCAACGCTCGCTCCGTCCACAAACACGCCATCGAACTCTGGGACCTCCTGGATTCCACAGCACCGGACGTCGCCTTCATCACGGAGACCTGGATGAACGCCTCCTCTGTGCCAGACATCGCCACCGCCATCCCCGAAGGCTACAAGATCTCCAGGAAAGACCGCACCAACCAAGCAGGAGGAGGTATCGCCATTGTCTTCAAAGACTCCATCAGCGTCACCACCTCCACCGAAGACACCCCTCTCGCCGCTGAACACCTGAATTTTCAGATTCGCACCGACACGAGGACCACCCTCAGAGGATCCCTCGTCTACCATCCTCCCGGACCACGCGCCCCTTTCAGCGACGCCATCGCCGACTTCATCTCCCCGCACGCCCTCGCCTCACCGGACTACATCCTCCTAGGCGACCTCAACTTCCATCTGGAACAAAACAACGACCCCAACACCACCACCCTGCTCGACAACCTCGCCAACCTCGGCCTCAAACAACTGGTGAACACCGCCACCCACATCGCCGGACACACGCTCGACCCTATCTTCTCCACCAGCAAACACGTCTTCTTCAGCCACACCTCCGCCCTACACTGGACCGACCACAGCTGCGCCCACTTCACATTCCGACGCAAGACCTGCCACCTCCGCACTCAACCCATCCCTCATCGACAGTGGAACAAGATCCCTGAAGAGCAACTCTTCTCCGCACTAGACGCCAACCAACCCACCCTCACCACCGACCCCAACGACACAGCCCTCAAACTCACAAACTGGATCTCCAACTGCGCAGACAACCTTGCTCCCCTCAAACGCACGCATTGACAGACCAACACCAAAAAACCTCTCTGGTTCTCTGACACCCTCAAAGAATCAAAGAAAACTTGTCGCGCCCTTGAGAAAGCCTGTCGCAAGGACCACACCGCTGAGAACATGAACGCCCTCAAGAACGCTACCCGCGAACACCACCACCTGATCCCCGCTGCCAAAAGGAACTTCTTCACCGACAGACTGGACAAAAACAGCCACAACAGCAGAGAACTCTTCAGCATCGTCAAGGAGTTCTCCAACCCCAGCGCCAACGCCAACGCCGTCACGCCCTCACAGGATCTGTGCGAATCCCTCGCCACTTTCTTCCATCGCAAGATCAGTGACCTCCACGACAGCTTCGGACACCAGACCCAACCAAACACCACCGAACCCGCACCCCCGGCCATCACCCTCAACAACTGGACCCACATCAACACGGAAGAAACCAAATCCATCATGAACTCTATCCACTCCGGCGCCCCTTCGGACCCTTGCCCGCACTTCATCTTTAACAAAGCCGACGACATCATCGCCCCGCACCTCCAGACCGTCATCAACTCTTCTTTTTCTTCTGCTACCTTCCCCGAATGCTGGAAACACGCCGAAGTCAACGCCCTACTAAAGAAACCTACGGCTGACCCGAGCGACCTGAAAAACTTCCACCCCATCTCTCTTCTGCCTTTCCCAGACAAAGTAATAGAGAAGACCGTCAACAAACAACTGACCACCTTCCTGGAAGACAACAACCTGCTCGACCCCTCACAAACCGGATTCCGAACCAACCACAGCACTGAAACCGCCCTCATCTCAGTCACAGACGACATTAGAACCCTGATGGACAACGGTGAAACAGTCGCCCTCATTCTCCTCGACCTCTTGGCTGCCTTTGACACCGTCTGTCACCGCACCCTAATCACCCGCCTCCGCTCCACCGGTATCCAAGGCCAGGCCCTGGACTGGATCGCCTCCTTCCTCGCAAACCGTTCACAAAGAGTTTACCTCCCTCCGTTTCGCTCAGAACACACCGAGATCATCTGCGGCGTACCTCAAGGCTCATCGCTCAGCCCGACATTCTTCAATGTCTACATGAGCCCCCTCGCCAACATCGTACGCAAGCACGACATCATCATCACCTCCTACGCCGACGACACCCAACTTATACTCTCCCTCACCAAGGACCCCGCCAGCGCCAAGACCAACCTACAAGAGGGTATGAAGGACGTCGCAGATTGGATGAGGCTCAGCCGCCTAAAGCTGAACTCTGAAAAAACGGAAGTCCTCATCCTCAGCAACACCCCGTCCGCCTGGGACGACTCCTGGTGGCCCACGGCCCTCGGCATCGCACCGACCCCCACAGACCACGCCCGCAACCTCGGCTTCATCTTGGACCCTCTTCTCACCATGACTAAGCAAGTCAACGCCGTGTCCTCCGCCTGCTTCCTCACCCTCTGCATGCCCCGTAAGATCTTCCGCTGGATCCCCGCCGACACCAGAAAAACCGTGACCCACGCCCTCGTCATGAGCCGCCTGGACTACGGCAACACCCTCTACGCCGGGACCACAGCCAAACTCCAAAATCGCCTGCAACGCATTCAAAACGCCTCGGCCCGCCTCATCCTAGACGTACCCCGCAGCAGCCACATCTCCGCTCACCTGAGACACCTGCATTGGCTCCCAGTCAGCAAAAGGATCACCTTCCGACTTCTCACCCACGCACACAAAGCCCTCCACAACAAGGGACCGGAATACCTCAACAGACGCCTCAGCTTCTACGTCCCCACCCGCCACCTGCGCTCCTCTGGCCTCGCACTTGCTGCTGTCCCTCGCATCCGCCGCTCCACGGCGGGTGGGAGATCTTTCTCCTTCCTGGCGGCCAAGACCTGGAACTCCCTCCCCACCAGCCTCAGGACCACCCAGGACCACTCCGCTTTCCGGAGACTCCTAAAGACCTGGCTGTTCGAGCAGCGTAACCCCCCCTTTTTTTCCCCTAGCGCCTTGAGACCCGCACGGGTGAGTAGCGCACTTTATAAATGTTAATGATTTGATTTGATTTGATTTCGATTAGAGATTTATGTAAAAGAGATAGTGATGGTTAATTACGCCAATCAGACAGCGGCAGACATAACAGTGCAAAGGCAAGACTGTGGGATCAGGCATAGACATCCGAAGGAGAATGTACAGGTCCCAGACCAAGCTCTCCCGGTGCTGCTGCATTACTCTTGCTCCTATCTTCTCCTTGGTTTTCCTTAATTTTTTGAGTCCTTGCTTCTCCTTCTTTTTCACTGCATTTTCCCTGCTTTACCCCCATTTTTTGTGTGCTCTCTCCTTGCTTGCCACTCGTTTTCACGTTTTCCTTGCTTTTTCTGCCCTTTTTGTGTACCCTCTCCTTGCTTCTCCCTCATTTTCAATGCTTTCTCCTTGCTTTTCCCCTTACTTTTTGTGTGCCTTCTCTTGCTTTTCTCTTGTTTTCACTGCTTTCTCCTTTCCTTTTCCCAGCTTTTTGTGTGGCTTCTCCATGAGTCTCCCTCGTTTTCACTTTTTTCTCCGGGACCTCCAAGTGCCTAGATACCCAGTTGTTTGATTAGCCGTGCTTTACAAATCCTGACTGACACATGTGAGAGCTAAAAAAGCAGTGAAAGACACCAAAGGCAATAAAAAAGTGAGAGAGAAGATGAGGACCGAGATTAAGGAAATCATACAGTTATAAAGAATATGTATGCATATTTGTATTTGAGAGAGAAAATGACCCCAGGTATAAACATGTGTAGGAAAGTCCTCCTTTTTTGCCTGATCACCCCCACTCTTTTTGGATAGGTACTGGTGGTTACTGACTCTTGGCTGTGCCCTGGGTACTGCTAACCAGTCCCAGGTGTAAAATGGATATGCAAATTAGGCTAATTATAATTGGCTAAGTTAACCTACCTATAAGTCCCTAGTATATGGTAGGGCATGTAGGTTTAGGGACCACAGCATAGGTGGTGCACACCTAGGTGCACTGCTGAGGTGCCCAGTGTCATTTTAAAAGCAAGCCTGCCTTGCTGGCTGCTTTTAAATTAAAGTTATATGCAAATTCGACTTTGGAATTAAACGTACTTCCAAAGTCTTAAACTACCTTATTTTTACATATAAGTCACCCCTAAGGTGTGCCCGATGTGCCCCTAGGGCTGGGTGCCATGTAACTATAAGCAGGGACTTTATAAAAATAGATTTATAAGCCCTGGTGAGGTAAAAACAGCCAAATTCGTTTTTCCCTCATTGAAGTAAATGGCCTTCATAGGCTAGAATGGGCAGACTTTATTTTTAATTTTAAAGTCTCCTTAAATGTTACATACCAAGAATTTGGTATCAAATTAATTGTTGTAATAAATCCCACAACTTCCAGTTGTGGGATTTAATATAACTTGTTCAGGTAAAAAGTTTAGACTTTACCTAAAAAGTTGCCAATTTCAGCTCTGCATTGTTTTTGCTGCTGGGCTCTGATTGGCCAGCCTGCAGCAGCTTCTGCCAGGCTGCCTTGATGAGGTGTGAAGTGGCCTGGCTTCACACAAAGGAATGTGCTTGGGGGAGAGAATCTCCCCTCAGCAGATGGTGAGGCAGGAAGGGGGAGGGCTGCCAAACTGGTCTTCAAAGGCAGAGAAGGACATCTGGAGCACCCAGCAACACCCCCACATCCTGCAACCCCAGACAGCTAGGTGCCCCCTTGATTAGATTAGGAGAGGGCAGGAGAGGGGTGTGTTTATGATTTTTAGCCACACCAATGGGTGGGCTCAGCCAGATGTAACCTCCAAAAATCAGATTCAGCCATGTTGGATTTTTAGAGACTGTTGCCTTTTGGGATGGATTTTTGCCACACTTCCCAGGAAGTGGTCATCACAGGGGGACGACCCTGTACCTGATTGGAGAACCAGGGCCCCCCTGCTTTTCACCCAGGAGCAAGAATACAACTGGCAGACCTGCCCCCACACCTCAGATCCCCGCCAGATTTCAAGAAGAAAAGAACTAAAGGAGAAGAAGGACTGCCCTGCTGGACCCCTGGCCTGCACCTGGAACCTGCACTCAGAAGGACTGCACCAGCTGCACACTTGGGCTTCACCACAAGAAGGACTTTGCCTGGCTTCAACTGGTTCAAGGAGGGACACCCTGTTTGCTACAGGTGAAAAATTGCTAACCAGAGTCCCCCTGCACCAACTCCTGAAAAGTGACCAGCTGACCACTGTCCAGTGGCCAAAAAGGAGTTAGCGCCAGGTGCATTCTGGGAGTTGAAGTCCGCACCCCCCAAGGACCATCACAGAACTTCTGGACCCTTGGGGTGAGCTGTGGACCCCAAAAGAACCTTAAAAGAACATCTGGGTGAAGCCCCAGAAGTTTGGAGAAGATTTGACAAATTTTGTAAAAAAGCTCCAGAGAGGGACCGACCCGCCGCGGAAATTCTAGCCGGCTTGCCTCAACCGCGACCCGGCCTGACTTCGTGGTTCGTCCCGATAAAGAAAAACATCCGAAAAAGAGACTAAGTCCGAAGGTAAAAAGTTTACCGGGACCTCCCAGCCAACGTATCCGAGAAGGGCTCCCCGGACGTCGGATCAAGATCCAGGTTTACCCCGGTCGAAGGATTTTCATCTCGAAAAAACAACTAAGTCCGAAGGTAAAAATCACCACCGAGGAAACCCACATCGCGTATCCGGACAAGGGCTCCAGGAGGTCGGATTCAACTGGCAGGTTCGTCCCGGTGAAGAAAAACTTCAAAATAAAGACTAAGGGGGTGATTATGACCTTGGCGGACGGCGGAGGCCGTCCGCCAAGGTACCGCCGCCAAATGACCGCACCGCGGTCAAAAGACCGCGGCGGCCATTCAGACATTTCCCCTGGGCCGGCGGGCGCTCTCCAAAAGAGCGCCCGCCGGCCCAGAGGAAATGCCCCTGCAACGAGGACGCCGGCTCAGAATTGAGCCGGCGTAGTTGCAGGGGTGCGACGGGTGCAGTTTGCACCCGTCGCGTATTTCAGTGTCTGCATTGCAGACACTGAAATACACAGTGGGGCCCTCTTATGGGGGCCCCTGCAGTGCCCATGCCATTGGCATGGGCACTGCAGGGGCCCCCAGGGGCCCCGCGGCACCCCCTACCGCCATCCTGTTCCTGGCGGGAGACCCGCCAGGAACAGGATGGCGGTAGGGGGTGTCAGAATCCCCATGGCGGCGGAGCGCGCTCCGCCGCCATGGAGGATTCCCCCGAGCAGCGGGAAGTCGGCGGGAGACCGCCGACTTTCCACTTCTGACTGCGGCTGAACCGCCGCGGTCAGAATGCTCGTGGGAGCACCGCCAGCCTGTTGACGGTGCTCCCTTGGTCGGTGGCCCTGGCGGCCACCGGCCGCCAGGGTCAGAAAGACCCCCTAAGTCAGAAGGTAACTTTTTAACCGAGGCCTCCCGCGACTTGTAGCCGAGCAGGGCTCAATCGCGGTCGGCCTGAAACTTTGACTTTGCCCCGGTCCTGGTGCAACCAGATGACCCGATTGGCGCTTTTTGTTTCTAAGCGCTAGAAAAATAATAATTCTTTAAAAATTCATATCTCCGGTTCCCCTGAACCAATTTTAATCGTTTTTGTGTCATTTTAAAGATAAAAATATAAACTATTTTTATAAATTGGTTTTGGATTTTTAAACTGTTTCCTGTGTTTTATTTAATTACTGTTTTGTGATATTTGAATGCTTTACACACTGTCTCCTAAGTTAAGCCTTGACGCTCGTTGCCAAGCTACCAAGGGTTGAGCTGGGATTAATTTACTGAGACCTAACTGTACCTAGGTGGAGGTTAGTGGCTTGTTGCTAGGTGTAGGTACCTACCTGCCCTTACTAATAACCCATTTTCCAACATTTTTGGTGGCAGCGGTGGGATCCTGTACTTGTGTTCAGTATCACGTTACAGTTTTAAGTAAAACAAATTAAAAATCCTTTAAGTTGTCTTAGTGCAAAAAATTATTATTATTTTTTAATTTTTAATTTTTATTTTTTTTATTAATTATTAATTTGGATTAATTTCAATTATTGAATTTTTGTAATTTTTCTAAATTCTTGTTTCCAATTTTTGCAAAAAGTTTTTGTTGACACAAAACTAGGGAACCATGGAGCTTGATCTGGCTAGCCTACCCACACTGACAGTAGTCCAGCTTAGGGGGTTGTGTATTGAAAGAGGGTTGCCTGCAACCACAGATCTCAGGAAGCAAATCCTGATTAAATCCCTGACAGCATGGGCTTAGGCCCAAGAGGTAGAGACAGAGGAAGCTCCAGAGGAGGAAGAAAAAGGGGAAGATGCTAACTCTAACCACTCAGGGGAGGGAAGGCATCTGAGCCTAAGTGAGGAAGAGGAAGAACGGTCCTCAGTAGATACAGTCACTAGGGGCAGACCCAAAGCTAGTGGTAGGAAGGGGGTCCCTTCAGGAGGAGAGAACCCATCCATCAGAGACAGAGAGCTGGAGGCCCAGCTAGCATACATAGCTTTGGAAGCAGAGAAGCTGGCCCTAGAAAAGAAAAAGTGGGCAAGCAAAGAGAAAAGAGATGGTGGCAGCGATAAAGAGGCTGAGGTGTCCCTGGGTGGGGGTTTTGCCCCCAGATTACCCAAAGGGGTGGTTCCTGCCTATGTAGAAGGGGATGACATAGATAAGTGGCTGGGGGCCTTTGAGAGGGCCCTCCAGATGAGGAAAGTCAAGCCTCAGTACTGGGGTTCACTTCTTTGGGAGTTAGTTCCCAACTCTGGGAGGGATAGGCTCCTAACCATGAGTGGGGAGGATGCAGACTCATACCCCAGTATGAAGAGTTACTTAACTAAAAAGTTTGGTCTGACCCCACAGCAGTATAGGCTCAAGTTTAGGGACACCCAAAAGACAAGCACCCAGTCCTGGGTGGACTTTGTGGACATTTCAGTAAAGGCACTGGAGGGCTGGATACAGGGCAACAGGGTAAGTACCTTTGAGGGGCTGTACAATTTGATTATGAGGGAGCACCTTCTAACTAATTGTGTCCAAGAGAGGCTCCGCCAGTGTCTAGTAGACTCTAGGTTGACCAACCCCAGAGAGCTGGGGGAGGCAGCAGATGACTGGTTAAGAACTAGGGTTAACCAGAAACCCCCAGGGGGTGATCAGAAAAAGGGAGGACATGGTTCTTCTCAGGGGAAGAACCAGGGGAAAGATGATAAAAAACCCAAAGAGTCCTCACAAGAGTCCCCAAAAACTTCTCAGGGAGGGGGAGCCCCGAGCCAATTCACTTTTAAAGGGAAAGGGTATCAGGGAAAGAATTTTGATCCTGCTAAAGCAGGAAGGTTTCAGGAGCTTGCTAAGGCCGGCAAGTGTTTTGATTGTCATCAACCTGGACATAAAAGAGGAGATGCTATCTGCTCCAAGAAGCCCCCCACTGGTGGGCAATCCCAGGGGATTGCTAGTGTAGGGTTGGGGGTGGAAGTTGGCCCAGGGGTGGAATCAGGGTACACTGAGGTCACCTTAGTATCCGTGGGTGGGGTGGACATTGCAACTATGGCCACCTTACCTCCCATCATGGAGAGGTATAGGCAGAGGCCTAAAGTCAATGGAACTGAAGTGGAAGCTCTGAGAGATACAGGAGCCAGTGTGACAATGGTCACAGAAAAGCTGGTTTCTCCAGAGCAGGTTTTACCTGGTGTCTTCCACCAGGTGACTTATGCAGATAGCAGAACCAAACTCCATCCCATGGCTATGGTGAGTCTGGAATGGGGAGGTGTGACTGGCCCTAAAAAGGTAGCTGTAGCTCCTGCCCTCCCAGTAGAATGTCTGCTGGGAAATGATCTTGAAGCATCTGAATGGTCAGAAGTGGAGAGAAGGGTCCATGCACAGATGCTGGACCTCCCTGAATGGGTGTGTGCTGTGACCAGGTCACAGGCAGCACAACAGGGAAATGCTGGACACTTGGACCCTGGAACAAAGGGCCAAGCCTCCAAGAAAAAGAGACAGGGCACTGGGTCTGGATTGCCAGCCCCAACAAGTACAGAGGGTCAGGAAGAATCCAACCCTGAGGGGGAGGATGTGAACTCTGAGGGAGGGACACTTTCCCTGCAAACTATGCCTGACTTGGCAGAACTGCAAGGGGCAGGTGGGCCCACCAGAGAAGATTTGTGCCAGGGACAAAGAGAGTGTCCCACTCTTGAGAGCCTGAGGCAGACTGCTGCCAGGCAAGAACAAGGGGATACCAGTGGGTCCCACAAGGTTTACTGGGAGGATGGAGTTCTCTACACTGAGGCAAGGGCCCTCAAACCAGGGGCTACTAGGAGAGTAGTGGTCCCCCAGAAGTATAGAGAATTCCTCCTTACCTTAAGCCATGATATCCCCTTAGCTGGTCATTTGGGACAGACCAAGACCTGGAACAGGCTGGTCAACCATTTTTATTGGCCCCAAATGTCAGAAAAAGTCAGGGAGTTTTGCAGCTCCTGTGTCACCTGTCAAGCCAGTGGCAAGACAGGAGGCAAACCAAAGGCTCCCCTGATACCACTGCCAGTGGTTGGGACTCCCTTTGAGCGGGTGGGGATTGACATTGTTGGTCCCCTAGACCCACCAACTGCTTCAGGTAACAGGTACATTGTGGTGGTAGTGGACCATGCCACCAGGTACCCTGAGGCAATACCCCTCCGGACAGTCACTGCTCCCACAGTGGCTAGGGCCCTACTTGGTGTGTTCAACAGAGTGGGGTTCCCAAAGGAGGTGGTCTCAGATAGGGGCACAAACTTTATGTCAGCCTATCTGAAAGCCATGTGGGATGAGTGTGGTGTTACTTATAAGTTCACCACCCCCTACCACCCACAGACCAATGGTCTCGTGGAAAGATTTAATAAGACCCTGAAGGGCATGATCATGGGTTTGTCTGACAAACTCAGGAGGAGATGGGATGTCCTCCTCCCATGCCTGCTGTTTGCCTACAGAGAGGTGCCACAGAAGGGGGTTGGATTCAGCCCCTTTGAGTTACTGTTTGGGCACCCTGTAAGAGGCCCATTGTGCTTGGTGAGAGAGTCTTGGGAAAAGCCTCTCAAAGAATCCAAGGAGAATGTGCTAGATTATGTACTGGGCCTGCGGTCACGCATGGCTGAGTATATGAAGAAGGCAAGCAGAAACCTGGAAGCCAGCCAGGAGCTCATGAAGCTCTGGCATGATCAAAAGGCTACCATGCCTGAGTATCACCCAGGACAGCTGGTGTGGGTTTTGGAGCCTATGGCTCCTAGGGCACTTCAGGCCAAATGGACTGGGCCCTATCCAATTCTGGAGAAAAAAGGTGAGGTCACCTACTTGGTGGACCTTGGCACCCCCAGGAATCCTCACAGGATCCTGCATGTAAACAGGATGAAACCCCACCAGGACAGGGCAGACATGACCATGCTAATGGTCACTGATGAAGGGAAGGAGGAGGAGGGTGAACCTCTGCCAGACCTCCTGTCCTCAAAGGCAAAAGATGGGTCAGTAGAGGGAGTGGTACTCTCTCCCAAATTGACAGATCTGCAACAAAAAGACTGTAAGCAAGTTTTGGGACAGTTTGCTAGTCTGTTCTCCCTGACCCCTGGACTCACCAATTGGTGTGTCCATGATGTTGACACTGGTGACAGCTTGCCTGTCAAGAACAAGCTGTACAGGCTGTCTGACCAGGTCAAGGCCAACATCAAAGCTGAAGTGGCTAAGATGTTGGACCTCAAGGTAATTGAGCCCTCTGATAGTCCTTGGTCCAGTCCAGTGGTACTGGTGCCCAAAGCTAATCCCCAAAGTGGGAAGAAAGAATTGAGATTCTGTGTGGACTACAGAGGTCTAAACGCAGTCACTAGGACTGATGCTCACCCCATACCTAGAGCTGATGAGCTCATTGACAGGTTGGGGGCTGCCAAATTCCTGAGCACATTTGATCTGACCTCAGGATATTGGCAGATTGCCTTAAGTCCAAGAGCTAAGGAGAGGTCAGCATTTTCCACACCAGAGGGCCACTTTCAGTTCAAGGTGATGCCCTTTGGCATGAAAAATGCTCCTGCCACCTTCCAACGGTTGGTGAACAGAGTCCTATCTGGGTTGGAATCTTTCAGTGCAGCTTATCTGGATGATATAGCTGTATTTAGTTCCACCTGGAGGGACCACCTGGTCCACCTGAAGCAAGTGCTTCAGGCCCTGCTTCAAGCAGGCCTGACTATCAAGGCAAGCAAGTGCCAGATAGGGCAAAGCTCTGTTGTGTACCTGGGCCACCTTGTTGGTGGAGGCCATGTACAACCTCTCCAGCCCAAGATCCAGACTATTCTGGATTGGGAGGCTCCTAAAACCCAGACTCAGGTCAGGGCCTTTCTTGGCCTGACTGGGTACTACAGGAGGTTTGTTCAGAATTTTGGGACCATAGTGGCCCCTCTGACTGAGCTTACCTCCAAGAAACAGCCCAAGAAGGTCATTTGGACCCCAGAGTGTCAGAAAGCTTTTGACACCCTAAAGCAGGCTATGTGTTCAGCACCAGTGTTACTGGCCCCTGACTATAGCAAGGAGTTTGTAGTACAAACAGATGCTTCAGAGGAAGGGATTGGGGCAGTGTTAGCACAAGTTAATGAAGAGGGCCATGATCACCCAGTTGCCTTCATCAGCAGGCGACTACTCCCTAGAGAGAAAAAATGGAGTGCCATTGAGAGGGAGGCCTTTGCTGTGGTCTGGTCCCTGAAGAAGTTGAGGCCTTACTTGTTTGGCACTCACTTCCGTGTACAAACTGACCACAGACCTCTCAGATGGTTGATGCAGATGAGGGGGGAAAACCCAAAACTGTTAAGGTGGTCCATTTCCCTACAGGGGATGGACTTCACAGTGGAGCACAGACCTGGGACTGCTCATGCCAATGCCGATGGCCTTTCCAGGTTTTTCCACTTAGCTGATGAGGACTACCAGGGTGTAGGTTAGTACCCATCACCTTTCATCTGGGGGGGGGCAGTGTAGGAAAGTCCTCCTTTTTTGCCTGATCACCCCCACTCTTTTTGGATAGGTACTGGTGGTTACTGACTCTTGGCTGTGCCCTGGGTACTGCTAACCAGTCCCAGGGCCTGTGCTCTGTGTAAAATGGATATGCAAATTAGGCTAATTATAATTGGCTAAGTTAACCTACCTATAAGTCCCTAGTATATGGTAGGGCATGTAGGTTTAGGGACCACAGCATAGGTGGTGCACACCTAGGTGCACTGCTGAGGTGCCCAGTGTCATTTTAAAAGCAAGCCTGCCTTGCTGGCTGCTTTTAAAGTAAAGTTATATGCAAATTCGACTTTGGAATTAAAGGTACTTCCAAAGTCTTAAACTACCTTATTTTTACATATAAGTCACCCCTAAGGTGTGCCCTATGTGCCCCTAGGGCTGGGTGCCATGTAACTATAAGCAGGGACTTTATAAAAATAGATTTATAAGCCCTGGTGAGGTAAAAACAGCCAAATTCGTTTTTCCCTCATTGAAGTAAATGGCTTTCATAGGATAGAATGGGCAGACTTTATTTTAAATTTTAAAGTCTCCTTAAATGTTACATACCAAGAATTTAGTATCAAATTAATTGTTGTAATAAATCCCACAACTTCCAGTTGTTGGATTTAATATAACTTGTTCAGGTAAAAAGTTTAGACTTTACCTAAAAAGTTGCCAATTTCAGCTCTGCATTGTTTTTGCTGCTGTGCTCTGATTGGCCAGCCTGCAGCAGCTTCTGCCAGGCTGCCTTGATGAGGTGTGAAGTGGCCTGGCTTCACACAAAGGAATGTGCTTGGGGGAGAGAATCTCCCCTCAGCAGATGGTGAGGCAGGAAGGGGGAGGGCTGCCAAACCGGTCTTCAAAGGCAGAGAAGGACATCTGGAGCACCCAGCAACACCCCCACATCCTGCAACCCCAGACAGCTAGGTGCCCCCTTGATTAGATTAGGAGAGGGCAGGAGAGGGGTGTGTTTATGATTTTTAGCCACACCAGTGGGTGGGCTCAGCCAGATGTAACCTCCAAAAATCAGATTCAGCCATGTTGGATTTTTAGAGACTGTTGCCTTTTGGGATGGATTTTTGCCACACTTCCCAGGAAGTGGTCATCACAGGGGGACGACCCTGTACCTGATTGGAGAACCAGGGCCCCCCTGCTTTTCACCCAGGAGCAAGAATAAAACTGGCAGACCTGCCCCCACACCTCAGATCCCCGCCAGATTTCAAGAAGAAAAGAACTAAAGGAGAAGAAGGACTGCCCTGCTGGACCCCTGGCCTGCACCTGGAACCTGCACTCAGAAGGACTGCACCAGCTGCACACTTGGGCTTCACCACAAGAAGGACTTTGCCTGGCTTCAACTGGTTCAAGGAGGGACTCCCTGTTTGCTACAGGTGAAAAATTGCTAACCAGAGTCCCCCTGCACCAACTCCTGAAAAGTGACCAGCTGACCACTGTCCAGTGGCCAAAAAGGAGTTTGCGCCAGGTGCATTCTGGGAGTTGAAGTCCGCACCCCCCAAGGACCATCACAGAACTTCTGGACCCTTGGGGTGAGCTGTGGACCCCAAAAGAACCTTAAAAGAACATCTGGGTGAAGCCCCAGAAGTTTGGAGAAGATTTGACAAATTTAGTAAAAAAGCTCCAGAGAGGGACCGAGCCGCCGCGGAAATTCTAGCCGGCTTGCCTCAACCGCGACCCGGCCTGACTTCGTGGTTCGTCCCGGTAAAGAAAAATATCCGAAAAAGAGACTAAGTCCGAAGGTAAAAAGTTGACCGGGACCTCCCAGCCAACATATCCGAGAAGGGCTCCACGGACGTCGGATCAAGATCCAGGTTTACCCCGGTCGAAGGATTTTCATCTCGAAAAAACAACTAAGTCCGAAGGTAAAAATCACCACCGAGGAAACCCACATCGCGTATCCGGACAAGGGCTCCAGGAGGTCGGATTCAACTGGCAGGTTCGTCCCGGTGAAGAAAAACTTCAAAATAAAGACTAAGGCGGTGATTCTAACCGCGGCGGGCGGCGGTCACCGCCCGCCATGCGGTTACCGCCAAATGACCGCACCGCGGTCACAAGACCGCGGCGGCCATTCTGGCTTTCCCGCTGTGCTGGCGGGCGACCGCCAAAAGGCCGCCCGCCAGCACAGCGGGAAAGACCCAGCAACGATGAAGCCGGCTTCGAATGGAGCCGGCGGAGTTGCTGGAGTGCGACGGGTGCAGTAGCACCCGTCGCGAATTTCAGTGTCTGCTAGGCAGACACTGAAATTCCTTTTTGGGCCCTCTTACGGGGGCCCCTGCAGTGCCCATGCCATTGGCATGGGCACTGCAGGGGCCCCCAGGGGCCCCGCGGCACCCCCTACCGCCATCCTGTTCCTGGCGGGAGACCCGCCAGGAACAGGATGGCGGTAGGGGTGTCAGAATCCCCATGGCGGTGGAGCGCGCTCCGCCGCCATGGAGGATTCTCAAGGGCAGCGGAAAGTCGGCGGGACACCGCCGACTTTCCGTTTCTGGCCGCGGCTGAACCGCCGCGGTCAGAATGCCCAAAGGAGCACCGCCAGCCTGTTGGCGGTGCTACCGCGGTCATTCGCCCTGGCGGTTTTTATCGCCAGGGTTAGAATGACCCCCTAAGTCAGAAGGTAACTTTTTAACCGAGGCCTCCCGCGACTTGTAGCCGAGCAGGGCTCCATTGCGGTCGGCCTGAAACTTTGACTTTGCCCCAGTCCTGGTGCAACCAGATGACCCGATTGGCGCTTTTTGTTTCTAAGCGCTAGAAAAATAATAATTCTTTAAAAATTCATATCTCCGGTTCCCCTGAACCGATTTTAATCGTTTTTGTGTCATTTTAAAGATAAAAATATAAACTATTTTTATAAATTGGTTTTGGATTTTTAAACTGTTTCCTGTGTTTTATTTAATTACTGTTTTGTGATATTTGAATGCTTTACACACTGTCTCCTAAGTTAAGCCTTGACGCTCGTTGCCAAGCTACCAAGGGTTGAGCTGGGATTAATTTACTGAGACCTAACTGTACCTAGGTGGAGGTTAGTGGCTTGTTGCTAGGTGTAGGTACCTACCTGCCCTTACTAATAACCCATTTTCCAACAACATGGGACAATGGAAAACCCAGGAGAATAAGATTAGGAGAGGTAAGAGACTGTGTACTGAGGAATGGCTAAACCTCAGCTTTATAAAGATGAGAGACACAAAGCAGATCACCTATCTGTGGAGAGAGATATTGAGAGTGAAGAGTGAATATGACAGACTACAGAGAAGCAACAGTGATTGTATTCAGAGAGACAGATTTTGAAGAGATAACTCAATGGCATAGATATCAGTTCACATAAATGTCAGGGGTCAAGAAAGTTACATCACATACATTTTGACTTTAATGACTTCACAGGAATTTACATCATATGACTCATGATCCCGAATGTTCAGAGTGAGTGGTCACAATAACTTAAGGCTGATATCACCCTGATAATTGACATTGTTGAACTTCCAAAACAACTGCATGATTATTATAACGACACAACACAGACAAATGACTATTTTAGATGCTAAATATAGCACTGACATGATTTTTTTAATTTGTGGGGCGTAATAATTGCCCTGAATTGTAGCGAACAAGAGAAGTGAGTGAGCTTGACCTCTTGCAGAGGGGCTCGGGTATAGGGTTCTCCTCTGAGAACCATTAAAACATGGGGTTAGGTGATGCATTTTGAAGCAACATTTTCACATGAAAATACTAAAACATGATAGGCACTGAAAGGCCACTCATTAAATATTGAAGACCTTTCATGATGTGTGTTAGAAATGGGGTCTTTGGTTGCCAGTCAGGTAACCTCCTGTCCAAGCAAGGACCCTCACTCTAGTCAGGGTAAGTCACACACAATCAAAATGATCTTGTGCCCACCCTCTGGTAGCTTGGCACTGAGCAGTCAGGCTTAACTTACAAGGCAAGGTGTGAAGTATTTGTGCAATAAATCATACAATACCACCATATAGCACCACAAGACTACACCACTCAGTGTTTAGAAAAATATATAATATTTATCTGGATAAATGCAGGTAAAAACGATCAAAGATGCAATAAGTAAAGGTCGCGATATCACTGAAAAGTGATATAAAGTGTCTTAAGTTTTTTAAAAGCAAACAAAGTCTCTTTCAAGCACAAAGTACCTGGTTTGCATGACAAATCTCCGCAAAAGGCCACAGAGGAGGAGACGTGTGGAAACAAAGGGGTGCGTCATTTAGTTTCCACATAGGGATAGCGGCGCGCCGATTTCCGGCGCTCGGTCATGGATCCTTTTTGGATTGCGGGGTTTTCAGATGCCCTGGGGACGGTGCGTGGAATACCTGCACTGGAAGGACGAAGTCACAGGAGCTGAGTTGATCCGGTGGGCGTTGCATCGAATTTTCTACCGCACGACAGGCGCTGCGTCGATTCCTCTCTGGAAGTCGGGCTGCATCGTTCCGGCTCAGCTATGAGTCGATCCAGTGGGCCATGCATCGAATTTCCGGTCGATACGCTGGCGCTCTGTCGATCTTCTTGTTGAGAAGTCAGGCTGCGTCGTTTCGGTTTGCAATGCAGTGGAATTTTCACCGCGGTGCAGGCTGTGTGTCGTTTCTGGCAGGTTGCGCATCGAATTTTGCCACAGAAGGAGTCCTTATTGAAGAGATGAAGTTGTTTTCGTCCTTAGACCTCAGGGAACAGGAGGCAAGCTCTATCCAAGCCCTTGGAGAGCACTTCTTCACCTCCGCCAGAGAGCAGTAAGGCAGCAGGGCAACAGCAAGGCAGCAGTCCTTCAGAGAAAGCAGTCAGGTGAGTCCTTTGGGCAGCCAGGCAGTTCTTCTTGGCAGGATGCAGGTTCTGGTTACAAGTTTCTTCTCCAGAAAGTGTCTGAAATGGTAGTGGCAGAGGCCATGTTTATATACCCAAATAAGCCTTAGAAGTGGGGGATACTTCAAAGAGTGGCTTAGAAGTGCACCAGGTCCCCTTTCAGTGCAATCCTGTCTGCCAGGGAACCAGTAGGGGTGTGGCAGTCCTTTGTGTGAGAGCAGGCCCTCCACCATCCCAGCCCAGGAAGACCCATTCAAAATGCAGATGTATGCAAGTGAGGCTGAGTGTCCTGTGTTTGGGGTGTGTCTGCATGAATGCACAAGGAGCTGTCAACTAAACCCAGCCAGACGTGTATTGTAAGGCACAGAAAGATTTAAGTGCAGAGAAATGCTCACTTTCTAAACGTGGCATTTCTAAAATAGTAATGTTACATCCATCTTCACCAGTCAGTAGGATTTTGAATTACCATTTTGGCCATACTAAATATGACCTTCCTACTCCTTTCAGATCAGCAGCTACAACTCAAACAATGTATGAGGGCAGCCCCAATGTTAGCCTATGAAGGGAGCAGGCCTCACAGCAGTGTAATAATGAATTTATGAGTTTTACACTACCAGAACATGTAAACTACATAGGTACATGTCCTGCCTTTTGCCTACACAGCATCCTGCCCTATAGGTTACCTAGTGTATAACTTAGGGGTGTCTTGTATGTAGAAAAATTTGTGTTTTAGGCTTTACAAGTACTTTTAAATGTCAAGTCGAATTGGCAGTGAAACTGAACACACAGGCCTTGCAATAGTAGGCCTGAGACAAGGTTGAGAGGCTACTTACGTGGGTGGCACAATCAGTGCTGCAGGCCCAATAGTAGCATTTAATCTACAGGCCCTGGGCACACATAGTACACTCTACTAGGGACTTATAAGTAAATTAAATAGTCCAATTGGGTATGATCCAATGTTACCATGTTTAAAGGGAGAGAGCATATGCACTTTAGCACTGGTTAGCAGTCTTAAAATCAGCAAAAATAGTATCTTAAAAGTGGAGGGAGGCAGGCAAAACATTAGGGGAGACCACCCTAAGGCTGTCAGGTCTAACAGTGTGCCAAGCCACATAACCTGACTTTACACTGGAGTTCACCTATTTTTTTTCAGAATCTGCTACTGGTGCCCCCATATATCAAAATTACCTCCATTGTGTGAGGTCGAACATTTTCTCATTGATGGACCTTATGCCAAAAATGACTTACAATAGTCCAGTGCCAGAATTTTGCTACCAATGCCGTTCATATACCATGAGGGATCTTGTATCAAAAATTACTACAACCATGTTGGGTCCAGTATTTTGTTAAGGTTGCCCTCTTCCATATGCCTGGATTATCCTCTCACATGAGTAGAAGACTGCCTACAATGTGCTGGCAACATTTTTCCATGGGTGCCCATTGTCCTAAAACTGACTTCTGTTATGCCAGTGCTTTTGCCACAGGTGTCCATTATTCTATGACTTGCCTCCAGTATACCAGGGCTAACAGCAAACTCAGAAGGATAACACCATATTTTTGCTAATAATCCCTTACGTGTACTAATTCATTCACTCACATTCTTTTTCATTCACTCAAGCTCACTCATTCATTCGCATTCAATTGCACTCATTCATTTTCATTCATTCTCTTGTACTCACTCTCACTTTCACTAACTCTTGCTCAATTACACACTTATTCTTACTCTGACTCACTTTTTCTTTCGCACTACTCACTATTACTCTTGTTTGCTCATTCTCACAGACTCTATTATGCCCTGGCTCATTCAATCTCTTTCAATCACACTAACTTCCTCTCACTCACATTCTCTCTTACTCATGCATTTTCACTAATATACTCACTTGCACTCCCATTTACTCTCATTTATTCATTCTCACTCACTCTGGCTCATTCATTCTCACTCACAGTTACAATCAATCATTGTCACTCATTCAGACTAATTTTCACTCAAACACTCTTATGCTCACAGACTCACTCTTATTCATCCCCACCTACTCACTTACAGTGAGTCTTTCACTCACTCATTTTCAATCACTCTCACAAGCTCATAGTTGTTCACTTACACCCATTCTGATTCATTATCACTCACTACCCCTCACTGACTCTCAGTCACGTTCACATACACACTCACACGGACATACAAGCTCACATATATGAATGTTGTCTTTCTCACACAAACACTCTCACTCGCATGCAAGCACACTACTTACATATAAAAGCGTTATTTAACTTACATCAGCTGCTAGTAAAGGTTTCGTTCCAGCACCTTGTGCCCCATTTCGCGCTAAACTAATAGTGAATAAAAAACGATTATTCATTATTAGTAAAATAAAAATGAATGGGAAACCAAGAAAGTGGATCCACTTCAACCAAATGAACGAGCTGACCCATGAGTTCCTGGCACTGGGTTTGATACCTCCTAGGCCTGGTCCAAGGCAGGGCCAGAGTGTGCAACTTGCATGCCAGGGTCATAGATGTATGTTTGTGTGTGCACAAGATGGAGTTAAACTGCAGTAAAATGTAAGAGAGCTGAAGGAAAGTGGATAGAGACTTTATAACCTCTCTTACAGAAGGAAAAATAGGAGATATCAGAAACCAAGTGGCGAATGAGTGAGGTTGACATGCCAGATGAGGCTTAGGGCAAGATGCTGAGCAGCGAACATATCTGAGGAAAAAATATGCATGCAAACACAAACAAGCACATCAGACATATAGAAGAAAGGTGCATATGCAGATAAATATATTAGGCACTAATAGGGTCTCATACACTGATCCTAACATGTATGCATTATTTTAGTGGGTGATGTGTTTCTGGGGCAACCACACAGATTTATTCACCCTTCTTACATTATCTCACTAGAGGTGTGCAACGAAATTTGCTTTGCGTAATTGTTAGACATGGGATTTCTGGTTGGGTATGTACCTCAGCCAGGCAGAACCTACCTACTCTAGTCAGGGCTAGGGAGTTACACATCCAAGATAATCCCTGCTCACCCCCTTGGTAGCTTGGCACGAGCAGTCAGGCCTATCTCAGAGGCAATGTGTAAAGCGTTTGCACAACACACACAACACATGTGATTCAAAATGTACACCACAAAGTAAACACAACACTGAGCTATGTAAAAATAATCTGTATTGCAAAAAACATAATTAGACCAACAGTACACGTAAGTAATACCCTGCTACCTTAGCAGTTCTCAGAATGTTACACCATTTACTAATACTCTGCAAGAATATGCAGTGGTCACATTAGAACACGCAAGTACTCAGGATTCTGCAACACAAGCAGTAGTCAGGAATTACAGTAAAAGATATCTGTACTTGTCATGAACAATTCCTAAATACCCATATAAGGAACATTAGAGAATATCTCCCAAGTCATATAAATACATATCAGCTAGACAGGCCCATAAAAAAGGAACATTAGCGCACATATGTAGGAACAGTAAACAGGTAGGAAATCTAAAACATCCAAAAGTCTGTACTAAGCTCCTAGAGCCTAGATTCCCTAAAAAGTACCTGTTTCTGTAGTAGAGGCACTCCCAGCGCCTAGGAGTTGAGCATGGGGGCCCCCGGCGCTCCTATGCGCAAAAATGGGGGCCATGCGGTGCTCTTTGGGGGGAGGGGTGATCAGCATCCTCTCGCTTGTGTTTAGAGCGGGCCCCTCTGGGAATCTGTGATCCTGGTGTGGCCCCCCTGGGCCTCGGATGGCCCTCTCCCGAGAGGGGGGGCCCAAAAGCCACAAGAACCAAGTGGGGTGGTGGCGATTGCGCCCCTAGCTCAGTGACCAGGGGAAGTGAACTCCCTTCCCTACCCGTGTCCTGCTTAGAGAGAGGCAGCCGCCCTTGTCCACGGCGCGGCTGCCAGAAAGGAGGGAGAGAGAAGCAGGGGCCTCCGATGAGGCTTCCTACCTGCTCTCTAATGCGGCCGCACCCGATCCGGTGCGCGCACCACTTCCAAGCCCGACTTGGGCTGTTACGTGGGGCAGGCACTTTTGGAGCGTACCCGCTCCATTCTTTGTCTTCTTGGGTGGCCGGGGGGGCACGAAAAACTGTGCGCTCCTCGTGCTGATGGCAAATGCAACCCCCGGGTCGCGGTGGTGGTTTATCCGACAGAGGAGCGCTTATTAAAGTGCGTGGGCTCTCCTATAAGCCCGGGCTGCAGAGGTGACTTTAGGGCTCCCAATAAGGCGCTTTATCACAGCGCTAAGGACAAATCTGCAGCCTGGGCTGCGACAGTGATTCTTCCTCAGCCACAACAAGAGCGCCCCTTTGGAAAGCGCTGTGGGCAAAGTTTGTAGAGAGTGTTTGCAGGGGTGAGGGGCCACAGCACCCTGCCCCTGGGAGCAAACCAAACAAGAAGAAGCAAAGGGCTGGTGGGCCCAGCTATAGGCCAGCACAAGGGTTGCAGATGGTGGCAGTTCCTCCTAGTGACCAGGCAGATCACAGGTCAGCACAACAGCAAGGTGGTTTCCTGGTGAGTCCATTCATCAGTGTTTTGTGTCCAGTTTCAAGGTCCAAGAATGTTCAAATTGTGGGGAAAATTCCTCTGTACTAATACTGGGTTTACAGTGTGTTTTCCAATGGTAGGGAGAGGCGGTTCCAGCCAGTTACAACTGGCTCTGGGAGTGCCCCCTCTCTCCGTTCAGCACAGGCTCCAAACATCTGTGGAGGGTTAACGACCCTATTGAGTGAGGCCAGGGTACAGCCTTTACAAATGCAGGTGTGCCCCGCCTCTCCCTTCTCTCAGCCCAGGAAGGCTTTACAATATGTAGATGTACCTATGTGTCACCTCCACCCTCCCTGTGTTCAGGCTGACTGAGAAGTATGCACAAAGCCCCAACTGTCAGTCTACCCAGATGTGGATTGGAGACAAGCTGCAAAACCCCAAAGTCATAAGTACAGATAAATGCACACTTTTTAGAAGTGGCATTTCTGTGATAGTAATAAAAAATACACCTACACCAGTAAGCAGCATTTCTTACCACTATCACAACCATACCAAACATGCCTACGCTACCACTCATAAATCAGACAATACCCCTTACACATAAGGAAGGGCATTTCCAATGCAATCCTATGAGGAGGCAGCACTCACAGCAGTGAGACACCAAGTTAGGCTGTTTGTCACTACCAAGACAGGCCACACAGCATGGCACATGTCCTTCCTTCTACATACATGGCATCCTGCCCAAAGGGCTAGCTAGGGAGTACCTTAGGGGTGACTTACGTGTAGTAAAAGGGGAGTTCTGGGCCTGGCAAGTAAATTTAGATGCCAGGTCCCTGTGGCAGGAAACTGCGCACACAGGCTCTGCGCTAGCAGGCCTTAGATAGGTTTGACAGGATACTTCAGTGGGTGGCGCAAGCAGCGCTGCAGTCCCACTAGTAGCATTTAATTTACAGGCCCTGGGTATAGGGATACCACTTTACAAGGGACTTATAGGTAAATTAAATATGCCAATCAGGTATAATCCAATCATACCAAATTTGTAAGAGAGAGCACATGCACTTTAGCACTGGTTAGCCGTGAAAAAGTGCTCAGAGTCAAAACGTCAGCCAACAAAGGTCAGAAAAATAGGAAGGTAAAAAGCAAAAGGTCTGGGGCATGACCCTGTAAAAGGGCCAGGTCCAACAGTAATTATGCAAATTATTGGTAAAATTATGCAAAGTTTTGGATAATTGCAAGAAATGTGAATCTGTTATTTAGCACAAAGTTTTACAGTGAAATACATACTCTTTAAATTTTGAAGCAAATATGCATTTCCTTTTCAAACTAAAAAGAATTGTAAAAATTAAAAGCTCTGCAAGTGGTACATCTGCTATACATTTTTACAATAAACTTTGCCTACTCACACAAAGTTACATGACAAAGGTAACTCTGAAAATTATGTGAGTTTTGTCTTTGTGTCAGCATAATTTAAATTTTGCTCAAGCCAATAGATTCATATTCCAGTGACAGTGGCTACTAGGTAGTTACAGTTAGAATCGTGGCTCCATAAGAAAAAAGAATTTGGTTTGCATATAACATTGATGCTTTTCGATGAATTTTGACACAATTTTCCAAAAAAGCCTCATCCACCTCAACTCCTACCTTGAAAATTTTTTGGACATCCATAAGGAGGGGGATGAGAAAAAGAGGGGTCCGAATCACATTTTTCCATGGGAATAGTGAATAATAAGGCCACAAAAACTGCAGAACAGAACTACACCAAATTCAGCAGAAAGCTAGATCTTGGCCCAGAAAGTGTGATTTGGTGTAAATTTGTTCAGGATTCTTTGAGCAACTATGGCTAAAAACGCATATTTGATGCCAGTTAGGATCCACATAGCCAACAGATGTCCAGAGGAGATCTGATTGGCTGCCACAACATCAACAACGATGTTGCAGCAGCCATCTTGGGCCTGGGGTCCAGTCCTGAGTCCTGGCAAAACAAATGTACAAAAAAACAAAAAACAAGATATAAGGGGCAGGGTAGGGATACTCTGCCCTTCTAGGCCTAGAGGGGGGAGTCCTAGAGGGACCTCCTCACCTGGGGCATTAAAAATATATAATTTTTTATTTTACCACAGCTTTCTGGTGGATCTGTGAATCTGCAGCAAAATGTATTAATTAATATGCATGGGTTCCAGAGCTTTACCCCGGGGGAGGGCAGGATTGCAAAACATTTTAAAGTGGAAGAGCATGTGAGACCCCCCTCTTCGTGAGCCTCTAGGAGGCCCAAGGGACCCCATTTCCCCAGGCAGTGTACGAAATTAAAGATGTGGTGGCATGCATTCTCCCAGCAACACAAAAGGGTGATGGACGCAGTGCTGAAACTTCTCAAACACTCTCCTCCAGGCACAGATCTGAGTTTAATCCATCATTCTTTTGCTCACCATGCCACCCCAGTTTGGACCCAGCCATATGCAAATCAGTCTTGACACTACTTCCCATGAGAACAGTCCAGCCCGAACCGCCAGGTCAGGTCCTCCCTGAACCAGAAAAAAGCAAAATGGGACCGGTTTCAGCGTATCACCCCTCATCAGCCAGGCTAGCTTGAATCCAGTGACACAGTGAGCAAGGGACCCACATATGGGTATACCCTGAAAACTTTGGGTGACTTTAGCAGCACAAAAGGATAATGGATGGAGTGCTGAAAATGTTTAAACACTCAGCCCCAGTCACAGATCTGGGTTTAATCATAGTTCTTCTGTTCACCGTGCCACCCCAGTTTGGACCCAGCCATATGCAAATCAGTCTTGACTCTGCTCGCCATTGAAACAGTCCAGCCCAAACTGCCAGGCCAGGTCTTCCCTAGATTGGACACAAGCATCCTGGGACCGGGTTCAGGGTATCACCCCTCATCAGAAAGTTTAACTTGAAACCAGTGGCACAGTGAGCAAAGGACCCACTTCTGGGCATAAAATAGCCACTTAAGGTGACTTTAGCAACATAAAAGGATGATGGATGGAGTGCACTCAACCCCAGTCACAGATTTTGGTTTAGCGCATCGTTGCATTTGATCTCCAGAACCTACAGTGTCTGTATATACATACATTTAAACCCTAATTTCTCAAAAGTTATTGGACAGATTTACACCAAATCACAAAAGCATGCTTTCTGGGTAAAGATCTAGCTTTATGTTAAATTTGGTGCATTTCCATTTAGCTGTTTTTCCTGTTTCACAGCTCAATTTTGCTTGGAAAATTAGTGGGAGGGGAGCATTTGTTTGAACCACCCCCCAACTTTTTCTCATCCTCCACTTTACTGGTAACCTTTAAACCTCCTAGGAAGGAGCTAAGGTGGATGATCCTTTCTTATGTAGAAACTTATATGAAGATCTGACAAATGGTGCTAACGTCATTAGCAACCCGAAAAATCAAATTCCTTTGGAAATACAATCCTAAATATAACTACACAGTGCTGACCACCTATGTGTAATATGCGTGTGTGTGTGTGTGCACATTGTAGATCTAAATGCTGACTACTTTCCTTACAGATTTTGATTAGCACATAAAGCTCATAAAACAATTCACCTTAACACTCATGCACTAGTGTTCTCACTGACAGATTGTAATGAAATGTATGTTTTAACCACTGACTCCATGTTGCACTTAGCCTAGTAGCACACCATCACATTAGTGACCACCAGCTTCATTTTGCCTATTTACTTTTTTTTTAGCATTAGCCACCACCACATCAAAAGCTGTAAGTAGTTTTCCATGTTGTAAGTGTGCTCATATTTTTATTTTTCGTTTTCTTTTCCCACCAAGGGCTTAAGCTGATAAGAATGTACTAAGACAGCAGGGAATGGTCTTGTTTTGAAGGGGCACCTTGGGATTGTGGCCAAGTCCCGACGTGTTCTATTCAAAGCTGGCCTAAAGCAATCAGCATTTTTAAAATAGTAAACTTCTGCAGTGAGAGGGAGGTTCTAGAATGTTCCTCTCTTGTTTAATCTAAGTAGAAGAGGCCGAGCCCAGATGGAACAGGGACCGAGAGTGATTCAGATCTCAGACCCGCCCAGGACGCTATGATGTGTCATCCTTCCCATGAGAATAATTGATCTCTCTCTCTCTCATCAATCGATTCTGGGATCTGGCAATCTGATAATGAATAGGAGGGAGATGAAGCATTTGTGCCCTTGCCTCATGATGAAGCATATTTTTTATTCATTATTTGCTTTGTATCATAGTATAGATACATATATTTGCTGTGTATATTGCAGTGGAGAATCATTTGTACATGTTTTTATTTCATTGTGTAGACCATGTTTAAATGTATGCTTTCAGCATGCTGACCTTTTACGAACCTTGCGAAGTGAAATAATAAATGTTTTCTTTAGACTAAGAAGCACATTCCAGAGGTTTTGTCAGTGCCTGCGTGTTTCAGCTCAGTCATTATTGAAGCAAAACACATATATATTGTGGCCAGAGATGATCACACTTACCAATAGTTATGTTATGGTATGTGAATAGTTATTGCACATTGTAACCCACAAAGGTATCCTGGCACTAAGCAAGTTTGTATTCTTAGCCCTACCCCTGATAGGTTAGTTATTTGAAGTCTTCACCTTCTTGTGGAAAAAAATTGTATATTGAAGTTAGACGAAAAGACATCAATTTGTACGATGATCAATGCTCTTCCTATTGTGTATTTTCCCAGTGGTTTGAAACTCGCAAAGACTCCAGGAGTTTGGTAAGGTATTGGCCGAAAGACTTCAAAAGGACCATGACACAGATGCCGCTCTGTTAGGACTCGAAAGAATCAACTCCCGGACTTATCATGGTCCTTTTTCCATTGATCATCATACAAATTGACGTCTTTTCATCTAACTTCAATATACCATTCATTCAACCTACGAATTATAGCCTTGACAAAGTCATTACTGACGAAACACGTGTCGGCTGTCGATGTTTGTGAATACAAGAACTGTCTTGGCTTGGTGACATCTTTCTCAGAAACCTACTTGCTGGGGACACTTTTGGTTGATCGTTTATCTGACTTATCATGGAGGATTAAAAGACACCAGTATGGAAATTGTGATGTGCCGTGGTTCATTTCTTATTACTTAATAAAAATATTAAGAGTATACAGTGGTATTGGAGCACTTTTTGGAATGCCTATAGTGCCATTAGGGAAGGCCTTCCTGGGTGGAAATGTCCTTGTCTCTGTGATGCTGTATGATCTTAAGGCAGATTGGTGGTCATGCAGGAGATGGTTTACATTAATGTGATCTTGGAGTTGAGTATAGATTGCTTTTACATTCATCTTGCAGATGATTCATAGATGAGTGATGGACCGGTAGTTGGGGAAATAATCAGGGTCTAGTGTTGGGTTCTTTATGAGTGTGAGGATCTGCCCTGCCTGAAGCTTTTGGAATATGCCTTGAGTGACAGAGGCATTGACAATGGTAAGTGAACATCAACAGAGAGTCCTCTAATGAGGGAGGTTCTTAGCACATCTTATCATATCACATCTTATGTCAAGAGGGATCTGGGAGATAAAGGGCTTTGAAGTCTGGCAATTGAAGGCCTTTCAGATGTGGCAAGGACTTTTGATTGCATATGGTGGCCAATGCCTGAAGACCTAGCTTATACTATGCCCTTCCCTGCCATACCCAAGTGCAAATGGGCTTTCACTTTGCTAAGTAACCCCTGGAGTCAGAGCTTGGCCTCAAACCAGATAGGCTCTATCCCACCTAATTATAGACTGAAATACAGTGAAGGCCAATCACAAGTCCAGCCAAACCAGCTGGGCCCTGTGAAAAATCCAAATGTCCAAAGTGCTCACTGTGCACTGGCGATTTCTGAAATATAGATGCATTCAGTGTCACAGCAAAAAAAGGGTGTTTTTTTGTATCCGTGCAACAGGGTGTGGGTTCTCTGGAACACTGCCCAAATCCTCCCAATGTGGAGAGGATTCTCTCCCTGGACCCTTAAACACAACTTTTATACATGCACACATTGTTGGGACATAGGCTTCAGGTCTTAGAATGCCTTCATGATGACTAGTCCAAAAACTCAATCTGCAGCCAGTCATTCAGACTGTTCAATTTTGAAGACCCTCAAAGAATGCAGGTATCTAGATAGAAACAATTGAAAACAACAATCAGGTTCCCTTCTTTATTACTTTATTACTGACAGACTCTCTCCAGATGTTCACAACCATCTATAGAAACTTAAAAAGCATTGGCTATGCCAGTAGCCCTAGATTTAGTTACAAATCAAAAAGCGCTCATTGAGGGCACTCAAGGCAACGTCAGGACAACACATACAGGAGGAGCAGGTAAGTAGGGGTCATGCATAGTTATTGTACATGAGTGGATAGAAAAAGGAGACGCAACAGGGATGTTGTAGACAGCAACACAGTGGCTACAGAGGAGTTGGAGCAAATGGAGGGGGTAGAGTGGCACATGTACATCCTCTAGGCTGGGTGGCACAGAGAGAATGCAAATGGTGCAACAGCAGACATGTAGCTTCAGAGGATTGGAACATTCAGATTAAATTGGGGTACACATATGGGCTGTAGGGAGACTGGAGCACATAGAGGGTCTCAGGGATGAGGAAGCACAGCACAAAACCAGTCTGGATATGAATGGAGGAACACAGAAAGCTTTCAGAGAAGACAAGGGCACATTATGAGGTTTCAGAGTAGCACAGAAACATGAAGAGTGACAGTAGGGATATGCAGAGTGGCATAGAGGATCTATTTAGGACAGGTCACATATACAGACTACAGTGGGTTTGCACACAAGGAGCAGAAGCATGGATGCAGAGGGGACACAGTGTGGTAACTAATGGGGCTGTAGGGGCAAACAATTGTGGTACACAGGAATGGGTTCATACAAAATTTATATATGCAACACAGTGCTCGTGAATTCTTTTTGATGTGACAGAAGCAAGTACAAATGTCTTAAATAACCTTATGGATGAGATTATTTAAGACCTTAATGATAACACATTGACAGGCACCACTATGAATGTATCATTTTGTTTGTCTTGGATATGTTTTTCTATTCAACACATAGCATGTGAATTTCAGCCTTTTTTGTCTTAATTCATAACCATAATTTCAGTTTTTCAGTGCATTTCTGGGCTTTTTGATTATGTGCTGCATCCAACAGGTGGACAACTGTAATGGCTGCAGGGACTGGCCACAGGCCTGGCCATACTCTATACCCAGTCGGTTATGAGCAACAATCCTGCTTTTAACCATCCAAAGACAGGGTGGGTTGATGGGCCTGCACCCAGTACCAAACCAACTACTTGTGCCCAACCCCGAGTGGATATAGCCTTCAGTCATGTGGTGCGAGGATTGGTGATAGGTCCTAACCAATGTGCAGGCCTTAAGCCAAGCCTGCATTGGCTGAACAACTCCTGATTCACAATCCTTTGATAAGGCCTTATTTTTTTTATTTTTTTTTGCTTAAGGGTTCGAAGAACCTATCATAGGCTTTGTGCATCCATGGCAATCCTCATGGGCATGCATTGTGCCTTTAGTGGGCTGCAGTCATGGGTTCAGTTTTGAAAACACTATGAAAGTCCCAATTCAGGTCCATGAAGATTGCAGAAGGTTCACTGTCCTCTGCAGTGAATCTTGGCATGAGTTCTCAGTCCCTCAGTCAATGTGTACGTACTTGGAGGGCCATGATGGGGGCCATGAACCAAAGCCTGGGGTCTCTGAGCCTTCAGCAAAATTGCAGTTTTTAAAAAACTTCTTAATTGGGGAATTGTCCTTTTAGCCCAACCTGAATCTGGTGTCAAGTTATGCTCCTTTTCCATTTCCTTTCATTTTTTCAGGATAAGGGGAGTCTGTTCCTGCATCCTATAATGTCAGCTACACCATTCTTCCTAAAGTTGTGGCCAGATAATGAGAAAGCTGTCCAACCTTAAATCTAACTTTAGATTCTCTGACCCTATGAAGATACCTTGAGAAATTATTCCCCTGTCCAAATATACTTGAATGTTTGTGTCATTTTCTGTCTTTAGAGGCCTATGAAACCAGATGTTAGAAATGGGGTCTCACCCCCTTGATAACTTGGCACAAGCAGTCAGGCTTATCTCAAAGGCAATGTGTAAAGTATGTGTACCAACACCCACAGTAATACAGTGAAAACACTACAAAATGGACACCACACCAGTTTAGAAAAACAGGCAATATTTATCTAAATCAAACAAGACCAAAACGACAAAAATCCAACATACACAAGTCAAGATATGAATTTTCAAAAGAATAAGAGTCTTACTCCATGGAAAACAATGGAAAGGTTGTTGTTACACAAAGTACCTGGTTTGCGTAAAAAATAAAGCTGCATTGAAAAAGTCAGCGATGCGTTGATTCTTACTCACAAATTAGGCCGTGCGCCGTTTCTTCTTTGGCTGGGTAGGATGTGAAGTTTTTCTCTCCAGCAAGAGAGTGATGCATCGATTTCCAGATGGGGCACTCATATCTGTGCAGGCTTGCATTGCTTTTTGATGCCCAGCAATGATGCGTGCAAAATCCGGCCACACAGTGTTGGAAAACCATGCTGCATGGGGTTTGCACCGTTATCAGCAGATGCAAGTGGGTGTTAGATCGTTTCTCCAGCTGCGATGCTTCAATCTCCCAGCCGCTATGCAGGTAGAGCATCGATTTTAGCCACAAAGCGGTTGGCGCATTGTTTTCAGCTACGTTGCAAGTGGTGCGTCAAAATGTTCCCCGCACAGCGCTCTGTGCATGGATTTTAGTCCTTGTTCTGCCAACTTCACCTCTCAAGGGTCCCGGGACTGGAAGGGGTATCACTGGGCTGGGCAGGAGTCTCAACAGAGAATCCAAGTGCTGGCAGAGGAAGTCTTTGATGGCCCAGAGGCTTCTGAACAGGGGGCAAGCTTAGTCCAATCCCTTGGAGATTCTTCACAAGCAGGAATATACCACAAAGTCCAGTTTTTGTCCTCTTTCAGGCAGAAGCAGCAACTGCAGGCCAACCCAGCAAAGCACAGTCACAGGCAAAGGGACAGTACTCCTCTGCCAGCTCTTCAGCTCTTCTCCTTGGCAGAGGTTCCTCTTGAAAACAAAAGTAATCTAAAAACCTGGGGTTTTGGGCCCACTACTTACATCCCTTTCTACCTTTGAAGTAGGCAATCTTCAAAGGAAAGTCTATGTTGCTCACAAGATCCTGTCTTGCCCAGTCCTGGTGCCATACTCACACCAGGGGGTTGAGGATTGCATTGTGTGTGGGCAGGCACAGCCATTCAGGTGTAAGTGACCACTCCTCCATCCACTCTTGCTTAGATGGCCCATCAGGATATGCAGGTTACACCCCAGCTCCCTTTGTGTCACTGTCTATAGGGGATTCACAAACAGCCCAACTGTCAGTCTGACCCAGACAGGTAATACACAAGTAGGCAGAATCACAGAATGGTTTAAGCAAGAAAATGCCCACTTTCTAAAAGTGGCATTTTCAAACTAACAATTAAAAAAGCTACTTTACCAAATGGTGTATTTTTAAATTGTGAGTTCAGAGACACCAAACTCCATTTTTCTATCTGCTCTCAATGTGAAACTGCACTTAAAAGATAATTAAAGGCCGCCCCCATGATAACCTATGAGAGAGATTTGCCTTACAACTGTGAAAATCAAATTTGGCAATATTTGACTGTAAGGACATGTAAAACACATCAGCACATGTTCCACATAGGAAATACACTGCACCCTGCCCCTGGGGCTACCTAAGGCCCACCTTGGGGGTGCCTTGCATGTATGAAAAGTGTAGGTTTAGGCCTGGTAAATGGGTACACTTGCCAGGTCGAATTGGCAGTTTAAAATTGCACAGACAGACACTGCAGGGGCAGGTCTGAACCATGTTTGCAGGGCTACTCATGTGGGTGGTACAACCAGTGTTGCAGGCCCACTAGAAGTATTTGATTTACAGGACTGAGGTGCACTATACTAGGGACTTACTAGTAAATCAAATATGCCAATCATGGAAACGCCACTTAAACATACAATTTACACAGGGAGCACTTGCACTTTAGCACTGGTCAACAGTGATAAAGTGCCCAGAGTACCAAAAGCAGCAATAACAGAGTCCAGCACACAGTCAAAACATGAGAAGCAAAGGCAAAAAAAGTCAGGGGAGACCATGCCAAGGATGCCAGGTCTAAAACCATGTTTTTGGAAACTGTAGTAATAATGGCCCAGATATTTCTATAAATTAACCTCTTTATTCAGCTATCTTCTCTGCATCAGAACGTTAATGTCCAAATTGAAATTAAAATGGGAAATGTCACATTTTTGACCCTCAATCTCCCTGAAATTTACCATCACAGAACAGAGGACATGAAAGTTTAACCTGGAAAGTTTCTTTCATAAGCATCAACAGCGCCAGATATTAATAAAATTAAAAGTGGCTTTTCAGTGGAAATTCTGAATTCTGACATACCTGTGAGATATATATATATATATATATATATATATATATATATATATATATATATATATATACAGGCAAACGATCCGAAGACAAGTTTTGATGGCGCAGTTAACTGCTGGTGCCGGTAACGAGGAGGATCAGCCTCTAGTTAATATTTGAAAAGTACAAAAAGATTCACCACACTCCAGAAGCTCCAATTTTCAGTCTTTATTATTAGGGTACAGCAACTACCAACGCGTTTCAACTTAAACAGAGTCATGCTCATGGTCAGTAAGTCCTTTCACTCTTTCCCTTAAGTACTAAAAGCCCATATTGCCTATAATGAAGCATTCTGGGTATTGTAGTCCACATAAGCATAATAATCAACTTTAAAATGAAATAGAGTGATAATTTAAAAAGAACAAATGATGGAAGCGTTATGGGGGCTTATCTTCTAACTCCACATATTCACCATAATAATCTTAATTATATTCTAATTATACCATAGTATTAAGCAGTTTGTGATATTACACATTGAATCACTCTTTTTGAATAACCCTTTTTATGTCTCTGTATTTTAATTCTCAAACAATGGACAGGGAATAGAAGCTATGTATTCACCAAATGACCAAAAATGTAACAATTTAAACAGATAATTTCAATCTCAATTTACATTTTTAGACCTTTTCCACTAGTATGCTTTTTCTCGCGTAGACTACTGGATTTCGAGTGCCAGAATCACCTGCGATGTGGGAGACTGGATCTAACCCACTACAGGTGACACCTGCCGCTCCAATCAGGTTTCTGCTCCGGCTAACTAGCAGTGCCTCATCTCTACCCCAGGGCAGGGATGATTGGGCAGCCGAGCGCATGACATAACTGGTTTCTCAGGGAAGCCGTGGTCACTCAGGTCTCATCCGTTTCTCTCAGTTAAATTAGCCTCACATACACAATGACAAACAGGGGCAGTATATATTCCAATAATGCTTTAATAAAGTGGCTGCATCTTATATAAAAAGCGTGAACTGCAAAAACCACGACGATACAGCATGACAAGATTAAAATTGTGACAAGGAGAGTAAAACAAGTCAATAGACTAATTCCTATCTAGGCTATAATAGAGCACAGAGTGTTAAGCTCTAATTCTGCCCTTCAGGTTCCCCTGGGAAGACATCATCCCCCATACCTGAGCAAAGGCCTGAAGTCTGCAAAACAGCTGTAGTGAAGCATGAACTACGACTGGATTGGTGGCGGGTTAAGTCTTAAAAATGTACCTGTCCCTAACTACAATGAAAATTTGGAAATCCGTAAACTGTATTGTAGCCTAATATCTATGGCTATACGTGTGCACAAATCACAGCACCTGCCACTAAAAGGGCAATCCCAATGGGATTAAATACAGAAGATATATAGATAGTGCACCACTGCACAAAGTCAGTAAAGTCCAGTAACACAACGTTGTCTTTTAACCATCTTCATCTTTTTATTATTGCTTTTTCTTGCATATACGAACAATCAGCCAACGCGTTTCATCCTAAACAAAAGGACTTCTTCAGGGATTAAATTTGCATAGTCTTTAAATTGATTGTCTTTCCCTATTATTGAAATGGTAGATGTCCAATGCTAACCCATTGTTACACATATCGTAAGGAGTGAGCCATGTCCGTCCCGGTCGGAAAGAGAGTCTTTGACCACCTACAGCAACGGCGCACAACGCCAAAGGAATTACCTCATTTCCACTAGTCCCTCCTCACAGGACAGGCAGCCACCTTTGACGGGGGCACAAGGCATGGCACCTAACTGCATCACAGCAGACATTGGCACAGCAACTGATTTTCGGATTCACATGCTGGTTCTGTAAAGAAAAACATGCATCATTAGTGCAATAGATGTGTGAATATGACCCACTGATCATCGTTTTCTTCCATAGGCTTCAACCCCTGAGGCTGAATATGAGATGACAACATCTTCTGGTGTACAGACCCCTGGTGGACCTTGCGACAATGGAGGACAGACACATTATCATAACATACAGACTTGATTGGGCCACAATCCAAGAACTGTGTGCCCAATTGGAGCCAGACCTGATGTCAGCTATCCGCCAACCCACAGGTATCCCCCCTCTAGTGCAGGTCCTGTCAGTGCTCCATTTCCTGGCAAGTGGATCCTTCCAAACTACAGTGGTCATGGCATCAGGGATGTCTCAGCCAATGTTCTCCAACGTGTTGACCAGAGTGTTGTCAGCCCTGCTGAAACACATGCGCAGCTACATCGTATTCCCCCAAGTGGAGGATATGGCCACAGTGAAAGCTGTTTTTTATGCCCTGGGACATATCCCCAACATCTTTGGTGCCATGTGGCATTTGTTCCCCTCCCCCCCGGAGAAATTAACAAGTTTTCAGGAATAGAAAAAGCCATCACTCTATGAATGTGCAGATGGTGTATTTGGCGGACCAGTATGTGAATGCCAAGTATCCTGACTCTGTGCATGATGCCTTTATTTTGAGGAATAGCAACATCTCATATGTGATGGGCCAACTCCTGAGGCACTGGGTGTTGCTAATAGGTGAGACCAAGGGCCCCACCCAGTATAAGTAGGAGCCTGGGTATGGGGTTGTCCCTAAGGGTTAGTGTGTGTCTAATAGTTGTCCCTCGATATTTGCAGGTTACTCTGGTTACGCCAACCTATCATGGCTACTGACCCCAGTGAGGAATGTCAGGACAAGGGCAGAGAAACGTTACAAAGAGGTACATGGGTGAACAAGGCAGATAATTGAAAGAACCTTTGGCCTCCTGAAGGCCATGTTCAGGTGCCTCCATCTGACAGGTGGATCCCTGTACTACTAACTCAAGAAGGTGTGCCAGATTATCGTTGCATGTTGCATGTTGCACAACCTGGCCTTGAGATGCCAGGTGCCTTTTCTACAGGGGGATGCACTCCTCAAGCATGGGGGTTGAAACCAGCCGTGCGGTAAGTCCCCTGCAGTCTTCAGTTTGTAAACGTGCTACTACCAGGTGCACAATGTATTTCTTGCAATATAGCTATGTCCACTTTGTGTCTTCGAAGATATGCCATTACCTTTCATAATTTCCTGTGATCATTCAACCGATGCACATTCAATGTTATACATTATAACTTTGCTTTTCCCTCTCCATTTTCCCATTTTCCTGTGTTCATCATCACCCCCTCCCATCTGGTTGCTCTGTATACAATAGTACAGACTTTAGCTTCATTATCCAAAAGTGTACCCCACGCCGATAACTCATATCTAAGAGCAATAGCCCCATCCCTCCTACCACCCATGCTATGCCTGTCCCCAACTTGCATAGCATTTTGCAACCCCCCGTCCCTCCCCAGCCCAAAATAACCAAATGTGGTTCACACATGTGGGTGGATGCAGCCAGGCCCACCCTTACAGCAATGGACTATCAATTCAATCGTCTAGCATGCAAAAACCTAATTTCACTACTAATTCTTAAAGTTGATTCCCGCCCCTCTAATACCTTTCTCATGGATTGTATGAAGCCCTGACATATTATCTGCTGCCGCGTCAAGATTGTTCCATTCTTACCCCTTTCAAGCATCAGCAGCTTCACCTAATCCATGTGTAGAACCCCGTGGGCCACCCAAGCAATCCTGGTGCCCTCAGCCAACAAAAAGTCAATGGCATAATGACTTCGCAGTACGTCAGTTGATCGCCTTAACTCTCCCCACCCGTGTAAAGGACAAGGAAGGGTTTTTATAATAAAACAGCTGATGTTCTAAGAAAATGTCCCTAAGTAGGGATGTGTATTTTCTATGAATATCAGAGACTAAACTTCTACCACGTTCACCGGCAACCTATCTTGCTGCAGCCTTGGAAGAAGCACAGAGTGAGCAGTAATGTCTTGTTTGGGAACAGAGTGCTGGCCTAGGAAAAAAGAGTCAGATAGAGAGAAAATAAAACAAGTCTATAAAAGTGGCTACTGTAACAATAATAAAGCAAAGCCGAATAAAATATATCTAGATTAAAGTGCACAGCGGCAGGCCTAGTTTGTTAAAATAACGTGCATGGAGCTATAACTAAAATGGCTACACAATAGGATGAGGCAATGAAGGTGGCAGTGGATAGGGGACTGCAGATGGAAAATGGAGGGCAGGGGGAAAGAGGCTGGGCAGGACCACGGAGGGCAGGTGGGATGGTAACTGGAAGCACAACACACCATGGAGAGCAACAGTGTGACTATAATGGCATACACATAGACAATGGAGGAAAGGTGGGAGGGGTCAGAGGCAGGAGGCGGACTACACAGGGCAGGTGGGAGGGGCTGTGGAAGCACAGAAGACCATGCATGGCAAGCTGGAGGGTTAGTGGCAGCCCAATGACTATGGTGGGCAGGTGTGGGGGGCAGGGGCATGTACAAAGGACCAGTGACATTAGAAGAGAGGGGTAGGGGGCTAAACACAGACAAGAGAGGTTGGGGTAAGGGGCTTCACAACAGACCACACAGGACAGATGGGAGGAACTGTTGAGACACAACATAGCATGAACTGAAGTAGGGAGTGGCAGCACAATGGACCATGGAGGACAGGAGGGAAGGGATGGAGTACAGAACTTAGACAGGCAAGGTGGTGGTGGCAGGGACAGGTGGCAGCCATCTGACCATGCTAGGCAGCTGGAAGGGGCAGTGGCAGCTTAACAGAACACTCACAGTTGATAGATGTGGCAGTGGCAGGTTCAAAGAACACGGTGGGCAAAAAGGAGGGACCTGGGCCATGACAACATACATCACAGGGAAGGGGGAAGTAGGGTAAGGGCAGCATGTGAAGCACAGAGGATAAGCAGGAGTGTAATGATGGGGCATAGATTTGGGCACGGAGGGAAGAAGAGTGAGCAGGGACCTCAAGCTAAGGGCAGTGGCAGCACATCAGACCATGCAGGGCAGGAGGGTAGGGGGCTGGTGCATTGACTCAGAAAATAGAGAATAAGGAGGAAGTTGATGGCACAACAAGCTAACTGTTCAGGGCGGGCAGGAACAGCAGAGGCAGATCAAGTCACACAGGGATGTAATGAGGGAGCAGGGACATGGACTTGGACAATCAATGGCAAGGAGGAGTGGGACAAGAGCAGCAAGCTTGGGGAGTGGCAGCACAATGCCAGGCCCTGAGTCCAACCCCCACCCCACTGTTCACTCCCCACTGTGCATTGTGATGAGCATCTTACTTGACGTTAAAAAGCCCTAGCAATTCATCAAGGGTTACAGGGATGTTATAGTTAGATAATAGAATTTTTTTTAAAAACTTAGAAATTAAATTCACTAACAAAAACAAAGGTTACAGGGACTTTACAGTTATGTTCACAAAACCATAGAAATTCAGCTTTTATAGTTAGAGTCATCTCAAGTAACTATAACTCATGCTCTAAGGTATCTATAACTCACACCCTTACCATACACTGCTAATTAGCCCCAATATTACATCACTCATGGCATCTTATATGACACCATTGATAATATTTGTGTAACATGTGCAGTAAATTTATTGATGAGAATTATGTGCATGGCGAGGGCACGAGTTATAGCTACCTTAGGGCCCGAGTTATGGTTAACTGAGATATCTATAACTATTAGAGCTGAATGTCTATGGTTTTCTGTGTGTAAAATCTGAATCTCACTATATATAAGGTCACTGTAACCTTTGTTTTTAGTGAATATATCTGCATATATATATATATATATATATATATATATATATATATATATATATATATATATATAATTATACAATGAAATGCATGACCATATTATACATAATAATTGCTATGTATTTTTATATTGGATGCCTGTTTTGGTAGACCTTTCCAAACAAGTGCTGTATTCTTCAAAGTATAGCTGATTGGAATTGGCGAATGTTTAGTGTTTGTTTCCGTTTCTTGCTAAATTGGTAGTTAAACAATGGGTACTGGAGAGAGTCAGTAGATTTAGGCGATTCTGTGCCAGAAGCATTTACCCCATATATCTAGATTTACTGCATCTGCTCTATAATTTGCTACACAGTTTGCCTAATTTGCAGATTTAAAAGAAAAACTCAAACGGATAAACAATTTTACTGGCTCAAAATGTACTACATTATGGGCCAGATGTAGCAAAGGGTTTTACCCATTCTGTGTCTATGGGAAGATGTGTTCGTACATATGGCCCTATGTTCCTTCTTGCTGCTTAGGTCAGATAACCTTGCTGCATAATGTAGTTATCCAATGCTCATAATCCTAGTCGGGGGGACAGTGTTAAATCTTTGTCTAATGACATCATATATATGTGATGTCACAGGACGTCAATCCACTTTCTTTTAGGAGCAAAAAGTAAACAGATATAATGAGATTCATTCCCTTTGTAGAGTATGTCGAAAGAGGAGGAGGGAGAAAGAAACTCAACCCGCAGAGGAGAGTGCCTGCGTGATCTTCTGGCGAGGGGTATGCCATTCAAGTAATGTAGCATGAGTTTGGTCGTTAAAGAACGCTATAACTGTCTACAAAGTCTAAAATGTAACTTCTCATTCGACTGCCTCTGATGGCAATTTGTCATATGCTATGATCCGTTTCAAGTATTCCTTCACAAGTAGGTTTATAACGGGTTTTTGTGATACTCTGAGAATATTTGAATGGATTTTGAAACATATATGTGGGCTGTTTAAATCTGCAGTTGCTGTTCTGGGCGTGAAGAAAACAGAACTTAATTTGAGAGAAAATAATGAATGTTTTCATTATAAATAAAATATATATTTTAGAAGGAAACTTCCAAAAAAGTGCGGCTATCTGGAGGAGGAACATTCGTTAGGGAAACATAAATTACTGGTGATGAAATGTAAACTTGTTTATCTAAAATAATTTGAATGTCTCCTACCATGGCTATCAACTGACCGCATTACCAGTAGTGACGTTGTGAACCCCTCACTTTAGCAGCTTAAGTAGAGGGGGAGGGCTGCCATGGGATCCTATGTGTTGGTAAAATCTGTCCCACAAAAACGTTAATTCGTTGTTTATGGGACTGATCTTTCTGCAGGTCGGCAAACAAAATACTCGTAAATAAAAGTTTTAGGGAATACCATGACAGAGGGGATGGGGGTTGGGATAAAGTGCAGAACAAATGAAAGAGTCATTGGAATACATGGGATACGCAGAGATGGAGCAAACAGAAAAGTAAGCATGAGAGAAAGAAGAAAGATCAAATGCGGATGAGAAACAAAAGATGGGTAATAGAACGAGGAAAGAAAAAAACAGGAGCAGAAAGTAAGGATGCCGTATTGGAAAGAACTGTGAAAGGAAATTGACGGAAAGAAACGATAAAAGGTAGGCTGAAGAGCGAATGGTGAATGAATGGAGAGAGAATTGAAAGGATGGAAATACGTCTTGGATATATGTCAAGGTGAAAGGATGGATGGGAGAAACAAATCGATAGGTGACTGGAAGGTATAATGCACTGATAGGGAAAAGTGAAAGCATGGATAGATGGGTGAAAGTATAAATGTATTTGTGAAAGAATGGTTGAACAAATATATATATGTAATGGTAAAAGGTTGAATGGATAGAATAATGAAAGGAAGATTGAAGGTTGAAGTTAAATCTCCTAAAGAGGTCAGGTTTACTCACTCAGCTTGCTTGGTTCGATAAGTGGAGTTAATCAAGAACGGGATATTTGAATTTTTCAGCCATCCCTTTCCCAACAGCCGTTCCCTAACAACCACACTTAAAGTCAAAATTCTTCTTTTCTTACCACAAAGTATAGTGTAGTTGAAGCCTGCAATGAAACACTAAAAAAAACATCTTTAGACTTTGCTTGACCTCAGCCATGGTGTTAGACCTGACAGCACTTTACCACTGCCAACCAGTGCTGGAGTCCATATGCTCTCTCCCTTTAAACATGGTAACATTGGCTCATACCCAATTCGACTTGGCAATTAAAAGTACTTGCCAAGCCTAAAACTCCCCTTTTTCTACATACAAGACACCTCCAAGGTATGCACTAGGTAACCCATAGGGCAGTGTGCTGTGTAGTCAAAAGTCAGGACATGTACCTGTGTAGTTTACATGTCCTGGTAGTGTAAAACTCCTAAATTCGTTTTTACACTGCTGTGAGGCTTGCTCCCTTCATAGGCTAACATTGGGGCTGCCCTCATACATTGTTTGAGCGGTAGCTACTGATCTGAAAGGGGTAGGAAGGTCATATTTAGTATGGCCAGAATGGTGATACAAAATCCTGCTGACTGGTGAAGTTGGATTTATTATTACTATTTTAGAAATGCCACTTTTAGAAAGTGAGCATTTCTCTGCACTTAAATCTTTCTGTGCCTTACAATCCACGTCTGGCTGGGTTTAGTTGACAGCTCCTTTTGCATTCACTAAGACACACCCCAAACACAGGATACTCAGCCTCACTTGCATACATATGCATTTTGAATGGGTCTTCCTGGGCTGGGAGGGTAGAGGGCCTGACACTTGCATGTCAAAGGACAGTAGCCTGCCCTCACACCAAGGACTGCCACCCCCCCTACTGGGACCCTGGCAGACAAGATTGAACTGAAAGGGGACATGGTGCACTTCTAAGCCACTCTTTGAAGTCTCCCCCACTTCAAAGGCACATTTGTGTATTTAAACAGGGCCTCTGCACCTACCAACTTAGACACTTCCTGGAGAAGAAACTTGAACCAGAACCTGCATCCTGCCAAGAAGAACTGCTTGGCTGCCCAAAGGACTCACCTATCTGCTTTCTGTGAAGGACTGCTGCCTTGCTGTTGCCCTGCTGCCTTGCTGCTCTCTGGCTGTGGTGAAGAAGGGCTCTCCAAGGGCTTGGATAGAGCTTGCCTCCTGTTCACTGAAGTCTCAGGACCAAAAAGAGTTCATCTCTACAAGAAGGACTCTGTGTGCAGCGAAATTCTATACCGCAGTGAAAATTTCACTGCACGCCCAAGAGGAACGACGCAGCCCGACTTCACAACGAGAAGATCGACACAGCAGCAGCGTAGCGACCGGAAATTTGACGCATGGCCCACTGGATCAAGGCACAGCCGAGCCGGAACAATGCAGTCCGATTTCCAGAGAGGAATCGATGCAGCGCCTGCTGTGCGGTAGAAAATGCAACACAACACCCACCGGATCAACGCAGCTCATGTGACTTTGTCGTGCCAGCGCAGGAAATCCACTCATCGTCCCCGGGGTGTCTGAAAACCTCGCAACCCGAAAAAGATCTACAACCGAACGCCGGAAATCGATGCACAGCCATCCCTGCACGAAAACTAAAAGACGCATCGCCATGTGCGGCCAGAGAAATTGCTGCACACCCCTTTGTTTCCACGCATCTCCTCCTCTGCGGTTATTTGTGGATGTTTTTCATGTGAACCAGGTACTATGTGCTTGAAAGAGACTGTTCGCTCTTAAAAGACTTTACAGTGATATCTCAACATTTACTTATTGCATTTTAATCGTTTGACCTGCATTTTATCAGATAAATATTATATATGTTTCTGAATACTTTGTGGTGTATTTTTGGTGGTGCTATTGTAGTGTGGCCATTTTTTAATGTAGCTTTTGCACGTTTGCTTAAAGTATTAGGCCTCTGTGCACTTTGTCCTAGATGCATTTTATTTAGCCTCGCGCTGTTATTTTACAATAAACAGTTTCACGGTCTTGTTTTTTTTTCTTCTATCACACTGTTTAGTTTACTTCAGCACTGGAGTTCTCACACAATACATTCTTGCTCACTCTGTGCTTTAGTCAAGGATACAGTCTGGTAAATTGCCGATAGATGTGGTAGAAGTTTAGTCTCTAGGGTTAGTAGAAAGTACACATTCTTACGTAGAGACGTTTCTTAGAACGCTGGCGTGTTAGTTATAAAAACACTTCCTAGTCCTGGTACACGTGAGAGGGAGATTCCGACCAGGGAACCAAAACTAGGCACTGACTGCCCTGTTGCAGATGCTGATCCCGATCACAGGCCTTTGCTCAGGTATGAGGGTTGATGTCCTCCCGGGGGAACCCGAAAGGCAGGCTTTGAGCTTAACATGCTGTGCTCAAAATAGAACTTAAAAGAGAGAACGTAATCTAGTAGCACTATGATAGCGTTATTCTTATGTTTCACTATCCTCGTTACTATTTCAATCCTACTGTGTTGTATGGTTCTGGTTATTGCGGCTCACGCCTTGTTATCTAAAATGCCATCGTTTTATTAAACCAATCTTTAAAACTCAGACTGCCTTTGTCATTTATATGAGACCACACTGTGTATGAGAGAACTGGTTGGGATCTGAGTGACACGACTTCCCTGGGAAGCCCTAAGATGTCATGCGTTCGGCTGCCCAATTGTCTCTTCCCTTTGGGAGGGATGAGGCACTGCTAGTTAGCCGGAGCTCAACCCGGATTTGGGGTGACAAGGGTCCTTCGCCGTAGGTTAGACTTAGTCCCCCACACTGTGAACGATCCTGCCACCCAAAAATCCAGTAGTCTCATTAGGATAATGAGAGCCTATGCGACACTATATGGTGTTATTGTACTATTTATTGCACAAATACTTTACACATTGCTTTCTAAGTTAAGCCTGACTGCTCAGTGCCAAGCTACCAGAGGGTGGGCACAGGATAATTTGGATTGTGTGTGACTTACCCTCACTAGAGTGAGGGTCCTTGCTTGGACATGGGGTAACCTGACTGCCAACCAAAGACCACATTTCTAACACATGGGTACTCACAAACATTTTCCCAGGAGCCAAATGTTTTAGGGCCTCATTAGGAGTTTGGCAGTTCAATGAGCTGACTGACAAACCCGCAGGGAGGATGCCACCATCATACTGGTAGGGTCCCCCCAAGCATATTACAATATTCCTGCTGAGCTGACCAGTGGGACCATTGTATTGATATTGGCCTCAGAGCCTTTGAGGGAGCCGAGGTCAATAACTCAGCACCAACGTTATGCACACTGTCTGCAATGTAGACAATGCGCATTCCTGTGGTGCTGAGAAGGGGGGCCCACCTGTGGCCCCCAGCACTTGCTTTCCATCAGTCTTTCCATGGCAAACTCCACACCATGGAAAGGCTGGTAGAAAGCTGAGTTGTTATCAGCCCACTGTGCTGAGTTCAGCCCTGCCCTGGCTGAGTACAACTCTGACCGCCGTCAACCCATCAAGAACCATGCTCCTGTTGGAGAAGGTGGTCCCTTGGCGGGTCCATCCAACAGGGTTGTAATCTGATGGTTGAACCGCCACAGTTGCAGTGGTCCGACAATCACCACGAGGCCCTCAGATTGCCAGCCTCGTAATGAGGCCCTTAGTCTGTGATGTCATTGAGTGCAGTACTGATGCCAGCAGGGTGGCTGCTGGGGTGAATGAGTAAGATTGGTGTAGGGGAAGCAAGGCATGTACATCTAGTGGCTAAATTGCACAGTATGAAACCAGAAAACCTGGGATCAACCCCAGGTTTGAAACTTGACCAAACTCTGTGATCCTGGAAAATTCATTTAGATCACTTTCTTGCCTTTGTCTTTAATTTCACATATAAGAGGCCTTAGAAATACATGACTTCAGGGTATACGCTGTGCACAAGCTTCTCCTGTGTTTCATTTAATAACTATAATGTTGTTCATGTATAATAGCATCCCAGCCCACCCAAAGGGTGCACATAACAATTGACTTGCCTCTTACTTCACTATTGGCGTTATTAGGGTGAAGAGAACAGTGGATGTTTCTAAATTCATGTTTGATAACGGCAATGGGGAAAAAAGGAATGAACAGTGAGAAAAAGGAGGCAGAAAGCAGGAGAGTGCATCCAGAAAAATGGGGAAAGGAGGGAGAAAGCAGCAAAAGCAAAGCAAAAAAGCTAATGTAATTGGAAAAAAGGGAGGAAGGAGGGAGAAAGCAGTGAAAATGAGGCAGAAAGGAGGAGAGAGCACTCAGAAAAAAGGGGGTGAGGAGGAGAAAGTAGTTAAAACAAGGCAGAAAGCAGGAGAAAGCACTCAGAAAAATGGAGGGGGGAGGAAAAGGCAGTAAACTTGAGGCAAAAAGGAGAAAGCACTCAGAAAATGGGGAGAAAATAAGTAGAAAGCAGTGAAAATGAGGCAGAAAGCACTCAGAAAACAGGAGAGAACAATGCAACAGCAAAAGAGAGCTCGCCTGTGACCTGCTTTTTTGAACTGGCACCCCGTTTTTAGATTCATTATTTTTTTATGTTTATTACCATTGTCTTAAGTTCCAAACTCAAAATATTTCAAATGCATCCCAGAGCAAATTAGTAGACACATCCATTTTTTCCCTGTTTTATAGCATTTTAAAAAACCTGGCAGAAACCTATGAGCATCGTTACAAGGTACTGGTCCATTGGCGCCAATGCATCATTTTTCTTGCAGCGCCCTGCGCTTCCCCCTGACACCATGGAACATCTGTATTTACAACACAGCACACCATGGCGCACGTTAGCACAATGGCATCAATACTTTGGGTGTTATTGTGGCGCTTTAGTGGACTAGCGTAAAGCTTAGGTACCTAGATATTGAAGCGTATAAACTTTGTTTCCCCCAACATTAGCATGTAGATTAAGCTGGTTTTCTCATGTCCTGCTGAACACTTAGGGCCATATTTATACTTTTCGACGCACAACTGCGCCAACGCAGTTGTGCGTCAAAAAATCTAACGCCGACTAACGCCATGCTGAAGCGCCATGCGGGCGCAGTATTTATTCAATGACGTTAGCCGGCGTTAGCCGGCGGAGCTGCCTGGTGTGCGTAAAAAAAAATGACGTACACCAGGCAGCGCCGGCGTAGGGGAATATGGAGCTTGGGTGCCAAAAAATGGGGCAAGTCAGGCTGAGGCAAAATTTTTGCCTCAACCCGATTTGCGCCATATTTTTTTACTCCCAACCCCCATTTAAATGACTCCTGTCTTAGCAAAGACAGGAGTCATGCCCCCTTGCCCAATGGCCATGCCCAGGGGACTTCTGTCCCCTGGGCATGGTCATTGGGCATAGTGGCATGTAGGGGGGCACAAATCAGGCCCCCCTATGCCACAAAAAAAAAAAAAAAAATGACTTACCTGAACTTACCTTATGTTCCCTGGGATGGGTCCCTCCATCCTTAGGCGTCCTCCTGGGGTGGGCAAGGGTGACGGGGGGGGTCCCTGGGGGCATGGGAGGGCACCTCTGGGCTCCTTCCGAGCCCACAGGTCCCTTAACGCCTGCCCTGACCAGGCGCTAAAAAACGACGCAAAAGCGGCTGGACGTCATTTTTTTTGACCCGCCCACTCCCGGGCGTCATTTTTGCCCGGGAGTGTAAATACGGCGCACATGCCTCGGAGTCACTTTTTTAGACGGGAACGCCTACCTTGCATATCACTAACGCAAAGTAGGTGTCCACGCTAAAAAATGACGCAAACTCCATGGACTTTGGCGCTAGACGCGTCTAACGCCAGAGTATAAATATGGAGTTAGTTTTGCGTCGAATTTGCATTAAAAAAAACGACGCAAATCCGGCGCAAACGGAGTATAAATATGCCCCTTAGATTGGAGGAAATCTCTTGAAGTGCCTATTTACAATTGCTGTGAATTCTGCACCTCTTGCAAATGCGATCCATGCACAAACATCAGTTTCTGCTCGGATCGTAAAATAACAAAGAACCCACTCCGGAAGAATGGAAGGCTGTGTCTTCTGTGACTGGATTCAAACTCGTGTGTTTCAGTTCCCAACATTCCTCATTGGAGAGCTCTTAGCTCACTGAGACATAAATACTTGTTTTATCCCAGTGATACTTCACTAACTCATATTTATATGTTACATGTAAAAAACATTCCAGCAAGAAAGAGTATTGAAAACGTTTAACCACAAGTTTCTATTTCACAGGTCCCTTGCTGCCACAGCCCTCTGCGTGCAGCTCTGAATACTTCACCTGCATATACACATCACAGTGTGTGGCCTGGTCATCAATATGTAATGGAAAGGTCGACTGTGTTGACGGAACAGATGAGATGAATTGCCCCTCTGAGATACCAAGTACCAGTCCTACTTGGATGTGCAAAGGCAATGAGTACCAGTGTGATGCTGAATGCATCCCATCTCTGCTGCGATGTGATGGAGTACCGGACTGCAAGTTTAGTGAAGATGAATCCAGTTGCAGTAAGTCATTCATTTTGTTTTTGTGGCATCTATTTTGCATGCAGCCAAATGTGGTAAAGTCAAATGATTATACAGGAAATTTTATTTGGAATACACAGACTGGTGTGTTTTTTTGTTTAAACAAGTTTTCAGTATTTAATAAGAGTGAAAGGATATTAGTGGAGGATATTAGATGCCTTTGTAAATTAGATAATGACCTACATATTATTAATATTTTCATATCTTAAGATGTCCAAGCGCTGTTCTTGGTGTAAAAACTTTAAGACAAATGGGACACACTTTATACAATGTTATTCAATGAAAATATGAATATTTGTAAAAGATATAGCGGAGTAGTGAATGAAAATTTTGGTGCCAAGCCACTTTTTTGTTAAGTGTGAAAACACTGAAAGATTATTTGGGGTGGATGTTAGTCCACTACAGGTATTAAGGTCATAATCTTATTAGGTCCAGTTAAAGTCTTCATTAAAAGAAACCTGAGCACAGTCCCTTGAAGCAGACCGGTTTAACTTAAGAAAATGTGTAAAGCATTTAGAAGTACCAAACTGGCTAAAAAGGCAAATATGCAACACACCTCAATGAAAAAAATCGCAGTAAAATGACACTAAAGCGGCAAAAATCCAACAAGGGGAAGAGGTGATATGAATTCCTACATTTTTAATTTAGAATAGCCCAAAAAGGGCAAGCACCAATTATAGTTAGTGAGTGCTGGTCAAATACAAAAGCTTAGCCCTGAGATTCACTTGAGTGCAGTGCCCCCTCCCCCATGAAGTGAAACCAATGGACAAGAATGCTGGTGGAGAAAGAAAGACTGTCATAAATCAGCAGAAAAAGGACCCTCCTTAACTACCACCTCCTGCCAAAATGCTGAAGCAGAGAACCAGAGAGTATGACCTTCGTCTCATGGAGTTTACCAGGAGATGCAGATAGGGAAGAGTGTCTGGAATCAGTACATCAGATCTTGAAGGAACTGTCTACCTATTTTTCTTTTTCTCTGTTCTTTTTCTCAATGACAGAATAGCCCACCCGGGTGAGTTGTCCAATATGCAAATCTTCATGGCACATCATATTATTTCTTTCTCTGTGAGGCACAAACAGCAAGAAAAGTAACAAAACAACATTGGCTCAATGCAGCCGTACCCCTTATATCTAAAATCATCCAGAAAAGACAAAGTGCAATCTCTGCTATCTTAAGAGATGGTCGCAAACCAAAATAGCTCCTAAATCAGGCTGGAGGCAAAGGGGTGTTGATATAAGACAAAAAGACAAATTGTGGCTTCCCACGCTTAATCAACAGAAATGTTAAAAGCCGATGCTCAGTTCCCATGTGATGATGAATGTGACAATGCACACCCAACGACAGACATCTTCCAAGCTGTAGGAATGACTCGCTGCCCCATGCAGCATTAATAAAGGAAAAGCAATCAGGTATTGCAATGAATTCACCACCTGTGTCATCATTAGTAAAACCACCCATAGGAGGGAGCAGTTTACCTTCAATCACAAAAGGTCATTTAAATGTCCTGCATTGCCTTAATACTGAATTCAGCAGCAAGGTCCAAGGTGGACTTAATTCAACCGAAAGGAAGGACTCCAAGCAGAACGTAGTGGCAATACATGGGCACATGAGCAAATAGATAGACCCTTCAGCGAGACTTAGTCCTAGACCAGGAAGAGGCAACAATAACTAGTGATTCTTCTGCAAAATCTAAAGCCAGTAAATCAGCTGATAATAAAAGTTCCAAAGAGAATGACCTATTTCCAAATCTATCAACTGACTCCAAAGGAGAAACCACTGTGCTGAACGAGGGAAAAATGAAAATTACCTATTCTCTATTCAATAAAAGTCACTTTGGTCCTGATTTGAATGACGGGCCCCAACAAGGTACAATTAGAGAAGATTCAGTGAATGATGGCCAGATGCCACACTAGATTCAACTACTTTACTGTTTTGAGAAGATGATCAAACTCACTATGAAGCAGAATCAAAAGGGGGTGAATCTTGAACCGCTTTGCAGGCAATAAAAAGAAATGCACTTCGGTCAACTAATAGCCATTTTTCAGGCTGAACGATTACCAAAGGGGATTGTAGTAGACTTGCTCACTCACCAACCTGCAGGAGATTCAAGAATTAAAGCTGACACAGGAAACTTCAGTCACAATCATTAAGGAATGTTTTGATGGAAATTACAGTGATGCATGAAGATCTGGTAAATAGATTGCGTCATTCAAATCTCTATTTTTTAGGGATTCCAAAGCGAGCAACCATGTCTATTTCTGAATAGGAGCGTCTAGATTAATTATTCAAAAAGTAAATTTTATGTGACTTTAAGAGGGATTTGACAGTTATGTTCATTAAGAAAACCAACTGGCCAGACCAGAAATTTCAGGTTTCTCTGCATGATCATATCAAACTTTGCAGATTTTAGTATCACAGTGAAAATCCTACAATGAGCTACTGGGATTTGCTCCATCAAAACTGAAAATAATTATTTTCAAGTATTCTCTCATATATTTTTTTATTCTGCCAGATGATGATGGGATCCTAAACTCCTTATACCAGAATTTATTAGAGTGGGATTACTAGTGCAGATTTAGAAGCAATCCAAGCTAAATGTCTTCCATAACCAGAACTGCCCTTCTGATTGGATGTATAATAAGGAAAATACTTTTTAGAACAGTTAAGATATGTTTGGTGCTCTGAGTATTTTTCCAGTTGTCATGAGATTCGATTGATAGTATAGATAGTGCCCTTTGGCCGGGATATTGGTTAGTTACCCTAAAATGTAAATGATTGTGCGTGCTGATGTGAGTACCAGCCAATAAACTCACAGCATAACACATGCACACTTTGGGTGTCATTATGACCCCGGCAGCCGGCGAAAATGTGGCAGTGGTACCGACGACAGGCTGGCGGTACTTACCGCCACATTATGACATTGGCAGGATGGCTTGTACCACTCTGACTGCCATGGCGGTAACAGCCGCTGGGCTGGAGATATGGCCCCGCCTACCGCCATGGTTTTCGTGGCATCCGTAACGCCATGAAAACCATGGCGGTACGCCCTATCAGTGACAGGGAATTTGTTTCCATAGATCCCCTCCATCCCCCTACCTCCCAAAACACCCTCCCAACCCCCTTACATCCACGCCCCCCTTCGCACACACACATACACGCAGATACACACTCATTCACACATACAAACACGCACGCATACATCCAATCACACACATATCCGCACAGACTTCAAAACATACACGCAGACATGCATTACAATTTCAAACATAGACACACTCACACTTCCATACATGCACACACACAATCAACACTGAACACACACCGCATTCATGCACACACATACATGCACACACACCCCCCACACACACAACCCCCAGTCCCCTCCCCTGTCGGAGACCCAACATACCTGGATCCAGGGGGTCTTGCAGGAGGAGACGGGACAGGGCGCTGCAATCGCCAGCAGCACCCACCAGCAGAACCCCGCCAGGCCATATTATTTGTCATAATACAGCTGGCGGTGGTCTACTGGCGTGGCGCTGCTGTTGGTAGCAGAGCCACCTTACCTCCATCCGCCTGGGGGGCCGCAGACAGATTTCCGCCCTTCTTGTGGCAGAAATGCGGCTGCGGTCATAATTTGAAGGATGGCTGGTAGCTGTGGCGACGGTCTTTTACCGCGGATCTTATAATGAGGGCCTTTGTGTTTTACACTATACATGGGTAATGCCAGAGAAGACTCTGCTTACTATTCCCACCTAACTCCTCATGTAATCACGCATTATGCCACTTTTCAGGATAAAAATATAGTTCTATCAAAGCACACAGCACAAGCATACATGCACATGCATACACTTTTCATGTATCATACAGGCGCATAATATGTCACATTATAGAAACGTACGTAAACACTTTAGAGCTCATTATGAGTTTGGCGGATGGAAAAGGCCGTCCGCCAAACTTCCGTAGTCAGGCTACTGCCAGTGGGGTCTCCTTCCCACGGGCCCCATTATGAGTTTCACACAGCCCACAACATTGATGCCGGTCCACAATTGAGCCGGTGGCAATGCTGCGGTGTATAGGGTGCACAGCACCTTTCGCACTCTTCACTGTCGAAAAGATCAAAGGGGCTGGCCATGGGGGCCTTTGCACCTCGTCTCTGCCAGCCTTCACATGACAGGGCTATTGCCATGTAATCATTAGCTGTGGTCCAACTGCCATCGTAATGAGGCCCTTTGTTTCTAAAGATGCATGTAAACAGAGTACAATAAACATATATGGAGGAAATCATCTTTTAGATGCCCAGGTGCATTGTGTAGAGAAACTTACAGTTAACATATGGAAGTAGCAAAATCAAAGTTTATTATTTCTTTCAATGCTATTATACACAAGCCAGACATGACCTTATTACAAGAGACACATATTCATGTAGACCCCTTATGGGTATAACTATGTTTACGATTAGAGCACAATATAAGTTTCATGGTGCACTACTGCTGGTAACTGAAATATTCTTCTCCAAAAATATAGATATACAAATACATACTCAGGAGGCAGGTCCTGAAGGACAGCGGGTCTGGATAAGTTCTTCAATCAACACTAGTCACTTGATAATTGTAAATGTCTATGCCTTTACAGAAGACAACCCCACCTTCTTTGAGATGTTTTTATGGGTCCCACTAAAAGGTGCAATACTTGTTCTTCCTGGAACAAAATTCTGACAAAGTTAGATTCTGATCTTGCTACACATCTATGGAAACCACCTTCATGGAAGGTTTTGGAGGTAATTACTAACCTCCCCAATGGTATGACAACTAGAAACTATGGTACTTCAGTTATGTAATGGAGATGGCAAATAATATTACAATGGGTGGTAGAATCACTTTGAAACAGGTGTTATGGTGATTTTGTTATAGCCTCACAAAAATACCAAAGATCCTAATTCGTACTTCCCAATTACACTTCTTAATAGAAATTATAAAATAATAGCAAAATTATTGGCTAAACGAATAAACAAATGTTAAATGTTTTTACACAGAAATATAGCCTAGCAGTAACTATGATGCTTTATGAAGGGAAAGCATTTGACCTTGTGAGCTTGTATAGTTTGTTTTGCTTTCTTAGCAGATTTGAATTTCCATCCAGGCTGACAAGGCCAATACACAGTCTGTATAGGGTATCATAAGCTAGGATTGTGCTTAATAAAACATTGAAGGATTCAGTAAAATTTAAAGGAGAAACAGAACAGAGAAATTCCTTTCACCAGTTGTATTTACTTTTTTTCATTTTGATAGCACTGTAAGAGAAAATGTAAACATGATTCCCTGTTAAATAATATTCAAACTAAAATTATAATCTCACAGTTTGAATATTGAACCTAAACTTGAGTATTCTAACATAACTAATGCCTCAAAATCTTCGCCAGCTATGAGGAATTAGGATGATGTAAAATTATTCATGCCAAAATTGAGACTCTATTGTTTAGCACCTGATATTATCTCAGGTTTTACAGATAGTACATTTTCTCACCAGCTTTAATAGATGTACATGATTTAGATTTTGCACCGGTTATAACTTAAACTAAATCTCTACTGACACTTTGAAGAACTATCCCATTTTCAATAATTGAGTGGATTGCACTCATCAAAATATCAGTTGTTCTTCTTTTTAATATTTTATTCTCAGTGTCACTGTATATTTTGTAGGACAACATTTTAACAAAATAGCTGCTTTGTTTAATGTTTAACATTGTGAGTAATAATGCCCCCAAGCTCCTGCTACACATATGTTATGCAACAAAATCTGAAGATAAGAAATTATATTACTTTTCATTGTTTGCATGTCATAGTTTTAGATTTTTGAATATTAAAATGTGTTAAAATCCTTGTAAAAACAACTTGTGTCTGCTTTCAGGCATAGAACTAACAGCATTGTTAAGATAATCGTTTCTACCCCTAAAACAGGAAGGAAGCAATAGTCAGTAATTGATGAGACATTCCTGCTTTGGTAATTGTAAGAATATTCCTCTTAATGGCATAGTCACCCCCAGTTTTGTGGACTGTGAATGGTTTTGTGATTATTTGTACTGGAACAGCCCCAGTGCAAGTGCTCTGACCACCTAAACATGCTGAATGTGGCTATACTCCTAATTGGCATATTCACTTTACCTATACATCCCTGGTACCAAGCTATTCATGGCTGGAAGTTAAATTTCACTAGTGGACTGCAGCACATATCTTTTCTCCACTAAAGTGGTAATGCAAAATAAGACTACAGGTCAGCCACCAGTAATGCAACTGTGCAGGTTTGAAATGACAATTCAACCTGTCAAAACCCCTTTTGATAGGCCCTGGTATTTAAGAGTAAGACATGAAAAGGTTTAAAGTAAACCATTTCTTTAAAGAGAAAAGGACTAGAAAGCTATTTTCACTGTAGCGAGGATAGCTGTTCTATAGGAAAGCACTGGGAGTTCATATATAAACTAAATACACTTATCTTTGCCTAGGATCGAGATAAAAAGTTACTTCTCAGGCTGTTTAAAGTATTTATTACAAATCCAATTAATTGTCATATTAGAAACATATATTTTACAAAAGGTGCTTTTGGGAAGTTATTTTTACCCTGCCTAAAAGCTTTTAGAAGCCCATTTGCCTAAGCTTCCAACTGCCACCCGGTAGCTGAATACCCCTTTTTTAATGGTGTGACAGAAGTCTCAAAGATGAAACAAAGGTCATTTGTTATGGGAGAAGCTGACCTTCCCTGAATAGGGGAGGGTTTGCTCATTTCCCTGGCCACACCTCTAGCTGTCATCTTAGTGTTAGGTAGAGAGGAGCACTGTGGGATTGTTGGCAGCAAGGCATGCAAGAGCTTCTGCACAAGTGGGTAGGGTTACCTCAGGGAAGTTTTACTGTATTGGTTAGGGAGGGGTCATTAGTCACCCCCGCCCACTTTTGTGCCAGGCATAAATGTAGCACTACTGGGCACCCCCTTCAGAGTGTTACAGAACCTGTGGAAGACAGAAGAATGACTGCACCTGCTGTTGTTGAGACCTTTAAAGGAGAAACGGCATTGACCTGCTCCCACTTGTCCCCTTAACTAAGAAGTGGAATACAAGGTTCAGCTGGTTTATCTCTTAAGCTATATGAACATAAAAGCTGCAAGAAGTTTGCTTTTCTGAAAGAATCCAGCTGACCAGTTTCAAATGGACCTGTCTTGGATTCTGCTGGTAGCTTACTGTTCCAGAGGTCCTGGAACCATTGGCTGGTGTTGGAGTGTACTCCTCCTGCCAAAACTGCACAAGCTGGGACTTAGAAACTTTTCACCAACTTTCTGCCTGAAGAAACAATGGAGATCAGGGTTGCTGTTGAGGCAACAGACATCAATGTTAAATCACCAGTCAGCTTCAGCTTCCCGGTTTACTCATCTAAAGGAAATTCAACTTTCAGAAAAGATTATAAGTCCTAACTGAAAAGGGTTCACCAGGACATATCAAGCAGCATCCAACTAATATCAACGCTTTTGTGGGCATGAACTTTGGACTTCACCCACTGAGAGCTTCTCTGCCTTCATACATGATCACACCAGGACCTCAAACTTTAGCAAATCACTGTTGTTACTCCCCCTCTTGAAATCCAGGATGCACTACAAATTTTCTCTAGAAACGTTTTCATTTCTGAATGTAACTCTTGACTGGAACCAATCTGGTCATTTTATCCAATGTATGTTCATTTGTGGTTAGCCTTAGAGCTTACCATTGCCTCGGTCTAGCGTGATCAATTGCTTGTGGTTTGCCCTTTTTGGTGCTATTTTAATTTAAAGATTTTAAAATTCACATCTCCGGTTCCCCTTAGTGGATTTTTTTCATTTATAAATTGGCATTAGATTTTTACTGTGTGTTCTATTTTACTTTTAAACTCTCTAGATTTTTCTAAATGTTTTACACATTTTCTTAAGTTAAACTTGTTTGCTTTGTGCCAAAGCTAATAGAATTTGAGCTCAAGTTTAAATTAATGAATCCTTTAGTGGATCTAACAAGAACAGTGACAGTGTTACCTATGGTACACTAACATCCACCCCAACTAAAATACTATTCTTATGGCAGAAGATGTGGTTCATCATCTTTTAGAACAAAATCAACAGCAGGCCTTGGGTAAATGGTACAACATTCTATTAAGAAACATACTCATGGCTTAATTTTCTAAGATAGTTCAGATATCGGAAACATGAACTCAAACTATTTTAACTTTTGAAGATTGGAGAAAGATTAATGAACTGAATGCTGATGTTGTTCAATTTGTAAATTTCAGATGTATGCAATTTTAAAACAAATTGATTATTTATTTAATATAATCAATAGAAGAATTAAACTGGAGTGTGTTAGATGTATTCCAGAGTCTGAAGCTAATTGGCTTTATATTGTCTGACTCTGTCCAAACAAAGATTACATATTGAGTCCAAGTGTTTGTATAAGTAGAATCTAGATTATAGATTTCCAACCCATGCTATCCATTGTTAGCAGTCTCCGGCTACTCATATCACATGGACAAATTCCTCCAGTGCATTAAATGTTTAGTCCTAGTTTGCTTATTAGGGTAAGATCCTTGATTACATTTTGGCAGAAATCTCAAAAGGGCCCTCATGTTTCTGAATTGTTTACTAAACTAATAAAAGAATGCAACAGAGAAGAAAATTGTGGCTAGAAGAGGTACAAGCAAGAGGTTTGAATTATTATAACATCAATTAATTAGCAAATTGAATTGATTCAAATTGATCTTTTTTTTTTATTGTTTAGCTTGTTTTCTTCATTTTAGTTGTGACACATATTTAATATATGAAGAATTAAATAATCTATTTTTTTCAATAAATAATGTAGTATTAATGTAATAATGTAGTAAATCTGCCTGTTTTTGGATTTCCTGCCTGGGTCAAACTGACAGTTTGGCGGTGAATCTCTCTAGACAGTGACACAAAGGGAGCTGGGTGTAGCCTGCATATCCTGATGAGCCATCTGAGCTAGAGTGGAGGAAGGAGTGGTCACTTACACCTGAATGGGATGTGCCTGCCCTCACACAATGCTATCTCCAACCCCCTGGTGTGTGTGTGGGGCCTGGCCTGGGCAAGGCAGGATCTTGTGAATAATAGAGACTTTCCTTTGAAGTTTGCCTACTTTCAACGCAGAAAGTGTTATAATTAGTGGACCTAAAACCCCAGACTTTTAGATCAGTTCTGGATTCAAGAGGAAACTCTGCCAAGGAGAAGATCGGAAGAGCTGAGGAGAAGTGCTGCCCCTGCCTGTGACTGGACTTTGTCATAATTTCTGCTTGAGAAGAATCTCGAAGGGTTTGGACTGAGGTTGCCCCCTGTTCTGAAGTCTCAGCGCCATCAAAGTCTTCCTCTGCCAGCACCTGAACTCTCTGCTGAGACACCTGCCCTGCCAAGTGGTGCCTAATCCAGTCCCTGGGCCATTGAAATGAAAAGCTGGTGGAAAACCAAGAAAATCCAAGAAAGCCAACTTTGGATGACTCCAGACTGATGCCGCTGCCGAATCCTGTGATGCCGCCTCCCACTTAAGCTGTGGTCCTCGCTGGAGAGCAACAACCTCGCAGGCCTGACAGCACTGCAGCCTCGCAGAAGTTCGTGACTTTGTGGAAGTCACCCCCCCCACGTCGTGACCACCAGACAATGACTCGACTAGAAGTGCATTGATCCAGTGTTTCGCACTAACTTCGGCTCACCCTACTGCTCCACAGCATGGACCCGACACCTCTTCATGATGCCTCCGCTTGGTCCCCCTGCAGGACTGGAACCGACGCCACCTCAGATCCAGTTACGTGTGATCCCTGACTCCTTGCACCGTCTTGTTTCATCATTTATACAAAATACTGTACCTGGGGGTCTGTGTGACTCTGTGACTGGCGCCATTGGCATCGGACTGTTCGGAACGACTCTATCACTATGTCTTGACATCACCTAATTGAAGCACTTGAGTTTCTAAGCGCTATTTTGTGTTTAATCTTTAAAAAATCATAAATTGAATTGTATGTCGTTTTGCTCTTGTTTTGTTCAGATAAATATTGGCTATTTTTTTAACCTGGTGTTGAGTCATTTTGTAGTGTTTTCATGGTATAATTGTGTGTGTTGGTACAAATACTTTACACATAACTTCTGGTTAATGCTTTCTGCTCATGTCAAGCTACCAAGGGGGTGAGCGGGGTTAACCAGGTGTGTTTCTCCTTTGCCCTGACTAGAGTGAGAGTCCCTGCTTGGACAGAGTGCAAACTGACTGCCAACCAGAAACCCCATTTCTAACACATATATAGCAGTTGTTACGGTTTTGTTATTTTGTGCCAGTGACAACCACATTTCAGTATCAGAATATGTATGCAAGGCATTCAGTAGTATTTTAGGGACACAAGAGTCTGACTTAAATAGTGTAATACCATCTGTATAGATTAAATAACTAGTTAAGGCAGTTTATTATTGATCACCAATTACATTTTTTTTACCTCTGGCATCATTATCTTTAAATATTACAGGCAGATATTTTCAATGTTAATAAATCAGAGATAAAATGGTCAGACTTGTTGAGTAACTGCATTAATAAAAAAAAGCCATTGAAATGACATTGCTTTGAGTGCATGCTGTCAGTTTGTTATTGGATGGCATGGTCATTTTGGATACTATAAATGTGCCATTATACTATTAGAGAGCTTGCAAAGCCAAGAAATCTATTTGGGCAAAAAGCTATTACCAATCATTGGCCCTCATTACAACCCTGGCGGTCGGTGTTAAAGCAGCGGTAAGACCGCCAACAGGCCGGCGTATGAAAAAATTGAATTATGACCGCGGCGGAAACTGCCAACATAGACAGCCACTTTAACACTCTGACTGCCACGGCGGTACAAACAAACAGCATGGCGGTCACCGCCAACAGACAGGCGGAAGACAATGTACCACCCACACCACTATGAGAGGCCAATCCGCCACCTTTTCCAGGGCCGATTCAACACGAACAAAAACATGGCGGATATTGGACTTGGAAGGGAAAACTTTCACCTCTACATACCCCACGAGGAACCAGGACGCCATGGAGCGGAACTTCAAATTCTACCTGCGATTGTCTTCCTGCTCCTCTTCCAGGAGCACGACCGACGGCGACGACGACCACGGTGAGTACTGCACCTACGACACAGGGGAGGGGGGAGGGAAAAGAGAGTGACACACACACGCAACACCCCCACCCTCACACACAACAACACACACACCAATACATGCTGAAACATTACATTTACACCCCCCACCTGTAAGAACGCAAGGACAAAAGGAAATGAGGTGAACAATTGTAATCAGGAAAAATCCATTAGTCAAAAATATATATATACACTATTAACAAATATGTACACCAAGAATTCAAGTCCATGTACTGCACCTACATAGTCCATGGACCACTGGGCCCAAAATGCATGGGCGAGGCCCACACTTAAGAGAACACTGCAGGGGCATCAGATCGGAATAAAACAGGCACCTCAGGGGGAAGGGAAGGGGGGGCACCTCAGCCGGATGAGTGCACAACGCCAGCTCCACGAGGGGGCTCCATGCCCACTGCTTTATCCTGGGGAGTGCAAAGCCACAGTCTCTCAAGTCTCTCCAGTGGGTGGGTTGCCCACTGCTTTATCCTGGGGAGTGCAAAGCTACTGCTTTATCCTGTGGAGTGCAAAGCCACAGTCTCTCAAGTGGATAACAGTCTCCACTGGTTCTGGAGGGGGCTTTGTGCCCAGAGTGCTTCATCCTGCCAAGGACTGAGATAGTGGATGTACTCCACTGGTTCTGGAGGGGGCTTTGTGCCCAGAGTGCTTCATCCTGCCAAGGACTGAGGTAGTGGATGTCATTCTCCACTGGTTCTGGAGGGGGCCTTGTGCCCAGAGTGCTTCATCCTGCCAAGGACAGAGGTAGTGGATGTATCTCTCCACTGGTTCTGAGGGGGCTTTGTGCCCAGAGTGCTTCATCCTGCCAAGGATAGAGGTAGTGGATGTCATTCTCCACTGGTTCTGGAGGGGGCTTTGTGCCCAGAGTGCTTCATCCTGCCAAGGACTGAGGTAGTGGATCTGACACTCCACTGACGGTAGGGCAACATGGAAGCTGACCACCAGCCTCGTACGAATTAACTCTGGGGATGGCAGCCATGGCTGCGGTGGTGCTACTGTCACAGGATGTGATGTGGCCGCTGGCGGTGCTGGCGGCGGCCTCAGTGGCGCCAATGCTTGCGGCGCTCATTGGGCAGCGGTGCTGGTGGTGGGCTCACTGAGCGTGCTGTTGGCGGCGGTGTCCTGAGCGGTGGTGCTGGTGGGGGGCACACTGAGCGTGCTGCTGGCGGCGGTGTCCTGAGCGGCAGTGCTGGTGGGGGGCTCACTGAGCATGCTGCTGGCGGTGCTGTTCTGGGCGGCAGTGCTGGTGGGGTGCTCAATGAGCGTGCTGCTGGCGGCGGTGTCCTGGGCGGGGGTGCTGGTGGGTGGCTCACTGAGCGTGCTGCTGGTGGCGGTGTCTTGAGCGGCAGTGCCGGTGGCGGTCTTGTCCGCCGTGCAGGTTGGCAGCGACTTCCCTTTCTTTCTCTGGCCCTTCCCCACCTTGGATGGTGGCGCTGCTGTCTTGCCACTCCCAACTGTTGTCCTGGCTGAGCCCTTGGTGGCAGGTGCTTTGGCCTTCTCCCTCCGGGCTGTGGGCAACTTCTTTTGTTTTGGAGGTGGGGGAATGTCCTTGGCCTGGCTCCTTGGGACACTGGCTGCCCTACTGCTTGGGGCACTACAGAAGCCAGTTACTGCTGGCACCACTGTTCCGGGTGATGTGGTGGCTGAGGTGCTGGGTTGGAACATGGAAAGGCAAGCCCTAGGGGACGGAAGGGGTGGGGGAAGAGGTCAAGGTTTGACAGGAAAAGTTTGTTAGACACACTGGGACGGGTAGATGGAGGGGGTTTGGGAGTGGAGGAAGAGGTAGTGGTTGTAGGAGGTGTTCGTTTGCTGACTTTGGGTGAAGGTGCATTGGCTGGAGGCTGTCGTGAGGTGGATGGCTGTTGGGTGGGTGTGTGACTGCGTTTGTGTAGTTTGGGAGGAGGGCTCATAGACACAATGGGAGAGGACACAGGGGATGTGTGAATGGTAGTGTGGGTGGTGATTGCACGTGAGCGGTATGTGGTGATGGGAGTGCTGGTGATGGACGTAGTGGCTGAAGATGTAGTGCATGCAAGTGTGAGTGGAGACGTGACAGGGAGGGAGGAGGGAGATGTGGAGGAGGGGGACACAGTGGAGGCAGTGGCTGTTGGTATGTCTGCATGGGTATGATGCTTGTGTGAGTGCCTGTGGGATGTGTGGTGCTTATGTTTGCCAGAGCTAACCTCGTGTGTTGAGGTGTGTGCATGCTGGTCTGATGGTGTGCTTGGGATAGGCTGAGGTACTGGAGATTGGGTCTGGGTGGAGGAAGTTGGAGGGGGGAGGCTGGACACAGGGATAATGGCTGTCATCAGTTCTGAGGCCAGAGTCTGAAAAGCTCGCTGTTGGGCTGCCTGACCAGAATGAATGCCCTCCAGGTATGCATTTGTCTGTTGCAACTGCCTCTCTACACCCTGGATGGCATTCAGAATGGTAGACTGCCCAACAGTGAGGGATCTGAGGAAGTCAATGGCCTCCTCACTGAGGGCAGCAGGACTGGCAGGGGCTGAGGTGCCTGGGGCGAAGGAGATGCCCACCCTCCTGGGTGAGCGCCCATGGGGCACACGATGAGGGGCTGCTGGGAGGGCGGTGCTGGTAAGGGGGGTGGCGGCTGTACATGTAGATGCAGTGGGCAAAGAGGGGTCCACCACCGCAAGGGAGCTCCCTCAGAGGAGGAGTCGGTGTCGCTGGTCTCAGCTCCTGTCCCCGCAGTGGAGCTCCCCTCGCCCTCCGTCTCAATGGTGAATTCTGAGTCCTTAGTCCAGCCCGCCAGGGCCATGTGGGGTGTAGCTCCCTCCAGCTCCGGTGGCACAGCTCCTCCGCCTGATGATGCTAATGCACACAAGAACAGGGAGACCACAAAAAGGGGGGGAAAGAAAGTAGAAATACATGTTCAGTGCATGCAATACCGCTACCGTTGGCGGACACTACAGACACAGCAGCTCTCTGCACTACGTCATGCACTTAGAGTTCCCTAATTAATCACTGGGACATGAGGTACAAGGCCTATGCCCGATTGCTGCACACATGGAAGTCACAGTAGCCTGACTAGGGGTAGATGGCTCTTAACACTGGTGGGGTGGGGTGCCACATAGCCTGCCTCACGAAGGGACCTTGCCTACAAAACTCGCCCTGGCCTAGGGGAACCCACAGCCCACCTCCCCCACCCAGACACCTCCAATGCACGCTGAATCAGATGGATGTGACGGTACTCACCCCCTTTTAGCTGCTGTGATGCCCTCCAGTGCCCATCCAACTCCGGAGACGCCACCGCCAGGATTCGGAACATCAGGGGGGTTTTGGTGTGATGGGCACCCCTCCCACGTTGGGAGGCCATCCCCAGCTGGGCCTCCGCCGTCTTCTTGCTCCAGCGGTGAATGTCCTCACATCTTTTAGGGCAGTGGGTGCTCCGTCTGTGGTGGACCCCCAGGGCCCGGACGTCCTTGGTGATGGCACACCATATATCCTGCTTCTGGTGTGCGCTGACCCACAGAAATAGTACAGGGGAAAAGGAAAGACTATAACCGTCCAGACCGTCACAGTCATTGGCCCACGTTCCCACCCTTGCCCTGACGCACATCCACTCACCGTCGTTTCATGGACGCCTCATTCCCCCCCCATCTCCCATCCACATCACTCAAAACAGGCATTGCCCATACAGCATGCTCACAGTGTACTCACCTGTTTGTCTGGAGGACCGTAGAGTAGCGTGTACTGGGGGAGGACCTCATCCACTAGTTTGTCCAACTCCTGCGATGTGAAGGCAGGGGCCCTTTTCCCAGACACTTGAGCCATTGTCACTTCCAGACTGAGGTCAAAGCAGCACTTGCAGTGTAGGTCCTCTCCTGTCGAAGATCAGGTATCAAGTGAGTGAACAGAGAGAAAATGGCGGTCACCTCCACGGCGGTTCGACCGCCTACGGCGAAGGTGTACAACGCCAGTTCAGTTACCTCATATCCCCTTCTCCCACCTTACAGGTCAGGCAGCCGCCATTTCAGGGAGCCACATGGCATAAATTGTAAATGCTTCACACCTATCTAGGTCTTGCATACACACAGTGACAGGCATTTTGCGGATTGACAAATGTGTGCAATAAATATTTTTTTAATACCTCAGTGTTGGTTGACTCTCTGCTCACTGTTCTCGTCCATAGGACACGTCCGCTGGGGCAGGTGAGGAGATGGTGGCATCCTCCGGTGTACAGACCGCTGGTGGACCTGTTGACAATGGAAGAGAGACACGTAATAGTCACCTACAGACTTGATCGTGCAACAATCCATAAAATGTGTGCCCAGTTGGAGCCAGACCTGATGTCAGCTATCCGCCATGCCACAGGAATCCCCCCTCTAGTGCAAGTCCTGTCAGTACTCCACTTCCTGGCAAGTGGGTCTTTTCAAACAACAGTGGCCATTGCATCACGGATGTCCTAGCCTATGTTCTCAAACGTGTTGTCCAGAGTGTTGTCTGCCCTGCTGAAACACATGTGCATCTACATCGTTTTCCCTCAGGTGGAGGATTTGCCCACAGTGAAAGGTGACTTCTATGCCCTGGGACATATCCCCAACATCATAGGTGCCATTGATGGGACACATGGGGCCTTGGTACCCCCCCACAGGAGTGAAAAGGTGTACAGAAACCGGAAGAGCTACCATTCAATGAATGTGCAGTCGGTGAGTTTGGCCGACCAGTACATCTCCCATGTGAATGCCAAGTTTCCTGGATCAGTGCATGATGCTTACATTCTGAGGAATAGCAGCATCCTTTATGTGATGGGGCAACTCCAGAGGCACCGTGTGTGGCTAATAGGTGAGGACAAGGACCCTATAAGGTGTGAATAGTTGTCTGGGTCTGGGGTTGTCCCTAAGGGTTAGCGTGTGTCTAACAGTTGTCCCTCGACATTTGCAGGTGACTCTGGGTACCCCAACCTGTCATGGCTACTGACCCCAGTGAGAAATCTCAGGACAAGGGAAGAGGAACGCTACAATGAGGCACATGGGCGAACTAGGAGAGTGATCTTAAGGACCTTCATCCTCCTGAAGGCCAGGTTCCGGTGCCTCCATATGACAGGTGGTTCTCTCTACTACTCACCAAAGAAGGTGTGCCAGATCATCGTGGCCTGCTATATGCTGCACAACCTGGCTTTGCAACGACAGGTGCCTTTTCTGCAGGAGGATGGTCCAGAAGGAGGTCTTGTGGCAGCTGTGAAGCCTGTGGACAGTGAAGAAGAGGAGGCAGAAGAAGAGGATATCGACAACAGAAACAACGCTATCCAGCAATACTTCCAGTGAGACACATGTAAGAAGATATCACTGCCTCCCACATCTCATACAATTGTTAGACCTATCATATGTCTGTCACTTTCACCCAGTCTATGGACCCTGACTTGTCACTTTGCCTTTCCATTTCACAGATGTTGGTCCCACTGTGTGACCTCTGCTATATTACCTCATGGACTAGAGCTGTTTACATCGGTATGTTGACAATACAATCAACAATGCTATATTCCATAGTTATTACAAATACACATTTGTGAAAGCACAGACTGACTCCAGATTGTTTTGTGATTCAAGGGTGTTTATTTCAGTGCAAATTAGTGGAGTGGGTTGTAAAATGGGCAGGGGTGATGGTGGAGGATTGTCCATGGCAGAGTCCAGTCTATTTGTTTCACAGGTGCATTGTCCAAAGGGGCATAGGAAGTGGAGCTAGGGCAGTTGATGCATGGGCAGGGTGACAAAGTGGGACATTCAGGGTGGTCTCATTGCCTGGGGGGGGGTCTTGGCATTGTTCTCTGTCTTTGTCCTGGATCTCAGGGACTGTTTGCGGGGTGGTTCTCCATCTGCAGTGGGTGGGGTGCTGGCGTCATGCTCCTGTGGCGGTGCCTCTTGTCCACTAGCGCTGGCAGAGGTGGTAGGCGGTTCATCGTCCAGGCTAGTGTCAGGGGCTCGTTGTTGTGCCACAGTGTCCCTCCTGGTGTTCACAAGGTCCTTCAGCACCCCTACAATGGTGCCCAGGGTAGTATTGATTGATTTGAGTTCCTCCCTGAAACCCAAATACTGTTCCTCCTGCAGCCGCTGGGTCACCTGAAACTTGGCCAGTACCGTTGCCATCATCTCCTGGGAATGATGGTAGGCTCCCATGATGTTGGAGAGGGCCTCGTGGAGAGTAGGTTCCCTGGGCCTGTCCTCCCCCTGTCGCACAGCAGCCCTCCCAGTTCCCCGGTTTTCCTGGGCCTCTGTCCCCTGAACCGTGTGCCAACTACCATTGCCCCCAGGTCCCTGCTGTTCTTGGGGTGGTTGGTTAGCCTGGGTTCCCTGTAGTGGTGGACACACTGCTGCTTGACGTGTCCTGGGGACAGAGGTATGGGCCCGCTGGGTGGGTGCTGTGCTGGTATTTCCTGAGGGGGGAGGCTCTGTGGTGGCCTGTGACTGTGTGAGGGGAACCGACTGTCCCGAGGTCCCAGATGGGCCGGGCTGGTCATCTAGATCCTGTTGGACAGAGCTGCTGTCATCACTGTGGGCCTCTTCTGTGGGGCGAGTGGACATGTCTGGAACCTCCTGTCCGGTGACATTGGGTAGGGGTCCTGCAGGGGTGTAAAGGCATGATTATTGCATCTGTGTGTGCCATGGTGTGCAATGGGTGGGTGACCCTGTACCCCAGTGCTTCCATTTCTGTGTAGGACATTGTGTGATAAGTGTTTAGGGGTCTGTGTGGGTATGTGTAGTGGACATGCATTGGTGATGGGTGTCCATGCTTTGTTGTTGCATGCAGGGGATGGTGTTGGTATGTGTGGTTTATGATAGTGGGACATATGTTTGGAGTTGGAGTGATGGGGTGAGGGCGAGGGTGGGGGTATGTGATAGCATGCAGGTAGGGTGGGGCGTGAAGTAGTGAAAGATTTAACTTACCAGAGTCCATTCCTCCTGTTACTCCTGCGAGGCCCTCAGGATGCAGTATAGCCAAGACCTGCTCCTCCTATGTTGTTAGTTGTGGGGGAGGAGGCGAGCGTCCGCCGCCAGTCCTCTGAACCGCAATGTGGTGTCTCGAGACCACGGAACGCACCTTCCCCCATAGGTCGTTCCACCTCTTCCTGATGTCATCCCATGTTCTTGGGTGCTGTCCCACTGCGTTGACCCTGACGACGATTCTGCGCCATAGCTCCATCTTCCTAGCTATGGTAGTGTGCAGCACCTGTGATCCGAATAGCTGTGGCTCTACCCGGATGATTTCCTCCACCATGACTCTGAGCTCCTCCTCAGATAACCTGGGGTGTCTTTGTGGTGCCACGGGGTGGTGTGGGTGATGTGTGAGGTGGTGTGTGTTGTGATGTGTGGGGTGATGTTTAGGGGTGTGTGGTGTTTTGTGCGTGGATGTGTATGTGTGATGGTGTTGTGTGCCTCTGTATGCTGGTGATGTCTTTGCTTTGCTGTCTCTCTGGCCTTCTTCAAGTTTTTGGGTAGTAAGGGTTTGTGGGTAATGTGGGTGTGTGTTTTATATTGTATTGGGTGTGTGGGAGTGGCGTGTGTCTGTGTATCAGGTGTGTGTATTTCGATTTGTCCAATGTGGTAGTGCTTTGTAAATGTGTGTGTATATTGAGTGCGGCGGTGTGTACAGCCAATGGAATACCACGGTTGAAAGACCGCCACGTGGATTCGTGGGTCGTGATAGTGTGGGCATATTCCTGTTGGCGTGACGGTGGAGATTTTGTTATCGCCAGTTTATCACTGATCTTTGGTGTGGCGGACTTGTGTGGGTGTCTAGATTTTGGTGGGTTCTGAGCTGTGGGTCGTAATAGCTGTGGCGGAATTCCACGGCTGTGGCGGTGTGTTGGCGGTCTTCTGCATGGCGGTAAGCGGCATTTAACACCAATGTTGTAATGAGGGCCATTGTCTAAAAACTGAATAGTAGAGACCATGGTGTGGTTAAAAAGCTACATTGAATAGCATGGATTGTTTATTGTAAAATTGCCTGTATTGTGTTTGCTAAACCTTTCATTAGATCTTCTTGTCCTAAATGAGAAGTGAAATTCAACAAAATGAGCATGATTCCTTCATTTTGGTTTTATTGAAACCTACAGTCTTTGCATCAGCCAGTGAGCCATTAGTCCAGCCTTAAGAATCAGTTATCTTCAAATGTTTATGGAGTTTACTTTAAACATTAAGACTAAACATTTGGAACTTAAGTTAATAAGTCTTCAGGACCAATTGTTTTCCCAACTGTATAATATCATCCTTCGTAATTTTAAATGCTTTAAACTGTTTTTTAAAAATTGTTTTCTGCCTCACAGCTTTTCATATAAGTTAAAGATAGGTCTTGGCTGGGCTTTAAATGCAGCTATATGATGCTTAGTAATGGTTTTCACAATATAGGTATTTTATAATGTTCCAGACTTATGTGTACTCTTTCTAAGCAAGATCTACACTGTTTGTCTTTCACATAACTTGCCAGGAAGCTACCCTCGCTCTTTAGGACACATTAAGATCAAGCATTCAAAGCAGTCTCTGTACATTGACCAATTCATCTCATTGCACTTTTATGCATTTTCACATTATTTAAATATCTTAATATCTTGAGCTGAGGCACTCTAGCATTATCTACAAGGTGAATATTATCATGTAAAAAACGTTTAGCTGCATATTTATGAAAAGTGGTCCTTAACCTAGTGTAGCACCACTTTTCATGTGCACCTTAGTGCTCCCCTAATGCCACCTTGTGTGTGCTGTATTTAATATATGGCGCACCCTGTCAGTAGTTAGGGAACTAACATCAGAATTGGACGCTAGTTCAGAGCTTTGTAGGATTAGCGTCAACTATTTTAACATTAATCCTGCAAAGCACCTTGTAACCAATGGGAGCCTCCTTTTATCTTAGGTTTCTTTGCGCCATATTTTTTATCACCCCCTAACGGGGGAACGCCGCCTTTGCGTTCATTATGCCTGGCACCGGGCACAATGCTGCAGAAAGGGTTACAAAGTGGGTCACTGATCGAACAGCCATGGCTTGAGGTTCTTTCTGAAGACCAGTAGGTCTTTGGTTTAGCGAAGGTCGGTGGGGAGGGAGTTCCAGGTTTTAGGGGCGAGGTAGGAGAAAGACCTGCCTCCTGTGGTGGTGCGCTGGATGCGGGGGACTGTGGCTAGAGGAGGTCGGCTGATTGGAGGTTGCGTGTGGGAGTGTGGAAGTTTACTCTTTCATTGAGGTAGGTTGGGCCGGTGTTGTGGAGGGAATTGTGTGCGTGGATGAGGATCTTGAATGTGATTCTCTTGTCTATGGGGAGCCAGTGAAGGGATTTGAGGTGTGGTGAGATTCGTTCGTGGCCGGGGAGTCCAAGGACGAGGCGCGCGGCTGTGTTCTGGATTCTTTGGAGTTTGCGTTTGAGTTTGAGTGTGGTGCCGGCGTAGAGGGCGTTACCGTAGTCCAGTCTGCTGCTGATGAGTGCGTGGGTGACTGTCTTTCTGGATCCATTTGAAGGTTTTTTTTTTCAGAGTGCGGAGTGTGTGGTAGCAGGAGGAGGTCAGAGCATTGATTTACTGTGTCATGGAGAGGGAGGGGTCGAGGATGATGCTGAGGTTGCGTGCGTGGGTTGCGGGGGTGGGTGCGGCGCCTAGGGCGGTGGGCCACCAGGAGTCGTCCCATGTGGTTTGTTGGGGCCGAAGATGATGATCTCGGTTTTGTTTGAGTTGAGCTTGAGGTGGTTAGTGGCCATCCAGTTGGCGGTGTTTCTAGGAGAGCGGCGTGTAGGTTGGTTTTGGCGGTGGTGGGGTTGCGGGTGAGGGAGAGGATGAGTTGGGTGTCATCTGCATAGGAGAGGATAGTGATTCCATGTGCTCGGATGATGTTGGCTAGGGGGATCATGTAGATGTTGAAGAGTGTGGGGCTGAGGGAGGACCCTTGGGGGACTCCGCAGGTGATCTTGGTAGTGTTGGATTGGAAGGGCGGAAGGCGGACTCTATGGGTCCGGTCGGTGAGGAAGGGGGTGAGCCAGTCTAAGGCTTTGTTGCGGATTCCTATTTTGTGGAGTTGTGTGCGGAATGTGTGGTGTCAGACGGTGTCATAAGCTGCAGAGAGGTCTAGGAGGATGAGTGCGACGGTCTCGCCTTTGTCGACTTTGGTCCTGATGTCGTCAGTGTATGCGATGAGGGTGGTTTCTGTGCTGTGGTTCTTGCGGAACCCAGATTGTGAGGGGTCAAGGGTGCTGGTTGCTTCGAGGAAGTGGGATAGGCGGGTGTTGAATAATTTCTCTGCAACCTTGGCGGGGAAAGGGAGGAGGGAGATGGGGCGGTAGTTGGAGAGGATCTCCGGGTCGGCTTTTTTTTTTTTAGGAGAGTGGTAATTTCCGCGTGCTTCCAGGGTTCTGGGTAGGTGGTGGAGTCGAAAGAGATGTTGATTATGTTGTAGACTATGGGGGCGATGGTAGGGCTAGCTTTGTTGTAGATGCGGTGTGGACAGGGGTTGGAGGGGGAACCGGAGTGAATGGAGTTCATGGTTTTTTCGGTTTCTTCGTGTGTGGTGGGGGTCCATGTGGATAGTGTGGTGGGGGGGTCTTGAGTGGGGGTCGAGTTGGGTGAGTGAGGGGTATGTGTGGTGGGTGTGTGTGGTATGAAGCTGTTGTGGATGTCCAGGATTTTATGGAGGAAGTGGTTGGAAAGGGCGTCACATAGGGGCTGTGTGTGTGTGGGGTCTATGTTGCTGGCTTTGGCTTTGGCAAGTTCATTGATGATGGTGAAGAGTTCTTTTCTGTTTTGAGAGTTGTTGTCAAGGCGTGTCTTGTAGTGATCTCTTTTGGCTGTGCGTATGAGTTGGTGATGGGTGCGAATGGTGGTTTTGAGGGTAGAAAAGTTGGTTGAGGAAGGTTCTAGTCTCCATATTTTCTCAGGTTGGCGGCATTTGCGCTTGGAGTCTTGGAGTTCAGGGGTGAACCATAGGGCGTTCTTGATGTTGCGAGTGGTGATGTGTTTCCTGAGGGGGGCTAGTGTGCCTGCGTAGGTAGTGATCCATTTGGAGAGGTTGTGTGCTCCTGCGTTGGGGTCGTTGGTGTGGGGAGGGTTATGGGCCAGTTGGGAGTTTAGTCGTTCTGTGGGGATCTTGTCCCACATGCGGTAGGGTGTGGTGTGTTGATGGTAGTGTGTGGGGGGTTTGTTGAAGGAGAAGTGGATGCAGTGGTGGTCAGTCCAGGGGAGTTCGGTGGTGTGGGTGTAGGCTATGTGTTGGCTTGAGGTGAAGATTGCGTCCACTGTGTGTCCTGCTGAGTGGGTGGCTGCGGTGACCAGTTGTTTGAGTCTGAGGTTGTTGAGGTTGTCTATGAGGGAGGTAGTGTTGTGGTCTTGTGGGTTTTCTAAGTGAAAGTATGGGCTGATGCTGTCGGCGATGGTGTCGCAGAAGGCGGGCGTGGGCCCGGTGGTCTGTAGATTAGTGTACGTCTGAGGGTGGAGTTGTTGTTGATGTGGATGAGGAAGTGCATGTGTTCAGTGTTGCCGATAATGTCTTGGGAGCTGGTGGTGACTTTGATGGTGTCTCCGTGTAGAATGGCGATGCCACCGCCTGGCCTGTTGGGGCGGTCAGCAACAGGTCCACTGGTTCTGGAGGGGGCTTTGTGGCCAGTGTGCTTCATCCTGCCAAGGATAGGGTGAGTGGATGCATTTCTCCACTGGTTCTGGAGGGGGCTTTGTGGCCAGTCTGCTTCATCCTGCCAAGGATAGGGTGAGTGGATGCATTTCTCCACCGGTTCTGGAGGGGGCTTTGTGCCCAGTGTAGTTCATCCTGCCAAGTCTGCTTCATCCTGCCAAGGACAGGGTGAGTGGATGCCTTTCTCCACTGGTTCTGGAGGGGGCTTTTTGCCCAGTGATGCAACACTTGGGGTGAGGCAGTTCATGGTCCCTCACCTGGGTGTCTGAGCCACGAGATTTTCAGTGACCAGGATGCATGATAGTCCATGGAGGCAGGGCAAGAATCCATCCAGTGGCGTCTACGGCTGCACAGTGGTGGTATTGGTGGTGCCGGTTGGGGTGCTGCCAGTGATGGGGGAGGCTCCAGCACTTCTCCTGCAGCCTTGCACGGCTGCCCACTGTGGCTGCTGGCAGTGGTGCTACCATCACCAGTGCAGGTGGTGGTGCTTGCAGCTGTGCAGGTGCAGGTGCTGGCCACGGTGCAGGTACCGGTTCAGCCGGTGGTGAGGGGAGGCTCCAGCCCTTCTCCTGCAGCCTCGGACGGCTGCCCATTGGGACTGCTGCTGCTGACAGTAGTGGTGCTTGCGGCAGTGCTAGTGGCGGGGCTGCTGGCGGTGCTGGCTGTGGTGCAGGTGGCGGTGCTGGCGGTTGTGCTGGTAGCCTCCAGGTCTTCACCTGCAGCCTTGGACGGCTGAAGTGCCTTGCCTGGTGTTTTGTGCCCCTTCCTCACCTTGGCAGATAATGGTGTCACCTTGGGTCTGGCAGCTGGAGTCTTTGAGGTGTCCTTGCTGGGTGGTTGTGGCTCCTTCTCTGTGCTGGATACTATCCCCTTCATCCCCTTTCCTGGTGGTGGAATGGATTTTGCCTTGGCAGGGGTTGGTGGCACACTGGCTGGCCTGACGGGTGCCCTCTTTGATCCTCTGACAGGTGCAGAAACCACAGCGGACATGGACTTGGTGGCTGAGGTGCTGGGCTGGGTTTTGGCCACCCTGGCCCGAGGCGAAGGATGGGGGGAGGGGTAAGGAACAGGTCAATGTTTGCCAGGAAAATCCTCTTAGGGACACTGGGGCGGGAAGAGGGAGAAGGTCTGGGAGAGGAGGAAGAGGGAGTGGTTGTAGGAGGTGTTTGTCTGCTGAGTTTGGGTGCAGGTGCATGGGCTGGATGCTGTTGGGAGGTGGATGGCTGTTGGGTGGGTGGGTGCTTGCGTTTGTGTACTTTGGGAGGAGGGGTCACAGACACACTGGGAGAGGACACAGGGGACGTTTGCATGGATGTGAGGGTGGTGACTGCCAGTGAGAGGTGTGTAGTGATGGGTGTGCTGGTGATGGAGGTAGTGGATGAGGATGTAGTGCATGCAGGTGTGAGTGGAGACACTACTGGGAGGGAGATGGACAACGAGGAGGAGGGTGACACAGTGGAGGCCGTGGATATTGGTGTGTCTGCATGGGGATGGTGCTTGTGTGAGTGCCTGTGAGATGCAGTGTGGTGCTTGTGCTTGCCTGTGCCACTTCTGTGTGTTGATTTGGGTGAATGCTGGTCTGAAGGTGTGCTTGGGATAGGCTGGGGTTGAGGGGATATGGACTGGGTTGAGGAAGTTGCAGGGGGGAGGCTAGATACAGGGACAGTGGCTGCCATCAGTGCGGAGGCCAGAGCCTGAAATGCTCTCTTTTGAGCTGCCACGACAGAGTGAATGACCTCCAGGTATGCATTTATTTGTTGAAAATGCCTCTCGACACCCTGGATGGCATTCAAAATGGTTGACTGCCCAACAGTGAAGGATCTCAGGAGGTCAATAGCCTCCTCACTGAGGGCAGCAGGGCTGACTGGGGCAGGGCCTGAGGTGCCTGGGGCGAAGGAGATGCCCACCCTCCTGGGTGAGCAGGCACGGAAAACACTCTGAGGGGCTGCTGGGAGGGCGGTGCTGGTGGAGGGGGTGGCAGTTGTACCTGTTGTTGGGGTGGGCACAGAGGTGTCCACCACCACCAGGGAGCTTCCATCGGAGGTGGTGTCCCCTCCTGTCCCCGTCGTGGTGCTACCCTCGCCCTATGTCCCACTGGTGCCCTCAACGTCGGTAGATTTGGCCTCCAGGCCCTTGTGGGATGCAGCTCCCTCTGTCGCAAAACAAAAAGGGGGGGGAGAGACAGAGGATACACTTGGTCAATGCCAGCAACAGCACTACTGTTGGCGTACACAACTCACAGGGAACAACCCTATGCACTATTCCATGCACTACCAGTTCAATGCCAGTCACCAGCCCTTAATGCCATCAGCTGCACACCTGAAACAAACAGGGCCGTGACCAGTAGTAGATGCCCACTAACACTATTGGGTTTGGAGTGCTTCAGAGCCTGCTCAACAAGGGACCTACCCTGCCATGTTTGCCCTGGCCTAGGGGCACCCACAGTCCACATCACCCACCCAGGTAAAAACTTAACGCGCACAAAGTACTGAATCTGAATTAGTACTCACCCCTTGTGGCTGCTGTAATGCCCTCAAGTGTCCATGCAACTCCGGATAGGCCACTGCCAGGAAGCGGAGCATCAGGGGGGTCAGAGTATGACTGGCACCCCTTCCTCATTGGGAGGCCAGCCCCAGCTGGGCCCCGCCGTCTTCCTTGCACAGCAGCATAGGTCCTTCCATTGTTTGCGGCATTGGGTGCTCTGCTTGTCAAAGACCCCCAGGATCCGCGATGGCACGCCAAATACCATTTTTCTGATGGGCGCTGACCTGCAGGATAAAAACAGAAGAAAAGGGAATTAGTTAACCGTCCGGACCGTCACACTCATGGCCCATCATATCCCTCCCATCCCCTGACACACATACATTGATCACCATACATGCAGCTCTCTGCCAAGGATGCCTCAGCCCCACATACATGTGGCTTACATACACAGCACTCCATACATTCATGGCCCACGCATCATGCCCACAGTGTACTCACCTGTTTGTCTGGAGGACCGTAGAGTAACGTGTACTCGGGTAGGACCCCATCCACCAATCTCTCCAACTCCTCCACAGTGAAGGCAGGGGCCCTTTCCCGAGACACATGAGCCATTTTTGCTTCTAGACACAGATTACAGCAGCACTTGCAGTGGAGGGCCTCTCCTGTTGAAGGTCAGGTAGCAAGTGAATGAACAGATAGAAAATGGCGGTCAAGTCCGCGGCAGTGCGTACCGTCAACGCCAGAGTACATCGCCATTGGCTCCTTGAATCCATAGGGCCCAATGCTAACCAATGCAAAGTTGTGCAGCAGTCGTTGAGCGCCTATCGCAATGGCACACAACTCCAGTGGAATTACCTCATTTCCACTTGTCCTTCCTCACAGGTCTGGCAGCCACCATTTCAGGGGGGTACATGGCATGGCACCTAACTGCGTCACAGCAGACATAGGCACAGCAACTGACTCTTGGATTCACATACTGGTTCTGTAAATGTAGAAAAGTGTCATTATTGCAAGAGGTGTGTGAATATGACCCTCTGCTCACCGTTTTCCTCCCTAGGCTTCAACCACTGAGGGTGAATATGAGATGGAGACATCCTCCTGTGTACAGACCCCTGGTGGACCTTGCGACAATGAAGGACAGGCATATCATCCTAACATACACACTTGATCGGGCCACAATCCAAGAACTGTGTGCCCAATTGGAGCCAGTCCTGATGTCAGCTATCTGCCAGCCCACAGGTATCCCCCCCACTAGTGCAGGTCCTGTCAGTGCTCCATTTCCTGGCAAGTGGTTCCTCCCAAACAACAGTGGCCATGGCATCAGGGATGTCTCAGCCAATGTTCTCCAACGTGTTGACCAGAGTGTTGTCAGCACTGCTTAATCACATGCGAAGCTACATTGCATTTCCCCAGATGGAGAATTGGGCCACAGTGAAGGGTGACTTTTATGCCCTGGGACATATCCCCAACATCATTGGTGCCATTGATGGTACACATATAGCATTTGTTCCCCCCCCCCCCTGGAGAAATGAACAAGTGTTCAGGAATAGAAAAAGCTATCACTCTATGAATGTGCAGATGGTGTGTTTGGTGGACCAGTACATTTCCCATGTGAATGCCAAGTATCCTGGCTCTGTGCATGACGCCTTTATCTTGAGGAATAGCAGCATCCCATATGTGATGGGCCAACTCCAGAGGCACAGTGTATGGCTAATAGGTGAGCCCAAGGTCCCCACCCTGTATATGTTGGTGTCTGGATATGGAGTTGTCCGTAAGGGTCAGTGTGTGTCTGACAGTTGTCCCTCGGTATTTGCAGGTGGCTCTGGTTACCCCAACCTCTCTTGGCCTCATGGCTACTGACCCCAGTGAGGAGTGCCCGGACAAGGGCAGAGGAACATTACAATGAGGCAACTGGGCGAACAAGGAGGATAATTGAAAGGAACTTCGGCCTCCTGAAGGAGAGATTCCGATGCCTCCATCTGACAGGTGGATCTCTGTACTACTCACCCAAGAAGGTGTGCCAGATCATAGTTGCATGTTGCATGTTGCACAACTTGGCCTTGAGACGCCAGATGCCTTTTCTGCAGGAGGATGAGCCTGGAGATGGTCTTGTGGCAGCGGTGGAGCCTTCGGACAGTGAGGAAGAGGAGGCAGAGGAAGAAGATGTGGACAACAGAAGTAATATCATACTGCAGTACTTCCAGTGACACACAGGTAAGACACTGTAACTTCACATTACTTTTCAGTTTTGTGTTGGACATTGTACATGGCAGCCTGATTTCCCTATGTCTATGGCCACTTACTGTACCCTTTGCCATCTCTATTTCCAGATCTCTGTGGCCCACTCTAGCTCCTGGTATGTTTATTTAAGTGCTCATACGTGGAGGGGGATGTGCAATGGGCTGGGGTGATGGTGGAGGAATGTCCAGTCTATTGGTATCACAGGTGCATTGTCCAATGCGACATAGGAAGGGGAGTAATGGCAGTTCAAGGTGGACAAGGTGACAGAGTGGGACAGAAGGGTAACAATCAGGAGAGTCTTATTTCCTGGTGGGGGTCTTGGCAATGTTCTCTGGCTTCTGCCTAGATCGCAGGGACCGTTTGCGGGGTGGTTCTCCTTCTGCAGGGGGTGGGGTGCTTGTGGCCTGTTGTGGCTGTGACAGGGCCTCCACTAGCGCCGGCGGAGGTAGAGGGCTGATCTTTGGTGTGGCTAGTGTCAGGGGCCCGTTGTTGTACCACTGCCTCTCTCATGGTCTTGCCCATGTCAGCCAGCTCTCCTGCAATGGTGACCAGGATGATGTTGAATTTTTTTAGGTCCTCCCTGATCCCCAGGTACTGTCCCTCCTGCAGCTGCTGGGTCTCCTGCAACTTATGCAGTATCTGGCCCCTGGTCTCCTGGGAATGGTGGTATGCTCCCAGGTTGTTGGTGAGTGCCTTGTGGAGAGTCGGTTTCCTTGGCCTGTCCTCCCCCTGCCGCACAGCAGTCCTCCCAGCTTCCCTGTTGTCCTGTGCCTCTGTCCCCTGAACTGTGTGCCCACTGCCACCGACCCCAGGTCCCTGATCGTCCTGTGTTTGTAGGGTTGCCTGGGGTCCCTGTAGTGGTGGACACACTGCTGATTGACTTGTCCTGGGGACAAATGGCATGGGCCCGCTGGGTGGTTGCTGTGCTGGTGTTTCCTGAGGGGTACGGTCTGTGGTGGGTTGGGACTGTGGCAGGGTAACCGACTGTCCAGAGGTCCCTGATGGGCCAGGTTGGTCATCATGATCCAGGCGTGCAGAGCTGCTGTCATCACTGTGGGCCTCCTCTGGGTGGGGACTGAATGTTGCTGGCATCTCCTCTCCAGTGATGTTGAGTAGGGGTCCTGTGAGGATAAAAATGCAGTGTTATTGTATCTGCATGTGCCATCTTGTGCATGGGGGTGTTTCCCTGTATGGTTGTGATTGCCCTTTCAGCTTTGCCTTGTGTGTGTGGTGATTTTGTGGGCTAGGTGATTCTCTCTAATGTGCATGCTGTGGCAATGGGTGTTCATGAAGGTCTGTGATGGGGGTCCATGGATTGGTGTTAAATGCAGGGCTTGGTTTTGGGATGGGTGGGTTGTGATAGAGGGGTATAAGTGAGGTGGTGGAGTGATAGGGATGAGGGTAGGGGTAGGAGTTTGTGATGGCATGCAGGTAGGGTGGGGGATATAGTAGTAAAGATATGACTTACCAGAGTCCAGTCCTCCTGCTACTCCTGCAAGGCCCTCAGGATGCATTATTGCCAAGACTTGCTCCTCCCATGTTGTTAGTTGTGGGGGAGGAGGCAGGGGCCCACCGGAGCTGCCTGGTGTCTTGCAAGCACGGAACGCGCCTACCCCCGTAGGTCGTTCCACCTCTTCTTGATGTCATCCCTTGTTCTGGGGTGCTGGCCCACGGCATTGACCCTGTCCACGATTCTCCGCCATAGCTCCATGTTCCTAGCAATGGACATCTGCTGCACCTGTGATCCGACTAGCTGTGGCTCTACCCGGATGATTTCCTCCACCATGACCCTTAGCTCCTCCTCTGAAAACCTGGGGTGTCTTTGGGGTGCCATGGATGTTGTGTGAGTGATATGTGTGAGGATGTGTGGGGTGATGTGTTGTGGTGTATGGTGTGAGGTGTGTGGATGGTGTATGGGTGATGGTGTTCTGTGTCTCAGATTGAGTGGGTGCTCCTGGCTTGTGTCTCTCTCTGTTGACAACCTTTTTTTCTATTGAAAGGGTTGTGGGTAATGTGGGTGTGTGTTTTATAGTGGTCTGAGTGTGTGGCAGTGGTGTGTATATGTGTGTCAGGTGTGCGTAGTTTGAATTGTCCAATGTGCTTTGTAAATGTGTGTGGATTTTGAGCGCGGTGGTGTGTACCGCCAATGGTTGAAAGACCACTGCAGTGATTCATGGGTCCTGATAGTTTGGGGTGGGTTTTGAAGCAGTGGCTTAACAGTGTGGGTTTTGGTACCGCCAATTTATCAAATATCTGACAGATAGAACATAGCCAGGGGAACGAGACAAGGCTTTCTTGTGTCTCCTTTAATATTTCAATTATTTATTGGACTTTTGCTGCAGATAGTGGGGTCAAAACGCACTATCAGTTGGGTCCTGGTTACCAATACACTGCATCTCATATCTTCGTATGTTGATGACTTGCTATTAATTGTGCAAGCCCCAAATAACACTGGGACAAACATTAGAAGAGGTGGGATCAATTTCAGTTTTCAGATTTAATTTAACTAGCTCAGTACTATTCCCTCTTATAGGGGGTCACTAGGGAGACATTTACAAGAGCAAACAATATCTTGCAGGAATCTATCCGATTAAATATCTGAAGATCAAAATGCAACATATATGAACGCAACGTGGGGCTCATGCTATTGTCAAGTACATGTATTTGAAAGGTTAAGGTTTCCTATCCCGCCTATGAGGAAAATTGCTTTGACCATCATGATAGTTACCCCCAGAGTACCGTATGTGCTACAGCACATGCCTATGAGGATTCTGAAAGCATCATTCTGGCAGCTCGATTTGATTAACAGACGTTTATATTGGGAAGATGGAAGAGTCAAGAATGCACTGGATGTGATGTGTTTACTCTTTGAGGAGAGAGGCATGCTGGCTCCTGATTTTAAACATATTGCACAGCTACACAAATGCAGTATGTTGGGCCATTGGCTTGAAACAAACACTACTGTCCAGCTGAACAGACTGATTCAAACACTGATGCATCAAGTGTCACTGCAGCTTTGCCACTGCTTCAAAAAAACATTAACAACACACGTGCAAATTATAATAAGAGCATGGGGAAAGGTGGTGCAACAGTAAGAACGCAAGCATGTGTATATGCAGAAATTGCCTATATATACTGTATGTCCAATACTATCTAGGTTCATGAGGGAAAACAAAGCTGACAGAAAGGCCAAGACATATTTAAGATTTCTGTGCCAGGTGCGGGTCGCCCGTGCCAAATTTCTTACATCTGCCGTTACCTAAGTGACTTCTGTCTAGAAGAATTGGCCCAACTTCCCAGAAAAAAAGCGGAGTTGAACAGTTTCAATCAGATGATTCTAAATATATGGAGAAAATTTAAGCTTTTGTCCAGGTTATATGGGACACGATTGCATGTAGAGATTAGGAAGCCAGATAACCTAAATGCAGTTTGGAACACATACACAGTAATAAAATAAATAGAAATGAAGGAGAATATTCCAGAAATGAAAATAGGTAACCTGTAATGCTAGAATGAAACTGGATAATCACAAATGTAGACACAGAATATATGTAACCTGACCCCCAAATCAATGCATAGAATAAACCCTGAACTGAAAACACTTACATCTGGCCCAAGTGCAAGGTCATTTGCTACCTAAGACCCTCATCACTTTTGACAGAGTTTGGGTGCTCTCCACTCCGACACTCCGATCCTTTTCCTACATAGCCCCTTCCATTAAGGCACATAGACTCACTCATGCCTCTTCCACTTCATTGTATCCCATTTCATCCCCAACCTTAGGGACTAATCTGGACAGATAGCAAATTTTTTTTCCGAAGAACATACTGTGTATCAAATGTGTTCCCCTGTATGTTTACAACCCTGTTTCTAGTTCAAACTGAAACTGTATCTAAATCCTTGTTTGAAAAGCTCTCAGAGAGGTTTATGGTCTGCTTTCTCCTAGAATTCCACACCCCAGAAAAAGAAAAACCTTATCAGTTGCCCATTTAACTGCCAAAGCTTCCTTTTCTGTAATAAAATAGTTGCATTACATCACTGTCAAAGTTCTCCATGCAAATGCAATTGATCTCACTTCTGCTTCAGCCACCTGCATCAAAGCAGATCCCAGACCTTTATAACTAGCTTCAGTGACACCTTCATAACAATTACCTGTTTCACACATTAGCACATTTGGGAAATGTTCTAGATTGCATTAGACCAGCTCAGACTCTTCTGTACACTTTTCAATCCTCTCAAGGTCCACAGTTTTCTTTTTGGCAAGGCTGTTCTTGGTCGATAAGATCTCAGTTCAATTTCATACTAGAAAAGAAAGTACCTCCTTCTTATTTTGGAGCATGTCCAATTTCCTAATGGGCTCTGTAGTGTTGTGTGAGTGTGAATGATTGACCCCTTTTGGTTCCTAAAGAACTCCATAGAGCTGGGACTTAAGTGTTAGAACATGGTAAAGTAAATGCAGGTTTAGAATGTTGAGTATGCGGTTACACATAGAGGAATAAAGACGTGTAATAGCCCCATGTGTGGTGTATTCATTGGTTTGTCCCCAGGTTGGGGAGGATGCTACAGGCTACACCAAGTATTTTATTGGGCAGACTGAACTCATCTCCCAGGTATATCATTTCTTCCTTTCAATACCAACACTTATGGTTCCTCAAATTGAAACCAGAGACCTCAGATGTCTTCGGTACCACAATCCCTCACAAGTTATATTCCTCCCAAGTTACTCCCCCAATCAGTATGTCATCCTGAGAAAAGTTAACACCAGTCATATCAGCCGACAAAAATGAGATGGCTGCCTGAGGCCAAATGACAGTCAAAGGAATTTGAAAGTGTCCATTGGTTTAATAAAGACTGTTAAGACCTGCTAATTCTGATATAACCTTATTTGCTAATAAGCTGAGACAAGGTCAAACATGGTAAAAATCCTTGCCCCTATCAACATTGTATACCTATTTGTGATGTTTGGTAGGGGAAATTTGTAAACCATTACCTCTATTTTGAGAGAGTGTAGGCTGATGCACAGGTCAATCTCCTGGATGTCTTGACCATAACCGCAGGACCTAACCACTCGGTTGCCTCTACAAGTGTGACCATGTCCAAGTCACACAATTTCTCCAATTCTGGCCCAATGGACTCAAGCTTAGGCACCTGAAGTCTCCTAACCTTGTACATTGCTGGTTTACATTCTTCCTTCAGTTTTATTTGTTTATTGTACAGTTTGATGCAGCCCAATTTCTCACTGAACACTCTAGGAAATAATCTTTCAAAATCAGTGCATAATCTATCAACCTGCGGTTCCTGCACTTGGAATCTGATTTGGGTCCAACATATCCCTAGATCTTTTTGATGGCACCACCCTAATATTTCACCTTCATTGACTGATATAAATGTAGCTGTTCTCAAACACGAGAATAGGCATAGGGTGCCCAAGCCATAACTTTAGCCTCCTCAATTTTTTTTAAATGAGCACTCTAAGGAAATGCCTCTTTTTGCATATCACCCCCAGAGTTTTAGGTGGATGCTGCTCGTTTTCTCACTCAGTGCCAGTGCCATGACCCTTAAAAGTGTATTTTTAATTGGTGTATACTCAATTTGCTTAAGTTAACTTAATTAGTCCCTAGTGCGATGTATTAAGGTGCATTATATGGTATGGTCGTGTAACCTTACTGTGTATTATGCTTGCAATAACTGTCTTGTGTCGACTCAGGCTCGTTTGTAAAATATTTAGCTCATCCCGGCGGTTTGAGCAGTAGGGTTTAAACAGTGGAACTACTGTAAATCATTTAGAAGCACCAAACAAGGAACTCACACAACATGAAAGAAATCGAACAGTTTATAAAAATAGATTATATTTTTATTCATTTTTACAGTAAAAAATGGACCAAGTCTTTGAGAAGGTTGCGGAGATACAGATTTTCAAACAAAATATAAATTTCTGTACTTTTAGGCACAACCACAAACAAGCCTTGGTAACTGTAAAGTTTGGAAACTTGAGAAGTTTATAAGGGTTGTGTCTGGCTACTCCTGCCCGACTTGGGTAACCAAATCTGGTAGGGAGGAGAAGGTCAGGAGGGGGACACAAACAAGTTTTTTGGAAAGTTAACTGGCCACCAAAGCTTTCTCTAGTCCAGTCCTGAACTCTGCTGCATGACCGCCATTGACTTTCATGGAGTAACCCTGATGTTGCGGATGCAGGAGATGAAGGATGCTCAAGGATGCTCTGGGTGCCAAGCCATTGATGAGAATGTCCTTGCAGTTACTCCTCAGGCCACAGGTCAGTTGACGGAACTTTGGGTGCAGAGGTCGGGGTTCCTCAAAGTCATTTTTGAGCAAGTGAAAGGCCAGCTGCTTCTGGGTTACTGGTCTACAATGGTATCCTTCGAAGGAAACTGGTATCCTTCTTGGGTGACCAATTTGGACTAGATGACACTCTCGGGAACAGGAGGCTCAGGTGCAACTTTTTGCAATCAAGAATTGGTCTCTTGGGGTGTCCAGCAGAGGTCAGTGGCAAATCTCCAGAAGTTGCTACTGACTTGACAAGTTGGGCTACTTCAGCTTTGATGGCCTTGGTGTTCAGCTGACTGATCCTTGGAGTCACTTATTTGGTCTGGGGCTTGAGAGTCACTTTTCCTCAAGCTAGGAGGCATAGGCACTGTCCTCTCTTTGCTAGCCCAAGGTATGGCAGGTGTAGTCCAGCAAGTGGTGCTGCCTATCTTTGCCAGGTCCAGGGGTCAGTAGGGTAGTCTCTTTTTAATACTGTCTCCAGTTCCGTAGTGATTTAAGGTTCAGTGTGCCAAGGGTGTCATATTTATGCTCAGAAAGTGACCTGGGGGATATGATGCAGTCACTAACCAATGGACTACCAGGACTCTTTCCACCCTGCAATGAATATTTGCTATGTGTGCTATCTAGCAATCCCAAGGTGCACTATTCTGTCTACTCTCAAGATGGCTGAACCTTTCCTCATATGTTAGGAGCTTGATAGCCCACCTTAGAGGTGTGGGTACCTGTGGCCTATATGCCCATGGAAAAACCAGTTTGGGTAGTGATCTCCCCTCTCCGTTCCTGCTGCCAGTCTGTCTACCTGAACAAAGGGGCACCCTTAAAGAACTGCAATAGCCATTTGCCCGCCAAAGGTGGCTTTTCCTTTGAAGCTCGCCTTTCGGGCCAACACCCTGATTGGCTTCCTGCAAGAGAGAGGTAACACCTCTCCCTGCTGCAGGCTTCTATTTTTGTTAAGCCTGGGGATCATTCACACTAGTCCTCAGGAGGGCAGAAGGCTGTCTGTGGGCCAACAGCTATGTGGTGCCACTAGACAATCTGGGCAACAGAGTGGCAACTTTCTATAACTTGCCTTTCCTTAAAAGTGACATTGAATTTGTCTTGGGCTTCAAGTTGGGTTTAAACCACAATTAATTTGATACCCATTTTAGAAGTCCCATTCAGAAGTTACCCTGACTGAGGGGTCAGCTGGTAACTCTGTAGTAGCCAATGGGCTACTACCTTTTGACAGCATGACAACAATTTGGGGCTTTTGCTGTTAGGGCATATTAAACATATGTGTCCTACTTAATAAGATACAGCTCCCTGCCTTAGGGCTCTGTGGCCCTTCCTTATGGGAGACTTACATATACTGTTAAAGGGAGAGTTAAAGGGAGTGGGAGAGGTTCACTGTCAAAATATTGAAAACCTAAATATTGTGATACAAAAATATTGTTGTGCACAAAAATATTGTTATCCTATACTTATAATTGAAAATACAAAAATATTGAAAAACTTATCATTGTACACCAATATCGAAAAAATAGACATGTAACAGTAATAATATAATGTAAATTCAATATATTTATTTAAACAATATAATATATATATATACACACTTATTTAAACAAACACATACATATATGTGCATATGTGTATATTTATTTACACCTAAATAATGTAAAACTATTATTAAAATGATAATGTAATATTAATTTAATTTATTAATTTAATTTTATAATTTAATTTAATATTCTTTTGAAAAAGTAATAACATAACAAGTATGTGTGTGTGTGTGTATATATATATATATATATATATATATATATATATATATGTATATATACACACACACACAATAAATTAAAAACTGTAACAAATAACCATTTTAAAAATACCAATTTAATTACACATAAAAAAGTAAACAATATAAAAAAAAAACATTTTACAAAAGATATATTTTATATTACAAACATTACTATATAATACACAGAAACATAATAAAATATAATTTTAACCAATATAAAAAATATACACTTCTAGGAATAATACATATAGGCCCTCATCCTGACCTTGGCGGGCGGCGGAGGCCGCCCGCCAAAGTCCCGCCGTCAGGTTACCGTTCCGCGGTCGAAGGACCGCGGCGGTAATTCTGACATTCCCGCTGGGCTGGCGGGCGGCCGCCTTCAGGCCGCCCGCCAGCCCAGCGGGAAAGAGGCTTCCACGATGAAGCCGGCTCGGAATGGAGCCGGCGGAGTGGAAGCTGTGCAACGGGTGCAGTTGCACCCGTCGCGTATTTCACTGTCTGCGCAGCAGACAGTGAAATACATTTAGGGGCCCTCTTACGGGGGCCCCTGCAGTGCCCATGCCAGTGGCATGGGCACTGCAGGGGCCCCCAGGGGCCCCGCGACCCCCCCCTACCGCCATCCGGTTCCCGGCGGGCGGACCGCCGGGAACTGGATGGCGGTATGGGGGGTCGGAATCCCCTCGGCGGCGCAGCAAGCTGCGCCGCCTTGGAGGATTCCAAGGGGCAGCGGAAAACCGGCGGGAGACCGCCGGTTTTCCTGCACTGACCGCGGCCGAAGCGCCGCGGTCAGAATGCCCTGCGGGGCACCGCCGGTCTGTCGGCGGTGCTCCCGCTGACCCTGGCCCCGGCGGTCTAAGACCGCCGGGGTTAGAATCACCCCCATAATATTCCCACTTCACTCTGTGCAGCAATCTGGAAAGCAATGGTCAAATATACTATTCCCACTCCAGTCTGTGCAACTGTAGGGCAAGCGTTGGACTCAGGAGGGGTAAAATGAACTAGTCCCACTCCAGTCGGTGTAAGGGTAAGGAAAGCGCTGGACTCAGGAGGGGTAACATTTACTATTCCCACTCCAGTCAGTACAACAGTAGGGAATGCAGAAGACTCAGAAATGGTAACATTGAATATTCACACTCCACTCTGTGCAACTGTAGGGAAAGCATTATTCTCAGGAGGGGCAAATTTCATTATTCCCACTCCAGTCTGTGCAACAGTAGGGAAAGCGTTGGACTCAGGAGGGGTTAAATTTACTATTCCCACTCCAATCGATGCAACAGTAGGGAAAGCGTTGGACACAGGAGGGTTAAAATATACTATTCTCACTCCTGTCTGTGCAACAGTAGGGAAAACACTGGACTCAGGTGGGGTAAAATTTACTATCCTCACTCCAATCGGTCCAACAGAAGGGAAAGCGTTGGACTCAGAAGGGATAAATCTACTCTTCCCACTCCAGTCGGTGCAACAGTAAGGGAAATGTTGGATCCTGGAATAGTAAATTTACTATTGTCACTCCAGTCGGTGCAACTGTAGAGGAAAAGTTAGACTCAGGAGGAGTAAAATGTACTATTCCCTTTCCAGTTTGTGTAATAGTACGGAAAGTGTTGGACTCAGGAGGGGGAAACTCCACTATTCTCACTCCAGTCGTTGCAACTGTAGGGAAAGCGCTGGACTCAGGAAGGGTAAAATTAACTATTCCCTAAGGGCAACAGTAGGGAAAGTACTTCACTTCATACACATGCCTTATTTTAATACAAGTACTAATTTCATAAAATTATAAAACTATTAACATAATATTAAATATATACATTAAAAAACAATTAAACAATTAAAATAATGATCATTTTTTAAAATAATTTATTTAAGAAAAAAATGTTATTCAATAATTATTTCATTAAATTCCCACACTATAGTTGCACATTAAAAATCTATCTTAATTAAAAACATATTTACACAACTTACATAATAAATTACCAATTAATTATAAGTAATTAATTTTTAAGTAATTATAATTGAATTACCTTCTCGCCCTATATCCCTACAAATCCAACAACCCGCACCCAGAATGTATATTAAAGAATTATAATAATTACACAATTTATATAATTAATTAACATTTAACTAATTAATAATTTATAAATATTTAACAATTTATAATTTAGTTAACTTTTCACCCTGTACCACTACAAATGCAACAACCCAAACTGAAATAAAAATCACAAAATGTTAATAATTACACAATTTACATAATCAACTAACAATGTATTAACAAGTTAATAACTAATAATTAATCAATTATTTAATTATCTTTCCACCCTATGCCCCTACAAATCCCCAATAAAGAGCACCAAAAATGCAACTTAAAAATATTATTCACATGATTTACATACTTAAAAATCAGATCAATATTTAATATTAATTTAAAAATATATATAAATTAATTACACTTAATTAACTTCCTACCTTTTACCCCTACAAACCTCACAACCAGCTGTAAGACTATAAATTACTATTTCACAATTAAATTAAAAATATAACTAACTTAAAATTACAAACTAGATTAAAACATTAACAACAATTACACAGACAATATAAAATAGACAATGAAAATATAATTTAAACACATAAACTCAAAAACCTATATTTCTTACCTTAAAACATCAGAATTTCTGTCAACAATATTTTTGCACACAATATTTCTGTGCCACATTATTAAAAACGTTGATCTTACATTTACAGATGGCATCCACAGTTCTTGCATTTGATCATGTGACATGTGACTACCTGAATGCTCTGTAATAGGGAGACAGACTTTTTGTGTATCTTACTAACATGGACTGAGCTGATGGCCCAGGTGGATATTTTTTTTATTAACTTACTGAGGTCCACTACAGTATACTTACCATAATTACAACAGTTTCCAAACTCTGGGTATTAGTTAGGCATTTTTACCAGTTTAAAATGACTGCCATAGTCACTGGAATGGTCACATGCCCTTTCACTTCCTTATTTAAACTCACCGGGAAGGCCAGCAATGTTTGATTCTGACTCATATGTGTTGAGTGGATGTGGATGGAGACAGACGTTAGCGGTCCCATATTTAAAAGGTTTGAGTATGCTGCAATGGAGGCAGAGTTTCTCTCAAATTTATGTTGTATGACGGTTAAGTAATACTTTAATCTTTCAGGATTTGTTTACTTGGGCTTGTGGGTTAAAGTCCCTTGGTGTGTTGCTACAGAGCCTATTTTTGCAATCTGTTGTAAGTAGCAGAATATAGCTATTCTGGTTGGGAGCCTGGCACAGTGTAGTTTATGGTGCACGTTTGATATGTTTTTAAAGTATTTTTTTAACTTTCCTTGTCATATATGTGGTGTCTTATACTAGTATCCACACCTGTGTTATGGTGTTTTTTGTGTGTTTTTTTTAAGGTTCAACAAACGGTACATATGGTGTGATTTAATAGATTGCACTTACTGTTTTTTAATTAATTGTTCTTATGTGTAGGTAATATTTAACAACACTGAGCCCTGATGATGGTCTGACAGACCCCTGACTGCCACTACAGGCCGAAACGTCAACATTACCTTCTCATTTGACGAGCTGAATTGAAAGTCCATGATATTGCTTGAACTTGGACAGAAAAATCAGGCAATTATTGTGCAGAGGGAGGGTTATAACCCCTTCCTAGATCTGCATTTGGGATTCAATCTCATGATCTAAAGGGGTTATATACAGTGTTATTGTTTTTGAGTTAGACAATCGTTGGAATTGTTGTACTTTTTTTTTTTTAACGTCCTGAATCCTATTGAGTAATATATTGAATTTTAAACATATGGAGTTGTCTTATTCATTAATTGAAGACTGGCAATATGTACGCATACTATATCTAAATGATTACTCTAGGAACATTTTTAAGTGAGACATTGTCTGTGCCCAGGTCCTAGGGGAATACTGGATTGCCCCTAAGTGTGTTCATTTACTTTCTAAAAGTGGCATTTCTAAAATAGTACTGTTAAATCTAACTTCATCAGTAAGCAGAATTTTTCACTACTATTTCAACCATACCAGACATGACAATGGCACTCCTTTCAGATCCTATATTACCACTTAAAACTATATAAAGGATTTTCCAATGCTGGTCTATGAGAGGAGCAGGCTTCACATAAGTGGAATACAACTTTGGGAGTTTTGCACTACCAGGACATGTAAAACCTACAAGTGCTGCCTTTTACTTACATAGCATCCTACTCTATGGGCTACATAGGGCCTACCTTAGGGGTGACATATATATAATAAAAGAGGAGTTTAAGGCTTGGCAAGTAATTTTAAATGCCAAGTCAGATTGGCAGTGAAACAGCATGCACAGGCCTTGCAGTGGCAGCCTTGAGACATGGTTAAGAGGCTACTTATGTGGGCGGGACGATCAGTACTGCAGGCCCACTAGTAGCATTTAATTTAAAAGCCCTGGGCATAGATAATGTACTTTACTAGGGACTCAGAAGTAAATTAAATATGTCAATTGGGTATGAGCCAATGTTACCATCTTTAGGAAAGAGAGCACAAGCACTTTAGCAGTGGTCAGAAGTGGTAAAGTGTGCATAGTTCTAAAACCAGAAAAAACAAGATCAGAACTATGAAAGGAGGCAAGCAAAACATAGGGGGAAGACCATCCTAAAGTTGTCCGATCTAACATGTGTTGCCCCCAGCTGAAATTGGGGAGAGCTACCCAACACCTTGGGAGCTCTCATCACTAAGGCAGAAGAATCTGGAAAGACCTTCAGCACTGGCCTTGTCAATCACCATAAAGTCCATTCCCTGTAGAGAGATGGACCACCTCAAGAGTTTATGATTTTCATCCCTCATTTGCATTGGTCATCTGAGGGGCCTGTGGTTTCTCTGAAACCAGAAGTGAGTCCCAAACAGGTATGGTCCCAGCTTTGTCAGTGCCCAGACCACAGAAAATGCTTCTCCTTCAATGGCACTCCACCACCATTGCTGTGGAAGTAACCTTCTGCTAATGAAGGCTACTGGTTGGTCTAGGCCCTCCTCATTCAGCTGTGCCAGGCTGCCCCTATGCCAAGCTCTGAAGCATCAGTCTACACAATGAATTCCTTGGAGTAATCAGGGGCCCTGAGCACATGTGCTGTGCCCATGGCTTCCTTGAGAGAATCAATTACTTTATTACAAACCTCTGTCCAGATCACCAGCCTGGGCTGCTTCTTAGAAGTCAGCTTAGTTAAGGGGGCAACATTGCTGCCATAGCCCTTAATACATTTTCTGTAGTAGCCCATGAGGCTTAGGAAGGCCCTCACTTTGGTTTGAGTTTAGGTGGTTGCAGGGCCATGATGGTTTCTATCTTGGCCTGGAGGGATACACCTTCCCACCACCTATCAGGTGTCCCAAATACACCACAGAACCCTGCCCAATCTGGAACTTGCTGGCCTTGATTTTCAGGTCTGCCTGTGGCATGGCCTGAAGCACCTCTTGGAGGTGATGCAGGTGTTCCTCCCAGCTGGCACTGTAGACTGCAATGTTGTCTAAGTAGGCAGCACAGAAAGCTTCCTTACCAGCCACGACCCTGTTGGAAGGTAGCAGGGGCATTCTTCAAACTAAAGGGCATCACCTGGAATTGGTAATTGCCTTCAGGGTTTGAGAATGCTGACCTCCCCTTTGCTCCCTCAGTCAATGCTATCTGCCAGTACACTGATGTGAAATCAAAGGTACTGAGGAATTTAGCAGCACCTAGCCTGTCAATGATCATCAGCTCTGGGGATGGGTTGTGTGTCAGTCTTGGTGATGGAAGTGAGGTCCCTGTAGCCTATACAGAACCGAAGTTATGGTTTGGTGACCGGTGTGGCGGCCTTTGATACCAACACCACTGGCTGGACAAGGGACTGCTAGAGGGCTCAATCATCCCTAAGGCTACTATCATGAGGACGTCCTCCTGGGTGCTGACTCTCACACTGTCTACAACCTGTACATTTTGTTTTTTACAGGGGGGCTGTCTCCTGTGTCTATGTCATGGACACACAGATGTGTGAGTCAAGGGCTGAGTAAGAACAGTGAGGCAACCTGTCTCAGCAACTGATAACAGTCACCTTGGTGCTCTGGGACCAGTGTGGCAGAGAGGTTGACGCCCTCCACTGACCCATGATGTTCGTATTCAGTGAGGAGGTCAAGGAGACGTTTACTCTCCTCCTCCACACCCTCATTCGTCACAAGGAGCATGCTCAATTCTGACCGCTCAAAGTGATGTTTGAGTCTGTTGAAGTGGAGCACCCTTATGTGGTTCTTAGGGGTCTGTAGATCTGCTAATTAGGCGGTCTCTGCCTTCCTCTCCTTGATTTTGTATGGGCCAGTCCAGCGGTCCTTGAGAGCTCTGGGCACTACTGGCTTCATGATCCATGCCTTCTGGCAAGGATGAAACTCTTCCAGAGTGGTCTTCTGGTCATACCAGTGTTTCATTACCTCCTGGCTGGCCTCAAGGTTGCTCTTGGCCTTTTTCCATCCAGAAGCAGTGCATCAAGTACCCAGAGTGCCAACATTTAGCTGACCAGATCCCGGTGGGAAGGCACTTCTGGGAGCTTTCTCCCGCCCTCCTTGACAAAGCTCAGAGGTCCTCTGACAGGGTAGCCATAGAGGAGTTTGAAGGGACTGAACCCCACTCCTTTCTGTGACACCTCCCTGAAGGTAAAGAGAAGTAATGGCAAGAGAATGTCCCACTCATGCATCATGATCTCAGGTAGGCCCGCAATCATGCCTTTGAAGGTCTTATTGAACCTCTCAACTAGGCCATTGGTTTGGGGGGTGGTAGGGTGTGGTGAAAGTGTAATTGATACCACATGCATCCCACATGGACTTCATGTATGCAAACATGATGTTAGTGCTTTGGTCATACACTATCTCTTTGGGGAACCCCACATGGGTTAAGATCTCCTTAAGAGTTCCGGTCACCACAGGTGCAGTCACCATCCTCAGAGGGATTGCCTCTGAGAAGCGTGTTCCATGGTCCACCAAGACCAGGATTAATCTGTTGCCTAGGGCTGTCGTGAGGTCCAATGGACCAATGGCGTTGATGCCCACCCTTTCAAAAGGGGTGCCGGTGACAGGAAGTGGGATTAGGGGAGCCTTCACCTTTTTCCCCTACTTCCCACTGGCCTGGCAGGTGAGATAGGACCTGCAGAATGCATCTGAGGCTGTCTTCATTCTGGGCTAATAAAAGTGGGTGGCAAGCCTGGTGAAGGTCTTGTCTTGCCCTAAATGTCCTGCCAGGGGTATAACATGAGCCAAACCGAGTAGGAAGGCGTCTGTAACAAGAGGGAACCACCAGCACATGGGCTGCTCCAGTACCCAAAGCCTTAGTCTTGTTGTTGAGAAGATAATTTTCCCCAGAGTCTTCACCTGCTGCATTGACTGAGGCCTGTCACCTCAAGCCCTCAAGAGAGGGACACTCTCTCTGCACTTTCCAGAATCCCTCCCTGGGGTGGGTCCACCCTCATTTTGCCAGTCAGCAAGATCAGGTAGATCACCTCGGGCAGCAATGTCCTCCCTAGTTGGCTCAGGGGCCTCCTCCACAGGTACCTCATTAACCTCTACCACTGGAACTTCAAGGACCATTTTTCCCCTCTCCTTGGCAGCTGTCAGGGCCATTGTTCCAGGCTCCAGATACGCAACTCCCTTCCCAGGCAGCCATGGACTTTGTGGTCATAAAGACCCACTCAGGCAATCCCATTATTCCCAAGTGAGACCTCAGCTCTCCCTCCCTCCAGGACAATCTACAGACTTGGCAGGGCTCACAGCAACTTTCAGAACTCCAGAGACCCACCCACTCAAAGGGAACCAGGGACGCCAGGAGATGGCTCTCATGATTGTTGGAGACTATGACTTGGTGGGATGTGTTCGGTCGGACCTGCTCTGCTGACACCAGCTGACACTTGACAGTTGTCATGCTGGCTCCTGTGTCACACCCAGCCTCTGTCCATTGCCCATTATTGGTGACCCAATGCCTACACTTCAAAGTATTGTCAGGCATGCAGGTTTTTGGCACCATCTTCCTTCCCCAGTGACACTAGGGTTACCTCTATCTGTTCCCCCAAACTAGATGGGACTACCACCTCCCTGAGTGCTAAACTGGCCAAGCCAGGTGTCTGCTCACCAGTGGAGGGTGTGCCCTCTTGGAACATTTCAAATCACCCTTAGAGAGACCAAACATTGAGCACTCGGTACATTGGGGTACAAACCTCCCTGTCTTATGGTCAAAGAGACCTTTCTTTTTAGGATCAGACTGGGGCTGGTTACCAATACTCCCTTGGGAATTATTTTGGGGCCTTTAGAGAACTCCTTATTTATAAATTTTCTCCCCTCTCTTTCTTCTGGTGGAAACCCTTTCCACCTTTGTGGTTGTCCCCACCAGATACCTTTTTGGACACTCTGGTGCTAGCCAGAGATCTGCATCCTCAGCAACTCTGTAAAATAGATACTGAGCAAGTGCTCTCTCAAGATTAAATAGTACAACCCAACATAATCATTAACTTTGCTATCCTGCACCCAGTCATGCAGTGCCCTATTGGAGTAATCAATTAAATCTACCCAGGATTGTTTGGAGAGCTTCTGACTGTCCCTGAATCTTTGGTGATACTCCTCAGGGGTCAGTCAAAATTTGGCAGTCAAAATGGCTTTCATGGGCATGTACTTGATCTAGTCCCCAATCTCTAATGCTAGGAGTGTGTCCCTCCCAATTGGTGGCATTTGTTTCCACAGACCCACCCCCCAGTCGTCTTCAGGAACCGCATGTACCCTCAGTGCAACTTTATAAGCAGAAAAACACTTATCAATGTCATCTCCCATCACATAACTGGGCATCAAATTCTTGGGTATATGAACCTTCTTGTTTCCATCAGTTACTGTATTTATGCTACCACCATCACTGCTGGACTCAGACTGCCTAGCCTTGATGTCCAGTTCTTTTAGCCTCACTTCATGAGCCAGAAGTAGCTTCTTTTCCACTAAGGCTCTTTCAGCTTTTTATTAGCCTTCCTCTCCTCTGCCTCCATTTTTAATTTTGCCAACTGCAGCAAAAATTCTCTCTCCTCTCTTGTTTTCTCTGGGGCCAGGCCAGGACTGGAGACACTGCTTTCTGACCTCACAGATAGCACAAATCCCAGTGTGTCCCCCTCAACTGCTGCAGGTAGCTCCTTGGTAGAGCCATTCACATGCTCCCCCAACTCATTATCCTCTTGTGTGCGGGATTCAGCCCATGCCCTCAGTTCACTTTAAAACTACACCTTCTTAGTGGCTTCTCGGCAGGTACCCCCATTCCCTTTGCAAAAGCTTTTCAACTGATTAACTGTGTACTCCTAAAGCTTAGCCAGCTGAAACTCCCTAGCTCCTCGGTGTGACCTCTTCCTGACAGGAAGCAACATAGGGTGTGAGCCCAAAAGCCGATCTTTAGAGATCAAGCTGCCTTTGAAGGGAAAATTGTGAACACACATGAGAGGCTCTGCTCTTTAGTTCTGGTGAACAGGTTGGCATCAGGGACAAAGAGGGAACCACTGTTGCCAAATCAGTTTTTCCATGGGCGTGTAGCCTTCAGGTAACCACACCTCTTGGATGGACTACTAAGCTCCACACACTGAGAGAGAGGTTCTGCCATTTTAAAAAGAAGGCAGAATGTTGCAGTCTGGAATACCTATATGTGACACATTGCAGGAAGTTGTCATCAGGCAACAGGGGGCCAGGTAATGCAGTTGACAGTTTGTGGGCATACAAGTGGCACTTCTGATGCCCTGGCCACTGATCACATCTGTACTGGAAAGAGGACTGAAGAAGGACTGCCCTCCTACTCCCTGGACCTGGTATAGAGAGACTGCGTCAAAGATTGGACTGCACCTGGTGCTCCTGGGTTAGTAAATAGAGGACTGTTCTGTGGTGCCCTGCTCAAGGCAAAGTCATCTCCAAGCCTAAGACAGAAAAGGTGAATTCCATGAGTCAGTTGGCTGACTTCCCGTTCCACCACCTGGGTCACAAAAGCTAAAGAAGCTCCCTAAGCAGAGTTGGTAGCCACAACTGTTTGTTCACCATTTCACCACTAATCATCAAAACACAGCCGTGGGGAGAAATCCTGAGATGTAAAAGTTGCGCACGAGGCAACTGGACCTAGGAATTTGTTAAACTGTAGTTTGATCATCCAAGACAGACACCAGCTACAGTTAAAGAGAACCACTGGTTTTGCTGTGACCAGAGACCAGTAGACCTGTGGCAACTGTTTTTTGGCTGGACTTCACCTGGAGTTTATGGGACATCAAAATCTTTGGCCAAAGTTGCCTCACCGTGTTGGTGGACCAAGGGATGGCCCCATGAAGACCCTTCATTAACAGGATCAGCATCCTCAACATCTTCAGCATCCTCTGTGCCTTGCATTAGGACCACTCCATTGAAACCTATAGAGTTAGCCCATAGAGCCTGGAACTGGACTGGACACTGCTTGGACTGCTATGCAACTGCCCAGCTAAGCCCTACTGGCACTTCTGACTTGCTCCCTACCTGAGTGGGTGACTCAAGCAGACTCAAACAGAATTTTATAACTTTTTTTTTTAAAGTATCTGCTGTCAGCTGTAGTTGACAATGCTTGTTTTCATTTTGAGTGAAAGGAAGTGATTCACAATTTACATTACTAAATTCACATCTCATGAACCCTTCAGTGAACTGTTTTTATGATTAAAAATTCAGAAAATAAGATCTACTTTGATAAAATTGTGTCTGATTAGTTTTGTGTCATGTTTCTTTCTAATTGAATTGGTTTGGTACTTCTAAATGTTTTGCACTAGTTTTTTTTGTTAAGGCCTGACTGCTTGAAGCCACAGCTACCCTGACCCTGGGTTCAACAAAGGTTTCACAAATGAGCCTTACTGAGCCCGACAGCAGGTGTGTGAATTTATTACATGGTGCAATTGAAAGACCACACCATACAATGAAGTGAATTTCCTCATAAACACGCTAATTGTGACAATTTCACATCAGTATTGGTATAATGTATGATTTTTCATCCTATTTAAACATTTGAAAATCTTTGTAAATACATGAATTTCTAGAATGTAAAGTCCTGTAGTTAATGAATTGACTTGAACATTTGTTCATGTTAACATTCTGATGCTGTGCAGCTATATAATGACATAGGTAGAGCTTTATTGTGTTAACTGTATACAATGTATAACAACAAATAACCATTGAACATAAGTTGTTAGTAATTTCAACAGTGTTTAATTGTTCAAAAGAATGTGTGCTTGTGCCTAAAGCTCTGCTCTGAAACTCGCAACATTTGCTTATAACTTGTGGTGCAACAAGGGGCAGATTTAAGAGCCCCTAGTGCCACTGGAGTGTACCTTTTTGTGATGCTCGGGTAGTGCTAGCCACTGCTCCATATTTACAAGGAGGTGTAACACCACTTTTTGTGCCATTACACCACCTTGTAAATATGGGCACTTGGTTGTAAAGGCGAACGCATCAATATTTTAAGCTTGCATAGTGTTACTCTTGCGTGTTGGTGTTCAAATTTGTTTTCCTTCATTTTCAGCACGTTCTCCCTGATGAAGGACCTGTTAGCGCATCTGACCTTCATAAGTAAACTTACAAGGGGACGTGAATAGGTCGATAAACCTTTTGACTCGCAATTAGAATGTTCTTACCATAGATCCAGTACATAATCAATACACAATAGTCAATAATCATCAGTAGTCAATAACATCAATAATCAATGGAGTCAGTAATTATCATGCACCATGACCTTTCAGTCATAAATAACCACACCCTTAGTAAATGTTTTGAATGTTTATTTCCCTACATTAATAATGCTAAGGTCAAGTAAATTAATCTCAAAATCAAATGAAACACATACAGAAACAACACTGGTTGTCCAAAGCGGCAGAAGAAACGCAATCTAATCAAAGCTTGAACTACAACACATTCTAAGGTTATGGTGCAAATCAATAGCAAAGTCAACTGCGTCAATAAAATGAAGTACATGAAGTTTAGCAGAGAAATTCATCAAGCATTAATCCCTGTTATCATAGTTAATTAGTGAGGATCCTTAACTAACGCTAGATTAGCAGCAGAATGTTGGGCTTCATGCAAAACAATTTAGTAAGACAACTTTGGAAAAACATCTAGCTATGGCTTTATCAAAACAGTGCAGTTGGTACCTAGAAAAAAAAGCAAATATGCATATTAATCACAATCTGGATATACCTATCCTCAGAGTGGATCAGCAAAGCAGAGTCAGTCTTCGTCCGTAGGACATTAGTCGATCAGCAAGGCATTAGGATTCAGCATCAGAATTAAAAAAGGGCAAAGTATCTAAGCATTAAGTTAAGCGTGCCTTTTTTCAAGACGCAGAAGAAAGTATTAACCTTTCGGTCAGGAAAAATATGGGCAAAAATGACTGCATGAAGACGAGGGCAGAATGTCTGTCCTCTCACTGTGCAGTGTTGTTAAGTCAAAACTGTTATAACTATCCCCTAATTCCCTATTGGTCAGTTAATCATATGTTCACACTCTGTCCAATAAAACTAAAATATCAAATCTATGATTTCTAATATTTCTCCGTTCTCATATTGTTGATTGGTTCATCTTGCGATGTCCTCATCATCCGGCTTGTCAGGTAACAATATTGTTGCAGCTTCTACTCTAGTCAGTATCTTCATTGCTCTTATCCTTGGAAAGTCAGTTTCACACACATTACACATAAAATGTTGCATTAGCAAGAACATCATCTCAGCAGTCAGTTCTCATGAAAAGCTTCAGTTGTGAGCACATTTAAACAATACAATAGAAACTCACAGCTTAGTTCACTTGGTCAGCATTTTATTAAACGTTAACAAATACAGCTTTTACATGAGGCCTGGTAAGTAGGCCAAGACACTCGCTAAGTTACGGTCTATAATCAATAAAGCTAAAGCTTAATTCATAACCCTCAATATGACATATTGCTTCACTAGTCTAACACATATTCAATATTTCATAAGTATTAATCATTGATTAGTACATTTCATTAACGTTGGTGGCCATTTTCGTGATCACATTTTCAAATGTGTGCATTATTTTTCTACGTAATTTTATTTTCTACATAAACCTCTTATTTGAGATACATAAACACTCATTAATAATTTTCATTAAGACACCTGCGCTAGCAGACCAGATGTTCCTGAAATGCACTGAGTTTTTTTGTATTAGTGCTACCATGAACTGGCATCCAAAAACTTTTGATTGATCATTATCTACAAGACTTTACGTTCTGGAATTTCATGCATTTGTATGGATTTTCAAATGCCTTAATAGGGTAAAAACATTAATTAAATGACAACTGATGCAAAATCATTATCATTTGTGTGTTCATATGGAGAAAGCCACAGAGACTGAAGCTATGGCCTGTGTGCCCTGGGACTATCCTAATGCTTGAGAACAGCTATATTTACATTGTTCCTGTGCTCTTGTTCAGAGAACACACCAGGGTGTATCCACTGTCTAGGGTTACTTTTGCCATTAGCAATTCTATCTTTGACTTCCAAAGGATGACCTCTGTATCCCCGGAGTTTCACATTCAGGCGACACAAACAAAGCCTCTGTGGAAACTGTTTTTTATTTATACCTTCTGAAATGATGGTCATCCTAAAGTATGAGCTAAATATCATCTTAATTTTCACGTGATCCCTCTACTACCCACTTTGATGCATTGCTCCTGCATAACCTTAAAGATGTATTATTATTTTCCTTCCCACTTCAATCACCTCCTGGTATTTCATGGTAATGGTTAGTGAAATGTCCATAAGTCTCAATGCTCAGCACTCAAAACTCTCTGTTATTGGCCGTGTGACACACCATACCTAATGTCTGTAACATGACCCTTTGAATTTTATAATTTCTCTCCTGTTCGGCCATTCTTCACAGCCATCACAATTCCTTCATTCTTGGGCTTGTCACTTCATCTCACTCATACACATCTTCATATGTTCTAGTCTCTTGGCATCCAACAATACTTTGTGCAACAGTGACTCATCTTTCAACAATCACTCCTCCTGCACCTTCTTACACCTACAATTCAATAAAATATGGTCACAAATTCTCAGGTTCATTCATTTTTAGAATTTTTATGATTTCACTGTTTCTCATCAATCAATGAGACATATTCCTTCACCGTCTCTCCTTCAGCTTGACATCATTTTCTAAGTATTATCTTTCCAAAATGGTTGTGATATATGGCAAATAGTGTACAACCAACTTTTTAATTCATACCTCATATTCATATATTCCCCATATCACATGCCTGTCTAGATCTAGTAAATGATCAAGAACCTCCTGCCCTTCTGCCCCACAATGGGAAACAAGAGTGCCATTTTCTTTCCCACCCACATACTTGGTCCCCATGTTCTGAAATAGTTTTCACAAATATTCTTTCATTAGTTACACCACACAGCTGGCTCCCCGAGATGACTTAAAATGAAGAGGGAGGGGAGTGATATTCTCAATTTTTACCTCTCGACTAATCCTAAATCTCCCAGCATCAAATCACTCCTCCCTTCAAGACTGCATCAGCCTTTCTTGTCAACACTCTAAATATCACCAGGTTAATACTTTCTTTACAGGAGATGTTAATTTCCCACATTTCTTCTAGTGGAAAGCAATGTTGGATCCATCACCTGAAGGATTGTTCCTGCATGACTCCTTCTACGTGGCTGGTCCACTCTCTTAAGTTAGAAGATATCCTGTTCCACTAGGATTTTCCTAACATATACCATGGGTACTACTGATTATCCTCTACATGCAACAGAAACAGGTGTGCCTGTCACCGACTGGTCTAATGTGCACTTATTTTAACACTTACAAACTGGAAAAAGAAGAACCTTATAATCTTTCAGTACCTCTCAACTCTAATGTGTTATAACTGTGCCTGCCATTAAAAGACAAAAGAAGAATATTTTAAATGCCTATTACCTCAAACCTTCTCCAAACCACACTGCAGCAGTCTTTTCTTTTACAACCTTTTGAAACTGCGTCTGTCACTGAGAGCCCTTATCACATTTCCCTGATGCCATTCTTGCACATCCACCATAGGTGCTCTTCAGAACAGCTAGGTGTTGCAGAAGCAACTATAGCTTCCATTAATTGGTGTGTTACACACACTCTTATGTGCACCTTTCTAGACAGTGCACCTGTCTAGAACACAAGGCATGGTCGCCTACAGATGCGTTCCAACTGACATATCATTCATACCAGCTTACAAGGCCTAGAACATTTGTTTGCCTTTGAAACTGCTAGGTTTCCTTCACAGGCACTCTGATGTTTACACCATTTTCCTTTAGCAGTGAGTAAACTTCCTCAAGATCTCAGCATGGGGCCCGGTAATGCTCTGTTCTCTCTGTGGCCTTATCGTTAGTGCTGCTCCTTGTCAAAACACCTACATGTAGCAGTGTCCTGTTGAAGCGCCCACTTTTCCAATCCGCTCTTTCCCATTGTGATGCTTACAGTAAGCAGGGAGCTCACAAACGGCCATCAATCAACAGCATGGAATGTGAAAGGCCTTTAGATATAAATGCATTCTGAGATGGAATTATTAATCACTTTTGAGGCAGAAGTCGCCATACTGCCTTACATCTAGAAATATTTTAATGATTCAGTTAATAACTGAAATTGCCTATATCATAAGAAATTTAGGTTTAGGGCTCTTGGAAACCTAGATGTTTCCAGTGAGGGAAAAACCCTATACGGATTTGTACCAGCAAACTCTGTGAAGATTCTATTTGAGTAGTTTTGGGATCATTGGTTCTTCAAATTCTTCTGGTGTCCTCCTACTTTGCACATTCGATAGGTCAGAGATTTGCATATTCTTTCAATGCTTGCAGTTTTCAAAAGAAACCCACCCCTTTCAGGCTTTTGTTTCTAGTTGCACCGAAATCCCCAAACTGTCATCTTTTCATCATCCCATCCGTTTGCAATGATGCCCTTGGCCTCCCAACTTCTTAGATTTATCATTTGCAACTCTTTTTGTAAATTAAATCAGTTTTAGTTCTGGCAGAGAATTAACTTTCACATAGTAGAAAACTCCAAGATACTTTAACTGTGTGTATGAATGTGACAGATTTCAAGCAATGGTGCGCAAAGAGCAGCCAATGGCTGTACTCATGCTCTTTTGGCCTCAGTTACAATATGCACAGGGTACCATGTGGCATTGTCTATTGGTGTGCCCTGAGCAAACATTAACCCGAGGACTCAAACATGAAATGCCTCCTAATCCTAGTTAGTGTGACACAATAATGTAATAAATGTCATCACTCACTGCACTTTTGGAGGTGCATCTGCACCACTCTGTAATCTACAGTTGCTTAAACAAGTTGTCCAAAGGGAAAAACTGGCCTATAGGCACATATTTGGAGTAGGGAGCTTTCATTACAGCGGTTCTTTTGACTGCTATGAGAATTTGATTGGTATCAGTCTATTGCTATTTTGTGTAAAGGAAATGAATGGCGATCTGATCAGCCACCGGGTCTCTCTATACCTTCTAGATAGATCTGACATATAAAGTATGGTATTTGGAGATTAGATTCCTCAGAAAATCAGGCCAACAATTCAGGTCCACTCACTGGGCAGGTAACTACACAGAAAAGTCTGAATCCAGCTGTGAGTACAGGTAGAACTAGATCTCAACATTGTAGAGGTAAAAGTATGCACTTGGCACTGGTAATGCACAGACCTGATTAGTTTAACTTTTGTGGAATGGTTCATTCCAATACAAACTCTGGCACATGAGAAAAATTCTGAATAATTCAAGGCAGAAAATATGCACCTCATCAGCCTTCATCTTTGCTTTATTACATACATACTATGGTCAAGCAAAGCATGACCAGCATATCCAACCCACAGGAACTCTTCAGTGGGTCAAATCGTTAAGCATTACCCCAATTGCCTGTATCTGGGAGACCTCTGACAGGCCTGGACTGGGCCTACCCAGCATTTTCCCAGTAGATTGTGAAGGTGGGGACCAGATTTATAGCTGATGGGGAGCGGTTTTGTTGCTGGGAGCTGGGTCAGCAGCGTTTCCTGCAGTGCTTAATTTGTAAATAAAGAAGTGCTGGTACTCAAAGCCCTTCTCTTAAACACGAGGCAGCTGTATTTAAATCTGCCAGCACTGAATAGTGAGGCAGCGTAATCCTGAAGCCATCTCTGGCCTCTTCAATCCATTTACGGCCACCCCTGCCCCTTCAGCTCATCATGCAACTTTCTACTTTCTCCCTTTATGGCGCTTTTTAGATTTCCTTTTTCTTTCTTTCCCATATGTGTCTTTTGCTCACAGCAAATGCTTGAGGCATAAGAATAAGCCCAGGCCACAAGTTCGACTACCGTGTCTGAGCGCGGCAGCTGTGGACACGCATCGGGCCGAGACCCGAGTTTAAAAACTGAATACCCGTGTCTGCAGTCGTCATTTATGGTAGTGCCGGCCATCACAACACTACAATTTGGCGACGAGGGTCCAGAACCCTCGGAACCTTCCTTGCGTTACCCCGCGGCAGCCGCAGTGCGCCGTGCTCGTGCCTGGGGGGGGGGCGCTGAAGGCTCTGACTACAACGTGTTGCCCAGCTACAGCGTCGCTGCCGAGGCCTCGCTCCAGGGATCAAAGGAGCATCTAGGCTGCAGGCAATCGGCTGAGAGGGCGTGTCAAAAAATAAAATAAAAAAATACACTAAGAAGGAACTGACGTTTCTCTCACTACAGCACTGGGAGAATTAACTGCACCAAGTGAGTACAGACTGCCCCCGGTGGAAAAGTGTGTGATTTCCAGGCATTTGAACCCAAAAGGCTACTGAAACTAATAAATTTAGCTACCAAGAGCCCCAATAATCAAAGTACAGCACATGCTGTGAATGCCTGCAGCGAGGAACCCAGATGACCAAACTGGACACAAGCCTTTCTGCTCCAAATAAAAAAAAATTCTGAGTTGCCAGAGACACGGCCCTGAGGTATTTCACAGGTCTACGCTGGTCACACGCACCCACCCCCTTGTGTAGTTTTTCACGTCTGTGATACCGCCAATAGAACCATTCGTGGAGGAAGGAGCTCCATCAGCACAAGCTCCAAAATGGAGAGACTGGGTGGCAAGAGTCATGTTGTTTTTTGAAGCAACGAAGGCAGAGGACGATCAGAAGAGGGCAATGATCATTCACCTAGGGGAAAGGATATCTACAACATATCCAAGAACCTTCAAGAAGATGTTCCTAAAACGCATCACACCCTGATAGCAGCTCTAAATAGACATTTTGAACCAATGGCGAACACGGATTACGAGCGTTTTGTATTTAGACAAGCACAACAACAACCCGAGGAATCCATTGACTCGTTCCATTTGAGACTGCGCGGCCTGGCCAGTACATGTCGATTTGCAAATGAAGCAGAAAAAATAAGAGGGCAGGTCATACAGGGGTGTGCGTCAATAAAACTGCATTAACGAATCCTCGGGGAATCAGGGAGGTCTTTAGCGACCATCCTGATTATGGGACGCACAAAGGAACTGTCAAAGGCGCGGGCGTCTCACATGGAGGCGGCACTGCAGAGACCCATCAAAGAAGAAGCAGTAAATGTGGTGACTGCGTCCGCAACCAAAACAAAACCGTGCATCCCAAGACAACAACTGAGACAATGTGGATACTGCGGTGGTCCACCACACTGACTGATGGAATGTCCGTTGAAAGGAAAGAAGTGTGCCGGGTGTGGGAAGTTGAATCACTTCGCAAGGGTGTGTCGGTCAGGTAAATCACGTACCAGCACAGCAGCAGTCAACATCACAAGGACAAATCAGAGCAAGGGAGTGACATGGATGACGATGAAACAGAAGAGCATTTCATTCATTCATTATTTACCATTGGGAACACAACCCAGTCATCGAAGAGGCTTCCCAAATGCCAGATAGTGGTAAACAATCAGGACATCACCGCTGTTGTCGACACAGGGGCGTCTATAAACATCCTCGCTGCTAGCGAATATCAGAACATGAGCGCGCTGCCCACACTCACGAAAGCCAAAACTAGAGTATACGCTTATGGACAGAACACCCATTAGCCTTAAAAGGTATGTTCCATGCCACAGTAGCACATGAGTCGAGAGCAGTTAGTGTCAAAGTCTATGTAGCAGAAGATGGACAAGGAATGCTTTTAGGTTGCCAGACGGCGGAGGATCTGGGGGTTGTTATGTTTGCGTTTGGCATACACCAGGAAGCGGTGGCAGAACTGGTAGCCCAGTATCATGAGGTTTTTGACGGAATTGGGTGCCTTAAGGACAAGGAGGTGAAGCTGCACATTGATAAGACTGTCCAACCTGTGGCGCTCAGGCACAGAAGAATAGCATTTCACCTTAGACCCCAAGTAGAAAAGGAACTGGAACAGCTAGAGAAGGCTGGCATAATCGAGAAGGTGACAGGACCGACTCCATGGGTGTCGCCCATAGTGGTCGCGCGCAAGCCAAAGCAACCCGGAGAAGTCCGCATATGTGTGGACATGCGCCTTCCCAACATGGCGATCAAACGTGAGAGACATCTAACACCCACCATAGATGACATTATAGCAGAGCTCAGCGGGTCATGCTGGTTCTCCAAACTGGATCTACGTTCAGGATACCACCAATTGGTTTTGTCTAAGGATTCAAGGTATATAACAACCTTCTCCACCCATGTGGGTCTGAGGAGGTATCGACGTTTGAGTTTTGGAGTATCGAGTGCAGCGGAGGTGTTTCAAAACACCATACAGGAACTGCTGAGGGATCTACCTGGTACGATCAATGTCAGTGATGATATTTTGATTCATGCCCCCACCATCGCTGAGCATCACTCCCGGCTCCGCCAGGTTCTACAAAGGATTCAAGAGTCGGGCCTCAGCCTCCATCGCCAGAAGTGTGAATTTTTAACAGATCACATAAACATTTTTGGCTATGTCTTCTCTGCAGCTAGGGTAGCTCCTGATCCTGCAAAGGTGAGAGATGTCAAGGACGCTCCTCCCCCGACCTGCGTGACTGAGGTTCGCAGCTTTTTGGGAATGGTCAACTTTTGCGGCCGGTTCATACAAGACTTGGCGTCGCTAACACAACCACTCAGAACTTTGACAAAGTCGTCGGAATCATGGGTGTGGGGTGTAGTCCAGCAAGAAGCGTTTGAGGCCGTAAAAGATGCTCTTTCAAGTGACACCACTTTGAGATACTTTGACCCAAAAAGAGAAACAAAGGTCGCAGTGGATGCAGGCCCAAAGGGATTTGGTGCGGTACTGTTTCAAAAACAGAACTGGGATGACTGGTCCAAAGTGGCATTTGCAAGCAGGTCTCTGACTGAGACGGAGCAGAGGTACTCCCAGATAAAGAAGGAGGCCATCGCGGTACACTGGGGATGCAAACACTTTCATATGTATGTGTATGGTCGCCCGTTTGTGGTTACTACCGACCATAAGCCACTCATACCTCTGTTCAACGGTACCGCTTCTAAGCCTCCACCGAGAATCGAGAAGTGGATGCTCCAGCAGCAAGACTATCGCTGCTGGCTGGAGTATCGTCCTGGCTCCGACAATCCAGCGGACTACCTTTCCAGGCATCCCAGAGCTGCTTCAGCTCATGAGATCAATGACGCTGAGGAGACTGAAGAATACGTCTGATTGATTTCTGACCTATCCAGGCCTAAACCTATTTCTGTAAGTGACATTGTTCAAGCTACGGCCAGTGACGAGTGTCTCCAAAAAGTAGTCAGAGCCATCTGTGATAATCAATTGTTTGTGGTGAAGAAACAGATTCCTAAGTTAGTGGCCTTGTCACAAAGTATCCTTGGGAGTCTATACCAGGTGAGAGATGAACTGACGGTGGATGCTGAGGGGTGCCTCCTCCGAGGGTGCCGGTTGGTAATCCCATCATCGCTAACATCACAAGGGGTGCAATTGGCTCACAATGGACACCAGGGCATGGTGAAAACGAAGGGGCGGTTGAGGTCCAAGGTATGGTTCCCACTCATGGATGAGCAGGTGGAAGAGGTGGTAAAAACTTGTGAGTGGTGTCAAGCGGCGGGAGAGCCAAGTCGCCCCGTCCCTGTGGAAACTGAACCTGGGCCAACTTCTCCATGGATGTCTGCCAGTTTGGATTTCGGGAGCCTTCCGGATGGGCGACACACTTTAGTTCTGATTGATGATTTTTCCAAATATCCAGAGGTGGAAGTAATCTCCTCTCTTGCTGCGGAAGTGGTGATTCCGCGACTGGGAAAGATAATAGCCACTCATGGCCTCATATCCGAGATCAAGACTGACAATGGACCTCCTTTTCAAAGCAAGGAACTATCTGAATATTTTGAGAAGACGGGTGTTCGCCACCGACGAATCACCCCACGGTGGCCTCAGGCGAATGGTGAGGTTGAAAGTTTTATGCGCACGTTGAACAAGGTGTTACACATTGCTAATGCCAGTGGCCAGGAAAGTGAATATGCGATATATTCCTTTTTGAGAAATTACCGTCAGACTCCCCATTCAACAACTGGTAAAGCTCCGGGGCATGTTGTGTTTGGACAGCCGGTGATGGACTCCATACACCATCACAGGACATGGGCTCCCAGTCCCATTGATCCTGTTCAAGTGCATAACCGTCGGTCTGCCACTAATGAATCTGCAAGCCGTCGTTGGAGAGGCAGGCTGTCTGATCTGAAAGTAGGAGATCGGGTGTTGCTCAGGGTCTCCACTCCTGGCAGCAAATTCCGCATTCCGTTCGATCCTTCTCCCTGGATGGTTGTGAATCGACTTGGCTCCTTGGTGGTGGCTCGAAGAGGAAAGGATGTGGTGACCAGGAATGTATCGTTGTTCAAGAAGTTTAACGGTCCCGAAAGATCTCCCGTGGATGCTGAAGTCCATGCATCTAATGATGATCTGTCTTCGGTTCATAATAGTGGTGGTTCCGATGAAGACAATAATGAGAGTCAAGTTGGTGTCCCTCCAGTTGTTTCGTCAGGTGAGGCGTCCTCCCCTGCCTCTCTTCCATTAGGGAGCTCAGGGTGGGCGGACAGTACTCGGTACCATCTACGTCAGAATCCTGCCCCCTCCATGAGACTTCGTGACCATTTTGTGGCTGTTTAACATGTGTTAATCTGAGGTGTGTGTAGTTATTGTTTTTCAATTTTTAGGAGGAATGTAGTGTCGCGCCAGTGATGACACTGCGCGCCGGCCACTGCCAAAGTTGGATGGTGTAGAGGGGTGTGACCACTCCTCTACACCTCGTGGAGTTTCCCCCTGTTGAGGGGCTCGTATTGTGGTTTAACCCGGGGTCATGTGACCCGGGAAATAAAAGATCGGCCGGCCGAAGGGCATGCACAGAGTTTGCTGCATCAGACATGTTCGACTACCGTGTCTGAGCGCGGCTGCTGTGGACACACGTCGGGCGAGACCCGAGTTTAAAAACTAAGGCCCATATTTATACTTTTTGACGCAAAACTGCGCTAACGCAGTTTTGTGTCAAAAAAATTAGCGCCGGCTAACGCCATTCTGAAGCGCCGTGCGGGCGGCGTATTTATTGAATGACGTTAGCCGGCGTTAGCCGCCGTCGCCGTCTGGTGTGCGTTAAAAAAAACGACGTACACCAGGCAGCGCCGGCGTAGGGGGATATGGGGCTTGGGCGTCAAGAATTGGGGCAAGTCAGGTTGAGGCAATTTTTTGCCTCAACCCGATTTGCGCCATTTTTTTTTCACTCCCAACCCCCATAGAAATGACTCCTGTCTTAGCAAAGACAGGAGTCATGCCCCCTTGCCCAATGGCCATGCCCAGGGGACTTCTGTCCCCTGGGCATGGTCATTGAGCATAGTGGCATGTAGGGGGGCACAAATCAGGCCCCCCTATGCCACAAAAAAAAAAAATACCTGAACTTACCTTAATGTCCCTGGGATGGGTCCCTCCAGCCTTAGGTGTCCTCCTGGGGTGGGCAAGGGTGACAGGGGGTGTCCCTGGGGGCATGGGAGGGCACCTCTGGGCTCCTTCAGAGCCCACAGGTCCCTTAACGCCTGCCTTTTGCAGGCGCTAAAAAACGGCGCAAAAGCAGCCGTACGTCATTTTTTTTGACCCGCCCACTCCCGGGCGTAAATTTTGCACAGGAGTATAAATCCGACGCACATGCCTCGGAGTCGATTTTTTAGACGGGAACGCCTACTTTGCATTTCATTAACGCAAAGTAGGTGTCCACGCTAAAAAATGCCGCTAACTCCATGGACTTTGGCGCTAGACGCGTCTAACGCCAAAGTATAAATATGGAGTTAGTTTTGCGTCGGAATTGCGTCAAAAAAAACGACGCAATTCCGGCGCAAACAGAGTATAAATATGCCCCTGAGTACCTGTGTCTGCAGTCATCATTTATGGTAGTGCCGGCCGTCGCCGACACTACAAGCACCAGAAACAACAAGCACAAATTAAGCACTGGTTTCCTGCATGCAGCGCTTTGGTGCTTTAAAACATAAACAATGGCAAACAAATGGTGTTAACGTGTGCCCGTCAGAACACGCTCACTTCAAAACCATTGAGGGCCATATTTATACTTTTTGACGCAAAACTGCACTAACGCAGTTTTGCGTCAAAAAAATTAGCGCCGGCTAACACCATTCTGACGCGCCATGCGGGCGCCGTATTTAATCAATGACGTTAGCCGGCCTTAGCCGCCGGCGCTGCCTGGTGTGCGTGGAAAAAAACGACGTACACCAGGCAGCGCCGGCGTAGGGGGATATGGGGCTTGGGCGTCAAGAAATGGGGCAAGTCAGGTTGAGGCAATTTTTTCGCCTCAACCCGATTTGAGCCATTTATTTTCACTCCCAACCCCCATAGAAATGACTCCTGTCTTAGCAAAGACAGGAGTCATGCCCCCTTGCCCAATGGCCATGCCTAGGGGGCTTCTGTCCCCTGGGCATGGTCATTGGGCATAGTGGCATGTAGGGGGGCACAAATCAGGCCCCCCTATGCCACAAAAAAAAACACTTACCTGAACTTACCTTAATGTCCCTGGGATGGGTCCCTCCAGCCTTGGGTGTCTTCCTGGGGTGGGCAAGGGTGACAGGGGGTGTCCCTGGGGGCATGGGAGGGCACCTCTGGGCTCCTTCAGAGCCCACAGGTCCCTTAATGCCTGCCTTTTGCAGGGGCTAAAAAACGGCGCAAAAGCGGCCGTACGTCATTTTTTTTGACCCGCCCACTCCCGGGCGTGAATTTTGCCCGGGAGTATAAATCCGACACACACATGCCTCGGAGTCGATTTTTTAGACGTGAACGCCTACCTTGCATCTCATTAACGCAAAGTAGGTGTCCACGCTAAAAAATGACACAAACTCCATGGACTTTGGCGCTAGACGCGTCTAACGCCAAAGTATAAATATGGAGTTTGTTTTGCGTCGAAATTGCGTCCAAAAAAACAACGCAATTCCGGTGCAAACGGAGTATAAATATGCCCCTCCGGGCCATATTTATACTTTTTGACACAAAACTGCGCTAACGCAGTTTTGCGTCAAAAAAATTAGCGCCGGCTAATGCCATTCTGAAGCACCATGCGGGCGCCGTATTTAATCAATGAAGTTAGCCGGCGTTAGCCGCCGGCGCTGCCTGGTGTGCGTGGAAAAAAACGACGTACACCAGGCAGCGCCGGCGTAGGGGGATATGGGGCTTGGGCGTCAAGAAATGGGGCAAGTCAGGTTGAGGCAATTTTTTCGCCTCAACCCGATTTGCGCCATTTTGTTTCACTCCCAACCCCCATAGAAATGACTCCTGTCTTAGCAAAGACAGGAGTCATGCCCCCTTGCCTAATGGCCATGCCCAGGGGACTTCTGTCCCCTGGGCATGGTCATTGGGCATTGTGGCATGTAGGGGGGCACAAATCAGGCCCCCCTATGCCACAAAAAAAAAAGAACACTTTCCTGAACTTACCTTAATGTCCCTGGGATGGGTCCCTCCAGCCTTGGGTGTCCTCCTGGGGTGGCCAAGGGTGACAGGGGGTGTCCCTGGGGGCATGGGAGGGCACCTCTGGGCTCCTTCAGAGCCCACAGGTCCCTTAACGCCTGCCTTTTGCAGGCGCTAAGAAACCGCGCAAAAGAGGCCGTATGTCATGTTTTTTGACCCGCCCACTCCCGGGCGTGAATTTTGCCCGGGAGTATAAATCCGACACACATGCCTCGGAGTCGATTTTTTAGACGTGAACGCCTACCTTGCATCTCATTAACGCAAAGTAGGTGTCCATGCTAAAAAATGACGCTAACTCCATGGACTTTGGCGCTAGACGCGTCTAACGCCAAAGTATAAATATGGAGTTAGTTTTGCGTCGAAATTACGTTAAAAAAAACAACGCAATTCCGGCGCAAACGGAGTATAAATATGCCCCTCAATTTTTTATCTAGGTGGTACCTGTCCTATAGGATCGCCAAAGGCAGAGCTGACCAGTAGAGTCAAACAGTGGGGTGACGGGCAGGGTTTAGGAGGTTTGCTGTTACTTGGCTCAGAGTGTCAATAAATAAATGATAAAGACTCTTCAAAATGCAAACCTGTGCCTTGCTGTATATTGCAACTGTTTCAAAGCATTTTAGTTTAGTGAATTAAATTATACCATTGTATTGAGTGCCAATAACTCGGATGGATAGATTCTAATCATGAACTTAGAAACGTTCATGCCCCCACCGCCACTGCCCTGACAATGATGTGGTTAGTGAACCAAGGGGAAAGTCTGTTGTCTTTTGCCCCCATACATGGCCTGGGGTATTGCTATAGATGGAGTAACATTATAGTATTTTGCTTTTGAGTAGCGCAAAGCCCAAATTGATGTATTTTAACCTCCTCTTATGTGACTATGAAGGAAAAGCAGGCATTGTGAAAAAAGTAATTGCCTTGGATCACACAACGTGGTCAAGTGAAAGCCGAGTTGGAAGCAACTTTTCTTAATTTCCTGTTGAGCAATTCTGCCACTACATGGACATTGTTCTCTCTCTCCTTTGTACTATCAAAACAAAATGCTTTGTTTAATTCTTTGAGGTGCTAAATTAGTGCGCTGTGTTAAATGCATTCAGGCTATGCATGTTTTACAAGAATATGGTGGTGGTAGTGTTTGTTGAGTGTGCGGTTTTAATGCTTAAGTTAAAATGAAAACAGGAGCACCCATTTCTGTTCAGAACACTGAGACGTGTTGCTCCAGGTAGCTAACAGTCTTTATTCGTTTGTAGCCACTAATTCATCCACCACTCCACCCCATCTAACTATGCATTCATTCATTCTTTGAGCCATGCAGCTCACTCCAATATCCATCCATGCAATAACTGGAGAATGTTTATAATGAAAAAGTGTTGCTCGCTATGCGCAGCATCAGGGTTGGCCTGGCAAGATTAGCAAGGGTTACTTTAGTTCCCAATTTGGCCATAGCCCTTTACAACATGCAGGTCACGTTTTCAAAACCCGAAAGCTAAAAATGCTCTGGCAAAGTCAAAAGGTCTGTGTTCTAAACTTTTGAGTTATTGATTTTGCAATACAAACACATGCATCATGACACATTCACATACATCAGGCAATATTGCAAAAGGTTTTGTATTAACCCTTTCTCAGCAAGCCCCCCACCACTTAGTGTTAAGCCTTCTTTTGGTTGTTTGAGGGTAGTTCATGCTTAGGCTATAATAATTTGTGTCCACATAAGCTAGCCACACCACATTTGTGTCCTCTTTCAATTTACTGGGGATTTTTAAGAGATCCAGAGTTGGTGGATTCCTCTGTAGAGGACCAGGAAATTAGATAAAATATAGCAAATGTTTGTGTTTTTTTAGAAAAATGGGAAAAAAGTGCTGCAAATCTTTATCATAGTTTAGGCATTTTACTTGGGAGATAACCCATCTTTCTTTTGTGTGCTTTTAACTTCTCTATAGCAGTGGTTCCCAACCTTTTGATTTCTGTGGCCCCCCACTTTAACATTAATGGAACCCAGGGACCCCCACTGAATCATCATGGGAATCCAGAGACCCCGCCTGAGTCATTAATGGAAGCTGGGGGCCTAATTTGTCAATATTTGTTAATATTTTTTAATTTTCTAGGCTCTCACGGACCCCCTGGGAAGGCTTCGCGGACCCCCAGGGGTCCCCGGACCACAGGTTGAGAACCACTGCTCTGTAGTTAGTGGTGGATACCAGAAAGCTATACATTTTGAAAACTAAAGAGAATTCTGAATTCATTTTTGTAGCTCCTCCAAGTTTTTCCCTGAAGAAAATAAGTGTTGAAATTAAAAAAAAAGAAAATTAGTAGGAAAAGACAGTAATTTGTGACAATGTTTATATTTGCAAATAATGTGCAAAATCAATATACCCTTACATCTGCTAGACCATTCTGCTTGCAGTGATATTTAGGGTGTGTGGGATTTTCAAGAACTCGAGGACCCCAAAGCCAATAAATGAGCTGCAGTTTGCAATGGATTTTCATTGGGTATCAAGCATAGAGGAAATTCATATGGTAAAATATAAATAATTAAAAATAGGCATCAATGAAACCTATGTATTTCTAAAATGGACACAAGATATGGAGTTTAGAAGCAGTGATTATCTGCACATCTCTGACATAGTTACATGTGAATTAGAGTGCATTTCTCAAAATGACCTCTTTCTCGTACACTACCTAACATTTGGAAGCCACAAATTGACACCACAAATATTTCCACTGTGAAAACTAACCCTTTTTTTAGCAATGTGTCTGACTGTTGTTTTTGGGCCCTAGCTCAGCTGGCACCTTGGAAAACGCAATAAACTTGTACTTTTTTTTAAACTAGACTCCTGTGGGAATAAATGTGGGTTGATTTCCATATATTTCTCCAGGCTGTGTAACCCAGAATCCCTTGAAAACCTCATACGTTTCCCAAAAAAAACACATTTTCTCCACATGTCTGTGATGGAAAGTTCTGGAGTCTGTGAGCCACAAATTTCCTTCCACCAAGCATCCTCCCAAGTCTTCTGATAAGAATGGTTCCTCACTTATGTGGCTGGGCCTAGTGCCCGTGACAGAACAGATCAAAGCAAGGTCAATGAGGGTCCCTTTACAAGGACTCCCATTGATGTTAGTTTGATCCATTCCTGCCACAGGCACTAGGCCTAGCCACACAAGTGGGTCAGTTTTTTTACTGGGACAAGTGTTGAGACACTGGATGGTAGGAAGTTTGTGGACTTCTGATTCTGGATGAAAATGGCACAGAAATGCAAGGAAATGTGTGATTTTAGTCACATTTCAAGGTTTGCAGGGCATTGTAGATGTGAAACCTTTATGGGCTCCATGAGAGGCACACCACCCTGTACTTCCCTACCTGTCTAGTTTTCAGAAATGCCTGGGTTTGGCAGGTTTTCCTGGGTGGTTGCCAGTAGTGGGCCCAAAAACTTCAGTTATCCCTTTTGTTGCCACATTGCATCTTGGACCCCGCACTTTTGTGGGCACTAGGCCCAGCCACAGGTGAGCTACAGTTTTTATAAGGAGATTTGTAGGAGCTCAGGGTAGTAGGCAGTTTGAGGGTAACAGCAGACTCCAATACTTTGAGAGACCACAGAAGTGTCTAGTTTACAAAAATATCTAGAGTTGGTAGATTTTCCCTAGAGACAATGTATACCCTGGCAGAGAAAGACAGAAAAGAGAAATATTACTTCACACCAATCTATTCCTCAAGTACATACACATACTGGTTGAATTTGGCACAAGGGTGAGTGAAAGGTTAAAAAATGTAAATTTTATTAACCAGAGATTTCACAAAAATGAAATACACTTCAAATGCTTAATAATTGAAGGTTCAAAAAGCTGAACCAATTACACAGCACGTGAGCTGTAAAGCCATAACAAGGCACCAACAACTTTACAGGCCATTCACATACCTTTCATGCATGACATACACAAAACCATTCACACCTCCAGCCAGAGGTCCAGCATATTACAACACTCAATACAGTTACAATGCAATGCTGTGTCTAGGTGATATTACCTGTCTCCTGAACAGGCAACACAAGCTAACATATTGTGTACTACATTCCATGGTCTTGGACAGAAAGTACTGATTATATGTCATGAAAAGGCTAACTAAACGAGCAGCTTGTTCCTTATTTCCTGGAATATAAGCAAACTGCTCAAATGTGTAAAATATATCGCTAAAAAGCAGCCTTACCAAAATGAATGAAATATAAATAAAACATGAATTATAAAACTAAACTAGAACAGGGGTGACCAACCAAGGTCCTAGTGGTCATCATGATAGCTAGGAATGTACTGCCTAAAAAACAAAAGACCTTGAACAGGACCAAGGACTCATCTGAAGCTACTTCTTTAGCTGGAACATAGGTCTCCAAAAAGCGATCTACAAAATGATCAAGGACAGGCTGAATCTTGAAGAGACAGTCACTATCAGGCTGACCCTGTGGCAGTGCTGAGGCATTATCTACAGAATGCAACATATGAAGCAGAAGAACATAAGGATCACAACTGGTGGTTGCAGAAAATATAGCATTTACCTTCAAGGGGCTAGTAGGCCGATATAAAGACAGAGATGGCTTCCTTATCACACCTATCGAACAGGTAAACTCAGGAACTTCCTCATCTCATCCTGATTTGTGGGAGTCGACTGGGCAGCTCTAGAATGAGGCTTAAGTTGGGCACTGTTGTCCCACAAATGCTGTTCAGCATACAAATTAGTATGGTTAACAATCTCATCGAAAAATATATTGTCCATAAGCAACTAAAAGAAATTTATAGGTAAAAGGTTTTCAGTATTGACTGTACACCCTGTGCCAACACTAAAGACAAGCAACACAGGCTGCACCATGTTTGGGGCAACCCAGAGTTCAGCACTTCCAATGCCTTTCAGCCCCATGCTGCAATTCAGATGCTTCGTTCTGCCATATCGGCATACCAGTGTCCTCTTTGAAAAGAGTCACCCCCTCCATGCTGAGAATGGCTTCATCATTAGATGATTACTCTAGGACAAAAAAATTAATTGCAAGAATCTTGGATTTCCTCCTCTGCCTCAGATGCAGAGTCAGTCTCAGAACCATGGTCAGAGGAAGTTTTGAAAAGCAAACTAGCAACCTGCTGAGCAGTAATCCTACAGCTAGTACCTTTACTAATAAAAGTAACACAACAAATAAGTCAACAATAACCAACATTGTGCAAAATAAGTAGTAATGAAAATGAGGCTTTTTTCAATCAGAAAGTAAAACTACTGGCCTACAGGGCCTCATTACGACTTTGGCGGTCTGACAGTAACACTGCTGTGGTGGAGGGCACCAAAAGACCACCATGTGGTTCTTCCATGGTGGAAAAAAATTGGCGTTGCGAACCGTGGCGATCTCAACTCCCTTCATTCCAAACACAAAACCACAATGGATATTTTGCATATCCGACACCTGACACACATCCACACATCCGACACACCTACTCACTGCAGTATATAACACACTCCTACACAACCCACAATCCTTTCCATCCAGAACGTCATTCACATACACCGAGAAGTCAAAACACGTATAGTTTGCACTTTTACACCATAGGCATACATACACATTTCACTCAGCACTCACCCCACATGAGCACAGCATTCACAATACACACATCACTAGCACATACAATTTGCTACAACTGTCACCCACTCACATCACAGCACCTACACCTCACCATTTTACAAACACCGCACCCTTTCACTTAAAACAGCCCCACACACCGTCTTTATAACCACTATCACGTCCCCACAAAAACACTCACATTTCACTGATAACAAGTTGAGGGTCATGGTGGATGAAATTTTAAGGGTAGAGCCATACCTGTTCAGAGCACATGTCCAATAAACATCTGTTGCCAGGAAAATTAAGTTGTGGCAAAAAATAGTCGACAGGGTCAATTCTGTAGGCAGTCATCCACGCACAAGGAAGTACATCAGAAAGACATGGAATGACCTATGGGGGAAGGTGTGTTCCCTGGCATCCAGGTACAACCTAACCATACTGAAGACTAGTGGTGGGCCCTCACTTTCTCCCCCGACTTTCACATCATGGGAGGATAAAGGTCTTGAACATCCTGCATCCTGAGTGCCTGACAGGAATACCTGGGGCAGTGGAGTGTGGTAAGTACCCACAACATTCATGTCACACACTTCTGTCCTGCATGCTGCCTCCACCTAAACCCACCCAATTAAGATTCACCCACTACAGCTCTGTGGAAATCACCTAATACCCCCCTGTGGAATGCCACATCTCCACTGAACCCACCTGGCCTCACAGCCATTGGAAATGGCATGAAACTACTGGCTAGTCAAATCACTACAACTCCCAGAATGCATTATCCCATCATTGTAAAAACCTGGGATGTGCACACAATTTAATTTCATGCATGTTTAACTAATTTACTACCTGCACTACATTGATTGTTCTAGTGTGGAACAGTACATGACAATGACATCAATGCAACGGCTCAATCACATAAGCATCCTAGGCAAAACACAGCTATAGCAGTTTGCCCATTTATAATGGCCACAGATTAAAGATCCCAAGCTAGACTCACCTGTGATGGAAAGTCAGATGGCTGATTTGATGCCCATCCAGTACATCCAGATACAGGTCAATGTCCCTTGCTTACTCACATACTGTGTTCTGACAAGGACACCATTGTGCATTGAACAGCTCTTATTTGTGCCATCTAGCATGCCTGACTGTTCACTAATTAACAGAGGTGAACAGTAATGTCTATAATCAGACAATATCAGATGCCATCAGCAGTACAATCACTACCAACCTAGTCTAACAACTCTTTCATGGAGTACGGAAATCAAGTCATAGAGTTATATGTACATATAAGGTATGCTGTGCAGCAGCTGTTAATGTCATTGCTGGGAATCATGTTAATGCACTGTCTGTATCTCACACAAAAGCAACTATACACCCATTTTAACCTGAAATCTGCCTCACTCCCTCCACAGGTACCCCAGGGGCACAGGCATGTGGCAGTAGGGTGTGTGGGATGGATGCTGTGGGCCAGAGGATGGGGCCTGAAAAGGGCACAACTGACCAGGAAACCATCTCCCAAGTCTTGGGAGCCTACCCAAGTTCTCAAGGTATGATGGTACAAGTTCTCACCATGTTGGGAGAAATTCTAATGCTGCAGAGGGACCAACACCAGGAAGTCATGGTTCAGTGGCAGGCACAAAATGCCCACCAGGCTTCCATTGCAGGGGTGCTGAGGGACATGAATACCACCCTGATTAGGTTTTGTACCAAACACCTGACCCCTTCCACTAGCAATGAAACATCAGCCCCTCATACATACGAGGCTGCTAGTGGAATGGAGGCCCTGCCACAGGAAGCTATCCCTCATACACCCCACCCCTGCAGCTATAGAACCATCCACCCTCCCCGCAAACGTGGTTGTCACCTAGATATCCAGTAGGAGCAGATGCCAAGACCAAACCCACTACCAGGAAGTGAACCTCGCCTGAATTGTTTCCCTTGTGTGCTACAGATACACCCTGTTGACTGTTCAGAGACCTAACACAATTTTCCCACAGTACAAGGACACTGAACTTGTATTTCCAACTGGTGTAGCAGAAGATTTCATTAACCATGAGTTTACTCATCACTTATTTTTTCATTTCTTTCCTTTTATAGTCACATATATTAATTTAATATGCAAAATAAACCACACTTAAACACAGGCCCTGTGTACGTATCTTTTATCATCCATGTTCAATAATTATGCATGCCAACTCTGGTCTGATTATGTCCCTCTGTATTGTACACCCATTGTTACGGACTTCAAACGGGGACTCGATCAGCAGGAAACTCATTTTAACTGAAATGTAACAGGAAAGATTTCAGAGAAGTTGAAATCTAGTTCTACACACATTTATAGATAGACTTGCAATCAGCACGTAGAGCATGACTGAATGTAGCATGAGGATGTATGCTAAGGTGTCACATAATTCAAAAACACAAGATACAGAAGTCAGGGACATCATGAAGTTCCTACAAGGTAGGAGGTCCACTGATGGGTCCTCTGTATCACCTGATATACCTTCATTACATACCCCTACCATAGCTTCAAATTCACATATCCCAGGTAACATACAAAGATGATTACTGATGTACCCAGTTCTGAAACCTTTTACTTACATCAGTCCCATACCTGTAGGATTATGACGCACCTATGTCAGTCTACAGCGACATGTACCTTGGTCTGCAAAGTTTGATCACAATGACAGCTAGGTCCAGTGTAGCTCACCAACAACTCAACCCACTGTGATACAAGCAGCTATGATCCACATCTCCAGACACAAAATACACCATTTCATAACCTCCTGTACCCAACCGGTGAAATATATGGGAAAACACTTTTCCAACCCAGTGTCCTGACTGTATAACAATTTTGGTTACACCCCACTTAAACAACACTAATATCACCTGGTTTCAGTCATGTCCACTTCTCATGTCTGTCAGCAATTCCCATCTGCTTCTGACAATCTTACATTTGCCAAGGTTGCTAAGCCAAACAGGATCTAGGCAATCTATAAGTGAAAGGGAAAAGGGATAGGACATAGCAGAATACATTTTTTACATCATAGAAGTCATGTCCAGAAGTGTAAGTTTGCATCTGCTGTTACAATACATGATACCGTACACCACTCTATCCTGTACACAATGGAAACTTGCAGTCTGCATTCAGAATTCACTCTTAGAGACTGGAGCTCAGCACACCCCCATAGATGATATAAGAAAGGAGGGGACATGCTAGCTGTTAAACTTAGCATCCTTGGTGTCGTCTCCCCTAACTTATTACTGTTTCCCAGGTTGTTGATGTGTGCTGGACTATGTTTTTGCTGTTTTTGTTACTCTGGGCACTTTACCTCTGCTATCCAGTGCTAAAGTACAAGTGCTCCTTGTAAAATGTATGTGTAATTGGCTTTCCATTATTGGCATATTTGATTTACTAGTACATAAGTAGTACAGTGCACTAGAGGTGCCCAGGGCATGTAGATCAAATGCTACTGCTGGGCCTGCAGCACTGATTGTGCCACCCACAGGAGTAGCCCTGTAAACATGTCTCAGACCTGTCACTGCAGTGTCTGTGTGTGCAGTCTTGCACTGCCAATCCAACTTGGCAAGTGTACACCCTTGTCAGGCTTAAACCTTCTCTTTTTATACATGTAAGGCACCCCTAAGGTAGGCCCTAGGTAGCCCCTTGGACAGGGTGCAGTGTATGTTAAGGGGGGGGGGGAATGTACCTATGAGTTTTACATGTCCAGACAGTGAAATATTGGCAAATTCGGTTTTCACTGTTGCAAGGTCTATCTCTCTCATAGGTTGACATGGGGCTGCCTTTAAATATTATTAAAGTGCAGATTCACTTTGGGAGCAGATAGAAATGTGGAGTTTAGGGTCTATGAGCTCACAATTTAAAAATACATCTTTTAGTGATTTTTTTTTAGATTGTGTATTTGAAAATGCCACTTTTAGAAAGTAGGCCTTTTCTTGCTTAAACATTCTGTGACTTTGCCTGTTTATGGATTCCCTGTCTGGGTCAGTTTGATAGTTGGGCTGTTTGCACCTCTCTCTAGACAGTGACACAAGGGGGGCTGGAGTGTAGCCCACATATCCTGATGAGCCATCTGTGCTGAAAGGAGAGGAGGAGTGGTCACTCACACCTGAATGGGCTGTGCCTGCCCTCACACAATGCAATCTCTAACCTCCTGGTTTGTGGCTGGGGCCTGGCCTAGACAAGAAAGGATCTCACAGACACTTGAGACTTAACTTTGAAGTTTGCCAACTTCAAAGGCAGAAAGGGGTATACGTATTGGACTCAAAAACCTAGATTTTAGATTACTTTGAGAATTCAAGAGGAACCTTTCCCTGCGGAAGAACTGAAGAGCTGAGAAGTGCTGCCCTGGCCTGTGACTGTGCTGTGCTGGGCTATTCTGCAGTTGCTGCTTCTGCCTGTGCAAGGGGACAGAGACTGGACTTTGTTGCATTCCTGCTTGGGAAGGGACTCCAAGGGCTTGGAGTAGAGCTTGCCTCCTGTTTTGAAGCCTCATGACAGCAAAGGCTTCACCAACCAAACCTGAGTCTACTTGCTGTGGACTCCAACTTGCCAGAGTGTGCCATTCCAGTTCCTGGACCCCTGGAAGTGAATTCCTGGAGAAAAGCCAGTCTAACGACACCGGATGATGCCGTGCAACTTCACAAAGGATGTCGCTGCCCAGAACCATGATGCTGCTTGCCCTGAGGCCGTGGACCTAGCTGAGCGCGATGAACCTGACAACCCTGTGAGCTGACGCCGCTACCCCGGAACCGTGATGCTGCCTGCACCGAGGCTGTGGACTTTGTAGAAAACTGGCGACCCTGTAGGTCTTGCGACCCTGCAAATGCTGATCCTGCCCCTTTGCTGACACTGGAGTGTCTAAGTCCAACGTCTGTGACGATTCAATGCCATTGCAGTCTGCTGCCCTGTGACATCATCCTAATGCTGTGACATTGCCCTGCAACATTGTGACTCTGCCGGACTTCGCATCTGCCGGAACCAAGGGACCGACTTCCCATCTGACGCCGCTTTACCTCCATCGCCCTGTAGTGAGGACCAGATGTCGCAGCACAACGCCACAGTCCATCTGCCTTGTGGCACCAGAACCAACGCTGCATTGGACCCAGAAAAGCTGCTTTACCCGACTCCGTGCACCTGCCTGTTTTCTACTTGTTTCTTAAGGTACTGTACCTGGGGGTCGACCCCATAAAAGGTGCCATTGGCATTGCATTGCAGGAAACGACACCGTCACAATGCCCCATAATACCAACTTGCAGTATTTGTGCCTCAAGGCACTGTTTTCATGCTTTTAAGTGATAAATTCAAATTTTTAACTGTATATTGTGGATTTTTATCGTATTTGGTCTTGTTTATTTAGATAAAATAATTACTATTTTTGTAAACCTGTATTGTGTCATTTTGTAGTGGTTCACTGAATTACTGTGTGTGTTTGTTCAAATACTTTACACATTGTCTCTGAGTTAAGCCTGCCTCCTTGAACCAAGCCTCCAAGGGGGTGAGCGGGGGTTAACTGAGTGTGATTCTCCTTTACCCTGACTAGAGACAGGGTCCTTGCTTGGACAGGGGGTAACCTGACTGCCAACCAAAGACCCCATTTCTAACACTAGCCATCAACATCTGGTTGCACAATTACATCACAATAGGTCTACTTCACATACCTATTAGTCAGTTCAAGTAATGATTGATGAGGTCTGCCCTAGAGTCTCCTGCTTCATCTTCCTCTGGTTCTTCATTACTTGTCATTTCTGCATTTCCACCCACATGTTCTGCTGCCTCCCCCTCTTCTGGTATAAATGGTATCTGACGTCTCAGGGCAAGATTGTGGAGCATGAAGCTGGCAACTATTATTTGACATACCTTTGTTGGTGAGTAGAGGAGGGCTCCTCCTGATAAGTCCAACCACCTAAATCTTGCCCTCAGGAGCCCAAATGTCTGCTCAACTACACGCCTTGTCTTCCTGTCGACCTCATTGTAGCGGACTTCCCCTGGCATGGTTGAGTACCGTACTGTTGTCAACAGCCAAGCATGGTTTGGATAGCCAGAGTCACCCATGAACAAAATGGTTGACCAACACAAACATGCATGTGGGACATGCAACATTGTGATGGCAGGAGACATACATTGCAAACATACATTTTAGTTGTAACTTGCCAACCAGCAGTTAGCAGTGGGACATTGCTGCTCCACATGATGAAGTAATCATGAACTGATCCTGGATACTTTGCTTTGACTTGTGAAATGTACTGGACTGCCAGACACACCACTTGAATGTTGATGGAGTGGTAGTTTTTCCTGTTCCTATAAACCTGTTCATTGGCACTGGGGAAACCAAGGCTACATGGGTGCTATCAATGGCTCCAACCACATGTAGAATGTGTCCCATAGCATAAATGTCTGCCTTCACATAGGCCAAATCCGCTCTTTGGGGAAACCTGATATAGCTGTCCAGGTGTTTCAACAATGCACACAGTACATCCTTCAAAACCAGGCGGAACATGTGCTGAGATATCCCTGCAGTTAAAGCTACTGTTGTCTCAAAGGCCAGGAAGTGTAGCTCTGACAAGACTTGAATGATGGGAGGTATGCCATAGGGTTTGGGAATGTCAGGCATCAGATCTGGCTCCAACTGTTTACAAATATCCATGATAGTATGGCGATTCAGATGATATGTCTGCATACAATGTCTTTCCTCCATGGTATGCAGGTCTACTAGTGTATGTCTTCCTCTCCTGATGGCATGGCAACTATGTGAAAACATTTACATCAAGTACAGTTAATTAAATTACTCAAACATAACAGCTGTTGAGGACAGCTACTAGCTCTGACATATTCAGTCAGCACATAGCTATGCACCCGTTGACACCCTCCTTGGTGCACAACTAACTATGAGCTTACACTTAAAAATTCACCTGTTACTGTACATGTTTGTAAGACCAATAGTTTAGTCAAGTTTCAAACATATTTTGGGACATTATCAACATTTTCGAAACACATGGGAACCCCAGAGTAGTTATACATTGCATTCATCACATGTTCTCCAGCAACACAGCATTTATAGCACAGATGCACAAAAAAGTCACATAAGCATGAGGGCAGTACTTATAGATGCACAGCACAATATGGGGTATAGTTAATGACGCAGATTCTTATACACATACATGAAATGTGCTCAAAATGTAAACTGCCTGACCTACTGTACTGGACCTGTGGAAGTGACCTAAGTGTACCGGTGGAAGTTGTAATGGCAGTAGGCGGCCACAACCGTGGTGCTATTTGCCATTGGAACACATTGCTGCATTTGGCAGACTTGGGCCAATGGCGATGTCCACCGGCAGTGACGGTCATGTGCGTGACAGGCGTGACTGACATCTTCTGCAGTATTGCTCACTTGACTCCTGACACTGCTGCCAGCAAGACCTTCATGACCTGAGCTGCTGTGTACTGCTTTTGGGAACTATCATGCCACATCCTACAGGTGACAGGGTCCCTGCCTTCACCCCTGAAGAGCTGGAGACGTTAGTGGAGGAGGTCCTACCCCTGTAAGACCAGCTATATTATGCACCAGAGGAGCAGGTGAGTCCAATGTCATACCAATGTGTGATAGGTGTGGTGTATGACGGTGTACTGTAATGTGTGCCTTCTTGCTGTTATTGATGTGTTCTGCCCACTACTATTGATTTGATGCATGTGGACATGACTTTCTCCTTTTGTCTGTCATCCATGCAGGTCAACACCCATCAGAAGAAGGGAATCTAGTGTGCCATCACCAAGCAAGTGCAGACCATGAGGGTCTATAGCTGGTAGAGCACTCACTGTAGGAAGCGGTGGGAGGACCTGAGACACTGGGCCTGGAAGACTGTAGAGGCCCAGTTGGGGATGTCCTCCCAACGAGGGAGGGGTGCCAGTCAGACCTTGACCCCGCCAATGGCCTGCATTGTGGTGGTGGCCTTCCCTGAAGTGGATGGGCATTTGAGGGCAGCACAGCATCCTCAAGAGAGTAAGTACTGACAGAACCCATGTACTTACCTCTGATAGTTTAGTGTATGCTGTCTAAATATTGCAGCTGTGACCATCTTGTAGGTGCTACAGGTATGTTGACTGCTGGGAGTACATGGTACTCCAGTTAAAATCTACAGACACAGATGTGGCCATTGTATTGTGCATGGAAACATGTTGATCACCTGTTTCTAGCAAATATTATGACTGCATGTGGAGATGCACATGTGAATGAGTCATGTGTGACTCTACACAGCAATATATATATATATATGTTACCTGCTGTGTCATCCTTCTCACCTAGTGTCCCGAAGTCCATTCATCCAAATGGTGAGTTATGTGGCTCTAGGGTGTCTGACCACTCCTATTTAACTATATCTGCTTTATGTGCAACATTGGGTCTGACAGATGAGTTACAGGGTCAAGTAATACTGTGTCCTGAAATAGTTGGACACTTCATATGAGTTTGTCATCAAAATCAGGCTTTTGGTATGGCCAATTTAATTCTGTCGCTAAGAGGTTTGAGGAAGTACCTCCATTGTCATGTCATATTCATACAATAGGAAATCTGAATGTTTGATAAGGGTGGACACCCTACAATGTGGAACTCATGTTGTCTACTAGACCTTCACATTTTATGATATTACATTGACATGTGTACAAATACACTTGTATTTCAATGTTTGTGGATAAGGCAAGTGGCTAGGCTGCTTAACCCTTAGTCCATGTGTATTGTTCATGCCAGATAGGCCAATGCCACTACCTATTGAGTGCTACATATGCTATTTGCTGCCTACATTATTTTTCAATTGATACTTAGTGGCTGATTATATATTGTAGCCCCACTTTTCCCCACACTTAACATAGCTAATCTGAGGCTGTTGGGACAGTAATGGTTATGGCTCTGCTCATTTCTGCCTGACTTAATGGTGTAGCAGATGTTCCATATTACATACACCTGTTGGTGTTGTGGGACATGTTGTCAGTTAATTAGCTTTCTTCTAGGTGTGTGTCATCCATGGGTACATTGGTTATCAGTTGTGCAAGGGTTAACTCTGGACTTAGGTAATGAGAATCACATGAGAACCTGCCAGCAGAGACCACAGAAAACGAGGGACCCAGTGGCCCAGAGGGTGAGGGGAGTGCCACGGGGGAGACAGGATCCAGTTCAGCATCTTTGGAGTCCTCCTACAGGGAACAAGCCCAGGCAGTAGTGGACCCATCTGGGACCACCCCAGTACCATCTTTGTCTACCACCCACCTTTGTACCACTGCAGTCCCTGAAGCTCTCTACCCAGTTGGCCGTTCCAGCTCACTCCTGCCCCATCAGCCCTGCTGCCCTCAGTGAGGGGGCTATTGACCTCCTCAGGTCCATCTCTGTGGGTCAGTTGACTATGGTGAATGCCATCCAGGGACTTGCAACTCAAGTCCAACAGAGTACTGCATTCCTGGAGGGCATTCACGGGGCACTGGCTGGCCTACAGAGATCCATGCAGGCTCTGGCCTCCACACTGACTGCAGCCAATTACCCTTTATCATCATTTACCACCTTCCTCTTCCCAATCCCAAACCTCTGATCCCTGAGCCAGCCAAAGCACACAGACAGACAAGCATGCATCCACCTCAAAATCCAAGGGTAGCTCTGAATCACAGAAGCACCACAAGACACACCATCGGCATGGACACAAGCAACATATACCTGCAGACACAGCAACAGTCAGAACCTGCCCTGACACCCCACCAGCCCCAGCATCATAGACAGTACACCAGACACACCTACAGACACCACACTAACATTCACAGACCCAGCTACTACACCTATCTTACCCATAGACAGCACAACAGCAGACTCTGACATCCACCCCGGTCACCACATCCACAGACACCACAACCACAGAGATGCCTACATGCAGCACATCCACCATACCTATATTCACCACCCCAACAGACACTTACCCACCCACCCACCAGTCTCTCCCAGCACCTCCACCCCCTCTTCCCAAGCCATATAAACACCCACACTCACCCACCCAACAGACGTTCCCAATTGGTATGTTGTGTGTGCATAGGTGCGTGTGTGTGTAGGTACTTTGACATTTTACAACAGGGACAGGTAAGTGTGTTTACTCATGGTTTCTGTTGTCGTCGCAGATTCTGAAGTTGTTGAGCGAGCAAGAGCAGCAGGAATACATATAGTTCTGGTTCCATGGTGGCTCCGGATGAGTATGGCTTCCTGAAGGTGAGTCTCCTTTTATACAGTTGTTTTCCGCCAGAGTCGACATTGTGGTGCGACCGCGACAGAAACCTTAGCGGTGTGCAGCATTGTAATCTGACTGGCAGAAACATGGTCTCCTCCATCCTGCAGGTGGCTACTGTTGTCTGTGGTGGCCTGACTGCAGTGGCGGTTCCGGCAGTGGTTTGGCTGTATTCTGTTCTGAGTACCACCATGGTCATAATTTGGTGGTCTTCTCTGCCAGTGTTGGCAGTACGACCTCCAACATGTCGATCCTGGGACTGCCAAACTCACAATGTCCCAATAGTAATCTGGAAGAAAAAGCAAATTAATACAAAGCGCACAAAGACCTATACTCTCAAAAATTATACCATTCATGTGTCAGAGATAGCTACAATGAGGATCGACTACACCCACTCTACACAGACACAGTAAAAAAATATATACAAATAGGGCAAGGATACACATTAGATGAAAAGATTACAAAATAGGTTGCTTACGAACCACAACTCCACAAACTACAGGTCTGCCAAAGCTGCATCCACAAACAGGATTCACCAACAACATAAAGGCAACTTATGACTACAATAAAACAAGCATTTGTAATGTAACCGGTCTCGTGATTGCTCACGTTAGAGCTACTAGCATTGTAAACTCCAAACCGGACTTTTCTTGCCACATGAACTAATAACAAAAAGTAAAACAGTTTCACTTATGCAAGCTGATGGTCGCCATGATTGTGAAGGAGACACAGAAAGGGAAACAGAAGTTTGCTTGTAGTGAAACTTATCAGCAAAAGTGCAATTATCATGTTACCAGCAAAAGTGCAATTTTTCACGTATCCAGTAAAAGTGCAATTATCCATGTAACAGGGTTGATGTCAAGAAAAGCACTCGACTTCTGCCCAGCCACACAGGGCTGTGCAGGAAATGAAAAGATAAAGTAGTTCAGACACCAGCTGCAAACATTGAGTCTCGTATGTTTTCTGTAGTTTACCGGTGAGCTCAAGGAGGGCTAAACACCTGAAAAGGCATGATGCACCTTTCACAAATGGAATCAATCAATTTTTAAAAGTCAAGCCCATGAACTAATAAAAATGACGGGCATGAGATGGACGTGGTTAGAAGCCCACATAGAGATTACAACATGAACCAGAGCGCTTGCACGCGCTTGATCCTACCAAAATTAAAGCACAAATGAAAATCATAATATAGCAATCAAAAGGCACTGATATTCCCCCAAAAGGATTATACACAAAGGCAAAAAGGACACCACCAGATACAAATAAACCTTACCCAGAAGCAGACCCCCACCACATACATAACCCTATTCCCAGGCTACTCAAGTGTTACCACCCACCATGAAATCCAACCATTCGAAAAAGACCAAAAACCAAAACAATATGGACCCCATGGGGAGTGACCCTTCCCCGAAGGATCAGTCCCCCTCCAGACATAGTTACTCATGTCTAGTGGGTTTTAGGGATAGAATAAAAAATATTGGGGGTCATTCTGACCTCGGCGATAAAAGGCCCTTACCGCCGGTCAGAAGTCCGCCATTCTACCGCCACGGCCGCGGTAAACCGCCACGGTCATTCTGACCACCAACTGTGAAACCGCTAAAAATCTGACATCCAAGGAAGGCCGCCTCATCAGCGGGCCGCGGAAAACTGGAGATGACCAAACCTCCACCGTCACGCCAACACAAACACGCCCATGCCATTCTGACCCACGAATCCACGCGGCGGTCTTTCAACCGCGGTATTCCATTGGCGGTACACACCGCCGCGCTCAAAATACACACACAGCTCCAAAACACAGCCACATTGGACAATTTGAAATACGCACACCTGACACACATACAAACAACACTCCCACACATCCAATCAACTATAAAACACACACCCACATCACCCACAAACCCCCACTAGTTGGAAATCGGAGCGAAGGCGAGAGCGAGAGGTATAGAGATAGAGAGAGCGAGCACAGCAATAGAAAACCCCAACACACACAGGAACCCAACTTCATCACCCACACCACATCTACGCACACATCACCACATATCACCACGCACATCACCACAAACACCACCCCACACCTCATCCACACCACCCCATGGCACCCCAAAGACACCCAAGGTTTTCGGACCAAGAACTCCGGCTCATGGTGGAGGAAATCATGAGGGTTGAGCCCCAGCTCTTCGGCACACAGGTGCAGCACACCACCATAGCAAGGAAGGCTGAGCTATGGCAAAGGATCGTAGACAGGGTCAACGCTGTGGGACAGCATCCCAGAAATCGGGAAGATATCAGAAAGCGATGGAACGACCTACGGGGGAAGGTGCGCTCGATGATCTCCAGGCACAACATCGCTGTGCAGAAGACTGGCGGCGGACCCCCACCCACTCCACCCCAATTCACAGCATGGGAGCAAGAGGTGGTAAACATCCTGCATCCTGATGGCCTCGCTGGAGTACACGGAGGAATGGACTCTGGTAAGTCGAATCTCAACTACTTCACCCACCCCCAACCACCAGCATGCCAACCCCCCCCCCCCTCACCCCCAATCTCAACCCCCCAGCACACAAACTCCCTGCCAATGTCTCACCAGCACAACCCACCCTAAACAACACCAACCCCTGAATGCCAACACAAACCATAGACAGCCACCACCAAAGTATGACCATTGCACATACCCATACACCCCCCCCTCAAACCCTCACAACACCTCCCACAAGGGAATGCCAGCACTGGGGGACAAGGGCACTCAAAATGCACGCCATGGCACACACAGAAACAATAACCATACTCCTTTACCCCTGCAGGGCCCGAACGCCAACACACCGCCACGGAGGGTCCAGATTTGTCCATCCCACCCCCAGAACAGGCCCCCAGCGAGGACAGCAGCTCTGTCGACCTAGAACCTGACGACCAGCCTGGACCATCGGGGACCTCTGGACAGTCGGTTCCCCACACACAGACACAGGCCACAGCAGATCCAAACCCCTCTGGGACCACCAGCACAGCTCCCACCCAGCGGGCCCATGCCTCTGTCTCGCGGACGCGTCAATCAGCGGTGTGTCCGCCACTACAGGGCACCCAGGCTGACCCAACACCCTAACAACAACAGGGACCTGGGGGCAGTGGTAGTGGGCACACTGTCCAGGGGACAGAGGCCCGGGGAAACAGGGCAACTGGGAGGGCTGCTGTGCGACAGGGGGGGGAGGACAGGCCCAGGGAACCGACTCTCCAAGAGGCCCTCACCACCATCATGGGAGCATATCATCACTCCCAGGAGACGATGGCGACGGTACTGGCCAGGTTCACCGAGATCCAGGCACAGCAGGAGGAACGGTACATGGGGTTCAGCAATGAACTCAGGAACATCGCTACCGCTATGGGGACCATAGTCCAGGCCCTCAACCGGATAGAAACCACATTGTGGGACCATGTGGCACCGTAAAGGGCCCCTGTCACTAGCCAGGAACAGCCTACCACCTCCGCCGGCGCTAGTGGTCAGGAGGCCCCCACAGAACGACGGGCCACCAGAACCCCACCTCCTGCTGAAGAACAACCACCCCGCAAGAGGAACCTGAGATCTCAAAGGAAGACAGAGTAGGATGCCAAGACCCCCGCCAGCCTAATATCCCCCCGGATGTCATTCCACTGTCCCAGAGTGTCACCCTGTCCAACCTTGAACTGCCCCTGCTCCATCCTTCCACAGGCATATGGACAATGCACCTGTGCGACCGAGAACTGGACTCTGCCATGGACATAACTCCACCCTCACCCATCACCGTTTTAATATCATGTACAAATATCTAGCACTAAAAATAAATCACTCATTGCACTGAAATCATTCTGGAGTCAGCCTGTATTATTTACAAATGTATAACACATTACTTATCAATAATGTTCTGTTATTTAAGTGATGACAACATACCGATGTCAATAAGCATTAGTCCATGGGCTAACCAAGCAGAAGTCACGCAGTGGGTCATACAGCACTGAAAAGGGAAGGGAAAATCAAACATCAGTTTAAAAGAACTGGGGGGAAATACACAAAGTAAAGATGCAGGGGGCTTTCAGTAAATGTTAAATAGCGTGGGTGATTCCTACCTGTGTGCTACTGAAAATACTGTTGGATAACTCTGTCCCTGTTGTCTGGGTCGTCCTCTTCGTCTTCCTCCTCTTCACTCTCCGCAGGCTCCACAGCTGCTTCAACACCACCATCTGGACCATCCTCCTGCAGGAAAGGCACCTGACGTCGCAATGCCAGATTGTGAAGCATACAGCAGGCCACGATGATCTGGCACACCTGCTTTGGTGAGCACATCAGGGATCCCCCTGTCATATGCAGGCACCTAAACCTGGCCTTCAGGAGGCCAAAGGTTCTTTCAATGATCCTCCTAGTTCGCCCATGGGCCTCATTGTACCGTTCCTCTGCCCTGGTCCGGGGATTCCTCCCTGGGGTCAATAGCCAAGGCAGGTTGGGGTAACCAGAGTCACCAATTAGCCACACACGTTGTCTCTGTAGCTGTTCCATCACATAAGGGATGCTGCTATTTCGCATCATATACGCGTCATGCACTGACCCAGGGAACATGGCATTCACATGGGAGATGTACTGGTCAGCCAAACAGACCACCTGGACGTTCATCGAATGGTAACTTTTCCTGTTTCTGTACACCTGCTCATCGTCTTTTGGGGGTACTAAAGCCACATGGGTCCCATCAATGGCACCAATTATGTTGGGGATATGTCCAAGGGCATAAAAATCACCCTTCACAGTGGCCAAATCAACCTCCTCAGGGAATACAATGTAGCGCCGCATGTGTTTCGTCAGGGCAGACAACACTCTAGACAAGATTTTTGAAAACATAGGCTGAGACATTCCAGATGACATGGCCACTGTTGTCTGGAATGAGCCACTTGCCAAAAAATGGAGGACTGACAGAACCTGCACTAGAGGGGGAATTCCTGTGGGTTGGCGGATGGGGGACATCAGGGCTGGCTCCAGCTGGGCACACAGTTCATGTATAGTGGCTCGGTCAAGTCGGTATCCTAGTATGATATGGCGTTCTTCCATTGTCGACAGGTCCACCAGCGGTCGGTACACGCGAGGATTCATCCTTCTCCTCGCAAGTCCCAGCGGACGGTGCCTAGGAAGGACAACATGGCGCACAGAGTCAAGCAAATCACAGGTACGTTCACCACTGCATGCATAGCACACGATTATCTATGTATTGAAAGGCGTGTATGTGTGGCAATGCAAGGCCTAGGCCTGTGTTACGCAGTACAAATTATGCCATGTTGGCCCTTGAAATGGCGGCTGCCTGACCTGTGAAGTGGGACAATGGGATGTGAGGTCAATGCGCTGGCGTGGCACACCGTGGCGGTAGGCGGTCGAAGACCGCTATACGAAGCCGCATTGGCTAACATTGAGGCCTATGGGTTTCAGGAGCCAATGACGAGGTGCGCCGGCGGTCGCGGTACGCACCGCCGCGGGCGTGACCGCCATTTTCTATCTGCTTAATCACTCGAGACCTGATCATCCACAGGAGATGACCTATACTGCAAGTGCTGCTGTGACCTCGGTCTGGAAGTGACAATGGCTGCTGCGACTGGGGAAAAGGCCCCTGCCTTCACGTCTGAGGAGTTGGAGAAACTTGTGGATGGGGTCCTCCCCCAGTATGCGTTACTCTACGTTCCTCCAGACCAACAGGTAAGTACACTGGGTGCACATTGAATGGGCTATGCCTGTGTGGAGTGGGGTGGATGTAAGTTGGTGGGGTGGGGTGCGAATGAGGAGTGCAACGCACGACAGATGAGAGCATGTGCCATATGGCAAGGTTGGGGAGGGGGGGCCAATCGCATCTAACATGCAGAAAATTGATGATTTTTCCTTCCCACCCTGTACATGTCAAATAGGTCAGCGCCCATCAGAAAGTGGACATTTGGCATGCCATCGCCAAGGAAGTCCGGGCCCTGGGGGTCCACGTCAGACGGGGCACCCACTGCCGCAAGAGGTGGGAGGACATACGCCGCGGGACCAGGAAGACCGCAGAGTCACTGCTGGGGATGGCCTCCCAACCTAGGAAGGGTGCCAGTCGTACCCTGACCCCCCTGATGTCCCGGATCCTGGCGGTGGCCTACCCTGATTTGGATGGGCGCTTGAGGACATCACAGCAGACACAAGGGGGTGAGTATCAGCACATTCTGCTATCTCTCTGCGCAGTGGAGGTGTCTGGGTGGGGGAGGAGGGTTGTGGGTGACATTAGGCCAGGGCGCTTTCTGTAGTGTAGTCCTCTCCTTTAGGCATGGCCCTGTGCTCCCAGCCCCCACCTCTGTAGGGTGACAAGTACAGCTATCGATGGTCCAGCATCACACATGTGCGCCTTTGTCGTCTCTAGACCTGTTGTCCTAGTCAGAAGTACTGAGTAGTGTACCCCGAATGCGCGGCTTAGTGCATGAGGCTCCTATGTCTGTCCTCTCCGCCAACGGTGTTGACATTGCATGCACTCAACCTGGTCTTCGTTTTTCTCCCCCCACCCTTCTTCTTCATCTTCTTGTGCATGTGTGCATTAGCATCATCAGGCGGAGGAGAATTGGCATCGGAGCACGAGGGAGCTGCAAGTCACAAGGCCCCGGAGGGACCAGGAACAGACACCGAGGGCACCAGTGATCCGGAGGGCGAGGGGAGCACCACAACGGGGACCGGTGGTGACACCAGCGACAGCGACACGTCCTTGGATGGAAGCTCCCTAGCGGTGGCGGCAACATCCGGGCCCCCCGCCTCTACAGGTACAGCCGCCACCCAGCGCACCAGCCCCGCCCTCCCAGCAGCCCCTCAGCCTACGCTCCGTGCCCGCTCGCCCAGGAAGGCGGGCGTCTCCTTCGACCCAGGCACCTCAGCCCCTGCCCCTGTTACCCCTGCTGCCCTCAGTGAGGAGGTCATTGACCTCCTTCAGACCATCATTGTTGGGCAGACTACCCTTTTGAATGCCATCCAGGGGGTAGAAAGGGAGGTGCATCGAAGCAATGCCTACCTGGAGGGCATTCATTCGGGTCAGGCTGCCCATCAACGATGGTTCAATGCTCTGGCCTCAGCACTGACGGCAGCCATTGTCCCTGTTTCCAGCCTCCCTCTTCTGACTGACTCCAGCCTGTCTCTGTCTCCTGTTCCTCAGCCTATCCCATCCACACCATCAGACCAGCCTGCACACACCTCAACACCCAAGGGCAGCTCATCCAGACACAAGCATCACAGAACCCACAAGCATTCACGCAAGCAACACCCAGATGCAGACATTCCAACAGTCACTACCACCTCTGTGTCCCCCTCCTCCTCGTCTCCCTCCTCCCTCCCTGTGACGTCTACACTCACACCTGCATGCACACCACCATCAGCCAGTGCTTCCATCACCAGCACACCCTCCAGTCCAGTCCGCACACGTGCAGTCACCACCCCCACTACCATTTACACGTCCCCTGTGTCCTCTCCAACTGTGTCTGTCACCCCCTCTTCCAAGACACACAAACGCAGGCAGACACCCACCCAACAGCCATCCACCTCACGACAGCCTCCAGCACAAGCACCTGCACCCAAAGACAGCACACCTGATTCTCCTACAACCACATCCTCTTCCTCCACTCCCATCACCACTTCTCCTACCTTTTACCTTGGTCCTAAGAAAGTTTTCCTTGCTAATCTTGACCTCTTTCCCTCCACTGACCCACCCCCTCCATCTGCAAAGAGTCCCAAGAGCACCTCAGCCACCACCAGCCCAGCTTCGAGTTTCACTGTGGTGCATGGGTTCTGGAGCCCACCCTTTGCCAGCAGTGACACTTCAATCAGCAGCAAGGGGACAGCCAGCCCCCCACCAGGCAAGAGGACCAGGAAGCTAAAGGGCCGCCGTGAGACGACTGACACGGCTGCCCCCAAGGAGCAAAGTTCGCCCACTTCACCAGCAACAACATCTAGGGGAGGCAAGGGCCCGAGAGCCCCATCTAAGGAGCGAAAGGGCAGCAGGGCGGAAAAGTCAGCCAGCAGGAGCGCGGAGCAGGAGGGGCCCACAAGCCCCATCCCGGGTGTTAGGAAGAACACCAAAGGGCCCAGGACTCCGTCACCGAAGGGTCCAGCAACAGCACGGTCGGAGGGCGACTGAGCAGGGAGTCCAGGCCAGGTCTGGCTCCCTTGACCTACTGGACGAGCACCGCTGAACAGGGCTCTGCCGTGCAGAAGAGCACCGCTGAACAGGGCCCTGCCATGCAGAAGAGCACCGCTGAACCGGGCCCCGCCGTGCAGAAGAGCACCGCTGAACAGGGCCCCGCCGTGCAGAAGAGCACTGCTGAACAGGGCCCCGCCGTGCAGAAGAGCACCGCTGAACAGGGCCCCGCTGTGCAGAAGAGCACCGCTGAACAGGGCCCCGCCGTGCAGAAGAGCACCGCTGAACAGGGCCCCGCCGTGCAGAAGAGCACCGCTGAACAGGGCCCCGCCGTGCAGAAGAGCACCGCTGAACAGGGCCCCGCCGTGCAGAAGAGCACCGCTGAAGAGGGCCCCGCCGTGCAGAAGAGCACCGCTGAAGAGGGCCCCGCCGTGCAGAGGAGCACCGCTCTGCTGGGCCCCGCCGTCTCAAGCACCCCTCCGCTGGGCCCCGCCGTCTCAAGCACCGCTCCGCTGGGCCCTTCCTGTCAAGCACCGCTCCGCTGGGCCCCGCCGTCTCAAGCACCGCTCCGCTGGGCCCTTCCTGTCAAGCACCGCTCCGCTGGGCCCCGCCGTCTCAAGCACCGCTCCGCTGGGCCCTTCCTGTCAAGCACCGCTCCGCTGGGCCCCGCCGTCTCAAGCACCGCTCCGCTGGGCCCTTCCTGTCAAGCACCGCTCTGCTGGGCCCCGCCATCTCAAGCACCGCTCCGCTGGGCCCCGCCGTCTCAAGCACCGCTCCGCTGGGCCCTTCCTGTCAAGCACCGCTCCGCTGGGCCCCGCCGTCTCAAGCACCGCTCCGCTGGGCCCCGCCGTCTCAAGCACCGCTCCGCTGGGCCCTTCCTGTCAAGCACCGCTCCGCTGGGCCCCGCCGTCTCAAGCACCGCTCCCCTGGGCCCTTCCTGTCAAGCACCGCTCCGCTGGGCCCCGCCGTCTCAAGCACCGCTCCGCTGGGCCCTTCCTGTCAAGCACTGCACCACTGGGCCCCGCCGTCTCAAGCACCGCTCCGCTGGGCCCTTCCTGTCAAGCACCACTCCGCTGGGCCCCGCCGTCTCAAGCACCGCTCCGCTGGGCCCTTCCTGTCAAGCACCGCTCCGCTGGGCCCCGCCGTCTCAAGCACCGCTCCGCTGGGCCCCGCCGTCTCAAGCACCGCTCCGCTGGGCCCTTCCTGTCAAGCACCGCTCCGCTGGGCCCCGCCGTCTCAAGCACCACTCCGCTGGGCCCTGCCGTCTCAAGCACCGCTCCGCTGGGCCCTTCCTGTCAAGCACCGCTCCGCTGGGCCCCGCCGTCTCAAGCACCGCTCCGCTGGGCCCTTCCTGTCAAGCACCGCTCAGCTGGGCCCCGCCGTCTCAAGCACCGCTCCGCTGGGCCCCACCGTCTCAAGCACCGCTCCGCTGGGCCCTGCCGTCTCAAGCACCGCTCTGCTGGGCCCCACCGTCTCAAGCACCGCTCCGCTGGGCCCCGCCGTCTCAAGCACCACTGGCACAATGACAGTGCCGGATCTGTCTCGAGCTACTGTTCATGGTTCACTGTGCCCACCATGCCTCCTCCTTGACCGGTGGAGACTGTTATCCACCTGATGGACTGTGGCTTTGCACTTCCCAGGATGGCCGAGTGGGCAAGCCACCCACTGTAGAGACTTGAGAGACTGTGGCTTTGCACTCCCCAGGATGGCACAGTGGGCAAGCCACCCACTGTAGAGACTTGAGAGACTGTGGCTTTGCACTCCCCAGGATGGCCGAGTGGGCAAGCCACCCACTGTAGAGACTTGAGAGACTGTGGCTTTGCACTCCCCAGGATGGCACAGTGGGCAAGCCACCCACTGTAGAGACTTGAGAGACTGTGGCTTTGCACTCCCCAGGATGGCACAGTGGGCATGGTGGCCCCTTCGTGGATCTGGCGTCGTGGACTCATGTGGCTGTGGTGCCCCCCCTTCCCTTCCCCCTGAGGTGCCTGTAGTTTTTTCATCAGATGCCCCTGCAGTGTTCTCTCCAAAGGACTCAGGTCTCCTGTGTGGGCTTTGCCCTTGTGTTGATACACTTTGGCCCACGGACACTTGGAATATCGTTAGATGTGCAGGACTTTTTGCCTCGGTTTATCGAATGCACTGGATATTGAATTGTTTTTTTTTAATTGTTATTGCTATTTGACCGTGACTTATCAGTGGTTTTTATTTCCCATAAATTTCGAGTCACAATTTAATTATGTCGTTGCTTTTTTTACGGGGATTTGGGTGGTGTCACTGTGACTTGTTGCTCTGCATTGGTGTTTACATGGTTTGGGGGGGTGGGTGTATCGCGTATGTGTGTGCACGTAACCTTTCGTCCTCCCCCCTCCCCTGTGTCGTAGGTGCAGTACTCACCGTTGTCGTCTGCGCCGGTGTTCGTACTCGTGGTAGATGAGCAGGTAGACGAGAGCAGGTAGGATGTTTAATTCGGGTTCCATGCTGTCCTCCTTCCTCGTGGAGTGCGTAGAGGTGCGCGTTTTCCCGTTCGTAGTCTGTTTCCGCCGTGTTTTTATCGACGGTGCTCCCGCCCCGGAAAAGGTGGCGGATTGGCCGGTCATAATAGTGTGGGCGGTACATTGTCTGCCGCCTGTCTGTTGGCGGTGACCGCCGCGCTGTTTGTCGGTCCCGCCGTGGCGGTCGGAGTGTTAATGTGGCGGGCTGTGTTGGCGGTTCCCGCCAGGGTCAGAATTCCATTTTTTGGACCGCCGGCCTGTTGGCGGGTTGGCCGCCGCTTTATCACCAACCGCCAGGGTTAGAATCACCCCCATTGTCTCCCAAAGGGGTTGCTCCCCTTCAAAAAATTATTCCTTGGTGTTTAGTAACATCTGCCACCCCCGAGGGGGATCGGCCTAAAAACAGCCAATCTGCCCTCAGGGGTTGGGGGGCACTTCCCACAGTTTCATTATATAAAATCTCTGGTGTCTACTGGGTTTTGACTTTCCTATGGGGCAGATCAGCCAAAGTAAAAGGGCCAAACTAGCCCCCAGGGAGGCCAAAAGGCAGATACAAAATATTTCCCCGAGGGGAATGACCCTTGTGTAACCTTAAGTAAAATCCTTGGCATCTAGTGGGTTTCGACTCCTGGAGGGGCAGATTGGCCAAAAAAAGGGTCAAACTAGAGTCTGGGGGGCCGAAACACAGATACAATATTTTGTTCCCCAGTGGGGTGATCCCTGCCCATGGGGTTGCTTCCAATAATTTCTAAATGAAATCCTTGATATCTAGTGGGTTTTGACCCACTGGGGGCAGAGCCGCAAAAGAAAAGGCTGAACTAGACCCTGGGGGACGGGGGGAGAAACATGCATAGCATATCCCTGCAGGAAACTGACCCTTGCCTAAGGGGTCGCTCCTCCAACAACAGATAAAAAAAAAAACCCTGGTGGTCTAAGGTTTTGGAATTCACTTCAAACAGGCAATAAACTCTTTCCTTTCCCCTGTGTCTGTTTACTACAGAAAACAAACCCCCTGGAGAAGGACTTACCTTAGACAGGTCCTCTCTCCCGGCGTGCTGGAAGCACATAGCTCCCAGTGTGTTCCTGGCAGCATTTGATGATGTTGTCATTTTGTGCGCCGACCACCGTCATCAGATCACCGGGGATGTTGGGGGTGGCAGCCGCTGCCACCTTCAGCGAACCCATGTTGTGGGGGAGCCTGCGGGGCACCAGTGCTCCAACACAGGTGGGTGCTAGGGTGTCTTGTAGCAGTCCTCAGCACACACTGTTGTTGCACATGCATGCGTGCCTCTTGATACTTCAGTGCACATGCTTCATGATGTATGAAAGCTATTTTTTTTTTTTTATTTACTTGTTTGCATACATTTTCAGTTCATTCACACCAAATATTGTCCAGAATGCAGTTATTTGAAAATGTTTCCACTTTGTTTTCACTAAATTATAACAATGCCATGTCATAAAATGTCTCTCAATGCAACAGTTATACTTTTTGTTTTAACATCAAATGTACATGCACTCATGATTCAGGTGTCATCATACATTATGTCAAGCACTAACCTATTCTAATTTAAATTTCACACCCTATTCATTGCTTAGTATAGCAGCATGTTTTGTCACCCATATCTCTTAGTTTCTCACCGTATTCTCAATCACTGTTACATAATATCCACCATTTAAAACAATGAAGTATCAGTTTAGTAGGTTGAGAACCCACCTCAAATGATAATGTGACGGAGAACGACCAAAGTCACTAAATTAACATTTTGGTGGCTTAGCACAAAGCAGTCAGGCTCAACCTATTTTTGCAGTACTCAAACAGGTATACAGTAAAAACACAACACCAAAAAATATTTTTTTTAGAAAATATAGAGAATATTTTTATAAATAAAATGACACGACAATGACAAAAATCCAATAAGTAGAACCGGAGATATGAATTTTTACATTTTGAATTAAAAAAGGAGCAGAAAGCACAAAGCAACAAATGTGGTTCTCTGGTTAATCTAGATCAGGTCAAAGTCAAAAGTTAAGGGTGGCTGTGATGGAGGGTGGGTGGGATACAGGAACGTGATTCATTATGGCAGACAGTTTCTTTTCGGACATGGAAACCTTTATGGAGGAAAAAGGTTGGTTGTTGAAGCGTGGTGTTCCATATGGTCGTCGATGAAGGTGGCAAAGCTCCAACATATCTGACTCCAGAGTCTATGCGCACAAAGGCCTCAGTGCTGATCGATTTGGTTCGGCCTTCTACTTTTGGATTTAGAAACTTTTTCTGAAAGTCATATCTCCTTCAATGAGGCAAACCAGAAGACTGAATCTGACCAGTGATTTAACAATGGCAGTGGCTTTGATGATAATCCCGGTCTCATGAGTTCTCCAGGCAAAACAATAGCAAAGGGTTTCTAAGTCTCACTTCTTCAACTAACATCAGCGAAGCTGTGCAGGACTTGAGGAGTGCCACTTGAGGGTTGGGACTCAATCTAACAGAAGCCAGCAGCAAGGTCCAGTGGAGGTCCAAGTGGTAATGGTCAGTTGGACAGGTGTAGGGAAAGGGCCTCTGGAAGATTGTTGTGTTCCTGTAGGGGAAATTAGAGGACATCCAACTGCCAATGGAGTCACTTCTGGTAACGACTAGCAAAATGCATTTCTGCATTGGGATACGCGTTTTGCGACTCGCAAACGGCAAATTTTTCCATTTGCGAGTCGCAAAACGTTTGCTACATCTGGCCCTTAGTGCTTACATTGAGTTAATGTATAAGTATTAAAAAAATGTTTTAAGCCTGGAAAAAGGTTTGTTTTACTGGGACGAAATGGCATTTTTAAACATGCACACCCAAGCTTCAGTGGCAGTCTAAAAACATGGTGTAAGTGTTCATTTAGTGGCTGGAGCAATGAGAGCTGCAGCCCACAATTAGACATTAATTTATAGGCCTAGGATACAAGTAAAACCTTACATAAGGGATTCATACATAAATTAAATGTTCCAAGTAGGTATATGCCAATTTTACCATATTTAAAAGGAAGAGCATACACCTATTTCACCATATATAAAAAGGAAGAGCATAAGGACTATGGCTAACAAAAATGGATTTAGGAAAAAAAAGGAAAAACTGTGGGAGAATGCCATGTAGAAAATGGTAATTTCCAACACTCGTCATCTCACTAAAGGTCATTTTTTTGAAAATAATGTAAATCTACACCTGTAGATTTACTCCTTTCTTTGTTTACTTCTAAAGTTTCTGTTCTTCTTTCTTTTTTCTGTTCTTCCTTCCTTGCTTCCATCCTTCCTTCCTTCTTCCCTCCTTCACAGCTGATGCAAGGCCTATATATTTTTAGGTTTGTATTATCCAAATTCTTTTTATTTTACTAAACTTATGGGGCATATTTACAAGCTTTTTTTATTTGTTTTTGAATTGATGAGAGCCTGACAGCTTCTTGAACAATGAAGTTTTACAAAACCATGAAAACAAAAACAAGAACTGTCAAAAGGCAGGCAGACAATGCCAGACCTATTGGCTTCGCAAAAGCTTGTACCTTTATGGCACTAACAACACTTGTTTTGTTATTGAAAAAGTAATCATTTAGCTACCACTTCTGATGAAAATACCCTTTGGCCTGCCACCCTTCTAAAGGGGAGGGGATATGGCTAGACCAATGACCTTAGTGGAGGCATCTCGGAGCCTGGGCTGGTGAAGGAGAAAGTAAAAGAATGCATGGCATGTACTTTGTTCACTAGCAGGACTTGTAGTCCAGCCCATTTATAAATTTGAATGTAACTTGGACCGTTGAGGGAATACTGAAGATATTTAACCCCTGGAGCCTCTTCTTTCTCCTCGGATTCAGCAGGGGGAAAATACAGGGAGGGGCCTGGGGCTCAAAGGAACAGAAATGCAGGCCCTCTCACTCTTGTTCATTAGTTTACAGTTCCGGCAATGGGGATATAAAATGAATAACTTAAACAAAGGGTACTGCAGCCAGAGGTTCCTCTTCTAATGCACAGCACAGTTAACAGTCAATTAATTGTGTGCATTTCCTGGCACAATGGCACATATGTTCTGAAAGCATAAGGTGCATCTGAGGCCAGGAAAGGTACCAGCGAGGCTGTCAGATTTGAAAGAAGGTGGGACTATCAAGGAAATTCGTGAGGTGGCCAAGAGGACCGAAGGTGGTGGATTGGCCGGAGAAAGTAGCATGGGCCGGTTTGGAAAGGCAATGCAATGAGGGAAGCCCCCTCCCCGCCCTTGCAGCAACAAAGGCAGAAGTCCTTGGTGGAAACGCTATTCTGACATGCAAAGGATGGTCATTGAGGTTGAGCAGGAGGCACTCACTTGCAGGGTATATTCCTTTTGAGGTCAAATAAGGAGTGTGGAAGAGATAACTTATTTGGACAGATTCACAGGTAAGCGGACAATAGGAGTTGCACTGGAACAGCAAAGGAAGGCAAGGAGAGGAATCAGGTTATGCCGAAGGGCACTATTGTTAATCCATAGGGTGCCATTGTGATGTTAGAAGTCACAGTTTTAAAACAGTACCCTGGGGAGTAGGGTCCCACATTAAACTCATTAAAGCACAACAGCAAAGCTGAAAGCAAAACTGTGAAGGTCAGCAGTCACTTCATTTTGTCCATAGCATTTTTGTCCATAGCAGGGAAAGAGCTGGCAGGAATGGCTGAGTTCAGTGTTCCTGTGCAAAGTCACATGAGTGGATTTGTTATCGGACCGCGGGTGAAGGTGGTTGTGAATTTGAGAAGTCAATTGATAGGGCCAAACACACCATTGTCCTGGTTTGCTATTGAGGGGAATGGAATGGGCATTGTGCCAAAGGCAACAGTGGTTTGTTTCAAGCTGGGAAGAAATCCCTAACTGCCTTACAATGCGGAAATGGTGTGCAACTCAAGTGCCTCAGGCTGTACTCCACTTGGACACGTGCCTTTGTTTGGGTAAGCACATGGTAATTAGTTTGTGGCACTCACAAATTTCAGGCCTGATGGAGGACATCTTCAGATAGAGGTTGGAAGGATTGTGGGTCAGCTATGATGGGTGGGCCTTTCTGATGGTGAAAGCTGCCGCCAATGCAGGGCAGTGCTTACAAAGCGATCCTAGGAAAAAAGAAAGGCAATCATAGGGAAACACATCTTCAGCAGGGATTAGTCAGACCCATTTGGGTACTGGTTGTACACTGGAGGGTTTACAGTGTTGAACCAGAAGGAAACTTTAACTGTGAGAGACTGTGGCCCGAAAGCTTTTGGTATATAGATGGGTCACCATGGAGGTTGGAAGCAGATACTTACCCAGATGTAAAGGTTAAACGGTTATGCCGGAAGTGAAAGGCCCCCTGGTGGGCTAGAAGCAGTCAGTCGTCCAGAACTAGAAGGTAACTGGTACACCAGAAGTGAATGGCCATTAAGTGGGTTAGAAGCAGACGCTTACACGGAAGTAGAATGTAAAATGGTACACAAGAAGTGAATGGCCATTCAGTGGGTTAGAAGCAGATGCTTAAATGGAAGTAGAAAGTAAAATGGTACACCAGAAGTGAATGATCACCCAGCGGGCTGGAAGCAGATGCTTGCCCAAAAAGAAAGCTAAAAGGGTACACTGTAGTGAATGGTCACCCGGTGGGCTGGAAGCAGACCCTTGTCTGGAAGTAGAAGTTGAAGGCAATATGGTCATGCCCAAGGTAAAAGGTCAGCCAGCTGGTCTGAAAACAAATGATAAACTTCCCCATGGCATAAAGGCAGAGACAACAGAGAGTACTGAATGTAGGGCACAGTGCTTATGGATATGGTTAGGGGCAATGAATGTAGGGCATAGTGCTTGTGGGTATGCTAAAGGGGACACAGACTCCCTGAGTCAGAAAAAAAATAGTGTGTAAGGATCACTTGTAAGTTGGATGTTGCAGCCTCAATTCTTCCATGAAGACTAATCGGTATGGTCTGAGTTTCTGGGACCCAGTAGGGTAACCATGTGGGGAGTGCCTCCATTATGGATTCCTCTGCGCTGTGGCAAAAGGGTATCTTCCTACCCAGTAACACATTTCTATGTCTATGGCTCAGCTGAGCTCCTTGCATTTTATTCTCTGAAGGAAATCAAGGGGCATATTTATACTCTGTTTGCGCCGGAATTGCGTCGTTTTTTTTACGCAAATCCGACGCAAAACTAACTCCATATTTATACTTTGGCGTTAGACCCGTCTAGCGCCAAAGATCTTGGAGTTTGCGTCATTTTTTTGCGTGGACACCTACCTTGCGTTAATGATATGCAAGGTAGGCGTTCCCGTCTAAAAAATGACTCCGAGACATGTGCGCCGTATTTACACTCCCGGGCAAAAATGACGCCTGGGAGTGGGCGGGTCAAAAAAAATGACGTCCAGCCGTTTTAGCGCCTGGTCAGGGCAGGCGTTAAGGGACCTGTGGGATCGGAAGGAGACCAGAGGTGCCCTCCCATGCCCCCAGGGACAACCCCTGCCACCCTTGCCCACCCCAGGAGGACACCCAAGGATGGAGGGACCCATCCCAGGGAACTTAAGGTAAGTTCAGGTAAGTATTTTCTTTTTTTTTAGGGTGGCATAGGGGGGCCTGATTTGTGCCCCCCTACATGCCACTATGCCCAATGACCATGCCCAGGGGACAGAAGTCCCCTAGGCATGGCCATTGGGCAAGGGGGCATGACTCCTGTCTTTGCTAAGACAGGAGTCATTTAAATGGGGGTTGGGAGTAAAAAAAAATGGCGCAAATCGGTTTGAGGCGAAAATTTTGCCTCAGCCTGACTTGCCCCATTTTTTGACGCCCAAGCTCCATTTTCCCCTACGCCGGCGCTGCCTGGTGTAAGTCATTTTTTTTTACGCACACCAGGCAGCTCCGCCGGCTAACGTCATTCCATAAATAAGGCGCCCGCATGGCGCTTTGGAAAGGCGTTAGCCGGCGTTAAATTTTTTGACGCACAACTGCGTTGACGCAGTTGTGCGCCAAAAAGTATAAATACGGCCCCAAGAGTCTCCAGGCAGCAGCATGGAATCTTATTTATTTATTCTTCCTCTCTGCTGAGCCTCAGGGCAGACCTATTGCTCAGTTGCTGATGGCTGGGAGGATGCGCAATAAAGCACACAATGAGGTTATGTGGGTGCCTGAGATGCCCCAGAAGCAACTGTCAGACGTGAAATAGCGAGTGAAGTGATGGGTCCCTTTTTACTTGTGGACCCCGGTACCATTTCAGAAGTGCGCCACTGAAAGTTACCCTGTCTAAAAATCAAGTTGTGAGTGCATTAAAAGTTTGACAACTATTCTAATCTAAGCCCTAGCTCGTGGTCAAATAAGATACATTACAACTGAGGCTTTGAAATTCTGCTGCTTAACTGTTACGGAAACGAACCGAAGAAACATTAGGAGACAAGGGGATTGGTCTTTTACTTTAAGAATCCCTTTTTTTATTGCATCTTGCATGCATTACCTGCACATTTCTGCCAGATGTCAAAAAATTCAGTGCATGTTTGTTCATAGCTTCAAAATAAATAGCTCGGAGTGCCACAACAGTAATGTGTCTTTCTCTTCACACACATTTTAATTATTTCCATGACTTCCTATCTAGACTTCTGATAACGCGTCCAGCCCTTATAAATTACCTGTATCTGGACACGTTGGAGGTCGGTGAACCTTTTAACCGAGTTGGGGTCTCCTCATCCTAAAATAGTCGGATCACTTAAATCAATAATCAATAGCTATTGTAATCGATAGCCAATACTCAATTAATAGATCAAAATAACACATTAGAAATCAATAACAGTTGGTATTTCGACGCACCATGACCTTTCAGTCATGAATAACCACACCAGTTTATTTAAAGTTAGTGAATTTATTTCCCTATATTTACAAAGCTAAAACGATATATATGAGTCTCAAAACCAAATGATATATGTATACGAACATTACTAGCTGTCCATAGCGGCGGAAGAAACGCAATCTACGCAGAATCTGAACTATAATACACTCGGTTATGGCAATGCAAATCACTAATACGAGTAATTGAATTTGACTAATTGCATACATCGGTCAGCATGACAAGATTTCAATTTGACATGATGCATCAAGTGAATACCTCGACTAACCTCTAATTAGCATTGGCATGTGGGGCTTCATGCAAAATTAATTTAGTCAACACAAATTTGGAACACTTCTAGCTTGGGCCCTATAAAATAGCAGTTGGTACCTAAAAGGAAAAACACAATGCATAATACAGTTATCCTTTCATAATTACCAAATACAATCAGCATACATGGAAAGTCTTCGTCCCTCAGGTACCGGTTCGGTCAGCATGGGGCAGATCTCAAAGGGGCAGAATTAAGGGCAAGTTTCCTTGCAGCAGCAAGGAAAATGGGGCAAAGTTACTGCATAGGCAAGACGGGGCGACATTAAAGTTAAAGTCTCTAGGGTGAAAATTCTTAAAGTCTCTTTCTCTGGAATAGAGAAAAGGGCATCAAGATGTCGTCTAAGATGGCGTCTGGCATTTAGCTTCAAAGATGGCATTAAGGAAAATGGCTGACTTCTCTTTGTCCGGTGGGTTTAAGTAAGAAACATTCCAAATTCTGCAGAGTCTTCCATTGGAGGGTTCATAGGGTGGCATCAATTTGACCAATGAATAGTGTCTTTCTCCTAGTACTCTTTTATGCATACGTTGTCCTTGGAGCCTTGGAGCACAAGTTACAGCGATTTTGCCAATAAATTTTATCACAGTGCTTTTATTGTCCGCACCTGCAGGAGTTGACCTCGCATCAAAAGGGATGCAACCATCCTAGCACGAAACCTTGAGATAAGGGTATTAGTCATTTCTACTGGAAAAGTACAACCTTTAAATGAAATAATATGCTTTTGTTAGTTCAAGTGAAAACCACGCAGTTGAATTTGAGACCAGGCGACTAGGCCAAAGCCTCTACTAAATTTAAGCTAAGCATAAAACAGTTTCAATCAAGAAAATCATAAAACACATTTGCAATTATGACGGATTACTACATTTGTCAATTCTTCATGATTAATTAGGCTTATTTATAATAATGGCGAACTACTCCGTGGGCACAATTTACCACGTACATTATTTTTCTTTGCTAGAATCATTCTACCGTATACGATTTTGTTACATGATATATGAATATATGTTAGTCCTTCTTTTTCTGCGTCATCAATCCCTCCTCTGATGACTAATTATGTCATCACATCAAATCTACCCACAAATTGTATTCCAATTAAAATTCTGTTTTAGTAATTCGGCACTTCAGTCAATTCCCTCTTTCTTTTGGTTCCCTTAGATTTTTCTCTGTATATTTTTACCATTTTGTTTTCTATTTTCTCTTCTCTTCTTCTTTTGTTTCTTGCTTTCAATATTTTAATAGCTTTCCATATTCTCCAAATGCCTAATAAACAAATTAACACTATTAATATTCCTTTTACTATTTTCAGTAATAGTCCGTTCCAAATGTTGCTGAGCCAATTTCCCACGGAAGCAAATCCTTTTCCAACATTCTCCCATACTCCTGGTTCTTTCAATTCTTTCAAATCTGCACTTTCGTTAGTTAAGTTTGTAAGCATTTTTCTAATTTGCCCACTGTTGTCCGGAATATAAGTACAACAGTGACGTGTACCAAGCATTTTGCAAACGCCGCCATCCTTTGCTAAAAGAATGTCTAAGGCAAGCCGATTTTGAAGAGTCATAGCTCTTTCTGCAGCAAGTTCAGCATCAGAATTTTGTCAGCATGTTATCCACAATAGTAGACAACTTTCGTATTTTAATTGAGTTCAATATGACTCCTACTGAAGGAATCACAGCTCCAAATATATCTCCTACCACACCAGAAGCTGTCTCTCTTTTCTGAACATGATGTGATTCAGACAGCTTTGGAAAATTCTTTAAGTCGTCCAGTTGATAAACCTTTGGAAATACTTTTCCCAAAAACCATCTCCCATACCATCCTTTAGGAAGGCGATAATAGGCGTTAAGTCCACAAATATAATATACCCCTGGGATAACTGGGTCTTGTCCATTCAGCATGAACGTCCATTTAGGTTGAAACAAAAACGTATGTTTACATTCACTCGTTCCCACAAAAACTGTGTCATAATATGATTTATGTCTATGCACACAAAATCTCCCTACGTGTAATGTATCTAAAGCTATTTTCCCTTGCGTCTTTATCACGGCAAAAGCATAGTTATCTACAGATGTCCTCTTGTGTAATTCCCTTTCTAATTTCTCCTTCACCTCTTTCCTTCTATCGTCAGTGCGATCTAAAAAGCTTATCTCCATTGGTGAAAGCAAGCATGTAAGGTTTTCTCTGTGAGCGTGAGCTGTGTGGAAAGGTGACAATGGCTAAAAGAAACCCCTCATCAATTTTATATAGTAATCCCTTGCTACTTTTCTCAGGTACTCGATTATGGGGATATATGCAAATGTAACATCCTGATTGGAATAAAAGTAGTGAATATACTCCTGGCCATAAAATCTGGTCATTATTAAACTACATGTAATTCCATACGTAAGAGGCATGCTATGATATGTCACCCCTTCCACTACTGAGGTAGGTATTTGTGTGCATACATAACAATCTTTCGCATCCATTGTCTCAACATACTCACTCAGCAAGTGATAGAAAACGTTGGACGAAAGTTCCTTCTTATCATGCAAATGTCTTTCGTCTTGTTCCAGTTTCTTCAAAGGAGTTAGTTCAGTAATAGGTTTAGAAGTAGAAGCATCATTCGTCTCTCTCTCATTCTTTCCATGCATTCCAAGAATTATTGCTACAATGATTAGTACACATGCAGTCATTAGACCTATACACACGTATTTACAACACTTCATCTTATGTCCCTGTGTAGTGTAGCCTGTCATGATCTATATAAACAGAAAGTTGAAGACACTCTTTCAAATCAGATTTACAGATATATATAAAGCTGAACGAGTTCAATGTTCACACTGTTTTCTTTAGCAGCTTAGTCTCTTATCGGTTAGCAGCTTTGTCTCAAAATCGGTTTCAAAGTCAATCAGATTGTTAATGTCTTATTCAGTAATGTTCATGGGATTTCGCTTCTCAAGTGCCAAAGTGAAGTTCTGCTTCTTCGTTCTCAAGACTGAGAGATAGGAATTCGTCTGACCAATCGTTAGTGGCTATGTATGCCCACTCCGGACCAGAATATCTTCAGCTCGGTATTCTTTTCCTTTTCAATTTTGCATCTCGTTTTGATTCTCTCTCACTGGTACTTTCTTCCTTGGCCAGGTCTTTCTCTTCACTTGGTGTTGCTATTGCGACAGGCACTTCTTTTCTTTTCTCCTTCAACTTTGGCCCTTCACCTTCATTTGATAATTCTTTAGTCCTTAATTTCACTGGCGATATGCTTTGTCTCCGTTTCGCACTGTTTTCTCCTGAGGGCCCTGCAACCGGTTCTGGATGAGGTTGAACGACTTCACCCTGTCCCGCCTCCTTTTCTTCCCCTAGGAGGTCAATCAGGTTTTCCTTTTCTTTTCCTGTATCGGCTGCTTCTGGGAAAGCCCTCCTCTGATCAGGCTCTCCTGCTCCTTCACCTGTCGCAGGCTCTTCGTTACCTTCAGGATCTTTGTCATTTTCTGAGGTTTCTCCTCCGATCTCCTCAAATTGTTTCTTCCTCAGAAAATATCTCTCCCTCCTCTATTTCTGCTTGTTCGCCTCAAGGTTCTCTTTGTTCTGTCTCAGTGCCAGGTACTTTCTTGTCAGTCACTGGCGATTTCAGCGCTTCAACTTCCTCTTCTGTGGGGCATGTCACCCTTTTCGTGTGACTGGCGTGAATCCAGTTGGGAACTCCTGCACACATCACAGCGGTGGTAGTTGTCAGAATCACTTGAAAAGGTCCTTTCCAATGGGGTTCCAAACAAGACTTCCTCACGTGCTTCTTTATCACGACCCAGTCACGTGCTTTCAGGGCGTGTCCTGGACCTTGGATCGGTGGCAAGGTGGTAGCCTCCACCTGGTGAGAAAAAGAGCGTACCACATCAGCTAGACCTTTGCAATAGTCCAACACCATATCATCTGTAATATTCAAAAGAGCATCTGCAGGAACTGCTGGAAGCCTCATGGCTCTGCCCATGAGGATCTCGTGTGGGGACAGTCCAGTCTTTCTATCAGGGGTGTTTCTCATTGACATTAATGCCAAGGGCAATGCGTCAGGCCATTTCAAGTTTGTTGATGCACATATTTTCGCCATCCTCGATTTCAAAGTGCCATTCATTTGCTCCACTAGTCCTGATGCTTCAGGGCGGTAGCTACAATGCAATTTTTGCTCAATGTTCAGTGCTGCACACAGTAATTTTATTACTTCGTTATTGAAGTGACTTCCCCTATCTGATTCTAAGGAGATCGGGAATCCGAAACGTGGTATTAGTTCTCTCAAGAGTAGTTTTGCAACTGTAAGGCTATCATTTCTATGTGTGGGGTATGCTTCAATCCAGTGACTAAAAATACATACAATCACCAACACATATTTCAAGCCTCCATGCACAGGCATCTCAATAAAATCCATTTGCATCCTGCTGAAGGGACCTCCCGCTCTTCCAATGTGGCTCAAATTTACTACTGTTCCCTTCCCTGCGTTCATTTGCTGGCAAACGACGCAACGATGGCAAACTGCTTCAGCAACTTGACGGAATTTGGGATTAAACCAATCAATTTTAAATAGTCTGACCATGGCATCCCTTCCAAGATGAGCTTGTCCATGGTACAATCTAGCCAACTGCGTCAAAAGACTGTTTGGTAAAACCAATCTCCCTTCACTTGAAACCCACAAATCATCTGGTTTCTTTACGCATTGTAATTTGCTCCATGAGAGTTTCTCATCTTCACTGACTTCATTCTGTAAGGATTTCAATTCATCAATTGTATCTACAACTTTTAGAGCAAAAGCTTCACTTGGTTCAAGTTCTGGCTCATTTATCAAGTTCCATTCGTCTCTGAGCAATATACAGTTCAATGCGTAAAACCTTGCGACTTGATCTGCATATCCATTTCCCAAAGAAACATAGGGGGTCATTCTGACTTTGGCGGGCGGCGGACGCCGCCCGCCAAAGTTACCCCGTCGAAAGACCGCGGGGGTCATTTTGACTTTCCCGCTGGGCCGGCGGGCGACCGCCAAAAGATCGCCCGCCGGCCCAGCGGGAAAGGCCCTGCAACAATGAAGCCGGCTCCGAATGGAGCCGGCGGAGTTGCAGGGGTGCGACGGGTGCAGTTGCACCCGTCGTGATTTTCAATGCAATGCAATTGCAATGCAATTTGCAATGCAGACAGTGAAAATCCTTGTGGGTCCCTGTTAGGGGCCCCACGACACCCGTTCCCGCCATCCTGTTCCTGGCGGTAAAAACGGTAGAAACCGCCAGAAACAGGATGGCGGGAAGGGGGTCGGAATCTCCATGGCGGATCCCCTTTTCTGACCGCGGCTTTACCGCCGCGGTCAGAATGGGCTCTGAAGCACCGCCAGCCTGTTAGCGGTGTTTCCGCGTCCCTCCACCCTGGCGGTCATAGACCGCCAGGGTTGGAATGAGGCCCATAGTCTTGTGATTTTGAATGTGCACTGCATTTTACCACTGCATTTTACCACTGCAACTTCTCCTGGTAACTGGATGGCATGTAATAGTTCCCTTATTCTTTCACCATTTTTTACTGGTGATCCTGAAGAGGTCATGAAGCCTCTTTGTGACCACAATTGTCCAAAATCATGCACTATTCCAAATCCGTACTGACTGTCAGTGTAAATGGTGACCTTCATTAACTCGGAAAGTTGGCAAGCTCTAGTAAGTGCTACCAGTTCTGCTACTTGTGCAGAGTAAACTCCTTGAAGCCAAGATGCTTCCAGAACACCTGTTATTGTACATACAGCATATCCTGCTTTCAATATTCCTAGTGCATCTCTTAAACATGAACCATCAACAAAAATAACTTGATCATTTTCTTCCAATCGGGTGTCTTTGATGTCAGGTCTTGGTTTTGTGCAAAATTCAGTCACCTGAAGACAGTCGTGCTCAATGTCTTCAGCGTTCTCAATTTCGACATTTTCACTGGGAAACAAGGTTGCTGGATTCAACGTAGTGCACCTTTTCAGCTGCACGTTAGGTGAACCCAAAATTATTGTCTCGTACCTTGTAAGCCTAGCACCGGTCATGTGCTGTGTTTGGGAACGTGTCAAAAGTATCTCGACTGAGTGAGGGACCATGACTGTCAAAGGATGTCCCATCACTATTCCTTCACTCTGATTTAGGCTGATACCAACTGCTGCTACGGCACGCAAGCACCCTGGCAGTGCTGCTGCGACCGGATCCAAAGTAGCTGAAAAATATGCTACTGGTCTCTTTACGCCACCATGGGCTTGAGTCAAGACAGACAAGGAACATGCATCACGTTCATGACAAAACAATGTGAAAGGCTTTGTGTAATCAGGCATACCTAAAGCTGGAGCCCTGCACATGCATTCCTTTAAATCAATAAAAGCATCTATCTCATCTCTTTTCAGCACTATTTCATCCAGCGCATATTTCTGGGTCAGTTTCAGCAAAGGTTTTGCTAGAGTTGAGAAATTGGGAATCCATTGGCGACAATAGCTCACCATTCCCAAAAACTTCCTCACTTCTCTTCTCGTCTTCGGTGGACTCATTTGAAGTACACTTGTTATTCTCTCTTTCATAATTCTTCTCGACCCTTTCTCTATTTGGTGACCCAAATATTTCACTTTCTTCTGACAGAATTGTAATTTCGAAGGGGACACCTTGTGTCCATTCCTTCCCAAATGATTCAACAGGGCAATGGTGTCAGCTGTACAGTCACTTTCTGTCTTAGATGCGATCAGAAAATCATCAATGTACTGCACCAAGGTTGATTCAAATGGTAATTCCAATGATTCCAAATCTTTCTTTAGAATCTGATTGAAAATTGATGGTGACTCCGAAAACCCTTGAGGAATTCGACACCAACTGTAGACTCTGTCTAGGAATTTGAAACAAAAGAGAAATTGGCTGTCTTCATGAAGAGGCACAGAAAAGAATGCTTGTGATAAGTCGATGACTGAGAACCATTCAGCATCACAGGGAACTTGAAACATTATCACAGCTGGATTTGGTACTAAAGGACAACACTTGACTATTATGTCATTTATTTTCCTCAAATCCTGAACAATCCGGACCTTTCCACTCAGTTTTATTAGTCCCATGATTGGTGAATTACATGGACTACTTAACACTTCCTTTAGTACTCCCTGTTTTACAAATTCATCAATGAGTTGGGTGACTTTCATGAGGGTGTCTTGTGCCATATGGTATTGTGTGGTCTTGGGAAAATTTACATTGGGTTTTACTGTCACTTTCACTGGTTCTACTCCTTTGACCAATCCTACTTCTTTTCCTGTTATATCCCACACTTCCTTTCCAACTGTTTCCTGTAACTCAGCAGGAATGTCTGCTTCAGTGAGCATTGGGTAAAGAGTAATCAGGGGATACTCTTCATCGACAGTTTCCACTACGTCTCCTCCGAAACTGTCCTCTTCTTCCTCATCACTGTTTGTCTGAATTTTAATTCCATCATTTGAACACATAATCGAACACCCCAATTTGCACAATAAGTCTCTCCCTAATAATGATATCGGGCTTGAGTCACACACCACAAATTTATGTGACCCTTGATAGTTACCAATTCTGACTTGCACTGGGTCTGTGATTGGGTTTGTCAGGTACCTATTTGCTACTCCCACTACTTGAACTGTTCTCCCTGAAAGTGGCAAGTTTGGTACTTCAATGCTTCTAACTGTAGAGCGTGTAGCTCCGGTGTCAACCAAGAATGAAACACGGTGACCCATAACTCTTCCTTTCACATACGGACCCTTTTGATCAACTTCCAAGGATGCTGCAAGCATACAATTTCCCTCCTCATCTGAACTTTAACTCTCCCACGCATCGTTTATTCCATTCTCACTGTGTAACAGGAATTGGTGTACTGTGTCATTTTGGTTCATCCCTTGACCCGCGACCTGTTGAGGAAGCATTACTTGTTGCTGATTCATTGGTGCCAAAAGTATTTGCATTTGCTGATTAGGTACCATAGGAAACTGCTGTTGCATTGGCTGCAACTTTGCCATTTGTGCACAGGGCATTTGCACCTGCTGCGGTTGTATGGGTTGTAAACCTTGGATTTGATTTACATTATTTTGAAAATTTGGATTTGGACCTCTCTATTTCAGTCCTCTCATATTCTGAAATGCATTGACATCATTGTTTTGCTGACCTACACCTTCCTGCACCAACACTGGGCACTCCCGTTTCCAATGCCCAACGATTCCGCACGTGTGACATGGCATCACCTTCTTCATTGCCTGTATACCATTCGGAATCATAACAGTATTTATATCAGGATCATTATTCACAAAACCTCCTCGGCCTCTGCCTCTCATTTGTGGCTGAAACATAGCATTTCCCTGCCGTTGCTGCTGTGGCAACTGCTGTTGAAAACCTTGTAAACCTTGCAAACCTGTCTGAGCTGCTGTAAGCTGCATCACCATCACCTTTTCTTTCAACCTTTTCTGCTTCGTCTCAATCTCATCACTACAGTATTTTGCATAGTTCAACACTTCGTCGATCGATTTTGACTGCCAACAAATCAAATGCATTTTAATCATCTGGCTGATTTCGGGTCTCAATCCTTCCACAAATCTGAACACAAAATGGAGCATGTCCTTTGCCTCAATCGTCTCCGTGCCACTGTAATTTTTAAACGCTTTCAACAATCTCTCATAATACGCATGTATTGATTCTTTAGCTTCTTGGGCCGTTCTGTGAATCCTCTGCCAATCCACATTTTTTGACGCAACCTTTGTTTTCAAGTGCTCAATCACCTTATGGTATAAACTCATTACCGTAGGTGATGGTGCACCTGTGTCCCTGTCCCTTTCTGGTTTCTGGTTCACTTGTCGGCATACCTACAGCCCTCCTACAATCTTCCCACAAATCTGCCGCAACCACAATCTCAAATAAAGTATTCAGGTCTTCCCAAAGACATTTTGCGAGTTTTACGAATCTATCTGTTTGTTGATACCATTCAATTGGTTTCTCTCTTAATTTAGGGAAATCATCCGTAAAGGATTGAATATCGCACCTGTGCCACGGTACATGTACAAGTTTTCCCCCTGCTGTTTCTCGCATAGGTAACATTGTTATCAGGTAGTCATTCTGTTGTGCTTTTTCATGCCGATCTGGGGTACTTTCCTTCTTTTTGTCCTTTTTCTTAACCCATCTACTTTCCCACTTTTCTAAGCATCTCCAGACCTGCGCACTCTGCAGTATTTCCTTAAGGTGTGTTTTCATCTCTGCAGATCTCATGTGTTCAAAGTCTTTTGTCTCAAAGTCTAGCCTGTAACTTCTGCTCAAGTGTTTAGTCTTACCTATATCGATACCGTTTCTGGCTGCAATCTCTTGTAACTTCTTATGTATGTTGCTCACTTCTCTTGTAATCTTAGGGCACATGTACCTCAGCTCTTCTTCTGTGTATGATTCTAACCTGTTTAGACCCATTGTTCCCTCTACTAGTTCATCTGCTTCCATGCCCAATCTTATTTTATTCAGGTATTCTTCTCCCTTCCCACTGGATGTACTCTGTGGGGAGTTCAAACTGTTGAACCATTGTGTTAGCTGTTGTGCGTTCAGTCCCATCAATGTAGCACTTACATCAACTGCTACTGATGGTTGCGGCAACGTTTCAGTTTTTGAAGTTAGCGGTACTATTAGTGGTGGATTCGATCTTACCACAGTTGACGGAGCACAAGCTGGAATTGTACTAAATTCCGACAAAGACCCAGATCTATTTGGCAGTGTTCCTAAGGGGTTGTTTCTGGAATGTTTTCTATGCATCTCCTCCCTGTCTCATTTAGTATCATTACCCCTTGGTCGCATGCATTCGGCTTTGCCTGTATATACAATGGTACTGGCGGACCTACAGTGATAGGCAGAGATATTGCGTCTGGATTCTGTCCGTTCCCCGAATTCTGTGGCATGTTAATCCCCACATTATGGTTCATCATTATTGGCATGTCTAACTGGTTCTCTGCTATTTGTGTGTACCTCGGCACCTCTTGCATCTGCTTCTGAGGCGTCACAATTTGTGTTGATTCAGCTTGAATCAATGTCGGTCTTTGATAATTCTGTCCTCCCTGCGCCATTAAATCAGAAGTCATTCCCAGATTATGCTCATCACAGCAGCGCCTTTGAACCTGCGGCTGATAATTATCGACAGGATTCAATTTAGGCACGTCAGGATATATCCTCTGAATTTGTGGTATTTGTGGTGAAAAGGGCATATCGGAACTGCTCTGCCTCTGTGATATTCTCGAATTGGGTGTCACATTACCTTGTATTGGTTCTGGAGGGGCAGTGCTAATGCTTGAGCCTTTTTCGCTTTCCACATATGGTGGCGGGCGATCATTTAACAATTGTATAATGAACTCCTCATCGTCTGATTTCTGTTGTTTTCTCTATCTCTGGACTGACTCCTGTTTGTTTTATAGGTAGCTTTCCTTCCTTCCGTTTCTGCTTCATCAGTAATTGCTGGAAACAATCTAATTCCCTGCAGTACGTCTGATCTCCAAACCTTTTGTGTGATATCCCATCTAGCATCCGCTAGTGTCTTTTCTACTTTTCTTATTCTTGTCTCAAATTTCTTTTGTTGTTGGTTCCTAGCTATTAGTTCCCAAATTGCTAATGCCTCAAACTGCACTGGTCTTGGAGGTACTTTCATGTCGTATAGCGCGAATCTTAGATTCTCCAAAACTCTTAGATTAAATGACCCATGGATAGGGAACGCTACACTTCCATGCTTTTCTGGTAATTTGCACCATTGCTTTAGCCAAAGACATGGTGCGACACCCTTCTCTTCAATCACGATGTAAGCTGGTGTACCCTCAGGCGGTGTTTCTTCTCCTACATTTGCTTTTATATACACATCTCCCCTCAATGCACTCTTAAATGCTTTGAAAAATGTCATCTTTCCGTCTTTTATTTTTCTAAAATGTGTAATCAATAAGTGACTTTAATTCCCGGAATACTCTTCGCTTGCCTTTCCCCACCAATTGCGCTTCACGGACTGTGCAACCCTTCTCACCAACCAACCTATCCCAGCGCGGCTCCTAGTGACGTCACACTCACACACTGCGGCTGACAAAGTCCCGCGGCTTGTCCTCTTTCATTCAACTTCACTCAAAAACTAATTTCCGCAATATATCGCGAGCACTAACCAAAAAGAAGAAAACAAATCTGTCGGTTTACTACAGGAAGAGGTAATACAATCGCTTCAGAAACCTTAGGGATTTTTCACTAGCCTCAGCAGTTATTCCATCTTTCTCGGTTTCCCGCTCTCGCAAGCAAAATTTGACCCGCAAACTTTACTCTCAACTGATCAATGAACTATTCTAGTGCACCTTAGAATTCGTCAAATCTCAAAGTCGAAAATTTTCTTTCATTCATACTGACTCATTGACCATGCCCGATCAACCTATTAAAACCGAACAGATTACAACATCAATCAAGTGTCTCATACACTTTTCAACATACTCCGGAGTCTCTTGACCTCGCAGGGCCCGTCTCAACATCAACAACCACGTGGACAATTTTCCTGCACAAAGCGCTACACACATGTGAAGTTCGACGACTTCCCTACTCTCACACTTTGGAGTAACACTCCTCTAAAATCTCTTAACTGGAGTTCGTAACCCCCTAAAATCCTCACAAACTTCTCAATTAATCTGCGGCAATAAGCTGTGCAAGCGCAAAACCCTAACTCCTCTCACACCGTCACTAGAAACGCCGGAAACATTTTCACACCTCCATTCGCAAGCTCTGAGATTCCGGGAAAGTCATTGAGGATTTAGGGCATCATCATCTCTCCAACTTGTTTCATCAAAGAAAATTCTAACTTGACTCCGTCTATTGTTCGGATGGGGTCCCAAAGGGCGTAACCATCAATCTCTGCTACCATCTACTGATAACGCATGTTTGTTCATAGCTTCAAAATAAATAGCTTGGAGTGCCACAACAGTAATGTGTCTTTCTCTTCACACACATTTTAATTATTTCCATGACTTCCTATCTAGACTTCTGATAACGCGTCCAGCCCTTATAAATTACCTGTATCTGGACACGTTGGAGGTCGGTGAACCTTTTAAACGAGTTGGGGTCTCCTCATCCTAGAATAGTCGGATCACTTAAATCAATAATCAATAGCTATTGTAATTGATAGCCAATACTCAATTAATAGATCAAAATAACACATTAGAAATCAATAACAGTTGGTATTTCGACGCACCATGACCTTGCAGTCATGAATAACCACACCAGTTTATTTAAAGTTAGTGAATTTATTTCCCTATATTAACAAAGCTAAAACGATATATATGAGTCTCAAAACCAAATGATATATGTATACGAACATTACTAGCTGTCCATAGCCGCGGAAGAAAAGCAATCTACGCAGAATCTGAACTATAATACACTCGGTTATGGCAATGCAAATCACTAATACGAGTAATTGAATTTGACTAATTGCATACATCGGTCAGCATGACAAGATTTCAATTCGACATGATGCATCAAGTGAATACCTCGACTAACCTCTAATTAGCATTGGCATGTGGGGCTTCATGCAAAATGAATTTAGTCAACACAAATTTGGAAAACTTCTAGCTTGGGTCCTATAAAATAGCAGTTGGTACCTAAAAGGAAAAACACAATGCATAATACAATTATCCTTTCATAATTACCAAATACAATCAGCATACAAGGAAAGTCTTCGTCCCTCAGGTACCGGTTCGGTCAGCATGGGGCAGATCTCAAAGGGGCAGAATTAAGGGCAAGTTTCCTTGCAGCAGCAAGGAAAATGGGGCAAAGTTAATACATAGGCAAGACGGGGCAACATTAAAGTTAAAGTCTCTAGGGTGAAAATTCTTAAAGTCTCTTTCTCTGGAATAGAGAAAAGGGCATCAAGATGTCGTCTAAGATGGCGTCTGGCATTTAGCTTCAAAGATGGCATCAAGGAAAATGGCTGACTTCTCTTTGTCCGGTGGGTTTAAGTAAGAAACATTCCAAATTCTGCAGAGTCTTCCATTGGAGGGTTCATAGGGTGGCTTCAATTTGACCAATGAATAGTGTCTTTCTCCTAGTACGCTTTTATGCATACGTTGTCCTTGGAGCCTTGGAGCACAAGTTACAGCGATTTTGCCAATTAATTTTATCACAGTGCTTTTATTGTCCGCACCTGCAGGAGTTGACCTCGCATCAAAAGGGATGCAACCATCCTAGCACGAAACCTTGAGATAAGAGTATTAGTCATTTCTACTGGAAAAGTACAACCTTTAAATTAAATAATATGCTTTTGTTAGTGCAAGTGAAAACCACGCAGTTGAATTTGAGACCAGGCGACTAGTCCAAAGCCTCTACTAAATTTAAGCTAAGCATAAAACAGTTTCAATCAAGAAAATCATAAAACACATTTGCAATTATGACGGATTATTACATTTGTCAATTCTTCATGATTAATTAGGCTTATTTATAATAATGGCGAACTACTCTGTGGGCACAAGAGATTAGAGTTTTGTCCATTGGTAGTTTTGAAAGTAAAGTAGCTCAGTCTGTTATTATGCCAGCAGCAAAGACCATGTACCATGCAGATCACAGAACTACATTTTTATCTTGATAGCTTAGTAGGGTACTGCTCTTGTCACAGAGATCCTTTTGTTACTTGTAGTTCATAAATTACAATCCTAATATGGCTCAGTGACCACAGTGGTGTAACAAAGGCCCCTGCAAGCCCCTGCGGGGGGGGCTGAGCTCCAGGGGAGCCCTTCAGCACAGAACACTGTGCACAGGCAGCAGGCCTCTTAGTGGCCTCTGAGTGGGTCCGGGGGTTGGCTCTCCAAGTATTTTGCATGGGGCTCCACTGAGTGACCTATGAACTGTCATCAAAGAGCTGCATGCAGGCTGCGCCGTATAGGTAAGAATGCTATTTTTTTATCCTGATGTGGCTAAAAAGAGTTAATTTGGATAGAAATGCATTCTTGTTAGAAATGGGGTCTCTAGTTGGCAGAGGTATACACCCTTGTCCAAATAGGGACCACAATCCTAGTCAGGGTAAGTCACACACAATCCAAATTATCCTGTGTCCACCCTCTGGCAGCTTGGCACTGAGCAGTCAGGCTTAATTTAGAAGGCAATGTGTCAAGTATTTGTGCAATAAATCATTGTAAGGAAATGCCTTCCTTGGCATGGTTACCCCCTGACTTTTTGCCTTTTGTTGATGCCAGTTATGATTGAAAGTGTGCTGGGACCCTGCTAACCAGGCCCTAGCACCAGTGGTCTTTCCCTAAACTGTACCTTTGCTCCAACAATTGGCACAGCCCTGTCACAAAGGTAAGTCCCTTGTAAATGGTACCCCTGGTACCAAGGGCACTGTTGCCAGGGAAGGTTTCTAAGGCCTGCAGCATGTCTCATGCCACCCTGGGGACCCCTCACTCAGCACATGCACACTGCCTCTCAGCTTGTGTGTGCTGGTGGGGAGAAAACAACTAAGTCGACATGGCACTCCCCTCAGAGTGCCATGCCCACATCACACTGCCTGTGGCATAGGTAAGTCGCCCCTCTAGCAGGCCTTACAGCCCTAAGGCAGGGTGCACTATTCCACAGGTGAGGACATATGTATATGAGCACTATGCCCCTACAATATCTAAGCAAAACCTTAGACATTGTGAGTGTAGGGTAGCCATAAAGAGTATATGGTCTGGGAGTTTGTCAAACACGAACTCCACAGTTCCATAATGGCTACACTAAAATCTGGGAAGTTTGGTATCAAACTTCTCAGCACAATAAATGCACACTGATGACAGTGCGGGATTTATTGTAAAATACACCCAGAGGGCATCTTAGAGATGCCCCATGAATACCACTCCGACTCCGAGTGCTAGGCTGACCAGTTTCTGCCAGTCTGCCACAACCATACGAGTTCCTGGCCACATGGGGAGAGTGCCTTTGTCACTCTGTGGCCAGGAACAAAGCCTGTACTGGATGGAGGTGCTTCTCACCTCCCCCTGCAGGAACTGTAACACCTGGCAGCAAGTGGAGATGCCCGCCCCTCTGGTCACTGCCCCCACTTTTGGTGGCAAGGCAGGAGTGAATAGTGAGAAAAACAAGGAGGAGTCACCCACCAGTCAGGACAGCCCCTATGGTGTCCTGAGCTCAGGTGACCCCTGCCTTTAGAAATCCTCCATCTTGAGATTGGCGGATTCCCCCAGTAGGATTAGGGATGTGCCCCCCTCCCCTCAGGGAGGAGGCACAAAGAGGGTGTAGCCTCCCTCCAGGACAGTAGCCATTGGCTACTGCCCCCAGACCTAAACACACCCCTAAATTTTGTATTTAGAGGGAACCCTGAACCCAGGAAATCTGATTCCTTGAACCTACACAAAGAAGAACGACTGCTGACCTGAAAGCCCCGCAGAGACGGCGGAGACGACAACTGACCTGGACCCAGCCCTACCGGCGTGTCTCCACACTCAAAGAACCTGCACAGCGACGCATCCGACAGGGACCAGTGACCTCTGAGGATTCAGAGGATTGCCCTGAACCCGAAGGACCAAGAAACCCCCGAGAACAGTGGCACTGTTCACCAACTGCAACATTTTTGCAACTTTGAAAGAACTTTGAAAGAACTCTCTCTTCCTGCTGGAAGCGTGAGACTTCTCACTCTACACCCGACGCCCTCGGCTCGAGCTCTAGAGAACAAACACTGCAGAGAGGACTTTCACGTGACTGTGATGACGTGAGTAACCTGAAGTCCCCTGCACCCCCACAGCGATGCCTGCAGAGAGGATCCAGAGGCTCCCCCTGACCGAGACTGCCTGGTAACAAGGAACCCAACGCCTGGACCAAGCACTGCACCCGCAGCCCCCAGAACCGAGAGGAACCAACCTCCAGTGCAGGAGTGACCAGCAGGAGGCCCTCTTCCTAGCCCCGTCAGTGGCTGGCCCGAGAAGCCCTCCTGTGCCCTGCCTGCATCGCCTAAGTGACCCCTGGGTCCCTCCATTGCTTCCTACAGCAAACCTGACGCCTACTTAGCACACTGCACCCGGCCGCCCCTGTGCCGCTGAGGGTGTGTTTTGTGTGCTTTTATGTGTCCACCCAGTGCTCTACAAAACCCCCCTGGTCTGCTCCCCGAGGACGCAGGTACTTACCTGCAAGTAGACCGAAACCGGAGCACCCCTGTTCTCCATAGGTGCCTATGTGTTTTGGGCCCTCCTTTGACACTGCACCTGACCGGCCCTGTGTTGCTTGTGCAGTGACTTTAGGATTGCCTTGAAGCCCCAACGGTGGGCTGCCTATGCCCAGGAGACTGACTGTGTAAGTGCTTTACTTACCTGATAAACTTAACCATACTTTACTCTCCCATGAACTGTTGATTTTTGCACTGTGTCCACTTTTAAAATAGTTTATTGCCATTTTAGCCTATACTGTGTGTACTACTGCTTTAATTCAAAGTTCCATACTTACCTTTGAGAAGTACCTTGCACTTTATGTACTTACCTTAAATCTTGAATCTGGTGGTTCTAAAATAAATTAAGAAACTATATTTTTCTATATAAAAACTATTGGCCTGGAGTTAAGTCTTTGAGTGTGTGTTCCTCATTTATTGCCTGTGAGTGTAAACCAAATGCTTAACACTACCCTTTGATAAGCCTACTGCTCGACCACACTACCACAAAATATAGCATTAGAATTATCTAATGTTGCCACTACCAACCTCTAAGGGGAACCCATGGACTCTTTCCAGAAAAAGATCACTGATATCTCTTTTTCGGCCACATCTAGGCACGAAACCAACAGGGATCAGCATGTTAACACCCAGACCTCATCAGTTTCGCTTGCAGGTTTTCAGCCTCTGATAGAGATGCTGTTTACAAATGATCTCCACAATATAAAATCAGGATCTCCCCTCAACCCTGCTCCTCCCTCTATTATAGTGCTGGCCTCCAACATAATTTCAACTACTCTGACAAATTTTCTCACCCATTTTTTTATTTCAAGATTTCTACCTCAATCCCTTAATCATGCTGCGGTCAAACCCATTCTGAAAAAAACCCAAGCTTGACCCCACTTTGCTCAGTAAGTACAGGTCTATCGCTCTTCTTCCGATACTGGCTAAAATTATGGAAAAGAATGTCAATAATCAGTTGACATGTTTTCATGAAGACCATGAACTTCTAGACCCTACTCAAATGGGATTCTGACCCCAGCACAGAATCAGCTCTATTAGCAGTCACGGAAAGTACTCGCCAAATGTTAGATTGTGGTGGACATGCAGCTATCCTCCTGTTAGATCTCAGTGCCACTTTTGACACTGTAGATCACAACATTCTCCTTCAAAGACTTTCTGCCATAGGAATAGAAGGCACAGCATTGGCCTGGTTTCCTTCATTCCTGAAAGGTAGAACCTTCCAAGTCCTTGACCCCTCATTTCTGTCCAAAACACTCCCTCTTACATGTGGTGTTCCTCAGGGCCCCTCACTGAGCCCCACTCTCTTTAATATCTATCTTTCTTCTCTAGCCAAAGTCGTGGAACCCCACAGCCTCTCTGTGGTCACATATGCTGATGACACACAGTTAGCAGTCTCACTCTTAAATACCAAGGGCCCCTCTCCTAAGAATCTTTCCCTCTGTTTGGCGGATGTAGCCAAATGGATAACTGAGTCCAAACTCAAACTTAATGATGGAAAGTCAGAAGTAATGATTGTGGGCAAATGTGCTACCTCTAACTTCATTGCACTACTTCCATAGGTTTTTAATAATCTTCCACCCCCTAAGGATTATATAAAGAATCTAGGATTCTGGCTCGATTGTCACCTCATGATGGAGCAGCAATCTAAAAAGATTGACTCATCTTGCTTTCGCCTATTAAGAACCTTAAGGAAAATTCTTAACCTCCTACCTCCTCTTGCCAGAAGAATTCTTATTCAGGCCCTGATTCTATCATGACTGGACTGTGGCAATTCCCCTTTTCTCAGCTCCCCTTGCTATGTAATAAGGAGACTGCAGGTTGTACAAAATGCGGCTGCAAGATCACTTATGAATATACACAGGCATCTATCAGCTAAACCTGCCTTAGTCTCCCTTTGCTGGCTACCTATAAAACATTGGATCTGTTTTAAGGCCCTATGCATGACACACAAAGCCCTTCATAATAAAGGCCCTAAATTCCTCAAACAAAGCATCTCATTTTACACTCCTACAAGGACTTTGAGATCTTCCACCGCCCAGCTAGTTCATATCTCACAATTCAAGAGATGTTCATGGGGAGGTAACTCCTTTTTAGTTAAGGCTGCTCGCCTTTGGAACTCTCTACCCCTAGAACTTCGACAAGAACCTTTGGAACTACTGTTTCGTAAAAAAATGAAGGCCTTCTTATTTTCATCATAGTTCTTCTCTTGGGTTTTCTGTTTTGGGCTGTCACTTACCTTTTAGCGCTGGGCGGCCTTCGGGTAGCCATGCGCTTTACAAATTATCTAAACTAAACTATCTCTCACTTTGAGATAGTATATAAGAGCCAACTTCCTACAATCATACAGTAACACAGTTAAAACACCCCAAAAATACACCATACAGGTTTAGAAAAATGTAAGATATTTATCTGGTTAAATTAGGTTCAAAACGATAAAGATTCAATAAGCACAAGTTGAAATATCACTTTTGCAAAATTAAAGAGAGACTTAAATCTTAGAAATCAACAGTTGTCTCTTGGTTTCACAAAGTACCTAGTTTGCATCAAAAATTACACGCACAGAGACTGCAGAGGAGAGGATGCATGGTAAAATAGGGTGTGGGTTGGAATTTCCAGCGCAGTACAGATGATGTGTCATTTCTTTCCATGCTGATTTGGGTTTTGCTTCAGTTTCTGACGCACAGTCTTGGTTCCTGACTGCGATACAGGTTTCTCTTTGACGCCCAGGGACGGTGCGTGAAAATCCTGGCCGTTTGGGAAGAGGTCACAGCCATTGCATTGATCCAGTAGGAGATACAACAAATTGTCTGTCGCAGGGCAGATGCTGCGTCGATTCTTCACTCTGGATGTTGGGCTGCGTCGTTCCAGTTCGGCTGTGCATCGATCTGGTAGGGCTGTGCGTCGAAGTTCCATCCCCAAGACAGGCACTGTGTTGATTCTTCACTCAGAAGTCGGGCTGAGTCATTCTGGTTTGGTTGTTCGGCAATTTTCTCTCCTCGCAGGGCAGGCTGTGCGCCATTTCCAGCAGGCAGTGTGGCAATTTTCAGCGCACAAGGAGTTCCCTGAGGAGATGAAGTCTTTTTGGCCCTGAGACTTCAGAAAATAGGAGGCAAGCTCAATCCAAGCCCTCGGAGAGCACTTTTCAGGAAAGTCAGAGGGCAGCAGGGCAGCAGGGCAACAGCAGGGCCGTAGTCTTTCACAGCAAAGCAGTCCAGGTGAGTCCTTAGGGCAGCCAGGCAGTTCCTCTTGACAGATTGCAGGTTCAGGTCCAGAAGTGTCTGATCTGGAAAATGCCATTGAAGTGGGGGAGACTTCAAAGAGTGGTTCTGAAGTGCACAAGGTCCCCTTTCGGTACAGGTCTGTCTGCCAGGGTCTGCCAGGGTCCCAGTAGGGGGTTCGGCAGTCCATTGTGTGAGGGCAGGCCATAAGCCTTTAAAATGTCAGTGTCAGGTCTTCCACACTCGCAGCCCAGGAAGACCCATTCAGTATGCAGATGAGTGCAGGTGTGACTGAGTATCCTGTGTTTGTGGTTATCTGGGTGAACTGCACAAGGGAGCTGTCAACCAGCCCAGCCCAGACCTGGATTGGGGACAGGCTGTGAGGCACAGATGGATTTTGAGTGCAGAGAAATGCTCACTTTCTTAAAGTGGCATTTCTAAAATAGTAATATAAAATCCAACCTCACCAATAAGCAGGATTTTGGATTACCATTCTGGCCATACTAAATATGAGCTGTCTACCACTTTCTGATCAGAATCTACCACTCAAACAGTATATGAGGGTAGCCCTAATGCTATCCTATGAAAGGAGTATGCATGAAAGTAGTGGAAAACCAATTTAGGAGTTTTCCACTACCAGGACATATAAACCATATAAACCACACATGTACATGCCCTGCCTTTTACCTATGCAGCACCCTGCCCTACGGGTTACCTAGGGCCTACCTTATGGGTGACTTATATGTAGAAAAAGTGTGTTTAAGGCTTGGCAAGTACTTTCAAATGCCAAGTCAAAGAAGCAGTGAAACTGCACACACGGGCCTTGCGATGGCAGGCCTAAGGCATGGTTAAGGGGCTTCTTACGTGGGTGGCACCACCAGTGCTGCAGGCCCACTAGTAGCATTCAATTTACAGGCCCTGGGCACATGTAGGTAGTGCACTTTAGTAGGGACTTACAAGTAAATAAGTATGCCAATTGTGTATGAGCCAATCTTACTGTGTTTTTAGGGAGAGAGCATATGCATCTTATCACTGGTTACCAGTGGTAAAGTGTCCAGAGTCCTAAAGCCAGCAAAAATTAGATCAGAAAAAGTAGAGGACGAAGGCAAAATGTTTGGGGTGACCCTGCAAAGATGCCATTTCCAACAATTATTATTAGAAAAATCAATCCCAACCACTGTGGCATGGTGTAAATTCTTAGTTTTTCGTTTTCCAGGCCAAATATTTAAGATATACTGCCTGATGGTGTGAATGACGTGATTAATACACCTTGTAATTTTCTTTGTTTTATTTAACAGTTTCTATCATCTGATTTACACACGTATGTTTCATTGTCTGTATATATAATGTGTGTGATGTAAAGTGCTCTGACACTCACCACTTGTATGAGTAGGGCTATACAACAAATTACATGTATGTGAGAGGAGGGCTATGGAGAGATGAAGAGCACGGTTGGAGGTAGTGAAGACAATCTGTGGAGAAGGAGGTCATGATGGTGTCAAAAAAGATTATCCCGGGCACCAAAAGAGCTAAAGCCATAATAACACAACTTTCAATTTCATTGTACTCTTCAACAAAGCTACATTTTAATATGTACATCATTTGGCGCAATAAAAACGCATGCTATTTGATCACTTAAGAAAAAAATACTTGTCAAAAAATAGCTGTTGCACTGTTTTTCTAAAAAAAAAATAAAAAAAAATAATAATAATGTTTTCTATTTAATTTAAATCATCTTGACCGGCTTTTCCAAGCTTTGACTTCTTTTTCTCCACCCTATATTTTTTTGTAATGTGGTTGTTGCAAAATCCAGTTAAGAGGCAAAAGTGGATTTCATAAAAGGTTTGTTCCTCTCCGTCTGACACCCAGCTTCGCGTCTGCATTTCAGCAGTTGAGCCTGGTCTCTCCACCCCAACACATTAACCCCTCTCTCAGCCCCATACAATTTAATCTGTGCAGAACGATCCTTAAAACAAATTCTAGTTTTAACACACCCAATGATGTTAATAGCAGTACCCTCGAATCCTTCCGCCACAATATCCGAACACGCTAAATTGGACACACCCCACACATTACTAAATTTCTGAGCAAAATAATCCCATGTGATGATAGTCCAAGGGGATCCAGAATCTGCCATAAGCTCCAGCCCTTGACCCTCAATAAAAACTATGCATTTTGGTTGTTTTACCACATTCCCTTCTTTGTTCACAAAGTCATTCTTGACAGACAATACAACACCTCTTTCTCTTTCCTTGCAGACACACGCCACTTTGTTTTTACAGTCACTATCAGCCTTCCTAACTTCTTTACACACTCGCGCAAAGTGCCCCACTTTTCTACATTTTTTACATTCTTTCCCAATTGCTGGGCACTGTGGAAAATTGGCCAGATGAGTAGAGCTGCCACAACGATAACATAACAGCCTATTACTTTTCACATTTTTGTCATTTTTTTGTTCCATGCACTCTTTCTAGTAGCAGTATCACTGCTAAATCCCCCACTACCAATAGCTCCAACTACTTCCATGTCCATCAACTTATTCTTCTCAGTCTCTTGCACTGACTTCATCCATTTTTCCGATTGTTCCAACGCCTTAGCGGTATTGATCACATCCTGTAACTTCGGAACACCCATGACCCACAATTGTTCTTGGATTCTTCTGCTCTTAACATGAACAATAATCTGATCTCTAATCATTTCATCTGTAATAGGCCCAAAGTTACAGTGCATGGATAAACCACGTAATGCTGTCAAAAATTCATCAAATGTCTCATCCATTTGTAGGCTTCTAGTATAAAACTTGAACCTGTTTAAAGCTATGCTTGTAGTCGGTTTGAACCTGTTCATTAAAGGCGTCCTGAAATAGATCAATTTCATCATCCTGAAGAACTCCTTGCGGGAGGGTCCTATAAATGAGTTTCCCTTCAGAGCCCAAACAGTGTAATAAAATATTTTTCTTTCTTTCCTGAGACATGCCATCTTCCTCAATGGCTTTCAAATAAGTCAAAAATTCCTCTTTCCATCTGGACCACAGTATGGGTGGGTCCCCTTTTACTTGCAGAAATGTTGTTGGTGGCTCAAACTGCATCCCGCTTAGTCCTTGTTCTTCTTTTCCTCCCTTTAACACCTTCCTCTTAAGTTAGTCACTTAGGAAGAAGTAAAGGAAGTAGCAGAGAAAAAACAAATTATTGTAATGTTCCACATAAGATTTGAATTGGTGCAAGGTACTTAAAAAACAGGAAATGAAATAGCACCACGGAAACGAGTAATACGAAGAGCCAAGTCCGGTAAGTTCAACCAATATAGTTATACAACATTGGTAAATATCGGTAAAGTGTACTTTGTCTGATCGTACAATAAAATGTTGTATTTTACGTGTACAAGTGTACTTTGTTTGATTGTACAATAAAGTGGAGCACGATGCAAGAATGAGCGTCTTTCAAATACCCGCTCACGAACAGTAGGAAATGCGCTTGTTTAATCCTAAGCGTGAGAGAACGAGCGTCTTTCAATATACACTTGTGAACAGCAATCCTAAGCGCGAGGATGAGGTGAGCGTGTTTTAAATCACGCTCGTGAACAACAGCTGAGAGCTGTTGCAGCTGTGCGGCAATCGTTGCTACGCAACAAACAAAGGCCCTCATTCTGACCCTGGCGGATACAATCCGCCAGGGCCAAGGGGCGTGGGAGCACCGCCGACAGGCCGGCGGTGCCCCTAAGGGCATTCTGACCGCGGCGCTAACGCCGCGGTCAGACAGGGAAAACTGGCGGTCTCCCGCCAGTTTCCCGCTGCCCTGGGGAATCCTCCATGGCGGCGCAGCATGCTGCGCCGCCATGGGGATTCCGACCCCCTTCCCGCCGGCCTGGCTCTGGCGGTTCTTACCGCCAGAACCTGGCCGGCGGGAACGGGCGTCTTGGGGCCCCTGGGGGCCCCTGCAGTGCCCATGCCCATGGCATGGGCACTGCAGGGGCCCCCTAACAGGGCCCAACTAGGCTTTTCAGTGTCTGCGATGCAGACACTGAAAAGCGCGACGGGTGCTGCTGCACCCGTCGCACGCCTTCCACTCCGCCGGCTCGATTCCGAGCTGGCTTCCTTGTGGAAGGCGCTTTCCCGCTGGGCCGGCGGGCGATCTGAATCAGATCGCCCGCCGGCCCAGCGGGAAAGTCAGAATACCCCTCGCGGTCTATTGACCGCGGGGCGGTATTCAGGCGGCTTCCGACGGTCGGGCGGCAACCGCCGCCCGCCTAGATCGGAATGACCACCAAAGTGTCAGGGTGTAAAGTGAAGAAAGAAAGAAAAAAAATATTTGCTCGAAGGTGCTCAATTCGAAGATGCTCAAATTAGTGAATTTCGCTTCCAGACATCCACCCTCCTACTGGAATCTGCTGGGAAGGCAACAGCATTTTTTACTGCATTCAACACCAGACAGTTGAGGAAACCCACGACGTGTCTTCCAAACACGCGTGGAGTTTGTACGATCCTCGTCGCCAATTTTGTTGTAAAATCCAGTTAAGAGACAAAGTGGATTTCATAAAATGTTTATTCCTCTCCGTCTGACACCCAGCTTCGCGTCCGCATTTCAACTCAACCGTTCCCAGAATGCCTCCCTTCTACATTCTTTTGCCCCATACACATTCCATTCCAGTCCCCCCAAGGTTCCTTAAAGGAAACATACTTCTCTAAATATAACAGTGGTGAACAGTTTTCAAATGCTGAAGCTTCTCCAGTTCCATCTGTAGATAAAATGAGGGACTGATGTATCGCGCCAGCATAGATACAGAAAAGAAAAGGTCAATTTGCACGGAGTGCACAGGTGACTAAAAGCCTGTTTACTGTGTACATTTTATGTTGGCACTACATATGATAGAACTATATAAAATAACTAAAGACCACAGAAAACGTTGGTGTTTTCATTTTAAATAGATAAGTTGTTTAATGTTGAATTTGCATCTCCAGTGCTGTAATACCAGGTAGAGTAATCTCAGAAGATTGAGTGAATGAGTCACCCTGTGCAGCATATTAACCCATGACTCAAAGGTTACATTGGGTGTTCAGTTGCTGGGACAAAACAGATTTGTTTTCAGACGTATATGGAAATACTCACGATTTCAGGAACTGTTCATTTGTTATCATGCAATCTTTTTTAGTAAATATTGTTCATATCATAACCCAGACATAAGTATTTCGCTAGACCAAGGACGTTTGCAGTCTGTGGTAGAAGAAAATCAAACTGCTTTAAATACACATGCCTCATTTAATAAAATACATTGACTCCACGCAGAATGCCTAAGATGTCACTAGTAGATGTTCAGTGATCGCTGAGAACATAACACTATTTTTGCAATCTGGAAAGTAACCCGGGACTCAGTTTTTCCTTGTGGCAGACAAGATACAGGTTTTGGAAAGCATTGTGTGTGCATGTTTTTCTTAATATTCCCTGTATCCCAGTTACAAGATGTGTGGTCCTTACTGCACCTGCGTGAAGTTACCTGCTCCGAGTGATTAATATGTGCGATACAGTCCACATGCATAGTCCATAAAAGATACATTTCAGTGGGTTAAACCAGCTGAACTGTAATTGAGAAATAAAGGCCCTGGTAAATACTGGGACATGCAGATTTTAGTGTAGGATGTGCCAAATATTAAGTATTACAGTCCATTTTTAATGCAAAGCGTGGCTTTTTAATTGATTTTACCGACGGCAATAAATGTCAAAATACCCCCTGGAGTACTCATAATAGAGTCATAAATGTTGTTTACAAGAGGAAATCTATATTAATTTCAATATCCTAGACTGCAGTTTTAAAGGTGCTCATTTCTGTAATACATTCTGGCAACAGTAGATACTTAAGCAATTAATATAAAACAATACTTTTATATACGGCTGTCAATAAAATCCATTACCAATGAGACCTGTTTCAAAATCCAGTTATTCACTGCTCTAATTTAAAACAGTAAAAAACTTTTTTAGGCTTTCTCGTATCAGAGCAGTGTAAAATCATGTCCTGAAGTCCTGTTGGCATTCTTTCCCAGGTGTCCGGCACCTCTGAAGGAGTCTCACAGGAGACGCATTAGCTCTGCACGGCCACCCCCTCCGCCTGCTATGGCACTGTGGTGCAGTGCACCAGCGGGGAAGTTTCTCTTTTAGGTGGCAGCATTTCCGGGTCCATATAAGCGCAGCTCTCGCACTGCTGGAAGTGGTATTCTCAGAGAAACTGCAAGCAAGCCACTGGTCCCTATGCCCTCAATCAGAAGAAGCAAAACTGCTTTCTGTGTATCACCAGGAGGAATGGACCTGAGGGGGTTCAGAGTGGCAGGAATTTTTATATACATTTCAAAGCGATGAGAGCAGGCATACGAGTGGGGTTGGTGTGGGGGGTGAGAGAGCAAAACAGGGCACCAGATTCATATTTGGAAGTATCGGGGACATAAGAATGTGACTGGATCCCCCATGACCCTTCTATCTCTACACCGGTGAGTCATTGGATTAGGTATAGGACACCTGCGATGGCCATCCACAACATGTTATTCAAGACAGAGTGGCTGTCAATAACAGGGAGTTTTCAATCAAGGGATTCAAGAGACATTACAGACAACTTGAGCTTCACTCGAATTGTATATTTGAGGGCACATTAAACTTTTGGATAAAAAGCAGCGGCAATATTAAGAATTGTTAAATCAGCTGTTTGTTTTAATTTCCACACATTTAAAATATCAATTATGTTCTTTTAAATACATATTGATGTTTCTTTCAAAGGTGCTAACACTTATTTATATCATAGGATGCCACGTTTAGTTTTTAGGCAAGTTTTGGCTTTTACACTGCTGCAAAATAAGATGCTATTTGAAAACCAACATTCTCCTCTTGCCTTTTCAGCCTACAGAGATTGCTTCAATGGTTCCCTATTTTGTGAATCTACTAATGTATGCATGCCAGTCTCCCAGCGCTGTGATGGTATCAGAGACTGCATTGATTTCAGCCTTGACGAATCCAGCTGTTCAGGTAGTCTATTTCGCATTAAAATAACATTTGCAGTCAAAATATATCGTTCTTTCATTCAAACCACAAACAGTAAACAATCCCTCAAGTGGCAGTTTTCACATCAATGTCTGTTTGTGTGTGACAGTGATAAAACGGCCCTTTTTAGAGCGTTTTAATTATATGTTATGCTTGTACAATTCATTTTCTGGCGTATTTCTAAATCCCATCAGTTTTATAATGTGAGAAAATGTGAGAAAACTGCCTTTCTGTATGTTTTCGTGAAAATGACGTATCAAACGCACATAAAAGAACAAAAAAATTAAACAAAGCTCAGCATTTGGATGACTGAGTTAAGAGGTGGGTTTTAGAGGCATGCAGATATTGAAAAAAGAAAGACCGATTCAAGCTTGGGTTTGACCTTCATGCACAGTAGGAAAATGCCTTCAAGCCAACTTGCACATGGAGGCTGAACCTTCTTTGAGGCTTGTTAGACCAGACAGTCTTAGGGTGGTCACCCTCAACTTTTTGCCTGCCTCCCTCCACTTTTTTGACACTGTTTTTGCTGGTTTTAGGACTCTGCGCACTTTACCACTGCTAACCAGTGCTAAAGTGCATATGCTCTCTCCCTCAAAATATGGTGACATTGGCTCATACCCAATTGGCTTATTTAATTTACTTATAAGTCCCTGGTAAAGTGCACTACATGTGCCCAGGGCCTGTACATTAAACGCTACTAGTGGGCCTGCAGCACTGATTGTGCCACCCACATAAGTAGCCCCCTAACCATGTCTCAGGCCTGCCATTGCAAGGCCTGTGTGTGCAGTTTTACTACCAATTCGACTTGGCCTTGAAAGGTACTTGCCAAGCCTTAAACTCCCCTTTTTCTACATATAAGTCACCCCTAAGGTAGGCCCTAGGTAACCCATAGGGCAGGGTGCTTTGTAGATAAAAGGCAGAACATATACCTGTGTAGTCTATGTGTCCTGGTGGTGTAAAACTCCTAAATTCGTTTTTCACTGCTGTGAGGCATGCTCCTTTCATAGGCTAACATTAGGGCTACCCTCATTTACTGTTTGAGTGGTAGATTCTGATCCAAAAGGAGTAACATGGTCATATTTAGTATGGCCAGAATGGTAATACAAAATCCTGCCTATTGGTGAGGTTGGATTTAATATTACTATTTTAGAAATGCCATTTCTCTGCACTTAAATCCTTCTGTGCCTTACAATCCACATCTGGCTGGGTTAGTTGACAGCTCCATTGTGCATTTCACCCAGACAACCCCAAACACAGGATGCTCAGTCACACCCGCACACTTCTGCATACTGAATGGGTCTTCCTGGGCTGGAAGGGTGGAGGGCCTGACACTTACATTTCAAAAGACAGTGGCCTGCCCTCACACAATGGACTGCCAAACCCCCTACTGGGAACCTGGCAGGCAGAATTGTACTGCAAGGGTACCTTGTGCACTTCTAAGCCACTCTATGAAGTCTCCCCCACTTCAAAGGCACATTTGTGTACATAAACTGGGTCCCTGACCTTACCAACCCAGACACTTCTTGACGTTCTGCACGCCCAGGATTTCTGTGCATCATCCCCGGGACGTCCAAATACCCCACAACCCTCAGAGGATTCAAGTCTTCGTGCTTGGAATCGATGTAAAGCCCTTGCTGTGTTGAAAAGCATTGACACATCGTCTGTGTGCAACCGGAGAAACTGAAGCACACCTCCCCGTTTTCCACGCATCTCCTCCTCTGCAGTCCCATGCGGATAATTTAGACACAAACCACGTACTCTGCACTCACAAGAGACCATTGTTGTTTTTAAGAACTATAAGACTCTATTTATCATTACAAAAGTGATATTTCAACTTGTATTTATCAATTTTTGATCATTTTGACCTTAATTTGCTCAGATAAATATTCAATATTTTTTTAAACCTGTGTGGTGTATTTTAGTGGTTTTATACTGTGTTATTGCATGATTTATTGCACAACTACTTTACACATTGCCTTCTAAGTTAAGCCTGACTGCTCAGTGCCAAGCTACCAGAGAGTGGGAACAGTATAATTTGGATTGTGTGTGACTTACCCAGACTAGAGTGAGGACCCTTTCTTGGACAGGGGCGTAACCTGACTGCCAACCAAAGACCCCATTTCTAACAAGGGTGATCTGTACAGTTACATAAGGCATTGTTATGGAGCCTTTCGTATTGCTGGAAGTATAGTTAGCAAGAAAACGTTGTCTATGTAGTCTGTATTTACAAAGCGCTTCTCTGACAAATACTGTTATCAAACTTGTTTTTACCAGGATGCCATAACTATTGTCATTAGTCATATTAACCACTTCGCTGCCAGGCCTTTTCCCCCTCCTGTGCCAGGCCTTTTTTTGCCTATTTGGGGCAGTTCGCGCTTAGGCCCTCATAACTTTTTGTCCACATAAGCTAACCAAGCCAAATTTGCGTCCTTTTTTTCCAACATCCTAGCGATTCTAAAGGTACCCAGACTTTGTGGGTTCCCCTGAAGGAGGCCAAGAAATTGGCCAAAATACAGTGAAAATTTCGTTTTTTTCAAAAAAATTGGAAAAAGGGGCTGCAGAAGAAGGCTTGTGGTTTTTCCCCTGAAAATGGCATCAACAAAGGGTTTGCGATGCTAAACTCAGCAGCTTCCCAGCTTTCAGGAACAGGCAGACTTGAATCCGAAAACCCAATTTTTCAACACAATTTTGGCATTTTACTGGGGCATACCCCATTTGTGCAATTTTTTGTGCTTTCAGCCTCCTTCCAGTCAGTGACCGGAATGGTCATGAAACCAATGCTGGATCCCAGAAACCTAAACATTTCTGAAAAGTAGACAAAATTCTGAATTCAGCAAGGGGTCATTTGTGTAGATCCTACAAGGGTTTCCTACAGAAAATAACAGCTGAAAAAGAAAAATATTGAAATTGAGGTGAAAAAAACATCAATTTTTCTCTACTTTTTACTCTGTAACTTTTCCCTGCAATGTCAGATTATCGAAAGCAATATACCGTTACGTCTGCTGGACTCCTCTGGTTGCGGGGATATATAGGGTTTGTAGGTTCATCAAGAACCCGAGGAACCCAGAGCCAATAAATGAGCTGCACCCTGCAGTGCGTTTTCATTCTATACCGGGTATACAGTAATTCATTTGCTGAAATATAAGGAGTTAAAAATAGCTATCAAGAAAACCTTTGCATTTCCAAAAAGGGCACAAGATAAGGTGTTGAGGAGTGTTAGAAATGGGGTTTTTGGTTGGCAGTCAGGTTACCCTCTGTCCAAGCAAAAGCCCTCACTCTAGTCAGGGTAAGTCACACACTATCCAAGATTATCCTGTGCCCACCCTCTGGTAGCTTGGCACGAGCAGTCAGGCTTAACTTAGAAGGCAATCTGTAAAGTATTTGTGCAATAAGTCATACAATACCACCATATAGCACCACAAAAATACACCACACAGTGTTTAGAAAAATATATATAATATTTATCAGGATAATTGTAGGTCAAAAAGAATAAAGATGCAATGGAAAATTGTAGAACTATCACAGGAAAGTGATATAAAGGGTCTTAAGTCTTTAGAATGTAATAAAGTGTCTTTCAAGCACAAAGTACCTTGTTTCTGGTGGAAAATCTCCTCAGAGGGCCACAGGTGAAGAGACGCGTGGAAAAAGGGGGTGTGTGCGTCGATTTCCTCTCAGCACACACAGACTTGCGTCGTTCTTTTCCACGCGGGGAAGTCGGGCGTCGTTTTCCGGCGCGCAGACAGTCTCTTTTTGTGGATCGCGGGGATTACCAGATGTCCCGGGTCTGTGCGTGGATTCTCCTGCTTGTTTTCCGGCTGCGCGTCGTTCTGCGGGGCTGCGCGTCGAAGTTTCGATCTCACGGTAGGCGTCGCGTCGATTTCTCCTTGGAAGTCGGGCGGCGTTGTCCTTGCGAGGCCGTGCGTCGAAAGTTTGGTCTCACGGCAGGCGTCGCGTCGATTTCTCCTTGGAAGTCGGGCGGCGTTGTCCTTGCGAGGCCGTGCGTCAAAGTTTCGCACTCACGGTAGGCGTCGCGTCGATTTCTCCTGGAAAGTCGGGCGGCTTTGTCCTTGCGAGGTTGTGCGTCGAAGTCTCGATCGTCCCGAGGGCGTCGCGTCGATCAGCGTCGGGGTGCGGCGTTTTTCTCGCCGCGAAACAAGCTGTGCGTCGAAATTTTCGCCGCACGGAGCGTCCAAGTGAAAGGAAGAAGTCTTTTTGGTCCTGAGACTTCAAGGAACAGGAGGCAAGCTCTATCCAAGCCCTTGGAGAGCACTTTCACAGCCAGACAAGAGTTCAGCAAGGCAGCAGGGCAACAGCAAGACAGCAGTCCTTTGTAGAAAGCAGACAGGTGAGTCCTTTGAGCAGCCAGGCAGTTCTTCTTGGCAGGATGTAGTTTCTGGTTCAGGTTTCTTCTCCAGCAAGTGTCTGATGAGGTAGGGCAGAGGCCCTGTTTTATACCCAAATGTGCCTTTGAAGTGGGGGAGACTTCAAAGAGTGGCTAAGAAGTGCACCAGGTCCCCTTTCAGTTCAATCCTGTCTGCCAGGGTCCCAGTAGGGGGTGTGGCAGTCCTTTGTGTGAGGGTAGGCCCTCCACCCTCCCAGCCCAGGAAGACCCATTCAAAATGCAGATGTATGCAAGTGAGGCTGAGTACCCTGTGTTTGGGGTGTGTCTGAGTGAATGCACAAGGAGCTGTCAACTAAACCTAGCCAGACGTGGATTGTAAGGCACAGAAGGATTTAAGTGCAAAGAAATGCTCACTTTCTAAAAGTGGCATTTCTAGAATAGTAATATTAAATCCGACTTCACCAGTCAGTAGGATTTTGTATTACCATTCTGGCCATACTAAATATGACCTCCCTGCTCCTTTCAGATCAGCAGCTGCCACTTCAACAGTGTATGAGGGCAGCCCCAATGTTAGCCTATGAAGGGAGCAGGTCTCACAGCAGTGCAAAAACGAATTGAGGGTTTTTTACACTACCAGGACATATACTTACACAGGTACATGTCCTGCCTTTTACCTACACAGCACCCTGCTCTAGGGGATACCCAGGGCACACATTAAGGGTGACTTATATGTAGAAAAAGGGGAGCTCTATGCTTGGCAGGTACTTTTAAATGCCAAGTCGAGGTGGCAGTGAAACTGCCCACACAGGCCTAGCAATGGTAGGCCTGAGACAAGGAAAAGGGGCTACTTAAGTGGGTGGCACAATCCGTGCTGCAGGTCCACTAGTAGCATTTAATCTATAGGCCCTAGGCACCTGGAGTGCACATTACTGGGGACTTATAAGTAGATTAAATAGTTCAATCAGGTAGGATCCAAAGTTACCATGTTTACAGAGAGAGAGCCTATGCACTTTAGCACTGGTTAGCAGTGGTAAAGTGCGCAGAGTCTAAAAACCAGCAAAAACAGTATCCACAAAGTGGAGGGAGGCAGGCAAAAAGTTAGGGGTGACTACCCTAAGGCTGTCAGGTCTAACATGTGTCCCCCCCAGCTGAAAGTGGGGAGAGCTACCCGACCTCTTGGGAGCTCTCATCGCTAAGGCGGAAGTACCTGGAGAGACCATCAGCATTGGCGTGGTCAACCCCTGGGCGATGTTCCACCGTAAAGTCCATCCCCTGTAGGGAAATGGACCACCTCAAGAGTTTTGGATTCTCACCCCTCATCTGCATGAGCCATCTGAGGGGCCTGTGGTCTGTCTGAACTAGGAAGTGAGTCCCAAACAGGTAGGGTCTCAGCTTCTTCAGTGCCCAGACCACAGCAAAAGCTTCTCTTTCAATAGCACTCCACCTCTGTTCCCGTGGTAATAGTCTTCTGCTAATAAAGACTACCGGTTGATCTCTGCCCTCCTCATTTAGCTGTGCTAGAACTGCCCCTATGCCATGCTCTGAAGCGTCTGTCTGCACGATAAATTCCTGGGAGTAGTCAGGGGCCTTGAGCACGGGGGCCGTGCACATGGCTTCCTTCAGGGCGTCAAAGGCTTTCTGACAAGCCTCTGTCCAATTCACCAACCTAGGTTGCTTCTTGGACGTGAGTTCTGTCAAGGGGGACACAATGGTACCATAGCCCTTGACAAACCTGCGGTAGTATCCGGTGAGGCCTAAAAAGGCTCTCACCTCGGTCTGGGTTCGAGGTGGTTGCCAGGCCATGATAGTTTCGATCTTGGCCTGGAGTGGCTGCACCTTGCCACCACCTACTAGGTGTCCCAAGTACACCACGGAACCCTGCCCAATCTGGCACTTACTAGCCTTGATGGTCAGGCCTGCCTGTTGCAGGGCCTGAAGCACCTCCTTGAGGTGGAGCAGGTGTTCCTCCCAGCTGGAACTGTAGACAGCTATGTCATCCAGGTAGGCTGCACAGAAGGCATCCTTGCCAGCCAGGACCCCGTTAACCAACCGTTGGAAGGTTGCGGGGGCATTTTTCAATCCAAACGGCATCACCCGGAACTGGTAATGGCCGTCAGGGGTGGAAAAGGCGGACCTTTCCTTAGCCCCCTCAGTCAGGGCGATCTGCCAGTACCCTGAAGTAAGATCAAACGTACTCAGGAACTTGGCAGCGCCTAGCCTGTCCACGAGCTCATCAGCTCGGGGGATGGGGTGAGCATCAGTCCGTGTGACTGAGTTGAGACCCCGGTAGTCCACGCAGAACCGGAGTTCTGGCTTTGCGCCTGGGGCAGTAGCCTTAGGGACCAACACCACTGGGCTGGCCCAGGGACTACTGGACTTCTCAATAACCCCTAGCGTCAACATCTTGGAGACCTCCTCCTTGATGCTGGCCTTCACCTTATCTGACAACCTGTAAATTTTGTTCTTCACAGGGAGACTGTCACCGGTGTCAATATCATGAACACAGAGGTGGGTCAGTCCAGGAGTAAGGGAGAAGAGGGGGGAGAACTGCTCCAACAGCTCATAGCAGTCTCCTTTCTGGTTTAGAGTCAGGGAGTCAGACAGAATGACCCCGCTTACGGACCTATCACCTTCTTGGGCAGAGAGGAGGTCAGGGAGAGGTTCACTCTCCTCTTCCATTCCTTCATCTGTGACCAGAAGCATGTTGATCTCCGACCTCTCAAAATGAGCTTTTAGTCGGTTCACGTGGAGCACCCTTAGGGGGTTCCTAGGGGTTTGGAGGTCCACTAGGTAAGTGGCCTTCCCTTTCCGCTCCTTTATTTCAAATGGGCCAGACCAGCGGTCCTGGAGAGCTCTGGGCTCTACTGGCTCCATTACCCACACTTTGTCTCCAGGTTGAAACTCTACCAGAGTGGCCTTCTGGTCATACCATTGTTTCATCACCTCTTGACTGGCCTCCAGGTTACTTTGGGCCTCTTTCCAGAAGCGGGTCATCTGATTGCGGAGGGCCAACATGTAGCTGACCACGTCCTGAGGGGGTGTCTTTGGAGCGTTCTCCAATCCCTCCTTGACAATGCTTAAGGGTCCCCTGACGGGGTACCCATAGAGAAGCTCAAAGGGACTGAACCCTACCCCCCTCTGGGGGACCTCTCTGTAAGCAAAGAGAAGGCATGGTAAGAGGACGTCCCATTTATGCCTCATGGCCTCAGGGAGGCCACCAATCATGCCTTTCAGGGTCTTGTTGAATCTCTCCACAAGCCCATTAGACTGGGGGTGATAGGGTGTGGTGAACTTGTAGGTTACACCACACGCATCCCACAGATGCTTCATGTACGCGGACATGAAGTTAGTGCCTCTGTCAGACACTATCTCCTTGGGGAATCCCACACGGGTAAATATCCCCATCAGGGTTCTGGCTACCACCGATGCAGTTACGGTCCTCAGAGGGATTGCCTCTGGGTACCGGGTGGCATGGTCCACCAAAACCAGGATAAACCTGTTGCCTAAGGCAGTTTTGGGGTCCAAGGGGCCAACAATGTCGACGCCCACCCTTTCAAAGGGGGTGCCAACGACAGGAAGTGGAATCAGGGGGGTTTTAACCCTCTTTCCTGCTTTACCACTAGCCTGGCAGGTAGGACAAGCCCTGCAGAATTTGTCTGAGTGTGTCCTCATTTTGGGCCAGTGAAAGTGGGTGACAAGCCTGTTGAAGGTCTTGTCTTGTCCCAAATGTCCTGCCAGGGGAATGTCGTGAGCCAGACCCAGGAGGAAGGCTCGGTAACATTGGGGGACCACCAGCACACGGGCTGCCCCAAAGACCGGAACCCTAGGCTCACTGTAGAGGAGATCATTCTCCCAATATAGGTGGTGATTGCCAGAGGCGTCACCTGCTGCCTGGTTTAAGGCTTGTTTCCTCAACCCTTCTAGAGTGGGACACTCTTTCTGCGCCTTGCAGAATTCCTCCCTGGTGGGTCCACCCTCAACTTGCCAGCCAGCAAGCTCAGGTAAGTCACCTAGGGTGGCAATGTCTTCCCCAGTTGGCTCGGGAGTCTCCTCCTCAGGAGCCCCGTCAGCCACTGTGGGAACTTCTGGGGCCGGTTTCCCGCGCCCCTCGTCCCTCCTCTTGGCAGCTCTCTGGGCCATCGTTCCAGGCTCCAGATGCCCTTGACTTCCCTCTCGGTCAGCCATGGACCGGGTGGTCATGCAGACCCACTCAGGTAACCCTAACATCTCCAGGTGAGATCTGAGCTCTACTTCTTTCCAAGCAGTATGCTCTAGATCATTGCCTAACAGACAATCTACAGGCATGGCAGGACTCACAGCTACTTTCAGAGTACCAGAGACCCCCCCCCACTCAAAGGGAACCCGAGCCACCGGTAGGTGACTCTCGCGATTGTCAGCAACTATGACCTGGTGGAATGTATTAGGGATTATCTGCTCTGTGGACACCAGCTGACTCTTGATAGTAGTCATACTGGCTCCTGTGTCACGCAGAGCCTCCACCTTCTGCCCATCAATGAGGACCCACTGCCGGTACTTGGAAGTATTTTTAGGCATGTGGACCTTGGACATCATTTCTCCTTCTCCCAGGGACACTAGGGAAATCTCTACCTGTCCCCCACAGCTATCTGGGTCCATCTCCCCCCCGAGCGCTACACTAGTCAACCCAGGGACCTGTCCAGTAGTGGACGGTGCCCTCTTGGGGCACTGGGGATCGCCTTTATAGTGACCATACTGGTAACACTCCATGCATTTGGGGCTAGATTTTCCTGACCTGTCAAATGTCCCTGGCTTTTTCCCAAATTTGGAAAAGGAAGGGTTGCCACCCCCTCCCTGGGAATTCTTTTGGGGGCCTTTAGAGAGTTCCTTATCTGTAAGTTTATCTCCCCCCTCTTTCTTCTGTTGGGAACCCTGACCACCTTTGTGGGAGTCCCCCCCAGGTACCTTTTTGGACACTCTGGTGCTAACCCAGAGGTCCGCCTCCTCAGCAAGCTTCCTGGGATCAGTCAGCTTACTATCCACTAGGTGCTGGCGCAAATCGGTATAAGTAACATTAAGCATATGCTCTCTCAGGATCAAGTCATATAAACCTTTATAATCTGCTACTTTGTTGCCCCGCACCCATCCATTCGGTGTCTTACTAGAGAAATCAAAGAAATCTACCCATGTTTGTGTGGTTTGTTTGGTGCTGTCCCTGAACCTCTGACGGTATCCCTCAGGGGTCAGCCCAAACTTGGCAAGTAAAGTGGCTTTCTGGAGTGGGTATGTGTTTTGATCTGGTGGATCCAATGTGAGAAGTGTGTCCCTCCCCAATGGCGGCACATAACCCCACATAGCTACCCCCCATTGCCCTTCAGGAACCTCATGAGCCCTTAGTGCAACTTCATAAGCAGCTAACCATTTATCTGTGTCATCTCCCACCACAAAACTGGGCACCACATTTTTGGGTATACAAACCTTCTTTTCTCCAGCAGGTCCTGTCTGTATGCTGCCACCATTATTGCTGGATTCAGACTGTCTTGCCTTGATCTCCAGCTCCTTGAGACTCAGTTCATGAGCCAACAATAGTTTCTTTTCAGCCAAAGCTCTTTCAGCTTCCACTTGTTTGGCTGTTCTTTCAGCTTCTGCTTGTTTGGCTGTTCTTTCAGCTTCAATCTGTTTGGCTGCTCTTTCAGCCTCAGCTTGTTTGGCTTCTCTTTCTGCCCTCCTCTCCTCCTGTTGTGCCTCAATTTTCAGTTTTGCCATTTGCAATTGGAACTCCCTTTCCTCTCTCCTTTCCTCTGCGGTCAGGCTTTGCATGGAGACACTGCTCCCTGGTCTGGAAGGGTGCACAATTGCAGTGGTAACACCATCCATAGATAGTGAAAATCCTTCTGAGGGGCCATTTTCTGGCTCCTCTTCCTCATCATCCTCTAAATGGGCTTCTGCCCAGGCCCTCAGCGCCACTTGAAAGTCCTCCTTTCTGGAGGCCCCTTGGGTGGGTACCCTTAATGCCCTGCAGAATCCTCTTAGTTGTTTGACCGTGTATGTATCCAACTGGACTAGGTCAAAGTCCCCTGTCTGAGACCCAGTCAGAGACATGTTGAGTGAGGATTTAGTTTTTGAAAATTGTCAGGAAAAAAACGGATTTTCAAAAAGAGATAAAAACCAAGTTGACCTTCAACTGTGGGTAGGTAGTGAAATACTTAGCTACTGTATGTCACTGCACAAATACAAGTCCTATCCTCACCGCTGATCACCAATGTTAGAAATGGGTTTTTTGGTTGGCAGTCAGGTTACCCTCTGTCCAAGCAAAAGCCCTCACTCTAGTCAGGGTAAGTCACACACTATCCAAGATTATCCTGTGCCCACCCTCTGGTAGCTTGGCACGAGCAGTCAGGCTTAACTTAGAAGGCAATGTGTAAAGTATTTGTGCAATAAGTCATACAATACCACCATATAGCACCACAAAAATACACCACACAGTGTTTAGAAAAATATATATAATATTTATCAGGATAATTGTAGGTCAAAAAGAATAAAGATGCAATGGAAAATTGTAGAACTATCACAGGAAAGTGATATAAAGGGTCTTAAGTCTTTAGAATGTAATAAAGTGTCTTTCAAGCACAAAGTACCTTGTTTCTGGTGGAAAATCTCCTCAGAGGGCCACAGGTGAAGAGATGCGTGGAAAAAGGGGGTGTGTGCGTCGATTTCCTCTCAGCACACACAGACTTGCGTCGTTCTTTTCCACGCGGGGAAGTCGGGCGTCGTTTTCCGGCGCGCAGACAGTCTCTTTTTGTGGATCGCGGGGATTACCAGATGTCCCGGGTCTGTGCGTGGATTCTCCTGCTTGTTTTCCGGCTGCGCGTCGTTCTGCGGGGCTGCGCGTCGAAGTTTCGATCTCACGGTAGGCGTCGCGTCGATTTCTCCTTGGAAGTCGGGCGGCGTTGTCCTTGCGAGGCCGTGCGTCGAAAGTTTGGTCTCACGGCAGGCGTCGCGTCGATTTCTCCTTGGAAGTCGGGCGGCGTTGTCCTTGCGAGGCCGTGCGTCAAAGTTTCGCACTCACGGTAGGCGTCGCGTCGATTTCTCCTGGAAAGTCGGGCGGCTTTGTCCTTGCGAGGTTGTGCGTCGAAGTCTCGATCGTCCCGAGGGCGTCGCGTCGATCAGCGTCGGGGTGCGGCGTTTTTCTCGCCGCGAAACAAGCTGTGCGTCGAAATTTTCGGCGCACGGAGCGTCCAAGTGAAAGGAAGAAGTCTTTTTGGTCCTGAGACTTCAAGGAACAGGAGGCAAGCTCTATCCAAGCCCTTGGAGAGCACTTTCACAGCCAGACAAGAGTTCAGCAAGGCAGCAGGGCAACAGCAAGACAGCAGTCCTTTGTAGAAAGCAGACAGGTGAGTCCTTTGAGCAGCCAGGCAGTTCTTCTTGGCAGGATGTAGTTTCTGGTTCAGGTTTCTTCTCCAGCAAGTGTCTGATGAGGTAGGGCAGAGGCCCTGTTTTATACCCAAATGTGACTTTGAAGTGGGGGAGACTTCAAAGAGTGGCTAAGAAGTGCACCAGGTCCCCTTTCAGTTCAATCCTGTCTGCCAGGGTCCCAGTAGGGGGTGTGGCAGTCCTTTGTGTGAGGGTAGGCCCTCCACCCTCCCAGCCCAGGAAGACCCATTCAAAATGCAGATGTATGCAAGTGAGGCTGAGTACCCTGTGTTTGGGGTGTGTCTGAGTGAATGCACAAGGAGCTGTCAACTAAACCTAGCCAGACGTGGATTGTAAGGCACAGAAGGATTTAAGTGCAAAGAAATGCTCACTTTCTAAAAGTGGCATTTCTAGAATAGTAATATTAAATCCGACTTCACCAGTCAGTAGGATTTTGTATTACCATTCTGGCCATACTAAATATGACCTCCCTGCTCCTTTCAGATCAGCAGCTGCCACTTCAACAGTGTATGAGGGCAGCCCCAATGTTAGCCTATGAAGGGAGCAGGTCTCACAGCAGTGCAAAAACGAATTGAGGGTTTTTTACACTACCAGGACATATACTTACACAGGTACATGTCCTGCCTTTTACCTACACAGCACCCTGCTATAGGGGATACCCAGGGCACACATTAAGGGTGACTTATATGTAGAAAAAGGGGAGCTCTATGCTTGGCAGGTACTTTTAAATGCCAAGTCGAGGTGGCAGTGAAACTGCCCACACAGGCCTAGCAATGGTAGGCCTGAGACAAGGAAAAGGGGCTACTTAGGTGGGTGGCACAATCCGTGCTGCAGGTCCACTAGTAGCATTTAATCTATAGGCCCTAGGCACCTGGAGTGCACATTACTGGGGACTTATAAGTAGATTAAATAGTTCAATCAGGTAGGATCCAAAGTTACCATGTTTACAGAGAGAGAGCCTATGCACTTTAGCACTGGTTAGCAGTGGTAAAGTGCGCAGAGTCTAAAAACCAGCAAAAACAGTATCCACAAAGTGGAGGGAGGCAGGCAAAAAGTTAGGGGTGACTACCCTAAGGCTGTCAGGTCTAACAAGGAGCAGTGGTTATTTGCACATCTCTGAATTCCGGGGTGACCATAGTAGCACGTGAATTACATGGAATTTCTCAAATAGATGTCTTTTTTACACACACCCCTATATTTGGAAGGAATAAATGTAGAGAAAGACAAGGGGCAATAACACTTGTTTTGCTATTCTATGTTCCCCCAAGTCTCCCGATAAAAATGATACCTCACTTGTTTGGGTAGGCCTAGCGCCCGCGACAGGATATGCCCCAAAACACAACGTGGACACATCACAGAAAACAGAGCTGTTTTTAGCAAAGTGACTACCTGTAGATTTTGGCCTCTAGCTCAGCCGGCACCTAGGGAAACCTACAAAACCTGTGCATTTCTGAAAACTAGGGACCTAGGGGAATCCAAGGAGGGGTGACTTGTGTGGCTCGGACCAGGTTCTGTTACCCAGAATCCTTTGCAAACCTCAAAATTTGGCTAAAAAAACACATGTTCCTCACATTTCTGTGGCAGAAAGTTCTGGAATCTGAGAGGAGCGACAAATTTCCTTCCACCCAGCATTCCCCCACGTCTCCCGATAAAAATGATACCTCACTTGTGTGGGTAGGCCTAGCGCCCGCGACAGGATATGCCCCAAAACACAACCTGGACACATCACAGAAAACAGAGCTGTTTTTAGCATAGTGACTACCTGTAGATTTTGGCCTCTAGCTCAGCCGCCACCTAGGGAAACCTACCAAACCTGTGCATTTATGAAAACTAGAGACCTAGGGGAATCCAAGGAGGGGTGACTTGTGTGGCTCGGACCAGGTTCGGTTACCCAGAATCCTTTGCAAACCTCAAAATTTGGTTTAAAAAAACACATGTTCCTCACATTTCTGTGGCAGAAAGTTCTGGAATCTGAGAGGAGCCACAAATTTCCTTCCACCTAGCGTTCCCCCACGTCTCCCGATAAAAATGATACCTCACTTGTGTGGGTAGGCCTAGCGCCCGCGACAGGATATGCCCCAAAACACAACGTGGACATATCACAGAAAACAGAGCTGTTTTTAGCAAAGTGACTACCTGTAGATTTTGGCCTCTAGCTCAGCCGCCACCTAGGGAAACCTACCAAACCTGTGCATTTCTGAAAACTAGAGACCTAGGGGGATCCATGGAGGGGTGACTTGCGGGGCTCGGACCAGGTTCTGTTACCCAGAATCCTTTGCAAACCTCAAAATTTGGCTAAAAAAACACATGTTCCTCACATTTCTGTGGCAGAAAGTTCTGGAATCTGAGAGGAGCCACAAATTTCCTTCCACCCAGCGTTCCCCCACGTCTCCCGATAAAAATGATACCTCACTTGTGTGGGTAGGCCTAGCGCCCGCGACAGGATATGCCCCAAAACACAACGTGGACATATCACAGAAAACAGAGCTGTTTTTAGCAAAGTGACTACCTGTAGATTTTGGCCTCTAGCTCAGCCGCCACCTAGGGAAACCTACCAAACCTGTGCTTTTCTGAAAACTAGAGACCTAGGGGGATCCAAGGAGGGGTGACTTGCGGGGCTCGGACCAGGTTCTGTTACCCAGAATCCTTTGCAAACCTCAAAATTTGGCTAAAAAAACACATGTTCCTCACATTTCTGTGGCAGAAAGTTCTGGAATCTGAGAGGAGCCACAAATTTCCTTCCACCCAGCGTTCCCCCACGTCTCCCGATAAAAATGATACCTCACTTGTGTGGGTAGGCCTAGCGCCCGCGACAGGATATGCCCCAAAACACAACGTGGACATATCACAGAAAACAGAGCTGTTTTTAGCAAAGTGACTACCTGTAGATTTTGGCCTCTAGCTCAGCCGCCACCTAGGGAAACCTACCAAACCTGTGCATTTCTGAAAATTAGAGACCTAGGGGGATCCAAGGAGGGGTGACTTGCGGGGCTCGGACCAGGTTCTGTTACCCAGAATCCTTTGCAAACCTCAAAATTTGGCTAAAAAAACACATGTTCCTCACATTTCTGTGGCAGAAAGTTCTGGAATCTGAGAGGAGCCACAAATTTCCTTCCACCCAGCGTTCCCCCACGTCTCCCGATAAAAATGATACCTCACTTGTGTGGGTAGGCCTAGCGCCCGCGACAGGATATGCCCCAAAACACAACGTGGACATATCACAGAAAACAGAGCTGTTTTTAGCAAAGTGACTACCTGTAGATTTTGGCCTCTAGCTCAGCCGCCACCTAGGGAAACCTACCAAACCTGTGCATTTCTGAAAACTAGAGACCTAGGGGGATCCAAGGAGGGGTGACTTGCGGGGCTCGGACCAGGTTCTGTTACCCAGAATCCTTTTCAAACCTCAAAATTTGGCTAAAAAAAGACATGACCCTCACATTTCTGTGGCAGAAAGTTCTGGAATCTGAGAGGAGCCACAAATTTCCTTCCACCCAGCGTTCCCCCACGTCTCCCGATAAAAATGATACCTCACTTGTGTGGGTAGGCCTAGCGCCCGCGACAGGATATGCCCCAAAACACAACGTGGACATATCACAGAAAACAGAGCTGTTTTTAGCAAAGTGACTACCTGTAGATTTTGGCCTCTAGCTCAGCCGCCACCTAGGGAAACCTACCAAACCTGTGCATTTCTGAAAACTAGAGACCTAGGGGGATCCAAGGAGGGGTGACTTGCAGGGCTCGGACCAGGTTCTGTTACCCAGAATCCTTTGCAAACCTCAAAATTTGGCTAAAAAAACACATGTTCCTCACATTTCTGTGGCAGAAAGTTCTGGAATCTGAGAGGAGCCACAAATTTCCTTCCACCCAGCGTTCCCCCACGTCTCCCGATAAAAATGATACCTCACTTGTGTGGGTAGGCCTAGCGCCCGCGACAGGATATGCCCCAAAACACAACGTGGACATACCACAGAAAACAGAGCTGTTTTTAGCAAAGTGACTACCTGTAGATTTTGGCCTCTAGCTCAGCCGCCACCTAGGGAAACCTACCAAACCTGTGCATTTCTGAAAACTAGAGACCTAGGGGGATCCAAGGAGGGGTGACTTGCGGGGCTCGGACCAGGTTCTGTTACCCAGAATCCTTTGCAAACCTCAAAATTTGGCTAAAAAAACACATGTTCCTCACATTTCTGTGGCAGAAAGTTCTGGAATCTGAGAGGAGCCACAAATTTCCTTCCACCCAGCGTTCCCCCACGTCTCCCGATAAAAATGATACCTCACTTGTGTGGGTAGGCCTAGCGCCCGCGACAGGATATGCCCCAAAACACAACGTGGAGATATCACAGAAAACAGAGCTGTTTTTAGCAAAGTGACTACCTGTAGATTTTGGCCTCTAGCTCAGCCGCCACCTAGGGAAACCTACCAAACCTGTGCATTTCTGAAAACTAGAGACCTAGGGGGATCCAAGGAGGGGTGTTTTGCGGGGCTCGGACCAGGTTCTGTTACCCCGAATCCTTTGCAAACCTCAAAATTTGGCTAAAAAAACACATGTCCCTCACATTTCTGTGGCAGAAAGTTCTGGAATCTGAGAGGAGCTACAAATTTCCTTCCGCCCAGCGTTCCCCCAAGTCTCCCGATAAAAATGATACCTCACTTGCGTGGGTAGGCCTAGCGCCGGCGACAGGAAACACCCCAAAGCGCAACGTGGACACATCCTAAATTTTGGAAAAAAACAGAGGTGTTTTTTGCGAAGTGCCTACCTGTAGATTTTGGCCTCTAGCTCAGCCGGCACCTAGGGAAACCTACCAAACCTGTGCATTTCTGAAAACTAGAGACCTAGGGGAATCCAAGGAGGGGTGACTTGCGGGGCTCGGACCAGGTTCTGTTACCCAGAATCCTTTGCAAACCTCAAAATTGGGCTAAAAAAACACATGTTCCTCACATTTCTGTGGCAGAAAGTTCTGGAATCTGAGAGGAGCTACAAATTTCCTTCCACCCAGCGTTCCCCCACGTCTCCCGATAAAAATGATACCTCACTTGTGTGGGTAGGCCTAGCGCCCGCGACAGGATATGCCCCAAAACACAACGTGGACATATCACAGAAAACAGAGCTGTTTTTAGCAAAGTGACTACCTGTAGATTTTGGCCTCTAGCTCAGCCGCCACCTAGGGAAACCTACCAAACCTGTGCATTTCTGAAAACTAGAGACCTAGGGGGATCCAAGGAGGGGTGACTTGCGGGGCTCGGACCAGGTTCTGTTACCCAGAATCCTTTGCAAACCTCAAAATTTGGCTAAAAAAACACATGTTCCTCACATTTCTGTGGCAGAAAGTTCTGGAATCTGAGAGGAGCCACAAATTTCCTTCCACCCAGCGTTCCCCCACGTCTCCCGATAAAAATGATACCTCACTTGTGTGGGTAGGCCTAGCGCCCGCGACAGGATATGCCCCAAAACACAACGTGGACATATCACAGAAAACAGAGCTGTTTTTAGCAAAGTGACTACCTGTAGATTTTGGCCTCTAGCTCAGCCGCCACCTAGGGAAACCTACCAAACCTATGCATTTCTGAAAACTAGAGACCTAGGGGAATCCAAGGAGGGGTGACTTGTGTGGCTCGGACGAGGTTCTGTTACCCAGAATCCTTTGCAAACCTCAAAATTTGGCTAAAAAAACACATGTTCCTCACATTTCTGTGGCAGAAAGTTCTGGAATCTGAGAGGAGCCACAAATTTCCTTCCACCCAGCGTTCCCCCACGTCTCCCGATAAAAATGATACCTCACTTGTGTGGGTAGGCCTAGCGCCCGCGACAGGATATGCCCCAAAACACAACGTGGAGATATCACAGAAAACAGAGCTGTTTTTAGCAAAGTGACTACCTGTAGATTTTGGCCTCTAGCTCAGCCGCCACCTAGGGAAACCTACCAAACCTGTGCATTTCTGAAAACTAGAGACCTAGGGGGATCCAAGGAGGGGTGACTTGCGGGGCTCGGACCAGGTTCTGTTACCCCGAATCCTTTGCAAACCTCAAAATTTGGCTAAAAAAACACATGTCCCTCACATTTCTGTGGCAGAAAGTTCTGGAATCTGAGAGGAGCTACAAATTTCCTTCCACCCAGCGTTCCCCCAAGTCTCCCGATAAAAATGATACCTCACTTGCGTGGGTAGGCCTAGCGCCGGCGACAGGAAACACCCCAAAGCGCAACGTGGACACATCCTAAATTTTGGAAAAAAACAGAGGTGTTTTTTGCGAAGTGCCTACCTGTAGATTTTGGCCTCTAGCTCAGCCGGCACCTAGGGAAACCTACCAAACCTGTGCATTTCTGAAAACTAGAGACCTAGGGGAATCCAAGGAGGGGTGACTTGCGGGGCTCGGACCAGGTTCTGTTACCCAGAATCCTTTGCAAACCTCAAAATTGGGCTAAAAAAACACATGTTCCTCACATTTCTGTGGCAGAAAGTTCTGGAATCTGAGAGGAGCTACAAATTTCCTTCCACCCAGCGTTCCCCCACGTCTCCCGATAAAAATGATACCTCACTTGTGTGGGTAGGCCTAGCGCCCGCGACAGGATATGCCCCAAAACACAACGTGGACATATCACAGAAAACAGAGCTGTTTTTAGCAAAGTGACTACCTGTAGATTTTGGCCTCTAGCTCAGCCGCCACCTAGGGAAACCTACCAAACCTGTGCATTTCTGAAAACTAGAGACCTAGGGGGATCCAAGGAGGGGTGACTTGCGGGGCTCGGACCAGGTTCTGTTACCCAGAATCCTTTGCAAACCTCAAAATTTGGCTAAAAAAACACATGTTCCTCACATTTCTGTGGCAGAAAGTTCTGGAATCTGAGAGGAGCCACAAATTTCCTTCCACCCAGCGTTCCCCCACGTCTCCCGATAAAAATGATACCTCACTTGTGTGGGTAGGCCTAGCGCCCGCGACAGGATATGCCCCAAAACACAATGTGGACATATCACAGAAAACAGAGCTGTTTTTGGCAAAGTGACTACCTGTAGATTTTGGCCTCTAGCTCAGCCGCCACCTAGGGAAACCTACCAAACCTGTGCATTTCTGAAAACTAGAGACCTAGGGGGATCCAAGGAGGGGTGACTTGCGGGGCTCGGACCAGGTTCTGTTACCCAGAATCCTTTGCAAACCTCAAAATTTGGCTAAAAAAACACATGTTCCTCACATTTCTGTGGCAGAAAGTTCTGGAATCTGAGAGGAGCTACAAATTTCCTTCCACCCAGCGTTCCCCCAAGTCTCCCGATAAAAATGATACCTCACTTGCGTGGGTAGGCCTAGCGCCTGCGACAGGAAACACCCCAAAGCGCAACGTGGACACATCCACAATTTTGGGAGAAAACAGTGCCTACCTGTGGATTTTGGCCTGTAGCTCACCCGGCGCCTAGGGAAACCTACAAAACCAGTGCATTTCTGAAAACTAGAGACCTAGGGGAATCCAAGGAGGGGTGACTTGCGGGGCTCGGACCAGGTTCTGTTACCCAGAATCCTTTGCAAACCTCAAAATTTGGCTAAAAAAACACATGTTCCTCACATTTCTGTGGCAGAAAGTTCTGGAATCTGATAGGAGCCACAAATTTCCTTCCACCCAGCGTTCCCCCAAGTCTCCCGATAAAAATGATACCTCACTTGTGTGGGTGGCCCAGGTGCCTGCAACATAATAAGGCCCAAAACCTGAAGGGATAGAAGGGATAGCACAGCAAGTTTATAAGGGCATATTCTTTTCTACATCTTTAGACGGACTCTGCTTTGGGGACCCACATAAGTGAGGTGTCATTTTACTTGGGAGACTGAGGGGAAAACTGGGGAGTAGGAATTTTGTGCTGGAGCGGTGATCCTACTAAGAAAAATCAGGAAAATATGCTTTTTTATGCAAATTGTGAGGTTTACAGAGGAGTCTGGGTAAGAAAATGTTGGGGGAGCCACACAAGCCACACCTCCCTAGACTCCTTGGGGTGCCTAGTTTTAAAAAGTTTCTGGGTTTTGTAGGTTTCCCTACATGACGGCCGCACCCAGGACCAAAAACATAGGTGGGCCCTCCCCCCCAAACACAGGTATTTTTGGAATATATCACTTTGATGTGTGCACATACGTCCGTGATGTGCCAAACACTAAAATTGTGAAAAGAAACACACTTAGGTTATGTGAAGAAGACCCCTCACCCACCAACCAAGTTGGTGGCATGCTTCATCATCGGGGTCCCACCTGAGGCACCTAGCGTGTCTCAAGTGTGCTGCGACGCCTGATTACAGCGGAGCAGGTTTTGTCATTTGTACCACACATACTGGTTGGATTTGGCACGAGGGTGAGTGATGGTTCAGTAGATCAAATTTTATTAACAAGAGATTTCACAAAAGTGAAATGCACTGGTAATAACTGAAAGGCCAAAAAACTGAACCAATGACTCACAGCTCGTGAGCTGTAAAGCCACGACAAGGCACCAACCGCTTTACAGTCCATTCACACACCTTTCATACATGACATGCACTAGACCATTCACGCCGCCAGCCACGGGCCCAGCACATTACAAGACTCGCATCCACAGACAGCGCCAGTCAAGGGCCCATCACTTTCATACGCCCACATGCCTGATACAGCAATCACACCAGCTGATGAGTGTGTGGACTGGCGTTTGGCCGGCACTGCCAGCCAAGCGCCACACCACCAGCCAAGCGCCACCCCACCCACACCACCAGCCAAGCGCCACCCCACACACACCGCCAGCCCAGCGCCACCCCACACACACCGCCAGCCAAGCGCCACCCCACACACACCGCCAGCCAAGCGCCACCCCACACACACCGCCAGCCAAGCGCCACCACACCCACGCCGCCAGCCAAGCGCCACTCTACACATGCCATCCCCTTTTTTTTGTTTTTAAACAACAAAGAAACCACTAATCATAAATTAGTACAAAACTACAAACACAAAAGCTCTAACTGAATACATGACTAATGCCAACCGTGAAACCGAACATATAAAAATGTAAAACACCAGTTTACGCTCACGGAATTTCCCAATAATTCTTCTGTGTGTGGTAGCTCCTGAAACAGCCACCCACACACAGCCCAGGCTTTGAAGGACAATCAGGGCAGTACATCCTAGTCTCCTTCCTGATACCTCTTCGAGCACAGACTCTACATCTCTTAGCAGGAAAGTTTTTTTTGGCCGTGGGAGGAATGTGCTCAGCAAAGTGACGATCTTTCAATCTAGCCACATCCTCCACCACTGCTTCTCTAGGAACTCTTGCCTGTTCCAGCACAACAAGGCTAGCTATGATAGACTCCTGAAATTTCACAAATGTCATCCTTGACTCTGGAGAACTATCCTTAAACACAACAAAAGCATTAAAAGTTGCCAAGTGGAACAAGTGAAGCGCTAATTTCTTATACCACACATAAGACTTACGAGCAGCAGTGTAAGGTTCTAACCTCTGATCTACTCTATCAACACCACCCATGTGCTTATTATAGTCTAAGATGCACACAGGTTTGCGCACTTCGGCAACCTGACCCCAAACAGCCACAGGTGAAGTACTCTCATCATGGATGGTGCTTAGCATGTATACATCCCTCTTGTCTACAAATTTCAGAGCTAGCAGCTCATCATTCCGCAAGGCACTGCACTGTCCCTTCTCAAGTTTTTTACAGACAAGCTCTTTTGGATAGCCTTTCCGATTAGAGCGGATTGTGCCACAAGCAACAGTGTCCACTCTGAACAACTCCTTGAACAACCGAACTCCAGTGTAGAAGTTATCTACATATAAATGGTGACCTTTGTTAAACAGTCGTCTACCAAGTTCCCACACAATTTTCTCACTAACTCCAAAAGTGGGAGGACAACCAGGGGGGTCAATATTGGAATCCCTACCAGTGTAGACCCGGAAATTATAAACATATCCTGTACTACTTTCTGACAGCATATACAATTTAATTCCATACCGTGCCCTCTTGCTAGGAATGTACTGCCTAAAAACCAAACGACCCTTGAACAGGACCAAAGACTCATCTACAGATATTTCTTTCCCTGGAACATAGATCTCTGAAAACCGAAATGATCAAGGACAGGTCTAATCTTAAAAAGACGGTCAGAATCAGGATGATCTCGTGGCAAGGCTAAAGCATTATCTACAAAATGCAACATCCGAAGAAGAAGCTCATACCGGTTACGACTCATGATGGCAGGAAATATAGCAGTTGCCATCAAGGGACTAGTAGACCAATATGAAGACAGCGACGGCTTCCTTATCAGCCCCATCAAAAAAGTTAAACCCAAGAACTTTTTCAACTCTTCCAGATTTGTGGGAATCCACCGGCTAGCTCTAGAGTGTGGCCTAAGTCTGGCAGCGTTGTCCCTCAAAAACTGCTCTGCATACAAATTAGTCTGCTCAACAATCTCTTCCAAAAATATATCGTCCATAAACAACTCAAAAAAGTTGACGGGCAAAAAGTTTTCCGTATTAACTCGACACCCTGGAAAACCAGTAAACGCAGGCAACTGTGGCTGCTCCATGTTTGGTGCAACCCATGCGTCAGGTCTTCCAATGGGAAGCCTTTCAGCCGCTGGCTCCTGCACCATTGGCTAGCGCTTCCCCCGAGGGCCGGTGGCAGGACGTAATGGTTACGTCCATGGCGCCACACGGGCGCTGCCATGGACGTAACCATTACGTCCGTGGCGGGGAAGGGGTTAAAGTTATATGAATTTGTTGATTTTGCTGAACCTATTAAAATGTGTGCCTGACAATGTTCAAAATGTATGTTGTTTTTAATATGCTTAAATATGTTTTCCTATTCGGTGTATGTAAGCTTGTGCTATTTGTATCACACCAACCCATCCAAAAGGCAGCGGGGCGCTACACAGGTTTAAAGATAAAGACAGAGTCAACACTTGGGGGTGATGGCTGGACTTTGATGGCGGAAGTGGACTGTCAACCTGCAGCAATGTAGTGTTCTTTAAAGAGATGTGTCTTCAGCACCTTCCATTTGTTGAGTAGGATTTGCTAGTCCTGAGGGATACGGTAATATCATATAAGATCCTGCATGCACAGATGGAGAAGGTAAATTTCAAGTAGGACGGTGTCTGGTCTGTGAGTATGCCAGAAATCACCTAAGTTAGTGAACTTTTCAGCCAGAAGGCACTGGTGCTGGTCATTTGGTCTCTGTAGAAGATGCAAATGGTTTTGACAATGGAGTAGTCTGGCAAGTGGCGCCAATGGCATTCCATCAGGGTGAAATTGATGTGGTCAGTCATGCGCACCTATTCATTTTGTAATTCAACTTCTTCTGCAGCAGTGCTTAGAACTTGGTCAACCTAACAATTCCAAGTTGTGTCATTGTTTTCAGCTCTTAATAGAATATATTGTAAAGATATGTGGTACGTTTAGTAGGCCTTCTTTCTGGAAAAAATGATTGCAAGGGCCGAGTCATATGCATTCCATAATCAATCTCTGGGCTTCAGCGCACAGTGAGAACAATGACATTAAGTCTTGCTCTTGTAACGGAATGCTCTTTGACATCTCATAGAGTGGCTGAGTTTAGTACATTTAAAACAACCAGGAACAGACAGCTCCATGTGCAAACTTGCCATTGGCTGGCATACTCTTCCCTCGACAGACTCATGTTACTAAAAAGACTGAATTCCAAAATCTTCCATGCCTAAGTAAAATCTCAACATACCTAGAGTTGTGGATCACTCTGCTTTTGAATCACCCACACCAAATTAAATGCCACCCTATGTCTACCAACTACTAGCACTTTAGGGGAGCTGCTAAAACCCATCCTACAATCTTTCAGTGTGTAAAGGTGTGCTAGCTTAGAGTGTGGGTAACATAATTGGATCATGCTTAAAGTACTGTGAAAGCTTCAAACAGAAGTAAATGTTACTGGAACTACTAAACTGTTAAGCTTGCCTAACCCATCTTGAAAACACCAACGTTATGCTCTTTGAAGTCACCTAAAAGTTTTCAAAGGGGGAATATCCATGAATTAAGGAAACCTTCACATGAGCAAACTGTTTTCCAGTATGTCTTGCAAGACTTCACCAACCATTGGTCTAAAGTGATAGAGAATGCCTGTATTAACTCAGGAAAAGTAAGAAGTAGGATGGAGTCAGGAATACTGGTAACTTATTTGTAGATCAGCATGCCGTGTAAATACTAGCAGCTGAGAGAAATGTTACATGATGCTTTTCAGACGCCTGGTTATTGGTATGTCAGAACAAGCACATGATTCCGGCCCATTGAATCTCCTGGTGCCAAGGTACTAAGCCTCCACCAACTAAAGTGAAGGAAAAAGTGCCAGGCCACAAATCACCTCGAATTGCGTGTTAGCCTTGTGCCAGCAATGGAACAGTGAATGCTCTTTTTAGCAAGCTCTAAAGCAGAAGGAATCTTTTTGAAAGTTTGCAGCCCATCAAAGCAGTATCCCATAGAAAACCAGTAGAAAAACTCATGTTATGAATCTCACTGATTTACCAGCTAGCTTTGCAGCTAGCTCTACCTGGAAGCGTGATGGGGACATTCAACCAAGCCTTGTTGGAGACATCTCACCATTTATACAGGTACTGTCCATCACTAAAATACAATAATACAACTTTTTCTGTCCAGAACCTAATCCAATTTTTTGTTATTTTAAGTGTGAATACCAGGTGTTACTACTGCCAATTATTGATACTATTTTTAACTATCTTAGAAGGTTGCTTAGTTGGCCTTTAACGTGTGCGGCAGATCACTGCAAATTTCAGGAAGGAGCTTCAATGTTACTGAACCATTTCTGGATATATCAATCTGAGGTTTTTCCTGTCCTTTTACTAAGTTAGACATTGTTGAAGCTGGTCAGAGATTTCTGACCACAGTAAGCCACCCCATTTTTTATCCTGGCTTATATACATTTGCATGGGCATATGGTCATTTTAAATGCACCCAATCTTTAGTGCCTTCACTACACGGGATCAATCAAACTCTCCTAGAAACCGTTTCTTCAGCAACCACTGTACCTATTTTATTGCATCTTTCAGCAAACAGTGTTCGAAAACATTGAATGCATACATGAGTTAAGTGAAATACAGAACCAGGTGTAAGCAAATTTAAAAAACAGTACAATGCACATAAAATAGTGCTCACTGTAAAAGAGAATAAATATGGTGAAATCAACTCTCTGAAAACGACTCTGAGCATAGATTCCAGTCATCATTCTTTAGTAATAATAGTTTTCACTTTTTGGTGACTAAGGCGGAACTCATTCATTTTGTTTGAAAATTACAAAGTGTATTTTGAAAAGGAAGAAGTGGCAAAATACATTTGTCAGCTATGCTGTGAGAAAATGGGCTTTTTATGCTCTCCCCTATTTTTGTTGAATTGTATTGCTGGTTTTTAGACTATGCACACTGGGGCACGGCTGTCCTGTGCCCAGTGTAGGTTCTCTGATGTCTAAAACATTTATTTATTGGTTAATTCCTTACATGTTGATTCACCCTTTCTATGAAACCATAATATATGGTGCAAAAAACACTAATTTACCTGTAGACTGCAACACTTGTTGTTTCATCCACTGGTGTCACAAAAGAAAGCATGGCTTAAGGTTTACCATTTTAGCCTGGCTGTTGCAGTGTAAAAACTGCAGTGCAATCTGTTAAAATACCCTTTTAAATCACTATGAAATATTAGTAAGTCACCCATATGTTGGCCTTGTGGCCCACAAGATATGGTGGTTAGCGTTTAAAAGTGGGACATGTAGAAAATTAATACTGCTAAGTCCCTACAGTGGCATGGTGCTAAAAGCTTTTTTCACTGCAGAAGGTGTAACGGTCTTATATAGAAATCCAGAATACAGATTAAAATACTAACAACGACAAGCTAGAAAAAGTATGTAGCCACTATTTCTAATAGTTATTAAAAACCCAATTTAATAGAGATGTCTGATTTTTAATAAATATTAAGGGAAAGTAATTTTTAATAAGTTGCGCTTTAGCATAGCTTAGGTGTCAGAATGCTAATTAGCAGAAGCCTCTGCCAGCATCCAGCCTGTGCTCAAGTCTGGGAATAGGTGTTAAAGAGGTGTGCCTCCCAGGAGCAATGAATAGGCTGACCTGAATTGACAGAGATGATTCCTTAGAGCTCCACAGAATATTCAAATTCAGGGCTATGGGCATATTGTTTAAAGCACTAATAATTATTGTTTGGCAGGTCTGTTGATTCACTTGGGGCTCACTTGAAAGGGAGCGAACGGGATGCCAAGACATTTCTTGTGTGGCCTCTGTCTGGTTGCTGAAGAAGCTTGCTTTAGTCCTACCAGACATCTGTCTGTTTGTTAGATCATCTTTTTCATACTGTATTTTAGTGTTAGATGTGGGAGGAGACTGCTCATTTCTCTCTGACATTTCCACACACACACCCAACCTTCACAGCCCAAGATTAATGTGGGTGAAGACTTCTCAATCTTGAAAATGCCTTGGCACATGACATTGTGGGCCTGTTTGCAGTAAGACAAACAGTGACTACTGAACAAATGGAAAGGGTTGCCCGTGGGGACTTTTTTCCCCTTGGCTATGGAGAAACCACGACCCACAAGCACGCGCCAAGCATAAATGTGGCTCCCAAAGGCACCTTTACCTGAACACTGCTGGACATGGAAAAGAATATCAAGCACAATGAATCTGCTGTATTTGGCATCTGTGACTTGTGAGGACTACCTGAGGAGCAAAGACCTCCTTACACATGAAATACAAGGACAGAAATAGCTCCATGGATCATAAAGCTAATCTGCTGGGTTGCTTGAGGAACATACAAATGCTTACAAGGACATTCCTGTGAACAGTTCCAGCTGGCCAGTGGCAACAAGATCAGGGTTGGATTTTGTTATTGCCCACTGCCTGATGCCCTGAACATCTCTAAGTGCTCCTTTGAGGTCCTGGAGACATTGGAAGTGTACTCCTGTGGTCTCCAGAGTTGAAGGAGACCAACTGCTAAAAATATTCAGCTAGCAGTTCCCCAGCATTGGATTAAATTTCAGGTTTCCCCATGTGGAGCAGAGTTTTCCTTTTCATATTGAGAGGTAAAAACATTTTCAAACATCCCTACTTCCAGGCCCTAGCTGGCCAATGTACTTAATGTATCCAACCTGTGCACCAGTAAGGTTGGCCTCAAAACCCAAGTAGGTCCCTGTCTTGACTTCTTGATGATCTTTTGTCTTAAATCTACAAAACAAAGTATCTTCAGTTCACCTTATTGGATTTTTGTCATTTTAGTATTGTTTTGTTCTATAGCTTTGTCTCTTTTTTAAAAATAATTGTGTGGTATTTTTATTATGTTGAGACTTTGTTGTTATTTCAAAATGCTTTGCTCATTTTCCTTAAGCTAAGCCTACCTGCTCTGTATCATAAGTACCAGGGGTTGAGCTCAGGTTTAAATTACTGAAACCTTTGACTAGACCTAACATGTTAATGACTTTATTACTTGTGGTAGGCTAACATCGACACCTACTAATAATTCACTTTTTCACATATACAGTTTGCAGTAGTAAGACATCTGTCTTTTTCCCTTGTCCTACTTGGATCTTTTTAATGATACCTTAGTGTTGCCATTTTGGACATCTAGGAAACGACAGGCTGTCTTTCAGATCACCCTACATGTATTATTACTGAACAAAATGTCACCGTTCTGAAAACATAATTGATATATGTCACATTTGTAGCTCTACTGTAAAAGTGCACAATCACTGTACAAGCAACATACAAATTAATTACCCAAAGTGACTCATAGCAAGAATTTTCGTCATGGACCTGTGAAATTAAAAACATCATAAATGTAATAACAGTTAATAGACAGCTCTGCAATACTGAAGAGGATGTTACTTTGTTAAAGTTTTACATAAACATTTGGTTTTCACATCAAGTGTGTACATCTGACAATAAGCATGTGATACATTTAAGTGTGATCAAAGTGATTAGGGTCAGTTGCATAATGGTTAGATTTAAAGTTTTTTAACTTCTGCCAATGTGCTTGTTTAAAAGATGGGAAGGCAAACATTGATTCTGTTGCCTAGGATGGCGTGATGGTTGTTTTCTTTCCCTAAAATGTCTGAAATACAAATTCTTTGTTAAGTTATTAGAGACAGACATATACCAGTAATCATACCTCTGATTCAAATCCCAGTTCCTCATTTTTGTTGGCCTTCCTTTACACTGTATTTGTATCAACTTGAAATCAGTTTACTGGATGATATTTGCAGGTTGGTAACTTTTGGCACAGGATTGACAGCACTACTGTCACCAGACCTTAAGTGAGAAACAACAAAGAACTTTCCAGAGTACTACAGAGAGGGCTCTGCAAAAATGTTGATAGATGCAAATCCATGGTTTGATTAGGCAGAAGCTCTGTGCTTTCACAGAAAAAGTGCTTACATTCTAAAAGCTGAAATCATTTGTTGTTCATGTTGTCTGAGCCAGAGCTCTTTATCAAGTCAAGCTATTGTGTTACAACCAAGCTTGACCTTGCAGCTAACATATGCCACTGCAAACCTAATCTAGATGTCTCCTAGAATAATTAGATAATAAGTGTGGTTTTGTTCTTCTTTGACAGCCTCACATATGGAAGGAGGGTTATCAGGAGTTTTAAGATTTATGCATTGGAGGGACTTTATTAAGGCCATTGACTTCCAAAAGTTAATGTCATTATTAATGTTGATTTTCTAGTTAGTTTCAAATTTACATTACTAATATATAGTTAGTTTGATTAAGGCGTGGCTAAACAGGTCGTGATGGTGGGCGCATAATTCGTCGGCTCCAAAGGGGCCTACCAAAGATCCGATAAATCGAGCCCAACCTCGGGGCCACCGGCGAAGATGCTGCAAGCGGAACACGTCTGGGCTGACGGCGAGCGCCAGTGGCTGGTTTCCGGACCCCCGATGTGATCCCAAGCGGGGACGGCAGAGCGGCCCTGACGCGGCCCGGAGCATGGTACGGAGGCCGGGGGCTCGAGTGGGGGGGCCTGCCCGACTGCGGTCAATCCGGACCACGGGACACGACGGAAGGAGCAGCGGCGACTCCGAACTCAGAGACCCCTGCTACTGGAGGCAAGGGCTGTCTGCTCTGGACCCCGAGGGTGCTGTGGACCTGACTTACTCCGGTGGAGTGGGGGAGAGAACACGCGGTGACTTCACACGGCGTTCCCGGAAGGACGGAGTTGCAGGTCGGAGCCTGGACGCGCAGGCAGCGCTGGGCCCCGGGGCCCCGGATTCAGCCTCAGTGGCAGAGTGAAGAGTGCCGGGGGTTGTTCCGGTCTCCTTGGTGGCGTGGGGACACCACGGCCGGGCGAGGCGGGACGCCCATCTACTCGCGGCACCATTTGCGGGGCCGGATCCCTCACGGACTCCGGTGTGGGAGGGCCGCCGCTGCCGGCTGCGCTGAGCTGCCGGGAACACCGTGGCCACCGGCGGTGCCCTGCAGAGGGTCTGAGCCCAATAGCCGACAAGCCCGAGGAGCCCCTGGAGTCAGTGAGAGGCCGACTGGCCCTGCGAACTTGGGGGGGGTCCGCGGCCCCTGATTCATGCCCCGCGGCACTGAGTGAGGTCCCACGTTGATCCCATGGCTGGCCTTGGAGGATTGGCGTAGTCAGGCCCAGGCAATCTTGCATAAGTGCAACAGGCACACAAAGAATCTGCTACTCCACGATGACCAAAGGAATGGGCCGCTAATGGACCAGGACACTACCGCTCAGACATAGTAACTTGGGCTGGGCACACTCGGGCCTGGGACAGCGGGTGTCTGCGGTGTCGCAGTAAAGGGCCGCAAGCCACATTGAAACCCCTGGTATAAAGCCCTCCAGCGCCGATGGCCTCCAGGAACTGACCCGGGGGTAAAGCTATTGATCGCACAATATCTGCCAACTGCAGTGGGAGGGACCTGCGAGACCTCACACAGTCTAAAGTCCAGGACACTCTGGACAACATTTTGGGTGCAATCGAGGACACAAAAGCAACTCTACAGCATGACATTAACCAGGTCGCAGTGGAAGTAGGCCTCCTACGGGCGAACCCCCAAAAGCTGACGGACAGAGTTAAGAAGGCGGAGGTCACCCTAGCGGATCTCACACCGAGAGAAAAGGACCTAGCGGCCACAGTGATGAATCTAACAGATAGAGTGACGTGGCTGGAACAAAGAGCAGAGGATGCGGAGGGGAGAAATCGAAGGAACAATGTACGAGTGGTAGGTCTCCCGGAAGGTGCGAAAGGCACGAATATGTTGGAATTCCTTGAGGAGTGGTTGCATACAGTTGTAGCACCGGGACGGCTGACACCGTTCTTCACACTGGAACGAGTGCATCGAGTGCCCTCAAGACCCCTAGCACCTGGGAGGCCACCCCGAGTGGTGGTAGCCAGGTTACTCCACTACAAGGACAGAGATATCCTGCTCTAGAGGGCTACAGAGGTGGGTCCCTTTAGAGTGGCGAATGGAGAGGTGACTCTCTTCCCGGATTTTACAATCGATGTCCAATTAAAAGAGCTTCGTTTTTGGCAGGGAAAAGGGCCCTTAGGGACGGAGGGATCCAGTACTCGCTTCTCTTCCCGGCGAGACTGAGAGTGATCGTGGAGGACAAGACCACATTCTTCCAGAACCCTGAGGAGGCATGGGAGTGGCTGGAGGCCCGCAGAGGTCAGAGAGGACAGCATGCGAGGCCGGGCAATGCTGGGTGCGGGTCTCGCGGGGGTCCAAGAAGGCAGCGGAACCGGGCCCGCCCTGTGCCAAACCATCACGGACCCAAAAGGAGTTGGGAAAGAAAGAGGCCCTGGAGGCGGCGGCCTCCATGGGTAGAGAGGCACCCCCACTGGAAAGTAATGGGGGAGACTTGGATGGCACAACCGTCTGATCGGTGGAGGGCTTCGGCTGCTCCGGGCTGCCCCCGAGGGTAACTCCGCAGACGGCGGATGAACTGGGATAACTGTACCAATAAACTGGTCCTGAGGTGAGGTGCACTGTGTGGATAGTAGGCCCCGACGGGCATGGACCCACCCCCCTACCGGCTTCTCGTCCACTCAGTTAGACTGGCGAGAACTATATTTACTTGGTTGACAAAGTTGCACTGTTGCACTGTTTATTTGGCAGCTTACTGTTGGAGAGGTGCCCTGCGGATGGGGAGTTGGGTTTTCCAATTTAGAATTTTGATGGTGCTTTGGGATTGTCGATTGTTTATATGAGGCACATGAAAATGGACAAAGGGGAGCGGGATGCCGAGGGAGGTGGTGTGGCCCGCAATTTTCTTGATATATCTATATGACAGACTATAGTTTCCTAACATGGAACATACGGGGATGGGGTCACCATCTAAAAGACACAGAATATTGTCCCACCTAAAGAGGAGAGGCATTCATGGCGCAATGCTGCAGGAGACCCATTTGACAGCAGGTGAGGTAGAGAAACTGAGGCGTAGATGTAGAGGGCAGGTGTTCGCTACTAAGTATTCCGCTTATGCCAGAGGAGCACTGGTCTGGGTTCGTGCGGGAGTCCCCTTCAAGGTAGTATCTACTGACATAGATCAGGAGGCCAGGTTCGTGATAGTGGAGGGGAAACTTCATGGAGTTCCAATTGTTTTGGGTAGTATTTACGCCCCTAACCAGGATCAGATCCCCTTCCTACAGCGTTTATCGAGCCACCTTACTCGCCAACAGCATGGAGAGTTGTTACTTGGGGGAGACTCTAGTAGCATACTGGATATAGACCTGGACCGCTCTACTCCTCCGCTGCCAAGAACAGTAATGCATAAAGTAGCAAAAAACTGAGAGAGTGGGTGCACGCCTGGGGCTTGATTGACGTTTGGCACGAGCAGCACCCTGATGACAAGGACTACTCATATTATTCAGGCCTTCACCGGTATGCTCTTCCAACCTAGCACAGAGAATGACCCATTCCGAATATTTGGGGTGCACCTTATCCGATCACAATCCCCTGTTGCTCACCTGGAGGGTGACTGAAAACAGACCCCCCATACCGCTGTGGAGATTGTCCCAAGCTGCACTGGAGGACCAGGCATACAGAGAGGCGCTCCGCTTATATCTGACAGACCACATCAATATTAGTAAGGGATCTGCCTCCTCCAGATATATGGAGTGGGAAACACTTAAAGAAGCAACAAGAGGTTACAGTATAGGACAGACGGCCGGGATGAGACGCACACTGGAACGGGAGCTGATTAGACTAGAGAAGATCATACACGAGGTGGAAAAGACAGGGAGCAGTGGGACGCCAGAACAGGAGGAGTATGTGCAAGCAAGGAAATCCCACTCTCAGGTTGAAGAACAGCTCAGATGCCATTGTACGCAGAGATACTTAGCCTCGGTGCAGGCCGAGGAGGGCAGGTCTGGTAAGATGCTGGCCTGGTTGGTGAGGCCTGGAGGGGATGGAGGGGATGGGGCGCCCATTGTGATTGTACGTGATATGAAAGGGGAGCGCAGATTCAGGCCGGGCCCCATAAACAATGCTTTTAAAGATTACTATACCTTCCTGTATAGGAGTCTGGACAAACTCGGTACAGACCACTGCCTCTCCTGATGCACGAGGAAAGGGATGGGCTGGGGGGGCTGGTGACATTGGAGGAGGTACAGGAAGCCATTTCGCAGCTAGCTCCAGGGAAGACACCCGGTACGGACGGTCTCCCAATGGACTTTTACAAGAAGTATGCAGCGCTGTTAGTTCCTCAGTGGGTGGAAGTGTACGCAGAGGCATTACACCGTGGCCTGCTACCAGATTTGCTTAGGGAGGCCCTGGTGGTCCCTCTGCCCAAGCTGAAATCGGGTGAAGCATCCGTCACCGATTTTCGTCCACTATCAATGTTGAACAGTGATTTCAAAATTCTCAGCAAGATCCTGGCCAATCGCTTGCTTCAATATATGCCCACATTAGTACACACAGACCAAAATGGGTTTGTGCTGAACCGTAGTACCTCGCTGAATCTCAGACGCCTCTTTGCCATCTTACAAATGCCAAGGGAGGGGAGACCCCCATCGGGGACGTTACTTGCAATAGATTTCGAGAAAGCCTTTGACTCAGTTCGATGGGACTACTTGAGGACAGTGATGCTTAGGATGGGTCTGGGGAAGGATGGGTAAGATGGGTGGACCTGCTATATGCAACCCCACTAGCGAGAGTGAGAACGGGTAGGATGATCTCAGAGCCCTACCCCATATACAGGGGCACCAGGCAGGGATGCCTGTTGTCACCATTACTATTCGCTCTGGCTATTGAGCCTCTGGCGGCCCAGCTGCGGACAGATGGCGTGGGTAGGGGAGTGGAGTGGGGACAGACTGAACACATTATTTCACTTTATGCCGACAATATTCTAATCTATCTCAGAGATGGGGAGTCTGGGCTTCCCTGGGCCCTGCAAACTCTAGACTATTTTGGAGGTCTTTTGGGACTATGCCTCAATAGGGGCAAGACAGTCATCTTCCCAATGATGGCGGGATGTGACCTCCCCTCCTCGTGCCCTATGGGACGTGGTATGGGCACCGCACAGTTTTAAGTACCTGGGTATACAGGTGTTCCATGACATGAAGGACCTCCATGGTGGGAACTTCGGTAGAGCGCTCTGCTCCCTCCGGGCGTCTGTTGGGTTCTGGCAGTCACTGAAGCCATCTATAATGGCCAGAATATCATTGTCTAAAATTATTATGTTACCTCGCCTCCTTTATTACTTCGCTAATCTGCCAGTGCTGATCCCCTCGTCGTGGTTCAGAGAGTTGAATACACTGGTCAGGGACCTTGTATGGGATGGAGGTCGAAGGCGCACAGCGCTCTCGATTCTCTGTAGGCCGACCCTGGAGGGAGGACTTGGTGCCCCAGATTTTGAATTCTATTACCTGGCGTGCCAGTTACAGTGGACCTCCAGGTGGTTAGCAGGAAGAGGTCGCCTGGATAGATGTACTGCCAATGGCGAGAAGAGTAGCGATTGGATCATAGCACAAATGATAAACCGGAGGGTGGAAACCCAGGAAAAAAGTGCAATGACGAAAATAGCCTTAGCCTATTGGAAGAGATGCCAGCGGTGGGTGGGAGTGTGCCTGGCTTACTCCCCTGCCTTACCATTATTGCTACTAACTTTAGATACGGTGGAAGGGAGCCTGACGGGCGCCGGATTGGGAGCATGGACGAAGGCAGGGGTGGAGTCAATTGGAGGGCTCTTCCGTGATGGGCTGCTGTGACCCTTCGCTGACCTGATGGACAGTAGCAGGGTTCCGCGTGGACAGTTCCTATTATATCGGAGGCTGATACACATTTTAAGGGAACATTGGGACACTGTTAATGCGGAGCCCGCCACACACCGGGTCTTGCACCTCCTGCTAACATCGGGAGAAGATACTCATTTAATCACTAAACTGTACAGAGCTCAAACTGAAGGTAAATTAGACCCACTACAATCCCAGAGGGAGAGATGGGAAAGGACACTGGGCAGGGACCTGTCGGGCACAGAATGGCGGAAAGTACTAGCATACGCACGGGTGGTCTCGAGGAACACGCACCTAAGATACATCCAATACAATTATATCCACAGAACGTACCTCACTCCACATCGCTTGACTCTTATATACGGAGGTGTCCCTAAGGTGAGCTCCAAATGTGATGACTTAGATGCTGATTTTGACCACATGGTATGGTGCTGCCCTGAGCTCCAGCGGAGCTGGGGGGGCGGTGATGATCGACTTGAAGGGCCTGTTAGGCGTGGAAATGACCTTGGCCCCGACTGTGTGTCTATTGGGCCTGAAAGCGGGATTAGCAATTGGGAAGGTAAATGAACGCTTTCTGGATTTAGCCCTAGTGCTATTCAGGAGATTAATCGCTTTGGGCTGGAGGTCACCCAGGTGCCCTTCCTTGACTGAAAGGAGACGAGACGTGTCGAGATGGGCTAGGGCTGAACTACAAGTCCTGAAGAGTGAGGAGGCACGGGGCCTACGCCAGACACCCATTGCCCCGGCGTGGGAGGAAGTGTTGACGAATTAGGAGCGCATGGTGAGAGGTGGGGGATATACTGTGGAGGGGACAGAATGACATACAAGATAAGGAATGGAGAAATCAGAGGTGAGGAGGCACATTATATATCATAATGAGCTGCACGGAAGGGAACAGAACCATTATTAAGCGAGTGAAGGGGGTAGTAGGCTACCAGTCTGGGATGTAGGTCTTTGAGGATTCTGATCAGAGAGGGGTGGGGGAGTGGTAAAGTATCGAACTGAGTGACCTCTGACACACAAACGAATTGACGGAGATTGAGCGAGGGACCAGGCCCCTCCTTGGTATAGATACACTGAGGCATCCCCCAGCAACTAAAAGTTACCCACCCCCAAGTGCACCATCATGTAAATATGTTGTTTCGAGTTTGACAAAGACTGTTATGTGGGTAAGTGAATGATAATATGGTATATGACAGACGTGATTATGTAGGTGCAGCACCAACAAGTACAATACCGGGGACATACAAAAGCAAAGTAATGATATAGTAACAATGTGATGTAAATGTTAGATCGAGAAATATGTCCAGGAGTTGTAATCACTGATGCCCAAGGGTACGATAAGAGTCTGTTAATACCATAACTTGATTTGAATCTGTACAATAGCAAAATGTTAATAAAAACAATTTAAATTTTTTTTTTTTTAAAAACAGTTAGTTTGATTCAAAAATATTTCATTATTTAATATTTTCATTTATTCAAATTGTGTCCTTTGTTAATATACTGTAATTTTAGATTACCCTTCCCTGAATTCTAAAAACAACCCTTACTGCTCCTTTATGGTATCCCCTCCTGAACCATAAAAACATCTTAAGACACTTTAATGCTACATTCTCCGAACCATAATAACCCACTCTAGCCCTCATGCTATAATTTCCTGAACTCTATGAGCTATTCACTACTTCTTAATGCCTCCCTTCCTGAATTCTATCCTTAATGCTACACTTCCCTGAAATCCAGCTACCCTTTCCTGTACTACTTTTTAACGCTATCCTTCCCTGAAAATAAAAAGCTTACTACCCCTTCACACTACTTTAAGGAAAGATAACTTTTTTGCATGTTGACCCCCCTCCCCCCCCAATTTTTAGATGGATGCTGCTTGTGTATGGACTTTCTGAGCACTGGGGTGCTGCCGTCCAGCACCTCATAAATGTTCTATGATGCCTAAAACCATGTAGAGTGGCTAATCCCTGATTGGCATATTTCACTCAAAGTGACCGAGCAAAGCATGTCCAGGTCTGCCTCTGGAAGCCTGAGTGTGCAGTTTTAAAACTGAAAATTTGACCTGGCAAAATAAACCTTTTGCCAGGACTAAATCTGGCTAAATTAGGCATTAAATACCCATAGCATGGTGCATGGTATTTAAAAAATAGGAAATGTGTACCTACGTTTTACATATCCTGGCAGTCAAAAATCCTCAAAGTCATCTTTCATTGTGGCAAGGCTGGCTCTACCATGGAAAAAGCAATGGGTTACATTATAACATCACATAATGTAGAACTCCAGTTTGGGAATACCTAGGAACCATATTTAAGGACTCACAATAATTACAATTAAAAATCCAATCTGGTGTTAAATTATTAGAAAATGCCACTTTTAGAAAGTAGCCTTTTTTTCTGAATAAAACCCTCTCGCAGCCCTCACAGAGATAGATCCAAGCTGTCACCTGGCAGCCTGCTTGGAGGTGTGAATTACTTTCAGGAAGGGAAACAAAGTTGTCTCGGCTGGGAGGAGTAGTGACATCCTCCTGACAGTATGGCTTAGGGGTTGTGACCACCAACTGTACAGGCTTCAAAAGGGCACCGCTGTCACAGGCACCTCGGGATGCCCCTGCCATTTTCCAAGAAGCCAGAGTAACGCCAGTCCCAGTGGAGGGAACACCTGTGTCAGAATTGGTTTTGTAGGAAGAGTTCCTTATTTCACTGGAGACAAACCTCAGAGGTGTGTCCAGAGCTCTGACCAAGGGAAGAAAGATTCTGCCATGTTGGAATTTGACAGACAAGGACATTGTGTTATTGTTTAGGGCCAAATCCCAAGGAAATGTTGTCAAAGTGGGTAGAGCTGCACCCAGGGACATTTTCCCGAATAATTGGGGAGTTACACCCACCCATAAGCTAATGTCAGGCATAAGAAAGGTAACCCTGGATACCTTCTTCAGAACACTGTTTGACCTGAGGAAGACAGAAGTAGGACTGTATCTGGTGAACCCTGACTTTATAAAGAGGATGTCTACTCCTTGAACCTGTGAAGAGAGCCTTGAAGGGCTGGACATGCTCCTACATATATCAAACACAGAATGGTGGACTCCAATGGCTAGTTGCTTAGCTTCCTGTTAAGTTATATGGTCACAAAAATCGGCATTCAGCCCAACTTCCTCCAGAGCCCAGCCAAACAGGACTTGCCTTGGACCCGACTGCTGGCTCTCCCTGAAGTGTGTCTTGACTCCAAGTGGTGTCTCTAAGTTCTGGTGCCATTGGATAAGTGTCATATATACTTGTCCTTCCTGATCCTTAATGCTGGTCTTTATAAACTTTTCCTGGGATTTTTGCCCAGAGAACATAGGCTACTATTGGACTGCTGCCAAGCCACTACCTCTGTCTTAGCGTTACCGGTTGGATTCAACTTGGTGCTTGGCCCCACTGAAAGAACTTTGACTTCCAAAAATGTTTTTAAGTGTGAAGGTAAAAATAAAAATCTACTTCTCATTAAGTGTTACTCCATTTTTTATATTGGGTTTGGATTTTCATTATGTTGCGTTTTCTACTTTTTAACAGTTTGATACTGATAAATGCTTTACACATTTTTCCCAAGTTAAGCCTGTCTGCTGTGTGCTACGGAAACCATGGTTTGAGTTCAGGATTAAATTCTGGAGACGCAACTGGACCTATACAGAAATAGTGCCATTAATGCTTGAAGAGGATTACAATCCACATCAGTTTATAATCCACTTTCTCACAGCTACCCATTCCTGAATGCTAAAACCCGCTATTACTGTTTAATGCCATCCATCGCTGTACCTGGAAAAAGTATTTACCCCTTAATGCTACTCTAGCTTGACAACAAAAATCTATTTGCTGTCTCCTAATGCTACCCTTCCCTGAACCCTAGAACCCCTTACTACCCTTAACACTTCTGTTCCATGAACCCAGTAAACCCCATAATAGAACCCTGCCCTGAACCTACAAAGCCCTAATTTTCCCTTACGGATATCCATCCCTGAACCCTAAAAACCTTAAATAACCTTTAAGTTTTCCCATATATGCACTCTACAAGCTCCTATTCTTCCTTACCATTAGGCTTCCGTGATCCCTAAAAAGCTCTAATTATCCTTTAGTGCTACCCTTCTCTGAACCCCAAAACTGCTTACTGCCCCTTTACACTACCTTTACATGAACCCAAAAAAACTCTTGTTATCCTTTAACATCACCCTTTCTTCTGTGCTATATGCCCTTTACTATCCCTTAACAATAACTTATTTGAAAGCAGAGAGAGAGCCTAAGGGTGAAATACTGGGAAGAACTGAGAAACAAATTACTTAGGGGGTCATTCTGACTCCCGCTGGCCGCGGTAACCGCGGTGCCGGCGGGAGCCGCCAGAATACCACTGCGCGGTCAGAAGACCGCCGCAGTTATTCTGTGTTTCCCGCTGGGCTGGCGGGCGACCGCCAGAAGGCCGCCAGCCAGCCCAGCGGGAAACCCCTTCACACGAGGAAGCCGGCTCCGAATGGAGCCGGCGGAGTGAGAAGGGTGCGACGGGTGCAGTAGCACCCGTCGTGATTTTCAGTGTCTGCATGGCAGACACTGAAAATCTTTTAGGGGCCCTCTTACGGGGGCCCCTGCTGTGCCCATGCCAGGGGCCCCACGACACCCCTCACCGCCATCCTGTTCCTGGCGGTCAAAACCGCCAGGAACAGGATGGCGGTGAGGGGGTCGAAATCCCCATGGCGGCGCAGCAAGCTGCGCCGCCATGGAGGATTCCTCAGGGCAACGGAAAACCGGCAGGAGACCGCCGGTTTTCCGTTTCTGACCGCGGCCATACCGCCGCGGTCAGAATGCCCTTGGGAGGACCGCCAGCCTGCTAACACAGTTTTGCGCCAAAAAAATTAGCGCCGGCTAACGCCATTCTGAAGCGCCATGTGGGCGCCGTATTTATTCAATGACGTTAGCCGGCGTTAGCCGCCGGCTCTGTCTGGTGTGCGTTAAAAAAAACGGCGTACACCAGGCAGCGCCGGCGTAGGGGGAAAATGGCGTATGGGCGTCCACAAATGGTGCAAGTCAGGCTGAGGCAAAAAAATCGCCTCAACCCGATTTGCGCCATTTTTTTACGATGCCCAACCCCCATTGAAATGACTCCTGTCTTAGCAAAGACAGGAGTCATGCCCCCTTGCCCAATGGCCATGCCCAGGGGACTTCTGTCCCCTGGGCATGGTCATTGGGCATAGTGGCATGTAGGGGGGCACAAATCAGGCCCCCCTATGCCACAAAAAAAAAAAAAAAAAAGTACTTACCTGGACTTACCTTAATGTCCCTGGGGTGGGTCCCTCCATCCTTGGGTGTCCTCCTGGGGTGGGCAAGGGTGGCAGGGGGTGTCCCTGGGGGCAGGGGAGGGCACCTCTGGGCTCATTCTGAGCCCACAGGTCCCTTAACGCCTGCCCTGACCAAGGCGCTAAAATCCGGCGCTAATACGGGTTTTTTAGACCCGCCCACTCCCGGGCGTCATTTTTGCCCGGGAGTATAAATACGACGCATATGCATCAGAGTAATTTTTTAAGACGGGAACGCCTACCTTGCATATCATTAACGCAAGGAAGGTGTTCACGCAAAAAAATGACACTAACTCCATGAACTTTGGCGCTAGACGCGTCTAACGCCAAAGTATAAATATGGAGTTAGTTTTGCGTTGAATTTGAGTCGAAAAAAACGACGCAAATTTGGCGCAAACGGAGTATAAATATGCCCCCATGTGTTTTAATGATTTTTTAAAATATTTATAGAGTGGGCTTTGGATTGGCACCACTCAGAAGAGTATTACTCTCTCACCACATGCTACCAGTTGGTTATGTATCATTCCACCATCCAGGAAATACCTTATTTAGAATACACAAAGGATGCTTCTAAAACTGAAAAATGAGGCCAACTATGCTGTTTGTCACTTTCAGTTCTTTTTCATCCAATGTTCATTCTACACAGAAAGCAATATTTTTTACTGCTTTTTACCAGCGTCAGAAAAACAAGTGGAGCAGACTTTAATGTGATAAACAACATTTGTGCATGCACTGCATGCAAACAATATTTGTGAATACCTGTGTTCACATAACTGGATCATGACTCTTCAAAACCTCTTCCCCGTTTTAGAGGAAAATCCAAATGAGCTGTATGAAGGCGGTGAAAATTGGATAGTCCAAGCACCAGATGAACATATCCCTTTAGAAGAAATTATGTAAAACACACTCTAAATCGGCTCTTTGTTTCAATGAGCATCTTGCTTCTGGGAGAAAAGGTTGTATGTGACTTGAGAGGAAGTAGAGTAGGACCTATGGCCCTCAATTAAAAAGTGGTTACAAAGTTGGGGTTAGAAAGTATCACAACAAAATTAAAAGGGTGTAGACTAGTTACTATGAGGGGAAAATTGAATTTCCTGAAACAGAATCGGGCGCGACCCGAGCCTCGGTGGAATCAAGCGGGAAACTGAGCGGAGGCATCAGAGAGACGTCCGGTGCCTCTGAAAGCGACGGAGTTGCTCAATGCGACCCGACGGAGGAGCGGCGGCCACGAGCCTGTAGGCCCCGGAGTCGGGCCTCGTCTGTGATGCACTGTGCTGCCGCTGAGGGTGGCAGAGCCGCGACCCGAGGGAGCCGCGGAGGCTGAACCCAGCCTGACCACCAAGACAGAGGTGAGCGCCGCCTGTGAGAGCGACGGAGATGCTCAATGCGACCCTGCAGAGGAGCGGCGGCCACAAGCCTGTAGGCCCCGGAGTCGGGCCTCATCTGAGACGCACTGTGCTACCGCTGAGCGCGACGGAGCCACGATCGGCGGGAGACGCGGAGGCTGAACCCAGCCTGGTCACCAAGACAGAGGTGAGCGCACGCTGAAGAGCGCTAGAGGGGATCGGAGGGCCGGAAGAGGGAGCTGGAGCCGCAGACGCACCAGCCGGTTAAGGGAGAAGTGCGGCCTGACTGCCGGCCGTGATACACTACCCAGCCACAAGAGTAGCCCTCAGAACGCGCAAACAGGGGACGGCGCAGACGGAGGCGCCGGTGGAGCTTGAGGCAGAAGGCCAGCAGGGACACAAGTTACCTTCACGACACATTTGAAGCGGCGGCAGCAATACTTGATGGTCACCGAGGCCGCAGCAGTGTAAGGGGAACTCAGCCAAAGGCCCACACGTCAAAGGAATGCCCAGACCGGGAGACTGAGACCTAATGCGAATGGGGGAATTGCCAGTCAAATAAAGATCGCCGCCTCAAATAAAACAACTAACTGAGAATACTCCTGAAACATAAGCCCACAGGGCTGCTCATGAACCAGGTGAGCCTTACGACGCTGCTTCCCCAGGGGCGTGAGATACTGTGTGTGACTGCTGTGCATTGGAAGGGATTTGTACATGAGCTGTGATCTGCGGCTCAACCGGAGAAGACTGAGAAGGAGACAGGGACCATAAAACTATGCGTCTAATTTCCCACAATACTTTTTAAGGCCCCCTGATTACTCCTTGAACGACTTTCTCACTGTTATCGGGGCCCCCTGAAGTTCTGCAATGATGGGCAAAAAACACAGGGCCCGATTTGGACTACACCCTGAAGGAGGGAGGAGCGTTGGAAACGCTGGCGCACCTAGATGTCACGCTTAAGTCACACTCCACTCAGTTTGATAAAGTTCTGCAGGACATACTAGATACAAAAACATCGGGATTGCTGGATCCTGCCGATCCCCGCGACACGAAGTCATGTGTCGCCTGTTGGGGCGAGCTCCTGGGGCTCGGGATGCGGATTCATTGAGATATTATGGGGCCCACAGTGTGGACTCCCACCTGCAACACGGCTCTTCCCGCCCCCCCACGAAGGCAGGGGACACCATGTGGTGTGTTTCACCGAACAGATATGCATACACTGCAGTTTTATACTTCCTAGAAGTGTGTTTGTGGGATTTTGGCATGATACTTGTTCTGGATCAAGCCTGAGCTCTGGGAGTTGTTTTGTTTGTGGTTAATACATGTAAATGCTTGGTGATCGAGGGAGCCACAGTCGGGTCAATTGTTGATGATCAAAAGGGAGGGGGGCACGAGATGCATAGAATTTTCAACCTAGGCAATAATGGCTACTGAATATACTATGTTGACTTGGAACATTCGAGGTATGGGTAATCCCATTAAGAGATACAGAATATATTCTTATTTTAGGAGACACTGGGTAAATTTTGCCTATTTACAAGAGACACATCTGATACAGGGAGAACTAGTTAAGCTTGCCCATCGATGGAGGAGTCAGATTTACGGCACCGCTTATTCCGCATATGCCAGAGGCACCTTATTCTGGATAGCTCCAGAGGTGCTGTTCATTACAACTAAGATACATATTGATCGGTAGGGAAAGATATGTTCTGCTAGAAGGACACTTAGATGGTCATCCCATTCTCCTGATCTTCATATATGGTCCCAATACAATGCAAGGATCCTTCTTTAATGGACTGTCCCCGTCCTTACTACAGGATCCAAACATGCCTAGTTTATGGGGGGGGATTTTAATTGTATCCAAAACACAGATCTGGATCGATCAACTACCCCCCTACTGAACACTCCCGGCTTACACGCTACTAAACACTTCCATCAATGGACGCAAGCTATGCGGCTACATGATAACTGGCGTCTACACCATCCTGAGGATAGGGAGTATTCTTACTATGCGCCAGGCTACCACATACACACGAGATTGGATTATAATTTTTGCGCCCACTTATGTGGCCCGATATCCATAGTTCTGAGTATTTGGGTAGAACCTTATCTGACCACAACCCCCTGGTTTTTAAATGGGGGCGACCCAGACCAAAGACACCGACATGGAGATTGAGAGTGGAAGTCCTACAAGGTGTGCCTTGTAGAATACAATTAGGTACAGCTATTACGGAATACTTTCAACACAACAAGGGCTCGATGGGTGACACTAGAGTGGAATGGGATGCAATGAAGGTGGTTGTACGAGGTCATTGTATAACCTCCTCTTGGGGAGCGAAAACCGCCCTTATGTGCACTGTATTGAACCTGGAACAGGAAATATGTCGGCTGGAGAAAACAGCTATAACTGATCCATCAGCGCGACGATCACTGACACTACAGCGTAAGCAATATCAAGAGGAATTAGATAGGCTTGGGAAATTAGACTACAAAGAATATCTGACCCGACAACATAGGGAAGGGGACAAACCTGGACACATGTTGGCTTGGCTGTTGCGCTCTGAGGTGCCTCGAACGGTACTAGGTGCGATTAGGAATGATAGAGGGGAAGTGGTCAATACTCAAGAGACGATTAATGAGGCCTTTGTTCAATACTACAAAACCCTATATACGGCGCAAACGACCCCCTCCTCATATGACAATCACCCACTACTACATGTTCTCCCTCTCCCCACCCTTACACAACAGCAAAAGCAAGACTTGGTGCAGCCCATAAAACTTGTTGAAGTGCAATTGGCAATAAAACAAATGGCTAGAGGGAAGACCCCAGGCTTAGATGGGTTGCCTATTGAATTTTACGCTACATATGAAACCCGCCTCGCACCTCGGCTGATGGCCCTATATGGGGCATCATACCAGCGAGGGGGACTCCCCACCTCGATGACTGAGGCCCTCATTGTGGTGTTCCCTAAATCGGGCAAGGACCCTCTGGAAGTGAGCTCCTATCGTCCCCTCTCTATGCTCAATCTTGATTACAAAATCCTAAGTAAGATCCTGGCAAATAGGCTGCTTCCTTTACTTCGGTCCCTAATACATCTAGATCAAAATGGATTTATACCAAATAGGGCCACATACCACAATACTCAAAGATTGTGCCATATCATTGATGTGGTTTCCAAGGGTACTGGTGGCCCAGTGGCGGTATCATTAGATATTGAAAAGGCATTCAACACAATAGGTTGGCCTTCCTTAATGTGGACGCTGAGACACTTCGGGTTGGGTCCCCAATTTTTACAGTGGATACAGCTGCTTTATGCCACGCCCCAGGCTAGAGTCTGAATGGGCCACTACGTGTCGGACCCCTTCCCCATTCAAAGAGGGACAAGACAGGGTTGCTCGCTGTCCCCAGTACTTTTCTCTCTAGCCACAGAAACCCTTGCAGTGCACTTGTGGACGTAGGTCAGTAAATGGGGATTATGGGTTGATGGTGGTTGGCATATTACATCACTATATGCCGATGATGTATTAATCTACCTGCGGAAAACTGTTGATACCTTAACTGGTTTATATGAGATATTGGACCAATTCAGTGACCTGTCGGGCCTTCGGGTAAACTGGAGTAAATCCTGTGTGTTCCCCCTAGGAAAAACCAATGATACGCTGAACCAAATGCCTAATATGGGCAACTGGGAGTTTTCGCTATTTGGGCATAGATGTATACCTGGCTGAATCGGATTTAGTGGAGGGCAACTATAACAAAGTGCTGTCCTCTATCCGTAGGTCATTACCCTTCTGGACACCGTTACCCCTTTCCCCTATGGGCAGAGCAGCGATAGCGAAAATGCTGGTACTCCCTAGATTACTCTATCTATTTCTAGCGCTGCCAGTGTCGCCCGGACGGGCCTTCTTCAACACTATACGCAGCCTCTTGAGAGCGCTTATATGGGGCTCAGGACGTAAAAGAGTATCCCTAGATGTGTTACAATACCCAATGCTTGAGGAAGGTATGGCGATCCCCGACATGGAACGATATTATGCAGCTGCACAACTGCAGTGGGTAATGGTTTGGCTGACAGGTGGACAATCAATAGAGGGGAACCTGGTACGACATAAGTTGACTACAACCGGAGTACTGCGATGGTTTCTAGGGCGGACTGAATCTACAGCCGACATAGGACTGTTGATGCATACAGTGCAAACAACTTGGACCCGCTATATTCAACGACGACGGTATCCAGTCCCCTAGTCACCTAAACTCCCACTATGGGCATACCCCAGATACATGCTCTTAAGCAAGTATATGATTTTCACACATGGCAGGAAGGGGGGTTTCTGCGCATAGGTGATCTCTATGATGAAGGGCGCTTGCGCTCCTTTACAGACTCTAATACAACATTCCACCTAGACCCCGGTCAGTTTCTTGCACACGCGGCCCTTTGCGCCGTTGTGAAACAAATATGGCAATCCGGCCTCCTGGAGCCGACGACGCACCTGGGACTCTATTATATTTTAACACAAGGTCAGGGGAAAAAAGCAGTATCTAATCTCTATATCCAATTGAGGGAGACCCCAGCTGTACCACATCCTCGCAGCAAAGCATGATGGGACGGGGGATTGGGCATCGGGTTGACAGAACAACAATGGAAAATGGCATTAGCTCAGGTGCGGCATGTTTCACAAAATGCTAGACTGAAATGTACACATGTTAACTATGTCCACCAAACGTACCTGTCCCCACATAGACTTCACTGCATGTTTACAGAAGCCACCTCGAGGTGCCCGCAATGTGGGCACGATGACGCCACCTTCCTGCATATGACTTGGGAATGTCCTGAGATATACAGTGCCTGGGGACGCATCATGCAACATATATCTGAAATTATAGACAAATCCCTCGCACTAGACCCGCTCCTTTGCCTACTGGGGGTGACCAAGCGGAATAAACGATCCAAGTATTATATGAAGTTTGTTGATCTTGCCCTAACACTGTTTAAGCGAATGATAGCCGTGGCTTGGAAGGCTACGCGCCCCCCAGATGTACAAGCCTGGCTTCGGGTGGTGTTGCGTTGGACCACAGCAGAGGTTAATGCATTAGACCGAGATAGGCATGCACAGGGTGGAGATGGACGGGTTACACTTTGGGATACTTACCTACCAAAACTGGAAGATAAATTGAGCGCTCAAAAGACTGACAGAGAGACGACACCAGAACACCCCCACTGATCTGTCACCACGTGACCCGTCCACACGAGCACTTCCCCATAGACATTTTCCTTTAACTCCGGCTCTCGTCTGCTGAATATTGACAACACCGGTCTGACCCCATAGCGAGAGCAGGGATTATTGTGAACTCTCAGCATCAGATTGCCCTACAAACCTACAGCAAACTTGCCCTACCTTTGAAATGAGAACAAAGAGCCTAAGCCGCTCACCCCTACCTCTCCCCCTCTGTCCTCGGTAACTGGAAGTAAAGGCCAGAAGCCGGGAGCCATAATAGACATAGATGAAGATCCCGACGTCCCCCCTCATACACGCCAAGCAGATTCTTTCTTCTTTCTTTCTTGTTAAGTTATAATGCATTTTCAAGTCTATTCCCACACAGGCCTCCAGTAATCACGGTCCTCGGAGGGGCCTGTCTATAAAAGAGAGGAGGTGCATGTCGCCCTCCTCTGACCCCAGAGTATAAGGGAGGCCCCCGTTTTGCGCATAGGAGTTCCGGGGGCCCCATTATTCGCCTTCTAGGCACTGGAGGTGCCTTCATCCAACCAGGCACTGTTTAAAGAACCAATATAGTTGCAATCCAAGTTCTTTCTACAGACTTTTGTTTGATTCATATATTACCTACCTGCGTTTGATGTTTTTACATATGTGTATGCCAATGTTCCTTTTATGGACATGCTTGCTAATATGTTTTTCTAACTTGCCATATGTTTTCTAATGTTCCTACTATGGGCATTTTATGATATTCTTATGACAAGTTCTGTGATGTAATAACGTGTTTTCCTGCCTACTGCTTATGTTGCAGAATACTGAGTAACCTGTGTGTTATGTGTGACTACTGCTAATTTGCAGAGTAACTAATGTGTAACGTTCTGACAACTGCTAAGGTAGCAGGATAGTACTGATATGTGATGTTTGGTCTGATAATTGCGCTGTGTACAATACAGTATATTTTCAAATAATCTGGTGTTGTGTTTCCTTTGTGGTGGGGATATTGCGTCACATGTGTGTGTGTGTTGTGCAAACGCTTTACACATTGCCTCCGGGTTAAGCCTGACTGCTCGTGCCAAGCTACCAAGGGGGTGAGCAGGGGTTATCTTGGACGTGTAACTCCCTTGCCCTGACTAGAGTGGGTGGGTTCTGCCTGGCTGAGGTGCATAACCTAGCCAACCAGAAACCCCATTTCTAACATTGGTTGTCAACGGTGAAGATAGGACTTGCGCTTGCACAATACCATTGTGAGTCATTATTTCACTACAAGGATTGCGCTTAGACCATCACATGTTTGGCTTCTCTTAACTTTCTCTCTTTGGTCATTTTTCCTGTTTTCAGTTCTCACGCTTGGGTATTGTGGTTGTCACAGTTGAGTTATTTGTACCTTTTCAAGATGGTGCTTACCTTTGATTTAGAGGACCTGCCGTTTTACACGCAGGAGGAATTAGAGGGGTTCTGTAGAGAGGGAGGGGGCTGCCTGTAGAAGGGGACCTCAGGAGATCTCTGAATTTCTTTGAAAGGTTTGTGACATATACCCAGGGAGGGAGTGTGCTTAGGGAGTACCCAGAGGATCCTGAGTGTAGCAAGGGTTCCCAATGGGAGGGCTCCCAGACCTCATCCCTAGAGAGTGGTAGAGAGACTGATCAGGAGGGTGAGAATGACCGGTTGGGGACGCCAGTTGACAGGGAAGGCCCCAGTGATAGGGAGTCCCTTGCTGGGTCCAGTGTAAGAAGCAGGGCTACCTCTCATTCCTTGACGCCTTGTGAGCTAAGAGATAGGCGGGAAGAGAGGGACCTGAAGTTGTAGTTAGCGCGCCTAGCTGTTGAGGAGAGAAGGGCTGAGGTAAAGAAGACCTTAGTACAGGAGAGGATGGCAGAGGCAGAGAGGGCCTTTGCCAGAGAAAGACTCGCTCTAGAGCGCAGTCTGAAGGTTCGGGACTCACCAGCACTGCAGGTGGAGTCCAGTGGTGGCAGCAATGTAGAGTGCTGTAGCAAAGATGTTCCTCACATACCCATAGATCTGGTACCTAGGTTCCAAGAGGGGGGTGACATACGTCAGTGGTTAAAGGAATATGAGAGGGCTCTGGTAGAGCGCAGGATCCCTGAGAAGGATTGGGGAACTGGCCTAGGGAGCTTTATTCCTTAGGAGGGGCGGGATGCCCTACTGACTCTAGAAGAGAGTGACAGAGAGGGGTACTCCACTATGAAGAACGCACTGATTCAGAAGTATGGTTTTTCCCCTGAGGAATACTGAAAGAGGTTTAGGGGCGGTAAGAAACTGTCCCACCAGTCTTGGGAGGAGTTTGTGGAAGATTGCTGCATTGCACTAGATGGATGGGTGAAGGGTAGAACAGTAAACAATTTTGAAGGGCTGTTTAATCTGATTGTCAGAGAGCACCTGCTTTGTTGTTGTTTTTCAGAGTTACGCCAACACCTGTCAGTGTGTGAGCTCTCTGACCCCAGGGAGCTTGCAAAGGAAGCAGACTTCTGGTTGCGTACCAGAGGGTCTGGTGTGGCATTAGGGGGTGTTCCCAATGTGAGTGGTCTAGGTGTTTCCCAACCAGGTGGGGTGGGAAAGGAATGGAGTGTCCCAGGTAGGTCCCAGTGGACTGGGGTGGGTGAGGGACCCCTTGTCCCATCTCAGAGGAGAGGGAATGGGGCTGGGCTGAGGCCCAAGGTGCCCGAGATCCCGTCCCAGGTCCTGGAAGGTTCCATGAGGGAACGCCAGGAGAGGACCCCAGCCTGTGCCGTAGGGCCAGCTGTTCAGAAGGATCCCATTTTGTCATTCGGACTTGGGCGGGTGGCTGGTGATAGCGTTCCGCCGGTCTTGGTGTCTGGTAGTCTCGCTCTACAGCGGAGGAGGCGGAAATCCAGGCATAGGGTTGAGAGGGGGCTGCGAGCCCCAGTGGAGAACCGGGAGGGTCAGGGGTCAGCTCTGAGAGCAGAGCCCCCCAGGAATGACCTTGGTGAGACCATTTCTGGGCTGGGGGGATCCAGACTCTGTCAGATGGGCAGAGGTCAGGAGACCTGCGCCAGCCAGACTCTTGTGTGGCCCTTGGGGAAGTTGTTTCCCTGGTGGGGGGTAGGTGTGCCCCCCAGGAAGTCCTGGTGCGCCAGGCAATGATTCAACCGCAGGGTTGTGACTCTGGGTTGGATGATCAGGTTCAGGGGGTAAACTCTGATCTGATGGGGAGTAGGTGTGCTCCCAAGGAAGTCCTGGTGCGCCAGGCAGTGGTTCAACCGCAAGGTAGTGACTCTGGGGTGGATTGCCAGATTCAGGGGGTAAGCTCTGATCTAGTAGGGGGTAGGTGTGCTCCCAAGGAAGTCCTGGTTCGCTGGGCAATGGTCCAGTCTAAGGGTGTCGTCCCTGGACTAGATAGACAGGTTCAGGGGGTAAACTCTGACCTGGTTGGGGGGGCGGTTAGTGTGCTCACCCCCGTGTGAAACTTCTGGTGGCTTCTCCCGAGGTGGGGAGACACAGGACTCTGGAAGTGGGGTTCAGGGAGGGGGAAGCCAGCCCTGGACCCCGGTGCAACCCAAGGGTGTCGTCCCTAGGTTGGGTGATCAGTTGCCAGGCAGTGATCCAGGGCTGGCGAGAGAGTTGTGCAGGGCTGCTGTACCCAGCACCCTGGCAAGTGTGGATTCTGGTGATACCCCTCCTAGGAGAGGAGCGCGGGATCCTAGACGGAGGGGTAGAGGGAGGAGAGCCTCGCCTCTAGCCCCTGTAGAACCTATGGGTGCTGGCCCTAGGTTGGCGGATCAGCGGCAGGGTAGAGCCCCTGAACTGATTGCAAATGGAGTTGAGACAGGTTGCTTTGCACCTGGGGCTACCGCCCCCCAATCGTTTTAGTTTCAGAGACCAGAGACTCCTAGATGGCCTTGGGCCTGGTTCTGGCCATTGGCAGCTAGAGAACCCCCGTGGGTTGGTCTAGGCTGCCTGGGAAGCATTGACAGAGAGATCCAAGTGGAGTCAGGAAGGCGTAGAACTGGAACATGCCCCTGCTGTTGTGGGCCTGGGTCCTTGTTCTATCGCCCCAATCAGGAAAGTACATCAAGGTATTGATTGTTCTCCCCTGGCTTTTGGCTGGTAGGGGGTTGTGTTGGACTTTTTGCCTTACGCAGGGTCATCCCCAGTCTTTTTGCCTCCTTCCTCCTGGTTTTTCTGACCTCTCGCTGTTGGCTCTAGGACTCTGAGCACTTTATCACTGCTGACCAGTGCTAAAGTGCAGGTGCTCTCCCATCTAAAGTTGGTATGATTGGCTTATACCTAATTGGCATATTTAATTTACCTATACTTCCCTTGTACAGTGGTATCTCTATCCCGGGGCCTGTAAATTAAATACTACTAGTGGGCCTGCAGTGCTCCTTGCGCCACCCACTGAAGTAGACTTTCAAACCTGTCTCAGGCCTGCTAGTGCAGGGCCTGTGTGCGCAGTTTTCTGCCACAGGGACCTGGCATCTAAACTTACTTGCCAGGCCCAGAACTCCCCTTTTACTACATGTAAGTCACCCCTAAGGTATGCCCTAGCTAGCCCTATGGGCAGGGTGCCATGTATGTAGAAAGGCAGGACATGTGCCATATTGCATGGCCTGTCCTGGTAGTGACAAACAGCCTAACTTGGTGTCTCACTGCTGTGAGTGCTGCCTTCTCATAGGATTGCATTAGAAATGCCCTGCTTTATGTGTAAAGGGTATTGTCTGATTTATGAGGGGTAGTGTAGGCGTGTTTGGTATGGTTGTGATGGTGATAATAAATACTGCTTACTGGTGTGGGTGTATTTTTTATTACTATCACAGAAAGGCCACTTCTAGAAAGTGTGCATTTATCTGTGCTTATGACTCTGGTGTTTTGCAGCTTGACTCCAATCCACGTCTGGGCGGAGGGACAGTTGGGGCTTTGTGCATACGTTTCAGACAGCCTGTACACAGGGAGGGTGGAGGTGTCACAGAGGTGCATCTACATTCTGAATAGTCTTCCTGGGCTGAGAGAAGGGAGAGAAGGGGCACACCTGCATTTGTAAAGACTGTGCCCTGACCTCACACAATAGGGTTGTTAACCCCCCACTGATGTTTGGAGCCTGTGCTGAAAGGAGAGCGGGGGCACTCCCAGAACCGGTTGTAACTGGCTGGAACCTCCTCTCCCTACCATTGTAAAACACTGTAAGAACTGACTATAAGTACAGGGGAATTTTCCCCACAATTTGGAGACTCTTGGAATCATCTTGGAACTGGACACCAAAGGCTGAAAGGACTCACCAGGAACCGCCATGGACTGCTGTTGCTGTGCTGACCTGTGACCTGCCTGGTCACTGTGAAGGACTTGCCCCTTGCTGCCTTTCCCTTGTGCTGGCCTGTAGCTGGGCCCTCCACCTGAGGACTAGATAGACAGGTTCAGGGGGTAAACTCTGACCTGGTTGGGGGGGCGGTTAGTGTGCTCACCCCCGTGTGAAACTTATGGTGGCTTCTCCCGAGGTGGGGAGACGCAGGACTCTGGAAGTGGGGTTCAGGGAGGGGGAAGCCAGCCCTGGACCCCGGTGCAAACCAAGGGTGTCGTCCCTAGGTTGGGTGGTCAGTTGCCAGGCAGTGATCCTGGGCAGGCGAGAGAGTTGTGCAGGGCTGCTGTACCCAGCACCCTGGCAAGTGTGGATTCTGGTGATACCCCTCCTAGGAGAGGAGCGCGGGATCCTAGACGGAGGGGTAGAGGGTGGAGAGCCTCGCCTCTAGCCCCTGTAGAACCTATGGGTGCTGGCCCTAGGTTGGCGGATCAGTGGCAGGGTAGAGCCCCTGAACTGATTGGAAATGGAGTTGAGACAGGTTGCTTTGCACCTGGGGCTACCGCCCCCCACTCGTTATAGTTTCAGAGACCAGAGGCTCCTAGATGGCCTGGTTCTGGCCATTGGCAGCTAGAGAACCCCCGTGGGTTGGTCTAGGCTGCCTGGGAAGCATTGACAGAGAGATCCAAGTGGAGTCAGGAAGGCGTAGAACTGGAACATGCCCCTGCTGTTGTGGGCCTGGGTCCTTGTTCTATCGCCCCAATCAGGGAAGTACATCAAGGTATTGATTGTTCTCCCCTGGCTTTTGGCTGGTAGGGGGTTGTGTTGGACTTTTTGCCTTACGCAGGGTCATCCCCAGTCTTTTTGCCTCCTTCCTCCTGGTTTTTCTGACCTCTCGCTGTTGGCTCTAGGACTCTGAGCACTTTATCACTGCTGACCAGTGCTAAAGTGCAGGTGCTCTCCCATCTAAAGTTGGTATGATTGGCTTATACCTAATTGGCATATTTAATTTACCTATACGTCCCTTGTACAGTGGTATCTCTATACCCAGGGCCTGTAAATTAAATACTACTAGTGGGCCTGCAGTGCTGCTTGCGCCACCCTCTGAAGTAGACTTTCAAACCTGTCTCAGGGCTGCTAGCGCAGGGCCTGTGTGCGTGGTTTTCTGCCACAGGGACCTGGCATCTAAACTTACTTGCCAGGCCCAGAACTCCCCTTTTACTACATGTAAGTCACCCCTAAGGTACGCCCTAGCTAGCCCTATGGGCAGGGTGCCATGTATGTAGAAAGGCAGGACATGTGCCATATTGCATGGCCTGTCCTGGTAGTGACAAACAGCCTAACTTGGTGTCTCACTGCTGTGAGTGCTACCTTCTCATAGGATTGCAATAGAAATGCCCTGCTTTATGTGTAAAGGGTATTGTGTGATTTGTGAGGGGTAGTGTAGGCGTGTTTGGTATGGTTGTGATGGTGATAATAAATACTGCTTACTGGTGTGGGTGTATTTTTTATTACTATCACAGAAATGCCACTTCTAGAAAGTGCGCATTTATCTGTGCTTATGACTCTGGTGTTTTGCAGCTTGACTCCAATCCACGTCTGGGCGGAGGGACAGTTGGGGCTTTGTGCATACGTTTCAGACAGCCTGTACACAGGGAGGGTGGAGGTGTCACAGAGGTGCATCTGCATACTGAATAGTCTTCCTGGGCTGAGAGAAGGGAGAGAAGGGGCACACCTGCATTTGTAAAGACTGTGCCCTGACCTCACACAATAGGGTTGTTAACCCCCCACTGATGTTTGGAGCCTGTGCTGAAAGGAGAGCGGGGGCACTCCCAGAACCGGTTGTAACTGGCTGGAACCTCCTCTCCCTACCATTGTAAAACACTGTAAGAACTGACTATAAGTACAGGGGAATTTTCCCCACAATTTGGAGACTCTTGGAATCATCTTGGAACTGGACACCAAGGCTGAAAGGACTCACCAGGAACCGCCATGGACTGCTGCTGCTGTGCTGACCTGTGACCTGCCTGGTCACTGTGAAGGACTTGCCCCTTGCTGCCTTTCCCTTGTGCTGGCCTGTAGCTGGGCCCTCCACCTGAGGACTAGATAGACAGGTTCAGGGGGTAAACTCTGACCTGGTTGGGGGGGCGGTTAGTGTGCTCACCCCGTGTGAAACTTCTGGAGGCTTCTCCAGAGGTGGGGAGACGCAGGACTCTGGAAGTGGGGTTCAGAGAGGGGAAGCCAGCCCTGGACCCCGGTGCAACCCAAGGGTGTCATCCCTAGGTTGGGTGGTCAGTTGCCAGGCAGTGATCCTGGGCTGGCGAGAGAGTTGTGCAGGGCTGCTGTACCCAGCACCCTGGCAAGTGTGGATTCTGGTGATACCCCTCCTAGGAGAGGAGCGCGGGATCCTAGACGGAGGGGTAGAGGGAGGAGAGCCTCGCCTCTAGCCCCTGTAGAACCTATGGGTGCTGGCCCTAGGTTGGCGGATCAGTGGCAGGGTAGAGCCCCTGAACTGATTGGAAATGGCGTTGAGACAGGTTGCTTTGCACCTGGGGCTACCACCCCCCACTCGTTATAGTTTCAGAGACCAGAGGCTCCTAGATGGCCTGGTTCTGGCCATTGGCAGCTAGAGAACCCCCGTGGGTTGGTCTAGGCTGCCTGGGAAGCATTGACAGAGAGATCCAAGTGGAGTCAGGAAGGCGTAGAACTGGAACATGCCCCTGCTGTTGTGGGCCTGGGTCCTTGTTCTATCGCCCCAATCAGGGAAGTACATCAAGGTATTGATTGTTCTCCCCTGGCTTTTGGCTGGTAGGGGGTTGTGTTGGACTTTTTGCCTTACACAGGGTCATCCCCAGTCTTTTTGCCTCCTTCCTCCTGGTTTTTCTGACCTCTCGCTGTTGGCTCTAGGACTCTGAGCACTTTATCACTGCTGACCAGTGCTAAAGTGCAGGTGCTCTCCCATCTAAAGTTGGTATGATTGGCTTATACCTAATTGGCATATTTAGTTTACCTATACTTCCCTTGTACAGTGGTATCTCTATACCCAGGGCCTGTAAATTAAATACTACTAGTGGGCCTGCAGTGCTGCTTGCGCCACCCACTGAAGTAGACTTTCAAACCTGTCTCAGGCCTGCTAGTGCAGGGCCTGTGTGCGCAGTTTTCTGCCACAGGGACCTGGCATCTAAACTTACTTGCCAGGCCCAGAACTCCCCTTTTACTACATGTAAGTCACCCCTAAGGTACGCCCTAGCTAGCCCTATGGGCAGGGTGCCATGTATGTAGAAAGGCAGGACATGTGCCATATTGCATGGCCTGTCCTGGTAGTGACAAACAGCCTAACTTGGTGTCTCACTGCTGTGAGTGCTGCCTTCTCATAGGATTGCATTAGAAATGCCCTGCTTTATGTGTAAAGGGTATTGTCTGATTTATGAGGGGTAGTGTAGGCGTGTTTGGTATGGTTGTGATGGTGATAATAAATACTGCTTACTGGTGTGGGTGTATTTTTTATTACTATCACAGAAATGCCACTTCTAGAAAGTGCACATTTATCTGTGCTTATGTCTCTGGTGTTTTGCAGCTTGACTCCAATCCACGTCTGGGCGGAGGGACAGTTGGGGCTTTGTGCATACGTTTCAGACAGCCTGTACACAGGGAGGGTGGAGGTGTCACAGAGGTGCATCTGCATTCTAAATAGTCTTCCTGGGCTGAGAGAAGGGAGAGAAGGGGCACACCTGCATTTGTAAAGACTGTGCCCTGACCTCACACAATAGGGTTGTTAACCCCCCACTGATGTTTGGAGCCTGTGCTGAAAGGAGAGCGGGGGCACTCCCAGAACCGGTTGTAACTGGCTGGAACCTCCTCTCCCTACCATTGTAAAACACTGTAAGAACTGACTATAAGTACAGGGGAATTTTCCCCACAATTTGGAGACTCTTGGAATCATCTTGGAACTGGACACCAAAGGCTGAAAGGACTCACCAGGAACCGCCATGGACTGCTGCTGCTGTGCTGACCTGTGACCTGCCTGGTCACTGTGAAGTACTTGCCCCTTGCTGCCTTTCCCTTGTGCTGGCCTGTAGCTGGGCCCTCCACCTGAGGACTAGATAGACAGGTTCAGGGGGTAAAGTCTAACCTGGTTGGGGGGGCGGTTAGTGTGCTCACCCCCGTGTGAAACTTCTGGTGGCTTCTCCCGAGGTGGGGAGACGCAGGACTCTGGAAGTGGGGTTCAGGGAGGGGGAAGCCAGCCCTGGACCCCGGTGCAACCCAAGGGTGTCGTCCCTAGGTTGGGTGGTCAGTTGCCAGGCAGTGATCCTGGGTTGGCGAGAGAGTTGTGCAGGGCTGCTGTACCCAGCACCCTGGCAAGTGTGGATTCTGGTGATACCCATCCTAGGAGAAGAGCGCAGGATTCTAGACGGAGGGGTAGAGGGAGGAGAGCCTCGCCTCTAGCCCCTGTAGAACCTATGGGTGCTGGCCCTAGGTTGGCGGATCAGTGGCAGGGTAGAGCCCCTGAACTCATTGGAAATGGAGTTGAGACAGGTTGCTTTGCACCTGGGGCTACCGCCCCCCACTCGTTATAGTTTCAGAGACCAGAGGCTCCTAGATGGCCTGGTTCTGGCCATTGGCAGCTAGAGAACCCCGTGGGTTGGTCTAGGCTGCCTGGGAAGCATTGACAGAGAGATCCAAGTGGAGTCAGGAAGGCGTAGAACTGGAACATGCCCCTGCTGTTGTGGGCCTGGGTCCTTGTTCTATCGCCCCAATCAGGGAAGTACATCAAGGTATTGATTGTTCTCCCCTGGCTTTTGGCTGGTAGGGGGTTGTGTTGGACTTTTTGCCTTACGCAGGGTCATCCCCAGTCTTTTTGCCTCCTTCCTCCTGGTTTTTCTGACCTCTCGCTGTTGGCTCTAGGATCTGAGCACTTTATCACTGCTGACCAGTGCTAAAGTGCAGGTGCTCTCCCATCTAAAGTTGGTATGATTGGCTTATACCTAATTGGCATATTTAATTTACCTATACTTCCCTTGTACAGTGGTATCTCTATACCCAGGGCCTGTAAATTAAATACTACTAGTGGGCCTGCAGTGCTGCTTGCGCCACCCACTGAAGTAGACTTTCAAACCTGTCTCAGGCCTGCTAGTGCAGGGCCTGTGTGCGCAGTTTTCTGCCACAGGGACCTGGCATCTAAACTTACTTGCCAGGCCCAGAACTCCCCTTTTACTACATGTAAGTCACCCCTAAGGTACGCCCTAGCTAGCCCTATGGGCAGGGTGCCATGTATGTAGAAAGGCAGGACATGTGCCATATTGCATGGCCTGTCCTGGTAGTGACAAACAGCCTAACTTGGTGTCTCACTGCTGTGACTGCTGCCTTCTCATAGGATTGCATTAGAAATGCCCTGCTTTATGTGTAAAGGGTATTGTCTGATTTATGAGGGGTAGTGTAGGCGTGTTTGGTATGGTTGTGATGGTGATAATAAATACTGCTTACTGGTGTGGGTGTATTTTTTATTACTATCACAGAAATGCCACTTCTAGAAAGTGCGCATTTATCTGTGCTTATGACTCTGGTGTTTTGCAGCTTGACTCCAATCCACGTCTGGGCGGAGGGACAGTTGGGGCTTTGTGCATACGTTTCAGACAGCCTGTACACAGGGAGGGTGGAGGTGTCACAGAGGTGCATCTGCATTCTGAATAGTCTTCCTGGGCTGAGAGAAGGGAGAGAAGGGGCACACCTGCATTTGTAAAGACTGTGCCCTGACCTCACACAATAGGGTTGTTAACCCCCCACTGATGTTTGGAGCCTGTGCTGAAAGGAGAGCGGGGGCACTCCCAGAACCGGTTGTAACTGGATGGAACCTCCTCTCCCTACCATTGTAAAACACTGTAAGAACTGACTATAAGTACATGGGAATTTTCCCCACAATTTGGAGACTCTTGGAATCATCTTGGAAGTGGACACCAAAGGCTGAAAGGACTCACCAGGAACCGCCATGGACTGCTGCTGCTGTGCTGACCTGTGACCTGCCTGGTCACTGTGAAGGACTTGCCCCTTGCTGCCTTTCCCTTGTGCTGGCCTGTAGCTGGGCCCTCCACCTGAGGACCTTGTCTTAAGATTCTGCTCCCCAGGGGCAGGGTGCTGTGGCCCCTGACCCCTGCATCCATTTCTTCATGAGGGGGGCTTCTCCGTGGTTGCGGCTGCCATAGCGCTGATTGCAGCGTGCTTATGGAGCCTTGGGAGCTCGTAGGCTCCTTGCTGCCTTGTGCCCCTTTAAATAAGATCACCGCAGCGGCCCGGGAAGCTGGAAGAACACTCGCTCACCGCATCGGGTGCGGGCGAGTGTCTGCTCGGGCCCCAGGAGGGGTCCGATCTTCTTGTGGCTTCACAGTAGGACCAGGGGAAGGCGCGGGGAGTGCCCCCTTCACCCTGGCATCTGCGTTAGGAGCAGGACGCTCCTTTTCTGCTGTTAGGTAAAATGTGCATTATTGTGGGCCCCCCCCCTTGGTGGAATGGCCAGTGGAGGCCGGGGGGGGGGCCCAGGAATCGCGGGTCCCCAGAGGGGCCTGTCGTTAAACCGGAGGGGGTGCGTGGTGCCCCCCTCCTGCCCTAAGTTGTTTTTGCTGGCTTTGGCCCCCCTTGTGAGGGCCAGTTGAGGCCCTGGGGGGCCCCTAGTAATCACGGTCCCCAGAGGGGCCTGTCTATAAAAGAGAGGAGGTGCATGTCGCCCTCCTCTGACCCCAGAGTATAAGGGAGGCCCCCGTTTTGCGCATAGGAGTGCCGGGGGCCCCATTGTTCGCCTTCTAGGCACTGGAGGTGCCTTCATCCAACCAGGTACTGTTTAAAGGACCAATATAGTTGCAATCCAAAATTATTTCTACAGACTTTTGTTTGATTCATATATTACCTACCTGCGTTTGATGTTTTTACATATGTGTATGCAAATGTTCCTTTTATGGACATGCTTGCTAATATGTTTTTCTAACTTGCCATATGTTTTCTAATGTTCCTACTATGGGCATTTTATGATATTCTTATGACAAGTGCTGTGATGTAATAACGTGTTTTCCTGACTACTGCTTGTGTTGCAGAATACTGAGTAACCTGTGTGTTATGTGTGACTACTGCTAATTTGCAGAGTAACTAATGTGTAACGTTCTGACAACTGCTAAGGTAGCAGGATAGTACTGATATGTGATGTTTATCTGATAATTGCGTTGTGTACAATACAGTATATTTTCAAATAATCTGGTGTTGTGTTTCCTTTGTGGTGGGGATATTGCGTCACATGTGTGTGTGTGTTGTGCAAAAGCTTTACACATTGCCTCCGGGTTAAGCCTGACTGCTCGTGCCAAGCTACCAAGGGGGTGAGCAGGGGTTATCTTGGACGTGTAACTCCCTTGCCTTGACTAGAGTGGGTGGGTTCTGCCTGGCTGAGGTGCATACCCTAGCCAACCAGAAACCCCATTTCTAACAGTAGGTATGGAACTATTGACCACATTCTATACTGTCGACCATGTCATTGTCGAGCTCAGGCTTATCAAGCAAGGGCACTCTCATTCCCTTACTTTTATGCTGTTTACATTATGTAGATAGCTGGTACGTCGTGATATGTCGTAGGATTCAGCATAATTTCCATTATACTTTAGTGAATATGTTATATATCTGGAACACCTAATTATATTGTTCGGGTTCTGACCTGTGAAGAACACAATAATAATGTTATTCTTCCGATCAAAATGCACTGAGATTGCTATTTAATCTCAAGGCATGTCTCTAATTAAATCACAAATGGGCCACAGTTTTCTAAAACAGAAGTATTGCGTAAAGAGGAAAATAGCACTCATTGCCTAGACTATGTAGCCTCCTCATTGACCCCTCAGGTGTTGCAAACATCATGTTTTATATCTGAATTGCCCTTTTTGCATTCCCCCTCTATGAATGATGTGTGCATGTTAATCAATTCTTTAGAAGTGAATATGTGTGATCAAATCAAATGCTCATTCTTTTTTTGATAATGTTCTCTTTCGACACATACAATTATCAAGTTTACATGAATATGGTTGTATCTAGTAATACCTTTTAATCATGTAGGTTTCATCATTATTGCGAAACAATAGTTTCTAGAGGGTTGGTAATTACGTGTTACTTTTGTTGTCTTTCCAAAGGAACACTGTCTGACAGCTTGAAAATAGCTGAAAATGCCTAATTCCACCCCTTGTTTAACATTTATTCAAAAAGTCTGCAAAAAACAGTAGAATAATCTATTAAAAAAACAGACATAGAGAGTAATAAGTCAGAGAGGACTTCACGCCAATCAACAGAAGGACCCAGGGATCCAATTGCTCACCCGCCCTAACTGAAGCTGAACACTGTTCAGCCTTCACTGGCTACACAAAGACTATGCCTTACCCCAAGCACACTCATCTGCCTCGCTAAGCTCAAAATGTGTATGACTATATATCTGTGTGTGTGCATATATATATATATATATATATATATATATATATATATATATATATATCCTCAAAAGTTGCCCTTTGTGGCATTCTGGGCACTCTTCTGCTGTAATGCGGTGGAGCATTTCTCTGTGGTGGTGCGTCACCGTACAACATTTTCGAATTACATTTAGATGGACAGATGAGAGGCGCACTGATAAGTGGCAGGTTTGCTGTTTACTGCGAAATGATCCATGATCAAGTCTTGACAACCGAAATACGTTGGATGTATTTGTAGCTGATCTCACTTTTTCACAATAAACAGCAGATCTGCCACACGTGAGTGCATCTCTCGCCATGTGTATGTTATTGGAGAATGTTGTACAGTTGGAAAAATATATATATAACGTCCCTGTTACCTTTTGTTTTTTAAAAAATATTTTCAGTAAAATTGTTGATGAAAAAACTGCATGGCGGAGGCATGAGTTATAGTTACCTTAGAGAACTAGTTATAGTGAATTTCTATGGTTTTGTGTATTTAAAATGTGAGCCTAAGTATAACGTTCCTGAAACCTTTGTTTTTTTAAGCGAATTTCAATGTTTTTGTATATTCTATTTCCTAACTATAATGTCCCAGTAATGTTTGTTTTTTTCAGTGAATTTCTTCATTTTTTCGAACGTAAAGTAATTTTCATTACTATACGTTAATCCACCACCACTGCGCAGGCCTTCGGCACAGCCTATAACAACACAACCCTACGCTGTACACGGCCCTTCGCCATGAACAGTGGGGGTTGGCCGCAGGGCCTGGCCTGTAGCCAGTCGCTATAAAAATCCAACCCTGCACCCCCCCCCTCTTCAGGCAGATCTCAGCCTCAGCGACCCCCATCCCCAAGGTCTGGCCTAAATATTTACTTTTGGGGTAGGGGCATTCGGCCCCCCTCCCAGGCCCATCTTGGCCCTGGGGACCTCATCCCCCTCGGCACAGTCTAATTATTATATTTTTTTCACGGAGGGGGGCACCGCGTCCCAACATGGCCCCCATGCAGCCCACCATGGCCTCTGTGAGCCCCCCAGGTCACTCTTGGCCCTAGGGACCCCATAACCTGGAGCACAGAGTAATTATTATATTTTTTTCAGGGAGGGGGGCTTCGTGGCCAACTAGGAAACCTAGGAAACCACCACCAGAGCTAAGGGGTGAGGGTGACTCCACCCTGGCCGCTTTTTTTTATTTTTTATCTTTTTGTCTGGGATTTGGCTGAACCCAGGTCCCAAAATGGCGTGAACAGAACAGATTTACACCACATCACAAAAAGCACAAGCTTTTTGTGATGTGGTGTAAATCTGTTCAGTAGTTTTTGAGAAATTGAGGGTCAAAATGTATTGTACATTTTAGTAGCTGGGCCCGCAGTCTCAAGAGTCTCTCAAGGTAGCACCAGTTTGAAAATAGAGCATTCTGACTGGCCCAGGGAGCTTTATTTCCCTTGGGCCATCTCGCTCCCAGGGGAGTTAGACTCCTGCAAAAGTGAGCGCTCTGATTGGCTGCCAGCAATATGAGAAAAAGTTTGTAGATAGCTATTACAGGACTTGGGACTTAGTCCCCTCTCTTAAAGATGTAAACAAAATAAAGATATATGGTGGCAGGATAGGAATACCCTGACCTCCTACTACCCATAGGGAGGACTCAAAGGGAACAAAAAGAAAAAAAAGGCAAAAAAGTGTGCAATTCCATGAGACTCTAGCAGGATTGGGAAATAAAAAGGAAAATGGCAGCCAAGGACAATTAAATACCTTCTGCTCTGGAGAGCCTTCTCTGGTGCTGATTTCACATAGGGGGAGGGGGCTGCCTTTCCCCCACCCCAAGCCTCCAAAGGCCCCAGAGAGCCCACCCCAGGGCCAAAAACTGTTTCTATGGGGTAGGGGACGCATGCCCTACTTCTTGAGCCGCCAGGGACCTCGAGGAGCCTACACTGGGGCTACCATTATTTTTTGTGGGAAGAGGGCCAACCCCTGGGGCAGAAATGTAAACAAATGGGGAGGGGGCCATGTGGCCTCCCCCAGCTGAGCCATTATTGGCCCTGAGAACCCCATCCCTTGAGTCCGTTCACAGAATATGTCTCAGGGAGCCCACCCCCAGGAAATAGCAGTTTCCCTGCCTGCAGCAGCTAAAACCTGTGTTAGCTGTCTCTTGGCAGGAGAATTTTTAAATCTCCTGCCAAGTGGGAGCAAACACCAAGTCCCCTCCCAGCGGCTGGGATCTCAAAAACTTCTCCCTCCTGTTGGGAGCATGCTTTTCATCTTTTTCACTGCCCATACTTAAGCGGGCAGGTAAACGAATTAAAATATTGCTCCCACCCACAGGGAACAGCATTAGATGCTGCTATCTGTGAGTGGGAGAAATACTGGGAGCCAACTTTGGGTGAGGGGGCCCCAACGGCTTCATCAATGGCCTCAAAAGACACTATGGTGGGTGTCCTGGATGGACAGCAGGGCACACACCTTTTATTATGCTAGGCCCTGGTGGATGCGTCTCTGTGGTTGAAGTCTGCCTGTATGAGGTGCCTGGGGCACAAAATCCACCCAGGGAGGGGGACAGTGTGCTCGCCTCCCCCTCTTAAATGATGCTGGGCCCTGGGGTCTTGGTCTCTGGGGCCAGAATTGGCTGGGGAGGGGGCTGCGTACCCCCTCCCCTTAAACCTAACACTGGGCTCAGGCGGATGGGGCCCCCCAAGCCAAAGTTAGGCCAGGGAGGGAGGCCCTGTGCCCCCTCCTTATGACAATTATGCTAGGACCCAAAGGATGGGGTCCCAAGGACCAAACTGAGCCCAGGGAAGGGGACTGCATGCCCCTTCCACTTAAAAATGCTACTGTGCTCTGGATAATAGGGTCCCAAGGGCCAAAATCACCCCGGAGAGAGGGGCCACAAGAGACCCCCTAAAAAAAAAGCCAGGCCCTGGGGATTGGGCCCATGGGGCCGAAATCAGCCAGGGCAGAGGACCTTTGCACCCCCTCAAAAGAACACCGGACCCTAGGGGATGGGGTCCCAAGGGCCTAACAAGGCTTGGGGAGGGTAGATGAACGGCCCTCCTCTCCTTCCTCAGTGATGTCATGTGAGGTCTCATTAGTGATGGCATATATGAGGTCATAGAACATGTCATGAGTAATGTCATATGTGAGGTCATAAGCAGTGTATGGCAGGGGCACAAGTTATAGTTAGTGCTGCTAACTATAACTCGTGAACTTATGTTGACATTGACAAATTCAACTAACTATAAAGTTACTTTAACCTTTGTGCTTTTTCAGTGAATACATGTATACACTTGCCTGACATATACTAACTATTTCACTGTATGAGTATGTGTGGTAAAGACAAATGCAGTGAAAAAGGCATTGCATGGTAAAGGATGTGTGGTAAAAGCTGCACAACCACATTGTAAAGAATGTTTCACTTCTGTGCCACATACATTTCAAAACTACCTTATGTTTAAGACATCTGTGATGTTGTTTTTGATCTGCTAATGTATTTTGCCTCCCCTCTTTGCTCATTGGGTTCTAAGATTTTCACAGTATGGAGCCTTAATTATTGTCAATGCCAAGATGCTTAATGGAGTTACTGTGGTGAAACTACAAACAATAATTGAAATGTATGAATGAAATACATAGCATCTGCGAAGGCAATGTGGCCCTGAAGTGAGCTTCACTTTTACGAGTACAGAATGTAAGCACTCTAGTTCTTTTTGAGTTTGAGAAGTCTCTGTTACTTATTCAGTATAATACGATTGTGACAAACTGTGACTGTGGACAGTAGATTATACTACGTACTTTCGACCTTTAATATGAGATTTGCCTCTGGCTCTATGACTCCACATTCAATCAATAACAACCTTAACGTTTCACCTTCTTGAACATTTACACTTTATTGCTAACGCTATTTGATAACAAGGCCAATTCCTAGTCAGGGTAAGTCTGACTAATCAATAATGCCCTCTGTAGTTATGAGCATGACATAGGAGCTGAAAGTAGAGGTGCTGGGGGTGCTTCAGCACCCCTAAATAACTATGCTAGAGTTGAGTCAAGTGAATGAGCAATACAAATACCTTAAATGTTTCATTGTTATCTTTTTATATTTGTCGTGTGTTCAAAGATAGGTGTCAAATGTCAGGCCATGTCTTCTGACAAATTACTTTTAACATGGTGATCGGTGTTTACTTTTCTTTTTTTGAGTACAAGGTTAGAGGATTTTGTAAAGGGACTAAATGAAAATCTTGCTGGTGTACAGGTGGTGTGAAAGGAAAGGATGTTGGATGGCAGTTTGTTTCTAGCACACAACACTCAAGTACCTGCAAAAAAACTATACATATACTTAAAAATATATCAGCAGATAGGAAACTAATTTTTTGTGGTGTGATAGAAAGAAAAGTACGATGGTTACTTGGTCAAACTGGACCGGGACAAAGTCAAGAGTTCATGTCGCCCGCGATGGAGCACAGGCCAAATACAGAACCCATGCAGGGACCACTGTGTAAAAGTACCTTAGTACTTATCGGAGCATAATATGCATCTGTGATCATCACACAGATGAGGTGTGGCACCAAATGTTTCCATGCAACTCCAGTGAGGCGTCAAGTCCGGGAGTGAAGCGTCAGTTCTGAAGTACAGCAGTTTCAAATGTGATGTGCCCAGTTTCTCCATACTGTAGAGGCAATGCGTTGATCTTCTCCATTCAGCTGTGGTGATGCATTGGTTCCAGTGTGGTGGTTCCAAATGCAATGTTGAGGTTATGAGTGTGATGCACTAATTTGGCTCCCACATCAGCAGTGATGCGTTGATTCTGCTGTTGTAGCTGAGGTTGTGTCAGTTCCGCTTCCAAAATGCCACTGTTAGAAAGTGGGCCTTTTCCTTACCTAAAGCATTCTGTGCCCTTTACCTGTCTCCAATACACGTATGATGCGGGTGACAGCTGGGCTTTGTGCTTTCTCTCCAGAAAGCTAAACACAAAGGGAGCTTAGGTGTGTCTGATGTACCATTCACTTCCTGATGGCCCAAAACCAGGCTGATGGATCTTCCTGAGCTGGACGGGAAGGATGAGCTGACACTTGCACCTGGAAGGGTCAGGCCTGTCCCCACACAAAGGGCTGCCTACCCCCATAGTGAATCTGGAGCGAGGGCAGGAAGGGAAGGGACCTTGTGCACTTCAAAGTTTTTCTTTGAAGTTTCCCCCACTTCAACAGCACAACTGGGTATAGGTACTAGACTCCTGACACCAGCAGCTAAGTGAGTGACTACTCTGCCAGGAATAATTACTACTGTGCTAAAAGGACTGCTACTCTGGTGGACTGCTGCTTTATTGAACTCTGCCTTGCTATGCCTTGCTGAGCTACTTCCTGCCTGTTGTTCCCCTGCCTGGGTGAGAAGGACTGGACCTGCGTCACTTGAACCCAGGGTGTCTTCAAGGGCTTGCTGATTTGCTTTGTGTTGCCTAAATCTCAGGAAACAATATACTGAGAACCCTCCTATTCCAACCCTTGGCCTCATCTGTTTGTGAGTCTGAATTCCCAAGTGGTGCCACCCAAGTCCTGGCCCCTTGGAAGTGGACTTAGGAGTTTTCTCCATTCGATTCGACACATTCTCTGCTGTGAAAGCAGAATCAACACATCGCCACTATTGCAGGAAACATATTGGTGCATCACACTCAGAACCTCTGCATTCAACTCAGAATCTCCTTTCCAGAACCAACTTATCGCAGCCACTGTGTGGAGAAGATCAACGGTTTGCATCTACAGCATGCAGAAACCCGGTGCATCACAATCAGAACTTCTGCACTTTGGAACTGATGCTTTGCTCCCAAACCCAATACATTGCTGCAGGTGCTTGGAGAAATTCGGTGCAACATCTCAACTATATGGGGATTACCAATACATCTCATGCTGCTCTGTGTGGCCTTGTAAATATTGGATGGCACACTGCGCCACCGGAGCTTAAAAACAAATGATGCTCCGATGGTGCAGTGTGCCCATAGGGCCTTGTAAATGAGCCCCCCAGTTTCTATCATTCAACCTCTCCAAGTGCTTATATTGCTAAATGCTCACTACAAGAACCTAGCAGGACATGTTTGCTGCAAAAATGACCTTTATTGTGTTGCATACACTTTACAGAGTATTTTAACAGCAGTTTTTTATTTTTTATTTTGTAACATACTTTCTGTGAAAATGAGGGCGTGTATTTCACTAATAATCACAATTAAAACTTGAAATTTCAAATTCTGCCAAAAACAATATTTGACCTATTCTTTCAATCCTGTGTATTCAATTCGTTAAAAGTTCAAATGTATTCTTTACAATACATAGTTTATATTTTTGGGGTCTAACGCCAACAACAATATGGATATATGAGGCAATTTATTTTTCATTGGTTTTATTGTTTTTGTATTCAACTACTATCAAGGGATCGTGAAATTTATCGACAGTTAATCATGTTTAGAGTTAGCAACATTGCCCAGTTAAACAAAACAAATTAAAATGTAATTTTAGAAAATAAACGAGTAACAACTTACTCTGGTGAGATTGATTTCTCGTGGGTCTTGTCTATAACAGCTACCAGTCAGTAATGACTGGAGCTGCCACAGAACAGATGGTAAGCATCTGTGCGCTCTCCACCCCACTGATTAAACCATTAATAAGAATATTACATTGTAGGGGGATTTTGCAGCAACATTGTTTATTTATCAAATTCATTAGAAAATCATTCATTCAATAGCAATATCAAACTTGTCACTTATGATAAATCAGGTAAATAGTTTGGCCTGGTAAAACGTCGTATACTTCATGGAAAGTTGTGATGTAGCATTGGAAGGGGAATGATTAGCAGTGCATTCCTCTACCAGATGCGTTCTATATCTCCAAATATGTACTCAAGCAAATATTATTGGTATACGTATTTAAGAAATGCATAGTGATTGTGCAACATTGGCATAAATAGTAGCTACAATATTAGCACAAGAGGGTTTATTTAGAATCACCAGTTGTACTGGGCACGTGATTCCACAACTAAAGTGGGAGTTGCTAGTGGCAGCAATTACACTGATTCCCAGGGCTCTTGTTTTGCTTCCCAAGGTTTACTTTGCTCTTCTTTGTATTTTGCGTACAAAATTAGACTGGTTACAAATGTATTTAAAAAATCGGACAAATAACTGGAAGGGCTGATAACAATAAGGGCATCATTACGAGGTGGACAGAATTTGCCGAGGATCTCCTGGAGAGCCTGGGTTTAAATTACCGGTCGGTATCTGCACAACAAAGTCTGCCAATGGGAGTTTTCCTCTGAAATGGGAAATAACAACGTGGACGCAGATTTAACTGAGGGTTTACAGGGCAGTTTTTCACAATTTCAATAAAAAAACGTAAGCGTTTTACACATGCTCGGAGTAGGTGAAAGGTTTCTACAGGACTGCTGGTGATGCTTAGGGGTGGGTGGTGCAATGGAGGTGGAGGGCACACTAGTGTTCGTCTGGTGGGCACATTATCTGCCCCCATACTACTGCAGGGGCTGGAAGGGCCAGGCAGTGCTGCTTCTTGCAGCACCGGCTCTGCATTAAATCTTACAAGTCTGGGGTTTTCTGAACTGATGATTCCAGACCCGAGCATTCTTTTAATGGGTGCTCGGGTTATTTCGCTCAGAGTTACTGCTCAAGTGAAATATCCTGATTCAAATGAGGCCCTAAATAGTCAAGTGGTACGAAGCCTCTCCAAAAAGGTGAATGGATAGTGGGACATTGCTATACACGTATTCCTCGTTCTAGTCGTAAATCACAATTTAATTATAATTTGGTACTTCTAAATAGAAACATAAGGTTAATACAAGTAATTTCATAGGCATATAGTTTATAAGAATTGTCCGAATGTCAGTCTGCACTGTGTAGGTGGGGATTTTTCCCTATGCTATATAGAACTACACATTGAAGAACCACGGCTAATCAGGCATCACCTGAGGAAAAAATGCACAATAGACCAACATTTCTTCTGGATGCACACAAATAGAGGCCAGACCTTGGACGCTTTCCCTTGAGCTGAGCGACACTTGGATGCTAGACATGTATACATATTTGTAATTTTCTATGCACTTGCATATGCTATGTTTACATTTTTTGTAGTGTGGTTTGTATAGATGTTGCACGTTTACAATTTCTTTTACAGAAAATTAATGTGTTTTTTTATTTATTTTATCTGTTTATATTTTGCAACATTTTATAATGTGGTGTAACGTGGTGTATATCAATGTATGCAATGTCTTAGGTTTAAAATACAATTGTTTACTTTTTTAATGAATGGCTTACCAGCTGCAGGTCCGCCAAATTGTTCAGCACAACAAAAACAGCATTCTTTCCTCAGGATACGGGTACATTCAAGTCCAGGGACCAGTGATGTCTGATGTGTCAGGAAGTTCAGTGGGGCAATATTCTTCTAGACAGGGTAGAACTTGGGACTTCCGGCCCTTGGCAAGGCAGAGATGCTCGTAAAAATGCATATTTTAAGTGAACGCTGCATGGAAGTATCATGTTGTCTTGTTCGCCTCTTGCTTTCTTGCAAATCACCTTTCTCTCGGTGTAATGTCTCTTACCTTATTTATTTATCTCTTTTTACTGCTCCCCACTGGGTGGAAGGTTTATTTAATACGACTAAGAAGAGGACTCCAAGGGTCAGTTGGTTGGTGACCTGTTAAGCTACAGGGACACAAAAGCTTCAAGAAGACCATTTGTCTTGAAGAGACCAGCTGATGAGTTTCAACTGGACCTGACCTAGAACCCTGCTGGTGGCTTCTGTTGGAGTGGACTAAAATTAAGAGAGAGGGCCTGTACCAAACTCCTAGTTACCACAGCCTTTGAGCACCTAGCATCAAGGTATAGGATACCTACCTCGGAGTAGATCGTCTGGGTTCCACTTGTATTCCCCTATTCCTGGATTTCAGCCTGGTGCTGAAGGCCTTCAAGGACTGAATATGTTCTCTGTGCTCGACAGAGTTTCTCCCTGTAGGGTCCTCCTGCCGCATGAAACTTTGAGAGCTCTAGCAGATCTCTTGGAGGAGATTCTTCTTCCCCTTTACTCTCCAAATCTTCCCCCTGGGGCCAGATTCTTTCAGGGCTGTGTGAAGTTTTGAGACTGATTTCGTATGCTTCTTGCCCTTCCTCTTGATTGTGAGGGACTGGGCTATTGTTCCATGTGCTCTTGACTTCCATGACTGGCTGTCTGGGCCCATGAGGCCACACACACACACACACCCAGGCAAATCCAACATTTCTGCATGACTCTTCCTTTTCACCTCAGCTCAAGCAGAGGTTTCTAGGTTGCTTCTCAAACTCTCCACTGAAATTGCAGACCTCAATGCTACCTTGTTTAGGCTAGTAAACCCTCCTAACTCAAAGGTGACCATTGCCATTGGATGAAACTTGTGACTACCATCGGATTTATGTCGTTTTGGTATTGTTTTGTTTAGATAAATATTTCCTATTTTTCTAAACTGGTGTTATGTCATTATGTAGTGTTTTCATTAAGTTACTGTGTGTTTTGGTACAAATAATTTACACCTAGCACTCTGAAGTTAAGCCTACTGCTCTTCCAAGTTACCAAGGGGCTAAGCAGGGGTTAGCTGAGGGCGATTCTCTTTTACTCTCTGCCAGCACCTGGAATCTCTGGAGATACTCCTACTCTGTCAAGCGGTGCCAATTTTGTTCCTGGGACCCTGAAAGGAGAAGCTGGCAGCCTAAGAGGAAGAAATCCACGCACAGAACGCTGTGCGGGGAAAAGATCAATAGGCTGCCGGCTTCACGGCTGAAAATCGACACTTGCCTGTAAAGAGACCAAAAATCGACACACGGAGCTGGAGAAACAACATGCAGCATCGCTGACGGAGGCTGGGAGATCGCAACCCGCGTTGCATGGTTTTCGGATCACCGCACAGCTGAATTTCCTACGCAAACACCGCTGGGAGTGTAAAAACAATGCAAGGCCTGCCCGGACCCGAGAGTGGTGACCGGTTCGACTCATAGCTCTCCTGCGGAGAGAAGAAACAACGCGACCCGACGGAATGAGAACAACGCATGGTCTCGCTCTTGATTGAAATTGACGCATCGCAATCTCTTTTTGATGCACACTCGCCCGTGCTGGGTTAGTTTTGACGCACCTAAGATACATTTTCACGCTAACAGTGTAAGTGTATGTTTAAAACTACATGAAGACTCTTTTTGCTTTTTAATTGATGACTTGTGTATTGTGGATTTTTGTCGTTTTGGTCTTGCTTTCTTTAGATAAATATTTTCTATTTTTCTAAACCTGTGTTGTGTCATTTTGTAGTGTTTTCATTAAGTTACTGTGCATGTTGGTACAAATACATTGAACCTAGCACTCTGAAGTTAAGCCTACTGCTCGTGCCAAGCTACCAAGGGGGTAACCAGGGGTTTGCTGAGGGTGATTCTCTTTTAACCTGACTAGAGTGAGGGTCCTTGCTTGAACAGGGGGTAACCTGACTGTCAACCCAAGACCCCATTTCTAACAAAAAGCTAAACCTGAATGGTGTTTCAGCAGTCCACTGGATGAAGAGGACTAGCCCAGATTCCCTCTATGAATCTATTTGTAATCACATTAGTCTGGCACAACAGCTAAAGCTATTTCTAGGCCAGTCCTTAATTATGAAATGCTTCACTAATGCAAGTTGTTTCAGGCCTTTCTGGTCTCTGTTCATGGTATCAATGCCCTTATTTTTCCTTTGCTCTGTTATGGTTGGAGAGGGAGGTGGTTTGATCAGCGAGTGGGTATGGCAAATTGCGAGTACCATGTAAATTGATTGCAGGTGCTGCAGAACACTCCAGAAACCACTCCAGAACACTCTGGAAACACTTCCTGGCACGTGATGATGACATCACAGCCAGGAAGTTTACAAATACACCTGGGAGGAGGGAGGACCACACCCATTTTAAACTGCTGAACAGCCAACAGGAGGAACAGCAGCTACAATGGCAGAAACACCCAGAAAGAGAAAACTGAAATTTTCTGAGAAGGAGATGGAGGTGCTGACAGAAGAATGCTGTCAGCACTATGATGATCTTTTTGGAAAGGCAGCCCTCAATGTGCCTGACTCAACAAAAAAACAACTCTGGCTGGAAATTCAGGAAAAAGTGAATTCCCTGGGGGTCAGCCACAGGAGTGTGGATGAGATCAAAAAGAGGTGGTATGACCTCCGCTCCCGGACCAAGGAGAGGGTGGCAGAAAGGCTCCGGGAGATGAGAGTCACAGGAGGGGGACCATCATCCGTACCACCTCCCACACCCCTGGAGGAAAGGGTGGAGGAGACCCTGGAGCAGGAGGCAGTTACAGGATTTGGAGATCTGGACACCTCTGAGCCCACTACATCAACCGGTGAGTACCATGTGATATGCCTGTACCCCCATCAATGCCATACTCCCACCCACCATGTACACAGGGGCATGCACAACCAAGATAGCTCCATTTCAGGGTAGCAAACACCAGAATGATGCATTATGGGCAATGTAGTCAAGTAGGCAGTCAATAGGCAAATGTTTATTAGGAAGTGTGCAACAGATAGTAGACACTGACAGTCTGTTCCCCAGGTCCCACAGGTCTCCCACAAGACACCACCACAAGCCACAGCAGCCAGGTGCCAACAGTCAGCCAGCCCCATGAGGAAAGCACAGGAGCTGCCACCACTCCCACCTGCACCACAAACACCATCCCCTTGATGTCTACCCCTGCTGCAACAGTGGTTCCGGAGGCTGCGCCAGCAACAGCCAGGAGTGCCACAGTACAGCTCACAGGGCATCCACCGCTGCGCAGGCAACGCAGGTTGAGGAGAGCAGGGCTGCAGGCTGAGTCCGGGCGTCCATCCACCACCATGACCGAGGAACAACTGCTCTGTGGTCAGCGCCTGCAGAACCAAATGTTAGGGAGAATTAGTGGGGTTCTGCACCGCTTTGTGAGGAGCAATGAGACCAGCATGCAGCAGCTCCATGCCCAATTGGACGTCATTGGCACAAACACTGGGGACCTAGCCCTGTCCATGCGGGGACTGTTGGCTGGACTACTGTCACAGAGCGAGGTTGGGCGGCGCTGGGACCGCCAGCTGCTCCAGAGGCTGGACAGGATGGCCTCATCAATTGGCAGACTGGCAGTCAACAAGACTGGCCTGTCAAGAAGGACAGTCGGCCTCCAAGTGGAAATGGGCCACTTTGCAGGGGATGTGGCAAGTGGCCTGGGCCGGATCACACATGTGATCGATTTAATGGAGGCACAGCATGTGTCCAGGGGTACAGGGGACACCCCCCAGGACAGCGAAGAGGGCTCCAATGTGAGCAGTGTCTCTGCCACTGACACTAGGGTGCTCCGGAGTGGGAGTACCAGGCAGAGCACTGCAGAACAACCTGGGACCAGCCAGGCTGGCAGAGGCCGCCGTAGGTCATAGACAAAACCCTGTCCCTGATGTTGGGGCACATGACGGCAATGTGCCCCATGCATGGTTGGCTTTTTGAAGTACATGAACAGTTTGTCATTGTAAATAGTTCACTTTCTGCACACATTAAATATTTTTTTGTTACACTTAACAAATTGATTTTTTGGTCAATAGGTGAGTATGGTTGAAGTTGACACGTACCTTCCAAAGTATTGGGTTGCGAGGTGTTCCCGTCTCAGTCTGCCTTGATTTGCGATGCTCCGATCCCCACAATGGCGATGTTGATGCTCCTGCTCTTCATCCTCAGAATCAGGGTCTGCAGGGGTGAGAGGTAGCCCACGTCGGGTGGCAATATTGTGCAGGATGGCGCATGCGACAACAATTTTGAATGCTGTAATGGGGGCATACTGGAGGCATCTGAACCTTGCTTTCAGCAAACCGAAGGTGCGTTCAATCAGGTTCCTGGTCCTCTTATGTGCACTGTTGTATCGCCTCTCGGAATCATTGCTGGGTGTTAAGAACGGAGTCATTATCCATGGCCGTAGTGCATATGCACTGTCACCTGTTGGGCACAAACATTACACTGTTAGAAATTCCTGGTTGGTGTGCAGCATTGATCTGTGTGTATGTCTACGAGGTGTATGCAGCTCTACCTAGGAGGTATCCGTCTCCAAACTCCCCACGTTCCAGGCGTTGGTGTATCCCACTGTGCCTAAAAATGTATGAGTCATGGGCACTGCCTGGAAATTTTGCGACAATGTCAGTGATGACATAATGAGCGTCACAAACAACCTGAATATTCAGTGAGTGGGTACACTTTCTGTTGTGGAACAGATGTTCCAGGTTAGCAGGGGGGCATATTTGAATATGTGTCCCATCTACACACCCTATGACATGGGGAAAGTTGGCAATCCGGTAAAATTCCAACTTGGTGCTGTTAATTTCTGCCTCATTCCTGGGTAGGTATATGAAGTGAGACATGTGTGTGAGTATGGCATCTAGGAATGCCATGAGGAACCTTGATAGTGCAGTTTGAGATACCCCACCTGCCACAGCAATGACCCCCTGATAGCTCCCCGAGGCCAAGAGGTGCAGTGAGCATAGCACTTGCATATGCGTAGGGATGGCACAGCCGCGCAGAGTCTGGCGTTCTAGCTGTGGTTTTAGTAATTCTATTAATTCTAGCATGGCTGCGCTGCTAAGTCGGTATTTGTCATATATCTCTTCCTCAGTTTGCTGAAAAAGAGTCTGCCTTGTTCTGTAAATCTTCTCCTGTCTGTGGCTCCTCCTCCTCCTCTGCTGGGCTGCGTGGACTCTCCTCCTCACTGCTATCAGGTATATCTCCGCCATCTTGAGTAACCCAGATGCCTTCTGGATCTCCTTTTATACTTTGGTAATGATTACCACCTGCTCTGAGTTAGTGGTAAATGGGACATGCAAACTGGGCTTTTTGCGACTAGTCGCAATTTGCGAGTTGCAATTGCATATGGTTTGCGACTCGCAAAGTGCGACTTCCTATTTGCGGGTCGCAAAATGGGGTTGCAATTTTTGCGAGTCGGTAATGGCTTGCATCGCTTTTTGCGAGTCGGAAATGGGATTTTTGCATCCCATTTCCGATTTTGCGCAGTCGCAAATAGCGATTCGGGCCATTTGCGACTCGCAAAACTTTGCTACATCTGGCCCTTAGTCACATATGATGCACTTGCATTAATGAAGACATGACCACAAGAGAAGGAATTTTAATTTTAATCTTCATGCATTGCCTGTTACATGTTTATTGCCACATATTTTCAAACTGGTATTAGGGAACAAACTTAACTTTAATTTTCCTTGATTATATTTCCAATTGCATTAAACGTAACACAGGCATTGCTGTGGAGAAGCATTGTGATATTACCATGCAAACGCTTCGATGTCACAATATTGCTACGATTTAACAGTTGTTTCCCATTGAAATAAATCAATGATATGCACTAACATATATACTTTGCAGCATCGTGAGGTTTCATTTGCTCAAACTTTGCCTCCTGGTCATCTTCGCAAAAGTTTTATACATTAACGTTTCTCTTCATTTACAGAATACTTCTCTGTTTCTATATCCTGGTTTATAACACCAATTTCAAAACGCACTAATCCGTTAGTTTCAAATAATAGAATACATCTGACATATCTTTTTCCACAGTGTGCCCGGTAGGATACTGCAAAAATGGAGGAACGTGTTTCATTTTGAATGAAGTTCCCTTGTGCAGGTAAGTGCAACATTTCCTTGCTCGTTGAAAAGAGTTCCCTGAAGACAAGATTACAGTTGACTTTTTGCTAAACGTGTAGATACATATATATATATATATATATATATATATATATATGTATATATATATATACTCATCTGCGTCATAGTAGCTTGATACGTAGTCAATATTTGCTCAGTTAAATTTATGTATAGAAAGAAGTCCAAAGGGTTTTGTGCAAAAAGAATACCAGCTGCTTGCTTTGCCTCTGGGTTTTCTTCCTTTTATTGGGCGTTCTGTATTTCCGCAGCATAACATCAAATATCTGATGTTGTGCCCCAAAACATCATGTAAAAATACTAAAGCTAATTAATTCGTGTTTGCACTGCAGGCTTTCAGCATGTTGAAAATGAATGTTCGCAATAATGTTGTCACTGTTGGAAAGTTTGTGTGTGTAAAGCGCCTTCTCTATTGTTCGCAGCTCTGGCTGTCTTTCCTAGTTGTTTTTCGCTCTCCAGAGAATGCCTTATTTTCAACCATACGTGAAAGGATCTAAAAAGACGATCTGAAATGTTCCTTTTAAAGTGAGGAGCGTATGTGACTCAACACTCGCATGCGCGGTTGCTGAATGTGACATTGAATAGATGTACGGAGAGTAGCAGTCTACTCCAGAACCCACGGATAGTTGTTAGTCCTGTTGAATTATTAGTTATTAGATTCAGTCTTGTGCACTTAGGGTAAGCATTCGATGTTACTTCAGCTTCTTCGTGGTAAATTAAAGTTAACCTAGATGGCATCGTTAGTAGGGGCTTCGTGCATCATGCCACTGACTGGTGGGCTAAAATAGAGAGATGGAAGAGACACCGGGTCTGATTTAGACCTTGGGGTACGAGTTACTGGTGACGGATATCCCGCCCGCTGAAATGCAAATCCCATGGGATGTCATGGGATTTACACTCAGACGGACGGGATTTCCGTCACCGTTGTAACCGAGTAACTCGTTCTCCAAAGGCCCTCAGTCTTATTGGGTTTCAGAGACAGGAGAGATGGCGAAATGAGTAATGTCAGGTGATCTCCGATCTGTACATCTCATTTCACGAGAGAGACTGTCATTGGAAATGAACTGAGAAGTTCCTTTAAATTGCTCACATCACGCAGAAAATGTAGTGGTCTGGTAAATATTACAATATGTTTGCCTTAAATATAATGCATCCTTTATCTGAATTATATCCAACGCGCGCAGACAATTGAAGTACTCCCATAGGTGTTGCTATAAAAATGCAGTTGCACCATTACCTAGGACTGTTAGGGTCATTTTATACTCCGCTTCTGACTTTTATTATTCAAGGTGGCCCAATGTCCTTGCTTGCGTTGCTGTCCATGACATCCTTGTAACGCTGCTGGTGACCATTGAAGTCAAACAACTGATGTATCCAACTTATATCCAAGGCCACAGAAATAATGTGCTTTTGTGGCCACGTCGTTTTCCACATAATTATGATTTAATCACATTTGCCGCATGGACTATCAGCTCCTGCATATTTTGCATTTTTTAATGATTTTTGCACCAACCACTAAATGGTGGCTCCACTTCTTGGCGCACAGTGGAAAGCCATTGACAAAGGATGAATGATCACCTTTCAGGTGTTTACTGTTGTATTTGGGGGTTAATATTAAGCTGGTGCTAACGAGATGAAACCTTTGCCCAGACAGTGTTAATGTGCAAACATTACAAAATAATGAAGTAATACTATCACAAAATGTGCTGCAGAACGCTACAAGGTTTGCTTTTTTTTACCACATAGTTTAGTCAACACTGCCGCATACATTTTTCCTCATAGTCACATAATTCGAGTAGCCCTGCATTTAACTGAAGAAACACCCAACTTTATCAATCATCATGGTACTCTAGAAAATTATTTGGATGACAGGATAAAAGAGACGTCTAATGTGTTTTCAAACCTGACAAATTTATGCAAAGGCGTAGATTAAAGGTGCGGGGAAAGAAACGCAGATTATGTGGTAATTATGACATTTAAAATGATGGTACGAAGTTCATTTTGTCTCATTATTGTCTAGAGAGTGTGGAATGCCAATAGTCATAAAAAAGATTAAGAGGGCACAGAAAATGCAGGGATTTCTGGAAAAATAAGCATGTCCGGCGCACCCTATTAAAGTATATACAGTATACCAGCAAGTGATTTTGCTTTGCAATGGCAGTGACTGAAATACATTTGAACATGCATGAACAGAGAACCAAAACAGTTTTATAGCAAAAATGTAATTGTTAATTCCACTCTGTCCATCAACAGTGGATTGCACAGCAACTGGGAAAATCTGCCATTTTACATTCCTTCACCTCGGCAAACAGATGATCACACTGGCCTGTTGTCTTTGTAAAGTGTGTGGCCGTGTACTACACTACAGGTGCAACTTCTTTTTAAGAAGTTTAAAAAATTGAACCAGAAATATTCTTTTGTTGGAATATGCAATACAGAAGAGGAGGTTTTATGTGGCAAGTGCAGCAAATGATTTACTTCATTGAACATGCTAGAGAACACGTATTTTCACCAGCACTATGGCTGATGGCATGTTGGAACATGGTAGTTGGTAGTCCCATAAGAGAAGATAAATAGAATGCATTATTATTTTTTCTTATATCTTATTTTATTTTATTCGATTTCAACATTTAATGTGCCTATAAGCATCTTTTAGTAACTTGACAAGTATAAACACTTCCATCCTTTTCAGGATCTTCCCTTGGGGACCAGAGAGCCAAGGTATCAAGAAAAGGGAAAAAGTGATCATTATTTAGAAGTTTGTGGAATTTGCATAATTTGCTTTGTGTAATTCTCAGAAATTAAATACTATTGTTTGTAAATGGCATATTTCGTTGAAATGTTTGCCATGAATGCAGCTTAATTACGCGGAGAGGCATAATTGCATACTTTAGGGAATTCTGTGTTTTAAATTTTTTTTAAATTCCTGAAATCACACCAATTACACTGCCGTAATATAAATTTTGCCCAGATCTAGTTTTCATCTCAACATTCCCATATGTTTTGGTTGATCACTGTATTTGAAAATTCCACACATTCTATTAACAAAATTATTTATTAATTACCCATCTGTTCTGTCAGGTTCTAGCACTTCTGGTCAAGAGCCTCAGTTTCTTGATAATGCTCTTAGGGCCAGATATACTAAAAAGTGGTAGAGTGCTGCACCAACATTTTTCAGCGCTGCGCTGTGTCACTTTCGAAAGGCAGGGATGCACCGTATTTACTAAGACATGGCACACCCCTGTGTTTCCCCTTGCACCAGTGCTACATTTAGCTGCCAGTGCCAACACAGGCATCCTTGAGGAGATTGATTATGTGCAGAAAGGTGTCCCTTCCTGCATATAAACAATCTACAATGGCGATTTGGAACTTCTATGTGTGCTGCATAAAGCATCACACATAGAAGTACCAAATTGTAATTTTTGAATGATTGTTTATTTTCAGGAAGGGACACCTTCAGGAACATAGGCATACATTTGTGGCCTTTTGCTGTTTCTATGTGTGCTGCAGAATGCAGCACACATGGAAAAAGCAAAAACAAGGGGGAATAAACATATTCCTCCTCATTTCACCATGATAACGTCACCCCTGGGGTGGCGTAAGTTTTTGGCACTGCCACAGATTTACGCCTTCTTGTAAATCTGAGGCATTGTCAAAACCAATGGGTTTTGCAGTGGAACGCCAACAGCAACTCCCATTGCATGCCTCTCTGATGCAGAAAACTAAGGCGGAGAGACAATATTTACAAGGTGGCATTAAGCCACAAAAAGTGGCTTAGCGCTGCCTTGTTAATGTAGCACACAGCACAGCGCCACCAGAGCATCCCTTTTTGTGACACCACAGTGGTCCTAGGTGCTTGTAAATCTGGCCCTTAATGTAGAGGGCAATTAAATTATGGTCACTCATTACAAAGCTAATCCACCAACAGCTTCCTGATAGGACCAAATCATTTTTTTTCACTTCTCTACTCATTGGTAAGGATTTTCATTGCCTTGATCATCCACACTCTCCTTGACCAGTAATTTACAGAAGGGAGATTTCTCCCATCATTTTACTATATTTTGTTTCACTGACAAATGCATATAATTAAACAGAATACCATATTTGTTCATGGATTTAAGTGCAACTGAGCGGAGGCCGCATATTGTAGTGATAGGTTTAGTAAGTACCAGATACCCTGGTATATCAAGTGGCTTACTTCCAAAACACCTGTAGCTTTGGGCATGGCCCCGAAACGTGCACCACATCCCCCTTTACTAAATTATCTCCAGCATTTCCTATCTAGGGTGGGTTCACAAAACAATTATACATTAACTGCTAATCTGTTCTTTGTTTAGTATACTGCTGGCAGTATAGGATATTCTGTCAGGTTTTCAGCCACTCATTCCCTAATACTATTCTCATGAACGTTTTTTTTCATGGTTTTATAATCTGGGGGGATTGGGTTTTTGCCAGCACAGTAAATAATATCTTATCAATCTTTTTGGAACAGGGTCAACTCCTGCAGCTCAGCTATATGCAGGTATCGGAGTCTATCAGTCTCATTGATCTGGAAGTATTTTTATATATCACCTGTTAGAAATAGGGTCTTTGGTTGACAGTCAGGTTACCCCTTGCTCCAGCAAGGACCCTCATTCTAGTCAGGGTAAAAGAGAATCACCCTCAGCTAACACCTGCTTACCCCCTTGGTACCTTGGCAGAGCAGTAGGCTTAGCTTCAGAGTGCTAGGTGTAAAGTATTTGTACCAACACACACAGTAACTTAATGAAAACACTACAAAATTACACAACACAGATTTAGAAAAATAGGAAATATTTATCTAAACAAAACAAGACCTGTTGGAAAATGGGTTATTGGTAAGGGCAGGTAGGTACCTACACCTAGCAACAAGCCACTAACCTCCACCTAGGTACAGTTAGGTCTCAGTAAATTAATCCCAGCTCAACCCTTGGTAGCTTGGCAACGAGCGTCAAGGCTTAACTTAGGAGACAGTGTGTAAAGCATTCAAATATCACAAAACAGTAATCAAACAAAACACAGGAAACAGTTTAAAAATCCAAAAACAATTTATAAAAATAGTTTATATTTTTATCTTTAAAATGACACAAAAACGAATAAAATCGGATAAAGGGAACCGGAGATATGAATTTTTAAAGAATTATTACTTTTCTAGCGCTTAGAAACAAAAAGCGCCAATCGGGTCATCTAGTTGCACCAGGACCGGGGCAAAGTCAAACTTTCAGGCCGACTGCGATGGAGCCCTGCTCGGCTACAGGTCGCGGGAGGCCTCGGTCAAAAAGTTACCTTCTGACTTAGTCTTTATTTTGAAGTTTTTCTTCACCGGGACGAACCTGCCAGTTGAATCCGACCTCCTGGAGCCCTTGTCCGGATACGCGATGTGGGTTTCCTCGGTGGAGATTTCTACCTTCGGACTTAGTCGTTTTTTCGAGTTGAAAATCCTTCGACCGGGGTAAACCTGGATCTTGATCCGACGTCCGTGGAGCCCTTCTCGGATACGATGGCTGAGAGGTCCCGGTCAACTTTTTACCTTCGGACTTAGTCTCTTTTTCTGAGGGTTTTCTTTACCAGGACGAACCACCATGTCAGGCCGGGTCGCGGTTGAGGCAAGCCGGCTAGAATTTCCGCGGCGGGTCGGTCCCTCTCTGGAGCTTTTTAAAAAAAATTCTCAAATCTTTTCCAAACTTCTGGGGCTTCACCCAGATGTTCTTTTAAGGTTCTTTTGGGGTCCACAGCTCACCCCAAGGGTCCAGAAGTTTTGTGATGGTCCTTGGGGGGTGCGGACTTCAACTCCCAGAATCCACCTGGCGCAAACTCCTTTTTGGCCACTGGACAGTGGTCAGCTGGTCACTTTTCAGGAGTTGGTGCAGGGGGACTCTGGATAGCAATTTTTCACCTGTAGCAAACAGGGAGTCCCTCCTTGAACCAGTTGAAGCCAGGCAAAGTCCTTCTTGTGGTGAAGCCCTAGTGTGCAGCTTGTGCAGTCCTTCTTGGTGCTGGTTCCAGGTGCAGGCCAGGGGTCCAGCAGGGCAGTCCTTCTTCTCCTTTAGTTCTTTTCTTCTTGAAATCTGGAGGGATCTGAGGTGTGGGGGCAGGTCTGCCAGTTTTATCCTTGCTCCTGGGTGAAAAGCAGGGGGGTCCTGGTCCTCCAATCAGGTACAGGGTTGTCCCCCTGTGATGACCACTTCCTGGGAAGTGTGGCAAAAATCCATCCCAAAAGGCAACAGTCTCTAAAAATCCAACATGGCTGAATCTGATTTTTGGAGGTTACATCTGGCTAAGCCCACCCACTGGTGTGGCTAAAAATCATAAACACACCCCTCTCCTGCCCTCTCCTAATCTAATAAAGGGGGCACCTAGTTGTCTGGGGTTGCAGGATGTGGGGGTGTTGCTGGGTGCTCCAGATGTCCTTCTCTGCATTTTAAGACCAGTTTGGCAGCCCTCCCCCTTCCTGCCTCACCATCTGCTGAGGGGAGATTCTCTCCCCCAAGCACATTCCTTTGTGTGAAGCCAGGCCACTTCACACCTCATCAAGGCAGCTTGGCAAAAGCTGCTGCAGGCTGGCCAATCAGAGCACAGCAGCAAAAACAATGCAGAGCTGAAATTGGCAACTTTTTAGGTAAAGTCTAAACTTTTTACCTGAACAAGTTATATTAAATCCAACAACTGGAAGTTGTGGGATTTATTACAACAATTAATTTGATACCAAATTCTTGGTATGCAACATTTAAGGAGACTTTAAAATTTAAAATAAAGTCTCCCCATTCTAGCCTATGAAGGCCATTTACTTCAATGAGGGAAAAACGAATTTGGCTGTTTTTACCTCACCAGGGCTTATAAATCTATTTTTATAAAGTCCCTGCTTATAGTTACATGGCACCCAGCCCTAGGGGCACATAGGGCACACCTTAGGGGTGACTTATATGTAAAAATAAGGTAGTTTAAGACTTTGGAAGTACTTTTAATTCCAAAGTCGAATTTGCATATAACTTTAATTTAAAAGCAGCCAGCAAGGCAGGCCTGCTTTTAAAATGACACTGGGCACTTCAGCAGTGCACCTAGGTGTGCACCACCTATGCTGTGGTCCCTTAACCTACATGCCCTACCATATACTAGGGACTTATAGGTAGGTTAACTTTGCCAATTATAATTAGCCTAATTTGCATATCCATTTTACACAGAGCACTGGCCCTGGGACTGGTAAGCAGTACCCAGGGCACAGCCAAGAGTCAGTAACCACCAGTACCTATCCAAAAAGTGTGGGGGTGATCAGGCAAAAAAGGAGGACTTTCCTACACTGCCCCCCCCCAGATGAAAGGTGATGGGTACTAACCTACACCCTGGTAGTCCTCATCAGCTAAGTGGAAAAACCTGGAAAGGCCATCTGCATTGGCATGAGCAGTCCCAGGCCTGTGCTCCACTGTGAAGTCCATCCCCTGTAGGGAAATGGACCACCTTAACAGTTTTGGATTCTCCCCCCTCATCTGCATCAACCACCTGAGAGGTCTGTGGTCAGTTTGTACATGGAAGTGAGTGCCAAACAAGTAAGGCCTCAACTTCTTCAGGGACCAGACCACAGCAAAGGCCTCTCTCTCAATGGCACTCCATTTTTTCTCTCTGGGGAGTAGTCGCCTGCTGATGAAGGCAACTGGGTGATCATGGCCCTCTTCATTAACTTGTGCTAACACTGCCCCAATCCCTTCCTCTGAAGCATCTGTTTGCACTACAAACTCCTTGCTATAGTCAGGGGCCAGTAACACTGGTGCTGAACACATAGCCTGTTTTAGGGTGTCAAAAGCTTTCTGACACTCTGGGGTCCAAATGACCTTATTGGGCTGTTTCTTGGAGGTAAGCTCAGTCAGAGGGGCCACTATGGTCCCAAAATTCTGAACAAACCTCCTGTAGTACCCGGTCAGGCCAAGAAAGGTCCTGACCTGAGTCTGGGTTTTTGGAGCCTCCCAATCCAGAATAGTCTGGATCTTGGGCTGGAGAGGTTGTACATGGCCTCCACCAACAAGGTGGCCCAGGTACACAACAGAGCTTTGCCCTATCTGGCACTTGCTTGCCTTGATAGTCAGGCCTGCTTGAAGCAGGGCCTGAAGCACTTCCTTCAGGTGGACCAGGTGGTCCCTCCAGGTGGAACTAAATACAGCTATATCATCCAGATAAGCTGCACTGAAAGATTCCAACCCAGATAGGACTCTGTTCACCAACCGTTGGAAGGTGGCAGGAGCATTTTTCATGCCAAAGGGCATCACCTTGAACTGAAAGTGGCCCTCTGGTGTGGAAAATGCTGACCTCTCCTTAGCTCTTGGACTTAAGGCAATCTGCCAATATCCTGAGGTCAGATCAAATGTGCTCAGGAATTTGGCAGCCCCCAACCTGTCAATGAGCTCATCAGCTCTAGGTATGGGGTGAGCATCAGTCCTAGTGACTGCGTTTAGACCTCTGTAGTCCACACAGAATCTCAATTCTTTCTTCCCACCTTGGGGATTAGCTTTGGGCACCAGTACCACTGGACTGGACCAAGGACTATCAGAGGGCTCAATTACCTTGAGGTCCAACATCTTAGCCACTTCAGCTTTGATGTTGGCCTTGACCTGGTCAGACAGCCTGTACAGCTTGTTCTTGACAGGCAAGCTGTCACCAGTGTCAACATCATGGACACACCAATTGGTGAGTCCCGGGGTCAGGGAGAACAGACTAGCAAACTGTCCCAAAACTTGCTTACAGTCTTTTTGTTGCTGATCTGTCAATTTGGGAGAGAGTACCACTCCCTCCACTGACCCATCTTTTGCCTTTGAGGACAGGAGGTCTGGCAGAGGTTCACCCTCCTCCTCCTTCCCTTCATCAGTGACCATTAGCATGGTCATGTCTGCCCTGTCCTGGTGGGGTTTCATCCTGTTTACATGCAGGATCCTGTGAGGATTCCTGGGGGTGCCAAGGTCCACCAAGTAGGTGACCTCACCTTTTTTCTCCAGAATTGGATAGGGCCCAGTCCATTTGGCCTGAAGTGCCCTAGGAGCCATAGGCTCCAAAACCCACACCAGCTGTCCTGGGTGATACTCAGGCATGGTAGCCTTTTGATCATGCCAGAGCTTCATGAGCTCCTGGCTGGCTTCCAGGTTTCTGCTTGCCTTCTTCATATACTCAGCCATGCGTGACCGCAGGCCTAGCACATAATCTAGCACATTCTCCTTGGATTCTTTGAGAGGCTTTTCCCAAGACTCTCTCACCAAGCACAATGGGCCTCTTACAGGGTGCCCAAACAGTAACTCAAAGGGGCTGAATCCAACCCCCTTCTGTGGCACCTCTCTGTAGGCAAACAGCAGGCAAGGGAGAAGAACATCCCATCTCCTCCTGAGTTTGTCAGACAAACCCACGATCATGCCCTTTGGGGTCTTATTAAATCTTTCCGCCAGACCATTGGTCTGTGGGTGGTAGGGGGTGGTGAACTTATAAGTAACACCACACTCATCCCACATGGCTTTCAGATAGGCTGACATAAAGTTTGTGCCCCTATCTGAGACCACCTCCTTTGGGAATCCCACTCTGGTGAACACACCAAGTAGGGCCCTAGCCACTGTGGGAGCAGTGACTGTCCGGAGGGGTATTGCCTCAGGGTACCTGGTGGCATGGTCCACTACCACCACAATGTACCTGTTACCTGAAGCAGTTGGTGGGTCTAGGGGACCAACAATGTCAATCCCCACCCGCTCAAAGGGAGTCCCAACCACTGGCAGTGGTATCAGGGGAGCCTTTGGTTTGCCTCCTGTCTTGCCACTGGCTTGACAGGAGACACAGGAGCTGCAAAACTCCCTGACTTTTTCTGACATTTGGGGCCAATAAAATGGTTGACCAGCCTGTTCCAGGTCTTGGTCTGTCCCAAATGTCCAGCTAAGGGGATATCATGGCTTAAGGTAAGGAGGAATTCTCTATACTTCTGGGGGACCACTACTCTCCTAGTAGCCCCTGGTTTGAGGGCCCTTGCCTCAGTGTAGAGAACTCCATCCTCCCAGTAAACCTTGTGGGTCCCACTGGTATCCCCTTGTTCTTGCCTGGCAGTAGTCTGCCTCAGGCCCTCAAGAGTGGGACACTCTCTTTGTCCCTGGCACAAATCTTCTCTGGTGGGCCCACCTGCCCCTTGCAGTTCTGCCAAATCAGGCATAGTTTGCAGGGAAAGTGTCCCTCCCTCAGAGTTCAGATCCTCCCCCTCAGGGTTGGATTCTTCCTGACCCTCTGTACTTGTTGGGGCTGGCAATCCAGACCCAGTGCCCTTTCTCTTTTTCTTGGAGGCTTGGCCCATTGTTCCAGGGTCCAAGTGTCCAGCATTTCCCTGTTGTGCTGCCTGTGACCTGGTCACAGCACACACCCATTCAGGGAGGTCCAGCATCTGTGCATGGACCCTTCTCTCCACTTCTGACCATTCAGATGCTTCAAGATCATTTCCCAGCAGACACTCTACTGGGAGGGCAGGAGCTACAGCTACCTTTTTAGGGCCAGTCACACCTCCCCATTCCAGACTCACCATAGCCATGGGATGGAGTTTGGTTCTGCTATCTGCATAAGTCACCTGGTGGAAGACACCAGGTAAGACCTGCTCTGGAGAAACCAGCTTTTCTGTGACCATTGTCACACTGGCTCCTGTATCTCTCAGAGCTTCCACTTCAGTCCCATTGACTTTAGGCCTCTGCCTATACCTCTCCATGATGGGAGGCAAGGTGGCCATAGTTGCAATGTCCACCCCACCCACGGATACTAAGGTGACCTCTGTGTACCCTGATTCCACCCATGGGCCAACTTCCACCCCCAACCCTACACTAGCAATCCCCTGGGATTGCCCACCAGTGGGGGGCTTCTTGGAGCAGATAGCATCTCCTCTTTTATGTCCAGGTTGATGACAATCAAAACACTTGCCGGCCTTAGCAAGCTCCTGAAACCTTCCTGCTTTAGCAGGATCATAATTCTTTCCCTGATACCCTTTCCCTTTAAAAGTGAATTGGCTCGGGGCTCCCCCTCCCTGAGAAGTTTTTGGGGACTCTTGTGAGGACTCTTTGGGCTTTTTATCATCTTTCCCCTGGTTCTTCCCCTGAGAAGAACCATGTCCTCCCTTTTTCTGATCACCCCCTGGGGGTTTCTGGTTAACCCTAGTTCTTAACCAGTCATCTGCTGCCTCCCCCAGCTCTCTGGGGTTGGTCAACCTAGAGTCAACTAGATACTGGCGGAGCTTCTCTTGGACACAATTAGTTAGAAGGTGCTCCCTCATGATCAAATTGTACAGCCCCTCAAAGGTACTCACCCTGTTGCCCTGTATCCAGCCCTCCAGTGCCTTTACTGAAATGTCCACAAAGTCCACCCAGGACTGGGTGCTTGTCTTTTGGGTGTCCCTAAACTTGAGCCTATACTGCTCTGGGGTCAGACCAAACTTTTTAGTCAAGCAACTCTTCATACTGGGGTATGAGTCTGCATCTTCCCCACTCATGGTTAGGAGCCTATCCCTCCCAGAGTTGGGAACTAACTCCCAAAGAAGTGAACCCCAGTACTGAGGCTTGACTCTCCTCATCTGGAGGGCCCTCTCAAAGGCCCCCAGCCACTTATCTATGTCATCCCCCTCTACATAGGCAGGAACCACCCCTTTGGGTAATCTGGGGGAAAAACCCCCACCCAGGGACTCCTCAGCTTCTTTATCGCTGCCACCATCTCTTTTTTCTTTGTTTGCCCACTTTTTCTTTTCTAGGGCCAGCTTATCTGCTTCCAAAGCTATGTATGCTAGCTGGGCCTCCAGCTCTCTTTCTCTGATGGATGGGTTCTCTCCTCCTGAAAGGACCCCCTTCCTACCACTAGCTTTGGGTCTGCCCCTAGTGACTGTATCTACTGAGGACCGTTCTTCCTCATCCTCACTTGGGCTCAGATGCCTTCCCTCCCCTGAAAGGTTAGAGTTAGCATCCTCCCCTTTTTATTCCTCCTCTGGAGCTTCCTCTGTGCCTAGCTCTTGGGCCTCAGCCCATGCTGTCAGGGATTTAATCAGGATTTGCTTCCTGAGATCAGTGGTTGCAGGCAACCCTCTTTCAATACACAACCCCCTAAGCTGGACTACTGTCAGTGTGGGAAGGCTAGCCAGATCAAGCTCCATGGTTCCCTAGTTTTGTGTCAACAAAAACTTTTTGCAAAAATTGGAAACAAGAATTTAGAAAAATTACAAAAATTCAATAATTGAAATTAATCCAAATTAATAATAATAAAAAATAAATTAAAAATTAAAAAAAAAAATGTTTTTGCACTAAGACAATTTAAAGGATTTTTAATTTGTTTTACTTAAAACTGTAACGTGATACTGAACACAAGTACAGGATCCCACCGCTGCCACCAAAAATGTTAGAAAATGGGTTATTGGTAAGGGCAGGTAGGTACCTACACCTAGCAACAAGCCACTAACCTCCACCTAGGTACAGTTAGGTCTCAGTAAATTAATCCCAGCTCAACCCTTGGTAGCTTGGCAACGAGCGTCAAGGCTTAACTTAGGAGACAGTGTGTAAAGCATTCAAATATCACAAAACAGTAATCAAACAAAACACAGGAAACAGTTTAAAAATCCAAAAACAATTTATAAAAATAGTTTATATTTTTATCTTTAAAATGACACAAAAACGAATAAAATCGGATAAAGGGAACCGGAGATATGAATTTTTAAAGAATTATTACTTTTCTAGCGCTTAGAAACAAAAAGCGCCAATCGGGTCATCTAGTTGCACCAGGACCGGGGCAAAGTCAAACTTTCAGGCCGACTGCGATGGAGCCCTGCTCGGCTACAGGTCGCGGGAGGCCTCGGTCAAAAAGTTACCTTCTGACTTAGTCTTTATTTTGAAGTTTTTCTTCACCGGGACGAACCTGCCAGTTGAATCCGACCTCCTGGAGCCCTTGTCCGGATACGCGGTGTGGGTTTCCTCGATGGAGATTTCTACCTTCGGACTTAGTCGTTTTTTCGAGTTGAAAATCCTTCGACCGGGGTAAACCTGGATCTTGATCCGACGTCCGTGGAGCCCTTCTCGGATACGATGGCTGAGAGGTCCCGGTCAACTTTTTACCTTCGGACTTAGTCTCTTTTTCTGAGGTTTTTGTTTACCGGGACGAACCACCAAGTCAGGCCGGGTCGCGGTTGAGGCAAGCCGGCTAGAATTTCCGCGGCGGGTCGGTCCCTCTGGAGCTTTATAAAAAAAATTCTCAAATCTTTTCCAAACTTCTGGGGCTTCACCCAGATGTTCTTTTAAGGTTCTTTTGGGGTCCACAGCTCACCCCAAGGGTCCAGAAGTTCTGTGATGGTCCTTGGGGGGTGCGGACTTCAACTCCCAGAATCCACCTGGCGCAAACTCCTTTTTGGCCACTGGACAGTGGTCAGCTGGTCACTTTTCAGGAGTTGGTGCAGGGGGACTCTGGATAGCAATTTTTCACCTGTAGCAAACAGGGAGTCCCTCCTTGAACCAGTTGAAGCCAGGCAAAGTCCTTCTTGTGGTGAAGCCCAAGTGTGCAGCTGGTGCAGTTCTTCTGGGTGCTGGTTCCAGGTGCAGGCCAGGGGTCCAGCAGGGCAGTCCTTCTTCTCCTTTAGTTCTTTTCTTCTTGAAATTTGGCAGGGATCTGAGGTGTGGGGGCAGGTCTGCCAGTTTTATCCTTGCTCCTGGGTGAAAAGCAGGGGGGTCCTGGTCCTCCAATCAGGTACAGGGTCGTCCCCCTGTGATGACCACTTCCTGGGAAGTGTGGCAAAAATCCATCCCAAAAGGCAACAGTCTCTAAAAATCCAACATGGCTGAATCTGATTTTTGGAGGTTACATCTGGCTAAGCCCACCCACTGGTGTGGCTAAAAATCATAAACACACCCCTCTCCTGCCCTCTCCTAATCTAACCAAGGGGGCACCTAGTTGTCTGGGGTTGCAGGATGTGGGGGTGTTGCTGGGTGCTCCAGATGTCCTTCTCTGCCTTTGAAGACCAGTTTGGCAGCCCTCCCCCTTCCTGCCTCACCATCTGCTGAGGGGAGATTCTCTCCCCCAAGCACATTCCTTTGTGTGAAGCCAGGCCACTTCACACCTCATCAAGGCAGCTTGGCAAAAGCTGCTGCAGGCTGGCCAATCAGAACACAGCAGCAAAAACAATGCAGAGCTGAAATTGGCAACTTTTTAGGTAAAGTCTAAACTTTTTACCTGAACAAGTTATATTAAATCCAACAACTGGAAGTTGTGGGATTTATTACAACAATTAATTTGATACCAAATTCTTGGTATGCAACATTTAAGGAGACTTTAAAATTTAAAATAAAGTCTCCCCATTCTAGCCTATGAAGGCCATTTACTTGATGAGGGAAAAACGAATTTGGCTGTTTTTACCTCACCAGGGCTTATAAATCTATTTTTATAAAGTCCCTGCTTATAGTTACATGGCACCCAGCCCTAGGGGCACATAGGGCACACCTTAGGGGTGACTTATATGTAAAAATAAGGTAGTTTAAGACTTTGGAAGTACTTTTAATTCCAAAGTCGAATTTGCATATAACTTTAATTTAAAAGCAGCCAGCAAGGCAGGCTTGCTTTTAAAATGACACTGGGCACTTCAGCAGTGAACCTAGGTGTGCACCACCTATGCTGTGGTCCCTTAACCTACATGCCCTACCATATACTAGGGACTTATAGGTAGGTTAATTAGCCAATTATAATTAGCCTAATTTGCATATCCATTTTACACAGAGCACTGGCCCTGGGACTGGTAAGCAGTACCCAGGGCACAGCCAAGAGTCAGTAACCACCAGTACCTATCCAAAAAGTGTGGGGGTGATCAGGCAAAAAAGGAGGACTTTCCTACAAGACCAAAATGACAAAAATCCACTATACACAAGTCAAGTTATGAAAAAGATTAAATTCAAAAATAGTGATTAGAAACACAAAATGCTTTGATGAGGCGTTAACAGTCATGACAGTCGTTCCCAACAATCCGATACCAGCGGCGCCTGCCACGGAGCCACGCAGACCCCCAGGTACAGTACCTTGGTAAAGAATTAAAACAAGCCGATGCGTGAAGTCGGGGATCGCGGCGTCTGTGCGAAATGTTGAATCCGTGCACTTCGAGCGGTGTCGGTCATGACGTGATGAGGCGACTTTCACGGAGTCACGGTCTTCGGCGGGGTTGCAGCGGTGTTGGGCCTGCGAAGGTTGTCGCGTTCCAGCGAAGTTCACGGAGTCGGTTGCAGGCGGCGTCACCGGATTCTGCAGCAGCGTCAGTCCGGAGTCGTTTGAAGTCAATTTCTTTGAATTTTCATCAGCTTTTTCTTTCAAGGGCCCAGGGACTGGATAGGGCACCACTTGTCAGGGCAAGAGTCTCTCCAGAGACTCCAGGTGCTGGCAGAGAGAGGTCTTTGCTGTTCCTGAGACTTAAAACAACAGGAGGCCAGCTCTAAATCAAGCCCTCGGAGATATCTTCTCAAGATGGAAGGCACACAAAGTCCAGTCCTTGCCCTCTTACTCTGGCAGAGGCAGCAACTGCAGGATAGCTCCACAAAGCACAGTCACAGGCAGGGCAGCTCTTCTTCCTCAGCCCTTCAGCTCTTCTCCAGGCAGAGGTTCCTCTTGTTTCCAGAAGTGTTCTAAAGTCTGTGGTTTTGGGTGCCCTTCTCATACCCAATTTCTCCTTTGAAGTAGGCCTACTTCAAAGTAAAGTCTCTTTTGAATGTGAAATCCTGCCTTGCCCATGCCAGGCCCCAGACACTCACAAGAGGGGGGGTGGAGACTGCATTGTGTGAGGGCAGGCACAGCCCTTTCAGGTGTAAGTGACCACTCCTCCCCTCCCTCCTAGCACAGATGGCTCATCAGGATATGCAGGGCACACCCCAGCTCCCTTTGTGTCACTGTCTAGCGTGAGGTTCAACCAGCCCAACTGTCAAACTGACCCAGACAGGGGATCCACAAACAGGCAAAGTCACAGAAATGTTATAAGCAAGAAAATGCCCACTTTCTAAAAGTGGCATTTTCAAACACACAACCTTAAAATCAACTTTACTACAATAAGTATTTTTAAATTGTGAACTCAGAGACCCCAAACTCCACATGTCCATCCACTCCCAAAGGGAATCTACACTTTAATCAGATTTAAAGGTAGCCCCCATGTTAACCTATGAGAGGGATAGGCCTTGCAACAGTGAAAAATGAATTTAGCAATATTTTACTGTCAGGACATAGAACCCACATTGCTATATGTCTTACCTTAACCAAACACTGCACCCTGCCCTTGGGGCTACCTAGGGCCTACATAAGGGGTGTGTGACATGTAAGAAAAGGGAAGGGTTAGGCCTGGCAAGTGGGTACACTTGCCAAGTCGAATTTACAGTTAAAAACTGCACACACAGACACTGCAGTGGCAGGTCTGTGACCTGATTACAGAGCTAATTATGTGGGTGGCACAGCCAGTGCTGCAGGCCCACTAGTAGCATTTGATTCACAGTCCCTGGCTACCTCTAGTGCACTGTTCTAGGGACTTACCAGTACATCAGATAGGCCAGTTATGGATGATCCAATTACATACACATTTTGTATAGGAGCACTTGCACTTTAGCACTGGTTAGCAGTGGTAAAGTGGCCAGAGTAACAAAAACAGTAAAATCAGAGTCCAGCACACATCAACAACCTGGGAAACAGAGGAAAAAAGTTGAGGGAGACCACGCCAAGGATGAAAAGTCTAACATCATCCAAATATTTTTATGTTACCCTGATTGAAAGTATAAGCCATGAATCTAGAATTCCCATTTGGTTCTACTTAAGCCTCTTAAGACTGCTCTGAATTCTGGGTTTAATTTACGGGTGTCAATGGAGATAGGGAAGATGTAATTTCAGTGTCTTTTACCATCTCATTCCGCACCTTGTGTGAGAGGGCATAGTTTCTCATATTTATTCATACAACTATGACATTTTGACATCAGGAGATATCCCCTAAGAGGATTAACCCCTATAGAGTCTCTGGTCGTTGAGATGTTTTTGATTGATTAAAAGAAACTTAGAGGATGCACAAATATTACATTGTATACAAATACCTGGATTATTCTTCAAGCTGTGGTCATAAAAGGAACACATCAATTTCTTCTGATTTGAAATTCCCTAATGGCCCAGCGATGTGGAGAGTCAAGATATTTGAGGACCATAAACTCAGTGCAAAGTTACATGAAATGTAGATGAAGCGGACGGCTAGTAATACTTCTTGAAAACCATCCAGAAATGAGTTGCATGAGACTTGTAAAGCCTAGGCTATGTGAAAAGTGAGGATGCGTGTCAGCTAGTAATGAAGTGCCTCGCAGTCCCTTATAACTATTTTATGAAACCTTACATGTTTTAACAACCTCGTTAAACTTAAGAAACTTTTAGTTTGCATCCTGCGTTAATAAAACAAGTTTCTTTAGAGCCTGAAAAAGTTCTTAAATAATTCAAAACAAATTCAGAGCTTGCCAAAAATTGAACGCTTTCGTCCAGGCTATCATAATTCACACCCGACTAGAGCCACACTTGTCAGTGACGGCAGAAATAGATTCGTGAATGAAGTAAAGCACACTGCCTGTTTTTGAGACAGGAGTTTCCTCGCAAATAAATATTAACAAGTTGTGCTCTCTGATGAAAGTTTTACATCCTAAACAACATTTGTCTGTTGCTACCAGAAACAATTTTGAGGACCTTACTTTGATGTGTCATAGTTACATTGGTACACCCTACGGGCCTTATTTACATATGAAGGTCCGGCGGCACACACTGCAGAGGCCACATAAAGCCATCATGGGTGGCTTTAAATTTCCTTGTAGATATGGAGTGAGACAACGCAGCGCAAGTCACTGCATTACCTCACCCTGCAATACAGAGGTGTGTCATGGGCATTACAGTGGGTGTCCACACATAACACCCATGACATCTGACACATTCCTAATATCTGGGGATGGGTCAAACTCCTAGACCTCCCCAGTGCAGGCGTTACCAGGAGAAATAACTTTATTTCTCCTCGTTTTTTCCTCTATCTATGTGTACTGCAGAATGCATTCTGCAGCACACATAGAAAGAAGAAATCACCTCCATTGAATGTTTTTTTGTGCAGGAAAGTATCCCTTTCTCCACAAAAACAATCATCACTACAGCACAGACACCCTTGCTCCATGGTGCAAAGGTGTCTGGTTGGCTCATAGCAGCCCACTGCATGCCAGCACAGGGGAAAGGACAGGAAGGAACCATATCTCATAGATACAGCACATTCCTGCCCTTTTCTTTTGATACAGGGCAGCACAGCAATATTCCTTGTAGTGCTACCGTTCGCCAAAACCTCGTAAATGAGACCCTAAATCTGTAGGAACCCATGTGTTATGTATTTGATTTGATACACTTGTTGACACACAACATCACAACCCATCATGTTGGGTTAAAGTGGTCTCTCCAGTGATATGTAAGTTGAGGATATAAATGGTGCCAGGCATTCAGCTGGCCCGTGATCAATCTGTACTCTAGAAATGTGTGTTTCCATATCTGTTTTGCCAGCACCCTGTAGCACCACACTGGAGACAATCCAGCAATTTAGCAACCATGTGGCCTCATCTCATCTGCACTTAACACTATTATTGGCACAGACTGGTGCCAGTTACACAGCACCAAAATCCAATAAGGCCTGACCTACTCTCAAAGGGGCCCATTGTAAGTGGGGGCATGTTGCCTACCCTCCTATAAGCAAACACGTCCTAACCCAATGATCCAAGGAGAGAGTAGCTGAACGCCTCCAGACCCAGCCCAAGATGCTCCAGCGCTGGTGATGAAGTTCACAAGATGTTCCAAACTCTGGCAACACAAGTTTCACCAACAACTACTATCCACACAAAATACAATACTCACCTCTCATACCAACGCAGACTGAGTGTTTCATCCTCTGCCAAACTAAGCAAGGCCCAAACCAAGCAATTTACTTTTTCTGTGTTTGCCTCCATGAGTTTGTTAGTATGTGAACTTCACTAATACAGAAGGTGAGATCAAAGCATAGATCATCAAGAGCTGAGCTATGGCCCAAGTTGTGCGCTCCTTGTATTTCCCAAACCAGCAGAGCTTTCTGCAGAGGCCTGTGTAAACAGAAAAACACCTTGTTAAATACAATAAAACATTGTACAACATTGAATTCACTGGAAACAAAAAACACAGTTGTATTGCCTTTCCTCCATCTTCACCCAGCACATGCAATGAGAAGATTGTTTTTCAGTGAAATAGAATGCAGCTCGCTCATAATTGTGATTGGCTGTTGCCAACCAATCAGTGTGAAGGTGTGTTTCATAAAACTGAAAATGTGTTGGCATATATGAGGGATGATGAATTAGGAGTAGGGATGATGGATGAGGAGTAGGGATGATGGATGAGGGATGAGAAATAGGGATGATGGAAGACGGATAAAAAGTATGGATGAGAAGCAGTGATAAGGGATGAGAAGTAGGAATGATGGAAGAGAAGTAGGGATGATGATGAGAAGTAGTGCTGATGTGTGATGGATGAGAATTAGGGATGATGTATGATGGATGAGAAGTAGGGATGATGGATGAGAAGTAAGGATGAGAATTAGGGATGTTGTATGATAATTAGGGATGATGGATGAGAAGAAGGGATGATGGATGAATAGTAGAAATGAGAAGCAGGGACGACAGATGAGAAGTAGGTATGATGTATAATGGATGAGAGGTAGGGATGATGGATGAGAAGTAGGGATGATGTATGATGGATGTGAAGTAGGGATGATGTATGATGGATGTGAAGAAGGGATGATGAATGAGAAGTAGGGATGATGAATGAGAAGTAAGGATGATGGATAAGAAGTGGGGATGATGTATGATGGATGAAAAGTAGGAATGATGTATGATGAATGAGAAGTAGGAATGATGGGTGAGAAGCTGGGATGAGGAGTGAGGAATGAGGGTGTCCTAAAATGGATGCTGTACACTGTTAAAGGACTCAGTTCACACTCTTAAGGAGAGAGGCCCAGTGGACTGTAGCCTGAAGACAAATGCACCAAGCTATTCTTTAAGCAGGCAGTTCTTTCAGGTTACTTATCAGCAGTCTCAATAAGCAAGTTTAGGACCTAGTGGTAATCAAAACAATTTGTCTTGCAAACAACACACTCAATCGTCTGTGTTAGACTTTTCATTTTTGGCAAGGTCTCCCTTAACCTTTTGCCTCTGTTTCCCAGATCGTTGATGTGTGCTGGACTCTGTTTTTGCTGTTTTTGTTACTCTGGGCACTTTACCACTGCTAACCAGAGCTAAAGTGCAAGTGCTCCTATACAAAATGTGTATGTAATTGGTTCATCAATGATTGGCATATTTGATTTACTAATAAGTCCCTAGTACAGTGCACTAGAGGTGCCCAGGGCCTTTAAATCAAATGCTACTAGTGGGCCTGCAGCGCTGGTTGTGCCACCCACATTAGTAGCTCTGTACACATGGCTCAGACCTGCCACTGCAGTGTCTTTTTGTGCAGTTTAAACAGTGAATTCGACTTGGCAAGCGTACCCACTTGCCAAGCCTAAACCTTCCCTTTTCATACATGTAAGGCACCCCTAAGGTAGGCCCTAGGTAGCCCCATGGGCAGGTTGCAGTGTATGTTAAAGGTGGGACATGTACTGATGGCTGCGGAGGCATGCCTTGGTAGCCAAAAGGCACGCTTGTACGTCTTTATGAAAAGCTTTTCCAAAAGTGCTACCTCCATACCGCTCATTATTTCTGCCCCATATGAGAGGGTTGGTAATAATTTAGCTCTCATAATGGCTGTTAAGGGATGCAAGGCATGGCCACAGATTGAATTAGAGAGATTGTAGAAGGCATAAGCAAGAGTCTGTGCCTTGTTTTTTATTGCTTCTTTTTGTGACACAAAGTTTCACCTGGCGTCGACCACAACTCCTAGGTATCTGTAGGAGCACACTTCCTCCATGGTCTTTCCATTTAGGAACCATTTACGCTGGCCGGAGGGTCTGCGGTTTATGGTAATCATTTTAGATTAGTTGTGGTTGATGTCTAATTCATTTATCCTTGCAAACTCTTCTAATTTGTTTAGCAGTTTCTGCATGCCTGTTCTGGTGTTGCTAATTAGTAATAGGTCATCTGCATATCTCTCTCATAGGTTAACATGAGGGCTGCCTTTAAATATTATTAACATGCAGATTCCCTTTGAGAGCGGATAGACATGTGGAGTTTGGGGTCTCTGAGCTCACATTTTAAAAATACATCTTTTAGTGAAGTTGGTTTTTAGATTGTTAGTTTGGAAATGTCACTTTTAGAAAGTAGGCATTTTCTTGCTTAAACCATTCTTTGACTCTGCCTGTTTGTGGATTCCCTGTCTGGGTCAGTTTGACAGTTGAGCTGTTTGTGAATCCCCTCTAGACAGTGAGACAAAGGGAGCTGGGGTGTAGCCTGCATATTCTGATGGGCTCTCTGTGTTAGAGTGGAGGGAAGAGTGGTCACTTACACTGGAATGGGCTGTGCCTGCCCTCTCGCAATGCAGTCTCCAACCTCCTGGTGTGTGTCTGGGGCATGGCCTGGGTAAGGCAGGGACTTGTGAACAACAGAGACTTTTCTTTGAACTATGCCTACTTCAAAGGCAGAAATCCCTGAAGCCCCCCTGAAAATTAGATCACTTTTGCATTCAAGAGAAATCTCTGCCAAGGAGAACAGCTGAAGAGCTGAGGAGAAGTGCTGCCCCTGCTTATGAGTGTGCTTTGTTGGTCTATCCTGCAGTTGCTGTTTCTGCCCGTGAAAGGGGACAACAACTGGACTTTGTGGTATATTCCTGCTTGTGAAGTATCTCCAAGGGCTTGAGTTGAGCTTGGCTCCTGTTTTGACGTCTTAGGGCCATCAAAGACTTCCTCTGCTAACATCTGGCCTCTCTGCTCAGGCCAAGTGGTGTCCTATCCAGTCCCTGGGCCCTTGAAAGGTGAAGTTGGCAGACAAGAGCTGAAAATCCACGCATAGAACACCGTGTGGGGAAATTTTTGACGTACCATCTGCAATGCGGCTGATGAACGGTGCGCCACTAGCTTTGCGGCTGAAATCAACTCTCCACCTGCATCGCGGCTGGGAGATCGATGCTTCGCGGCTGGAGAAATGACGCAAACCCCAGGCAACGTGGTTTTCTAACACCGTGTGACAGGCTTTTCCACACATCGTCCCTGGGCATCAAAGTCAACCCGATTCTGTGCGGATCTGAGGTGCCCAGTCCGGAAATTGACGCATCTCTCTCTTGCGAGGGAGAAAAACGACACATCGCAACCCGACAGGAGAAGAAATGATGCACGGCCTCCCTTGCGAGGAAGGAATTGATGCATCACTGCCTTTCCCAACACACACTCACCTGTGTGGCTTTATTTTTGATGCTAACCAGGTACTTTGTGCAAAATCAACGTTTCTATTGTTTTCTATGGAGTAAGACTTATTCTTTTTAAAATTCATATTTTAACTTATGTATGTTGGACTTTTGTAATTGTGGTCTTGTTTAATTTAGATAAATATTACGTATTATTCTAAACTGGTGTGGTGTCCATTTTGTTGTGTTTTCACTGTATTACTGTGTGTGTTGGTACAAATACTTTACACATTGCTTCTGAGATAAGCCTGGCTGCTTGTGCCAAGCTACCAAGGGGGTATGAAGGGGTTATCTAAGTGTGCTTCTCCATTGCCCTGACTAGAGTGAGGGTCCTTGCTTGGACAGGGGGTAACCTGACTGCCAACCAAAGACCTAATTTCTAACAGTATGCAAAGTGCCAGTTCCGGCACAAGGAGGCCCGCAAAAATGGCGCTAAAAGATTTAATTGCACCATTTTTGGAATCATTTTTAATGCCTTCTAAAAGCAGGCGTTGAAGGACACACCCATTGGATTCTAAGGGCCTCCTTGAAGTTTGCTCCACTTGTGTCAGAATTTTTGATGCTAGTGGAGTAAAGCTCCACATGAGCATCAAACATTTTGACTCTACTGTTCCTAATACAGCCATGGTGCACCATATCTTAAATATGGCACACACATGGTGGTGTTAGGGGGGTCCAAGAAAAGTGGCGCTTCACGATGTGAGGCGCTGCTTTTCTAAAAGTCTGGGACAAAATGTCCTGCTGCTCTGGAGAAAATGTATGCTTTGTCAGCAGTTTGTATGAAAAAGGAATCTAACATCACCAGCGTATATGCATATGTTAAAAGAAAACCTCTAAAGCTAGCAGGAACCTTCCACACTACAATCCCACATGATACCCACGTTCTCAGTTGAGTTTTTTGTGACAACCTCAGGTGGAATCACATTATCAGCACTAGATTACATAAGCCTTGCGTCTCATTGCATACACTATCCATGTGTATGACAATAGACACTCAAGATGTCCAGCAGGATTTTCGAGGAGTGTTCATTAGCAAGGGGTTTCTAAAAAGAAAAGAGTGATGCTATATATCACCCAGTATATTCATTAAAAACAGGGCAATTGGTAGTGTCTCACCACCTTTGAATCCACTTCCATATCAGGGCCCAGGTCTAAAAGCAGTTTAGGTGCTACTTGAATCAGTGAGGGTCAAAGAACCAAAAACTGTATCCCTCCTATTGTTCTAGCTAAGAAGTCCAGAAACTGGGTTTGGGGGGAGGTTATGTGTGGACATGAGGTTGCCTAACAAGAGCATAAAAAGTGAGCAGTGTCTAACTCCAATGGTGCACAATACTGTAGCGGTGGTCAACAGAGCTAAGATTGTGGATTCTAAATGCACTGGATGAGGCCAGTGTTGAAAAAAAGGAATGCATCAAACCAATACGCAACCTGGAGGTGAAGAAAAAAGCAGAAAAACATCACAGTGGGAGATGGTGCTAATGAGAGGAGAGACATCAGGTCAGCAGCCTCCATTTGATCCCCTGCCATGGACAGTGTCAAGAGTGAATGGAACCATGGTGCCAGCAATCCAAGGTGGCACAGAGATAACTTGCAATGTGTCCTGCTATAGGATACTTCAAAGATATCCACTACCAGTAGAGGTGTCATCACTAGGACCTTCTAGCTAATTGGTCAACAAGAATACAACTGTTGATGCCAGTAGTCATGACACTGATAAAAGTTACGGTCTTGATACTGATAGAAGTCCCAAATTCGATTCCGTAGGTGCCATACCAGAGATTCCCAATGATGTAGCTACTGATGACTCTCAACCATCAATAACTCAAATTAGGCTAAGTCGTGTGAAGAGATTAGACTTGCCTCATCCCTATGGCACCAAGAGTTTGTGGTTTAGCTGCATAGCATTAAAATAATGGCAGCTCATTGCAGGACCTGATGGTCAACTGATAATTATATGACCTAACACTATCATCTTTGATTTTGAGACATTTGTATGTTTTATTTAAAAGTTTTGGAGGGAAGTTATGTATTTTGCTGTATCTGTTTATTGATGTAGTTAGGTGATCCCAGCATGTTGTGCATTGGTGGTCTCTCCCAGAGTGTATCAACTGAGATTATAATTAAATGGTGCCAGGCATGCAGGCATCCAGCGGGTGCATGTCCAGCATTTACTACCAACTCTTCTGTCCGCATCTGTTTTTAGCTGTGCCCTGTAGTACCACACATCTGGGAGAATCCAACACCATGTACTGTAATGCTTTATCGACCTATGGCTTCAGTTAGCCCAGGTCATTTGCAGCAAAAAAGAAGTCTAAGTTTCCTAAATTAAAGAATATTTGGGTTTTTCAGGAAGTCTTTGAACACTTTCTCAGCTTAAAAGCTGTCTAGATTTTGTAGCATGTTGATTGTTGGTCCTAATCCTGTTAGAACTGGTGTTTCTGTTTGTCATAGTATGCACCCTGTACAAGAGCCACCACTCTAGTCAGAGTAAGCTAGATACACAAGTAGAGATAACCTGTGTTCACCCTTTGGTAGCTTGGCACAGAGCAGTTAGGCTTATCTAAAGAGGTAACATGCAAAGTGTTGGACCTGGCTTTTTGACAGGGTCATCCCCAAAACTTTTTGCCTCCTTCCTCCTATTTTTTCTGACCTGTTGTTGTTGGCTTTTGACCTCTGGGCACTTTACCACTGCTAACCAATGCTAAAGTGCATATGCTCTCTGTGTAAATTGTACTATTGATTGGTTTATCCATGATTGACTATTTAATTTACTTGTAAGTCCCTAGTAGAGTGCACTACATGTGCCTAGGGCATGTAGATTAAATGCTACTAGTGGGCCTGCAGCACTGGTTGTGCCACCCACCTCAGTAGCCCCTTAACCTTGTCTCAGGCCTGCCATTGCAAGGCCTGTGTGTGCAGTTTCACTGCCACTTCGACTTGGCATTTAAAGGTACTTCCCAAGCCTAGAACTCCCCTTTTTCTATACATAAGTCACCCCTAATGTGTGCCCTAGGTAACCCCTAGAGCAGGGTGCTGTGTGGGTAAAAGGCAGGACATGTACTTGTGTGGTTATATGTCCTGGTAGTGTAAAACTCCTAAATTCGTTTTTACACTACTGTGAGGCCTGCTCCCTTCATAGGCTAACATTGGGGCTGCTCTCATACATTGTTGAAGTGGCAGCTGCTGATCTGAAAGGAGCAGGAAGGTCATATTTAGTATTGCCAGAATGGTAATATAGAATCCTGCTGACTGGTGAAGTCGGATTTAATATTACTATTCTAGAAATGCCACTTTTAGAAAGTGAGCATTCCTTTGCACTAAAACCTTGTTGTGCCCTTCAATCCACGTCTGGCTAGGTTTAGTTGACAGCTCCTTGTGCATTCACTCAGACACACCCCAAACACAGGGTACTCAGCCTCACTTGCATACATCTGCATTTTGAATGGGTCTTCCTGGGCTGGGAGGGTGGAGGGCCTGCCCTCACACAAAGGACTGCCACACCCCCTACTGGGACTCTGGCAGACAGGATTGAACTGAAAGGGGGCTTGGTGCATTTCTTAGACACTCTTTGAAGTCACCCCACTTCAAAGGCACAACGTAGTATAAAACAGGGCCTCTGCCCTACCTCATCAGACACTTGCTGGAGAAGAAACCTGAACCAGAAACTACATCCTGCCAAGAAGAACTGCCTGGCTGCTCAAAGGACTCACCTGTCTGCTTTTCTACAAAGGACTGCTGCCTTGCTGTTGGCCTGCTGCCTTGCTGAACTGCCTGGCTGCTCAAAGGACTCACCTGTCTGCTTTTCTACAAAGGACTACTGCCTTGCTGTTGGCCTGCTGCCTTGCTGAACTGCCTGGCTGCTCAAAGGACTCACCTGTCTGCTTTTCTACAAAGGACTGCTGCCTTGCTGTTGGCCTGCTGCCTTGCTGAACTCTTGTCTGGCTGTAAAAGTGCTCTCCAAGGGCTTGGATAGAGCTTGCCTCCTGTTCCCTGAAGTCTCAGGACCAAAAAGACTTCTCTCTTCCTCTTGGACGCTCCGTGCGCCGAAATTTTCGACCCACAGCTTGTTCCGTGGCAAGAAAAACGCCACACACCGACGCTGATCGACGCAACGCCTTCGGGACGACTGAAACTTTGACGCACGGCCTCGCAAGGACAACGCCGCCCGACTTGGCGGGAGAAATCGACGCGACGCCTGCCGTGAGATCGAAACTTTGACGCACGGCCTCGCAAGGACAACGCCGCCCGACTTCCCAGGAGAAATCGACGCGACGCCTGCCGTGAGATCAAAACTTTGACGCACGGCCTCACAAGGACAACGCCGCCCGACTCCCCAGGAGAAATCGACGCGACGCCTGCCGTGAGATCGAAACTTCGACGCGCAGCCCCGCGGAACGACGCGCAGCCGGAAAACATGCAGGAAAATCCACGCACAAACCCGGGACATCTGGTACTCCCCGCGAACCACAGAAAGAGACTGTCCGCGCACCAGAAAACGACACACGACTCCCCGCGTGGAAAATAACGGCGCAAGTCCGTGTGTGCTGAGGAGAAATCGACGCACACACCAGTTTTCCACGTATCCCTTCTCCTGTGGCCCTCCGAGGAGTTTTCCACCAGAAACCAGGTACTTTGTGTTTGAAAGAGACTTTGGCCCTCATTCCAACCGCGGCGGTCAATGACCGCCGGGTTGGTGGACCGCGGGAGCACCGCCGACAAGCCGGCGGTGCTCCAATGGGCATTCCGACCGCGGCGGTAAAGCCGCGGTCGGACCGGCAACACTGGCGGGCTCCCGCCAGTGTACCGCCGCCCATTGGAATCCTCCAAGGCGGCGCAGCTAGCTGTGCCACCGAGGGGATTCCGACCCCCCCTACCGCCATCCAGTTCCCGGCGGTTCTCCCGCCGGGAACCGGATGGCGGTAGGGGGGGTCGCGGGGCATGGGCACTGCAGGGGCCCCCGTAAGAAGGCCCCTAAATGTATTTCACTGTCTGCTGCGCAGACAGTGAAATACGCGACGGGTGCAACTGCACCCGTCGCACAGCTTCCACTCCGCCGGCTCGATTCCGAGCCGGCTTCATCGTGGAAGCCTCTTTCCCGCTGGGCTGGCGGGCGGCCTTAAGGCGGCCGCCCGCCCGCCCAGCGGGAAACTCAGAATGCCGGCCGCGGTCTTCAGACCGCGGTGCGGTATTCCTGCGGCGCAACTTTGGCGGGCGGCCTCCGCCGCCCGTCAAAGTTGTAATGAGGGCCTTTGTTTGCTTTCTAAAGACTTAAGACACTTTGGGGGTCATTCTGACCCTGGCGGTAAAATCCGCCAGGGCCAACGACCGCAGGAGCACCGCCAACAGGCTGGCGGTGCTCCCATGGGCATTCTGACCGCGGCGGTACAGCCGCGGTCAGAAACGGAAAACCGGCGGTGTACCGCCGGTTTCCCGCTGCCCTGGGGAATCCTCTGCGCCGCCATGGGGATTCCGTCCCCCATACCGCCATCCTGTTCCTGGCGGTTTTGGCCGCCAGGAACAGAATGGCGGTATGGGGTGTCGTGGGGCCCCTGGGGGCTCCTGCAGTGCCCATGCCAATGGCATAGGCACTGCAGTGGCCCCCGTAACAGGGCCCCACAAAGATTTTCAGTGTCTGCCATGCAGACACTGAAAATCGCGACGGGTGCAACTGCACCCGTCGCACCCCTTCCACTCCGCCGGCTCCATTCGGAGCCAGCATCCTCATGGAAGGGTGTTTCCCGCTGGACTGGCGGGTGGCCTTCTGCGGTCGCCCGCCAGCCCAGCGGGAAACCCAGAATACCTGCGGCGGTCTTTTGACCGCACAGCGGTATTCTGGCGCTTCCAGCCAGGCCGGCGGCTTCCGCGCCGGCCGGGGTCAGAATGACCCCCTTTATATCACTTTTCAGTGATATCTTTACAAATTCATATTGCAACTTTGATCATTTTGACCTGAAAATACCCAGATAAATATTATATATTTTTCTAAACACTGTGTGGTGTATTTTTGTGGTGTTATGCTATGATGTTGTATGATTTATTGCACAAATGCTTTACACATTGTCTTCTAAGTTAAGCCTGACTGCTCGTGCCAAGCTACCAGAGGGTGGGCACAGGCTGATTTTGGATTGTGTGTGACTTACTCTGACTAGAGTGAGGGTTCTTGCTTGGACAGAGGGCAACCTGACTGCCAACCAAAAACCCCATTTCTAACACAAAGTATTTGTGCAGCACACATACGCAGTAACATAATGAAAGCACCACAAAAGTACTCCACACTTGGTTAGAAAAATGCAATTATATTTTTATGAGTACAAGATCAAAACGACAAGCATCTAATAAGGAGAAGAGGGGTTATGCATTTTAGAAGACTAAATCAAAAAGTAGTGCTTAGAAGTCAGTAGTGCGCAGTAGAGGTTACTTGAGGTCAGACAATACCAGGGTAAATCACAAGTTCAGACCAACCCCAATGGAGGGCAGGCCAGCTACAGGACCTTCCCAGGGCCAGCTGAAAAAGTACCTTGGAAGGAGGAAGTGTTGATGTTGAAGGCTCAATGCGTGGAGCAGAGGAGGAGATACATCGCTGTTGATTGATGAATTGTAGGCTTTGCATCAGTTCAGTGCTGTTCAGTGTCAAGGAAGCGTCGAAGATCATGCAGCAATGGGCATCGAGGCAATGCATTTTTGCTGAACCTCTGGGCTGGACGTGGTGCATTCAGCACAAAGTGATACTTAGGTGCCAATCCGTGCAGAGTCCGTGATGCATCAGAGTCTTCGGATGATGCAACGCCAAGTCAGTGATGTGGTATCCATGGTCAGACAGCAGCTATGATGCATCGGTGAAGATTGGAAATGGGCTGGTCCCGACTGACAAAACATTATTGATGCATTGTTTTCTTGGGTTGCAGCACAGATACTCACTTCAAAGGGTCCAGGCCTGGACTATCACTACTTGGCTGAACAAGACTTATAACAGACATAGTCCAGGTGCTGGTTGCAGGCAGTCTTTGATGTCCCTGAAACTTCAGAAGAACAGGGGGCAAGCCAAAAAGCCCTTGAAGTCACTCTAGGTTCACGTAAGATGGGCACAGTCCTTGTCTTCAGCAGGACAGGGATCAGCAGGCACCAGGGGAGCTCGGCAAAGAAGAAAGCAGTCATTCCAGGGCAGCAGTCCAGCAGAGTGGCAATCCTTGAAGCACAGCAGTCTTTACTCCTGGAAGAGTAATTTATAGGTCCAGTAGTGTACTGTCTTAGTTGGATCAGAGCCCTAGTACCTAAACCCAGTTGCACCTTTGAAATGGGAGAAACTTCAGAGAAGGGTATTTTTTTTTAAGCGCACAGAGTAGGGTGGTAGTCAGACCTTTTTGTGGGAATAGGCACTCCCTATTGAGGTATAAGTGTCAGCTCCCCCTCCCACTTCCTGCCTGGGAGGAGCTGCCAGAATACAGATAAATTCAGATGAATTCTCTGCAACTTCCCCCTTTCATGTGTTTATGGCTGTCTAGAGGGTATGCACAAAGTGTAGCTGTCATCCACCCTATCCATGTATTGGAGGCAGGCTGCAAGGCACACAGAGCAGTAAGAGCGGAGAGAAATGCCTACTTTCTAATAGTGGCATTTCTAAAATAGTAATGTTAAATCAAACTTTACCACTAAAGAGGATTTATCATTGCCATTCCAAAGATAAGAAACATGATGAAGCCACTCCTTTCTGATCAGGAATTACATCTTAAAAGTGTATTAAGGATTTCCAATGCTAGCCTATGAAAGGAGCAGGCTTCCAAGTAGTAAAATATATGTTTGACTTTCTGTCACTACCAGGCCATGTACAACTTAAGATGAGATCTCCTACCTTTTATTTACACAGCACCATGTCCTTGGGGCTACCTAGGGCCTACCTTAGGGGCGACTTATGGGTAATAAAAGGGGAGTATAATGCTTGGCAAGTAGTTTTAAATGCCAAATGGAATGGCAGTAAACTGTACACACGGGCCCTGCAGTGGCAGACCTGAGACAGGTTTGAAAGGCTACTTGTGTGGGAGGCACAACCAGTCCTGCAGGCCTGCTAGTAGCATTCAATTTGCAGACTTCGGATATATGGTATACCACTTTACAAGGGACTTACAAATACATTAAATATGCCAATTGTGTATACACCAATATTACTATCTTTAAGGGGGAAGCATATGCTCTTTAGCACTGGTCAGCAGTGGTGAATTGCACAAAGTCCTAAAGCCAACGAAAAGATTCAGCAAAAAGTTGAAGGTAGAAGGCAAAAAGTTTGGGGAGACCCTTCTGAGAGGGCCATTTTCCAACAACTCCTTCAGAATGATTTGTCAACATGTATTCTTATCTTAATATTTGCTTTGTATGGCTTTAATTTTGTGCAGAGATCCCCTAACACCTCGAGGCTCCTTATGACGATTTTGAAATGTCTCATATAAATTCATATAACAAAACGAGCATGCTCATTAGGCATTAGTGATTTCACTGAATGACTCTTTCATATCCATTGTTTTTTTTCATTTATAATGTACTCATATGATGCAAACACAGTTAGATGCATCAAACGTATGTAAAACAAAAATGCGAGGTAAAGGTGCTGTTGTGGAATGAGGTCAGTACTGAAATTTTGTCACAATGAAACTCTATCTGTTGGATCAGATGGACCAATGTTTGCTTGCCTTCCTCTCTTCTTGATAATAGATTATGCACCATTGGAATCCCAGCTCTATTGGAGCTACCATCTGATCATTGCTTAATTTGTAGAACAATGTCACAACCTCCTAGAGACTACAGCACTGCTGCTATCAGCTTGGTTGGTGACCAACATGCACACCAGCCAGGAGAGACTAGCGTTTTCATCTGTAGAAATGTGGGGACACTGAATGGTAAGCATTTTGTATATTCCTGCACATTCTGGAAGTTTCCATCACAAATGTAAGGAAAATGTGTGATTTTAGCCAAGGTCTGAGGTTTGCAGAGCATTGTTGTTAGACCTGACAGCCTTAGGGTGGTCATCCCCCAACTTATTGCCTGCCTCCCTCCACTTTTCTGACACTGTTTTTGATGTTTTTAGGATTCTGGCACTTTACCACTGCTAATAAGTGCTAAAGAGCATATGCTCTCTCCCTTAAACATGGTAACATTGGTTCATACCCAACTGGCATATTTGATCTACTTGTAAGTCCCTAGTAGAGTGCACTACATGTGCCCAGGGCCTGTAGATTGAATGCTCTTAGTGGGACTGGGTATGATCCAATGTTGCCATGTTTAAAGGGAGAGAGCATATGCACTTTAGCACTGGTTAGCAGTGGTAAAGTGTGCAGAGTCTAAAAACCAGCAACAACTGTATCTCAAAAGTGGAGGGAGACAGGCAAAAAGTTAGGGGTGACCACCCTAAGGCTGTCAGGTCTAACATCCTGGTAGTGGAAAACTCCTAAATTAGTTTCCCACTACTGTGAGACCTGCTCCTTTCATAGGATAACATTAGGGCTACCCTCATATACTTTTTGAGTGGTATTTTCTGATCAGAAAGGGGTAACCAGGTCATGTTTAGTATGGCCAGAATGGTAATAGAAAATCATGCCTATTGGTAAGGTTGGATTTTATATTACTTTTCAGAAATGCCACTTTTAGAAAGTGAGCATTTCTCTGCACTTAAACTCCATCTGTGCCTTACAGCCTGTCTTCAATCCATGTCTGGGTTGGGCTGGTTGACAACTCCCTTGTGCATTTCACCCAGACAACTACAAACACAGGATACTCAGTCACACCTGCAATCATCTGCATACTGAATGGGTCTTCCTGGGATGGAAGTGTGGGGGGACCTGACACAGTTCAAAAGCTAGTGGCCTGCCCTCACACAATGGACTGCCAAACCCCCTAATGGGATCCTGGCAGACAGTACTGTACTGAAAGGGGACCTTGTGCACTTCAAAACAACTCTTTGAAATCTCCCCCACTTCAAAGGCATTTTTAGGTATATAAACTGGGTCTCTGACCCCACCAAATCAGACATTTGCGGACCAGATCTTGCAACCTGTCAAGAGGAGCTGCCTGGCTGTCCAAAGGATTCACCTGGACTGCTTTGCTGTGAAGGATTGCTGCGTTGCTGTTGCCCTGCTGCCTTGCTGGCCTCTGACTTTGCTGAGAAGTGCTCTCCAAGGGCTTGGATTCAGGTTGCCTCCTGTTTCCTGAAGTCTCAGGGCCAAAAAGACTTTTCAAGAAAACTCCTTGTGTGGTGAAAATTGAGACACAGCCTGCTGGAAATGGCGCATAGCCTGCCTAGCGACGAGAAAATGGCTGCATCCTCGAATCAGAATGATGCAGCACGGCTTCCCAAGTGGAGATCGACGCAGCACCTGTGTTGCGACTGGAACTCTGATGCACAGCCATACCAGATCGACACACAGCCAAGCCGGACTGACGCAGCCCGACTTCCTGAGTGAAGAATCTACACAGTGCCTGCCGTGTGGCAGAAACTCCGATGCATCGTCCACCGGATCGACTTCATTCCACACACCCAGGATTTCCACGCATCATCCCTGGGCGTCAAAGGATACCGCACCACAGAGAGGATCCAAGACGGCATGCCAGAAATCGACGCAAAGCCCTGGCAGCATGGGAAGAAACTATGCAGTTTGTGCCACGTCAGGAAATACAACGCACACCTTGCTTTTTCCACACATCTCCTCATCTGCGGTCTCCGTGCGTGTAATTTTGATGCAAACCAGGTACTTTGTGCACACAAGAGACAGTTGCTGATTTTTATACACGTCAGACTCTTCCTAGCATTACAAAAGTGAAATTTCAGCTTGCACTTATCAATGCTTGATCGTTTTTACCTTAATTAAATCAGATAAATAACTTATATTTTTCTAAACCTGTGTGGTGTATTTTTGTGGTGTTTTCACTGTGTTCTTGCATGATTTATTGCGTAAATACTTTACACATTGCCTTCTAAGTTAAGCCTAACTGCTCAGTGCAACGCGACCAAAGAGTGGGCACAGGATACTTTTGATTGTATGTGACTTACCCTGACTAGGATTGTGGTCCCTACTTGGACAAGGGTGTATACCTCTGCCAACTAGAGACACAATTTCTATCAATTGTAATAAAATGTTCTGATATCCACTCAAGAAACATCAACCATACACTGCTCTTGGTGTTCCATTTTCATAAATGTAAGGAGTTGCTATTGCATACTCTGAGGACTTTTACTACTTAAGAACAGAGTTGTACTAGGTGATTTTGGTGCTACCAGTAGTGATAGATTCAATGAGTAAAAACTAATAACAGTATCCTAATTTTGAACACATGACTTTCTGGTAGTAAGTAGTAAAACCACACCAGTGCACCAACTATTCTACTATCTATTCACACTTTTTGCATGTGCCACACATAGCCAATTACACAAACAGTCGCTGGCCCAGCACAATATTCACATCACCAACCAGCTACCATTTAAAGGCCTATCACGTTCATATTTAAAAGCGATTGAAACACTATTCATCCAGCTGACATACAAATTCACCTCCAGCAAAACACTAACAGCGATCCAACAGTGACACATATATAGTTCTTAGCATGGATGGGCATCCAGCAGGATTTATAATGGAGTTCCTCTCAGTATCTATTGATAGTGTGTGTACATACCCAGCAGTGATCACGCACAGCATGTATATCTTGATGGCATAATAAGCTCTCTTAATTGGTATGTGCTGCCTGAACAGCAGTCACACTTTAAAGAGGATCAGGGACTCATCAAGTGCTATACTTTTTCCAAAAGCATGGATCTCTGGAAACTTGGCAGACAAATGTTCCACCACTGTCGAATTTTGAACTCAGTGTCATGTTCTGGATGGTTCTGTGGCAGTGTTGCGGAACTAACACAGAAATGCAGCCAACACTGCAGAATAAAAAAACTGTCTCTAAGCTTGAGCGGTGAAAAGATGGGTTTTTTACCAAATTGTATGAATACACCAGTAAGGCTGTACTGTTGGTTTGTGCACAAGCTCCATGTTAAGCGTAAGATAGAGACTTTTTTTCAACTTCCAAGTGAAGTGGGAGTCCAAAATGAGACTCCAAAATGCCTCCTTCTTCCCTCAGAAACTGTTTAGCACGCACATTTGTTTGGTGCACGGTTTCATCACGGAAGTTATCATCCAGAAAGAGATGGAAGTAGTCACTATGCAAAATAATGTACTGACTTTACATCCGGTGTCTGCAGTAAATTGTGGTATTTGTGATTGCATTATATTGGGACTCTGCTAAGTGAGCACTGCCCATGTGCTCAGCATGGCACTGGTCTGCACTCTGAAGTGGGCTACCCTGCCATTGTCTCTGCTGCACAGATTGTACTTGTGAAAGGGCATCACAACTACCATATGCGTAGTCCTCTGTTACACTGTAAGACAAGACATCATTGCATGGCACTGTACTGAATGAAAATTAATTTCCAGGTTCTACTCCATAGACATCTCCCTCAGATGCAATCTCATTATTACCTCAGAGGTTTCCTACATTATCTAAGTGAAGGCCTGGGCAGCAATGAACCACCAAAATGCCATCTCTGTTAACTGTATCCAAATTTCCTCCTGCAATATCTATAAGGTAAAATGCTATGTGTTTGTGATATATGGACTGAAATACTCTGCAAGTGGGAGTGCACTCATGTGCATAATTGTTTTCTTATTTTATTATGCGGTTAGTGCTCCCATACAGACAACAATTTATTTTTGTTGGAAGATGCCAAGGGAGCCCCAAAGCCTCTGCAGCCCCCAGATGCATGGAGCAGCTCCTGTGTGCCATACTAGAGTAGGCTTTTTTCCTTGATCCCCACCTGCATGCTCCTGCCAGTTTATGCAGGAGCAGGAATCCAGCCTTTTTCTGCCTGCAGTCAGTGCAAGCCAGAGACTGTGTTTTGGGTGAGTGCATCTCCCCATACATGGCAAAAGGGGTAGAGGATCATCCAACACCATCCTCCAGCTTTGTTTATTTTCTTTGTTCTGGAGGATGTGGTCCCTGCAGATTTCCAGAATCAATTCACAGCGGCGTTCATCACTTTTCTTTTTTCTCTTAATGTGTCAGTTCTTGGGAGCTTGAGGCCCCTGAGGACAAGGACATTATTGGGGAGAGGATTACATGCATACCTTCTCCTATTCCAAAATACTTGCATTGACCGCCATGATTCTTGGTGTTCCCGGGGTACTTGGAAAAACTGTGAGGATGATGCTCCTCATGCCCTGGCTGGGCTTGATCCCACAGTGGACCAGACTTCTCCTGATGTTTCTTTGGGCATAGTTGGTCCAGTTTGAAAGATATTCATGTTTTTTTGTGTTCCTAGTGGCCAGATCCAGCTTTTTGGAAGAGTACTCCTCAGCCCGGCATCACCTCCAGCAGCAACCCCCAGTCCACTAGGCCGAGTAATCTCCATGCCTGCACTCTTCAGGTCCAACAGACTCCACAGCCACTTTAAGGCACCTGTGTATCAGATGATGGTTGGCCCTCTGCATGCCCAGTTCTCAGAAGTTCCATGGGAGATCTTCTCCTCCAGGGTCTTCCACCAGATCCATCCCATAATTATCCCTCTGAGGGTCTAAAAACACCAGTTTCACTGGCTCTGGAGAGGTAGACGAATAGTCCTATCCTGGAAGAATACAAGGTGCTTCGGCACCCAAGGCAGGGAACCAGTCTTCTTCATGGTTCTGATAAATGTCTTCCTTGAAAGACTAAGCCATGCTCCTAACTGTCACAGCTGCCGGTTCTCGTCCAACCAGAACTGAACTTCAAAGGGAGGGTGCCCTCCTGTGATTGGTTCCAAAGGTCTGGTCTTTTCCCATTGTGATCCTTAGGATGAGCCTTTCAAGGCCTGGTTCAGTGCAAAAAGTAATAAGGGCACACCGAATATGTCCCTAGCATTTTCAATTCAATTCAATTCAATTTCATGCCTTTATTCGGCTAAAAGCCATAAAAGGAAAAATACAATCAAGCAATACAAAAAGCACATTATTCCAGCAACAATTATTATTCACTTAAATACTAAAATCAAACTATCTAGGTAATGGCCAATGTTAGTCCTTAAAGCAATAAATAACAATCAATTACATTATTACATTTTTTATAAAACCCTAAAATTCTAGAATTTGCCTCCCGTACCATCAAGCACTTGTTTACTTAACTATGGGGGGACTTTTTAATCAATTAAGTGAAGAATAAATAAATAACTGGATCTAAAAGAGAATATAATAAGAAAACATTTCCTAAAAGCTAATTCCATGAGTGTCAAATGGCAATTCTGAAAATCTTAAAATCCCTCCGATAACTACAGTCCTTATGCTAGGAGGCAAAATGATTCTATAGTTCATGTTCTTCCCAAGCATTATCAATATCCCCTGGGCTAAATATATCCTTGGCAAAATGTATAACCAGAGTCCATTGAGTTACAGGAGACGGCTCCCATTTATCATTTTGGGCACCGTAAATTAACTGTGGGGGTTTTGTCTGAGTTAAAACGCCTAGAGCCTTGGGCCGCCTTGTCTCTAATAAATGAAATTGCTAATAGAAACCGGCTTAAACAAAAGACAACAAATGGTATAGTACTAGATCTCAAGAATCTAGCTGCTTCATTATAGTTTCTGAATCCTACGATCCTGCAAATAGGTCGAATCCATTTCCTCCTTGGTTTATCATAAGCTTTGCAGGTTAAAAGAACATGATCCGTCGTCCCTAGCATTTTCCTTTCCCAGGGAAATACTCCAAGCACTTGCAAATGGCTGTATTGTGCAGAGAGACCTTTCCTCCTCCTAATGGAAGGCAGAGCAATTAATTTGGCCCAGAAGGAGAACCAAAACCTGGAATCCCAATTAGAAGCTTAGCCAGAGAAATATGCCAAATCCTGAAGTTCCAGAACGAGTGCCGGTATTACATATGACATTAGATTTGCACTTGGGGTCCATTTTATTTTACAATATGATCAATGTGCCATATTAGTTTCTTTGCAGAACATTGGCAAAATTATACTTCAGTGCATATTTTGATCATAATATATTATAAAATAGGCACACACTCGCAGTTAGACACTGCAGATTTATAATATGAATGTTAAGTGTGGGCATAAATTGTGTAATTTGCTGTATCATAATTATGAAAAATAACATCAGATCACCCTGAATTACACGAGAAACGTAACCCAGAATTTAGTGCAATTTTCATAGTGCTTTGATTGTTCCTGTGCTCCAGTAGGATTTTTGTGCCAAATTACTCATAATTATGAGAACTGGAGCTGTTGCTTAATGAATGTTCACTCATATTATAAGTCCTACACCAGGTCAGTACCATTCTCTGAAAAGTCCCCTCCGTGACAGGCTACCTGTGCACAGATACCAGACTGAGCCTGCACACATATGAACACGCGTGCACCCAGAGCCTACTACTCTGACTGCACAGCAGCAGGCCCTAGTATTACGGGCAGACACATGTGGCTAGCACTCAATCTATTTTAACAGAGTTTACAATGAGTCTAACTCCTTTGGTGAGGCTCACTCACAGCAAACGTCCAAAGACAAGGTCTCATTCATGTGCCTGACATCACCCTCTCACTGTAATATTTCGTTTCTTGTACATGTTATATTTAAACAATATCACAGTGTGGCTGTTTGGTCGTGGAATCATTCAAGTTTGAAGCAGCTGTTCCTTAGCAGTAGTTCAATATCTCCTTCTAATCCCATCCTTTTAAGCTGAATAAACTCAGTCATAAATTAAGACTGGATGAAGATAGCAAGCCCCCTCTCAGTCACGGGTCCATTGCGATGTACAGTTTTTGGTAATAATCTGTTAATACTTGTACAATTAAAGGGCCATCTCTGGCCAATGTCCTATTATAATCCCTTATTTACTCAACATGCCTCACTAATTTTTCAAGTATGCTAGGCCATTATACTAATTTTCCACAGTAATCCCTAGTTTTGTTGTGCGTTGCTGCCATTCAGATGGCATTAGCTGCATATATACAAATGTTTTTGAGCAATGTTATTCATTCTTTGAACAGTATTAATGTTTCATTATTGTTGTCTGAAAGATATTCCTTCTTAATGTCAAAGTTGAGAGACTCAAGTCTAAGTGTCTATGTAAGATTCTTCTTGTTGCTTGATAAGCATTGCTTTGGATGTCTGCACAGAGCTTGTTTCAAAAGCACAGACCCTACGTTAAGCAAAGAATAAGATTCGCCTTCTCCTTAGGGACTCAAATGATAATGATCATCTACCAAATGCAAGGAATTCATGAACTTAATTTCTGCTCTTGCATTTCCAGCATGGCCAATTAAAATTTCCTGTAAGGAGTGGTCAGAGTCCTTCAGACCAGACTTCATATCCCTGATTCTAAACGTTTACCCGCTCCTGGCATAGTCTAATCAGGAAAGTTAATCCTTTTTCATACGAGTCTAAAAAATAAGGTGAAATGCCACTTAATTGGGATTGTGAGTGGGCAACATCTTTTGGATCCAGGTGTGGTTACTCGTTCCTCTAATAACTATTTTTTTCTTATGCCCAATAAAAATAGTAATATTGACAGTGATGATAACCATTACAAAAATAATATTTTCTCCCATACTTGACAAACCTGGGCCCATTTTTATAATTTTTTAGCGCTGCATTAGCGGCATTTGTTGGCACAAAAGCGACGCTAACTTACAAAATACAATTGTATTTTGTAAATTTGCGTCGCTTTTGAGTCAAAAAGCAGTGCAAATGCGGCGCTAAAAAAGTAGAAATCTGGGCTCTGATGCACTGAGTTAGAAATGAAGAGCTTTCCATTGAAAGAAATGTGCCACCCTTAGAAGTTTAGAGAGCTTGTGAAACGTACAGACAAAACCTATGAGAATCCTTGCTTTCCAGGAACACATTTGGTTGCAAGGATGTGGATGTCCTGCAACTATTTCATATATGGGCAATATATCTTCACACCCACATTTACTCAATCCTGCATGCATCCCTACCATTTTAGAAGTTTATTTGACACTTCGAAGCAACAGCTGAATCTAGTATGAAATGGCTTCAAAAGGTTCATAATACAATTGCCAGGCTGATCCTTTCCCATCAAAATTGAGATCTCCTATCTGAAGCAAGAGTGTTGAGTGTTGGTTCTGCTCAACACCAGGATTATTGTTAAGGCCACTAGCCTTACATTAAATGTTTGCAAGCAATAGCTTACAACTACCTAGTGAACAGAAGAAAACATTCTTTACATCTTTTATTGTTTTCTTCAAAGTGCCAAGTGAAATTTCATCTGCACCCAAGCATTCAGATTAATTTTAAAAGGGGGTGTTCATGGGGCTGCTGTGTCGATTCTTATGTCTGATGCTTTTAAATTAGTGAATCAATTAGTAAATGGCAGTTAGGCAGATATGATCAATAAGATTGCCTCCTGACCACTCTGAACTGTGCACTCCTTCGTAAAGGTTTGAGAGATGCCACAGAAAGACATACAGAAGTAGAGGAGCTAAAATTCTGAACTGGACAGCACTATTAAGGAGCTCCACTCTGTGTTGATACAACTATCAGTGACCTCTAAGGTCCTAGTAGAAAGACTTGAAGATACTTAAGGAATGGCTCCAAAAGTTACCATTAAAGAGGTCAGCATTCTGGTCACGGTTAAGGGAAGAAGCCTCAAAATGCTCTTGAACAAATCGATTAGATTCTTTGTACCAGGAGAATAAGAATGTATGTCGGAACCACGCCTGCCGGAACAACACATGCCTGAACAACGAGGTCGGAACAACAACCTCATTGTTACCACTAATGCCTTTACCACGAATGCCTTAACAATGATTGTTTGTTGTAAAGGCATTCCTGGTAAAGGCATTAGTGATAGGCATGCATTGTTCATGCATGCGTCCCCCTGGCCCCCCACCCCCACCCCTAAAAATTATCACGACCCCCTCACCCCCCTTAAAACCACACCAACCCACCACCCTTGCTCCTAAAACTACCCCAAACTCCCCACCTCCTCCCTGAAATTACCGCAACCCCCACCCTACCCCCAAAACCTAAAACAACCCAACCCCCTCCCCCTCCCCATCCCTAAAACCTAAAGTATCCCAAACCCACCCTTAAAACTACTCCGAGCCCCCCACCCTGCCCCTAAACCTAAACCCCCCACCCCGCCCCTAAAATTACCCGACCCCCAACCCACCCCTAAAACCTAAAACCACCCCAACCCTACCCCTAAAACAACCCCAACCCCCACCCCATCCCTAAAACCTAAACTACCCCATCCCCCACCCCTAAAACCAACCCAACCTCCACCTCTTAAACTACCCCAACCCCCACCCCATCCCTAAAGCCCAAACTACCTTAACCCCCACCCCTAAAACCACCCCAACCTCCGCCCCTAAAACTAAAAATACCCGACCCCCCCACCCCTGCCCCTAAAACTAAAACCCCAACACCCAGCCCCGCCCCCAAAAACTAAAAATACCCTGACCCCGACCCCCCACCTCCGCCCCTAAAACTAAAACTAAAACCCCATGCCCTACACCCCCACCCCTAAAACTAAAAATACCCCGACCCCCCACCCCTCTTACCTGACCGACCCACCCACCCCGCCCCTAAAACTAAAACCCCAATCCCCCACCCCCTGCCCCTAAAACTAAAAATACCCCGACCCCCCACCCCGCCCCTAAAACTAAAACCCCAACCCCCCACCCCCGCCCCACTTACCTGACTCGTTGCGTCGTCCTCCTCAGCTGACTCCCTTGTTTGTGCCTTAACCACGCATGTGCGTTGCTCAGCACATGCTTGGTTAAGGCACAAAACAATGAAGTCGTGGTTAAGGAAAGCGTAGTTCCGCTTTCGTTGCCCACGACTTCGTTGTTCCGGAGTCGGCCTTCAGGGCGTTTCCCGGAGAATAATTATGTAGCTGACACACCTCCAGGAGTAACATTTTCTGAGAGGAAAACATGTAGAGATGGTTCTGGGCATATTACTTAGCTTTTTAACAAGCCAAAGTGCATAGCAGGCTACCAATAAGCAGAATCATAAGGGCAATTCAACTGCAAAGAAAGGAAAAGAACTGCTCCAAGTAGACAACTAAGGAGAACGACAGGAAACAAGCAATGCACTGGTCTTAAATGTTTGATCAGAATAAAGGTTGGAATAGAATATGGTAACAGGTTTGCTGGGAGTTTAGGAAAAGGGCTTTTGATTGATGCCAGCATATCATTCTCAACAACATCCGTACAGTCAAGTAATATACTGGACTCATGTTTAGAGACGTGCTCAGTGTAAATGTAAATGCGGATTTAAAATGTCAACATTTGGACAGGTAAATCATCATAAGGACCCCTATAGAACAATTGAAAGCATTTCCTCATCTGATTTGATGAAGACCACGTTGAAAGAAACATTGTATATACATAAAGAGGTGCAAGGGATCTTCAATTGAATTTGAAATATAGCAGAAACCAGAATGAAAATATAACCAGACTGCAACCTGGGATAGCGATAGAGCAGGCTCTGAATCTATATAATAGGCAAAAATAAACAAATTAAAAGAAGTGTCTTAATTCTGTCTCCAAGGATACAAAGGATGGCTAGAATTCTACAAGGAAAAAAAGACAGAAAATAAGAGGCATGGCTTCAGAAATCATGAACAAGAATTCAAAGATCAAGGGCAGGCTCTACCCAACAACACTGGGACAACTGATGTCCTGTTCTTAGAGGCAAATATTAAAAATGGAACTTGTCATTGGTCCAGCAGCTGGCAGAAATGGCCACATAACAGGGTAGCTCCAGTCCCTGTAAATGATATCCTGTATCATCCACCCATTTAACTACCTCAGTGAGCACTGGCTGTGGGACCCCAAAGCGCCCCGAATCCGGCTGCATGCCCAGCAGCATGCAAAAGACAACCTGTGATCCTCCAACTCTCTGGAATGCCTGGGACACTGTGGTCTATGATACACATGGCCTACGCTAGGCCTCCACGCTCTGGAAGTGAATTAATGGTACAGTTTGGGCTGGTGTCCCCCGGGTGCCTACTCGCAACACTGGTGGTGGTGCGCTCGTGGTGTATGGGAGGTTCGTTGTTGGGGCACTGCTGGGGCAGCGATCCAGCATGATGTCAGACCGGCCAGGCCTGCCACCCTGTGGATTTGTGAAAATATGCACCCCCCATCAGGGTCGGGATCGCTGTGGCATTGGAGCTGCCCGGTGGGCTTTCGTCCTGCTGGTGAGTTGGATGAGACAGGCTTGGAGATGGGAGAGCCTGTGAATATCCGGGACATGCTCCTGTGACTGACTGGTGGTCAAAAGGTTGAGCTGCGATGTGGAGGGGAGGTTGGCCCCACTTGTTGACCCCGACCCTTGACGTATTCGCCTTGTGTGCCTTCCAGCTGTCTGAAAGTGGGGTGCGGAGACTGTTTCCCAACTGGTCACCCGTGGATGGGGGGACCCTTTCGACGACTGGCTGCATGCTGGGGGCACCTGTGAAGTGACTTGGCCTGGACGCTGCAGTGGGCTGGGAGGCTTCAGGAGGTGCACTCATGATTGAATTGAGGCCACAGATGGAGACTCCTGAGCTTGTTGCTGACTGTACAGAGCACAGTGCAGTTGGGCCCCCATGGTTGGATTACTTAGCAGTTAGCTCAGGAGGCGGACTGTGGCAGTCTCTCCACTGGGGCACAACAAAACTATGTATGACAGGACAGTTGAAAGAAATGATACGAGGCTTAGGCCTCCTTGATGTATGGAGGGAATGACATTCAAACTCGAGATTGCTTTCCTGTTATATCCCAGCAACGGGGATGTGTTGTTGTTTATACTACTGTCTGATGACCCCTGGGTTGGCACAGCAAGTTCTGGAAGCCTCCTATTTGACGTGGTATAATTCGGATCACTCCCCACTCCTGGTGAGCCTGAAAAGTGGCTACTCCCGACCTGCTGTATCCTTATGTTGCTTGTGCGCTGAGGCCCTGACAGATCCACTGTTTGCTGCCAAGGTATGTGTGGAGCTTGATAATTACTTGCGGGAAAACTGGGGGAGATCAGGTAGCAGAGCCCACACTTGGGATGCTATGAAGGGGTTTGGCTGAAAACCAGTTATGGGGTGAGACAACGGCTGAGCTGTGACCTGACTAACAATGAGACACAACTATGAGACATGGAACCTTCACTCCCCTCCCAACCCCAGAGAATGGAGGAATGGCGTTGTGACATAGTGCTCTCCTGGGGGATTGGCGGAGATTAGAAAAATATACCTATATGGCATACCAACATAGGTTACATGCAGATCAAGATAGGACAGGTGCCCTATTAGCATGCCCAGCGCAACAGCAGAAATCCAGAGATACTGGTGCTCCAAGGTAAAAATGGCACTTGGTTAACTCTCAAACAGCCATAAATGCAATGTTCAGGGTTTACCTTGATGAGGTATACACACAAAGGGACTTGGATCAGAGCAATGGTACGAAAGCCTTATTGGCAGATGTAGATGTCCCTAGACTGGGTGCAGTGGAAAGGGTGACTCTAGACAAGGATATAGCAAGGGAGGAAGTTATTGGGGCAACACAATGCCAGAAACCAGCAAAAACACCAGGAGGTGATGGCCTACTGGCCGGATTCCATCACAAATATGCAGATGTGTTGATCGATAGTCTCCTGGAGGCATATCAGGAAGCACATCAATGTGGAAGCCTCCCAGGCGCAATGCATGAGGCCCAGGTGGTACTGGTCCCGAAGCAGGGCAATGACCTGTTAGAAGCATCATCCTATAGTCCACTTTCACTACTAAATGTAAATGTAAAATACTGAATGGTCTCTTAACTGCATGGTTGCTCCCATATTTACTGACTCTGACACATCAAGATCAGTGCAGTTTCATCCCCCAAAGGAGCACCATGTATAATCTGCGTCATCTGTTTCATATTATCCATACCCTGAGCTTACAAGAGGATGATTATGCACTAGCATTTCTTGATATCAGACAAGCTCAACTCACTTACATGGGCATTTCTATGGTGCGTACTAGAGAGAATGAGCCTAGGGACAAAATGTGTCTCCTGGGTTAGACTATTATATGCAGAACTGAGAGCTACAGTTAAAACAGGAGGGGTTGTATCTCTGAGCTTTCAGCTATGACATGGTACCTGGCAGGGTTGTCCCTACTCGCCCCTTTTGTTTGTGCTCACGATGGAACTATTGGCTGCACTCTTGCAAAGATGTCTGGACCCCTGGGGGCTTCGGGTGGGGGACACCTCTCTCGCCATGACCCACCAAATCAACTCTGTGTCGCATCCTCCTGTTTCCACACCTTGACTTCTCTGAAAAATGTTCAAGTGGATCCCAAACGTCTGCTGCAAGACTGTAACCCACGCCCTGGTCACCAGCAGGCTCGACTCCTGCAACACCCTCTATGCCGGCACCACCCGGAAGTATATGAAAAAACAACAGCACATCCAGTACGCCTCTGCCAGACTCATCCTGAGCATCCCCTACTGTGAGCACATCACAAAACACCTGAATGACCTCCACTGGCTCCCCGTCGAGGAAATGATCAACTTCAAACTCCTTGTCCTAGCATACAAGGTTCTCCATAACTAAGAACCTATCTACATAAATCACCGCACCACCTCTCTCTCCGCTCAACAGGCACTGGCCACTGTACCCCACATAGAGAAGACTTTGGCTGGAGGAAGACCCTTCGCCTATCTATCGGCAAAGAGCTGGAACACACCGCCTCGTCACCTCAGGCAGTTACCATTGTTACCTCAATTCAGGAAGGACCTTAAGACCTGGGTCTTCGACTGATTCACAGGGGACCGAACCCCCACAGCACCTTCAGACCCTCATGGGTGAGTAGTTGGGCTTTCTAAAAGCTAATTGAATTGAATTGAATTGGTTTGAACACCAGAAGCAGACTTTGCACATTTAGTATGGAACTGCTCCCTGATAAGGCCTCACTGGAAAGAAGTTCTGCGTAGTTTAAATGATGCAGCACATTGGGAGATCCCATATAGCTCCAGGGAGGTGTTGCTGGGCTTCCTCCCTGCCCAACCTAAGAAAAAACTTAGCCGTAAATTTGTGATGCTAGGATTAGTACTAGCTAAAAGACGAAATGCTATCAAATGGATGAGTGAACGTCCTCCTGAGTATAATGAGTGGTGGCAAGATATGTCTGAATGGCAGTAGCTGAGGAAGTCGGCATGAAACATGTGATAGAAGAAGAACACTTGGAGGATGATTTGTCAGAGTTTAGGCAGATGGCACTGGAACTCCAGGGTAGACCGATTGCTGGAGCTAAAGTTGAGCCAAAAGAAAATATGTAGGAGAGTTATGGCAGTTGGTCAGAACAAAGCTAGATTGAAATGATAGCAGGCTGAAAGGGATGATATACACATGAATGGGACATCAGGGAGAGTAGCAGATGCACTGACAAAAACCCGCATATTAATCTACATTATGTTACTGACACCACATAAACTTTAAACTGAGTACTAACGGCAGAAATAAAGATTATGATGCTGTACACCGAGCAGTCATGTGGGAGGGGGGAGTTTGGAAATATACCACTTAATATGCTGTTTGATTCTGAGACCATCATGTATCATTTACATACTAGAATGCTCAAGAAGTTGTAAAATGTGATGTATATGATATCTTTTGTCAGTTACTGTTGACCTGTACAATGTCCATTTTAAAATCAATAAAAATTATATTTAAAAAAAAGTAAACTAATGCCCTGCTGGCACTTGGAAACTAACAAATGGATTCTGAACAAGGATGCACAGTAAAAAATCAGTTTTGAGAAAGACACGAGGTCACTAACAACTTAGGGCCTCATTTACAAGAAACTGATGCATCGTCATAGATCAGATTTCTTGCGCCTGACGATGCCGTGGATGCACTGTGTTTACAATATGGAGCTCCATGGTGCACGTTTTCACAGATGCGTCAGAAATTCTGACGCATCTCTTCACGCTATAGTGACGCATTGCTGGAGTTGCATTTTTAAACAGAAGCAACTCCAGCAATGTGAGAAGAGTCCCTTCGGAAAAAGCACTGCATCAATTTTACACCTTGTCTGAGCAGGCAGTAAAATTTCTGATGCAGTGAAGACGTAGAGTGATGCAGTGAAAAGTTGTAAATTTCACTGCATCAGTTCTATGTGTCTTTTTCCGTTTGAATGCCTACTCTGCATACTTTATACCTTGTGCAGGTATAATGTGGTGCAGGGCTTCGCAAACTCGCACATTTGGCCTAATGCATCAGTTTGTAAATATTGAGTATTGTAGTACACTGCTAGCCCCGCTGCTGCATCCCAAAAAAAATTACACAGCAGTGGCGCAAGGGGCTTGTAAATTAGACCGTCGGTGAATATGTGGCTTCAGTACCATAAGCTAATTCAGAAAAGCAGGATGCAGGGCAGAAAGGAAAAGCACTGCAGTAGGCAGAAATATGAAACTCAGAGGCAAGAGATTTCACAGATGATGCACAATGGTCGACAAGGCAGCCAAGTCAGATCCAAACTGAGCCTGAGAAAAGGGATTTACAGATACAATAAAATCATGCAGATGGCACCCACAGGAAACAATGTAAGATCCATCAAAAGCATTAACAGGAATCAGGTTTCTCTCGGTGCTCAAAAAGAGAGAAAGCAGCTGGAGTATGATACAGAAGCTCATAGAAATCACGGTTGTTAGAATGAATTTGGAAGAACAAACCCAGTAATTAATGTCTTCTTCCACCTGCACAGGGTAGGGCCGATTACAGTAAAATAATTGATGTGTGGTAGTCGCAGCACAAGGCGAGTAAAAGCAATTAAAGTCCCACTGCATTTTTTTTACCTGAATAAATACATACAGATTTCAGGAAACAACCAGACAATAGAACTAAGCTACGGAATGTCATGGGTTCTGTTTTGCAACTTAGTAGGGAATTAATCAAAGGAAAACAGGAATATGTTTGAGGATATACATGTTGAAAGTATAATCAGTTGCACTAAAGATCTCTACAGCTCTCAGCCTCAGGGGATGCTTACAAGCAGCAGAATATATCCGATTCGATTTGGAATGTGATTAGTTTCTAATCGTGTAAGTGAACATTGGAGTTTGGCAGAATTTAAAAATATTTTTCATAATTCTAGCAGGTTTGCAGAAGGTCTCCAGGCAGCGCAAGCTGAGGGCAGGATGGGAGAATCTTAACAGCGATGGAGGCCATTCATAACCAACATCTTACATTACAAGGATAGAGGCTATGTACCGAAGGCTGTGAAATAACAAGGTTAACTTATGCATTAGCTAAAACTATAGACTTCACTGACTGCTAATATTACTAAAGATACTTAAATAGCATGTATACACCCCCGGGTCTTCGAGGAAAACTGTTTTAGAATAAATATGTCAGGAGAAAGCACTTAAAGGATGAAAAGACTAGTGCAGACTTAAATGTGGTAAAGATGTTTGTTAGAAATGGGGTTTTTGGTTGGCAGTCAGGTTGCCCTCTGTCCAAGCAAGAACCCTCACTCTAGTCAGGGTAAGTCACACACAATCCAAAATCAGCCTGTGCTCACCCTCCGGTAGCTTGGCACGAGCAGTCAGGCTTACCTTAGAAGGCAATGTGTAAAGCATTTGTGCAATAAATCATACAACACCATAGCATAACACCACAAAAATACACCACACAGTGTTTAGAAAAATATATAATATTTATCTGGGTATCTTCCGGTCAAAACGATCAAAGTTGCAATATGAATTTGTAAAGATATCACTGAAAAGTGATATAAAGGGCCTGATTCTAAGCTTGGCGGGCAGCGGGAGCCGCCCGCCAAGCGGGAACCGCCAGAACACCGTACCGCGGTCAAAAGACCGCGGCGGTCATTCTGGGTTTCCCACTGGGCTGGCGGGCAACCGCCAAAAGGCCGCCCGCCAGCCCAGTGGGAAACACCCTTCCCACGAGGAAGCCGGCTCCGAATGGAGCCGGCGGAGTGGGAAGATGCGACGGGTGCAGTTGCACCCGTCGCGAATTTCAGTGTCTGCAAAGCAGACACTGAAATTCGTTGTGGGGCCCTCTTACGGGGGCCCCTGCAGTGCCCATGCCATTGGCATGGGCACTGCAGGGGCCCCCAGGGGCCCCACGACACCCCATACCGCCATCCTGTTCCTGGCGGGCGACCCGCCAGGAACAGGATGGCGGTATGGGGTGTCAGAATCCCCATGGTGGCGCAGCAAGCTGCGCCGCCATGGCGGTTTCCCATGGGCAGCGGAAAGTCGGCGGTACACCGCCAGCTTTCCGCTTCTGGCCACGGCTGTACCGCCGCGGTCAGAATGCCATTGGCATGGGCACTGCAGGGGCCCCCAGGGGCCCCACGACACCCCATACCGCCATCCTGTTCCTGGCGGGCGACCCGCCAGGAACAGGATGGCGGTATGGGGTGTCAGAATCCCCATGGTGGCGCAGCAAGCTGCGCCGCCATGGCGGTTTCCCATGGGCAGCGGAAAGTCGGCGGTACACCGCCAACTTTCCGCTTCTGGCCACGGCTGTACCGCCGCGGTCAGAATGCCCGGTGGACCACCGCCAGCCTGTTGGCGGTGCTACCGCCGACCCCGGCCCTGGCGGTATTTACCGCCAGGGTCAGAATGACCCCCAAAGTGTCTTAAGTATTTAGAAAGTAAACAGAGTCTCTTTCAAACACAAAGTACCTGGTTTCTGGTGGAAAATCTCCTCAGAGGGCCACAAAGGAAGAGATGCGTGGAAAAAGGGTGTGTGCGTCGATTTCTCCCCAGCACACACGGACTTGCGTCGTTATTTTCCACGCGGGGAAGTTGAGCGTCGTTTTCCGGTGCGTGGACAGTCTCTTTCTGTGGGTCGCGGGGATTACCAGATGTCTCGGGTCTGTGCGTGGATTTTCCTGCTTGTTTTCCGGCTGCGCGTCATTCTGCGGGGCTGTGCGTCGAAGTTTCGATCTCACGGCAGGCGTCGCGTCGATTTCTCCTGCGGAGTCGGGCGCCGTTGTCCTTGCGAGGCCGTGCGTCAAAGTTTTGATCTCACGGCAGGCGTCGCGTCGATTTCTCCTGCGGAGTCGGGCGGCGTTGTCCTTGCGAGGCCGTGCGTCAAAGTTTTGATCTCACGGCAGGCGTCGCGTCGATTTCTCCTGGAAAGCCGGGCGGCGTTGTCCTTGCGAGGCCGTGCGTCAAAGTTTCGATCTCACGGCAGGCGTCACGTCGATTTCTCCCGGGAAGTCGGGCGGCGTTGTCCTTGCGAGGCTGTGCGTCAAAGTTTCGGTCGTCCCGAAGGCGTCGCGTTGATCAGCGTCGGTGTGCGGCGTTTTTCTTGCCGCAGAACAAGCTGTGCGTCGAAAAGTTCGGCGCACGGAGCGTCCAAGAGGAAGAGTGAAGTCTTTTTGGTCCTGAGACTTCAGGGAACAGGAGGCAAGCTCTATCCAAGCCCTTGGAGAGCACTTTTACAGCCAGGCAAGAATTCAGCAAGGCAGCAGGCCAACAACAAGGCAGCAGTCCTTTGTAGAAAAGCAGACAGGTGAGTCCTTTGAGCAGCCAGGCAGTTCTTCTTGGCAGGATGTAGTTTCTGGTTCAGGTTTCTTCTCCAGCAAGTGTCTGATGAGGTAGGGCAGAGGCCCTGTTTTATACTAAGTTGTGCCTTTGAAGTGGGGGTGACTTCAAAGAGTCTCTAAGAAATGCACCAAGCCCCCTTTCAGTTCAATCCTGTCTGCCAGAGTCCCAGTAGGGGGTGTGGCAGTCCTTTGTGTGAGGGCAGGCCCTCCACCCTCCCAGCCCAGGAAGACCCATTCAAAATGCAGATGTATGCAAGTGAGGCTGAGTACCCTGTGTTTGGGGTGTGTCTGAGTGAATGCACAAGGAGCTGTCAACTAAACTTAGCCAGACGTGGATTGAAGGGCACAACAAGATTTTAGTGCAAAGAAATGCTCACTTTCTAAAAGTGGCATTTCTACAATAGTAATATTAAATCCGACTTCACCAGTCAGCAGGATTTTGTATTACCATTCTGACCATACTAAATATGACCTTCCTGCTCCTTTCAGATCAGCAGCTGCCACTTCAACAGTGTATGAGGGCAGCCCCAATGTTATCCTATGAAAGGAGCAGGCCTCACAGTAGTGTAAAAACGAATTTAGGAGTTTTACACTACCAGGACATATAACTACACAGGTACATGTCCTGCCTTTTACCTACACAGCACCCTGCTCTAGGGGTTACCTAGGGCACACATTAGGGATGACATATGTAGTAAAAGGGGAATTCTAGGCTTGGCAAGTACATTTAAATGCCAAGTCGAAGTGGCAGTAAAACTGCACACACAGGCCTTGCAATGACAGGCCTGAGACAGGGTTAAGGGGCTACTGAGGTGGGTGGCACAACCAGTGCTGCAGGCCCACTAGTAGCATTTAATCTACCTGCCGTAGGCATATGTAGTGCACTCTACCAGGGACTTACAAGTAAATTAAATAGTCAATCATGGATAAACCAATCAGTAGTACAATTTACACAGAGAGCATATGCACTTTAGCACTGGTTAGCAGTGGTAAAGTGCCCAGAGGTCAAAAGCCAACAACAACAGGTCAGAAAAAATAGGAGGAATGAGGCAAAAAGTTTGGGGATGTCCCCGTCAAAAAGCCAGGTCCAACATGACCCCCTACCAGCCTAAAGCCAGGGGAGAACAATCACTATCCTGATGTACTTACCTGTTTGAGGCGACAGGACAAGGACCCAGGCCCACAACAACAGGGGCATGCTCCAGTTCTTCGCCTTCCTGACTCCAATTGGATCACTCTGTCCATACTCTCAGGGCCCACTAAGCCAACCCATGGGGAACCTTTCTCCTTACCTGCGGATCCCATCTGTGCAGCACCTAACCTTACCTTGCTCACAGATGTATCCCAGGAGCAGGATAGTACCACCATGACCAACACAGTGGTGTTGCCCACTCTACCCCCGGGGTGGGACACTTGTCCCCTCCCCCGGGATAACTCTGTCCACCCGGACAGCAAGCCACAGTGATTACTGACAGCTGCCAGGGATGAGAGCCAGGCCCCAGGCCTTTCAAAGCTCTCCAACCACTGTGGCTGTGGAGAGTGGGGGGCAGTAGCCCCAGGTGCTGGGCACCTTTTAACCACTCTCCCTTCCACCAGGTCAGGGATGACAGCCTGAACCTGGTCCTCCCCTCTGGGGCTCTGTACCCTCCCTCCTGGAGCGGTACCCCCAGAGTCCAACATGGTCAGGGTGCTTACAGAAGTCGCCCAGTACCATTCCTCCACCAGTGCAGGGCTGTTAACCTGCAACTGGCCCTCCAACCTGGGGCCTGTACCTTCAGGTTGGACTAGGGCCCGGGGTGAGGCTTCCCTCCCCCTGCCCTCCCTTCTGGGGTCCAGCACCCTCCAACTAGGAGTGGCCTCCTCAGAAGACAACATGGTACGGGCACTGTTATCAGTAGCCCCTCCCTCCAGGTCCGGGGGGACACCCTGAACCTGGTCTTCCAGCCCAGGGTCTGTACCCTCAGACTGGATCACTGCCTGGCAACCCAGGACTTCCTGGGAGGCACACCTAACCCCCACCAGGTCAGAGTTTAACCTCTGCACCTGACCATTCAACTCAGAGTCACCACCCTGAAGTTGAACAATTGCCTGGCATGCCAGGACTTCCTGGAGGGCACACTGACCCTCCACCGGGTCAGAGTTTAACCTCTGAACTTGGCCATTCAACTCAGAGTCACCACCCTGAAGTTGAACAATTGCCTGGCACGCCAGGACTTCCTGGAGGGCACACTGACCCTCCACCAGGTCAGAGTTTAACCTCTGAACTGGGCCATTCAACTCAGAGTCACCACCCTGAAGTTGAACAATTGCCTGGCGCACCAGGACTTTCTGGGAGGCACACCTACCTCCCACCAGGTCAGAGTTTAACCTCTGAGCCTGGTTCCCCAACCCAGGGTCACCACCCTGAGGTTGGGCAATTGCCTGGCACGCCAGGACTTTCTGGGGGGCACACCTACCCCCCACCAGGTCAGAGTTTAACCTCTGAACCTGGCCATCCAACCCAGAGTCAACACCCTGAGGTTGGACAATTGCCTGGCACAGCAGGACTTCTTGGGAGGTACACCTACCTCCCACCAGGTCAGAGTTTAACCTCTGAACCTGGTTAGCCAAACCAGAGTCACCACCCTGAGGTTGAACCATGGCCTGGCAGGCCAGGACTTCCAGGGAGGCACACCTACCTCCCACCAGGTCAGAGTTTAACCTCTGAGCCTGGTTCCCCAACCCAGAGTCACCACCCTGAGGTTGGGCAATAGCCTGGCACGCCAGGACTTTCTGGGGGGCAGACCTACCCCCCACCAGGTCAGAGTTTAACCTCTGAACCTGGTCATCCAACCCAGAGTCAACACCCTGAGGTTGGACAATTGCCTGGCACAGCAGGACTTCTTGGGAGGCACATCTACCTCCCACCAGGTCAGAGTTTAACCTCTGAGCTTGGTTCCCCAACCCAGGGTCACCACCCTGAGGTTGGGCAATTGCCTGCCACGCCAGGACTTTCTGGGGGGCACACCTACCCCCCACCAGGTCAGAGTTTAACCTCTGAACCTGGTCATCCAACCCAGAGTCAACACCCTGAGGTTGGACAATTGCCTGGCACAGCAGGACTTCTTGGGTGGCACATCTACCCCCCACCAGGTCAGAGTTTAACCTCTGAACCTGGGTATCCAACCCAGAGTCACCACCCTGAGGTTGAATCTTTGCCTGGCATGCCAGGACTTCCTGGGGGGCACTCTCACCCCCCACAAGGGACACACCGTCCCCAAGGGCCACACAAGAGTCTGGTTGGCGCAGGTCTCCCGACCTCTGCCCATCCTGCAGAGTCTGGGTTTCCCCCAAACCAGAAACGGTTTCACCTGGGTCATTCCTGGGGGGCTCTGCTCTCAGAGCTGTCCCCTGACTCTCAAGGTCCTCCACTGGGGTCTGCAACCCCCTCTCAACCCTATGTCTGGACTTCTGCACCGCCTCACTAGGTGGGGTACTGCCAGACACCAGAACTGTTGGGATGCTGGCTACAGTCACCCCCCCAAGTTCTTCTGACACTGCGGGGCTTCCCTCAAAAGGTGGCCCTACGGTACAGGCTACGCTTCCCTCCTGGTGTTCCCTCATGGAACCCTCTAGGACCTGGGACCTACCTGGGACACTACAATCCTTTCCCACCACACTCGGTTGGGAACCACCTAGACCACTCCCTTGAGGAGCACCCCCAAATGCCTCTTCAGACTCTCTGGTACTCACCCAGAAGTCTGCCTCCATTGTAAGTTCCCTGGGGTCAGAGAACTCACACTCCACCTGGTGCTGGCGTAGCTCTGGAAAATAAGGACCAGACATAGGCTCTCCAGCAATTACATCACTCTGCCCTTCACATGTATTAACCACAGTACCCTTCACCCAACCACCCAGCCTTGGAAAAGCACTCTACTTCACCCTCCTGAGACTGGTGAGACAGTATCTGTCTGTCCCTGACACTCAACCCATACTCTTCTGGGATGTCTCTACACTCTATATCCAGGACGTCCACCAGGGGGGAACCCTTTTCTCTGTCACACTCTGCTAGAGTCAGTAAAGTGTCCCTCCCCCCAGTAGGAATATGACTCCCTGTGCCAGTCCCCCAATCCTTCTCAGGGACCCTGTGCATAACGGGAACTACCTCATACCCTTGAACCGCCTGGGGTGTGTCAACTCCCTTCTTCAAGTTGGGCACCACATCTCTGGGCTTGTGCCCTCCTTCAGCAGTACTAGATGCAAGATTTTTGCTGCCACCATCTGAACTGGACTCAGCCCTTCCGGCCTCCAGTTTCAGCTCTTTACAGCTCAGCTCTTGAGCTGCAATCTTTTCTTCTTCCAGGGCTAAGAGTCTTTTTGCCTCAACCTCTGCAAGATACTCCTCTAATTGTTGCTCCTGTCGCCTTTGACCTCGGAGCCATTCATCTATTTCTGGGTCACTGTCCAACTCTGAGTAGTCTTCCTCCTCATGTGAGAAGTCTTCCTCCTCCTGTGCGTAGTCCTCCTCCTCATCTGAGGGGTACTTAGTCATTTGGTTTCTTGCTGCCTCTCTCTCTGCCCATCTTTCCTCCCCCCAGACTATGTAGTGATGGAGCATCTCCGCCTTAGTAGATCTCCTTGCTACAGGAAGGCCCCATTTTCTGCAAAGCTTCCTTAGGTCAGCCTTAGTGAGGTGGTCAGTACGAACAAAGAATGAGTAGGTACACAATCCCATTTTGATAAGATCTTATCAGCAAAAACCAAAATCCAAAGTCCAAAATATCAATAGTATATCGAGGAGGACATCAGAGAACCAAGAGCCAAAAAAAATGAAAAAATCAAGTTGACCTTCAACTGTGGGTAGGTAGTGAAATACTTAGCTACTGTATGTCACTGCACAAACACAAGTCCTATCCTCACCGCTGATCACCAATGTTAGAAATTGGGTTTTTGGTTGGCAGTCAGGTTGCCCTGTGTCCAAGCAAGAACCCTCACTCTAGTCAGGGTAAGTCACACACAATCCAAAATCAGCCTGTGCTCACCCTCCGGTAGCTTGGCACGAGCAGTCAGGCTTACCTTAGAAGGCAATGTGTAAAGCATTTGTGCAATAAATCATACAACACCATAGCATAACACCACAAAAATACACCACACAGTGTTTAGAAAAATATATAATATTTATCTGGGTATCTTCCGGTCAAAACGATCAAAGTTGCAAAATGAATTTGTAAAGATATCACTGAAAAGTGATATAAAGTGTCTTAGGTCTTTAGAAAGTAAACAGAGTCTCTTTCAAACACAAAGTACCTGGTTTCTGGTGGAAAATCTCCTCAGAGGGCCACAAAGGAAGAGATGCGTGGAAAAAGGGTGTGTGCGTCGATTTCTCCCCAGCACACACGGACTTGCGTCGTTATTTTCCACGCCGGTAAGTCGAGCGTCGTTTTCCGGCGCGCGGACAGTCTCTTTCTGTGGGTCGCGGGGATTACCAGATGTCCCGGGTCTGTGCGTGGATTTTCCTGCTTGTTTTCCGGCTGCGTGTCGTTCTGCGGGGCTGTGCGTCGAAGTTTCGATCTCACGGCAGGCGTCGCGTCGATTTCTCCTGCGGAGTCGGGCGGCGTTGTCCTTGCGAGGCCGTGCGTCAAAGTTTTGATCTCACGGCAGGCATCGCGTCGATTTCTCCCGGGAAGTTGGGTGGCGTTGTCCTTGCGAGGCCGTGCGTCAAAGTTTCGGTCGTCCCGAAGGCATCGCGTTGATCAGCGTCGGTGTGCGGCGTTTTTCTTGCCGCGGAACAAGCTGTGCATCGAAAAGTTCGGCGCACGGAGCGTCCAACAGGAAGAGTGAAGTCTTTTTGGTCCTGAGACTTCAGGGAACAGGAGGCAAGCTCTATCCAAGCCCTTGGAGAGCACTTTTACAGCCAGGCAAGAGTTCAGCAAGGCAGCAGGCCAACAACAAGGCAGCAGTCCTTTGTAGAAAAGCAGACAGGTGAGTCCTTTGAGCAGCCAGGCAGTTCTTCTTGGCAGGACGTAGTTTCTGGTTCAGGTTTCTTCTCCAGCAAGTGTCTGATGAGGTAGGGCAGAGGCCCTGTTTTATACTAAGTTGTGCCTTTGAAGTGGGGGTGACTTCAAAGAGTCTCTAAGAAATGCACCAAGCCCCCTTTCAGTTCAATCCTGTCTGCCAGAGTCCCAGTAGGGGGTTGTGGCAGTCCTTTGTGTGAGGGCAGGCCCTCCACCCTCCCAGCCCAGGAAGACCCATTCAAAATGCAGATGTATGCAAGTGAGGCTGAGTACCCTGTGTTTGGGGTGTGTCTGAGTGAATGCACAAGGAGCTGTCAACTAAACCTAGCCAGACGTGGATTGAAGGGGACAACAAGATTTTAGTGCAAAGAAATGCTCACTTTCTAAAAGTGGCATTTCTAGAATAGTAATATTAAATCCGACTTCACCAGTCAGCAGGATTTTGTATTACCATTCTGACCATACTAAATATGACCTTCCTGCTCCTTTCAGATCAGCAGCTGCCACTTCAACAGTGTATGAGGGCAGCCCCAATGTTATCCTATGAAAGGAGCAGGCCTCACAGTAGTGTAAAAACGATTTTAGGAGTTTTACACTACCAGGACATATAACTACACAGGTACATGTCCTGCCTTTTACCTACACAGCACCCTGCTCTAGGGGTTACCTAGGGCACACATTAGGGATGACTTATATGTAGTAAAAGGGGAGTTCTAGGCTTGGCAAGTACTTTTAAATGTCAAGTCGAAGTGGCAGTAAAACTGCACACACAGGCCTTGCAATGGCAGGCCTGAGACAGGGTTAAGGGGCTACTGAGGTGGGTGGCACAACCAGTGCTGCAGGCCCACTAGTAGCATTTAATCTACCTGCCCTAGGCACATGTAGTGCACTCTACCAGGGACTTACAAGTAAATTAAATAGTCAATCATGGATAAACCAATCAGTAGTACAATTTACACAGAGAGCATATGCACTTTAGCACTGGTTAGCAGTGGTAAAGTGCCCAGAGGTCAAAAGCCAACAACAACAGGTCAGAAAAAATAGGAGGAAGGAGGCAAAAAGTTTGGGGATGTCCCCGTCAAAAAGCCAGGTCCAACAATGTTTATTTCAGGCAATGGCTGCTTCGAAGGAGAGGCTGTCAGGGAAAACCCATCATTGCTGATCACTCCCTCCCAGGCATGATTTCCACTTGGAGGACCCAAAGATTTATTTTAGAGCTTCCTGCTTCTGACATCCACTGATGGCGTCTCCAATTGAAAATATTTGTGTCGTTTTTTCTGACAAAGGCGTTCCATATTACTACCTCGTTCTACATTGCCACTTCGTACCCCTACATGGGAGACAATACCTGAAAGACAAATATATCAACAAGGTATGTTAAATGTAATTTACCCCTTCTCAGCACCAGTGTGTTGACACTATGCCTGAATCTATCCTAACACTAAACCTAATACGAAGCCTGAATTGAAGAAAAATCACTTATTTAAATTATTTAGTTACCTCAACCTATCCTTCATTGTATCTGTATCTATAAGTCTATTTCAATTAAACTACATTCAGTTGATAGCTTTAGATTAAAACCTAATGTCAACCTATTCTTAAATTATATTTATTCTATTTAAATTAAATAAAACTGTCCTTGCTTAAATTAAATAAACACTTAACTCGGCCTTACCTAAATTAATTAACTGAAATTAAATTAACATTAGAATACTCCTGATGCAAACACTGTTATTAAACTATTTTTATTTCTAATAAATTAATAAAGTGAACCTTAATCTGCACTAACTATAATTTATCTATTAGGTCAAATTAAATCGAACTACCCATATCCCCTAACTAAAATTACATTATTATTGTTATGTGTCTGTATGGTTTCTATCGCGGCTTTCTAATTCATGGTTTATTACTGTGAATGTTCCTGGCGCCTGAACCACGCGCCTTCTTGAATAACAGCCACAGTCTGTGCAGTCACACTGGCCTCTAAACAGCACTTACCTTGCTGCCTTAAGGACCATTGTTTTATGCTCTGCCTTGCGTTCCATCTATCTTGCATTATCATGATCCGGAAGCAGTCTGATAGGCTCTGCAGTAATGCTGCTGCAGCTGTCATCATGTGCAGTGTCTTCCTTCTGGTGCACCTGATTAATCAAATGCATGAAATCTCTGAGTCGTACTGAATTGATGTTTGCACAATGCTGAATCCTATTTCTTGGCTTTTTCATTTGTTGAAATCCAGGGCATTTATTATTTTGGGCTGATGTTGTCTTTACTCTATTTTTCACGTTTCTTTACTCAAACCCAGAGATAGTGAGAAGGACCTTCCAGATAATGGGGTGTTAATTTGCAATGTAAACAGACTTAATTCTGAGTTCCAGTGCTTTAGATCACTTCCAATGTGTTGCTTGCTTTAAACCAGTATGAGCTGTTATTTTCATCTCTGACTTCATTTCTTCCCATCTGTCTACTTGCTGCTTGTTGAGGTTTCTTTTAACACCTTTTCGTCTAAATTTTTTTCCATCTGCTGTTCTTGGACTGCACTGTGTGTAGTTTAAAATTCATACTGCATTTGGAGCACTCTTCTAGGAGGAGGAGGCATTGTTTTAGAATGCAAAGACAAATGTTTGTGTACCAGTCAGAAGGACACGTTTGATGATTTCTTTGACATTAAATTAAATGCTTTTGAATTTACCACATTCTAAGTAGTGACACAGTCAAATGGACTATGAATTTACGGAAGATAGCACAGCAACCAATGTTTCTGTGCTGTGTTGAGCGAAAGGACAGTGCAGGCTAGTGCCACATTTTCTAAGATGTGGCACTGATGCAGTCTTCCCAAGGGCTCAGGCATGATTTGGTTGCCTTGTGCCATTTGTACACTTTACAAGTTTGCGCCGGAAAGAATATCCCAAATCAACATTTTGCGTTGGTTTTGATTACTTTTTGTTGATTTTGCTCTGGCCAAAGTGTTGATTAATCTCCTCCTCGATGAGAAATTGTGATGCATTACCTCACACGTAGCTGTAACGTGCTATATTAGATATAGGTGGGAAGACTTAGTAGTTGATACCAGTTCAGCTTGTTGCAGCGTACAGTGAGTGCTCCATTTGTTCACAACTAGATTTGTGCAGCAATATAAAAATATCAAGACATATATTACTTTTTGACATTTGTTTCAAATAAACGGGTTTCGAATTTTAGGCAGATTGATTCCGAGTTGTTCCAAGTCTGCCGTGAGTTTCTTAATCAATGTAGTTTCTCCCTTTTATTCTGGTATTCTTCTGCCAGCATTCATATTGAAAAATGAACTGAATCTAAAAAAACATAACTTGGAAGGTTACTTCGCTAAACAGTCAGTTTGTCAGCTCCGATTTATTTTGGCTGTAATATGAAATCTAAAACTGCATGATGCTCTCGAAATTGCTAAACCAGAACTATTTCTAATAACTGGATGATTAATTGGCAAGCACACGGGACATTTAATGCTGGCTTTGAGTATCCTGGCTCTCACCAGGCAATGAGATAAGTCACTGGCTCGTATTTCTTGACTTTATGGTAGGGCTTGAAAAAGGCCTTGTGTGCCATTAATGCACCTGCGTCTTTTTATTTGGTAGCACAACTATTCTTGGCAACAAAAAAAAAACAAAAAAACAAAAAAACTATGACTATCTCCACATTTCCAGAGATGTACCAGGCAGTAACATTTTGCTCATGCCAAATATAGGACTTTCTTACCACTTCACAAGTTAATAGAATCATGAGCAAAATCATCTCAACTAATCCTTGGTGCTCTCAAATGAGTTCAGGTGTGCTGAGCCCAGTGACATCAATTGGGAGCATCCCAGGGATAACACCAGCTGCTTCTATCTTGCCTTGTGATACCCATGTCTCTGCCCCTTGCTACCGCTGGTTTCAGGACATCAACAAGGTAGCTACAGAAACAGAAAGTACACAAACATGCTCATGGTTACTGTCCATGTCACTTCTTCCAGGTCTTGACCTTTCAACATCCTTATACCCATTCAACAGGATTACTGGGTTGTCTCTGATCACCCCCTCTTTTTGGTGTACACACGCTAATCATATTGCTGCTGCAAGGACCGAGCTGGTGCTGAGTAGATGTCTGTTTTAGCCCTTATTACAATTATAAGTTGTGCATCTTTCTCTCAAATAGACCCACCCATCACACTGACAGGTTCTGTGTCTCATAACATAGTTGAACCTTGATGGTCAACACACACAACATGTAAACACTTCCCACCTAGATAGAATATGAAAACATCACTATTCCAACCACGCATCCCACACAGTGTAGCTTGCTATCAGTGTGGTAAGTGCGTCACCACCCCCAAAGTGTTAGTACGCACTGTACAAATTATATCATACAATACAATGTTTTAGGGGCTGTGTTTCTATGTAGGTTACACTCCTTTCTCCTTCCAGCACCTCCAACATCGAAGAGCAATTGTGGGATATAGCCTCGAATCAGTTATATGGCTGGAGTGTCAAAGAATGATTAATATCACTCTGCTACCTTTGCCATTTTGGTGAATCAGTAACGGATGAGCCCTGGCAAACAACTACTTCTATTAAATACTGCATAGATGTCTGTGCTGAGAGCAGTAAATGTGGGGGAGGGTGTTTAGCTTGTGTTTTTTATAGTGTTTAAGAAAAAACATAAATTTTAAGAAAGAAAATAGTTTCAAAAGATAGATGCCGAATCCAGGTAGTCAGGCTGAAAACATAATTTCTCTCTTTAATGTAACTGACAACAAATATAATTTTGGAATATGACATCAAACATTTAAGAAATTTTGAGTGAGAGCAGTTTACGATTCCATATAACATGCTAGTCTTGCCGAGAAAAAATCAAAATAATAGAGGTCACTTTTAATTTTGATTTTCACTTTGTGGTGACATATTAAGGTACTTTAGGTCCCTGAAAATATGAGGAAGTGCTCAGGAAAGCACCTTGTGGATTGCTTGCGACTGGTACGCAAATTGTTAGCAATTCGCAAGTCGACTCAGCATTTAGGAAATATTGTCTCTTTTATACTGAGTTTTAGACATATTGAAACGTTATTTTGAAAAAAACATGTTGAAACTGTGAAGCAGTACTGTATTGAAAAAAATAGTTAGAACTGCTCGGCAACCTTGACCAAGTTAATGCTTGAGAATTGCTAAAGCTATTTTGTGTCTTTTTATCTCAGACATATAAACACTTAGTATCAGCCAAAAAGGGCATGCAGGAAAGAGACTTTTGAATGTCTGATCCGATTATTTTATGTTTCTAATGACAAAGATGGTATATTCAAAACGAAATTTAAATGTCATTTACGCCATTATTAATGTAAATGATTACGGCTTGGTTCGAAACATTGACCAAATGACTAAAATGTATCTCTCTTCAACACTTAATCTAAAACCACTACAGGATTTCAGAATTCCAACCCAAGACATCTGCACGCAGTCTGACAATATGCATTCCACATCTAAATACAAATCACACAACACACAAAATGCACAAGATATAACAATAATGCCTTCTTTGCCATACTATTTCAAATGGAGAGATTTTGGTCATCAAATGTGTCACAATTAAATGATCCCACAACATTTAAACTGCTTCTCACTTCTGGCTCTACTCCGCATTGCTTCTTGAACACACTCAACTAACTCCTGATTCACTCAACAAGATGTTTTATTTGTGAATGATATTATACTAGATGATGATCATTATCATTTACAGACTTTTAACGAAATGCCTGCATTTCACAAGGTTTAATGGAACCCATTCTGCCACACAAGTTCCCTGGGAAATCTTTGTCACAAAGACATGATATTGAATAGGGTAATCACAGTTTACTTAATACATGGCAATTGGAAAATTCGGATGTACTGGTAAACCTGACAAATCGTCCAATGAAATCAAGCTGTAATTGAACAACGCTGTTTCTGTTAGAGTCACACTTTCCATGGGCGCAGAAGTGCACAGGCTAGTTTATCACTATTGACACATGCCCTTAAACACTCATCAATCTGCTTTTACACAGATGGGCACTGTTAGAAATTGGGTCTTTGGTTGACAGTCAGGTTACCCCCTGTTCAAGCAAGGACCCTCACTCTAGTCAGGGTAAAAAAAAGAATCACCCTCAGCTAACCCCTGCTTACCCCCTTGGTAGCTTGGCAGAGCAGTAGTCCTAACCTCAGAGTGCTAGGTGTAAAGTATTTGTACCAACACACATAGTAACTTAATGAAAACACTACAAAATGACACAACACCAGTTTAGAAGGATAGGAAATATTTATCTAAACAAAACAAGAACAAAATGACAAAAATCCAACATACACAAGTCAAGTTATGAATTTTTAAAGATTAAACTCAAAAATAGCACATTGAAACACAAAATGCTTCGATGAGGTGTTAACACGGCGTCGTGACGGAGTCGTTCCCAACAAGCCGACACCAGGGGCGCCGGACACGGAGTCACGTAAACCCCAAAGTACAGTACATTTGGTGAAGAGTGAAAACAAGTCTGTTAGAAATGGGGTCTTTGGTTGACAGTCAGGTTACCCCCTGTTCAAGCAAGGACCCTCACTCTAGTCAGGGTAAAAGAGAATCACCCTCAGCTAACCCCTGCTTACCCCCTTGGTAGCTTGGCAGAGCAGTAGGCTTAACCTCAGAGTGCTAGGTGTAAAGTATTTGTACCAACACACACAGTAACTTAATGAAAACACTACAAAATGACACAACACCGGTTTAGAAAAAATAGGAAATATTTATCTAAACAAAACAAGACCAAAACGACAAAAATCCGACATACACAAGTCAAGTTATGAATTTTTAGAGATTAAACTCACAAATAGCGCTTAGAAACAAAAATGCTTCGAGGAGATGTTAACACGGCGTTGTGACGGAGTCGTTCCCAACAAGCCGACACCAGCGGCGCCGGACACGGAGTCGTGTAGACCCCCAAGTACAGTACCTTTGGTGAAGAGTGAAAACAAGCCGATGTGCGAAGTCGGGAATCGCGGCGTCTGTGCGAAACGTTGAATCCGTGCACTTCAAGCGGCGTCGGTCACGATGTGGTGCGGCGACTTCCACGGAGTCGTGGACTTCAGCGGGGCTACTGCGGCGTCGGGCCTGCGAAGAGCGTCGCGTTCCAGCGAAGGTCACGCGTCAGGTGCAGGCAGCGTTACCGGATTCAGCAGCGCCGTCGGTCCGAAGTCGTCCGAAGTCGATTTCCTTGGATTCCACCAGCTTTCCTTTCAAGGGCCCAGGGACTGGATAGGGCACCACTTGTCGGGGCAGGAGTCTCTCCAGAGACTCCAGGTGCTGGCAGAGAGAAGTCTTTGCTGTCCCTGAGACTTCAAACAACAGGAGGCAAGCTCTAACTCAAGCCCTTGGAGATTTCTTCACAAGATGGAAGGCACACAAAGCCCAGTCTTTGCCCTCTTACTCTGGCAGAAGCAGCACTGCAGGAAAGCTCCATAAAGCACAGTCACAGGCAGGGCAGCACTTCTTCCTCAGCTATCAGCTCTTCTCCAGGCAGAGGTTCCTCTTGGTTCCAGAAGTGTTTCTCAAGTCTGTAGATTTGGGTGCCCTTCTTATACTCATTTTAGTCTTTGAAGTCACCTTTCTTCAAAGGGGACTCACACCTACTTGTGAAATCCTGCCTTGCCCAGGCAAGTCATCAGACACACAGCAGGGGGTTGGAGCCGGCATTGTGAGAGGCAGGCACAGTCCTTTCAGATGAGAGTGACCACTCCACCCCTCCCTCCTAGCAGAGATGGCTAATCAGGAAATGCAGGTTACACCCCAGCCCCCTTTGTGTCACTGTCTGGTGTGAGGTGAAAAACAACCCAACTGTCAAACTGACCCAGACAGGGAATCCACAAACACGGCAGAGTCACAGAATGGTTTAAGCAAGAAAATGCTCACTTTCTAAAAGTGGCATTTTCAAACGCACAATCTTAAAATCAACTTAACTAAAAGATGTATTTTTAAATTGTGAGTTCAGGGACCCCAAACTCCACATGTCCATCTACTCTCTAGGGGAATCTACACTTTAATCATATTTAAAGGTAGCCCCCATGTTATCCTATGAGAGAGACAGGCCTTGCAACAGTGAAAAACGAAGTTGGCAGTATTTCACTGTCAGGACATATAAACCACATTACTATATGTCCTACCTTATCCATACACTGCACCCTGCCCTGGGGGCTACCTAGGGCCTACCTTAGGAGTGCCTTACATGTAAGAAAAGGGAAGGTTTAGGCCTGGCAAGTGGGTACACTTGCCAAGTCGAATTTACAGAGTAAAAATACACACACAGACACTGCAGTGGCAGGTGTGAGACATGATTACAGGGTTACTTGTGTGGGTGGCACAACCAGTGCTGCAGGCCCACTAGTAACATTTGATTTACAGGCCCTGGGCACCTCTAGTGCACTTTACTAGGGACTTAACAGTAAAACAAATATGCCAATCATGGAGAATCAATTACGTACACATTTTAAACAGGAGCACTTGCACTTTAGCACTGGTTAGCAGTGGTAAAGTGCCCAGAGTAACAAAAACAATAAAATCAGAGTCCAGCACCCATCAACAACCTGGGGAACATAGGCAAAAAGTTAAGGGAGACCATGCCAAGGATGAAAAGTCTAACAAAGTCGATGCGCGAAGTCGGGGATCGCGGCGTCTGTGCGAAACGTTGAATCCACGCACTTCAAGCGGCATCAGTCACGACGTGGTGCGGTGACTTCCACGGAGTCACGGACTTCAGCGGGGCTGCAGCAGCGTCGGGCCTACGAAGGTCATCGGATTCCAGCGAAGATCACGGAGTTGGTTGCAGGCAGCGTCACCTGATTCAGCAGCGGCGTCGGTCCGAAGTCGTCCGAAGTCGATTTCCTTGGATTTCCACCAGCTTTCCTTTTAAAGGGTCCAGAGACTGGGTAGGGCACCACTTGTCAGAGCAGGAGTCTCTCCAGAGGCTCCAGGTGCTGGCAGAGAGAAGTCTTTGCTGTCCATTAGACTTCAAACAACAGGAGGCGAGCTCTAAATCAAGCCCTTGGAGATTTCTTCACAAGATGGAAGGCACACAAAGTCCAGTCTTTGCCCTCTTACTCTGGCAGAAGCACCAACGGCAGGATAGCTCCACAAAGCACAGTCACAGGCAGAGCAGCACTTCTCCTTAGCTCTTCAGCTCTTCTCCAGGCAGAGGTTCCTCTTGATGTCCAGAAGTGATCTAGTCTGTGGTTTTGGGTGTCCTTCTTATACCCAATTTCTCCTTTGAAGTAGGCCTACTCCGAAGTAAAGTCTCTTGTGAATGTGAGATCCTGCCTTGCCCAGGCCAGGCCCCAGACACTCACCAGGGGGTCAGAGACTGCATTGTGTGAGGACAGGCACAGCCCTTTCAGGTGTAAGTGACAACTCCTCCCCTCCCTCCTAGCACAGATGGCTCCTCAGGAAATGCAGACTACACCCAAACTCCCTTTGTGTCACTGTCTAGTGTGAGGTGCAACCAGCCCAACTGTCAAACTGACCCAGACAGGGAATCCACAAACAGGCAGAGTCACAGAAATGGTATAAGCAAGAAAATGCTCACTTTCTAAAAGTGGCATTTTCAAACACACAGTCTTAAAATCAACTTTACTAAAAGATGTATTTTAAATTTTGAGCTCAGAGACCCCAAACTCCACAAGTCCATCCACTCCCAAAGGGAATCTACACTTTAATCAGATTTAAAGGTAGCCCCCATGTTAACCCATGAGAGGGACAGGCCTTGCAACAGTGAAAAACTAATTTAGCAATATTTCACTGTCAGGACATATAAAACACATTTCTATGGCCCTCATTACAACCTTGGCGGGCGGGAACCCTGGGGGATTTAAACCACTGGGACCAATGTGGCGGCAAACCGCTGATCCCGGCGGTGCGACCGCGGCTCTCCCGCCGCGGTCGTAATGCCCTTGGAAGCACTGCCAGCCTGTTGGCGGTGCTTCCTCCAAAACAGCCCTGGCGGTCAAAGACCGCCAGGGTTGTTCTAACCCCCTATATGTCCTACCTTAACAATACACTGCACCCAGCCCTTGGGGCTACCTAGGGCCTACCTTAGGGGTGTCTGACATGTAGGAAAAGGGAAGGTTTAGGCCTAGCAAGTGGGTACACTTGCCAAGTCAAATTTACAGTTAAAACTGCACACACAGACACTGCAATGGCAGGTCTGAGACATGATTACAGAGCTACTTATGTGGGTGGCACAACCAGTGCTGCAGGCCCACTAGTAGCATTTGATTTACAGGCCCTGGCACCTCTAGTGCACTTTACTAGGGACTTATTAGTAAACCAAATATGCCAATCATGGATAAGCCAATTATATACACATTTTGTAAAGGAGCACTTGCTCTTTAGCACTGGTTAGCAGTGGTAAAGTGCCCAGAGTAACAAAAACTGTAAAATCAGAGTCCAGCACACATCAACAACCTGGGGAACAGAGGCAAAAAGTTAAGGGAGACCACGCCAAGGATGAAAAGTCTAACAGGCACCAAATTTCTCATGAATGGGAAACAGCCTTTACGACTCGAGGTATTTTGATAATGTTAAAATTTAGAGATGTGTAGTGGTAATTTTAGAGTGTAGGGGTAGTAGTGTTAAAGGGTGGTAAGAGTCATTTTAGGGTTTAGTGGTGGGGAGTAGTATAAGGTGGTAAGGTCAGTTTTAGGTTTAAGTGTAGGTACTGGTATAGGGTGTTAAGGGTAATTTCAGGGTTTAGGTATGGGTAGTGGCAAAGGGTGGTCAGGGTAATATTTATTTTTTCAAACAAGGGGTTGGGAAAGAATTCCTTCCCCCAAAATAAAATACAAAATCATAATCCACAGGGAGCTCGAGTTGTTGGTATGCTAAAATGTGATCCATTTTTATAAACCATTTTTAACCTTCTAATATCAAACCCATATCATCAGTCTAGTCTTCATCAATAGTCTTTGCAGAACGTGTTGATCTCTACAGCTTACAACAATTTAGTTTCTCATTAGTAGCATGGTGACATTTTCAAACTGACTGAATTTGCTGAAATGATCTTCAGTTCCACTATCTAAATATTTATGGTCTGTCCTTGGTGCTATAGCCTGCTGCTCAAAGCATGCCTTAAGACTACCCGGCTCACACGAGCCTCCAAACAAAGTTGCAGTCTACGTACTGCTTTCTGAGATTTCGCCAACTCTTGTTTGTTTTGGTTAATTACATCAGTAGAGGTGCTGAAATCACCTGCCTCTTAAAACTTTGATTGTGGCTAGACATACACTTTTTCTTCCCACTTTGAGTCTGATTCACAAACTCTATTTTTGATTTTCATAGTATGTAAAGTAGAACTCTAGGAAAAGAGTAAGGACATTAAGAAATTGTGTGTGTGTGTGTGTGTATATATATATATATATATATATATATGGGGGTGTGTATGTATATACACACACATGCACACACAAAAAACACATTTATGTATATATAATGTATAAGGTTCACTTTTAATTAAACCTTGTTCCACATCAGCTATAGAGTGCATGCAGTGCTTCATTTATTGTGCATACACTTCCTTGAGATGTTCGGAGGCACCCATCAACACCAACATGCAGCTCCGGGGCCTGAGGTATATATAATATATTTCTAAAACATTTCCCTAAGCTCAATATGAACTTTGATCTGTTTTTTACACATGAATTGATTGTTGTGGCATAAGGAAGATATAGCTTGGTTATACATAAAATACTAGTGATTGATAGATGACAGTGATTATGATATCAAGATTTATTTTAGTAGGTTTGTACTGGCACTCAATGCAGGTGGACATTAGAGTGATAAGAAAATACATTGTATTTTTCTGGATATATTAGCACTTTAGATTGATGCCAATCATAGACTTGCTGCTTTTGAGATGAAGGATTGAACTCTAAATCTAGTTAAGATATTTCAATAGCTCTGGTGGAATGGGATATGTTAAGAGTTATCCTGGAAGTAAACACTCATCACTTTAAAACTAAAGAGTGCAGCACTATAATATTACTCATACTTTGGGCGAGTACACCTAACTTGATTTGAAATAGATTAGGATTTTACAAAATGGAGCACAGACACTTTATTTCAATGAGTACAATGATAAAATGTGGCACCCCATAATAATCCTAAATGGATCAATATCAACATGAAAACTCAATTATGAAGGAACTGCAAAGGAGGATTTTCCTGAATTGAGCTTTTTGGTACTTTAAAATTAATGAATCAATGAAAGCAATATTTTAAATAAAATGAAAGTGATTAGAGTCTTCCCAGATTACAGAACGGGGCACTTTAAAATCGATAGGTGCAATGATTTTAAGGATACTTAAACTAAAATAATTCCCAGATTTGATCACTTGGCACTCCGTCATTGAGTGCAATAATATGACATATCATCTCTGAATAGATCACTTGACACTTTAGAACTAATAGGTTCAACATTAGAATGGAGTAGTCCAAAGGATTACCATCACTAAGTAGAGTACCTGACATTTGAGGTCTAATGAGTACAATGTTACATTGGGGTATCTAATTCCCATTAATAAAACAGTTATTTTTGAATTATTTTAGAATGACCACTTGACACTTTAAAAGTGAATAAACATAATGATTGAATAGAAGTTTTAAAATAATATCAGTTGCATTGAAATGAATATGGTACTTGCAGAACTGGAATACATAACATATGAGATCTACTATTGGGATTAGGAATCAAAGAAATTGAATTTTTTAAAAAGATGTAAACATATAAGATAATTTTTACTTTTTTGTATGAAGTGAGATGTGTTCTAATTATTGAAAAGATGGTGTATAAAATGGATGTTGAGATGTGCCAAATAGGATGAACGGGTGCTAGCTCCAGTTCTTAAAGAGCTAATGAAATTGAAGAAGAACATCATGCCTATGTTGGAAATGGCTGCTGTAAACGAGACGGGGCCTGCTGAAGGTGTTTCTCTAAAACATGTCAGCTATGAACTTTTTAAATGTGTACTTCTTTGGTTTTGTGGTTGTTTATTTAAATAAATGAATTGAAGCTTTTAAGCCACAAGGAGCTTTTTCCTTCACATTTTGATGCTGCTGAAAAGCTACGTAGGAGAGATTAATGGAGTCACCATCTAAAGCTAAAGTAACGCCCCACCATGCACTGCTTATGACTTTGCCTATTACATAACTCATTACTTGTTAAAGAACATCACTGATGATGTCATTCAACTACTGTACACTGAGTTAGTCTATTAACTGCTTGAGCAATTTAGAAAAGAAAGTAAGTAGTAGATGGTCCACAAATATACAGTACATTTCTAGGTTTTTTGCCATAAGTCAAAATCTTTTTACCATACCAAACTATAATTTTTGTTAACCTTTGTTTTTTCAGTGAATTTCTAGTTTTTTTTAAACATATTCAGCCAACACTTCCATTGCACACAACCATTGGCCATTCACAGTGGTGAGGGGCTGGCACAGACCCACCCCTACTGGTGCCCAACTCTCTTCAGCCTGTCCTACATTATCAGATTGCTGCCTCGGGTTCCCTCCCATTTGCCCTCTGTTTGCCATCTCTTTGCCCCTTCCCCACCTGCTGCCCCTTCCCTACCCCTTCTAATCAGCAGTCTGTGAACAGCTTACTGCTGGCGTGCCTGCCCTACGTGCTCAGCTTGCTGCCCCTGCTCCTGCCCCCTCTTCTCTGCCCTTCATTCTCCATTTGCATGTGTCTGCCTCTTGTCTCCGTTAATGGTCCTTTGTGATTCCCCCATCCATGAAGGCTTTTCCTCTGTGCTCAGCTATCTGACCTCTTCTCCATCCCCTCCACTGTCCTAGTCAGGCGCTTGCCCCCTCCCTCCTGCCATGCATGACCAATGTGCTGCCCTGCCCCTCCCACTTGTCCTCAGTGGTTATCTTGCTGTCCCTGCCCCCTCAGCTTTGTTGTCTGAGTCTATTCCCCACCTTCTTGCTTATCCTCCATGCTTAGCTTGCTGTTCCTACCCTACTTTCCTGTCCTCTGTTGCCCATGTGTGCCCCTGACCCTCCCTCTTTCCTTCCATATTCTATTGAGCTGCCACTGTCTCTCCTGACTGCCCAGCATAGTCAGTTTGCTGCCTCTGTCCCTCCCCTCTGCCTTCCATTGTCTTAGTCTATTCCCCTCCCTAATGCTCTCCATGATCCTTTGACCTTCCTCCGCCTGCTCCCTTATGCCCACCATGGTCTGTTGTGATACCACTAACCATCCTACCGGCCAGATGTGGTCTGTTGTGCTGCCACTGCCCCTTCCACCTGCCCTGCATGGTCATTTGCTAACCTTGGCTCCCACCTTCCCTCTTTTGTCCATCTCTGTGCCACTGTTTCCTCACTGATGCCCTCCTTAGTTTGTTATATGTCCATTGCCCCTTCTACCTGCTCTGCATGGTCAGCTTGCTTCTCCTGTCCTGTCTCCCCCGCCCTGCAATCCATTGTCTATGTGTGGACCCCTGCATCCTCTTTCCTGCCCTTTATCATCAGTGGTGGCTGCCACTGGCACTCCTGTCTAACATGTGTGGCACGTTGTGCTGACATTGCCCCTCCTACCAGCCATGTGTGGTCAGCTTACTGTCCCTGTCCCCTCACCCTCCATTTTGTGAGTATGTGCTACTACTTCCTGATACCATCCATTGTCTGTTGTGGTGCTACTACCTCTCATTACTGTCCTACATGGTCCGCTGTGCTGCCACTCCAACTTGTCCTGCATGGTCTGTTGGGCTGGCACTGCCCCTCCTGCTTGACCTGGGTGCCACTACCCCCTCTTGCCATTTGTTGTCTGAGTGTATGTCCCTATCCCCTCCCCTTACCTCCATGGATCACTAGCATGTCCCTGCCCTCTCCTTCCTGTCGTCCATGGTCCATTGTGCTGACACTGGTCCTCCTACTTCCTCTGCATGGTCTTTGTACAGACACTGCCCCTCACAGCTGCTCTGTATGGTTTGCTTATTGTCCCTATTCCCTGCCCACCATTGTCCAAATCCATACCCCAACTCTGCTTCTAACCTCCTGGTTCATTGCCTTGCCACTGGCCCTCCCTCCTTCCCTCCATGGTCCTCTGTGCTGCCACTCCTGCTCCTCCTCCTGTCTGTCCTCTATGGTTTCACTGTCCCTCCCACTTGCCCTGCTTTTTCAGATGGTTTCCGATGCCCACTTCACCTTCCCTCAATGTCTGTGAATGTTCCCGACCCTTCCCTCTTGCTCTCCATGGTTCATTATACTGACACTGCCCTCTTGCCTATCTTGTGTTGTTTATTGTGTTGGCTCTAATCCTGCTGCCTGCCATGAAAGGTCAACTTGTTGCCCCTGCCACCTCCCTCCATCTCTCCATTGTCCGGGCCCGGTCCCTACCCCATTCCTCCTGAGATCCATTGTCCCTTGTGCTGCCACAGCTTGTGCTTAAATGACTTTAACTCCATAAATTTGGTGCTAGACGGGTCTAGCACCAAAGTATAAATATGGAGTTAGTTTTGCACTGAATTAGAGTTAAAAAAAAATTACGCTAATTCAGTGCAAACAGAGTATAAATATGCCCCTTACCGTAAAAAAAATGACTCTAATCTGGTCAGAATCATTTATTTTGACTCAAAACTGCCTAACGTCATTTTTTTTTTAAGCTAGCCTACCCTTTGCACCGGCTTGCACCATTCCATAAATATGGTGCCCAGCTGGTGCTAAAAAATGGTGCAAGCCGGTGCAAAACTTTTTGGGGCAAAACTGCCTTAGTGCAGTTTTGCACCAAAAAGTATTAATAAGGCCCGTAGTTTATCTCCCAGATACACTTTTACGGGTATGTGTATCAACAATGAAAAATTATGTTGTTCTCCTCAACATTATATTTCCTAATGTAAAGTTGTCATCACTTATATTTTTTGAAAGAGGGGAGAAACCAGAGGCCAGATGTATAACTTTATGAAAACCAATTGTGAATGGGCTACGACCACCTTTGAATTGGTGGTACATTAAGAATGTGTTGCAACAGGAATTCAGTCGCAAAAACTTAATAGATAATACTGCTCATCGTATTTCGAAGGGAGGACCTAAATATGCACCTTCGAGATATCAAATCTCAAATGCAAATTGAGATTTGGTATCAAGCTACCAAATGGTAATTTGCCTTTTGTACATTAGAATACTTTTTTTGAGTTGCAAACAGCCTGATTATTTGTTTTGGTCAGTTTGTGAGCTCAAAAAACATTTGTACATTATTTTCTAAGAGCTATAGATAGCAGCATTGCAGTGTAGCTCCATGTGCTGACAGAATGTCATATAATGTATCTTAGAACAACACAATATTGCTGCTGCGCATGGTGATGTCAGAGATGCCTGTCATCTATATGCCCAATGACTACATTGGTTGTGAATATCAAATCCGGTTTAAACTAAATATATAGTGTACGCGCAACCTGTGCTGCTGTGCTCAGCCAAAATTATCTACACACCATTTTACGTAAATGGCACCAGTGCTTAAGTTGTGCCAGTGGTTTCTGGTGTGGGGCACCAGCACTTATTTTTGAGGGCCGGCATTAGTTTTCTGTATCAGGCATTGACAGTGAGCAAAAGACACTAATGGGAAAGATGGAGGAAAAGAGAAAATGAAAAAGCATCCCAAAGGGAGAAAGCAGAAAGTTGCAAGAGTGAGCTGAAGGGGCAGGGAGTAGCTGTAAATGGATTATAGAGGCCCGAAATTACTTTAGGATTACTCTGCCTCAGCATTCTGTGCATTTAAATGCAGCAGTCCAATGTTTCACATTTTTATTTACAAATTAAGCTCTGCATGTCACCTTACTCGAAGAATCACGGACGCATCACCCATCAAAGACTGCACTGCAGAGCCTCGGCTGTGGAGGCTGGTTCAGGAAATTAAACTCTTGCTTGCTCAGGCTACAAGGGGGATTAATATCCTCTCCTATCACATCTTGCCATATTTATTATGAGAAAGGCAAAGTTTAAACGTCCTTTAAGGCATGTTTATCACTATATCAGGGACACCATGCGTGCTTAAAAAATGTCGCACATTAAGAAACCTGACATGAATTTACTTCTTCAACAACGGTTACCTTGACACCGGGGCTTGGTTTTGTTATTGGTTTTGTTATTGTTGTGCCGGCATTAAAAACAGTTATGGTGGAGCAAGTACAGAGAGATATGAACACTCCCAATGGTAAGTATTTCATATAAAGTGGCAGTACATAAAACCTCTTTAAACACCTTTCTAATAAAGATAATCATTCCTCTATTCAAATATAAATTCAAGGTCGATTTTGTATGTTAATAAATATTTTGGGAAAATTATACTTATCAAAATGAAGACAACGCATGTCTTTTGAGCCAATGCAAAAAAATGCTTTCATGCTCATTTTTTAAATGATGATATTTACGAAGTCTCCTTAAAATTACAGTTTTTCTTAGACATCCCAATAATTATAGGAGGTATAAGTAAAAATGATTTTCAAGAAGACATAACATTTGAGCTGCATCGTTTGATGATAGGTTTGAATCTAGCTGAATGTATCTCGTGCCATTAGCACTCATTTATAACAGAGATACCAACGTGTTTTAGTCCCAGACTAAGGTGGGCATATTTTAAATATACTATGCAATTTTTACAGGGGGAATTTACTCATTTTCAAGTTGTTGAGAGAATGCTGAAGCTATATTATTTTAAACATTTTTTCCCTAAATTATGAAAAAAGCACCTCTGTTTCTGTTTAGCTTGAGGGATACCTCACAGGGACTTTTTCAATTTTTTCATAAATATAATCTGCAACTATCTGATAAAATGTGACTTCCCTGTTAACTTCAGCTTCAAGAGAAATTATGTTTAGATGTGTGCCAGAGATGATTTGGCACCAGACAAAACCAGAGATTTGTGTGCCCTAGGACAAACTGGATCTCGGCCAGGAATGGTACACACAGAAATTCTTAAGAAAGCAGAAAGAAAATGAATCTAGAAACCACACTATATTAATTTAAAAACGGTATCGACACTTCAATATGGGAATCAGGAAAACGGGTCCGGATAACTCATCACTCAGAGAAAGACAAAAATGTCATTTGAGATCTATGTTTGATGTAAAGGTGGATGAAGAATTTGAGATGAATTACAGGGTTCGGATTAGGATCTTGTGTGATACAATAATATGTCGTTATGTTTTAATAGATTTTTAAGTCCAATACTTTCCATTGACTCCGGTCTTTCATCCAAGATGCTTCACGGACATACACAGTACCATATGAGGCTCATTTCCATAGGGCACACAAATATTTCTATTTCATTCCCTACTTAGGGGCATATTTGAGCTCATAGCGCAATTCCAATGCCTCATTAGTGTCATTTTTTCACGCTAATGTGGCGAAAGAAGGCCAAAAACACTGTGCCATATTTACAAAGTGGCGCAATGCATGCATTGCGCCACTTTGTAACCCTTTGCACTACATTATGGGTGCGGCAGGCATAATGTATGCAAAGGGGGTGTTCCTTGCACCATTCTTTTGGCACTTTTAACGCCTGCTAAGAGCTGGCATTAAAAGGAGGCTTCATTGCTTACAAGAGGCCTCTGGGTGCTTTGCAGGATTAATGTCAGAAATGTTTACGCTAATCCTGCAAAGTGCCAGACTAGCATAAAAAAATCAGATGCTAGTTGCCTAACTACCACGATGATGCGTTTAATTTTAAATACGGTGCACACATGGTGGTGTAAGGAGTGCTTAATATGCTCTTTAGTTACATATTTTGGATTACCCCAAAGGCACATATCGCAAAAGACACAATGGATTCTGTTATGAGTTGCTTGGAAAAGTATTCTGGGGGGGGTTGGGAAAGTACAATTTTTGCTGTGTATTATGGTCTGTAATTATTGGATCCTCAAACTTCGGACATGATACTTAAGAGCCCAGAGCCACAGGACCTAGAGCCATGAGCGGTGCTGCTGGGTTTTCAGGCAGTTGTTGTGCCTGACCCACACCCATCTGCATACTATCCAGGAGAAGCTTCTCACAACAAAAGAAAATTAGTACTTTCCTCCTGCAATCCCGAAGCTCCCTCCTGCTCGCGAAGGGGCAAGAGAAAAAGCTTGATAAGCATTTACCACCTTTTCCAAGCAGGTGCTGAATACTCAAGGAGTAGTTAGAACAGACAAGCTTAACTTCGAGAAAATGTACTAAGCATTTAGTAATACCAAAATAGCTAAGAAGTCAAAAACTGTGTTCGACAAGATGGCAGATGCCTTCTTGCCCTGCTCCTGGTAAAACAAATTGGCTGCTGCAGAGAAACTGTAATAGGGGAGAAACTGCACCTTCAGCCCAGAGAAGTTGCTCCTTGGGCTGATCGGCTTGATCAGTTTGTCTTAGTCCTCTGGAGGTCTTAAAGTACAAATATTTTCTAACTCTCAGGTTTTCACAGATGTTAGGATAAGCTCAGTAGACACAACCAAGAATCCCAGTATCTCAAGAACACAACTTGGGGGATAAGACTCACTCCACCAGAGGTCACCAGCCGGGGCCAGGTCTGGTTATGTTGGTATTGATCAGCTTGCACTTCAGGTAAAGGCCTCTTACAGTTTGAGGTGGCCCAGTAGCTCATACTGAAGGGCAACAAACTCACCATTGGAGGACAATTCTTTGTCCTTGGTACAAGTGGGGCCTAACCGAGCCCTTCAGGTCTCCTCACAGGTCTCACACAACAGGTGCTGTCTGTCTGCTCCTCCACAGGTCCAGGGTAATCTCAATAAAAGTCCCTTGGGGTTCCACCTTTGTGCATGGCACTAACTTGTTGGTGGAGGTGACACTAGGTCCCTTCTTAAACAACTGACTAACACTTCCCAGTTGTAACCCTACCCTCTTTTGAGGCAATTTCGCAATGCCGTGCTGCAAAGAATCCAACAGTGTAACTCACTAACTAAATTCAAGATGAAGAAACCCTCCTGTCCTTGTGCAGAGCTTATGTGCCCACCAAAAGGCACGGGCAGGTTGATGAGCAGCCCCTCCCCTGTTGGAGAACTATAACTGCCAACCCAGTTTTGGTGGGCTGGTCAGTTTGATGCCTGCCTTTCTGGGAGGACAAAGAAGGGACCTGTTCGGGTGGCATCTGACATATGCCTGTGTCAATGAAGGCACCTTTGAAGTAAGTTACGTTCCTGGGCATAGCCTAATTGGTCTTCCTGCAAGAGGGAATGACAATACCTCCCCCATCCAGCCCATTGTCTTGTTCCGGGAGCAGCTTTCACACGTCATTAAGGCTGTTCACTGGCAGGCTGACAGTTGGAGGCTAATGCAAATTATCCTTGAGGAGCTTCACACAAGAAAACAAAAACCTTCTGACTGTTCTTTACTTTACTTAATATTTATTAAAAACCCAACTTCACCATTATGCTGTTTATTAATTTTGCTAGCTGTTCTATAGCCTAAGATAGCAGAATGAATAATTATAATTGCTTCATCAGTTTTTTCTCGGGGCCAACTGGTCTTTCTAATGTGAAAATAGCTTCTGGGTTCCAGTCACTTTAAGGAGATTTTAAGTTTAAATTTACACATGTCCTACTTTTAAATACCATGCAGCCTACCTTATGGGCTACAAAGCCTATATAGAGGTGACATTAATATTTAAAACTAAGGTTTTCACCGGTCAAAAAGGGGTATTTGACAGGTTGGGTTACAGTTTCAAAATGCAGCATAAGGCTGCAGTGGAAAGCCTTGAGTTTTGCTTTTGACTCACTTTAGTGGATGGCACAGCAGTGCTTTAGTTTATATGTAACATTCAAGTTTCAATGCCATGGGTGCATTTTGGAGCACCATTTACTATGGCCTTATAGGAAAGTTAAGTAGGCCATTCATGAGTAAGCCAATTTCAAAATGTTCTAGGAGTTGTGACACATGCACAGGGGCCTGGTTGGCAGTGCCCCAGTGCACAATTAAAAAATTAGCAGCATCAGCACACAAAGGTTGGGAATTACCATGCAGAAGGAGGCACTTAGTCACAATTAGTAAACAGTAAAATGTTCTTGAAGCCTGAAGCTGATTGTGTATTGTTCAGAGTTGAAATCAGTAAAGTATGTTACCTTGTATGTAATTTTAGCAACATGGATATTATCTATCTATCTATGTATCTATCTATCTGTCTATCTACCTATCTATCCATCTATCTATCTATCTATTTTCACTGAAAAACAGATAATTGTGACGTTATAGCTTGCTCTGGTAATAATTTCTTTATGTTAAAACAGAAAGTTGAAATTCACTGGAAAAACTGATTTTAAAGAGATATTATAGTTAGGTGAAAACAGCATTTTACTGAAATTCACCAGTTATAGTTTACTGAGCTACCTATAACTTTCACCTCCACCATGCCATGCTTATGGTTTCACTGTGATTTAATTTGAGATGTCATCAATGGTGTCATCAGTTATGTCATTGAAAATGTCATGTTTCTGCCCTCAGTTTTTTTGGACTGCTTGCCTGCAATGAATGGCAGATCATGGCCTGCCTCACACCCTTTGGCTCCTCTCCCAGGGACTGTCCTCAGTGTGGACTCCTGGTTCTCTTTTCAGCCTGGGGTCTACTCCAGCAGCAAATGTCAGGCTATGCTCCCTGGGCCCCACAGTCAGATGCTGAGTCTGGGCTCATGAAAACGTCTATACTAAATATGCGCCTGTAAAACATGCTGATGTCCCTTTCTGAGCTTTCTGCTTAAATGCGTTGCTCATTATGACATTCAGTCAACTGCGCTCCAGGGTAACAATTTTAAGCATTATAACACCTGATTCTCTGATGTAGGCTATCACTGCATGTCCGATATATGGAACTAGTGAGTTCCTATACAGAATGCTTCAATTGGTAAAATAACATCAAGTACTTTTCAAAGGAAGTCACTCAATTCAATATACTGATTTTGGCACCATATGTCGAAAATCTGGACATTATAATTTGGTATGGGTTAATGTTTGCATTTTTACGATATTTGCCTAAATAGGAGCCAGTGTCTATTGTGGAGGACAGATCACCCTGATAAGGTCAACATGACTTTACTTAGCGCTTGGAATACTTGGGCGCTTTAGCCCACATAATGAGGGTGACCGTGATACAAATAAAACAGGAAGTAACACGCATGTGACCTCCTGCATCTTCACGTATGTGTCCTCATGTATCACAGCGCACGTTAACACTGTGGCATCAGATGCCCATGATCTGAAATGCACACAAAAAGGGAACAAATGTCTCCATTCTCCAACATTCATCTAACAATAAAGCAAACAACCACAGAATTATGGAAGATATGTCCTTCATGCCCTATTGTTACAGTATCCTGTCTAATAGCTATCCATTTGTAGAGAAAAAAGATCATTATTTGGGATGGGCAAATGTCACCCTCAAGAAATGATCACAACTCTTGTCATGGTGAACCCTCAAAACCAATAAACTAACCTGAGCTCAACACCCTGATACCCATGGCATAAAGCAAAGATGCTTAACTTAGGGCAAAGAGGTACCACCTGCCTCTGGTAATCTGGGTTCTTCAAGTAAAAGTCCTCATGCAGCTTGTTTTGTCCCTGTTTCTACAGAGGAGACCAGCCAACTGACCTTTGGAGCCCATGTCTTTGTCCTGGATCCAAGGTTGAGGAGGTCCAGCCCTTAAGGGTTCCTCTCAAGTCACAGACAGCAGATCCAGTTCTCTTCTGTTTTTCAGCAGGTGTAAGACGATTACCCATTAAATCAAATTTCCCGAGGAGCAGATGCCTTTTATCCAATTCCCTCCAACAAATGCGTGCTCAGACTTTAACTGATTATCTGAACCCTGCATCCACTAGGGGGAAACGGGAATGAGAATAAAAAAAGAGAGACCGCCTCCAGATCCAGTTCCAGACTGTGCTTCCCACTTGAAGATGGGATATTCAATGTGTGTCTCTGAAAACCTGCACCTTTCTTCTCATTGGGATTTCTTTAAAGGAAGGGCCTGCAGTCGGGTCAGAAAAGCAGAGATAAGTACATTCCTACTGCGCATTCAACTATTCAGCCATTCACATTCACCCAATTCTATCATTCTCCTAACCTGGATCTTTTGAGAGACTAGCCTCTCTCTAACATAACAATGTTAACTTAATATCTTCTTATCTCCAGGAGTCAGAGGTTTCAAAGGTTCTCTGGAGAACAGTTCAAAAGTTCACAAATATACAAACTACTAATGTATTTTACAGGAAACGAAAACTCCTCAAGGTTCAGTTTTCTCAATCACAGTCTCTAGGAATTAGTATGAGCACTGGGGTTTGTCTCTAAGACTGACAAGTCTGCAAAGCAGAGTCCTTGAATATATATGTATATATATATATATATATATGTACATGGGCAAGTCTGGAAATTATGCAAAAGGATTCCTTACTGCAGTTGCTTGAAGTTCTATTAAGCCAAACAAATTCTCCTCAGAAAGCCGATAGCCAGTTGTTGGAAGAAGGAAAAAAATCAGCTTCTTCAAAAGGGAAAAAGTAGCTGGTGTGCACACCGTAACAAGAAAAATAGTTAATTACTCAAAACTGGAAGAATTTTCTATGAAGCAAAGCGCCTCAAGAACACTTCTCATTCTCCTCAGGATGACAGTTGAAGTGCAGGGCTCCCAGAGAGAAACAGCTGGAGGGAAGCTTCAGCACAAGACTAAGGTAGAAACACTAGAGCACTGACCTCACAGGGATTTGTGGCCACCATCTTGAGTGGCAATTGAAGAAGCTAGTTCTAAGAACAGCCTCCTCAAGAGCCACCAGGAGTGAGGACGCTGCTGCAACCAACGTGGGTACAAAGAAAAGGGGCATTGTTTTTGATGAGGGAAGAACTTAACAACGCTGACAATAGTTTTCCTGACAGCAGGTACAGAAAGTCTTCTAATGTGATCCCTTGGGTGCCACATTTATGCTTGTTAATGGTTGGGGTGGTGCCTGAGCATTCTCTAATCAATGGTTTAAAGGTTCCTGAGGGCAACCCTACTCACCTTTTTCAGTACTTTCTGTTTGCATTATCACGAGAAGGCCCACAATTCCAGTTTCAGGTCACTCTCAGGATGTGAGGATGTTTCTGCAGAGTCATCCCCAGGCTTTTGCCTTTTCTCTCCACTTTTTGCTGAATATGTTTTTTTTTGGGTGTGAGAAAACAGGGCTGATTGTAGAGGGCCCATAACTTTTCACCCTAATTTTTCACTATTTCCTGTCGTTTTCCTGACTCTGAATGTGCCCTGGGTACTGCTAAGCAGTCCCAAGGCCTTTGTTCTGTATAAAAGTGTTAGAAATGGGGTCTTTGGTTGGCAGTCACGCTGCCCCCTGTCTAAGCAAGGAACCTCACTGTAGTCAGGGTAAGTCACACACAATCCAAATTATCCTGTGCCCACCCTCTGGTAGCTTGACACTGAGCAGTCAGGCTTACCTTAGAAGGCAATGTGTAAAGCATTTGTGCAATAAATCATGAAATAACACAGTAGTACACCACAAAAATACACCACACAGTGTTTAGAAAAATATATATTATTTATCTGATAAGATGCAGGTCAAAACAATTAAAATTCAATAAGTATATGTTGACAATATCACTGCAGAAATTATATAAAGTGTCTTTAGTCTCTTAAAAGCAATAAATGTCTCTTTCAAGCACAAAGTACCTGGTTTGTGTTCAACATTTCAGCATAGAACCGCAGAGGAGGAGATGCATGGAAAGCAGGGAGGTGTGCATCGATTTCTCGGGCTGCACACTGCGATGTCATTTATTTTTCACACAGGGAAGGCTTAACGTCGATTTCCACCGCTTGGTCTTGGATCCACTTCGGGTTGCAGAGTTTTCGGGCGCCCCCGGGATGAAGCGTTGAAATCCGGCGATGACAGGACGAAGTCACAGGAGTTATGTCGACTCGTGGGCATTGCATGGAAATTTCTACCGCACGGCAGGCGCTGCGTCGATTCCTCTCTGGAAGTCGGGCTGTATTGTTCCGGCTCAGCTGTGCGTTGATCCAGCGGGCCATGCATCGAATTTCCGATCGCTATGCTAGCGCTGCGTTGATCTTCTCATTGCGAAGTTGGGCTGTGTCGTTCCAGTTCGCCGAGCGGTGAATTTTTCACCGTGGTGCAGGCTGTACATCTTTTCTGACAGGCTGTGCGTTGATTTTCGCCGCATACAGAGTTCTTCTTGCAGGAATTAAGTCTTTTTGGTCCTCAGACTTCAGGGAACAGGAGGCAAGCTCTATCCGAGCCCTGGGAGAGCACTTCTCAGCACAGCCAGAGAGCAGTAAGGCAGCAGGGCAACAGCAAGGGAGCAGTCCTTAACAGAAAGCAGTCAGCTGAGTCCTTTGGGCAGAAAGGCAGTTCTTCTTGGCAGGTTGCAGGTTCTCTTCTCTAGGAAGTGTCTGAGTTGGTAGGGGCAGATGTATGCAAGTGAGGCTGAGCATCCTGTGTTTGGGGTTTGTCTGAGTGAATGCACAAGGGAGCTGTCAACTAAACTCAGCCAGATGTGGATTGGACGGCACAGAAGGATTTAAGTGCAGAGAAATGCTCACTTTCTAAAAGTGGCATTTCTAAAATAGTTATATTAAATCTAACTTCACCAGTCAGCAGGATTTTGTATTACCATTCTGGCCATACTAAGTATAACCTTCCTACACCTTTCAGACCAGAAGCTACCACTCAAAAAATATATGAGGGTAGCCCTAATGTTAGCCTATGAAAGGAGCAGCACTCACAGCAGTGCAAAAACGAATTAAGGAGTTTTACTCAACCAGGACATTTAAACTACACAGGTACATGTCCTGCCTTTTGCCTACACAGCACCCTGCCCTATGGGTTACCTAGGGCCTACCTTTGAGCTGACTTATATGTAGAAAAAGGGGAGTTTTAGGCTTGGCAAGTACTTTTAAATGCTAAGTCGAATTGCACACACAGGCCTTGCAATGGCAGGCCAGATACATGGTTAAGGAGCTACTGAAGTGGGTAGCACAATCAGTGCTGCAGGCCCACTAGCATTTAATCCATAGGCCCTGGGCACATATAGTGCACTTTACTGGGGACTTATAAGTTAATTAAATAATCCAGTTGGGTATGATCAAATGGTATCATGTTTAGGGGAGAGAGCATGTGCACTTTAGCACTGGTTAGCAGTGCTAAAATGCGCAGTCTTAAAACCAGCAGAAACAGTATCCAAAAAGTGGATGGAGGCAGGCAGAAAGTCAGGGGTGACCACCCTAAGGATGTCACGTCTAAAAAAATAACTATGCAAAATAGGCTAATTATAATTGGCTATGTCAACCTTCCAATACGCCCTTAGTATATTGTAGGGCATGTAGGTTTAGGGACTCCAGCATAGATAGTGCACCCATAGGTGCACTGCTGAGGTGCCCAGTGTCATTTTAAAGGCAGGCCTGCCTTGTTGACTGCTTTTAAATTAAAGTTATATGCAAATTCGACTTTAAAATTAAAAGTACTGACAAGGAGAGTAAAATACAAAAATAACACAACCATATTGTCACTAAGGTTTTTAAAGATAGCTCCTACCTAAGCTATGTCAGAGCACAGCATGTTAAGCTATAATTCTGCTCTTCAGGGCCCCCCAGGGAGGGCATCATCCCTCATACCTGAGCAAGAGGCCTGTAGTCTACATAAGCAGCTGCAGCAAAGCAATCAGCATACAGTTGTGATCATCTAGCTGGAATGTCCCTCTAACGTACATAGGTAAAAGTATAGTTTTTGTAATAAAGCAGCTGATGTTCCAAGAAAGGATCCCCACGTAAGAGTGTGTATGTTTCTGTGAACATTGGAGACAAAGTGTACCACTTTTGCCGGCAACCTATTTCACTGCAGCCTTGAGAAACGCAGAGATTGAAAGAAATATATTTTTTGGAGAACATAGTGCTGACCTAGGCAAAGAAAAGCTAGATAGAGAAAATAAAACAAGACTGCAAATGTGGCTATTGTTAAAATAATAAAAATGAAGCTAAATAAAATATATCTAAGTTAAAGTGCACAGCGGCATGCCTAGTACTCTATTAATGTATATAAGACTATTGCTAAAATGGCTACACAACAGGAGGAAGGAGCTGACACACCGGAATAGGGCTGTGCCCCTCCTCACATAAGGGGCTGCATACCCCCTTGTTGGGTGTCTGGAGCCAGGGAAGAAAGGGCAGGGACCTTGTGATTCTCAAAGGTATCTCTGATGTCTCCACCACTTCAAAGGCAAATGTTGATATAAGTGCTTGACCCCAAACTCCACCAAATAAGAACACTACCGCAACCAAGGACATTCTGCCAGGAAGAATGTATGCTGTGCTGCCAGGAGGGACTGCCACTCTGCAACTGCATTGCTGTGTTGGCCTATTGCTTGCTGTGTGCTGTATTGTAGGAGATACTACCACTTTGCTACTTGCTTTGCTGTATTAGCCTGTTGCTTCTTGTCTGTAGTGAAAAGGACTGCCCTGTTCTCTATATCCTTGAACCCAAGATTCTCCAAGGCCTGCTTTGCTTTCCCCCTGTTCTCCTCCAGTCTCAGGGACATCAAAGACTGCCTGCAACTCACCTGGTACTGCTGGACCCTGCTATCTGTGAGTACTACCCTTGCCTGAGGTGCCCCTCTCCAGTCCTGGGCCTTAGATGTGGGTTCTGCAGCTGTTTTCTGCAAAATCAGAAGCATCGACCATACTGCGTTTTAAAATTTGGTGCATCGCTTCTTCAATTCCGATGCAGAAGCTGTTCGACAGTGGATTCACAACCTGTGTATCCTGTCAAGGACTGCATGGCTTGCCGCACAACAGTCACTTCAACAGAGTTTTTGCCGATGTTGGACCTGATTGCAAGGCTCAAAGACGATGTATCCATGGTGTGGATCAGAACCAATGCATCATGCCTTCGACGTCGAAGCCTTGCTTTATCAAAGGTACTGTTTCAGCAGACCCTGCATGGTTTCTGTTGCTGGCCTACCCTCCATCGCGGTTGGCATGACCTTTGGATTTACACCAAACTCAAGTAAACTTTTGAACACTAGTGACATCTAAACACTGTTTTCACATTTAATATTTAAAAACGTATATCTTGATTTCTACCTATTGGATTTTTATTATTTTGGTCTTGTTTTACTCAGATAAATATTCTCTATTATTCTAAACTGATGTGAAATCTTTTTGTGTTTTTTTCACTGTGTTACTGTAATAAAGTGTTGCACAAATACTTTGCATATTGCCTCTTAAGGTAATGCTAGTGCCTGGCTGCTCTGTGCCAAACTACCAGAGGGTGAGCACATGTTAATTTAGGGTGTGTATCTGACTTACCTCGACTAGGATTGTGGTCCCAACTTGGACAGGGTGCATACCTCCGTCAACTAGAGACCCAATTTCTAACAGCACAACAAGTGCTGCAACCCTCCTATGGCATTTAACTTCCAGACCCAGGCACTTTCAGGGACATACAGGCAGGTTGAATTAGTTAATTAGGAACAAGCCAATTTAACAATTTCTGGAGATGGAACACAACCCTTTACTACTGGTTAGCAGTAGTAAAGTCCAGACAGTACCAATGGCAGTATAATAGGGTACAGAAAAAGATGAAAAGTGACCACGCAGAAAAGTCAGATTTCCTTTATCATTCATTAACACTTGTGATATGGGGTCATGTAGGATTCAATAGTCGGGGGTACCAAAACTCTCCAGAATATTCTGTCAGTGCTTTTTCAGTTTTATGTATGATTATCTCAAAAATCCACAAAGCACTTTTCAAGTTGGCAGCTTTTTTGACACATTTTTTTTTTTCCTTTAACCTCTGTGCACCTTCTATACCTCTATTTGTCTGGGCGTACTAAGTAGTCATAGCCACATCGAGCATAGAAGGAAAAACCTAAAAATAAGATCTTGTCATCGTTGTTTCACTGAGCTAGCAGCATGCACTTAGCTCACTCACTTAGCTCAGCTGTGCTATTACCATAAATACCTTTTGGAAGATTCATAGATTTATTGACTTGTACTAATTCCTCTATAACACAGCTGCCGTGAGTTATCACTTAAGCATTGTTTACATATATCTTTTCTACTCACCACTTCTATGTTCAATTTATGAAACAGGGTCAAACATTCCTTTGGGTGAACTACATTTCTGATGTGACCCAGTTTCTATTGCCTACTGTCAGGTTGATCCTTCCAAGGTTCATCAAAAGGAGGTGAACACTTGTCATAATTAAGTTTCCTTTGTCTGGATTCAGTTCAATTTGTATGAGTTTTGGTGTGTGATGTTAGATTTGTGGGTGTATAATTTGAGGACGTTGGATTAAAAGAAGCGACCACAACTTATTTGATATTTCATTCTCACCCACCTGTAGTCAGTACTTCCTGAGCCTGTGATTTAACCATTTTGAAATCCCTCCCCACCCCCCCACCCCGGTTTGAGTGACTTGTCAGGTTTGCCCTCAAAAACCAAGCTGAGACTCACTACAAATAATACATGTTTATCCTCAGTGAACTCGGAGAGGTTGAAAGTCGTGTTATCAATGAATTGGTATTGGGGGGTGTACTCCAAAAAGGTCATCAATAGCCCCATACATTTAGCTTTAGCCATTTCTTTTGCAAATCTCCTCATCGCCAAGAAGTATGTTGCTGTGACTAGACACTATTACTTCTTAGAGTAATTTTGCCCCCAACTGAATCCTTGCTAAAAAATTGTTTTAGCTGCCTTGCTACATAACATTTACTGACTTTGCCAATGACCTATCAGTTTGAGATATTTAAATCTTCTGAACAAATACCTGCTTTTCTGTTTTTAGTTAAGGAGTATTCTGGCATATTTTTAAACAATCAGAAAGCTACCCTTGTAATATGGAGATATTATTCAAATTTGGCCCCTGTGGTGTAAGTGCAGAAGTGCTCTTCTTGAAAAAAGTTGCAGGAATCTGATTTGTGAAACAAGATAATGGCTTCCAATTTGCAGTTCTGTAAAAGTTAAAATAAAGAGATGTCCTTCAAAGATGCTCAGACTGGAATCTATTTCTGCGCAGCAGCCATGCCTATTATATCACGTTTGTGGGAAGCGCGAGAAAATGTAACCTGATTTACTTTCTCCTCGAAGAATTGGAGAATATTTGGTGTAGTTTTCCTTGGAGTTCTTGGTCAATAATGTGGCGTTATGGTCAGTTGACTACTGAAACATATCCTACAGGTATTTTGGGTACTTTTATTGGGTTGATCTCTAAATAAGGTTATTTTCGCTTCAAGGATATGTTTTTATTGTATGCGTTTATTTAATTTAAAGATTGTCATGTTTCCAGCAGAGGGATTTTGAGACAAAAGACATTCCACAGCTCTAATTTTGTTTTCAATTTCTTTAACAGACCACTGTGGCCATTTTTAACGCAGTATCCTTTCGGTTTTACAAGTGCAGTTTCATCAATTTGAAACTTTTCATCTTTTTTTTAAACTTTTCTGGCTTTGCAAAGTGTGAAGCTCACACTGCCGCCAATGGCTGTGAAGACGTTAAAAATTGAGCTACTTAATATCTGTTCCCAACAAATTGAGCTTCATTCCCTCTTGCCCGAAAGTCTTGTCCTGATCCTTATTGCTGCAAGTAGTAGGATGTATACTTCTGCTGTGCAGTGGATATGGTGCTTCACCCCAGACACTATGGACAGCCGGTTTCCCACAGGACGTCCGTCGTTGGTGGAACATACGACTGCAGACTATAGAGCTGAGACAATGTTTCAACCCAGACGACATTTGAAAACCTCTAATAAACGTATAGTTACCTGACCTTACTCTACCTTGCAGCCAAAGATTTATTTTGGCCTACCCCTGGTTGAGTCTTCTGTGATGACATGCAGAAGGGCTGTTCCATCTTTCCCATCCTATCCTTGAAATCCATCTGTTAACGCGTCCGTCTATGTTAATTTATACACATCAGGACTCGTTTTAGGCCGATGAATCTTTGGGCTCAGTGGTGAGTCACCGTAGGACGAGATAACTGATCAATATATCAATCAATATGTCAATAACATTGTCAATAGTTAACACCAAAATATATCTTACTTTAGTCATTAATAAACCTTCGGCGCAATCATGACCTTTCAGTCACGAATAACCACACCTTAATGGAGTTTTATGAATTTTATTCCCTATTGATTACAATCTAATAGCAAAGCATCAATCTCAAAACCAAGAAGCAAATAAACATAATCACAAGATGACAATCATAATACGCTTTCAATAATGCAAAGATCAGAAGCATAGACAATCAGATGACTATAAGCAGATCGTAGTACATAGAACCTTCTAGAGATATTAGTTCAGCATAGCACTATGTCAGTCACGTCAGGTTGTCAGTCGGGACGAATGTCTCATTTAACCTCTAATTAGCATTGGCATGTTGGGCTTCATGCAAAACAATTTTGAACACCAATTTGGAAAACATCTAACTAAGGTCTCTAATCAAAAACATACAGCAGTTGGTACCTAGAAAGAAAAGGCAAATGAATGCATTTCCATTATCAATGATTATATTTACCCTCCTCAGAATAGGACAGCGTACAGAAACAGTCTTCGTCTTCAGGACATCAGTTAGTTGACCGTCAGTCTATCTAAGTTAGAGGCAAGGGACACTCTCCTCATAAGGAGGAAAGTGTAATGGGGCAGTCTATGGGCGAGGATGGTTTTGTCTAAGTCTCAAATCACCAAATAAAGTGACAGAGTTTCTGGATGCAATCGATATCATTCCCTACCTAATGCTGCTTGTCTCTTGTGTCATGGGTTTTTAAACCTTTTTCGTAATACATTCCCCCAAAATTCTATTGGTCAGTCACTACACCCCACTATCGGTAGCCTATTAAATTATACATTAAGTAATGCATTTGTCATTTCATGATAATTCCCTAATTCCTAATTGGTCTTCATAATTGACGTTTTTCGTAGGTGGCACATCCGGGTTTCATCGTCTTTGTACATATCCGGTCAAAAGTTCTCTTCTTCTCGCTTCACCGTCCTTGGAAGTGTCTATTATTGTTTTCGAAGCACATATCTTTAATATGAAAGCTACTAGCATGCGGATGGAAAGATGGGTGATGTTGCACACTAATAAGGGAAAAGAACAATCGCTGGGTCATGGTCTTTTGCAAGTCAGCACACTGGAGAAACAGAAAAATATGCTTTAATATGAGAGTTACACAGCTAGTTCTCGACTCACGCTAACTTAGGATATATGGTTCCAATTAATGCAGTTTTATACGTGTTAATGTTCTCAGTTAGGCAAACTATAAACTATTATTTCTTACAGTCGACATTAGTTTATACAATTCTCCACGTTTATGAATAAGCTTCAATGAATATTTTATTAATACAGCATTGTTAGACATAAGCATTTCACGTCTATAATATGTAATATTTAAACTACGCTCTCAGTCCCTCCTCTGATGACGCTCGTCATCACACAATCTTTTGATCTTAATTTTTCACCTTGCGCATAACACGCATTTCAACATCCTGCCCTTTATGTGAGCTTTCCCATATTTCATTGAACATTTTCTCTCTTTCACTTTCTTCATTTCTTTTTGTTCTTTTAGTCCAATTTCTTTTCACTTTATCATTAATTTTACATATTCCCCATAATCCTAATAAACAAATTAAAACAATTAATAGACCCATCATAATTTTTGCAAGTACCCCATTCCAAATGTTGGTAAACCAGCTTCCCAATCGGGCAATTCCTTTCCCAAATTTCTCCCAAACACCAAGTTCTTTTAGATCCTTTAGATCTGTACTATCTCTAGTAAGGTTAGTAAGCATGCTACTAATTTTCTTACTGTTATCGGGTATGAATGAACAGCAATGATGTTCATTAAGCATTTTGCACACACCTCCACTCTTTGCTAAAAGAATGTCTAAAGCAAGCTGGTTTTGAAGAGTCATAGCTCTTTCTGCAGCAAGTTCAGTATCCATCAGAAGTGTAGCTCCTGTAAAGTTTGTCAGCATGTTATCCACAATAGTAGACAACCTTTGAATTTTCATGGAATTTAAGATAACCCCTACTGATGGGATTATAGCTCCAAATATGTCACCAATGACAGCCGCCACTATTTCTCGTTTTTGTCTAGTATGTTGTAATTCAGACGTGTTAGGTATTTGTTTTAAGTCATCAATCTGGTATATCTTTGGGAACACTATTCCCAAATAACATGTCCCATACCATCCCTTAGGAAGACGGTAATATGCATTTAACCCACAGATGTAATAGATTCCAGGAATCGCTGGGTCTTGTCCATTTAACATAAAGGTCCATTTACTCTGAAACAGAAACACATGCCTACATTCACTCGTTCCCACAAACAAATTATCTTGATCAGATTTCGGTCTATATACACAAAGTCTACCTACATGCAATGCATCTATAGCTAATTTGCCTTGTGTTTTAATTGCAGCATAAGCATAATCATTTGCATAAGTACGTTTTTCTAAGCCTTTTTCTTATTTTTCTTTCAGTGCTTTGTGTCTATCATCTGTGTGATCTAAAAAGCTTTTCTCTACAGGAGACAATAAGCAAGTCAAATTATTGCGGTGTGCATAAGCAGTTCCAAATGTAAGTGTTGGCTCAAAGAATCCTCTAACTATTTTAATATCATGCTCTTTAGCTAACTTATTTAAGAACTCAATCACAAGCACAAAAGAAAACACAACATCCAAGTTTGAATAAAAGTATTGCACATGCTCTTGATCATAGAATCTTGTTAATAGCAAGCTGCAGCTAATTCCATAAGTAAGAGGGAGGCTGTGATAAGTAACTCCCTCCTGCACAGACAAAGGAATTTTAGTACAAACATAACAGTTCTTCGCATCCATAGTTTCCACATACTCATTTAATAAGCGATAGAAGACATTAGTAGAAAGTTCCCCTTTTGCATTAGTTCCCTCATGCAGATGTCTCGCATCTTGTTCAAATTTCTCCCACGGCGATAGTTTGTTAGCAGTAGTAGTAGTAGTCTTAGGTTTTGAAGTTGCATTAACAGTTTCACTCTCTCTCCATGGCATTCCTACAATCACTCCCACAATCATTATTGCACATACAACACCTATCATAAGTCCTAACCAACCACACACTTTACTTTCTTTGCTACTATAAGCCATGTTTGTATAGAATCAGAATAGCAGATCAACAATCAACTCTGAGAAGCAAACTCTTTCTGCGTATTTTACAGCGTCTTCACTCACTCCAGGACCCTTTTTGTCAATTCAGGTTAGCAGCTTGTCGTAATCAGGTTTCTTTAAGTCAAATCCAGGCTTAATGTCTCTTTCCGGTAGTTTCTAAAGACCTTTTTTTTTTCAGCTTTCACGGTTTCAAATTTTATCTCTGTTTTCTTGTTGTATATTGTTCAGGTACCGTAGTATTGGCTTGGTACTTCTCGATCAAAGCAGAATGCTAAGAAATCTTGTTGCCATTCAGAGGTTGTAGCATATGCCCATTCAGGACCTGTATATCTTCTGTTTGCTATTCTCTTTCTCTTTAATTTTCATTCACCTTGTTGTTCTCCTTCACTCAGGTCATCTGCCTGTGAAGTATCGCTTTCCTCTATTATTGTCTCGTTTGCTATTTCTCTTATTCTAAGATGTGACTTGTCTGGCCAATTATCACCTCTGTGTGTTTTGTTTCGGTGTTTTCCTTCAGGACATTGGACAGCACCCTCCTCTCGTGATATGGTGTTTTCTCTTGACGGACCTGCAACTGGTTCAGAAGACTCGGATTCGTTTCGATTTGAATTCAATACTTCTCCTTCTCCGTCGTCTTCAGGTTCTACACTGTATTCAGGCTCTGAATTGTATTCGTCTACTTCTGGGAGAACCTCTCCTTGTCTTAGTTCTCCTGCTGTCTCAACTGAGATAGGCACTCCGTCACTTCTCTCGAACTCACTGTCAGCTTGAGTGACAAGGCTGTTCTCAGTGTGTTCTCCTGTAGTCTCAGATCTTTCTTGACTAATTTCTGACTCTGAGACTTCTCCTCCTGAAGTTGCTGTACCGGAATCTTCAAGTTCCTCTTCAACAGGACACGTTACCCTTTTTGTATGTATCCAGTTGGGAACCCCGGCACACTTCACAGCAGTAGTGGTTGTTAGTATTACTTGAAATGGCCCCTTCCAACGCGGCTCAAGACACGATTTCCTCACATGCTTCTTGACAACCACCCAATCTCCAGCTTGCAGAGAGTGTCCTGGTTCGCCGATTGGTGGTAACGTGTTAGCTTCCACCTGGTGAGAGAAAGAGCGAATCACGTCAGCCAAACTTTTGCAGTAATCCAACACCATATCATATGCAATATTCACTAGTGCATTTGCAGGTACCGCCGGTAACCTCATTGCTCTGCCCATGAGGATTTCATGGGGGGACAGTCCCGTTTTCTTATCTGGCGTGTTTCTCATAGACATCACTACTAGAGGTAACGCATCTGGCCACTTCATGTTTGTTGCTGCACACATTTTTGCTATTCTTGATTTTAATGTACCATTCATCTGTTCAACTAATCCTGATGCTTCAGGGCGATAGCTACAATGCAACTTCTGCTCAATGTTGAGTGCGGCACACAGAAGTTTAATCACCTCATTGTCGAAGTGTCTTCCCCTATCTGATTCTATAGAAACCGGAAACCCGAACCTTGGTATTAATTCTCTGAGTAGTAGTTTTGCGACTGTAAGACTGTCATTCCTACGTGTGGGATATGCCTCAATCAATGACTGAAAACACACACAATTACCAACACGTACTTCAATCCTCCACAAACAGGCATTTCAATGAAATCCATTTGCATTTTGTTAAATGGACCTCCAGCTCTTCCAATGTGGCTCAAAGTTACCACTGTTCCTTTTCCAGCGTTCATCTGTTGACAGATGACGCACCTGTGACAAGTAATTTCTGCGGCATGTCTGAATTTTGGATTGAACCAATCAATTTTAAAAGATCTGATCATGGCATCTCTTCCTAAATGCGCCTGCCCATGGTGTAATAGGGCAAATTGTGACAGAAGACTATTTGGCAAAACCAATTTTCCTTCCTCTGAAACCCACATATCATCTGCTCTTTGTACACACTGCATTTTCTGCCAGGAACGTTTTTCTTCTTTGCTAGCATGGCTTTGTAATGTCTTTAATTCATCTATGGTATCAACCACTCGTAATGCTAGGCTTAAGGTTGTGTCATTCTCAGGTTGTGGTAACAGTTCCCACTGCTCTTTAAATGATATACAGTTTAATGCACAGAATCTGGCAACTTGGTCTGCATAACCATTCCCCATTGACACAAAGTCTTGTGATCTGGTGTGAGCACTGCACTTCACCACGGCAATTTCAAGAGGCAACTGAATCGCATGTAACAAATCTCTTATTTGATCTCCATTTTTCACTGGTGAACCAGAGGATGTCATGAAACCCCTCTGAGACCAGAGTTGGCCAAAATCATGCACAATTCCAAATCCATATCTGCTGTCAGTATAGATTGTCACTTTCAAATTTACAGCAGCATGGCAGGCTTTTGTAAGAGCCATTAATTCTGCCACCTGTGCAGAAAATACTTTCTCGAGCCAAGAGGCCTCGATTATGCCAGATATGGTACATACTGCATAACCAGCTCTCAATGTTCCTGTTGAATCTCTTAGGCAGGACCCATCAACGAACATAATGCAATCGTTTTCTTTTAACTGGGTATCCTGTATGTCTGAACGAGGTTTGGTACAAAGCTCAGTCACTTCAAGACAATCATGCTCAAATTCTTCCCCATCTTTGATTTCTGTATTCTCATTGGGAAGTAGAGTTGCCGGTTTCAGCACAGTGCATCTTTTTAATGTAACATTTGGTGACCCCAAAATAATCGTCTCATATTTGGTAAGTCGTGCATTCGTCATGTGTTGCGTCTTAGTTCGTGTCAATAGAATTTCAACAGAATGTGGAACCAATACTGTCAAAGGGTATCCCATGACTATGCCTTTACATTGGGAAAGGCTTTGACCAACTGCTACAACTGCTCGCAAACAACCCGGTAAGGCTGCTAGGACAGGGTCCAAAGTAGCTGAAAAATATGCTACAGGGCGATTTGCATCTCCGTGGACCTGTGTTAAAACAGACAAAGAACAAGCATCACGTTCATGACAGAACAACAGAAAAGGTTTCTCATAATCAGGCATTCCTAGTGCTGGAGCCCTGCACATGCACTCTTTCAGCTCTAAAAATGACGCAAGCTCTGTTTTTGTCAAAGTGATTGAGTATGGTTCATCCTTGACCTCTTTCCCTGTCAATTTTATTAAGGGCTTTGAAATGATCGAGAAGTTGGGTATCCACTGGCGACAGTAGCCTACCATTCCCAAGAACATCCTGACATCTCTCTTTGTTGTTGGGGGATTCATTTGTAGAACAGCTGTTATTCTCTCTTTTGATATTCTTCGGGACCCTTTCTCAATTAGATGCCCTTAATATTTCACTTCTTTTTGACAGTATTGCAACTTCTTAGGTGACACCTTGTGTCCATTCTTTCCCAAATGATTTAACAATGCAATGGTGTCATATTTACAGCTGTCTCTGGTTTTAGATGCAATCAGCAAATCATCAATGTACTGCACAAGAGTCGAATTGAAAGGCAGCACAAGTGGTTCCAAATCCTTCTTCAATATCTGATTGAAGATGGATGGTGACTCAGAAAACCCCTGAGGAATTCTGCACCAACTGTACACCTTATCCAGGAATTTGAAACTGAATAAAAATTGGCTATCTTCGTGGAGAGGTATTGAGAAAAATGCTTGTGATAGGTCTACCACAGTAAACCATTCAGCATCACAAGGAACCTGGAACATTATTACCGCTGGGTTAGGTACCACAGGGCAGCATTTTATCACAATTTCGTTTATTTTTCTCAAATCTTGCACAATTCGAACCTTTCCACAGGTTTTCCTCAAACCCATAATAGGAGAGTTACACGGACTGCTCAGAACTTCTTTCAAAACTCCCTGTCTGAGAAAATCTGCAATTATCTGTGTCACTTCAATAAGGACATCCTGAGTCATATGGTATTGCGGTACTTGTGGGAACACTGCATTTTGCTTTATCTGCACCTTGACTGGCCCTACTCCCTTGATTAATCCGACCTCTTTTCCAGTCAAATCCCACAATTTCTCTGTTACAGACCCTTGTAGATCAGCAGGTATATCGATCAAGGTAAACACTGGGAATAGAGTAATTAGAGGGTAATCTTCATTCGTCTCTCCTCCTTCTTCTATGAATTGACCCTCATCTCCTTCATCGTCACTGTTTGTCTGTACTTCTATTCCATCATTGGAACAGGTAATCGAACATTTAGGGGGTGATTCTAAGCTTGGCGGGCGGCGGGAGCCGCCCGCCAAGCGGGAACCGCCAGAAGACTGTACCGCGGTCAAAAGACCGCGGCGGTCATTCTGGGTTTTCCACTGGGGCGTCGGGCGACCGCCAAAAGGCCGCTCGCCAGCCCAGTGGGAAACACCCTTCCCACGAGGAAGCCGGCTCAGAATGGAGCCGGCGGAGTGGGAAGGTGCGACGGGTGCAGTTGCACCCGTCGCAAATTTCAGTGTCTGCAAAGCAGACACTGAAATTCTTTGTGGGGCCCTCTTATGGGGGCCCCTGCAGTGCCCATGCCATTGGCATGGGCACTGCAGGGGCCCCCAGGGGCCCCACGACACCACATACCGCCATCCTGTTCCTGGCGGGCGAACCGCCAGGAACAGGATGGCGGTATGGGGTGTCAGAATCCCCATGGCGGCGCAGCAAGCTGCGCCACCATGGCGGATTCCCATGGGCAGCGGAAAGTCGGCGGTACACCGCCGGCTTTCCGCTTCTGGCCGCGGCTGTACCGCCACGGTCAGAATGCCCGGTGGAGCACCGCCAGCCTGTTGGCGGTGCTACCGCCGACCCTGGGCCTGGCGGTAATTACCGCCAGGGTCAGAATGACCGCCTTAGTCTTACATAATAAGTCTCTCCCTAATAAGGACACTGGGCTTGAGTCGCACACAACAAATCTATGCAGGCCTTGGAAGTTTCCAATTTCAACCTGCACTGGATCAGTAATCGGATTAGTCAGGTACTGGTTAGCCACCCCGACCACTCGTATGGTGCGTCCTGAAAGAGGTAATCTCGGTACTTCTGCACTGCGAACTGTAGAGCGTGTAGCTCCTGTGTCGACTAAAAATGAAACCTTATAGCCCATTACTTTTCCCTCTACATATGGGCCTCTCTGATCTACCTCTAAAGATGCTGCAAGCCTGCACTCTTCACTGTCTGAGCTGTCGTCTGACCAATCCCCATTCATGTCACTTTCACCTCTTAATGGGAATTGTTGTACAGTGTTGTTTTGGTTTGTTACCTGGCCTGTGACCTGCTGAGGAAGCGTCATCTGTTGCTGTCCCATCGGAGCTAGGGGTAACTGCATTTGCTGTCTAGGCACCATAGGGATCTGCTGTTGTATCGGTTGTGCTGACACTGTTTGGAAACGCGGCATTTGCATTTGCTGCATGGGTTGTACCCCTGGCATTTGCACCAAATTATTCTGAAAATTCGGGTTTTGGTGTCTCATTCTTGGACCTCGTGAATTTTGTAGTGTACCGGCATTAATGCTCTGCTGAACTGTACCATCCTGCACCATATTCGGACAATCCCACTTCCAATGCCCCACGCCCCCGCACGCGTGACATGGTGACATCTTCTTTAATGCCTGACCGTCATTTTGAATAACAACATTATTCATGTCCGAACCACGGTTCACAAACCCTCGACCTCTACCTCTCGGCTGTGCCTGAAACACACCATTCATTTGAGGTTTGTAACCGGACGTCTCCCGACGCCGGTTTGCAGGAAAGCGAGGAAACTGACGAGGGATCCCCCGGGGGCACCCGAGGAGCTCTGGACGTCATGACGTCAAACGTCATGTACGCCAGAGGGAATTTTGAAAGGAGGGACGCCGCCGAAGCCCAGAGAGACGCGAAGGATCGGGACGCGCAGAGAGCAAGCAGAGAGCAAGACGAACGGCAAAACGCACACCACAACGAAACGAGTCCCCGCGAGGCAGACGAGCACCGTGAAGGAAGAGCGATACGCAGGGAGCCTCCCGCCCCTGAGTCAGTGAAGTCGGGAGACCGTCAGGAAGCCGGCCGCGTCCCTGGAGGGGCGTGGCCTACAGAGGTACGATCGTACCGCAAGTGGGACTGGGGCACCGGGTGGTTACTGGGACTACGGGGAGCCAAGGGGAAAGGGCTGAGGTCCTATAAGGGAGGGGAGACGGTGTAAAAAGGGAAACCAGTGTACCCTCTAACCGCACGAAAACCCCACCCTAAATAATTGTTACCACAACAAAAAGGGGAGCTCCACGAAGGCACCGGGGCAGGGAGAAGGACGTGATAAAAAGTATCCCTCACCTCCCGGCACTCCTACCTATCCCCCACCTCCCTACTAAACCCAAATAACCCTACCTACTTACTTAAACCCCACTTACCTGTTTTTCTTTTCTTCTTTATTCTGGGAACCTGGGCCGATGTCACACGGGAGGAGCAGAACCCTCTTAAAGCCGGACCAGACCCCACCAGGACCCTTGTCCGAACCCTGGAAGAGAAAATAAATAAACAAGGGATTTATTATTTGCATTGAGAGACTATACCAAGCCTGACATTCTGAGAAGAAGATAAGTTTATCGTAGAACCGTAACAGAAATAAATTAGTTAACCCCTTGAATACGCGTCTGTCGTCTTAATCCAATATCCCTTCCACCCGGGATAAAGAACCCGTCACAGTGGTGTCAGAAGTGGGATATTGGACCAGGCGACAGACAGTCTAGGACCATGGAGGATAAACCCACAATATCAGATATGATGCAGCAGTTAGCCGAGGGACAGAGGCATCTGAAAATAGTCTGGGAAGAGCAACAGAAGGAGGCTAAAGTGGAAAGGGAGGCCCTGCAAAACGCGCTCAAAAGCCAGGCCACTATCATGGCCAACAATCAATTGGTTCATGAAACTGCCATTAAAAATCTCACGGATACCATTGCTGCCACCCGGGTACACCCGAATGTGCCCAGTTCGGTCCTACAGCGGTACCAGGAAGGCAAAGACCCAGATGCTTTCTTTACCAATTTTGAGCGAGTTGCCACTTCCGCTACCTGGCCCCAGGAGCGATGGGGTCAATATACAGCCCCATTATTGACAGGAACCCTCCAAGCGGCTTATCAAGCGGTGAACCCAGGTGGAATAACTCCTTATCAGGACGTTAAAAAGAGCATCCTGGAAAGGGTGGGTTTCGATTCAGAACACTACCGAGTCCGGTTTAGAAAAGCCAAGTGGGGACCCTCCGAGAATCCCCGAGCCCTATACTTCCGGATCAAGGATTTGGGTCTCAAGTGGTTAGGCCCCATCGGGACTAATAGGGAAGACATCATCGAGATCGTCCTCTTGGAACAGTATCTAGACGCCCTACCCCCCAACACACGTCACTGGATCAAACAACACCCAAACCCAGACACTAACACCACCATCGAGTTAGCATGTGCCTTTCACCGCTCCCTCGAATTTAAGGTCCCCCCCCTTCGGTCAACACCTAGTCCGATTCGACAGAATCCCAGTTCATCCTCATCGGCAGGACGAAGAACCAACGAGGAAAGTGGAAAAACGCGAGGGTTTGAAAAGCCGTATGTTCAACAGCCACAGTGTTTTAGTTGTGGTGAATGGGGTCATATAGCCCGGGTTTTCCCCCTAAAAACCGAAAAACCAGAACTAATGGAAATAGGAATTACTAGGGGACGAGTCTTTTATACCGGGGGAAAAGAAACCCCATATAAGAAGAGACTGGTTATCAATGGAAGACCCACTCTGGCCCTTATTGATTCAGGGTGCAGTCAGTCCGTAATCCGAGCTGATCTACTTGTTAACCCTACCTTTACTGCCGGTCTTACTGTGTCCATCTGTTGTATTCATGGGGAAACCAAAGAATATCCTCTAACTTGGACCACCCTGTCATGGGGAGGAAAAGAAAATCCCATAAGGATGGGGGTAGTGGAACGACTAGTGGAAGAAGCTATTATAGGAACGGATTTTAAAAAAAATTCGGAGCTTCTAGATAGTACCAGACATTCTGAAGAAATGAATACATGGTGGAAAAATGCTCCCTTCTCTAACATACATATACCGTCCCCGTTAGATCGGTATAAACCCTCCCGAGGTGAAAAGAGAGCAACCAGAAAAGCCTACGCAAAAGAAAATTCAAGACCAGAGAGGGTAATTACACCGGTTCTTACCCTTACTAACCTTCCCCCCTTCCGGAGCTGCCAAAGAGAAGATCCAAGTTTAGTTCATGCCTGGAAAAGTGCACGACCCCGGACCCTCCAAGATAAAGGTCCATCGTTCACAATAGTTAAAAATCTATTATATCGAGTCACTAGCAATGACCGAGCAGAAAAGAAGCAATTGATAGTCCCTGAACCCTACAGACAACAAGTTCTCCACCTAGACCACAGTCAGCCAGGGGGTGGCCACTATGGGAGGGAAAAAACGGAGGAGTATCTGTTGAGGAGGTTCTATTGGCCGGGTGTCTTTTCTCAGATTAGGAAATTCTGTCAGCAGTGTCCTAAATGCCAAATGATTGATCCTGGTACGAGGAGAAGGGCCCCTTTACAACCCCTTCCTATCATAGATATTCCCTTCTCACGAATAGGAATGGACATTGTTGGTCCTCTCCTACCCTCTTCCCGAGGATACCGTTACATATTAGTGTTGGTGGACTACGCCACAAGGTACCCCGAGGCCATCCCTCTTAGTAGTATCAACACCAAGAGCGTTGCCCACGCCATGATAGGGTTCTTCTCCCGTATCGGCTTTCCCCGAGAAATCTTAACAGACCAAGGCACCCAATTCATGTCCTCCCTAATGTCCCAAATATGTCAACTCTTGGGGATCAAACAATTGCGGACTTCGGTTTATCATCCACAGACTGATGGTCTGGTGGAACGGTACAACCGAACGCTGAAAAACCTTCTAAAGAAATCAATCTCCGAGTCAGGTAAAGACTGGGATAGGAAACTCCCCTTAGTATTATACGCTGTCAGAACCCATGAGCAAGCTTCTACGGGCCATAGTCCGTTTGAACTGTTGTTCGGACGACAACCCAGAACCCTATTAGACATGGCAGCGGAATTATGGGAAGAGGAAGATGGGGAAAAGACCCTTCTGAAATATACCCAAGAATGAAAAAACCACCTACACACGGTGTGGGAAAATGTAAGGGAACACATGGAGAAGGCTCAAGAGAAACAGAAAAGGTATTATGATAGGACTACTCAGTTGAGGTCTTTTTCCATAGGGGATAAAGTGTTAGTGCTCCTCCCCAGCTCAGACAACAAATTGTTAGCACAGTGGCAGGGACCATATAACGTGACAGGAATAGTAACACCTGTGACCTATAAAATTCAGCTCATCGATAGACCCAATAGGTCACAGATCTTTCACGTTAATTTGCTAAAAAAATGGGAAGAACCTGTGACCGACCCAGTCCGAGGATGTCTGGTTAACACTGTTAAGGAATTAGAGGTAGGGTGGTGCCCCACTGATCGCCCCAGTGAACACGAGATACCGGTCATAAATACATATATCTCGGTTCAACAGCGCAAGCAGTTAAACAAACTCCTTGAGGAACATACTCAGATGTTCTCATTGACACCGGGAAGAACCAATTTGGTACATCATCAGATCTTAACCCCTCCTGACAAGATAGTGCGCTTACGCCCTTATCGTATCCCCGAAGCCAGGAAGGTTCTGGTAGAGAGCAAAATAGAGAAAATGCTAGACCTAGATATTATAGAACCTTCTCAAAGCCCCTGGTGTTCTCCAGTAGTATTGGTGCCCAAACCGGATGGGTCTATACGTTTTTGTATTGACTTTAGACAAGTCAATTCTATATCCCAGTTTGACACGTATCCTCTTCCTAGAGTAGACGAACTTTTAGAGAAATTGGGGAAAGCTCACTACATGTCTACTCTCGACATGACAAAAGGCTACTGGCAGATCCCCCTGGCCCCAAAAGATAGAGAAAAAACGGCCTTCTCTACCCCCTCTGGACTATATCATTTTAATGTTCTCCCTTTCGGGTTACATAGGGCCCCCGCCACCTTCCAACGTCTCATTGATACCATTCTACGACCTCATACCAGGTACGCTGCCGCATATCTGGATGACATCGTCATATTTAGCAAGACTTGGGAGGACCATTTAAAGCACATAGGAAAAATCTTTACAGCATTACGAAGGGCTGGACTGACAGCCAACCCTTCTAAGAGCCGACTGGCCTTTAAAGATATCTCTTACCTGGGCTATCACATAGGGAAGGGTATACTGAGACCCCAAATGAACAAAATTGAGGCCATCCTACGCATCAATGCTCCTACCTCAAAAAAGGAGGTCCGTTCTTTTTTAGGCTTGGTAGGATACTATCGACGCTTTATACCCCATTATTCCACCTTGGCTGCCCCCCTGACTGACCTTCTGAGAAAGGGAAAACCTAAAACCATTACGAGACTAAGCCCAGGTCAATTCCATAGTTATCGTACCTTACAGAGATGTCTCACTACTCAACCGATTTTAAAATGCCCTGAATTTAATAAACCCTTCCATCTTCAAGCGGATGCCTCCAACGTAGGATTGGGAGCCGTGCTTTTTCAGAAAGATGAAACCGAAGAAAGTCATCCTGTGGTCTTTATTAGCCGTAAACTGTTTCCCAGGGAACAGAAGTATCCCATTATCGAGCGAGAGTGTCTTGCCATTAAGTGGGCAATCGAAAGCCTCCAATATTACCTTTTGGGCAGGTCCTTCCTGTTGTATACAGATCACGCTCCCCTTACCTGGCTCTCAAGATATAAAAATACCAACAATCGCATCCTGAGATGGTTCATCGAGCTTCAACCTTTCTCCTTTCAGGTCTGCCATCTCCCAGGTGACCTTATGGGTCAGGCCGACTATCTATCCCGGTTTCCGGGACCTGTGGGGCTCGAACAGCCCCATTCAAGTGAGGGGATGTGTAACCGGATGTCTCCCGACGCCGGTTTGCAGGAAAGCGAGGAAACTGACGAGGGATCCCCCGGGGGCACCCGAGGAGCTCTGGACGTCATGACGTCAAACGTCATGTACGCCAGAGGGAATTTTGAAAGGAGGGACGCCGCCGAAGCCCAGAGAGACGCGAAGGATCGGGACGCGCAGAGAGCAAGCAGAGAGCAAGACGAACGGCAAAACGCACACCACAACGAAACGAGTCCCCGCGAGGCAGACGAGCACCGTGAAGGAAGAGCGATACGCAGGGAGCCTCCCGCCCCTGAGTCAGTGAAGTCAGGAGACCGTCAGGAGGGGCGTGGCCTACAGAGGTACGATCGTACCGCAAGTGGGACTGGGGCACCGGGTGGTTACTGGGACTACGGGGAGCCAAGGGGAAAGGGCTGAGGTCCTATAAGGGAGGGGAGACGGTGTAAAAAGGGAAACCAGTGTACCCTCTAACCGCACGAAAACCCCACCCTAAATAATTGTTACCACAACAAAAAGGGGAGCTCCACGAAGGCACCGGGGCAGGGAGAAGGATGTGATAAAAAGTATCCCTCACCTCCCGGCACTCCTACCTATCCCCCACCTCCCTACTAAACCCAAATAACCCTACCTACTTACTTAAACCCCACTTACCTGTTTTTCTTTTCTTCTTTATTCTGGGAACCTGGGCCGCTGTCACACGGGAGGAGCAGAACCCTCTTAAAGCCGGACCAGACCCCACCAGGACCCTTGTCCGAACCCTGGAAGAGAAAATAAATAAACAAGGGATTTATTATTTGCATTGAGAGACTATACCAAGCCTGACATTCTGAGAAGAAGATAAGTTTATCGTAGAACCGTAACAGAAATAAATTAGTTAACCCCTTGAATACGCGTCTGTCGTCTTAATCCAATATCCCTTCCACCCGGGATAAAGAACCCGTCACAAGGTTGTTGCTGTATCATTTGCTGGGTACCATTTCCCTGTATTCCAGCTTGTGCAGCTCTTATCTGCATCATCATCACTTTCTCCTTCAACTTTTTCTGCTTCAACTCAATCTCATCACTACAGTATTTCGCATACTCCAATACTTCATCAATCGGTTTAGCTTGCCAGCAAATCAAATGATTTTTAATCATCTGGCTGACCTCCGGTCTCAGCCCTTCGACGAACCTAAACACAAGATGGTTCATGTCCTTCGGCTCGATTGTCTCAGTACCACTGTAATGTTTGAATGCTTTCAACAATCTCTCATAATACGCATGTATTGATTCTTTAATCTCTTGAGAAGTACGGTCGATTTTCTGCCAATCGGTCACTTTCGGCGACACCTTTTGTTTCAAAAACTCAATTACTTTATGATAATATTTCATCACCTCTTCAGAAGGTGCTCCAGTCACCTTATCCCTTGCCGGCTCCTTTGTGGGCCAATCTACCCCTCTCTTACACTCGAGCCACAAATCTGGCGGAACAATGATTTCAAACAAAGGGGGTTATTCTAACTTTGGAACTTTGGTTATTATATCCTATGGAACTCGTAAAACGGCTGGTGGTATATCCGTCACTTTACCGTCACTTTTGGGCCGGATTAACACTCCTCCAAAGTTAGAATAACCCCCATAGTATTTAAGTCTTCCCAGAGACACTTTGCAAGCTTCACAAATCTATCTGTCTGTTGATACCACTCGATCGGCTTTTCTCTTAACCTAGGATAATCATTTGCAAAGGACAAAATGTCTCCCCTAGACCAAGGCACATGCACTAAGACACCACCAGCTGTTTCTCTCATAGGTAGGATTTTCACTGTCTCTAAACTAGGTGTGGCTGTTGATTCATTAGACCCTGGGCTATCTCTTTTTCCCTTATCTCTTTTCTTTGCCCACCGGCCTTCCCATTTCTCTAGTGCTCCCCAAATTTGTGCACTTTGAAGCAACTCTTTCAAGTGTGTCTTCATGCCTGCGGATCTCATGTGTTCAAAATCTTTAGTGTCAAAATCTAATCTGTAGCTCCTTTTCAGGTGTTTCGTATTTCCGATATCGATATTGTATTTGTCTGCCAAATTCGTTAATCTCTGGTGTACTTTGCCTACCTCTTTGGTAATCTTAGGGCATAAGTACCTCAATTCTGCCTCAGTGTATGATTCTAACCTATTCACTCCCATTGTTCCTTCAACCAACTCAGCAGCTTCTGCTCCTAATCGCACAAGATTCAAATATTCATCTTGTTTTTCTTTTTCAGGTTCAATTGTGGTCACTGTAGTCTTTTGTGAAGTACAAATTTTCTCTAACCACTCATTTAACTGTTGTACTGTAAAACCTTGCAGTGAAATGTTCCCTGCATGTATCATTGGAGTATGGGAGGTATTTGTACTCATAGTTTGGGGGGTCAAGACTCCCAACCCTGCTTGTCGCATTGTTTCAAGAGGTGCCCCTATGGGACTAAGGTCCATTAAGGGTCTCGGTTGCTCGCATACCTGTCCTCCCTGGGCCATTATTTGTGGAGTTCTAATAGGCCCTCCTCTTAGCACTTCATGAGTCATAACTCCCTGATCGCAGGTCTTTGTTTTCTCCTGTGCGTATAACGGTACTGGGGGACCGACAGTAATAGGTAGCGATATAGCAGCAAGTGTCTGACCTGGTCCCAAGCTTCTTGGAGCAGCAACACCATAGGTCTGTTCTAATGTACCCGGTACAGGTACTAACGGAGGTCCTGCTACAGGGTTATACCCAGGTATCAGCTGTGGCGGTTGTGACACTAGCTTTGGATTCAATCTGTATTAGCATTGGCTTAGTATATATCGGGTCTGGCGGCACCACCAAATTCGTAGTAGTCTCAAGCACTGGGACATCGGGGTAAATTATTTTTATCTGCGGTGGAGGCTGCAACTGTATCGGCGAGTGTGGTGCAGTGGGTACACTGACACCATTCTGTATCAAGGCTGTATCGCTAGTCTGTGCTGTATCAGTAACTCCCTTTTCCTTTGTCTGTTCCCAGGATCCAAGCTAGTACTTGGAGCATTGTCGTTCACCGCATACGGTGGCGGACGATCATGTAACAATCTATCCATAAACGCCTCATCATCTGAATCATCCTCTTCTTCCCAGGACCTTTTGTTCTCTTTGAATTTGCCTGAATCTTTGTCGGTTTTGCAAGAAGCTTTCTTCCCCTGTGTCTCTTCTCCCTGTGTTATTGCCGGAAACAGCTTTAACCCATCTACTATTCCTCGTCTCCACATTTTGTTCTCACTGTCCCATCTAGCCTCTGCATAGGATTATTCTGCCCTTGTCAATCTCCTGTGAAACCTTTCTTGCCTATGTTTAAGAGCCATCAGGTCCCAAATCCCCAAAGCCTCATATTGTGCCGGTCTCGGAGGTGGTTTCTGCGTACTTAACATCCACCTCAAATTTTCTAACACCTTTGGATTGAATGCCCCATGTTCTGGAAACGCTAGGCACCCCTCTTTCTCTGTTAGTTTGCGCCATCGTTTTATCCATAAACAAGGTGCAACACCTTTTTCTTCCATAACTGTATAAGCTGGAGTACCCTCAGGTGGTATAGGTTCCCCATCGGTTGCAACAATATATACGTCTCCTTTCAAAGCGCTTTTGAATGCCTTAACAAAATTCATTTTGAAATTCTTTTATTTCGTATTTAATCAGAAAACGGCTTAGTTCCCAGGACACTCTTCACCTACCCTTTTCTCAACCTATTGCCTCTCACGGACGGTAACCAATCCGTGCGCGACCCCTCTCGGCATCTGACCTATCTCAGCGCAGCACCACTGACGTCACACTCATACACACTGCAGCTGACAAAGTCCTGCGGTTTGTCCACACCTCACAACTCCTTACAACTCATACAAACTAATGCAAATTATTGCAAGCTCTTAAAATGACAATACAAATCTGCCGGTTTACTACAGAAAGGGTAACACATTTGCTTCAGAACTTTACAGAAATTTTACTTGAAGCCTCAGCCGCTACTCTCTCCTTCTCAGTTCCCACATACGCAAGCAGAATTCGACCTGCAAATCCTACTCTCGACTTGTCAATGACTCCTTCTAGTGCACTTTAGAACTTGTCAAATCTCCATCGAAGGTTTCACACATGCATTATAACTCGAAACTTGACTTGTCAACCACGCCCGATTGGCCTATTAAACCACACAGATTACAACATAAACCACATTTATTATCATACTCCGGAGTCTTAGACCTCAATAGATCCGTATATAACAACCAACCACGTGGATAATTTTGAGCAATAAGCGCTGCATTTACATGAAGTACGCCGACTTCCCTACTCTCATACTGTGGAGTACGCCCACTCCTTCTAAATAACACTTATTTTGGCCTAGACACACGCAAATTTTCACAACCACCTGCAAGATGCATAAGCTTAAGCAAGCGCAAAGACCCTAATCACACATACTATGGCGCCGAGAACATTCCCAACTCATTTAGGCAGGCTCCGAGATCCCGGGAAAGCCATGGCGAACCTAGCCACTCATTATCTCTCTAAATTGCATTATCACAGAAAAACAACAAATTAAACAATGAAACTCCGTCCTAGGGCCCCCAAGGGCCAAACCGTACTCTGCTACCAGAACTGTTAACGTGTCCGTCTATGTTAATTTATACACATCAGGACTCGTTTGAGGCCGATGAATCTTTGGGCTCAGTGGTGAGTCACCGTAGGACGAGATAACTGATCAATATATCAATCAATATGTCAATAACATTGTCAATAGTTAACACCAAAATATATCTTACTTTAGTCATTAATAAACCTTCGGCGCAATCATGACCTTTCAGTCATGAATAACCACACCTTAATGGAGTTTTATGAATTTTATTCCCTATTGATTACAATCTAATAGCAAAGCATCAATCTCAAAACCAAGAAGCAAATAAACATAATCACAAGATGACAATCATAATACGCTTTCAATAATGCAAAGATCAGAAGCATAGACAATCAGATGACTATAAGCAGATCGTAGTACATAGAACCTTCTAGAGATATTAGTTCAGCATAGCACTATGTCAGTCACGTCAGGTTGTCAGTCGGGATGAATGTCTCATCTAACCTCTAATTAGCATTTGCATGTTGGGCTTCATGCAAAACAATTTTGAACACCAATTTGGAAAACATCTAACTAAGGTCTCTAATCAAAAACATACAGCAGTTGGTACCTAGAAAGAAAAGGCAAATTAATGCATTTCCATTATCAATGATTATATTTACCCTCCTCAGAATAGGACAGCGTACAGAATCAGTCTTTGTCTTCAGGACATCAGTTAGTTGACCGTCAGTCTATCTAAGTTAGAGGCAAGGGACACTCTCCTCATAAGGAGGAAAGTGTAATGGGGCAGTCTATGGGCGAGGATGGTTTTGTCTAAGTCTCAAATCACCAAATAAAGTGACAGAGTTTCTGGATGCAATCGATATCATTCCCTACCTAATGCTGCTTGCCTCTTGTGTCATGGGTTTTTAAACCTTTTTCGTAATACATTCCCCCAAAATTCTATTGGTCAGTCACTACACCCCACTATCGGTAGCCTATTAAATTATACATTAAGTAATGCATTTGTCATTTCATGATAATTCCCTAATTCCTAATTGGTCTTCATAATTGACGTTTTTCGTAGGTGGCACATCCGGGGTTACTTCATCGTCTTTGTACATATCAGGTCAAAAGTTCTCTTCTTCTCGCTTCACCGTCCTTGGAAGTGTCTATTATTGTTTCGAAGCACATATCTTTTATATGAAAGCTACTAGCATGCGGATGGGAAAGATGGGTGATGTTGCAAACTAATAAGGGAAAAGAACAATCGCTGGGTCATGGTCTTTTGCAAGTCAGCACACTGGAGAAACAGAAAAATATGCTTTAATATGAGAGTTACACAGCTAGTTCTCGACTTACGCTAACTTAGGATATATGGTTCCAATGAATGCAGTTTTATACGTGTTAATGTGCTCAGTTAGGCAAATTATAAACGATTATTTCTTACAGTCGACATTAGTTTATACATATGAACAATTCTCCACGTTTATGAATACGCTTCAATGAATATTTTATTAATACAGCATTGTTAGACATAAGCATTTCACGTCTATAATATGTAATATTTAAACTACGCTCTCTCACATCCTCATACATTTCCATTGGCCACTTTCTCATACTGCATAGTTTGCTTTCTTTTGAGGCCTTATGTTTTTTAGACTTTCAGTCTTAATATCATGTAGAACCTGAAGTTTCTGGGAATTTCATAAATAAAAGTTAATGAGCCGAACTAAACACATCCAAACCTTCAGAGAGATTAGAAACTCTTATAAACAAGCTCAGGCACATACTTTACTGAAAATTCTTGAAACTGAAATGTAAGTCGGTTCAGTACATAGTGCATCTAATTTTTTCACTGACACACTTGTGAGCTCTGCTGGCCTGTCTGTGCGCTCAGATGTGGCCTGGCTAAATATTGAACTCAATTACCATGATGTTACTCAAAATGAATGCAGAGTATGCTTTTAAAACCGTGAACTTCCGGTGCAATATTTGATGGTGCCATGTACTTTGACACTCTTTGTGGGCTTTCAACATCCGAAAATCAAGTATTTTAAAGATGAGGCTAGGCCACGGCTCACCAACAGAACTGGAAGTATTAGATATCAGACTCAGCCTGGTATCCATTGCAGCTGGGAAAACATAATTGTGTAGGAAAAGAAAATTGCATGCCCTTATTTCCAGACATAATCATTTGAAATTCACTAGGCTCTTTGGCACCTCCTTTGTTCACCGCAGGAACATAACTGAGATGACACTGAATACAAGCTTCGCCGCAAAATTAAAACAACACTTACCGTTTATCAACGTGTGTGTGCTTTAAGCTGCCATTTAAAGCTAGAAAACAGCTATCAAAACGGTTTTTGTTCTTCAGTTAATAAACCCATACTGCGTTTTCCTATTAAACCAAAATAATGAAAAATGAATATAAGAGATTAAAATTACTCTTACATCGTTCCCAAGTCACTGCCTGGCCCTCCGGCCAGGATTCAACATCTACTGTGCTGATACTTTAAATAACGTGATATTAATGTTCCATTATATTCTGTTTGCTAAGGTCAGGCTGACGTTTCATATATTGTTGCCTGATGTTTGTTTGGCCTCTTCCTCCTGCTCTTGATGTGATGTTTCCCCTTGAAATAATTGTGTTCCTCACCCGGGAGCATGTTGCTTTGACTGCGTTCCAATTTGGCGAGGAGTATTCTTCCACTGCGTCCATGACGGACTCAGGGCCATATTTATACATTTTGACGCACAACTGCGCCAACGCAGTTGTGCGTCAAAAATTTTAACGCCGGCTAACGCCTTTCCAAAGCACCATGCGGGCGCCTTATTTATGGAATGACGTTAGCCGGCGCAGCTGACCGGTGTGCGTAAAAAAAAATGACCCACACCAGGCAGCGCCGGCGTAGGGGAAAATGGAGCTTGGGCGTCAAAAAATGGGGCAAGTCAGGTCTGAGGCAAAATATTGGCCTCAACCCGATTTGCGCCATTTTTTTTTACTCCCAACCCCCATTGAAATGACTCCTGTCTTAGCACAGACAGGAGTCATACCCCCTTGCCCAATGGCCATGCCCAGGGGACCTATGTCCCCTGGGCATGGTCATTGGGCATAGTGGCATGTAGGGGGGCACAAATCAGGCCCCCCTATGCCACAAAAAAATAAAAAATAAAATACTTACCTGAACTTACCTTAAGTTCCCTGGGATGGGTCCCTCCATCCTTGGGCGTCCTCCTGGGGTGGGCAAGGGTGGCAGGGGGTGTCCCTGGGGGCATGGGAGGGCACCTCTGGGCTCCTTCCGAGCCCACAGGTCCCTTAACGCCTGCCCTGACCAGGCGTTAAAAAATGACGCAAAAGCGGCTGGACGTAATTTTTTTGACCCCCCCACTCCCGTGCGTCATTTTTGCACGTGAGTTTAAATAAGGCGCAGATGCCTTGGAGTCATTTTTTAGACGGGAACGCCTACCTTGCATATCATTAACGCAAGGTAGGTGTACACGCTAAAAAATTACGCAAACTCCAAGATCTTTGGCGCTAGACGGGTCTAACGCCAAAGTATAAATATGGAGTTAGCTTTGCGTCGGATTTGCGTAAAAAAAAACTACGCAATTCCGGCGCGAACAGAGTATAAATATGCCCCTCAGTGTTTTTGTATCAACACTCCATGGTAGTGCATGTTTTTCCTTGATCGTCTCTCCTTCTACTTTGATTTATTTTTGTTCAGAAGGGCGAAGCCGCTACAAATTGCTACTGAGCCCCCAAATGCTTTATATTAGCCCCACCTCTGTGTAGCGGACTAAAAACAATGAAAGCAGCATCATGTGTCTTAGAAAAAATTCACCCTGACTATAGTGCGAAAGTGGGACAGTGACGTGCTGTTGTTGCTGACAAGTGTCATGCACGTGTTGACAGCCGTAATATAGAGTCCATCTCCTAAGTGCATAAGAAGACATTTACTAATGCTTCACAGACAATGCAGAAGCAGTACAGGAGCTTGTGATCTGCATCTTCCCTCATACTGTAAAAGTGTTTGAAGCAAACCATCAGGGGCGGACCCTCCGTTATGGTGAAGGAGCATCACCCCGCCCTACGAAAGCAGAAAAATAAAGGGATAAAAAAGGTATTTTATTATCCCTTTATTTTTCTGCTTTTGTAGGGTGGGGCCAGCATCCTCCACGTCAACAAGTGGAGGAGTGGTGGTGCTCTTCTAAGTGTACATGTCAGTTCGGCAGGCCGTCGGAGGTCGGCCAAACTGACATGCGCACTTAGAAGTCTCCAACCGGCTGTGTTGCACAGCTGGGTGGAGTCCAAGCGCAGTGTCCCACTCCCTTCCTCAGCGGCATTTCTGCCCACTCAGGCCAATCCTGGCACTTCTCTCATGGTAGTAAACTCAAGAGAGAAGTGTCGGGATTAGGTGGGGAGGGAGGAAGAAGACAAGAGGTGGCTGGAGCGGCGGTATACGGAAGCAGCAGCAGGTATGTTGTTTTTTTATTGCCCTCCGCCCTGTGTGCAGGCCCCTGCCCCCTCACTCTTTCCTGGCAGCAGCCACTACTGCAAACCAAACATAAAAAAACTGCAGGGGAGAGCAATGTCATGCTGCGCCTGTCAGCATCAGCTATTGTGAGGTAACATGTAGTGGTGGTGTTTTTTATTACAGATCTAGCAACAGAAACTAGCAGTGTTTCAATGAAAAGAGAAGAATGACATAGTAAAGTCTTTTTAACAATGAAGGTAGGGTTCAGCACTCTAGGTAAACATTAGGGGCATAACTTCCATTGGTGCAGCAGGTGCAGTTGCATCCAGTGACATAATGAAACTTGAGGGGTCACCCCTGCAAAGTACCTGGAGGACCCCCTGCCCTCTGGACCCAGTGAAGGCCTGCTGCACATGCATAGCGTACTGTGCTGAGGAGGCATCCTGGAGCTCGCCTCACACACCACAGGGGCTGCGGGTGCTTTTGTTATGCCACTGGTTGCATCAGGGCCCAGAGGCCTGGGAGACCCACTGAACCCTGATTATTTCTGTATCTTAAAAGGCTTTACAACAATGTAGGTAGGGTTCAGCATTCTAGGTAAACATTAGGGGGGTAACTTCCATTGGTGCAGCAGGTGTAGTTGCACCAGGGCCCAGAGGCCTGCAGCAAGGTAGCCTATTTTCTGCCTTGTACTAAGGTCCATGACAGACTGGCTACACTGCTAGTAAACATCTTAGAATGGAAATGGATTTTAGAAATTCATCTGCATGTCAATATGTTATGAGGTTTTAGCTATCCTCATACCACTGGCACATGTGCACGAAGATAAGTATTAGTTTGTACTTTCATTAATTAACTTTTCAATCTATGTTTGTTTTCAATATAATTTGGTGAACAAATGTATTGAATAAATGACTGATCAATCACCATTTTTGCTCTAGTTAAATATTCAATTTCAATTAGCTGCTCCTTTCACCACCCTTACACTGGCACCTGCTGGCCGTGCAACAGAGTATAGTCCTTTACATTTAACGGTGCTACAAGCCCCCCGAACATTGGCTGGTGTTAAGGCCAAGCTCTCGATAGCAGCAGAGATCTTGGCCAGTTCATCAAAAACACGTTCTCTACAGACTTTATCTGTATGGAGATCATACCTAGGAATTCTACTCCAGCATTGAAGGTACCATCCAGCACAGACGTTACTTCTACAGGCACTGTGTGCCTCTGTGAGTGTGCTCAAGAGTTCCAGAAGTTTTCTCTACAGACTCAGGTTGTAAGCAGTGCCTTCCTCAGATCTCAGGTGCAAACAACTAAGATCACAGATGCATACATTGCCATTTAAAGGAACAGCCCTCACTGACATATGAGATAAAATAAAAGACCTGAACATGTACTGCTTGCTTTAACAACTGAGCACACATAACACCATAAACCCGGTACCTTTGCATGATCTGGGGCTACTCTTTCTCTAGGACTTCGCTTTCTACTGCCCTGTCTAAGACTGGAATAGAAATTGTAAAGCAGATGTTTTTGAGTTGGACCAATTGACATGGAATGAAACCTTTGGTTGCCCTGACGGGCGTCTGAAAACAAAAACCAAACATAGTTTTCTCATTTCTTGTTATGGTAAAACACGGGCAGCCTTCCTGTAATAAGCAATTTACTGCTCTTCCCTTGAAACTTAGCCGGTTTAGGATGGAGTATAATGATATGAAGAAGGAAGAGACAAGGATCTCTGCACCCCCCTAACAACACCCTGGTAGTGCTGCATTTAGAGTACAGCACACCATGGCACAAATTAGCACAATAGTGTCAAACCTTTTGATGCTATTGTGGCGCTTTGCTGGACTAGTGACAAAAATGTAGACGCTAGTCCAGCAAAGCTCAGGAAGGCCCATAGGAAACAGCACTAGGGTCACTTTAAGGCCTGCCCTGGGCAGGTGTTAAACAATTATGCTAGAATGATGCAGTGAAATCTTGTAAATTTCACTGCTACATTTTTTTGGGCCTCCCTATGAAGGAACACCCCCGTGCAAACATTATACCTGGCACAGGTATAATGTGGCACAAGGGTTTACAAAGTTCCACAATTCTAGCATTGCACAACTTTGTAAATATGGAGCAGGGTGAGGGCCTGTTTAATGTTACTGTAGTATAAAAAAAATGATGCTACGGTTGCGCTAAGGGAAGCAAGGGGCTTGTAAATATGCCCCTGTAATTATTGTTTACTTGTCACACTATCCCCCTCATACACGTTTACAAGAGCCTGAAACTGCTTGTTGGGGAAAAAAGGTGCATGCACATCAGCTGATAGGAAGTGTGTAGATGACCTACTGTCAAGAGCAGGTGCGCGTCTTTATAAATTCACACCTCTTGTAGCGGACTGTTTAAAATCAGTTACATTACTGAGTTTACGTTATAGCTGGAGCTCATATTAATCTTCGTATATTACTTTCCTCGCCTTGTAGCTTTTGGGACTTTGCACAACTGGGTTAGCCTTGCTACAGACAGGTTCGGTTGTCGAGGGACCTCATGTTATCAATACACTCTAGTGCATGGGTACTCACAACCTTTTTCTCGGGGGCCAAAATTGCAGTATGGTTTGCGGCCGAGGGCCGCACTGAAGTGACAGCGGGGGCGGGGCTTAGAGGGGGCGGGGCTTAGAGGGGGAACAACCACCCCATCCCCTTTTTCAAAACAATGCCCCTACCCCAGTAACACACACAGCGCGCACACATACAGCGCCATCTGCTCTCACCCCTACCCCAGTAACACACACAGCGCCATCTGCTCTCACCCCTACCCCAGTAACACACACAGCGCCATCTGCATACAGCGCCATCTGCTCTCACCCCTACCCCAGTAACACACACTGCGCCATCTGCACACAGCGCCATCTGCTCTCACCCCTACCCCAGTAACACACACAGCGCGCACACACACAGCGCCATCTGCTCTCACCCCTACCCCAGTAACACACACACACAGCGCACACATACAGCGCCATCTGCTCTCACCCCTACCCCAGTAACACACACAGCGCCATCTGCTCTCACCCCTACCCCAGTAACACACACTGCGCCATCTGCACACAGCGCCATCTGCTCCCACCCCTACCCCAGTAACACACACAGCGCCATCTGCTCTCACCCCTACCCCAGTAACACACACTGCGCCATCTGCACACAGCGCCATCTGCTCTCACCCCACCCCAGTAACACACACACACAGCGCACACACACAGCGCAATCTGCTCTCACGCCTACCCCAGTAACACACACACACACATCGCACACACACAGCGCAATCTGCTCTCACGCCTACCCCAGTAACACACACTACATTAAAAACAAATAAATAAATAACCAAAGAGCCTTACCTGACTCAAAGCACTGTAAAGATGCCACAAATGTGGAACAGCAGGCAGGCAGGCGGGCAGCAGACGTGGAGCCGGTGACAGGAAGCAGACGACCAAAGCCCCATAAAAGTTAGCTGCAAGCGCTGACTTTTATGGGGCTTTGGCTTCCAGGATCGTCAGGGCAACGGCATAAACAATGGCCGCCGTATGTAAACATAGAGGAGGGCCGCGGGAGCATGCCCCCGCGGCCCTCTTCTATGTTTACATACTGCTGCCATTATGATATGGCGTTTGGTGTGCGTCTCGCGGACCGCCAAGCTAGGTCCGTGGGGCCGCTGGCGGCCCGCGGGCCGTACTTTGAGTACCGTTGCTCTAGTGTATACATACAGGCCCTTTTGAACAGCGTGGTGGCAGTTTGAGAGAGACAACACTGATACTGAACAGTGATACATTATTGTTCGGTTTAAACCACTCACAAACTCAACCAATCTCAACCACAAATAAACCACAATTAGAAGTTATGAAGATATGACCGGAAGGCATAAAGACACAATAGTTTAAGCATTGAGCATGTCCAGGCCTTCAAGAGTATAGGGGAAATGTACTATGTGGCCTACCAGATTTGGTGGTATGTTCAGTTGTTCATGATTAACGCCAGCAGATCAGCAGCATTACATCATTATGGGTCCCTGATTTTTTAAGTTTGGCAGACCTCTTTTGTTCTATACACAGCGAATGGGCTTTGGGCCAGCCGCCTGCATTCCCCTACTGTGGTTGTGTGAGCCCCTTTCAACCACTGGCTTGAAACACCATCAATCACGTACAGAGGGAGATTTGGGTCGGCTCAACATTGATATAATTCTTGTATTGACATAATGTTAATATTTCTTTAAATACATTGCGGCCATTCTTATAGTATCAAAAACTGTTTGCTTTGGCAATAGTGTTCCAACTTGCCTTCATTTTGGAGATGCCAATAGTTTTTTCTCATTCAATGTGCTCCTTAATACCTGTGTTGCATCCTTGTCATTGTTTTATGTCAATTAAATATCAGCTTATGTTAGGGTTTCTTTTGTGTCATGAAATACTTCCACTTTCTTAAAAAATATTCTAGTGTCTCGTTAACTCATATATGTGTGTTTAATATTTTCTGACTTGAGACCATATGCGTCTGAGTATGTATTTCATACATAATTGATTTACTCTACTAAACCCCTTCACTGCCTGGACCCTTTCTCCTTATCTCACTTACCTGGTATGGGCCAGGATGCCGCATTTATCGGCAAGTCCAGCCCAAATGGAAATATTTAAGAGAAACAAGAAACAATGGTAAATATAAATATAACATGGAAAGTTATTACTTTAGCCAAGTGATATCTTAATCTCTAAAAAGTAACACATGCAAAATAGTCTGATGTTCAGTTAGGTACACAAAATCAGGCAATGTGCAAAGTTTAATCAGCACAACTGTCATGAAAAAGTACGGTTAGAGGAGAATGACATAATCACCACACCTCGCACATGGCTGGAGAGTCTCTGAATGGTGATATCAGCTATCAAGTTATGGGGCACCTCAGGAGCAAGTCATTCCTGGAATGCCAAAAGGGTCAGCAGTGAAAAATTAACAGTAACGTATTCATTATTCAGCTTCAAATATGCAGTGGGAGAATTTTATTAAAGTGCTCTGAAAGTACGCAATTGCCCAAACATGCAGTTTTGGGCAATGGCATTGACATCATCAAACATGCTTTTACATCTTATTCATCTTAGTATACACAAAGGTAAGCCCAGTCCACAATTGAAACACGAGGGGCCATATTTAAACTTTTAGACGCAAAACTGCGCCGACCCAGCTTTGCGCCAAAAATATTACTGCTGGCTAACACCATTTCCTTGCGCCGTGTGGGCGTCAAATTTATACTTTGATGCACGGCGGCACAAACCACAGGTGTGAGTCATTTTTTTTTACTCAAACCAATGTGTCACGTCGAAAAGGAAAACGACGTTAACGCAGCAAAAGTGACTGTGAGACGGTTTACAACGCGGGGAACGCGCCGTTTTTTTGACACAATTGCATCAAAAAGCGTGCAAACACTGCAAAATGTGCATAGAAGAGCCAAAATGGATCCCAGAAGCTTGAACAGACCCCAGGAATATGACAAGAGACCAGGAACCAGCCACGACGACCCACAGAAGACCCAGGACAGGGAGAAGAAAAGAAAGTGTTGCTTCAGTGCAGAGGGGCAGGAAATTCTGGTTAAAGAGGTGACTGAACACCAGCACCAACTGTTTGTCACCTCAAAGTTGCCAATCAGTAGGAGAGAGGCAATATGGCAACAAATTGTTGACAAGATCAACAGTGTGGCAGAAGTACGGAGAACAGTCATCAAGTGCAAGAAACGCTGGCATGACTGCAAGCGCAGGACCAAGGAAAAGATGACCATGAACAGGAAGGCAGCACTGCAGACTGGAGGTGGGAGTCCAGCACCGCAGGAGGCCCTGGACCACCAGGAGGAGATGGTGGCAGCCGTCATCCCTGAGGAGATTGTTACAGGGATTCAAGGACAGGACAGCGCAGACTAACAGGAGACGACACTCATGCAGGGTAAGTCGCATGGATAATTAAAATGCACAAATGTTAACTGTAAGCAGGGGGATGGACTTTCCTACTACAGAATGCATGTAAGTCATGATATTCTGGGAGTGGAATGGGTAAAGGGGCATGGCACGCAGGAAACCTGGGGCACACTACTACACAACACCAACAACCTTTGCATGGGGGTATGCTGCCATGCCAAGGATGTTGCAAAGGTAACACCAGGCCAGGAGGACAGGGTACAACGTAAAACTGGCAGCCCGTCACACGTCACCCAGGATTCTCCCTACAGTAACTAGGGCCCAATTAACAACCTCTGGCCATACCTGCAAGTGGAATGTAACATTGATAACAGTTGTCACTACCACCTCTGCAGTGTGTGCAGGTCAAGTAGCTAATGGCAGTAACGACCGCAAGGATCAAAAACACCCAAATCAGAGGGTTCAGGATGACAAAGTTATCAATCCCCCGAAATCAATACAAATGTTCCAATCCAGTCAAATGTGATTGTCCAAAGTTGCTACAAACATCCGCCATTGCCATAAACATTAGGAGGTACACAGCAAAAATGCCATACCCATGCTGCTTATGTCAGGGTCCACCCTGTGCCTGGGTCACAGTAGCTCCAATGCCACCATGCAACATCCCAAATGTCATACTGCTCAGACAACAGCATTGAGGGGGAAGACACGTGTAACTGGTTACAGAAATACACCTGCACAGTCAGAGGATGAAATGGAACACTGCTAGGACTATCAGTGCAATTCAGTGTACCACACATTCCCCAACATCATCAGTACACATTACCAATGCTGACATCCTTATTGTGCCATAACAAAGCTATACATAGTATATGCTAGATCTCAACAACATATTGGTGGATGTGAAAGATCAGAGACTGGGGCAGGTCCAGATTGTTAAGTGTAGTGCTAGTGCCATCAGAGCACCCACAGCCAGTGAAAGGCCTCACCATGAGAATGGAAGTAGGCGGAGGGTTGAGAAGGACAAGAAGGTGGCAATTCACAATTTGGCTTCAACCAACACCTAGAGGATGTGATGCTGACAAGTCCACAAACTGACCACAATACATGTGACATGCAGGTGGGGCATAGGCCTGGGAGAATGTTTATATTATAGACATGAACTATGAACAGGAACCAAGATCACAATGTGAAAATAATCGGAAGGCAGGTATGTCACATTACCATGCCCACAACACAGACACACTAATTGTACCATATCTCATTGCAGAGGACTATGGCTCTCCTGCGGATATGCCTGTCCAGGACTAACCATATGACATGGATGACGAGCTGACAAACATCAGCCAGCAGACCCTCCAAGATGTCCTTGGAACCTCTCAGACATGATGATACTGCATCTAACATACCACTGCAAACATGTACAGACCCGGGGACTCCAGTGAGTGATACACACATATCGGCACACATGCAGTGGCTCTAACTATCGTGTAGTGGGAAACATGCTCCTTTATTAGTGAGCAGACAAATTCATGGAGTGTATTCCTCTCATCATGTATATCCATGAGAGACATGCAAAGCCACTTTCCGTGAGGACTGCAATACCAGTCACCCAGACAGTGTGACTAAGACCAATTTTAGACACACAGGTAAAATGTACAGAGGGCCAGGGACAGTTGTTAGCCCTCAATTTGTATAATTTTCTTCATTTGATGTGCCACAGCTATGGTAAGTTGCACCAACCATAGAGATATGAACCCGTGTGCATACCTTTTGCCAGCCATCCCTAATTTAAATGTGGCCCTACAAACTCAAAATATCAGTCTAAAATGTTACCTGGAGTAAGCTATAACTTGTTACGTATGTGTCAGAATCCAGTTCAGACATGTATCCGAAAACAATTGAGGGACACATTATTTCTTGAAAAATTCTGGATTTCCAAGATATGTTTCCCGTTACACTCACAGACCACACATGAAACATATGTTAGAGCCACATTGCCATCATCAATTGACGTGAAGGCAGCACTAATTTACAGGCTCCTGTTGTGTTTTGAAAGTTAGTCTAGCTGTTGCGTTAACAAATGACGGTGATGGCCCATATTTATACAAATTTTGCACCGATTTTGTGTTGCTGTTTGACACAAAGGTGGCGCAAACTTACAAAATACAATTGTATTTTGTAAGTTTGCGCCTCTCTTGCTTCAAAACAGGTCGCAATTGCGGTTCTAACAAAGTAGAAATATGGCCCTGTATGTTTCACTAGCATTCCACATGTTCAAAAACAGTGCTGGCAGCATATGAACAAATCAGCTACTGTCACTACAGAGCATTTCAACATGCACATTACTCTGATTTGTACTCACCAACAGGGCCATCAATCACAATCACCAGGTGATCCAGCAGGTCTTGCTCCCTGGCAACAAGTTCAGCCCAGCGGTGCCTCAGCTGGTGGTCGTTGCGCGGTGTGTTGTAAATTCTCTGCAGATGGTACAACACCTTTGCCCACCGGAGCATCCTTGCCTCTGTGTGATAGCCTTGGATCACACAACCACCTGCCTCTATCATTAAGGGTAGGAAGTGGCACACCAGCCAAATAAACTCACCCAGCTCCTCCTCTCCCATCCTGCCAAGACGAGGCATACCCAACATTATTGCACCAAAAAAAAAGATGGAATAAAGGGGTACAAAGGTGAATAGAGTGAAACTAGGACAGGGAAATGCAGAATAACAAAGAACACAGCCCAACTATACCCAAACTACCACTACCCACAACAGACTCCCAACACAACAAAGACAAATGTTGACACCACAAATGACCAAAAAACACTCAGACAGGATACCACAGACAGTTATGAAACACAAAAAAGACAATTTAAATACCACACTGGAGACAAAATCACAAAATGCACAGAGAGACAAGTCTAAACAGCCACACAGTCATGAAACATCACAGACAGCAAAGTGAAAGTGAAAGTACACCCAGTGTACCAATTCTGTAAACAGGATATCCTATTACATCACTTCCTGCCTCAAATGTGGTGCGTTTTTCTTGTTATGCGTCAAAATATTATGACGCTTACAGCCTGTGCGTCATTTATTTTAACGCACATGATTAGAAATAACCCTGCATCCATATTGTTAAATATGTTTCATGCTTAAACAATTTCCAGGGGTACGGTGTGGGAATTACCGCTCAGGGCCAATGGATGTTTCATGGCAATGTCCGTCATATTTCAATGCATATGCGTCATTTTTTGACGCATGTGCCTCTTTTTTTTAACGCGTATGCATCACAATTTCTGTCATTAACTTGGTTTGGGCCATTTCTCATTTGTAATGGTACAAGACAGTTGTGACAATACAGAGATAGGCTGATTGCACCCACATTGGACATTACGGTGAATGGGCACATGTGACAGATCGTACTACTGCAGACCATGATCCTCTACTTGTTGTACCAGATTTGCACTCTTCACTGACGCAATAGATGTCCAAACATGTGGGGTACAATTATGCATTACCCAGTTTGGGCATATTTTTCGTCAAGAGAGGATAGCAAGGTGACCCAACTCAATACAGTAACTCTATGCCTATGGGTCAAGGTGTGTGATTTGGCTACTACTATTGTTGTTGTCCCACTGTGTGACCATCACAAGATGCATTTTTGCAAATCTGCTTGTATGCATGTGTAGTCAATGTGTCCAACCATCAGATGCAAGTCAGTGTGGAAATGAGAGAGGACATATGTTAGTCATACACATAGCAACAACTGCTGTGTGCACTTTCTTGGTTTTTTGGAACATAAACACCACCAATGACAAAGCATGCACCGGATAGATAGCAGACGGTTGTTCATGGCAATGTTCCAAAACTTAGCCATCACATGTCCTGGAATGTTAATACTACTTCCTAAGCACATGTTTGTTTACCCACCATGAGTCAGGCATGGGATAATACTATGTGGGTACCATGTTTGTGACACCGAGTCCCAAATATAATACAAAATTGTAATGTTACGCCACAGTTGGAGTCAAATAACTGAGCCATGTCTTTCCTGCGGCAGTGGAGGACCAGCGGACCAAGCAGCACGTGTTCACATATTTCCAGTGGTAAAATGCACAGAGGTGTCTGGTTCATGTGTGTGAGCCAATGTTTAGCCTGCATAATTATTGGGGTCTATGTTGTCACAGTTATGTGCAGGTCTAGTCATGAGTCTGTGGAGCCATTTCCTGTATCTACAAAGTATCCTTCACAGATCAATAGAAGGAAAGCCAATGAGGAATTGAGAACACACATGGGGATGGTCCGGCTCTGTCACTGCAGACGGGATATGAGACTGTCAACAGGGCAACCTTGGTGTGCTGACAAAGTTAATGTCTCAGGATTCCTATACCGGCAGGTGTCCTCACAACATTTGTACACAGGTTGGCCTCTAAAATTCCCACTGCATCTGGGAACATCAGTGCCTCTGTGCTGATTAATCTCTCAGCTATTCACTACACAAGCCCCATCAATATGTTGGGAGCAATGTGAATCAGCGTGTGGACTGTCAGGGTCCTAACATGTGTAGACATTTCATGCACATTATCTGACGTTGTTTATTGTGCTGGAGGCACCATACCCAATCCATGCATACAGCCATGGTACACTGTCACCATTTGTCACTCATGCATACATGAAACCCAGACAAGGGATAGGCCATGATTCGGCTATTTGGAGACAAGTTCCCCCCATGGTATGACAAATAAACTGATTATGCTATGCAATGTATTTGAGTATGCATTGTAGAGCCACCTGACACAATACCCCAGGAGGAATATGAGGGTTGGGAAAGCAACTATGATACAAATGTAGGAACCAGGAACCTTTAGGGGAACGCAAAGACAGGAGCCAGTCAGGCTAACAGGATGCAGGGTCAATCAGGATCCAAACATTTCACAAGGTAAATACACAGTGGTCAGACTGTGACTGGTCAAAGGTGGAACAAGACTGTTGAAAATGAAAACTGTGTTTGTCCTGTGTGTTCGAACATAACACATTAACCCAAGTGCTGTGTTACACAGCTGATTTATAGGACAATGCATAACAGTGTTATAGATAAAATGGAAGCTTCTATGCTGTTCCACGCAGCTGTAAGGGCAGTGCAAGTTGAAATGGCTGGTCTCCATGGAGGTGCTCACAGGTGTATGCAGCATCAGTCTCTCACAAGTCCTGTAGGTGAGATTCTAGTTCAAAGGGCCAACAGTACCTTTCAAATGGGAAGCAGGTCCTACAGACCTACAGGTCCCACAGACTACAAGCCAGTGCTTTATTTAACCTGACGTCTATGCAGACAGAAGTACAATGACTATGGAACACCATATTAAAGAGGGAAGCACACTGGATTAACATTGTGAGTCTGGGTGTGTGTAGAGGAGGGATTATCTGGGGACTCATATTCCCAGTCCAGGGACCTCTCAAGAAGGGTGGGCTGAGACAGGGAACATGGGTGTGGCTGGACTTAGGTCACTGGCTGCCATGTGCAGGGGATGTCATGTGAGCAATGCTAGTCATACTTGGGGCACTTGTGCCATCAATTTGTCGCTAATATGGAAATCTTGTCACACTTAGGGGGTCATTCTGAGCTTGGTGGGCGGCGGGAGCCGCCCGCCAAGCGGGAACCGCCAGAATACCGCTGCGCGGTCAAAAGACCGTCGCGGTTATTCTGAGTTTCCCGCTGGGCTGGCGGGCGACCGCCAGAAGGCCGCCCGCCAGCCCAGCGGGAAACCCCCTTCCATGAGGATGCCGGCTCCAAATGGAGCCGGCGGAGTGGAAGGGGTGCGACGGGTGCAGTTGCACCCGTCGCGATTTTCAGTGTCTGCTTGGGGGCCCCTACATGGGCACTGCAGGGGCCCTGCGACACCCGTTACCGCCAGCCAGGTTCTGGCGGTCAAAACCGCCAGAGCCAGGCTGGCGGTAAGGGGGTCGGAATCCGCCATGGAGGATTCCCAAGGGCAGCGGGAAACCGGCGGGACACCGCCGGTTTCCCGTTTCTGACCGCGGCTGTACCGCCGCAGTCAGAATGCCCATGGATGCACCGCCAGCCTGTTGGCAGTGCATCCGCGGTCCCCGGCCCTGGCGGTAGTCTATCACCAGGGTCAGAATGACCCCCTTAGTCCTTGCAAAGATAGGTGATGTAAGACTTACTACTGTCAGGGGTCTGGTCATACATTCCTGTTACCAATGCAATAGCACATCCACTGCCTCATGTACGAGGCATTTTTTTCCCTTATTGACTGATGGTGTCTTAGTTGTGTGCCATATGCTGCGATGAACCATGTTGCCAACATGTATGTGTGAAATAGGTGTGGTTATCTGCTATTGCCCTTCAAATGTGAAATGTACAGGATATGTGTCATTTACCGTGTGAGTGAATGTGGCTGTACATTCATACCCATGCAAATAGTTTTGGAATTTTCTGTGCCCTAGTATGTATTTCAGCAATTCTCCATGAGGCTACACTCTGATTCTGATAGTTAGAGATAATGTTATGCAAAAATAATTATCCAGACCATGATATAGTGATTAGTATAGGTGTTTATTTACATGTGGTAAGTCAGTGGTGATGGATGAGTAGAGTTAAAAGAAATTTTGGACAATATGTTGTCTCCGACGCAATATTGCAGCTGTGTTTGGATGGTCCCCCTCATGTTGATGGACAGCATCCTCCTCTTCAGGCATTTGTGGGTCGGGTTCATATAGGGGAATGTTCCTTCTTACACATATGTTGTGCAGGATGGCACAGGTCAAAATTATCTTGCCCACCATTTCAGGTGAGTATAGGAGGTTGCCTCCGGTGATGTCAAGGCACCTGAATCTTAACTTCAGGATGCCAAAGGTCCTCTCAAATATGGTGCGTGTCCTCCTATGTGCCTCATTATAGGCACACTCTGCTGCAGTGCTTGGGTTTGCAAATGGGGTCCCTGTGTCTTGACTGGGGGTGACATCATACTTCCATACACATAATCAATTCAACAGTGGTGGTAACACGGTTGCATCTATGTACCCTGGACATCCCATCCTATTTCACATTTGCAATAGAATTATTTAACCATCAGTGAGACCCTTAGATTTTGCAAGGTGACAATGTGCAACACATGTCCGTACGTTGTGAGCACTGACGTGTTAACAATTGACTATGCACTAATTTCACATGTGTGACAAGTTCACTGCAGACCTATTTCTCTGCCCTTGCTGTAGGAAAGTACCATCTTGCCTGGCATGTTACCCCCATATTTCACTGTATATATGTTGTTTTAGTCTATGTGTCACTGGGACCCTGCCAGGCAGGGCCCCAGTGATCATAAGTATGTGCCCTGTATGTGTTCTCTGTGTGATGCCTAACTGTCTCACTGAGGCTCTGCTAACCAGAACCTCAGTGGTTATGCTCTCTCTGCTTTCCAAATTTGTCACTAACAGGCTAGTGACTACATTTACCAATTCACTTTGGCATACTGGTACACCCATACAATTCCCTAGTATATGGTACTGAGGTACCCAGTGTATGGGGGTTCCAGGAGATCCCTATGGGCTGCAGCATTTCTTTTGCCACCCATAGGGGCTTCTGACAATTCTTACACAGGCCTGCCAGTGCAGCCTGCGTGAAATAACGTCCACGTTATTTCACAGCCATTTAACACTGCACTTAAGTAACTTATAAGTCACCTATATGTCTAACCTTCACCTGGTGAAGGTTGGGTGCAAAGTTACTTAGTGGGAGGTGCCCAGAGCTCCTCCAGTGTGTCCCAGACCTCTGCCATCTTGGATTCAGAGGTGTTGGGGGCACACTGGACTGCTCTGAGTGGCCAGTGCCATCAGGTGACGTCAGGGGCTCCTTCTGATAGGCTCTTACCTCTCTTGGTAGCCTATCCTCCTTCCTAGGTAGCCAAACCTCCTTTTCTGGCTATTTAGGGTCTCTGCTTCAGGGAATTCTTTAGATAACGAATGCAAGACCTCATCAGAGTTCCTCTGCATCTCCCTCTTCACCTTCTACCAAAGGATCGACCGCTGACTGCTCAGGACGCCTGCAAAACCACAACAAAGTAGCAAGACGACTAGTAGCAACCTTATATCGCCTCATCCTGCCGGCTTTCTCAACTGTTTCCAGGTGGTGCATGCTCTGGGGGTAGCCTGCCTTCACCCTGCACCAGAAGCTCTGAGGAAATCTCCCGTGGGTCAATGGAATTTTCCTCCTGCTAACGCAGGCACCAAAAGACTGCAACACTGGTCCTCTGGGTCCCCTCTCATCCTGACGAGCGTGGTCCCTGGAACTCAGCAACTCTGTCCAAGTGACTCCCTCAGTCCAGTGACTCTTCAGTCCAAATTTGGTGGAGGTAAGTCCTTGCCGCCCCACGCTAGGCTGCATTGCTGGGTACCATGTGATTTGCAGCTGCTCCGGCTCCTGTGCACTCTTCCAGGATTTATTTCGTGCTCAGCCAAGCCTGGGTCCCGACACTCCTTCCTGCAGTGCACAACCTTCTGAGTTGTCCTCCGGCATCGTGGGTCTCCCTTTTGTGACTTCACATGGACTCCGGTTCACTCTTCTTCCAAGTGCCTGTTCAGGTACTTCTGCGGGTGCTGCCTGCTTCTGTGAGGCTCCCTGAGTTGCTGGGCGCCCTTCTGTCTCCTCCTCCAAGTGGCGACATCCTGGTCCCTCCTGGGTTACAGCAGCACCCAAAAACCTCTACCGCAACCCTTGCAGCTAGCAAGGCTTGTTTGTGGTCTTTCTGCGTGGGAAGACCTCTGCAAGCTTCATTGCGACGTGCGACATCCGTCTTCCAAAGGAGAAGTCCCTAGCTCTCTTCTTTCTTGCGGAACTCCAAGCTTCTTCCAACAGGTGGCAGCGTCCTTGCACCCTCAGCTGGCATTTCCTGGGCTCCTGCCCACTCTCGACACTGTCGCGACTATTGGACTTGGTCCCCTTGTCTTACAGGTACTCAGGTCCAGAAATCCACTGTTGTTGCATTGCTGGTGTTTGTTCTTCCTGCAGAATCCCCCTATCACGACTTCTGTTCTCTCTGGGGGTAGTAGGTGCACTTTACACCTACTTTTCAGGGTCTTGGGGTGGGGTATTTTTCCAACCCTCACTGTTTTCTTACAGTCCCAGTGACCCTCTACAAGCTCACATAGGTCTGGGGTCGATTCGTGGTTCGCATTCCACTTTTGGAGTATATGGTTTGTGTTGCCCCTATACCTATGTGCTCCTATTGCAAGCTATTGTGATTTTACACTGTTTGCATTACTTTTCTTGCTATTACTTACCTAATTTTGGTTTGTGTACATATATCTTGTGTATATAACTTATCCTCATACTGAGGGTACTCACTGAGATACTTTTGGCATATTGTCATAAAAATAAAGTACCTTTATTTTGAGTAATTCTGTGTATTGTGTTTTCTTATGATATTGTGCATATGACACCAGTGGTATAGTAGGAGCTTTACATGTCTCCTAGTTCAGCCTAAGCTGCTTTGCCATAGCTACCTTCTATCGGCCTAAGCTGCTAGAAACACCTCTTCTACACTAATAAGGGATAACTGGACCTGGCACAAGGTGTAAGTACCTCTGGTACCCACTACAAGCCAGGCCAGCCTCCTACACTTGCCAAGTCAACTCAGGTTGTAACATGTACCTATACTACTGAACATGTTCTAGTACAGATAGCTAACTTGATTGTGAGGTTGTCATTTAGAGTTTCAGAAGGTCCATATGCCTGTACATCTGTTGAGTATGTAATAATTTGTTGCAATGTGTATGTGTAGGAATGTGCACTTTCAATATTGTCCCATCAAGATGTGTTCTTTGCACCGTCCACTTGCTTATTGGTAGTGGGCAATGTGAGAGCAGGAGTGATGTGAGATATTGGTACCGCCTCAATTATTGCATGTGGCCTTCATTGGAGTCATCATCATGCTACGTGTGTCATGGTGTTTGACCTGCAGCAGAAAACATTACACACGCCTTACACAGTATGTACTGGTTGGAAGGGTGTTGGATTGAGTGTTATTGATGTGATATTGAAAGATTAATCTTCCAAATTGTACTGACAGTTGGGGCCAGGTCTTTGTCATTGTGTTTTAAATTCTCCCCTTGTGGCTCTGGAGTGGCATCTGTTGTTATTTGGAACTGTCATTTGTCCCTAGGTGTGTATCCCATTGGGTGAGGATATGCCTAGCGGTGTCACAACCTCAGTGTGTTCCTGTCCACGTGTTGATGTTGTAGTGTATGTGTTGTGTGTCCTAGAGGGTTGCTGTGCAGTGTGTATATGACTGGGTTTCTGTACTTAACAACAAGTAGTCCATTTCCACATCGTCCATCCTGGAAGTGTTGATTGATGGTGCAGTGACGGAAGATGAATGAATCATGTACTCTCCCAGGATACTTTGCCACGATGTAGGTGATCAAACTCCGGTGATCGACAATGGCCTGCACATTGATGGAGTGTGTGTGCTTCCTGTGGCGGTATAGATGTTCGGTTGCAGCAGGTGGCACAATGCGGACCTGTGTGCAGTCAATGGCACCAAGGACGTGTGGGAAGCCATTAATTTGGTAAAACCCCTGTTTTGTCTCCTGCTGCTTCTCCTGTGTGTTGGGGAAGCTGATGTGGCGGGATGTGAGAAAGATGATGGCATCCAGTACCTTGGGTAGGAAGGCGGAGAATGATGGCTGTGAGATCCCAGCAACCAGGGCGCCAGTGGTTTGAAAAGAGACACTTGCCAACATGTGGAGTACAGCTAGCAGCTTGGTTTCTAGTGGAATGGTGTGGGGTGTCTGCAAGCTGGGTGCCAACTGTGGCTCAATGTTGCGCAGCACCTGCTGAATGGCTTGCCAGTTAAGCCTGTACCTCTGAATGATGTCTTGTTGGCGGAGTCGCAGAAGGGTTGTCCTGGTGCGGAATATCCTCTCCTGCTTTCTAAGTTGACTTTGGGGTCCCTACTGGTGTTGTGGAAGCTGCTGTTGTTGGTCCTGTGCTCTGCGTCTACTTGCATGCTGGATGAAAAGCATCTTCATGTCTTCCTTTTGGAGCTCTGCTGTTACTTCTGTATGTTTTCATTAGGTACAGGTGTGTTTGCCCCATTTTAACACCTGCCCTGACCCAGGTGTTGTTTTTTGACACAAATTGGTCTGTGCGTCATTTTCCGACTCCGCCTCCCGGCCGTGCGTCATTTTTCTGTGGTAGCATAAATAAGGCACATGGGAGTTTAAGTCATTTTATGGACGGAAACGCCTACCTTGCATGTCATTAATGCAAGACGGTTTCCCGCATCCAGAAAATGACGCAAACAGTGGAATTTTGGCGTTCATGGGCTCGGGCGTCAAAGTTTAAATATGGTGCACAGTTTGGGCCGAATGTGCGTCAAACTTTTGCACATTCGGCGCAGGCAGAGTATAAATATGCTCCAAGATTTCTACAGTCCTTTCATCAGGCTAAGCCTAGGTTGTAAGAGAGCACACTGCTAGATAGACCATTGGTGTCAAACTGAAACTACGTTCAACTTAGCATCTGAAATCATCAGAGAACTGTTTCACTCAGCTGCTGTAATATTCCAAAACATATACTACTGTACACCCTTTGGGACCCTGAAAATGAAATGTATAAGGATGTTTTTACATCTTGGCTAGAGACGTCTTCAGCTGCCTGTCAGAAAGCATATTGTTTGCAATGTGTAATATATACTTAGAATGAGAATGGGTCAGCACGTTGCTCATGACTGAATGGCTGTTTGTTCTATACCAGTTGTCTCTCCTAGGTTTAATGACTTTCCCCATTATTATTTTCTATTGAACCCAGGTGCATTTTAGTCTCATTGTGCACTGAATGGATTTGTTGCCCCTCTAGGAACCTTTTTGAAACATTTTGTTCTGCCTGGGCGACTGCATATTTGAAGAAGTTCTCTTTCGTTTTTAGTACTCCACCGAAGGGGATGTGTTTCCTTGTTCTCTTCAAATTTGTCCTGATCTTAACCCCCAGCACCCTCTTTTAATTTCCCCCACGCTCTTCCCCATCACAATGTATGCATGTCTATCAATGGTCATCTTGTAATGGGCTTTATTTTATCGAAAATCTATTGAAAGATTGACAGACATACACGCAGGTGTATAAGAATACATGTGCACACAAAGATTTGTCAAAAAGTTAACAAAAACAATAGCTCAGCTTTTCATAGCCAAGAAATATTGAGGGTCATTACAACATTGGTGGTAAAACGTGCTTACTGCCATGCAGAAGACCGCCAGTACACCGCCGCGGCCCGGAATTCCGCCACAGCTATTATGACACACATCTCGGAAACCGCCGAAATTCAGAGACCCACACAAGTCCGCCACACCAAAGGTCAGTGATAAACTGGCGAAAACAAAACTTCCACCTCCACGCCAACAGAAACACGCCCATGCTATTACGACCCACTAATCCACGCGGCAGTCTTTCAACCGCGGTATTCCATTGGCGGTACACACCGCCGCACTCAAATTACACACACATCTCCAAAACACCACCACATTGGACAATTCCAAATACACACACCTGACACACATACAAACAACACTCCCACACACCCAACGCAATATAAAACACACACCCACATCACCCACAAATCCCTACTACCAAAAATCTATCACGAAGGCCAGAGACACAGCACAGATCAGACAATCCCACCACGCAGAGGCACACAACACCATCACCAACACAACATCCACGCACAAAACACCACACACCACGACACATCACCACACATATCAACACTCACACCGCCCCACACATCACACACACCACCCCATGGCACGCCAAAGACACCTCTGCTTTTCCGAGGAGGAGCTCCGGGTCATGGTGGAGGAAATTGTCCGGGTACAGCCACAGCTATTTGGCTCACAGGTACAGCACACATCAATAGCCAGGAAGATGGAGCTATGGCGAAGAATAGTGGACAGGGTCAACGCTGTGGGACAGCACCCAAGAAATAGGGAGGACATCAGGAAGAGGTGGAACGACCTACGTGGGAAGGTGCGTTCAACGGTCTCCAGGCACAACATCGCGGTTCAGCAGACTGGCGGCGGACCCCCACCTCCTCCCCCACAACTAACAGCATGGGAGGAGCAAGTGTTGACCATCATGCATCCAGAGGGCCTCGGAGGAGTCGGTGGAGGATGGGACACTGGTAAGTTAATTCTTACCTAACATATCCCCCACCCTACCTGCATGCTATCACACACCCCCACCCTCACACCCTCCCCTATCACCCCAAATCCTCACTAATGTACTAATAACACAAACTTCACATCCCAACACCAAGCCCTGCATGACACAACGAAGCATGGACACCTATCACCTAAGCATGCCCACTGCACATACCCAGAACAACCCCCTAACCATCATCACACAAGCCCCCACACAGGAATGCTAGCACTGGGGTACACGGTCACCCATCCATTGCACACCATGACACACACACATACAATAATCATGCTCTTATGCTCCTGCAGGAACACAAAGGACCGTCACCACACCAGAGCGTCCAGACAACACCACTCCACCCCCAGAAGAGGCCCACAGTGACGATAGCAGCTCTGCCCTACTGGAGCCTGATGACCAGCCCGGACCATCATGGGCCCCAGGAGAGTCGGTTCCCCTCGCACAGGCACAGCCCAACACTGACCTTCCACCCTCTGGTAACACCAGCACAGCACCCACCCAGCGGGCCCAAACCTCCCTACCCAGGACAGGTCAATCAGCGGTGTGTCCACCACTACAGGGAACCCAGGCTAACCCACCACCCCAACAACAAGGGACCTGGAGGCAGTGGTAGTGGGCACACGGTCCAGGGGACAGAGGCACAGGAACACAGGGGAACTGGGAGGGCTGCTGTACGACAGGGGGCGGACGGGCCAAAAGGGAACCCACTCTCCACGAGGCCCTATCCTCCATCATGGGAGCATACCACCACTCCCATGAGATGATGGCCACGGTCCTGGTCAAGTTTCAGGAGACCCAGCGCCTGCAGAAGGACCAGTATTTGGGGTTCAGGGAGGAGCTCAGGACCATCAGCTCCGCCCTGGGCACCATCGTAGGGGTGCTGAAGGACATACAGCAGACCCTGAGGGACACCGTGGCACTCCAAGGGGCCCCTGACACTAGCATGGACGATGAACTGCCCACCACCTCCGCCGGTGCTAGTGGACAGGACGCCCCGCCACAGGACCACCACACCAGCACCCCACTCCCTGCAGACAGACAGCCACCCCGCAAGCAGTCCCTGAGATCCAGGAACAGGACAGAGCAAGATGGCAAGACCCCCGCCAGGAAATGAGACCACCCTGATTGTCCCCCCACTGCCCCACTTTGTTACCCTGTCCATACTTGAACTGCCCCAGCTCCTCTTCCTATGCCCAGATGGGCAGTGCACCTGTGAGACTAATAGACTGGACTCTGCCATGGACATTCCTCCGCCATCACCCATCACCATTTAACAACCCCCTCCCAATTCTGAGCACTGCAATAAACACCCTTGAAACACAAAACAATCTGGAGTCAGTCTATGATTTGTTAAAATGTAATATCAATGACAGTGTGAAAATGCGTTGTGAGATGTAAAAGCAACATACCAATGTCACACATCAAAAGTCCTTGAAGGATGCAAGTAGATGACACACGTTGATAACCACACCTGTGAAACCGTAATGGAAAGAAACAACTCAATTACCAAATAATCCCAAGTAATTACACACAGGATAGAGGAAGACGTGTGACAGTGAATGTAATGTAAAATCTGAAACTGTTCTCACCTGTGTGTCACTGGAAATATTGCTGTATGACTGACTCCCTGTTGTCGTTGTCTTCTTCCTCAGCTTCCTCCTCATCACTGTCCCCAGGCTCAACAGGCTCCACATCAGCCGCAACACCATCATCTGGACCATCCTCCTGCAGAAAAGGAACCTGGTGTCGTAAAGCCAAATTATGAAGCATCGAGCAGGCGATGATGATCTGGCACACCTTCTTCGGTGAGTGGAATAGGGAACCTCCTGTCATATGGAGGCACCTGAACCTGGCCTTAAGGAGGCTGAAGGTGCGTTCGATCACCGTCCTAGTCTGCCCATGGGCCTCATTATAGCGTTCCTCTGCCCTGGTCCTGGGATTCCTCACTGGGGTCAGTAGCCAGGAAAGGTTGGGGTAACCAGAGTCCCCTAATAGCCATACCCGGTGCCTCTGGAGTTGACCCATCATATCAGGGATGCTGCTATTCCGCAGGATGTAGGCATCATGCACAGAGCCAGGGAACATAGCATTATCCTGGGAGATGTACTGGTCTGCCAAACAGACCATCTGTACATTCATAGAATGATAACTCTTCCTGTTTCTGTATACCTGTTCACTCCTGTGACTTTGGGGATATGTCCAAGGGCATAGATGTCACCTTTAACTGTAGGCAAATCCTCCACCTCAGGGAAAATGATATATCTCCTTACGTGTTTCAGCAGGGCAGACAACACTCTGGACAAGACGTTGGAAAACATAGGCTGGGACATCCCTGATGCCATGGCCACTGTTGTATGAAAAGAGCCACTTGCAAGGAAATGGAGCACTGACAGCACCTGCACGTCAGGGGGGATTCCTGTGGGATGGCGGATTGGTGACATCAGGTCTGGCTCCAACTGGGTACATAGTTCCTCGATTGTGGCACGGTCAAACCTGTAGGTGACGATGACATGTCGCTCTTCCATTTTCAACAGGTCCATCAGCGGTCGGTACACCTGAGGATTCCGCCATCTTCTCACATGTCCCAGCTGACGGCGCCTACGAAGGACAAGAGCGACGATAAAGTCAATTTTCATCCAGGTATGTACCCACAGTTACACAGAACACAACACCACACACAAAACCCTTCCTGTATGTGTGTTGAGAATTAAATGAAGCCATGTGGGCCCCTGAAATGGCGGCTGCCTGACCTCTACAGTGGGACAATGGGATTGTGGGGTAACTGCGCTGGCGTTGCACACCGTCGCGGTAGGCGGTCGTAGACCACGGCGCAATGCTGCATTGGTTCACATAAGACCCTATGGGTCCCAGGAGCCAATGAACAGGTGCGCCGGCGGTGATGATACGCACCACTGCGGACGTCACCGCCGCGGACGTCATCGCCATTTTCTGTCTGTTCAATCACTAGATACCTGAACTTCGACAGGAGAGGACCTACACTGCAAGTGCTGCTGTGACCTCGGTCTGGAAGCGACGATGGCTGCTGCGTCTGGGGAAAGTGCCCCTGCCTTCACTGCTCAGGAGTTGGAGAAACTGGTAGACGGGGTCCTCCCCCAGTACACGCTACTCTACGGTCCTCCAGACCAACAGGTTAGTACACAGGGAGCACGTTGTATGGGCTATGCCTGGGTGGAGAGGGCTGGGTGGAAGAGGGAAGGGGGCAGAGTTCAGGGAACATTAATGCATGTCAATGAATGGGCCACATGGCTAGAGTAGGGAGGGGGGCCACTCACATCAACGGTGCAGTTGGTAATGACTTCTCTTCATCCTTTGTGCATGTCATGTAGGTCAGCGCCCACCAGAAGAGGGACATTTGGCATGCAATCGCCAAGGACGTCCGGACCCTGGGGGCCCACCAGAGACGGGGCACCCACTGCCGTAAAAGATGGGAGGACATTCGCCGCTGCAGCAAGAAGACGGCGGAGGCTCAGCTGGGGATGGCCTCCCAACGTGGGAGGGGTGCCAGTCGCACTATGACCCCCCTGATGTTCCGGATCCTGGTGGTGGCCTACCAGGAGTTGGATGGGCGCTTGAGGGCATCACAGCAGACACAAGGGGGTGAGTACAACCTCATTCTGCGGACTTTGCACGCAGTAGAGGGGTCTGGGTGGGGAGGAGGGCTGTGGGTGTACCTAGGCCAGCCAGAAATGCGTAGACTAGGCCCCTCTGTAATGCAGCCCATGTGGCACTCTACCCCACCTCAGTACAGTGCCAAGTACAGGTATAGTTGCCCCTGTGGCATCCATGTGTGCAGATGTCCACCATAGCGATGTAGGCCATATCCCAGGAATTGCATATGCAGAGGCCAGGAGCACGGCGTAATGCAGGGGGCTGCTGTGTCTGTCTTGTCCGCCAACGGTAGCGGTATGCCATGCACTCAACCTGTTCTTCTTCTGTCTTTCCTCCCCCTTTTTGTGCTCTCCCTGTTCTTTTGTGCATCAGCATCATCAGGCGGAGGTACAGTGGCATCGGAGTACGAGGGAGCTGCATCCCACATGGCCATGGAGGGCCACACCACGGACTCAGAATGAACCAGTGGGACGGAGGGCGAGGGGAGCTTCACGTCGGCCACCGGATCACCAACCAGCGACATGGACTCGTCCGCTGATGGGGGCTCCCGTGTGGTGGCGGCACCATCTGTGCGCCCCACTTCGACAGGTACAGCTGCCACCTCCCCTACCAGCACCGCCCTCACAGCAGCCCCTCAGCGTTCGCCCCGTGCCCGCTCACCGAGGAAGGTGGGCATCACCTTCGCCCCAGGCACCTCAGGCCCTGCCCCAGTCACCCCTGCTGCCCTCAGTGAGGAGGCCATTGATCTCCTCAGGTCACTCACTGTTGGGCAGTCTACCATTGTGAATGCCATCCAGGGTGCAGAACGAGAGTTGCAACACAGTAATGCATTCCTGGAGGGCATTCATTCTGGTCAGGCTGTCCTTCAGCGAACCCTGCAATCTCTGGCCTCAGCACTGATGGCAGCCATTGTCCCTGTGTCTAGCCTCCCCCCTCCAACCTCCTCCACCCAGACCCAATCCCCTGTACCCCAGCCCATCCCAAGCACACCTACAGACCAGCATGCACACAAGTCAGCACACACAAGTAGCTCAAGCAAACATAGGTACCACACAACCCACAGGGACTCATGGAAGCCTCACCCACATACAGACACAGCAACATCCACTGCCTCCACTGTGTCCCCCTCCTCCTCTTCTCCCTCCTCCTTCCCAGTCTCGTCTACACACACACCTGCATGCACCACATCTACAGGCACCAGGAATCGCACCAGGACACCCAGCACCACAAGCTGCTCACCTGCACTCACCACCTCCACTGCCATTTACACGTCCCCTGTGTCCTCTCCCAGTGTGTCTTGTCTGTGACACCCCCTCCCAAAGTACACAAACGCCGGCAACCACACACCCAACATCCATCCACCTCACGACAGCCTCCAGTACCCGCACCTGCACCCAAAACACCTAAAGTGACACCTCCGACAACCACCTCCTCTTCCTCCACTCCCAGGCCCCCTCCAACTACCCATCCCAGTGTTCGTCAGAAACTGTCCCTGTGTAAAGTTGACCCTTTTGCCCCCCCCCCAATTCATCAGTCCCGTCGTAGCGCATCAGCCAAAAATCCTCCTATACCAGTGGTGCCTGTTCAAGGTATGTGGAGTGCACCGGCCACCAGGGCAGGCAGTATGACCCGGAGCCAAGGCACTGGCAGCCCACCCCCTGTAACGGCTCTGAAATTGGAAAGTGGACGACGGGACCGTGTGAAGGCTCCTGGTGGGAAAACAACTCACAGGGGTCCCAAGGGGATTGGAGAGTCAGCTGTGACTCCACCAAAGGTGGGGAAGGGACAGAGGAAGTCTGCCCAGCCTGTTGTGAGTCTCACGGCGGAGAAGGGCGGCATCATTCCCGGCGGTCGAGACGCCACCGCCAGCACCGTCGTCACTGGTCAGGAGACCACCGCCACCACTGGAGTCAGTGCCCAGGAGGGCCCAAGTATCGTCACTGGTCAGGAGACCACCGCCACCGCCGGAGTCATTGCGCAGGAGGGCCCAAGTATCGTCACTGGTCAGGAGACCACCGCCGGAGTCAGTGCCCAGGAGGTCACAAGTATCGTCACTGGTCAGGAGACCACCGCCACCGCCGGAGTCAGTGCCCAGGAGGGCCCAAGTATCGTCACTGGTCAGGAGACCACCGCCAGAGTCAGTGCCCTGGAGGGCCCAAGTATCGTCACTGGTCAGGAGACCACCCCTGGAGTCAGTGCCCAGGAGGGCCCAAGTATTGTCACTGGTCAGGAGACAACCGCCGGAGTCAGTGCCCAGGAGGGACCCGGCTGCCACAGCCCCGGTGCGCTATGAAGGAACGTCATGCCACACACCAATGCCCAGTCCATGGAACGTCATGCCACACACCAATGCCCAGTCTAGGGATCGTCATGCCACACGCCAATGCCCGTTCCAGAGACCGCCATGGCAAAGCACCGCTGAACAGTCCAGAGACCGCCATGGCAAAGCACTGCCGAACAGTCCAGACATCGCCATGGCAAAGCACAGCTGAACAGTCCAGACACCGCCATGGCAAAGCACCGCTGAACAGGGCAAGCACCGCCACGGCAAAGCACCGCTGAACAGTCCAGAACCGCCATGGCAAAGCACCGCTGAACAGTCCAGAGACCGCCCTGGCAAAGCACCGCTGAACAGTCCAGAGACCGCCATGGCAAAGCACCGCTGAACAGTCCAGAGACCGCCATGGCAAAGCACCGCTGAACAGTCCAGAGACCGCCATGGCAAAGCACCGCTGAACAGTCCAGACACGGCCATGGCAAAGCACCGCTGAACAGTCCAGACACGGCCATGGCAAAGCACCGCTGAACAGGGCAAGCACCACCATGGCAAGTCACCGCTGAACAGTCCAGAGACCGCCATGGCAAAGCACTGCTGAACAGTCCAGACACGGCCATGGCAAAGCACCGCTGAACAGGGCAAGCACCACCATGGCAAAGCACCGCTGAACAGTCCAGAGACCGCCATGGCAAAGCACTGCTGAACAGTCCAGACACCGCCATGGCAAAGCACCGCTGAACAGTCCAGACACCACCATGGCAAAGCACTGCTGAACAGTCCAGAGACCGCCATGGCAAAGCACCGCTGAACAGTCCAGAGACCGCCATGGCAAAGCACCGCTGAACAGTCCAGAGACCGCCATGGCAAAGCACCGCTGAACAGTCCAGACACGGCCATGGCAAAGCACCGCTGAACAGTCCAGACACGGCCATGGCAAAGCACCGCTGAACAGGGCAAGCACCACCATGGTAAGTCACCGCTGAACAGTCCAGAGACCGCCATGGCAAAGCACTGCTGAACAGTCCAGACACGGCCATGGCAAAGCACCGCTGAACAGGGCAAGCACCACCATGGCAAAGCACCGCTGAACAGTCCAGAGACCGCCATGGCAAAGCACTGCTGAACAGTCCAGACACCGCCATGGCAAAGCACCGCTGAACAGTCCAGACACCACCATGGCAAAGCACTGCTGAACAGTCCAGACACCGCCATGGCAAAGCACCGCTGAACAGTCCAGACACCGCCATGGCAAAGCTCAGCTGAACAGGGCATGCACCGGGTAAGAATGTAAAGACCGCCACATCAAGCATCCTTATCCCATGTGCATCTGGGACAGTGACGGGACAGGAACTTTCATGGGAGACTGATCCAGTTTCGCCACCAGTCCCCCTCCAGATCCACTGGCGGATGTTATCTACTTGAGAGACTGTGGCTTTGCACTCCCCAGGATATGGCAGTGGGCACCACCCACTGTAGAGACTTTAGAGACTGTGGCTTTGCACTCCCCAGGATGGTACAGTGGGCAACCCACCCACTGTAGAGACTTGAGAGACTGTGGCTTTGCACTCCCCAGGATGGTACAGGGTGCAAGCCACCCACTGTAGAGACTTGTGAGACTGTGGCTTTGCACTCCCCAGGATGGTACAGTGTGCAACCCACCCACTGTAGAGACTTGAGAGACTGTGGCTTTGCACTCCCCAGGATACATCAATGGGCATGGAGCCCCGTCGTGGATCTGGCTTTGCAGTCATCCGGCTGAGGTGCACCCCCTTCCCTTCCCCCTGAGGTGCTTGTAGTATTTCTATCTGATGCCCCGGCAGTGTTCTCTCCGATTGAGGACAGGTATCTTTTGTCGGCCTCGCCCATGCATTTTTGGACTAGTGGTGCACGGACATTGCTATGTGCATATCTGCACTACTTCTCGTAATGTATATATTTCTGGCTGATTTTCTTATATATCTGTATATTTTTGACAGACATGTATATTGATACATTACAATGTTTGAACAGATTTCGCTTTGTCTTTGCATTCTTCCGGGGGGATTGTGGGTTGTTACTGTGATTTCTTTGGATGCATTGGTGTGTATGTTGTAATATGTGAGGGTGGGGGTGGGAGTGTTTCGTGGGTGTCCCCCTAACTTTTGCCTCCTCCCTCCCCCATGTCGTAGGTGCTGTACTCACCGTTGTCTTCGGCCGCGCCGCTGTTGGTCTTCGTAGATGAGTAGGAATACAAGGGCCGGAAGAATGTGTAATTCGGGCTCCATGGAGTCCTCGTTCCTCGTGGGATGTGTTGAGGTGAGCGTTTTCCCATTGCAGTAACTGTTCCCGCTGTGTTTTTATCCACGGTGAATCCGCCCCGGAAAAGGTGGCGGATTGGCGGGTTGTGATACTATGGGCGGTACATTGTCTTCCACCTGTCTGTTGGTGGTGACCGCTGCGCTGCTTGTCTGTATCGCCGTGGCAGACGGTGTGTTAAAGTGGCTGTCTTTGTTGGTTGTTTCCGCCAGGGTCATAATTCCCTTTTTTGGTCCGCCGGTCTGTTTGCGGTATTGCCGCACCTTTAACACCGTCTGCCAGGGTTGTAATGACCCCCATTGGCTTTGCCAGTGCTTGATGTGATTTGTAACAGCTTTATCTACATAGGGACAGACTCCTGGTATATATGTGTTGGTGCATATATATATATATATATATATATATATATATATATATACATATTTATTTTCACTGAATAAACAAAAGAAATTCACTGTAACTAGTGCCCTAAGATAACTATAACTTATGCCCCCACATGCAGTTTTTTTTCATCAACAATTTTACTGAAAATGTTTCATTGATATTATCAATGATGTTATAAAAGATATCACGAGTGCTGTAATTTGTGGGGTAATCAACAGTTCAGGGCGAGGGTATGAGTAATAGTTACCTTAGGGCATGAGTTATAGTTAATTGAGAGAACTATAACAAAAACAGGTGCATTTCTACAGTTTTGTACATTTCATTTTATGATTATACAGGGGAGCCACGCGGACCCTTCCGATCCCCATGGACCATCACCTCCCCAGGGGCCACACTATAATAAAGTTAGGAGGGGACATGAAGGCCCTCCCAGTTACGGGGACCACAACCTCCCCAGAACAACGTTAAAAAAAATATGTGGGTTGCACGGACCCATGGGGGCCCTGGACACCACCACCTCCCCTGGCAACAAATTTATATGTTTGAGGAGGGGCTGCACAGACTGCCGTTGGGACCACCTCCTCCCTAGGACCACAGCAATCAAATGAAGCGGGGGGCTGTACGAATCAACACCTCACCAGGGCTACATTAAAAAAATAAGTGGGGCCGAATGGACAACCCAGGCACCAGGGACCACCACCTCGCCGGGGCTATATTTGAAAACTTTGTGGGGGGTAATGTGGACCCTTCCCCGGCTCCAGGTACCACCACCTCCCGGGTGCTATTTTTTAAAATATGTATGAGGATCTCAATGACCTCTCCAGGCCCCAGGGACAACCACTTCTCAAGGACCAAATACTTTTTTTTTTAAAGGGAGTGGGCCCACAAGGCCTCCCAGGCATATTTCAGCCTATACCTAACAATAACAAATGGGCTTCTATGGTTATGTATGTTTAAAATATAAGCCTAACTATAACGTCCCTGAAATCTTTAGTTTTTTAAGTGGATTTCAATGTTTTTTTAATTCCATTTCCTTCCTAACTATTACATCCCTGTAACCTTTTTTTCAGTGATATTTTTTTTGTAAACATAAAGTAATTATAATACTACACATTAATTCAACCACTGCCACACATGGCTTTTGGCTATATGCGGTAGGTGTTTGACTGCAGGGCCTGGCCTGTGACCCACCGAATATAATCATCCAACCCCATGTCACACACAGACTTCGGCTGTGCGCGGAAGGGTTGGCCACTCCCTATAACCAGTCAACCCCGTGTCATGAGCAGTCTTTGGCCATGCACTGCGAGGTTTTGTCTCAACAGCAGTTAACAAGAAAGAAACCACTCATCACAGTCACTCCATAAGATATTGTGGTCCATATTTATACTTTTTTAGCGCCGCATTTGCGTAATTTTTTTACACAAAAGTGGTGCAAACTTACAAAATATAATTGTATTTTGTAAGTTTGTGCCACTTTTGCGTCAAAAAAGGACGCAAATGCGGTGCTAAAAAAAGTATAAATATGGGCCTGTGTTCAAAAAAGGCAAGAATGCCAACACCTCCAACAAGAATTACAGATAACTTTTCAAGGTGGAAATGCAGAGAAAACACATTTACTTTGCCCTGGCCATGTGCACAAAGATAGAATTTTCAAGGTGGAACATCAGGTCTGCATTTCCACCTTGAAAATATTGTTTTTTGATAAAGAAAACATTTTGGGTGACTGTAGAGTGACTGTAGGTGGAGCCTTAAGTCTCCCACGGTCCCAGACGGCTTTTGACTCCTGCAGGAGCCGGCATTGCTGTCACAGACTGGGAGTTGATAAACATGCAGCCCCCTATCTGTGAGAGAGATACTTTCCTCTGTTTCCCTGCCTGCATGTCATGCTTTAAATAGCAGCTCCCTGCTTGCAGGAGTAATGTTTTCATCTCTTTCCCTAGCAAGTATATTTGCATGTAGGGAAAGAGTTGAAAACTTTTCTTTAAGGAAGCGGGAGATGTCCAACAGTTCCTGGTTCCTGAAAGCGTAGTTATATTTGCTTTTGCTTGGTGGGTCCTGTCAGCTCCCACCAAGCAAAAGCAAACAGCTACCTCCCAAGAGTGAGCACCATGGGAGGTAGCAGGAGCCAGCCCTGGGGGGGTGGCGGCCCCTGGAGCCATCTATGTCTCTATGAGGGAGGTTGTGGTCCCCAGAGACAGGGGTCCATGACAGACCACCTTCATTATTTTATTTGAGCCTGGGGAGGTGGTGGTCCCTGGGGCATGGGGGTGGTGTGCAGCTCCTCCATAAATTGTATAAATTGCTCCAGGGAGGTGGCGGTCCCCAGGTTTAAGGGGGCCACACGGCCACCCCATATATTGTACTGATTTATATTATACTGATTGCTCCAAGGAGGTGGCAGTCCCGGGGCTGCAGAGGGGCTTCATTTGCCCCAGGAAGGTGTAGGTCCGCAATGGACACCCTACATTATTTTATTTGAGCTACGGGGAGGTGGTGGTACCGAGGGCTGCGAGGGTGCCGCAAGGACCACCCTGCATTCATATAAGATCATTTGCCCTGGGAAGGTGGCAGTCCCAGGGGCTGCAGCATACATAATGTTCAACTCCCTGGGAAGGTGGTGGTCCCCAGGGCTCAGGTGAGCCACGTGGGCCCCCTGCATTCATTTAAGAACCTTTGACCTGGGGAAGTGGTGGTCCCCATAGCACAGGCAGCCCCAGCAGGCCCACACATATATTTAATTTGCTGTGCCCTTTGGAGATGGCGAGCATTGCAGTTTTCATAAGTCCTAGGAGGGAGGCCACCCGCTGATATTTTGGAAATGTCCCTGGGACCTGGCCCACCTGGCGCAAAAAGATTTTTTTTAAACTTGTAGCAAAATTTGTGAATAGTCACGATTTTTGCCACAATTCTTTGAAAACAAAAAAAAGCTGTTTAGCCCTATTGGGGTCACTGGGGTACCTCTGCAATAAGGCTAGGAGGGTAGAGTATATATACCCTTCCCCCTTTTCTTTTTTTTACATATTTCAGGATGCACAGTTTCAGCCGAGTGTCAAAATTACTTCCACCAATTCCTGGTAGAATTGTTGGCAGCCAATCAGATCTCTGCAGACGATCGTTCGTATTTGTGAAGTTGTCAGGACTGAATTTCCTTTCATTTTTCCTAAATGAGTGAATGGATTTACACCAAATTTGAAAAAACGTTTCTGCTTTCTGTGTAGCAAAAGCTTCCTTTCTGACAAGTTTTGTGTGTGTAATTTAGTCCAGCAAGCATGTCTAAAGCATCTATGGGAATTAACATGGAAAAATGGATTTTTTTTTCTCCCAAGCCCCCCACCCCCCTTTATCTCTGCCCCTGCGTGATGGTCACCCCAAAACTTTTCATGCACAACAAAATTCTAGGGAGCACTTCTTATGGAAAATTTCTTGCAGATTTGTCAAACGGTGCCAAAGATGTAGGCAAGACAAAAAAATGCATTCTAAGTGGAAACTATGTCCTAACTATAACTACCTACTGGCGACCTGGCAACCGTCCATAGGTAATAGGTGTATATATATATATATAAAACCTTTGATTCGTGTCCTTAAACCCTTACATTTGGTGCCATTTGCACTGGTATTCCATTCTCCTCAGGACTATTAACAGTAATGTGTAAAAAGTGTGCTTTCCTACAAAACTTAGCACACATTCGATCAGTGAACTCCCTTGATAATAGGGTTTTGAGTGTGAAGCACCTCCTTTTAAAATTCATTTTTAACCCCAATGTTTATCAAAAGTCATGGGAAAATGAATATTTTGAACTTATATTTTAATAGCTAAACTAGGGCTTACATGTTGAACTTACATTTTCCTCCCTTTCAGTTCAGCCACAAAATAATACCATATGCAAAAGGTCTAAACGTGTGGAACCAGTGATTCATAATTAGCTCACCACAGATCTGGTTAGCCTGTAGGCGGCTCGCGATTTCCAGTGAAATCACCGCATTCAAAGTATTGTCTGCAAGTTTTTGGCAGCCAAGTTTTGGGAGGGGGCACGCAGCCAAGCCATAAAATACATGTCAGCAAACAGTTCAACTTCCTCTTTCAGTGTGAGGTTGACCAGAGCTGCATGATGGCTACTTCTCTTAAAATCTCATGGAAATTGTACTATCTTTTACTACATAATGATCTCTGTGTATGATGGAAAGCCCTTCATAATCCGATATGAGCTACAAAAAAACATAATGTGGATTGTGATGCACTATCACAATGTATCACTTTCTAAGTGCATTTCTAAACAAATCTAGCATAAAGGAGTCAAGGGCGTATTTATCAACACTTTACACAGAGGTGTTCATGCAACGTTATGTGTTGAAAAAGTATATACTTTTCAACGCAAACCTTTTTGTTCCACACTGGTAAGTTGTCATTGAAGTAGCAAAAAATGTACTTTGTGTTGCTGTGCACTACTTTTGTGCACTACTTTGCTTCAAGGAGGCATCCCATGGGTGGTGCAGGGCATTCCCACGCTACCTCCCATGGGTTTTGATGCAACTCCTAATAGACAAAGGATAACAGATCTGGCTATGTGTCAAAAAATAATGTATCCTTGAAACAAGCCTTAAATAGAATAAATGTGTGCACTTTTAAACCAATGTGTGTTGTAATGTAATGTAATGTACAGCACAACTCAAAAGTGTAAAATGTTAAACAATGGTATAAGCACTCTTCCGGAACAAAACCTATGGCAGACAGTGCAGTGGCAATAGTCTGTCTGTTTGGGCGCCAGAGCAGCAGCAGGTCATGTTTAGCAGATATGGGGCCAGATGTAGGAAACGATTTGCGACTCGCAAACGGCAAAATTTGCCGTTTGCGAGTCGCAAATGTGAGTTTCCTATGCAGAAATGCATTTTGCGAGTCGGGACCGACTCGCAAAATGCATTTCCGTCTCGCAAATAGGAAGGGGTGTTCCCTTCCTATTTGCGAGTCTGAGTGGTATTGAATACCATTTGCGACCGCGTACGCGGTCGCAAATGGTATCGCAGTTACCATCCACTTCAAGTGGATGGTAACCCACTCGCAAATTGGAAGGGGTCCCCATGGGACCCCTTCCACTTTGTGACTGGACCCAAAAATACCCTGCCCTGAAAAAATACCGAAACTAAAGGTTTCGTTTTTTTTTTTAAGTGCAGCTCGTTTTCCTTTAAGGAAAACGAGCTACACTTTAAAAAAAAAACTGCTTTATTTAAAACCAGTCACGAACATGGAGGTCTGCTGACGACAGCAGGCCTCCATGTTTGCGTGTGCCTATACTCGCTATGGGGCCGCAATTTGCGACCCACCTCATGAATATTGATGAGGTGGGTCATTGCGACCCCATAGCGAGTCGCAGTCGGTGTCTGAGACACCGTACTGCATTGCAAATTGCGACTTGCAATTTGCGAGTCGGATGGACTCGCAAATTGCAAGTCGCAATTTGCAATATTGCTACATCTGGCCCATGGTCCCGTGAAGCTTTCTTCCAATAGTGCAATACATCTTTTGTGGGCATAAGTAAATCTGCCTCAACGATTTAATACAAGTGTAATTCTTTCAGGAATAAAGATCATGCACAACTGTAAACACAAATATTAGACTTTCATAGCAAAAGGCTCTATAAAAAGAGAGCAGCTGAAATCAAAAATTTAACTCTGCACTTTACCAGACAATGACATAATCATTGTAAGCTTGCAATCAAAACGACAGATCTAATCCATAGGAACCCTCAAAAGAAAACTAACTTTTTTACTTAACCTCAGGGGTGTAGCCTAGTCACGGAGGTTCGGGGGAGTGAACCTCAACATTCCCAACTAAAATGCAGTTCGCAGCAAGCTGGAAGAGTGAGATTGCCAAGGTTCGGATTGGATTGTTTCTATGAGGAACAGGGTCCATACTGTTTTCCATTAAGTGGGACTCTGCGTAGAGAGGCACAGTGGGTAGGAAAACAATAGGTTGGAATGCTACCCCAAGAGATTGCCATTGGTTAGATTATTTTCAAGCATTTATTCCATCACCTTTTGAGTGTTTGATTCCCAGCATTATACCCAGAAATTTGAGTTTGGTGCAACTTTCAAATCCTACTACTGCAATGTTTATGGATTCCAAAAGTAGTAGATTTGCACCCATTCAAGGAGTAGATCTGTGGCTGCACATTTAGGCCTGTATTTATACTTTTTGAAGCAAAACTGCGCTGATGTAGTTTTGCGTAAAAACTTTTACCGCTGGCTAACGCCATTTATTTGCACCGCTCTGACGCCAACCACAGGTGTGAGTCATTTTTTTTTACTTAAACCAATGCATCACGTCATAAAGAAAAACAACGTTAACGCAGTGAAAATGACTGTGAGTCAGTTTACGACGTCGCAAACCGGATACGCACCGTTTTTTGATGCAATAGTGTCAAAAAGCGGCACAAATACTGCAAAATGTGCTAAGGAGAGCCAAAATGGATCCCAGATGCGTGGGCAGACCCCAGGAAGATGACAACAAACCAGGAACCAGCCAGGAGGACCCACACAAGACCCAGGAGAGGGAGAAGAAGGAAAGAAAGTGTTGATTCAGTGCAGAGGAGCAGGACATTCTGGTAAAAGAGGTGACAAAACACCAGCACCAACTTTTTGTCACCTCGAAGTTGATAATCAGTAGGAGAGAAGCAATATGGCAACAAATTGTTGACAAGATAAACAGTGTGGCAGAAGTACAGAGAGCAGTCATCGAGTGAAGAAACGTTGGCATGACTGCAAGCACAGGACCAAGGAAAAGATGACCAGTAACAGGAAGGCAGCACTGTAGACTGGAGGTGGGAGTCCTGCACTGCAGGAGGCCCTGGACCACATGGAGGAGATGGTGGCAGCTGTCATCCCTGAGTAGATTGTCACAGGGATTCAACGCCATGACAGCGCAGACTACCAAGAGACAACACAGATTCAGGGTAAGTCGCTTGGGGAATTAAAATGCACAAATGTTAACTGCAAGTGTGGGGGGACATACCTACTACACAATGCATGTAAGTCATGATATTCAGGGAGTGGAATGGATAAAGGGGCACGGCACGGGGGCATGGCCCGTTCAGAGGAAAGCTGGGGCACAGTACTACACTACACCAACAACCTTTGCATGGGGGTATGCTGCCATGCCAAGGATGTTTGAAAGGTAAAGCCAGTCCAGGAGGGTAGGGTACAACGTAAAACTGGCCTGCTGTCACACAACAGCTGGTATTCTCCCTACATGAACTAGAGCTCAATTAACAGTCTCAGGGCATATCTGCTATTGGAATTTAACATTGACAACAGTTGCCACTACCACCTCTGCTGTGTGTGCAGGTCAAGTAGCTGGGGACAGTATTTAGCACCGGTCTCTTAAAGTAGTGTTTGAATTTTTCCCTACCTGTTTACCACTTTTGTTCATGCATGGTCAAGTAGCTAATGACAGTAAAGTCCCCATGGATCAAACACACCCATATTATCGGGTTCAGGGTGACAACATTATCAATCCCCTGTAAGCAATAATGTCAAATGTGAATGTCCATAGTTGCTACAAACATCAGCCATTGTCATAAACATTATGAGGTACACAGCACTAATGGCATACCCATGCTGCATATGTCAGGGTCCACCCTGTGCCTGGGTCACAATAGCCAGAGTAAGAGGGCAAAGACTGGAATTTGTGTGCCTTCCATCTTGTGAAGAAATCTCCAAGGGCTTGAGTTAGAGCTTGCCTCCTGTTGTTTGAAGTCTCAGGGACAGCAAATACTTCTATCTGCCAGCACCTGGAGTCTCTGGAGAGACTCCTGCTCTGACAAGTGGTGCCCTATCCAGTCCCTGGGCCCTTGAAAGGAAAGCTGGTGGAAATCCAAGGAAATCGACTTCGGACGACTCCGGACCGACGCCGCTGCTGAATCCGGTGACGCCGCCTGCACCCGACGCCGCAACCTTTGCTGGAACGCGACGCTCTTCGCCGGCCCGATGCCGCTGCAGCCCCGCTGAAGTCCGCAACTCCGTGGAAGTCGCCGCACCACGTCGTGACCGATGCCGCTCGAAGTGCGCAGATTCAACGTTTCGCACAGACGCCGCAATCCCCGACTTCGCACATCGGCTTGTTTTCACTCTTCACCAAAGGTACTGTACTTGGGGGTCTACACGACTCCGTGTCCAGCGCCGCTGGTGTCGGCTTGTTGGGAACGACTCCATCACGACGCAGTGTTAACACCTCATCGAAGCATTTTTGTTTCTAAGCGCTATTTTTGAGTTTAATCTTTAAAAATTCATAACTTGACTTGTGTATGTTGGATTTTTGTCGTTTTGGTCTTGTTTTGTTTAGATAAATATTTCCTATTTTTCTAAACTGGTGTTGTATCATTTTGTAGTGTTTTCATTAAGTTACTGTGTGTGTTGGTATAAATACTTTATACCTAGTACTCTGAAGTTAAGCCTACTGCTCTGCCAAGCTAGCAAAGGGGGATGCAGGGGTTAGCTGAGGGTGATTCTCTTTTACCATGACTAGAGTGAGGGTCCTTGCTTGAACAAGGGGGAACCTGACTGTCAACCAAAGACCCCATTTCTAACAAATACCACTAATACATGTCTTACAACAAGCAGATAGATGCAAGCACACATCTGGCCATGAGCTGCATGCACACCTATGACATTGTACTCAAGTGCCACACTCACGTAGCACACCATGTGGAGCTACATGCTGCTAGGAAGTCAAGCATACAGTCAAACATGTTCATTATTGAACAGGGAGGCTCAAGTCTGTGGGTAAGACTTTGGCATCCCTATTCTGTGAGATTCAGGGTCTGACTTGCTGACTAAATCATAAATATGGCCCTCTGCTAAATTTTCTCAATAACATTTTTAACAACAAATGTCACCCTATTCACATGGCCATGCCTACAGGACTGCACTACAAACCCAAAATATGACTATACGCTAATGATTGTCCAACTCAAAGATGGAAAAAAAGTGATACTCCACTCAAGTAACATCCGATCATTTCCCAGCACATCACACCTTGCTATGTGTCCAACACACAGGAATCAATCACACAACAGCTGCAAACACAACGCAGAACTGAAATATCAACACTTACTGGAGATGTCCGGGTCCGCACCTCTCTGATTGTGTAGGGGGCAGGTCCACCTGTAAAGCATTGAAGGGAGAAATGTGCTCAATCTCTGTGCACTGCACAACACTTCCAAATACAATTACTGTGTGTAACATTAAAGCTGAAAGTCCAGCCTCTCAGGCAAGATGATACTGCAACAGACATACCACTGCAAACATGTACAGACCTGGTCACTCCAGTGAGTGATACATACATATCTGCACACATGCAGTGGCCCTAACTATCATGTGGTGGCAAACATGATCCATCAATTGTTTGCAGACTCATTTAATGAGTGTACTCCTCTAATCATTTTTAGTAATGAGAGACATGTAAAGCTACTTTCCTGGAGCACTGCAATACTAGTCACTCAGGTATTGTTGCATGTGCATCAAAGGACAATCATTTACTGTTTGACGCACCTGTTGGTTGATTTAAGGTCATGATTTATCATGCTTTCTATTGTCCCTGCATGTATGGCCTGTGTTGTGTCTAGGTTACATATGCTACATTAACAGTGTACCCTGATCCACATATGCCCCCTATGACACCATAATGGCAGGGATCCTGTGCATTATTTGGTGACAGTTTGAGGCCAGCCATGGATTGACCAGTTTTAATATTTGGATACAACAAGGAGATATATGTTGACAGTGTATATTGTAGTCATCCATGACAGACTGCATGGGCACAGGTGTAGTCATTGCACCTGAAATGTGTCACTCATTGCCCTGTTTAGCCATTATGGGTTTAGAAAATCACAGATGAGCCACATTCATCATCTTACATTTGCCATGTTGGTTGATCAGCGTATATACAGCAAACTGGCACTGTGGTATTACTAACACATGGGTTATCAAATGTACCACTGTGTCAGTCATGATGATGTAGGTTTCAATTTGTATGTACCTTCGGAATGACAGCAGTCACAGGAATGCTGGTCTTCTGATCTTAGCATACACACATGTCTGTAATAGCCTCCAAACTGGGAGGTTAGTTATTAAACATATGCTGCACTAGATCAGCATGGGTGTGCCAAACTAAACTAGCAACGTATTAGTGAACTTTATATGTATGATGGAATTGGTCAAGGGTCCCTTGCACAACAACATGCAATACATTGTGATCATGCATTCCCCACCGTCAGGTATCCCAGGATGATCCCATAACTTATGAGAAGTTCATGGCAATAGAGTAACACAGATGGCAAATGCATTAGCTCTGTTCCAGCTATTGTGACTAAGACCAATGTAAAGCACACAGGTACAATGAACAGAGGGCCATGGACAGTTGTTACCCCTCAATTTGTATCATTTGATTCATTTTATGTGCCACAGCTATGGAAAGTAGCACCAAACATTTAGATATGAACCTGTGTGTATTACCTTTGGCATCCATCCCTAATTTAATTGCGGCACAACCAAGTCAAACTATCGGCCTAAGATGTTACCTGAGGTCAGAAATAACTTGTTACGTATGTGTCAGAATCCAGTTCAGACATGTATCAGAAATAATTGGGGGACATATTAATTCTTGAAAATATCTGGATTAAAAACATGTCTTTCCTGGTACACTCACAGACCACGTCTAAAACATATGTTAGAGCCACATTTGCATCATCTATTGACGTGAAGGCAGTGCTAATTTGCAGGCTCCAGTTGTGTTTGTAACTCAGTGCAGCTGTTGCGTCAACAAATGACGGTAATGTGTAGGAATTATTGTATAACTCACGGCCACTGTATGTTTAACTTTGCATTCCACATGTCCAAAAACATCGCCTGCAGCAAATGAACAAATCTGCTACTGTCACTACAGAGCATTTAAATGTGCACATTACTCTGAATTGTACTCACCAACAGGGCCACCAATCACAATCCCCAACCATGTCAGCCCAGCGGTGTTTTAGCTGGTGGTCGTTGCGCGGTGTGTTGTATATTCTTTGCAGATGGTACAGGACCTTTGCCCACTGGAGCCTCCTTGCCTCTGTGTGATACCCCTGTATCACCCGACCACCTGCTTCTATCATCAATGGGAGGAAGTGGCACACCAGCCAAATGAACCCCCCCAGCTCCTCCTCTCCCATTCTACCAAGACATGGCCTAACCAACATGCTTGAAAAAAAAGAGGAATTAAGTGGTACAGAGGACAATAAAGGGAAAGGAGGAGAGGGAAATGAAAAGTAAATAACACTACAACAGCACATCTATCCCCAAATTAATACTACCCACAACAGACTCCCAACAGTACAAAGACAAAATTAGACACCAGAAATTACAAAAATGCACTTACACAGGATACCACAGCCACTTAGAGAACACCAAAAGACAATATAAAGAGCACACAGGAGACAAGTTCACAATATTCACAGAGAGACAAGTCCAAACACAGCCAATCAGTCAAGAAAAATCACAGACTGCAAATTGAAAGTGAAAGTACACCCACTGTACCAATTCTGTAAACAGGAAATCCTATTACATCACTTCCTGCCTCAAATGCGGTGGGTTTTTATTCTTATGCGTCAAAATATAACGTTTACAGTCTGTGCATCATTTTGTTTTGACGCACATGCTTAGAAATTACCCCGCATCCATATTTTCAAATCTTTTTCATAGTTAACCAATTTCATGGGGTACAATGTGAGAATTACGGCTCAGGGCCAATGGATGTATCATGGCAGTGAGGGTAATTTTTCAGCGCATATGCGGCATTTCTTGACGCATGTGTGTCTTTTTTTATGCGTATGTGTCAAAATTTCTGTCTTTTACTGGGTTTGGGTCTTTTCTCAAATTTTATAGTACATGACAGGTGTGACTATACAGAGATAGGCTGTTTGCACCTACATTGTGCATTCCGGTGTATGGGCACATGTGGCAGATCATACTACTGTGGACCAAGATCCTCTAGTTGTTGTAACGGATTTGCACTCTTCACTGATGCAATAGATCCCCAAACGTGTGGAATACAAATTGGTATCACCCAGTTTGAGCAGGTTGTGCGTCAATAGAGGATAGCAAGGCTACACAACTCAATACAGTAACTCATTGCCTGTGTGTCAATGTGTGTGAATTGGCTCTTACAAATTTAGATGTCCCACTGTGTGAACATCACAAGACGTGTTTTCATAAATGTGCTTGTATGCATGTGTTGTCAATGTGACAAACCATCAGATGCTATTCAGTGTGGAAATTAGAAAGGAAATGTGTTTGTCCTACACGTAGCAACAAATGCTGTGTGAACTTCCCAGATTTTTGGGACATAAGCATCTCAAATGACAAACCATGCACAGGATAGATAGATAGACGGTTGATCATGGCAATGTTCCAAGACTAAGCCATCACATGTCCTGTAATGTTGGATACCACTTCCTGGTCACATGTTTGTATACTACCCATGAGTCAGGCATTGGAAAATGCTATGTGGGTATGGTGTTTGTGACACCAAGTCCCAAAACCAATCCACAAATGTAATGTCACTCCACAGTTTGAGTTGTATAAATGTCCTATGTTTCTCCTGCGGCAGTAGAGGACCAGCAGACCAAGCAGCACATGTTCACATATTTCAAGTGGTTAATTGCGCAAAGATGTCCAGTTCAAGTGTGTGGGCCAATGTGTAGCCTGCATCATTATTGGGGTCCATGTTGTCACAGTTCGTGCAGGTCTAGTCATGAGTCTGTGGAGCCATTCCCTGCATTAACAAAGTATCTTTCACAGCTGAATTGAACGAAAGCCAAAGAGGAATTGGCAACACACATGGGGATAGTCCAGCTATGGCACTGCAGAAGTTTTATGAGACTGACAACGGGGCAACCTTGGTGTGCTCACAAAGTTAATGAATCAGTCATTTGAAACCAGCAGGTTTCCTCACAACATTTGAACACAGGGTGGCCTCTAAAATTCCCACTGCATCCGGGAACATCAGTGCCTCTGTGCTGATTAATCTCACAGCTATTCACGACGCAAGCCCGATCAATATTTTGGGGGCGATGTGAATCAGTGTGTGGACCATCAGGGTACAAACATGTGTTGACATTTCATGCACATTATCTAACGTTATTGTTGTGCTGGAGGCACCATAACCAAACCATGCATACATCCATGGTACACAGTCACCATTTGTCACTCATGCATACATGAAACCCAGACAAGGGATGGGCCATGATTAGGCTATTTGAAGACAAGTTCTACCCCATGATACGATAAGTAAACTGATTACGCTATACAACGTATTTTAGTGTTCATTGTAGACCTACCTGACACAATACCCCAAGAGGAGAGTGAGGGCATGGAAAGCAACTATGAGACAAATGTAGCCACAGGAAACCTTTATGGTAACGCAAAGGCAGGAACCAGTCAGGCTAACAGGATGGAGAGTCAATCAGGAGCAAAAATTAACAAGGCAAATACACAGTGAGCAGACTGAGACTGGTCAAAGCTGGAACAACACTGTGGAAAATGTAAACTGTTTTTGTCCTGTGTGCTGTAACGTTACACAATCACCCAAGGCCTGTTTTACACAAGTAATTTGTACGGCAATGCATAACAGTGATATACATATAATGGCAGTTTCTATGCCGTTCCAGGCAGCTGCAAGGGCAGTGCATGTTCAAATGTCTGGTCTGCATGGAGGTGCTCACTGGTGTGTGCAGCTTCAGTCTCTCACAAGTCCCGTAGGTGAGAATCAAGTTCAAAGGGCCAACAGTACCTTTCACATGGGAAGCAATGGACAGGTGATTACATGTCCTACAGACTACAAGGCAGTGCATAATCTGACCAGAAGTCCATGCAGATAGATGAACAATGACTATGGCATACCATACTAAAGAGTGAAGCACACTGGAGTCAGAATGTGAGTCTGGGTGTGTGTAGATGAGGGATTATCTTGGTACACATAGTCCATTTCCAGGGCCCCCTCGAGAAGGGTGGGGAGAGACAGAGAACACGGCAGTGGCAGGACGTATGACCTGGGATGGCATGTGCAGGAGATGGCTTATGAGCAATGCTAGTCATACCTGGGGCACTTGTGCCATCCATTTGCTGCTTACATGTATTTCTTGTCACACATACTCCTTGCAAAGATAGCTGATGTCACACTTACTGCTGTCAAGGGTCTGGTCATACCTTCCTGTTACCAATGCTATGGCATATCCACTGCCTCATGTATGAGGCATTTTTTCCTTAGTGAATGATGGTGTCTCATTTGTGTGCCATATGCTGCAATGAACCATGTTGCCAACATGTATGTGTGAAATAGCTGTGGTCCTCTGCTATTGCCCTTCAAATGTGAAAATGACAGGATATATGTCATTTACAGTGTGTGTGAAGTTGGCTGTACATTCATACCCATCAAATGTGATGTGGATTTTTCAGGATCCTAATATGTATTTCTGCAATGCTCCATGAGGCTACACTCTGATTATGAATCTTAGGGATAATGTGATGTAAAAATGATGACCCAGACCATGATATAGTGATTAGAATAGGTGTTTAATGACATATGGTAAGACAGTGGTGATGGTGACTATAGTTTTGGACTATGTGTTGTCTCCGATGCAATCCTGCTGCTGTGTTTGGATGGTCCCCCTCATGTTGATGGACAACGTCCTCCTCTTTCTCCTCTTTATCCATCTGTGGGTCTGGTTCATAGAGGGGAATGTTCCTCCTTATACAAATGTATAGGAGGCTGCCTCCGGTGATGTTGAGGCACCTGAATCTTGACTTCAGGATGCCAAAAGTCCTCTTGACTATGGTGCGTGTCCTCTGATGTGCCTCATTATAGGCACACTCTGATGCTGTGCCTGGGTTTGCAAATGGGGTCATGATCCATGGCTGGATCCCATACCCCTGATCAGCTGAAAGAGAAAATGAGTGAGAAAATGTTGGTGTTGCTAGCACCATGATTATCACTTTGCATGGCAGTTGCTATCTTGTGTTGTCTGTGACTCATCTGTGTTTGTGTTATTGTGTGGAAACCTAGGCTTCTAGGATGTACCATCAGCATTGGGTTGTTTCATTATCTGAACTGGTACTTGGCTGATTGACCGGATGTCAGCGGTATTTTTGTAGAGTTGCAGTACATTCTGTACTCCCTTGCATTATGTCTTGTGAAAGAGGTGTCCATGTGTCTTAACTGGGGGTTACATGATACTTCCATACACAGAATCAATTCCAGAGTGGTGGTAACACCGTTGCATCTATATGGCATGGACATCCCTTCCAATTTAACAAATGCAATAGAATTTGTTAAACGTCAGTGAGGCCCTTTGATTTGGCTAGATGACAATGTACAACACATCTCCATAGGTTGTCAGCACTGACGTGTTGACAATTGACAATGCACAAATGTCCCATGTGTGACAAGTTCTCTGCAGACCTATTTATCTGCCCTTGCCGAGTTGACTCATGTTCAAACGTGTACCTATACTACCGAACCTGGTCAAGTTCAGCTGGCTAACTTGGTTGTGAGGTTGTCGTGTTGAGTTTCAGAAGGTCCATATGCCGGTGCATCTGTTGTGTGTGTGTGAAATTGTCTCAATCCATATGTGTAGGAATGTGCACTTTCAATATTGTCACATCAATATGTGTTCTTAGTACAGTCCACTTGCCTATTGGTAGTGGGCAATGTCAGAGCATGAGTGATGTAAGATATTGGTACAACCTCAATTAATCCATGTCACCTTCAGTTTAGTAATCATCATCATGCTATGTGTCTCATTTTGTTTGACCTGCAGCAAAACACATCGCACACCCCTTACACAGTACTTATTGCTTGGAAGGGTGTTTGATTGAGTGTCATTGATGTGATATTGAAAGATTCATCTTCCAAGTTATACTGCCAGTGAAGGCCATGTCATTGTCATTCTGTTGTTTTAAATTGTTCCCTTGTGTTTGTGGAGTGGCATCTGTTGTTATTTGGAACTGTCATTTGTCCATAGGTGTGTATCCCATTGGATGAGGATATCAAACATGCCTAGCAGTGTCACAACCTCATTGTCTTCCTGGCCACGTGTCAATGTAGTGGTGAATGTGTTGTGTGTCCTACAGGGTTGCAGTGCAGTGTGTATATAACAGGGTTTCTGCCCTGACCCAGACGTTATTTTTTGACGCAATTTGGGCTGTGCACCATTTTCCGCCTCCGCCTCCCAGCTGTGCAGGATTTTTGCGCTGTAGCATAAATATGGCGCACAGGTGTTTGTCATTTTTTGGATGGGAACGCCTACCTTGCATGTCATTAACGCAAGGCGGTTTCCCACCTCCAGACAATGACGCACGCGGCGGACTTTTGCCGTTCGCGGGCTCGGGCGTCATTGTATAAATATGGTGCAAGGTTTGCGCCGAATGTGTGTCAACATTTTTCACACACATTCGGCGCACACAGAGTATAAATATGCCCCTTAGTATTTCTTTTATACTTGTCACTATATATGTTAAAGGTTATACTCTAAAAAAATGAACAAGTTAAATGATGATATTGGAATGATCACAACACGAAAAACTGACACCGACATAGTAGACCCAACTCAGGGCCACATTTTCAACTACTAAGCTGAGAATACATTTGAGGGTGTTACGACCCTAACACCCCCTTAAAGCTATGCCACCTCCCATCTCCCTGGACCTGTGCGTTCTTCCTGGGAACTCCTGACTATGGTCATGACAACACAACAGCCTGGAGTCCCTACCACAGAATCATTTATTTAAAATGTATTTTGACTCCAAACACTCTTTCTCCTCTCTGCAATGAGAAGTCTTGATGGTGGGGTTGTCAAATTGGTGCAAGTAGACAGGGCTCTATTTTTCCACCTTTGCCTTTTACAAATCATTTTATCAAGTGATTGATTGCTCCATGATGCAAACACAGGTGGGCGTGCAAGACAATTAATAGGGTGAGCCGAGCCAAGGATCTGGCTTGGCTCTAGTAGTCTATGACCATGTCAAGCCATAAAAAAACAATACAACAAGCATTGTGTAAAAATATGATAGTCTCTTCAAAATGAAAAACATGTTATTAGTTGAACATACAGATGAGTTTCACCTTAGAACAGCACAGTAAATCACTTCAAAGAAATACTTTTATTAAAGGTAATAGTTTTTAAACATACACTCTTTAATGCCCCCAGTGATAATGCCATTAGTGAACTAAGAGGCAAGCCAGTAGTTTTCTAAATTCTAAACTTGGATTAGATTTGTAATACTAATTGAGCAACATTGTAGTCTATAGAATCAAACATAAGAGGTGCTTGTATAACAGACATCCTAAACTCAAGTTTTTAAAAGTGTGATGTGTGATATTAATTTTAAAAAAGAGTCTCTGAGAAATAATTTTTTTAATAGGATCACACAATTTGAACAAGCAGAGAAACCAGTATTGATTCAATTTTATCAGTTTTCACATTCTGAAATTCATCCACAGCATGATTACATCTGTAACTCTCTCTCTCCAGTTTTACAACAAGGGTCGTGGCTTTGTCTGATATTGTTGGCAGAAAAACTGACACAGACGTAGCATGGCAGACTCAGGGCCCCCAAACTCAACTACCATGTCAAGAGGCAATTATTTGGGGGCTGTCACACCCCAAACACCACCCTTGAACAATGCCCCTGCCTACCTTGGTTTCATCTAATGTATTTGAGAGTTATATCAGATTGATTACAATGGCACCCATGCTTAAGAACACATTCATTGGAACTTTGCCAGAACCATTTTGCCTTTGTGAAATGGATTCAGTCTGGACGTATCATTACCAGATGTGTTACATTTCAAAAATATGAGTTGAAAAGAATTCAAATCAAGGTAGTGCAGCACTTGTCACTGTTATCCACATAGCTCACATTTGACGAATGTATTAATGATGGGTGTATACACCCCACCTGTTGTTTGTTTTTTGGAAAGCAGCACTTATTTGAGCTGGCTGGAGGAGTGTGTGTTGCATTGCAATGTTGTCAGGATGCAGGACTATAGCTACAATTAGGAAACAACCTCACAAAAATTACAGCCCACCCAATCATATTAAGACTCTTCAAATTATCACTTCCAGTTCGAAGGCCTAAAGTTTTCTTAATCACTGCTGTGCATGTAGTTTCATGTACAAGTGTAAGTGGTCGCACAGCACACCATCTTAAAGTTGGGGATCCCAATGTCTGTGGGGGGCATATATAGGACAACAAGATGCATGAATGTGATGATGAAAGCAGAATGTTGCAAACTCAATGTCTGTTCTTATTGGTGTGGTTGCGAATATGACTGTGGCCTTGAGGGTTGTAGTCGGTGAGGATAAAGACAGTTATTAGTAGCAGGACAAGATAAAATAAGTGCGTTGTTGAGAATGGCATTTTGCCATTGATATGACCTAGCAAACATGATGCCATGCAAGAAAGGTGGGATTAGTGCAGCTTTTGTAGGTGCGGAGATAAGATGTGCAGTCTACCTGATCTAGAAGCTAATGTAGGCATCCACTACAAGAGAGGCTCTAATAGGAAGAAGACCAAAGAAAAAAGATACGCAAGGGAACAGTTTGACTGGGGAATAGTCCTAGTAGAGAAAGCCTGGGTGAGACAATATCTAATTGGAAAGATCTAACAGGGGAATGATCCAACTGTGGGATGTTATGGATGGTGTTAAATGTCATTGTAGTATTTTAAAATGGCTTTCATCGGACTGTAGGATGGTCTGGGTTGGACAGGTCATTTTGTGACTGGTTTTGAAGGGTTTTGTTTGAAATGGTGTACTTCTGAGTAGTCTGGATGGAGGATGTCACTAGTTTAAGATTGGCCTTTATCGAACTCTTCTTTAGGACTTTTTATGTGGGAGGACTACTGATAGTGGAGTGATCTGGATAGGTCATGATCTGGGTGGGGTATGGTCTGCTTTAAAATAATCTGGAGAAATGGTCTATGTCGGGAACTTTTCATTGTGAATTGTCTGAATGGTGAATCATTTGAGTCTGCATGAGTATTTCCAATTCCTGCATTAAAACCAGTGAAGTAATATGATGCACAGAAATACAAACAAAGAATGATAATGTATTTACTAGTTGGAACTCCACCATTAAGAGTTGTGACCCTCCACATGTGGAGCTACTGTGGGAAATAGAGATTATTCATGCAATTCTGCAGATTTTCCCCTTATACCAAGCCCTTTGTCTGGTTAAATGTTACCATTTTCTTCAAATGAAATCCCAGAACTAAAGGTTATTCTGAGCTTGTAATCCTGATTCAGTTGCTCACTCCCATTTGTCCCTGAACCCATATTTTCAGGAAACCTGCAATGGTGCCATATGTTGTTTTAGTGTCATCATAAAGTGTTTCCTTTGTGGAATGAAAGTTAAAAGCACTTATCTATTCATTCAGTAAACACACACAATTTAGCACAGTTGTATACGTTGAGTATAAAGCAAAAGTTGCATTACAGTTCTGAGTGGCCAGAAAGGGAGTGGTAGTCCTCTGGAATTGGTGAGTCTGTGACATCCTTTCAGAGGTTGATGGATTTGTGCTAGCAGCATAAACTACACAATCCTAAAATAATTAATGCTGTTTGCCAAAGTTGTATCTTATATGAACACTTATATTTTTTCTTATTCAACACAAGGTTGTTTCTCCACCTAATTGAATATTTAGCCCAAGTTTAAACACTATTGTATTGTCAGATGTGTAGGTGGTGCCAGAGAAGATGCCTTTCTCTTAATAGCCTCTTCAACTTCACTCAGCATTTCCCACCACAGCTTTAAGCAAATTCTAGCTATTATTCAATTACTAGTCATATGATGTGAAGTCAATTCTAAAAAATAAATACAATTCTCTGGCATTTTGCTTGAAGAGCTTAGTTAACATTTATAAGCGTTCCAGGTGAAGGCATTCTCTAATCTTATAATATAGTGAGTGTGGGAAAATGCCACATTTTAGTGCGGTCACCCCCCATTCTGCTAGATTTTATTGCTGGTTTTTGGACTCTGCATACTTGGACAAAGCTGTCCAGTGCCCAGTGCATATGCTCTGGCCCCTAAAAACATGTTCTATTAGTATACACCTAAGTGCATACATAATGTACCAGTATGATCTTAGTATGTGGTACAAAATGTAACAAGGGCTTGTAAATTACACTGCCAATGGCAGGTGACTGGCTTGGTCCCCTTAGGGTGCAACTTTTATTTTAGAGCTCCCAGACTTACTTTTGGAGTGATCACACCAAACATGCAGTAAGAGAGTCTTCCATCAAGTACTCATTTAAAATAAGTGACTTAAAGTTTATTTTGGTGCATGATGGCACTCATGCTCTGTGAGCGTTCTTAGAGAAGTGTGGGGACACAGGAGGACATTTTGTGCAGAGACATGCATATTTGAAACACGCTGCCAGCTTGGAACAACTGCTGGACGTTTTATTACTTAAGATATGAGAGGCTGGTATTTGGGAAGTGTGCGATGGACCTTGTGCTGAGCCCCAGCTGGCAGATGGTGGGAGGGTAAGCAGTTTTGTATTACTGGTGCTCAAGGGGAGCCTGCTAAAGTTAATAGAAAAATTAGCAGTCCCTTTGGGCATCAAAGCACATTTTGCATAACACTGGACTTACAGGTTTCAAGCATCCCACAGTAGTGTAAAGGCTGAGGCCATTGGTTTATGTGGGGAGGGTGAAGTGGAAACAGTAATGGGTTCGTCCCAACTAATATATCAATGCCCTTATTGGGGCAAATAAAAAACATTTTTTTCTAAAAGAGTTCGAAGTCAGCATTGCAGTTCCTGTAACATTTCACTTTTTGACTTCATGATGTATGGCATATCCAATCCTGCTTCCAAGGGGTATTTTATTTTGCCAGGTGTGTTCCAGTAATTTTTGTTTCATGCAGCTCATGAATCTTGTACAGGGCATCATGAAAGCTGAGTTACCTCCAAGTATTTGGGTGAGTTCAGGGTGCTGATGGGGTTTATGATGGGGCAAGATTTATCGCTCCAAAATTGCATCTAAAAGCAGTGTCGAGTTTCTCCTACTGCATCTCAGAAAACATGCTCGTGCAATCAGCACAGAGTAAAGGTGTCATTTATGCCATTTCGAAAAAAAAAAAAAAAAAAACTGGTGAGATGTTGACAGTGAAGTATTAGAGATGGGAGGGTCAACAAGTTAACGGGGCATCTGAGAGAAGGGTCTGCCTTGGCTCTAAGAGCCTGTGCGGCTTGTTAATTATGCAACAAACATGCAACAATATGAGACGGTCTCTTCAAAATTCAAAAAATATATTTCTTCTTCATACGGAAGAGTTTCACTTTAGTACATCAGAATATTTAACTGTGTTAAAAAGCATTTATAAAAATGACAGTTTTCAAATATGAATTTAGAAACATTCATGCCTCCTGCCATGACACCAATGCCATTAGTGAACTAAAAGGTACGTCAGTTGTCACATGCACCCTGTATGTGGCCTATATTCGTATTATGGCTGGAAAAACGTTATAGTTGCATCTATTACATCAAACATAAAATATGGCTTGTATAGCACACACTTGCAGCTTACATATTCCAGCGTGGTCTCATATGTAATAATGAGGAAAAAAGAGACAGATACATTAAATATCTATTCAAGATTAGACAGTCTGGTCTAGCAGGGATGACTGATCCATTGTATTTTGTTTTCACACTGTGCAATTCTGGCATTTGATAGGTATCTTATTCTATCTCCTACTTTACGTCAAGTGTTAATGTTGGCCTTCAATTTTAGGTGCATGAGATTAGAGTGTGGGTGGCATGCAGAAGCCACATGAATGCTCAGTTTGGTTTGGTCTTGAGGTTCCAGGAGGACCTCAAGTTGAGCCAGAGTCAGTCATCTAGCTAAAGCCTTTACTGGCTCAACAACCTCTATGAAGTTTTGACAGTGCCATAGGAAAACAAAATAAATTTTGATGAGAGTGAAAGCGTGATCCTTTGAGGGGATGGAGGAAATGCATAATTGGAGAGAACATGTCCTGGAAGGGTGTGCCTTCGAAGGAACCAATGGCCTGTAGAGATAGACATATAGGGGGTGATTCTGACCCCGGCGGTACTAGACCGCCGGGGCCAGGGTCGGCGGGAGCACCGCCAACAGGCTGGCGGTGCCCCGCAGGGCATTCTGACCGTGGCGGTTTGGCCGCGGTCAGAAGAGGAAAACCGGCGGTCTCCCGCCAGTTTTCCCTGCCCTTCTGAATCCTCCATGGGATTCAGACACCCCATACCGCCATCCTGTTCCTGGAGGTTCGCCCGCCAGGAACAGGATGGCGGTATGGGGTGTTGTGGGGCCCCTGGGGGCCCCTGCAGTGCCCATGCCAATGGCATGGGCACTGCAGGGGCCCCCGTAAGCGGGCCCCACTTTGAATTTCACTGTCTGCATTGCAGACAGTGAAATTTGTGACGGGTGCAACTGCACCCATCGCACCTTCCCACTCCGCCGGCTCCATTCGGAGCCGGCTTCCCCGTGGGAAAGGTGTTTCCCACTGGGCTGGCGGGCGACCTTTTGGCAGTCGCCCGCCAGCCCAGTGGGAAAGCCAGAATCACCGCAGCGGTCTTATGACCGCGGAGCGGTGTTCTGGAGGGGGGAACTCTGGCAGGCGGCCTCCGCCGCCCGTCAGGGTTAGAATCACCCCCAGAATGACATAAGTGAAATGGCACCATCCCTGCTAGGGCAATCTAAAGTGGTTTTGTGTTTCTGGAGAGAAGGAGGACTGTTGCTGCTTTCCTTGGACACCCTTGGAGTGACCACATCCTTTATATTTTGGAAAGAAATGGTTGTACTGCTACTGCATAGGTTGTCAGGAGTAGCGCTGCCAAAAGGGTATACTTTGGGAGTAATCCCCAGACTTACAGTATTGAATCACCATTTGAGTAGAAGCATGTTTCATCCATATGACCAAACTGAGGTCTATGAAAGCCTTGTTGAAAGGGAACAATGGATTTATAGAAGAGAAGGCCATCTACAGAATCTCTGTGAGGTTAGCTTTGTATTTATCTCCAAGCAAAGGCATTTCTTAATCCTCAGCAATCTTGCATAGCACAGCTATAGAAGAGGCAACCTCCTCTTTCAGATGTGCTGATGGACTCTCCAGGTCTACCTCAGGGAAGATATCCAGGCCACTTGCTTTCTGCAAAGCCAAACTGTCCCCACCATCTGTTCTAGTAAGGGGAAAAGATTACCTGCTTCATTGCTGTCATCCAGTTGATGATATTGGCCATCTGAATGGTGTCTGAGTAAGAGCCAAAAGTCCTTTCAAGTCTTCCAAAGTGCTTATCACAAGGAAAGCCCTGCAAGGAACTCTTTCTCTGTCAACTATTGGGCATGGGACACAGATCATATGAAAATGGCTTTCACCTTTCAGAAATTTGCCATATTTTGTAACAGATCAGTGATGATTGAAACTCTGGCAGTGGAGCATATGCCACGTTGGGAAGAGGCTGAGCAGGCTTGGCCAGGGTGGAAGACTCTGATGGAAACCTAGTCCTAGTCAGAGGCCCCAAGGGCTCTTGGGGCTTTCAGGTGCACCAGAGAAAACTGGAGGATAAAGGAGCCACACTAGCCTGGGTGAAGAAAAACAAATTGTGCAGTGTCAGTCCCAGGAGATGGAAACTCTAGGTTGAAAGCAGGAGGCTCTGGATTCGGTGGCAGTTGCATCTCCATGAAAATCAGATACCTGGATGATGTTGATGACTGGGAGTCAGGCAATGACCTGCAGCAGTGACCCAGCCGGTGGTCATCCTGAGCTTGTGAATGAAGAGCTCCGCCTTCCACTCCTTCATGACCTTGGTGTGCACAAAGTTATGTTTGGGCACCCTAGCTAACGCATCTCCTTTTGTCCAATGACAGGCATAACTAGCTCATCCAAATTTTATTTTTCAGTTTTCATTCTACTGCTTGTATTTTTGTTGTAATTTTGTAAAAATGATATATGTTATTCAATGACAGGAAATAAGCATGACAGGATCAACTACTTATGCCTGACATGGGAAAACCTGAGAGCTCTGTTGAATGCTCTCCCACACTAGTCAAAATGAATTTACTTAATGGTACAAACATTTGAGTTCTGTCATTTCTGTACCTTTTTAATGCAGTTGCTGGTGGAGTAAATGTGCTGGGGAACGGGTACAATCGTGTTAGTGTATCATACATCTGACGTAAGTATGATTATTGCATGCAACTAAGAGTGAGTCAAAATTAACCTTTTACATTTAACTTTAAATGGTAGAACATACTGACTTTGGTAGCTCATGCGATGCAATCGCTTGCATAGTGAGTTTTTACATGTCTTTAGTGCACACAACCTTGACTGCTGTGCACAGAGAATCTTTATTGGCGCACAGAGAAGAAAAAAATTAGAGGGAGCAGACATAACTGCAAGCTTACCAATGTAGCCTGGCTAGAGCAATTTTAAAGTGCAAATTCAACCTATCAATATAACCACTTTAGATAGCCCTAAATCTTTCTTTTAAATATTAATTATTGACACCTAGATAGGACTTAGGCCCTCATTATGACCCTGGCGGGCAGGGGAGAAGTGGCGGTAATACCTCCAACAGGCCGGCGGAAAAAAATTGAATTATGACCATGGCGGTTACCGCCATGGTCATCCACCACTTCTCTATTCCGACCGCCAGGGCGGAGACGACCACTGGGCTGGAGACTACGGTCTCCAGCCCGGCGGCCGTTACAGGACCGCCAGCGGTATCAGGACCCTGCTGACTGCCATGGATTTCGTGGGGTTGGGAACCTCCATGAAATCCATGGCGGTAAGCACTATCAGTGCCAAGGGAATTCCTTCCCTGGCACTGATATGGGTCTCCCCCACACCCCACCCCAACCCTGAGTCCTCCCCCTACACTCCCACCCCCCTGCCACCCTCCCAAAGGTGGCAGGACCCCCCTCCCCACCCCTACCCCCAACATTAGAACACACCCCCATTCTACACGCATACAGACACCACCAACACACATACACGCACACATACCAACAAACATGCCAGCAGACACACCCACAGTCAGACACGCACACCTACATACAGACATACACACACACATACATACAGACATACAAACAGACAGACATGCCCACATTTTCTAACACACAACACCCCCGCATGAATACACGCACTCACACTCCCCCTCTACATACTCACACCCCCATGCACGCACACAACACACAACACCCCCCCCCCAGCCCCGTCCCCTAATGGACGATCAACTTACCTTGTCCGTTGATGCTCCGGGAGGGGACGGGATCCATGGGGGCTGCTTCGTCGCCAGCACCCCATCACCAGAACACCGCCACGCTGAATCATGGAACGTGATTTGGTGGGCGGTGTTCTGATGATGGGGCGGTGGAGGTGGAGCAACCTCCACTTCCCCGCCGACCGCCAGTATGGCTGCTAGCGGCTCTCCATCTGAAAAAGGATAGAGGGCTGCCAGCAGTCATAATTTGCTGAGCGGAAAACCTCCTGCACTGGCGGACTTCAGCACGGCGGGTTCCTCTGCAGTCTTTGAAAAAGACCGCCGAGGTCAAAATGACCCCCTTAGTCCCCGTAAGGCAGTATGCATGGTATTTAGAACAAGGACATGTAAAAGTTTAATGTTAAACATGTCCTTAGATGAAAAATCCCCAACAGCTGTATTCATCATAGCTGTTTGGTAGGAAAACACTGGATTACATTATTACATTTAATAATATGAATTGTAGGGATATTTTTTAATAGTCTTGCAAAATCCAATTTAATGGTAAAATTGAGGATTTAATAACTATTAAGGAAAATGTGCTTTCAGAAAGTTACTTTTTCCCTGCTTAAAGTCAGAGGTTCAGGATGATCCACTTAATGGCAGGTCAATAAACAAAAGTCTGTAGTCTGTCAGAGTGCCTTCGTCTCCATTTGAATTTTCCTCCTGCAACAACCGCGCCATAGGGAAAAATGGCAGTTGGAGCGAGTACTATCTGTTTTTCCATGGGCCAATCACAATGTGCCTTCCCGCCGATGTAACTGTGACGGTTAAACCTACACACCTGAGTTGGTGGATTAAAAGGAATATACTGTCGAAACTTAGCTTTTTCTCTTTTTTTCACTTCCCTTTTCATTGTGAACGTGATCATCCTAGATCTTCCTTTGCTGCTGCAACTTGACCACAAAGCAAATCTACCCCATTGTTACTGGAATTGAAGGTAAGTGTCTTTTTTACCTGTTACCTTTTGAATTGTCTGTTTACATTATCTCTGTACTTGTGCATTTTAAATTCACATTTACAAGCAACATTTTATTAAAGTATAAATCATGTGTGCAATGTGGTTGTTAGACCGGTCCATTTCCCTACAGGGGATGGACTTTACGGTGGAGCATCGCCCGGGGATTGACCATGCCTACGCTGATGGTCTCTCCAGATACTTCCGCCTTAGCGATGAGAGATCCCTGGAGGTTGGGTAGCTCTCCCAACTTTCAGCTGGGGGACACACATGTTAGACCTGACAGCCTTAGGGTGATCACCCCTAACTTTTTGCCTGCCTCCCTCCACTGTTTGGATATTGTTTTTGCTGGTTTTAGGACTCTGCGCACTTCACCACTACTAACCAGTGCTAAAGTGCATATGCTCTCTCCCTTTAAACATGACAACATTTGATCATACCCAATTGGATTATTTAACTTACTTATAAATCCCTAGTAAAGTGCACTATATGTGCCCAGGGCCTGTAGATTAAATGCTACTGGTGGGCCTGCAGCACTGATTGTGCCACCCACTGAAGTAGCCCCTTAACCGTGTCTCAGGCCTGCCATTGCAAGGCCTCTGTGTGTAGTTTCTCTGCGAATTAGGCTTTGCATTTAAAAGTACTTGCCAAGCCTAAAACTCCCCTTTGTTCATATAAGTCAACCCTAAGGTAGGCCCTAGGTAACCCATAGGGCAGGGTGTTGTGTAGACAAAAGGCAGGACATGTACCTGTGTAGTTTACATGTCCTGTTAGTGTAAAACTCCTAAATTAGTTTTGCACTGCTTTGAGACCTGCTCCTTTCATAGGCTAACATTAGGGCTGCACGCAAATACTGTTTGAGTGGTAGCTGCTGATCTGAAAGGAGTAGGAAGGTCAAAAAGGGCCTCTGCCCCTACCAACTCAGACAATTCCTGGAGAAGAGAACCTGAACCAGAACCTGCCAAGAAGAACTGCCTGGCTGCACAACAGACTCACCTGACTGCTTTCTGTGAAGGACTGAAGCCTTGCTGTTGCCCTGCTGCCTTGCTGCTCTCTGGTTGTTGTGAGAAGTGCTCTCCAAGGGCTTGAATAGAGCTTGCCTCATGTTCCCTGAAGTCTCAAGACCAAAAAGACTTAATTCCTGCAAGGAGAACTCCTTCTTTGGGGGAAATCAACGCACAGCCTGCCAGAAACGGCACACATCCTGTATCGTGGTGAAAAATTCACTGCACGCCAAACCAGAATGACGCAGCCTGACTTTGCAACAAGAAGATCGACATAGCTCCAGCGTAGCTACCGGAAATTCGACGCACGGCCCACTTGATCTACGCAAAGCTGAGCCAGAACAATGCAGCCCAACTTCTAGAGAGGAATCGACGTAGCGCCTGGCGTGTGTTAGAAATTTCCATGCAACGTCCACCAGATCGACGCAAACCCTGTGACTTCGTCCTGTCAGCGCTGGATTTCAACGGATCTTCCCCGGGCTATCCAAAGACCCTGCAACCCAAAGAGGATCCAAGACCGAGTGCCGGAAATCGATGCAAAGCCTTCCCTGCGTGAAAAGTAAACAATGCATCACTGTCTGCGGCCCGAGAAATCGTCGCACACCTTCCTGTTTTCCACGCATCTCCTCCTCTGCGGTTCTTTGTGGAGATTTTGAACACAAACCAGGTACTTTGTGCTTGCAAGAGAAATTTATTTTTACAGTGATATTCCAAAATATAAAATATATATGTGTAATGCATATGTGTTCATTTTTCTCACAAAATTTTAAAAAAACACACATGTACTAAGACTTTAAAAAATCCTTAGTTTTGGTGTAAGTGTTCATTATCAAGATGAATGCTTGAACCAAAATTTCAATGTCCATAGCAAATTTTTATCACTGATGTTTGCTGTGTACAAATATGTAATTTAAAAACGATTTTGTGTCTACTGTCATAAATGTAAGAAAGTTTATGTATCTAACATTTTCATCATTAACATTGTTACTAATCAATGACTTGTAAATGAATAAGAATGTCAGGAAACATTTTGTATAAATAAAATAACTTTATCAACAAATGAGATACTTCCCTTAACTGTTTTAATAAAACAAAAATATAAATGGAGGACAACCATGATGCACAACATCAGCCTGTGGGTGTGTCACCCAGGACCAGCCTGCTAAATAGACTGCCAAGGGATACCCTCCTGAGGAATGGACAGTTAATGGGCACAGGGCAGGCACCTCAAGGATCCTTCTAGGGAGGGGTGGGTTTTGGTTTCACAGGAATTAGGGGCAGGTAAGACATAAATTTTGGTTGAGGAGTATGGGTAGGAGGGGTGGTAGAGGATTGTGTTTTGGAGGTAGAGGGAGCTGTAGTGGTTGATGTGTGTGTGTCTGTCTGTTTGTTTTGCAGTTGCATGTGGGTCTGGCATATGTTGTTTGTGTTTGGGGGGTGTTTTTGGCAGGTGTTTGGTGTTCAAATGAGTGTGTTCATTTGGGTTTGATTGGTGTTGTATATATGCCTTTGTGTGAGAGTATTTGTTTGGATGAGTGTGCTGTTAAGGTGGTTAGTGTGGTTGTCATGCGTGTGTGTGTATGTTTTGTAGCTGCATGTTTCTGTGTATGTTTGGAGGTGTGTCATTTAGCAGGTGTTTAGTGTTCGGTGAATGTGTGCATTTGATTTTGGTGGGTGTTGTTTTGTGTGTAGGTGTGCTTTTGTGCAAGTGTGTTTGAATGAGTGTGCTATTCAGGTGGTTGCTGTGGTGCTTGTGGGTGTGCTGATGGTTGTGGGTTTGCTGGTGGTTGTGGGTGTGCTGGTGATTGTGGTGTACTGGTGGTTGTGGTGCTTGTGGGTGTGGTTGTTGTGGTGGTGGTTCTGGCGCCTGTGGGTGTAGTGTTAGTAGTATGTATATTGTTTGGGTGTTTGTGTTTCTTTGTGTGTTTCTGTTTGTGTGTGTGTGTGTGCACTGCTTGTGTCCATTGGAGCGAGTGCCTGTAAAGGAGTGACTGTGCTTGGGATAGGGGTGGGACTTTAGATATGGGATGAGAAAGGGACCTGAGTTGGGGTACAGGTTGGGCTGGGTGGGGGGCTGTGGTCAGTGCAGAGGCTATTTTAACAAGCAACCTCTGCATGCCAGACATTGAACTATGAATGGCATCCAGAAATGCAATCATTTGTTGCATTTGGCAAGTGAAGCCCTGGATGCCATTCACAATTGCAGTCTGGCCTATAAAGATGCTGTGAAAGAGGTCAAAAGCCTCCTCACTGAGCACAGCGAAAGAGATCCCAGCCCTTTTAGGAGGTCGAGTTTGGTCAACTGAGGGGGGAGCAAGAGGGAGGGTGGAAAAGGCTTGCTGGGTGGCTGACAAGGATGTGGATTGTAAAGTTCCTGTAGTTCCCACCACCACTAGAGACTGGTTGCTTGTCGAGGCCCCCAAAGATGATTAAGAGCTGGTGGCCTCCATTTCAGTTCTCTGACCCTCCATGCCACTGTGTCCATCGGTGTCAAGCTCTCACCACCCGGCTCACAGTGACCAGGTGCTTCCCAGCCTTCATGGTCAATGGCCTCTTCACTTGCTCCTGAAGATACTGAAAAGACATTGTATGTGTGTAAATAAAACTGATCATGAGGTTTTTCACAAAACATTTTCCAAATCTTCATATTTCATCTACTTCAAGGCTTTGAAATTTAGGATTACTTTACCATCAACTCATGCATGTAGGGAACATCTTCAGAACCCATTTGGTCACAGTTTTGTAATTTTCCAATGTTTGAAATGTGATTTCTGGTTGGCTAGGGTATGCACCTAAGCCAGGCAGAACCAACCACTCTAATCAGGGCAAGTAAGTTACACACCAAAAATAACCTGTGCTCATTCCCTGGTAGCTTGGCGCAGAGCATTCAGGCTTATCCTCAGAGGCAATGTGTAAAGCATTTGTGCAACACACTCACATTGAAACACAATGAATACACCACAAAAGAGGCTCCACATAGTATTAAGTAAAAATATATCTAGGATATTGAACATAAACAGGACAAAAATGACAGCAATCAAAAGTACTGTGCATCTAATGCCACTATTCAGATAGCACACATTATTCTGGACAATAAAATGCAAAAACAATATACCTAAGCAACTGCTTAAAGCTTGGAAATGCAGGAGATTATGAAAGGTATGTGAATTCCCACATTAGTTCAAGTAATGTAACCTTGTTTGGAGGCACAACACAAAGTATTATGGGGCATATTTATACTCCGTCTGCGCCGATTGTGCGTCAAAGATTTTGACGCACAATCAGCGCAAACGTTGCCCTGTATTTAAACTCTGACGCCCGAGCCCATGGATGACAAAATTCCGCTGTGTGCGTCATTTTTTGGATGCGGCAACCCGCCTTGCGTTAATTATATGCAAGGTAGGCGTTCCCGTCTAGAAAATGGCTTAAAGGGCCGTGCGTGGTATTTATGATTTTGGGCAAAAATTACGCACGGCCAGGAGGCGGAGCCAGAAAATGACGCACAGCCCGATTTGCGTCATAAATTAACGCCTGGGTCAGGGCAGGCGTGAAAATGGGGCAAACACACCTGTATTTAATCAGAACACACAGAACAAACAGCAGAGCAGCAACAGGAAGCCATGGAGGTGATTCTAATCCAGCGTGCACGCAGACGCAGAGCCCAGCAGCAACAACAGCAGCTACAACAACACCAGCAGGGACCCCAAAGGCAGCGCAGAAGGCAGGAGAGGATATTCCGCCCAAGAACAACCCTTCAGGGCCTCAGGGAACACGACATCATACAGAGGTACCGGTTGAACTGGCAGGCCATTCAGCAGCTGCTGCGCAACATTGAACAGCAGTTGGCCCCCACTTTGGTGACACCCCGCACCATCCCAACAGAAACCAAGCTGCTTGCCGTACTTCATATGCTGGCAAGTGGCTCTTTCCAAACAACTGGTGCCCTGGTTGGCGGAATATAACAACCATCATTCTCCGCCTTTTTGCCCAAAGTACTGGATGCCATCATTCGACTGACACCCCGCCACATCTGCTTCCCTAACACACTGCAGAAGCAGCAGGAAACAAAACAGGGGTTCTACGCAATCAGTGGCTTCCCACACGTCCTTTGTGCAATCGACTGCACACATGTACGCCTTGTGCCACCTGCTGCAACTGAACACCTCTACCACAACAGGAAGCACACACATTCCATCAACGTGCAGGCCATAGTCGATCACCAGGGATTGATCACCAACATCGTGACTAAATATCCTGGGAGTGTACATGACTCATACATCTTCCATCACTGCACCATCAATCAACACTTCCAGGATGGACGGTATGGCAATGGACTACTTGTTGGTAAGTACAAAAGCCTACTTATATACTCACTGCACAGCAACCCTCTAGGACACACAACACATACACCACAACAGCAACATGTCAACAGGAACACACTGAGGTCGTGACATCACTAGCCATGTTTCTTAAGTCACCATTGAACCTGTCACACATCGGAAATTACTGTACAGCCTAAAGTTAAGACGTCAATGAGTGTGGTTGCCTAAATGTCACCTTGCAAATTGTAAGTGTCCCAATGACCTTTACATTAATACATCGCATAAGTTTCAAGGTATGGGATGTCCAGAGTACTTTGATGTGAACGTGTTAACAACACTTTCAATTTTAACTCTGCATGGAACTATCATCTCACCCCCAGTGAAGACACACGGACACCTGTATCACAAGTCACAATACTAGGGAGGGCATACTGTACTGCAAATCCCAAAACATACTGCTGACAAACGGTTAGCAGACAAACACTCGTTCAGCCAAGGAAACAACACAATGCAGATGGTACAGCCTACAAGCATAGGATGCCACATTAGTACACAAAAGAGTCACAGACAACACAAGACAACTACTGCCATGAAAGGTCTTTTCAATAGTGCCAGCTACATCAACATGATCCCATTCATTTTCTCTTGCAGCTGATCAGGGGTATGGCATCCAGCCATGGATTATGACACCGTTTGGTAACCCAAGTACTGCTGCAGAGCGTGCATACAACGAGGCCCATAGGAGGACACGCAGCATTGTCGAGCGGACCTTCGGCATCCTCAAGTCAAGGTTCCGCTGCCTCGACATCACTGGTGGTAGCCTCCTATATTCCCCCGAGATGGTCCGTAGGATCATCCTCACATGTGCAATATTGCACAACATTTGTATCAAAAGAAACATTCCCCTCCTGGAACCAGAGCCACACATGCCTGAAGAGGAGGAAGAGGAGGATGCTGGCCTGCAACAGGAGGGGGAACTACAGAAAACAGCTGCTGGTATACGCAGGCGGCAACAGATTGTAAATAATTTCTTCTGAATATGATCACCTTCACCGCTTTAGTTAACTAATTTAAATAAACACCTATTATAATCACCATATCATGGTCTGGCTATTCCTTTTTGCCCACCTTCATCTCTACTTATCAGAATAAGAGTGTTGCCTCATGGAGCATTGCTGAGATACTGAGTAGGACACGGAACATCCCAGAGCTAATATGCAATGGTCACATACACACACACTCTTAACGACATATATCATGTACATATCTCCTTTGAAGGCCAATAGCAGAGGACCACAACTGTTTCACACAGACATGTTGAAAGCAAGGTCCAACGCAGCATATGGCACACAACTATGACACCATCAGTCAATAAGGGGAAAACAAGCCTCATACATGAGGCAGTCAATGTGCTTTGGCATCACTAACAGGAATGCCTGACCAGACCCTTGACAGCAGTTAGTCCAACTGCATCCAATATTTGCAAGGAATATCTGTGACTAGAGTTCCATATAAGCAGAACATAGACAGCACAAGTGCCACACATATGACATGCATTGCGCACATGACATTCCATGTACATGTCAGCCCATTTCCTAACTCCTGACACACCCATGCACCTGGTCACAACCCACCTGTCGGAAGAGGTCCCTGGAATACTAAGACGTGTACCCTGATAATACCTCCTCTACCCACACAGACCAACATTAGCAAACCAGTGTGCTACACCCTTTCCTAAGGTATGCCATTGTCATATAACATCTGACTGCAAGGATGTCAGGTCAATTTATACTTCTAGTTTCAAAGCCCTGTTAGCACATGTAGATTGCTTCCCCTTGTGAAAATGTCTGTTGGCCCTTAGAATGCAAGTCTCACCTACCGGACTGGTGAGAAACAGATGCAGCCCACACCTGTGATCACCTCCATGCACACCACCCATTTCAAAAAGCACTGCCCCTGATGATGCCTGGAACAGCATAGGAGTTGCCATTATGTCAAATACACCGTCAAGCATTGATACTAATTAAGCAGTGTAACTCAGCCCTTGGGTTCATTTGTCACCTTCAAAAACACAGGACGTACACAGTTTGACATGTCAACTGTCAACTTTGTCCTCAATGCAGTCTCAGTCAGACCAATGATTACGTAACTTGTCAAGTAACTGGATCCTGAATCACCTTGCATTCTGTCAGCCTGACTGTCAACTGTCTGTGCGTCACACTAAAGTATCCCTGTGTCTACATATGTGCCACACGTGCGTAAGCAAACCTCCCATTTATCAGGGGGCATTGGGCAAGGGCTTCTTCCATGCATACCGAAATACATTGTATAGCATCATCTGCCTTTTAACTGTACCATTTGAGTTACATCCTCTTGGAAAAGCAAAATTCATGGCCCATCCCTTGTCTGGGTTGCATATACTCATGAATGACAAAGTGTGACAGTGTCCCAGGGTCATAGGCAAGGATTGGGTACGGGGCTTTCAGCACAACCAGCAACCTCTGATAATGTCCATGAATAATACACAAATGTCAGGACCATGACAGTTCACACACAGCATCACAGTGCGCACAACATAGTGATGGGCCGTGTGTGGTGAATAGCTGCGAGAATAAACAGCACAGAGGCTATGATGTTCCCAGATGCAGTGGGAAGTGCAGAGGCCAACCTGTTCACAAATGTTGTAATGACACCTGCCGGAACATGACAATTGAGACATTATCTTACTCAGCACACCAAGGATGCCCTGTTGACTGTCTCATTACACGTCTTTAGTGACAGGGTGGGACCATCCACATGTTGGTTCACATGTCCAAATCTACTTTACTCACATTGATCAACAAAGGATACTCAGTAGTTACAGGAATAGCTGCCACTGGCTCATGATGAGTCCTGGTCCGAACTGTGACAAATTACACCCCAAACAATCTACAGGATCATCATTGGACCACACAACCTATGTGCAATTGATCACTGGAAATATGTGGACACGTGCTGTCTTGTATGCTGGAGCCACTTGATAGTTGGGGCTCACTTCTATGGCCTCAACTGTGGTGTCATCATACATATGAGATTGACCCTTTTCTGTCTGTGCAAACAACATGGTACCTACTTCCTCAATGCATGTGTATGACTCACTGTGGGATTCACCAATTAGTGCCTAGGAAGCTCTTACCAATACTCTAGGACATAGGATGTAGAAAATGTGGACCATTGACATGAACATGCGTCTGCCATCCATCTGGTGCATGCTATGTCACATGTGGTGTCAACGTGACCCTAAAACTTGGAAGTATACTTTACGGGTGTTGTTACATGTATGACTAACACATGCCCTTGCTCATTTTCAATTTGACTTGCATCTTAGGATTGGACACATGGACGTCACATTCATACAACCATATGTACCATTATGCTTCATGTGATATACACACACACTTGGTCAACCAACACATTAGTTGTCAAAGCACACACTTTGAGCCAAAGGAATTTAGGTATTGTACATATGTGCGTCACAATGCTACCCTTTCCTTATGACAAACATGCACAATTTGTGCCACACATATATGTAGGCCACACTTATGACCATCTATTGCGTCAGCGAACTGTAGAAATACTGTGAAGGGTGTGGTGGATGATGTTCCGCTGCAGTATGATGTCACACATGTGAACATACACCATCAACACCATACTGTCTTCAATTAGCCAATCTCTGATGTGTTCCAAATGTAAAATAACAAAAAAACAAGTAAAAATGCCCCAAACCAGTTAATGCACTGTAATTTTGACGTCCATAGCGGTGTGCATCATTTTTTGTTTACCAAAACTGTATTTGCGTCATTTTTTTGGACGCACAGGAGTGAAATTTAGCCAGCATCCAGATATTTGTACAGTCCATGTATCATTATGTGGATGCGGGTTAATATTCAGGTCTGTGCGTCAAAAAAAAAATACGCAAATACAGTTCTGTGCAACAAAAAATGACGCATAACGTGAAAAAAGCGGGACTTTTCATACAGGAAGTGATGTAATAGGATATCCTGTTTACAGATCATGTACAGTGGGTGTACTTTCACTTTCACTTTGCAGTCTATGATCCTTGTAGACTGTGTGGCTGTGTAGAGAGTGTTGTCCAGAGATTTTGTGCTGTTTTTGTCCTGTGTGCTATCTGTAAAGTCCTTTTGTGAAATACATATTGTTTGTGTATACTGTAGTACTGTGTTTTGTCTACATTTGTCCATTTCTCTTGTGTAGTTCTTGTTTGTGGGAGTCTGTTGTGGGTAGTGTTAGTTTGGGGATAGTTGGGCTCTTTTAGTGTTTAGGTTTACTTTTTTTCTGTCTTTTTACCCCTACTTTCACCCTTTTCCCCTTTCTATTTCTTTTACCCATATTCCTTATCATCATCTATAAGTATGTCTGGTAGGCCACGTGTTGGTAGGATGGGGGAAGAGGAGTTGGGGGGCTTCATCTGGCTGGTGACACAATTCTTGCCGCTCATGATCCAGGCAGGGGGCAGGGTCATACAGGGGTATCCGACAGAGGCGCGCAGAATCCGGTGGGGAAAGGTGCAGCGTGTGTATGCCAGCCAGAGGAGTGACCACCAGCTGAAGCACCAGTGGGCTGACCTCATCACCAGGGAGCAGGATCTCTTGGACCACCTGGGAATCATGATTGGTGGCACTGTTGGTGAGTACGACTATTGTTAATGTGCACAATTAAATGCTCTGTAGTGACTTCAGGGGATTAGTGCAATGTCTGCCAGCTAACTTGATGACTGTGTGTAATGCTGGGGAAATATAAGGGGAACATTGATGCACTATGGCAAGGATCACAATTGCTAGCTGTCAGGTAGCAGGTGCTCAGCAAACTTACAGGTTACTTTACCATGAAGGAAATTGGTGCGGCCTTTTTGTCAGCACAGCTAACAAAATAGGAGCCAATCATGTCTATATAGGGTACTATTGACAGAGAAGTACAGATGTACCAACATTTAGGCCAACTATGTTGACGCAATTGCTAGACTGACTTTAGAATCACTACATGATGCAGAAAATGAGTGCTGCCTTCACGTCAATTGATAATAGCAAAGTGGCTCAGACACTGGTCTCATGTTAGTCTGGTGAGTGTGGAAGGAAAGCGTTCACAGAAGTGCTATCAATGTGTGGGATTATTGTGTTTCTTGCTTTTTCTGGATACATGTCAGTTCATGATTTGAAAACATCGTGAAAAGGTGTAAGGTGCCCTCAGCTAACATCTTAAGATGTTTGTTGGAATTAGTTGAGCCACAATCCAAATATGGATGGCAGTCCAAGTGTATGCACATGGCTTCACATCTCCATGGTTGGTGCAAATCACCATAGCTGGGCCACATCAGTTGACTATACTGTAACAAAAGGATGGCTTACAGGAGTCCCTGCCCCTCCCTCTGTACATTGGGCCTATGTGCAATAAATGTGTCATGGCCACAAGGCATGTTTGACTGGTAATGCAGTCCTCAAGTAACCAGGCGTTGGATGTTTCTCTTGGATGCACATGATGAGACGATTACACTCCATATTTGTTAGTGCTCACCAATTATGGGGCATGTTTGCAACCACATGATAGTTAGGGCCAATGTATGTGTGCAGATATGTGTGTAACTGTCACAGGAGACCCATGCTATGTACAAGTTGGCCGTGAAATATCAGATGCAGTACCATCATTTCTGAATGGCTGCCATTTCCTTATTCAGCCTACACATTGTATATGTTTATGAAATTGTTGCACTGTGCACAGATTTTGAGCACATTTCTTCCCTTCATACCTTGCAGGTGGACCGGCACCCTACACTGTGGGAGAGGTGGCGACATTTGAGGACCCCGACCACTCCAGTAAGTGTTGATATGTCTGTTATGTGTTGTGTTTGCTGGTTATGGACTCGTGTGAGTTGGACGCATAGCAAGGTGTGATGCGTTGGGCAAGCTTTTCACTTGTTCCATGAGTGGGAATGCAGTTCTCGCATGTTTTGAGTTTGCCAATGCGTATCCAATGGTATCATGTAGGGATTGTAGGACATCCCTGTAGGCACCACTGTGAGTACAGGAGATAGTCATGTGTATGACACTTGTATCACCAAGAGTCGCAATGGAAGTCAGCCCCTATTTAGTCAGCCTGTCAGACCCACATTCTCTAAGATTGGTAGAGCTAATAGCTTTCCAATAGACATCTGCTTCCCTATTTACCTACGTAAGTTTGAAACAGTAGGTAGAACCTCCTAGCAGCATGGACTTCCACATGTATTGCATCAAGCTTGTGGAACCTGAGTGTAATGGCCTAGGTGTGCATGCAATTCATGATCATGGGTGTTCTAGCAACTCTGTGTCTGATGTAAGTCAGGCCTCACTGGAAGTATATGTTGTGTACTAAGTTCTGCATTTCCTGACATGTCTGACCCTATGAGTGCTCTAGGGTTTGCAGACTCCTAATTGTAGATAGACCTTATCTGTGGTGTGTCTGTAGAGACAAACATGTGTGGAGTTGCCTATACACTCCTCGGTGTACATGTTGTTGGCAAATTATAGTTGTGTATCCACCGCCCCCCCTCAAACACGGCCATGGGTTTGTGAATGAGGTACCTAGTACTGATGCTACCAGTATGTAACACATACCTGTGAATAAGTGACAGTTTGGTTGCATACTAGTATGCACACTCAGGTTTGGCACTTGGTACCATACTGGAAAGTCCACTTGCAGACCATGTGGCTTTAGTTTTGCTTTCCGTACACTGACATTTGTTGCCCAGCTCTTGGCGGAGGATATGCAGCATGATTCTTAGATGATAACTGTCAGAAGTCAGATAGTAAGTCAAAGCCAGTTGTTACCCATCTTGTAGGTTATGGATGTGCTTTGTGAGATGTGACCTTTGTTGTCTGGCCTGCCATATACTTTCACAGGGACATTCAATGCTCTGTATCGTGATATGAGCTGTTACAAGTACAGTAGATGTAATGTCTGATTAACTTGCTGTGCCGTTTCTCACAATGCAGTTACTAATGTAGCATATCTGCATTTGTCTTCACAGCAGCTAACATGACTCCAGACCAGGTCTGTGAATTTCAGCGCCAGACCATGCGATACCAGCACATCCTGCTGGTGGAGTCGGGGTTCCGGAGGCTGGCCCGGCGATATCGCCTTGAACGTGCTTCCGGGGCATGGTGAGCCTTCCCACAGGATGGGCCTACTTTGCCCACCACAGCCACCACAGAAACAACCACCAATCAGAGCCAGGTGGCCCCACCCACAGCTGCCACTGTTGATCCAACATCTGCAGGACTTCCTGACCCCAGCATTGCCACCGGTGCAGGACAGCCCACACAGACCTCCTCCACCAGTACCCAGACTGCCACTGCTCCATCTGTTGACCCTGCAGCCTTCAACAGACTTGAACATAAGATGGACAAAGTGCTGTGTAAGGTGAGCCACCTGAGCCGGGACGTGCAGCACATTAAACGGCGGGTCAAGGATATTAAGAGGACACTCCGGAGGGCCAACCTCTAGACACTTGATTTGATGGACATGATACCCTCCCCTCCCTCCTCTTTCCTTGTTCTTATAGTTAGTGGGCTTAGGGGGCTTAGTGTTAGGTTAGCATAGGCTGTTAGTTTAGTTAGTGTTAGTGGGTGTGGGGTGGGGGGTCCTGCTTGTTTCTTTTTTGACTTATTACATGGGTGTTGGGGGGCTATGTTGGGGTTCTTGTGTGTAAAAAAAAAAAAATATATATATTTTTTTTAAAATACAAAAAAATATATATTTGTTTAGGATAGTATAGTATGTGTTTAGGTTAGTATGTGTTGTCCTCCATGTGTCCCGTCTCATAAGGGGGGTGGGGGGTTAGATGTTTAGAACGTTTCATTACATGTGATAAGGAAGTGTAGCTTAGGTTAGTTAGGGACAGTTGTGGGTAATGAGTAGTCAGGGTAGATTAGGGTAGGTAAGAATTTTCCTTCTGTTTCCTCATCTATGGCTAGCTTTTAATAAATATTTGGTTACCCCTTAATAGTATGTGTTGAATGGTACTTGATCGTGGTTTTGGATTCAGTGTACATCAATTTTGTACTATAACATCTGTGTCCTATGCTGCAAACAAATCCCAACTGAGCTGTACGATTGGCAGCTAGCCCAGAGCTACCTTGCAAAGTGTCTACCCTTTGTTGCAACCACCAATCACAGCTAATATGGATCCCAATGTGTTTCTGTTGATAAGTGTGTTTTCAAAGTCACTAACAGTGCTTCGATTTTGGAAACAGTTTTAGGTCTGACTACAGTGTGATGATCATGCACACCCTTATAAGATGAGTTCTCATTGGCAATCTTGTATTCTTGTCTTCATGACCCTCATACATCATTTGTGACACAGTTCGGCATGATTACCTATTTGTATGTTAACTCAGACACCTTCATTTGTGCAGTTTTTTTAGTATTTACTTAGATTAGTGTGGCATGTTTATTGTGTTATTTTTGCATGGTGAAAACATTTTGCGGACACTATTTGATGACTTAGTTGTCCCCTGAGGAAGCATTCTTCTGTCCTACACAGCATGGTGGTGAATGGTTTCTCACTTCATCAGATTTGTCCCTCAGGATGGGCAGAGTATGATGCAATCATGGGCACTGTGCAGATTTCTCTAACTACATATTATCAGGACAGTTGCATTGACAAGCTATGTAATTTGACAGTAGGCACATTTCAGTTATCTACTGCACAGTTGATATGTCACATTACCCAGAGACAGATTTGTTGTGTAAGTGCTATTTATTGAAAAGTGCTGTAGTGCTATCTGTACATTGTCCATGATTGTGAGTCCATTATAGTGATATCTTCCATTGTGATCCAACACAAGGGTTTACCAAAATGCTTTTGTCATGCTGGTGTTGCTGTTTCAGACAGTGCAGAGGGACAGACTTAGCCGATGAGTAGGAGAGAGACAATCACTGGGCTGGGTGACAAGATATACAGTGGTTTGCAGAACAGTGCTTGAGTACAGTTGTTGCAAGACTGGCAAGTTACAAAGCGCAGGACCTTGATAATAGTTGGCCATGTGGCAGTGACTAGTGCTTCCGGGTACTTTTCCTTGTGAATGTGATCTGTTCCATGTCTTCTTCTTCTGATGTGTGTGTTGCCTGCTTTGTCCTTGTTGTTGTTGGTTGTGAAGGGGCAACACACACCTCAGTGTTAGAAGACGTGGAGTCAGACATCCCGGTCGCTGCTCCCTGTGAAGGTCTTAAGAGCTTAAGGGCAGTACTGCTGCAAGGAGGGCCTGCTGGTTTTTGAGAATAGCAGCCATATCACGATGGTAGGCAGCCAGGTCAATGTTACATTCGTGCACGCGTTGACAGGATTGCTGTTGTAGGTGTTGGGTCAACTGTATTACAGCTGTGCTGATTTCCTTTTGGGTTTTCTGCAGTTCCTGCAAGATAGATGTTAGGGCTTGCATATCTGCTGCCTGATCTGCAGATGACATCATGCACGAACGCACACCCTCTAGGCTGGCTGCCATATTTTGCATCCCCACCCGCACCTCCTTGGCCAGCTCCCGCTGTACTCCCACTACAGTTCTCTCAAAGCTGGTGCCAGTGTCGTCTGAGTCCTCAGCTGTATTGGAGCTGGCAGGTCTTTCAATTGGGGTGGTGGGTGGTTCCTCTGCGATGGCTGCTTGTTCTGTGCTCCTCCTTGTGACTGAAGGTGGGGTCTGGAGGGTTTCAAGGACCTTTTGGATAGTCTCCTGGGGAATGTTTATTGGCTCGTCATCCATGTCATCAGGGAAATCTGGGACAGGCATATCGGCAGGAGATCCATCTTCCTCTGCAATGAAACAGGGTACAATTAGTGTGTCTGTGTTGTGGCAATTTTGATGTGACGTGCCTGCCTTTTGATGCATTCACTTTGTGATCTTGTTTTGTGTTCATTTCTCCAGTCCTTCAGATGGGCATTGTTTCAGGCCTATGGCCCACCTGTGTGTCACATGTATGTTATTGAGTTATCAGACTTGTCAGCCTCATCGCCTTTAGGTGTTGATTTTAGCCAAATAGAGAATTGCCACCTTCTTTTCCTACTCAACCCTCTGTGTACATCCATTCTCATGGTGAGACCTTTCACTGGCTGTGGGTGTTCTGATGGCCTTGGCAGCACACTTAACAATCAGGACCTGCCCCAATCCCTGATCGTTCACATCCACTTAAATGTAATTGACATGTGGCATATCCTATGCATGGCAATGTTATGATCCGATATGGATGTTGACATTGGTAAAGGGTCCTGCTGATTTTGGGTAATGTGTGTTACATTGGATTGCCCTGATAGTCGTATCAGTGTCCTATTTCCTCCTCTGACTGCGCAGGTGTATTTCAGTGACCAGTTACATGTGTCCCCTCCTCAATGCTGTTGTCTGAGCAGTATGACATTTGGGATGTTGCCTTGTTACCCAGGCACAGGATGGACCCTGACATATGCAGCATGGGTGTGTCCTTAGTGCTGTGTCGCTCCTATTGTTGTTTACTTTGGCTGATGTTTGTGACAACTATGGGCATTGACATTTGAGAGTACTGGGGCCTTTGTCTTGTTTCTGGGGATTGTTACAGTTGTCATCCTCACCCCCTAATTTAGGTGTGTATGATCCATGGGGAGGTTACTGCCATTGGCTACTTGAGCTGAACACAGAGCAGAGGTGGTAGTGGCAACTGTTGTCGCAGTTACATTGCAGTTGTCGGTTTGGCTAGAGGATTGCTAATAGGACCCTAGTTAATGTAGGGGGTATGTTGGCTGATGAGTGCCAGGATGTCAGTTTGATGTAGTGGCCTTCCCTCCTGGCGTGGCTTTCCCTTTGCTCCATCGTTGGCATGACAGCATGCCCCCATGGGACTGTTGCTGGTGTAGTGTAATGGTGTGCCCCAGCTTCTGTCTGTGCAGGCCATGCCCCCATGCCGTGCCCCTTTACCCATGCCACTCCATGTATATGGTGACTTCCATGCATTTTGTGGTCGGTATCCCCCCCCGCTTGCAGTTATTATTTGTGCATTTTAATTCCCCATGCAACTTACCCTGCATGTGCGTTGTCTCCTGGTAGTCTGCGCTGTCCTGTCTTTGAATCCCTGTGACGATCTCCTCAGGGATGACGGCTGCGACCATCTCCTCCATGTGGTCCAGGGCCTCCTGGTGTGCTGGACTCCCACCTCCAGTCTGCAGTGCTGCCTTCCTGTTACTGGCCATCTTTTCCTTGGTCCTTCGTTTGCAGTCATGCCAGCGTTTCTTGCACTCGATGACTGTTCTGCGTACTTCAGCCACACTGTTAATCTTGTAGACAATTTGTTGCCATATGGCCTCTCTCCTACTGATTGGCAACTTTGATGTGACAAACAGTTGGTGCTGGTGTTCCGTCACCTCTTTAACCAGAATTTCCTGCTCCTCTGCACTAAAGCAACACTTTCTTTTCTTCTTAAAAGTGTCCTGGTTCTTGTGTGGGTCCTCCTGGCTGGTTCCTCATCTGCTGTCATCTTCCTGGGGTCTGTAGTGTCATCTGGGATCCATTTCGGCTCTCCTCTGGTGAAATGGCTGTGTTTGCTGTGTTTTTTGACGCTATTGCGTCAAAAAAAACGGCACATATCCGGTTTGCGTGTCGTAAATCGACCCACAGTCATTTCCGCTGCGTTAACGTCGTTTTCCTTTACGACTTGACGCCGTGGTGTGCGTCAAAAATAATGACTCCCACCTGTTGTTTGCGCCACCAAAATGGCGTTAGCCGGCGGTAATATTTTTGACGCAAAACTGCGCCGGCAAAGTTTTGCGTCAAAAAGTATAAATATGGGCCTATATGTTACAATAATTGCATGGATTACAAAATATCCCCATAAGAACAAATGGTGAAGCACACCTGCACTCATTTTATGCTTTTTATAGAAATTAGGGACTCCAAGTAGGGCACAGGAGCACCTGGATGCCAACTATTTGTATTACGGTAATTTTTAGCAAGTTCCCCACTCAGCCCGATTCCTCTGAGCGATTGGGATCCTCCACCAAAGCTTCACCCTGTCCTATTACAGAGTCAAGCACCCCTTGGTCTGGCCCAAACATAGGGGGCACACACATCGCAGATGAGAGCAGGGACACCACCTTTGGTTCCTCCACATGCTGGAGTTAAAAGGACAGTGTCGTAGCTGCATTCTCGCTCCTAGGCGAGGCTACTGGTTTAGGGGAGGGTTTTAGACAACTAAGTCACTCCTACAAGTCTCAACTGTCGGCCCAACCCTCCCGGCTCACAAACAGTACCTCACCAAAACACAGAAAGCAAAAGTGATTTCTGGCAGCCAAACACATGACTCTAGGTAAGACCTCTCAGGGGAGTTGTGGTGGAACGGAAGTTATCCTTTTCTCACTTTAGCAACAAGTCTTAGTCACATACAGGCAATGAAGAAGATGCAGGAGAGTTTTCAATATATTTATTGAAAAAACTGCACTCTAAAATAACATACATATGCTGCAATAATTAGGATAATAAACAGGAAAAAAGCAAAATTGTGAAGATGAGATTGGTGAATATAAAAACTCCCACCATCTTACACTAAACATGAGATATACAATTTGTAGCAAAGAGAACCAAATCTCTAACCTAATGAAAGCTAGGTATACACCTAATCTGCCAGTACATAGTCTTTGACAAGCGGCCCCCAGCCCTCGCTACCTTGGAATGAGGTCTCTAGGTGAGACTCTGTGGTGATACAAAGGCTGAGTTCTGCAGCAAGGTGACATGCAGTGTAGATGGCATCTGGAAGGAACCCCTCTAATGACCTTGTCTGTGTAACTTGTATTTATACATATCATGTAGGATCCCTGATGCATGTATGTTCCTAAACAACTGATGAGGAGACAGAATTGTGGTGGCAATTATATAAACAATTCCCAATAAGTGTGCATTATGTTCCTATCACACGTAACTGAGAAAAGGACATGATTACAATAACCAAGTACATCAGTCATCATGACGCTGAAAGACTCCTTCACAGAGTGGCACTGTTATTGCAAATCAAACATCTTTATAAAATATAAACAATAGCAGCTGCCTTGGAAGAAATAATAAAATAAATGAAATAAAACAGAGCAAGCTAAGTAGGTTAAAAGTCACTAGGTGACGGGCACAGGCCTGCAAGCCAAAAGGCTAAGCTAAACTCCTGATTCTTAATAAAAACTAAAATGGTTTCACCACAGCAGCTGCCTGCGAACGTGCGGCACAGCTGCTGAGGGTGCCTGCAACTAGGGGACACCGCAGGGACTCCACCATGAAGCCAGTACCTTTCTCCCAGAGCTGTCCTCCAGTCACTGGGGACCCTCTTGTCCTCAATAACAATTGTGCCGGGCAGGCCAGGTGTGTTCTCAGTGGCTGTGGGAGTATGTTGCTGTTTTCTTTTCAGGCAGTGGTGTTGTCCTCTGAGTTGGAATCCCTCTCTGCAGGTGGCCAATGAGGCAAAAATCAGCACCTGACTTCTCTTCCCTTAAAGAGGGTGGTGCTAGAGGGCCAAAACGGCTCTGCCCTTAAATTCACGTGGCACTCCTCTCCACAATGGACGTTTGGCCCTAGACAGCACATAGTGCTGGGTTGCTCCTCGAGCCACATGGTGATCAGCCATTCACTGACTCTGTCAAAGCCTGGTGCCGGACTCCTCAGTTGCCGACAGCAGGCAAAGAGTGGGGGAATCTTTGTTGGCCTTGAGATTCTGTGAACGGGGGGAAGCTGACAAGCCCTTGGAGAACACCTGTGGTGGCACAAACCAGGCCAGTAGGCCAGCTGATCCAGGCAAAGTGCAAAAGCAGCAGTCCCTCCTGAAACCCAGCAATCAGCAGGCAGCAGGCAAACACAGCAGGGATGACAGTTTATCCTGACTGCCCAGCAGTCCTTCTGGCAGTCCTTCTGACAGCGTTTCAGTCCCAGATCCAAAAGTGCTCTGCCTCATGGGGCCAGAGTCCTTGTATTATACTCAGAAAAGCCATTATAAAGGGATGTCTTCAAAGAGAACCTTTAGAACTGTTCAACACTCCCTTTCAACCCAGCCCTGGTTTCAAACATCCAGTAGGGGGTAAATGAGCCCTTTGACTGAGGGCAGGCCACAACATTTTGACATGCAAGTGTGGACCACCAAGAAGACTATCAGTATGCAGATGAATGCAGATGTATCCCCTGTCACACCCCACCCTTCCTATATTGTGGCTATCTAGAAAGTATGTACAAAGTGTAGCTGTCACCCAGGTCAGACGTGGATTAGAGACAGGGTGCAAAGCACACAGTTATAATCACAGAGAAATGTCCACATACTAAACGTTTCATTTCTAAAATAGTATTGTAAAATCCAACCAGATCAGTAAGTCGAATGTATCATTACCAGTCTAAGCATACCAAAGATGACTAAGCTACTTCCCTGTGATCAGAAATGACCACTTAAAATGGAATTCCTAATGCTAACCTATGAAAGGAGCAGGCCTCACAGCAGTGAAAAATACAATAGGCTGTTTCTCATTACTAGAACATGCAAAACATAAAAGCACATGTCCTACCTTTTACTTAAACAACACACATCCCAAAGGGCTACCTATGGCCTACCTTAGGGGTGGCCTATGTGTAATGAAAGGGACGTTTAAAGCTTGGAAAGTAGTTTTAAATGCCAAGTTAAATTGGCAGTAAACTGCATTTGCCGGTCACTCCAGGGGCAGGCCTGAGACAGGTTTGAAAGGCTACCCTTGTGGCTGGCACAACCAGTGTTCAGGCCCACTAGTAGCATTTAATGTACAGGTCCTAGGTATACGGTATACCATTTTATAAGGGACGTACAAGTAAATCAAATATGCCAAACAGGTGTAAGCCAATTATACCATGTTTAGAGGAGAGAGCACATCCACGTTAGCACTGGTTAGCAGTGGCAAAGCGCTCAGAGTCCTAAAGCCAACAAAAAGAAGGTCCGAAAAATAGGAGGAGGAAGGCAAAAGGTATGGGGAAAACCCTGCAGATAGGGCCATTTCCAACACCCATCATTACTCCCATATATTTTTTAAATAATTTCTCTTAACCATTTCTTTCTCCGGGAATTGTTTAACAACTCTGAATGGTTCTGATGGTTTGTTTTGAACATGAGTCATAAAATTTGTTATCTAGCAAACAAAGTTCTTTTAACAAATCTCTTTTTCTTCATTATTGATTTATCATCTGGCCATAACAAAGGACATAAAGTTGTTTTTAGGCATGTGTTATTCTGTCACCAATTTGTACAGATTCCATTCTATTATTTCGAAAATGTATGCCTAACAAATTAATTTTTCAAAAACAGACTGGTGTTCATGCATATTTGTGAAGGAGTAAGACATCATGCCTATCTGTTACTTTTAACATAAGTAGAATTATTTATTTTTTTGAGAAAAACATATTTGTAATATGTTTTTACTAAAAAATGGCGCCATTTTTCTCATGTTTCTAGTAATTTTGGCTCATATGCTCACTAACGTTTGTCTATAATACCCACTCACCAGTGTGACTTTTTGAGACATCCATTGTATCATAAGTGTATTTTCTGCTATGTCATCTGTAATTGGGCCAGTGTAATCACATCTGACACATTCATAAATTGTGGGCTCTTTGGTACAACTGTCCCATATAACATCAATCTAACTCATACCTTTTTTCTTAGGCAGTCACGTGGCTGCTCAAAACAGTCTTTTGGTAGTGATCAGAAATATTGTGGTATCAAGTTCAACCACAAAAAAATGCAAAACACATCATCATACACCTTAAAACACTGATGCCATAATTGTTGCTGTAACAAAAAATAGTTATTTAAAAAAACAGAACTCAAAAAAGAGCTTACTGCCTTGATGCTGCTGTTGGGCTCTCAACTTCCCATCAAGCTGAGAATAGACCACCACAAGTATGCCAGTCATATAGGGGATCTGGGTGTGGTGCACACGCTTCCCATGCTGGGAGGACTGGCTGAGCTGGACTTCAGCTGATTTTTTGGTCCAGCGTTATAGGTTCTTCCATTTTTTCTGGCAATGGATGCTACACTACTTGTAAACCCCCCCCCATCGTCCTCCCCCCCCAGGATCTGCACCTTATTCACAATGTTGTGTATGTATTGATATAACACAATTTTGAGAAAAAAATCAGAAGCATTCTGTAAAAGTGAGAACAGTATATTTGTTTCTTAGTTTTTCTTACATAAAACTTAAAACTTGTATTGATCTGTTGAGTGCCCTTTTTTCCTTATCATGTCTTTGTTTTACTAATCCAGGCCAGTCACATCATCTAAACTAGGGATCTCCAACATTTTTAGTAGTGGGAGCTACTTCTGATCAGTAAAAATCATCAAGACCTACTGAAGACTAGCACAAATGTGAAGTGCAGAAAATAAGAAACATTTTCTGCACTTTAAAGTTCTCTTATTTTACAAAATGGATGCATTTTTTCCTTATACTTATGGCACAGTGTCTACTGGCCACTGGGAGTGAGGCTCCTGCTGTTTCTAAATCTTAAAATGAAGAGTTAACTTGATCATCAAGGTAACTTTTCATTTTTATTTCCTGCCATTTAAAAGCATTCAGAAACATCATCTGGTTCACAGCTTCAATACTGAGTTGACAAGGACTTTTATTTAAGATTTGAATACCTCAGGGCTTCAGTTGTTCATCTCTGTGGCAGCCCCAATCTGGGTCCCACTGCTCATTGTCAGGCCCTGCTCTCTGCACCCTGATGATAATGATGTAAAATGAACACAGCCTTCTCTGAACTTGAAAAGATAAATTTGACCTTGTGCTTATTTAAAGTTGAACTCAAGGCTATGGGCTACTTTGAAGGTGTATGAGAGCTGCTGGCAGCTTGCCATGACTGGTTGGAGACACCTGATCTAGGCTGAATGATTTTTGGGCTAATATGTGTAGTAAAAATCATTATTTTTTATATATTATATACATATGTTAGATTGTATTGCAAATATAACATATTTTCTAAATTAACATAATGTTAATTTTCTAGATTTCACATGAAATTTTACACATGGGAATGTGTGTACATATAAATATCTGTGTGTGTGTGTGTGTATGCATCTTTCTCAGCGGCAGTCTTCCTGACTGAAGCTCGTGTTTCCATGGGTGGTGAAAAGACTTCTGGCACAACCAAGTCATCTTTTTTTTTTTTTTTTTTTTTTTTATTATTATTTCAACAGTGAAATACAGAAATCAAATGGCAGTTGTGATACATAATTGTACGAATTTTTACGTAATCCAATGCTAATTCTTCCATTATCCATGCACTCTTAGCGAAGTGGATATGATTGTGCGATTGTGATAAGACATTATGTTCACAACGAGTGCAGAAAGAGGAAGGAAACATGCCATTAAAGGTGATAACCAAAAAAGAAGAAAAAAAACACAAAAAAAGGAGGAATGAGTGAGAGAGGAATGGAATAAGGTCATGACTGGGGCCAGCGCGCGCAGTGGATGGGGGAGGAGAAGGGTGCCGCCAGGAGCCCCCCACCAGCAGAGCCCCCAGAGGCCACTAGAGCTATGCAGCATGTGCTCTTATTATGATCAAGAGTCAGGGCAAGCGAGGGGGCCCCAGCAGCTGCCCACGCTCTGGAAGGGGGCAAGGAAGGACAACCGCCCAGGAGGAATGGAGCCACGGCAGTGGGGTCATCCAGGATAATCAGTGTGCCCATGTGCGTTCTCTTCCTTGGTTTGATTTATTGCCAGCGAGCACCTGTTACACATTCTGTTTGTAGTACATGTACTTATATACACCACTGATTCCATTATTTCTTGCTGGCATGCAATTGTATTGGATTTACTGGGTTAATATATTGTGTCCCTATTTCAAACATAACCTATCAGCTACTAGGTATTGCCTATCATTAACATTGAATATTTATTCATTTAGGGGGGTCGATTATCGTCTTTGCTTTCCATGATTGTCACAAAGGAGTTCCATGTGTCCACTCCTTTGACCCGGATCCCTTTTTCTTGAAGTGATTGTAGTGTCTGTGCTTCCTCCTTGGCCCATCGTAACAACTCGGCTTGCCACTGATTACTACTTGGCGCACTAGGCGCTTTCCAATGCATGGCTATTAGGCATCTATACATCACAAGTGCTAGTGCTATGCATCTGTGGGTCTGTTTTTGCTTTTTGGGTCTTCCCCCTATCCCAAGTAGGCACAGTTCAGGCTTGAGAGTTAGCGGGATGTCCGTCCATTGAGTTAGCATAGTTCAATTTCAAAGAAGCTTTATTGCGGCTACAAGAGCCAAAAAGAGTTAGCATAGTTAATATATCATTCCATGCGCGCAGAATTGGATGACAATCCCAAGTCATATGTAAAAAAGTGGCCGCAGTGGTACCCAATCTGGGGCCCTTCTGTGGTGTCTGAGGGAACATATGCGCTAGACGGTGGGGTGATAAATTTGTTTGATGTACAAAATTAAACAGGGTATATCGGAAATGGGGATTATGTGATACTTCATAGATCATTTTCATAGCCTGGTTCCATGCGTTCTGTGAGAGGGGTTCTGGTAGTACCTGATCCCATCTGTTTTTAGCTTGTTCCTGTCCATGTTCAATGTGTGCAGTCAGGATACTGTAAGTCCTCGATACATTCGTTGGGGCAGCTATGGTGTCAATCAGATCGTGTAATATAGGAGCCGTGTTTAGCTCACCATTTCCACAATTCCAGATTGAACGTACCAAGTGTTGTATTGCGGCGAAAGCAATAAAACGTCCTTGTCCCAGGGTATATGTGTTTGCAAGTGCATCATATGTTAGGAATTGCCCTTCGCTGTAGATATCACCCACAGTGAGAATGCCCTTCTCGGGCCATGTACTCAGGCCTACCTTGGTTGCAATCTTTGCAATTTTTGGGATGGCCAGTAGTGGGATCTTGGGGGAGTACTGCGTTTTTTTTGTCTCCTGATAGAGCGTAGCGTCCGCATGCCCAATGAACTATGTTCAGTAGGATGTTCTGTGAGTGTTTAGAACCATCTCGATTAATCAGGTGTTGCAAAATATCAGTTTGTCCTAGGTCCGAGTGTATCATCTGAGCTTCTACACCCGTAGGGTTTCCAAGCCATTTAGATATCCATTGCAACTGGGCGAATGCATAATATAATTCAAATCTAGGTGCCCCCAGCCCTCCTGATGTAAGTGGTTGATATATTTTGGATAACGGCACTCGCCGCCGGCCATTGCCCCAGATTAGGTCTATTAATATGCTATTCAGTGGTCTGAAAAAGGAGGAGGGTAATGCTAGTGGGAGTGCCATAAAGAAGTACAGTAGACGTGGTAGTATTAGCATCTTTGCTGTGGCCACCCTACTCATGGGCGGAAGCGAGCACCAGAAAGGCAGTGAGCCCCTGATGGATCTGATCGCTTTTCCCAGGTTGCCGTCTTTGAGGTCCTGGGGATCATGATACACATTTATTCCTAAATATTTAAAAGTGGTGTAACACCATTTCAGGTCACCCGGATTGGAGGTTAAATGATATATATCTGGGACCGGTTGCATAGGGAATAAGCATGGTTTAGACCAGTTAACTTTTAATCCGGAGACTGAGCCACATTGGTGCAGTAGTTTCAGTAAATCGGGTAGAAAGTCTGTATAATTCCGTAGGAATATTAGTGCATCATCCGCGTATAGTGACACTATACGGTGTGTATGACTGTCCGGGATGCCCCAACCCGGGGCTAGTGTGCGGAGCCTGGCAGCTAATGGTTCTATTGCTAGAGCAAATAACAGTGGGGACAGTGGGCAACCCTGTCTGGTGCCTCTTTCTATGCTGAACTTCTCAGATATCATGTTCCCTGTTTTGACTCTCGCTGTTGGGTTAGAATATAGTACTCTCACCCAGTTAACATATGTCCTACCGAAGCCCATGCGGTTGAGAGTTTCTAACAGAAAGGGCCATCCTAGCGTGTCAATCGCTTTTTCAATATCTAGTGATACTGCTACCCGATTGTGTTCACCCACCGGGGAGTTTGCCATAAGGCGTAGTAGATTCCGTATGTTTATGAAAGTGTTGAGGCCCGGTATGAATCCGGATTGGTGAAGATGAACCAGATCCGGTAACCATGGGAGCAGGCGATTTGCTAGAATTTTACCGAGCAATTTGCAGTCTGGGTTTAACAGCGAAAGCGGCCTATATGAGCGAACATCCAGTGGATCCCGGCCTGTTTTAGGCAGTACCGCTATCAACACCTCGCGTAAGGTGTTCGGTAGTTGACCGCATTTTAGGGCCTCATGCAGCATTGCTAGGTAAGGTGTTAACGTTTGTTTCGGAACGTACTACAATACTCTATGGGAATGCCGTCGCTGCCTGGTGCTTTGCCATGAGTTAATTGTTGTAGGGCTTGTTGTATCACTGCTAACTCAATCGGTTTCTCCATGTCCACCAACTGAGTAGCAGTTAGGCGGTTTAATTTGATTCTGCTGAAGAACTCATTTAACTGTTCTGCTGAGGGAGGGCCTTGTATAATGCACTGTAATACTCTCTAAAGGCGCTGTTTATTTCCACTTGAGTATTTACGATTATCCCTATATCCATGGCCCCAATAGGGTGGTTCCGATGTTCATTTTTTATTAGCCACACCAGTAGTTTTCCTGATCTATCCCCTTCCGCATGTGTGCGGGCCATGTAGTGGCGATAATCATAGTGCCTTAGGTGCCTATCCGCCTCGCTCCATTGTGTGCGTAATCTGTTGAGCTCTGCGACCGTGATAGTGCCCTCTGTTTATTTGCATTCTGCTGTGCGGACTTCCTGTTCCAATTGGCAGAGCTCTTGCGACAGTGTATGCCGCACTCCCACTGTCATGGATATGCATATGCCCCTTATGACTACCATGTGTGAATCTCATTCAATTGCCCTGGAGCTCGAGGTCCCGGTATTTAAGGTAAAATACGAGGAAATGTGTGTGGCTATTTGTTTTTTGAACAGGGGATTTGTTAGTAGCCGGGGTTGCAGACTCCAGGTTGGGATGCAAGCATGTGGTGTCCCCCACCTTATATGGACGATAAGTGGACAATGATCTGAGATTACCTTAGCGGTGTATTCCGCTGCTGTGAATCTGTGTGTTTATTCCTCTGAGGCGAGAATAAGGTCTATACGGGTATGTAATAAATGCACAGGGGAGTGGTAGGAGTATTCCCTTTCTTGTGGGTGTAGGTGTCTCCACACATCTATCAGGCTGCGGTCTGTTATCCATGTCTGTAGCATCTGTGAGTTTTTTGCTACTGGGGCGGCTACCAGTGGGGGGTGTGATCTGTCCATATCTATTTGCTGGACACAGTTCATGTACCCGCCCCAAATACTGGGTAGAGTTAAGTCGCTTGATAAGTGAGAGATTGTTTTTTGGGACGTATAACCCGTTTATCACTAGTGTTTCCCCATCTAGTGAGCTTACTAACTGTATGTACTTGCCTTCTTTATCTGTAATGCTGCGTTTTACAGTGTAGGGAACCCCTGGTGCTATCCAAATCAGTACTCCTCTGGCAAAAGTCGATGTTCCAGAGCCATATATCTGTCCCGCCCATCTTCTCTCAATCTGCGTAATATCTTCTGGTGTAACATGCGTTTCTTGCAGTATGGCTATGTGTATGTGATGGCGTTTTAAGTGTGAATATATCCTATTGCGTTTAGATGTTCCCGCCATGCCTCTCACATTCCATGTTAGTATATTGTAAGTAGGTTCCTTGTGCGTTATATCATGTTGTATCATCGAAAACCATAGGGAATCACACAGCAGGTCGCAGCCCCACTCCCCGATTTGCCATCTAGCCCCCCTCGTGCGCACGCCCCGTCAGTCCGCCCCTCCTGGATCCTGAACCCTCGCGCTGTACAACATCGACCATGGAGAGTGAGGATAGGCCCCGATATATGAGAAAAAAAATAAGAAAATCAACAGAAAAGGATATTTTGGGCAAGACCCAATTTGAAATGGAGTGGCACAACCGGAGCCTAAACTAGAGTCTAGACAGTTCAGTTCCATTCGGGTACCATTCAGGTGGTGGGGGACGTGGATTAGCTTAGGTAGGCGCACACTCGGCCCAGGTCCAATATGCTTCTTTCCCTGCGTAGATCAGAATGTGATTATATTGTCCGGTGCTAGTTTCGCTGCAGCTTGTAGGATCGTGGTCGGATCAGCCTTTAGCCAAGAGTGACCATGTGTATCAGTGTCAATGCTCGGTTAGGGGGGGGGAGCCCGCCCCCGATTATTTCAGGACCAAATGACTCGATCGAGGTGCATCCTGTGGGCTTTCAAGTTTAGTCTGCCAGACGAGGGGTGAGGTCAGGACCGACCAACAATTGGGACAAGGATGAACTGGACCTGCTGCCCAGTGAGCCGCTGTCGTTGATATCCACTTCGCTCGTAGTGGCTGATAGCGATAGTGCAAATGTGCTGGCTTCTTTTAAGATTTGCGCCTGGTTAGCAGCCATCTGTGACTTTGTTGGGCTCACCGTAGTGTTTTTCTTTTTCTTTCTCCTAGAGCTAGGAGTGTTCCATTCCTCATTTGCTGCGTCGTCTTCTGGTGGAACGGGCAGGCCTTTGGCGTGTATCCATGTCCAAGCATCCTCCGGGGTGGAGAACATAAGAGTCTTTTCGTCGATTATGATTCGGAGGCGAGGTGCGAACATGAGTGAATAAACAATTTTGGGTTCACGTAGTAGTTGTTTAATTTTGAAATATGATGATCTTTTACGTTGTACTTCCATTGTGTAATCAGGGTAGGCTGATACGTTGCTGTTTTCCAAGCTGATTGTGCCTGTGGTTCTGAAGTGTTCTGTAGTTTAGGAACCACACTATCAGAGGTCGGGGAGGGGCACCAGGCCACGGGGGTCTTCCCGGGATTCTGTGTGCTCTTTCTATCACTGGGGCCTTGGTGTTGTCCTGTATTTTCATTATGTTTTTCAGCCATTTCTCTATAATTTCCTCTGCTTTGGGAGTCTCTGAGTGTTCAGGGACGCCTAGGAATCTGATGTTGTTATGTCTGTAGCGACCCTCCACGTCCTCAGCCCTGCGTTGCAGTTGCGTTAATTCCAGTTCCATTTGTTGGATTTTGGTACTCATGCTTGTGACCTCTGGTTGAACAGTTTTTAGTGCTGTTTCTGTGATGTTAACCCTGTCAGTGAGCTTGCGATGATCTGCACGGAGTAATGAGACTTCTAATACCACAGCATCAATTTGACCTTCTAGTGATGTCTTGGTGTCCATTATTGCTTGCAATAGTTTGTCGAATTGCAGGGAGTGTGTGCGCAGCATTTTGCTCACCTGGAGAAGTGTTGTGATTTGGTGTCGGAATGGCTTGCAGTGGGGGGACGCCACCGTCCATGTGGATCCCTGGCTTAGGGTGTTTTGGCTTAACCATTGCATCACCTGGCGATAGTCACTGCCAGGCTGCTCACTGAGGCTGGTTACGGATTAAGTTGCCCAGGGGTGCAGGGCAGTCGCTCACGGTTGCTCACGACTGAGCGGCACGAGTACGCAGGTTGCCTGGAGATCTGTCTGAGCCTCTGTAACTGCGTCTCCGCGGGGGGAGCTTCCGAGTTCTGGTTTATTACTTTTTCGTATAGTTCACTTTGCGAGATTCCCAGAGGGAGTCTTAGGGGGTCATTACAACATTGGCGGGCGGCAACCTCCGCCGGCCGCCCGCCAAGTTGTAACTGCCGTGCAGCCGTCAATGCTGCCGCACTCCCGCGGTGCCCAATATGACATCCCCGCCCGCCCAGCTGGGATGTGGGCCGCAACATGGGAGCCGGCTCCAAATGGAGCCGCCGGCGGTGTTGCGGTCGTGTGACGGGTGCAGTTGCACCCATCGCATTTTTCACTGTCTGTAGAGCAGAGAGTGAAAAACCGCATGGGGCCCTGTTAGGGGGCCCCTGCACTGCCCATTCCAGTACCACCAGGGTTGTAATGACCCCCTTAGTCTGCCGCAGTGTTCCGGAGTGCGCTTGTTTTGCTGTCAGGAGAGTGGAATAATTCTCAGCCAGCTTCATCGGGATTTTGAGAGTCTAAGCTATGAAGTAGTGCCCTGTAGTCGCTTGTGGTTGTTGGGTGAGTGATTTAATCAATTTCAATGTTTGGGGATACTTTGTGAGATCCTATAGGGCTTCTTGTCAATTGAGTCGTCTTTGCGTCAGTTCGTCCTGCTGCCTGTAACTTCCTGTAAGCGCATAAGGGGTTTTCAGGTTGGCCTTTGTAATCCAGCATAATGTGTTAATAGGGGTAAAGCAATTAATGAGTAGCACTTCCAGCTTGAGAATTCACGCTGTGATTCTGTTCGTGGTTCCCTGTGTGGTGCCACTGGAGGATTGCAGGTGCCTTGCTTACTTGTAGTCTTGCGTTTATGAGCATTACGTGCTGGTGTGTTAATTTTGTTCTTTTCGTTACCAGTTTCGCATGTGTTCCACGTTCCTCGTTGCTGGTAAGTATGCAAGCGGTTTCTCTATGAAAAGTCTTGTTTGTGGTCTGACTATTGATTTTGCTTTCTTTGTTCCCTGTTATTGCTTCATTGTGTGTTCCTTTTGCTGTGTCTGCCCTTATTAATGTTTTTTTTGTCCCCCTTCTTCTTTTTCCTTTTTCTTCGCCTTTCTGATTGTTTTTGTCTTATTGATCTTTTTATTTTATTTTTCCCTTCATCTCTGTGCCAATGGCTTATACTCAATCGTGTGGACCGATTGTGCACTGCACTCAACGGGCTAATGCCCTCCTGGATGAGCATGTTTTAAGGTCCTGGCTTGGGGGCCAAGACCAAGAGGGAGCGGGGCGGGCCTCCGTCCCCAAGTCCGCGCACACGGGCCCGGCACCGGGCCACCTGGCACAGCCCCAAGGGCCCGGGTCCAGGCGCTTGCCGCGAGGGAGCACAGCACGACTCACCCCATTGGTTGGGGCCGCCCAGGTGGAGGCCCAAGGAATAATCGACCCATTGTGGACGCAGCGCTCCCGCGCGACAGCGCACACGGTCTGGCCTCCTCACCACAGGCGCGTGCGGGATCAGCCGCAGCCTCCGCGAACCCCTGACCCAGGGGGGCCGGGAGCCCGCAACAGGGAGGGCCCGGGCCCAATCAACAGCGCGGCGAGGGAAGGCACAGCTCGGGATCCGGGGAAGCTGCGCCCGGCAGCCAGCGTCCTCCTCCTCCTCCGCACCGAGCGCAGGGAGTCTCCTCAGGTCCAGGAGTTTGCCGCGGCTCCTCCACGAGGCCGGGGAGGCCGCGATCCGCCGAGCAGCGTTCGAGTTTGTTCTTTTTTTTGGGGGGGGGGTTGCCGGAGCACCCTCTGTCTCGTAGGTCGCTGGTTTATAGGGGAATTACCGCAGGGATCCGGATATATTCTGCAGTTGGTGGGCCGAGAGCGGAGCTCCTGAATCAAGCGTCCGCTCCGGCTGCCATCTTAGCCACGTCCCCACAACCAAGTCATCTTATGGCAACACTCCCTTTATTTAATTTACTAACTGAAGTGCATGAACACCAATGGTTTGATCAAGGTTTATGGCTACTTGTTTCGCCCTTTGGCTAGAGCCTTCAACTCGCTATCTATCTATCTATCTATCAATCTATCTAAAACGTAATTTTAATCACTACACTTCACTCAGGAACTAAAGGGAACATTCTAGCATGTGTTTTAATTTTTTTTTTAAAGTTGGTCAAAATTACATTTTCATTTTAAACATGTACTTTTCCTCTGGTGAGCCACAGAGCTGGTTGTACAGAGACAAGACCTCTGTAGCCAGCAACTCCAGCTCCTCTGAGACATTAGGGGTCCTGTCACCTGCCTTCCATTGTATTGTGACTCCCAGAGGTCAGAAACACCAGCAAAAGTTGAGGAAGTGTTGTTGACTACAGTGTTAGGAGGTAAGTGAACTTTCTTTATTTTACAAATGCTGCATACAACTACACAACATGCACAATCATCGCTGTTTGAGTCGTCTACCACATGTGGTTGGAGAAATTGATAGCACATATATTACCTTAGTGCCACCACACAACAGAGTACAGGTCTACCACAATCTAAAGAACTTCCATTCAATCAGTTTGTATTTGTCAGTTTACCTGATTTGTATATCACAGGCATGTATGCATGTTTTCCAGGATCAACACATGATTCCTTTGTAGTACAGAACAGCAGCATACCCCTGACAATGTCACAACTTGGACCTGAGTGGGTCTTGCTTTTTGGTAATTACAGTCTGTCAATATATTTTTTGCTTTATTTCCAGTTTAAGGATCTACAATGGGATTACATTTTTGGCTCATTTTTATATTTAACTTGTATAGGAGACTCAGCTTATCCTAACCGTCCATGGTTTTTAGCACTGCTGAGGAATCCAACAACGCCAGGGGAAGTCTGCTTCAATGAGGTACATGGAGGAACACGGGGGCCAGTGAAGTGGGCTTTTGGGCTCCTAAAGACCAGATTTAGATGTCTGCATGAGACCGGTGGGGGTCTTCTCTACTAACCCTATAAGGTGTGCAAAATCACCATGACATATTGCATGTTGCACAACACCGCACTGCAATGGAAAATCCTGTACATTGCATAGGATGGAGACCACGAAGAGCCACTGGGTGAGGATGTTTAAATGCCAAATGAAGATGACACTGGTGAAGAAGAAGGAAATTACATGCGTCAAGATGTTACTGACAACTTCTTCACATGAGTGTAAGTATAACTTTTTTTTATTCTCCTATTGGTTCCTTCACCATGTCATCTTTCTTTGGACATGTCTAATTTGTGACATCTACAGTTATATGCTGCTGTTGCAAAGTAAAAAGGGAACACGTGTTGATCCTGTGAAAGACACAAACAAACTTTGAGCGTATATATCTTGTACAAAGACAACTTGCACAGTGATTGATTAGAAGTCTTTGAGGTTGCATTAGACGTGATTTCTGTTTAATGTTGCCACCAAGCCAATATATTCTGTTTAAGTAGCTCTAACCACATGTGTTAGTCAACCCAAAGAATAATAATCTCCCTTCACATTGGCAAAATGCTCTTTTTGTGTTCAGTGTATGAAGCTGTTGATGTTTCTCATCATTGAAGAATGAGCTTCTTGTAGCACACGACTGAAAGTTAGTTGTGACATTCCACAAGGTACTGAAACGGTGTATTGGAATGATCATGTGGCCACCAAATGTAGTGCTGCCATGTTTTGACTACTGGTGTTATCAATGTGAGATTCCTGTTGTGAGGCAGAAGGTCTGGCTCCAGCTGATGACATAAATTAATAATAGTTTACCTCTTTAATCTTTTTTTTTTTTAATATATCCTGTTCTTCCATGGTGGCAAGCTCTGGAACAAAATATGAAAATGGCACAGAGTATTTCGGTTGTGCTTGGGTTGTAATGTTTTTTTGGAAACTATGACAAACAAATCTTTATTACAATTTGAAAACAAAATACTAGTGTTGATTTGTTGTGTTTGTTCTTCTTTACCATTTTTAAAAATGCAGGAAATATTACCTACATGGGATTTATTTTTTAATAAGAAACATTTTCAAATGCATGATGAAAGATCAAATTGATAGAAAATACAACACTAGTCTTTGACCCAAATAAACTGAAACAGGATGAAACCGAAAACTCGAAGAAAAAAATTTAATTGTCTTTCATGGTGAAATACAAAATACAACTAGCTTCTAAAAGGTACCTGTGTCCATAAAATAGTTGACAGAGTGAATGGTAGCCTCACACTGGAGGAAATTAGGTTCTGTGTCTCTAGCTGGTGGTGGTGGAGGTTTTGCCATCCTCTCCTGGTGGTCTAGATGAATGTCCCCTTCTGAGGTGGGCTGGTGGATCCAGAGTTATGGGGACTGAGGTTGATGCAGGTGTTTCCTCTTGTGGTAGGGCCTCCCTTTCTGTGGTGAGGGAGATGTAGTTGGTCCAGATGTTGTTGGACCACAGAAAGGGGAAGATGTTTCTGGTAAAGCCCTGCACATGTGATTAAAAATATCATGCAGCACCCCAGTCAGGGAGCCCAAGTTGGAGTTTAGATTCTCCATCTGTACATTGTGCTCCCTCTGCAACCTCTTCATGTCCCAGAGCTCTGAAAGGACCAGGACCGTCAAGTCTTAGGACTGATGGAGGGAGCCGAAGACTAGGTCCATGGTGGCCTGGGTGACAGTGAGCCCAGTGGCCTCACTTTGCTGGCCTGGCCCACAGATTTCCTCAAATGAACCCGAATGCCACTACTGTGTGCCCTTGACCCATTGTTCCCCATCCAAATGGGTCCTGGCTGAAGAGGAGGGGTGAGGGTGTTGGATCAATAGGAGCCAGGACTGGGGGGAACCAGTTGGGGTGATGTTCATTTGGACACAGGAAGTGGAAGTATCCCTAGGCTGAGGTGCGGTACCAGCTGGGGTGGGAGGTGTACATATGGGCCAAGTGGGACTCACTGCAGCTGTCTTTCCAGGAAGAAGAGGTAGACCAGGCAGCTGATCATCTTCTGGACTTGCAGGAGTGGAGTCCTCACTAATGGCCTGTTCCTGGCTTAGGCCAGGCTAGCTTGAATTTAATGGCAAATGAGCACAGGCCCACATTTGAGCATACTCTTCCCACTTAAGATGACATAAGCAAAAAGAACAGTTTATGGACTGATGTATTAAACCCAGGTCTGTGACTGGGTGTGGATGTTTGTTTTGTTCTGCATTCCGTCCATCATCTGTTCTTTTAGCATACCCCATTTCAAGGCAGTGACTGAAACGCGAGGACAGAATATCCTGATAGGAATGAGCTTTCCACTTTTTGCATTCTGACACTCTTCTGGTCTCCAGTGCCATAAATAAAATAAAATATGCACATTAAGGAGCACCTTACATGCAACTGATTACATTGTATTCATTATCACCACAAAAGAGTGTATAAATTCAAACTTTCCTTTTTTTGGTACTTTAAAATTTATATTTTGTCTTGTTCAAAACAGTTAATTACTTCTTAATTTCACTTATTGAAATGTTTACTTGATGGTTCTCTCATAATTTAGTTGCATTATTTATGTGGTTCTATCCCTTGCATTACATGTAATAGGACTTTTCTTTGCTCTTCTCAGCCCTTATTCTTAACTTGGATCAGATAGCATTTCGGGGATACAATAAACTTCAGCCTGAAATTTAAACAACTCTTAATGCTGCAAATCTAAGGAGCAGATTGAAGAGCCACTAGCGCCACGTTAGTGCCATTTGACGCTAAAGTGGTGTTGAAGTGGCATTTTCCTCAATGCATGCATTGTGCCACTTTGTAAACCCTTCCGCCACATTATGCCTATGCCAGGCATAATGTATGCAAGGGGGCGTTCCCCAATTAGGGGGGCTGAAAAAATGGTGCAAGGAAATCTAAGATATTCCATTGCACCATTTTTTCTGCAATTTTAACGCCTGCTCAGAGCAGGCGTTAAAAGGGGCATACCATTATTTATAATGAGCCTTATGTACTCTGCAGGAGTAGTTGCAAAATGTTGGCACTACTTCTGCAGAGTACATCAATAGCGTAAAAAAATAATGCTATTGCCCCCTACCCCATGCCATAGTGCGCCGTATTTTAAATATGGCCCACACAGTGGCACTAGGGGGTGCAAGGAAAGTGGTGCTGCACTAGGTGCACCTCCACTTTTCTTAAATCTGCCCCATATTACCATTTTGAAAATCCAACCCATTCAGCACACGCTTCACGGCCATCCGTTTCATGAAAGTTAAACTTTCTTTACTGATTGTCTAAGGTCATTTTTCTGCTTAAATATTTCATATTCAGCTTCTTCCAGTTTTAAAGAAAATTCCTAATATGACTTCTCTCAAAACACTTACATAGTATACTTTCTGGGTGCATTTTGGCCCAGTAGCTGTGGGTGGATCATGGGTATAATGTGAATGATATTGAGAATGTCAAATCCATGTTACATACTATGCAAGTCTTTTTGAGAGAAGCTGTGTCAAGGGCTATCAAAAAATCTGAAAGAATCTGTACTAGTATCTAGAATTAATCGTTCAGTAGCTCAAGTTCATCAAAAATAGTAAGGGAGTGGGAAGTTTACTTAATTAGTTTTCACATAATTATTCAATGTCTTGTGAAAATGATGTTAATTATGCAAAATTATGCATAATTACCTGAAATGGGAGTCTATTATTTAATGACGTTTCAGCATTAAATTCTTGCATTTCACGATTTTAAAACAAGGCACGAAAAACACACTTTCTGCGAACAACGGACACTCAGGGGCTCATTATGAGTCTGGTGGACAGTTTACACCTTCTGCCAAACTTCAGGCATGGAGGTTGTCACCATACAGGCTACCTCCCAGCTGGCCCCATTAAGAGTTTCCTGCTAAGTCAGTGAGTGGAAACCTGAGTTTCCGCCGGATGGCCTAGTGGGAAACTGCCTACAGCATTGTCTCGTAATCGAGCCGGCGGCAATGCTGTAGAGCACAGGGTGCACCAGCATGGACCACTGCCTACTTTTAAAAAATGAGAAGAAAACTTGTCATTTTTCTTTTTTAAACACATCCCTTTTTTCTTTAAGGAAAATGGGCTGCATTTGGAAAAAAAGACTGTTTATTTGAAAGCAATCACAGACATGGTGGTCTGCTCCACCCAGCAGGCCACCATCACTATGATTGTGGCCATTCCCAAATGGGTCGTAAACTGCAACCTGCCTCATGAATAATAATGAAGAAGGTCTCTTGCGGCCCATTTGGGACTCACAAAAAGTGTTAAACACAAGGATGTGCATCCCACTTTGCAACTTCCTGATAGCGTATTGCAAGGATTCACTGTTAGGAAATTGTAAGCCACTTTTTTGTTACAATTTGCCCTTGAAGCTATATTTGGAGTGCCTTGTGCTATGCTTAAAAGTGTGTTGTCCTTGAAAGTGGGGAGAGAGAAGCAAATTTTTGTGCTGGGGTGTAAGCACAGATCACTGAGCCCCCCCTCCTCCCCTGATTTGGTGTCTGTTGGCAAATGCCAATTACTGTACAGAAGATAGATAGACACACAAGAGCACACACACCCAACCCACCCGTAATAGGCATAAACCTCCAAATAGCCAGTTGGAGTGTGGCAAACTAAATTCAATGTCAGTTTCATATAGCACATGATTGACCTTCTCCTCCTTGCATTTGGGCCCTGAGCTGATAGATGTGCCAATTCTTTTGGCCTTTGTGTTAAAAAATACAATGATGGCTACCATTGAATTTGCATGCCCACTGGTACCTGAGTGGCAATCTTACTTTTTTTTTTTTTACAAAAAGTTTAAGCTGGCAAACTGTGCATGTGAACATATGTGAGCCCACACATTGGTGCCCATTTTTAAGTGGTATTTGTTATATGTACAGGCATTAAAAAGCATTTTTAAATGTTTTTCAATACATTTAAAAAAATCAATAAGAGCCTCCTGTGCTTGCACAAGCGTGCAAATGCAATCCATCCTAGGATCCATTTTAAGTTTATTTATGCCAGAAATTGGCTTACTGGTTGATTGGGCTGTGAGCCCTGGTCAAGCAGCAACCACAGTCCTAATGAGGAACAAGTAAACCCCAACTTAACCTGTGCTCCACTCCCTTGTGGTGTCAATTTTTCTGCACTGTTTCTTGAAAGGGAAAATGCTGTGCAGTGCCATATCTACAAACATTGATCTTTTTGTGTTGTTATCCCTTGCACTGGTGGGCAGACATTACTGTCTTGTACGATCCATAGCCTCACACCATTGTGCAGAGAGACATGTGTGGTGCAAATTCCTTTACCGTAGACAAAAGCTGAAGTATCTGACATGTAGATTTATGTAATCCATTGTAGCATGCATGCACTGCATCAGTTTCTGGGAGAAATCAACACAATCGTCCTTGCCTGAACTTCCTTCAATTAGTTGTTAATTTTTTCGGTAAAGCTTATTCCCCTATCATAGTATCCCAGCCTGTGCATCAAAATCGTTAGGTATTTACTCTAATCCACCTCCTGCAACATCACAATGATGCATCGCAGATTTTGTGCTGAGAAATGAATACACTTCACCTTGTCTGGTTCAATAAAGCATTAGTTCTTGACACAACGCCCCATCTGACTAAGTGTACAAAAGATGGACTCAGCACCTGAGTTTTTTTTACTGATCTGCCCGAGAAACAGCCACTTGTTACAAAGTGATGCAAAATAACCCAATGAAAAGAGTTGCTTTGCAGCAAAAAACAGCTTCTACTCAGGATAGTATGTACTGATTATGAGTCCCCAACCGCCAGCCTGTCCATGGCGGTAAACACTGCCATGGAAATGCTGGAGGTAAGGGGGACTTGGGGTGCCCCTGGGGTCCCCTACACTACCCATGCATTTGGCATTGGCAGTGCAGGTCCCCCAGGCACAGCCCCATCGTGCATTTCACTGCCCGGATTTCGGGCAGTAAAATGCGCGACGGGTGCTGCTGCACCCGCTGCACATCAACATTGCCACCGGCTCTATTATCAGCCGGCGGCAATGTTGATGTGACTTTTCCGCGGGGCCAGCGGAAAAGTCAAAATAGGGAGCCACATATGCTGCCAGCACTGGCAGTATAGTGGCGCCTGCGGCTTCGGCGGTCTTTCAAAAAGACCGCCGAAGCCGTAATGAGGGCCTAAATCTAAATGTGGTGCAGTAGACGCAAACATTCAGTTAAACAAAAAGTACTGATATAGCAGGATGGATTCAAACACATACAAGACATATACCTATTAAATTGATGGTGTATTGTGCACAGATCAGCATGTACCATTTACGATTTTGTAACAGAACCCAATTCGTATTCTGCTACATGTGACCTCATAATTTGTGTTGCAAATCTTCAGTGAACCTCCTAATGTTAGAAACATCCCAAGCCTTCCTAATACTGGAAACAATAAAGTAGTACAGAAGTGCATGTCTGACCATAACATGTAAAGGTGTTTTGCAGAGGGTAGAGCAATTTAGTCAGAATGTTTATGTGGGTGGAGGGGAGCCTTCAATATGCATACCAGGAAGTGACAAATACACATTTGCTCCTGGTTTGTATTCCATAACGTTATTGTGCAGGAAAATCGTAAAAGACATTTAGCACTTAAAAGTGATGTGATACAGTTGACCCTGCACTGAGTAATGGGTCCATTACAATAAAGGATAGCTAGCCCGTCTGAAGGACTTAACCTTGCAGGTTTTTACATGAAATTTAATGACCTGTCATAGATTCCAGAATAATACTCTCATGGATATAGGCACACATAAGCATTCATCAAACAAACACTCTAGATAAGATATTTTATTTAATTCGCAAACATAAAAAAACACATCTTTAGTTATAATGTGAAAGATGGGTCTTTTTAAAATTCACTTGAGGCTACTCATCATTTGTACTACATTTGTTTGATGCACTTGCACTGCTGCCATGAAGCGTACTAGCTTTACTTTTAGTTTATCATTTAGGGCCACATTTACAACAAAATGGCCCATTGATCACGAAGCGCCAGTTTGCTTGCGCTGCCCTGTGCCCCTCTAACAAGATCGTGGCAGCATTGTATTTACAATACAGCGCACCATGGCACTCGTTAGCACAGCTGTGTCAGAATTTCTGATGCAGTTGTGGCGGTTTGCTGGACTACCGTCAAGACTTTTGACACTGATCCAGAAATGCTAAGAGGGCCCCACTGAAAACAGCACAATGTCTCTTTACTGCCTGCCCTGAGCAAGCGTTAAAAAATAACAATAGAATGATGCAGTGAAATCTTGTAGAGATTTCACTGTGACATTCTGGTGGGCCTCCTAGCGGGGGTACACCCCCTTGCATACAATATACCTGGCACAGGTATAATATGGCGCAAGGTTTTACGTTTACAAACTGACGGAATGGTCCCATTGTGCCAGTTTGTAAATATGGCATGGGATGAGGGACTGTTCTGTGACGTCATAGTGTAAAAAAGAAAATTACACTACAGCGACGCAAGAGGCTTGTACATGAGCCCCTTAATGTTATATTATTTGGATTTGTAAAGTGTGATTTATCACCCGACAGGTCTCCAGACACTAGAGCAGGTGTGTGGGTAGTCTGCTGCAAATTGGTTGAAGGGCAAGGTTTTCAGCATCTCGTGGGATTACTGAAAGGAGGAGTAGGCTATTATGTTTAAAGGTAGGTTGTTTCAAGTTTTAGGTGTGATAAAGAGAAAGGCTAGGCCTCCTGTTCTACTTTTGTTAATATGAGTGTTTTGTGTGAGATAATGAGGATGTGCGTAGCTCTCTAATGAGATGATGCAAGTGGAAGCAGTAGTTGAGGTAAACTGGTCCTATGTTGTGTTGAGCCTTGTATGCATGTGTCAGGATTTTGAATTGGCTGCTTTTGTGTATCAGCAGCAAGTGGAGTTCTGTGAGGTGAGCGTGATGTGGGTGTGGCATGGGAGGTCCAAGATGCCTTTTGCTGCAGCATTATGGATGGCCTGGATATGGAGGTTGTGGATTCTAGCATGGAGTGCATTGTCGTAGTCTAGTCTACTGGTGACTAGTTTTTTAGAGACAGTACGCCTGGGATCCATTTGAAGGTTTTTGAAGATTTTTCTGAGGATGCGTAGTTTGTGGAAGCAGGAGGAGCTAACTGTGTTCACCTGTGAGGCCATTTTGAGCTTATCATCTAAGATAATCCCCAGGTTTCATGCTTGGATAGTGGGTCATGGTGTTAGACCAAGCTCTGATGGTCACCAGATGGAGTCCCTGAGGGAGTTATTGGTTCTGAAGATCAGCACTTTTATTTTGTCTGTGTTTAATTGCAAGTAGGTGGTTTATATCCATCCTGCTGTACAGATCATGCATTTGGCGAAGTTGGACCTGGTTGTTGGGGACTTGTCTGACATTAAGAGAATGAGCTTGGTGTCATCGGCACAGGAGGTGATGGAGATTCTGTGAGAGCTGATGATGTCAGCTAGTGGTGTCATGTATATGTTGAATAGGGTGAGGATCAGAGATGATCCTTGATAGACTCCGCAGATCAGGTCATTGGGCTCTGATGTGTAGGGAGGGAGTCTGACTCGCTGTATTCTCCTTGTGAGGGAGGGTCATATCCATTCGAGGGCTGCAACTTGGACTCTATTTGTGTGTAGTCTTTTGATGAGGCTGGGGTGTGACATAGTATCAAACTCAGTCTAGAAGTGTGCAAATCTTATCTGTGGCAGCAATGAGTGCTGTCTCCAGAATGTGGTTGCTTCAGAAGCCTTATTGGGAGTGGTTGAGAAGGGTTTGGAGCTCCAGAGAGTTGATAGGCTGCTGGTTGATTGCCTTCTCTATCACCTAGCCTAGGTATGGTAGTTGGGAGTTCGGGAAGTTGCTAAAAAATTTTGGAGTCTGCTGATGGTGTCTTGTTGAGGTCCATGACTGCAGTATTCGTGTTCTCAAGGAATGTTGCAGACATGATGGAGGAGGTAATGAAATGATAGAGGAATTCAGTACAAGGTTATAGGGACGGTATAGTTGGGTTCAGACTTTAAGCACACAAAACCATAGAAATTCATCAGTTATAGTTATATTAAGCTCAAGAACTGTAACTTGCGCCCTAAGGTAACTATAACTTGTGCCTTCACCATGCACAGTTTTTCTCATCAGTAATTTTATTGCAAATGTTGCAGTTATATTATGAAGATGTCATTACTGTTGTAATATATGAGGTAAGTAGAAGTGCATGGCTTTGGCATGCTCAGCGGAGGGTTAGCAGCAGGGTCTGACCTGTGTTCTGGTCCTGTGGCCCACTCTACAAATACAGTTAACCCTGGTAATAGGGCACACAGCTCCCTTCCCTGGGCAAATTACAGACCCCAGTACCCCATCCCTTGGATCCCCCCCAATAACTAAAACAGGAGGGGTCAGTGCAGCCCATCTCCCTGGGCTGATTGCTTCCCTGGAATGGGGACCGTGTACCCCCACTCCCCAGGCCGATTGTGGCATGTGGGCCCAGCCAAATAGTGAATGGAGAAGGGGCAGTGTCAGCTCCCTCCCCAGTCTGATTTTGACCCTGGAGCCCAGCTATTTCTTGCTGGGTGCCCTGACCCAATCAAGGGTACCCAGTGTGCACTGTGGGGTGCCACAGGATGAGCCTCAAAGCCTTGCAGTCCCTGCTGCATCCCTACTTCCAGTGGGAGCTGGCATTGCTCCTGCATGAGGGAGCAGCAACAAATGCTGCCCCTTGCATAGGGGAGCAATTTTCTTTATCTGTTTTCCTGCCTGCTTGACAGAGGACCGGGTAACAGATGAAAATTCCACTCAGTTACTGCCCCGGGAGGTGGTGATCCCCGGACCTGAAATCAGGTATGGGCAGGGGGCCAAATGTCCCTCTTCCCAATATAATTATTTCAAGTTTACCCAGGGTATGGCCCACCCAGGAACTCAAGTTTAAACAAGTGCAGGAGACTGCACTTGATCTTCTGCGATTTTTGCTGCAAATTATTATTTTTTTAAATTATTTTTGCCCATGGCAGGGTCCCTGGTGGAGCCCATCAGCAAAACTTGGGGTCAGGGTATTCCTAAACTGCCCCTTCTGTTTTTATTTTATGGGTTTTTTTAGACTCGCCTGAGTTTCAAGATGCCTGCCAACACTTCGTGAGTGAAGTGTTGACACCCTATCAATTCTTAGCATTAGAACTTCTGGATCCACAGAGGATCCTCCTCTCTAGATATACACATTTATTTTTTCTTAATGAATTCAGAAACTACTGAACCAATTCACATGGATTGAGACCATGGGCCAGATGTATCAAGATTCCAGTTAGCGATTCTCAAATAATGATTTTTAAGAAATAGCTATTTAAGAAATGCAAAAAACGATGTATCAAAATTGAAAATCGCTAATAGCAATTTCTTAAACTTCGTAAAAGCAATTTGCGAGATGCAAATAGGGAATCTGTAAAAGAATTCCGATTCGGTATTTGAAAATCGCAAATAGCGAAAACGGCAAACCAGAACAGCCTGATGACATCACAACCAGGAATTGAGTCCGTCCATGCTGTTTCCAGGAGCCACACCCACAGGAGCAGGGAGAGAGACACAGCCCAGCACCAGGGAGTCAGCATTGTGAACAAGCCAGGGCCAAACAGCAACATGGCCAATGCTGGAAATGGGAAGGTGCATATTTAAGACAAGCCTTTTGCAGAAGCCATCTGGGAGAATGTCAGTCTGAAATGCAGACTCAGTCCAAGCCAAGTCCCAGAGCAACTCTTACATTAACCAGTGTATTCCGCATGACTCATCCCATTCCCCATAGCGGGCCCGACTGGAATGGCCTACAGACCCTAAATCTGAGAGATGGATAAGCATAGGTCTACTTAAACTGAAGTGATATTTGAAATCCCACTAATGGAACAATACTAATAAATGGGCAGCGCATCAAACCTTGAATTCTGTTGAACACACAGTAGTCCATCATGCATCACTAGCAAACAATAAAAATAGCACACATGCAACACTCACTGTAGGTGTCGGGGTCCGCAAAATGAGCCATCTCTCCCACAGTGTACGGTGCAGGTCCACCTGTAAAGCATGGAAGGAAGAATATACTCACACTCCGTGCACTGACAAACAATTGCAATTACAACGACAATCTGAGAATATGACATGCGTAATGAAACACTTTCACACATGCTCATACTGCATGGAATAATTCTTGAGCAACATTTACATTGGATGAGTCTCCTGCTACAGTTACACACCCTACTATACACATGCAGTGGCCAGGACAGTCATGTGGTGTCAAAGATGCACCTCCATTAGAATGCCCCAACAATATAGGGGTGAATTCATCTCATCATGTGCATCCCAGAGAGACATCCAAAAGCTGGTTACTTGAGGACTGCATGACCCCTCAAACTCAAACAGCCTATGTGGTCATTTTCAACACACACCAACCAGACACACATGTCACATATGTGTGGACAACATAGCTAACTTCAATTGACGTGAAGGCAGCACTCATTTATAGCATCATATTGGGTTTACAACGTTCAGTCTAGCTATGGCGTCTACATATGTAGGTATGATGTTTCAACATCCATTTTTCACAGGCTATTGTGACCTGTAGAGTTCAAATTGAGGCATTAACGTGTCGCTTGTCTGACACAAAGGCAACACTACATTACATACAGCTACAGGCAACCGGTATGTGTAGAAAACATGAGCTACCTGACTGCTAGCATTTGTCTTCCTTCACATTGTGCAACAATTACCCAGTAGGTTTCCCTAGCATTACACACAGTCAGCTACTTATCTAGCAGATTGGGTAACAATCATCACATGTCCCCACACAGCTTTAAATTGTTCACATGTAATTGATCTGTACTCACCAACATGGCCACCAATCCTGATTCCCAGGTGGTCCAGCAGATCCTGCTCCCTGGATATCAGATCAGCCCAGCGGTGCTTAAGTTGATGGTCATTCCTCAGGCTCCCATAGACACGGACCAAGTGATGGCGCACCTTCCCCCACCGGACTTTACGGGCCTCCGTGGGATACCCCTGTATCACACGACCCCCAGCCTCCAGCATGAGTGGGAGGAAATGGCAAACAAGCCATATAAATCCCCCCAATTCCTCTTTACCCATCAAGGCAAGCCGTGGCCTACCTGACATCTCTGTACTAACAAAGTGGAAAAAGTTGGAGAAAAAGGAAAAGGGGGAAATGGGGAAAGGTAGAGTAGTGAAAAACAAAGAAAACTTAAGAATAAGAGCCCAACTAACCCCAAAATTACATTACCCAGAACAGACTCCCACAGACAATAAAAGAAACACTGGACTTGACAAAATTATACAATACAGACTCAGACAGTATACAACAACAAGACAATGATGACAAAAGCACAATAGAGAAGTACACTGGACACAAAAGCACTAAAACACAGGACAACACTTTCCACACAGCCACACAGTCTAGAATAATCTGAGACTGCAAAGTGAAAGTGAAAGTACACCCACAGTACAGAATCTGTAAACAGGATATCCTATTACATCACATCCTGCATAAAATGGCCGCCATTTTTATTTTTCCGTTATGCGTCATTTTTTCACACATACAGATTGTGCGTCATATTTTTTGACGCAAAAGAGTGCACATAATGCAGAGTCAAAAAAAAATTCATCATTGTTCCCTTATATTTGTTTGAGGCGTATTTTACAGTTCTAGAGTTGAAATTTAAGCTGCTGGCAAATATGATGACCAAATATGAAAATGAATTTTGACTCTGCATTATATGCACTCCTGTGCGTCAAAAATGTATGACGCCCAAGCTGTATGCGTGGAAATATGACGCATTATAACAAAATATGGTGGCGATGTAATGCTGGTTATTAATATATTTATTTTCAAATTATATTTTTTGACTCAGCATTATGTGCACTCCTGTACGTCAAAAATTTATGACGCCCAAGCTGTATGCTTGGAAATATGACGCATTATAGAAAATATGGTGGCCATGTAATGCTGGTTATTAATATATTTATTTTAAATTGATATTTTTTGACTCAGCATTATGTGCACTCCTGTACATCAAAAATGTATGACGCCCAAGCTGTATGCGTGGAAATATGACGCATTATAGAAAATATGGTGGCCATGTAATGCTGGTTATTAATATATTTATTTTAAATTGATATTTTCTGACTCAGCATTATGTGCACTCCTATGCGTCAAAATTTATGACGCACAAGCTGTATGCGTGGAAATATGACGCATTTTGACAAATATGTCTTTAATTTGTCAAATTGTGAAAATAATTTTGTCATGACCAAACGGTGCTAAGTGATACACATTTGGGGTTAGCTATGGCAAATGTCCCTTATAGGATGTATAGAAGGTATTCACAGTGCAATAGTAATGATTGCTCAAAATGGTTATTACCCATAATTGTACACATATTTTGGGTAATTGCTGATGGCTAATTTCAAATGATGAATGGGATACCAGGATGTATTCCTTAGCAAAAATGTGTCCACATTTATCACGGTAATCCAAATTATATATAGGCCAAATAGGTAGTGCAATTGTCACCTACACTTTTTATGGGGGGAACCATGTCCTAATTATGAATTTGTGTATCTTATATGTGTTTTACATTTGACATGTAGGCCACACATGCGCCTTATGCATGTGTGTACTTCACATGTGCATATTTCATGTATATTTGGGGGGCGGTAGAGGTGGACTTAGGCCCCCAGCACCCTAGGGTTTGCCCTCCCAGACTTGCAAATTTATCCAAGGGTTTCATTAATTCAGTAATTCTAAACCTGCAGCAGCAGGCTCATGGAAGACCATAGGGTATGATTCACTGTTTGCCATTCAATAATCCCATTTGCCCATTTGACGTTTGCCCTATTGATTCTTTGGAGCAATCTGACATACCATTTTGCAGTGATATTTTTTACTAAATCTCAACGTTCCTCATGTGTTGATGACAAATAGGTTGTTGATGTATGTGGCCCTTTATGCATTACCTGGTTTAGTGACATGTTTCATTCTTCCTGCTAGGTTACAACTGGGACACTACTGTGATCGGCTGCTTGCAATATTTTGTTGATTGGATGGCACATGTTTATATGTGTGGTCCAATGTAGATCCACTATCAACTGTCAGGGTGTATGTTGTCACTGTAACTTCCAGGTCTCCTCATGAGTTAGTGGCAGCTAATCTTGTTTCAATTGGGCATTGTTTGTAGCAAAAATGGAGAGAAGCCATTGAGGACATGGTCACCTACACATGGATGGTCCCACCCTGTCACTGAACACGTGTAATGAGACTTTCGAATGGGCAACCTTTTTGTGCTGAGTGAGAGAATGTCTCCAGTTGGCCTCTGTGGATGGTAATGTATCATGAAATATCATAGCCTCTGTGCAGAAGTAAATGGCTGGTATTCAACACACAACTCATCTTTATCATTTGAAAAAGTGTTACTCAGCGTTTTGAACAGTCAGGGTCCTCATATGTATTGACTTTTCATGGACATTATCTGAGGTTGCTGACTTTGATGGAGGCCATTTACACCATCATACACTATGATCCTGGTCCACTGTCACACTTTTAAGTTTAGGCATTAATGAAGGTCAGACAACGGAAGGGCCAAGATTTGGCTATTCATGGGCACTGTCATAAATCTGATGCAAATGACAGTCAGATGATGCACTACTATGCATTTGAGTATACATTGATGAGGCTAATGACAAATTAGTGTCTGAGGTACAAAAGGTATTGGACAGCATGTGTGGTCCATAGGTGGACCCCAGGTATCTGTAGAGTGACCCACGGACAGGTGCCAGTCAGGCTGACAGGATTCTGGGTCAATCAGGTGCAAGCTCTTTCAGTAATCACATGATCACGTGTTCTGACTAGGACTGGTCAGAGGGAGCATTAGACAGTTGAGATGTCACACTGTGTATGTCCTGTGTTGTTTTCAAGGTGACACATGAACCCTGATAAAGTGTTACACAGCAACATTTGTGTCAAAGCTTAATGATGTAATGGCTCACATTCAAACATGTATGCAGTAGGAGGCATCTGCAGGGACAGGGCATGTACATTTGGGTGGTGTGCATGGAGGGGATCACAGGTGTGGCCTCCATCTGTGTCTCACTAGTCCTGTCAGATGGGATTAGCTGATAAATAGCCTACAGTACCTTTCACAGAAGTATCAATCTACAGGTGATACCAGGCCTTATAAACTCCAAGGCAGTGTATTATATGAGCTGTGTTCCATGCAGTGAGATGGTAGTATGACAATGGTCGGCATAGTAAAGGGTGTGGCACACTGGATGACTCTTGTGAGTGTGTGTGTGTAGATGAGGGAATCTGAGTGTACACAAATCGGCATTCCAGGGACCTCTTCAGACAGGTGGGGTGTGAGCAGCTGCAAGTGTGTGTATTGTGTTTAGAAAAGGGCTGACATGTAGATGGGATGTGATGTGCTGGATGCTTGTCATAGGTGTAGTACTTGTGCTGTGTATGTTCTGCTTATGTGTAACTCTAGTGACAGATAGTCATTGCAATGATAGTAAGTAGTTGGAATTACTGTGAACTGCCTGATGTATGAGGCCTGTTTTCCCCTAGTTGAGTGATGGTGTTTTAGTTGTGTGCCATCTGCTGCGATGATCCATGTTTCCTACATGTATGTGAGTCATATGTGTGGTCCTCAGCTATTGCCCTTCAAAGGTGAACTGTACAGGATGTCTGTCATTTACATGGTGTGTGTATTTGACCATTGTATGGTGGCCATTACATTTGTGGTGTATATTTTTTGTGTGAAGATTGTTATGTCATTATTGCTCAATGAGACGACATTCTTCTTCAGCAATTTCCAACTAAAGGTGGGCAGAAAAGAATAGGCCAAACCATGATGTGGTGTTTGTTATCTGTGTTTATTTACAATTGTGCATTAAGTGGTGATAGTGAAAATTAAGAAAATAAATTATTTACAATGTGTTGGCGCCTACGCACTCCAGCAGCCGTGTTTGGTTGTTCCCCCTCCTGTTGCAGGCCAGCATCCTCCTCTTCGTCGTCTTCAGGCATGTATGGGTCTGGTTCAAGGAGGGGAATGTTCCTTTTTACACAAATGTTGTGCAATATGGCACAAGTGAGTATGATCCTACAGACCATCTCTGGGGAATATAGTAGGCTACCGCCAGTGATGTCAAGGCAGCGGAACCTTGACTTGAGGATCCCAAAGGTGCGCTCGACAATGCTGCGTGTCCTCTTATGGGCGTCGTTGTATGCCAGCTCTGCAGCAGTAGTCGGGTTTCCAAATGGTGTCATTAGCCATGGCTGGATGCCATACCCCTGATCAGCTGAAAGACAAACACAGAATGGGATCATGTTGATGTAGCTGGCACTATTGAAAAGACCTTTAATGGCAGTAGTTGTCTTGTGTTGTCTGAGACTCTTTTGTGTACTAATGTGACAACCTATACTTGTAGGCTATACCTTCTGCATTGTGTTTTTTCCTTAGCTGAGCAAGTGTTTGTCTGCTAACCCTTTGTCAGCAGTATGTTTTGGGAATTGCAATAGAGTGTGTCCTCCCTAGCATTGTGACTTGTGATACAGGTGTCCGTGTGTCTTCACTGGGGGTGAGATGATAGTTCCATGCAGAGTTAAAATTGAAAGTGTTGTTAACACGTTCATATCAAAGTACCCTGGACATCCCATCCCTTGAAACTTATGCAATGTATTAATGTAGAGGTTATTGTGACACTTACAATTTGCAAGGTGACATTTAGGCAACCACACTCATTAATGTCTTCACATTAAGCTGTACAGTAAATTCCTATGTGTGACAGGTTCAATGGTGAGTTAAGAAACATGGCTAGTGATGTGAGGACCTCAGTGTGTTCCTGTCTAGGTGTTGCTGTTGTGGTGTATGTGTTGTGTGTCCTAGAGGGTTGCTGTGCAGTGTGTACATAAGTAGGTTTCTGTACTTACCAACAAGTAGTCCATTGCCATACCGTCCATCCTGGAAGTGTTGGTTGATGGTGCTGTGACGGAAGATGAATGAGTCATGTACACTCCCAGGATATTTAGCCACGATGTTGCTGATCAATCCCTGGTGATCGACTATGGCCTGCACGTTGATTGAATGTGTGTGCTTCCTGTTGCGGTAGAGGTGTTCAGTTGCAGCAGGTGGCACAAGGCGTACATGTGTGCAATCGATTGCACTAAGGACGTGTGGGAAGCCACTGATGGCGTAGAACCCCTGTTTAGTTTCCTGCTGCTTCTGCAGTGTGTTAGGGAAGCAGATGTGGAGGGGTGTCAGGCGAATGATGGCATCCAGTACTTTGGGAAGAAATGCGGAGAATGATGGTTGTGATATTCCGCCAACCAGGGCACCAGGTGTTTGAAAGGAGCCACTTGCCAGCAGGTGAAGTACGGCAAGCAGCTTTGTTTCTGTTGGGATAGTGCGGGGTGTCACCAAAGTAGGGGCCAACTGCTGTTCAATGTTTCACAGCAGCTGCTGAATGGCCTGCCAGTTTAACCGGTACCTCTGTATGATGTCGTGTTCCCTGAGGCCATGCACGGTTGTTCTTGGGCGGAATATCCTCTCCTGCCTTCTGCGCTGCCTTTGGGGTCCCTGCTGTTGTTGTTGTAGCTGCTGTTGTTGCTGCAGGGCTCTGGGTGTACGTGCACGCTGGATAAGAATCACCTCCATGTCTCCCTGTTGCTGCTCTGCTGCTCTGCTGTTTGTTCTGTGTGTTCTGATTAAATACAGGTGTGTTTGCCCCATTTTAACACCTGCCCTGACCCAGGTGTTAAATTTTGACGCACATCGGGCTTTGCGTAATTTTTTTGCTCCGCCTCCCGGCCGAGAGTCATTTTTGCCCGGAAGCATAAATACGACGCACGGCCGTGTGCATCGTTTTTTGGACGGGAACGCCTACCCTGCATATCATTAACGCAGGGCGGGTTGCCGCATCCAGAAAATGACGCACACAGCGGATTTTTGTCGTCCGTGGGCTTAGGCGTCAGGGTTTAAATATGGGTCAACGTTTGCGCTGATTGTGCGTCAAATTTTTTGACGCACAATCGGCGCAAACGGAGTATAAATATGCCCCTCGATTTCTCACACAAATCCTAATGCATCACATTTTTGTTAAGCGCACAACTCTAAAACGAATTGCTATCTAACATGAATGCTGTGAACCAATCAACAGATTCTTAGACTTTGAGTGGCATATGAGAGCATAACAAATACTAGGGTTTTTCCTAAATATGAATGCTCATAGCCCAAAAAAGTCAGCAAATCGAAGTTATTAAGTAGGGGCATTTAAAAATATTTAACTAAACGCTCTAGAAGTTATACTCGTCTTAATAATGGGAATGTGTGCTTGTATTGTACCCCTGGCTTTTTTCAGTATTGAAAAGGGAAGGTCTCCCAGACATGGCGGTATAATGCTGTCTACTCCACGAGCAGATGCATTTATGATTGTCTGGGAATGACAACATGATTTATAATCACTGAGATGCACAATAATCCACATGGCCGGATTGATATCCTATGTTGGCAGGCTCAGGATGAAGCAGGCTTTCTTTGCTGATAAGGGCCAGTGGAGATTAAAAGGGAGGGAAGTAATTGCGACGTAGAATACTTCATTTTGCAGACTGAGAAGTCAAGAAACAGTTTGTGAATTTACCCTCTCTTGAGCACTTTTCAGCACTGGCTGTTTACTTTTATCACCACTTGCAGATTTAGTCAAATTGATCATTTCCATAAAAGAAAGCAAAAGCGGGAAGGCAGATATCTGGACAGACTTTGACAAAGATTGATGGGTAATTTATTTTTCACAGAACAACAAAGCATTGTTTGTACATAGTCTCATTTTTGAAGCTTTTTTGTACGTTATAATTACACATCAACAATGACTGTGTCTCAGCACTGTTGCCGGAATCCTGAAGTAGATCAATTCAGGTGCTCCTCAATAATCGGCTGTAGGAAAGTCCTTTTTTTTTGCCTGATCACCCCCACTCTTTCTGGATAGGTACTGGTGGTTACTGACTCTTGGCTGTGCCCTGGGTACTGCTTACCAGTCCCAGGGCCAGTGCTCTGTGTAAAATGGATATGCAAATTAGGCTAATTATAATTGGCTAAGTTAACCTACCTATAAGTCCCTAGTATATGGTAGGGCATGTAGGTTTAGGGACCACAGCATAGGTGGTGCACACCTAGGTGCATTGCTGAGGTGCCCAGTGTCATTTTAAAAGCAAGCCTGCCTTGCTGGCTGCTTTTAAATTAAAGTTATATGCAAATTCGACTTTGGAATTAAAGGTACTTCCAAAGTTTTAAACTACCTTATTTTTACATATAAGTCACCCCTAAGGTGTGCCCTATGTGCCCCTAGGGCTGGGTGCCATGTAACTATAAGCAGGGACTTTATAAAAATAGATTTATAAGCCCTGGTGAGGTAAAAACAGCCAAATTCGTTTTTCCCTCATTGAAGTAAATGGCCTTCATAGGCTAGAATGGGCAGACTTTATTTTAAATTTTAAAGTCTCCTTAAATGTTACATACCAAGAATTTGGTATCAAATTGATTGTTATAATAAATCCCACAACTTCCAGTTGTTGGATTTAATATAACTAGTGCAGGTAAAAAGTTTAGACTTTACCTAAAAAGTTGCCAATTTCAGCTCTGCATTGTTTTTGCTGCTGTGCTCTGATTGGCCAGCCTGCAGCAGCTTCTGCCAGGCCACTTTAATGAGGTGTGAAGTGGCCTGGCTTCACACAAAGGAATGTGCTTGGGGGAGAGAATCTCCCCTCAGCAGATGGTGAGGCAGGAAGGGGGAGGGCTACCAAACTGGTCTTCAAAGGCAGAGAAGGACATCTGGAGCACCCAACAACACCCCCACATCCTGCAACCCCAGACAGCTAGGTGCCCCCTTGATTAGATTAGGAGAGGGCAGGAGAGGGGTGTGTTTATGATTTTTAGCCACACCAGTGGGTGGGCTCAGCCAGATCTCTCCTCCAAAAATCAGATTCATCCATTTTGGATTTTTAGAGACTGTTGCCTTCTGGGATGGATTTTTGCCACACTTCCCAGGAAGTGGTCATCACAGGGGGACGACCCTGTCCCTGATTGGAGAACCAGGGCCCCCCTGCTTTTCACCCAGGAGCAAGGATAAAACTGGCAGACCTGCACCCACGCCTCAGATCCCCACCAAATTTCAAGAAGAAAGAACTACAAGGAGAAGAAGGACTGCCCTGCTGGACCCCTGGCCTGCACCTGGACCCTGCACTCAGAAAGACTGCACCAGCTGCACACTTGGGCCTCACCACAAGAAGGACTTTGCCTGGCTTCCACTGGTTCAAGGAGGGACTCCCTGTTTGCTACAGGTGAAAAATTGCTATCCAGAGTCCCCTGCACCAACTCCTGAAAAAGTGACCAGCTGACCACTGTCCAGTGGCCAAAAAGGAGTTTGCGCCAGGTGCATTCTGGGAGTTGAAGTCCGCACTTCCCAAGGACCATCACAGAACTTCTGGACCCTTGGGGTGAGCTGTGGACCCCAAAAGAACCTTAAAAGAACATCTGGGTGAAGCCCCAGAAGTTTGGAAAAGATTGGAGAATTTTTGAAAAAAAGCTCCATAAAGTGACCGACCCGACGCGGAAATTCTAGCCGGCTTGCCTCAACCGCGACCCGGCCTGACTTCGTGGTTCGTCCCGGTAAAGAAAAACATCCAAAAAAGAGACTAAGTCCGAATGTAAAAAGTTGACCGGGACCTTCCAGCCATCGTATCCGAGAAGGGCTCCACGGACGTCGGATCAAGATCCAGGTTTACCCCGGTCGAAGGATTTTCATCTCGAAAAAACGACTAAGTCCGAAGGTAAAAATCACCACCGAGGAAACCGACTTCGCGTATCCGGACAAGGGCTCCAGGAGGTCGGATCCAACTGGCAGGTTCGTCCCGGGGAAGAAAAACATCAAAAAAGAGACTAAGTCAGAAGGTAACTTTTTAACCGAGGCCTCCCGCGACTTGTAGCCGAGCAGGGCTCCATCGCGGTCGGCCTGAAAGTTTGACTTTGCCCCGGTCCTGGTGCAACCAGATGACCCGATTGGCGCTTTTTGTTTCTAAGCGCTAGAAAATAATAATACTTTAAAAATTCATATCTCCGGTTCCCCTGAACCGATTTTAATCGTTTTTGTGTCATTTTAAAGATAAAAATATAAGCTATTTTTATAAATTGGTTTTGGATTTTTAAACTGTTTCCTGTGTTTTATTTAATTACTGTTTTGTGATATTTGAATGCTTTACACTTTGTCTCCTAAGTTAAGCCTTGACGCTCGATGCCAAGCTACCAAGGGTAGAGCTGGGATTAATTTACTGAGACCTAACTGTACTTTTGTGGAGGTTTGTGGCTTGTTGCTAGGTGTAGGTACCTACCTGCCCTACCAATAACCCATTTTCCAACATCGGCATTTTTATATTTTCTTAAAGAAATAAAAGTGGTTGCGACAGAAAAATGCACTCTGGGGTAGGAAAGTCCACTGTATGATTTCCGCAGTGGTTTCTATCGGAAGTCTGAAATAACCTTGAAATCAACGATCACCTTCAAACTAGTTCACAGCATCATTTTACAGTTTGACATTTTGCTTCCTTAGTCCATAGGACACCTTCCTTCATGTGCCTTCTTGTATTATTTTAAAGTAATTGGTGGGGAGGATGAATGGTGAAGGGCCATCGGAGAAACATAGCTAACTAGTAGAGACTAGACATTATTGGAAAGGAGACTGTTAGGGCCAGATTCACAAAGCTATAGCTCCTCTTAGCACCACACTAGCGTCATATTTTTTATGCTAATGTAACATCGAGGAGGCCATTTTCCTTCACCATATTTACAAATGCTAACATTGCACCACTTTGTAACCCATTGCACCACATTATACCTGTGCTAGGTATAATGTATGCAAGGGGGCATTCCCAGACATGGAGGGCCACAAAAATGGCACAGTAAAATCTACAAGATTTCACAGCACCATTTTTTCCTTCATTTATAATGCCTGCTCAGGGCAGGCATTAAAGAGTACCCTATGAGCCTTCCAGTGCCTTGCTGCTGTTAGCGCGTCTGACCTTTTTAAGTAAACTTACAAGGGGATGCGAATAGGTCGATGAACCTTTTGACTCGCAATTAAGATGTTCCCACCATAACTCCGGTACATGCAAATTGATGATCAATAACCAATACACAATATCAATAATCAACAACAATCAATAAAAATAATAATAAATAGAGTCAGTAATTGTCACGCACCATGACCTTTCAGTCATGAATAACCACACCTTTTAGTAAAAGTAGGGATATTTATTTCCCTATATTAACAATGCTAAGGTCATGTAGATTAATCTCAAACTCAAATGAAACACATTCAGAAACAATACTGGCTGTCTAAAGCGACGGGAGAAACTTAATCTAATCAAAGCTTGAACTATGACACATTCTAAGGTTATGGTGCAAATTAACAACAAAATCAACTGCGTCAAAGTGATTACATACATTCGAATTCATCAGAGAAATTCATCAAGCATTATTCCCTATTAGCATAATTTCGTTACTGAGGATGCTTAACTAACACCAGATTAGCATCAGCATGTTGGGCTTAATGCAAAACAATTTAGTAACACAAATTTGGAAAAACGTCTAACTATGGCTCTATCAAAACAGTGCAGTTGGTACCTAGAAAGGAAAAACAAATAGACATAATAGTCAACAGACTAAATCATAATACCTATCCTCAGTGTGGATCAGCAAGCAGAGTCAGTCTTTGTCCTCAGGACATCAGTCGATCAGCAAGGCAATCAGGATTCAGCATCAAAGTTCAGAAAACTCTTTAAGCATTAAGTTTGTCAAGACACAAAATAATATATCAACCTTTCGGCCAGCAAGAAAATAGGCAATGACGGTCTCTTCTCTCAGTGCAGTTCTGTTAAATTAAAACTAGTAAAACTGTATCTCAAATCCCTATTGGTCAATTTATTGCATGTTCACACATTGTCCAATAAAACTAAAACTCCAAATGTATGAATTATACTATTACTCCATTCACATGTCGCTGCTTGGTTTTCCTGCAATGTCCTCATCATCTGGCTTGTCAGGTAACAATATTATTGCAGCTTCCACCCAGTAAGTATCACTATTGCTCTTCTCCAGAGAAAGTCAGTCTCACACGCATTACACACAAAACTTTACATTAGCAAGAACAGCATCTTCTAGCAGTCGGTTCTAATGGGAAAGGATTCTCAGCTACGAGAACATTCAAACAATGCAAAATGAAAAATCACAGTTTAACTCTCTAGGGTAGCCATTTATTAAAAGTTAAGAAATACAGCTTTGACATGAGGCCTAGCAAGTAGGCCAAGATATTCGCTAAGTTAAGGCCTACAATTAATAAAGATAGGCCATAATGCATAACCCTTAATATGACATATTACTCCATTAGTCAAACATATATTCAACATTAAACTACTAGTAAGTACACCTTGTGAACATTGGCAGCCACTCTTCATAATCACATTTTTAAATGCGTGCATTAGTATTCTACATTATTATATTTTCTACACAAATCCCTTATTCGGAACACATGAACACTCATTAATAATTTTTATTAATACATCTGCGCTAGCAATCCCTCCTCTGATGACTAAATGTGTCATCACACTACCACCCACAAATTTTCACATCAGCTAAAGTTCTGTCAATTCAGTCTCTTTGTACGTTTGTTTGCCTTTTGAGTTTTCCCTGTACAATCTTTCCCTTTTCTTTTCTTCCCTCCTCTGATTATTCTTTGACTTTTCCAATTTAATTATTTTGCACAATTTACAGAATCCCCATATTCCAACTAGACAAATCACAATAATTAATATTCCCTGCAAGATTTTCAATAGTAGCCCATTCCAAATGTTGCTGAGCCAATTTTCCACTGAAGCCAAACCTTTGCTGATTTTTTCACAAACACCTGGTTCTTTTGATTCTTTCAAATCAGTGCTTTCATTAGTCAGATTAGTAATTAAGCCTCTAATTTCTCTACTATTATCGGTAATATACGAACAACAATGCCTAGAATTAATCATTCTACGGACTCCACCATCCTTCGCTAAAAGAATGTCTAAAGAAAGACGATTCTGAAGAGTCATAGCTCTATCAGCAGCTAACCCAGTATCTATCAGGAGTATGGCTCCTGAAACATTTGTCAGCATATTATCCACAATAGTAGGCAACTTTTGAATCTTTATTGATTTCAGAATGACTCCCACTGATGGGATCACTGCTTTAAATATATCTCCCACTATACCAGAAGAGGACTCCCTCCTCTGTCTCATATGATGTAATTCAGTCACTTTCGGAAACCTTTTCAAATCATCCATTTGATAAATCTTTGGAAACATTATCCCCAAATAACATGTCCCATACCATCCTCTTGGAAGATGGTAATAAGCATTAAGACCACAGATATGACAAATTCTGGGAATCGCCGGGTCCTGTCCATTCAGCATAAACGTCATTTTACTTTGAAACAAAAACACATGCTTACATTCACTCATTCCCACAGATCTAGGCCTGCATATACAAAGTTTCCCTTCGTGTTGGGCATCAAAAGCTAATTTCCATTCCGTTTTAATTGCACTAGAAGCATCATTATTCCCGTAAGTTTGTTTCTCTAAACCTTTTTCTAACTTCTCCTTCAGTGCTTTTCTCCTGTCATCTGTGTGACCTAAGAAGCTTTTCTCTAAAGGGGTAAGCAAGCATTTCAGATTATTCCTGTGCGCATATGCTGTGCCCAACGTCAATGTAGGTTCAAAGAAACCTCTAACTATTACTATGTCATTATCCATCGCTACACTACTCCAACACCTAATTATAGGAACAAATGAAAACACCATATCATAGTTTGAGTAAAAGTACTGAATATACTCCTGGTTATAAAATCTTGTTAGTAGCAGACTACAACTTATTCCGTAAGTTTATGGCAAGCTATGATTTGTAACTCCTTCCTCAACTGATGAAGGAATCTGCGTACACACATAACAATTCTTCGCATCCATCGTCTCAACATATTCACTCAATAAGCGATAGAAGACATTAGAAGAAAGTTCTCCTTGGGCATTAGTATCCCCATGCAAATATTTCTTATCTAACCTAAACTTCTCTATTTCCGTTAGTACAGTAGTTGTCTCAAAAGCAGAAGGTTACTTGGCTTCACTCATATCAAGAACAGACATACCCACAATGAACATCACAAACAATATCCCACACATATCACCAAACAAAAACTCATATATTTTCAGCACCTAGTATTCCTATCCTGCTGGCTAATGTTACTCATGATCTGTAAAGAATCAGAAACCAACACGTTGGAAAAGCAGGGCTTGCGCGCTGCTACGCTCGACCTGAAAATGGCTGTAAATACCCTCTGATTCAGCAGAAGTCAATTGGGGGAATACATTCTCCCGATTTTTTTTTGTTTTAATGTCCCACTTTTGCTATTCTAAAATGTTGGTGAGTATGTTTTAGGCTCGTACTCGCCTTTGTGAACTGGCCCCAATGGCTGGAACAAAGTGGCTGCCCTTGTATGGGCCTGTTCTAAGCCACGTTTGTTCTTGGAGCGGGCTGCACGTGCTTAAAGTGTCATGCCGCCCACTGTGTGACCCAGTGACCACAAAAAGAAAATGGCACACCTCTCATTTATAATCCTCTGTCTAGCGCCACATCTCCAGATCCGTGGGGGCCTCGAGGCCAGGGGTGTTTCAGAAAGCGCAGAGAGATGAAGATTCCATATTAAACGTTTACATGAAGCCTACGAGGAACAGGTCGGTGCAGCCGCTTCAGTGCTGGGTCCAAGCCAACCCCTGTACTTTCTCAGCAGGGCCTGCACAGAACACGCTGCTAAACTCGGAAAGTAGTGTCAACAGATATTCTTCCAAAACACAATTCTGTCTCTGGTCAAAAATGTCCTGGAAATGATTCACGCAATAACTAGCAGAGCTGTTGAGCATTTCAAGAAACCCAAGAGGCCCAGAACCTTCTAAATCACATGAAAAAAATTATCTTACGTAAAAAGGGACAATATTACTAAGTGTTAGCGTGAACATGTAGCATGAATAGTTTATCAAACTAAAAGAGTTATGTCAGGCATCTAATGCAAACTTTACACAAAAGATTGTGTTAATACATGGAGGCCTTCTGTCAGCAGACAGGTCAAGATAGGAAGCACCCTGTTTGCATTAACTACCACCACAAGGATGTCCTTCAAACCTTTCTCAAGCAAAGCGCCATGTGCTGTTTTCACTTCTGTGTTTGCCTCATTCATCTGAGCAAGGTACAGCTCCAATATGATGACCTTTATTTTCTGAGTAAAAATGTTGGGGGTCTGATGAGGCTGTAATTCACCCACAAATAGACATAAACTTTGTCTTGGGTGTGTGAAACAATCTGGAGCAACCGCCAGGCCATACAGCGCGAAGCCATTGCTGTTCTACTCACATATGATGTTTCAAAGTCAATCATTTAGTATTTTTAGAAAAGGTTTGAGAGCTAAAAGGCTTTCAATCTAAGGAAGCCGGCCGCAAAGAGGCCCCAGGGAACCACTAAATGTTTGGACAAGGCATTTGTTCCAATAGAGAAAGGTGCGCACTGTTTACGCGTTTAGCACAGGGAATAGCGCCCCAGAGAAAGATCATCTGGCGATACGTTCTTCAGTCTAAAATACAGTGTCTGAGACCTGCTTTTACATTAATTGCAAACCTTAATGAGTTCTTAGCATTGTAAACTACTTACTGGACTTTTCTTGCCACACACCCTAAAAATAACAAGAGGAAGAGAGTGAGCTGGCACTGGAAAAGTCCCCCACTGCTGTTGGTTTATGTTTATAGAGGAGGCTGGTGGGGAGGAGGGGCTGATTATACACCCACAGTGTAAGACAAACAGGCCAATAATGAAAGAAAAAGTCCCCTTCAGAAGAGATAAACAGGACATAGCGTAATTGTACAGTAGTTTGTGATGCTCCCAAAGAGAAAAAGGCAGGACAAAGAGGCAGAACTGACCACTAGCAAGGAAGGACTTTTGAATGACAGTGTAACCAACAAATGAAATAGCTGGAACCCACAGTATACGTATACTTAAAAATTATACAACATGTAGAACGCTACGCTCGACCTAAAAAGGACCAGCCTTCAAATTTTAAGGACCTAAATTCAAAACAAATCAATAGTTATGAAAAACTAAAACGGGTCTTAACCACGGAACCGGTTTTCCGTTGTCTGGTAATTCTATTTACAAACAGATGCCTCCAATGTAGGCATAGGGGCAGTCTTATCACAAAAAAACAAAAGTGAGGCAAGTCATCCCATTGTCTTCATAAGCAGAAAACCACTACCCTGGGAAAAACATTGTCCAGTGATAGAGCGAGAGTGTTTAGCGATTAAATGGGCTATTGAAAGCTTGCAATATTATATATTATGTCATCAGTTCATCCTGAACACTGATCATGGTCCTCTCACTTGGCTAGCTAGAAACAAAGATACTAATTCTGGAATATTGAGATAGTTAATGGAGCTCCAACCATTTATGTTTCAGATCCAACATATGCCAGGCAGTCAATTGAATACTGTGGATTTTTTACCTAGAAATCCTGTAGAGACAGGCCTCAATCAGCCCTTCCCTAGGGGGAGCAAGTGTAACAGTAATATGCTTCAACCAGATATTGTCACGAGGATAGGGCCGACAGGCCAGTACCCAGGGGACACCTTGAATGGACAGAAGCAGGAAAACACTTGTGCGAACCTGGAAGTAGACGGTTCAAAAGTGATGCGGGCAGAGTGTGTGAGGACAACAGCAGAGGGAGAAGAGAGAAAGAGAGCAGTGCGGACGGGAGACGTGGAAGAGGACGCGAGAGACAGATCATCGGAGCCGAGAGAGGCGGCAGGAGGAGACGCACTCGGATGTGGAGACGAGAGGAACGCAGACACCGTGACGCAAGAGTAAAAGGCAGAAAGGGAAAACAAAACAACATGCCACAATTGAAGTGGCTTATACAGGTATGTGCCTGCATTCAGAATCCTGCTGATTATTTATTAAGGTGGGGAGGAGGGGGAGACAGAAAATTTTTCCATTTGTATTGTCACTCGCACCGGTTTATTGCACACTAAGAAAATAGTAGCAAGAGAAACCTACAAAATGCGAGCACTATCCAGCACCAATCCAAGAGGAGTTGGTTATCTTTTGGGTTCTTCCTTTTCTTTTCTTTTTTTTTCTTCTTCCTTTACCCCACCCCCCCCTTTTATAAAAGACAACACTTAGATCAGAAAACAACCATTCACTTACCATATGTCCATCTGTTTCTGGTTTTCTCGTGGATTCATCCTGTGATGGAGACTTCTACAAAACAAGACCGCAAAGATACCTAAGGAGGACAAAAAGAGAAGAATCCATGAAAGGAAAATTCCAAAAGTAATCCTCAAGCCTGAAAGAAACAGAGAAACCTACAAAAGAACAGCTGATATGCAAATTTGTGAATTAAGACATATATATATATTTGTGAGCAGTACAATTTCAATCAAAAACAATTACCTTATCCTTTTACTATAAACAGCTGTCAGAACTGTTCATTGCACCTGTACATAGCCAACCCACAACATGAAGTTTACAGCAGGTCACAGCAGCAGGAAGTCCTTTGAGAGTCCTTCTGCAGGTCCAGAAAGTGAACTGAAGAGAAGTCCAAGTGCCCTATTTTTACACGTGTTGCCTCCATTAAAGTTGAGAGAAGTTTCTAGAGGTTTCTCTTTGAACTGCTTGGAATTTCCTGACTCCCCTGCCCTGGATCTAAGCTGGCTGCAGTGACAATAGACAGGTGATAAGCCCTTTGTGACTAAGGGTAAAACTAGCAGCATTGAATACTTGAGGAAAGGAAACAGGGAAATTGTTTGGAATGGAGGTGATACAGGCAGTCAAAAGTAGGACCCCATGTCCTAATACCAGACTATGATCTGCTCCTTCATTATTCTTTGTTGGATCAAAGTTGTAACATTTGTATCCTGCACCCATAAGTTATTCTCATCAATTTCTATTAATATTCTTTATTTGGTCATGCAATGACCATAAAAGTTTCATAATGCATTAAATCTACATAAAGTACATACAAAGAATATTCAAAATCCATTGTCATATGAAATCATATAATATCACAAGAGTAAAAAGTAGAAACATGTCACACAAAAGTATCAATTCTTAATTAAGTTGCTGAGCACATACATATTGCTTGCTGTATATAGGTTGCGATCGCAAATCACATCTTCAGAGTTGATAGTGTTTGTAAAAACTCCATAGCAGGGGTGACATAAGCACTCTCCTTATTGAGGATCAAAATTTACAAAAAAAAAGGATAAAGTGCATTGTGCTTTGTGCAGATAGTACATCACATGGGCAGAGTGGCAGGTTAGAAGCAAACATTGCCTAGGATATGCAACAAGGAAGAGAACAATATTCAGGCCTATTCCAATTAGAAACAACATGTAAGTGATTAACCCAAGTCTAATAAGGCTCAATAAAACAACAAGTGTAAATCTGAACATGGGCATTAACTGAAGACATTCATGCTTTTTTCTGCATTCTTTCCTCTGCACATTAAGGTAAAAATAATTTCATCACTGTTTTGGAACAGCTGGTCGGCAAGGCACAGGGGTTTAAAAAAAACTCATTTAGATCCAGCCAATTACAGGTCATATATATATGTATATATATATATGTAATCCATGGAATTTTTAAACTCTTTTCTATTTCCAGACAGTCAGCTAACACTGTGTGGTTCAATGCGGTTTCCTACTTAGTCCAAATTTTCATCCATAACAGGAGAGGTTGCAGCCTCACTGAGGGGCGTATTTATAGGCCCGTAGCGCCACAGGATGGCGCTAAGCACTGCCATATTTATAAGGTGACGTTAAGCCACAAAAAATGGTTTAATGCCACCTTGCAAATAATGGGTGTTGCTGTGGGCATGTCACAGCAACACCCATTGCTTTTGACACTGCCTCAGATTTATGAAATTTCGTAAATCTGAGGCAGTGCCAAAATCTAATGCCAACCTCAGGGGTGGCATTAGCAGGGTGCAACGAGGAGGAATACTTTTATTTCTCCTTGCTTTTTGCTTTTTCTATGCATGCTGCAGAATGCAGCACGCACAGAAGGAGCAAAATGCCAGAAATTATTGTTTATGTGCGGGAAGGTGTCCCTTCTTGCACATAAACAATCATTTGAAAATGACGCTTTGGCACTTCTGTGTGTGCACACAAAGAAGTGCCAAAGTGGCATTAGTGATTGTTTATCTGCAGGAAGGGACACCGTCCAACACACAATCAAACCCCTCAATGCAGACATCCTTGCATGATGGTCCAAGGATGCCTGCGTTGGTGCTGGCAGCTGAATTTGGTGCTAGTGCGGGGGACAACACAGGGGTGCCCCATCTTCACTTAAATATGGCACACCCTGGGTTTCTAAAGTGATGCAGCGCAGTGCTGGCAATTTGGCGCAGCACCGCCCTGTGCCACTTTTCCATAAATCTGGCCCTAAGTCACTTATGTACCCAAGCCCCACTTCTATATGACAAATTAAATTACTGGTGGAGTTGGGCACATCTAAAAACCTTTTTAAAAACATTCTCTACCTTCTCCAGCCCTGCCTTATTGCATAAACCGAAACACTGTCTCCAAGTATGAGGCTCCTTTGAAGCACATGGAAAACTCTTTGTTTTGCTTACTAGAGACGTAGCCCTGACAGCATTCGAAGTGCCCAAGTCAGTCTGTCATCAAATGCTATTCCCAGATAAAGATAAGACGGGATCTTTTTAATTTTCACACAAAGAACAAAGAAAGTACCGCTGTCCTTTTTTCAAGATCCAAAAATCATTATTTGTGTTTGAATTGCTTATCCATCAGCTCCGAGCTATTCATGAAGGTGCAGAACTGATTTAAGAGATGTTGCTATCCAATCACAGTTCTTGCAAGTAAATCAGTGTTATCAGAATAAATTATGGCAGGTATACTACTAAATTTCAATCTAGAATCTAAATTTCAGTAGTGTTTTTCTAACCCACTAACATACAGAGAGCAAAGAAAGGGGGGCAATAGTCACCCCTGGCGCACACCACAGTCAAATCTAAAGCTATATGTTGTTTCACCTGCTGGACCATAGCTCTCACTTGCTGATAACTCTGAATGAACTTCCCTCAAAAGAATTATGATATTTGGCTCGACCCCCGATTCCATCATATTTCAGAGTTTTGACCTGTTGACAGAATGGAAGTGGAGGTCAGATCCATAAAAGCTGCATAAACCTTACCTTCTTCCGCAATACTATATGTATCGATTAATAGGTAAAGGTTAAAACATTGCTGCACTGTCCTGAGGCCGACGAGAAACCCAGATTGGAGATCCAAGAGCACATTATTTTCCATTGCCCAAGTTTGCATACGTTCTACCAGGATCCTGCCCATTATCTTAGCCATAGAATGTATTCACAAAGTGGGGCAATAACACTTTGAGTCCCCCAAAGATGTTTCTTAAAGATTGGGACTATTGTTCTGTGTGACTAGCCCTTGGGTGGGCCCGTAGATAAGGCAGCCTTAAGAACATTTGTCGGGAGAGCAGCCAAGAGAGTAAGATTTGCCCTAAAGATGTCCACTGGTATCCCATCTGGCCCGGGAGCTTTTGCAGTGGAGCACCTGTTAACGGCCTCCAACACATCATTTATAGCGATCTCAGGTGCGCAAAGTGGTTTAGCAGGGGCTGTTGGAGCTGCAGGTCTTGATATCTGGATCTTGCTGGAAGCATGGCCATCGGAAAGGACAAATCCGATTATAGTTGGGGAAAAATGCCTAACCCGTGCCTCCAGGGGAATCACTCAGGGCTGTGTCAAGCCTGACATCACGGACTATCTCCAGATGATTACGATTTACTGTTTGCCAGAAGAACTTCCTATCTCTCTGCTCACTGGCCTTTACTAAATGAAGGTAAGTTTTTTCCCTTAATGTCATTTTCTGAGCAGATATGGTGGCCTGGTATCTCTTTCCGCAGGTGCAAAATCATTCTTGGTCTCTCTTTCTGCAGATGCAAAATCATTCTTGGTCTCTTGGCATGACTTTAAGTGGCAGCAATAGCTGATTATAAGCTTTGGTACAAGTTTTGTCAACCATTTGTTATGATGATTGATTGTCCTGACTGTAAGCATCTCAAGGCCCTTTCCTTGTTCACCTCTAGGCAGATACTAAAATTGCAATAATTTCCAGCTATTAGATTAGAGGGGAACAGATCCTTGTCCCAGCTCATAACGACCCCCTTGTTTATTGTGTTAGCCAGCAGTCTCGGATGGACCTACACCCATGGCTTTTCAAAGAAACTGTTGCTTATTGAGACAGTTATGAGCCTATGATCATTCAAAGGGGAATCCAGAACCACATAATCTGCTGGGACAGCCATGACCACCACATGTAGGAGTAGTAACTTTGTCACTATTTGATGAGTCAAAGGCAAACATCAGATTGTACCTTGTTATTAGCAAATTCAGTTTGTCCCCAATGGGGGTTATGACTAAAATGTATAGCAGGCTCCCCCTCAATGTTCAACTGGCTACAAACTTTTCTGGGGACAGAATATAGATACCCTCACATTAGCACAGACCTTGCTCTATATCCTCCCGCAGTGCTTTCAAAATAACAGTATTATTCACATGAAAGACATTATTATAAAATGTGATCAATAGAATGCTTTCTCTTTCACTTGAAAGCAATAACCTGATGATGGGGCATGGCCATATTTGTCCACATGTTACAACCTGGGAAGGTAAGGACCAACATTGTGATCAGACTTCCTTAGCCCTGTGCATGGATCCTTCAATCGTGGGAGTGAAGTAAGTCGCAAACCCATCAAAAAAGGTAGGTTCTAAGAGCTTGTCTCAAACAAAGAAAGGTTTAATAAAATCTAACCAGTCAGGATTTTCCACTTTTGCCCCCAGACCTGTCACATTCCAAGATGTTAATTTTTTCCTTTTGCTTCCATTCTTCTGATGCCTCTAGCAGCAGGGCTTTCTTCAGTTAGAATGAAAAGGCCAGCCACCCTTCCCGGGCATAACGAAACCCAGGTCTCTATCTGTGTGGAACTTGGGATGGACTGACCTAATTGTGAGTAATTCTAGTTGATCTGACTCTACTAAAGCTAGACATCTATTTGTAGTGGTGGCACAATTAGTGGAGCTTTGTAGAGGGCAGATAGGATTGTTGACTAGTCTATAAAAATAGCCTAGCAGAAGGACATCAATAGCTGAACACCTGTACATTGGAAAATTAGGTCTGCCCAAGATATACTTGACAGTAGCTCCGTTGCTGTCCGGTTTCGGAAGTTTGTCAGCCCAAGAGACTATTCTCACATGATTGATCTCACTCCGTAGTTGTCCTAGACTATCCACCTTCCTATTTACATAGTGCACTACCTTGTTTAGCAGCTGGTCATAGTTTTTGAGAATGCCTAGATTCAGCAGGGACACATATTTGAGAACTAGCACAAAAAAGTACCCTGTGAAATTTGTAAGTCCCAATTGAGGTGATATTAGTGACTGATCATCTTTCATGGCATGTATTCAAGCAATATTATCACCAGAAACCACCTTGTGACTGGCCACTGTGTCATGGAGCTCCCAAGCTGGCCATTGTTGAATTACCTGAATTTGAAAAGAGGGCCCAGAAGGAACTGGAAATCCCTCTGATCAATAACCTGATCCCCATCTATTTTAGTGTCTGTATTTGCATCCTTAGTTGGAGGTCTGGAATGGTGGCCACTATGATTTTTTCCCAGAATATGTATCTACAGAAAGTCTAGCCTACCTTTCATAGCAGAGATTAAAATTGCTAGTTTATCCTTCAAGCATGTGATCTTACTAACTGTATCCAAAGCTGTCACCAAGAACTCTGCTGTTGCTCGCACATCCCCCTCAGTTGTCAAGCACACATTCTGAGCAGTCTCTCCTTTTCTGCACTGAGAGCACTTCTTTTTGGCCGGGGACGACAAGCAGTGTGATTCAGGTGGAATAGGTGCAGCAGGTACATCATGTGTGGCATATGCAATGATTAGTTCATACGGATTATTTGCTGTGCACAGGCTCCCCCCCGTGCCTGACTGCCACAAGGAGACATTAGAACTACAGCTGGACTCAATCAGGTCACTGGGATCTATCCTGCTACCGGTGCTTTTCAACAGAGCTGATCTCCGGTTCGAGTACTCTCTTTGCATTGTTAAATAGGATACTATAGTGCCTGCCTGTGGGTTCTCCCTTGCAAAAGTAGACTTTCTCTTCCACATATCAGCACAATCCACACTCTGGTCAAGGAGAAATGTGAAGCAAAGAGCAAATGGTTTGCCAAAAATAACTTACTTTGTGGGGATATAATACTTGAATTCTCGATGGGTGGTCTAGTCCAGCCTCTTTCAGGAGCTGATAGGTACAGGACGGGACCACCCTTGGCCTGAGATTCACCTGGGCATGGCCAGCCCAATGAGAGTAGACCCAATGATATGTAACACAAGTCCTTTGCAGGCCCCACCTCCTCAGGTGGCAAAATTGGCTCTTGGACATGTAGTGCCTCTGAAGAGCAGCGTCCTTGGGTCCCACACAGTGGGAGTAGGCCCACCACTTTGTAGGGCAAGTGCATCATCAGCTCTTGAAGGATATGATTTTTCACACTTAGAATCATAGACCAGTTGAATAAATTGGTCACCAAATGTTTGTAACCTTACTGTAATTTGCCAATACCATTTGTGTACTAATAGGTCACATTACAGAGTTTCCATTTGCATGGAGTTATTGACTGACATGCCTTAAGAATATTATTTAGGCCACTTATTACTTGTGAACTCTTGTCAATGGCTATGAAAATAAGGATGAGCCTGCAAGAAACAGCAGACCATAGTTCCTGCATGTTGAGTTTCTAAACTGGAAACTTTTTTTTAAGCTAGCTATGTTCATTGGAGGAATAGTTGCTGTTTAAAAAAAAAAATAATGTGGCCAGTACCTGAGAAAGATCACCCCTTGAACTCACAGCTCCATCTCTCCACACCAATACACCACAAATTTGAGCACCCCCAGTCCTCTGACCCCGACTCTAAGCACTGATTCTGAAAAGAGCCCTCTAAAAAGAAGCCTGGTATATTTTTTAGATGCTGATATGCTGTGCTAGCTTAGAGTGGACTCGTTGCCATCCGGATACCACGAGGACTCTACACAATGTGGCAGCCGCCATGTGCACTCTGAGCGACTGAGAGGTTGCCCATTGCAATGCTGCCAACAACACAACCATAACTGTGGGGTTCTCACTGAGACCCTGCTCCAAGATCCAATGCACACTGAGACAGTGCCTCTCACTTGAGCTGGCTGGGCCCGCACAGCCTGTGACAGCCAGAATGCACAGAGACATCACTGCAGGTCAGTGCTCCCTCACCACAAACTTTCCTGCACTAACCGGATGCTTCCCTGTGGCCAAGAATCCATGCACTGAGTAAGCTGAGCATTTGGAGACTTCCCAAAGCTCTGGTGTCAGACATGTGTACCTATGTGCTGCTCAGACCCGACCCTGCTATATGTTGATGAGCAGGGATGACAGTTAAGAGTGATCTCAACTCGCTGCCACTCTCAGTTCCCTACCACGGTCTTGTCCCTTGAGGCCAGCTGCCTGCTGCCAATTACTTACTCCAACAACTCCAAGAAATTATACAACTCCCAAACTATATACAGCAGCATTGTTTTATCCGATGTCAACTTTTAAAAGGATAGTGCACTGTCATCTGCGTTCACTGCAGGACATTCATAGACATCGGGTCAAAATTAAGACACTGGTAGTGAGCCAATCTAAGAGAGGTCAGAGCTCCTCTTAGTCGACCTATGCATGCACACTTGCCTAATTACTTGAGATAAGTGAGATAAATAAGATAAACAACAAGATAGAAAAGTGATAACATCAGGAGAAACAACAAGCAACTAACAACAATATAATCCATAACCAGTGCCATTGTCCTCCATATAGGTGCACCTGGATCTAGCCTGATCTTCCTTTTTTTTGACAACCATCTTCCTATTACTGGGGTGTACTCCTGCTCGAGACTTTCTCACTTCTTAGGTGCATTGAGAACTTTTCTCTCTGCATACAAACTCCTTAAATGTCAAACTTGATTCTCTGTTTGGAAACTTTACCCCAAGCTCAGCCCATGAGGGATATACTCCACAAGTAAATTACAACGTACAAACACCACACACCACAGGTGACATACAGGCTACAAATGACTCACGTATGACATACAATCCACAAGCGCCATACAAACCACCTCTCAACTTAGATGCTTGGATAGCAACCACTTGCTACAAATCCCTAACTCAACTGAACTATCCCACAAGGTCTATACATCTTCACACAAATTAACAACACAGAAATGGCTGACTCTAATTATAAAGATAGTAAAGAACCTAAAGACTCTAAAGAAGCCAACAAAAACCAGACATGCTCCAAATCTGATTCTCCAATACCTGAGGCAGATATTAAGTCCAAATCAGACTCAGCAGCCAATATCGACCTGATCCTCCAATTTCTCGGGTCAATCCATGACCTGGTTCAAGAAACTAAATCCAACACAGAAGTGGACAACAACAAAATAAGTGATCAAGAGGACAAAATCTCATCTTTAAGAAAACAGCCCTCATACATGTCAATCAGAATTGTATCACTAATGAAGGAAATCAGCAAGTTGGAAGACCGGAACCGCAGAGGAAACCTGAGAATCTTCTGACTACCTGAAGCCCCTGAGCGCAGTGCCAACTCATGCACCGTATTCCTGGAAAACTGAATACCTAAGCTCTTAAACATCAAATTCAACAGACCTAGAGAATGAAAGGCCACATAGAATTCTAACCAGGAAACAAGCTAGCACAACAGCCAACCCATCCTGATTTCCAAGACAAATGACCTTCAGACCATTATGCTGCCGCCACACAGAAATGATTCTTGCACAAATGAGGAAACAGAAATCTGTACAATGGAATAGGGCCAAAATAAAAAATGCCCGAGATTACTTGAAAGGTACGGTAAAGAAAAGGAATGGATTTTGGCCCTAGGACAATCGCTGTGAGACATCACTCTACTGTTTTTCTTTGTGGGCCCTGCAAAATTCAGAATCACCTGCGAGGGAAAATCTATGATGGTTTAGGAGTTCTCCACTTTAAGTAAATATTGCACCTCAGAAATTACTCTAGCATTGCTGGAAGTATATAATTGCTCCCATTGCATTCTTTGAGTTTGAATAATGTTACAGTTTTCTCTCTGTAATCAATCACAATACTCATGATTGATCTCATCATTTCATACTAAGGGGGTCATTGGCCAGGGTTGGCGGGAGCACCGCCAACAGGCTGGCGGTGCCCCGCAGGGCATTCTGACCACGGCGGTTTGGCCGCGGTCCGATGCGGAAAACCGGCGGTCTCCCGCTGGTTTTCCGCTGCCCAAATGAATCCTCCATGGCGGCGCAGCTCGCTGCGCCACCATGGATGATTCTGACACCCCATACCGCCATGGCGGTATGGGTGTCGTGGGGCCCCTGGGGGCCCCTGCAGTGCCCATGCCAATTGCATGGGCACTGCAGGGGCCCCCGTAAGAGGGCCCCACTTTGTATTTCAGTGTCTGCTTTGCAGACACTGAAATACGCGACGGGTGCCACTGCACCCGTTGCACCTTCCCACTCCGCCGGCTCAATTCTGAGCCGGCGTCCTCGTGGGAAGGGTGTTTTGCCTTGGGCTGGCAGGCGGCCTTTTGGCGGTCGCCCGCCAGCCCAGTGCAAAACCCAAAATACCCTCAGCGGTCTTTCGACCGCGGAGCGGTATTTTGGAGGGGGGAACTCTGGCGCCAGGGTGAGAATCACCCCCTAAGTGTTTAGCCACATTATCATATAATACGATCTCTACACCATGATCCACTTAAACAACTTACAATGCATGCTTATATCCACTGATCTGATAACTTCTATTATCATACTACTGCATAGATTACGTAGATAGTGTTTTCTATGTGATGTACCTTAACACACCTTCATTCGCACATCACCTAGAAAATAATAGGAGGCTACACACTCCAATCCAGATTCTCACGTGCACTTAGTAATCCACACAACACGCCTCAGAAGTCACTCAACCACCACACTTACTACTCAACAACTCAAAACAACCACCTTGATACTCACTTAGCATCAGAGCTGAGAGAAAGCAGACTCTGGGCATGCACAATGCACTGTGTAGCTCTTTTATGACATATAGCATAGAAATCTGATTCTGTGTTCAAATGTTCTAATATTCTTGAAGCTCTAACTTAGCTGAGTTGGAATGTTTGTTATGGTTGCACCAGCTCAGGGCACGTTTCGCTTAAATATACTAACGGGTGGGGAGGCATGGTGCTTGCATTGCCTCAGGGATTGGTTTTGGGTACTTTTGTTATTGGGGTTTAGGATTACATTAGTATTGTTGTTTTCTCTCCCTCCCCTTTCCCTGGTGTTTCTTTCCTTTTCCCAGCCCCTAACCCACAACACTACATTCTATGGCAGCTTATACTGTACAGTAATATTCCAACACAACTTCTAGCAGCAACCCCAGTACTTGAAACACATTGGCTGATGAGGTGATTCTGTGTGACTGCCGTAATTCAGAAATAAACTTCACACCAGACTCTTGATCACCCCAACACAACTGTCTTACTACGAGAAATACACAACCTCACCAGAATAACAAGCAAAACCATGACAACCAGAAACCTAAAATACTATCACTAATTACTAAGGGTCTCAATCGCACCATCAAAAGGAAGAAAATACCAGACTATTGCCTCCACCTCCAGGGGGACTTTATGCTATTACAAGAAACCAGATTAGATTGAAAAATGGGTTTCAAAATTAGTGTGAAATGGATTGTGGATACTGTTTACTCCCCTGCACATCAGAAAAAAAGCGGAACTATCATATCCAGAAGCGCAGGGATATCAATATCACCACACCAGCATGATAGTGAGGGACTCTGATTAATTCTTAACACAAAGGAAAACAACAAAGACATTCATGTCATAAACATCTATGCCCCAACTGACAACTCAATCGCATTCTGGACAATTCTGGACAACACCATAATTGATCTCCCCTGGGATTTTCTAATAATTCTTGGAGGTAATCTAAATAGGATTTCCAAAACCAAATTTACAAACAGTGGTTCCCACACACAGATGAAACAGTGTGGCCCAGATTCTGGTAAGTGTCACACAGCACAGTACAGCATCCAAAAAAGCTGTGCTGCGAGACAGTCAGTACAGAAGAGTGTCATATTAACTTTGAAATGGAATGCTTTTCCCCTCTCCCTAGCACCCACATTGCTTTCAGCTGCTGTTTGCCATGCACGCACCTTAGCGCCGTAGGTGCTAGGGTGTACAAGTCTATCATAGACTTTTTACAGGAAGGGTATCCTTCCTGTACAAAATACCATGCCCAGACAAGTGCAAATGCTTTTCCCACTTTGTATGTGTGCTGTAGAGTGCAGCACACATGCAAAGTCAGAAAAGCAGGAAGAAATTAAAACATTTCTCAATTTTTCACCTGCTTTTAAAAGGTGTTAATTTTTGTCACTAACCCCTTTCTTCTGATCTTTCAGAAAAGGGTTTAGCACCAAAAAACATGTGTGGTAGCACGGGTACGCCCATCTACCATCCACGTAAGGCCCCCTTCATTCTGCTTTGGATTACTTTGCCACACAAACCAAGGCAAATACCTATTTGCATTGGTTTGTGAATGTCAAAAAAAGTTTAGTATCTGTTGAGCGTTAAAAAACTGGCGCTAAACCTTTGAGAATCTGGGCCTGTATATCTAATCACAGTCTAATTGACATTTGGTGATTACACAACCCTAAAGGCAGCAACTTTACTTTCTACTTTAACTCATACCACACGCTGTAAAGAACCAACTATATACTAACTGATAAATCCCTTATTCCACTGTGCGACTCACCCACAATAAAGCGAATACTTGCTTTTGATCACAGCTGCATCACACTTGCAGTGGAAATTGAAGCTAGCTACCAACCCCCTAAACAATGGAAATTTAAAAATATCTTGCTTAACGACCCCATGACAAAAATTAGGATCTCACAGGCTATCAAAAACTACCTAACAGATAACAAAGCTGATGACACCTCCCTAATAACAAGGTTGGACAGTGAAAGTTAGAAGTTAGAATCTGATGTTAAAAGGATGAAACACCCACTCCAACAGACTAAGGGATTGGAATCACTACCTGCGCTACGTAAGCTATAATATGAATATAACAGTATTCTAAGTAAGAACTCCCAAAACTCCGTAGAGATTGATAGAGCAGAAAAACATGCTTATAAAACAAAGCCGGAAAACTTAAGCAAACTAACTAAAATACACCAAAGCCAAAAATACCATACATGCCATAAGAAATAAAAATGGTAACACATGCACTCCCACTCATGTGATATGGTGGATTGTCTCATATATTTTTATCCTTGCAATCTCTCATACGCAATAGAATGTTTCTAAGAAGACCTATTGAAAAAGAAATTTTGGAAGCCATTCAGGGCCTAAAATCCTGTAAAGCCTCAGGACCAAAGGGGTTCACTAGCTGATTATATAAAACCTTTGCTGACATTATCTCTAAGCCACTCAAATCTCCCATGAACAATTTATTTCAGAGGGTGAGGTGTGTTGTCAGGCATGGAAACCAAAGCAACCATAGTTGGGATCCTGAAAGAAGGAAAAGACCATCTACATATTGCAAACTACCAACCAATCTCACTCATGAATATTGATTACAAATTGTACGCAAAAGGCCTTGCTTACAGACTTGGAAAAATAATTGGGAAGATGATCCATCCTTCACAAAGTGGCTTCCTTAAAGGACGGATTGCTGTGAACAGCATAAGGCATACTGCCATGTGAAAGAAAAAACAAACCCTGACTCCCCCATGGCCGCCATGGCCTTAGACACCTGTCACACCCCTTCTAGCTCACAGAAGGAAGCAGAAAATGCTTTCCTCTACCTATCTTGCTATTTTTTCTTGTGATAGAGCCTCTTCTACAAGCCTTAAGAGACAATCACAATATCAAAGGTATTCCCTTCCTATTGGGCACGGAATACGTAGCTGCATATGCTGAACACACCATCCCATACGTCCTCATAGAGATCTCCAAATAATCATAGGTTTTGGAATACTCCTTAAAGGAAGACAAAACTGAAGTATTTCTCCTAAATTTACACTGCATCTCCACTGTTCTGGGAGAATCCAGTTTCAAATGGCAAAAAAACAACCATACACATTGGCATCTTGTTCACAGATAACCGAAAATGATTCCCTCTTGAAGAAGACACTTACTAAAATGGAAGAATTTCTCCAGGCACGGTCTCATAAACATATGGGGAAGAAGAGAAACCATTAAAATGATGATTGACATGATAATTAATTTTCTAACGAGTATGCTCCCTCTTTTCTTCCTTAAATCGATTGACAGCTTAACAAACAAATTCAACTGGAACAATAAAAAGGCACGCAAAACCCTAGAAAAACTTAAACTAAAAAAAAGAAAGGGGGCCTGAATCTACCAGACTGCAAAATACTAAGGGCCAGATGTAGCAAAATGCAAAATTGCGACTTGCAATTTGCGAGTCCATCCGACTCGCAAATTGCAAGTCGCAATTTGCTATGCAGTACGGTGTCTCAGACACTGACTGCGACTCGCAATGGGGTCGCAATGACCCACCTCATGAATATTCATGAGGTGGGTCGCAAATTGCGGCCCCATTGCGAGTATAGGCACTCGCTAACACGGAGGCCTGCTGACGTCAGCAGACCTCCATGTTAGCGACCTGCTTTTAAATAAAGCAGTTTTTTTTTTTGAAGTGTAGCCCGTTTTCCTGACAGGAAAACGAGCTGCACTGCAAAAAAAAAGAAACCTTTTGTTTCGGTATTTTTTCAGGGCAGGGAGTGGTCCCCTTCCTATTTGCGGTCGGAATATGCATTTCTGCATGCCAAACCCACGTTTGCGACTCGCAAACGGCGATTTTCGCCGTTAGCGACTCGCAAACGGGTTGCTACATCTGGCCCTAAGGGGCCTATTTATACTCTGTTTGCACAGAATTAGCGTAATTTTTCTTTTAACCCTAATTCGGTGCAAAACAAACTCCATATTTATACTATGGGGCTAGACCCGTCTCGCACCAAATTTATGGAGTTAAAGTAATGTTTTGGAAGTGGAAACCTACCTTGCCTTAATGAGATGCAAGGTAGGCGTTCCCGTGCAAAAAATGACTCTAAGGCCTTCACGCCATACTTATAATCCCGTGCACAATTGGTGCACAGGAGGGGTCAGAAAATGGTGCAAAGCTTGCTTTGCCCCATTTCTTAACTCCTGGGTCAGGGCAGGCGTTAGGGGACCAGTGAGCCTATTTTCATGGTGGAACACCATGGAATAAGCCCGCAGATGTCCTCCCCAGGCCCCACACCAGAGGAACTGCAGAGGATGGGGGACCCCATCACAGGTAAGTACAGATAATTACAGGTAACTATTGCATTTTATTTTTAAAGTGCCACATGTTGGCCTGTAATGGGCCCCTATACATGGCGCAGGGTGCAATGGCCATGCCCAGGGGACCCTTGTCCCCTGTGCTGGCCATTGAGGTTGTGGGCATGACTCCTGCCTTTCTTAAGGCAGGAGTCATGTTGCATGGTAGGTTTAGCACCATAAAATGACGCTAATCTGGTTAGAGTCATTTTTGTTTTCACTCTAACCTGCCTAAAGTCATTTTTTGGTGCTAAACCCCGTTCTTCTATTCCTCCAGCCCCACCTGACTAAAGTCATTTGCTTTTATTCTAGCATACCCTTTGCACCGGCTTGCACCATTCCACAAATATGGTACCTGGCTGGTGCATAGAAATGGTGCAAGCCGGTGCTAAACCTTTTGGTGCAAAACTACCTTAGTGCAGTTTTGCACACAAAAGTATAAATAAGGGCCTAATTTGCTTACTTGGGTGCGTAAGGCTCATGGTAGTTCTGCAGGGATGACTTTCAACCTCTGTGTTGGGCGCAGATAGAAACACAACTATTAAACACCCTACATCTTCAGTCCCTCTTGACAGAAGACCACTCTTATATCCCAAATATTGCTTACTCTTTCTCCATAATTAATAGCACAATATACATCCTGAAATACTAAGATAAGTTCCTAGAGAATAAAATGCAAAAGTCAACTTTCTCATCTCTCTGGAACAATAGGCGCATTAAAATATTTAACAATATACTGTTAATGGAAAATTGACCTAAAAAAAGTATTAACAAATTTTAGAAACTGGGTTTTTGGTTGGCAGAAAAATGCACCCTGTCCAAGCAGGAACCACAATCCTAGTCAGAATAAGTCAAAAACACACCTTAGGTTAACCTGTGCTCACGTCTGGTAACTAGGCACAGAGAAGTACGGCTTAACTTAAGAGGCAGAGTATTAAGTATTTGTGTAACACTTCAAATAATAAAACAGTGAAAACACCACACAAAAATACATCACACCTGGTTAGAAAAATAGAGCTTAACCCAATGAACAAAACAAGACCAAAAATTACAAAAATATAATATGTAAAAGTTGAGATATAAATTTTAAACAATAAACTTAATTTTTGTGCTTAGAATCATAAAGCGGGAGCCTTGGCTTTTTGTTTGCACTGGACCGGGTCAAATCTGAAAAGTCAGGCCAACCGAGATGGTGAGCAGGTCAGGTTCAGGGCCCAGCCTTGGCCTGCTCAAACAATACCTTGGTTTGTATTTGCTTCAATACTGAGAACAAGATGTGAGGAGCAAAGGGGGTGATGCATCATTGTCGATCCTTCATATGTAGGCGATGTATCAGTTGATCAAAGTCGAAGATGAGTCAGAACTGGGGGTGATACACAGCACCAATGGCGATGCGATGTCCCTGATCCTCAGAACGGCGGCAATGTGTCAGAGGCGATGAAGATGCACCGGTTCCAAGCAACGCAACAGCCTGGATGTGTAGATTTGGGACAGGAGCACCACTTTAAACCCAATTCCAAGGGCCCAGTACTGGATTGGCACCATTTGGCACGACAAGCCTCTCAGGTGGCAGGGTCCAGGTGCTTTAGGGGATGAGTTGGAAGTATTTTGTGCTCCTGAGACTTAAGCCGAACAGGAGGCAAGCCAGCAAGCCCTCGGAGTCACTCTGGTTTTGGGTCCAGTCCATCTCTCCCTGCATGGAGGGAAGCAGGTCAGCACAGCAAGAGAGCAGTTCTTCTAGAGCAGCAGAGTAGTAGTCCTTGTAGCAGCACAGCAGTCCTTCTTCCTGGCAGAATATCTACAAGTCCAAAAATGTACCAAGTTGGTAGGGTCAGAAATCTAATTCTTATACCCAGTGGTGCCATTGAAATGGGGGAGAATTCAAGATGGTCACTGAAGTGCACAGAGGTCCTCCCTTCCTGTCCTGCTTCAGGCTCACTACAGAGGGTCACGAAGTCCTTTGTGTGGGGTCAGGACATAGACTATTCAGTTGTAAGTGTGAGGCTGTGGCCAAATCCTCCCTCCATCCTGCCCAGGGTGGCCCATTAGGATGTTGATAGTCCATCAGTCATACCTAAGCTTCCTATGGGTGCAGGAAATGCATAAGTCCACCTGTCACACCACCCCAGGCATGAATTGGAGACAGGCTGTAGGCATACAGGGCTAATATTAAGAAAATGCCATATTTCTAAAAGTGGCATTTTCAAAACTGTAGCAATAAATCTGACTTTACCATTAAAGAGGATTCATCATTACAAGTCCATAGGTACGAAACACAGAAGGTCTACCCATTCCAAATCAGGAATTACAGATTAATAAAGGTAATAAGGAATCTCCAATGGTGTCCTATGAGAGGCCTCACAGTAGTGAAAAATGAATTTAAGAGTTCTTCACTACTAGAACATATAAAACTCAAAAGCATATGTTCTGTGTTTTAATTACATAATGCCCTGCCCTATGGGCTGCCTGGGTCCTACCTTAGGGGTGACATGTAATAAATGGTTTGGCAAGGGGTTTTAAATACCAAGTTGACATTGCAGTGTAACACTACATTCCAGCTGTAAAGGCAGTCCTAGAACATGTTTTAAGGTGCCACTTAAGTGGGTGGCACAAGCAGTGCTGCAGACACACTAGTAGCATTTCATTTACAGGACCTGGACACAAGTAGTGCACATTACTAGGAAATTATAAGTACATTAAGGGGCATATTTATACTCCGTTTGCGCCGAATTTGCGTCGTTTTTTTCGACGCAAATTCGACGCAAAACTAACTCCATATTTATACTTTGGCGTTAGACGCGTCTAACGCCAAAGTTCATGGAGTTAGCGTCATTTTTTTGTGTGAACACCTTCCTTGCGTTAATGAGATGCAAGGTAGGCGTTCCCGTCTTAAAAAATTACTCCCAGGCATGTGCGTGGTATTTATACTCCCGGGCAAAAATGACGCCCGGGAGTGGGCGGGGCAAAAAACCCTGCATTTGCGCCTCTTTTTAACGCCTGGGTCAGGGCAGGCGTTAAGGGACCTGTGGGCTCAGAATGAGCCCAGAGGTGCCCTACCCTGCCCCCAGGGACACCCCCTGCCACCCTTGCCCACCCCAGGAGGACACCCAAGGATGGAGGGACCCATCCCAGGGAAGAAAAGGTAAGTTGTGGTAAGTATTTTTTTTAAAAACAATTTGTGGCATAGGGGGGCCTGATTTGTGCCCCCCTACATGCCACTATGCCCAATGACCATGCCCAGGGGACATAAGTCACCTGGGCATGGCCATTGGGCAAGGGGGCATGACTCCTGTCTTTGCTAAGACAGGAGTCATGTTAATGGCGTCTGGGCGCCCCAAAAAAATGGCGCAAATCGGGTTAAGACGATTTTTTTGCCTCAGCCTGACTTGCCCCATTTTGGGACGCCCAAACGCCATTTTTCCCTACGCCGGCGCTGCCTGGTGTACGTCGTTTTTTTTCACGCACACCTGGCAGCGCCGGTCGGCTAACGCCGGCTAACGCCATTCAATAAATACGGCGCCCGCATGGCGCTTCAGAATGGCGTTAGCCGGCGCTAATTTTTTGGGCGCAAAACTGCGTTAGTGCAGTTTTGCGTCAAAAAGTATAAATATGGCCCTAAATCTGCCAGTTAAGTATCCCAATCAAACCATGTTTTAGGAAGAAAGCACAAGCACTTCAGCACTGATCAACAGTGGTGCAGTGATCAGAGTCATAGGGCGAACAAAAAGAAATCAACAAAAAGGTGAGGCAAGCAGGTAAAAGGTTTGGGGGAAGATCACCCTAAGGCTGTCAGGTCTAACACACAATCAAGATTTAGGCCCAACCGACACCCTTCTCGGTGCTTAAGTTCAAATTTATACTACAAAACATAGACTTGTATAACTTTCTGGAACTAAAAAATGCCATCAGGAAAATGGGCCATCCACACCAGCCTGATCTCCCCCATTACTGACCAGTATCAGGAAAACAGGTCACTCAGCGTCCAAAATATACAATCTCAATTAATTGCCTGGGCATGCTCTATGCAACCAAATTCTGAAAATAAACTGGTCCTCTCAGATCCCTACCCCCCAACTCCTCAAAGGGGACCTTTTGGCAAAACATCTTACAATCACATTCCTCAGTGACAATATCTCCTGCCCTTGCAAAAACCACCTTTTGGTCTAGCCATCAAGTGCACTGGATGCCTGCCTGCTAAACTGTACAAAATGGGCCTAGTGCTAGGGATGTAAGGAAAACCGAGGCAATCTGAAACACATGCTACTCAAGAGCAGATGTGTGGCTCGTCAATGGGGAGATATCAGAACTCTGATCCATATGGCAATCTACATTCATCTGATCTGAGATCTCCCAACGATTACTCTCGGTATCATGTCATACTCTCACCCCATGTCATGTGCCATCACGACCTACAACGTATTGACTTTCTACTTACCTTGGGTGATAAAATCATCCTCTTGGAGTGGAAATCCAAAACCAATTTTTCCTATAAAAATAGTGGGTTCTCCTATGCTACACCAGGCATGCTGACAACACTATATATACCAAAATGTGCTCATGACATAGCCCAAAGAACCTTCAGACCAATCTCAATGTATATCTGCAAAAGTGTAAACCTCCATACCCCCATTATCTAACCCTACTACCTTCCCACAATCACTTTGAGCTACAGGAACCCACCTAGGTCTACATAAATAAGAATGAAATGTGGACCACATAGCTTTCATTATATACTGAAACCCCTCTTCCGAACCCCTTTATAAGAAGTCTGACACTGTCAAGGACTCTTAAGGTTTGCAAGCTACTCCACACCTTGTCTCACCTAGCAGATCATACATGCTTGGCCACGGTTATGTAGGATTACTATATGTTTACAACCATACACCAAGATGTAATAATCAACTTTTCAGTTTTTATGGTATGAGTTTACTCTCATGTAACGGATGTTTGCATATCTTCATACATTTCCTTTGACTATCTGTACATAACTTTTTTCTTTGCCTATTAAATAACAATAAAACTTTTCATAAAAAAGAAAATCAAGTTTATAGTTTGAGAGTACTTTGGAAAGAGCTAGTATTGGTCCCCTAGACCTCTGCTTTCTCCACCTGAGGCACCCTGACACAGTTTCCTCAGGGAATTCTGTCCAATTTGAACAGCCTTCCCTTTGTGAAAGTTTTAGTACCTCATTTCATGGTGGTGCTAATCTTTCAGTGGTTCAGGACTACAATTATGATGACAAACGGCTGATGCATTTCATTGTAAGTTACAAATAAAAGATGGCACCCCTCCCATGTCCCCGTCTAATAAATTACCTTTTGTGGTTTGGAATGTATTCCCCAACCAAATGGTTTGACTATGCTAAAGTGTCATTTTTAACAATGCTCCTTGAGGGCAATTGGGTGCCTTTGGGTTGTAAAAGTCTCCCTCCTCTCTTCAGGACAGATTTTTGAGGCAGATAATGTATAATATTAGGAACTGCACTTTGTTAAATTAAATCTAGTCCTTCATCTAATCTAATTTCAGGGAAACAATTAAAGTAGAATCCAAAAATAGTTATCATCTCTGATGCGAAAGCATATACTTTCAGTAGAATCTCTCAGCAACAGGTTCAGGAAAGGGAATGTCAGTCTAAGAATGAATCCAAGACAAATAGGCAAAGGGAATGGGACAAAAGTTCTCTGAGGTGAAGTGCGCTCTCAGAAGGCAAGCTGAGCGAGTATAGAGTCTAGCGAAATATGTCAATCTAGCCTAGTCAAGAGCCTCTATGTTAGTCTGGTGACACACTTTTATAACATTGTACACTACAACAAATTATAAGCTTGAGTAGATCATCTTCGGCTCTGACCAATCAGAGCTTGAAATCTTCATGTGAGTGTGACAGCTTCCATAGAGATGGCACATTTTAACAAACAATATATTAAAATACACAATACATTGAACTATTATGTAAGTAGTAATTAGACATGTGAGTTTGCAAATATGCTCACTCAATTCTGGCTCTTTCTTAATCCTTTTATTAATTTCTCTATTTTTCTTCTTCTTTAATGGTATTTTTATAGTTTTATAAGCTGCTTGTGTCGATAGAAAATGGACAACTACTATCAATTCAGGAACTAAAATAGCTTTGAGAATTCCCCTTCCTTCTGCTTCTATCCAGTTGCCTATCACTGACACTCCTTTAGGAAAGTGTTGTTCTATGATGGTAGTTTCTAAAGTTTCTAAATCAAACTTTAAGTGAGAAATATTCTTTTCATAATCTATAATATTCTTACTGTCATCCGGCATATAGGAACAACAATTCTCAATTTTTGTAGCATCTTGCAGACTCCGCCCTTTTATGTAAATACAATTTCTGAAGCTTAACGGTTTTAAAGTACCATTGATCTGATAGCTACTAGTTCTATACTTTCATCTAATAAACCTCCAGAAGAACTGGTTGATAATTTGCTTCAAATATATCTCCCACTAATTGAATTCCCTCTTTTACACTGCATAAATATCTGTGTGCAGATGTCACTGGTAATGCATCCAGACTCTGCATTTGATACATGTTTGGAAAAAGCAAACATAAGTAGTAATTTCCCTCCAGATTAGCTGGCAGTCTGAAAAAAGCCTTCTCTCCCCGAATAAATTACACTCCAGTTATAGTTGAATCATACACCTTCAAAACTTGCCATGTTCCCTTTGATAATTCAAAAACATGTTCACAATTATTATTCCCTACTACTATCTTTTTCCTATGAATTCTTCTTTTAAATACACATATTCTCCCTTGTTGTCTCTTATCTGATTTTAATCTCAGAACAGACATTTTCTTTCTAGACTCATCTTCTTCTTTTCTCCATACATTCTTCAAAATGTCTTCCTCTTTATATGCATTTCATGTACATTGTGTTCTTCCCTCTCATACTGTTAAAATAAAAGCATTATCTAATATGTTGATTAGGCAACTTGGGTTATTCTCATGAGCTCTAACAGTGTTCACATGAAGAAAAAGGTCTAAAGTAATACCAAGCTGTATCCATCTCCTTTGCTTGTGGATGTGAATTCATGCCCTTAATTAGTGGAACTTTTGAAAGAACCATGTCTGCATATACTGCATGATATAGAATAGGGAAGAGGAATGCAGTGGTATGTTACTTGTTCATCAGCTAAAGAAGGCATGTGTGTGCATAAATAGCAATATTTTACATAAATAGTTCTTGTGTATTCCTGTACTAATCTAGATTGAATGTTTGTTGAATAATATCCCTTCATGTAATCTACAAAATAAGCTTTTAATTCATCTTCATTAATACCTAGCCTAAATGTTTTGCTAGTGACTGTATTCACAGATGTGTCTGTCTCTGATGTGAAATGTGTTGCTAATAATATTGCAGCCACTAATAAAACTATAATGAAAATAAAATTGCTATAATAATCATACATCTGTTACTAGTTAGGGCACACATGTTTTATCTAAAGTCAGATCTTGTTAAAAGCAATATGATTGTGACAGAAAACATAATGTTGTTATCTCAACATGCAACAGCTCTTGATTATCTTCTTTTATGTTAGTTTCTTACAGCTTTATTTACAGCAGTCTTCGTATAGTCTTCCATAACCCTACTCCGAGTTCTTCCAAAGTGATATCGCTAATATTCTTCTGCTGCCTCAGACCTATGTGCTCTTCTTCTCTTCTTTCATAACTTTATCAAATTTTTATTTAAAACAATTCATTTATTAATTTGGTCACAAATGAATTTCTGTTTAGGATAATTTCCAAGGCAGTTCAGGCAATTCTTTATTCCATTTGAGCAGATAGGAAATTGGACTCACATACTGTGTCAATTCAGGTGCTAAATACCTTCAACAAGGTACTCTAACTCTTTTAGATCTTCTGCGTTTTGTTGGTCTCCTTCTGTATCATTTATACCACTTGATTCTGTTTCCTCATTAATTGTTGGTGGTATGGGTTCAAATGACACACTTGATTTCAACTTCTTTTGATTGTAAGTCTTTTGCTGTTTAGCATTGTGGGTGTCTCTCTTTGTTCTTAATTCAAAATTGTTCCTTCTCATGGACCTTCTTGTTGATCTGAGTGTCTATCAACTGTCATCTCAGCTTGAGTTCTTGCTTCTCCTCCTTGTAAACCAAAAGCTCCAATGGCACTCTGTGAGATATCTGACAATTGGATTTCTGCACCTGTTTGCAGATCTTCACCCCTTTCTTCTTGCTGGCTCTGATCTCAAACCTGTCTAACTTGTACAACTTGTGGTGTTGCACTTACCATTGTTAATAGTTCTGGCTCATAGAGCAATATTTTGTTCATTAGGATATCTTGTTTGGTACTCTTGCACATTTTACAGCTGTGTTTGGGATCAGGATTACCTGGTAGCGACCTTTCTACCTTGGCTCCAGATGGGACTTATGCTTCTTGATAAGGACCTAGCTGCCACATCTAAGGTCATGGCACTGCTCTTGATGTGGATTTACAATGACAGTTTCAACCTGTCAAGAGACAGAACCTAGCACATCAGATAGTCCTTTGCAGTAATTGAGTACCATGTCATCTGTTACATGAGCAAGTGCACTCGCAGTACAGCAGGCAATCTCATTGCTCTCCCCATAAGTATCTCATGTGTGGATAAGCCAGTCTTTCTATTTCCCTCAGGTGTACGCCACAGGCTCCTTAACACCAAATGTAGAGCATCATAGACATTTCAATGATGTAGAAGCACAAATATTTTCCCGAATAGGCATAAACATTTGTCAGTCAGAATTGTTCAGTTGATCTGTTCAGTGATTCCAGACGCTAAAGGTCAATACAGTGCAGTGAAGCTTCTGTTCAACTGGTAAAGTTGCACACAACATTTTCAAGATCTCATTGTTGAAGTGAATTCCTAGATCTGACTCTAGAGAAACTGGTATGTTGTACCTTGCGAAAAATTCCCTCAACAACATTTTGGCTAGAGTAATACTGTCATTCTTCCTTGTTGGGTAGGCTTCCACCCAACTAGAAAAAATGCCAAGACATGTCTCAGCCTTTTCAATAAGATTCATTTCTATTACGTTGAAGGGACCACCTGATCTCCCTACGTGACTCATGGAAACCGGTGTTTGTTTCCCTTCATTCATTTGTTGACATGTTACAGATCAGTGACACAATACTTCTGCCTTGGCTCTAAATCTGGGATTAAACCAATTCTGCCTAAATGACCTACCCATAGCGCGTCTGCCTAAATATGTAGGTCCATGGAAATAGTGTGTCATTAGGAACAGTAAACTTTCTGGTAATACTTGTCTTCCATGTACTGAAACCCAAATGTCATTTTCATCCTTTCTTTATCCTGCTCTAATCTAACTCTGTTTTTCCGCTTCAGACACATTTCCCTACATGGCTTTCAATTCCTCCCAAGTGTGAGCAATTATGGAAAAGATAGTGTCCTTCTGAAATTCATCTGTTCCATTAAATGTACATGCCACAATTGCACAATAGTGTGCCACTTTGTCTGCATACCTATTACCAACAGTGACTTGAGCATTGTCACCTCTTTATGTTGCACATTTATAGCAGCAATTCCAGTCAGAAGCTATAAGGCTTCTAGTAATCACCTCGCTGGCTCCCCGTTTCTAATTGGGGATCCTCACATGGTCATGAAATCTCTCTTTGACCATAACTGTCAGAAATTGTGGACCACACCAAAGCTGCATCGACTATCTGTAAATATAGTCACTCTCATTTGCGCTGTCAAGCTGCAAGCTCTAATAAGAGCAGTTAGCTCTGCAACTTGGACTGAAGAAACTCTATGAAACCATGAAGCTTCTACTACTTGTTGGATGGTACACACAGCACAGACTGCTCTCAGGAAGCCTACATTTGCCCTTAAGCATGAGCCAGCACAAAACGGTCATATTGAGGACATACTAATAACTCATCTTTTATGTCAGATTTTGGCTTAGTGCATAAGTCTATGAATCAAGACAGTCATGCTCACATTTATCTGATGCTTCATTCCAGGCAGAGGCCTGAGGGTACTTGAATATAAAATCTGACAGTGCTTCGGAGTGAAGTTCACAGCAATGAATATTTGTTGCTCGTACTTAGTCAACCTTGTACTGGTCATGTGTTGTGCTTTTGTTCTGGTAAGCATAACCTCAACAGAATGAGGGACCATAACAGTTAAAGAATGTCCCATCACTATGCTTTCACATCTCTTGAAAGTAGCACTGACAGCAGCCACCATTTTAAGACAACCAGCCAATGTGGCAGCTACAGAATCAAATGTAATCCAAAAAAAAGGCCACAGGCCTTCTGAAGTCACCATGCATCTGTGTAAGCACTGAGAGAGTACATGCCTCTAATTGCAAAATAATGTAAAACTCATTGACTAATCAGGCATTCCCAATGCTGGGGCATGACAGAGACTTCTCTCAGCTCTATGAAAGCTTTCATGCATCGGCTGTCTCATAGAATAGGACCAGAAACACCTCTGTGTGTCAACACCGTTAAGGAAAAGCTATGTATCCACTGCCTCCAATAGCCAACCATTTTCAAAAAACTCCTGACTTCTCTTTGCATCTATAGAGGACCCATTCGTAAAATGGATTCCACTTTTTCCTGTGACACTTTTTGTTTGTTCCTTTTTTAATGATATTTCCCATATAATGGACCACTTTTTCACACTATTACAGCTTGCTTGGGTACACATTATGTTAATTTTCAGCCAAGTGATTGAACAGAGCAATAGGGTCTTGTTTGCAAGAATCTCTAATTTCCTATACCACTAATGGGTCATCAATATGTTGAAAGAGAACTGAATTACAGGGCATGATCTATGTTTCCAATTGTTTCTTCAGAATGTGATGAAAGATCGAAGAACCCTCTGTTTAGCCTTTTCGGGACTCAACACCATGCTAATACTTTCTCTCAAAACATGAAGGAGATTAGATACTGACTATACTTGTGTAATGAATCAAGAAGAAAGCTTAACAAAGATATCAAAGTGAGCATTGCTGATGTTTAAGGAATCTGATAAAGTACTCTTGTCGGATTCTGTACCAGAGGACAACATGAGGCTACAATATTGTTAGCATTTCACTTATTAATGGTTTTTTGTAATCAATAACAAGTGAGTTGCATGGACTCCCGATTATTTACTTTAAGGTCCCCTTTTGTATCATGTCCTCAATTATTTGTGTTATCCCGCTATTATTTCTCAAATCATTTGATAAGGGGGTGCTCTAGGAAAAATGGCATTTGGCTTTGACTTGAATGGTTCTACACCTTTGAATAGTCCGATATCCTTTCTTGAAAAATCCCGGACTTCTGGATTTACTGTATCTTTTAAATCTGGTGGTAAATCTTTCACTGTCTTCTTTGGCTCAATTCCTTCTGTATCTTGTTGAGACAACTTAAACTCAATGTCCTAATCATGTCTTTGAAACTCAAGCCCATTGGGAGTACAATAGATTGTACAATTACGTTTACATAATACGTCCCTTTCCAGTAGATTTACTGGAATTGAATCACAAACAATGCACTGATGATTTCTTCAAATGATAATAATTTTACAGGAATTTCTTTTGAGATTGGATGTGAAATGTGCTTATTTGTAACAACTACAACTTGGGTCCTCTTCCACAAGAGGGGTGAATCGGAGTGAAACAGGTAGTTCTAGTGTCAATCAGGAATGACATTTTATGGCCATTTACTTCAACTTTAACAAATGGTTCACTCTGGTCTCCCTCTAACACTATACCAAGCACACATTCTGCCTCTCCTCTTAAGTACTGTCATTGCAGCATGTCTGACTCCAAGCTCTCGTCATTAAACATAGGAAACTGTTGAATCACATCTTGGTTTTGTACCTCCATTGTATTTTGGTTTATTCGGGCAATTGATTTAGATTCATTCATATGTTATCCACATTACGTTGAGCCATAGGGGCTTGTGGGACTGGCATCATTTTAACTTGATTCTGCATTGGTACTTGCACCACTGTGTAGACACATTTTGCATTTGCATTTGGTTTCCTCCATCAGCCTGATAATTATTTATTCGGTTTGGATTGAGCCTAAACTCACACTTCCATTTTCCTACCCTGTTACAAAGATGACAAGGAGTAATTTTCTTCAATGTAGCCATGTCAACACCTGTATGTGGATAAATCGGAACTCCTTGACCTCTACCCTTTGTGACAACCATACCTCCTTGAACACCTTGCAGTCACATCTGAAATCTAATCACCAGGATAGCAACTTTAACACCAACTCCTTGCACTGTATCACCATTTCCTGGAAACAACTGATTCTCAGTACCTGTCCGTGCCAACTTTGTTTAGGCTAGCATGGACTTTTCTTTGAGCTTCCTCTGTTTCATCTCTTGCTCATCACTGCAATACTTTGCATGCTTCAGGACCTCATCTAAAGACCATGTCACAAAATGACATTCTGCTATATATGCTAACTAATTTAGGGCCTCAAACCAAGCACAAATTGTGAAACAAAGAATGCCATGCCCATAGGTTCAAGATGCATGTGACCCATATGCTGCTGAAATGCCTTCAACAATCTCTTGCAATGCTCATGCACGGACTTCTTTGCTTCCTGATAAATTCGATTCAACCTCACATGATTTAAATCCTTTAGAGGGACTCTGCCTTAGAGAGAGGTAATCACCTCATTGTCTTTAATCATTACAAGTGACAAAGGTACATTATGTCTTGTTGGTTCCGCATCTGGCCACTGAAGAGCAATGTTCCATTCAGCCCACAAATCATTTGGAACAACAATGTCAAACAACATACTCAAATCAACCCACAACACATTCAAAGCTTAACAAATATCTCAACTTCTGTACACCACTGCTGAAGGTTCTCCCTTAGTTTCAGAAAACTGTTCATAAAATATGCAAGACGCCCCCTGCTCCAGGGTAAATTAACATATCTTTCACCCATTATGATTCACATGATTAAAGCAGAAACAACCTCTAATTATTTCCTCTAATTACATTTTTAATATTGACACATTTAATGATCTTTCAGTCTCTGAACCTGGACCAGTTCTCAGTTGTTCTGTGTCCTCTGTCTTTGTACCCTTCCTAGCAGCTTCCTCAAACCAAGGAGGAAAAATCCAATCTTCAGAGAAGTTCATCTCCCTGTGACATTTGTGTTGGTAAAACAAATTACCTTCACTCTCCTAATGCCTGCATCATTTGTGGTGGTGTCCACAAAGCAATCTGTGAATGTTGTGAAGTCAGAATTTATCCTGTCACTCATATACCTCGAACAGCTGCTTGAGCCACTGTATTCAGTGAACAATTGATCTGGGCATTTGGTGCATTTGGTACCCATGTCTCTACTGGCTGGGCTGTAGTTACCCTGGCAACAGATGCTGGTGCAGTCACTACAGAAGCAGTAACACCTGTAGGAATCACTACCTGGGCAGTCCTTATTTGAGATGGAACATTTGTAATTACTTGCTGAACAGCAGGCTGTGTCATAACAGGATGTGCTACAACTGGTTGATTTACTACAGGTTGGTCAACAACTGGTTGAGTCACTGTAACAGTCTTTCAATCTGATATGCATTTGAATCAATAGGAGCTATAGCCATAATCACATGATTAATTACTTTTGCATCAGCATTTGGCGCAAGACCCATATAACGTGGTGGACATGTAGCCCATAATTCATCTAAAATATCATCTCCCTAATCAATATCAGTGTCTGAGTTTGTTTAATCTTTTGTCTCTATCTCCTCTTTATTTTCTTTCCTTTTAGGCTTCTCGTATTTTCAGGTTGTTCCGTTTTCTCATTTTTTACAAGGAATCATCTTGTCCCTTCTACTATATTATTTCTTCACCTTTGCTGTTGCTCATCCAATATTGCATTGTATAATTTCTCATAGCTCTCTTGGTTCATCTTTGGTAGTTCTCTCTCCCCTCTCTCTTTTTCTATGCTTGACCATTTTCTCCCAAGCACTTAGTGCTTCAAACTGGGTAGGTCTAGAAGACGGCTTTATTTCACAAAGTGTTTCTCGAAATCTGTGAATAAATCTCCAATTAAATGTACCCCATCTTGGAAAAAACTATGGACCTTCATTCTCAGTGATTTTGCACCTTTGACGAAGCCATACACATGCATGCAACCCTTCCTCAATCATAATATGTTATGTTATCGGAACTTATGTTATCTAAACTTATAAAATGCAATTTCATCAATGATCTCATGACTCAGAAGCTGTAGAAACAAAACATTGGTAAAGGACTCTAGGAGATTAATCATAGGCAAATCTAAAGAGCCAGGTCTTCAGGAGTTTCGTGAATTTGAGATAACAAGAAGTGAACCTAATGACAGGATACCAGATACATGGTGCAAGAAATTAGAAACTTGATATGCTGGCGTATCCAGAGGAGGTGTCTCTTCACCATTCCATACTAAAATAGTCACATCACTGTTCATCAAGCTTTTAATCGCTTTGAAAAATGTTATGATTTTGAATTACATTTCTGTAAATGGCAAACACTTAAAATACAAAGCTTCAATGTTTTGATTCTGTTCTTTGTACATCAAGCCCTCTTCCCCAAACCCAAGGTGGCTCAGTAAAAGCAATTAACAAATTACTGCGCAGCTCTTCATACACCTCAACCAATCTCAGCTTGGCATTTACACCCACTGACAAATACAAGCGCAGCACAACATGGCTTAACAATTTGCTCCTTGCAGCGGCTCACCCTCCTTTACAATTTCTATAACTCAAGGCAACATATAATAACCATCTTTGTCTGAGTCTTCTAAAGAAATCATGGAACAAGTGAGCAACCAGAGTTTTTTCATACCGTTTGACTTTTCAGTTGAAAGAGATTTATACACACAACGATGAAATCTCAAATAGCTGGAAATTACCTAATCAATATAGGGTCAACTTTGTGCACCAGGCTTCAACACCACTGATCAATATCAGTAGACCCACAACAGATTGTTACTGTCCCTATCTCAATTGTGCAGTTGACAACATCTCAGAACCTACACTTCAAATCATTAGCAGACAAGAATACCATAAATCTACTCTTGTTTATCTATCTTTGGATTTTGGATTACTTCTTAGTCCGATAACTCTCTATCTACTTCTTCAACAAAAGCACATATGCATCAGTAATATAATTTCAACACATCAACAACACTTCTACAAGTCACAATTAAATATATAATCACAATTATCATCACATGTGTGACGCAAATTTCCATTGATATTCACACGTGAAAATGGTAAATCTGCAACTGCAACCAGCAATCGCTTCAGTAACCACACTCTGTCGAACTTTGAACTGGGGCTTTGGGCAATGTGCATTTTGTCTTATTTTTGGGACACTTTTACATTTTCTATTGGCCAGCAGCAGCTCCTCCACTATGGCGGAGGAGCGTCACCCCCACCCCCTCTGTAAGCAGTACCAGCTGCAAATCTTTAACAATAAAGTGATAATAAACTATGTTTACAAGTGTTTTATTGTTAAAGGAGTGGGGACATGGGGCGTGACAGGGATGGAGGGGGAGTTCACAGCTCTCCCCTCAATGTACATATGTGTTTGGCCAGCCGTCTCAGCACTGTGCTGCTGGGTTGGTGATAGAAGGCTGAGGCTTCCAGTCTTCCTTGGAGCGCCAAGCCAGGGGGCTGCAGTCACTCCTAATGCTGCTTTCATGCTGCTAACAGCATGAGAGCAGCATTAGGATTAGCTGCAGGGCAGGCTGGGAGATTGTGCCTGCATGTGGAGCCAGCGGAGTGGTGCGGCAGGTCACTGTAAGGTATTTTCTTTTTTATTTAATGATGTCCTAATTGTTTTGTGCATTCCCCCGGCTGTCATGCACCCGCTGCCCCGCCCCTTTACCACATGACGAGCTGCAATTGCTATTGCCTAACCATAACTCTCCTTCCAACTTTGCTGAAGCGTTGGTTGTTCTTGAGGACTATTGGGAGCCTTCAGGATATAAAGGTCCAGTACCTTTACTGAGCCCTACAGGTGATGTCTTTGCTGCAGATAATATATAATAGTAAGAACTGCACATTAATACATAAAATACATTCAATTCAGTAAGATTAGAGTCAATAATGAGAGGGGTTCTATTTTCAAGATTTTTTTAAATCATTAGTTCATCAATTTATTTATTAGCAAATCATTTATCCAGTCATTACAACCCTGGCGGTCTTCAGACTGCCAGGGCTGCCGTGGCGTTTGGACCGCCGCCAATGTGGCTGTCTGGCAGGCACATCATGACCGTAATGTTGGACCGCCAGCACCCCCACTTTTAGGCTGCCTGACGGCATTTACATGGCAGTTGCCCCGCCGGCATTTACATGGCAGTTGCCCTGCCATGCAAAGGATGGCAGAGGAGGGGTGCAGGGGGCCCCTTGGGGGCCCTTGCACTGCCCATGCACTTGGCATGAGCAGTGCAGGGGCCCCCATGGCCAGCCCCTCACACCCTAAGCACTGCAACATTGAAGCTGGCTCAATTATGTTAGTTGTGGGCTGTTTCCTGCTGGGCCAGCAGGCAGAAACACTGTTTCTGCCCGCTGAATCTCACTGAGAAATTTCAGCAACAAGTTAATTCAAGATAAAGTCAGTCTCAGAATGAATCCAAAACACATCAGCAAAGATAATAGGACAAATGCGTCAGAATCGGAGCACTCTCTGAGGAGCCAAGCTGAGTGAGTAAAGTGCCTACCGAGTCTTGCCAGTCTAGCCTAGTCAAGAGCCCCTATCTTAGTTTAGGAACACACTTTTATTACATTATACACTACAACAAATTATAAAGCTTGAGCAGATGTTCATCAACTCGGACCAATCAGAGCAGCTTCAGTCGAGATGGCAAGTTTTAACAAAGAACATTCTAAATACATTTAACTATTACCCAAGTAGCAGGGGCAGCACCTTTGTTAGGGCGGAGGAGCGTTATTCGTCGCCAGCAGCTGCAATACCTTTAAAAGAAAATGATAATAAACATAGTTTATTATCACTTTCTTTTAAAGGTGTGGGGCCACTGGAGTGACAATCAGTGAGCATTCTTCCATCAGAGCGCATGTGTGTTTGGCCGGCCGTCTCGGCCAGCCAAACACACAAATGTGCAATAGGCTCTCTCCAGGAGAGAGCCTGCCCAGGCCCCCAGTCTGCCTGGGATGGCCTTGGCTGGGCACTCCCAGCCAATCCTGACGCTGCTTTGAGCAGTGTCAGGATTGGCCGTAGGGCAGGCTGGGAGCCTGTGCCTGCAGCCGGCTGATACAGAGGAGGCAGAGGAGCGGCACGGCCTGCGTGCAGGTAAGTTTATTTTTCACTTTTTACATTTTATTAATATTTCCCCATAGCAACCCATTCTGCTGCCCCTGCATGCCACCCCACCCCCTTTAACACACATGAGCCGCGACTGCCAAGTAGTAATGAAACAAGCAAGTTTCTTCCCACCAGTTAATGTCTATAAGGCAAAGAACAGATACGTAAGCATGATACATTTCATATGACTTCACTTCTATTCTCACATATCTTTTTAAGAGAGACTATTAATAAAGAAACAGTTTTCCAGAATAATTTAACATTGCAGTAATTCTTCTCATAGGTTAAATTGCCATGAAACAAAGCTGTAATGCTTTCTCTATTTAGTTACTTGTTGCCATAGAGCACTTACATCATGAAATGGTATAGGTATGGACAGGTCAAACTTACAAAGAGAAAATAATGAAGGTAGGAAAGAAATAAAAATTTGTCCCTGTCAGCAGTTCAGCCAAGTAGATGCCGTAGTGCCAGCTTTAAATGCAAAACCCACATTTAAAGTGCAATATTTAGCTAAGGCCTACAAATTCTTTCATACAGGTTAATAATATAGGCTGTCATTAGGACCTTGGCGGTAAAAAACACCTACCACTGTGGTGACGGCCGACAAAAGACCGTCGTCGAGGCTACCAGCCATCCTCCAGATTATGACCACAGCCGGATTTCTGCCAGAAGGATGGCGGAAATCCGGCTGTGGCCATGCCGGCGGATGGCGGTAATGTGGCCCTGTAACATTTGCTAAGTGTGATCTGAGCAGAAAAAATATTTATTTTTTTACATCAGTGACAATTAGAACCTCGTTTATCTAAGAGTTTGTGTGTGTTAACCTTAAGAAAATCTATATGATTTAGAACCATTTTATAATCGCAAACACTAAACTGACGTGCTACATGAAAAGTCAAACAGTGTGATTTAATAATAAATATTTGCTCTAGTCCATGTTTCCTCCATCTTTCCTGGCCTGATGTTCAAATGGTAAAAGTTCCCCGTCACGGAGCTAAACAGCAAGCTTCCTGCCTAGAAGTGTTGATAGCAATCTGTAGATACTGCACACAAATCATATGTGCACAGCAGATATTTTTGAGTCATGGATTGAGACACGGAGCAGGGCTCTCCGGTCTGTGCATGATAAACCATTTTACTAAGGTTGACTATTCTCAGCTCGCTGGGCTGCCGGGGATACAGTGGTGACTGATATACCATTTATGGGGGCAAGATGAGACTTTTACCTGTCCTTGCTCCTGGAGATTCATTTACGAGCCAGTCCCACCTGTTAAACATGTATGCCAATCCCGTGCAACTGGGTCCTTGCCAATTTATGTGTGAGACGTTAGTGAATGATCATTAACAGTTGTACAAAAATACCCTAGGATGTTATCCACAGGAGCAGCATAGGCTGTCTCTCCAATAACAACTGAAGGGTATTAGTAATACCCAGTATAGATAGCTCCTTCTGAAATTATATGTACATTATTAGGCAGTACGTATTACGAGTAATCTATTTATTTTTAAAATAACAAGCATTGGCTGGACAGTTATTGTCTGGTATTGGTTGTCTTATTGAGGTATGGGTCTCTTAACCCTTTCCACCTCCCAGAATAACTCTTGGATTGCCTAACTTTGCTACCTTGAGCGTCAAGTGCAAATGGGAGCATTGAGTGCTGGGTCCAATAGTAGGTTGATATCCCAGGACACCAGTGATAGCAGCCCTGATGGACACAACCTTAGCCCTGGTAGCCCAGGGACTCATGGAAAACTTCCCAAACAGTTCACAATACCTCCTCAGAGAGAATTACTAGTTTCCTTGTGTGATTCCTAGAAGTGCACAGTTTATCACCCACGTCACCTTCATCCAAATAACGCACCCCTTCTGACTCACACCATGTAGTCCCTACATAAGTATTTTTGAGTCTTAATCAGCTCTTCCCTTGCTTCATAAAGTGCATGAGGTGCTGACTTTCATAGTTGGTTTTGTTAAAGAAAAAAAACAGAAATGGCACCATAGACAATAGCAAGGTTTTGACAAAGTGCATTATTAGTTTGGATGGATGAGAGTCAACCACAGGTAACAATATCACTGTCTTGTTAGGTCCAATTAAAGTTTTCTGTCATTTAAATCTGAATTTAAACCCTGGTAGCTATTGCATAGATTAGACAGGAGTAACCTAATAAAATTGGTGAAGAAGTTTTAAGCACCAGGGGCCATATCTTGTGTAAGGTGCACTTTCCCTGTTTGCGCCATGGATCGCCTTTCAATAGGTGCGCCAGGTGCAAATAGGGACAGTTCGCCGATTATAAAGAATACACCACCCTGAGGGCTGCCACAAACTCGTGCTGGCCTGGAAACACAGATTCCAGTGAAATATGGAGAGGCTGCTTCAAAGCTACTCTGTGTTTCACAGTGCAGGGGGAATGCAACATGCACTTTCAAAAGGGGAATAAGATTGCCTTGCAGGTGGGTGCAGTGAGTGACTGCATCCTCCTACAGGAGAATGTCTGGGGGAGTCCAGATGGCCCCCTTTCTCTCCTCCAGAGGGATGACTTTAGGAAGAATACTGAAAGTATGCGACCTTTCTGTGGTGACTTTCAGTACCCCTCCTAAGGGCATGTTTGCCTCTGTGCTTGTGTCCGTAATATGCCCCAGGAATAGAGGCAAAATTATTCCCTCATTTCTATGGGACCATACCCCTAGGCAAATGAGGGGATGCGCTATCATGATCACACTGGTGCTACATGTAGGGCAGCGCTGTTAATATTACAGAAGGGGATGCACAAGTGTCTGTTGTCCCTTCAGTGATAACCTTGTGGCCCCGTAGTGCACGAAGTGGCCACTCATACCTTTTGTGCCCACAGAGCACAATGTATAATACAGCCCCAGAGCAGTAAAAAGTTGAAAACACAACAAAACGCATACTCTCATTTGTAACAAAGAATAATATAACACACAAAAGCAAAATGGCAAAAATCCAGTAAGGGGAAATGGAGGTATATATCTTTAACATTTTAAGTAAAAATAGCACCAAAATTTCAAAGGGCCAAGGGTAGTCAATGGTCGCAGTAGACCTGTATCTAGGCTCAGTTACAGGCCGACTGTGATGGAGCTTTGGTCGAATATACCAAGCAGATTCGATCCTGTCAGAAGTTTTGGCATGGGATTTGGTCATTTTTCTGGAATTTAAAATCCTTCAGTGAGGCAGGTAAGCTGGTTGTATCTGAAGAGGGCTCCATGAAGTCAGATGAGATTGGTCAAGGTCCCGGTCAAGTTACTGGTTTAGGCAGGAAAAGTTTCCAGTGGAAAATTAAAATATTGTACTCGAGGAAATCCTCTAGCGGGCTGGATACTCTTGGCACATTCCCTGTGTTAGTTTTCTAGGGTTAGACGTGGCCACTTTCTTGGAACTTAAATTTCTCCAACATGGCAAGGCTGAATGAAAGCTGTAGGTAAATAAAGAAGACAGAAACCTTTTCTGCGAGGTCCAGGTGAAACTGATATGTTGCTGTTGCAGAAAAGCTACCATCTTGAGAAATGAGAAACCCAACAATCTGCCCAATGGCAGCCATCAGTTGTTTGTCCCGGTCGTCCGGAGGTCTTTGGAGCCAAAAAGTTTCTGTGTCTCAGGTTTTTCAGGATGTTAGGATTGCACTTAAACTCAACCATGGGGTAAGGGCCTCAGGAACAGCACTTGGGGTCAAAACACACTCCAGAAGAAGCCACCAGCAGGGTCCAGGGCTTCTTGCAGTTTGTTTGACCTTCTAGCTTAACAGAAAGTCATCCAACTGCCCCTTGGAAGTCACTTCTTTTTTCTCAATACTCAAGAAGCAGGTCCAGCCCTCCTGGTCTCTTCGCGTGTCTTCAATTGTCAGGTGCAGTCCTCCTTCTGTTCTTCCAGAGGTCTAGAGTGTTCTGTCATTTATGCTTAGCACCAGTATGTGGGTGGGAGTGACTCTAGGCTCCTCACTAACCAATTGGCTAAAAACTGCCAGGGGTCACCCTACCCTCTGTTGGATTGTTTCCTTTGTGCCCTTCTGTAAATAATCCCACAGTGCATCATCCTGTCTAAATCCAAAATGGTGACTCTTATCTCCCCTTGCACACAGTCTGTGTGCTCATCCTATAGTTGTGGCCAGGGAAATGAGCAGCCCCTCCTCTATAGCTCACTTCAGACCAGTTCTGGGGCAGCGCCCTCCTCACTGGGATGGAGCTTGCCTGACTATAGGGACACAGAAAGGACCCTGCCCATTTGTGTGTGACCAGGGAGACCTCTTTAAAGTTAATCACTGTTCAGGGTACTGCCCAAATGGTCATCCTGCCGGAGGAACAGAAACATCTCCCCGCACCAAAACCTCTGTCTCTGCTTCAGGAGCAGTTTTTACACCACATTCAGGGCTTTTTCACTCAGAGGGCTGCAGTTAAAGAACAATTCAAATTAGCCACCTAAGGCTTTAGGCAGGGAAAAGTAAGTTTCTAAAAGTACCTTTTCCTTAACATCATTACAAATCTGACTTATTTAGTGAACTGGGCATTTGATAATTGAAATTAAATGAATTCCTAGTCGAAAATAGCATTATTAAATTGAATAATGCATTCCAGTGTTTCTCTAAGGAACAGCCTGCCTTGCTACAATGAAAATAGCATTTAGGTATTAGTCACTGTAAGGACATGTTTAATATTAATTTTCTACATTTCCTAATTTTAAATACCATGCACCCAGCTTCCTGGGCTGTGGCCTAATTAGGGTTGACTAGTGCGATTTAAAAGGAAGGTTTAGACCTTAGCAAAGGGTTGATTTTGACAGACTGAGTGACATTTCAGTCAGACTACAATGTTAAGAATGGTACCAGGTTTACACTGTCACTGTAGTGGACGGCGCAATAGGCTCTACAGTCCGTTTATAAAATATAACTTACTGGCCCCTCTGTACACTTCTTACAAATAGTAGGGACCTATGGGTAATTTAGATTTGACAACTAGGAGTATAACCATTTTCAACGTGTTTTAAGAATTGGAGCACATGCAATGAGTCTGATTAGAACAATCCCAGTGCACAAACCAGCAAAATCAGCCCACAACAAACTAATAAGCAAAGAAAAACATTGTGCCACTTAAGCACGATTCTGTTTTGTGAACCTCTTCTTAATGAGGAACTGAAGTTTGGTGCATTAGTTGAGAAGCGAAATTTGAAGTGCTCAGAAATGTGAGGTAGTGAAAGTAAATATTTTAATGAACCCAAACACAGCAGTATTCCAATTGATCATTCCTAGCTCATCTGTGCCATTATACAGAAAACGACCATGTACAGATCTGTCTTGGCCCCCACCAGCAAAAGGGCCATCCAGCTCAAACTACTGGGCCACATATCCTAAGAAGAACTTCACAAGCAACTCCAAATCAATATCATCGTGGCAGTTCAGGCTTTAATTCACTACTGGGATACAACCAAGGCTGATTTTCATATTGATTCATTTGGCCCAGTAAGCAGTAGTGTGATGCACTGGAAATTGAGCCAGAGTAATTACCATTGGCTAATATTTACTTAAGCACTCTACTCATCACTCTTTATTTCCCTAGCTTAACATGTCTATCTTAATTCTGTTTAGGGAGAGGTTGCCAATTCACACAAATGGCCAAATTGACACTATGGCTTGTTTAGCAAGTCATATATGCATGATATATGCAAGCCTTGATTCCATTTGAGCAAATGGCAACTATGGACAACCAAATTGTAGATCCTGCCACCTCAGTAAGCGGAAGGGGCACACTCATTTATTTTCTAACATTCTCTTAAACATGTTGAATTGGACTATCAGGTCTGAGGTCAAGATCTCAATGGATAGACCTCTACTAGTGCCATACTGAGTCAACCCAAGTCAACTTCTAAGAAGAGCATTTTACCTTCAATAATTATCAGTCCATTCTGATTTAATTGACAAAGCTTTGTCTACTGAAAATCAAAGCAGGGCATGGCATCTTCATATCGCAAAAGATATCAAAAGCCTGTTTAACAAGAATGATACCTGTGTGTGTACATGGATACAGGAACACTCCACATGCAGCATTAAGTAATATAATGTTTTTGATAAGGGTTCATGATTGGGTTTTTTGATTGAAGTGGTTCACGCTTGTTAACATTTTGAGAAACAATATGTCAAAATAGTGTATTTTGCAGCACGTTTTCACACACATTTGTTGAAAGATATATTCTCTGGCTCTTAGTGTTGCAGGTTAACCTGCTCTCAGATAATGTTGAGTATATCGACGTAAATGGCACAACACGGTATCACTAAAAAGTCTAAAAATCCATAAATAAAACAAGTTGCTCAGTGACTACAATTTTGTGTGCGGTATTGTTTACCATAGAATAAAAGTAGCATAAAGTTAAAGTTGTACTTTTCATTTCTTTTCATTGTTCTCTGGAAATGATTGGCATGAACAATAAAAAACATAGAAAAACCTGTAAATAAACATGTGCACCAGCAGTGTTGAAAGCCACTAAAGTTCCTCTTTTTGGAAGATTATGAAGTGAGGACAGTACAGAACTGCCAAAGCCACAAGCAAGCCATAGTTGTGTCTAACAGTTGTCACTGCCTATCTTAGATAGCAACAGATTAGATAGGGCAATGTTATATTGGATATGCTTATGACACAAATAGATGATGGATATCCGTCAGCACACGAGCTACAGAACACCCAATCCATCTGCACTCTATGAAGGACATGCATAGTTTGGGGGGAGGGCTGGAGGGGGCACAGCAGTATTTTTGATTTCAATACATGTCCCTTGCAGTGTGTTAGCTTCATAGAATTTAGCATGTGGGATGATTTTGTGTGGTATCTCAAAGGCACTATAGTTGTGCTAGGACCACACCTTCATAGATAAAATCAGCAACTCCTCTACCGGTGAAAGAGCCCTATTTTGATAAACCAGCAAAAAAATCCATATGTCATGACTGACAGTTGCAATCAACCAATGGCCACTTGGAATGGGCATGTCAGCTAATTACTATGTAGAGGGGTTTGGCTTTTTGCATCTCTTTCAGGACAGACCTTATATGCCCTTGCTAGACAGTTGAATGTGCATGTAAGTAGACGTAAAAAAAAGAATGATGGCATGAAGCAATATAAATATGCTTGCCAACAAAATATGACAATATGAGTTTTTTTCCAATTGCCAAGACATGGAGACAACTAGTGACAGGTGTAGTGCCTGTCATATTTGGGGCAAAGATAAACAGCATGATTGGTGAGAATAAGAATCCATTTAGTATTTCTATATACACTGACCTGTTAGATCAGTTGTGTTGGTGATGCAAAGAAGGTGGTGCATGCAGGAGTGCAAGGAAAATCAGTGGCGTCAGCACCAAGTGGAGCAAGTCTAGGCAGCAAATGGCCCGGCAGAGTGGGGGGACCATGAATGCATTTGAATGCTCCAAGTCACCTAGAACAGCCCAGCTCAGCCCAGTGGGGCCGGACACTGGAGAATGGAGGGGAAAGCCAAGGGTCCAGTGATTAGGAGCAACTGGACTGGACAAGGACGTGAGCACTAGGGGTGGAATATGAAGAGAAGCTTACTAGAGTGCTGTTCCCCATTAGGTTTTCCCAACAGAGTTCCTATTGCAAGGGGGTAAGGATGTATAGTGAACGGTAGGTGGTAGGTCTTGCAGCAAATGGTGGACCTTGGGATAGTGGACCAGCCACACTAGGGACTTGTGTGGCCTGTGCGACCTTGGAGAACGTCACTTCTCCCTTAGTTCTATAAACAAGATTTGCTTTTTTATGTAATTAAGCACTTCCTTTTCCCCCACACCTCTTACTCTACAGCGACCTTCTAATTTATCTTTGTTCTTAACTTGAGATTTGACCAGGAGGCATAGAAGGATTTATAACCAAGGAACAGTGCCTTCATCGTCCTGCAATCAGTCTGTGAACTGTGTACTGTTCGCCGATTGCATTCTGCAGTTTTTATAGTACTTGTGGAGGGCTATGGTGAGTGGTGATCCCTCTCAGTGACCTGCATTCATGTAAGCCGAGCTGTTGCTGTAACTGTAGTGGTAGCATTCGAGGCAGCTGTAGGAGTAGCAATAGGATAAGCAACACAAAATAAAAAGGAGTTATTAGCAAGGGTATGCTTATGCTTTCCACTCAGGCAGTCTTTGGAGATATCTTCAAAATCCCACAGTAATTTCTATTACTGCCCCTGTCCTAGTGTCATCCTCATGCCTGACCATTGGGATTGGTGAGGTTTGGTGTTGCCCATGGGTGATGGCCCCAGCCTTGTTCCTTCACAGGAAGGATCCAAAGAGGAACAAATTGAAAAGTGAAAAAAGAACAATCAGGAGGGATTATTATCTCTATTATTAGGGAATCAGCCATATAAGTTCTCTCATAAACCATGACAGCAAGAAAACTTTGCTTTAGGAAGCTGGTAACACATTGGGCTGGCAAAAACCCAAATCAACAATCTTTTTAGGAATACATTTACGGATATTGGATGCATGAAGGGCTGGCACCTGTTACTTACTTTTTCTCAAAGATAGAAAGAATCCTTTTGTTGTTGAAGAGGCAGATAGGATTTATTTAACCCCTTTGGTGCACATGACGGAACAATTCCGTCATGTACACCAGTGGTCATGTGGGGAGGAGGGAACTGTTCCATCCTCTGCACACGACCATTTTACAGCAAAGGGTTTTGATTTTAGTGAAAATAGCCTGGGGAGCTGGAGACAGCTTTCCCAGCTCCCGCGGCTATTTTTAGTTTTTACTGAAATGACAAGTAGCGTGCACAGCATTCTGACGTCATTTCAGTGAAAACCAAAGTGAAATGAGTTGAGCGGCTCAGTTCACTTTCTCTGTCTCGGTGCTCAGGTGGTTTTCTTAGCCCCCTGAGCACCCAGGCAGACAGGATACATATCATTCGAAAGGGGAGAATCTCCCCTTTTTAGTGGTACGTTTCCTAATGGATCCCTGCTTGGGGATCGCCACAGGAGTACAATTCCCAAGCAGGGCTCTACACACTAGATACCAGGGAGTGGGGAGCTGCCCCCTGGGCAATGGGTTTTGCTCCCCTTTTATATATTTTTGGGCATATTCAGTCTTTCTTCCCCCCCTGAGGGCGCAGCAAGTCCACTCAAAATCAGGGATTTGTTTTTTATATATATCTAGAGGTGGGGGCTGCCCTAAATGGACATTGTAATGCCACCACCCCTCCCAAAAAGTGGGCCAGTCTTTCTGCCCCCCTCAGAGGGCAAATGGGGGCAATGGCCCCTGATCTGTCCCCCGGGGGGAAATAAAGCCCACTAGGCACCAGGGATTTTTTAAATTCATCCAGGGGTGGGGGCTGCCCAGAATGGACATTGCAATGCCTTCACCCTTCAAAAACGTCATCACAGTCCTGCTGTCCCCTGGGGGGCAGATGGGAGCAATGGGTCCCCAATCTGCCACCCTCAGGGATGGCAGAAAGCCCACTAGCCACTGGGGATTTTTTTCAATCAATCTATAGATGGGGGCTGCCCAAAGTGGGAAATGCAGTGCCCCCATCCCCCAAAATCAGCATAGTATTTTTGTGCCCCCAGGGGCAGATGGAAGCAATAGTCTCCAATCGCAGAAAGTCCACTAGGCAACAGGGGTTATTTTTTTCTTTCACCAAAGTAGGGATGGAGAATGCCCAGAATGGGCATGCTAATGCTCCCACCGCCCCTCCAACAAAATGTGTACACTCTTTCTCCCTCATCGGGGTCAGACATTGACATAAATTTCCTACCACCTATCATTCCCCTCGATCTCCTGAAAAAAAGATACCTCACTTGTGTGGGTGCCCAAAGCAGAGTCAGCCTAAAAACGTATAAAATGAAAAACTGAGGGAGAACCAAAGTGGGTCCAAAGGAAAATCTACACCTTTTTGGTCCTTCCCTGTCACAGGCACTTAGCTCCACCCACAAAAGTATCGACACAATGTGAGGTAATCTTTTTATTGGGAGACTGAGGGGAACGCTAGGTGGTAGGAAATTTGTGCTGGTACAGTGATCCCACACAGAAATGAGAGAAAATTTTGATTTTTTTAAGCTACATTTGAGATTTGCAGGGGATTCTGGTTAAGAAAACTTTGGGGGATCCATGTAAACCACACACCCCTGTACTTTCCCAGATGCCTAGTTTTCAGGAATGTCTGGGATTGGTAGGTTTCCCTAAATGGTTGCCAAGGCCGGGACCAAAAAAGCTGGTTACCCCCTTGCAAAACCAGGTGTCTTGTGATAGATAATTTTGATGTCTCCATCAATTTTGATGTCTTTAAAACCACTACTTCTAAACCCCATATCTTGTGCCCCTTTCAGAAATACATAGGTGTCCTTGATTCCTATTTTTCACTTATTTTATATTTTACCAAATTAATTGCTATACTGTATAGTTGGGACTAAATGAAAAACCATTGCAATGTGCAGCTCAGTTATGTCTCTGGTTACCTTGGGTTCTTGGTGAACCTACAAGCCCTATAAATCCCCGCAACCAGAACGGTTAATCAGATGTACAGTATATTGCTTTCAAAAATCTGACATAGTTAAGAGAAGTTACAGATGAAAATATTGACACAAATGTCTGTTGTTTAAACTCAATTTCAATATTTTTTTCATTTCAACTGTTACTTTTTATAGGAAAACTTGAAGGATCTACACAAATGACCCCTTGCTGAATTCAGAATTTTGTCTACTTTTCAGAAATGTATAGCATTCTAGGATCCACCACTGGCTTAACACTCATTTCTACCACTAACTAGAAAATGGGCTATGTCCTTGTAAAATGCCAAAACTGTGTTGAAACATTTGGTTTTCTGACTCAAGTCTGCCTTTCCCTGAAAGCTAGGAGTATGGTGATTTTATAATCACAACCCCTTTGTTGATGCCATTTCCAAAAAAAAACAGATTCTTCCTTCTGCAGCACTTTTTCCCCATTTTTTCAACAACAAAAAAAAAAAAATTAGCTCTATTTTGGCTATTTTTTTCAGTCCCCTCCAGGGGAATCCTTAAACCCTGTGTACCTTTAGATTCCCTAGGATGTTGGGAAAAAAAGGATGCAAATTAGTATGGACACCTTATGTGGTCAAAAGTTATGGAGGCCTAAGAGCAAACTACTCTGAAAAACAATAAAAGGCTTAGCACTTGGGAAAAAGCCATAGCAGTGAAAGGGTTAAAGGAAAATGTATCCTCATTAAAACATTCTGGGCCTGATTAGATCTTGGTGGTGTTACCACCAAACTGGAGCAGTGGTGGACCCTAGAACACTGTCCCCCATGAACCCCATGGACATCGGACAATGTCACTGGGTATGGAAAATAGGTAAGTCACACACACAAACTGTACCTTTGCCATTTGTGTCCCCTTGTATCACACATGACACACCACACCACCTACACACCATTATCCATTGCTATTCCACCACAACACAATACATTTGTACAACATGCAGCAAACAAACGTTGAAGTACATCCATGACACAACATGCACACAATATTGATACAACACCCACACATGACACAACCACAAAAACCAAAACAACTACACACTCATCTACACAAACACACATCACAACTACACACATCATGACAACAACTACCATACAACACTCACCTGAATGTTAGAGCAACAACATACACAACCTCAATGTCATATGCAAGTGGCACACATCCTGACACCAGCCACATCACCAACTCCAGCTCCCTCCACCTCACCCAACCAATTGCACACACACATGTACTGAGTCGCACACACAACTAGAAGCACAACATTACAGGTGCCCCTGCAGTTTGCACCCATGGACACATTTGACAAGTATGATTGTACCATCATTGTAGTGCCAGCATTTATTTGGAAATTAATACTGACAGTTGTGTATGTGTGCAATGTGTTGTGCACCAGTGTGTCCCTATACATGTCTGACCCACTTGTGTCCTCAACATTTGCATATCACAGGAATTTTCAAAAATTACTGTGACATGTATATGTCTGCAGTGACCACCCAACGTACACAGCCATTGTGGGTTCCCTACTTTTGCGTCCAACGACAGGGGAAGTCATGTTTTCTCTGTGGTCCAGTGGCAGAAGCGACAGAGGGTGCATCCAGCGGTGTCCAGCCAGAAACAGAAGTAGAATTAGGAAAAAAAGATGGGTTTTCACCCCTTACCCCACAATCCGCCAACTCAGAAGTGGAGTTTGGACAGCCACATTTTGCTTGGTGGTCAGGCACATCGAAGTGTGCATGGCAGTATGTTTGGTTGTGGTCCTGATGCCAGCCACAATTTCCTAGGGAGCCATTGCGGCAGGTGAGAATCCTTGGCAAAGTCTGTGGGACTCAGGTTGGTTAAAGTCGATGGGACCACCAACATTTATACGAGGGGTGCAGACCGCCAAGCTGGCATACAGGATTTCCATTGAAACAGTGGCAGCAGAACCTTTACGGTCAACATCTAATCCGGCCCTCTGTTGCCACATTAATTATTAAAGAAAACGGTGTGATAGTCTCCCCTCAAATAATTATGGAAGTAGTTGATAAAATGAGAAGTATGGCTTCCCAAGATGCTGGTAGTGGTCAGCCTGTGGTGAGATGGCAATATAGTCAACAGATTTTACGCTACCAGATATTAATGTTGATTTTCCCGAGGTGGTCCCGCAAAGGAAATTAAGACTGAGTTCACAGAAGACTGCATCGGTTTTGGCTAATGCAAACCCTGTTTTGCCACATTTTAGTAGCACCCCTAGTTCAAAATCTCTGCCATTTGTGAGCATTCCTCCATCCCTTATATTAATATATTAATGTACATAATATACCAGTTAGTACAATTTTCTGGGTCCTTCAATGCAATGAGACATTCTCTCTGCTATCTTAGTATTTTTGGAGGAATTAGTGGATAGTTTTGATCATATTTTAAATTACCTTTCCTCCATTTTAAATCACTTGTTGCTTAGAAGGTAAGGGATTGTAGATGAAAGAAGGGAGGACTCCTCTCCGATGGACCACCATAGGAAAAAACATTAAAGTGCTATAAATGACATTGAATTAAGCTACTCTGATAGGAGAATAGTGGATTTAGTCAAAACCATGAATATTATGAGTGAAAAAGTGGGAGAAATTTCTGGAGAGTTCAGATTTACCGAAATGGGTACCCATACAGAGGGTTGCCAGGGCAGGGGCATAAACAAAAACGACAAAACAAAGTATGGAGAAAGGTCAACAAGTACACTCGCTGAAACACGTATTCAAGAACCCAGAAGAAGAAACTTTAGAACGGACTATCTTTCGAAGCAGGAAGTCGAGTACCTTCATGATCCCGGCCTTAATTTCAAATAATAAGGAAGAGACTGGAATTCAATCAAATAAAGAAAAAAAAAGGACCTCATGAATTTAAAGAAAGAGAAAATGTAATCACTGTAGTATTTCATCCTGCCACTGATCTGCGAGAAAAGGAAGAACTTCCACATGTATCTATATATAAATCAGTAAAAGTGAAAAGGGCTAAAAATATCAAGAAAAATCAAAATCGTAAGATAAAAAGAAAAGGTGCGAGAAACATCCATTTTGATTTTGTGGTGCAGTCTGAACCAGGTGCTCCCCACACAAATGGGAACAGTTCCTCTTTAACCTCCACCTGACTTCATCTTCTGAAATGGTGAGAGAAATAGTGACATTGAATCTTCAGCAGTGAAGACACCTATTCCTTTAGAGCTTAGTTCAGAAGAGTTGAGTAATAGAATTGAAACAGTTTTGAACCCAAATGGAAACCCTTTATGGATGAGAAGGGGTTGTATTTACACCTTCAAAAGAGGGAGAAGATTAAAAATAATAATAATATGTATAGATGGAAGCGTTGGTGCATGTCACATGGCAGGCTCATCACATTGGGTGTATGCTGTAACAATAAAAAGCTATGCGGAAGCAATGTGTAGGAATCAGGCTCTTTATGTGATATATCAATAAATAGGTGCACCAAATCCTCAAAATAGAAAAGGAAGTCCTCGGACACTTTCGTAGTTGCATGTGTTTAATAGTAAAATGATGCCTCCTCACAACGTGTTTCAGCCATAGCCTTTATCACGTATGGGACGGCTGTTTAATTTGCATATTATATACCTAAAATACAAACATAAATGACAGACTGGCATACACATATTCCTACAACACAAAGAAAGGCGACCGCTATCTTGGAATGTCAAATCATACATGATATGTCCTTCTATGTTAGCAATTCTGTACCCAGTGTGTCCTGAGCTATGCGAACAATATCTATATAGAAAACTTTATATAGCATACATACTTTTATAGGTATGCACAATCCTACAATCAAACAATATAATTCATATTGTAAATTCATGGTCTAGTGAACTGTCTCTGATTTTCTTGTATCTCCACAGCCATGTCCACACATCATATTTATATCAATAAATAGGTATACTATGTAAAGAGTCCACGGGTTCCCTCAGGAGTGGACAGGGTCTTCCTATGCAATCCTAAAGTGCTGTATTAGACGGCAGTGTGGTCAAGCAGTCTTACGCCCAACACAGAGGGGTGCAAGGCATCTACAAATACACACAATAGTCAATAAATGATACATGACTCACGAAGGAGATCCACAACAATTTATAAAAATTGCAAGTATATTTATAAATATTTAGGCATCAGAGATAAATCGTTCAAGTAAGTATTTTCTAAATATAAATCTTTTCACTTTAAAAAAGTAGTCACAGTGCAATTTCTGAGTTCTGCTATGTTATACTATGGGAGGAAGAACAAGTTCTGCAAACAGGTGTAGTACAACTTACAAGGCCAATCTCCAGGAGTTAGGGTGAGTGGTGGGCAAGGTCCAAGTCAGCACCAGCGGTACACCACCAGCAGCCTGAGGGTAGCCGGGTTCAGGGTGCAAAACGGAATCGGGTGCCAAATGCGTTTCAATGGGGATCGGCCTCAGCGAAAACGGGCTGCAGGCTCTGGTTAGGAAGCCAGTGGGACTGAACCAACAGAGGGGCTCAGGCTTCATGATTCTCTGGTACAGGTGGGCACCTTTGGCCTCTTCGCCATGGCCCAGGGATGATAGGTGCAGAGGTGTCTTCAGGTGTTGTTTTTTTCTTACTGGAGCGGTCACAGTAGAGGGGGGTCTGCGTGTGTAGGGTGCAGGCATCATCAGAGTGTCAGGTGGTGTGAAACCATGATGGAATCGAAGTCTGGAGGTCTGGGGATCCATGTTGCACCAGTGGCCCACTTCAACTTGGGCTGGAGGCAACAGGTGCAGTGATGACTTCAGGTGTCGGGTTTTGGCAGTCTGAATCCTTTTTTGGAAGTCTGTAGTAGAACAGCTCTACTGTTACAGGAGGTCTTGAGTCTTTATCAAAGGCAAGCAGCCCTCCTGGGTTTCTGGAGTCCACAGCTGCAGGAAGGGTCGACTTTGGCACAGTTTTCAGTGAGGGATGGGGACAGGGTGGTGGCATTGGTACTAAGTCAGTTTCTACTTCTCTCCTCTCTGTTTTTGCGGCTCTTCAGTGTCCTTGGTCTTCTTAGGTCATCAAGATCTGCTTTTCTGGTGCCAGGGGCTCCCCTAAACAGTGAATTTAGGGGCATTAGGAGAGTGTATGGTAGTAACCAATGGGCAACTGACGCTAGGGGTCACTATGCCCCCTATATGGCCACTTACTGTGGGAAGTGGGCACAACCCTGTCACAGAATGCCTAGGCATGCCAATACAAAGATGGCTACCTCCGAAAAAATGTGTTCACCTCAGATTAGCCCACCATAGGAGTGGTACTAGCCCTAGGATGGCACGCCTACCTGACAAGCTAATTTTCCACCTGTCCAGGTGCCAAAGGGAGCTCTGGAAAAGGATGTTGGCCTCCTGTCCTGTGAGGGGAGAGCCAGATTTGCATTTCAGAGGCACCAGACCTTTGAGGCTTGCCTTCTCACGAAGGCTAATTAGCAGAACATCTTGTGGGACTGGGTGTTCCCCCTCTTACCAGACAGGCTTTTGATCTGGGCCTCCTGAGTGCAGGAGGCTCTCACCCTAGTAGGTCACAACAGTGCCTCAGATGCCAGGTTGGCAGAAACCAGTCAGCAAGCACACCAGAGGCTGGTAAGTTTTCTGTGGGGACCTCTAAGGTGCCCTCCGTTGTGCATGTATTGAGAAATCCATCACTGGAATCAGTGTGAGCGTTTCAATATGAGATATTTGATACAAAACATCCCTATTTTCAGTGAATACAATATGTAGTTGGGGAACTAGTATTGACCAGTGCCCAGCAATTAGTTAAAATGACTTCACTGCACACTTGCTAGGTCTAAGAATTGCCAAAGACATAGCAGTGGCATATCTGCTCTTGTACGTATTCCCTTGCAAGGAATATAAAGCACCCTACATTAGGGCTGTAAGGCCTGCTGTAGGGTTGACTTACATCTATTGCATGCAGTGTTAGAGGACATGGCACACAGGCTGTGTGACATGTTGTGTTTGCACTTTTAGAGAGCACCTTGTCACACAGCCTGCAATGGCAGTCTGCATGAGGTTGGTGCTGGGTCCCTTAAAGTGGCACAGGTTATGTTGTAGCTCTTAGGGACCCTCCTTAGTACCTAGGCACTAAGTACCAAAGGTATCATTTACTAGGAACTGACAAAGGTGCTAAAGGAGCCTGGTCACTTGGGAATTAAGTGACTAGGGCCCGTATTCATACTTTTTCTGCGCCGCATTTGCGGCATTTTTTGACGCAAAAACGGCGCAAACTTGCAAAATGCCATTGTATTTTGTAGGTTTGCGCCGTTTTGCGTCAAAAAGCGGCGCAAATGCGGCGCTAAAAAAAGTATAAATACGGGCCTAGGTGTCTTGTTTAGGGGAAGAAACATTGGCTACCTGGTACCTAGTTCACACCAGTTAAAGTTGTATCAAAGTCCAGGCAAAAAGTGGGGGTACTGCAACCAGAACCCAACTTCCTACACAATGTAACATATTTCCACTGTCCTTTTGAACCCATCTTGGAAATCCGTGTTGTGTGGTTGCCCAGGGATTATTTAGAGTAATTTATTGCCAGTGATATGCCTATCAGGCCATTTCAGTATCTGTGCATTATAATATATGGGAGCCTGCAACCCATTATGAAAGCCTGTGTCTAATTTCCTTATTACAGGCGACTAGTGACAACAGTTGCCTTCAATAACAAAATTAGGTAGTTGTTCAACTGTAATAGGTTATTACACTTGAGCTGTGAGTTTTTGAGGGTTCCTGTCAGAGCCAGCAGCAGAAGGTGAACTGAAGGTCACAGGGCATATTTACACCTGCAGTTTAAAACATGCAACAAAACCTAGAACAGAATGTTATTTTTTCTGATCTGTTTTTCTAAAACAAACAGTGCTGAGCATAAAGGAGATATTTAGAGCAACATGTTTTTGCATACTCAAGGTAATTAGAGGAAAACAATTCTTGGTGTATTTTTCTTCACATTCTGAGTAGCAGACTTTGTTTAAATGATTTACATTAAACTGATTCTTATATCAACAAATTACTGTTTTATGATGTTTTTAACTTCACTCTAGATTCTGCTTTTATTTTGAATGTTTGCAGCACGCTATTTCTTCTGAAAGAGCAGGGCACACAGTGGTTTGCATTAGGGCGAGTGTGACCATGTGTTATAAGGAATAAACTAACCTCTGCTGTACTTTTTAAGCATATTGCAAAGTCACCTCCGAATTCCAGTCTTGTTGTTCTATGTGGTAATGGAACACCTCAGTGAATTTCAATATCCCTATATTATATGTCATGGGGTACGGTATCCCATATATAATAAAAACTGCATTGGCTAACTTTGAGGATTCATTATTTTTTTCTGCAGATGTACGTTTACACCCCTTTCTGGCGTTCTCTGTTAAAAGTTATTAAATCCATTTTGTGTACTTAGTTTAACCCGATGAATAACAATGAGTGTGTCTAGCACTTAAGGAGCTGGGCTAGGATGTCAATTGATTCAGTTGAAGAACATCTTATGATAAAAATGTGTCCACTTTATCAGCCAAATTAAACATAAAGCGTTTATATAATGGTTAGTCAATAAAATGCATTGACCTACAGTGTACTTTCTGAAATGGACGGGCGCTTTTAAGCACCTTTCTGATTATGAAGCATTACAGAGTGCTTGTATTAGAAGCCGCGTGTTATGTATTACATTATTTAAATTTAAATAAATGCATTGGTGCGTCCTGATCGTGTTTATTTTCCATTATTCACCAATATAATTATAAGAATTCATTCGACTTTACTTGGAAGAGTACATTTTTAAGTCAAATAATGCAATTTGCATAATGTCAAGTTATTTTACCCCTAATATTGTAAAAATTGTTTATCAGCTTTGTACAACGTGAAAAATAGGAGAATGCCAGAAGGAAGCCTTTAAGCAGGTGGCATGTGTTCTTGGTTAATTAGATGACCTCCATTGGTATCCAAAGCAACGTTTCCTGGATCATGTCCAAAAATGTCCATGTACACATCAGTGAGAACAACAGGCGATAGATTCCACATCAACACCAGAATTAGAGATTAGGAATACTGCAAGAAATAATGGCGCTCACTGTAAAAATCCATGGGTACATAAAACTATTAGCATATGGCACATTCAACAAAACACACCTGACCATTCACTAAACAGCCAGGTCTTCAGAGACACAGTGAAACAGATGGGGAATCTGCGCACCTTGCCTGTCTGAAAATGGTCCGCACTGTGTTACTTGAAAGCATGACAAATCTCTTTGAGGAAGCCATTGTGGTTCCAACACTCTGCATAGATGTGATATTTTTGCATCTAAAGACAACGAATGAGGTGTAGATGTATCCCTAATCATCCATGGCAGCACATACAAAACCCATTATTTTGCAGAAATGCTTAGAAAAAATGGCACCTGGGGGCGCTTTATGGTTGGCGCACTGTTATGCTTTGTGCTTGTGTGCAGTTGCTCTTTAGCACACGAGCTGCTGACAGTGCTTCTCTGAACTTCAGAGTAAACCTGCTGATTCATAGTGAGAGTGTAGCTTATATAATTTATATTAACATGAAATGTTTATGAACTAATGAATAATACTGTAATGCCGCATAGAAACTGTATTAGTGTATTTTTGCTCAAACGTGCACTTGAAATGTGACCACGGGGAGTGGCCGCCAATGTATACGGGAACTAATAAAATGACTAATGTTATTTTAAAGAATGGTTTTGTACTAATCATTAAATGACTATGTTATTAAAGTCTGCTAAATAAATCTTGTAGGCGTTAGTTAGCATGAGTCGAGGCCTAGCTGCCTGGCTCTCATATTAACTGTGTTTTTCTAACGTGCAGTGCGCTGACTCGCAAAAGGACATTAACTCTTGTTTTCAAACTAGAAGCTGAATGTAACTATAGTAGATCCGTTCTCATGAAATTCATATTGCTTGTCGAAATGTATTAGCAAAAAGCAACAGTGTAGATTAGTATAATGTCCAAGGTCGCCCAAACCGGTACAGCCAATGGAGCTACTGACCGAAGATGTGCAAAGAATTACAGAAGGATGAAATCATACCGGACGTGATACCCCTGAAGACGTCAATCATATGGACCAATAAAATATATGAGAATTAGTGCGGGTGGAAGAATTAATGACATAATCTGTTTTTAATTGGCTAAAGATAGTGGGGTGCAACATCTGACCAATCAAGTTTTGGGGGAATGTACAACGAAAAAGGGATAGAAACCTATGACACGGGGAGCCATTAAGATTGGTTATGGAAATGCTATTGATTTTATCCAGAAACTCTGTCACTCTGTTTGGTGACTTATTTTGGTTTTGCTTAAACCATCCTCTTCCTTAGATTGTCCTTTTACACTTTACCTCCTTATGATCGAAGTGCCCCTTTTACCCCAGAGCTCAGTTTTGACTAATGGCGAATCAACTGATGTCCTGAAGACGAAGACCGAACCTGAGTGCTGACCCAAACCTTGGAGGGTAACTATATGACAATGAAATTGTGATTGTCTGTTTGCTTTTCCTTTCTAGGTACCAACTGTTTACTTTTGACAGAGACCATAGCTAGATGTTTTCTAAATTGATGTTCTAAAATTGTTTTGCATGAAGCCCAACATGCCAATGCTAATCAATGGTTAGGACAGGGGTTCACTAAACTGATGCAAATCGACAAATGACTGAATCTATGCTTTGTTGAACTGACTCGTTAATGACACTCTGCTGAAATCGATTTATGGTGACGCTATGTTATGTTCTATTGATTGCGTTCCTTGCTTTGATGAAGTCTTACTCGAGTTGCCAAATTATGACAATGTCATTAAGTGTTTTGGTTTTAAGATTAACCTACATGCTTTTAGAATTGTAATCAATAGGGAATAAACATCATAAAATTCTACTAAACTGGTGTGGTTATTCATGACTACAAGATCATGGTGGTGTCTTGTGTTGCTTAATGTTTTTGACTAAAGTGAAATACATTGTTGTAATAAAGATTGATGACATTATTGATGTATTGATTGACATATTGATTAGCTATCTCGTCCTAAGGTGTCTCTCAACTGGGTCAAAAGATTCATTGGCCTAAAACGAGTCCTGATGTGTAATAAATTATCATAGAGGGACGCGTTATCAATAGTTACAGGTAGCTGTAGGTGCAGTACATGTGCTGACTCATGAAGTGAGATAGTTAACGCAGGTGCTGTAGCCCGGTCTATTTCCGTGGTCAAGAGGCGCACAGCCTCAGTTGTGAACTACGGCTCTGCACACTGGTGCATTTAGCAGGACTGCACTCACCTTGGTGAAGACCGTAGATTGTTGGACCACAAAAAATCTCGTAGTTCATCCTTGCTTTCATTTATCTTCGGATTGCTTCACATCAGAAAGGAAGACTATCTGGAATTTGAGCATGATCAATGCCAGATTAATATTGCCAACATCTTTTTTCCTGTGGAAGTAGCTGGTGATTTTGGAAAGTGAGGATACACCTTTTCTCAAACTTAATTAGGCGAGTGAGTAAAGGAGAGTACGGGCTAGTTCAGCCGATTAAATTTTTTTTAAAAAAATTAAAAAATGCATTTTACAGCACATTTGTTTACAAATCTCAAAAAGACTCTAACGGGCACCCATGTAATATTCCAGTGAATTAATTGAGTGCCAAATAAGCCTGATTTAAACAAACAGTTTAAATAGCCCATCATTCATCATAGCAAAAAAGTTAAAATTGTACATGAATTTTTTTTTCATTTTTCCATCCTACTCCTTAAAAGTACATACGGGATTATATATAACAAGTGGGAATCATCCAGGTATTTGCTAGGTGAATAAATACACAGATGGCCAGATTTACAAGGCCCTGGCAGCTCCTTGCGCCTCATGAGCACCACTTGAGGCAAAAATCACTGCACCATACCTTCAAAGTGGCGCAATGCATGCATTGCGCTACTTTGCGACCCCTTGTGCCGCATTATGCCTGTGCCAGACATAATGTATGCAAGGGGGACGTTTCAGCATTAGGAGGCCTGCAAAAAAGGAGCAATGAAATCTACAGGATTCATTGCGCCATTTTTGGCATCATTTTTAACATCTGCTCAAAGCAGGCGTTAAAAGGATGCATCAATGGGCCTCCGTGCACTTTTCTACACTAGCTTCAACATTTTTGACGTTAGTGGAGCAAAGAGACACAATAGCATCAACTATTTTGATGCTATTGACCTAACATGCTCCATGGTGTGCTGTACTGTAAACCCATAGTGTTGTAAGGTGGCAGTGGGGGGGCGAGAAATCTGGCGCATCAGTACTGTGTTGTTGATCCCCAAGCTGATGGGATGTTGCACCAAATTTCTCCACGCAGCTGTGCTGATGCATTTAGTCTGTGAATGAGGCATTGGTTTCGAAGTACGGTGAATCCAAATTCAATGTGGCGGGTTTTTCCATGCTGTACAGGTGATGTATCCTTCTCCATCGTTTTCGGAGTGGTAGTTCAAAGTGCGATACGGCGGTTTAGAGTGAAATGCGACAATTGGGTTCCCACAACAGCAGCAATGGATTGATTCTGCTTCTTGCAGAAGAGGATGCTTCTGTTCCAGTGGAGCAAGCCCCTAAGTCCACTTCCAAAGGTCCAGGACTGGGAAGGCACCACTTGGCAGGACAGATTCACCAGCAGATGAGCCCAAGGATTAGAGCCGGTGGTCTATACGTTTTTTGCATCCCTGAGACTTAGGCAACAGGAGGCAAGCAGAAAGCCCTTGGAGACACACTGTGCTCAAGTGATGCAGGTCCGGGCCTTCTCACCCTGGCAGGGGAACAGCAGGCAGCAGGACAGCTCAGCAAGGAAAGAGCACAGCAAGGCAGAGTCCAGCAAAGCAGCAGTCCAGAAGAGTAGCAGTCCTTTTAGCACAGTAGTCACAGGTCCAGAAGTGCACTGAGTTGATGGTGTTTCGGGTCCAGTACTTATGCCCAGTTTAGCCTTTGAAGTGGGGGAGACTTCAAAGAAAAGCTTTTAAGTGCACAAGTCCTCTGCCCTTCCTGCCTTGACTCCAGACTAACTACAGGGGGTTATACAGCTCTTTGTGTGGAAACAGGCCCAGCCTCTCAGGTGCAAGTATCTGCTCCTCCCTTCCATCCAGTCCAGGAAGACCCTTCAGCCTGGTGATGAGCCACCAGGAAGTGAATGGCCAAAACATCACAAGACAGAAAATGGAGTGTGCATTCTTCTAATTTAGCAATTATTCAGTCTTAATCAATCTTAAAGGTACATCTTCCGAAGGGTCCTTAAACTTAATACTTCTTTGTATCATTCAACCAGCCTCGGATATTATGGAGTGGCTTTGACTTTGATTTGCTGTGATTCTTGGAGTGTTTTCTACTATGCTACCTACCCTCACCATTGAAAATAGATTTCCTCAAGAAAAAGGGGATGCCACAAAATATGAAAAACTTTGAGACTAATGGCTTCAGAAAGGTGGATTTTGGATACGGTGTGTGTAGGTGCTTTTGGACACCAGTGTTGTTAAAACATGTTTTCACTTTTTAACCTGGGGCAGCGTTAGAAATGGGGTCTTTGGTTGGCAATCAGCTTACTCCCTGTCTAAGCAATGACCCTCTCTCTAGTTAGGGCCAAGGAGAAACACACCTGTTTAACCCCCGCTCACCCTCTTGGTAGCTTGGGACGAGCAGAAACGCTTAACCTAGAGACAATGTGTAAAGTATTTGTACCAACACACACAGTAACACAGTACAAACACTACAAAATGACTCAACACCAGGTTAGAAAAATAGTCAACATGTATCTGAGCAAAACCAGACCAAAACAACAAAACTCCAACATACACAAGGAAAGTTACAAGTTTTTAAAGATTAAACTTCAATGTAGCACTTAGAAACACAAATGCTTTGAATTGGTAATTTTATGGCGTCATGACGGAGTCGTTCCCAGCAATCTGAAGCTAATGACACTGGTCACCGAGTCACATGCACCCCCAGGTACAGTACCTTGTGCAAATAAATAAACAAGCCAGGGCACGGAGTCAGGGATTGCAGCGTTGTTGGATGCAAAGTGGCATCAGTTCTGGTGCTGTGAAGCAAAGTAGCAGAGGCCTCATGAAGAGGCATCGGGTCCCTGCTGCAGGGCGGTGGAGGTGAGGCATCGTAGCTGTGAAGCTTTCGATTCACACACTTCCGGCAGAGTCGGTATCTGTCAGTCACGATGTGGTGCAGTGACTTCCATGGAGTCATGGATGTCAGTGAGGCTGCAGCGGCATCGAGCCTGCAGGGTCTTCGCACTTCAGCGAGGACCATGCTTCGGTTGCAGGCAGCGTCATGGGATTTGGCAGTGGCGTCAGTCAGGAGTCGTCCAAAGTCAGTACACTTGGTTTTTCTTGGTTTTCCACCAGCTTCTCCTTTCAAGGGCCCAGGGACTGGATTAGGCACCACTTGGCAGGGCAAGGTTCTCAGCAGAGAGTCCAGGTGCTGACAGGGGAAGTCTTTGTTGGCCCTGAGACTTCAGAACAGGGAGCAAGCTTGGTCCAAGCCTTTGGAGATTCTTCTCAAGCAGGAATATACAACAAATCCAGTCTTTGTCCCCTTTCACAGGCAGAAGCAGCAACTACAGGATAGCCCAACAAAGCACAGTCCCCAGCAGGGGCAACACTTTTCCTCATCTCTTCAGCTCTTCTCTTTGGCAAAGGTACCTCTTGGTTCCAGAAGTGAATCTTGGAGAAATCCAAAGCCTGGGGTTTTGGGTTCACCATGTATACCCATTTCTGCCTTTGTAGTTGCTCAACTTCAAAGAGAGGTCTCTGTTGTTTACAGGATCCTGCCTTGCCCAGACCAGGCCCCAGACACATACCAGAGGGTTAGAGACTGCATTGTGTGAGGGCAGGAACAGCCTATTCGGGTGTAAGTGACCACTCCTTTGAATTGTCCTTATACTTAATACTTCATATCATTCAACCAGCCTTGGATTTTATGGAGTGGCTTTGCCTTTCATTTGCTGTGGTTCTCTGAATGTTTTCTACTATGCTACCTACCCTCTGCACAAAAAATGGATTTCCGGGAGAAAAAGGGGATGACACAAAATATGAAAAACTTCCAGACTGATGGCTTAAGAAAGGTGGATTTTTAAAACAATGGGAATGGGTTCTTTGGGACAGTAGTATTGTTAAAGCATGTTTTCACATTTTTACCCTGGAGCAGTATAGAATATTACATATTGGGTGCTTTTTCCACACTTGCAGCGGCATAAAACCTATATTTCACAGTGAATGACAAAATTTGGGAAATATTGCCTGGTTCCATGAGAAATACATATTTCATCATCATAATGGCATCCCCCAATCAAGTCTGTAGAGCTAGAACATTGTTTGGGCTAGTAGTATTATGCAGCATAGGGGTCACAATTATGGGGAAAAGTTTTAATAATTATTCACCAAAAATGTAAATCAATTGTAGAGTCCAGTGTAATTGAATGGAGTGTCTTACAGTACAGTGTAGGATTGTGTCAAATATTGTAGTGCTGAGAAGTGGAGTAGATTTGAGTATAGTGGTGTAGCATAAAATGGAGTAAAGTGTCATAGAGTGGAGAGGGGTGTCATAGAGTAGTGATGTGTAGTGCAGTAGGGTGGAGTGCCGTAGTACAGGGTCCAGTGGCTTATTTCCTTTGGAATCCCTATGGAGGTTGAAGTCACTGAGAAAGCTAGTTTGTCAAAGCTGATTAATTTTACTATGAAGGATCCCATGCCCTCTATAATTATGTTTTTGTTTGACTGGGAGGGAATAGATCACCTTCAACCTCAGGTTAGAGGAAGCTTGTGAGATGAATTCCAGTAATAAACACATAAAACATTGAAAAATGGTATTGTGGAGTAGTCTGCAGCTTAGAGAGTTTCTGTATCCTTCAGCCAGTTTTTGGTGAGCATCGGGGTGTCGATGTTGTTTTCAGTAATTGTGTCTGAGATCACAAGGCACTGTTTGACTGCAGAGTGGCAATTGTGCAGCAGTAAGGGGGGTAGTAACTGATGAGTTTGTTTTCGGCTTGCCTAAGAGGAAGGGTGGTAATAGGGACCAGATTAGAGGATAAATTGCAATTTTGTGTGGGGCTGGGGAATGCATCTAGTGTACAGTTCAAGATAAGTTTGAGGATAGGGAGGACAATTTGTGTTTGGCGGGGGAACTGGGTGAGGAAGGCATTGGTGTTTTCATAGCTTTTTACAAGGTTGTGTATTTTGTGCTCTTTTGTGATCAGAGAGGGGCTCTTGACCTATGCTGGATGAGGTGGATCATGCTTAATAGTGTATCTGTACCCAGTGGGCTAAAGTACATCAAAAGTAGACCCACCTTTATTTTGGGACCCTTGTAAGGACATTGACGTAGTTAAAGGCCCCTTAACAATGTGGCATAGAGAGAGCCTGGGCAGAGTAAATTGTGTGCAAGCTTGGTGGTATCAGGCTGACAGCAGCTGCAGATTTTTTTCTGGCAGCTATATTTACTTTGTACTTATCAAATAATTATTAAAAGCAGGGTTTTTACCTTTAGCTTTAGCTTTGTATTTACAGTTTTGGGTCAGCTAAGTGCCCCAATCTGGATAGTGCACGTTTTTGGTTTTCGTACAACTGAGGAGGAGTCTGTCGATCATCTTCATTTTGGTTGCCCCCTGTCTTTCATCCTAAGGGGGAAGGCTCTACCATCCGTGTGGGTCAACCATGAGATATACACCCTCCGTGCCTTCAAACCCTTACATATATCTACAATAATCCCACATGTTGCTTCTTCAGCCTGATTCAGGTTGAGGCTGGGCATCAGGAGCGCATAGTTAAATTTAGAGAATTCATTAAACATGCACTTTCGATTATAACCATTATTTATGTGCAATATTGTGAATATTTTCACGAGGAGGAACGAGCTAGCTGTAATTTAGAACCATATACTTTTGTTAGCAGGTTTCCTCTAACCACAATAAGAATGACATTTAAAATGCTGAGAGCTCCTCAAGAGGTATGGGGCTTGCTTGTCAGAAGACCTGTATATAAGTCACTAAATATGAAATAAACTCAGATGAGTTTTAAATATTTTATAGCACTTTGTGGTGTTTTCAAAGCCAGTAGCTTTTTTTTAAGCAGGCTGTGCAAGAACAATCTAGATAAATCAGAGTTTGCCTTTAAAGCGTCTAGGAATGTTTATTATATCATGGTATTAGTTTTGTAGACTCTCACAGGAAATTAAACTTCAAGTTTATTTTGCAAGACCGTTTACCTACGCCTACTGAATATAAAAACACAGTTGCGAAACCTATTTTCATAACTTTGTACCTACCATGTTTGTAGCTTGCGCTTGAAAGTCCGCCAATGCATTCTTGCTGAATAATTCGTGCATTCTGTAATTTCCAGATGTACCGAGGAATGGAAAGGAAACCGGTGCCACATCCAGTCTGAGCCTTCCTCTCCTCCCCTGGCCACAACCCTTCAAAGTAGGTGAATTCTAAGATATCAAAAATATCTTTATGGCGTTGTCTCTAGATGTGTATTACATATGTTGTTTCTGTCCCCTAAAAAGGCATCTGGATAGGCCTCGGTGTTGGACTGGCATGTCTGTTGATCAGAATAACAGTCATTGTTTTCTGTTTTCTTTCAAAACGGAAAGTGCCTCAAAGGTAAGCGAAACCATTTCTGTACTTTAAAACGGGACACGTTTTTACAAAAGTAAAGCTTTAACCTGTAAATCTTAAAACTGAAACAAACCATTTAAAAGCATCACTACTCAGGGAAGCATCGGGAATACACTGTTTTCTATTCTGGTTTGTAAAATATGAAACTTATCTGAACTCTCAAAATTATTTTACATATTTCAGTACTGTGCAAAAGTCAATATGTGCCTTTCAAGGGCCTAAGTGGCAAAGAGCATCCCCAGACCAGGGTCCTCTGCTTACTGTGCCACTGGAACCAAGCTACACCGAACTGTAGAGACCCAATCCGGCTGAAATAGATTTGGGGGTTGAGCTGACTTGACAGTTCACGCTGTACTGTTCCTGTTGGAGCAGGACCAATGCTGGGTGTAATGTGAGGTGGCATAGTGGGCAAAAAAAACATGGTTTGGCATTCTACCCCAAGCGATTGCCAGTGGTTAGAGTATTTCTAAGCATTCCCCCCATCACCCTTTGTGTGTTGCAAGAGTCACTATGGGCTATCACCTGTCTATGTTGGCACATATGAAAATGCAAGGGGGCATTTCTAGGCCAATTGGCAACTTTCATAGACTTGGGCTTGCTGATGATCTCATATTCCTGTGTCTGCAACAATCGAGCCATCCATCCTTTAGCTAAGGCGCCTCCTTGTCTCCTTTCAACTGGGAAGGAGATGGAGTTGCTCTTTCGTGTCCCGCCCGATTCCACAGTCACTGTAAAAGAAGTGATAGTGCATGGTACAGATTGCAGAGGAAAAATGTAAGTGTCTTCAGGAATCTCAACTGTGTGACCTCAACACATTCTGTGCTATTGGCATCGCCCTGATTATATTTTGAAGAACAACATACAAGCAGTGGCGTCTGGCAGCTTTGGGAGGGGGCGGGCGGGGTCACACACACACACACACACACACACACACAGACTCATTCTTCAACACACAGACACGCACGCACGCACGCTCATCCATTAACAACACTCATTCCATTCAAACATGCACGCACACACCAAACATTCATTTTACAAGATCACACACATTCATTCTTTCACACACGCACGCACATCCATTAACAACAGTCATAACACTCAAACATGCACGCGCGCACCAAACATTCAATGTAAAACATAACACACATACATACACACACACACACACACTTACCTTTAGCCTCCAGGTCCCAGGAGGGTTGGGACTGGTCAGCCAATGAGGAAAGGTAGCAGTCCCAGCCTCGTCACAGAGTGGGATGGGGTCAGTGACACTGCTGACCCCAACCCACTCTGTGACGAAGTGTCACTGATTGACACTCGCCCTGGGCACTTCAGGGCTTAAACTGAAGCGCCCAGGGAGAGTGTCAATTGGTGACGCTTTCCTCGTCACCCAGGGGAGGGCCTCGAGGCACCTGGCTGCCTGACCTGAGCATGAAGAGTGTATGTCAGGCTGACCTTTGTTCAGCCTGACAGACACTCTTCATGGGGTGGGGGGGCGTGGCCCCTCCACCCTAAAGGACGGGCCGCCACTGCATACAAGCAGAATGAGTACATGTGATGGTAGCTGTCTTGACCACATATCTACACATGTTGACCATGTCTTATTTTCTATCAAATGCATTCTGAAGGAATGTTCATTGCCACAAGAATCGCAGTATATGAATCGATGGCATGTTATTTAATGGCATAGACCTTTAGATGTATGGGCTTTTTTCCTGAGCATAGGGTATCAGATGAGCAATATCTCAATTGTTCCCCAGTTTTCTGCTGCACATCTTGGATTCTTGACCCTTTTATGGTGGCAGTAACAGCGCACTTACTGCTTCAGGCGAAAAATGGTCCTAGGAACTGTTTCTGGTGTTGATGCTAGTGCATTTTGTAAATTGACTTACTTTTAAAACAAAGAGATTTTTAGCCCTTGTATTTTAAAAATGCAATTTATTACGTGGCTCTATTTATGTGAAGAAGTCGCTGGGAGGATACTACGTGCTAGTCTTAAAAAGAGATGGATAAGTTCCCGAAATAGGTCGTTCCATGCCTCGAGCCCAGTTTAAAAAACTAACACTTTCGATACATAAAGGAAGGTCCACGCAAAACTGGTAAAACAAATAACCTAGGTATGATGAGAAAGAGCTGCCTGCTTATTGTCGTGAGAGTTTAGTAAACCTTAGGTGAGTTCTAGACCAGGGACATGGCCATTCAAATTGTCCATAATGGAGTATCATAAACAGTAACTGTGTGGATGAAATAATATCTTGCTATCCTACAGCTGAAACTAATGTCGCACTCTGGTGCCATTTGCAAACTTTTATTTTCAGTATGGAATTCCTGAAAGTAATGTATGCATTATACATGTGTTTATAACACCAGTTTGCTGTCTTTATACTCAAGTCGCACCTGTCGCTTGATAATGTTTACAGGCTTGAAGACCAGCATCATCATTAGTACATTGCGAAGCAGGGTAGCAAATGTATGTATATAAGAAACTTTACAACTACGTTAATTTATACCCATACCTCGTTTAATAATTAGGCTTTAAACGTTATATATTGAAAGTGAACATTTGATATCTGTTTTCCAATAACGTCAACATGTTTAGTCATTCTGGCTTTTATACACTTAATTATGCTCATATAAGTATGTTTACACAACTCAGTAGATGTAGACAAACTCAGCTTCAGAAGATATGGATTGAAATTTCATGCACATGTGAGGGTTTGTTAGTGGCATTACTGTCTACAACTGTGGGAGGAGCTGGGGTACCCACAAACCCAAAGTCGAATCCGCTTCAGAGACTTAATTATGGCATTGCTCGACGTTTAACAGCAACCTCTGCACAATTCCTATACAGAAAGGAAATGAAGAGTCAAGTAAAACATATTTATATTAGATACAGTTGGGAAATAAAGCAATGGAAACCAAGTATAAAACTCATAAATCGAATTTAAATAAACACTAGGAAAGTAGAGTGCACCAACAGCCATTACAATACATACAGGGTAATGTATACGAATAGGGCTCCACAGAGAAAATGAAGAAATGAATCAATTTTAAGGAACTGATGTAGCATTTGGGGCATGGCCCACAGGCCCACCAGGTCAGTGGAGGTTATGCCCATTATTCCCGTGGCAGAGAACATCCAGCCATTGTTAGAAATGCTCACCTGCTGGGCTGAGTTTGCAACAGCGGTATGCAAATGAAGCTCGGGCCCATTGCTTTTTCACAAAATAAAGAGTCCCGGTGCCCAATGCGTTGCTCAGATGCCTAGCCTGCGCTATTAAATGTTAGAGCGCTAAAATTCGAGGCTGCTTAGTAAGTCCTCCAACCACCTCAAGCCTCTTTAAGCCAATGGACACCCTTTTTAGCTGACTCTTTCATGTTCCTGCTTCCTCCCTTGGTGAAGTTTTTAAATATTTCTCTTCCTCCTCCTTTTCAGTGACCAAATGACTGTTAGTTCTAAAAAAAAAAATGCCGGCGGCAAATGAGCTATTTAGTGTGAAACATCACTTCCAAATTTGACAGAAAAACCGTCGGTCTGACGTAACAAGAGAAGCTCCAATTTATAGCTTTTCTCTCTCTCCACCAAATAATAAATAACACTCATGCATTGAGAAGTCAACCAGCACAACAACTATGATTGGTTTGGCTAGTGACCACTCCAAGTATACAGAGTTGTGAAGCTCTGGCATCTTCATAATGGCTAGAACCTTTAAATTACATATTGTATTGGGCCACTCTTTAGAGAGCTACATTCAGAGTCCTGGCAAGCTACTAGCTGCTCCCAAGCTACCCATTGGAGACTCCAGTTTAAGGCTCTGTCTTCATCATGTTAAACTGTATTATAATGATGATCTTTATGCTCTGATGCAGGAAGGTACCCCAAAAGGCCTAGAACTTAGAAGATAGACAAAAAGAAAAGAGTGACACAAAGGTCAAGTCCAAAAGATGTGTCAATCATAAGGCATTTCAAACATTTTTACTCAGATATGTAGACCCAATTTAGATTAAGTATCTGTGTGTAACATGCCTATTGGTTCAGTATGTGAGCCTGCATTATGAGATTTTGCACCTGCAAACAAATGAGGAAGGTCATTTCGACACTGGCTGGTGACCTGCTGACTCATCATATCAACAAAGGTAAAGCTCCTTAACAGAGGACCATCCATACAGTTTGTAGATAACTGTCTGTTTTGTGGGAGCATCTATGCCTACATTGCAGCTAGTGCTCCAATGAAGGCCCTCTATGCTGAGTGAAAAGCTGAGTGGTACCATGTTGTTTTGCCTGATTCAGCATTTGTTAATTTGTTTGCTAAACTTAAAATCTCTAAGTGGAGTTTGAGTAAAACAATCAATTAGTGGCCCAGAGTGATTTCTTCCTGCACATCGTGGAGGTGGGTGAGATGGACAGGTGGAAAGAAATATATCCCTACCCAAGACTGCTAGGCCTCTCATAATGTACTATGCTAGGCAATCTAGAGATGGTATTGTCACACTGATATGAATAAGGATGGGATGCAAATCACTATTGTTGGAAATGGCCTTTCTTCAGGGTCACCCCCAAACTTTTTGCTTTCCTCCTTCTCTTCTTCTGACTTCAGTTTTGCTGGCTCTAGGGCTCTGCACACTTTACCACCGCTAATAAGTGCAAAAGTGCAAATGCTCTCTCCCTAAAAAATGGTGACATTGGTTCAAACCCAATTAGCATATTTAATTTACTTGTAAGTTCCTTGCAAAGTGCACTACATGTACCCAGGGCCTGCAAATTAAATACTACTAGTGGGCCAGCAGCACTGGTTGTGCCACTCACATAAGTAACCCTTAACCATGTTGCAGGCCTGCCACTGCAAGGCCTGTGTGTGCAGTTTCACTGCCACATCGACCTGGCATTTCAAAGTAATTGCAAAGCCTTAAACTCTCCTTTTTCTACATGTAGGTCAGCCCTAAGGTAGGCCCTAGGTAGCCCATAGGGCAGGGTGCTATGTAGGTAAAAGGCACACCATGAACATGTGTGTTCTATATGTCCTGCAGGTATAAAACATTAATTCATTTTACACTGCTGTGAGGCCTGCTCCTTTCATAGGATAGCATTAGGGCTACCCTCATATACTGTTTGAGTTGTAGATTCTGATCTGAAAGGAGTAACCAAGTCACATTTAGTATGGCCAGAATGGTAATAGAAAATCTTAATGGTGAAGTTGGATTTACCATCACTAGTCTAGAAATGCCACTTTTAGAAAGTGAGCATTTCTCTACACTTAAATCCTTCCGTGCCTTACAATCCACATCTGGCTGGACTAGTTGACAGCTCCCATGTGCATTTCAGTCAGACAACACCAAACACGGAATGCTCTGTCACACCTGCACACATCTGCATACTGCATGTGTCTTCCTGGGCTGGGAGGGTGGAGGACCTGACACTTACATGTAAAAGGACAGTGGGCTTCCCTCACACAATGGACTGCCAAACCCCCTACTGGGACCCTGGCAGACAGGGTGGAACTGAAAGGGGACCTTGTGCACTTCTAAGCCACTCTTTGAAGTCTCCCCCACTTCAAAGGCACATTTGGGTATTTAAACAGGGCCTCTGACCCTACCAACTCAGACACTTCTACAGATACTTCTGCAGACACTTCTTGACAAGATACCTACTGGAAAAGGAACTCTGAACCAGAACCTGCAACCTGCTAAGAGAAGCTGCCTGGCTGCCCAAATGACACACCTGACTGCTTTGCTGAAATGGACTGCTGCCTTGCTGTTGCCCTGCTTCCTTGCTGCCCTCTGGCTCTGCTGAGAAGTGCTCTCCAAGGGCTTCAATTGAGCTTGCCTCCTGTTTCCTGAAGTCTCAGGGCCACAAAGACTTCATCTCTGCAAAGAACTCCTTGTGCGGTTCAAAATCAATGCACAGCCTGCCAGAATCGATGCACAGACTGCACTGCAGTGAGAAAACCATGCCAAACCAGAATGACACAGCCCGGCTCCCCAAGTGGAGATCGACGCAGCGCCAATGTTGTGACCAGAACTTTGCCGCACGGCCCACTGGATCGATGCATTGTCGTGCTGGAATGACTTGCGAAGAGAAATCGACACAGCGCCTGCCGTGTGACAGAAGTTTCCCTGCATTGCCCACCGGATCAAAGCAGCTCCTATGACTGTCTCGCACAACCTGGATTTCTCCGCACCGTTCCCGGGGCATCCAAATACCCTGCAACCCAAAGAGGATCCAAGTCCGCGCAACGGAAATTGACGCAAGGCCCTTGCTGCGTGGAAAAGAACAACGCATCATCTGCGTGCGCCCAGAGAAACCGGCGCACAACTCCCAGTTTTCCATGCATCTCCTCCTCTGCAGTCCCTCATGGATAACTTAGAAGCAAACAAGGTACTTTGTGCTTGCAAGAGACACGTATTGCTTTTAAGAACTTAAGACTTTTTAAATCATTTTCTAAAGGGATATTTCAACTTGTGCTTATTGAATCCTTGTAGTTTTTAACTTATTTTATTCAGATAAATATTATCTGTTAGAAATGGGGTCTTTGGTTGACAGTAAGGATACCCCCTGTTCAAGCAAGGACCCTCACTCTAGTCAGGGTAAAAGAGAATCACCCTCAGCTAACCTCTGCTTACCCCCTTGGTAGCTTGGCAGAGCAGTAGGCTTAACTTCAGAGTGCTAGGTGTAAAGTATTTGTACCAACACACACAGTAACTCAATGAAAACACTACAAAATGACACAACACCCGTTTAGCAAAATAGGAAATATTTATTTAAACAAAACAAGACCAAAACAACAAAAATCCGACATACACAAGTCAAGTTATGAATTTTTAAAGATTAAACTCAAAAATAGCTCTTAGAAACACAAAATGCTTCGATGAGGTGTTAACACAGCGTCGTGATGGAATCATCCCAACAAGCCGAAACCAGCGGCGCCAGACATGGAGTCGCGTAGACCCCCAAGTACAGTACCTTTGGTGAAGAGTGAAAACAAGCCGATGCGCGAAGTAGGGGATCGCGGCATCTGTCCGAAACATCGCATCCGTGCACTTCGAGCGGCATCGGCGGGGCTGCGAAGATCGTCGTGTTCCAGTGAAGGGCACGGCGTCGGGTGCAGGCGGCGTCACCGGATTCAGCAGCGGCGTCGGTCCTAAGTCGTCTGAAGTCGATTTCCTTGGATTTCCACCAGCTTTCCTTTCAAGGGCCAAGGGACTGGATAGGGCACCACTTGTCAGAGCAGGAGTCTCTCCAGAGACTCCAGGTGCTGGCAGAGAGAAAGTCTTTGCTGTCCCTGAGACTTCAAACAACAGGAGGCAAACTCTAAATCAAGCCCTTGGAGATTTCTTCACAAGATGGAAGGCACAAAAAGTCCAGTCTCTGCCCTCTTACTCTGGCAGAAGCAACAACTGCAGGATAGCTCCACAAAGCACAGTCACAGGCAGGGCAGAACTTCTCAGCTCTTCAGCTCTTCTCCAGGCAGAGGTTCCTCTTGTTTCCAGAAGTGTTCTAAAGTCTGTGGTTTTGGGTGCCCTTCTTATACCCAATTTCCCCTTTGAAGTAGGCCTACTTCAAAGTAAAGTCTCTTTTGAATGTGAAATCCTGCCCTTCCCAGGCCAGGCCCCAGACACTCACCAGGGGGTCGGAGACAGCATTGTGTGAGGACAGGCACAGCCCTTTCAGGTGTAAGTGACCACTCCACCCCTCAATCCTAGCACAGATTGCTCATCAGGAAATGCAGACTACACCCCAGCTCCTTTTGTGTCACTGTCTAGTGTGAGGTGCAACCAGCCCAACTGTCAAACTGACCCAGACAGGGAATGCACGAACAGGTAGAGTCACAGAAATGGTATAAGCAAGAAAATGCTCACTTTCTAAAAGTGGCATTTTTAAACGCACAATCTTAAAATCAACTTTACTAAAAGATGTATTTTTAAATTGTGAGCTCAGATACCCCAAACTCCACATGTCCATCCGCTCCCAAAGGGAATCTACATTTTAATCAGATTTAAAGGTAGCCCCCGTGTTAACCTATGAGAGGGACAGGCCTTACAATAATGAAAAACGAATTTAAAAATATTTCACTGTCAGGACATATAAAACACATTACTATATGTCCTACCTTGACCATACACTGCACCCTGCCCTTGGGGCTACCTAGGGCCTACCTTAGGGGTGCCTGACATGTAAGAAAAGGGAAGGTTTAGGCCTGGCAAGTGGGTACACTTGCCAAGTCGAATTTACAGTTAAAACTGCACACACAGACACTGCAATGGCAGGTCTGAGACATGAGTACAGAGCTACTTATGTGGGTGGCACAACCAGTGCTGCAGGCCCACTAGTAGCATTTGATTTACAGGCCCTGGCACCTCTAGTGCACTTTACTAGGGACTTACTAGTAAATCAAATATGCCAATCATGGATAAACCAATCACATACAATTTACACAGAGAGCATATGCACTTTAACACTGGTTAGCAGTGGTACAGTGCTCAGAGTTCAAAAGCCAACAGCAACAGTTCAGAAAAAATAGCAGGCAGGAGGCAAAAAGATTGGGGATGACCCTGCAAAAGCTAAAAAGTCCAACATTATCTATTTTTCTAAACATGTGTGGTGTATTTTTGTGGTGTTTTCCCTGTGTTACTGTATGATTTATTGCACAACTACTTTACACATTGCTTCTAAGTTAAGCCTGACTGCTCAGTGCCAATCTACCAGAGGGTGGGCACAGGATAATTTGAATTGTGTGTGACCTACCCTGGCTAGAGTGAGGGTCCTTGCTTGGATAGGGGGTAACCTGACTGCCAACCAAAGACCCAATTTCTAACAACTATGACTTGGGAGATGGACACTAAGGTCAAGGGCATCCCCTGTCTGAACCAGTTGAAACTGCCATTTTTCTGTGTTACTGTATGATTTATTGCACAAATACTTTACACATTGCTTCTAAGTTAAGCCTGACTTCTCAGTGCCAATCTACCAGAGGGTGGGCACAGGATAATTTGAATTGTGTGTGACCTACCCTGGCTAGAGTGAGGGTCCTTGCTTGGATAGGGGGTAACCTGACTGCCAACCAAAGACCCAATTTCTAACAACTATGACTTGGGAGATGGACACTAAGGTCAAGGGCATCCCCTGTCTGAACCAGTTGAGACTCTGCCAGTGGAAACCATGCACTCCTTCCGGCTCTAAACAAAGTGGGCAGAGTCCAGCTTCAGTGCTCATTGAGCAGATGTCAAGCCAAAGTACTACCGCTCAAATCAACATTCATTAATGTTAATGTAGCTGACTTGTGTGTACCTTTGATGGTGAAATATTGCTGCCTTTGTCTTCTGCTAGATCCCTTACCCTAATAAAATATAATGAAATTCTCAACATGTCTTCCATGAGGGTGAGGTGAGTATATTTTTCGGTCAGGCTTTGCTTTAGTTACTAATTTTTGGAGTGAGGTATGGGATCTGTTCAGCATGCCAGGTCTCTCTCATGGAGCTGAGAACAGGATTAGTGCCCTTCCCTCACATCTCTTCCACTATTGATATTCCTCCTTAGGAGGATTCACTCCCATTTCATGTTATTTATTTGATGAATTTTCCTTTGCCTTTAAACCTGTTCTCACTATATAGGGCAATCAAACTGGGACATCTCTATGGATTCACTCTCAATCTGCATTAAGCAGTAACGTGAGCATGAAAAATATCAGGTAAACTGTGACAGAATCTGACTAAAAAGATTGTCATCTATCATGTCATAGCACCGGGTCACAGTAATATTGATCTATTGTGCCATACTTACATTTTTTTTTTATTTCCAAGGAAATTAACTTGGACTCTAGATTAAGCTTTCACTAGACCCAATTGAACTCCTCCTATTCTCAGCATGCACCAGAGCTCACACAACATCTACTGTAACTTCTCAAATGTGGCTAAAGTGGGAAAAGTGCACAAACAACACGGTGATGGATGGAATGCTTGAATTAATCTCAGCCACTGGCAATCACTTGGGCCGCATCTCAATCCATTGTTTTGTTGCCTACCATGCCACTGCAGTTTGGACCCAGCCATATGCAAATTAATTTTGACCTTGATCTCCATGGAAACAGTCCAGCCAGAACTCTCAGGCCAGGTCCTCCCTGGACCAGAAATAAGCATCCTGGGACCAGTTTTGGTTATCACTCCTCATCAGCCAGGCTAGTTTGAATCCAGTGACACAGTGATCCCAGGGCCCACATTTTGTCATAACTGGTGCACTTAGGGTGGCGAGTGCAAAAACAACAAGGTGATGGATGGAATAATCTCAGCACTGGCAATCGTTTGGGGTAGGGCACCTAGTAATCTATGGAGGGCATGTTTCAGTTGCACGTATCTCCATTCTTGAGTCTGGGGCAGGTGGAACACGTCATGCAGGGTGTTACAAAGGCTTCAACATCCCCACTGAAAGAAACTGGTCTATCGTCAGTATCCCCTTAGAGTCCCACACTTCCCATGGGGAGCTGCCACACAAGTATCCTGGAATTTTGATAGAGTGGAGGAAGTCTACCATTGTGCCAATATTTAAAAAAGGAGACAGAAACCAACAATCTTGCTATCAACCCATCTCCCTTTTTGACTTCTCCAAAAGTTGGAAGACTGGGTAGAGGAGAATTGTTTAAATCAAACATACAGTTTGGTTTCTGCCCTGATGTAGACAATGTAGGACAAACAATAAACTTGACTTTGCTTACATGGAAATATGTAAAAGCTAGGAGAGGGCCAACCCATATGGTGTTTATGGACCTCTCCAGCTCCTTTGATCTAGTGGATAGAGGGAGGTTTTAGATCCTTATGGAAGAAGTTGATGTGGAGTCCCATTTGAATGCCCTTCTTAAGTGAATACAATGGGGGACAATCACTCAAGTCAGATATGGTCAGAACGGGGAGTATAACCCTTTTTTCAGGTTCAACCACAGAGTCAGACAGGACTTAATTCTTGACTCTTTTTTATTTATTTTTTATATTAATTCTTTAGACTCATTTTCAGTATTAAAGGAGAAGGATTTATTAAAAGTGGGCAATCGCCTAGTAACTGTCCTACTGTATGCGGATGAAAGTGTTCTCTTGGCTTACACTGTAAATGGTCTGCAAGTTCTGGTTGACCTTTCAATGAATTTGTGGAAAGTCTTAAATTGAAAGTTAATCAGCAGAAGTCATTCATCATGTGCTGCAGTCCAACAAACACTTGTAGAAGAAAGTATATCCTAAGGACCAATAGTGAAGGTGCAGAATTTTAACAGTTTTGGAATAATTTTGGACGTTAAAAGAAGATGGGATAAACATTTAACTGAAAGCGCCACTAAATTTATAGAAGCAGTTATTGCAAGCTTTAACTTTGCAGGGAAACTAGGCCATAAACACATTAAAGAACAAATACTGCTTTACAAAAGTAAGTGTGTGTATGGGATTACATAAACCCAAGGATCCTGCAAAAAATCTAAAATACTTTTTTAAGCAGATTGTTAGCAACAAGAAAGAATACAGCTAGTTTCATTACCCCCTCAGCAACTCAGGTCTTGCTTTTTTGGAAGATCTTTGTAATGTCAATAAGTGGAATCGATCCTTCTTCAATTGACAATAACTACCACAGATGGGATTTACCCCTACCTACTGTGGATACCAAATCATGAAAACAGATTTTACTTAATCCCCTTTAGATTGGGTACTGTGCACTTTTTAGTGGCTCTCCCACAGTGTGGTACTTGTTTTATTTTTTTGTCATGTCCCTGTAATACTTTCTCCCCTCAAACCCTATATTCATTTTGTTTTGTGTTGTAATCTTGACACAATACAGGGGAAACAATTGCTATTCCCCCTATTGCCTGACCACCATCCAACAACGTTTGACAGGCCTGCATGTTCTTCAGCTTTCAGATATGCAGCCTGTTTGTTTTGCTATAAGTTATATTAGCAAGGCACTCAGAATCAGGAGAAAATGTGTTATTCAAGCCTAGATGTACAGTGGTATCTGCTTAGGCTTATACTTGTTCTGCTGCTAAATGTTCTGCTAAATGTGTGAACTCTCTGTACTAAGTCACTACCCTAGCCAGTTTATATATTGAAATGTTTTAACTTGTATCTTGTTTTTATTTATTCTCTTCTAACTCCAAGTTGTTGAATTCATGTGACATTTTTGTTTATGGCGATTTGCAGAATAAAAGTTTTCAAGGATGATGATGATAGAGTGGAGCATCTTTGTGAATGTGTGGTTCACTCCGGAACAATTTTTGGAAGCATAGCTAGGTGGGTGGTGGCAAGGAAGATCAGATTGCATGTCTGCAATTGGGATGGGTTGGAACCTCTGAGTACGTAGAGGTCAGTGCCACCCCATAGTAGGTGCTTTTCAATTAAAATCCAGGGTGTTATTTGTGACAGATGAAGGGCCATGGCGTAGTTCCACGCTTGAGAGACTAATTCTGCTGCACCGCCTATTGATGAGGGGTCTAGGCATCCATAGTCCAGATTTCATGAACCCTCACATAAAGCATTTTATTCTGCAGATAGCGGTCCACAGCCCCTACGCCTGAATAGTGATCAGCAACATTCTTTGGACATTGATGAATCTAGGGACAACAACCATTTTGACTGTCCGTACTCCACTACATAGTAACAGGTTTAGCTGTGACTATTTTGCATAGTCCTCCTCAGTTTTTGTAATTAGTGGATCAAGATTGACAGAGAACAGTTTGTTAAGGTCTCTGGTGATTTATCTCCCCAGGTATTTGAGGTGGTCTGAATGACCCTGAAACTGATAGGGCGCAATCACAGGATGAGGGCCTTTTTCTATATAACAAGTATTCTGCCATGCTGTTATCTGCATAAATAGCACATGTCCTCTCCATCAATTCATTCTAACCTAGATACACCTAAGCTAGACTTAAGCTACCCATTCCCAGAGGGTACCACTAAGTATAGCCTAGAACAACTTGGGAAGCTACACCAACAATATTCAGATTCAAGCTCACTCCAAAAAGCTTTGATTACCACTTATGCTCTCAATACAGTTTGACTGGATACTTCTGATGCCTGTGCCAGCCTCTAGATGTGCAGAGCACTGAATTATGAGCTATGTGAAATAGGTAGTTAGCTGGTAATTGGCAACTGGCAATTTCCCACATGTACATTTAGGCATGTATATTTATGCCAGTATATATTGGAATTTTCAGTGTGGAATGCACCAAATAAACCTGGGAACTGACTGCCTGAACCTGTAGTGTTGAAATCTACACTGCCTAAATAGGGAAACCTCAAAATATACACACTATTGCAGCATTGTGATACACTTTCCTGACAAAACGTCTCAGTGTGAGAAAGACCTCAGACATCCAAAAGCCTTGCAGACTTGATAATTCATCTCCCAAGGCCCTGTTATAAAGCCATCAATATTTACAACAACTGAAGAATCAAGATTTCAGCCTATAAGCATTAACTTGTGAACTTTGAAAGGATTTTTTAGTTCAGCAAAAAGACTAAAACCAAATTTGATTGAAAGCACAGCACCTTTCAAAGCACAACACACTTCAAAGCACAAAACACTCTCCTTGTGCTGACAAGTCAACACACCTACCCAGCACTCTCAATATCTGCCTCAATACCACCTCTTACCCATCCAACGACATTTCCTACCATGTCATCAGCCGCAGAAGCCTATCATACTCCCTCTCAGCACTGCATTACTGTAAAACTCGGCCTCAGTAATATTTACTCATCCTTTTGTCTTACTTTGACACATAGTCAGTGACACTGAGACATGGGCTGACAAGTCTACAACATCTTTTCTTATTTCTTCCAGCCACAAACCTATTTGAATTATTATAGAGGGAACAGAGGAGTTGGTGGTAGCCTTTGCCTATGCCAGTGGTGTGATATGCAATAGGATTCCAATACAAACATTTCTGCATCTGAATACAAAGTTGCTTGCCTCTCCATTATTGCCAACTGCACTATCCTTGAAATAGTACACTACTACCCCACAAGGCAAATACATATTTTCATGGAGGAAGTTCCAGGATTTGACATGCCTCTTTGCAACCCGGACCACAGAAATTATTTTCATGGATGAAGTTTAGGGGCACATTTATACTCCGTTTGTGCCGGAATTGCGTCGTTTTTTTTGACGCAGTTTCGATGCAAAACTAACTCCATATTTATACTTTGGCGTTAGACGCGTCTAGCGCCAAAGTCCATGGAGTTAGCGTCATTTTTTAGCGTGGACACCTACTTTGCGTTAATGAGATGCAAGGTAGGCGTTCACGTCTAAAAAATCGACTCCGAGGTATGTGCGTCGGATTTATACTCCCGGGCAAAAATCACGCCCGGGAGTGGGTGGGTCAAAAAAAATTAGGTACGGCCGCTTTTGCGCCGTTTTTTTGCGCCTGCAAAAGGCAGGCGTTAAGGGACCTGTGGGCTCTGAAGGAGCCCAGAGGTGCCCTCCCATGCCCCCAGGGACCCCCCTGTCACCCTTGCCCACCCCAGGAGGACACCCAAGGCTGGAGGGACCCATCCCAGGGACATTAAGGTAAGTTCAGGTAAGTATTTTTATTTTATTTTTTGTGGCATAGGGGGGCCTGATTTGTGCCCCCCTACATGCCACTATGCCCAATGACCCCTGGGCATGGCCATTGGGCAAGGGGGCATGACTCCTGTCTTTGCTAAGACAGGAGTCATTTCTATGGGGGTTGGGAGTGAAAAAAAAATGGCGCAAATCGGGTTGAGGCGCAAAAATTGCCTCAACCTGACTTGCCCCATTTCTTGACGCCCAAGCTCCATTTTCCCCTACGGCGGCGCTGCCTGGTGTACGTCGTTTTTTTTAACGCACACCAGACGGCGCCGGCGGCTAACGCCGGCTAACGTCATTCAATAAATACGGCGCCCGCATGGCGCTTCAGAATGGCGTTAGCCGGCGCTAATTTTTTTGACGCAAAACTGCGTTAGCGCAGTTTTGCATCAAAAAGTATAAATATGGGCCTTAATGTTTCACCTCTCACCTTGAGACCAACTCTGCCACAGACTTCAATGGGAATATCCAAGCACTCTGGTTCCCATGAATATTTAGTGACTTCTCGAATCAAATCACATTGTAGACCCCTCCTGGTCTGGATTCAGGAGGAATCGCAGCACCGAAACAGCACTCTTGGCAACCACCAATGACATCTGCGCCATACCGGACCACGGATACATGGCCTCACTCTTTCTCCTCGACATCTCCACCGCTTTCAACACGGTCTCTCACTCCGCCCTTTACACCAGACTCCACAGTGCCGGCATCTGTGGCAAAGCACTTGAATGGATTCCAGAAACCAGAAAAACAGAGCATCAGACTCCCACCGTTCACCTCAGCACACAAAGAAACCTGCTGCAGAGTACCCCAGGGATCCTTACTAAGCCTGACCACTCTTTAACATTTGCATGGTCCCACTTGCTAAAAGTGTTAGACAGCACAGCCTAAACATTGTCACCTATGCCGACAATACCCAACTGATCCTCTGTCTGACTGAATATCCAACAACAGCCAAGAGACATTTCTACAACGGAATGAGAGCAGTCGCCGCCTGGATGGAAACCAGCTGCCTGAAACTCAATTCGGACAAGGCAGAGATCCTCGTACTCGGCCCCACCCCCTATGCCTGGGATGACTCCTTGTGGCCTACTGCCCTGGGAAACTTCCCCACAGACAAAGATCACAACACTTCTCTATATCCACTACGTTGACCAAATTTATATACACAGCCCTTACCTACAGCTTGATGCTACCACAATTGTCAAACTTCAAAAACCTCCCTACAGAAGTCAATGTACAGTAAAGTTCAAACCTTTAAACCTGACATAGCCAGCTGTACATCCTTGCTGAACAATCACCTCTATACAGTATATTCACTGGCATAGACATCTGTGTCCCTGTTAAAGCTAACATCCCACAGAAAGCAGGAAAGTGCACAACACGTGATTCATGTGATTCAAAGAAAAAAAGCAGTAAACCAAAAGGTGGCAACCATATCCCTAAGCATGAGTGGTGCAAATAAAACACTGAAAGGGTAAATTTGCTGAAAGATACAGTGATCTATTCATTTCCTATAATTATGTGTCCTACATAAGACAGTTGAACAAGTTGAGAATGGGTGAATAGCAATTTTTGCTTTTTCTTGGTTCCACTATTTGCTTTCTGACTATAGTCAAAAAAGCCAGATTGGAAAATCTTGCTCATCCACTTTCCTTATTTACTGTGGTGTTCTCCAGTATCAACCCATTCTGCCTCCTATTCAACATTTTATGTATTCCCTATGCCACAGATTTTACAGCATTATTGGGTAAATCATGAAATCTGTGCATATAATAAACTCATTACCAGTTGGACAAAAACGCAAGCAGTAGTGCCAACATCACAATGTACATGGGTCACATACTTCACTAGATAAAGATTAGCTTCTTGTGTATTAGAGGAATGAAGTCTTCATCCAGGGATGTGCTATGTCCTTCACTGGTGGAAGCATAGATTCCTCTACATCAATTCTGAGAATAGTGTAATGGTTGAAAGTAAGCATGTCTTCCTTCCCTTTGAATAGCCATCAGATCCTGGGACACCACTTTTAAAAATTAAGCATCTGGGAATCTGTTTCAGTTGTCAAAGAAATGGGTCTCCAGTTCTCCATGGTGGCTCTTGCTAGAATCGTTATCATATTTCGTTTACTGCAACACCTATTAAACAGCCCTTTTCAGGCTACAATGGATAACATGCAAGACAGCAAGGATAACCTACATAAACAGAACCATATAAAGCCTGCTCTGAGACAAAGGTTAAATGTAAGGTTCTCTGCACAATCCACATAGACATTGAGGGTAAAATATACGAAATACCTTCAGCAAGTAGCTCCATGCTACACCACCACAAGAATCTTCCATAAATTGTTTTCTCACTTATTGGATGATTTGATGCTCTGCTTACACGTTCTTGTGTAACTGGTTTCTCTCATGCTCATAAGTCTATTAACTTTAGTCCACACTAGAGGTGTGCTAAATAGCACATCTTTGAGGAAATATAGGAAAGGTATGTGAAGTACATAAAATGTAAGTTGTGTTAACGCGTCCCTTTATGGTAATTTATTATACATCAGGACTCGTTTTAGGCCAATTAATCTTTTGACCCAGTTGAGAGACACCTTAGGACGAGATAGCTAATCAATATGTCAATCAATACGTCAATAATGTCATCAATATTTATCACAACAATATATTTCACTCTAGTCAAAGTCATTAATCAATTCAAAACACTACCATGACCTTACAGTCATGAATAACCACACCAGTTTAGTAGAATTTTCTGAGTTTTATTCCCTATTTGTTACAATTCTAAAAGTATATGTGTTAATCTCAAAACCAAGAAACATAATAGCATTGTCACGATATGGCAATTTTGATAAGATTTCATTAAGGCGAGAATCACAAACATCAAAATATAACACGGCTTGAACATAGATCAATTTAGCAGAGTGTCAATAACGCGTCGGTTCAACAAAGCATAGATTCAGTTGTTTGTATTTGCGTCAATTTAGTGAACACCTGTCCTAACCACTAATTAGCATTGGCATGTTGGGCTTCAACCAAAACAATTTAGAACACCAATTTGGAAAACATCTAACTATGGTCCCTGTCAAAAGTAAGCAGTTGGTACCTAGCAAGGAAAAGCAAACAGACAAATCATAATTTCATTGTCATAGTTACCCTCCAAGGTTTAGGTCAGCACTCAGGTTCAGTCTTCGTCTTCAGTACATCAGTCAAATCGCCATCAGTCAGAATTCAGCTCCGGGGCAAAAAGGGGGCACTTCCCTCATAAGGAGGTAAAGTGTAATTTGGGCAATCTAAGAAAAGGATGGTTTAAATAAAACCAAAGTAAGTCACCGAACAGAGTGAAAAAGTTTCTGGATAAAATCAATAGCATTCCCTACCTAATTCTAATGGTTCTCTGTGTCATGGGTTTTTATCCCTTTTTCGTTCTACATTCCCCTAAAATTTCATTGGTCATTGGTTATACCCCACTATCTTCACCCAGTTAGAAAACAGATTATGGGCCTCATTATGACCCTGGTGGTAGAGAACCGCCAGAGCCAACGGGGGCGGGAGCACCGCCGACAGGCCGGCGGTGCTCCCTTGGGCATTCTGACCGCGGCGCTTTGGCCGCGGTCAGAACGGGAAAACCGGCGGTCTCCCGCCGGTTTTCCACTGCCCCTAAGAATCCTCCAAGGCGGCGCAGCTCGCTGCGCCGCCCAGGGGATTCTGACAATCCTTACCGCCATCCTGTTCCTGGTGGCTCGCCCGCCAGGAAAAGGATGGCGGTAAGGATTGTCGTGGGGCCCCTGGGGGCCCCTGCAGTGCCCATGCCAAAGGCATGGGCACTGCAGGGGCCCCCGTAAGAGGGCCCCGCTAGTATTTCACTGTCTGCGTAGCAGACAGTGAAATACGCGACGGGTGCAGTAGCATCCGTCGCACCTTCCCACTCCGCCGGCTCGATTACGAGCCGGCATCCTCGTGGGAAGGGAGTTTTTCCCTGGGCTGGCGGGCGGTCTTTTGGAGACCGCCCGCCAGCCCAGGGAAAAACACATAATACCCTCCGCGGTCTTCTGACCGCGGAGCGGTATTATGGAGGGCGGCATCCTGGCGGGCGGCCTCCGCCGCCCGCCAGGGTCGTAATGAGGCCCTATGTCATTAATCTTTCACCCCATATTAGTTTACAGACATTTTATTGGTCCATATGATTGACGTCTTCAGAGGTAGCACGTCCGGTATGATTTCATCCTTCTCTAATTCTTTGCACATCTTTTGGTCAGTAGCTCCATTGTCTTCACCAGTTTTAACGACTTTGTACATTACATTAATGTACACTGTTGCATTTTGACTAATATTTTCTACAAGCAATGTGGATTTCATGAGAACGGATCTACTATGGTTACATTCAGCTTCTAGTTTGAAGGAAAACAAGGGGTCATGTCCTTTTGCGAGTCAGCACACTGCAAGACAGGAAAAATACATTTAATATGAGAGCCAAGCAGCTGAGCTTCAGCTCATGATAACTTAAGGCCCACAAGGATTTCAGCACAAATTCAATAACGCAATCATTCTTCTATAGTAATTCATAACATTTGTCATTTTGTTAGTCCACGTATACATTGGCGGCCACTCCCCGTGGTCAAATTTCAAGTGCACGTTTAAGCAAAAATTCATTATCACAGTTTCTATGCAGCATTATTATACATTAATTCATAAACATTTCATGTTAATATAGATTATCCCCTTCGCTGCCAGGCCTTTTCCCCCTCCTGTGCCGAGCCTTTTTTTGGCTATTTGGGGCAGTTCGCGCTTAGGCCCTCATAAATTTTTGTTCACATAAGCTACCCACGCCAAAATTGCTTCCTTTTTTACCAACATCGTAGGGATTCTAGAGGTGCCCATTCTTTGTGGGTTGCCCTGAAGGAGACCAATAAATTAGCCAAAATACAGTGAAAATGTTGTTGTTTTAAAAAAAAAAAAAATGAAAAAAGGGCTGCAGAAGGCACCAACAAAGGGTTTGTGGTGGCAAGATCACCTTCTTCCCAGCTTTCAGGAACAGGCAGACTTGAATTTCAAAACCCAATTTTTCAATACAATTTTGAAATTTACTGGGATATACCCCATTTTTAAAAATTTTTGTGCTTTCAGCCTCCTTCCAGTTAGTGACCAAAATGGGTGAGAAACCAATGCTGGATCCTAGAAAGCTAAACATTTCTGAAAAGTAGGCAAAATTCTGAATTCAGCAAGGGGTCATTTGCACATCTCTGAATTCCGGGGTGCCCATACTAGCATGTGAATTACAGGGCACTTCTCAAATAGACGTCTTTTTGACACACTGCCTCACATTTGGAAGGAAAAAATGTAGAGAAAGACAAGGGGCAATAACACTTGTTTTACTATTCTGTGTTCCCCCAAGTCCCCCGATAAAAATGGTACCTCGCTTGTGTGGGTAGGCCTAGCGCCCACAAAAGGAAATGACTCAAAACACAACGTGGACACATCACATTTTTTCACAGAAAAAGGAGGTGTTTTTTGCAAAGTGCCTACCTGTGGATTTTGGCCTCTAGCTCAGTCGGCACCTGGGGAAACCTAGCAAACGAGCGCATTTTTGAAAACTAGACACCTAGGGGGTTATCCAAGATTGGGTGACTTGTGGGGATCTGATCAGGTTCTGTTACCCAGAATCCTTTGCAAACCTCAAAATTTGACACAAAAAACACCTTTTCCTCTCATTTTGGTGACAGAAAGTTCTGGAATCTGAGAGGAGCCACAAATTTCCTTCCACCCAGCATTCCCCCAAGTCTTCCGATAAAAATGGTACCTCATTTATGTGGGTAGGCCTAGCGCCCACGAAAGGAAACGGCCCAAAACACAACGTGGACACATCACATTTTTTCACAGAAAACAGAGATGTTTTTTGCACAGTGCCTTCCTGTGGATTTTGGCCTCTAGCTCAGCAGGCCCCAGGGGGTGCAGAAATAGGCTAAAATAAATTAGCTCCCCACCTCTAAAATAAAAAAGGGGAGCGACCCTTGCCTACGGGGTCTTCCCCCTGCGTGACATTGGCGCAAAAAAAAAAGATCCCCGTGCCTAGTTGTTTCTGCCCCCCTTGGGGGCAGATTGACCTAAAATCGTCCGATTTGCCCCCAAGGGGGGCAGAAATGGTCTAAATACAATTTGCCCCCCCAGGGGAGCTAACCTTGCCTAATGGGTCGCTCCCCATCTCTTTTAAAAAACAACAAAAAATAATAATAATTAGCCCTGGCACCTAGAGGTTTCTGCCCCCAAACCTAAAATCGGCCGATCTGCCCCCAAAGCGGGCAGAAATTGCCTAAATACAATTTGCCCCTCTAGGGGAGCGAGCCTTGCCTAAGGGGTCGCTCCCCATCTGTAAAACAACAACAACAAAAATCCCCGGTGCCTAGTGGTTTCTGCCCCCTTTGGGGGCAGATCGGCCTAATTAAAATAGGTTGATCTGCCCCCCAAGGGGGCAGAAATGGCCTAAAATAAATTTGCCCCCCAGGGGAACGACCCTTGCCTAAGGGGTCACTCCCCTTACGTGAAATTCACGAAAAAAAAAAAATACTCCCTGGTGTCTAGTGGTTTCTGTCCCCCTTGGGGGCAGATGGGCCTCATAAAATAGGCCAATCTGCCCCCAAGAGGGGCAGAAATGGCCTAAATATGATTTGCCCCCTATGGGAGTGACCCTTGCCTAAGGGGTCGCTCCCCACCTCTAAAATAAAAAATAAAAAATTATCCCTGGTGCCTAGAGGTTTCTGCCCCTGGGGGGACAGAAAAGGCCTTAAAAAAATGCCCCCCCTGGGAGCGACCCTTGCCCAAGGGGTCACTCCCTCATGCCAGTTTCATTTTCTAAAATAAATCCCTGGTGTCTAGTGGGCATTTCAAAAGCCGGATTGCTTTGCAATCCGGCTTTTGAAATGCTCAGAGAGACTTCAAAGGGAAGGAAATTCCTTTCCTTCCCTTTGAAGCCTCCCTGGGCCTCCCCCATGTGATCGGAAGAGAAATGCTTTGCATTTCTCTTCCGATCGCGCTGGAAGCTGAGCTTCCAGAGCGATGGGAGGAGGCCCTGTGACAATCAGCGTGCGATCGCGCGCTGACGTCACGGGGGTGGGGGGAACCCCTCAGAGGGAGCGCTGGCGGTCCCTCTGGGCTCTGTGCCCAGGACGTAATGGTTACGTCCTGGGCACACGAGCACTGTGCCTCAGGACTTAACCATTACATCCTGGGCACAGAAGGGGTTATATAAGCTACGCTCTCTTAGTTGCTAGAATATTGAGTGAAAACTTCACGAGGGAGTAACTGTCATGGAAAATGTCAATCAAGATACCAGCAAGATGCTGATTTGTGCAGAATATGTTTTCCAAGCAAAACATTTTTAAAGAGCAGGAAACACATAATAAAGTAATAATATGTGACTTGTAGAGTGTGGAAAATTGTTGTACGCAACTTTGAGTGCTTACCAATCTCAAGCTACTTATTCTTTTTAAAAGCTTATTCTTGACCATCTGGCACTTTCTGCCATCGTGGAACAAAAAACAGATCAATCTTCAATGCTTTCTGGATAACACATTAGAAAAAGTTACATGATCACTCCAGCATTGTTGGCCTTGAGGTCATGATTCCAAGGCATGGAGAAACTTGTTTACTGTCATGCCCCACAGGTAGATTGCAATATAAACCCATGGTAGATTGTTAAATGCTTTCTGGGGAACCAGGCCTTTAGAAGACCCAAAAGGTCAAAAATGAAGGAGCTGATTTAGGAGCCCCTAGCACCTCCTTGTGCCACATTAGGGTCATTTTTTTTATGCTAATGTGGCCCGAGGCCAAATTCACTGTGGCAGGCTTCCAAAGTGGCGCAATGCATGCATTGCGCCACTTTGTAACCCTTTGCACTACATTATGCCTGCGCCAAGCATAATGTATGCAAAGGGGGCGTTCCCCCATTTTTTTCAGCATTTTTAACGCTAAGAGCAGGCGTTAAAAGGAGGGACACCATTGTTTTAAAAGGGCCTCAATGGCCTTTGCAGGATAAGCGTTAAAATGTTTGATGCTAGTCCTGCAAAGCTCTGAACTACCGTCAAAAATGTTGGCGGTAGTTTCTCTACCTCTAACTACCGCCATGGTGTGCCATATCTTAGATACGGAGCACACATGGTGGCATTAGGGGGGGCGCAAGGAAAGTGGCGCTGCACTGAGTGCAGCACCACTTTCCTTAAATCAGGCATGAAGATTGCATACAACCTGAGGAGACTAGCTGCTGACCCATTCACAGAATTCAAGTCATCACACATTTTTCTAAGGAGAATATAGAACACCAGTGCCTGTTGCGACGTAAAGCTCACAATTATTTTAAAAGGATTCGGATACTTAAGGAAAGTCAAGGGAGAAACAGTATCAACTGCTCAAAGACGTTTTTGCCTAAATAACCTTGGGCCAGATGTAGGAAACTGTTTGCGACTCGCAAACGGCAAAATTTGCCGTTTGCGAGTCGCAAAACGCAGTTTCCTATGCAGAAATGCATTTTGCGAGTCGGAACCGACTCGCAAAATGCATTTCCGACTCGCAAATAGGAAGGGGTGTTCCCTTCCTATTTGCGACTCGCAGTGGGATGCAATACCATTTGCGACCGCGTACGCGGTCGCAAATGGCATCGCAGTTACCATCCACTTCAAGTGGATGGTAACCCACTCGCAAATTGGAAGGGGTCCCCATGGGACCCCTTCCAGTTTGTGACTGGACCCACAAATATTTTTTCAGGGCAGGGAGTGGTCCAAGGGACCACTCCCTGCCCTGAAAAAATACCGAAACTAAAGGTTTCGTTTTTTTTTTTAAAGTGCAGCTCGTTTTCCTTTAAGGAAAACGGGCTACACTTAAAAAAAAAAAAACTGCTTTATTGAAAGCAGTCACGAACATGGAGGTCTGCTGACGACAGCAGGTCTCCATGTTTGCGAGTGCCTATACTCGCTATGGGGCCGCAATTTGCGACCCACCTCATGAATATTGATGAGGTGGGTCATTGCGACCCCATAGCGAGTTGCAGTCAGTGTCTGAGACACCGTACTGCATACCAATTTGCGACTTGCAAATTGCGAGTCGCAGGGACTCGCAATTTGCAAGTCGCAAATTTGCATTTTGCTACATCTGGCCCCTTGTTTGGTAAAAATGTGGTCAGTTTGCTGGACAAAAGCACCATATATGTTTGTTTAAAAAGACTTCCACTGTAGGAACATACATCCAGCCATATATTGGGTGTACTACAAATCTTATCTGACCAATAACAACCTTGTTTCATGCAGCTTTTGAGGTAGATAAAATACAAAAAGCGAAAAAATGGGCTCCAAACATTGAAAATTTTACTAGGACCAATGAACTCATCTGATCTAGCTTTAAGTGATCACCAAATAGTCTCACTTTTTCACGTCTCACTGTGCTCTCTTACCGTCTATTGCTCTCTTACCAATATTCTGTGAGTTCTACATACACATTCAGCCCTCAAACAGCTGTAGTTGTTTATTGCTCAAATTCAGTCTCTTGTGATTGCTCTTTCCTCAAAATCTGCTCTGCATGTTAAGGAAAAAATCCTAAAAAGACCCAACCCACTCCTTCAGTGCTACAACATGATTTCTAGATCATCCCTTGGATAGCATAGGGATTTTACCACATGTGTTTTTTTGGTTTTGGTTTCAATGAGCACATTTGATTTTTGGCCCTCTTGTTCGCATTCTTCATGCTGGTGTTGTGTTTTCTATTTTAGATGAAACAGTGTGGAAATTCGTGATTTTATCTTGTATTGTTTAGTTATGTGCATCATGTCAAGCATTCATGCCAGTTATTTCAAAGCTGATGAGGCCATATTAGCAAACATGAACCAGGACTACTCTTGTTGTATTTGGATTGGCTTTGTTAATTCTTCAATTTTGTCAAAGTGAAACTCCCATTAAGAGTGTTTGACCTCTTTCTTTCACAGGTAAATTCCAGTGGATTTTCAAACAGTAGTCCCACACAGAATAGCAAGAACTTAATGTGTACCACATAAAAGTTGTTTCTTTCTGAAAATTTTAAAAGAAGTATTAAGATAATTGCACAGACCATGCATGGGATGTGTTACATTCAAAGGAGGGAGAGGAGACCAGGGATAGAGGGAGGTGAGAGATGAAGGGTGATGATGAAAAGATGAAGGCATGATCATAATGTTTTTTTAACTGGTTCTGCTGCTGAATGACTAGAGAAAAATGAACAGCTGGCCCTGCCGGCCTGAGCAGACCTAGCAGTAAAATGCTCTCCCAGTTTCAACCTTCCCATTTTTCAGAGCTTTCAAGCCCGTGTTTGTGCCATTCATGTAAATTGCTAGGACCCTTGGAAATGTTTTTCCTAACTAGCTGTGAGTGTTTTTCCATGCACCTGACTGAGAACCTTGGGCCTGAGGCTTACCCCTGACAGTACCCCATCTCAAAGGCTCCTCCCTCATTTGTTGTGAGCCTGGTTTCTATGACCACCTTATAATTAATGCTTTGATTAGTTTGCAAGCTCTTACAAATAAAGCAGGCTTTCAGGATTGTTCAGAAGTATAATAGCCTTCCATGTCATGAAATATTGTAACTGGATCTTGTGAGGAAAATGGTGTATTAAATGGTGTGGTTGTGTGACCTCACTGTTTATTAAAGTCACAATTCTGTATCTGCTTCAGCCGGGTTCATTTGTAAAATCTTATTTCAGTCCAGGGTAGTTGTGGCTCAGGTACTTAGGATTTATCAAATCAATCAATCAAATAAGATTTATACAGCATGGCTAGTCACCCATGATGATATCCAGGCTCTGAGAACATAGCATCCAAGGGGCTCAGTTGAACAGCCAGGTCTTGAGTCCTTTCCTGAATTCCAGAAGAGAAGTTGAGGTCCACAGGTAAAGGGTGAGGTCGTTCCAGGATTTTGCCACAAGATAGGAGAAGGAACATCCTCCAGTGTTGCTTTGGCAGATGAGGTGGGGAGTGGTGTGGGTCTGTTTGGGGAGGTCAACAATGAGCCTGGCCACTGAATTCTATATGGCCTATAGCCTTTTGTGGAGGTGCTTGATGGCACGTCCGTAGCGTGCACTGCCATAGTCCAGCCGGCAGGTGGCCACACTGGAACATGTGCAAAGCATTAAAAAGTACCAAACTGGTTTAATAAAAAGAAAATGTAACACAACAAAAATCAGACAATACGTTATAAAAATAAGTAGTATTTTTATCTTTGAATAGGTATTTCAATGAGAATTATCCACTGGAGGTTTCCAGACATATGAATTTTTAAAGAAACAATAAATCACAGATTCTCACTTAGCACAATAAATAATTGTAATTTACTGTGACTCATGGTTTAGAGTTAGCCAAAAACGTAACATGAAAATAGTAATAAAGACACTCTTGTGGTGATCAACTCCAGAAGGGATCCTGTCACAGGGATCAACAAGGTCCAACAGAACAATTACCTCATCAGAAAAGCAGGCTGTAGTCCAGTTCCAAGGTCTATGGGAAAATGACCTTAGGACTCAAATGAGTGGGCATGATGCAAGTGATACAGGATGCTGAAGATGCTCAAGGGAGCCAAGGATGCTGAGCAGGTGTTGAGGGCTTCTGGTGGCTAATCCTCCTTCCACCAATGCATTGGTATGACTTTGGCCTTAGGGGCTGATATTCCTCAAAGTCTGGAGAAGTCCAGCTGAAAACCAGTTGCCACTGGCTAACTGGTCTCTGGTTACAGTAAACCAGCAGTTCCCTTTAACTTACAGTAATGTCTATGCTGGGCCACCAAACTTCATTTTGATGACTCTCCCATGTCCTCTAACTATTGAAGCTCCCAGGCTGCATTTCGGAATTCAGGTGTTTTTGGCTACCGACTCACTAAAGCAAGCTTATTTAGCTTTTGTGGCCCTGTGGCTGTAGTAGGGAGTCAGTCAACTGAGTGAATAACATATTCTGTCTGTGGCTCAGGGATGACTTTTCCTTAAACAAGGCACCATAGGCACAGTCGTCTCTTTGCCAGCCCATGGAGGAACAAGTGCATTGCAGTCTTTGCTGGGGGCATGAAACAGCAGGACTACCCCTCTTCGGTACTCTCTCCAGTTCAGATGTGATTTGGTATCTGGGTACCAGTGATGTCATTGGTATGCCTGTTTCCTGCCTTTGAGAGATGTGAAGACTATTAGCCTATGGACTACTAGGTAACCTCCACTGAGTGATGACGTTTTGTGAATTGCAGTATCTATTTAGCCAAGAACACACTAGTCTGCCCACACCCAACATGGCAGAATGCCTGTCTTGGTTTGGGGAGCTCCCTACCCCATCCCAGTAGTGCGGCTATCTGGGGCTACACACCCACAGAAAAAAATTGATTCACAACAGCTTTTCCCTCACTGCCCGAGATGTCAGCCTGTCTGCTAAAACCAAAAGTGCAGCTCATTTTGCTTGTGAAAGCCATTTGTTCTCAGAGGTGGCTTCCCCTTTGAAGCTTGCCTTTTGGCTAACACCCCATTTTGCCAGCCTGCCATAAGATGGTCTCATCTCTTCCAGTGGTAGTGCCTAGGTCTTCCATCCTGGGAGTCTTTCACACCATTCCCAGAAGGGCAGAAGGCTGTATGCAATCACAAATGCTCACTGGAAACTTTGGGCAACAAAATTGGCAACTTCTAAAGTTGCCATTTATCAAAAGTGACTTTCAATTTGACTTGAGCACCAAGGGAGGTTTAATGCAAAAACTATTTTGATACCTTTAAGTATTTTATTTAGAAATCCAATTAATTGTCAGGTTGTAAGCTGTACTTGCCAATGGGGCTATTAGCCTTTCCACAGTGAAAACAACAATGAGAGTTTAACTGCCTGAACATGTAAAGTTACATACCATATGCCATTTTTTAATGTGATGCACTCTGCCTATAAAGTTCAGAATGCAAGCCTTAGGGTTGACTTACAAATATTAAAAGGGAATGTTTGAGCTTTGCCATTACTTTAAATAACAAATTTGAGTTAGCAGTGTAAAATTGCTCTGCCAGCCAGTGCTACAATCCATGAACGGCAGTTTAACTTACAGTCTATGGGTGTCACGGTACCACATACTAGGGATTTATAGGTAAGTTAACTTAACTCAGGTCAGGAACCAACTAATCCTGTTGCCTTGAAGGGACCCACAAAACTAGGATTAAACTTGCAATGGGACCCTGGGATGGACAGATTCCTAGAGGACAGCCAAACTAGGTCCCTACTTTCAACTGAGGGTGATGTCTCCGGTAGTGATCTGATTTTTGTTTTATAGGCAGCTTTGTTTCAAAAGCTGGTGTGTGAAGATTATGCAGAAGGGATTGTACAGTGCTATTGCTTTCTGAGGAAGCAAGATCTTCAGGACAAATGGGAAGATGAAAACCATAAGAACAAAAAAGGGGAGTACCCCAATGTAAAATGCAAGGATTTATTATACTGGAACCCTGCTAAGGGTAACCAATGTACCTACTCCATTTTATACTGCATGAGATAACATCTGAAATATTGTTCAAAAGTTTGATTTAGTCTTTCAGTTTGACAGTCTTTTTGTGGGTGGTTACTAGTCATGTAAATGAACAAATACTCAACCTCTTTACTGATTTCTTTCAAAGATGAGCAATGAACTAGGTCAATCTATCTGTGAAGGTGACCTCAAATAACCCATGTAACCCAAAGATTTCCTTTAGAAAAATCAGTTTACTTAAAAGAATAAAATGAGCTGCCACGATGATATCTATGGACATTAGTGTTCATGACTATTGCTGGGTGAGCAAGGGTTGTGACTGCCCTGATGTTATACTGTTCACATTCTCGGCCTGCACAGAGGTTCCATCAAGTCTTTCAAATGTCTTAATATGTTGACTCATAATGGGCCACCAAAACTGTCTTTGGACCATTATTAGACTCCTACAAAATCTCAGGTGACCAGACACTGGATTGTCATGACTCCCTTGTAAAAAAATGGTGTTGAGATTCAACATCAGGCACACAAATTGATCATTGTGGATTAAATGTCCTTAGTGATTATCCTTCTTTTCTTATTCTTAAATCCTTTACTTCCTATCGACATATCTTGGTTAATTTTTTTAATTTCTAATAGCAGAGCATCAACTTTCCCTTGAGATGTAACCTTCAAAAGAAGATTAGTAGGAAAATCAGTTACAGAGATTGCCACAGCCAATGTTCTAGAGAGTGGCAATTAGTAGGATGATCTGGTATATTATTCTTGTTTCATGAAAGGAAGAGAGATCAAAGTACATGTCTGGGGTTAATAGATTTAAGATAGCCAAGATCCATATGATCAATCCAGATCATGATGGGAAAGTTTCTCCTTACAAAAAATGTCTCCACTGACAAACCACTTCCTGAATGGCAAAACATCTATGGTCATAAACCCAGTAGTTTAATTTCTTTGCATTTAATGTGTGAGAACAGTAAGCCATTGAATAAAAAGCTTGGGTGCCTGGGATGTGTCTCTGACAAGATGACCTCAAAAACATACAAGGAGACATCTGTTTCTACTATGAAGGGCAAAGTGTGATCAGAGTGTCTCAATATGAGAGAAATGTAAAAAGTTTCTTTTAGTTGTACAAACAGGTTTTCTTCGATGATACACCAAATAAAAGGGACATCCTTTTTGGTGAGTAGAGTACCGGTGAGAACAGTCCTGAAAAAGTGTTTAATGAACTTGTTATCGAAATTTGTGAAACCTAAGAACGTATGCATTTCTTTAACTCTGGTGAGGGTAAGCCAGTCTCTGACAATTTTATCCTTGTCAATATCCATGTGGATACATTTGTCAGAAATATAGAACCCCAAAAAGGTGATTTCCTTGCTTTCACTTTTCACTTTTTAGGGTAGAGAAAATTAGCCCTCAAGCGGTCAGATTCTGCTCTCACATTAGCTTGATGTTCCTCAAGAGAGCTGGAGAAGATGAGTACATCATCTAGATAGATGATGACCAAGTCTAGTAAATCAAAAAAATATAATTAATCAAATGTTAGAAGGTCACTGGGGAATTTACACAAGTGAAAGTGCATCAATGAATATGCAAAAGGCCCATAAGAAGTTTTAAATGTTATTTTTGTATTTGTCTCCTTCTTGGATGCAAGCACAAGACTAGCTGATACTCTCATATCAAGCTTTTTAAAAATCTTGGCCTCTTACAGTTGGTCTAGCTAAACAGAAATGAAGAGCAATGGAAATCAGTTTCCAATTATGATCTGATTCATTTCATATAAGTTTTTGCATTGCCGCTAATCTCCTCTAGGTTTCAGGATAAAAAAGATGGGAGCTCCTGCAGGATAGGTGGAATAATGGATCAATTTCTTCTTTTAATTTTCATCATGGTATTCTTACAGAACCTTGATTTCTTTAAGAAGTATTAGGTAAATACATCCCTGAGAAGTATTTGCCTTAGGCTGTAGCTGCAAGTCAGTGGCACAACCACAGGGTCAATATGGAGGCAATCAATGTATTCTCTCATTTCTTGTTGAAAACATCTTCATAATCTTTATAAGGCTCTGGAATGCCTTAGTCTATTGTCACATGACAGAGGCTCTTAAATGTCCCAGTGTCAGAGTTAAACATGACAGATTGTGCTTCATAGATGAAGCATGGTATTAGACTATTACTCAAGTCATTTGTATGTAGAAGCATTTGAAGAAAAGTTCTCAAAATAAGCATTTTCTTTTAATTTTATAAGGACATTAAACAATATTCAATAGTATCTACAAGTCTGACTAAGTAAAGTCCTAGTTATTTCATGATATAGCTTTTCAGCAACTTTTCTTAAGACATAATCCACAGTGATCACATTCCCAAGACAACAAGGAAAATAGATATCATGGAAAGAAATGTTATATTTTTAGAAATGCCAATCGCTAAGTATTGATAGCAAAAACTTAAGACCTTCAGTAATCCGAAGGCTTCTACCTAGATTCTAGTCTGTTAAGTTTACACTAATTTTACAGCTGTGTACTTTCCAGATGTCCTTAAAATAAACAACTGATGATGTCCACGATTTAGCATATAACATCCATTAAATACAGATATGTTTAAAGGAATCATCAGGAATATCTGTAAATAATTCTGTACACTGTAATCAGATCTATGTTGGTATCTCTAAATTGTTCACACCTTACAAGTACTGAAAGAACTTCAAAGTCATCCTTATTGAACCTAAAAAACATCCTGGTTCAAGAACTCAGTTTGCAGCTTACATTAAGGTATTTGCTTAATAAGAAAGAAATAAAGACATTAAATAATTGCTGAAATGAATTAATTGACATCTAATTCATTTCTATGACCTGCTATTCTAGATACATTCTTAGTACTATGGAGCTTATTTAGATAGACCCTGAAAGCCTGACCTCCAGTATGCTGGGGGAGGGGAGAGATTGAAGTCATGACCTTCACCCCCAGGCGAAAGACTGCCTGCCCTATATAGAGATCTACCTCGACAGAATAGCAATACTGTGGCTGGAGTGGTCGCAATGTTGGCTCCCTTCACAGCATTTAAGTTTTGTCAAGTAAGTGCCATGTTTAAGCGCCTGCTAGGCAAACTCTTTTGCAGTTTTTTCTCTCATCAAAACATACAAGTCCCAGATATTTACTAATACCTATAATAGATTCAAGAAATCAAAGTTCTATAAGAATGCCTTTATGAAAATGTAACGAAGAGATTTATCCATTAGTCCACTTATCCTGCAGGAGCTGTCATCTTTTCTATCCTGGAATCTCGAGGAGATTAGTGGCAATGCACAGACTAGTATTGCATGTATCAGATCACAATAAATTTATCCTGTTGCTCTTCATTTCCATACATTTTCCATGCATACAGATACAGGCAGGGAAAATGAGTGGCGTAGCATCACTCAGTATGGTGGGACAACTGATATTTTAAGCTAGTGGTCCTCTGGTGGATAGACCACCAGTTCAAGAGTTACCATTGGTGAGTCAAGCGAAGGCTTCTCCTTTGGTAACACAAACATTTCACCAGTTATAGAGTGGGAAACCAGAGGTCTGTCGGACAGGTGCTAAACCCAAGTGTACATTTGTAGTGGAAAAGTATTTGTACTGCAGGTAGTTTATTTCTCTAACTGTGTAAACTGCAAATTACAGTTTTTCGCCTCCAGAGAATACACACACACAAGGTTTAAAAAACTGATTTTGCGTCAAGAGTAACTTCGTCTTTGCAATAATTGCAATCAATGTTTTTCTTCAGTTAAGACCAGTCATTTGTAGTGCAGTATCAGCACCCATGGAGTCACACTTACAAGTTTCTACAACATTCACAAAACTTTGATAACACAGAAATTACACTGACAGGCATCATTAAGGCATCAGATGCCATGTTACAGACAGTGCCCTTGGGCTTAATGGGCTTGAGTGCCTGTTCTCCGTACCCCAGGGCCACAGTAGTATTCAAGAAGACACACATTTTTCTGCAGTAAGGATAGAGCCAGTTCACATAGAGCACAGGCACTATCTTCAGGAGCATTCACTCACTAGCGTCAGGTGCAGCTCTACGACCTATTGTATGCTGTGCAGGGGCAAAGAGGCACACTAACTTTGTGCCATGAAAAGGTAGGAGCACTGTCAGTGCATCCTTTGAGTGTAACCTCTGCAAGGGGAGTAAAAGGGTGCATTGTACTCTCCTCCCAGACATCTCACTGCAGGCGGATGCAGTCACTCAGTGCACCTGCCTGCATGGAGATCTTTATCCTCTCTTAAACGTGGAGGAAGGAGCTGCCTCTACCCAGAAAGACGGAGAGACTGATTGAAACAGCCAGTCCGTATTACACTAATTCCACGAATGTATCACTTGCAATTGGTGCATGTCTGTTTGCATCTGGCGCACCAGTTTAAATGTACGCCTTGGCGTAAATAGGTACAGTGCAACCTTTTCCTAACATGGGCCCGAGTTGGTAGACACCACCCACAGCCAGGCTTTTACGAGACCTTGGTGTGGATTTAAACTTCAGTTGTGCACTACGATCGTACATTTAACTTGGAGCTTGTACACAGCTCGAAAAAAAGCCAATCACAGTTTCTAAGTGTTGCTCTCTGCAGTTGATGCTTTAGTTCAGAGAAATTCCTAGTTAAATGTATGCACTTTTATTCAGTGAAAAACTCATAGAAACAGGGTCACCTTCTGCTCTGAGCCAGCGCACCTGTCCAGGACTCTAAGCCAAGTTTTTGAGTTCCCACCGCTCTGCAAATAAACTAATAAACATCATAATCTTCATAGCTTAACGTTTTCCAGAGTGGCGTTTCTTTAACCAGACGCAAAATCCCAGCCAGCTTCCCAGTGATGTTGTGCATCGGCACATAAAGGGACCCTGCACATTGTGACATAGCCTGACGTGTGGTGTATAAATGAACGTTTGCAACTTCTCATCTGTAAAAGTAAATTGTTGCGAAGCATGATTAAAAAATCGTCTATGTATGTGCATTAGTACGTGTCAGTTTGGACTATTAAATTCAAACGACTGTCACTTGAGACATGCTAATGATCATTTCAATGTGCAAATGATAACACAAGTAAACGAGTGGTCTCTGAACTGTGTGAATTATTGTCTATGTTTAAATGCCTGGATGAGTGAGTAAGATTGAATGGATGAGTACAGTTGTGACTAACGCAGCTCACTTGGGACCTGAAACTTTCTTTGACTACCCTCTGAAAGATGAGCTGTGTGGAATTCATTGTGAAGTGTTGTCTGGAGTACTTTCCTGCGGCAGCAATGAAATATTGTATTGCCAGGAGGTTAACGAATGTAATCCAAATGGCAGTGGTGTGCGAGCCTCAATTGGGAAAAGGAAAAACATTTCCTTTCCAGAGACCTGAAGAGAAAACAACTAATTATTTTACCACAAACGTCAGCCGTCTCTCTCTGCAGAAGGATTTGCTCTTGTGGTGTTCAAGCCACAGAAAGAAGAGCTACGTGTGTATAGTCTGAGCAAGGCCTGAAACCACTAACCATTGGCAGTGCAACTGCATCACAGCCCTGCTTATTCTGAACTGTTATTACTGAGTTAGCACGCACTGTACCTTTCACTGTGGGGCAGACGGGGAAAAAAGACCAGACGGGGGCATCCATTCCCACAGCAAAACATACCTTTCATTTACATATTTATTAACCGTGTTGTCTTTCAAACTTCACACCAAGCTGACAAACAGCCCTTCTTGGAATCTGAGTATAGGAAAGAAGAAAAATGCACAAGGTTAAATACTTGATGTGAGCTTTAGTGGCTTCTTCTCGACATAATGAGTGTTTGACAAGGCCTTAGATACTAGATTCCTGCTGCAAATACCTGTTAAAAGAACCAGAAAATACATTAATTTCCGAATGTCAAGGCCTGCTGGCTTGATTGTTTTGAGCTGTCAATCACATTGCACGTCCATGTGGCTGCCATTCGAGAAAACACATTTTTTTTTAACCTGCAATCCAAATGCAAATGATGGTCAGAAATGCTCGGGATTGGCAAGTAAAGTGCACAGGAGCCATAATAACTTAAAATTTCACAACGTTTGAAGAATGAGTAATGACATACCATCCTGCAGCAAAGCCTCAAGCCACAAAAAAATGACGTAATTTTAGAAAAACATAACACACCGTTTAAGGATGGCACAACTCCGACAACACCTTAACTAGTGTACGATGAGCAGACTGCTAGACAGTAAAGTGAGCCCAACGGGGCAAAATTATGTAATTCATCAGGAACAGAAAGTGAAAGTCCGTAGGACTATCCGTTTGCCAATAACGCCAATAGATCCTGCAGAAAGAACATGAGCAAAGGCAATATCCTGTATCTAAGTGGACATTGCCACAGTGTTGGACCTGGCCCTTTTTTGGAGGGTCATCCCCAAACTTTTTGCCTCCTTCTTCCTGTTTTTCATGACCTGTTTTTGTTGGCTTTAGAACTCTGAGCACTTTACCACTGCTAACCAGTGCTAAAGTGCATATGGTCTCTGTGTAAATTATACTATTGATTGGTTTATCCATGATTGGCATATTTGATTTACTAGTAAGTCCCTAGTAAAGCGCACTATAGGTGCCAAGGGCCTGTAAATCAAATGCTACTAGTGGGCCTGCAGCACTGGTTGTGCTACCCACATAAGTAGCCCTGTAATCAGGTCTCATACATGCCACTACAGTGTCTGTGTGTACAGTTTTAAACTGTAAATTCGACTGACTTGGCAAGTGTCCCCACTTGCCAGGCCTAACCCTTCCCTTTTCCTACATATAAGACACCCTTAAGATAGGTCCTAGGTAGCCCCATGGGCAGGGTGTAGTATATGGTTAAGGTAGGACATATACTAATGTGTTTTATATGTCCTAACAGCAAAATACAGCCAAATTTGTTTTTCACTGTTGCAAGGCCTATCTCTCGTAACCTGGGGGCTGCCTTTAAATATGATTAAAGCATAGATTCCCTTTGAGAGCAGTTAGACATCTGGAGTTTGGGACCTCTGAACTCACAATTTAAAAATGTATCTTTTAGTAAAGTTGGTTTTTAGATTGTGGGTTTGAAAATGCCACTTTTAGAAAGTGGGCATTTTCTTGCTTAAACAATTTTTTGTGACTCTGCCTGTTTGTGGATTCCCTGTCTGGGTTAGTTTGACAGTTGGGCTGTTTGCACCTCTCTCCAGGCAGTGACACAAAGGGGGCTGGGGTGTAGCCTGCATATTATGATGAGCCATCTTTGCTAGGAGGGAAGGGAGGAGTGGTCACTCGCTCCTGAAAGGACTGTGCCTGCCCTCACACAATGCAGTCTCCAACCCCCTGGTGTGTGTCTGAGGCCTTGCCTGGGTAAGACAGGATTTCACTAACAAGTAAGACTTTCCTTTGAAGTAAGCCTACTTCAAAGGCAAAAATGGGTATAAGAAGAGCACCTAAACCTACATAGTTTAGACACTTCCTGGAGAAGAGAACCTGAACCTGAACCAGAACCTGAATTCTGCGAAGAAGACCTGCCTGGATGCTCAAAGGTCTCACCTGTCTGCTTACTGTGAAGGACTGCTGCCTTACTGTTGCCCAACTGCCTTGCTGCTCTCTGGCTGTGGTGAAGAAGTGCTCTCCAAGGGCTTAGATAGAGCTTGACTCCTGTTCCCTGAAGTCTCAGGACCAAAAAGACTTCATCTCTGCAAGAAGGACTCCTTGTGCGGCGAAAATCGACGCACAGCCTGCCAGAAATGACGCACTGCTGTGAAAATTTCACCGCATGCCGAACCGGAATGACGCAGCCCGACTTCACAACAAGAAGCACCAGTGTAGCGACCGGAAATTTGACGCAAGGCCTCACCGGATTGACACACAGCTGAGCCGGAATGACGCAGCCCAACTTCCAGAGAGGAATCAACGCAGTGCCTGCTGTATGGTAGAAAATTTGACACAATGCCTACCGGATCGACACAGCTCCTGTGACTTCGTCCTAGCAGCGCAGGAAATCCACGCATCATCCCCAGGGTGTCTGAAAACCTTGACACCCGAAGAGGATCAACGACCAAGCACCGTAATTTGACGCACAGCCGTGCCTGCGTGAAAACTAAATGACGCATCGCCGTGTGCAGCCTGAGAAATCGATGCACACCCCTTTGTTTCCACACGTCTCGTCCTCTGCGGTCCTTTGCGGAGATTTTTCACACGGACCAGGTACTTTACGCTTAAAAGCGACTTTGTTTGCTTCAAAAATACTTCAGACACTTTATATCACTTTTCATTGATATCTCAACATATACTTATTGCATTTTAATCGTTCAGACCTGCATTTATCCAGATGCATTTTATATATTTTTCTAAACACTGTTGTGTATTTTTGTGGTGCTATATTGTGTTATTGTATAATTTATTGCACTAATACTTTACACATTGCCTTCTAAGTTAAGCCTGACTGCGCAGTGCCAAGCTACCAGAGGGCGGGCACAGGATAATTTGGATTGTGTGTGATTTACCCTGACTAGAATGAGGGTCCTTGCTTGGACAGGGGGTAACCTGACTGCCAACCAAAGACCCTATTTCTAACATTGGTGATCAGCGGTAAGGATAGGACTTGTGCTTGTGCAGTGACATACAGTAGCTGAGTATTCACTACTGTTGGAAAATGGGTTATTGGTAAGGGCAGGTAAGTACCTACACTTAGCAATAGGCCACTAACCTCCACTTAGGGCCAGTTAGGTCTCAGTAAATTAAACCCAGCTCAACCATAGGTAGCTTGGCAATGAGCGACAAGGCTTAACTTAGGAGACAGAGTGTAAAGCAGTCAAATATCACTAAACAGTAATTAAATAAAACACAGGAAACAGTTTAAAAATCCAAAACCAATTTATAAAAATAGATTATATTTTTATCTTTAAAATGACACAAAAAGGAATAAAATTGGATAAGGGGAACCGGAGATGTGAATTTTTTCATCTAGTCGCTCCTCGACCGGGACAAAGTCAAAGTTTAAGGCCGACTGCGATGGAGCCCGGCTCGGCTACAGCCCGCGGGAGGCCTCGGTCAAAAGTTTGCCTTCGGACTTAGGGCCTCATTACAACCTCGGCGGTCTTACTAAAAGACCGCCGAGGCTGCGGGAGCCAGAATACCGCCATTGCCGGCGGTATTCCTGGCTCCCTATTATGACTTTTCCGCTGGGCCAGCGGACGGTAACAGTGTTACCGTCCGCTGGCCTAGCGGAATAGTCACATCAACATTGCTGCCGGCTCGTAATACAGCCGGCGGCAATGCTAATGTGCAGCGGGTGCAGTAGCACCCATTGCGCATTTCACTGACCGAAATTCAGGCAGTGAAATGCGCGACGGGGCTAGGCCTGGGGGCCCCTGCACTGCCCATGCCAAGTGCATGGGCAGTGCAGGGGCCCCCAGGGGCACCCCAAGTCCCCCTTACAGCCAGCCTTTCAATGTCGGTGTTTACCACCACGGACAGGCTGGCGGTCGGGGACTCATAATCCCGCTGCCCTGGGGATTATGACCGTCAGGCGGAAGCCTGGCGATATGTTGGAGGGGCCGGCGGTATGGCCGTGGCTATTGCGCCATGGTCATAATAGCTGGCGGAACACCTCCAGCCTGTTGGCGGTGTTACCGCCAACTTACCACCGGCCGTCAGGGTCGTAATGACCCCCTTAGTCTCTTTTCTGAAGATTTTCTTCAGCGGGACGAACCTGCCAGTCCAATCCGACCTCCTGGAACTCTTCTCCAGATACGCGTCGCGGGAGCCCTCGGTGGTGATTTTTACCTTCGGACGTAGTCATTTTTTTGAGGTGAAAATCCTTTCTACCGGGGCAAACCTGGATCTTGATCCAACGTCCTTGGAGCCCTCTTCTGATATGGGAGGTTCCGGTCAACTTTCTATGTTCGGACTTAGTCTCTTTTTTGGAGATTTTCTTCACTGGGACGAACCTGCAAGTCAGGCCGGGTCGCGGTTGAGGCAAGCCAGCTAGAGTTGCTGCGGCGGGTCGGTCCCTATATGGAGCTTTTTTTCAAAAGTTCTCCAAACTTCTGGATCTTCTTCCTTATGCTCCTTTAAGGTTCTTTTGGGGTCCACAGCTCACCCCAAGGTTCCAGAATCTCTGAGATGATCCTTGAGGGTGTGGACTTCAACTCTCAAAATGCACCTGGCGCAAACTCCTTTTTGGCCACTGGACAGTGGTCAGCTGATTGATTTCTTCAGGAGTTGGTGCAGGGGACTCTGGTTAGCAATTTTTCACACGTAGCAAACAGGGAGTCCCTCCTTGAACCAGTTTAAGCCAGGCAACGTCCTTCTTGTGGTGAAGTCCGAGTGTGCAGCTGGTGCAGTCCTTCAGAGTGCAGGGTCCAGGTGCAGGCCAGGGGTCCAGCAGGGCAGTCCTTCTTCTTCTGTGGTTCTTCCTTGTTGGAATCTGATGGGGATCTGAGGTGTGGGTGCAGGTCTGCCAGTTTTATCCTTGCTCCTGGGTGAAAAACAGGGGGGTCCTGGTTCTCCAATCAGGTGCAGGGTCCTTACCCCTGTGATAACCACTTTCTGGGAAGTGTGGCAAAAATCAATCCTAGGAGACAACATTCCTCAAAAATTCATTATGGCTGAAAGTGGTTTTAGGAGGTTACATCGGGCTAAGCCCACCCACTGGTGTGGCTAAAAATCCTAATCACACCCCTCTCCTGCCCTATCCCAATCTAATCAAGGGGGCACCTGGTTGTCTGGGTTTGTAGGATGTGGGGGTGTTGCTGGGTTGCTCCAAATGTCCTTCTCTGCCTTTGAAGATCAGATTGGTAGCCCTCCCCCTTCCTGCTTCACACTCTGCTGAGGGAAGATCTCCTCCCACAGGCACATCTCTTTCTGTGAAGCCAGGCCACTTCACACGTCATCAAGGCAGCCTGGCCAGGCTGACCAATCAGAGCACAGCAGCAAAAAACAATGCAGGGCTGAAGTTGGCAACTTTTTACGTAAAGTTTAAAACTCTTTACCTGAACAAGTTATATTAAATCCAACAAATGGAAGTTGTGGGATTTATTATAACAATTAATTTGATACCAAACTCTTGGTATCTGTTACTTATGGGGACTTTTAGAATTAAAATAAAGTCTCCCCATTCTAGCCTATGGAGGCCATTCACTACAATGAGCGAAAAACGAATTTGCCTGTTTTACCTCACCAGGGCTTATAAAACTATTTTTTTAAGGTCCCTGATTATAGTTACATTGCACACAGCCCTAGAGGCACCTAGTAGATTAAGACTTTGGAACTACTTTTAATTCCAAAGTCGAATTTGCATATAACTTTAATTTAAAAGCATCAAGCAAGGCAGGCCCGCCTTTAAAATGACATTGGGCACCTCAGCAGTGCACCTGTGGGTGCACTACCTATGCTGGGGTCCCTAAACCTACATGCCCTACCATATACTAGGGACATATAGGTAGGTTGACTTAGCCAATTATAATTAGTCTAATTTGTATATCCACTTTACACAGAACACTGGCCCTGGGACTGGTAAGCAGTACCCATGGCACAGCCAAGAGTCAGTAACCACCAGTACCTGTCCAAAAAGTGTGGGGGTGACCAGGGCAAAAAGGAGGACTTTCCTACAACTACCTCCCCACAGTTGAAGGTCAACTTGATGTTTCATCTTTTTGCTTTTGATTCACCCATGTCCCCCTGGATATATTGTTGATATTTTTGGACTCTGGTTTTGGGTTGCACCTGTGAGGCTTTGGCAGAATGGAAGTCAACTTTTGGCACCTATTCATTTATAAAGAGAAAGAGTTAAGAGTATTCTGCAAGGAAAGGGGACTGGCTGTAGAGAGGAAATCCAGAAGGGAGGATCTTGAGTCAGTATGAGTCGAAATGCTGGCAGGCAACACTAACAGATGAGTCTGAGGAGGAGGAGGACTACTCGGATGAGGAAAATGAACCAGTGAGAGATGAATGGCTCATAGCTCAGGAGCAGTGAATGGCAGAGCTAGATGAAGAGATTGAGAGGGCTGAGGCAGAAAGAGCCTTAGCCCAGGAAAAAGAAAGGATTGCCGTTCAGGAGCTGAGCTGCGAAGAGCTGAAACTGGAAGCCATAAGGGCTGAGTCCAGTTCAAATGGTGGCAGCAAAAATCTTGTATCCAGTACTGCTGAAGAAGTGTACATGCCCAGAGATGTGGTGCCCTACTTGAAGGAGGGAGTTGACACACACCAGGAGGTTGGGGAGTATGATGTAGTTCCCGTAATGCACAGGGTCCCTGAGGAGGATTGGGGAACTGGCACGGGGAGTCATATTCCTACTGAGGGGAGGGACACTTTGTTGGCTCTAGGAGAGAGTGACAGGGAGAAGGGATCCCCCCAGGTAAAAATCCTGGTTATGGAGTGTGGCGACATCCCAGAAGAGTGTGGGTTGAGTGTCAGGGACAGTCAGGTACTGTCTCACCAGCCTCAGGAGGGTGAAGTGTGGTGCTTTTTCAAGGCTGAGTCACTGGATGGTTGGGTGAAGGGTACTTTGGTTAATACATGTGAGGGGCTGAGTGATGTAATTGCTGGAGAGCATAGGTCTAGTCCTTATTTTCCAGAGCTACTCCAACACCAGGTGGAATGTGAGTTCTCAGACCCCAGAGAACTTACAATGGAGGCAGACTTCTGGGTGAGTACCAGAGAGTCTGATGAGGCATTTGGGGGTGCTCCTGAAGGGAGTGGCCTAGGTGTTTCCCAACCAGGTGAGGTGGGAAACTATTGCAGTGTCCCAGGTAGGTCCCAGTGTAGTGGGATGGGTGAGGAACCCATGTCCAGTCTCAGAGTAGAGAGATGGGGATGGGCTGAGGCCCAGGATGCCCGAGACCCGGTCCCAGGTCCTGGAGGGTTCCATGAGGGAACTCCAGGAAGGGAGCTTAGCCTGTGCTGTAAGGCCATCTGTTAAGGGAGACCCCACGGTGTCAGGAGAACTTGGGGGGGTGGCTGTAGCCAGCATCCCACCAGTTCTGGTGTCTGGCAGTACCACTTCTAGTGAGGGGGTGCAGAAGTCCAGACAGAGGATTGAGAGGGGCCTACGGACCCCAGTGGAGGACCTGGTGGGCCAGGGGTCATCTCTGAGAGCAGAGCCCCCCAGGCATGACCTAGATGAGACAATTTCTGGTTTGGGGGGATCCAGACTCTGCCAGACGGGTAGGGGTCAGGTGACCTGCACCAGCCAGACTCTTGTGTGGACCTTGGGGATGGTGTGTCCCTTGTGAGGGGTGAGTGTGCCCCCCAGGAAGTCCTGGCGTGCCAGGCAATAGTTTAACCTCAGGGTGGTGACTCTGGGTTGAAGGACCAGGTTCAGAGGGTAGACTCTGACATGGGGGGGTAGGTGTGCCCCCCAGGAAGTCTTGGGTTGCCAGGCAGTGGTCCAGTCTGAGGTTACAGACCCTGGACTGGAAGGCCAGGTTCAGGGTGTCCCCGCTGACCTGGAGAAAGGGGCTACTGCTAACAGTGCCCCTATAATGTTGTCTTCTGGGGGGTCACTCCTAGTTGGGGGTACAGGACCCCAGAAGGGAGGGCAGGGGGAGGGAAGCCTTACTCCCGCCCCTAGTCCAAACAGAAGGTACAGAACCAAGGTTGGAAGACCAGTAGCAGGTTAACACCCCTGCACTGGTGATAGAAGTGTTCAGGACTTCTTCTATAAGCACCCTGACAATTTTGGACTCTTGGGGTGCCGCTCCAGGAGGGAGGGTGCAGAGCCCCAGAGGGGAGGACCGGGGTCAGGTGGTCATCCATGACCTGGTAGAAGGGAGAGTGGTCAAAGGGTGCCACTGCACTTGGGGCTACTGCCCCCCACTCTCCACAGTCACTGTGGTTAAAGAGCTTTGAGAGGCCTGGAGCCTGGCTCTTTTCCCTTACAGCTGTCAGTGGCCATGGTGGCTTGCCGTCCTGGTGGACAGAGTTGCCCCTGGAGGGGGACAAGAGTCACACCCCTGGGCTGGAGTGGGCAACACCACTGTGTTGGCCCTGGTGGTACAATCCGGCCCCTGGGATACATCTGTGATAAAAGTAAGGTTAGGTGCTGCACAGATGGTATCGGCAGGGGAGGAGAAAGGTTCCCCATGGGTTAGCTTAGTGGGCCCTAAGAATATGGACAGAGGAATCCAACTGGAGTCAGGAAGGTGTAGAACTGGAACATGTCCCTGCTGTTGTGGGCCTGGGTCCGTGTTCTATCGCCTCAATAAGGGAAGTACATCAAGATAGTGATTTTTCTCCCCTGGCTTTAGGCCTGTGGGGGGTCATGTTGGATCTGGCCTTTTTTAGAGGGCCATCCCCAAACATTTTGCCTCCTTCCTCCTGTTTTTCCTGACCTGTTTTTGTTGGATTTAGAACCCGGAGCACTTTACCACTGCTAACCAGTGTTAAAGTGCGTATGCTCTCTGTGTAAATTATACTATTGATTGGTTTATCCATGATTGGCATATTTGATTTACTAGTAAGTCCCTAGTAAAGTGCACTAGAGGTGCCCAGGGCCTGTAAATCAAATACTACTAGTGGGCCTGCAGCACTGGTTGTGCCCCCCACATCAGTAGCCCTGTAATCATGTCTCATACCTGCCACTGCAGTGTCTGTGTGTGCAGTTTTAAACTGTAAATGCGACTGACTTGGCAAGTGTCCCCACTTGCAAGGCCTAACCCTTCCCTTTTTTTACATATAAGACACCCCTAAGGTAGGTCCTAGGTTGTGTAAGGCTTTAAATGTTTGTGTGAGATGTTTGAAGAAAGTGCGTTTGATGAAGTACAGCCAGTGAAGCTCTTTGAGGTTTAGGGTGATGTGTGTGTGGCATTGGGGGTTTGGCCCAGCTGCTGTATTCTGTATGGTTTGGAGTCATTGGGGTAGTTGATTGAGGGAGTCTTGGTGTATCAGGGTGAGTGCAGGGCACATGGCATCAAGTCCTTTGGTGAAGGTGACGTGACAGCATATATATCTCTTCTATCTTTACTGTCTGTTTTTTATCCATGCAATATCCCTATGAAAGCATAGCTGGCTTAAGCTTTTCCTACCTGTTCACGTCTCTGTCTCCTTCAAAGTCCTGAATAATTCTGCATATCTGCCAAGTGAACCTTCGCTAACGCCTTTCGCGACAGCCATCTTAGTCTCAAGAACATGTGTCTTTCAGGCACCTTTAATGCACTCGTTGTGCTAAATCCAACTCCTTCCAAATTTTGGATGCTAGGTGTGGGGGGTCCAAGGTTGCTTCTGGCCTAGATTCCTTGAACTGAGTGAGCATATTGACCTTTGAAAGTAAGGTAAACATGTTGGGTAGACTGTCCTATGTTTCCTAAAAAAGTACTTCAAAAACTGCTAAAAGCTTTCCCATGCTATATAGCACTTGTCATACAGCTACCAAAACATCTACTACCTTCCACTGGAGGACAAAGGCATCAAGCAGGCCATAAGCATGTCTAGGATTTTCTCAAATACAGGAAACAATTTGAAAGGCTGCTTATCTAGTGAGGTAATGGTCCATGAAAGGTATATATTCATGAATAGCCATTTAAACGTATACACTACAGCAGCTCCACCCCAGTCAATTTTCGAATACTTGCCTTTGTATGGTACAACATACACCAAGTTAGAAAGCATAGGGCTGGCTAGGGATAGTAATAATGAGTCCCCTGCCTCTTTCTTTGCTAGGAGCAGAACCTGCAACAGTGACATGGTTGAGCCTTTCTCATTGTTCAAGGAATACGTTCAGAGAAGTGCAGATCCTCCATCCTCATCACGTCCTCCACAGCAGATGAAGTGGAGGCTACTGCATCTGCAGCAGTAAGAATTTTTGTAAGGATTAACTTATAGTCAAGGAAATACATCAGTCTTCCTGTGGGTGGTCAGCCGGTATGTTGTCAACTGGATAAGGTGGGTAAACACAAGCTTTATGGCTGAAGTTTCTGGTAATATTTATCCTCTCCCCGATATACTACGATAAAGTACATCGATGGGCTTTCAAATTTCTTCCAACTGACCCCAAATTATGACCAGGGAAGTGCACTCATCATAGATTGTAGTGAGTATGTACACATCCCCCTATCAGAGATTTTGACTGCAAAAACTATATCACACGTCACAATGGTAGCTTTGTACAGCTCACTGAACAGCTCACTCCTGTACTGAACTTATAAAATTTCTGAAGAGAAAGAACTCCTCATAATATGCATTATTTTGGGGCCATAATGAACTATTTTGCTCAGTATATACTGCCTAAATAGCAGCTTCCCTTTGTACAGGATAAAGGACTCATCAATGGATATATTCCTTCCAGAACTACAAATCTCTGGAAACCTGGAAGACCAAAGCTCCATGCCAAGCCAAATTTTAAACCACCTGTCGTGGTCTTGATGGTCCCAGGTCATCCAGCAGAACTATTGTTGAAATGCAAAAACCAATCCCTGCTCATGATCGGTGAGAAGCAGGGTGTTACCCAAACCTTGTAATTAGACCAGTAGGACTGTGTTTTTAGTTTGTGCACAGTTGACATATTGAACATAACACCAAGAAGTAAAGTGTGAGTCCGCTGTTTTGCCCTATAATCAGGCAAAAGACTTTTTCCATGCTCCATCATTGGTAGTGAACAGGGAATTTGGGGATATACTATATTGGGGGGCTGCCACAACTGCATGCGGACTGTGGTTGCCTCTACACATGCCTGCTCACTGGGTTGGTCTACCCTGCTACAGTTTCTTCATTGCACAGGTTGTGCTTGTATCACAGGTGCCAATACCATTTTTCTCAGAATCAATTGAAGACAGGTCATCAGATGGAACTCCTCCGACTGAAAAATCTTTTCCAGACTACGGTTCATTTTCCTGTCCTTCAGATGCAGATTAATTTTATGATTCTGCTTCAGCTCTGCCCTCAATAACTTAAGAACTCTAGAAACGTCTTCAACGCATACAGAACGCCTCCGCACGCCTCATCCTCGACATCCCCCGCCACAACCACATATCCGCCCACCTGAAACACCTGCACTGGCTCCCCGTCAACAAGAGCATCACCTTCAGGCTCCTCACCCATGCACACAAAGCTCTCCACAACATGGGCCACGAATACCTCAACAGCCGCCTCTCGTTCTACACGCCCACCCGTCAGCTTCGCTCAGCCAGCCTCGCCCTCGCCACCGTCCCACGTATCCGCAGAACCACTGCAGGAGGAAAACCCTCTACTTACTTGGCAGCCAAAGCATGGAACTCCCTCACCACACACCTAAGAACTACCCAGGCCCATCTCGCCTTCAGGAAGCGCCTAAAGACATGGCTTTTCGAGCAGCAGTAACCCACCCCCTCCTCCCCAGCGCCTTGAGACCCTCTCGGGTGAGTAGCGTGCTCTATAAATGCATTGATAGATTGATTGATTGATAGGTAGGGCCTGGGCAGCATTTATCCACAGAGACACCATCTTTGTCGGTTGTCTAAATCCTGGCTATAACCTTCCTACTGGAACACTCTGTCCTATGCAGAAGACATAAGTATACTTAGAAAGTAGCTGTGTGTGTCTGTGAGATATGTGTGACATACAAATTGGATAGTCAAAAAAACATGTATCTTATCACTGCTGTGAACCGACGAACACTTATAAAGAACTTCTTTAAAGACACTAAAAAAGGCAAAAAAACAAAACAAAGTATTACTTCAATTTGCCATATACACAGAACTACAACACACTTCATGGAACAAGTGCCACAATGCTGTGAGCAAAGATGCTGCATTGTGTCACCTGAAGACAGCAGAACTGTGCCATATCTTCCAAGACATAGTGCAGGTCTGCTTTCTCCATGCGCTGGGGCACTGTGTGCTGCCTTGCCGTAATGCAGACAGGCTTGCCCCATAATTCAAGGATGTCTGCAGTGTGATCATCATAGTTTTTGTGCAGCAAAAGGCCCTTTCCTGCATATAAAATACCCTTTGAGGCGCTTTCCTCTGTACACGTGTGCTTCAGAAATAATGTATATAATGAAGAGAAGATAATTCTCCTTGCTATGCCAGCCTCAGACAGGAGCTGAATTTTGGTGCAAATCAATGTCTGCAAGTCTTTGTAAATATGGATTTAGATTCAATGCATTGGAACGCCCATGCACCACTCATGGATCGTCTCTCCAATGCAAAGTAATACAAGGCAGCACAATGTGCTGCTATTGTTAGTCTGTGTCCTATTTATTATATTAAAATTAAACTCAGCCCACATTTCAACAATGGGACAGTTTTGTATCTGAAAAGGCAAGCTATACAGGTGTCTCGCACAGTATAGAAGGCTGGGTATATGCTTTTGTGCCTGCTGCATGCAATGTTTCTGGTAGAAGCAGGAAAAACACTAAAAATGTACATTACAGGGGCCATTACACTCCCTGGTGGTCGAGAGTATTAGGGCCATTTTGATTATCCCTGAGGGGGCACATCCATTCAATCATAGCACCCCCATGTGGAAAACAAAGATTTTCTAAATTAAATAATTCCCAAGGGGGTCAGCCCGTGCCTCCAAAGGGCTAACTCCCAGAACCTGCACCTGCTACTTCTTTGTGCCCTAGGGAGCAAAATTCCTGTTGTCTAGTGTTTCCTGCCTCCTCATGGATCGCAATGCATCAACAATCAGTAAATATTTTGTGAAAAGTACTACTGGAAATGGGAGAGTCTCCTCTTTGCAACAATGTCTCCCACATAACCCGGGAGGCTGCCTAGGGCTCACACTCCCTGGACGTGGTGAAAGAACTTACCTGCTTCTGACCTCTGTGGTCACTGCAGATTTGAGATGCTGGTTTGCCTTGCAGTGCGCTGATTTCACAGATGGCAGAAGGGGAAGGAGACAAGGGGGCTCAAGCGGAAGCAATTCTGTGTTGCCCCCGCTCTTGAGATTTAAAAAAAAAGGAAACCTCTGGAGCAAGCATCGGTGGTTCCTTTCAAACCCTCTCCATCAAAGTAATTCGGGTGTCGGGCAACAGGCGACTGCAATAAGCAAGTTCAAGGAGTTACAGTTGGGCATACATTATTTTCTGTTTATGGTACACTGCAACTTTTAAAAAAAAACAATCAAACTGTGAAAAAGTTGTAGCTCGAACAAGAATGTGGCAGTTGTAAAACATATGGGGACCAGATTTGACATGCGCAAATTAATAAATTAATTACGATTCTTAATTTAGCATAAAGCACTTTTACTACACATTGTAGCACAGTAATAAACAAGGCCCACCCTCTCCATTTCTGTAACATGGGCGTACTTTTTCTCTTTCCTAAATTAAGTTGAAGGGCTCTGGAACAGCAGAACCACACAGGTGAAATTAGTAGCAACGATTTGAAGTCCCAGGAGCTGGGATAGTTAATCATTTCTTTTTCTTTTTGTGACATATCTGGATTTGTTGGAAGCCACCTCTAGCCAAAATGTTTTCTCAATCATATGGCTCTGTTTCTTTTCTCTTCTATCGAGACTTGCAGCTCACTTTTTCTTAATTATGGCTTGAAGTTTTCTGTCGAGTATCATCTTGGTAGTTTCAGCCTAAACTGACAGACACTGTAAGTTTAGCAAACTATTTCTAGGCAAAATATAATACTATCCATTATGTTTCACATACTTTTTCTCTGTTTTTTTCTTAGTCTGTGAGAGAGCTCACTACCTGGAGACACTCAAATTGCTCCCATCTTTAATTTTGAGGACGTTTATAAACTGCATAATGTGCCGATCTGATGCACGAAGCTCTCTTTCTAAAGCACATAATCTATGTGCTCCTTAGCGCACAAACAGAATATTGTAAATATGTTTTCTAATTTCTTGTAAACCTACACTTTTGTGTACTCATATTAACTGTAATATTTTATTATTATTAGAACCAGTTTTGCATATCCACCTGTAGCGTTTAAAAATGTATTTCAGCCCTCTAACCATATGCCTGTTTTTAATTTCTTTTCAATTTCTCTTAGTATTGAGTTTAGATTTCCGAGCAAGTACTTTATGAACTAGATGTAAAGGACTCCTATTTCCTCCCCACAATAATAATTATTTTTCATATAACTCTGCATACTGTACCTCTATCATCTGTACTGGAATTAACAGATGTTACTATAAATCAATGTTATATCAAGGATCTATTTAACTTGTATTTTTTCTTTCCGGATGAATCACCCATAGCTCTAGGAAGGGTTTTAACTGGCCTTTCTAAATGTACATCTGTGAAACTCAGGAATGACCTTTTGCTCAATACAATACTTGCTGTACTAGCAGGACCTCTGTCGGTCCAGTTACTCACTCCTCGTCTCAACCAATTAACCCCTTAAAGGATCCCTTTCTATCAGGAAGAATCAGGCTAACAGGTTCACGTTGAAAAAAGAACCATCATGACTTCCTTTAGCTATTCCCCGTTGCTCTGGTAAATAGCGTTGGCTTACCAAGCAATACACTTAGGGGGTCATTCTGACCCTGGCGGTCACCGACCGCCAGGGCCAACGACCGCGGAAGCACCGCCAACAGGCTGGCGGTGCTTCCTGGACCATTCTGACCGCCTTGGTCAGAAAAGGGGAACCGGCGGTTTCCCGCCGGTTTTCCCCTGGCCCAGGGAATCCTCCATGGCGGCGCTGCCATGGGGATTCCGACCCCCTTCCCGCCATCCCGTTCCTGGCGGTTTTCACCGCCAGGAACAGGATGGCGAGAACGGGTGTCGTGGGGCCCCTGGGGGCCCCTGCACTGCCCATGCCACTGGCATGGGCAGTGCAGGGGCCCCTTAACAGGGCCCCATAATGATTTTCAGTGTCTGCTTTGCAGACACTGAAAATCGCGACGGGTGCCACTGCACCCGTCGCACCCCAGCAACTCCGCCGGCTCCATTCTGAGCCTGCTTCATCGTTGCTGGGTCTTTCCCGCTGGGCCGGCGGGCGGCCTTTTGGCGGTCACCCGCCGGCCCAGCGGGAAAGCCAGAATGGCCGCCGCGGTCTTTTAACCGCGGTACGGTCATTCGGCGGTTCCCGCCGCGGTTGGAATGACCGCCTTAATCTCGTCCTTGGTTTTCTAACTCTGTGTACTTTATGATCATGGAATATGTACTCGTGTGTTCTTTGGTGTTGCTCTTTTTATTGATAACTGCGGATCATAATCATTGACAGCGTCTGCAGTATTTATAAATTAAATCATAGATATAGCAGTACATTTTTAATGGACAGGGCCAGACCGGGTCGGGGGGGGGTGGGTGGGTGGGGCGTCAATTCACCCAAATTTCAGGAGTAGCAGAAGTGACATCAAGCTCCCTTTGATCTCCTTTCACTCATATACACATCCTAACAAATACACACACTCTTTCCCGGAAGCACACAGACAAAATACATTTAAAAGCATTTTTTACTTACTTGGCCAATGGAAAGACACATTCCAGATACTTTCACACCATTTTTATTACACTAAATATTGAATAATACATTATTATTCAGTATTAGTGTAACACAAAATTGACAGAAAACATGGGGCTAGTTTACAAGGCCCTTGCGCCCCCTTACTCCACATTAGCGTAATTTTTTCTGACTCTAATGTGGCATGAAGGAGGCCATTCCCATTCGCCATATTTGAAAAGTGGTGCAATGCATGCATTTGCGCCACTTTGTAACCCCTTGTGCCACATTATGTCTGCACCAGGCATAATATATGCAGGAGGGGGGTTCTGGCACTGGGAGGCCGCAAAGAATGGCGCAGTGAAATCTAAATGACGTCCAGGGTTGGAGGGGGGGTAATCAAGCACATCTGCTTTTGTTACTGGGGCCGATATTGCAGCAATGCTGCAGAACTGGCCCCCAGTAATGAAACCAGCCCACACCTCTGAAAAACGGGCACCCATCCTTCCAGCCTACTGTGAAAACGCCAAATTCCTGCTAGTCCAGCCCTTTTAATTCCCTTTACTTCACTTCATGAATTAATGAGCACCACTTGCTTCAACGCATAAACGGACCTATTGCTTTCATTTGAAATCACAGCTGCATTTCTTGCCCTTCCCTTTCTTCTTGCTCAGCTTTTTGATGGGTGTCATTTTTTGAGTGTAGAGCCACATGGGCTGACGCCCACAAACAATTGTGTGATGACCTATATTAATTGCTAGAAACACTTACCAAACGAAAAAGTTTAGCCGAGGAAAGTGCACCATGGTTATTGTCTAGAACATCTGCTCTACCCTTTTGTTATCGATAGACTAATTCTCTATTCCTGTCTTCTGTCTGCCGCCTTATGGGTTTCAGACCATCGGTCTATGTCATGTAAATAGCATGCATTTTTAATTCACCTCCAAGATGGCCTTTGAGGTTTACGTACGGTTTGTGTATGGAAAAGCAACAATTACTGTAGTTTGACAGTCCTGACAGTAATGCCATGAATCTGGTCTACAGTTTTGGTGAGGGAGAGAAGTTCATTGAAACGTGTATTGTGCGGATCCACTATGTAATCTTTGCAATATGATACACTGATAATGTTCACGTCAATTTGAAATCTCAGGTGCATTAAGGGCCATATTTATACTTTTTGACGCAAAACTGCGCTAAGGCAGTTTTGCGTCAAAAAAATTAGTGCCGGCTAACGCCATTCTGAAGCGCCATGCGGGCGCCGTATTTATTCAATGACGTTAGCCTGGTGTGCGTGTAAAAACAATGACGTACACCAGGCAGCGCCGGTGTAGGGGAATATGGAGCTTGGGCGCCAAAAAATGGGGCAAGTCAGGCTGAGGCAAATTTTACACCTCAACCCGATTTGCGCCATTTTTTTAGACTCCCAACCCCATTGAAATGACTCCTGTCTTAGCAAAGACAGGAGTCATGCCCCCTTGCCCAATGGCCATGCCCAGGGGACTTCTGTCCCCTGGGCATGGCCATTGGGCATAGTGGCATGTAGGGGGGCACAAATCAGGCCCCCCTATGCCACAAAAAAATAAAAAATAAAATACTTACCTGAACTTACCTTAATGTCCCTGGGATGGGTCCCTCCAGCCTTGGGTGTCCTCCTGGGGTGGGCAAGGGTGGCAGGGGGTGTCCCTGGGGGCATGGGAGGGCACCTCTGGGCTCCTTCCGAGCCCACAGGACCCTTAACGCCTGCCCTGACCAGGCGCTAAAAAAACGGCGCAAAAGCGGCTGGACGTCATTTTTTTGGACCGGCCCACACCCGGGCGTGAATTTTGCCCGGGAGTTTAAACAAGGCGCACATGCCTCGGAGTCAATTTTTTAGACGGGAACGCCTACCTTGCATATCATTAACGCAAAGTAGGTGTCCACGCTAAAAAATGACGCAAACTCCATGGACTTTGGCGCTAGACGCGTCTAACGCCAAAGTATAAATATGGAGTTAGTTTTGCGTCGGAATTGCGTAAAAAAAAAACGACACAATTCCGGCGCAAACAGAGTATAAATATGCCCCTAAGTGTTCCAAACAAAATGATCTCCAAAGTCACTGTCCCCAAAGCTGTATAGTGGCCTCTGCGTTCCCAAACTTCTTGACCCCTGTATTAATGTTTTATTGTTTGGAAGTGGGTCTTTATTTTCAAAATCACTTGTAAATGTTACCTTAGAGTAAAAAATAATAGAACTCTGTATGTTCTTCTACTAGCCTCCACAATTGGGCACACAGAAGTAACCGCTGAAGGGGAAAACCAATCTTCAAAATAATTTTCCTTTTCAAACGACTATTAGTGTTGTGATGTTTTTCTGGTTAGGTGTAATGGCTCAAAATGTGATCAAAATCTTTGAACTCAGAAACATATGCAATTAAGTTCTATTTACTTAAAATACAGCTTTATGTTCTTATGGCCTTCAGGTTCTAAACTCCATTAATTTGATGAGACGTGACTCATTAATATTTGACATATTTTCTCAGTGGATCCCATTTCATGTTTTCTCACAAAATGTAACCCATTTCTTGAATGTGAGTGTTGCCGGAGGAACCTAGTGTCCCAGGACTCTGTGGGGCACAGGAGGTGGCCCTTTCGTCACCTGCTGCTAAACTTCAACGCTATAATGCACATTTACTTGACCCGCTTAGCAGGAGTGTTGCCAGAGGGAATTTGTGTCCCTGGACTCTGTGGGGCCCAGGAGGTGGCCCTTTCATCACCCTCATCTGCTGCTCAACTTCGGTGCTATAATTCCCATTTACTTGGCCCACTGCGCAGGACTGTGTTAGGAGGGACATTGGCCCATATTTATACTTTTTGACACAACCTGCACCAGCACAGGTTTGCATCAAAAATTTTAATGCCGGCTACCGCCATTCCAATGCATCATATTTAAGGAATGACGGTAGCCGGCGCTGCGGCCTGGTCAGCGTAAAAAAAATGACTCTGACTGGGCAGCGGAGGACTAGGGAAGACCAGGGGTTTGTACGTCAAAAAATGGTGCAGGTCATGTTAGAGTAAAAAATATTGGCTCTAACCTGACTTGCACCATTTTTTTAACACACAACCCCCATAAAAATGACTCCTGTGTTAGCAAAGACAGGAGTCATGCCCCCCTGCCCAATGGCCATGCCCAGGGGACTTCTGACCCTGGGCATGGCCATTGGGCACAGTGGCATGTAGGGGGACCTAAGTTAGGCCCCCCTATGCCACTAAAAAAAACAAATATACTTACCTGCACTTACCTACATTCACCATGGAAGGGTCCCCCCATCCATGGGTGTCCTCCAGGGGTGGGCTAGGGTGGCTGGGGGTGTCCCTGGGGTCAGGGAAGGGCACCTGTGGACTGCTTCCATGGACTGGAACACCTACCTTGCATATCATTAGCGCAAGGTAGGTGTCCACGCTACAAAATTACTCAAACTCCATGGATTTTAGCGCTAGACTGGTCTAGCCCCAAAGTATAAAAATTAAGTTGAGTTTGCGCCGGATTTGCGTAAAAAAAAAATGCTGCAAATCCGGCACAAACAGAGTATTAATTTGCCCGCTTGTGTCCCAGGATTCTATGGGTCCCAGGAGGTGGCCCTTTCATCACCTGCACCTGTTGCTAAACTTCAGGGCTATAAAGTGCGTTTATTTGACCCGCTGCAAAGGAGTACTGCTAGAGGGACTTTGCGTCCCATGATTCTATGGGTCCCAGGAGGTGACCCTTTCATCACCCTCATGTGCTGCTGAATTTCAGCGCTATCAAGCTACCAGCACCTGTTGCTAAATGTCAGTGCTATAAAGCGCATTTTCTTGTCTCGCTGAGTGGGAGTGTGGTAGGAGGGTCTTCATGTCCCAGGACTCTGTAGGGCCCAGGAGGCAGCTCTTTCATCACTCATACCTGCTGCTAAACTTTGGATCTACAAAGCGCATTTACTTAACCTGCTGCGCGAGACATACGTGGGCTGTGCCTGGGAAAGCTGAGCCACAGGATTGCCCGTCCTTTGCCCGTCAGTGCCAGGAATAGGCAGGGCCACACTCCTTGGCTCTGCATTTTTATACAATAATATTAGATGCAATATTTGCTCCCTAGTAAGAGCATCGTTTTTGCTTATATATTCGTTAGCGAGAAGCATACTTGAAATCTGCCTTCAGAACTTTTGTAACCTTGCTGAATTTGACAGGAGCTCTGTTAGGGCTAGAAATATCCTTCAACCTTGCTCTGATCCTTGAGGACAGGCTTGGAGAGGGCTTCAACTCTCTCCAACTCTCTTGTACCCCCAAGCTTGCAGCTGTTATTAAGCACATAGAGAGGGCTAGTATTACCTGTGCTTAATAGCTTTTGCCTTCAGCAGTGTATAGCTGTGACTGTTTGGGGATCCACATTCAACTTCCGCTTTCCCAAATCTGTGTAACTCATAAGTGCCCTAGATGGGGAAACAAGTGACTGGTGGAGACTCTGCCTAACGTAAGGATCAGGATCTCTGCATGTCCTGCCAGGGTAAAATCAGTATTTTGCCCTTTTTATCTTCTGCTGATGGGGTTTAAATGTGGAAATTACGAATGTGGGGAAGAACAGTCTCAACAGGTGAGGTTTAATGAAGTTTCCCCTCTCACAGCAGATGTACTGACTGGCATTGTATGCTTGCCTAACACAAGCTCCTCAGCTCTGTCTACGAGAGTTGGCACCCCCAGTACTCTCATGTGCAGGTGACAGTACATCAGACAGATCTGTTAACTTGTGAGGGAGCACTACCCTGATTAACAGTGGGACAGAGCATGCAGCTGATTATCTCCTGCTGTCGCGTAGGCCTAAAAAAGGGATTGGACTGCTTCAAAGGGGAGTCTTGGTCCCGCTGGCTCAACCAATTGAGGCTTTTATTTATTAGCAACAAAATCCAAGACTGTGTAGGTTAGCTTTATACAAAGTTGAACTCACCAATTAAGGGGTTACTACATCCACTTGAGATGGGCTGCAGGAATTAAGGGTGTTTTGCTGTCAGTGACATCCATCCCATCTCTCTCAGTCCTGCCATCTGACATGGCTAAATGGGTGATGTACTACACACTTGTTATTAATTTAGTGAAGGGTGATGCCCGTATATCCAAACAAGAGGCCCTTGAAGACATGGGCAGACAAATTTCCCCAAGTGTATTAATCGGTGTAGCCACTATGTTTCCCACCACCAGTTCTGACCCAGTTAATTTCGATCGCCGACTCAGTCTAAATTCTGGTTCCATCATTGACCGCCCTCCAGAAGCAACACCCTATGTTGTGATACTTGGAAATGTGCTGCCCCTGATTAGTCATACGGTTGAATCATATGCCCAATTGAAAAGCAACATGTCCCACTGGGTTGACAAACATTCAAACTTTTGCCCTTCTATTTACAACCAGATCAATATGGTTAGAATGGTCAGCTGGTTGGGGAAAAGCAAAATGACATTCAATGGGGACTGCTTGGTAATTAATTTTAACCCCTGCTAATGTGGTGAAGCAATTACTTGTTGCAACAAACTCTTTTAGATCAGTTATACCATCCTCAATCCAGGTGATTCCTTTAGAATTTTTCTACTGACCTGAAGTAGTATGCTCTGCACCTTGGACCATGGTTGGACCACAGAGGTATAGTCACTCTATCAAGCAGACTCTTTTTACCCCTTCGGTAATTGCCAATAGATATGCTCCACAGAGTCCAATGGACTCTTGTGACTGATTTGAGCTTCTTCCTCTGCTACCAGCTCCTCTTACCACAGTCTGTTCTCCTGGTTGCTCCTATGCTGACACAGCCACTGGTAACAGGTAACTGGTAACTGCAATAACCTCAAGCTGCTGATCTGAGTCATCGCAGGACTTGCCTCTAAAATTAAGGGCCATAATTGACTTGCTTTTACTAAGGGGTTTCATTTAATACGTTTACAAGAGTTTTGGGAGACCATAAATTATTTCGTTCAGGAGGGCTATGAAACTTATTTTGTTCCAGCAATTTACTTCTGGGAGGGAAAAGGGTGGTATGATAACCTTTCTCTCTTTAGAGATCACTGGGCGTGGCAAGAAATTGCACTCAGGGATTTGCACTTAGGGACACCTACAAGTTTTAAGAATAACCGTTTAGGATCCTTTGCTTTACATCTGATGAATTTTTACAATGCAATAACGTGGACACAGGCCCTTGTGTAACATACAAACTCTGGACTCATTTATCCACACTCTGTCTGAGAATCAGGGGGGACTAGCAAATTTAACCATTGCTGGGGACTTCAATATGCATCTGTGTTAAGACCCCTTGGATGATTTGAGCAATTCTCCTAGGTGCATGTTATATATGGGGCTACATATGGAACATACCAAAGAAGGGTTAGATCTTAACACTTTTAATATTGTTTTTTCTTTAGATAAGTTGGTTAATTTTAATAAGACTGGAGTTACCCTACCTTCACTGGAAGAGGATGTACCTCCATTACTGATTAAAATTTTGGTTCACCACCCTTGTACCTTATGATCCTTAATTGTAACATCTCCCACAGTGTTTTTAGTGACCACAATCCAGTCTCTCTTGCCCTGGGTGTGTCATGGTCATCTGTTCACAAAGTAGAGAGGACCTCAGGTGAGCTTTTGCCAAACTGTAAGGGAAGATGACTAAGATGGTCCATGGTAGAGTGTACGCTTTTCAAACATACCCTGTTCCACAGTTGTGCAGAGGACATTTTAATCTGCCTTAATCCTAATGCCTCAGATCATGCAATTTTAAATGCCTTTGGGAGCATTTCTAAAATGATAGTCAAAATCCTACATTCCCTGGTTAGGAAACCCTCTCTAACTGCCACTAAGTGGTTTGACCTGAGTTGCTCCAAGGCCCTATGGAACCTAAAATGTGCCTTAAATACAATACCCAAAAATGGTGAGCAGGTAACTAACTGTTGGGGTATATTTAATGAGGAATCTAACAGGAGAAAAAAGGCCTTGAGGGAAACAGCCCGGGATGATCTTATGCAAGCAAGTACTTGGAATAACAGCTCTGCCTTCTGGCATTTTATGAACCACCCCCGTTTTACACATTAGCATGCCACTAATTTATGGCATCACATTACGGCCTGTCAATGGGTTATCCATTTTCAGGGTATATATAACTGTTCATTTCTCTCTGTCAGCCTCAGACAGGGACCTTAATTTGGGAGAGGTCGACCTTGAATTTTCTTTAGAGGAGACTACCCGGGGTTTAATGGGTCTAGAAATAAGGCCCCTGGCCCTGTCTGAATCCCTCTGGACCTGTTTGATAGCATTGTTGAATTTTGGGGACAGTTGTTAACTCAGATCCTTAATGCGATGGTCAGGGATGGTCCCCCCTTCCTTTTGGTCCATGGCAGTCTTGGTGCTTAAAGGTCCTGGGACATGGGTTACTGGACAGACTGTTTTGCTGGGTGTAGAAGAACAACATTATCTGAGATTCACAATACAGCTTTAGACCGGGCAAAGTTACCATTGATCAATTTTGAATCTCCATATGGTCATCAACCAATATACCGTTGTCCACTCCAAGGCAGTCCATCTCAACTTTATGGACCTTAAATCAGCCTTTGACTGAGGAAAAAGGACAAAGACTGGACTTTGTGGTATATTCCTGCTTGTGGAGAATCTCCAAGGGCTTGGACTGACCTTGCTTTCTGTTTTGAAATCTCAGGGCAATCAAAGCCTTCCTCTGCCAGCACTTGGACTGTCTGCCGAGACGCCTGCCCTGCCAAGTGGTGTCCTATCCAGTCCCTGGGCCCTTGAAAGGTGAAGCTGGTAGAAAAAGGCTGAAATCCACGCACAGGACACCACGCACGGAATATTTTGTTGCACAACCTGCAATGCAGTGGTAAAAACTACTCAACCCCTCGCAACTCGTTTTTTCTATCACAGTGCTGCCGGATTTCACACTCATCATGGGGGGTGTCAAAATCATCGTCAACCTGCATGGATCCAAGGTGCCCCATCTGGAAATCGACGCATTGCGCTCTTGCCAGAAGGAAAAATGATTCATCGCCTACTCGACCGGAGAAGAAACAATGCACAGCCTCATTCCTGAGTAAGGAATCAACGCATCGCTAAATTTTCTAACGCACGTTTGCCCATGCAGCTATATCTTTGATGCAAACCAGTTACTTTGTGTAATAACGTTTCCATTGTTTTCAATGGAGTAAGACTCTTTTTATTTAAAAAAATTAATATCTGGACTTGTGTATGTTGGATTTTTGTCATTTTGGTCTTGTTTGATTTCGATAAATATTGACAAACTGGTATGCTGTCCATTTGTCTATAGTGTTTTCACTGTATTACTGTGTGTTTTGGTACAAATACTTTACACATTGCCTTTGTGATCAGCCTGACTGCTTGTGCCAAGCTACCAAGGGGGTGAGCATGGGTTATCTAAGTGTGTATCTCCATTGCCCTGACTAGAATAGGGGTCCCTGCTTGGACAGAGTGCAAACTGACTGCCAACCAGAGACCCCCATTTCTAACAGTGAGGAATTTGGGAGACAAGTATCTTTGTGATCTGATAACCTGTTGCTACTTGTTGGGCTGGATCAGAGTATGGACCCCAGAGGAACTCAGCCTGAACCATTTAATACTCAGGGACTGTTTGTAACTTGGCCAGGCTTTAAAAATCCTGTGACTGAAGTAGATCAGGGATTCATTCATGAGGATGGGAAGGGTGGAGGTATTTTGTAACCCAGATGGTATATACCAAACGGATTCCAAATGTGTGAAGGAGCATTTTCTCGAGTGAAAAACAACAGGGAGAAAGTTTTGCTTATAAGATTTGGATTTAATGTATTGTATCTGCCTTTAGCCAACCCTAGAGGTTGTCATGATCTTAAATCCTTGGATTCATGCAACTCCAACATTAGGTCTCTGCAGGATGCAGTGCATTTTACCATGTTTTGTAAATTTTACACTGTGCCCAGGAGAACTTTTATTGTTCCATTATTTACAGATACAGGCTTTTTATAAGTTCACACAGCCTTTTTGTACTCACAGATGGAACCTGATGAGCTCACTGTTTTAAATTTTGCATGTTTTGTAAGAGCCGTATTCACTCTCAGGAGTTCACAAGAAGATTAATCATGCTCCCTTTCTTTTGCATTCTTTTATGGTTGCATTGTTTTCATGCACTGCATTTATGTTCCAGTTGTGCGATTTTATGGTTTTACATGTGAACAAATAGGATCAGGTTGAACCACAAAAGTCACTAAATAAATATGTGCTTCACTCTCAGGTAGCTTGGCACAAACCTTGTCAGGCTTAACTTAGAGGCCCTGTGTAAAGTATTTATGCAGCACACAAACAGTAATAAAGTGAAAACACAACAGTAGAAACATTCCAAACCAAATTAGAAAATGCAGTCAATTTTACCAAATAAAATGATACCAAAATGACAAACTTCGAATAAGTAGTAATGGAGATGTTCAGTTTTCAATCTTTTAGTGCAAGGAGCACCTGACAGCACAGAATTTTCCTCTGGGTCATCTGGCAGACCAGAGGAAAGCCACAAATGCAGGTCGGCAGTGATACAACCTGGGTCGGATCCAGGGACCATGTTAGTCAAGCTGAAAAGTTAACTTCTGAGTCTGGCGTGAAGTGTTCCATTTAGGTTGTAGGAGGCTGCTAGGAGCAGGCTGACTATTGCATATAGTCGTTGGTGTAGCGTGAAGAGAAGGTCAGTTGTCACAGAACACAACACTAGAAAAATACCAAGCTAAATTAGAAAACTAGAGCAAATCTTAAAAAATAAAATAATACCAAAAGGACAAACATTCAACCAGTAAAAATGGACATATTCAGTTTTAAAGTTTTTAGTGAAAATAGTGCTTGAAAGCAAAAAGTGCTCCTCGCAGTCATCTGGTCACGCTAGAGCAAGGTAAAGTCACACATTCAGGCTAACCATGATGGAGTATGGGTTGGATACAAGGACCAGGTTAGTCGAGCTGAAAAGTTGCCTTCTGAGTCTGGCATGAAGTGTTGGAGGAGGTTATGAGGAGCAGGCAAAGCATTGCAGATGGTCATCGCTGCAGCATGAAGAGCAGGTCAGCTGTCACAGATGGTCGATGTTGTAGCACGAAGAGCCAGAGCAGTGTTGTAGATGGTTATTGTAGTAGGTTTGTATAGGCGGTTGATGTGGACTGTTGTTGTTATAGCGTGAAGTGCAGGTCTTGCGTTGCCAGCTGCTGCATACTTCTATTTTAGGTCTGAGAAGCTGGGTTCTCTGGAGCTTCACATTGTTGTTCATTGCAGGCAGCAGAGTTCCAGTGTGAACTGCCTTATTTGCAGTCACTAGAAGCCTGAAATTCAATATTTTCACCTTTGGGAGGAGCACACTCTGATGCCAGCCAAGGCCCAGGACCTGGGGAGGCACGAGGAGCTCACTCCAACAGAGTCCAGCAGGACTTAGGCAGGCCCAGTTGCAGCAGGGCAGCTGAGCAGCTTGCTGTGTCCCTGTAGCTTACAAAAGAGGTTAGCCAACTGAACCTTGGAGTCACTCTGTTTAGTCTGGGATGAAGATAAGCAGGCCCAGTCTGCATTCTCAAACAGGAAAACAGTCGTTCAGACTGGAGGGCAGACCTCTGACAAAAGGGCAGTCCTTCTTCTGTAACTTCCACAGGTCTGTGGTGCAGTCCTCTGGCAGCATTGCAGTCCTTCTTCTGTAACTTCTAGTAGTCCTCTGGAGGGCCAATATTTATACCTGGTGCCAGCCTTTTTGTGGGGGGAATTTCCTGTCCTACCCCAACAACGGGTTCTGGAAATTTCTTCTCCTGTCAAGACTCCTAATTGCCTGGGGGTAAGAAAAGGAATAGAAGGCCTGATGTCTGATTCCTCTGTGTGCAGGAAGCAAATGCTTTTGAAGTTTAAATGTGGCTCGGTACACCTCCCTCCCTCGTCATCATTTCAGGATGGCCCATCCTATCCTCACCAGAGTGTCCTTTGTGTCAATGCCTGAAAGGAGTATACAAACCCAAACAGCAGAGCAATTCATAGTCATGTGACCCAGGACACTGGCAGAAGGCACACATGTTTGAGGCAAGAAAATGCCAACTTTTAAATGTGGCATTTTCAGAATTATAACTTAAAATCCGACCTTACCATTAAAGAGGCTTTAACACTACACTTCATTTGAGTATAAACTGTATACTTATATCTGCTCCTGATCTAAAGTTAGCACTTATTAAAGGTAATAAGGTAACCTGGTGTTACTCAATGGGAGACATAAGCCTTACAACAGTGATTATTAACTGAAGGTGTTTTTCCCTGTCAGGACATTAGAAATGTAAACACACATCATTCTTTTCAAATGCCATGCACACAGCTCCTTGGGTGGTTGGGCCTACCTTGGAGGAGACCTATAAGTATTGAAAATGAAAGATTTACGCCTGGCAAAAGGTTTATTTTTACAGACCGAAATGACAGTTTAAAGTTTCACCACAAGGCTGGAGTGGCAGGCCTGAGACCACTTTTTAAAAAGCTATTTAGTGGGTGGCACAATGCTTGCTGCAGTCCCACTAGTAGCATTTAAAATACAGGCCCTGGTTACATGTAGTGTAGGGGCTTACAAGTAAATTAAATGAGCAAATTAGATGTAGTCCAATTTGACCACATTTGAAGAAGAGAGGACCACCACTTTAGCATTAGTTAGAACTAGCAAAGTTCACAGAGTCCAAATGCCAACAAAAGCTCATTGAAGAAAACTGGAGACATGGAGCAAAAGTTTGGAGGAAGACCATGCGAAGGATGTCCGGGCTAACACATACATTTTAAATCTAGCACACTCCATGAATAAAGCATACCTTATACAGCCTCGCTGGCCATCGAAAAATAATAAAAACTGTCACTGACTCCTGGGTGGCCTGGTACAATTCTCCTCAGGAAAACAATTCAAGTAAGTTGTAAGGTAATCTGTTTTTTATTTGCAGTTATGCAATGCCAATATTAGTATGCTACCAATGTTGCAATCTACTTCACTGGATGGGCATTAATGTTCTTTACAAAAGATCATGCTCAATCTAATTAAAAAGCTGATTTATAGGTTTATAATTCTCAATACAAAACAACTTACATTTTACCTAATTACAGCAAAAGCGTGATCACAAAATTAAAAAAGGAAAAATCCCTTATATCTTTCAGCCAAGCACTAAGGAAGCAAATTTGGACCATTTCCCAAACTACATTTTGTAATATATAAAGCAATATTACAGTAGGACTATAGAGTACTACACAAGTACAACAAAATACTATTCACAAACCTGCAGTTGGAGATAACCACCTCTATCTTACTGCCAAGGTGGTGAGATCCCACCACATGTAGTTAAATACAAGCAAATTGTTTTGAAATAAGTGTGAGAGAAACAAGGGAGAGTATCTGTAAAACATGGGATCGTTATTACTAAATGGGTGGGCTTTAGTGAAGTTTAAGGAAGACTTAAGCAAGAGGGTTATAAGTTGTGCATGAGGTGAGGCCTGCACTAGAAATAGGTCTACAACTGTCTCTTTACTGGGAACTACGCACCCCATTGTAGCACTTCACTCTCCTAGGTTAGTGAAGCATAGAAGTCCAAGTCCTACTCAGGAAGGTGGTGTGAGTGAGTAAATCACTATTCGTTGGCATGCAATAATAACACTCAGTAAATGGATGCCTAGCCAGTGCCTTTTCTTTGATAATTTAAAAGTATGGTCATTACACACATACACACACACCACTAAATACTATGCATTACTTTACAAATATATCCATCAGGCAGATGAAAATACCTTTGGTGACATTCTGAAATCACATTAGACCACTTGTGGGTCATGAGTCCTAAAATCACAGACTCTTCTCCACCTTTAACGGGCAGAATGTCACAATTGATGGGGTGTCATTTTAGATAAAACAGGCCTATTGGTTTTGTCAGGGCTTACCATATTGAAAAACAATTCATATGTTAGAAAATCACCATTTTATCAAGAATATACTAACCATATTTCAATGCAATCTGTATGATAAATAAAGGATTGCACTGTTTATCAATAATCACTGTGAGTGCATTATATTTTCAATAAAACATTGAGATTCAACATAATGTGTCTGACTCTTGTTTACGCTATTAGGCACATCAAATTCATCCATAGGCCCAACCACTAATAGTCACTGCACTCCTAAGCCGTAGAGCAAACTTTCCAGCATAGGAAGTGCTTTTAAAATATGATGATATTTTCCCTAGGTCACGTTTCCTGAAACCTGTAAGACATATGGTTAAGTTTTAAAAAGTAGATCACAGGGGCCCACTGTGTTCCTGCAGCCCCAAAACACATTCTAGGAGCTTGAGGTGAGGCCTCTGTCCATTTTGGGGCACCAATAAGGACAAAAGAGTGTTGAAATAAAGGCACTGCATGGCATTATGGGGTGCTTTCTCTGTGGAGCCTGAAAATGTAATCAGTGTCTCCAGGTGCTTTGTTTGTATGTGTGCAGCCCTGGGCAAAGTGCCTTTCTTTATTTTTTTGGCTTTTAAATCCAGGTGCCCATGCCAACTAGGCAATATAGTTCAGGGTAAAAAGGAGAGGGCAACACAGGAAGCCTACTCCAAGCTGCCCCAACCAGCTCTTGGATGTCTATCTTAACTTGGAGCCAGCAAGCCTCTCTTGGTGCTTTCACACCACCACTGCAGTTTTTTGATCCTGTATGGTGGGAGCTCCAAAGACTTTATTCTGCTGCCACACAGGGAGCAAAGTGGCTCTGCATGTCCGAGTCCCAGGGGATCAGGTTCCTGGGGCTGCTTGTCTCCTGTGCTGGCACACAATCTTTTGTTCTGGGACTCCGGAATGAGGTCCAGGGACGCGTTATTGCTGCACCTTGCTTGGAGAGCAACATTTTTAATTTCTGTTGGCCCCCTGGGACATGGGGGGCCCTTAGGTTTAAATAGCATTTTAATGAAGTGGCCCAATGCACAGTCACTCCCTCAGGGCTTGAGATAAATGACATACGCGCTGACCTCCGGGCCCAGTTCTACCCTGCACTATTAAAAGGATAATGAGCATTGCCCAACACACTAATTTCTCCTTTTTCAAGGGGGGTGTCAAAGGTCAACATTTTCAGGGAATACAACTTCACTTTGATGGGCTGATTTTAAACATCTTGGGCTCATTGTACTCATGGTGGTGATCTCTAGCCATATGGAGCAGTTTCAGAAGGTCTCATGGCCTCAGAAATGATGCACTTTGGAGGGAGTTAAATTCACTGGTTCTCTATGTCAGCTTATTCCTGTTCCCAACTCCTAATGTTTCTCTTCTCCTGTTGAGGTGGAGAGGTCCAAGTCTTCCTCCCAATTGGTTCTGAAGGGGTTTAGGGAGCCCACACCACTAAGGAGAGACTACTAGTCCTGGAGTAGGCTTCAGACAGAGTCCTCAGCCCATCAGGGCATTAGGGGGTCTATCCTTCCAGCAGTCCTTGGAGTTGCCACTGTCACAATCTAGTCCAGTGTCTTGATCTTCTTCATGTTCTGGGAATGCTACCTTTATGTCCAATCAAGCCTGTGGGTGGGAGACACCTCATTGTCTAACCCAAACATGGAGCCAAACCTCCCTTTCCCCTGGGTTTGGTTCCAACCGTGCTGGAGAAACAAACACAAAGGTTGACCAGATGTCAGGTTCCTTTGTGTGTGCTGGGGCAGATGCCTTTGAAGCATACTCAGGGCAGGGCAAAATGTCTCCATAACCATCCTTTCAGGAGGACCCACTTCATCTACACCCAGGCCCTTTTTGTTCACTGACTGACTCCAATACACATTTCACAGTAGGAGAGCAATCACCAGGCCAGGCAGCTGGAAACTCACACAAGGGCCACAGAAAATTTAAGCAGGGAAATGCTAACTTTCTAAAAGTGGCATTTCTAAAATAATAATGTAAACTTCAAAACTTACTGTTAAAGAAGATGTTAAATTGCATTTAAAATGAGTGGAGGAAGTATTTCCTTAGCTGCTACTAATCAGAATCTAGCATTCAATAAATGTAATGATGTAGCCTAATGATTCCCTATGGCATCAGCCAGCCTTGCTAAAGTGCAAAATAAATGTGGGGGATGCTCAACATTCATTCCTACATGTCCTCTTTTTAAATATCTACATCCTGTCCTTATGGTAATGTATGCTAAAATAGGGATGACTTATTAATAAATAAGGAAAATGTGTATACCTATTACAGGGTGTCCTTTGTAAGGTTGAATTGCAGTTTACAAGAATGTAACCTGTGTGTAGCTACTAAATCGCACGGGACTGTAGACTCTCATGTGTGCTTCACGTTCAACCAAACCAGTGCTCTTTATCCTAGCTGAATTGCAGTGGCCTTATTTGGGAAGGTGTAAACTGGGGGTAAACATGTGCATTCCAAATACCATGCATTTACTGGGAGTGAGACTTAGGTAGTAAGACTCACCCATCATAAAGGTCAGAAAATAAAGTGATCCAAAGCAAAACAAAATGTGTACTAAATGGGGAGAACACATTTGCAACACAGGGACTTGCTAATACAAACACAGACACAGCGTCATAGCAAGGGTGCCATGGCTACAGAAAAGAATTAAAGAAACAACGGTCACAATGATGTTTTAGTTAGGTTTACGTTTTACCCACACAAAACCATAGAAGTTCATGAGTTATATTTATACTTATGTCAGAAAGTATAAATCGTGGCCTAAAGTTACTTAATGGCATGAGTTATATTTTTTTCAGAAAATATTAACTATAAGTATAGCTATGCCTACTGAATTTCCATAGATTTGTGTGGAGAAAACGTAAACCTAGCTATATCGTCCCTTTAACCTTTGTTGTTTGTTTCAGTGAAATTCTATGCTTTTTTCACATAAACTAGTATATAATTACCATACATTAACACAACCACTGCCATGCATTGCCTTTGGCCGTGTTCCACAGCGGTTGGCTGCAGGGCTTAGGGCCAGACCCTTACATGCACCCAACCCCATGCAGCACACAGCCTTTGGCCATGCATGGCGGGTATTTGGTGTGGGTGTGTGTATTTTTTTTTACATTGTGCTTTGGATTGTGGCCTCACATATGACATTGCTCATGAAATGTTCTGTGACATAATTTATGACGTCACTGATAACATCTCAAATTACATAATTGATGACATCCCTGAGGACATCACTTATGATATCATCCAATGTCTGTTGTTTAAGATAGAAAAATGAATTATGCATTGTTCTCTTTCTCAGACGACGGCTGTGCGTAGTAGGGTGTGGGGAGAGACTGGCCTCTCCTTTCAGACTTCTCCCTCAGATGACTGGTGTGCATGGTAGGGTGTGTGGAGAAAGACTGGCCTTTCTGCTGAGACCTTTCTCTCAGATGACGGGTGTGCATAGCAGTTTGTGTGGAGTGACATGCCTCTCCTTTCAGACCTCTCTCTCAGATGACAGTTATGCATAGTACAATGTGTGGATGGACTGGCCTCTTCTTTCAGACATCTCTCTCAGATGACAAGTATGTGTAGTTATTTTGTGGGGAAGGACTGTTTACAAAACTTATAGTTCCTTGAAACTACTCTAACTCTAACAGCTGAATTTTTTTGGTTTTGTGGGAGTAAATTACGAGCCTAACTATAACACCCCTATAAACTTTGTTTTTTTAAGTGAATATATATAATTAAGAGTGGAAGGCAGAAAGCGGGTGGCATGAATAGGGCCCCCCTCCTAGGGCCACTTTCCGGCACTGGGAAACCTACCCTGCAAGGCTGATATATTATTGAAGGGGAGGAGGGTGCGCACCCCCAACCTGAGCTGTTTTAGGCCCAGGGGACCCCGTTCCCCGGTGCCCAATGTATTAATTAGGAGGACAGGGACATGCAGCCTCCCTATCTTAGCCTAAGGATATCCCAAAATTCCACCCCCCAGTCCGAATTCAAAGTGAAAAGGAAGAAGGGGTCCTGCAGCCCCCTACTCCTGAGCCTTAAAAAGGCCCTGGTGACGCTATCCACCAGGGCTGTTACTTAAATTAAAAGGAATGGGGTGTGACCCTCCTTAAACCTCTAGTGGCCCTGGAAACCCCATTCACCAGCTCCCTCTGGTCGCAGGGGAAGGGATCCAGGGGGACTAAGAAGGTTTGGGGATAGGTGCTGTATGCTCCCCCACCCCCCCCCCCCTCTGCTTCAAAACAAATTAATGCCCCCCTAGCGATGGGGTCCCCAGTCCTAATAAGATTAGTGTGGTCCCCTACCATATTTAATTATATTAGGCCCTTTGGGATGGGGTCCATGGGCCTGTTAGGTGTTGGGGAGGGTGGCCATGTGGCCCCTCTTCTCATTGTTATTGTATTTTGGCCCCAGGGGTGTGGTCCCCTGGACCTATTAAGGCTTGTGGTTAGGCTCCATGCCCCCTCCCACCAGGTTTTGACCACAGTGTTTGGGGTCACCAGGGGGCCACATGGGGTTGGCAGCCAGCTTGGGGGTTGGCCACAAGGCCTGATGGGAGGCCAGGCCCTGTGGTCAAACCCTCACTGTGCACAGCCTTCGGCATCAAAGCATCAGATTGGTTGTGTATGGAGTTGGGTAGGATGTCTTGAGGTGGGTCGGCAACAGAGCCTGTCCACTGTGCACAGCTGAAGGCTGTGCTCAGCTTGGAATTAACTGCTTGAGGGGCAGTCAGGCCTTGTGGCCATCCCCCTGCGGCCATGCACAGCTGGGATTGGCTTTAAGTAGTGTTAGACCTGCTGATAACTTTTTGTTGGCTTAGGACTCTGAGTAATTTACCACTGCTGTCCTTGCTAAAGCGCATAAGCTCTCTCCCTAAACATAGTTTGATTAGTATTTACCTAATTGGCATATTTAATGTATTTATAAGTTCATTTCATGTGTCCTAGGCCTGTAAATGAAATGCTACTAGTGGGCCTGCAGCACCACTTGTGCCACCCACCCTAACAACACTTTAAAACATGCCCCAGGTCTTCCATTGCAGCCTGAATGCAGTGTTAAATTGTGTGTCAAATTTGCATTTAAAACTTCTTGCCAAGTATTAAACTCCCCTTTTATTACATATGTCACCCCTAAATGTAGGCCCTGAATAGCCCATAGGGCAGGATGCTATGTAATTCAAAGGCAGGACATGTTCTTGTAAGTTTTACATGTCCTGGTAGAGAAAAACTCTCACATTCGTTTTTCACTACAGGGAGGATACCCCTCCCTCAGAATAACTTTGAGGGTTCACTAATACTTTTAATAAGCTATAATTCCCGATTGGAAATGTGTAGACCTGTCATGTTTAGTACTAATGGAATTATGCAGATAACTCCTCTTTAATGGTAAAGTCAGATTTACTCGTACAAGTTTAAAAACGCCACTTTCAGAAAGTTTGCATTTTCCTGCTCTTAGCCCTGGGTGCCTGCAGCCTGTCTCCAATACACATCTGGGATAGGATGACAGCTGGGCTTGTGAATTCTCTCTAGGCAGCCATACAAAAAGGGAGCTTATGTGTGACTGATGAACCATCATCATTCTGATGGGCCATACTGGGCAGGATAGGAAGATGGGGGTGGCCACAGGCTCACAGTTAAACCTGAATAGGCTGTGTTCTGACCCCATACAAAGGACTGCTTATACCCCTGTAGTGAGTCTGGAGCCAGAGCAGGAAGGGAGAACCTCTGTGCACTTCAAATCCCTTCTCCTCCTCTTCAAACGCACTACTGGGAATAAGAACTGGACTTTTCACCCTACCAACTCAGTCAACTTCTGAACCTGTGCCTACTCTGCCAGGACAAAGGAATGATGTGCTTATAGAAGGACTTCTGGACTGCTCATCCGGAAGAACTGCTTTCTTGCTGTGCTGACCTGCTGCTCTCGTCTTGCATGGGTGAGAAGGACTAGATCCACAACACTTGACAACAGAACCAGACTGACTCCAAGAGCTTGCTGGCTTGCCGCCTGTTCTTGTGAAGTCTCAGGGACACAAAAGACCCATCAACTACAACACCCGGACTCTGCCATCTGAAAGTCTTGCCCTGCCAAGTGGTGCCAATCCAGTCCTGTGCCCATGTAAGTGGGTTTAAAGTGCTGCTTCAGTCAAAGATCCATGCATCGATATTGTTGCACCACTAGTACCGGTCGCAGTTCTATCAACACTGACGCTTCTCCACTGCTGCGAGGATCGAGGACACCACATTGCTGGGCATGTTGGTGCATTGTTGCTGCTGCAAGGATTGAGGACACTGCATTGCCATCAATGCTGGTGCATCGCCTATGCTGCGAGGATCGGGAGCATCACATTGCTGACTGCATGACTCATCACCTCCATTTCCAATGCATCCCTAAGTTTGCGCACCTCTGAGCCGACACATCTTCTACATCTTCGGGATCGACGGCAATGCTTCTCCTCCTTTGCTCCTCACATCTTGTTCTCAACGTCGACATAACTCCAAATCAAGGTACTGTTTCAGTGAGCCAAGGATGGTACCTGTATCCAACCTGCACTCCATTGCGGTCGGCCTGACTTTTCAAATTTAACCAGGTCTAGCACGCCCAGGTATCCCTGATTGGTGCTTTATGCTTTTAAGCACTACAACTATAGGGCATATTTACAATTTTTTGGTGCAGGGCAGCACTACAAAGCTTCTTGCTGTGCTGCCATTGCATCAAAAAAGGGCAGGAATGCACTGTATCTATAAGATACCATGCATTCCTATCCTCTTCCACTGCGCTGACACACAATTGTCTGCCATGCGCCAATGCAGGCCCCTTGCACCATGGAGTAAGGGTGTATGCTTTGTAGGAATGATTGTTTTGTGCAGGAAGGAACACCTTGCTGCACAAATACAATCAATGGAGGCATTTTCACTCTTCTATGTGTGCTGCAGAATCCAGCACACATAGAAAGAGGAAAAACAGGGAGAAATAAAGTTATTTCTCCTCGTTACACCTCTCCTGGGAGGCATAAGCTTTTGATGCATTCCCAGGTTTACAAATTCTTGTAAATCTGGGAATGCATCAAAATCTATGAGCGTTGCCTGGGAAAACCTAGCACAACACCCATGGAATGCCTCTTTAATGTAGAGTAAAGCAACGCAGTGATTTGCACTGCTTTGCCTTACTCCATATCTACTAGGTCATGTAAAGCCACATAAAGTGGCTTTGGTTGGCCTTGTGGAGATGGACCTGCAGCCTGCACTATTGGTGCATCACAAAAAGTCATGCACCACTGGTGCAATCTGCCTGTAACTTTACACCTATGTTTATTATTTAAAAAATAAAATCTCAACTTCTACTTCATTGATTTTTGTTGTTTTGGTCATTTAAATAATATCAAATTTTCTAACCAGGTGTGGCATTGTTTTGTGCTGTATTTTCATTGATTTACCCAAATACTTAATACATTCCCTCATAAGTTAAGCCAGGCTTCTCTGTGCCAAGCTCCCAGGGTGACCACAGGTTACTTCAGGGTGTGTTGGTGACTTAACCTGACTAGGAGTGTTGCTTCTGCTTAGACAGGCCCCAGGTCTTCCATTGCAGCCTGAATGCAGTGTTAAATTGTGTGTCAAATTTGCATTTAAAACTTCTTGCCAAGTATTAAACTCCCCTTTTATTACATATGTCACCCCTAAATGTAGGCCCTGAATAGCCCATAGGGCAGGATGCTATGTAATTCAAAGGCAGGACATGTTCTTGTAAGTTTTACATGTCCTGGTAGAGAAAAACTCTCACATTCGTTTTTCACTACAGGGAGGATACCCCTCCCTCAGAATAACTTTGAGGGTTCACTAATACTTTTAATAAGCTATAATTCCCGATTGGAAATGTGTAGACCTGTCATGTTTAGTACTAATGGAATTATGCAGATAACTCCTCTTTAATGGTAAAGTCAGATTTACTCGTACAAGTTTAAAAACGCCACTTTCAGAAAGTTTGCATTTTCCTGCTCTTAGCCCTGGGTGCCTGCAGCCTGTCTCCAATACACATCTGGGATAGGGTGCTGCCAACCAGAAACCCAACCAGAAACCCAATTTCTAACAAGAATCGTAATAAAATATTAGCCTAAGCCTACTGAGAGTGGGTCTGCCAGTGCTTGACCTTAATGTGACCTTAATGTGGTTTGACAACTGCTCACAGAGCCGAAAAAATGGCCTGGGTGCAGGTAGGTGTTTTTCATGCCATTGCAGATTAACCAGATAAGGTGGACCCAGAAACTCAATTAAATTTTAGGCATATCTCTAGGGAGGGTGGGGGATACACAAGTTCTGCAATCTGAATGAGTACGAAATGTTTTTGCCATCTTGGATTTTAGAAGTACTGCACAAAGTGTGATTGTTTGCTGTAAGGCAATCACAAACTGCTGCAAAAGGCATCCTATTGTTTAAGAAGGAGCCAGGAGTTACTACACCCACTAGCTCTTGCCAATCACAAATATGGCACCCTAAGGAACCTTAGACCTGTGTAAAACTGGTCCCGGAGAGGAGCTCTGAGGGACTGAATCTGTTATCTCTTGTAACTTGAAAAAAAAAGTGGACTCCAAGTGTCGGAGGGCTGACCACCTGTGTGGCTGCAGAGACACAACAAGCTGAAAAAACATAGGCCCTCATTACGACTTTGGTGGTCTTTTGAAAAGACCGCCGAAGCCGCAGGCACCAACATACCGCCAGTTCTGGCGGTATGTTTGGCACCACATTGTGACATTTCCGCTGGGCCACCGGACGGAAACAGCGTTTCCGCCTGCTGGCCCAGCGGAAAAGTCACCACACCATTGAAGCCGGCTCGTAATGGAGCCGGCGGCAATGTTGAGGTGCGTCAGGTGCAACAGCACCCGTCGGTCACTCCACTGCGCGATGGGGCTGTGCATGGGGCCCCTGCAGTGCAATGGAGCCAAGTGCATGGGCACTGCAGGGGCCCCCAGGGGCCCCCCTGAGTCACCCATATAGCCAGCCTTTCCATGGCAGTGTTTACTGCAATGGACAGGCTAGTGGAGGGGGATTCGTAATCCCTAGGGCAGTGCTGCTTGCAGCACTGCCCTGGCGGATTACAACCACCGGAACCGCCAGGCTGCAGGCTGGTGGCAGCCTGGCGGTATCGGTGGTATTACTGTCGTGGGACCGCCAAAGTCATAATGTAGTGGTAAGTACCGCCAGCCTGTTGGCGGTACTACCGCCACATTATCGCCTCTCGCCGAGGTCAAAATGACCCCCATATTTCCATAAAGACCAGCTGCCCATTCAAAACTGGACCTGTCCTGGACTCTCAAGAAGTACTTTGCTGAACCAATCCCTGAAATCCTAAGGTCCTCATGAAGCTTAAGAACCTTAAGTGAAGTGATGAGGAAAAAGGAGCTTACTGCTGCAATGTTGGACCAACCTGCAAAGCCAATCTGGTGGAGAGGTGACCTAACATGGCTGAAGAACCTAGTTCTCCCCATTCGGAGCTTCTCTGCAGCAGCAAATTCATTTCAGTTGACCTTTTGTAAGAAGATATCCAACCTCATTGAGCCTTCTTCATTGTAGCTTGTTGTGTTGTCATGCTGCAGAAATATTGACTACATTTCAGAAACTAGGTCCTAAAGGTAGAAATCCTGACCCAGACAAAAGTTCCAGAAGAATCCGACCAACGTGAGAACTGCCTTGTGTGTGAATTTGACTTTACTTCCAAAATCAACAGCTTCAGCTGGACTCTCTTAATGCCTTTGCGACTTGGGTGAGACCTGTATAGATATGTGAAAAGTCATATTAAGAGTGGTGGGGCAGGTGGAAGGAGGCAGGAGGACCTTGGGGATTGTGTGTGTGGGGGAATGTGAGGGAGCATGGGAAGGTTTTAACATTAAAATAATAAATAAACATACTTGGTGCTGCTGGCCATCTTCAGCTGCTCTTCCTGGTCCCAGCATCTTCAGAGATTCCCTGTGCTGCTCTCATGATATTACCAAGCATGAAAGCAGTACAGGGATTGGCCTGAGGAGCTTGTTTACTGCCCCCTCAGGCAAAGGGAGTCTGTGCTGTTTCTCCAACACAGCTGTCAGACTCAGCTGGGTTGGAGAAACCTAAGTGCACATGTTTGCTTGGGCAGTCTAGAATGGCTGGTCAAACAGACATGCACACTTTAGTGCACTCCGCTCCTCCTCTCCCCTCCCATGGCCCAGCCCCACCCCTCCATGCACATGCTAGCTCGGAGACATAGTTTGCACTGTGAGTAACAGCCTATCAGTGCATATAAAAAGCTTTACCCAGGTATACAATGCCCTACTATGTTCAGGTATGATTCCACTACCACAAATGTTCACAGAGTCAGTCATTGTGGTCATTGCTCTTTGGTCATACCAGCATATTTGTAGGCCCTGAGTTATAGCAATCTGAACCGCCTTGACATTAGTCAGATGAAAAGCCACATCCTGGATCCCAACCTCCACCTTACTGTCCATACACATGTGTAGTCTATAGAGTTTCACTTTGCTTACATGCACTTTGTACTTGGCATTACATACAGCATATAATATCATACACAATCCTTACACTAGCCATTACACATAATGGATGACACACACTGGTTTGCATCAGGGTCATGGAAGCTTTCCACTTCTCCTGTCGTGTGTTGTTCGGGTCTACCTGCAAGACATAACATGAGACATAGCACTGTGAATGTTGAACAATGAACACTGCGGTCAAATATTGCACATTACACATGACTTGCAAATGACCATTATCGTTTTATGGTTGTGACAACTCAAATGGGCCATTGGACATGTCTCAATATCCTACACTGGTACCAGGCTGAAATGTACAGATATGTGATGGTACTGTACATACATGTATGAGGTACATAGCGTAAGGCTTTCAAATGACTAGCTACCCCAGGTTTCTCAAGGCTAACTGAGTGTAGTGGCACTCTGCACCCATGACTTGCAGAAAACAATCAGTCATGACTATCACTACTCCTGCCTCACTATTGTCATCACATGTACATGACTATGCAACATACAGCAGTAGTTAGACATCCTTGTCCCTTCATTTAACAGACATCGTTAGATGTCATCTCTGCATGCTCAAAGACAACATACATACATGTTTTTTTACATTCCCAAACCACTACATTATCATTTCATGTACAAATATGTGTGTAATATAATCAGGTTTCATTCAACATGTTATGACTATGTTCATAGGCACACACATCATTCCTCATCTATGTGAGACATGATCCACTGCAGTGTTCTCCAATGTGAAGGGACATCTCCTGGGGTGGCCTGTTTACATATGCCCTGTCAGCATGCCAAATATAGGAGTTGTGCTCATTTCCTCAGGCTGCTCACAGCACCTCTGGTGAAATACGCTACATGGTGGTAACAGGAACGTATCCAACAGGTATGCTAGGGACACTGCTCAGTGTGGGTGCATGACAACCCAGAATTTGGAAGCCTTTGGGTAATGTTTTGTCTATAAAATTACTGTTTTGATGTATTTGTGCCCCGATGTGTGCAATTCTGACATTACAGGCCACATTTACAAGTCCAAGTGTCACCCTGCACCACCACAGCAACATTTCTGTTAAGTTTCTGTGGTACAGTGTGCCAGGCCATGATCCCAAGGCTGCTAAGTCATTAGATTCAAATGCCACCTCAGGGTTAAAGTCACAGTGACCCAATGGGAAAGAAATACATGATTACTCCACATTTTTGCTCTTCTTATGTGTGCTGGTTTCTACAGCACACATAGATGAAGAAAAACACCATTGATGATTAGTTATGGGCAGGAAGATGTCGCTTCCTGCACATGAACACTCATCCCTGTCAACCATGTACCTTTGCACCATGACACAAGGGTGCCTGCATTGGTGCTCATCAGGAATTGGTGCGCAAGCACAGCGGACAAGGACATGAATGTGTCATACGTAATAGTTATGATGCACTACTGCACTTGTTGAGGATGCATAATGGCACAGCAACACGACTTGCAGCCCGGCGCTGTGTCCTAACTTAGTAAAGGAGGCTCTCTGGTTAGCAGACATCTAATTGCAAGTGCAATACAAGGAATCAGCCACTAAAAACATACCAACAGTGTCTCTGACCTTGATCCCAAGGAAGTTGAGGAGGTCAGGTTCCCTGCTTATGAGGTCTGCCCATCGATGTTTCAGCTGCTGGCCCTCCTCTCCACCTCAAAGATCTGCTGCATGTGGAAGTGGATCTTCACCGACTGCAGCTTCTGTGCCATTGTCCTGTAAGCCAGGATCACACCCCACCGCCCTTGGCCACCATATTTGGAAAGTAGTGGGTGACCAGCCATACAAAGCCCCTCAACTCCTCCGCACTCATTCCACGGGCCCTTTCTTTCCCCAACATATCCCAACCCAAACCCACAATTACCTGGAAAAAAAAGAAAAACCCAAACTATCCCCAACTATACCAACAGACTAATCTACCCCAAAGAAAAACACCCGACAATATATAGTAACTCACAACAAAAAATACAAATACAAAGGACAAAACAGATGTCAGGAATACAGCAGGGGCAACACACAGCACAGCAGACTCAAAGGACAGCACTCCTCACTCTACCAACAGCACCACACAACCACTCCCAAGCACAGACACAAAGACTGTGAGTGTATGGAGAAAGTGAAAGTAACTTTAAAGTTCCAGGTTCACAGCATAGCTTATCCTACCTGTGCTGATGCAGCATCTGTTGAGTCAACGCATTATTTATTTGAAGCTACACACCAGTGCATGGATTTTTTATGACCCATGACAAAGCAGCATGAGGAAGTTTTGATGAGTCACATGAGGTGCTTCATTTTTTGCATACAGAATGGGGTAGAAAAACACACATTGTGACAATGTGTCAATTGTTTTGACACAATGACTGAACATGTGGAAATCATATGCATTGCTCTGTTGCCTGTGAATAGTTGTGTTTTATAGTTTCCTGTCTTTCCATATGTCCAATGTATGTTTTCTAAGTGTACATGGGTGAATGTGCATGCATTACAAGGATCAGACCATGCATAGGGCACATTTCCTATGTTATGTTGACACTACATCTTTTAAGAGTTGCACCATGTGCCAACTATGTGTTGGCACCTGAATCCATTGTTTAGTTTACCCCCAGGGATGCCATGGGCTTGCCATGGGAGGTGGGCTGCACACCCACACCTAGGATAGTGCAGACATCTGCCAATATGTGCTGTGTCCCACAGTGCAGACAGCAGGCTGTCAGGCAATTGGAGGGGGCTACAGTCTCCAGTGCAGGCAAGTGTTGTGATAGCATGTACAAACATGTGAAGGGACATGTGAATGGTGCAATTTGCTCATGTTCCCTCCACCAAGGGGCCTGGCATTAGGGGGGCACATTGCCAGTTTGCCTACGGAGATTGACTCTGCACCTCGCATCACATAAAACATACAGCGGACAGCCAGAGCTTCCTTGCCCCATTATCTACTAGGGACTTATAGGTAGTTTTATTACCCCATGCCATATTATGTACTAGGGACTGTTAGGTAGTTTGATTGATTCCCCCTTGCCATATTATCTACTAGGGACTTAGAGGAGTCTTTCATTGGCAGTTATACTTGTACCCTTTCTGTATATGCCTTTTATTCAGTATATTGGCCCTAGGACTGGTTAGCAGACCCAGGTGACAGCCACGGTAAATCACCAACATGTTCAGTAAATCAAATTTGGTTGTGTATGCAGAGTGACCATCTTATACTCTGACTGGACAAGTAATTTAAATACACACTGGTTGTGATGATATGTGTTATCTTAGATAGTAAAATGTTTATTTGCAATCACATTCTTCTGACAATGTGTGAGTCATTCATACGTACCACACACATGACCAGCATATGGTGCCTCAGCAATGTTGCTGCTATTGATGTTACATATTGTGCTTACATCCCATCTTCACCATATTCCTTGTTCCATTCTGCATGCTCCTCAATGTCATTGGGCCATGGGAGATTATGCCCAGCATATGTGTTCTGCACTTTGCATCACCCTAGCATTAGTTTTGTTGCTCTTGGTGGTGAGCATGCTAAGTGGCCCCCAAACCTTTCCTGACTCCCGAGGTAATGTTTATGTACTCTGGAAGTCCACTCCAGAATGTAGCAGGTCCTGTTTGGGACATGATTATGACTCTGCTGATTTAACAGATGGATGTGCTTGTGAGGAGTACTCACATTCAGCTGCAGTATCTATCCTTTGTCAGGTGCACAGTGAACAGGGGTGGATAGGGTGAATAGTAATTACAGCTAATGGTCCCACATACATTTACAAGTCATTCTGTGGCCCGATGTACTCAGAAAAATTGGCAGCAGTATGTGATGTGCTATGCCATTAATGGCATCCATGCAAAATTATCACAGATCTGTCACACTGTGCTACACATACAGGTGAACTGTCGTCTGTGTTTCACTTAGTATTTGTCATACATGTGAGAGCAAAAGATGTGGATGTTGTGAGTTGTCACCAGTGTCATGACTCTTCCATCCATTGAATTCACAAATATCTGATATGAGTATTTTCAGTTCAACATGTTTGTTCAACAGCTAATGTATACACTACACACCACACTTTTTTGAGATCAGTGCATTGTGTCTGGTACTTTCAGGATGATGACAGTGTTCACACTTGAGTGACAACTGTAGTAGCCTACTTATGGTTTCCTGGATGTGGGTGTCTTATTTTTTAAGTGGGACTGTGACATACACTCCAAAACATATGTTAAATTGACTTATTTATTTACATGTTTGGCAGTCATGCCTTTAGTTACATGTGCATAACTGAAGAAGTTCTGCACAATGTGTGCACATCTTTGTACACCTGCAGCAGTGTTCTGGAGATCAGGTTGATATAGTGGCTCATCCTCCTCCTATTTCTTTGGTGCCTTGTATTCTTCATTGTTAGAAATTGGGTATTTGGTTGGCAGTTAGGTTACCCCCTGTCCAAGCAAGGACCCTCACTCTAGTCAGGGCAAAGGAGAAACATACCTGGTTAACCCCTGATCACCCACTTTGTACCTTGGCACAAGCAAAAAGTCTTAACCCAGAAGCATTGTGTAAAGTATTTGTATGAACAACCAGATTAATACAGTGAAATACTACAAAATAGACACCACACAGGTTTAGAGAAATCACCAATATTTATTTGAACAAAACAAGAACAAAGAAGAAAACAGCAAAATCCAGCATACACAACCAACATTATGAATTTTTTAAGATTAAAGATAAAAATAGCACTTAGACACACAAATACTTCTATGAGGTGATATCACGGTCTTGTAACGGAGTCGTTTCAACAATTCGACCCCAATGGCATTGGTCAGGGAGTCATACGGATCCCCAGGTACAGTACCTTGTGAAAAATGAGGAAACAAGCCGGAGTCGTGCGTCACTGCGTCACTGGATCCAAGGTAGCAAAGAGATGTCGGGTGCTTGCTGCGGAGCGGTGGGGGTGAGGCAGCGTCAGTGCAAAAAGTTGGATTAGCACACTTCAGGCAGAGTAGATGTCCGGCGGTCACGATGCAGTGCGGTGACTTCCACAGAGTCGCTGACTTCAGCGAGGCTGCAGCGGTGTTGGGCCTGCGGGGTCATTGCACTCCAGGGAGGTCCACGGCTTCTGTTGCAGGTGGCGTCACAGGATTCGGCAGCGACCTCAGGCCGGAGTCATCCAAAGTTGTTTTTTCCACCAGCTACTCCTTTCAAGGGCCCAGGGACTGTATTAGGCACCACCTGACAGCGCAGGAGTCTCAGCAGAGAGTCCAGGTGCTGGCAGAGGAATTCTTTGATGGCCCTGAGACTTCAAAACAGGGGGCAAGCTCAGTCCACACCCTTGCGTTTCTTCTCAAGCAGGAATATATGACACAGTCAGTCTTTGTCCCCTTTCACAGGTAGAAGAAGCAACTGCAGGATAGCCCAACAAAGCACAGTCACAGGCAGGGGCAGCACTTCTCCTCAGCTCCTCAACTCTTCTCCTTGGCAGAGGTTGCTCTTGGTTGCAGAAGCAAATATTGAAGAGATATAAGGTCTGGGGTTTTGGGTACAATACTTATACCCCTTTCTGCCTTTGAAGTTGCCCAACCTCAAAGAAAAGTTTCTGTTGTTTACAGGATCCTGCTGTGCCCAAGCCAGGCCCCAGACATCCACCAGGGGGTTGGAGACTGCATTGTGTGAGGGCAGGCACAGGCCATTCAGGTGTAAGTGACCACTCCTTCCTCCACTCTAGCCCAGATGGCTCATCAGGATATGCAGGCTACACCCCAGCTCCCTTTATGTTACTGTCTAGAGGAGATTCACAAACAGCCCAACTGTCAGTCTGACCCACAGAATCCACAACAGGCAGAGTCACAGAATGGTTTAAGCAAGAAAATGCCTACTTTCTAAAAGTGGCATTTTAAAACTAACAATCTAAAAACCAACTTCATTAGAAGATGTATTTTTAAATTGTGAGTTCAGAGACCCTAATCTCCAAATTTCTGTCTGCTCTCAAAGAGAAACTGCACTTGAAGGATATTTGAAGACAGTCCCCATGTTAACATATGAGAGCCTTGCACTAGTGAGAACAGAATTTGACAGTATTTCACTGTTAGGACATGTAAAACACATTAGTATATGTCCCACCTTTAACATACAGTGCACCCTGCCCACGGGCCACCAAGCTGGGGGAATTCAGCAGTCTCCTATCCGAAAAGTCCAGCCAGCAAAACCAGCCATTGAGTAGACCAAGGGGGTTATTACAACTTTGGAGGAGGTGTTAATCCATCCCAAAAGTGACGGTAAAGTGACGGATATACCACCAGCCGTATTACGAGTTCCATAGAATATAATGGACTCGTAATACGGCTGGTGGTATATCCGTCACTTTACCGTCACTTTTGGGACGGATTAACACCTCCTCCAAAGTTGTAATAACCCCCCAAATGTCCGTTCAACTATGTTTCTCGAACAACAGGTGCCTGGTTGTAAGTCAGTCAGTCAGTCAAGATTCTTTATTCGGCAAATGCCATTAAAGCACAGAGAATTCATATAGATTAAACATTAAGATACATTCAGCAGCATAGCCAAAAACCAAGGCTAATTACACTACCATATAAACCAAAACATATCTGTTCCTGGTAGCAATATCAGATCTAATAAGATTTAAAACAGAATAATAAATGTAATACACCTTCAAGTTTATGCGAAGTCATTGCAGCTTTATAATGCAAAACTTTTGTCTAAGTTATAAAAACAATATACAATTATTTAAGATTGTTAAGATTGTTGTAAGTCTTTTTTGCTTCCATTTGTGGGTTTCCAAATGGTGTCATGCCCCACTATTGAATGCCATATACTTGGCCAGCTGAAATGTAAAAGAAAAAGCAACAATGTCATTGATTTAGATTACTGTATTGGCATACGTTCTGCCCATTTGTGTTATGTGTATTGGGTCTATCATACTCTTCTCCCAATTATGACCACATGATATGTCGGTCAGGCCAGTGTACTGCAGTTTGCAGGGGACTGTTCACTCAATGTATGCTATTTCAATAGCAATGCATAGGCAGATACATCATACAATTCAACTTCCTGGCTGTCATATATATTTCTGCAGCAGATTTACATGGTGGGTGATTCCCATTCCACAATTTAACTCAATGTTTTGTGCTCACAATACATGTGTGGTGAGACATAAGGTGGATGTGAAATTGTTTTATAGGTCCAGCCTAGGTTGTTGGTGACATTCCAGGCATGACTGACAGAAACACATATATAGGTTCCATGCTCATCCCCAGATGTTGGTGTTGGCATACATTATATTTGTCCATGCCTTTGAATGTCCTACTTTGTCCATGGCAATTGACATGATGCCATCCACACAATACGCACTCACACATTCCAGCTGAGTGACATGATGTGACAATTGCCATTTCCCAATCCATTGTTGCATGTCACAGTGAGGGAACGTTGTAGACATTTGTGACAACACTGTGCTTAATTTGTGCACACAACACATGTATCCTGCCAATTTGTTGGTGGTCATCTTCAGTCTAGCTGCATGACTTTCTACACTGTGCTATGTCTATAGGAAGGGAAACTTGCAGCAGGAGGATTGACTTGCACATGGTACCCAGAACATGCGGAAAACCAGCAATGATGTAGAATCCTTGTTTTATTTTCTGCTGCAGTTGCTGGGTGTTAGGGAAGAGGATGGGGTGAGGGGTGTGGTGGATAATGGCCTCCAGGACAGAGGGGAGGAATGCTGAGAAATATGGCTGCAACACTCCTCCCACTTGTGTTGCAGTTGTCTTGAAGAAGCCTGAAACAAGCATATGTAGCACAGCCAGGAGGTTGGTCAGTGGTGGTGTGTTGGTGACCCTGTCGACTGTTGCCTGGAGTCTGGGTGCAATGAGGTGGAGCAATAGGATGATGGACTCCCTGCGCAGCCGGTAGAAGGTGATGACCTCTTCCTTCCTGAGGGCAATCAGGGATATTCACTGGCAGTAGATGTGCTTCTTTTTCCTGCACTGTCTCTATGGTGCAGGTGGTGGTGATTGTCATGTTGTTGGTGGGTGAGGTGGTGATGTTGGGGGTTGTGGTGGTCTCCTTGGTGCCCTAACCTGTAATAGGAGTAAATCCATGTTTTCCTCAAAGTTACCAGGGTGCACTGTGTGTGCTCTCCTTAGGTACTTGTACCAAAGAGTAATTTCAATTCTCGGTCTAACCAGGAGTTAATATTTTGATGCTAGTCATACTTTGCATGACCTTTCATGTGTGTGTCATGTTTTTTGAAAGCTTGGAAATACGACTGCATCAACCCAGCATATTTTTTTTTACCATGGAACGCCTACCCTGCATATCATTGGCGTTATTTGACGCAGCCAGATCCGACGCGTTTGAAAACTGATGCTAGGGTGATAAAAGTGATGCTAGAGGCATCTAGCATCACTTTGTCAATATGGAGTTGTTTTTGTGTCGTAGTTACGTTAAAAAAATGACACATTGGTGGTGCAAACTCCTTGTAAATAAGCCCCTTTGTGCTTCCACCCGGCAGGAGCCTTTCTGATCCTGCTGGGTGAGAACACAGAAGACTTCCCTGCCTGCAAGAGTGCAGGCAGGAAAACAATAGTGTTCGAGGGATGCGCTCTCTTGGACAGTGTCATGCAAACAGCCCTAGGGGGATGGGTGTAGGAATGGTCGATGAAGTATTCCAGCAAACAGAAATCCTCAGACACAAAGTTATTGAGGCGCAAACAAGCGCTGTATTTATTGTTGGGACCACAGCAGGCACAGATGTCCGTACATGATGGAAACCAAAGCGCCAGTGCCTCCTGTGAGATCTAGAACCTCAAGCAAGGTTCTTCCCAGAGTTAACCATAAAAGAACTTAAGAAGAAACAAAAGTAAACAATTCTACTAACGAACAATGAGACATGTAAAACGTAAAACTACAATGACCATAACATTATAAACACATGTATGTACTACATCATCTTCCCTCCTTTATAACAAAGGGAAAAGATATTCAACCCAAGATAAAATCATTAAACTTGGGTGGAATCTTGACCAGTCTCTGACTGCGTATGTGCACAGGTTCTGCAGCCAGTGAAGGAATAGCATCAGTTCCAACGTCATAACAAGAGTTCTCCACAGGACTTGAATTGACACAATCTTCGCGATTTGTTCCTCTGTCCGTTTCAACGAAGGATCTTAAAAGACATGCTACTAGAACTGGCACTGTCTTCTCTCCCTAAATACATACGTGTGAAGATCTCTGCATGCGGAGAAGATATAGTAACAACACTGTTTCTGTTCCACCACCCTTTACCTTCTAAAAGAACAAAAGTCTGCATAACTTTAATCACTTTAGCAGGTAGAGACAACTTTGATTCTCCTTTGTACACCCTATGAGGTTTTTTAATCAAAACCCAATCATGTATATTGAATACAACATCATTCACACTTTTTCTGGTATCATAATCATGTTTCTGCAACCTCTGTTTCCCATAAACTCTGTGTCTCAACCCATCCAAATCCATGTTCACACTCTCACTACATAATGAAGCCATCAAGCCTGGTAGTAGTTTGGATCTGGATTCTCTACCTCTGAGAAGAACAAAAGGAGAAAGTCCTGTGGTAGAATGTGGCGTATTCAAAGATGCCGAAACTTTCTCTTTCAAGAAATCAATTACATTACAATTAGTCGCTAAAGCTGTTTGTACACCATCTTTCAAAATACGGTTGGCCCTTTCAACCAAACCATTCGAGGCTGGACTATACAAAGCCACACGTGAATGCCTGACATTAAACCTATTCATAAAGGTCTCCATTTTAGTAGAAGTAAAGTGTACACCATTATCAGTGACAATAACTGATGGTGGACCTTCTAAAAGGAAGATATGAGATAAGAACAACTTCACAGACTCTGTGTCAGCATGCTCAACGAAAGTATAATAGATCCATTTAGAAAAATAGTCTATGGCAACAATCAAGTACCTCATATCCTTAGGTAACACGTGGAAGGGTCCTGAAAAATCAACAGCAACACTTTTCCAAGCTTTATCTGGAAAAGGAACTGTGCACAGGTGTTTAGTGCGACACTTCCAATGCTTATCAGACACAACACAGGAGGAACACTTCTCAACGAAGTCTGACACGTTTATCAAGACTTGGCCACCAGTATTTCTCTTTTAGTCTCCTGCAAGTGGCTGAAATACCAAGATGACCTTCATGCGCAGCTCTGATTAAAATTGGTCTCAAATCACTAGGAGAAATACAAACGGAACCCCTCATACAAACACAGTTTTCGCAAAACAATTCAGTAGCTAACTGGCAATACGTGCTAAGTTCACCTTTGTATTTCTTTTTATTGGGCCAACCATGGTTCATATGGTACAACACTTCTGACAATAACACATACCTAGACAGAGCTGAGTTCCAATCCTGCTCAGAAAATAAACCTTCCGATGCAGAAACCACATCCAAGGTTCCCACTACGCACTCAGTGTCCTCCTCTTCGGCATTCAACTGAGAAAATGGCAGTGGCAGACATGAAAGACAGTCTGCCCTAACATTTTTCCCACTGGACACATACCTGACATCCAAGTTATACTCTTATAACCTTGAAGGTAACCTTACCAGCCTGGCAGATGCTTTTCCTAGACCATTACCATTCATGAGAAACACAAGAGGCTTGTGATCAATTAAGAAAACACAGCAAGTACCCCAGATATATGTCTTACATTTTTGCACTGCCCAAACACAGGCTAAAGCCTCTCTCTCGATGGTGCTATAGTTGCTTTCAGCTTCTGAGAGAGCCCTACACGCAAAAGCAACAGTGTGTTCTTGTCCATCAACCCATTGCCCAAAAACTGTCCCAAACCTTTGAGACTAGCATCCACTGTTATAAAGGACTTTGCTGAAGGTAAAAAAGATTTTAAGGCTGGAGCAGACAAGACAATTTGTTTGATGGCAGCAAACGCATCAAGTGCTTGCTCATCCCAAACAAATTTGTTACCTTTCTTTAATAAAGACCTGAGAGGTTGTACTGTTAGCACATAACCATCAACAAATCTTGAGTAGTATTCACACAGTCCGAGAAATGAGCGTAGCTCATCCTTGTTAGTGGGAGGAGGGTCATTTTTAATGGCTTCCAAGTTTCCTTCTTTAGGTTTAATGCCTTCCGCAGAAATAGTGTGACCCAAATATTCTACACTCTTAACCATAAATTTGCACTTCTCACTCTTAATAGTCATACCACAGTTTTTGAGAATGGAGAATACTTTGTCAAGCAAAACTCTATACTCTTCTATACTTTCAGTATGTATCAAAATGTCATCCTGAAAGGCACATACATTGCTTAAGTGTCCAAATGGAGAATCCATCATTTTTTTAAAGACACTCGCCGCAGACGCTAAACCAAGAGGCAGCCTGAGGTACTTAAAAGCACCAAATGGAGTTACAAATGTAGTGAGTTCTTGAGAGCCCTCACTGAGAGAAATCTGGTGGTATGCAGAATGCAAATCTATTGTAGAGAAAATGTTCGGATTACCTAGACCAGAAATTAGTTCTTGGATGTGAGGAAGAGGTTGACAATCCACAAGTATATTCTTGTTTAAAGATCTGAGATCCACACATAACCTTAAATCACCATTCTTTTTCTTTGTTAAGACAACAGGTGAAACCCATTCTGACGAATCCGTGGGAGCTATGATACCATCTTCAACCAGTTTGTCAAGAAGAGATTTCAGTTGTCCCCTCACAGAAATGGGAACTGGTCTGACTTTATGCAAAACAGGAACAGCCCCATCCTCAACTCTAATACAATGCTCAAAACCCTTCACTGTGCCAACCTTATCTGCAAATACGCTGGGAATCTTTGTTATAAAGGACTCTGCCACAATATCAGTAATGATGTTAGATAATCTAAATTCTTCAGATTCATTTTCAGGTATATCTCCTAAAGTTATTGGATTATTGCATATAGGATGAAGCACAATGCCCAATCTCGCTAGATCTTTCCATCCAACAATGTCTCTTCCATTCAATGCCACATAAATTTTAGTCACAATGCACCTCCACTAGATAGACAAGGTAGTGGAAAAGTATCCTAATAAGTCAATATCATGATCCCCAAAGGCTTTGGGACTGATGTCAGCATGTTGTAATATCTTCGTTACAGTTACTGGCCAGAGCTTACGATATGTCACATCTGCTAATATGGTAACAGGTGCACCCAAATCAGCCATAACGGAAACTTCATTTGTGTCAATGATTGCCTGACAATTTGGTCCTTTGATGTTCCTGACCGCATTCACCCCACCACTAACAGGGATGTCTACAGTCAAAACAACATTGGACAATTTTCCTGTGCATTCTTGGACCACATGTTTATCGTGAGCGTCAACATTGTTAACTTTAATTTTTATACCACCATGACTAGGTTTGTAGTTGCAATTAAACTGTCTACAAACTGCTTGAAAATGGCCAACTTTTTGACACTTTAAGCATTTCCTGCCCAAAGTTGGGCAGGACTGACTACTACTAATGTGATTACGTGAACCACACTGGAAACAGGACGAATAATTTTTGCTCTGTTTCACAGCCCTTTCCTTAATGTAACAGACTTCCGAATCTTCAAGCACCTGATTAATACCTGTTTGCTCACTCTGCCCACACACCACTTTTGATGTAACAATGGACCTCTCTACAGCCTTAGCTATTTCAACAGTTTCATCTAAAGAAGGGTTGCGACATGCTAATAAGCGTTCTTTAATTTTTTGGGAATGACAGTGAAATGAAAACTGATCTCTAATGTGCAAATCCACGTTGGAACTGATAACGCGTCCCGCCCTAGATAATTTGATTAGTCTGGGACTCGTTTTAGGCCAATTAATCTTTTGACCCTGATTGGACCCTCCTTAAGACGAGTTAACTAATCAACATGTCAATCAATATTTTGCGCTGGCCACTAGTCTTTGTGTTGACTCCAGCTGGGCGGGCCAGTTGGAGGGCTGTCAAGACTACCCTCCCACATGTGATGTTTCCCACCACCCTTCCACACACGACTTTAATTGGCCCTCTTGATAGCAAAATCTCTTTAAATATAAGAAATAGAATTCATGACTCAATAAAGATTTTTTATTAGTCTTGGTGTGAATCATTTGTTTTGTTGTCAAAAATAATCTTTCCATCACCAAAAACATTTCTGAGTGCATGGAAATTTGTATGATCTGGATATTGAAACGATCCCTAAAAATAAAACTGTCCCCTTTTCACAACAGTAAGCTTGATGTCCTGCTGGGAGAGAATCATCAGATGACATTCTATGTTGTGTGAAAAGGCATTATTTAATGTAACTTCCTTTTCACTTCATCTGCAGATAAAAATAAATGTTCACACTTGCTTCCAAGTGACTTAGTGAGCCACCTCTACCTCTGAGTTCCCAAAATTTCTTGTGGGAATTCTATTCAGAATTGTGGGAATTATTAGAACATTGGAATTTTGGCAGCTACATTTAAAGATAAGGGAGCAGCAGCGGCCTATAAAACCTGATATAGGCCTCCTGCTGTCAACATTACACTGTCCTAATACACAGCCTCTCCCTCCCTCTTTCTCCTGCCTCTGCAACATGTATGGATGGGGCAGGAGAAAGCAAAAGGCACCGCCTGTGCAGAAGGATGCACAATAGACATCCCCCTCCCTACTCCGTAGTTCAGTGTCACTGAAGCCTCCGAAAGAGGGAGGAGGTGATTCTGCTCATTTCCTGGGTCTTCCCAGTTCGGTAAAACGTGGAAAAGCAGTTTAGCTGAGCCCAGGGAGAACTAGGGTGTTACTCCTGCCTCCTTTCACAACCTTGCAATGGATGTTCAGCAGCTACCACATGTGGCACTACACATGCTAATATTTTTTGAATAAACAAAGCAACAGATGTAAAACAAAGGCTTCGGAGCTGCAGGGGGTTCTAAACCTCTTGGGCGCTGAGGTCTTGTTGTTTTAAATTACCACATTCTGCCCTCATGGGGCAGAATTTTCTAATAGCCTTATAGCTCTCCGTAGTGGGCTATACCAGCCATTAAAATCCCCCTGCCTTCTAAAGGCTTGAGCTGCAGAATCAAGCCTTTGAAGGCTGGTATAGCCCACTTAGGGGCGCTATAAGGCTATATTGCATTTATTATGTCTGATGTTTCTCCAAGAATGCCTTTAACATTCATCACTATATATGTATCTTAGTACACTACATTCTGAATACTCATGTTACAGTTCTGAACGTAGTTTTACCGTTAAAAAATAAAAAGGGAACATTTTCAAGACTCTGTTATCAATATCTGTACTGCATTTAAACCTATACTTGGGTTATCTTCACAACCATGCACGTTAAATAGTAGTCACTTTTACCCTGTTTAAGAAATCGGATTTCAGTTTGAAAATGTTTTTGTTAGGGAGTCAGCTATTTGTTTTTGACAAGGAGGGTTTTTTGTGCTCAATAAATTGTTTGAAAACTGTCCAAAAGAATAACTGTCCAAAATGCCAAAAGTCATGGAGGAAAGCACAACAAACAGTCTTAAGAAGCCGCAAGTATGATATGCAGACGGCAAGCTAAGATGTATTTAAGTTTTAATGTCAAATAAGGAATATAAAAATCCAAATGTGTACATAAAAGCAGTTTCACGGCTCAGAACAGAATTGATTATTACAGGGTCAACCGAGGCAGAATTGCTATAATGCTACTAGAACATTCCTCCTACTGAAAATAGAATCTTCGAAAATAAACAGGAAGAGACAGAAAAACAAACACTGAAATGATGGAACAATAAACTTATATCAGCCATTATCTTCAGAGGAGCTCTTAACATTCCAAGGTTCTAATGAACAATTAGCCCTACTTTAGCATACTGCATGGATATTCACTGCAAGCAAAGAATGTTCACAAAACCTAATGAATATTGAAACATTGATGAAAATGGAGGATGTTAACCTTTTCTTTGGGCTTGTGATACATTGTATGCCTTTCATTATATGTAACAATGTGTGCAAACCTAGATGATTGCAAACCTTACATAGAACAACTGAAGTAAAAAAGAATACCAAGGCTATCTGCTAAGCTGGATGGTAGTATTTCAGAGTTTGTTCCTGCACAGCGGAGTTGCAGTGGAGGTACTCAACCTAGCAGTGCACCAGCCACACAGGGCCATATCCTGGAAGCACACTGGTCTCAAGGTGAGCTACAAAACCTCTTGTTTCTGTCTATCAGGTTACCTAATTGGGTGCTGCACCCAGGTCCACTGCAGGACAAACAGAGAAACAGAGAAATGTATAAAAATATTAAATTAGGTCCAAAAAGGGTTGTGCCCAAAAGTGTTAGTCCACGCTGTTTCTAACACAATAGCAAGAGTTGATTCATTGGGTTGCCTGTTGTGTTTCCAGGGTACCAGGTACTTAGATGAGGACATGATAAGATATGTGGCAGCCAGCCTCCTACTTACGGTGAGGGTATAATAGATCCAAGATCTTTTCAGGCTCTACAAAGTAGTATAGATTTTCTTCTACTATCTGAGAACTTCCACGCTGAGCTAGGATGGAAGCACGGTTAGCAAGAAGAGCTCTGTCTTTTAAGGCTTTGTCTTGCTTTTAGCCAGGGAGAATAGGACCACATGCCAACTCTACTCTCTGGTTACAGTTCAGCAACAAGGGGTCCACACAGACACAGAAAATGATGAGGTGACCGAAGGGCTAAATACAAAAATGTGAGCAGATTGTAGAGATCCAGTGTCCATTCCACAGTCCCGTTTATTTCAGAAATTTAGGAAATTCAAAGGTGCAGCCAAGCTTTCTAGAGTCAGGTTTCCTTTCTTAGAGCAGAGTCTAGTGAAGTGAAGGTTAGGCAGTAACAGAGACACCGTGTTCAGCCCTCTTTTCTTCTGCCTCATAGCACATGGGTTGTAATAGTTTGGGATTTCTTCAAATCTGTCTCTATTCTTGCCCTTTTAGGTATGTTCTTTGTTTAGAGTCTGAAAGACCTGTGTCCTTCTAAGCTGCTCTACAGCTAGACTATTTGTGCATGTTATGGCATGGAAAATAACATTAGTGTACAGGTGGCAAACCTGTATGCATCTTTGTTTACCTAGAGGCATGAGGACTTACAGAAAAGTGAGTTGCTGCACCATGTAAACTTTAGGAGCTCTACTGATAGTGTCTCTGCTGTTTAAACATTTTTATTTTTCAGTTTCCACTGCCTTAAATTTCTTGTATGTCCTATTCTTTCTCTCTTTCATTTTTAATTCTTCTCTTATTTGTCTTTTTCTCCCTTTAGTCTTATTTTTTGTTAGATAACATCTAAATCCTTTATATAGAGCATATAAGCATATTAAACAAATGCCAATAAATAATACAGGTTTTAATATGGCTCTAAAAAGTCTGGCTCCTACTGTTGTGAACCAAATGCTGATAGCAGAAGCTCCTTTGCCTAAGGTCCCTAACACACTACTAGTCTTGAATGGTTACAATTCATGTTTTAAATGAGCTTTTGTTTGCATGTTCTTCTACCTTTCTAGTATCATCAGGTATATCTGAACAGCAATATTGAGCGTTCAACAATTCTGCCTTTTCTGGTAATGATATATCTAGATCTAATTGACCTTGCAAAACCATTGATCTGATAGCTACTACTTCCATGTTATCTGCTAACAAAGCAGCAGATGTACTACTAGCCAATTCATCTATTACAGTAGATAACTTCCTAAGTCTTGCTTCATTTACTCCCACTGGTAGAATAATTGCTCCAAAAATATCTTTCACCAATTGTGTCCCATCAGTGGTACTACATGGGTGTCTGTGAGATGGGGCCATGGTTAAAGCATCTGTACTATTAACATGATACATCTTGGAAATCAAAGATAAATAGCAAACACCGTCCCAATCAGCAGGTAATTTGAAAAATGCATTGTGTCCACAGACAATATAAAACCCAGGAATAATTGCATCTTCCCCTATCAATATTTGAACAGGTCGACCCAGAACTTCAAATGTGTGTTTGCATATTTTTATCCCAAAGTTCTCTTTAATTTTGGATATATAATTTTCTTCTTCTATTCATTCTCCTCTTTCTTCCAAACCTTCATTAAAACACCTTCCTCCTTGTTTACCTTTGGAACATGTGAGTTTTTCTTTCTTCTAATGCTAAAATACATGTATTTTCTAATGTTCTCCTTACATTAAACAGGTTAGATTCTTTTTGTATGCCTTGACAGTTTCTATAACTGTAGGAGACCTAAAGAAATACCGGATACCTTCCATATCCTTAGCTTGTGGATTCAGGTTTATTCTTTTTCTGAAGGGGAAATTTAGAAAGAATCATGTCTTAATTGGAAAAATTATATTCAAAACATTACTGTACATAAAATAAACTATTTTGTTTAAGTGTTTTATTCAGGCTTTACACACAATAGGACATTAGCATCTCTAACAAATCCAAGCATAACATTGTAATCCAGCATGTCAAGTGTGAGAGTACAATTGGACCTGATAGAATAACCGTTGCCATTCACCATGGTACGAAACATCATGAGCAGACACATACACAGTTTTGTGCAATGATAAATAGAAACTGTGGAGTCTAAAAGGGGTTTGAGGTTAGACATTACCCGCATAATAGGTTGACTAGGGAAAGGCAATCCCAAATGTGGGTTGTACAGCGAAGTAGTCACATACACAGAACAGGAGGTCATTTAGGAAGGGGGGACATGCGAGAAAGTCAAGATTGGGTACACAAAGCGTTAGGACTCATGATGTGTATCAACATTAGCTAATTGTGGAAACTGCCAGCTTAACGCTGCTGGTCACTACGCTGCCGACTCCTCTCTTGAACCAATGTGCACCCTGTCAGAATTGTGATTATAATCCTGTGGTTGTTGTATGATGTAGTGACTCTAGTGGACATGTGTCACTTTTAATTTCAGCATCAATTAAATAGGTTTCCCTGGACTTCCTGCCACCTGTCTGTGAGTTCCCCCTCATGCAATGCAACTTGAGGGTGTTATCTTCCGCTCGTGTCCATGTTAGCAGTGTGGTCAACCAACGCTGAAGATCAGGAGGGGCTGATGCCTTCTATGGCATTGCAACCTGTCTCTTGAACATAACAAAAGCGAGATCAATGAACTGGTGGAGGGGTTTGTCAGCTTTAGATCTGGGGCATAATTCCAACAAGCAAGAGTTGAGTGTGGGCGCAAGGATGTGGTCTGTGAGTTCAGCCACTATGGCAATCACCACTTGGCAGACTGGGTTCAGCAACGGGCAGTCCCATACCATGTGGTAAAACCCAGTGTCCACTAATTTACAATGAGGGCACACTGTGGTCAAAGTCGGGAACATACGCTTGACATGCTGAGGGGTGAGCACAAGACCATGCCTCATCCGACAGTGCCTGTGGCAACACCTCGTCCCACTTGGCTCACGCTGCCACTGCATGGTCTGGTGGAATGGAAGTAAGGAACACGTAGAGGGTGGTAATAGCATGATGCAAACTGTCAGGAGTGCATGTAGTGGGACAGAAGCAGGAAGATCCCTTTCCTCCGCATTCCACGTGGTGCCCAGTGCATGGTATGTAGTTTGTAATGTTAAAAACTGCTATGCCATATGTGTCCATGATGTCTTGAAAGGGCATGAGAGAATCCTGGTGATAAAACGCCACTAGTTGATCTACCTCTGCCTCCCTTCATCAGCCTACATTGTGTCATTGTGTTGTGCCTTGAAGACGCAGAGTTTCCCAAATCACTATGGCTGAAGAGTATGGGAGGTTAGATGCTTTGCCATGCTAAAATCTGCACCAGCAGGCACATGGGTCATGGTCATCTGGTGCATTTCCTGGTGAGGTCACACCGAGTCCATCAGTGGTCAGCAGACATTGTAGGGTAGTAAGTACAACACACCGTCAACACTCATCCCATATCAGTTCGAGAATTAATCAGTGCAGCTCTTGAAAAAAAACTTCTAAGGAGCACGAATGGGAGGGCCACAAAAAATAAAGTAGTTGGGATAACACCAGCATTTTTTATATCGCCACTTGACCCATTGGAGACCGGGCAATGAGCACCAGAAAGGTAGCGACTGGCAGAGGAACTCCTTCTTTCATGTCCTTCTCTGAGTGATAAATTTGAGCATTCAGACATTTAAAGGTGTTGCAGCACCACTGAAGACGAGTCCTCATTGAGCAAACACTGTCCAGATTGGAGCGAGGCAGCAGTGGCAACAAACCAAATTCAGTCCAGTTCTCCTGGAGTCCTGAGATGTCCCTAACGTCATCCAGCAGTCCCATGGAGGCTGGCATGGAGGCTTCCACATCACAAAGGTAAACCAGGGCACCATCTGCATATAGTGATGTGACAAGATACAAACCCATCTCTTGAATTCCCTAGATGTGCACCCTCTAGCAAATATGATAAGCTAGCAGATACATGGCAAGGTTAAAAATAAGTAATGATAGCAGGCAATCCTGTCTTGATTCCCTCTGAATGTGAAAACTGTCAGAGATCAGTGGCCCAGTCTTGACCCACGCAAGATGCTATTATACAGTGTGCAGATTCATCCCAAGAATGTAGGGCCCACCCCATGGGGATAAAAGGAGAAAATCCCAACTCAGGGTGCCAAACGCCTTCTCAGTGTCTAGCAACATAGCTCTAGTGGCACAGCCACCTGAGCAAAGGAGTTGGCAGGAGTGCCTAGTATTGGCCGTAAAAACCAGAGGATATTGGTGAAAGTGCTACACCCCAATATTACAGGGAGCAGGCTGTTCCCTAGCACTCTATCTAGAATCTTGCAGTCGAGGTTCAAAAGTGAAAGAGAATGATAAGAACAAACGTTCAGTGGATCCCTAATGGGTTTAGGAAAGACTATAATCATGGCCTCTCAGTGCAAGTCGAGGAGGTGTCCCAGCATTTTGGCATCATAGAACATCTCTACCAAGTGTTGCATGGTCTGAGCTGGAAAAGTGGCATAGTACTCTATCAGTAGCCCATCAGTGCCCAGGGACTTATTTCAGGTGATTTGGGAAAAACCCACCCTTAAGTCCTTCATTTTAAAAGCTCGTCTAGTTTGGTCCGATGTGCAGGTTTAGCATAGGGGATCTGTTGCTGCTTACAAGGCCCAATGATATTCGAGAAATCCAGCATTGATGGCAACTGTGATATAATGATCATGCCATCATCTAAACACAGTGCCGCAATCGGGGCACCTCACTCATCCTCTTTCATGAGCCAGGGCAGCAGCCTTCCCAAACAATCACCCTTAGCATGCAGTAGGGCTGTGCGTTGCGTGTAATCATGTTTACAGAGGAGCGATTTTGCCTCAGACCACTGCTTACACAATTGCTGAAGTTGCTCAGCCACCATGGTATGATTAGAACCACACCTAGCCTCAAGTGGTTGCAGCTCCTGTTGGATAGTGACTAACTCCCCCAGTAAGCAATAAGGTATCGCCCATGAGGCTGCCTGGCAGTGGCCCCATGGAATGACCTTGTGCTCATCCCATTCTAATAAAAGGGAGGAAGCAGGGGCCATATGTACGAAAGCTTTTTCCCATAGACACAGTATGGGTAAAATCCTTTGGTACATCTGGCCCCAGATGTCTTATTTAGTTAAAATAGCATGTGACGCAATGTATGAGTGCCTCCTGATATGGGGGTCAGAAAGAGCCTCCACTTGCACATGCCAGGTTGGTATAGTGAGGTGCTAACTGATCAGCATAGGGTGACCTGCAGGGGGCAATGGTCCAAGAGGGTTTGTACTAAATTTTCCACCCAAGTTATCAGTGCACCCAGTTGTCCCATGCAGACGAAAAGGTCTATCCTAGTGTGCAATACTTGGACTGCTTATTAGAAGGAATATTCCCATTATAGCAGGTTCCAAGCTGCAATACATTATGTAGACTGCAGTGCGTAATCCAGTTGTGAAAATGTTGTGTGGTGTGAACACTTGTAGCTGTACACAAGGGAGAAGTGGATCTGTCAAAACCAACATCTGCTCACAATTAAAATTCGACCCCTCCCTACAGCCCCAGATGGAATAAGTCCTGGAAAAGTGCTGGTGTGATCATATCCAGTAGTCCTGACAGGGCTGTGTTAGTGGCATAAACTGCCACTAAGGTAAGGGGCGCAACATGAAGTTGACCATATACTATCACAAAGTGTCCCCTGAGTCCACCCTGTGAGCATCTAGTACAAATGGGATCCCTGGAGCTGTTCGAATGAGCACCCTACTGGCATAGGCCAACATGGACTTGCCACACACCTGTCTTCTCCATTTCATGTGGACTTTTTGCAGCTCTGTTGATGTGGGATGAGTTTCCTGGAACATGACATTGTGTGAGCCACAATGTTTAAGGTATGTATATATGACATATCTTTTGGTAGGAGGTGCTATTCCGTTCACATTCCATGTGAGCATGTGGTATTGTGGGGTCCGTGTTAACATCTGTACCCGCTATGTGAACTGATAGTGTGTCCTGTTGTGTACTACGTGCATAGCGACACATTACAAAAGAGGCTACCTGCAACCCCCGAGTCATCCCACAACAGCATGCATATAGTTGGCAAACCTTGTATTAGACTCCACGAAAGAAACAATGTGTACCTTAACAGAAGCACATTTAAATGGCTGCTTCACCCCAGGACAGGATCAGGTACGCTACAGGTGGAGGAAGCATCAGAGGCAGCTATGTCTGAGCCGGTGTCCATGACTGGGTTGGAGCGCAGTGGAGTGAAAGGATTCACGCTGTGCAGGGAAACCGTCTCCACTGCTTCAGCCTTCTCGATTCCCACCTGATCCAGGGTAGGTCATGTCCGTGGTGCTCTGCGCCTCTTTCACTTAGGATGCAGAATAACCCAGTCCCCCTCTGTTTGATCTTTCTCGGTCATATGCACACATCCTTTTGCATGCAGCAAGGTCCATACATCCTCAGTGATGAAGAAGAGGTGATAAGATTCACCCTCATGACCTTTAGTTTGGTGGAGAACAACAATGCATAGCAAAATTGCAGCTCAACAAGGCATTGTTTCACCTTCATGCAGGAGCACCAAAAGCTTTCCACCTCTGTCATAAAGTCCTGGTATGGTGATATTTCCATGTTCTTGTATCACTTACCAGAAACGGTGCAGGATAAGGTCCTGACCTCAATAGTTGAGGAATGGGTAGTGAGTGATGCAACGCTCCAGATGGGAGATTCATTCTGGGACACGGTGCGCCCGATTCACTGAGAATAGCTTAGGGGCCCTGTGCAAAGTGAGAATTAACCAATTCTTCAGGAAATGCTCAGCATTGTGGTATTCCAATTGCTCCCCTAAAAGTGGGTGTTATTGCACCGTGAATGCCCCTCAGCATCTTCTGCATGACATTGTTAAGAGGCTACTTCCTCCTTAATGGTATCCAGTTTGACTTGAGCTTCACGAACTGTGAACATAGAGGTCAGCGCGGACTCTGCATAATCTACATGGTCGGTTTGCTATGATGTGCCTTTAGAAGCATTATGTGCTGAGATACTGCATCTATTTTCACTTCTAGTGAAGTATTAGTGTCCAGGATGGCATGGAGAACCTTTTTTGAATTGCACTGAGTACTTATCATGGGTAGATTTGAGATGGTGCAGGGGGAGAATGAGGGCGGCACTAGGTCATTCTAACTCCTCCAATGTGTGCAATGACCAACAGGGAGGAGTTGTCACAGACCAAACCTTCCAGTGGGGCTTCATCAGGAAAACAATGGCCCCTCACACACAGTCAAGCATGACTGGCCATAAGGGTTAATCACTATCTGTGATCAGTAAGAGAGGAGACAAAGTTTTGCATCCCCAGGATCTGTCTGCCCAGTTGCATTGTTCGACTCTGGGGTCCATTAAGAAGATCAGATCACATCGGACCTTGTTGGCCCCCAGTGTCTGGGTGGCTCCAGGCCCACAAGGGTGTGTGGATCGTTGGATAGTTGGAGTTTTCTGAGGGGTGTGGGGTGGCAACACTAACACAAAAGCACCCAACAGATAGCCAGTCCTCAGAAGAGGGATGCAGACTGCCACACACAGTAGTCCGTTGTGAAGCAGTGTTCAGGCACATCCAATTCCCAGAGCACATCCCTCAATCCTAGGAATGGCATGCAGCAACATGGGGGCCTCTATGAAGTAGGTGGTGGACAGCTGGGAGCCCAGGGGCCACAGTTACTCTAAGGCAATCAGGACAGGGGAGGCACTCACAATCACTTCTCAGCAGTGGACACCTGGGCACCTGGTGGCAGCTAGCAATGTCTTGTGAGGTCTACCATCAGCAGAAGAGAAACGTCTATCAGTCAAGCCTGGACTGCAGGCCGTGCATTTTCTCCAGACACTTGGAATCTCCCCTTAAGGACACCAACACACCACTCCAATGTTCAAGTAGCCCAGTGGCACCCAACACTGTACACCCACACTCCTGGGAGGACAGCACATGTGCACCAATGATGGCTCAAGCCTGCAGCAGCGTGGAGGCACAGCTGCCTCGGTGAGCACAGCTAACTGTTGCACGCAGGACTCACCGTCTTTGATGGATCCTTTAAAGGTGCAGTCCAGGTCTGAACATGCGCTGCACAGCTCAATCCTGTCCACTATTCCCTGCCCTCTTTCCTGTGGCGCTCACTGTACCATGCACCCCTTTCACACGGTCCCAGAACACTGTGATCCCCGTGCTTTAACGTAACCCCCAGCCAGCGTCAGAGGATTCCTCAGTCACATCTTTGGCGTCTCAGGACGGCAGCAGCTCAGTGGGCGAATTGTGCTGATGAGAAGGCCACACCCATGGCAGAAGAAGACCGTGATGCATCAGGGTTTACCATATCACCCACCGTCCACTCGTCCTCCCCTGGAGAAGCTTCGGAGACTTCTGGGCACCCACACGGATGGGAGCACTGCAAAACCCGCTCTCCAGTATGGTCACCAAACACCTCTGGTCTTGTCCCGATTGCAGCTCCACCAGCTCCACATGGCATCAGTAGGAGCACTGATCAGCACGGTCATAAAAGGATGAGTCATGAGAGGGATGCCACAGATTAGGCAGGATTAAATTTGGGCCCAGCACAGAACTGAGTTACTGAGCGTCCGATGCAGCCGGCATCTTGGCCACACCACTCTTTAAAATAGACTAACCAACATATTACATGTAATTGTATATGAAAGTGGAATGTGGTGATATGTCACATCTTGTCAACATTTTGATGCTACTGATGTACTGGTCAGGGTTAGTGGCAACATTTTGGCGCTAACCTTGAACAGTACATAGGGGCCCATTGTAAAGAATAGTGTGCCCTCTTTTAATGCCTGCTCTGAGCAGGCATTAAATGAAAAAACAATCCATGGAATGAGTTCTTTTAGCAGCAGTTTGGATACAATGAGACTGTTATTTCTCTCTGTTGGGTAGGCCACCACACATGTAAAAGAAATGCACCTTATAACTAAGACATACCTCAGCCCATGACAAACAGGCATTTCAATAAAATCCAACTGCATCCTGTTAAAGGGTCCTACTGATCTCTCCATGTAGCTTAATGTTACAGATGCCATCCTACCTGCATTCATCTGCTTACATGTCACACACCTATGGCATAGTTCCCCAGCCAAAACTCCGATTCAGGGATTAAACTAGTTCCTCCTAAACATCCTAACCATTGCGTCCCTCCCAATCTGGGCAGGACCACGGATATCTCATGCAAAGGTAACAGCTCAAAGCAAGGAGGCTTCTACCACTTCCGGAATTGAGCAAACAGCGTAAGCTGCTCTAAAAGTCTCCTCATTGTCTCTTAAACATGAGCTGTTTAATGTCTGGTTTTGGCTTGGTGCATAAGTCCATAACATCAAGGCAAACATGTTCAACCTCATCTCCTTCATTTTTAGGTAATGGTAACAATGTAGTTAAATTGGGTGTTTGACACCTTCTTTAAAATCACATTCTAAGCAGCAAGAATTAATTGTCCATACTTTGTAAGTCTGCTGTTTGACAAATAATGGGTTTTGGTAAAAGTGAGCAATATTTTTACTGAGTGAGAGACCATCACTCTAAGAGGGTGTCCTATCACTATTCTCTCACTTCTTTCAGTACTGGTACAGCCACAACTGCTCCAAGGCAGCCGAAGTCAAGAGCAGTTGAAAAATATGCTACAGGTCTTCGGTAATCTTTATGTAACTGAGTAAGCACTGAGAGAGAGAGCAATGTACTGCAAAAGAACTGAATTGCAAGGTGTTTGACTTGGCATCCTTGGCATGGTTTCCACTGACTTTTTGCTTTTAGATTTCCTGTTTATGCTGACTTGGTTTTAGCTGGTTTTAGGAATCTGGGCACCTTACCACTGCTAACCACTGCTAAAGTGCATATATTCTATGCTTAAAACATGGTAACATTGTCTTATCTACAATTGGCATATTTAATTTTCTAAGTCTCTAGTCCCTAGTCCACAAATGGCATATTTAATTTCCTAAGTCTCTAGTCGCCTAGTCCCTAGTAAAGTGCACTACATGTGCCCTGAGCCATGAGACAGTGGCAGTAAATTAAATGCTACTAGTGGACATGGAGCACTGATTGTGCCACCCACTGAAGTAGCCCTTTAAACATGTCTCATACCTGCCACTGAAAAGCCTTTGTGTGCAGTTTTAAACTGCTATGTCGACCTGACAAGTTAACCTGCTTGCCAGGCCCAAACCTTCCTTTTTATTACACATAGGTCACCCCGAAGTTAGGCCCTGGACAGCCAATGGCGGAGCAGTCTATTTAAAAAGACATATACTTTTAAGTTTTACACATCCTGGTAGTGAAATACTCATTAATTCTTTTTTTATTAATGAAAGGCCTATCTCTCCCATAGGATAACATTGAGATTACCTTATTACATTTTACAAGTGTCATTTCCAATTGGTAAGAGATGGTATCTCCAGGTATTGGTGTTGATGGAATCACAATTTATAATCACAACTTATGGTGAAGCTGGATTTTAAAGTGTAATTCTGAACATGCCACTTTTAGAAAGATGGCATTTTCTTACTTTAACCATCTGGTGCCTTCTGTCTGTCTCCAATACACGTCTAGGGTGGGTGACAGCTGGCTTCCTGTATTCCCTCTAGACAGTCTCACACAAAGGAAGGGAAGGTGTGACTGTACCCCCCTGCAGTGAGCCTGCAGCCCGGGCAGGAAAAAAAGGGACTTTTATCTTCAAAGGCATCTCTTTCTCCTCCACTTCAAAGGCCCAACTGAGTGTAAGTACTGGACCTCAATTACCCAAAACTCACAACACTTCTGGAACTAGGGAGATTCTACCAGGAAAATGGGCTGCTGTGCTGCTGGAGGAACTGCCTCTTTGATGAACTGCTTTGCTGTGTTGGCCTGCTGTCTCGTGTCTGGCTGGGAGTGAGAGTGACTGGACCTCCAATCTGACATCCCATAATCACAATATCTCAAAGAGCTTGCTGGCTTGCATCCTGTTCTAAAGTTTCAGGGACATCAGAGACTTCTTTTCAATCTACAAATCACACCTGGACTTTGCTAGCTACAAGTCTTTCTCTGGCAAGTGATGCCAACCCAGTCCAGGGCCCTTGGAAGTGAGTTTAAAGTGCTGCAACTACCAGAACTCACACATCTTCATTGGAAACGGTGCATCTTTGCTGTTGCATGGAAAAACCCAGGGCAACCTAGAGAACCACTGCAGAGAACCACTGCATCTGAACCACCACATTGCTGCCTCGCAACCTGGTACATTGAATTCAGAACCGAGCCATGTTGGAACTGACGCTTAGTCTTCAGAACCAACACATTGCCATTGTTGCATGGAGAAAATCAATGCATCACCTCAAATACAGGATCAACACCGACGCATCACCTGGTTGCACCCCCCATCTCGTCTTGCAACCAGGATTAAGGTACTTTTACTTAGCTGGTCTGCGTGGGTCTTGCATCTAGCCCTGTCACGGTCAGCCTGAACTCTTGACTTTGGCTCAGTCCTGTGCGACCAGACACCCCAAAAGGCGCTTGTTGCTTCTAAGCATTATTTTCACATTTATTCTTTAAAAAATCATATCTCAACTTCTACTCTTTAGATTTTTGTCATTTTGGTCATGTTTTATTTATAAAAATGCAATCTATTTTTTAAGGTATAGAGTCCTTTTGTGGTTGTTAGAAACTGGGTTTCTGGTTGGCTAGGTTATACACCTCAGCCAGGCAGAACCCACCTCTCTGGTCAGGGCAAGTAAGATACACACTGAAGATAACCTTGGCTCACCCCTGGTAGCCTGGCACAGAGCAGTCAGGATTACCCCCAGAGGTCATGTGTAAACTGTTTGCATGCTTGCAATAGTGACACAATAAATACACCACAAAAGAGACTTAATATAGGATTACGTTTAAAAATAGAAAGTATATTGTGCACAAATTATATACCAATATGACATAACTCAGTGACTACTTTGCCACTAGGCAATTGTCACAAAAATAACCATGAGTGCAATAAGATAACTACTGTTAGGTTGCCAAACATCATAAAAGAAAACATTATTGCACGTTATGCAGTCCCCTGATATACTACTCGTTACCTTGGTGATACCAGAATCAAAGTGTCAGACATTATGGCCTCAGGCATAGGATGCAGCAGGTAGGTTGTATCAGAATGCATATTGTTAGACCTGACAGCCTTAGGGTGGTCATCCCCCAACTTTTATCCTGCCTCCCTCCACTTTTCTGACACTGTTTTTGCTGATTGTAATACTCTGCTCACTTTACCACTGCTAATCTGTGCTAACGTGCATATGCTCTCTCCCTTAACCATGGTAACATTGGTTCATTCCCAGGTGGCATATTTGATTTTCTTATAAGTCCTTAGTAAAGAGCACTGCATGTGTCCAGGGTCTGTAACTCAAATGCTACTAGTGGGCCTGCAGTGCTGATTGTGCCACCCACATAAGTAGCCCCTTAACCATGTCTCAGGCCTGCCATTCCAAGACCTGTGTGTGCAGTTTCACTTCCACTTTGACGTGGCCTTTAAAAGTACTTGCCAAGCCTTACACCCCCCTTTTTCTACATATAAGTCACCCTTAAGATAGGCCCTATGTAACCCATAAGGCAGGATGCTATGTAAGTAAAAAGGCAGGACATACATTGCCTGTTTGGTATATATGACCTGGTAGTCGAAAATTCCTAAATTCTCATTCCACTACTGTGAGGCCTGCTCCTTTCATAGGCTAACAGTAGGGCTACCCTCATATACTGTTTAAGTGGCAGATTCTGATCAGAAAGGGGTAAACAGGTTCAGTATGGTCAGAATGGTAATAAAAAATCATGCTTATTGGTGTGGTTGAATTTAATATTACTGTTTTAGAAATTCCACTTTTAAAAAGCGAGCATTTCTCTGCACTTAAAATCCATCTGTGCCTTACAACATGTCTCCAATACACGTTTGGGTTGGGCTGGTTGACAGCTCCCTTATGCATTCCACCCAGATAACCACAAACACAGGATAGGCTGGAAGGGTGGAGAGGCCTGATACATTTCAAAGGCTAGTGGCCTGCCCTCACATAATGGACTGCCAGACCCCCTACTGGGACCCTGGCAGACAGAACTCTACTGAAAGGGGACCTTGTGCACTTCAAAACCACTCTTTGACGTCTCCCCCACTTCAAAGGCATTTTTGGGTAAATAAACGGGGTCCCTGACCCCACCAAGTCAGACACTTCTGGATCAGATCCTACAACCTGTCAAGAGGAGCTGCCTGGCTGCTCAAAGGACTCACCTGGACTGCTCTGCTGTGAAGGACTGCTTCCTTGCTGTTGCCCTGCTGCCTTACTGGCCTCTGACTTTGCTAAGAAGTGCTGTCCATAGGCTTGGATTGAATTTGCCTCCTGTTTCTGAAGTCTCAGGGCCAAAACAAAACTTCCTCTCTTGAAGGAAACTCCTTGTACGGAAAAAATCAATGCTCAGCCTGCCGGAAATGATGCCCAGCAATGAAAAAAATGCCACATTGCTGAACTAGAACGACGCAGCCCAGCTCCCCTGCGTTGCGACCGGAACTTCGATGCAGAGCCATACTGGATCGATTTACAGCCGAGCCGGAATGATGTAGCCTGACTTCCTGAGTGAAGAATCGAAGCTGCGCCTGCTGTACAACAGAAACCCACAGAAACCCAGGGACTCTTGCCCCATGCATTTTAGAACACTTTTGGAACTGGCACTGAACATCTGCCAGAAGGACTGCTGGACTGCACAAATGACTCATCTGGACTGCTCTTTTGCTATTGCCCTGCCACCTGCTCCTGGGAGGCATAAAGATCTCACTAGGATTGCTTTTCTGACTGTTGACCTGCTGCCAGCTACTCTCTGACTTTGGGTGCACTTGAGCCTTACAATAGAGCTTATTTGCTCCATTGTGCTGGCCTACCCCTCATGTTTACTTCCAGAACCCCGGCATGTTGGGAGCCCTGTGTCCAACTCCTGGCTTCTCTGGTACCAGCTTCTGTTGAAGCGCACCATATTCACCAGAGTCAGTGCTGCGGGGCACCTTGCTGTTTCCCTACGATCAGTGCCTAGTGATTGCTTTATAACCTCAAACTCAACTGTGCCCCAGTGTGTGTTCACATGTTTTCCGGGCTCCTCACTGTACCAGTGCTGCGCGGTGGGATTTGTTTTGCCCTTAAGGACCGCAGCATGCCTGTAACAGAGTCCCCAGTTCCAACTCTGCACGGTGCACCTGATCACCGACTGCCCCCGTTGGAGTGATGCTGGACAACCGGGTGCACCACCAACAACCCCGAAGGGATTCTTTGCCATGTCCTTATGGTCAGAGGTCAGGATTGGACCTCGTGAGTCAGTGAGTCTCCCACATGCCTTCCCCCGCTGCAACTCTGCACCTGCCCACTCCTGGTGGGACCGTAACTCACCAAATGGGAGCACGCCAGCTCATCAGCCCAGAGGAATCCAGCTGCACCCCTCAAAGCCGGATAGTGCTTCTCAGAAGGGGGGTGGTGTGACTGTTGAGGACTCTGTGACTTCCGGGATCAGATCTGAGAGGTTCTAACTTGGTCACCTGGCACTGGCAACCAGGTACTTTTCTGTTCCAGCCCACAGCCGAAGTGATGATTTAGTAAAGATTGACTCAGACCTGAGGAGTCCCACGTGATTACAGGGCATTGCTCACTGCTAGAATTTAGCCACATTTAGGAACAGCATAAATGACCGTATTGGAGTTAACAGGCACACAGTGCCTGGTTATGCCTTGCTGTGCTGCCTGAATTACAGTCTAATCTGTAACAGAAGCACAGGAGTGCTGCATCTATGTGTTAGCAGCCATGTGGTAAATGATGTACGTGATGTCCACGACCTAAGTCAGGCAAGGAACCAGGATGTTTGCTAACATTGTGTTACTGTTTTACTAATGGGCCCTTGTCTGTACCCACATTCTGTGCTGGGGGCATGTATCAGGTAGGTACATTCCCTGCATGATTGGTTTGTGGTCTGTATAGTGGTGACATTTGTATAGGCACAATACTAACAGGATCTGCACCATTATCATACCTCATGTGCTTTGATAACATTTGTGGTTGCCTGTTGATTTAATATGTGTTAGAAATTGGGTCTCTAGTTGGCAGAGGTATACACCCTTGTCCAAGTAGGGACCACAATCCAAGTCAGGGTAAGTCACACACAATCCAAATTATCCTGTGCCCAACCTCTGGTAGTTTGACACTGAGCAGTCAGGCTTAACTTAGGAGGCAATGTGTAAAGTATTTGTTCAATAAATCATGCAATAACACCATATAGCACCACAAAAATACACCACACAGTGTTTAGAAAAATGTATAATATTTATCTGGATAAATGTGGGTCAAAACGATTAAAATGCAAAAGTATATGTTGATTCATCACTGAAAAGTGATATAAAGTGTCTTAAGTCTTTTGAAAGCAAAGCAAAGTCTCTTTTGAACACAAAGTACCAGGTTCGCGTCAAAAATCTCCGCAAAGAACCGCAGAGGAGGAGATGCTTGGAAACAAAGGGGTGTGCGTTGATTTCTGGTCCGCACACAGTGATTCGTTGTTTAGTTTTCACGCAGGGACGTCGATTTCCAGCACTAGGTCATGGATCCTCTTCGGAATGCGGGGTTTTCTGACGCCCTGGGGACGATGTGTGGATGTCCGGCAATGGCAGGACGAAGTCACACAAGCTGCGTCGATCCGGTGGGCGTTGCTTTGATTTTTCTACCCTAAGGCAGGCGCTGCGTCGATTTCTCTCTGGAAGTCGGGCTGCGTCGTTCCGACTCAGCTGTGCGTCGATCTTTTAGGGCCATGCGTCGAATTTCCGGTTGCTACGCAGGTGCTGCATCGATCTTCTCATAGCGAAGTCAGGCTGTGTTGTTCTGGTTTGCCGTGCGGTGAAATTTTCACTGCGGTGCAGGCTATCGTCGTTTCTGGCAGGCTGTGCATCAAATTTCGGCGCACAAGGAGTCCTTCTTGTAGAGATGAAGTCTTTTTGGTCATGAGAATTCAAGGAGCAGGAGGCAAGCTCTATCCAGGCCCGTGGAGAGCACTTCTTCACCACAGCCAGACAGCAGCAAGGCAGCAGGGCAGCAGCAAGGCAGCAGTCCTTCACAGAAAACAGACAGGTGAGTCCTTTGAGCAGCCAGGCAGGTCTTCTTGGCAGGATGCAGGTTCTGGTTCAGGTTCTCTTCTCCAGGAAGTGTCTCAGTTGGTAGAGGCAGAGGCCCTGTTTAAATACCCAAATGTGCCTTTGAAGTGGGGGAGACCTCAAAGACTGGCTTAGAAGTGAACAAGGTCCCCTTTCAGTTCAATCCTGTCTGCCAGGGTCCCGGTAGGGTGTGTGGCAGTCCTTTGTATGAGGCCAGGCTGCTGTCCTTTGAAATGCAAGTGTTAGGCCCTCTACCCTCCAAGCCCAGGAAGACCCATTCAAAATGCAGATGTATGCAAGTGAGGCTGAGTATCCTGTGTTTGGGGTGTGTCTGAGTGAATGCACAAGGGAGCTGTCAACTAAGCCCAGCCAGACGTGGATTGTAAGGTACAGAAGGATTTAAGTGCAGAGAAATGCTCACTTTCTAAAACTGGCATTTCTAAAACAGTAATATTAAATCCAACTTCACCAGTCAGCAGGATTTTGTATCACCATTCTGGCCATACTAAATATGACCTTCCTATTTCTTTCAGATCAGCAGCTACCACTCAAATAATGTATGAGGGCAGCTCCAATGTAAGCCTATAAAGGGGGCATGCCTCACAGCAGTGTAAAAACAAATTTAGGAGTTTTACACTGCAAGGACATGTAAACTACACAGGTGCTTGTCCTGCCTTTTGTCTACCCAGCACCCTGCCCTATGGGTTACCTAGGGCATACCTTAGGGGTGACTTATATGTAGAAAAAGGGGAGTTTAAGGCTTGGAAAGTACTATTAAATGCCAAGACAAAGTGGCAGTGAAACTGCACACACAGGCCTTGGAATGGCAGGCCTGAGGCATGGTTTAGGGACTACTTATGTGGGTGGCACAATCAGTGCTGCAGGCCCACTAGTAGTATTTAATCTACAGGCCCTGGCACATGTAGTGCACTTTACTGGAGACTTATAAGTAGATTAAATAAGCCAATGGGGTGTGAATCAATGTTACCATGTTTGAAGGGAGAGAGCATATGCACTTTAGCACTGGGTAGCAGTGGTAAAGTGTGCAGAGTCCTAGAACCAGCAAAAACAGTGTCCACAAAGTGGAGGGAGGCAGGCACAAAAGTTAGGGGTGACCACCCTAAGGCTGTCAGGTCTAACAAGTCGTTATGCAAAACACGAATGCAGCGTCTTTGTAATCATTTTCTTAAATCGCTCCCAGGCAGTTTCCATTCTTTGTTTTAGAACTGTCATGTGATTTGCAGTGCCGGTGAACCGAAATATGGAGTCAGCACAAGACTTTAAAGTAATGTATTACTTCGACTTTTGTAAAAGTTGGGATCATAAGCAAACATGTAGGTTCCTGATGAATTCTGAGTCCCATGATATAGCTTAGGAAGCAAATCAAAAAATGTTTTATTGATAGTTAATTAAAACCTTACAATAAACACCATTTTAATTGAGAGGATCGTAAAATGCACAGTAAACTAAAGTTATAAAACCATAGTTACAGTTTTCTTAGGTTGATTAAGTCTGCGAGGTTGTTTGTAATTAAATCCATCATTCTCACGAAACCTGTCAACAATTGACCTTCGTTGCTATTGAAGCATGCAGTTATTGCTTCTTGACAGGTGCGAATTTGTAGCTTTCTTCAGCGTGGCTCCCACGTGTTTTTTACATTCATTATAAGAGGCTGGGCAGCAGCATAGATCATGTGCCAACGTTTCTGTTTTATAGCTGCGGCAGTGACAGGAGGTGTCCTCCCTTTTCTATTTCCAGTTTTGATGGATTTCGCCTATTTTGAACAAACCAAACCGCATGCCTAGGTATGTTATCTTCAGGTTCCAGAGGATTTGGAGTTTTAAATGGGGTATACTTAGTTGCTGGAATAGGGTTGAGCAGTAATAGTGCAAATTTTTCTTGTATTTCGTACTGTGATGTCATTGGCTTTTGACAGAACCTTGCTTTTTTTATATTATACTCTTTATGCTAGAGAGTGTCAAGCAAAATGCCTCAGTCATGAACTACTTTGAGTGTCGAGCGACTAAAGATGTGTCAATGCAGCATTGTCATGGTGAGCTCCACAGATCCAATTCCTTTTTAGATTGTATTTTGGAGATCCTGCTTCAGCAGCATTTACGCTGTGAAAGTAAGGCAGAATAACTGTTTTTCAGCTAGTAATTGGTCGCGTAGATTGAACTCCAGTCGGATTTGATGCTGGGTGGTTGACATGACAAGGCGAAACACTTTCCTGGGAAAATTACATAGTGCTATGTTGAACCAATTACTTAGCCTTCAAAGGAAAGCTTCAGACCTGTATGAGAGAGCTGGGTAACACTTTGATCTTATGACTTTAAAGAGAGTGAGGAGTGTTCGACCAGAGGTTAGCAGCTAATATATCCCAAAAATATAACAATAGAGACATTTTAGACAAAAAAAGATTTGAGATGCACTTTAAGATCGCCATCTATATTGGATCGTCACAACTAAATACTTGTAAAAATTGAGCTCCTTGAGTTTGACTCAGTTTAACCTCCTGGTGATTTTTTTTTTTTTTTACACGATGAGACCAGTGGTGTGATTTTTGTGTTGGTGTTTTAATATCTAGTCTGTTGTCCATGCAGTATCAATGTAGTTGGGATAGTGAATGTTAAATACGTGATTGTGTTTGGTCGAGAAGCTCCTTATCATTATTGTATTGTTTGACTTGAAAAAGATTACAGTTAAGTTTTTATCGTCATGCGTGTTGTGTTTCAAGCGCATTCCTGTGTTAGCTAAACCTAAGTTAAAAGGTAAAGGTGCAAGAGTGCACTGATATAGCAGAAACTTTAGTACTGTCCCTCATGTGACAGAAATCATCTATTTATGACAGTTTATGTCAATGTTAACCAAACTACTAATTGTTTGATTGTAGTATGATTCACCAAGAATCCGTTTTATATGTGCATTTGGTTAGACTGTAGACTTTGACATAGGGGAATTGAAGTTTAATTAAATGTTTGAAGAATGTAACTGATATTATTTCACAAGTGTGACTCTAAACTAATAGAATGTATCGAAATAATATTCAATTTCTAATGATTCATGGTTTAAACATGTGCACAAAATAGGAAAAAGTTTCACATTATGTTGACTGGAATTTATTAACAGTCTTACATTTAAAGTTATTGTAATCTGAATATTAATGAATAATTAATAGTCTGCATATTAAAGTAAATTTTATTTGAAGTATTATTGTGCTGTATTAATTCACTCACATTAGCCTAAGTGAGACCTGTTAGGCCCTGTTTATTGTGTAGGTGCTGAGAATGCTGACTCATTTTCTTAATGTGAAATTTCTTTCAGACTTCATTCCCATGAGAAGACTAGGCTTGGCAATAGACCCTTATCATTTTAGACATAGAGAGAAAGTGAGATACTGCCTTGAGCGTGGAACATTCTGAACAGTGACTGATAATGCATACCATTGTCCCATGACATACTTGGGAAAAAATATTGATGTTTCAACTTGGATTCGTGTGAATGATTTCTATTGGATGATACCCCTTTACGTTATGTGGACTTTCACCTTTGGCAAATCAGACTGCCGTATTAACTTTAATATGTTGTTGACGAGTTGGACTTGAGTCAGAATTGCCTTTGACTAGAACCTTTGCTGTTGAAGAATCCTGAACGCTGACCCCCTTAGAGAATCAGCAAAACCATGATCTCCATCCACTCAGGCTCCCCAACAGTCCCTTGCCCCCACCACATCTTCAGCAGGACCAGCCAAATCATCGCTCCGCAGCTCCGGGCCGTCATCAACAGTTCCTTTGAGACCGCAACCTTCCCAGATATTTGGTAACACGCCAAAGTCAACGCTCTTCTCAAAAAACTAAAAAAGCAGACCCTGAAGACCTCACAAACTACCGAACCATCTCTCTCCTCCCCTTCCCAGCAAAGGTCATAGAGAAGATAGTAAACATACAACTATCTTGCTTCCTAGAAGACAACAACATACTCAACGTCTCCCAGTCTGGATTCCACAAACACCACAGCACCGAGACTGCCCTCATCGTCTGTACAGACGACATCAGGACCAGATTGGACAAGGGTGAAACCGTTGGCCTCATCCTCCTAGACCTCTCTGCAGCTTTCGACACGTATGCCACCAAACCCTCCACACACGCCACTTCGACAACGGAATTCGCCACAAAGCCCTGGACTGGCTCACCTCCTTCCTCTACAAAAGAACCCAAAGAGTTCACCTCCCTCCTTTCTGGTCTACAGCCACCAAGACCACCCGTGGGGTCTGCCAAGGATCCTCCCTCAGCCCCACCCTTTTTAAAATCTACTTGGCTCCTCTCACCAGCATCATCTGCCCCTACAGCCTCCCCATCATTTCATACGCTGACGACACCCAGCTCATCATCTCCCTCACAGGAACCCATCTACCACCAAGAATAACCTACACGCCGGACTCCTCGCCATCGCTAACTGGATGACAGCAAGCCACCTCAAATTGAACTCAAAAGAAAACAAGATCATCATCTTCGGTCCCAACAAGACAGCATGGAACGACTCTTGGGTGACAACCACCCTTGGACCAACCCCAACACACACCACCCACGCACGCAATCTTGGCATAATACTGGACTCATCTCTCTCCATGACTCAGCAAATCAATGCCATATCATCCTCCTGCTTCAACACCCTTCGAATGCTACGCAAGACTTTCAAAGGGGTTCCTTTAGAAACAAGAAGAACGGTCACCCATGCCCTCATAAGCAGCAGACTGGACTACGGCAACGCCCTCTATGCAGGGACCACAGCCAAGCTTCAGAGAAAACTCCAGCGAATCCAGAACGCAGTCGCACATCTCATCCTCAACCTCCCTCGACAAAAACACATCTCCGCCCACCTCAGATCCCTACACTGGCTGCCCGTCAAAAAAAGGACCATTTTCAAAATCCTCGTCCATGCTCACAAGGCCCTCCACAACACCGGACCGGCCTACCTCAACGAACGAATCAACTTCCACAAACCAACTCGACAGCTCTGCTCCGCCGACCTCGCCCTCGCTACAGTCCCCTGCATCCAACGCACCACCTCCGGCGGCAGATCCTTCTCCCACCTCGCCGCCAAAACCTGGAACTCCCTCCCCACAAACCTACGCAAGACCCAGGACCTCCTAACCTTCAGAAAGCACCTCAAAACATGGCTTTTGGAGCAGTAACCCCCCCAGCACCTTGAGACCCTACGGGTGAGTAGTGTGTTTAAGAAATTTGTTTGATTGATTGATTATCGTACTCTCTGCTTTGCTTCTTCGAGATGCCCCATTGAGACTTAGGCCCATATTTTAGGAAGGGTAGTACCGCCTTTGCGCCATTATTTTTCACTCAAAAATGGCGCTAGCCTAGCACAATATTTATATTTGTTACTCGACCACTCTAGAGACAAAAATCAAACCTTTGCGTCATTTTTTGAGAGCGTCACCCAATGATGCATGGTTTAAAGACAATGATATGCAAGGTAGGCATTCCCTTCTAAAAAATGATGCTAGGTCGCCAGCGCAATATTTATGAGCCAGACGATACAAGTGCCTATGAAAAATAGCGTTAACACTGGCTTGCATCAAACACTTAATGACTGGTCAGACCAGGCGTTAAAGTGTCTTTAGGCACAGTTATATAGGGAAACACACTGCAAACACCTTATACTCCACATGGTGTCAATATTTAGGGCACCGAGAGGCTCACGCCAACCCCCAGCATCACCACCACCCACATCACACGGACACTGCAAGTGGAGAGAACCCATCATCCGTAATTATACATCTTTGACTGTAGTGTGCCACTGGGGGCCCTGGCTGGCACTGGTGCTGTTGGGGTTATCCTGGGGACACTGGTCCCCAGTGTTGGACATTGTGGTTGTTATAGTGTCTCCTGTCTATTCTTGTACAGGCGTCATTTTTTTGCTGATTGTTCAATCAAAATATTACGTTAGGCTGACAAGCAGCAGAACTTTTGCCGCTAATTAGTCTACTGTTATTTTTGGCTCACTAGTGCCATTTTTTGTATCGCTGTCCATCACCAACTAGCATCATTTTAAATGAAGCTAGCCTTTTCTCAGTGCCATGGTGCCCCATTTCATAAATATGGTGTAGCCATGCTGCTGAGATATGTGGTTATGCAGCGGTAATTGTTTTGATGCACATCTGTGTCAGCGCAGTTGTGTATAATTTTTCATAAATGTGGGCCTTACAGTTTTTTCTCTAACCCTTTGCAGGAGATTCAAGAGTCAAGATTCTCACATGCTGATGCTTTCCTTTCTGTCCCTATCTTTTGCCCACCTTAGTAAGTAGTCTGTTGCCCGAGATTATCTTTTTCCAAATTCATTTTGCCCTTTTCGCACTTTTTGTCTTTTGCCTACATGTGTTCTGCCCCCAAACATGTTCTTCCCTGGTTTGGCTGATTGTAGGGTTTTCTTGTGCCCAGCTAAATTACAATTCTGCTTATTTAAATTGACTTGATGCTTACAGAGCCTGAACAATGCTTGATTTCTGTATCACAGATTATTCTGTTGATGTTTAGTAGTCTTTTTATTAAATGCCTAGCGTTATTAATGTTGGTTTGCCTGAACTTATTTTGTCGCCTTGGGCAACCCTTGGTGATTTTATATCTTTATAGTGTTATCTTGCGAGTTGTCTACATGACTTAGAGCTTACATTTGTAATAAAAACCCTTAACTTTATTCTTGACTGGAGTTTTTATTTTATGGCCACATTGGTCATAGCATGTACATTTATTGGATTGTAGTGAAATTGTGTTTTTGGTCCTACCATACCCTATATTGGGTCCACAGATCCATTGACCTTGATGAGTATTGATTCCTGCAAAGGATGAGAATGCTCCAGCAGCATCCTAGCTTCTGGCCTTTGTTTACAGGAAACATCTCAGAGATAGATGCCTTATTTCCTAATTTGAATCCAGTTGTCTTCATATAGGGATTGACTGGCCTCGAATTTATGTATTGGAATACCCATTTATTAAAGCTTTAACCAGGGCAGTCGATGAAACATGCACAAAGATTTTGCTTCACTTTGATACCTCGTTGGAATAATACTTGTTGAATTACCTGATGAGAACACTGTTTGAAACCGTGGAAATAGATTTTGATGTTTTGCTCAGGTCCTCAAATCTTAGTATTGATACCCCATAGTATTTTGTTTCCGTGTTGAGAATAACAATTCATTTGTAAGTATCCTGGTACCCTTTGGACCCAACAGAGTACAAAATTAAGCCCTACCAGGATGCAGAAACAATAACTTCTCTTCAATAGTGTCCCCAATGCCTTTGCGCAGTGTGTAGGGTTGTATTTAAAAATTCTTGTAGGCAGACCATTATGACTGTGACCACGGTCAATCATGCTTACCCTAATGAAGTGAACTATTTCCTTCACTTCTAATTGGTCACTGGTCTCTATTTAGCCTGATTATAGCAGAGTGCAGAGGCTGGTGCCGTGTTTTTTTCTGATGAATCAATTGCATTATACATTGGGGTCTGTGTATAGTGAACAGATGTTTTGTGTCCATATGGCTGTATTATTGTTATTACTTGCTGAATGCTGATAGGAGCTTTAGGCAGCTTGAACAAGGTTCCAGATTTGTTGTTGTTGATCTTGATGCCTCTTCCTCATGAAGAGCCTGCCTTTCTTTTGCCAAGGGCTCTATTTCTCCATTCCATGTTGCTTTATTGTACTTTATCTTGATCTTTTGCATTTGCCAAATCTTCTGGTTTTACATGTTTCTCTCAGATTCCTATTTAGTTCCTTTTTTAACTGTCAAAGAGTGGAGAGGTTGCACTCAATTGTGTTTTTAGTGCATTTAAGATTACCTTTGATGTAAGAGCCCAGGCTTCAATGGAAGTTATATTTTCTCTTTTAGCTGCCTTGATGGTGTGTGGTATTGGACCTTGACCTTTAGCAAATATTAATTGGTCCAGTTTCTGTTGACTAAACAATGACCATTTGATTCTTGGGTCAAATACCTGATTATGTGCTTGCGCAGCTGCTGCTTAGGTTGCTACTGCATATTTGTTTATCAATAAAATGGAAGTTTGAGCAAAGTGAATCCTTTTAATTTTTTGTAATTTATGAAGAGGTTCATTAGCTCTGTTGAAAATGTAACCTAAAACTGTCATTTGGGTTGTTCCTGTCCTGGTAGACACTGTAGGATTATCACTTGGATAACAGGTATTCAGGGTTTGAATAATTAAGTCTTGATGGACTGTCCAGCAAGCTCTACTAGATGTGTCAAGACTCTGGGCAGACAGCTATGGTTTGGCCACATTCCAATAATTGTGTTTCTGTTTGCGCTAGAGAGTGAATTGTCTATTTGATTGAGAATAAAGTCAGCTGTCTAGATTGCTGCAGCTTCTTGACAGAAGGGCTGTAAAAAATCTCAAATAAGCTAATTCGTTAATATTAGACGTCTTACTTTTTGTTGATGAATAATTGTATAAATTGAATATAAAAAGTACAGAAGTGAGATATTTATTCACTTCAGGTTTACAACTGTCCCCCTTAACCAGGAGCAATTAATGTTCAATTCAGTTCAATACAGATAGAGATGCGTTGCAGAAAAAATAGACAGTCCTCCTGAAGGTTTTCTTTAGTGGAGGACGTCTTGGCTTCAACAGTGAAGCTTTCATCACCAGTGATTGCTCCATGTTTCCCGGAGGCAGATGACATCAAATGTAGAAAAATAATCAATGGAATTTTGATGTTTTTTAAGTTCTTTCCACCCTGCTATTTTCCAGGAGGCACAGTTTTCTGCTTGTGTTAAATGTTGTTCCATTGTTGCTTCCAGCAACTTGTGAGTTCTTCTTTAAGTTGGGAAAGGTGGAAAGGTTAGAAAAGATTTTTGTGCTGGGAAACTGTTGGCGTCTGGCCAGCCAGGACCAGTCTTGGTCTTTCAAAGTTTGTTTCATTGAAAATATGCAGCTGTACTGTCCCAATAAATCAGTGTTATCTTGATCCGTAGACAGAAATGTGGATTTTTCTGTTTGTAAATTGTTATGTGTGAGCTCCTTGGCAACACAGTCTGTATCATTATTCACCTTTGGGAGCAGTAACTCAGAATATTGTTCTGAGGAAATGCTAATGTTGTACTTGGCCCTCTCTGCAGGGTCATCCCCAAACTTTTTTATCTTCACCCCTCCTGTTTTCTGAATTTAGAGTTTGTGGGCATTAGGACTCCGTGCACTTTACCAATATACTTGTAGGTAACTAGTGTATGGTACTACATGTACCCAAGGCCTGTAACATAAATGCTTACTAGTAGGACTGCAGCAAACATTGTTCAACCTACTAAAGTAGCACTTTAAAAAAACATTTCAGGCCTGCCATTGCAGCCTGTAGTGCAGGTTTAAACTGTCAATTCGACCTAACAAAATACACTTTTTCCCAAACCTAAACCTTCCTTTTTAATACATAGACATTATCCCTAAGTTACACCCTAAAATGCCCATAGGGCAGAGTGTATTTAAATAGTAAGGCATGTTTTCTTAAATGTTTTGCCTTGGGAATTAAAAACTCCTCCATTCATTATTCAGTGCTGTAAGGCCTACCTCTCCCATAGGATGCTATTGGGTTACCTTATTACATTTAATAAGTGATGACTTTTGATTGGTAACCAGTAGGAATGTCATGTTTGGACTCACATAAATTGTAATTTTAAATCCTCAGTAGTGGTAATCAGCGTTTGAGCCACAACTCTGAAAATATCACTTTTAGAAAGTTAACATGTTCTTGTCCTAATATTTGATGCCTGTTTCCAGAATAATGGGTCACATTACTGTAAATGGCTTAGCTGGTGGGCTTTGTGTATTCCTCTCAGACAGTGAGATAAAGGGGACTAGTTGTTGGTGAGGTGGCTGCATCCAGCGCACAAAAAAATAATTTGGCACTTGTCTTTTGTCAGTACAGACTTCTTGAAGCCTTGACAGGGGAAAGGAAGACCTTTTCATATAAAGATGTGGGGGTAGCCTAGAAGAGACCCCCATGCCAAAGGCTGGCACCAGATAGAATTATTGGACCCTCAAAACAACTCTTGGTACACTCCTTGACCTGTAGACGACTTCAGAAAGTCTGCCTGGGCCCAAAGAGTGGTAGAAGGTGTAACTCAGCTTCTACCACAGTTGCTTTCCTTGCAGTCAGGATAAATGTGGTGTCTTTTGAATATTGATCACCCTTTAGGTAGTCTTTGAACTCGGTCATTGCTGATACTTATATGGCAGAAATGTGGGAGAATATGTCCAACAGAATGGTACATGAGGTGTTTAAAGTGGTTGTTTAATTTTGAGACTGTTTTAAAAAGTGGGTTGTAACTCCCATTCTTAATTGATTTCTGTTAGAAATTACTGGTTAGTAAATTATATTGTTTCTCCAGGGGCCATCAACTGTTTCGAAATAGCTGAGCTCATCATGTTGAGAGCAATGGTAAACCCTATGCCATGTGTCTGAGTCATTAAGATGAACTAAGGACTGACTTAGCTAAGTTTTTACTTATTCGTTAATTTATGTGGATGAGTGATGATGTGGAGGTATCAATAATAACTCTAATTTAAAATGGTACAGTGGATTTTTAAGTGCATTTTCATTCAGTGCATGTTGCTTTTAACTGTCTATACATCTGTTCAATGGCGAGACACTCTAGGCAAGAATATTTGGTTGAATAGTGTTATGGTCTCTCGAGTTCATGAGGGCAAGCATATTTGTTGGTGTTGTGCTGTGCTTAGGTTGTAATATCAGGCCTGTAGGACTTTACCATCTTGGACTTGTGCCTTCTGTGGAACATTCCAATGATGAAAAACATTTTAAGGAAGAGTTTTTAATCTCCATTGGTCCCATCAAATTTCACAGGCTCCAGATTTTTGATAAGTGGTTAGTCCTGTATGCTTTGGCAGAGCTTATACTTTGTTAGGATTTGACAGACTGGTAGTAATATGGCTTGCGTGTGACCTTACTTATTCCCAATGATCTCCCATGAACTTTGGTCTCATCCCAATGTTTGAAGGTATAACCTATTGGACTGAGAGTGTAAGGCAAGATCTGTGAGAATTTAGGGAAAAGATTCACTAAGGTGCAAAATGCTCCCATCACCAAGAGTGGCATGGCATTCAGATTCCAAAACTTCAGGCCTGATTGCTCAGGGCAAGATTATTGAGCAAGGCAGGATGATGAACACAAACCACAACTCCTCCTGTATGCCCTGCCACTTCTTTTGCACCCTTCATCCACTGCTTTTGTTTTATGAGCCCCTCTTACTTGGGTCGCTATTAGTGCATCAGCCACTTCTAAAAGTCAGCCCATGACTTCCTGCAATACTTAAATCACTTCCAGTCACTCACAAGCAACAGATGTGAATTATTGAGTATCTAATGATAAACACTGGCAGGCTGCCTTCTAATCGCTTTTGTACTTATGCATAAATTGCATTTGTAAACTCTTCATGCTGTTTTTGGACACCTGCTGAATATCTTCAACCACATGGGTAACTGAATTATTTAACAGAAACGTGAGGCTTTTTCGTTGCTTAAGCCATCTACAGCCATGCCAGTAATCTGGGCCAACAGCAGAGCATTTTGGGAAACTCTGTAGAACTATCTCATTGGCTTGTAGGCAGGCTGATGGCAGCTGACAGTTTGGATGTGTAAAGAAAGCTTGTGTGCTCAGTGAACTCTGGTATCCTCTATTCTGTGCCTATGGTTCACATATTTGCATTCTAAATTTGGCTGAAGGAGCCAATGACTCTGTCACCTGGGAACGGACCTTGTTTGGAATGGAGCCGGGCAAAGGATGTGAATGCTTGCAGTTGGTGCCTCTGAGCAGCAGGATGGGGTATGAGCACAAGCGTCTCATTTGTGTTCTAATGTTAAAACTAGCTTTGACTCTTATAATACATATGCTACTTTCTGGAAAACTATTGACTGCCTAAAAATACAATGAGTGTTGCAAATCCTGTTACTCGCTCACTCAGTTACTTATTTTCATTGCTTGTGCAGAAAAGAGTGATGTATAGTTTTGTGTGAAAGTGTGATCACACAACATCCCACAATGTATTTGCCACAAATGGTGCACTCACTAATTTTGTGAGGTTTGGTGAAGACTGTAGTAGAATTAGAAATGGACTAGTTCATGAGAGTGCAAGTTCACGTTGTTAATATAAAATGTTTGCACTGGTCAGTCCTGCCTCAAATTTGCATCAGTGCAGTTTCTGGAACCTGGAAGAGCTGATTCAAAATTACAACTGCGCAAGTGCAGTTTCTAATCCAGTCCGTGGAACTGGTTGAATTTATATCACCATCTTTGCAGAATGCAAAATATGCCAGTGGAGCTGTTAACCTTAGGGTGGTCTTCCCCTGAAGTTTTTGCCTCACTTCTCCATGGTTTTCTGATCTTGATTTTGTTGGCCTTGGGTCTCCATGCACTTTACCACTGTTAACCAGTGCTACAATGTGTGTGCTCACTACTTAAAGCATGACAACTTTGATGTATCCCCAGTCAGCATATTAAATTTAAGTCCCTATTATTGTGGCACTTCATGTTCCCAGGGCCTGTAAATCAAATGCTACTAGTGGGCCTGTAGTACTGATTGTGCCATCTACTTAAGTAGGCCGTTAAACATGTCTCAGGCCTGCCATTGTAGCCAGTGTATGCAGTTGTAAACCATCATTTTGTTGCTGGTTCTCCTTAATGCCTGGGTTGCACACCCTAATTTTAGCATTATGCCCATAGCGTGTGCCTTTTCCACATACACACCTTTTTATTCAGTTCACATTTTTCAGCACAGCCAGTCTTTGGCTTGTTGTTTTTATATTTTAATCAGCTGCTTCATTCTGAGAAAACTGTTGTTTGTGCTGCATATTTTATCAACCCTTTGCACACATTACACTTTGTGCCTTCCTCAAGGCTGTCATTTTCAGGACGTAATATTGTAACTGTATTGCCACTTCAGGAGCTCAGAAGTCAGGGTCCAATTCCCAGAGACATTAGTAATCGCGCATGTTCTTAGAATTTCTCAGGATTTATTATGTAAACACCACATAAGTTAAAGGGTGCAGAGGCCATTCCAGTCATGGCTGTCATTGGGTGCATATCATTCCATTGACAGCTTTGCTGATCGTTTTGCTGACTCTTCAGCTGCCCGAGAGGTTTGCCATCTGGACAACAGGCACACCTCTGCCAAACTCTTCAGGTATGGGGTCAGGGTCCCTCCCCTAGATTGGAACCGGCAGAAGGGTTACCAGCGCTGTGCTCTCAGATTTTAGACATAGGGTGTAGGTAGAAATCTTTAGGTTTTTGGGATCATACAAAGATGGGGGGGTTGCAATTGCTTCAATCAATGCATTGAAATCCATTTTGCACCTCTTGTTCCACCTTGGCATGTGTGAGTCTGAGTAAGTGAGCAAAATGAGTATGATCTGTTCACCACAACTTCCCTGAGGCATCAGAGGGTCAGGTTTAAGCTGCTACAAATCACCTGTTCTTTTTAGGGTTTGTTGACCCACTGCAAGCTAGCTAGGAGTTAGGCCGACAGCTTCCAGACAGCTTGTGACCAAATCAGTCACCCACACTTGGTGGTGCTGCCGCCCTAAAACACACAGGTCCTCATTATGACTTCGGTGGTCAAACAAGTTGACCGCGGAAGTCACGCCAGCCAGGAGACCACAAGTGATGGCGGTCTTGAGACCGCCAAATTATGATTCCTGTCAGCTCTCTACCATAAATTGGGTGCAGAGCCGCCAGCACCCATACTGGCGGTCAGCGGTCTAGTGGAGGTTGCTCCGCAGGCACCGCCACGTCATCACAACACCCCCTACCGTATTACAACTTTGTAATAGGCGTGGCAGTGTTGTAGGGACGGGCCGTGCCGGAGGAGCAGGCCCCCTGGACCTCGTTCCCTCCCGGATGACCACCACGAGCAGGTAATGTGATTGCCTGACGGGGAGGGGGTAAACGGGGTAGGTGGGTGTTCTGTGCGTGAATGGGGGTGTGAGTGTGTGTGAACGGAAAGGAGGGTGTTTGCGTGTGTGCATGTATCTATGTGAATGTGTGTCAGCGGGGGATGTCATGAACATGTGTATATGTGTGAATGTGCGTGCATGGATCTGTAAGTGTGTGTGTGTGAGTGTGTGCATGCTTAGAAGGGGGTGAGGGGTATGTACAGGGTTTGGCGGCAGGGGAGGGTGGTGTCTATGGGGTTCAGGGGATGGGAGGGGGGCTGTGGCTGTTTCGGGGGGGAGCGCATACTGGGGACAGGAATTTTAATTCCTGTCACCATTATGCTTTCCGCCAGGGATTTCCTGGTGGGGTTATCGCCTGGAACTCCGTTGCGGAAAGGAGTCTCACAATACCGTCAGCAGTATAAGGTGGACCACCTTCGGCCCGGCGGCCCCACCACCCTGGCTGTACAGGTGGTGAACTGGCTGCTTTGCAGCCCATTCACTGCTGTGATCATATTTTGGCAGTCCTGCTCCGCCACGCTTTTGGCAGTGTGCCGCCACTACCAGCGTGACGGAGCAGGACTGCCAAACTCATAATGACCACCACAGTCTTATTACCTGATTAGAAAAAACATGCCAATTTCAACCTGGCAAAATAAACCTTTTGCCAGGCTCAAACCTGTCTTTTTAGTACATATATGTCATGCCAGGGTAGGCCCTAAACAGCCCACAGGGCAAGAAGATGTATTTAAAAATACAGACAAGTAATTTTAAGGTTGACATGTCCTGGTAGTAAAAACTCTTAAATTCATTTTTCACTACTATGTGCCCTGCTTCTCCCATAGGATTACACTGTAGTTACCTCATAACATTTAATAAGCTGTAATTTTCAGATGGGGGCAGGAAAACATTTCATGTTTGGTGTCTTTGGAATGCTAATGAAAAATCCTTTTTATGCTAATGTCTGATTTTGAATTAACATTTTTGTAAGGACACTTTTAGAAAGTTGGCATTTTCCTGCCCCAACCATTTACGGCTTGTAGCCTGTCTCTGGGAAATATGTCTGGGTGTAGTTGACAGTTGTTCTTTGTGTGTTCCTCCTAGACAGTCACATGCAAACAGAGCTTAGGTGTGCCTGGATGGGCATTCGCTTATAGAATGGGGGGCAGAGTCAGCTTGATTAGGCTGATTCGTCACACAAAGGAGAATACCCCATGTAGTCTGAAGGCAGGGCAGAGTACGCAGGAAATCTGTGCACTTCAAAGGGAAACCTCTAGAAGCTTCTATGGCTTCAAAGGAGGCAGCAGGTATAAACATTGGACGTCAGACTCTTCAGTACAGTACTTGATTTGTGAGTACTAGAAAGGAAGGACTGCTGTGCTGCTTTGCTGCCGTAAAGACTACTACTTTGCTGCCCTGCTACCCTGGTACCCTGCTGCTCTGTTGCCTACTGCTCTACTTGCTGAGAAGGAAGATGGAACCTGCACCCATCACACCAGTCTGAAGGGACTCCAAGGGCCAACCAGTTGGCATCTTGTTCTGAACCTACAGAGGCATAACATGCTCCAGAAGGTCCCTGCAACTCTCCAGCTAAGCTGCTGCCTGGAACTTCAACTGGATTTGCCTGAGCCATGCTGGCTGTGGAGATCTTAGTATTCATTGTAGCATCTCCTTTATGGAACCTGGAATGTGATGAGGTAGTAAGCTGAGGTCAGGAATGGAATGAGGGAGGAGAAGGAATCTGGAGAGAGGAGGATGAAAAGCTGTGTATGTAACTGCTGAAGGTGTTATGTCTTCTCAACCATAATAAAGGAAACTTGTAAGAAGAAGAAGAATTCTGTGGAGTAAACTTTACACTGGCCTCTATTGGAGCGGGTTCTTGGCCCTCAAGTGGTGCCCCTCAGGTCCTGGGCCTTTGATGTATCCTCAGTTGAGCACCCCCCCAAAGTTTTTCGGCTCTCGCAAACTTGAACAGGCCCATTCATGGCAAGACCGCACTGTCACTGCATATGTGAAGTTCGGTCGAACCTAGTCTTCGCACTACAGCATGAAAATCCACTGTGACCGCCAATGTGAAGCGCCAGCCATGACTGTCTGCTATGCCAACAGGATCTTTGCACTGCAGCAATGACCATCTGCTTTGATGGAGACATGAGTTGGTCTCCCTTCATGGCCCATTCTACTGCAAACAGAACTCTTGGTGCTGGACTGAAGAGGTATCACTTTCAGCTGGACAAATCTCGTTCTTGTATCCCAATTGTGCTCCTTTGATGTTGGCTTGAACTTATGACTTTCTCCCAATCTCCCATGACCAGAGTGCCACGTGTGCCGCTTTGTGCTTTTTTGAGCTATTCTCACCTAAATCTTCTTCACACCTCCAGTTCTACTCACTGAATTTTTGTCAAGTTGATGTCAAAGTTATTTGTTACATTTTACTCTATTTTTCTAAATTTGAGTGGGACTTTTTTTGCGTCTTGTTTTTACTTTATTACTGTTTGAAGTGCTGCAGTAATACTTTGCATATTGCCTCTAAGTTAAGCCTGACTGCTTTGTGCCAAGCTACCAGAGGGTTGCTCACAGTTAAAGCTTTGCTTGAAACTTCACTCTGTCAAGGATTGTGGTAGTTGCTTGAGTAGGGCTCTCCCTCCAAACCACTAACCCAATTTCTCATACCTGCTTGTAGCAAAGGCAAAAGGTAAGAGTTAATCATCTTATTGCTTAACCAAAAACAATTTTATAAAAACAAAGAATGTGGCTTCTATTGTGAATTTTAGGGCCAGACTCATAATTTTTTGACGCAAAACTGCGCTAATGCAGTTTTGCATCAAGCATTTTAGGTCAGGCTAACGCCATTTCTTAACACCACCCGTTTGTCAAATTTATACTCTGACGCAAAGTAGCGCTAGGAGCAGGTTAGTTATTTTTTCTGTGCCTTGTCGTAAGGCAAGATGACTTTAATGAGGGAAAAATTACTCTAATCCTGTTTACGACATTGAGAAACGTCACAAAATGGATACGCTCCATTATTAACCGCAATAGCATCAAAAAGCAACGCAAACGCAGCAAACAATGCTAAGGAGCCCCAAAATGGATCCCAGAAGACAGGAGAGACCACAGGGAGATCTCAGTCAACCAGGAACCAGCCAGGAGGACACAGACAAGACCCAGGAGAGAGACAAGAAGAAGAGGAAGTCTCACTTCAGTCTAGAGGAGCATGAAATTCTGGTCAGAGAGGTGACGGAGCACCAGCATCAATTATTCATCACCTCTAAATTTCCAATTGGTAGGAGAGAGGTAAGGTGCATGGGCTGTGCAGGGGCATCCAGGAGCACAGCACAACACAACACCCACATCCTTTGCATGGGGGTACACCGCCATGCCAAGGCTGCTGGAAACGCTGAAGCAGACCAGGAGGGTAGGGAAGAATGTAAAACTGGGCTGCTGACACAGGACAGCTGGTATGGTCAGAATGTTAGCTAGGGGACAAAGTCCAGTCTCAGGCCATTGGCTCAAGTGGCATTTACCATTGACAACACTTGCCTCTACTACATGTGCTGTGTGTGCTGGTCAAATCGGAAATGGCAGTTAGGTGCTCATGGCACAAACACACCCAAAATGAGGGATCAGTATGACTACGTGATCAATCCCCATCAATCCCTATCCATGTGCAACTCCTGTCAACTGCTCATGTCCATAGACTCAATACCCAATAGCACCAGCCCATGTCACATGGGCGCTGTTTTTCCTTTGTCCTGTGCTTGACAACATGCCAGTGTTGCTACAGTGGGTGACATGCACTCTTCACCCACACACTGTTAACCTTACCACTATGGACTGCATATGTCTCTCAGTACCCAATTGGCAATTCATGTTCCTCTGCACTGAATGACACTTCATATCAGCATGTCCAATGACATATCCCTCACCCTTGCACTTGTGTTGCGTCACAATAGAATGCTTTACACTAATGGGCTCACAGACATGGACTATGTAAATATTGCATTAAAGCACTTTAAAATAAACAGCACCTACACAACCACTTTGTCTCTGTGTAATGTGACACATCTACTTTGTGGGAGATTTGTGATGCATGTAACATGTCAATGTCAATGGTCACAGAGTGACAATACCAGAGTGCAGAAATAATGTGGGCAGATATTTACGCACAAGGGGCAAGGACTTTTAAATCTTCTGTGCTGCCTTGCCTCATTTCTGAAGTAAAAGCAGCACAAACTTACAAAATATCATTGTAATTTGTAAGTTTGTACTGCTGTTGCGTTAAAAAATGAGGCAAAAGCAGTGTAAAAATAGTATATTTCAGGCCCAAGGTATCTACAAGATGAAACTCAATGCTGGCCAGATCCTCCACAAGACAGTTATTGTGTGTGTGACATTTGCCTCAAAACATACATGCCACACCCACAACATACAGCAGGAATGGCTGTGTAAGAGTGTTTGGCCAATAACGTCAGCTGGGAGTACAATTAAAACACCTAGGTTTGAATTTTGTTTACTTGACCTCATCAGAAATTGACATCACTCAATTTTAGCAATGTTCACATGAATATCAGGCTCCATGCAGATGTCCCACTGTGCCCAAGATTCCAACACAGGACCCAAACGATGACAGCTTCAAAATCACGCCTACCTATCCAATAAATGGGAACCATAGTCACCTTGAGTGGTGGGTACAATAGATAGCAGATGCATAGAAATTTAACTTTGTTGTAGCTGCCAATGTGACAGCTCAGTTGGAAGTGGGAATTAACATATCAAGAGTGGGATGTGGATGCAGGACGGAATACACAGGCCAACAGAAAATTGGACTGTACACTCATGCAAAGACCCAGAGCCCCAAGCATATGACACCTGCCATAAAGGAGTACCTAAAACTTTAATAACTATGTATAAAAGAGAACTTAAAACTATTTCACACAGCTATACTAACCTAACCTATCCTAACTATACATTACCCACAACTGGCCCTAGCTACCCTATGCTAAACTTACTTACCACATTTAACTAACCACTCTAAACATTTACCCCCACCCCTTTACATGAGGGGACACATGTAGGACAACATATACTAACCTAAACAGATAATGACTCGTACTAAGCAAATATATATATATATATATATATATATATATATATATATATATATATATATATATATATATATATATTTTCTTTGTTATTATTAGAATACACAAAAGTTGCAACATTTACCACCACCCACCCACAAACTAACATTTAATAATATGAACACCCCCACCCCCAACCTACTTATCCTCTCTAAACTATTAGCCTACTCTAACCTGTCACTAAACCCCCTAAACCCACAAAAAACTGGCTAAGGAAAGAAGAGGGAGGGGATGAAATTAGGGGTGAGGAAATGCAGGAGTTCAGAGGTTTGCCCTCTTCAGATTGTTTTTTTATTGACTTTAGCCTCTGGCTATTCCTGTCCACGTCCCGCTGGAGAGTATCAGTCTTCTTTGGGACTTTTCTCATGTCCCTCTGTAGCTGTGTGATTGCGGCCATGTCCAAAGCAGCTGCTGTTGTGGTCTGTGTCCATGATGTAGTTGCTCCTGCAGGTGCTGTGGTCGGGGGTGCTGTAATCGAAGGTGCAGCAGGTGTTGTGGCTGTTGCTCCCGTGGTTGAGGGTGCAGCAGGTGGGGCTGATGTACTGGTGGCTACTGTGCCACTGGTTGCAGTTGTGGTGGTGGCTACACCTGTTGTGGCCAATACCGGTCCCCATTGGCTGAAAGTCCGCCATGCTCCTGTGGCTCTCTCCCTACGATAGCGTCTTGCCATCATTCAGAACCCAGACTCCACATCCAAGATGTGCCTGTACCTCACTGCCTGCCTCTGGAACTCCCTTATCTCACCGGCATTCCTGTTGGCAGCTGTAAAAATGAGAAAGGCAACTACTGGTGTTATCATTGTGTGATGCATGAACAGATGATCATCCGACACTCTTCCTCAAATTGCACATGCAGTCCAAATCACAGTACAGATGATACATTGTCCCTGAGGAATGACATGGCAACGCGGCCTAACCATCAAGTATTTAACAGCACAGCAAAGCACAACAAGGTGTGCACCGAATAAACTTATCTGTGCCTTTATGTAGTGCAATGTGTCACAATGCAAATGCAGCAAGTACTTAACATGGGCCAGGCTGACTAATTCCTATCATCTGGATCAACTTCAAGGCACCCAAGACCAGTGATTTGTATATGTAATTGGCAGGATGGTATGCAGTTGCTCATCATAAGGGTCAGTGTTGTTTGGGACACATGCATGCTTGAATTAGATGTCTGTCATCTACACTGTTACCATCACACCTACCTCTATATATGTTCTCCCCCTACCCCTGTACCTTGGGGGGGATGGGCACGCAATACATCATCACAACTGTCAAGGACAGCCACGAAGCCATGTACACCTGTACATGGATTTAGTGAGTGGAACACATGGGAGGAGGCCTGCCAACTAGGAGTGAGGTATCCATTGGTCAATCATATCTACATTCATGTTTCCATTTGTGGACAACCATCAACACCTGATCTGCCAACACATTTTCAAAATTACCCACATTGATGCCAGCACACATCTGGCCTTGACCTGCATGCACGCCTATAACATACCACATAAGTGCCACGTAAATGGAGTACAACATTTGGGGCTAGATGCTCAGGGACAGTTACCCATACAGTCCTACATGTACATTACAATAGAGGGATGCACAATTTTGTGTGGAAAACTGATGCATCACTGTCTTGTGTAAATGAGGGTATGACTTGCTGACAATATTCTGACACTGGAGTACTTCCAAATCAAATGTAGGCCTACATGTGGCTACTATTCACCTTGTTCACATGCTGCTGCCTATTGCGCAGAACAAGACTCCCAAGATATGACTCTCTGCCTGTGAATGTCTAACACTTACATGGAACATTATGTCAACCTCCAGTCAAGTAATATATCAGATCACGTGCCAGCTCATCATATCTTGCAATGAGTGTAACACACAAGAGTCACTCACACAACAGCTGCAATCATTACACAGCACAGACATGTTCACAGTTACGGGACACACCTGGGTCCTCAAATCGAACCACTTCCCGAAGGTACAGGGGGCCGGTCCACCTGTAAGACATGAAAAGAAAATATATGCTCAGTGTCTGATCACTGTACAAACATGTGGACAACATATCACAGTGTGTGACATTTTATATGAGTGAGCTGCCAATCCTGCATGTAGGCACTCCAACAGGCATACCACAGCAAACTTGCATTGACACTGACACCCAGTGAGTGATAGACACACATATGCACACATACAGTGGGCCTAGCAATCATGTTGTGCTAAACCTGACTACAAAGTTTTGTGGCTAATCCATTTCATATGGTACTCCATGTCATGATTTGTAATTGGGTGACAATTGCAATGGCACTTCCCTGGTGCACTGCAATATAAGTGACTCAGGTATTGTGGCTTGTGCATCAAGGGACAATGATTAACTGTGTGATGGACATTTGGGTCAATTTTCAGTCAGCAATTATCGTGCATTCAGTGGTCCATGACAGATGTGGCACAGTCGTATGTAGGTAACAAATGCCCCATTGGCAGTATCCTCTAAGCAATATATGCCCCCTATGCCAACATGATGGCAGGGATCATGTGTGTGTAATGATGACAATGTAGTGCTAAACACGGATAGCCCACTTTGCTGTCCCAAAACTGTGAAATATGGTATGCTGACAGTGTCTTAGCTGATCATCATTGACAGAATCATGGGCACAGGTATTGTCATTGCACCTGAAATGTGTTACTTAGAGCCATATGTACCAAGATCAGGTTTTGTGAGTCACACATTGCGAGACTTAGCAACTAGCGATTCGCAAGTTGGATGATCTGAGGTAGAACACTCAAAATGACACTGTTTGAAATTCAAAAATGGGGTAGCAAATGACCTACCTCTTGAATAATAATGAGGTAGGTCTCATTTTGCAAACCCCTTGGGAATGGCGGCACTCACAGGGATGCTGGCCTGCTGGGCTCAGCAGACCACCATGTCGTTGACTGCTTTCAAATAGGGATGTAAATATTCGTTTAATTGCAGCCTTACTTCAGCAGGGGTAAACAGAAAGTATTTCCAAAACCTTAATTTTTGACTGAAAAATATTTTTGGAAGCAGTCAGTGGTCTGTGGCACAACGTCCTGCTCTGAATAACTTTCTGGCAATGCATTCACAAAGGGGAATGGATCCCATGGGGAGCCATCCCCGTTTGCAAATGGGTTAGCACCCACTTGAAACGGATGGTAACTGCAATTGCTTAGTGCCAGCATTTGTGCCCATGAAAAAAAACAATTAGCCACCTGCGACTCGATAATAGGATAGGAACGCCCATTCCTAAATGCCACAAGCAAACCCTGTTTTGTGATTGTGCAGTGTGATAGCAGAATGGCAAAATTTGGGTTGAGCATTTGAATGAATATTTCTCCTGACGTCAACACAGAAAACTAAGCCGTTTGTGAAAATTATAAATAGCTTGGTACATATGGCCCTAAGTAATAGTCGGACATGGCTCAACGAAACTCTGGACTGCATTGTTAACATGTATAAATATGTGTAATACATCTCAGTACTGGTACACTAACTGTTTGTTCTACTTGCATTCCACATGGCCACAAACACTGAATGAAGCACGACAGACTCTGCTACTGTCACTCAGGAGCATTTTACTGTACACATTTGTCAATGTGATACTCACCAACAGGGCCACCAATCACCACATCCAGGTGGTCCAGCATGTCCTGTTCTCGTCTCACCAGGTCAGCCCAGCAATGCTTCAGCTGGGACTCATTTCGGGAGGTGTTGAACACTCGTTTCAGGTGGACGAGCACCTTCACCCAACGCAGCTGCCTTGCCTCTGTGTGATACCCCTGCATCACACGGCCCCCTGCCTCCAGCATCATTGGAAGAAAGTGAAACAGCAGCCACACAAAGGCCCCAAGCTCCTCCTCACCCATGTGGCTCAGCCTTGCCCTTTCCGACATGTTGTGGTACAAAATCACGAATAGAAAAGTGAAAAAGTAAGGAAAAAAAACTGAAAAAAGGAAACTTGCAACCCAAATTACAAAGCCCAACTAACCCAACTAACTAACATCCAAGCAGACATCTGACAGTACAAATAAAATTCAGACAACACTAAAATAGACAAAAGACAAAAGATAGACACCACAAGATACAATCCAATCCAAACAAGAGCAATACCAAGACACAACCACACAGTCAAGAAAAGCACAAACTGTAAAATAAAAATGTACACCCACTGTGCCATGTCTGTACACAGGATTTCCTATTACATCACTTCCTGTCCTCTTTGCGCCCCATTTTCCGTCTTGTGTGTATTTTTTTGATGCATATGTAGTTTGCGTGAATATATTCTACGCATAACCTACATGTGCGGCAAAATACAACGCATTACCGGGAAACTACTATTTTTATGGATATCCGCATGCATGGGGTGCGCTGATGGAATTAACGCTAGGGGCCATTGATGTTTAGTATACGTTTCTGTGATTGTTCGATGCATTTGGGTAAAAATTTCTGACTCAAACTGTGTTTGCGTGAATTTTGAATATTTAACATGCATGCAGCCTGTATCTAGACGAAGATAGGATGGTTTGGCCTGCAGTTTGTGTTATAGTGTTTGGCCATATGTGGTAGACCATGCATCTGCGGCCAACATTTATACTATCTTTGCACAGCATTTCCTTTTTTTTCCTGATGCAAAAGCAGTGCAACGTTGGGAAAATCTAATGGAATTTGTAAGTTTGCGCTGATTTAGCATCAATAAATGATGGCAAGGCTGCACTACAAAAGTATAAATCATGGTCTGTGTGTTTTGTGTGTGAATTGAATTTTACAACTATATGTGTGCTTCTGATGGAACGGCATGCAATACATTTGGCGTAATGGTCATGTGATACAAATGGGTATCAACATCAGTTGGCAATCAGTAATGTACAATAGTCATGATATGTGTTTGTAATATGTGTACACTCATTTGATGTGTGTAGTTGTTTGACTTTGGGGACATTACATTTCCCACGGCAAACAATACACAGGGAAGATCGAGGATGGCTGATGAGGGCTATGTTGGATATGTTACCCCTCACATGTCAATAATTGTTGGCTACCACTACATGGTGACTTGTGTGTAAACTACCCATATGTTGGCCATTCGTACATGTTTGAGTAGGTACAGTATTTGCGACACTGAGCCTCAATTCCAAACATAAAATTGTTATGTACATGTCAGTTTGACTAATGTAAATTACCTATGTTCCTCCCGTGGCTGTGGTGGACCTGCATCCCTGGCTACATGTGTTCACATATTTTCAGAGGTGCATTGCACAAAAGTGTCCTGTTCATTTGTGTGGGCATGTCTACCCTGTGTCAGTATTGGGCTCCATGGTGTTACGGTTTCGTGCAGGTCTAGTCAGGCGTCTGTTGGGACAAACCTTGAGTTCACAGAGTATCTTGCAAGGCAGATTTGTCCTAAAGCAGAAGATCAGCTAAAGGTATACAAGGGGATAGGGCAGCTATATTATCGCAGATAATACAGAAGAGTGAATACAGAGCAACCTTAGTGTGAACAAATATGGAACAGGTCAGTAATGGACAAACATGCAGGGCTCATCACTACGTTTGTGCACAGGGTAGGGCTCAGAAATTCCAACAGCAACAGGGAACATCAGTGTCTCTGTGCAGATTAATCTCACAGCTAGTCACCATGCAAGCCCCATAGAAAGGTGGCAGCAGAAGTGAATCTGTGTCTGGACCCTCAGGGCACAAACATGGATTGTCCTTACATACACGAGACTAGCCCTTGTTTCTTGGGCTGGAGACACAGTAACAAATCCTGGAATACAGCCATAGCACACTGTCACTGTTAGGCACTAATGATTACCTGCAAAACAAGACAAAGGATGGGGGCTGGATTAGGCTCCTGGAAACCAGGTGCCAGAACAAATACACAGTTAAACAATTCTATACAGTTGGGGACTGATAGTACACTTACCAGACACGATACCCCAAGAGGAAACAGAGGGCAAGGGAACCAACTGGGAGGCAAAGGCAGGCACAGAGAACAGGCTCTCGTTGACACAAAGACTGGAACAGGTCTGGGTAACAGAAAGCAGGCTCTGACAGAAACAAACATGAACAAGGCTGAAAATCAGGGAGCAGAATCTGACTGGAACAAGCAGGAGCAGCACTGTGGAAACAGAGAGCAGTTACAGGCGTAATCAGGACTGTAACACAATCCAACAAGGGATCTGGTACACAAATGAATTGTACTCCAATGCACGATGAGGAGCTTCAGGGAATGGCAGCTTCTAAACAGTTCCAGGCAGCATCAAGGCCAGGGCAGAGTCACATGGCTGGGCTGCACGAGAGAGTTCACAGGTGTGTGCAGCTTTAATCTGTCACAGGTCCTGGAGGAGTGAATCCAGTATAAGAGGACAACCAGACTTTTCCCATATGAAGCTATGGGCAGAAGATTACAGATCTTACTGACTACCAGGCAGTGCATTGTGGGACTTGAAGTCCATGCAGGCTAATGTAGGTCCTGCAGCTGTGTTTGGATGTTTCCCCTCCTTTTCCCTGGCACCATTCGCCTCCTGCTCCTCCTCAGGGAGTTCTTGTTCGGGTTCATATAGGGGGATGTTCTTCCTAACACAAATGTTGTGCAGGATGGCACAAGTCAATATGATCTTGCAGACCATTTCTGGGGAATATAGGAGGCTGCCTCCCATGATGTCCAGGCACATGAATCTGGACTTCAGGATGCCAAAGGTCCGTTCCACAGTGGTGCATGTCCTCTGATGTGCCTCATTATAGGTATGCTCTGTTGCTGTGCTTGGGTTGGGGAATGGGGTCATGATCCATGGCTGGATCCCGTAACCCTGATCAGCTGACAAAGAAAATAGGAGTAAGTATTTTGTTGTTGCTTGCACCAGGAATGTCATGTAGCATGACAGTTGATATCATGTGTTGTCTGCGACTCATATGTGTTTGTGGCATTGAGTGAGATTGTGGACTTCTGTGAAGTTCGTTCTGCATACGGTTGTTTGACTTGACAAATTGTGTTTGCCTCATTGACCTGATATCTATGGTTTAGTTTCCAAACTGCAGTTCAGTATGTACGTACCATGCGTTGTGTAGTAATCAACATGTTTTAGTGTGCTTTCACTGGAGGGGACATGATACTTCTACACATACAATAGATTCCGATGTGGTGGTAACATGGTTGCACTACATGGCCTGGACATCCCATCCACTTAGACATATGTCTTTGCTGATAAAATCCAGAAGTGAGGCCCTTTGATTAGGCTTGGTGACAATGCCCAACACATCTTCCTAAGTTGGCAGCACTGAGGTGTTCAGTACTGACAGTGCACAATTGTCCCATGTGTGACTTGGTTCTATGTAGACCTTTGCGGTTCCCTCTATCAGTGGCTCATTGACAACTGTGCACCTACTCTACTGAACTTGCTCCAAGTAAGCTGGCTAACTGCCTTGTGGAGGTGGATGTATCTGTGTAGGAAGGGCCATCTCGCTGCAATGTTCTTTCAGTGTGCACAGCAGTGTGCAGTTTGCATTAGTGTGTTCTTAGTGTGTTCATAGCACAGTCCACTTCCTTATTGCTACCTGGCAACGTCACCCTAGGAGTGATGTGTGATGTTGGACTGCCTCAGTATCTCCATGTCGCCTACATGTGAGTCATCATCATCATGCTATGTGTCTCATAGTGTTTGACCTGCAGCAACACACATTGCACACCCCTTCCACAGTACTTATTGCTTGGTAGGGCGTGGGATTGTCTATGTGGCCTAATGTAATAGTATATGGTTCATCTTCCAAATTGTACTTCCGGGACAGGCCATGTCATTGTCACTGTGTGCTTTGACATTAGTCCCTTGTAGCTCTACAGTGGCATCTATTGTTATTGGCAGCCGTCATTTGTGTGTATCCCATTGTATCAGGGTGTACAACATAACTACCTGTATCACACCTCAGTGTCTCCCTGCCCACGTGTCAATGTAGTGGTGTATGTATTGTGTGTCCTACAGGGTGGCTGTGCCGTGTGTATATTGCTTGATTTATGGACTTACCAACAAGAAGGCCATTGCCATATCGTCCGTCCTGGAAATGCAGATTGATGGTGCTGTGGTGGAAGATAAAGGCATCATGTATACTTCCAGGATACTTGGCCAAGATGTTGGTAAACAATCCCTGGTGGTCAACTATGGACTGCACATTTATGGAGTGGGTGTGCTTCCTGTTCCGGTATAGATGCTCTATTGTAGCAAGTGGTACAATCCGGACATGGGTGCAGTCAATAGCACCAAGCACATGTGGGAAGCCATGTATTTGGTAAAATCCCTGTTTGGTCTCCTGCTGCTTCTGCTGTGTATTGGGGAAGCTGATGTGGTGGGGTGTGAGGGAGATGATGGCATCTAGGACCTTGAGAAGGAAGGCGGAGAATGAGGGCTGTGATACCCCAGCGACCAGGGCACCCGTTGTTTGGAATGAGCCACTTGCCAACATGTGCAGGACAGCTAGCAGCTTGGTCACTGGTGGAATATTGTGTGGTGTCTGCAGGCTGGCAGTTATCTGTGGCTCAATTTGGCGCAGCAGCTGCTGTATGGCTTGCCAGTTGAGTCTGTACCTCCCGATGATATCCTGTTCCCTGAGACCCTGGAGGGTTGTCCTGGTCCTAAAGACCCTCTCCTGCCTTCTGCGTTGCATTTGGGGTCCACGTTAAGGTGGTGGTGGCTGTTGCTGTTGGTCCTGTGCTCTGCATCATCTGGCATGCTGTATCAGTAGCACCTCCATGCTGTCCTTCTTGAGCAATGATGTTGCTTGTGTGTGTTTTCCTTAAGTAGTGGTGTGCTTGCCCCATTTTAAGGCCTGCCCAGACCCAGGTGTTAAAATTTGATGCAAATTAGGCTTTGCGTAATTTTTCGAGTCCGCATCCCACCTGCGCGTCATTTTTGACCTGTTGGATATATATGGCGCTAGGGTGTTTGAGTCATTTTTTGGACAGAAACGCCTACCTTGCATCTCATTGACGCAAGGCTCTTTCAGGCATCCTTAAAATGACACAAACTCCAATATTTTGATGCTAGATGGGTTTAGCGTCAAAATATAAAAATTGGGTTACGATTTCGATGGATTTGCGTAAAAAAATTACTCAAATCCGGCTCAACAGAGTATAAATATGCCCCTAAATGTGCAAACGTCTCCAACTGTTAAATTGCATGTTAATGTGACTTTCCTGACAGTGTGAGGGGAGTGTACTGCTATGGTAATAGGAATTTATTGCTGAGAGGTCCTAACATAACCTTTTAAAGGCAAATGAAATTTGTATTTTTCATACACACCAGGATGTATATGGACAGTGAACATTGTGAAATATGTTCGTGTTCGACAATAAACACATCAGCATATAAAAAATTCCATTTGGAACAATCCATAAGTGATCTACAAAATCTTTAAATTACCTCTGAACTGGATTTAACAATGTCAAATTATTTAATGAACACATTCTATTGTCAGTTTTATGTTTTTGCAGACTAACTTTTAGCCATACTTTAACACAATCTTGTATTAATTTTAATCATTTGGATGGATTTTTATTATTAATTCTAAATTGTGGCTTTATTATTTTTTCAGGAAATCACAGGAAATTCTTGATGGTGGGTTTGTGAATCCATTGTATGAGAAGAAGAACGTGCCTGAGGAAAAAGAGGTAATAACAAATTTAGTAACACATCTTGTGATAAGATTTAGGAAAGGAGAAGACAATTACGTGTTTTCTGTATTCTTATTATGTTGAGTAGCTATTTTAGCTATAGCTCCATGCATGTTATTTTAACACACTAGGCCAAGCCACTGTGCATTCTAACCTAGATATATTTTATTTGGCTTTACTTTATTATTGTTACAATAGCCACTTTTACGGTCTTGTTTTATTTTCGGTTCATCTAATTGTTTTGGCCTAGGCCAGCACTCTGTCCTCACACAAGACATTCTTGCTCACTCTGTGCTTCTTCCAAGGCTACAGCAAGGTACATTGCCGGTGAACGTGGTATGAGTTTACTCTCTGACATTCGTAGAAAACACACATTCTTACATAGGGACATTTTCACAGAATATCAGCTGTGTTAATATAAAAACACTTCCCTGTCCATTACTCATTAGAGGAAGATTCCAGCCAGAGAACCACGTCTGTATGCTGATTGTCGAATGCTTTGCTGCAGGTGTTTTGCAGACCGCAGGCCTTGGCTCATGTATGGGGGTGATGTCTTCCCAGGGGAACCTGAAGGGCAGAATTAGAGCTTAACATGCTGTGCTCAATTATAGCTTAGGTAGGAGTTAGTCTACTGACTGTGATGACAATATGGTGGCCTTATTCTTATGCTTCACTCTCCTTGTCACAATTTTAATACTGTCATGCTGTGTCATCCTGGTTATTGCAGCTCATGCTTTGCTATCTAAGATGTAGTTGCTTTATTAAAAACATTATTGAAACATACATTGCCTCTGTTTGTCATTATATATATGAGATTAATGTAATTGAGAGAAAAGGATGAGATCTGAGTGACTATGGCTTCCCAGAAAAACCAACTATGTCATGCGCTCGGGTGCCCAGTCATCCCTGCCCCTGGGTAAAGATGAGGCACTGCTAGTTGGCAGGAGCAAAACCCGTATTGAAGCGACAGGTGTCACCTGCAGTGGGTCAGGCTCAGTCTCCCCACACCGCGGGCGAATCTGCCACTCAAAATCCAGTAGTCTCATTAGAATAATGAGAGCCTATGCGACAATTACAGATGAACCAAGCTTTAAATATGCTTGCGGGTTGCAAAATAATAAAAAAAAAGTGCAAGTGCTATTAGCAAAAAGTTGCACATCGAATAAGAAAACTAAACCCAGCAATATTCCGGTTAATTGTTAACAATAAAGAGCCACGCTGTGTTTTGCTTTTCTTGTCTCAAGGTGGCAGTGGGAGTGGTGGACACTGAGAGGTCAAATGTATCATTCTTACTCCAGTCATGGAATATTTGTGCAAAGTTCAAAATCCCCCCAACTAGTCCTGGAGGACTATTTACTATCCTATCTCCAGTCTGAAGGTTTTTTGGGGAAAGTTAAAAATCCCTTAAGTTTTTTTAGAATATGTGGAAGTGAAAGTGGAAATATGGAAGAAGTGAAAAAGTGGACATTTCGGGCCATATTTAAAAAAAAGTGGCACATCAGCTATGATATGCCACTTTTTCTGCGTCCCCCTACCAGCACCTAAAGACACCATAGTTGTGCCATATTTATGATACAGGACACCATGGCAGTAGTTAGTACAATAGCGTCAAAATCTTTGTTGCTATTGTGGAGCTTTGCTATACTAGCATCAAAAAAGTTAAGATGCTAGCTCGGAGTTCTTAAATATGCCCCTTTGTATTACCAGTAGTGGTTTCCTGAGGGTGCACAAAGAACAATGAATACCCGTTTGTAAACAATGAGCTTGAATTACCAGTTAGGAATGAGTATGAGAAAGAAAATTAACCGGTCCTGTGCCGGGGATAATGGTTACGTCCGAGAGCACAGTGCTCCTGTGCCGAGGACATAACCATTACATCCCAGCACCGGAGCTAGCGCTCCCTCTGTGGGCTTCCCCCCCAGCCACTCATGGCAGGGCTGGAAGGGGAATATCTTCCCCTTCCACCCCTGTCCCCTCTCACCTCCCCAGTGATGTCTGATGACATCAGTACACGATCGCCTGCTGACCTCATCAGAGGTCACCTCCCATCGTGTTGGAAGCATACTTCCAGCGCGATGGGCAAGGGCCACTCCCCAAGGGGCCAAATCATTTTTAGGCCATTTCTGCCTAATATAATTAGGCCGATCCACCCACAGGGGGGGCGAAAACCACTAGACACTAGGGATGTTTATTTTTTTATATAGTTACTCATAAGGGGAGCGGCCCCCTGGGCAAGGGCCACTCCCCAGGGGGGCAAAATATTTGTAGGCCTTTCTGCACCCCCTGGGGGCAGAAACCTCTAGACACCAGCGATATCTATTTTCTAAAAACATAGTTTATGTTTTTATGTATGGGGAGTGACCCGTTAGGCAAGGGTGGCTCCCCTGGGGCGTAAATTGTATTTAAAACATTTCTATCCCAGTTGGGGGCAGATCGGCCTATTTGTATTAGGCTAATCTGCCCCCAAGGGGGGCAGAAATAATTAGACACCAGGGAAGTTGTTTTTTTTTTTTTATATACTTGCGCATAAGGGTAGTGGCCCCTTGAGCAAGGGCCGCTCCCCAGGGGGGCAAAATATTTTTAGGCCTTTTCTGCTTTTCTATTATAATTAGGCTATTCTGCCCCCAGGGGGGCAGAAACCCCTAGATACCAAGGATATATATTTTTTTGCTTACTTTATGTTTTTATGTATGGGGAGCGACCCCTTAGGCAAGGCCCCAAAATGTATTTAGGCCATTTCTGCCCCCCTTGGGGGACAGATCAACCTATTTTTGTTAGACCAATCTGCCCCCAAGGGGGGCAGAAACCACTAGACCCCAGGGATTTGTATTTTTTTGCGTCATTTTTACGCAAGAGGAGCGACCCCTTTGGCAGGGTTCGTTCCCTTGGGGGCCAAATTTATTTTAGGCCATGGCAGATCGGTCTATTTGTATTAGGCCAATATGCCCCCAAGGGGGGCAGAAACCACTAGGCACTGGGGATTTTTTTTTTTTTGCGACAATTTCACACAAAATATTTTTAGGCCTTTTCTGCACCCTCTGGGGGCAGACACCTCTAGACACCAGGGAAATCTATTTTTTTAAAATTTACTTTATGTTTTTATGTATGGGGAGCGACCCATTAGGCAATGGTCGATCCCGTGGCGGGGCAACTTTATGTTAGGTCATGTCTGCTCCACTTAGGAGACAGATCGGCCTATTTCTATTAGTTCGATCTTCCCCCGGGGGGGGGAGCAGAAACCACTTAGGCACCAGGGATTGGTGTGTGTGTATGTGTGTGTTTTGTTTGGGAGGCAGCCCCTTTGGCAAGGGTGGCTCCCCATGGGGCCACATTACTGTCGGCCATATCTGCCCCCTGGGGGCACATCAGCCTATTTTTAGAAGGCCCATCTGCCCCCAAGGAGGCCAGAAAGCCCACCAGAGACCAGGGAAGATTTTCTTGTCAAAATAAGAGGGAATGACCATACCCCCACCCCAAATAAATGGGGCCAAAGTTTTTCTTCCCACCAGTGGGCAGATGGTGCAAGTACCCCCGATCCACACCAATGGGGGGCAGAAACTCTACTAGATGCCAGGAACTTAAAAAGAAATAGTGGGGTGGTAGCTACCAACCAGAATGGACCTGGTTATGCCCCCACCCAAACTAAAGGGGATAACAGTCCTTCAGCTCTTCCCCCGCACGCTAAACCATCTTATTCCACAGCAAGCAAGAGGACATTTGAGTATTTTTGGTTTTGGTTTTACATTTGGGCCATGAGAAGTTGGCTTACTCTCAAAATCATCCCACTTGGAATGGTGAGGGCTGCAGTTTTTGGACTTTGGGATGCTTTCATTTAGAAAAATCCAGAAGACCTAGCCACATCTGAAAACAAAGCATCTGATTGATTCCAGGGTGGTGTGTTTCACATGCACCCCACACCCTTTTCTTACCCACAATGACCTGCAAACTTCCAACTTTGCTGGAAATCCCACATTTGTTCCACATTTTTGTGATAGAACCTTCTGGAATCTGCAGGAATCCAAAAATTCCTACCACCCATCATCATCTCATCTATACTAATAAAAATTCTGCTGCACTTGTCAGCCTAAAATGTATTTATTTTCAAACTGCCCTTTTGGGCCTGCATTGGTTCCCACTCAATTTCAACATGGTTTTGGCTCTTCCCTGTCATAGGCACTTGCCCACCTACACAAGTGAGGTATCACTTTTACCAGGAGACTTAGGGGAACGTTGGGTGGTAGGAAGTTTGTCCCGGTTCAGTGGTCCCACACAGAAATGTGGGGAAAAAGGGATTGTTTAGCTAAATTTGAGGTTTGCTGAGGATTCTGGGTAAGAAAACATTGGGGGATCCACGCAAGTCACACCTCTGTGAACTCCCTGTGGTGTCTAGTTTTCAGAAATGTCTGGGTTTGGTAGGTTTCCCTAGATGGCTGCGGAGCTTAGGACCAAAAACGCAGCCCCGCAAAAACTGGTAGATTGGTATTTGATCATTTTGATGTGTCCAGATAGTGTTTTGAGGCATTTCCCTTTGCGGGCACTAGGCCTACCCACACAAGTGAGGTACCATTTTTATCGAGAGACTTGGGGTAATGCTAGGTGGAAGGAAATTTGTGGCTTCTCTCAGAGTCCAGAACTTTCTGTCACCGAAATGTGAGGAAAAAGTGTTTTTTTGGCCAAATTTTGAGGTTTGCAAAGAATTCTGGGTAACAGAATCTGGTGAGGGCCCCACAAGTCACCCCATCTTGGATTCCCCTAGGTGTCTAGTTTTAAAAAATGCACAGGTTTGGTAGGTTTCCCTAGGTGCCGGCTGAGCTGGAGGCCAAAATCCACAGCTACGCACTTTGCAAAAAACAGCTCTGTTTTCGTTGGGAAAATGTGATGTGTCCATGTTGTGTTTTGGGGAATTTCCTGTTGCAGACGCTAGGCCTACCCACACAAGTGAGGTACCATTTTTATCAGAAGACTTTGGGTAATTCTGGGTGGAAGGAAATTTGTGGCTTCTCTCAGATTCCAGATCTTTCTGTCACCGAAATGTGAGGAAAAAGTGTTTTTTTGGTCACATTTTGAGGTTTGCAAAGGATTCTGGGTAACAGAATCTGGCGGAAGCCCCACAAGTCAAACCATCTATGATTCCCCTAGGAGTCTAGTTTTCAAAAATGCACAGGTTTGGTAGGTTTCCCTAGGTGTCGGCTGAGCTAGAGGCCAAAATCGACAGCTAGGCACTTTGCAAAAAACATGTCAGATTTCAATGTAAAAATGTGATGCGTCCATGTTGCGTTTCCTGTCCCGAGCATTGGGCCTACCCACACAAGTGAGGTACCATTTTTATCGGGAGACTTGGGGGAAAAAAGGATAGCAAAACAAGTGTTATTGCCCGTTGTCCTTCTCTACATTTTTTCCTTCCAGATGTAAGACAGTGTGTAAAAAAGACTTCTATTTGAGAAATGCCCTGTAATTCACATGCTTGTATGGGCACCCCCAAATTCTGAGATGTGCAAATAACCACTGTTTTTCAACAACTTATCTCGTGCCCATTTTAGAGATCCAAAGGTTTTCTTGATACCTATTTTTCACTCTTTCTATTCAAACAAATTAATTGCTGTATACCTGTTATAGAATGAAAACCCATTGCAAGGTGCAGCTCATTTATTGGCTTTGGTTACCTAGGGTTCTTGATGAACCTACAAGCCCTATATATCCCCAGAACCAGAAGAGTCCAGCAGATGTAACGGTATATTGCTTTAAAAAATCTGACATCAAATGAAAAAGTTACAGAGTAAAACATGGAGAAAAATTGTTGTTTTTTTCACCTCAATTTCAATTTTTTTTATTTATTTCAGCTGTTATTTTCTGTATGAAAACCTTGTTGGATCTACACAAATGACTCCTTGTTCAATTCAGAATTTTGTTGATTTTTCATAAATATTTGGCTTTCTGGGTTCCAGCATTGTTTTTACACCCATTTCTGTCACTAACTGGAAGGAGGCTGAAAGCACAAAAAAATTTAAAAATGGGGTATGTTCCAGTAAAATGACAAAATTGTGTTGAAAAAGTTGGTTTTCTGATTAAAGTCTCCCTGTTCCTGAAAGCCAGGTAGATGGTGATTTTAGCACTGCAAACTCTTTGTTGATGCCATTTTCAGGGAAAAAAACAAAAGCCTTCTTCTACAGTCCTTTTTCCCCATTTGTTTGGAAAAAAACTAAATGTTTGCTCTATTTTGGCTTATTTGTTAATTTCCTCCTGGGGAACCCACAAACTCTGAGTACCCCTAGAATCCCTAGGATGTTGGTGAAAAATACACAAATGTGGCATGGATAGATTATGTGGAGATAAGGTAATGAGGGCCTAAGTGCGAACTGACTCAAATGGCCCAAAAAAGGCTCGGCACAGGAGGGGAAAAGGCCTGGCAGCAAAGGGGCTAATGAAAGCAAAAGGTATTTTAATTGTCATACATCACTGACATACTATGTTGAGGCATTATTAGGACTTCTTTCATCTTAATATCAACTTAATGAACTATCCAATGCAATGTCACGGAAAGGTGTCTGGCCCAATCCTGCTCATAAAAGTAGCATTTCTTCAGCACTGTCAATCAATCAATCAGGGATTTGTAAACCACAGTTACTCACCTGTGATGGTTTCAAAGTGCTAAAGGGAGGTGGGGGGGTGCTGAGGATCAGTCGAAGAACCAGGTCTTGAGGTCCTTCCTGAAATGTGACAGAGTGGGGAACTGCCAGAGGTGGATGGGGAGGGTTTTCCTGGTCTTGGTGCCAATGTTGGAGAAGGATCTTCCTCTGGTTGTGGTTTTCCAGATGCGGGGGACATTGGCGAGGGCCTGGTTGGTGGAGCAGAGTTGTCTGGCGGGAGTGTAGAAGGAGAGTCTGTGGTTGAGGTAAGCTGATCCAGCGTCATGTAGAGTCTTGAAGGCATGGTTCAGAAGCTTGAAGGTGATTCTCTTGTTGATAGGCAGCCAGTGTAGGTCTTTCAGAAGGGCGGAGTTGTGGCTGTGTCGTGGGGTGTTCTTGATGAGACAGGCAGAGGCGTTCTGGATGCGTTGTAGTCTTTTCTGCGTCTTGGTGGTAATTTTGGCATAGAGTGCATTGCTGTAGTCGAGGTGGCTGCTGACGAGGGCCTGGGTGACCATCCTTCTGGCTTTGTTAGGGATCCGCTTGTAGACGTTTCAAAGCATGCGCTGGGTGTGGAAGCAGCCCGATGAGACGGCCCTCACCTGTCGGTCCATATAGAACGATAAGTCTAAGATGGCGCTGAGGTTGCAGGTGTGGTTGGTAGGGGCGTTCCTGAGGGCGTGGGCCACCAGGAATCATTCCAGGCGGACAGTGTGGAGCCGAGGATGGGGACTTCTGTTTTGTCTGAGTTTAGTTTGAGGCATCTGTCTTTCATCCAGGTGGTGACTGCTTTCATTCCTTCGTGGAAATTGTTCTTGGTGGTGGTGGGGTTGTTGGTGAGGGAGTAGGAGACGATGTTGAGTGCATGGCTTCTGACGATGGCGGCCAGTGGGGTCATGTAGAGGTTGAAGAGGGCGACTTGGGGGACATCACAGCTGATCTTGGTGGCTTCTGAAAGAAAAGGGGGAAGTCGGACCTTCTGTGTTCTGCCGGTGAGGAACGAGGAGAGCCATTACAGTGCTGAGTCTCGGATGCCGGCGTCATGGAGACGGGTGCGTAGCGTGTCATGTGAGACTGTGTCGAAGGCGGTAGAAAGGTCCAGGAGGATGAGGGCGACGGTCTCACCTCGGTCGAGGAGGGTGCGGATGTCATCTGTGGCAGCGAGGAGGGCGGTCTCGATGCTGAGGTTGCTTCTGACTCCTGACTGAGAGGGGTCCATGATATTATTGACAAGCTATGCTAATGAACCTTGTAATATTGTTGTAGAGCTGCTTAACTTTTGTGCCACACTATGCCTGTGCCAGAGGCAAGATTTCAAAGCACCATTTTTGGCATAATTTTTCATGCCTGCTTACAGCGGGTGTTAAAAATGACGCTCCCATACTAACCTATGGGCCTCCTTGCACTTTGCTACACTGGTGTCAACATTTTTTATGCTAATGTAGCAAAGCGCCACAATAGCATCAAAAATGTTGATGCTATTTTGTTATCGACCTCAGTGGTATGCCGTCATATCAATATGGCGCAACCATGGTGTTGTTAGGTTCTGGTAGGGGGGACACAAGAAAAGTTGCACATCTGAGCAGATTCACCACTTTTTCCTAAATATTTTCCTAAATATTGGCCTTAGAGTCAACTTTTAAAAAGAGACAATAAAAACTAAAAAACTTAGTAGTCGATAATGAAGAACCTCAGATTCACAGGTAGCTGTGATATTTGGTTGGCTGAGAGATGTACCCCACTCCAGGGTGACCTGGTTCCACTGTAATGCATGGGGCAGCACGCAAAAGACTCTGTGGTAAACCAGTAAGAAGGGCAGGGAAAGGAGAAACACTGGGGTGGCTCTGCAAACGTTGGAGGACAACAACACTCTATGTACTCGTCCAGTACCTATGGTGACATACAGTAAATATTAGCCAAAGTGATGTCAGGAGTGTTATTTTAATTAGTATATTGCACTGTTTGTTATATTCACCACTGTAGGTTTTGAGTGAGGAAATGCCCACCGCATGTGTAAACTCCAGTGTCAGATTTAAAGGAGGTGATTAGGAGAGCAAAGCTCACATGTTGGAGCAGGATTGATACTGGCAGGTTGCTGGAGTACTGTTGGAGATAGACAAGTAGGTAGACACCAAAAAAAAGCCAAAAGGGGAATGATAAAACAAAGGGGAATATGCTAGAGGAGCCAGCTACAAACCAGTATGTCAGTGGAGAAACCCAACAAAATGCACAGTTGCCATGCAAAGAATTAGGGGTAGCTCAGGATTACACACTGTCTTATTTCTGGAAGAACTACCATCATCCATCTTGAATTAGTGAACAGTATATACTCCAGGTTGGCTACAGGTACCATGATGGAATGGGAAAGACGCTAGCGCTCAGCTGGCACTTTTCAATGTCTTTTCTAATGTGTTGTTGGTCTCTATAGCCCCCATGTCCTTTTCATTTATTGTCTGTATTTGGGTGTCACAATGTTACTCTGAAAGATGGTGAGACTAAGTTATACCCTTGAGAGTGAATTAGATGCACCAGTATAGAATTAGATTTATACATTTTAAAATTAGTTTTAGAATTCATTTATTCTCTCATTTATAAATTATTATCCCAAACATGCCCTTTCCTCCTCCTCCATGCCCTTGTGAAACTTCAGGTTTTTGGCACTTCTTCCCACTTGCTCTGTTACACTTCAGTCTTCAAATCATAAATGTTTGTGAATATAAAAATAGGTATGTCTGAATGTTGTGGGCCACATTTGAAAGGGTTTCCCTAATCATTCCAATTACCCACCCCTGGGCAGGCCAATAAGTACATCTGCAGTTTATCAATAAACCGTCATTTATGGAAGAGTATGTCACACCTATTTACAGGTATAATGCAAATCAGTTCTAAGTCAAATATTTGTTTTTTGTAAATTGGGCCCTAAATATTTAGGAGAGGATGACTTCAGGGCTTGAGGAGGTGCTTTATTAAGAATAAAACGCATACCTCACAGCATGTCTGTAGCCAACATAAGGAAAGTGAAGAGTTAATATTCTCATTGGAACTTTCTATGCTTTGCTCAATTGGTTTTATGTTTTCTCTGCCTACTTTCAAATAGGTTCCATAGTGTTTCCACTGCTTGGTTGATTTGTCGACCCACTGTTCCATGACTTGTAGGACAAATATATTAGCCGTGCTTGTAAAATTCTCATTACTGGCAACTATGAACTCTTACCTTTTTCATGATGCAAGAGATCCATCTCATAAAGAGGAACACATTATTGTACACATCTTCAGCACACAGCAATCTCTGATGGTAAATACACCATTTTGAATCCCTTAGTCAGATGATATTTTGCCCCATTTCAACTTCTGGGTTTTCAATAGAAACCAATACGTTTTTTAAGGGCTTTTAAACTGTAGATATCTCAAATGTAAATTATTTATCTACCTAAAATGCTGTTCCCTTTCATGGATTACCTATTCATCTTTTGCTGAAATATCTTCCAGAAATTTCATGATGAGGTGTAATTGTATAATCTCTGTAATTTTGTTAACCAAAATTACCAAAATTACACCAGTGTCAGGAACATTTCACCCATACCTACCTAAAACCTATGGCAGAAGTGTGTTTCTCCGGTCTTGGAGTGAAAGTGAAAAGTATATTCTGCGTTTCATAACTATCAGCCATTCACTGATGTCAAAACCTCAAGGCAGTGTATTGCCATCCTACAATTATCCTAGGGTAGCAGTCTCATACAACTGACAGCCTATCATATGCCTCACAAAATGGCTGTTTCATAATACAAATAGCACTTTCACAGCCTGTTAGAACTGACAGCCTTATTTTAGTCTTCTGCCAACTTTTTGCCTGCCTCCCTTCATTTTTCTGATCTCGTTTGTGCTGGATTTAGGACTCTGTACACTAACCAGTGCTAAAAATCTTATGCCCTCTCCCCTAAAAATTGTAACATTGGGCACTACCCAAAGAGCATATTTAATTTGCCTTTAAGTCCCTAGTAAAGTGCACTATGTGTGCCCAGGGCCTGTAAATTAAATGTTACTAGTGGGCCTACAGCACTGTTTGTGCCACCCACATAAGTAGCCCCTTAACCATGTCTCAGGCCTGCTATTGCACGACCTGTGTGTGCAGTTTTACTGCCACCTCAACTTGGCATTTAACACCCTTTGCCAAGCTCTAAACTTCCATTTCATTTAATATACATCACCCCTAAGGTGGCCTTATGTGACCCACAGGGCAGGGTGAAATGTATCTCAAAAGCAGGACATGTACTTCTAAGTTTTACATGTTCTGGTAGTGAAAAACTCCCAAAGTTGTTTTTCAGTATTGTGAAGCCTGCTCTTCACGTAGACCAGCATTGGGAATTTGCCTATATACTGTTTAGTGACAATGTCTGATCTGAAAGGAGTGGCATTGTCATGTTTGGTATGGTTGGAATGGTAGTTATAAATACTGCTTACTGGTGAAATTGGATTAAACATTACTATTTTAGAAATGCCACTTTTAGAAAGTAGGCATTCCTCTGCTCGTACTGCTCTCTGTGCCTTACAGCCTGTTTCCAATCATGTCTGCTTTGTGCTGGATGACAGCTACCCTTGTGCATTCCTTTAAGACAGCCATAAACACACGACACTCAGCTGCATCTGCATTCATTTGTAACCTGATGGGTTGTCCTGGGCAGGAAGGGGGGAGGGGCTCTCACTTACAATTCAAAGGATAGTAATTTGACCCCACACAGATCTCCTAGCAGACATGACTGGGCTGGAAGGGGAACTTGTACACTTCAAAGCCACTCGTTGAAGTCTTTCCCACTTCAAAGGCACATTTTGGTATAAGTGCTTGGTCTGTGACCCCCCTAAAATCAGACACTTCTGGAACTACAACTGAACTCTGTCAACAGGACGGCTAGGCTGTTCAAAGGACTCAACTTGAGTGCTTTTCAGGAAGGAATGCTGTTCTGCTTGTTGCCCGGCTGCCTGCTGCTCCCTGACTCTGCTAGAAGGGTTCTGCCTTCCCACCAGCAGTGATCTCCAGGAGGCTATAAGCTTGTTTCCTGTTCCAAAGTCTCCGGGAAATTGAACTGTCTACAGCTGGACTCTACAAGCTGTGAGTCTGCCATGCCTTAGAAGATGGCCTAAAGTCCTCTACCTTCTGTGGTGTTCATTGGAACTGCCTCAAAGCAATACAAAGCCTTGCCAAGCAGCTGCCAGCCTCAATGGACTCAACACTGGGTGGCGCGAAGTCCCACAAAGCCTCACCACGCAGCTGCCAGCCCATCAGAACCAACACACAGCGAAAGCAAGCCATGGAAAACCTCGCCACACAGCTCTCAAGGATTGTCACAAAGTGACACCGAGCCCACAAAACCTCTCCGAACAGCTCCCTGGGATCAATGCAAAGTGATGCCAAGCCCTGCAAAGCCTTACTGCACAGCGTCTCAGAACCAATGTTGGATGTCACGAAGCCTTGCAAAGCAACGCAGCATAGACTGCGCACCAGAATTTTAGGTACTGTGTTCAACAGGCCCAAGTGGGTCTCTGTAGCCACCCCATGCTCCATCGTGGTGAGCCTGAACTTGTGACTTTGTCTCGGCCCAGCCTAACCACATAACCACAGTTGGCCTTTTGTTCTCTATGTGCTATTTTCACCTAAATCTTTAACGTTGCATATCTCAGGATTTACATATTGGATTTTTGTCATTTGTGGTCTAGTTTTAGTTATAAAACCATAATCTATTTTCCTAACCTGGTGTGGAGGCCTTATGTGTTGTTTTCACTGTGTTACTGTATGAGTTATTGCAGAAATACTTTATATATTGCCTTCTAAGTTTGGCTTGCCTGCTGTGAGCCAAGCTACCGAAGGGTGAGCATAGGATGATTTGTGTTATGTTGTGACTTACCCTGACAAGGACTGTGGTTCCTTCTTGGACAGGATCCATACCTCTGCCAACTAGTGACTCACTTTCTAACACAACCCTTACTGAATAGCAGTTTCACGCTACTGCAAAACTCCGAACCCCTCAGACTAGCATTCACACACTACAGGCAGCACTCTCATAAACCAGTAGTCAGACACTACCAACAACACTCACACGCCTCATAGAATGTCAGTCTTGCACTGGGGGGTCTCTTCCACCCCCACAAGTAGTAGGTGCAAACTGCAAAAACAATCTTACACTGGTCACACAGTATCAGTCACATTCTGAGAGTGCTCATACTGCTCACAAATTACACCAAAGCCAATCCTTAATGCATTTTAATCAATCAACCAATCATGATTTATAAAGTATGGGTATTCCCCCAATAGTGCATCCAGGCTCTTGCAGGTAATGGAGGGTTATTCGAAGAGTCAGGTCTTGAGGGCCATTTGGATTTCCAGAAGTGAGGTGATGGTCTGGAGGTGCGTGGGGAGGCTGTTCCAGGTGTTTGCTGCGATGTGAGAGAAGGAGCGTCCTCCACTACTGCTTTGGTAGATGTGGGAGTATGGGCAAGTGAGAGGGAGGCAGAGCTTAGTCTTCTCGACAGTTGGTGGAAGTTCAGGTGGTGGTTTATGTACACGAGTCCTAAGTTGTGTAGAGCCTTGTATCCGTGGATCAACAGCTTGAATTTGAATCACTTTTGTACAGGAAGCCAGTGCAGTTGCCTGAGGTGGAGTATGATGTGGGTTCGTTGGCAAAGACTGAGGGTGAGACTGGCGCTGTGTTTTTTATGGTTTGAAGTCTCTGTAGAAGGTGTGCAGTGATTCCTATGTAGAGGGCATCACAGTAGTCTAGTTGGCTGCTGATGAGAGCCTGTGACATGGTGTGTCTCATGTGTAGGGATAGCCATTTGAAGATCTTACGTAGCATGCGCAAATTGAAGAAGCAGGCAGAGGAGACAGCGTTGATCTGTGCTTTCATGATGTTGTCAATGGTGATTTCGAGTTTTCTAGCATGGTTGGAGGGAGTGGGTGCAGGTCCTAGGTCTGATGGCCACCAGAAGTAATTTCATGTGTTGCTGCTATTGCCAAAGATCAGTACTTTCATCTTGTCTGTGCTCATCTTCAGGCAGTTGTTCTTCATCCAGTCAGTGATGCTTGTCATGCATCTGTGGAAGTTGGTTCTGGTGGTGGAGGGGTCATTGGAGAGTGAGAGGATGAGCTGGGTGTCTTCTGCATAGAAATTATGTTGAGACTGTGGGATCTGATGATGTTGGACACTAGGGTCATATATGTGTTGAAGAGTGTGGGGCCTAGGGGACACCGCAAGTGATTTTGTTGGGTTCAGAGTTGAAAGGTGGGAGGTGGATCCTCTATGTTCTTCCAGTGGGGAAGGAGGTGATCCATCTGAGTGTGTCCTCTTGGATGGCGATGGGGTGGAGTCTTTTGATCAGCATTTGGTGGGATACAGTGTCAAACGCTGCTCAGAGGTCGGGGAGGATCAAAGCTGCTGTTTGAGTGTCGTTGGTGGATGAGATCAAGGAAGCTTTGGTGCTGTGATTGATGCAAAAGCTGGATTGGGAGGTGTCGAGTAGCTGGTTCTGCTGCAGGTGTGTCATGAGTTGCTTGTTGATGATCTTTTCCAGTGCCTTCACTGGAAATGAGAGCAGGGAGATTGGCTGGTAGTTTTTGGGTTTGCTGGGGTGGGCGGAGGGTTTTTTGAGTAATAGTCGGACTTCAGCATGTTTCCAGGCATCAGGAAATGTTGCAATGGTGATGGAGGTGTTGAGCAGGGTCGTGAGTTCCTGTCTGATCCTTTGGTTTCCAAAGCTGATGAGGTGGTGCGGGCATGGGTCAGTGGGAGCTCCTGAGTGGATTGATTTCATGGTGGAGGTGATATCCTGGGTAGAGAGCATGTTTCAGGTGGTCTGTGTTAGTTACGTTGGTGGCATGTCTATTGAGGAAGTCAGAAGTCTATAAGTGTGTGTTGGGATTCGAAGTTTCTGTATATGGTTCCAATCTTGTCATGGAAGAAGTGGGCAAGGTTGTCGCACAGCTCCAGTGAGGGTATAATGTTGTTTTTGCTGGCAGCCGGGTTAGAGAATTCCTTAAAAATGTTGAAAAGATCCTTGGTGTTGTGTGTGCTGGTTTCGATGCATGAGGCAAGGGCTGTCTTTTTGTTGTCCTCAGCAGGCGGTGGTAGAGGTTGAGGGAGTTCTTGAGTTTCTTCATTGAGCTTCTTCATTTACAAGAATTGTGTGTGTGCTACTGTGGATATGCAACTAAGTACATGCAAGAATTAGTCAATGGTGGATGAACAATTACACAACTGCAAGGATGAAGGTTAAGTGACTTAATTCATGAGTGATACAATAGTGACTGTGTGTAAAAAGGCATCCAAGCCCCTTCATTTAAAAATCAAACCTTTTATCATTGACAGTACATAAGAAAAAACAACACCTATAAGGTTTGCCAAAACGTGTTTCTATATAGTAGAATGCTCACTGGAACACACATCTGTTTGGTCAACTTAAATTGCTTCATGAGCACTTTGTTGACTCATTTTCCAGATTACATATACTGCCTTGGTGGTACATTCTCTTCTGATTTTATTTTGCAGCGAGGTCAGTTTAAGAAACTTTTTGCACACTGGTAAGTATAACAGTGGTATTTCTGCGGCATCAGAAACCAGGTTTTTGATTTGCCTGTAAAAGTACATTAAAAAATGTCACACCACCTACAAATAGGTAAATCGGTATTTAAGTGCACCTTCTGTAAAGCATCTTAGACCATGAAAACACAGTCCCAGACAGAGCTAGTAATGCGATCTGGCATAGTGAGTTGATGCCCTCATGGAATTTGAGTTTGATTGTATTTTAATGCAACATTAATTTGTTTTATTACAATGTGTGATTTGAGTTATGAAACTTCTGTGATGAATATAGAATCCATGAAACTATATGGAATAAACTAAAAATATAAACATTTACACATTATGGCCCTCATTCTAACCCCGGCGGTCTCAGACCGCCGGGGCCAGGGTCGGCGGGAGCACCGCCGACAGACCGGCGGTGCCCCGCAGGTCATTCTGACCGCGGCGGTTTGGCCGCGGTCAGAAAGGGTAAACCGGCGGTCTCCCGCCGGTTTACCGCTGCCCTTAGAATCCCCCATGGGGGATTCTGACTCCCCCTACCGCCATCCTGTTCCTGGCGGTTCGCCCGCCAGGAACAGGATGGCGGTAGGGGGTGCCGCGGGGCCCCTGGGGGCCCCTGCCGTGCCCATGCCAATGGCATGGGCACGGCAGGGGCCCCCATAAGAGGGCCCCACAAAGTATTTCAGTGTCTGCCTAGCAGACACTGAAATACGCGACGGGTGCAACTGCACCCGTCGCACCTTCCCACTCCGCCGGCTCAATTCTGAGTCGGCATCTTAGTGGGAAGGTTGATTTGCCCTGGGCTGGCGGGCGGCCTTTTGGCGGCCGCCCGCCAGCCCAGGGCAAATCCCAAAATACCCTCAGCGGTCTTTCGACCGCGGAGCGGTATTTTGGTGGGGGAACTTCGGCGGGCGGCCTCCGCCGCCCGCCGAAGTTAGAATCACCCCCTATGTGTTTATGTCAAATTTGTTATTTCATAAAGGTTTTCATTCATGAGCCTTTCCATTTATCTCTCGATGTGAGTTAAATTGAAGTTCATTGTTTGATTGCTTCAATTAATTATTAACTTATATATGTTCTTTCAATTTCTGCAGGCAGGCATTTATCCGGAAGTTCAAATCAGTGTCTCGCCATGGCGAACAAAGGTGTGCCTCAAAAAATTATCTTTTCCTAATTTGAAACTGTGGAGTTTACTCCATTTTGAGATTCTCTAAATTTTGGCAGATGTGAGCCAGTGATTTTCCCCACATCACCTTTAAAGCACTGCAGAAATGGTGAAAATTGAGTAGTGCAATTACTGCACAATTCCTGTTAGGTTTGAATCTGTGTTAATGTCACATTTTATCATAGAAATACAGTATGTTTGTTGATGGCAAAAGGCTGTCAGTAACCTAATGTATCTAACTATAATGAACACTGAGTTTGACCCTGTATATAGTACCGAAGCCCATGTGGGGTGTGCCCAGGGGTGGCGTTAGCATGGCACAACGAGGAGGAATACTTTTATTCCTCTATGTCTTTTGCTCTTTCTATGTGTGCTGCATTCTGGAGCAAAAGGCCATGAACGATTGTTTATGTACAGGAAAGTATCCCTTCCTGCTCATAAACAACCGTTCCAAAATGACGGTTTGGTACTTCTATGTGGAAGTGCCAAATCGCTATTGTAGATTGTTTATGTGCAGGAAGGGACACTATGGTGCAGGGATGCCAGTGTTGGCGCAGGCAGCTTAATTCAGCGCTGGTGCGGGGGGAACACAGGGGTGCACCATTTTCCTGTAAATACGATGCATCCCGGGGTTTAAAATGTGGTAGGGCGCTGGTATTTTTGGTGCAGCAACGCGCAGAGTATTTTGTGGTAAATCTGGGCCTAAGTCTGAAAGTAAAATTCTGATGAGTTTAACCTGGTTCCGGTATTCGACATGCGATCCATCACTGTCAGCCTTAACTTGCTCCCAGGTACTTGTCAAGCACAACCAGATCATCGGGGCTAGTGCTTAGCTCTTTTTTATGCTTTATTGAACCTTAAATTTTAAAAATTCATAGCTCTGGTTCCCTTTATTGGATTTTTGTCATTTTGGGTCATTTTAGTTATTAAAATTAACTCTGTTTTTTCTAAATTAACTTGTGGTTTTTCTTGTGTTGTGTTTTACTTTATTTCTGTTTGATGAATACTTTAAACATTTCCTCTAGGTTAACCCTGTCTGTTCTGTGCCATTGCTACCAGTGGTTTAAGGGAAGGTCAATTTAGTGACTTTTGAGGGTTTACCTTGACGATATTTACTTGAAGTGTGTACTCATTCCCCTCACCTCATACCCAAATTTGTTACACCCTGCGTTTGGGATTTTTTGTTTAGAACTTTCAGCAAACATTCTCCTGAAAATAAATGAAAAATTAGATTTTAAGAAAGAGCATAGTGACAGAATTATTCACACAAACATCTTTCTGCGGGAACGTTTTCCTGAGGAGGAATTCCCCATATGTGTTTAGACCTTGTTGAAGTAATGCTCATTTTGAATGCTTTCTTAACATAACTTAAAGCATCTGCCCTATTTTAATTTCCCATTCATTGTTTCATTGCTAATACCCATTGTCATTACAGAGTGCGTAAATCAGAATTCCATGTTATTTGCACACAAGGCTTTAAAGTCAAAACCATTTGGGCAAGCAGCATAGACCATAATATATACACATATATTGAACACTACAGAAGCCATTTCAGGTGAAAACAGCAGTTTGAAGCCTAAATGGAAATAGCCTTGTAGTAGTAGCCAGGGGCAAACTGTTCAATGCGCCATGGTTCTAGGGCTTTAATGAGTGCAAATCTGGGGCCCATAAAGCACTAGATGATGATTTGAGATGCTTTCGTAAACTTAGCTTCTTCTAAAAATAAACAAATACACACATGACGTGAACATAATGGCAACTAAACTTTAACCATTTTAAAATGGTTATAAGCTATAGTCAATCTAAATGCGAACTATTCACAGTTAGTATATTTGCATGTGCATATGTTAATGCCAATATGAATGCAAAACATTTGACATTCAAAGTAACTTCATCACCATCCAATGGTTAGTTACTTGTAAAATGCTCGTTGCGCCTACTCCTAAAAGTCAGGAATGTATGCATTACCTGTGTTTTCTTTTGAATCTACTGAATCGTATATTTGGCACAAAAATAATATAAATGAAATACTTTGAAAACACTGAGGAGATTTCATTCATAAACAACTTACATTATGATTTGTTTCAGGTATTTTCTGGACAAGAAAATGGAGTCTCCTCTTTCCCCAATCCTTTATATGGCTCTTCAACCTGACACCATCACCACATGATAGCCAACTCTTGCTCTTCAAATGCAAAGAAGAAACAAATCACTTTCGTTTCAAGAAAAAAAATATGATTTATTAATCAAATGGCCTCTGATTATTTCAAGATCAATATGTAAGAGTTTGACAGTCAGCTCCGGCATGCAACAGTCTGCTCATCAGTTAAGGAAATGTTGGTTCTTGACATGCAACTATTTTCGAATTCATGCAAAGGAATATCATGTAATACTTAATTTGTTATTATATTGATACGTATATATATATCATGTTCACAAAATAAAATATTGAGGTTGATACTTATCTTCTTTCTTTTGTGTTTCTCATTTTTGATACGATTATTAATGAAATCCACACCCTGGATAATTAAAAAAAATGTGGAGTTAAAGGTTCAAAGCTATCCTTGTCCACCAAGAGCTGCTGCGGCTCTAAAACGGCGTGCACACTGGGGGTCATTGTCATCTTAACCTCCTTTAAAACCAGTAAATGATAACACATTGCAAGTGGCTCCTTTTACGAGAAACAGAATTGGGCACGAAAGAAGTAATATGACCTGAAAAGGTTTGTGCGGTTGGGACAGGTCAGAAATCCCTTTGTACCACAGGGGATTAGCTCTGATATTGAGTTTATTCACAACATTCTCACGCAATTCTTCTATCAACACCGTTTGAAAGCAGAGACCCTCTTGGGTGGCAATGCACCCTGAAGACAGCACCTCTTATCAATCTGCTCTAGTTCTTACAGTGTATTTCACTTGTACTGTAAAATACAAGCTGAGCGGTTTTTTTTGTATCTGAGATCAAAATGTTTTCAAATATATTTACACTGCAATTTCGTGAGTGAGAAACATTCTCAAAACATTTTTGCGTAAATGCAGGATTTTTTGAAAATACAGCCATAATTATGTAACATTATTTTTAAAAAGTCTTATATCCCTGAGAACTGATGTTTCTCCCAGAAAAGAGCTCAACAAGAACACATCGCATACTTTAAACTAATGATGAAAAATGACTTTCATGCACGCTAATTATGTGCTAAAAATGTTCTCACTTTAACCCCTGGACACGTGAATCCCAGCAGGGGAGCAGCATTATCGAGCCATTATATGCGGCGACTCCAAATACGGAGCAAATCTCGGAACACCAAACTTTAGAATGATGACCCCTGAAATACAGCAAACAGAAATTGGCAAGTTTGAAAAAGACTAATTTCCTGCCACCTTTCCCCTAGGGGAAATCAGAACTTTACCATTCAAATAAACCCGATTCTCTTCAGAACAACGAGGATTTTCATAGCTAGGGTTTAAACAAAACAAAGTCCTAGAACTTTTTTCTGTACTCTTTCTTTGTATCTACCATAACTATATTGAAACATAGTGCATCACATAAGTTGTTGGATCATGAGTGCCTATGAGTGGTTGGTGATGAGAATTCACATGAACACACTGGGCCCGTTAAATAAAGCAAAGTCTTTGTGTAGAGTTCTCAGCAGTCATAGATTTGGATGTATGATGGAACAACGCATGCCATGCATACCTTTATAATGTGGGCTCAACAACGACAGTGTCTTTACCATACATGCCTTCACCACATGTGCCTTAACAGCAAATTTTGTTGTAAAAGCATGTTTGGTAAAGGAACATGCGTGATAAATCCTCCCCCGCCCTGACCCTTACACCAGATACCGTATTCGACCCTGCCCAAGCCCTTAAAACTGCCCCTTCCACCCTCTGCCGTGAGTCCTAACCTGCCCAGCCCTGAGCCCTAAAAGTAACCCTGCCATGTCCTAAAAACGAGTGCGACCCCCAGCCCCCACCCTGAACCCTAAATCGTACCCCACCCTGTCCTAAAAACTACCCGGACCCCTATCCCCTGCCCTGAACCCTAAATCGTACCCCACCCTGTCCTAAAAACTACCCGGACCCCTATCCCCTGCCCTGAATCCTAAAACCTACCCCACCCTGTCCTAAAAACTATGAGACCCTCCTGCCCCCGTCCTGAACACTAAAGCCTACCCCGTCCTAAAAAATTACTCTGACCTCCCGCTCCTGCCCTGAACCCTACTCAGTCATGAACCCTAAAATACACCCTATCCCCCACCCTGTATTAAAAACTACCCGAACCTCCCCCACAAACCCAGCCCCACTTACATCTCCCTCCTCTGCTCCTTCTTCTTCCGCCAGGACACATAGACCGCTTTCTCTGCCACCACCACCGATATGTGTAGTACACGCATGTGTGGTTAACGCATATGTCTGGCAATGGCAGCGTAGTCAATGCATAGTGTTGCATTGACTGTGTTGTAAGTGATGTTTCTCATAGATTTCTGCTCGTGCCTCAGAACAGATCTTAGCCCTGATGCTATTTACCAATACTGGACAGAAATCTCCATCTAGCGGCATTACATATATTCAACCTCACTCATGGGGGGCTCCTGCAACTGAATTTATAGCAAATGAATAACTTCACAACTGTATTTTTTACAATGTGGCACTTGTGGGAGTTCTCGACCCAGTGGTGGAGAGCACCAAAATGAAGAAAATAAGAAACACCATACATCTGACAAAATCCTAACTACCAGACACATTTACTTTACAATCACATAAATACACTCCACTTCAGAGTCATTACCCTCTTCCCTGTGGACTGCCTCACTAATAGGATCCCACACAACGGCAATAGATTCCAAAAAACTGGCATCCCCAGTCAAGAAGAAGAGGAACTTCACTGACTAGGGGAGAGACTTAGTAATTAATTTTGTAGTTGATCATTGCAAGGTGTTATTTTGTCTGCCTCCATGCCCACTCCTTGGAGCGGAGAAGGTGGCCATGTGTCTCAGAGTTTTCAGATCCTATCAATACATTGGGGCCAAGACACGCATGTAGGATCCACAATAAATGATGAGATTAGATGGGGAAGAATTTTTCTAGGATCCAAGTGATAAATTCTATTCCTGGAGGCGACCCTGGATTCTGTCTCTGTCATACCCTCTGCCTAAAAATAATGTCACCTTGAAGCAGCTGCTAAGACGTTTTAATTTCTCCGAACATTTCATACATTACATGTTTGCTCCACTATACAGCACACATAGAATGTATAAAATGTTTCAGAATGTGTGTGTTAATAAGATGTTGTACTGGGAGTTTATATTTCCTGTACAAATTTTGGGCTGAAAACAAGGGGTGTGCGGGGAGCTCCACTCCACTGGCGGAGCTAACGGAGTTTTTGAAACTCCACGCTCCACTTGGAGCGCTGAGTTAGTCCAAAAACTCCAATAGCCCTGCCAGCAGAGTGGAGCTCACCCAGAGCACGCTGCAGTCCAGTTATGGGATGCACAGCGCAAGCGCAGACAGTCAGCGCTTGCACTGTGCAGCCATAACTGGGATGCAACGTGCACCGGAGCCTGGCAGTAGAGGCCAGAGGGAGGCAGCACCTGCAGATTCATCACCTTTAAATGACGAGGAGATGAGGACCCCCTGGAATACCTAGGTAAGTCCTTGTCTTTTTCTTTTGTCGTTGTTTGTGCACACTGGTGCACAAACAAGGACTGAAACAACAGTTTTCACTGCCTAGGACCCTGGCCTGAATGCAGGCCAGGGCAGTAGACCGTGAAAGCTGCAGTTTCAGGCCCCATAAGGGCACGCCGGTGTACAAAGGGGAGCAGGCAGCTTTCCCGGCCTATGGCCCTGACCTGTATTTAGGTCAGGTCCATGGGCAGCAAGAGAAACCGGCCATTTCCAGCCTCTTGTGTACCGGCCTGCCCTGTGTGGACTGCACACAGGACAGCCAGTGCACCAGAGGCCTGAAACTGCAGATTCACTGCCTACAGCGCTCTCCTAAATGTACCCCATCTTGGAAGCAATTAGCAGGGTCAGGCCAGGCTAATCAGGCCTGACCTGTTGAGACGGGCCACTCACCTGAAAAGCAGAATGTCTACAGGGGCGATGGTATGCCCCCGACCTCCTGGAACACCTCACAGCACTTCCTGGTTGACCCAGAAACACCGGCAGGTGTCCCAAAAGGAAAGAGGGAGTGGAAGAGAAAGAGACAAAACACTGCAACGTCTTGCCGGTCCAGTCAGGCACCCTGTATCTTCAGGGGGGCAGGTCATTGTTCAGAGAGTGATAGTAGAGTTAGTGCACTCAACTTCCTTGAAACTGAATCTCTCTTTCTGATATGGGCACAGGAGCGTTAGAAGAACACCTGGATGCTCCAGCACTTTTCTTGCATAATAATACCTGTTGGCGCAATTACTAACACTGCATTACCAAAAACCCAAACTGAGTACAATAAGTACTGTGACACTAGGGCTGGCTTCACAGAGATTCACTGTTGCACACTACAATTAGAAATGTGATTGCACTTATCATGCACAAGAAAGACAAACAAAGGCATTAATTATATCACATATAACTTTCCTGCATGCATAGGGTTAAATTAAAAGGAACAAAAACAATCCAAGAAATACAAATGTCCACTCTGGGTTTAAAAAGTTAGGGTGGCACAGTTTGGTTTGGTTTCACTGTGTGTGTGTGAAAAACCCTTCAAAAGCAAATTCCTCAAACCTGAAACACAGGCATGAATGACCCAATTCAAATCCAAGAGTTATGCTATTAGAGAACGAAAAGTCACGTAAATGCTCTTTTAAAATTGCACTGTCACTTTTTGTAGCACTTGAGCTAAAGCAGATTTCCTGAATACACCAGCTGTTCTAGGAAAGCGCAACGCTCAAAGAACAAACTTCCTGGAGAATACTAGTCACTTAGCTGCAGTCTTTTCCGGAGTGCTGGAGGAATGCCTGGTGTCAGCTGGTACAGGAACAAAGAAAATAATTGCCTCAAAAGTCCTGAATAAGAGGATGACAGCAGGGGTTGGACTGCCAAATCAGATGCTGAGATCAGGAAGCAAAACAAAGCCAAGCAGGGAGACATGCTTCACTCTGCTATTTATAGCCAATCAGGACAGCAGTTGAGTTTCCACATGTGGATGAGTCACCACACCCAATTAGAAGCACATGTCTACATCTGCTCACATTAGCAAACAAGCATTGGTAAAACAAGCATTGATAAAACCAATTGTGTAACACAGCACATTGTGTTTACTTAGAAACATGAAGGTTTAACCAAGAACAGAGATATGATTTAACCCTAATCCCTGGGGATGCTGACAGATAACACAGGAGGCACCATGGGGATTCCTGACATGACCCTGCTTAGTGCTTCTGAGATCTAGCGCATTCAGGACTCCGCAGGTCACAGAACTCTGCCTCCATGGAATTGCACAGAGTTTTTATTCAACTCCGTTGAATTCCACAGAGTCTGACTCTTTAAACTCCACTCAGGCCTACTAAAAGGCACACAGACACCTTTTCACAATGGCACACAAGTTTGTGCAGTGCTTGGCAGCCTTTGTTTGTACCAGTGCAAGGCTAGGGAGCAGTAGCATGCAATGCTTCTTTCTGTCATTGTGCAATGCAGTGTAACAACATTAATTGATGCCTGTCTAGACCAAGAATGTCATATGAAAATCAGTCTTGATCTTACTCCTATAGGAACTGTCTAGCTTGAACTGCCAGGTCAGGTTCCCTGCAGATCAGAACAGAAGCAAGCCATCATCTTTTTTTAACCTACTTAGGTCTCATCATTGAAGTACAGCTTGAGTCCTGTGACACAGTGAGCATAGGACCAACACTTGGGCATACCCGTCACACTTACATTATCTGCTATAGAAACAACAAGGTGATGGAAGAGAAGCTTGAATCAATATCTGCCATTGGTAATTGCTTGAAGCTGCATCCCATACCACCATTTTCCCTGACTATGCTACTCAATCTTGAGAACTGTTATGGGCAAATCAATCTTGGTCCTGCTCCAAAGGAACAGACTAGCCCAAACTGCCAGGCCAGATCCCCTCCAGATGGAGACATAAGTAACACTATACCAGTTTGATCCACTTTGGTCTTATCTGTGAAGTTGCTTGTTTTCCCACTCAGTGGGGAATGGAAGGAGAACCAAGGCTTACGTTCATATGGCTGTGATGGCATGTTGGGCAAAAATCTGTACTGGATTGTGGCCCAGCATAATTATCAATGGCTGGGTTTAGTTCAAGTAATCCACCTATCACTGTTTCATGGTTATTTATCGTGGGGCAATTCACATAACTCAATCTTATAATGCCATGCAATGGTCCTCAAATATGCTTGTCTTTTTCTTGTTTTATTCTTGCATTGCTGGCCGTTCACAACCTGACATCACCTCTATTTCATCTCCAGGCAATGTCTCAACATGTGGATTGGCCACAGCCAGCAAACAGATGCGAGAACCTGGGAAGTCTACAGTCTGGGCATTCATGATTTCTAAAAACATTTCTGTTTTGCTATATGAGTGTCTGGATATGTAGTTTACTATTGCTAAAACAGTATTTATACACATTCTTGATGTCAAAGCAATTGTTCAAATGGTTGCACTGATAGGCCGGATGTCAGTATCATCAGGCTAACAAATGCATCCATACATTGTGCTACTTCATTTGCAGGCATATCCATATGCCTAATGTCACCCACTATATCCACCCATATCATCCAGTTATTGTGTGATCTATAATTGTTCATTGCATCTAAAGCTCTCACACATCAATGCAATGTTAGTCCAATATTGAAACCAACTGGGAGAGGAATTGGGATTTCCTTGAACCATTTGTATTTGGATGTCTTGTTACTCTTTATATTTCTCTCCTCAGCTTTAGTGTCACAAAAACACCTGGGGCCATATTTATAATTTTTGATGCAAAACTGCGCCAATGTCACAGGAATTCAAAGACAGGACAGCGCAGACTACCAGGAAACAACACAGGTGCAGGGTAAGTTGCACGGGGGACAAAAATGCCTAAATGTTAACTGTAAGCAGGGGGAGGTACATACCTACTACACAATGCATGTCAGCCATGGAAATCGGGCAGTGGAAAGGGCAAAGGGGAATGGCACGGGTGCATGGGCTGTGCAGGGGAAACCAGGGGCACAGAACAACACTGTGCCAACAACCTTTGCATGGGGGTACTCTGACATGCCAAGGCTGTCTGAAAGGCCAAGCCAGTCCAGGAGGGTAGGGTAGAACGTAAAACTGGCCTGCTGTCACAGAACAGCTGGTATTGTCACAACATGAACTAGGGCTCAATTTCCAGTCTCAGGCCATATCTGCAAGTGGCATGTATCATTGACAACAGTTGCCACTACAACCTGTGCTGTGCGCTGGTCAAGTAGCAAATAGCAGCTAGGTGCCCAAGGATCAAACACACCCAAAATAGAGGGTTCAGGATGACAACGTTATCAATCCCCTTTAATTCCTACCAAAGTGTAATTCCTGTGAAATGCTCATGTCTATAGGCGCAATAAACATCAGGTATTGTTACTTACATTATGAAGTGCACAGCAGTAATGTCATACCCATGCTGCCCATTCCAGGGTCCACCCCGTGCCTGTGTTACAATAGCTGCAATGCCACTTTGCAACATCCCAACTGCTAAGACAACAGCATTGAGGGGGAGGACATATGTCTAGCTAGTTAAACACACCCGCACAGTCATAAGAGGAAATGGAACTCTGCCAGGCCCATCAGTGCAATGCAATGTAGCACACATTCGCAAACATCAAAATGACACATTACCAATGCTGACACCTGTATTGTGCCATGCCAATGCAATACATAGTATGTGCTTGGTCTCAGCAACGTATGGGTGTATGTCAAATATCAGAGACTGGGTCAGTCCCATATTGTTAAGTGTGGTGCAAGTGGCATAAGAACACCCACAGCCATGCAAGGCCTCACCATGCTAATGGAAGTAAATGGAGGGTTGAGTAGGACAAGAAGGTGGCAACACACAACTTGAACAGAACCTACACCTAGAGGATGTGACGCAGACAATTCCCCAAACTGCCCACACAACATGTGACATGCAGGTGGGGCATAGGCCTGTGAGAATACTAATATTAATGACAGGAACAATGAACAGGAACCAAGATTGCAATGTCTCACTAATAGGAAGTCAGTAACGTCACATTACAACTTTCACAACACAGACACACTAATTGTACAATATCTTATTGCAGAGGACAATGGCTCTCCTGTGGATATGCCTGTCATGGACTTCCCTAATGACATGGATGACGAGCTGACAACCATTACCCAGAAAACCCTCCGATATGTCCTTGGAACCCTCCAGACACCACCTTCAGTCGCAAGGAGGAGCACAGATGCAGCAGCCATCACAGAGGACCTACCCACCACCCCAATAGTACGACCTGCCAGCTCCAACCCAGCTGAGGACTCTGATGACACTGGTACCACCTTTGAGAGGACAATAGAGGGAGTACAGCGCGAGGTGGCCAAGGAGGTGCAGGTGGGGATGCAAAATATGGCAGCCAGCCTTGAGGGGATGTGCATGTGCATGATGTCATCTATAGAGCAGTCAGCAGCCATGCAAGTGCAACAATCCCTTCTGCAAGGACTACAACAATGTGTGAGGGGTTTCACCGCAGCAGTTAAGGAGTTGTCACAACACCTGGCATCCCAAACGTTTCACTGCGCGCACAACTGCAATAATGAACCAGGCAGCCTATTACAGCAATGTAGCTGCTATACTCAAGAACCAGCAGCTCCTCCTTGCTGCACTAATGCCCTTAATAGCCCCACAGTTGGCAGCTACCGGTAATTCTGACTCCACGTCTTCAAACACTGAAGTGTGTGTTGCCCCTTCAAACCCACCACCACCAAGGGCAGAGGAGACAACACACACATCAGAAGATGAAGACGTGGAACAGATCACCTTCACCCGTAGTAGTACCCGGTAGCACCAGTCCAGGCCACATGGGCACTGATTTCCTATGTCCTGTGCTTGTTAACATGCCAGTCTTGCTACAGTTGGTAACATGCACTGTTCTCCAGCACGCTGTTTACCTTACCACTATGCACTGCAATTGTCTCTCACTACCTCGTTGGCAATTCATGTTCCTCTGCACTGAATGACACTTCACCATGGCATGTCCAATGACATGTCCCTCACCATTGCACTTGTGTTGCGTCACAACAGAAGGAGTCACACTAATGGACTTACAATCCTGGACTATGAACATATTGCACTTCAGCATTTTTAAATAAATAGCACTTACACAACCACTTTGCCTCTGTGTAATGTGACACATCAACTGTGTAGGAGTTTTGTGATGTATATAACATGTCAATGGCCACAGAATGTCAATACAACAGTGTAGAAAGAATGTGGCTGATAACTATTCACTGTGGTCTGGATTGTATCATCATCTGTGTTTCCTTAGGCTTATATCTGAAGTTAAAATATCACAAACAGTATAATGCTGTGTAGAACTGACTATGTCGGGTCCAAAGTATATACAAGATGAAACTCAATGTGGCCCACATTTCCTTCAAGACAATCATTATGTATGTGACATCTGCCTCTAAACTTTAATCACACACACACACCATACAGCAGGAATGTATGAGTGTGTTGACAATTATGTAACCTGGGAGTACAATGTAAGAAATGATAGGTGTGAGTTATGTATATAGAAGATTATGACATCACTCAGCTTATCAGGGTTCACATGAATATCAGGCTGCAGGCAGACATCCAAGATTCCAACACAGGACTAAATGATGACAGATTTAAAATCACACCAACCTTTACAGCACATTGGGAACCATAGTTACCTTGAGTGGTGGGTGCAATGGATGGCAGATGCATAGAGAAGTAGCTTTGTTGTAGCTGCCAATGTGACAGCTCATTTGGAAGTGGGAATAACCATGTCAAGACCATGCAAGAATGGGATGTGGATGCAGGGTGGAACACAAATGCAATACTAAATTGACTCTGTACACTCATGCAAAGACCCTGATCCCCAAGCATATGACACATGCTGTAAAGGAGTACATAAAACTTTATTATATCAGTATGAAAGGAAACTTAAACTATGGGAAACACCTAAACTATCCTAACCTATTCTAACTATACATTACCCACAACTGGCCCTAACTACCCTAAGCTACACTTACTTACCACATTTAACTAAACACTCTAAACATCAACCCCCAAAGCCCCTTTATATGACGGGATATGTGTAGGAAAACATATATTAACATGAACATATACTAACTTATCCTAAGCAAATATATATTTTTAGCATTTTTTATTTTAGAAAAGAACATGTAATAATATAACACCCTCCACCCCCAACCCACTCATATTAACTAAACTAACAGCCTACGCTAACCTAACACTAAGGGGGTCATTATGACCTTGGGGGCGGCTCCAGCCGCCCGCAAAGATCTGACCGCCATGCGGCCGCACCCCCGCCGCGGCCATTTGGAGATCCCCGCTGGGCCGGCGGGCGGAAACCTGGTTTCCACCCGCTGGCCCAGCGGGGATCACGGCCGCAACATAGGAGTCGGCTCCAAATGGAGCCGGCGTTGTTGCGGCCGTGCGACGGGTGCAGTTGCACCCGTCGCGCTTTTCACTGTCTGCATAGCAGACAGTGAAAAGCTGCACGGGGCCCTGTCAGGGGGCCCCTGCACTGCCCATGCCAGTGGCATGGGCAGTGCAGGGGCCCCCAGGGGCCCCACGACTCCCTGTACCGCCCGCCTTTTCCTGGCGGTGCAAACAGCCAGAAAAAGGCTGGCGGTCGGGGACTCGTAATCCCCTGGGCAGCGCTGAAAGCAGCGCTGCCCAGGCGGATTAACACCGCCGGGGCAAAAGTGGCGGAATATCGCCGGCCCCGGCGGTGTGACCGCGGCGCTTCCGCTGCAGTTGTAATACGCCTGGAAGCACCGCCAACCTGTTGGCTGGGCTTCCGTCGTTTTAGCCCTGGCGGTCCCGTACCGCCAGGGTCAAAATGACCCCCTAAGTCTCCTAAACCCACTAAAGAAAAGAACGAGGAAAGAGGAGGGAGGGGAGGCAATTATGGGTGAGAATCAAAAAGTCACAAATTGGCCCTCCGCAGTATCTCCTTAATCCCCTGCAGTCTCCTGCTATTGCAGGCCACCTCCTGCTGCAGCCTGTCCATCCGTCGCAACATGTGTTGCCTGTCACGTTTTAGTGTCTAGAATTCTGTCATGTCCAAAGCAGCAGCTTGGGTTGTCTGGGTACCACTTGTAGAAGCTGGTGCTGGTGCTGTGGTGGGAGGGGGAGGTGCTGCTTGAGGGCCCTGGGCTGACGAGGTCGAGGGACCTGCTGGAGTGGCTGTTATCCCTGGGGCCACTGTGGCCTGAGCTGTGGTGGTGGTGGCAGCTGTTGGCAATGCTGGCCTCCCTTGGCTAAATGCCCTCCATACCCTTGTGGCTCTCTCATGTCGATATCTCAGTGCCATATTGCGGAACCCATCCTCCACATCGAGTATGTGGTGGTACCGCACTGCCCGCCTCTGAAATTCCCGTATCTCCTGGGCATTCATTTTGGCAGCTGTAAAAATAGAGACAGGCAAACAATAGTGACATCATTGTGTGATACATCTACAGATGATATTCTAACACTTCATAAAAAAATAGCACATACAGTACAAATCACAGTACACATGATAGAATGTCCCTGAGGAATGGCATGCCAATGTAGCCGACCCATCAACTATCTAACAGCACAGCAATGCACAACAAGGTGTGTACTTAATTAAATGATCTGTACATATTTGTAGTTCTACTAGTCACATAACAAATGCTGCAAGTACTCAACATGTGCCAGGCCGACTAATAACTATCTTCAGGATCAAAATCAAGGCACACAAGACCTGTGATTTGTATATGGAACTGCCAGGACAGTATGAAGTTGGTAATCATGAGGGGGCATTGCAGTTTGGAACACATGAATGCTTGAATTACATGTCTGTCATCTACACTGTGATCATCACACCTAGGTACACATATTTTCTAGCCCTAACCCTGTGCCTCAGGGGGTATGACATGCAACACATACTTTCAACTATCAAGGACAACCACGAAGCTTTGGACAGCTGTACATGGGTTTAGTCAGTGCAACACAGGTAAAGAGTCCTGCCAACTAGGACTGAGTCAACCATTGGACAATCACATCTACATTTATTTTTCTAATTGTGGACAATTGTCAACATCATTAGATCTCACTGACACCTTTCCAAAATCAAGCACATTGATGCAAGCACCCATCTGGCCTTGACCTGCATGCACGCCTATGACATTTCACTCAAGTGCCAAGTAAATGGAGTGCAACAAGTGGGGCTAGATGCTGCGGGACAGTCACCCATGCAGTCCTACATGTTCATTACTTAACAGGGATGCGCAAGTCTGTGTGTAAAACGTATGCATCACTGGTCTGTGTGAATTAGGGTATGACATGCTGACTAAATTATGACACTGGCCACTTCCAAAATAATTATTGGCATTCATGTAGCACCAAATCACCTTGTTCACCTGCCCATGCCTATTGTGCAGCACTCGACTCCCAATATATGACTCTCCGCCGCAGAATGTCTAACTCTACCATGGTACAAAATGTCAACCTCCAGTCAAGTCACATATCAGATCACGTTCCAGCACATCATACCTTGCAATGAGTTCATCACACAGGAGTCAATCACACAACAGATGCAAACACAACACAGGACGAACATATTAACACTTACTGGATACGTCTGGGTCCGCAAATCGAGCAACTTCACCAATTGTTTGGAGGGCAGGTCCACCTGTAAAACATGGAAGGGTGATATGTGCTCAATGTCTGCTCACTGTACAAAACTTGGAACAACAAATCAATCACTGTGTGTGATTTTTTATATGATAGAGCTGCACATCAGGCATGTAGACACCCCAACAGACATACTACTGCAAACATGCATTGACACTGTCACTCCAGTGAGTGATAGACACACATATGCACACATGCACTGTCGTTAACAATCATGTGGTGCCAAACATGATTACTCAATTTTGTGCTTAAGTCATTCCAGAGTGTACTCCATTTCATCATTTGTAATTGGGAGACACATGCAATGCCACATTCCTGGTGCACTGCAATACCAGTGACTCAGGTATTGTGGCATGTGCATCAAAGGACAATGAGTAATTGTTTGATGCTCATGTGGGTTGATTTGTGTTCAGGAATTATTGTGCTTTCAGTGGTCCATTATATGTGTGCCAGTTATGTATGTAGGTTTCATATGCCACATTGCCAGTGTACCCAGAGCCGTATATTCCCCTATGACAACATGTTGGCAGGGATCCTGTGTGTTACTTGATGACAATGTTACGCTACACATGGATTGGCCACTTTTCTGATTCAAAACAACTAAAAGATGTATGCTGACAGTGTCTAATTTGATCATCCTTGACAGAATGCATGGGCACAGGTGTAGTCATTGCACATGAAATGTGTTGCTCTGGGCCCTGTGTACCTATATAAGGTATTGTAAATCACACTTTGCCAGATTCATTAACTTAGAATTGCCAAGTTGGGTGATCAGTGGTAGTACAACCGAACTGACACTGTCCGCTAATTAAAACATGGGTTAGCAAATGTCCTACTTCTGCAATCCTGATGAGGTAGGTCTCTATTTGAAAGCACCTTGGGAATGGCGGCACTCACAGGAATGCTGGCCTGCTGATCTTAGCATACCACCATGTCTGTGACAGCCTTCATACTGAGAAGTCAATAATTGTACATATGCTGCACTATATCAGCAGGGGTGTACCAAAAGTAAAACAACAACCTATTTTGTCACTTAAAATGTATAATGGAAGCAGTCAGTGGTCCCTTGCACCACATCATGCTAATAAATAGTTTGTGACCATGTATTCACAAAGAGCAGGGATCCCATGATGAGCCATCCACTTTACAAAATAGTTTAGCTATAAAGCGACACAGATGGTAATTGCATTAGCTCTGTACCAGCAATTGCGGCCAAGCCAAAAATGTTGTTGGGCCCTGCTATTCAATTATAGGATTTCAACGATTTCAACGCCTACTCCGAAAAGCCACGAGATGAACCTGTTTTGTTCTACTGCAATCTGGTATTATCCTGGCACATTTGGGTTTGCCCATGTGAAAGATTTTCTGTCCAGACGTAAACACACAGAAACAATAAAGTTAGAGACGGATGTGTCACTTTTTTGCTTTGCATTTGCTTCATTTGTTTACGCTACAGCTATGGAAATTAGCAAAATAAATTAGAGTGTAGCAAGTGTGCTATACTTTTGCATCCAGAAATAATGCAAATGCAGCACAAACAAAGTAGAAATATCGACCGAAGATATTAGCAGAGGTTAGAAAGAGCTTTTTACGTATGGCCATGAATACTGTTCAGACATGGTTTAAATTGAACTGGGGAATACATTGGTTTCTTGTATTAGCATGTGAAATACATCCCATTCCTGGTACACTCACGGGCCCTGATTCATAATTTTGTTTGTGCTGCATTACCATCATCGATTGACGCAAAAGGGGCACTAATTTAGAAGATGGTAATGCGTTACAAAATTTGTATAAATCAGGGCCACAGTTTGTTCAATTTGCATTCCACATGTCTACAAACATTGCATGCAGCAAAATCTGCTACTGTCACTCCTTAGCATTGTACTTTACACATTAGTCAAATTTGTACTCACCAACAGGGCCACCAATCACCAAACCCAGGCGGTCCAGCAGGTCCTGCTCTCGGGCCACCAGGTCAGCCCAGCGATGCTTCAGCTGGTGGTCGTTGTGCTGGCTGTTGAATATGCGCCGCAGGTGGAACAATACCTTTGCCCACCTGAGCCTTCTTGCCTCCGTGTGATACCCCTGTATCACCCGACCCCAGCCTCCAACATCAGAGGGAGGAAGTGGCACAGCAGCCACACAAATTCCCCTAGCTCCTCCTCACCAATTCATCCCAGACATGGCCTTCCCAACATATCAACAAAAATAGGAGAGAAAAGGGTAAAGAGGGAAAAACAGAGAAAGGAGGTAGGTAAAGGAAACTTAACTAACTCACAGACATCCCAACAATACCCCAACTAACAATACCCACAAACAGACTCCCAACAGCACAAAGACAAATCCAATTACAATAAATTACAAAAAACACTCACACAGATTACCACAGACACTTACAAAACACCAAAATACAATATCAATAGCACAAGGAGACAAATTCACAATATTCACAGAGACAACTGAAGCAACAGCCACACAGGCTAGAATAATCACAGACTGCAAAGTAAAAGTGAAAGTATACCCACTGTACCATTTCTGTAAACAGGATATCCTATTACATCACTTCCTGTCTCAATTGCAGACCTTTTTTGTATTGCGTGTAATTTTATGACGCTTACGGGGTTTGCGTCAATATTTTTTTACGCATATGCATGAAAAATCCCCCGCATTCAAGGGCCAAAACATTTTAAATGGATAACCGCTTTCCAGGGGTGCGTTGATGGAATTAACGCTAGGGACCAATTGATGTATAATGTGTGTGAGCATCATTTTTTACTCATATGCATTATATTTTGACGCATATGCGTCTTTTTATCCGTGTTTGCATAAAAACAATCTGTCTTAAACTGTGTTTGTGTGATTTTTTCCATTTCTTACATGCATACAGCCTATAACTATACAGAGATAGGATGGAATCACCTGCAGTGTGTGTTCTAGTGTTTGGGCACATGTGGCAGACCATATTACTGCAACCCATAATACTCATGTTGTTGTGCAGGATTAGCTCTCTTAACTGACCCAACAGCAACACAATCTTTGGAAATAAAATAGGTATTTTCTAGTTTGAGCAGGTGTTGTATCAATAGAGGACAGCAAGGCTACGCAACTAAACAAATAGACTCATGGCCTGTGTGTTTATGTCTGTGAATTGGCTGTTCAAATTATTGTTGTGCCTCTGTGGGAACGTCACGAGAAATGTTTGGCGTAATGTGCATGTATGAATGTGTTATAAATGTGTATAACCATCAGATGCCATTCATTGAGGTACATCAGCCATGATATGTGTTTGTTATGTCTGTTGCATCTTATTCTGTGTGTACTTCCTTGACTTTGGGGACAAAACATTTCCCATGACTAACTAAACACAGGATAGATCGAGGACGGTTGATAATGGCTACGTCAGATATGTTACCCCTCACATGTAATGAAATGTTGGATACCACTTCATGGTCACTTGTGTGTAAACTACCCATGAGTCAATCATTTGAACATGCTAGGCAGGTACAGTGTTTGTGACAAAGAGTCTCAAATCCAATACTAAAATTGTTATGTACACCACAGTTTGAGTCATGTAAATGACCTATGTTTATCCTGTGGCTGTGGAGGACCATCAGACCATGCTGCATGTGTTCACATATTTCCAGTGGTTCATTGCACAAAGGTGTCCAGTTAAAGTGTGTGGCCATATGTACCCTGTGTCAGTATTGGCCTCCATGTTGTCACAGTTACATTGTCTAGTCATGAATCTGTGGAGCCGACCCTTGAATTAACAGAGTATCCTTAAAAGCAGATTTGACCAAAAGCCAAAGATCAACTAACGACACACATGGGGATAGTCCAGCTATGGCACTGCAGTACTTTTAGAAGGCTGACGACAGAGCAACCTTGGTGTGCTCAAATACGTTATGGATCAGTAATAGGAAACAGATAGGTTTCATCACAACATTTGTACACAGGGTGGGCTCTAAAATTCCCACTGCAACAGGAAACATCAGTGCCTCTGTGCTGATTAATCTCACAGCTAGTCACCAAGCAAGTCCCATCAAAATGTGGTGGCAGAAGTGAATCCGTGTCTGGACCGTCACGGCACAAACATGTTTTGTCCTTACATACACATTAGCAACCCTTGTTTGTTGTGCTGGAGGCAGCGTACCAAATCCATGCATACAGCCATAGCACACTGTCACTGTTTGGCACTAATGAATACACGCAAAACCAGACAATGGATGGGGGCTGGATTAGGCCATTTGAATACAAGTCCCAGAACAGAATACGATAGGTAAACTGATTAAACTATCCTATATGTTAGAAATTGGGTTTTTGGTTGGCAGTCAGGTTACCCTCTGTCCAAGCAATAACCCTCACTCTAGTCAGAGTACGTCACACACAATCCAAATTATCCTGTACCCACCCTCTGGTAGCTTGGCACTGAGCAGTCAGGCTTAACTTAGAAGGCAATGTATAAAGTATTTGTGCAATAAATCATACAATAACACAATATAGCACCACAAAAATACACCACACAGTGTTTAGAAAAATATATAATATTTATCTGGATAATTGCAGGTCAAAACGAATAAAGATGCAATGTGAAATTGTAGAGATATCACTGAAAAGTGATATTAAGGGCCAGATGTAGCCATTTCCGATTTTGCGAATCGGAAATTGCGAGTTGGTGCGACTCGCAATTTCCGATTCGCAAAATCGGATGCAGTACGGTGTCTCAGACACCGACTGCGAGTCGCTATGGGGTCGCAAAGACCCACCTCATTAATATTAATGAGGTGGGTCGCATTTTGCGACCCCATAGCGAGTCCCTGCACTCACAGGGATGGTGGCCTGCTGAAGTCAGCAGACCTCCATGTCTGTGACTGCTTTTTAAATAAAACAGTTTTTTTCTTTATTTTGCTGCCCGTTTTCCTTAAAAAAAATAACGAAACCTCTTGGTTTCGGTTTCTCAGAGTAGGCAGTGGTCCAATGGACCACTGCCTGCTCTGAAAAACCCTTATTGGTAACATTCACAAAGGGGAAGGGGTCCCATGGGGACACCTTTCCTTTGGCGAATTTATTACCACCAGTGTGACACTGGAGGTAATTGCGAATTGCTTTGCAACCGCATTCGCGGTCACAAAGCAATTTAGCATAGCGATGCGAGTCGCAAATAGGAAGGGATCACCCCTTCCTATTTGCGAGTCGCATTCACAATTTGCGAGTCGGTATCGACTTGCAAATTGTGAATGTGCATTGCAAACGGCATTTTGCATGGCACAAACTGCCTCTTTCAAGCACAAAGTACCTGGTTCACAGTGGAAAGGGCCGCAGAAGAAGAGATACATGGAAAAATGTTCTGTGCGTCGATTTCTCCCCTGCACACACGGACTTGCGTTGTTATTTTTCACGCTGGGAAGTCGTGCGTCGTTTTCCGGCGCGCGGACAGTCTCTTTCTGTGGTTCGCGGGATTACCAGATGTCCCGAGGTCTGTGCGTGGATTCTTCAGCTTGTTTTCTGGCTGCGCGTCGTTCCGGGAGGCTGTGCGTGGAATTTTCGTTCTCACAGCAGGCGTCGCGTCAATTTCCCCTCTGGAAATCGGGCAGCGTTTTCCTTGCGAGGACATGCGTCGAAGTTCCGGTTGCCCCGAAGGCGTCGCATCGATCAGCGTCGGTGTGCAGCAATTTTCTCGCCGCGGAGCAAGCTGTGCGTCGGAAATTTTGGCGCACGAAGAGTTCAAATGAAAAAGAGAAGTCTTTTTTGGTCTTGAGACTTCATGGAACAGGAGGCAAGCTCTATTCAAGCCCTTGGAGAGCACTTTTACAGCCAGACAAGAGTTTAGAAAGGCAGCAGGCCAACAGCAAGGCAGCAGTCCTTTGTAGAAAGCAGACAGGTGAGTCCTTTGAGCAGGCAGGCAGTTCTTCTTGGCAGGATGTAGTTTCTGGTTCAGGTTTCTTCTCCAGCAAGTGTCTGAGGTGGTAGGGCAGAGGCCCTGTTTTATACCCAAATGTGCCTTTGAAATGGGGGAGACTTCAACGAGTGGCTTAGAAGTGCACCAGGTCCCCTTTCAGTTCAATCCTGTCTGCCAGGGTCCCAGTAGGGGGTGTGACAGTCCTTTGTGTCAAAGCAGGCCCTCCACCCTCCCAGCCCAGGAAGACCCATTCAAAATGCAGATGTATGTTAGTGAGGCTGAGTACCTTGTGTTTGGGGTGTGTCTGAGTGAATGCACAAGGAGCTGTCAACTAAACCTAGCCAGACGTGGATTGTAAGGCACAGAAAGATTTAAGCGCAGAGAAATGCTCACTTTCTAAAAGTGGCATTTCTAAAATAGTAATATTAAATCCAACTTCACCAGTCAGAAGGATTTTGTATTACCATTCTGGCCATACTAAATATGACCTTCCTACTCCCTTCAGATCAGCAGCTGCCACTTCAACAATGTGTGAGGGCAGCCCCAATGTTAGCCTATGAAGGGAGCAGGCCTCACAGTAGTGTAAAAACGAATTTAGGAGTTTTACACTACCAGAACATGTAACTACACAGGTACATGTCCTGCCTTTTACCCACACAGCACCCTGCTCTAGGGGTTACCTAGGGCACACATTAGAGGTGAGTTATGTGTAGAAAAAGGGGAGCTTGAGGCTTGGCAAGTACTTTTAAATGCCAAGTCGAAGTGGCAGTGAAACTGCACACACAGGCCTTGCAATGGCAGGCCTGGGACAAGGTAAAGGGGCTACTTGAGTGGTGGCACAACCAGGGCTGCAGGCCCACTAGTAGCATTTAATCTACAGGCCCTAGGCACATACAGTGCACATTACTAGGGACTTATAAGTATATTAAATAGTCCAATGGGTATGATCCAAGGTTACCACGCTTAAAGGGAGAGAGCATATGCACTTTAGCACTAGTTAGCAGTGGTAAAGTGTGCAGAGTCTAAGAGCCAGCAAAACAGAGTCCAAAAAGTGGAGGGAGGCAGGCAAAAAGTTAGGGATGATCACCCCAAAGCATGTCAGGTCTACATGTGTCCCCCCCAGCTGAAAGTGGGGAGAGCTACCCGACCTCCTGGGAGCTCTCATCACTAAGGCGGAAGTATCTGGAGAGACCATCAGCGTTGGCGTGGTCAACCCCTGGGCGATGCTCTACCGTAAAGTTCATCCCCCGTAGGGAAATGGACCACCTCAAGAGTTTTGGATTCTCACCCCTCATCTGCATGAGGCACCTGAGGGGTCTGTGGTCTGTCTGAACCCGGAAGTGATTCCTAAACAGATAGGGTCTTAGCTTCTTCAGTGCCCAGACCACAGCAAATGCTTATCTCTCAATAGCACCCCACCCTTGTTCCTGTGGTAGTAGTCTTCTGCTAATAAAGACTACTGATTGGTCTGACCCCTCCTCATTTAGCTGTGCTAGAACAGTCCCTATGCCATGCTCTGAAGCGTCTGTCTGCACAATAAATTCCTGGGAGTAGTCAGGGGCCTTGAGCACGGGGCCGTGCACATGGCTTCCTTCAGAGAATCAAAGGCTTTCTGACAAGCCTCTGTCCAATTCACCAACCTAGGTTGTTTCTTGGAAGTGAGTTCTGTCAAGGGGGCTACAAAGGTACCATAACCCTTGAGGAATCTGCGGTAGTATCCAGTGAGGCCCAAAAAGGCTCTCACCTCAGTCTGGGTTCTAGGTGGTTGCCAGGCCTTGATAGTCTCAATCTTGCCCTGGAGTGGCTGCACCTTGCCACCACCTACTAGGTGTCCCAAGTACACCACGGAACCCTGCCCAATCTGGCACTTACTAGCCTTGATAGTCAGGCCTGCCTGTTGCAGAGCCTGAAGCACCTCCTTGAGGTGGAGCAGGTGTTCCTCCCAGCTGGAACTGTAGACAGCTATGTCTTCCAGGTAAGCTGCACAGAAGGCATCTTTACCAGCTAGGACCCCGTTAACCAACCGTTGGAAGGTAGCGGGGGCATTTTTCAGCCCAAATGGCATCACCCGGAATTGGTAATGGCCATCAGTGGTGGAAAATGCTGATCTTTCCTTAGCCCCTTTAGTCAGGCTGATCTGCCAGTACCCTGAAGTAAGATCGAACGTACTCAAGAACTTGGCAGCGCCTAGCCTGTCAACGAGCTCATCAGCTCCGGAGATGGGGTGAGCATCAGTCTGGGTGACTGAGTTGAGACCCCGGTAGTCCACACAGAACCGGAGTTCTGGCTTTGCACCTGGGGCAGTAGCCTTAGGAACCAATACCACAGGGCTGGCCCAGGGACTACTGGATTTCTCAATAACCCCTAAAGTCAACATCTTGGAGACCTCCTCCTTCATGCTGGCCTTCACCTTATCCAACAACCTGTACATTTTGTTCTTCACAGGGGGACAGTCACCTGTGTCAATGTCATGAACAAAGAGGTGGGTTAGTCCAGGAGTAAGGGAGAACAGGGGGGAGAACTGCTCTAACAGCTCATAGCAGTCTCCTCTCTGGGTCAGAGTAAGGGAGTCAGAGAGAATGACACCCCCCACTGACCCATCCCCTTCTTTGACAGCGAAGAGGTCGGGGAGAGGTTCACTCTCCTCTTCCATGCCCTCATCTGTGACCAGGAGCATACTGACCTCAGACCTCTCAAAGTGAGGTTTGAGCCGGTTGGGATGGAGGACCCTTAGGTGGTGTCTAGGGGTCTTGAGGTCCACTAGGTAAGTGGCCTCCCCTTTACGCTCCTTGATCTCAAAGGGGCCAGTCCAGCGGTCCTGGAGAGCCCTGGGCTCTACTGGCTCCATCACCCAAACTTTGTCTCCTGGTGAGAACTAAACTAGAGTGGCCTTCTGGTCATACCACTCCTTCATCACCTCTTGACTGGCCTCGAGGTTACTCTGGGCCTGCTTCCAGAAGCGTTGGGTTTGGTTGCGGAGGGCCAGCATGTAGCTGACTACATCCTGGGGAGGTGACTGGGGAGCTTTCTCCCAGCCCTCCTTAACAATGCTTAGGGGTCCCCTGACAGGGTGACCATAGAGAAGCTCAAAGGGGCTGAACCCCACCCCTTTCTGGGGCACCTCTCTGTAGGCAAACAACAGGCAGGGTAAGAGGACGTCCCACTTATGCCTCATGGCATCCGTCAGGCCACCAATCATGCCTTTCAGGGTCTGGTTGAATCTCTCAACAAGCCCATTGGATTGAGGATGATAAGGGTTGATAAACCGGTAGGTCACCCCACACTCATCCCACACGGACTTCATGTATGCAGACATGAAGTTTGTGCCCCTGTCAGACACGACCTCCTTAGGGAATCCCACACGGGTAAATATTCCCAACAGGGCTCTGGTCACCACCGGTACAGTCACTGTTCTCAGAGGGATTGCCTCTGGATAGCGGGTGGCATGGTCCACCAAAACCAGGAAAAACCTGTTGCCCAAGGCAGTTTTATGGTCCAAGGGACCAACAATGTCGATGCCCACCCTTTCAAAGGGGGCGCCAACAACTGGGAGTGGGAGTAGGGGAGCTTTAAGCCGTTTCCCTGTCTTCCCACTAGCCTGGCAGGTGGGGCAAGCTCTGAAGATGTTATCTGAGGCTGTCCACATTCTGGGCCAATAGAAGTGGGTGTCAAGCCTCTTAAAGGTCTTGTCTTGGCCCAGGTATCCTGCCAGGGGGATGTCGTGAGCCAGGCCCAGTTGGAAGTTCCGGTAACACTGGGGGACCACCAGCACACGGGGCGCCCCAGGACCTGGAACCTTACGCTCACTGTAAAGGAGATCATTCTCCGAGTAAATATGGTGAGCGCCAGAGGCGTCACCTGCTGCTTGGGCTGTGGCCTGTTGCCTCAGACCCTCAAGGGCAGGGCATTCCTTCTGCACCTTGCAGAATGCTGCCCTGGTTGGCCCCCCCTCAACTTGCCAGCCAGCAAGTTCAGGTAGGTTACCCAGGTCAGCTATGTCCTCCCCAGTTGGCTCAGGGGCCTCCTCCTCCTCAGGGGCCTCGTCCACCCCCGTGGGAACATTTGAGGCAGGTTTCCCGTGCCTCTTGCCCTTCCTCTTTGCAGCTGTCTGGGCCATCTTTCCAGGCTCCAGACGCCCTTGACTCCCTTCCTGGGCAGCCATGGACAGTGTGGTCATGCAGACCCACTCAGGTAACCCTAACATCTCCAGGTGAGATCTGAGCTCTACTTCTTTCCAAGCAGTATGCTCAAGATCATTGCCTAACAGACAATCTACAGGCATGGCAGGACTCACAGCTACTTTCAGAGTACCAGAGACCCCCCCCACTCAAAGGGAACCAGAGCCACCGGTAGGTGACTCTCACGATTGTCAGCGAACATGACCTGGTGGAATGTATTAGGGACTATCTGCTCTGCTGACACCAGCTGACTCTTGATAGTCGTCATACTGGCTCCTGTGTCACGCAGATCCTCCACCTTTTGCCCATCAATGGTGACCCACTGCCTGTACTTGGAAGTATTTCGGGGCATGTGGGCTTTGGGCACCATTTCTCTTTCTCCCAGGGACACTAGGGAAATCTCTACCTGCTCCCCAAAGCTATCTATGTCCATCTCTCCCCCGAGTGCTACACTAGTCAACCCAGGTGTCTGTCCGGTAGTGGACGGTGCCCTCTTTGAGCACTGGGGGTCGCCTTTATAGAGACCATACTGATAGCACTCCATGCATTTGGGGTTGGATTTCCCTGATTTATCATGCGTCCCAGGCTTTTTCCCAAATCTGGAAAAGGAATGGTTGCCACCCCCTCCCTGGGAATTCTTTTGGGGGGCTTTTGAGAGTTCCTTATCTGTAAGTTTATCTCCCCCCTCTTTCTTCTGTTGGGAACCCTGACCACCTTTGTGGGTGCCCCCCCCAGGTACCTTTTTGGACACTCTGGTGCTAACCCAGAGGTCCGCCTCCTCAGCAAACTTCCTGGGATTAGTCAGCTTACTATCTACCAAGTGCTGGCTCAACTCTGTAAAAGTAGTATTGAGCATATGGTCTCTCAGAATCAAGTCATATAACCCTTTATAATCATCTACTTTGTTGCCCTGCACACATCCATTCAGCGCCTTACTGGAAAAGTCAAAGAAATCTACCCATGTTTGTGTGGATTGTTTGGTGCTGTCCCTGAACCTCTGATGGTATCGCTTAGGGATCAGCCCAAACTTGGCAAGTAAAGTGGCTTTCTGAAGTGGGTATGTGTTTTGATCAGGTTGATCCAATGTGAGAAGTGTGTCCCTCTCCAATGGTGGCACATAACCCCACATAGCTGTACCCCATTGCCCTTCAGGAACCTCATGAGCCCTTAGTGCAACTTCATAAGCAGCTAACCATTTATCTATGTCATCTCCCACCACAAAACTGGGCACCACATTTTTGGGTATACAAACCTTCTTTTCTCCAGCAGGCCCTGTCTGTATGTTGCCACCATTACTGCTGGATTCAGACTGTCTCGCCTTGATCTCCAGCTCCTTGAGACTCAGTTCATGAGCCAACAAAAGTTAATTTTCAGCCAAAGCTCTCTCAGCTGCAGCTTCAACTCTTTCAGCTTCCACCTGTTTAGCTGCTCTTTCAGCTTTCCTTTCCTCCTGTTGGGCCTCAATTTTCAGTTTTGCCATTTGCAATTGGAACTCCCTTCCTTCTCTCCTTTCCTCTGCGGTCAGGCTTTGCTCAGAGACACTGCAGCCTGGTCTGGAAGGGGGCACAATTGCAGTGGTAACATTACCCACTGATGGCAATAAATCCTCTGAGAGGCCATTTTCTGGCTCCTCTTCCTCATCACTTTCCTCTAAATTATCTTCTGCCCAGGCCCTCAGCGCCACTTGAAAGTCCTCCTTTTTGGAGGCCCCTTGGGTGGGTACTCTTATCACCCTGCAGAACCCTTTTAGCTGTTTGACAGTATATGTCTCCAACAGGGCTAGGTCCAAATCTCCTACTTGAAACCCAGCCAGAGACATGTTGAGTGAGGATTTAGTTTTTGAAAATTGTCAGGAAAAATGAATTTGCAAAAAGAGATAAAAATCAAGTTGACCTTCAACAGCGGGTAGGTAGTGAAATACTTAGCTACTGTATGTCACTGCACAAATACAAGTCCTATCCTCACCGCTGATCACCAATGTTAGAAATGGGGTTTTTGGTTGGCAGTCAGGTTACCCTCTGTCCAAGCAAGAAACCTCACACTAGTCAGGGTAAGTCACACACAATCCAAATTATCCTGTGCCCACCCTCTGATAGCTTGGCACTGAGCAGTCAGGCTTAACTTAGAAGGCAATGTGTAAAGTATTTGTGCAATAAATCATACAATAACACAATATAGCACCACAAAAATACACCACACAGTATTTAGAAAAATATATAATATTTATCTGGATAATTGCAGGTCAAAACAAATAAAGATGCAATGTGAAATTGTAGAGATATCACTGAAAAGTGATATTAAGGGGGTCATTCTGACCCCGGCGGGCGGCAGTTGCCGCCCGCCTGGAGGGAACCGCCATTCGGCCGCCCACGGTCAAAAGACCGCTGGGGCCATTCTAACTTTCCCGCTGTGCCGGCGGGCGCTACCTGAGGTAGCGCCCGCCGGCCCAGCGGGATAGGGGCCTGCAACACAGAAGCCGGCTCCGAATGGAGCCGGCGGTGTTGCAGGTGTGCGATGGGTGCAGTTGCACCCGTCGCGCTTTTCACTGTCTGCATAGCAGACAGTGAAAAGCAGGCTGGGGCCCTGTTAGGGGGCCCCAGGACACCCGTTCCCGCCATCCTGTTCCTGGCGGTAAAAACCGCCAGAAACAGGGTGGCGGGAAGGGGGTCAGAATCCCCATGGCGCCGCTGCTTGCAGCGCCGCCATGGAGGATTCGCCCAGCCGGGGGAAATCCGGCGGGAAACCGCCGGACTAGGTTTTCCGACCGTGGCTTCACAGCCGCGGTCGGAATGGGCAATGAAGCACCGCCAGCCTGTTGGCGGTGCTTCAGTCATCCGTGGCCCTGGCGGTCTTGGACCGCCAGGGTCAGAATGACCCCCAAAGTGTCTTAAGTCTTTAAAAAGCAAACAAAGGCCCTCATTACAACATTGGCGGTAAAAGGCGCTTACCGCTGTGCAGAAGACCACCAATACACCTCCGCGTCCGCGGAATTCCGCCACAGCTATTATGACCCACATCTCGGAATCCGCAGAAATACAGACACCCACACAGGACAGCCACACCAAAGGTCAGTGATAAACTGGCGAAAACAAAACCTCCACCGTCACGCCAACAGAAACACGCCCATGCTATCACGACACACAAATCCACGCAGCGGTCTTTCAACCGCAGTATTCCATTGGCGGTACACACCGCCGCGCTCAAAATACACACACATCTACAAAACACCGCCACATTGGACAATTACAAATACACACACCTGATACACATACAAACACCACTCCCACACACCAAATACAATATAAAACACACACCCACATCACCCACAAACCCCTATTACAAAAAATTAGAGACGAAGGCCAGATAGACAGAGAGCACAGCAACTGAGAACCCCACCACACAGAGGCACACAACACCATCATCCATACAACATTACATGCACAATATACCACACACCACTACACATCAACACACACCTCAACACTTACACCACCCTACACATCACCCACAAGACCTCATGTCACGCCAAAGACACCCCAGGTTTTCCGAGGAGGAGCTCAGGGTCATGGTGGAGGAAATCCTACAGGTAGAGCCACAGCTATTTGGCTCACAGGTGCAGCACACATCCATAGCCAGGAAGATGGAGCTATGGTAAAGAATCGTGGACAGGGTCAACGCTGTGGGACAGCATACAAGAAATCGGGAGGACTTCAGGAAGAGGTGGAACGACCTATGGGGGAAGGTGCGTTCAGTGGTATCTAGGCACAACATCGCGGTACAGCGGACTGGCAGCGGACCCCCACCTCCTCCCACACAACTAACAACATGGGAGGATCAAGTCTTGACCATCATGCATCCAGAGGGCCTCGGAGGAGTCGGTGGAGGAATGGACACTGGTAAGTTAAATCTCAACTATTATATCCTCCACCCTACCTGCATGCTATCACACACCCCCACCCTGACCCCCTCCCCTATCACTACAACTCCTCACTAATGTACTCATAACACAAACCACCCATCCCAACACCAAGCCCCGCATGTAAAAACAAAGCATGGTCAGCCCTCACCAAAGCATGCTCACTGCACATACCCATAACAACCCCCTAACCATCATCACACAAACCCACACACAGGAATGCTTGCACTGGGGTACACAAACACCCACCCATTGCACACCATTACTCACACACATGCACTAATCATGCTCTTATATCCCTGCAGGACCACTACGGAACGTCACCACACAGGAGGGTCCAGACATCTCCACTCCACCCACAGAAGAGGCCCACAGTGACAACAGCAGCTCTGCCCTACTGGACCCTGATGACTAGCCCGGACCATCGTGGGCCTCGGGACAGTCGGTTCCCCTTGCACAGGCACAGCCCAACACTGACCTTCCACCCTCTGGTAACACCAGCACAGCACCCACCCAGCGGGCCCATACCTCCGTACCCAGGACACGTCAATCAGCGGTGTGTCAACCACTACAGGGAACCCAGGATAACTCACCACCCCAACAACAACAGGGACCTGGGGCAGTGGTAGTGGGCACGCGGTCCAGGGGACGGAGGCACAGGAACACCGGGGAACTGAGAGGGCTGCTGTGCGACAGGGGGCAGACAGGCCAAGGGAACCCACCCTCCACGAGGCCCTCTCCGCCATCATGGGAGTATACCACCACTCCCAGGAGACGATGGCCACGGTACTGGCCAAGTTTCAGGAGACCCAGCGCCTGCAGGACGAACTGTATTTGGGGTTCAGGGAGGAGCTCAGAACCATCAGCTTCGCCCTGGGCACCATCGTAGGGGTGCTGAAGGACATACAAAAGACCATGAGGGACACCGTGGCACTCTAAGGGGCCCCTGACACTAGCATGGACGATGAACTGCCCACCACCTCTGCCGGCGCTAGTGGACAGGACGCCCCGCCACAGGACCACCACACCAGCACCCCACCCCCTGCAGACGGACAAACACCCCGCAAGCGGTCCCTGAGATCCAGGAACAGGACAGAGCAAGATGGCAAGACCCCCGCCAGGAAATGAGACAACCCTGATTGTCCACCCACTGTCTCACTTTGTTACCCTGTCCCGATTGGAACTGCCCCATTTCCACTTCCTATGCCTATATGGGCAGTGCACCTGTGTGACTAATGGACTGGACTCTGCCATGGACATTCCTCCACCGTCCCCCATCACCATATCACTACCCCCCTCCATTTCTGAGCACTGAAATAAACACCCTTGAACCACAAAACAATCTGGAGTCAGTCTGTGATTTGGTAAATATGTATAATCAATGACAGTGTCAACATGCTTTCCAATTTTATAGCCAACATACCTATGTCACACATCACAAGTCCTTGAAGGATGCAAGCAGATTACACACGTTGCTAACCACACCTGTGAAACCGTAATGGAAAGGTACAACTCAGTGACCAAATACTGCTATGAACTGACAGACAGGATAGAGGTAGAAGTGTGAAAGTGAATGTAATGGTAAAAAGAAAACTGTTCTCACCTGTGTATCACTGGAAATATTGCCATATGACTGACTCCCTGCTGTCTATGTCTTCTTCCTCTGCGTCCTCCTCATCACTGTCCACAGGCTCCACAGGCTCCACAGGCTCCACAGGTACCACAACACCGCCATCTGGACCACCCTCTTGCAGAAAAGGCACCTGTTGTCGCAAAGCAAGATTGTGAAGCATCGAGCAGGCGATGATGATCTGGCACACCTTCTTTGGTGAGTAGAATAGGGAACCGCCTGTCATATGCAGGCACCTGAATCTGGCCTTCAGGATCCCATCCCAACACCAAGCCCGCACCCTCCTAGTCCACCCATGGGCCTCATTGTAGCGTTCCTCTGCCCTGGTCCTGGGATTCCTCACTGGGGTTAATAGCCAGGACAGGTTGGGGTAACCAGAGTCCCCCAATAGCCACACCCAGTGCCTCTGGAGTTGACCCATCATATAAGGGATGCTGCTATTGCGCAGCATGTAGGCGTCATGCACTGATCCAGGGAACATAGCATTTACCTGCGAGATGTACTGGTCTGCCAAACATACAATCTGTACATTCATGGAATGATAACTCTTCCTGTTCCTGTACACCTGTTCACTCCTGTGGGGGGGGGACCAGAGCTACATGGGTCCCATCAATAGCACCTATGATGTTGGGGATATGTCCAAGGGCATAGAAGTCACCTTTCACTGTTGGCAAATCCTCCACCTGAGGGAAAACGATGTAGCTCCTTACGTGTTTCAGCAGGGCAGACAACACTCTGGACAACACGTTGGAAAACATAGGCTGGGACATCCCTGATGCCATGGCCACTGTTGTCTGAAACGATCCACTTGCAAGGAAATGGAGCACTAACAGCACTTGCACTTGAGGGGGGATTCCTGTGGGATGGCGGATTGGTTACATCAGGTCTGACTCCAACTGGGTACATAGTTCCTGGATTGTGGCACGGTCAAACCTGTAGGTGATGAGTAAATGTCGCTCCTCCATTGTCAACAGGTCCACCAGCGGTCGGTACACCGGAGGATTCCGCCATTTCTCAAATGTCCAAGCTGACGGTGCCTAGGAAGGACAACAGCGACCACAGAGTCAACAAAATCCCAGGTATGTATTCACAGATACACCGAACACGACACCAAAGACAAAAATTCTTCCTGTATGTGTGTCGAGTGTAGGCCCAGGTATGTGTGACGCAGTTGCAAATTGAGCCATGTGGACCCCTGAAATGGCGGCTGCCTGACCTCTAAACTGGGACAGTGGGATGTGAGGTAACTGCGCTGGCGTTGTACACCGTCGCGGTAGGCGGTCGTAGACCACGGCGCAATGCTGCATTGGTTAACATTGGACCCTATGGGTCCCAGGAGCCAATGATGAAGTGCGCCGGCGGTGATGATACGCACCGCCGCGGACGTCACCGCCGCGGACGTGACCGCCATTTTCTCTCTGTTCAATCACTTGATACCTGATCTTCGACAGGAGAGGACCTACACTGCAAGTGCTGCTGTGACCTCGGTCTGGAAGAGACAATGGCTGCTGCGTCTGGGGAAAGGGCCCATGCCTTCACTGCTCAGGAGTTGGAGAAGCTTGTGGACGGGGTCCTCCCCCAGAACACGCTGCTCTACGGTCCTCCAGACCAACAGGTAAGTACACAGGGAGCACGTTGTATGGGCTATGCCTGGGTGGAGAGGGCTGGTTGTAGGAGGGAAGGGGATAGAGTGCAGTGAACATGAAGGACTATGAATGTATGTGCCACATGGCAAGGGCAGGATTGGGGCAACTCACTTCGACAGTGCTCTTGCTAATGACTTCTCATCTTCCCCTGTGCATGTCATGTAGGTCAGCGCCCACCAGAAGAAGGGCATTTGGCATGCCATCGCCAAGGACGTCCGGACCCTGGGGGTCCACCAGAGACGGGGCACCCACTGCCGGAAAAGATGGGAGGACATTCGCCACTGGAGCAAGAAGACGGCCGAGGCTCAGCTGGGGATGGCCTCCCAACGTGGGAGGGGTGCCCGTCGCCCCATGACCCCCCTGATGTTCCGGATACTGGCGGTGGCCTACCCTGAGTTGGATGGGTGCTTGAGGGCATCACAGCAGACACAAGGGGGTGAGTACACAATCATTCTGGGGCTAGGCCCCTCCATAATGCAGGCCATGTGGCACTCCACCCCACCGCAGTAGAGTGAAAAGTACAGGTATACATGCCCCTGTGGCATCCATGTGTGCAGATGTCCACCATAGCCATGTAGGCCATATCCCAGGAATTGCATCTGTAGAGGCCAGGAGCACGGCGTAGTGCAGGGGGCTGCTGTTTCTGTATTGTCTGCCAACGGTAGCAGTATGCCATGCACTCAACCTGTCTTTCTTCTGTCATCGTCCCCCCTTTTTCTGCTCTCCCTGTTCTTTTGTGCATCAGCATCCTCAGGCGGAGGTACAGTGGCACCGGAGCACGAGGGAGCTGCATCCCACATGGCCATGGAGGGCCACACCACAGACTCAGAATGCACCAGTGGGACGGAGGGCGAGGGGAGCTACACGTCGGGCACCGGATCACCAACCAGCGACACGGACTCGTCCGCTGATGGGAGCTCCCTTGTGGTGGCGGCAGCATCTGTGCCCCACACTTCTACAGGTACAGCCACCACCTCCCCTACCAGCACCGCCCTCCCAGCAGCCCCTCAGCGTTCACCCCGTGCCCGCTCACCCAGGAGGGTGGGCATCACCTTCGCCCCAGGCACCTCAGGCCCTGCCCCTGTCACCCCTGCTGCCCTCAGTGAGGAGGCCATTGACCTCCTCAGGTCACTCACTGTTGGGCAGTCTACCATTGTGAATGCCATCCACGGTGTAGAAAGGGAGTTGCAACACGGTAATGCATTCCTGGTGGGCATTCATTCTGGTCAGGCTGCCCTTCATCAAACCCTGCAATCTTTGGTCTCAGCACTGATGGCAGCCATTGTCCCTGTGTCTAGTCTCCCCCCTCCAACTTCCTCCACCCTGACCCAGTCCCCTGTACCCCAGCCTATCCCAAACACACCAACAGACAAGCATGCACACACCTCAACACACAAAAATAGCTCAGGCAAACATAGGCACCACACATCCCACAGGCACTCACACAAGCATCAGACACATACAGACACAGCAACATCCACTGCCTCCACTGTGTCCCCCTCCTCGTTGTCTCCCTCCTCCCTCCCAGTGTCGTCTACACTCTCACCTGCATGCACTACATCTACAGGCACTAGGACTCGCACCAGAACACCCAGCACCACACCCCGCTCACCTGCACTCACCACCCCCACTCCCATTTACACGTCCCCTGTGTCCTCTCCCAGTGTGTATGTGACACCCCCTCCCAAAGTACACAAACGCGGGCACCCACACACCCTACATCCATTCACCTCCCGACAGCCTCCAGTACCTGCACCCAAAACACCTAAAGTGACACCTCCTACAACCACCTCCTCTTCCTCCACTCTTAGACCCCCTCCAGCGACCCATCCCAGTGTTCGTCATAAACTCTCCCTCAGCAACGTTGACCTCTTTGTCCCCATCCCCACCCCTCCAATTCATAAGTCCCGAAGTAGCACCTCAGCCAAAAAGACTCCAGTACCAGTGGTGCGTGTTACAGGTGTGTGAAGTGCACCGGCCACCAGGGCAGGCAGTGTGACACGGAGCCAAAGCACTGCCAGTCCACCCCCTGTAAAGCATCTCAAGTTGGAAAGTGGCCGACGGGACAGGGTGAAGACCCCGTGCGGCAAAACTGCTCACAAGGGTCCCAGGGGGATTGCAGAGTCAGCTGTGACTCCTCCAAAGGTGGTGAAGGGCCAGAGGAAGTCTGCACAGTCTGGTGAGCGCAGCACGGCGGAGAAGGGCGCCATCCTCCCCGGCGGCCGGGACGCCACCGCCAGCACCGTCGTCACTGGTCAGGAGACCACCGCCAGAGTCACTGCCCAGTAGGGCACGAGTATCGTCACTGGTCAGGAGACCACCGCCAGAGTCACTGCCCAGGAGGGCACGAGTATCGTCACTGGTCAGGAGACCACCGCCAGAGTCACTGCCCAGGAGCGCACAAGTATCGTCACTGGTCAGGAGACCACCGCCAGAGTCATTGCCCAGGATGGCACGAGTATCGTCACTGGTCAGGAGACCACCGCCAGAGTCACTGCCCAGGAGGGCACAAGTATCGTCACTGGTCAGGAGACCACCGCCAGAGTCAGTGCCCAGGAGGGCCCCGGCTGCCACAGCCCCGCTGGAAAATGAGGGGCCGTCATGCCACACACCAATGCACAGATCAGAGCCCACCATGGCAAAGCCCCGCTGAACAAGGGAATCACCGCCATGGTGAAGACCGCTGAACAGGGCAGAGAACCGCTGAACAGATCAGGGACTGCCATGGCAAAGCACCGCTGAACAAGGAAACACCGCCATAGTGAAGACCGCTGAACAGGGCACAGCACCGCTGAACAGGGCAGAGAACCGCTGAAAAGATCAGAGCCCGCCATGGCAAAGCCCAGCTGAACAAGGGAATCACCGCCATGGTGAAGACCGCTGAACAAGGCACAGCACCGCTGAACAGGGCAGAGAACCACTGAACAGATCAGGGACCGCCATGGCAAAGCACCACTGAACAAGGAAACACCACCACATCAAGCATCGTTATCCCATGTACAGCTGGGACTGTGACGGTACAGGAACCGTCACGGGGAGCTAAATGCAGTGTGGGCACCATTCCCCCTCCAGAACCAGTGGAGACTGTTATCCACTTGAGAGACTGTGGCTTTGCACTCCCCAGGATTGTTCAGTGGGCAAACCACCCACTGTAGAGACTTGAGAGACTGTGGCTTTGCACTCCCCAGGATTGTTCAGTGGGCAAACCACCCACTGTAGAGACTTGAGAGACTGTGGCTTTGCACTCCCCAGGATGTAACAGTGGGCAAACCACCCACTGTATGGACTTGAGAGACTGTGGCTTTGCACTCCCCAGGATACATCAATGGGCATGGAGCCCCGTCGTGGATCTGGCGTGGTGCTGTAATCCGGCTGAGGTGCCCCTCCCTTCCCTTCCCCCTGAGGTGCCTGTTGTATTTCTATCTGATGCCCCAGCAGTGTTCTCTCCGTTTGTGGACAGGTATCTATTGTGGGCCTTGCCCATACATTTTTGGACCAGTGGTGCACGGACATTGATATGTGCATACCTGCACTGCTTCTCGTAATGTATCTACTTTTGATTGTGTATATATATATATATCTGTATATATTTGGTAACTGTATTTTGATACATTACAATTTATCGACTGATTTCCTTTGGTGTTTGCATTCTTCCGGGGGGGTTGTGGGTTGTTACTGTGATGTTTTGACATGCATAGCTGTGTGTGTTATACTGTGCGAGGGTGGAGGTGGGGGTGTTTCGTGTGTGTGTCCCTGAATTTTGCCTCCCCCCTTCCCTATGTCGTAGGTGCAGTACTCACTGTTGTCTTCGCCGCCGCCATTGCTGGTGCTCATAAATGAGCAGGAAGACAAGGGCAGGTAGGATTTGTAATTCCAGCTCCATGGTGTCCTCCTTCCTCGTGGAGTGTGTAGAAGGTGAGAGTTTTCCCATTGCAAAAGCTGTTTCCGCCGTGTTTTTATCCACGGTGAATCCACCCCGGAAAAGGTGGCGGATTGGCGGGTTGTGATACTGTGGGCGGTACATTGTCTTCCGCCTGTCTGTTGGCGGTGACTGCTGCGCTGCTTGTCTGTACCACCGTGGCGGTCGGAGTGTTAAAGTGGCTGTCTATGTTGGCGGTTTCCGCCACGGTCATAATTCCCTTTCTTTGTCCGCCGGCCTGTTTGCGGTATTACCGCAGCTTTAACACCGTCCGCCAGGGTTGTAATGACCCCCAAAGTCTCTTTCAAGCACAAAGTACCTGGTTTACAGTGGAAAATCTCCGCAAGGAGCCGCAGAAGAAGAGATACGTGGAAAAATGGTGTGTGCGTCGATTTATCCCCTGCACACATGGACTTGCGTCGTTATTTTTCACGCGGGGAAGTCGTGCACCGTTTTCCGGGACGCGGACAGTCTCTTTCTGTGGTTCGCGAGATTACCAGATGTCCCAGGGTCTGTGTGTGGATTCTTCAGCTTGCTTTCCGGCTGCACAGGAGGCTGTGCGTTGAATTTTCGTTCTCACAGCAGGTGTCTCGTCGATTTCCCCTCTGGAAGTCGGGCGGCGTGGTCCTTGCGAGGCCGTGCATCGAAGTTCTGGTCACCCCGAAGGCGTCGTGTCGATCAGCGTCGGTGTGCTGCGATTTTCTTGCCGCGGAGCAAGCTGTGCGGAGAAATTTTCGGCGCACGAAGAGTCCAAATGAAAAAGAGAAGTCTTTTTTGGTCCTGAGACTTCAGGGAACAGGAGGCAAGCTCTATCCAAGCCCTTGGAGAGCACTTTTACAGCCAGACAAGAGTTCAGCAAGGCAGCAGGCCAACAGCAAGGCAGCAGTCCTTTGTAGAAAGCAGACAGGTGAGTCCTTTGAGCAGCCAGGCAGTTCTTCTTGGCAGGATGTAGTTTCTGGTTCAGGTTTCTTCTCCAGCAAGTGTTTGAGGTGGTAGGGCAGAGGCCCTTTTTTATACCCAAATGTGCCTTTGAAATGGGGGAGACTTCAGAGAGTGGCTTAGAAGTGCACCAGGTCCCCTTTCAGTTCAATCCTGTCTGCCAGTGTCCCAGTAGGGGGTGTGGCAGTCCTTTGTGTCAGAGCAGGCCCTCCACCCTCCCAGCCCAGGAAGACCCATTCAAAATGCAGATGTATGCAAGTGAGGCTGAGTACCCTGTGTTTGGGGTGTGTCTGAGTGAATGCACAAGGAGCTGTCAACTAAACCTAGCCAGACGTGGATTGTAAGGCACAGAAAGATTTAAGTGCAGAGAAATGCTCACTTTCTAAAAGTGGCATTTCTAAAATAGTAATATTAAATCCAACTTCACCAGTCAGCAGGATTTTGTATTACCATTCTGGCCATACTAAATATGACCTTCCTACTCCCTTCAGATCAGCAGCCGCCACTTCAACAATGTGTAAGGGCAGCCCCAATGTTAGCCTATGAAGGGAGCAGGCCTCACAGTAGTGTAAACCAAATTTAGGAGTTTTACCCTACCAGGACATGTAACTACACAGGTACATGTCCTGCATTTTACCCACACAGCACCCTGCTCTAGGGGTTACCTAGGGCACACATTAGAGGTGACATGTGTAGAAAAAGGGGAGCTTAAGGCGTGGCAAGTACTTTTAAATGCCAAGTCGAAGTGGCAGTGAAACTACACACACAGGCCTTGCAATGGCAGGCCTGGGACAAGGTAAAGGGGCTACTTGAGTGGGTGGCACAACCAGTGCTGCAGGCCCACTAGTAGCATTTAATATACAGGCCCTAGGCACATACAGTGCACATTACTAGGGACTTATAAGTATATTAAATAGTCCAATTGGGTATGATCCAAGGTTACCATGTTTAAAGGGAGAGAGCATATGCACTTTAGCACTGGTTAGCAGTGCTAAAGTGCGCAGAGTCTAAGAGCCAGCAAAACAGAGTCCAAAAAGTGGAGGGAGGCAGGCAAAAAGTTAGGGGTGACCACCCCAAAGCATGTCAGGTCTAACACTATACATTTGAGGACTCATCGTAGACCTACCAGACACAATACCCCAGGAGGAAAGAGAGGGCATGGAAAGCAACTATGAGACAAATGTAGGCACAGGAAACCTCTAAGTTAACGCAAAGACTGGAACCAGCCTGGCTAACAGGATGCAGGCTCTTTCATGAACAAACATGAACAAGGCTAATACACAGGGGGTTATTACAACTTTGGAGGAGGTGTTAATCCGTCCCAAAAGTGACGGTAAAGTGACGGATATACCAACAGCCGTATTACGAGTTCTATAGGATATAATGGACTCGTAATACGGCTGGTGGTATATCCGTCACTTTACCGTCACTTTTGGGACGGATTAACACCTCCTCCAAAGTTGTAATAACCCCCAAAGTGAGCAGACTCTGACTGGGACAAGCAGGAACAACACTGTGGGGACAAAAAACAGTTTCTGCTGTGGTCTGCACTGTTACACAATCCCCCAAGGGCTCTGGTACACAAGTGATTTGTACGCCAATGCACAGCAAGGAGATTCAGATTTTAAGCAGTTCCAGGCAGCAGCAAGGGCAGGGCAGGTTCAAATGGCTGGTCTGCATGGAAGTGCTCACAGGTGTGTGCAGCACCAGTCTCTCACAAGTCCTGGAGTTGAGAATCAAGTTCAAAGGGCCAACTGGACCTTTCACATGGGAAGCAATGGACAGCTGATTATAGGTCTTACCGACTACCAGGCAGTGCATTATCGGACCTGAAGTCCATGCAGACTGATGAACTATGACTATGTCATGCCATACTGAAGACGGAAGCATACAGGAGTCAGAATGGGAGTCTAAGTGTAGATGAAGATTCTCAGGGTACAGATAGTCCATTTACAGGGCCCCGAAGAGTAGGGAGGGGAGAGAGTTAAAACATGGCAGTGGCAGGACTTATTACCTGGATGGACTGCGGAGGGCATGTCTTGTGAGCAATGCTTATCATACCTGCGGCACTTTTGTTATCTATTTTCACGTTTGATGCACTTCTTGTCACACATGCTCCTTGCAGAGATAGCTGATGTCACACTTACTGCTGTCAAGCGTCTGGTCATACATTTCTGTTACCAATGCAATTGCACATCCACTGCCTCAAGTACGAAGCACTTTTTTACCTTATTATTGATGGTGTCTTAGTTAGGTGTCATATGCTGCAATGGACTATGGCGGTCATTCTGACCGCCGGCCGCCATGCGGTCACCGCCAAATGGCCGCTCTGCGGTCAGGAGACCGCGGATGCCATTCTGGCTTTCCCGCTGGGCCGGCGGGCGACTGCCAAAAGGGCGCCCGCTGGCCCAGCGGGAAAGGCCCTGCAACGAGGAAGCCGGCTCCGAATGGAGCAGGCGGAGTTGCAGGGGTGCGACGGGCGCAGTTGCACCCGTCGCGATTTTCACTGTCTGCAAAGCAGACAGTGAAACTCTTCATGGGGCCCCCAGGGGCCCCACGCCACCCGTTCCCGCCATCCTGTTCCTGGCGGTAAGAACCGCCAGAAACAGGGTGGCGGGAAGGGGGTCGGAATCCCCATGGCGGCGCTGCAAGCAGCGCCGCCATGGAGGATTCCCTGGGCCAGGGGAAAACCGGCGGGAAACTGCCACTTCCCCTTTTCTGACCGCGGCTTTACCGCCGCGGTCAGAATGGCCCTGGAAGCACCGCCAGCCTGTTGGCGGTGCTTCCGTGGTCCCCGGCCCTGGCGGTCATGGACCGCCAGGGTCGGAATGACCCCCTATGTTGGCAACATGGATGTGTCTCATAGCTGTGGTCCTCTGATATCGCCCTTAAAATGAGAAATAGACAGGATATATGCCATTAACACTGTGTGTGATGTTTGCTGTACATTCATACCCATCAAATGTGATGTGGCTTTTTCAGTATGCAAATTTGTATTTCTGCTATGCTCCATGAGGCAAAACTCTGATTATGATTCCTAGAGATCATGTGATGCATAAATAATTACCCAGAGCATGATTGAGTGATGAAGTGAGGTGTTTAATTACATATGATAACAAAGCGGTGATGGTGACTATAGTTAGAAGAAGTTTTGTACGATGTGTTGTCTCCGACGCAATCCTGCAGCTGTGTTTGGATGTTCCTTCTCATTTTCACGGACAGCATCCTCCTCTTCCTCCTCTTCCTCCTCCTCAGGCATTTGTTGATCCGGTTCATAGAGGGGAATGTTCCTCCTCACACAAATTTTGTGCAGGAGGGCACAGGTCAAAATGATCTTGCAGACCATTTCACAGGAATATAGGAGGCTGCCTTCGGTGATGCCCAGGAGCCTGAATCTGGACTTCAGGATGCCAAAAGTCCACTCAACTATGGTGCGTGTCCTACAATGTGCCTCATTATAGGCACGCTCTGCTGCTGTGCTTGGGTTGGCAATTGGGGTCATGATCCATGGCTGGATCCCGGAAACCTGATCAGCTGAAAGAGAAAATGAGGGTAAGTATTTGGTTTTTGGTTTTTGGTTGCACCGTGATTGTCACTTTCAATCAATCAATCAATCAATCAGAGATTTATAAAGCGCACTACTCACCCGGTAAGGTCTTAAGGCACTGGGGGGGAGGGGAAGAGGTACTGGTCGAAAAGTCTTGAGGTGTTTCCTGAAAGATAGAAGGTCTTGTGTCAGGCAGAGGTGGAATGGTAGGGAGTTCCAGGTCTTTGCGGCAAGGTGAGAGAATGATCTTCCTCCGGCAGTCGTGTGGCGGACGCGAGGAACATAGGTGAGGGCGTGGTTGGCGGAGCGAAGGTTGCAGGTGGGGGTGTGAAAGGTGAGTCTGTCGTTGAGGTAGGCGGGACCTGTGTTGTGGAGGGCCTTGTGTGCGTGGATGAGGATTTTGAAGGTGATCCTCTTTGATACTGGTAGCCAGTGTAGATCTCTGAGATGGGTTGAGATTTGTGGTTGCAGAGTGGGATGTCCAGAATGAGGTGGGCGGATGCGTTCTGAATTCTTTGCAGTTTTTTTTGGAGTTTGTTTGTTATTCCTGCATATAGGGCGTTTCCGTAATCCAATCGGCTACTGACCAAGGCGTGGGTGACGGTTTTCCTGGTTTCAATGGGAATCCATTTGAAGATTCTGTGGAGCAGGCGGAGGGTGTTGTAGCAGGAAGAGGATATGGCATTGACCTGCTGAGTCATGCTGAGGGTGGAATCCAAGATGAAGCCCAAGTTGCTTGCATGAGTGGTGGGTGAGGGTGCTGATCCTAGGGAGGTGGGCCACCAGGAGTCGTTCCAAGCTGAGGGGTTGGCGCCGAAGATGAGTAATTCTGTCTTGTCTGTGTTTAACCTGAGGTGGCTTGATTCCATTCAGATGGCGTGGAGTCTGTTGTGGAGGTTGTCCTTTGCAGTAGTGGGATCTTTCATGAGGGAGATGATGAGCTGAGTGTCATCAACGTAGGAGACTATGTTGATGTGGTGTGTTCGTGCGATGTTGCTGAGGGGGGCCATGTACACGCTGAAGAGTGTGGGTCTGAGTGAAGATCCTTGAGGGACGCCACAGATGATATTGGAGGCTTCTGATAGGAACGGCGGGAGGCGGACTCTTTGGGTGCTATCCTTGAGAAATGACAAGATCCAGTCCAGGGCTTTGTCGCGGATTCCAGCATTGTGGATGCGTGTGTGGAGAGTGTGATGGCATACCATGTCGAAAGCTGCAGGGTGGTCCAGGAGGATGAGTGCTGCTGTTTCTCCTGTTTCGAGCACGGTCCTCATGTCATCTGTGGCAGCAATGAGTGCGGTCTCAGTGCTGTGGTTTTTGCAGAATCCAGATTGGGAGGTGTTGAGTGCCTTGTTGTCTTCCAGGAACCGGGATAGTTGATTGTTCACGATTTTTTCGATGACCTTGGCTGGGAAGGGGGAGGGAGATCAGTCGGTAGTTCTTGGGGTCGTCAGGGTCTGCCTTAGGTTTCTTTAGCAAGGCGTTGATTTCTGCGGGCTTCCATCTCTCTGGGAAGGTAGCTGATTCAAAGGAACTGTTTGATGGTGTGGCAGAGATGGGGGGCGATGATGGTGTTAGCTTTGTTGAAGATGTTGTGTGGGCAGGGATCCGATGGTGATCCGGAGTGGATGGTGGCCATGGTGTTCGTGGTGTCTTCTGTGTTGACGGGGTCCAGGTGTGGAGGAGGTGGGTGTTGCTTGGAGCGTAGGGTTCGAGGGTGTTTGTAGTTAGCTGGTGGGACTGGGAGTTGAAGCTGTTGTGGATTTCTTCTGTCTTTCGATGGAAGTGGGATGCAAGTGAGTTGCAGAGCTCCTGTGATGGCGGGGGTTCATTGGAGCAGGCCCTGGGGGTGGATAGCTCTTTGATGATGCCAAAGAGTTATTTGCTGTTGTGAGCGTTGATGTCGATGTGGTTTTTGAAGTGGGCCCTTTTGGCAGTGCGTATCAATTGGTGATGTCTACATAGGGCCTCCTTGAAGGCGATGCGATTGGAGGTGAGAGGGTCACGGCACCAGCTTTTTTCCATTCTTCGGCATCGTCGTTTGGATTCCTGTAAATCTGGGGTGAACCAGCTGGCCTTGATTCTGTGCGGGGTGTTTGGATGTTTTTTGAGTGGTGCGAGGGTGTTGGCACAGTCTTCTATCCCGGTGGTGCGGGTTGGTGGCGGCTGTGTTGGGATCTGAGGTCCCGGGGGGGTCTGGGTGAGGGTGGAGATCAGTTGGTACGTGGATTTTTGCTCCAGTTGCGTCGGGCGGTTGTGTGAGGTGGTGGTGAGTGACTGGTTTCTGGTAGGTGAAATGGATGCATCGGTGGTCTGTCCAGTAGAGTTCGGTGGTGTGGCTGAAGGCGACGTGGTTGCTGGTTGAGAAGATGGGATTGAGTGTGTGGCCTATGGAGTGGGTCGGTGAAGTGACAAGTTGCTTGAGGCTGAGGTTGGCGAGGTTGATGATTAGGTTGGTGGTGTTGGTATCGTTTTTATTTTCCAGGTGGAAGTTCAGGTCGCCTAGGAGGATGTAGTCTGTTGAGGCGATGGCTTGGGAGCTGATGGTGTCGGCGATGTCGTCGCAGAACTGTGGTCTCTGGCGGGGGGTGGTCTGTAGACCAGTGTTCCGCTGAGTGTGTTGTTGGCATTTACATAGATTGTGAAGTGGAGGTGCTCGGCAGACTTGATGATGTCATCAGAGTTGGTGGAGATTCTTTTTATGGACTATGGCGATTCCTCCTCCTGGTTTGTTGTTGCGGTCTCTTTTAGTGATTTTGTAATTATCTGGTATAGCTATTGCTATGTCTGGTTCCGAGGCAGGGTTCATCCATGTTTCGGTGAGGAATGCGATGTCCGGTGAGTGAGTGGTCAGTAAGTCCCAGAGTTCAATTGCATGTTTGTGGACGAGCGGGTGTTCAGCAGGAAGCATCTTAGGTGGCAGTCTGTTGTTTTGGTATGGTGTTCGGGGGTTGGCTTGCAGGTAGAGTTGCAGGCATTGCAAGAGAAGGGTCCTCTGGTGCGCGTTGGTGTGGACTGGCAGCAGATGGATGAACGACCTGGGTTTAAGGCGTGGAGTTCGTCGGCGGTGAAATGGTGAAAGGTAGTGCGGGCGTGTTGGCCAGGGGGTCTGGTGCTAGACACGGTCTTGACGCGGATGGGCGCATATGGGCTTGCCTTTGGCGCGCCAGCAGAACGCCCGCTGCACGCGTCCGCCCGCGGGCCGGCATAAGAGGGGAGGAGGGAGGGTGTGTCAGCTGGGAGGAGGGGTGGCGGGAGCCAATGGCAGGGCGTGGGGTCCGGCCAGCAGGGTTCCAAGGCGGGAAGGAAAGGACTCGAGGAGGGAGGGGGTGGGGCCGCGGGGACACAGCAGCTATGGGATTGAAAGCAAACAGAAAAAATACCGGGCAAAATCCAACAGGACCTGGTGGCAGCTTGCAGCAGCGAGGGAGCGATGGAAGCGACCTACCTGCTCAAAGCAGGGTCGGAGGTCGCTGTCCTCGCCGTGCTGCGGCCGGCATAAGAGGGCAGGAGGGAGGGTGTGTCAACTGGGAGGAGGGGTGGCGGGAGCCAATGGCAGGGTGGGGGGGCGGGCCAGCAGGGTTCCAAGGTGGGAAGGAAAGGGCTCGAGGAGGGAGGGGGGCAGGCCACGGGGACGCAGCAGCTACGGGAGGGAAAGCAAACAAAAAAAATACCGGGCAAAATCCAACATGAACTGGTGGCAGCTGGCAGCAGCGAGGGAGCAATGGAAGCGACCTACCTGCTCAAAGCAGGGTCAGAGGTCGCTAACAACTGCATGGCAGTTGTTATCTTGTGTCGTCTGTGACTCATCTGTGTTTGTGGTATTGTGTGGGATCCTAGGCTTCTCTGATGTTCTTTCTGCATTGGTTTCTTTGATTATCAAAACAGGTGTTTCGCTGGTTGATATAATATCAGTGGTATATTTTGAAACTTGCTGTTCAGTGTGTATCTCCCATGCGTTATGTATTGTGAAAGAAGTGTCCATGTGCCTTCACTGGAGCTGACATGACACTTCCACACACTCAATCGATTCCACTGTGGTGGTAACATGGTTGCACTATATGGCCTGAACATCCCATCCATTTTCACATATATAATTGCAGGTGAAATGCAATAGTGAGGCCCTTTGATTTGTCTAAGTGACAATGCACAACACATCTCCATACGTTCGCAGCATTGAAGTGTTCACAATTGGCAATGCACAATTATCCCATGTGTGACAAGTTCTATGCAAACCTATTTTTGTGCCCTCACTGAGTTGGCACATGTGCAAACGTGTACCTACACTATTGAACTTGTTCCAGGTATGCTGGCTACCTTGGTTATAGGGTTGAAGGTTTTGGTGTTGGAAGGTCCATCTGCCTGTACATCTGTTATGTATATGGGGAATTGTCTCATTCCGTATGTGTAGCAGTGTGTACTTTGCATTAGGGTCATATCCACATGTTTTCATAGCACAGTCCACTTCCTTATTGCTAGCTTGCAATGTCACCCCAGGAGTGATGTGAGATGTTGGCACTGCCTCAATAATTCCAGGTCACCTTCATTAGAGTCAGGGTCATCATGCTATGTGTCTCATGGTGTTTGACCTGCAGCATCGCACATTACACACCCCTTACACAGTGCTTGGAAGGGTGTGGGATTGAGTGTTACTGATGTGATTTTGAAAGGTTCATCTTCCAAGTTGTACTACCAGTTAAGGCCATATCTTTGTCACTGTGTGGTTCTAAATTGGTCCCGTGTGGCTCTAGAGTGGCATCTCTTGTTATTTGCATCTGTCATTTGCCCATAGGTGGGTATCCGATTGGGTCAGGATATCAAACATGACTACCAGTGTCACACCTCAGTGTCTTCCTGGCCAAGTGTCAATGTAGTGGTGTATGTGTTGGGTGTCCTACAGGGTTGCTGTGCTGTGTGTAAATTACTGGGTTTCTGTACTTACCAACAAGTAGGCCATTGCCATATCGTCCATCCTGGAAGTGCCTATTGATGGTGCTGTGGCAGAAGATGAATGAATCATGTACATTCCCAGGATACTTTGCCGTGATATTGGTGAACAATCCACGGTGATCCACAATGGCCTGCACATTGATGGAGTGTGTATGCTTTCTGTTGCGGTATGGGTGCTCAGTTGTAGCAGGTGGCACAATCCGGACATGTGTGCAGTCAATGGCACCAAGCACGTGCAGGAAGCCATTAATTTGATAAAAAACCTGTTTGGTCTCCTGCTGCTTCTGCTCTGTGTTGGGAAGCTGATGTAGCGGGCGTGAGGGAGATGATAGCATCAAGTACCTTGGGAAGGAAGGCAGAGAATGAGGGATGTGAGATACCGGCAACCAGGGCACCAGTGGTTTGAAAAGAGCCACTTGCCAACATGTGCAGGACAGGTAGCAGCTTAGCCACTGGTGGTATATTGTGTGGTGTCTGCAGGCTGGCTGTTATCTGTGGCTCAATGTGGCGCAGCAGCTGTATGGCTTGCCAGTTTAGTCTGTACCTCTGAATGATGTCATGTTCCCCGAGGCCCTGAAGGGTTGTCCTGGTCCTGAATATCCTGCCTTCTGCGTTGCTTTTGGGGTCCATGTTGGTGTGGCGGTAGCTGCTGCTGTTGCTCGTGTGCTCTGCGTCTTCGTGCATGCTGCATAAGTATCACCTCCATGACTTCCTTTTTGAGCAATGATGTTGCTTGTGTGAGTTTTCCTTAAGTATTGGTGTGTTTTCCCCATTTTAACGCCAGCCCTGACCCAGGCATTAAAATTTGCTGTAAATTGGGATTTGCGCCATTTTCTGGCTCTGCCTACCAGACCTGCGCCATTTTTGCGCGGTTGGATAAATATGGCACATGGGTGTTTAAGTCATTTTTTGGATGCGAATGCCTATAAATATGGTGTTACGTTTGCGCCGGATTAGCATAAAAAAAAATATGCCAATCCGGCACAAAGGGAGTATAATTATGGGCCTTTGTGTCCACACTGCACCCCACACCTCCAGTGCCATTGCCATCTATTTGGCCCTATTCCTTCCATCTGTATGGTAAGACTATTTTTTACACATTTAGGCCCTCATTACAACCCTGGTGGTAAATGCCACCTACCGATGTGCTGACGGCCGCCAACATACCGTGCCCACAGCATTATTCCGCTACGTGTATTATGACCCACACTGAGAATTCCGCCACAATACAGACACCCACACAAGTCTGCCAGCCCAAAGGTCAGTGATAAACTGGCGATAGCCAAACCCACACCATTACACCAACAGGAATACTCCCACAGTATCATGACCCACGAATCACCGAGGTGGTCTTTCAATCGCGGTAAACCATTGGCAGTACATACCGCCGCCCTCAAAATACACACACATTTATAAAACATCACCAGATTGGACAATTCAAACTACACACATGTGACACACATACACACACCACACCCACACACTCACACCACTATAAAACACACACCCGCATTACCCATAACCCTTTCAACAAAAAAAAAGATTGCCAGCACAGAGAGACACAAGTCAGGAGCACCAACTCAATCAGAGACACAGAACACCATCACCCATACACCATCCACGCACAACACAGCATACACCCCAACACATCACCCCACACACCACTCCACACCTCCTCAAACATATCACTAACACCACATCCATGGCACCTCAAAGACACCCCAGGTTTTTTGAGGAGGATCTAAGGGTCATGGTGGAGGAAATTATCCAGGTAGAGCCACAGCTATTCGGATCACAGGTGCAGCAGACGTCCATTGCAAGGAATATGGAGCTATGGCAGAGAATTGTGGACAGGGTCAACGCCGTGGGACAGCACCCAAGAACCAGGGATGACATCAGGAAGAGGTGGAATGACCTATGGGGGAAGGTGCGTTCCGTGGTTGCAAGACACCAGGTAGCCGTACAGAGGACTGGTGGTGGACCCCCACCTCGTCCCCCAAAATTAACAACATGGGAGGAGCAAGTCTTGGCAATTAAGCATCCTGGGGTCCTCGCAGGAGTAGCAGGAGGACTGGACTCTGGTAAGTCAAATCTGTACTACTTTATCCCCCCCACCCTACCTGCATGCCAACACAAACTCCTACCCCTACCCTCACACTTATCACTCCAACACCTCACACATACCCCACTATCACAACCCACCCATCCCTATACCAAGCCCTGCATGCAACTCCAATGCATGGACCCCCGTACAGACCTACATGGACACCCATCACCACAGCATGCCCATCACAGAGATTCACTCATCCCACAAAACCACCACAAACACAAGGCCAAGCTGATAGGGAAATCACAATCATACAGGGAAACACACCCATGCAGAAGATGGCACACACAGATACATTAACACTGCATTTGCATCCCCACAGGACCCATACTCAACGTCACTGGAGAGGAGGTGCCAGCTGCATTCAGTCCCCCCCTGAAGAGGCCCACAGTGACGACAGCAGCTCTGCACACCTGGATCAGGATGACAACCTGGCCCATCAGGGACCTCTGGACAGTCGGTTACCCTACCACAGTCCCAACCCACCACGGAGCCTCCCCCCTCAGGAAACACCAGCACAGCACCCACCCAGCAGGCCCATGCCACTGCCCCCAGGACATATCAATCAGCAGTGTGTCCACCACTACAGGGTCCCCAGGCAACCCCACAAACAAAGGACGATCAGGGACCTGGGGTCAGTGGCCGTGGGCACACGGTTCAGGGGCAAAGGAACAGGACAACAGGGAAGCTGGGAGGACTGCTGTGCGACGGGGAGGACAGGCCCATTGAACCTACTCTCCACGAGGCACTCTCCAACATCCTGGGAGCATACCACCATTCCCAGGAGATGATGGGCCAGATACTGGCCAAGTTGCAGGAGACCCAGCGGCAGCAGGAGGGACAGTACCTGGGGATGACCTAACAAACATCTACACCATCCTGGTCACCATTGCAGGGGTGCTGGCTGACATGGCCAAGACCATGAGGGAGAAAGTGGCACAACAAAGGGCACCTGACACTAGCCAAACCGATGAACAGCCTTCCACCTCTGCCAGCGCTAATGGACAGGAGGCCCCGCCACAGGACCAACAGGCCACCAGCACCCCACCCCGTGCAGAAGGAGAACCACCCCGCAAATGGTCCCTGCGATCCAGGCAGAAGCCAGAGAGCATTGCCAAGACCCCTGCCAGGAAATAAGACTCTCCTGATTGTCACCCTTCTGTTCCACTCTGTCACCCTGTCAACCTTGAACTGCAATTACTCCTCTTCCTATGCCCCATGTACCTGTGATACCAAGAGACTGGACTCTACCCTGGACTTTCCTCCACCATCAGCCCAGCCCATTGCACATCCCCCTCTACTTATGAGCTGCTAAATAAACACCCTTGGAACAAATACTAATCTGGAGTCTGTCAAATGATTCACAAATGTATTAGTACAACATTATCAAAGCATTGCAACTCAAATGTACAGTGAAATATACTTTGGAATGACCTTTGGTGGGCAGCAGTACACATAGCAGGAGCCAGAGTGGGGCAGAGAGATCTGAAAATTGAAATGACAAAGGGTACAGTCAGTGGCCATAGACATGGGGTAAGAGGCTGCCTTGTACAATGTCCAACAGATAACTGAAATGTAAAGTGAACTTACAGTGTCTTACTTGTGTGTCACTGGAAGTACTGCTGAATTAGTTTGCTTCAGTTGTCAAAAAAGTTTTCCTCTGCCTCCTCTTCCTCACTGTCCACAGGCTCCACCACTGCCATAAGACCATCTCCAGGCACATCCTCCTGCAGAAAAGGCACCTGGCATCTCAAGGCCAGGTTGTGCAACATGCAACATGCAACGATGATCTGGCACACCTTCTTGGGTGAGTAGTACAGGGAGCCACCTGTCAGATGGAGGCACCGGAACCTGGCCTTCAGGAGACCGAAGGTCCTTTCAATAATCTTCATGGTACGCCCATGTGCCTCATTGTAACGTTCCTCTGCCCTTGTCCTGGCATTCCGCGCTGGGGTCAGTAGCCATGAGAGGTTGGGGTAACCAGCGTCACCTGGTAAATATCGATTGACAAGTGTTGGACACACTCTAACCCTTAGGGACAACCCCATACCCAGACACCTACTCATAGTATGTAGGGACCTTTGGCTCACCTATTAGCCACACCCGATGCCTCTGTAGTTGGCCCATCACATATGGGATGCTGCTATTCCACAAGATAAAGGTGACATGCACAGCACCAGGATATATGGCATTCACATGGGAGATGTACTGGTCCACCAAACACACCATCTGCACATTCATAGAGTGATAGCTTTTTCTATTCCTGAAAACCTGTTCATTTTTCCAGGGGATGGGGGACAAATGCCACATTTGTACCATCAATGGCACCAATGATGTTGGGGATATGACCCAGGGCATAAAAGTCAGCTTTCACTGTGGCCAAATCCTCCACCTGGGGGAACACGATGTAGCTGCACATGTGTTTCAGCAGGGCAGACCACACTCTGGTTAACATGTTGGAGAACATTGGCTGAGACATCCCTGATGCCATGGCCACTGTTGTTTGGAAGGAACCACTTGCCAGGAAATGGAGCACTTTCAGGACCTGCACTAGAGGGGGAATACCTGTGGGCTGGCGGATAGCTGACATCAGGTCTGGCTCCAATTGGGCACACAGTTCTTGGATTGTGGCCCGAATAAGTCTGTTTGTAATGATAATGTGTCTGTCCTCCATTGTTGCAAGGTCCACCAGGGGTCTGTACACCGGAGGATGCCGCCATCTCATATTCAGCCTCAGCAGTGGAAGCCTATGGAAGAGAACGGTGAGCAGAGGGTCATATTCCCACATCTATTGCACTAACGAGGATTTGTTTACTTTACAGAAACAAAATGTGAACCCGACAGTCAGTTGCCGTGCCAATGTCTGCTGCAACGCAGTTAGGTGTCATGCCCACTGCCCCCCTGAAATGGCAAATGCCTGACCTGTGAGGAGGGACAAGTGGAAATGAGGTAATTGCGCTGGCATTGTGTGCCGTCGTGGTATGCGGTCGATGACCGCAGCGCAACTTCGCATTGGTTATCGTTGGGCCCTATGGGTTCCAGGAGCAAATGGCAATGTTCAGCGGCAGTGACGGTACGCACCGCCACAGACGTCACCGCCATTTTCTATCTATCTACTCACTTGCTACCGCCTGACCTTCAGCAGGAGAGGACCTACACTGCAAGTGCTGCTGTGACCTGTGTCTGGAACCGACCATGGGTCATGTGTCTGGGGAAAGGGCCCCTGCCTTCACTGCGGAGGAGTTGGAGAAATGGTCCTCCAGACAAACAGGTGAGTACACTGTGAGCATGATGCGTGGGCCATGAATGTATGGAGTGCTGTGAATGTAAGCCACATGTAAGGGGGGGACAGAGGCGTCCTGGCCAGAGTGCAGCATTTAAGGTGGACAATGTATGTGCGTCAGGGGATGGGAAGGATCTGGTGGCCCATGAGTCTGACGGTCCGGATGGTTGACTAATTCCTTTTTCTGCTGTCTTTTCCCTGCAGGTCAGCCACCACCAGAAAAAGGGTATTTGGCGTGCCATCGCCAAGGAGATGCGGACCCTGGGCGTCTTTGACAGGAAGAGAACCCACTGCTGCAAGAGGTGGGAGGACCTGTGCCGCCGGGCAAAGAAGATTGCGGAGGCCCATCTGGGGCTGGCCTCCCAACGAGGAAGGGGTGCCCGTCGCACCATGACCCCCCTGATGTTCTGCATCCTGGCGGTGGCCTAACCGGAGTTGGATGGGCGCTTGAAGGCATCACAGCAGCCACAAGGGGGTGAGTACAGAATCTGACTCCTGACTTTGCGTGCCTTAAGAGGTACCTGGGTGTGGGATGTGGACTATGGGTGCCCCTAGGCCAGGGCGAAGATGGCAGGGTAGGTCTCTTGTTGGGCAGGCTCTGAAGCACTCCTACCCCAATAGTGTTAGTGGGCATCTATTACTGGGCAGGGTACTGTGTGTTTCTGGTGTGCAGCTGATGGCGTTAGGCATTGTACCCCATGGGCTGGTGACAATTTCAGTAACTGGTTGGGCATGGCCTAGTCCATAGGGCTACTCCCTGTGTGTTGTGTACGCCAACGGTAGTGGTGTTGCTAGCATTGACCAAGTGTATCCTCTGTCTCTTCCTCCTTTTTTGTTTTGTCACCATGTCCTTATGTGCATTAGCATCATCTGGAGGAGGAGCAGAGGCACCGGCGACAGAGGGAGCTGCATCCCACATGGGCCTGGAGGCCGAATCCACTGACGGTGAGAGCACCAGTGGGACGGAGGGTGAGGGGAGACCACAGACAGTGACTCCTCCTACGATAGAAGCTCCCTGACGGTGGCGAACACCTCTGTGCCCACCCCAACAACAGGTACAGCCGCCACCCCCCCTACCAGCACTGCCCTCCCAGCAGCCCCTCAGTGTGTTTCCTGTGCCCGCTCCCCCAGGACGGTGGGCATCTCCTTCGCCCCAGACACCTCAGGCTATGCCCCAAGTAGCCCTGCTGCCCTCAGTGAGGAGGCTATTGACCTCCTGAGATCCCTCACTGTTGGGCAGTCAACCATTCTGAATGCCATCCAGGGTGTAGAGAGGCATTTGCAATAAACAAATGCATACCTGGATGGCATTCACTCTGGCGTGGCAGCCCAACAGAGATCATTTCAGGCTCTGGCCAACTCCCTGATGGCAGCCCTTGTCTCTGTGTCTAGCATCCCCCTCCAACTTCCTCTACCCAGTCCCAATCCCCTCAACCCCAGCCTATCCAAAGCATACATTCAGACCAGCATTCACCCAAATCAACACCCAGAAGTGGCTCAGGCAAACACAAGAACCACACATCATCCCACAGGCACTCACACAAGCAGCATACCCATGCAGAAACACCAACATCCACTGCCTCCACTGTGTCCCCCACCTCCTCCTCGTCCACCTCCCTCCCAGTATCGTCTCCACTCACAACTGCATGCACTACATCCTCATCCACTACCTCCATCACCAGCACGCCCATCACTACTCACCCCTCACTGGCAGTCACCACCCCCACATCCATGCACACGTCCCCTGTGTCCTGTCCCAGTGTGTCTGTGACCCCTCCTCCCAAAGTACACAAGCACCCACCCACCCAACAGCCATCCACCTCACAACAGCATCCAGCACATGCACCTTCACCCAAACTCAGCAGACAGACACCTCCTACCACCACTCCCTCTTCCTCCACTCTCAAACCCTCTCCCTCTTCTCGCCCCAGTGTGTCTAAAACGATAGTCCTGGCAAACATTGACCCGTTCCCTACCCCTCCCCCCATCCTTTCCCTCGGGCCAGGGTGTCCAGAACCCAGGCCAGCACCTCAGCCACCAAGTCGGTTTCCGCTGTGGTACCTGCAACGCCCAGAGGCTCAAATGGGGCACCCGTCAGGCCAGCCAGTGTGCCACCAACCCCTGCAAAGGAGCAAACCATTCCACCATCTGCCAAGGTGAAGAAGGGGACAACATGCAGCAAGGGCAAGGAGCACGACCCACCCAGCAATGCCTCCTCCAAAACTCCAGCTGCCAGCGCCTAGGTCACAACAGCATCTGCTAAGGTGAGGAAGGGGAAGAAAACCGAAGGCAAGGCACTTTCAGCCGTCGGAGGCTGCAGGTGTAGGCCTGGTGCCCACCAGCAGAACCGCCAGCCCCGCCACCTGCACCGCAGGCAGCACCGCAAGTAGCCCCGCAGCAGGCACCGCCGCCAGCACCGCCGCCAGCACCGCCACCTGCACCACCACCTGCACTGCCACCACTACTGTCAGCAGCAGCATCCCCAGTCGGCAGCCGTCCAAGGCTGCAGGAGAAGGGCTGGAGACTACCTCCACCACTGGCAGCACCTGCACCACGACCAGCAGCCCCGCCGCAAGAACCGCTGCAACATCGCCACCTGCACCGCTGACAGTAGGACCACTACCTGTACCAGCAGCTCCAGTGGGTGGCCGTCCAAGGCTTGAGGAGACAGGCTGGAGCCTCCCACCACCACTGGCACCTCCCCCACCACCACTGGCACTACCACCAGTTTGCAGCCTTAGGCGCCACAGGATGGAGTCTAGCCCTGCCTTCAACCTGTTTCCTGCAAATCTCGTGCCTCCGACACCCAGGTGAGGGAATGTGAACTCCCACACTCCAAGTGATGAATCACTGGGCACAAGGCCCCCTCCAGAACCAGTGGAGATATGCATCCACTCAGCACCTCCTTGGAAGGATGAAGCACCCTGGGCACCAAGCCCCCTCCAGAACCAGTGGAGAAAGGCATCCACTCACCCTATCCTTGGCAGGATGAAGCAGACTGGGCAAAAAGCCCCCTCCAGAACCAGTGGAGAAAGGCATCCATTCACCCTGTCCTTGGCAGGATGAAGCAGACTGGGCACAAAGCCCCCTCCAGAACAAGTGGAGAAAGGCATCCACATATATGTATGTATGTGTTTGAGGCCTTGTTTGCAGTATTTATTTCCTAATCCTTGTACCTATGAAAAATCTTGATACAAATGCATTTCTATTTAAAATGTGAACAAAAACATTCACACCTTTACATTTTGGATATTGAAAATATGTTTAATTTATTTTGCTACTTTTTTCTTTTCTGGTGTTCGTATTATTCCTTGCTCCCAGTGATTTCTGTGAGAGTATGACCTTATGTCGTTCTTGACTTACTCCAAGGGAGGATGGAATAGATTTGAATCTGTTTTGTCAGTAGGGGTACTGAGGATCCGCACCTCAAGTGTCATCTACCACTTTCCTCAGTGTTAGAAATACTGACAACTAGTACATTGCTTGACAGGCAGACATGGCTGGGGTCTGCCTGCAATCCAGATTTCGCTGATGCTGATACCTTCCTATGTGTTGAAATGGGAAGGGCTAAAGAGCTGTTCTGTCTGATATATAATTTTCATTATGCTCAATAGCAGTGGCTAGGGAGGTCCAAAATCAGTGGCAGACCTTGACAGGAGTCGAATACATGGAGAAAGATTGGGCGCTCTTTACTTATTTTCCATGATAGGGAACTGAGGTAAGCTTCCTTACTTATTATCCATGATAAGGAACTGAGGCAAGCCCAACTCAAATGTAGTTATTTCAAAATCTTGCACGAACTATTACTTGACACCCTCAAACTGTGCTAGGGCAGGAATGAGGACAAATGACTCCGGGTGGACATAGAAATCCCTCTTTGCAATCTTTTCAAGAATAACCTTTTTTGACTGGGAAAAAAATCTTCCTTTTAAATAATAATAATAATAATAATAATAATAATAATAATAATAATAATAGGAGTAATAGGAGTAATAGTAGTAGTAGTAGTAATAATAACGATAATAATAATAATAATAGACTCCTATGTAGGCGTGGTATGCCACCAGGTAGGGTGCACAGCATTTAAAAATGGTGCATGTAGAAATTTAATTTGCCAGGTCCATACAGTGACAAGCCCTCAAAAGCTATTTTCACTGTGACTGTCGAATTAGCAAAACTAGAGTACATAATAAAATACTAATTGTACTATTTAAGGTGTGGGACAAGTTAGAGAAATAATTAAATGGCTATTTTTAGCATTTTTTAAAAAGCAATGCACTGATGAAGGTGTATTTATAGTTAAAAAAAATAGAAAATTAACATTTCGCTTTCTGAATCTCATGGATGCTAATTGACATTAGCCTGACAGCAGCTGCGTTGCCAATGCTTGACCTAACTGAGGCAAGAAAATAGCTCCTAGACCAGAGATAATGGCTTAGGCCTGGTAACTGGATGAGCGAGATGTACATCAGCTCAGAAAAGGCAGCTGGGGAGGTTCCAAGAACTTCATAAACTTGAAAGGGACAGAGGTGGAGCTACCCCTATTCATAGTTTAGTGTAATGGAGACCTGAGAAAAGGACTGCCGTTATTGTTTAGGCCTAAAGTAGCCAGTTGTGCATCAACCCAGTTGGAGGGGGAGCTGTTCCCAGAACCAGTTCTATATAGTTTAGGAGAGGAGACTACTTGTTACCCTAAACACACCCCTAACTGTGGCACTCAAGCTCCCTTCATGGGCAGAAGTCCTTTTCTTTCTTGGATTTAATTTGGAATGGTACACTCTGGTAAGGCAAACAGACTTTGGGGGTCATTCCAACCCTGGCTGTCGGTGTTAAAGCGGCGGCCAAACCGCCAACAGGCTGGCGGTTAAAAAAATGCAATTCCGACCCTGGAGGAAACCGCCAACAGAGACCGCCACTTTAACACACCGCCCGCCACGGCGGGACAAACAAACAGCGCGGCGGTCACCTCCAACAGACAGGCGGGAGATAATGTACCGCCCACCCTATCACAGCCCACCAATCCGCCACCTTTTCCGGGGCGGTAGCCCCGCTGATAAAAACACGGCGGAAACAGCCATTTCAAACGGAAAACGCTCACCTCCATACACCCCACGAGGAATCTGGACAGCATGGAACCCGAACTACACATCCTACCAGCCATTGTCTTCCTGCTCCTCTACCAGGAGCACGAACGCCGGCACAGAAGACAACGGTGAGTACTGCACCTACGACACAGGGGAGGGGGAGGAGAAAATATTATGGGGACACACATACGAGACACACCCACCCCCACCCTCACCCACTACAACACACACATCACTGCACAGTAATACATCACAGTTAACCCCCTCAAGCCCCCCGGAAGAATGCAAAGGCAAAAGGAAATGATTATAAATATAGAATTATATTGTAAGACTGAGTATAAAATATATCACACATCAATAACTTTATATACATTAATTGTCCAGTCCGATATGTATATCAGCCATTGTTCGTGGGCCACTGGGCCAAAACACATGGGCAAAGCCCACACAGGATACCTTCCTCCAACGGAGAGAACACTGCAGGGGCATCAGATAGGAAAACTACAGGCACCTCAGGGGGAAGGGAAGGGGGGGCACCTCAGCCAGATGAGTCCACGACGCCAGATCCACGAGGGGCCTCCATGGCCACTGTGCCATCCTGGGGAGTGCAAAGCCACAGTCTCTCAAGTCTCTACAGTGGGTGGGGTGCCCACTGTGCCATCCTAGGGAGTGCAAAGCCACAGTCTCTCAAGTACATACAGTGGGTGGGGTGCCCACTGTGCCATCCTGGGGAGTGCAAAGCCACAGTCTCTCAAGTCTCTACAGTGGGTGGGGTGCCCACTGTGCCATCCTGGGGAGTGCAAAGCCAGTCTCTCAAGTCTCTACAGTGGGTGGGGTGCCCACTGTGCCATCCTGGGGAGTGCAAAGCCACAGTCTCTCAAGTACATACAGTGGGTGGGGTGCCCACTGTGCCATCCTGTGGAGTGCAAAGCCACAGTCTCTCAAGTCTCTACAGTGGGTGGGGTGCCCACTGTCCAATCCTGGGGAGTGCAAAGCCACAGTCTCTCAAGGGGATAACAGTCTCCACTGGTACTGGAGGGGGACTAGTGCCCAGAGTGCTTCGTGCAGCCCTGCCCGACACAGATGCGGGCCTGCCCCTTCCGCCAATGGGCCAGCGGTGCTTGAGACGGCGGTGCCCAGCGGAGCAGTGCTTGAGATGAAGGGCCCTGTTCAGCGGTGCTTGAGACGGCGGTGCCCAGCGGAGCGGTGCTTGAGATGAAGGGCTCAGCGGAGCGGTGCTTGAGATGAAGGGCCCAGTTCAGCGGTGCTTGAGATGAAGGGCCCAGTTCAGCGGTGCTTGAGATGAAGGGCCCTGTTCAACGGTGCTTGAGACGGCGGTGCCCTGTTCAGCGGTGCTTGAGACGGAGGTGCCCAGCGGAGCGGTGCTTGAGATGAAGGGCCCAGCGGAGCGGTGCTTGATATGAAGGGGCCAGTTCAGCGGTGCTTGAGATGAAGGGCCCAGTTCAGCGGTGCTTGAGATGAAGGGCCCAGTTCAGCGGTGCTTGAGATGAAGGGCCCTGTTCAGCGGTGCTTGAGACGCCGGTGCCCAGCGGAGCAGTGCTTGAGATGAAGGGCCCTGTTCAGCGGTGCTTGAGACGGCGGTGCCCAGCGGAGCGGTGCTTGAGATGAAGGGCCTAGCGGAGCGGTGCTTGAGATGAAGGGCCCTGTTCAGCGGTGCTTGAGATGAAGGGCCCAGCGGAGCGGTGCTTCAGATGAAGGGCCCAGTTCAGCGGTGCTTGAGATGAAGGGCCCAGTTCAGCGGTGCTTGAGATGAAGGGCCCAGTTCAGCGGTGCTTGAGACGGCGGTGCCCTGTTCAGCGGTGCTTGAGACGGCGGTGCCCAGCGGAGCGGTGCTTGAGATGAAGGGCCCAGCGGAGCGGTGCTTGAGATGAAGGGCCCAGTTCAGCGGTGCTTGAGATGAAGGGCCCTGTTCAGCGGTGCTTGAGATGAAGGGCCCAGTTCAGCGGTGCTTGAGATGAAGGGACCAGTTCAGCGGTGCTTGAGATGAAGGGCCCAGTTCAGCTGTGCTTGAGACGGCGGTGCCCTGTTCAGCTGTGCTTGAGACGGCGGTTCCCAGCGGAGCGGTGCTTGAGATGAAGGGCCCAGCGGAGTGGTGCTTGAGATGAAGGGCCCAGTTCAGCGGTGCTTGAGACGGTGGTGCCCTGTTCAGCGGTGCTTGAGATGAAGGGCCCAGTTCAGCGGTGCTTGAGACGGCGGTGCCCAGCGGAGCGTTGCTTGAGAAGAGTGTCCTGGTCAGCGGATCCAGCCCAGGCATGGATGTCACTCGCCACCTGACATGTGGCTGGCGGGGCCTTCCTGCCCATCTGTCTGGTGGCTTGCGGGGCCCTCCTGGGCTGCAGTTCTCGGTCTGTGGGTGTCCTTCTGCCCACCTGGGACGTGGCTTGCGGGGCCCTCCTGGGCTGCAGTACCGGGCCTGTGTGTGTCCTCCTGCACACCTGGGATGGGGCTGGTGGGGCCCTCCTGGCCAGCTGGCCTGCTGCCGGACTTGTCGGGCGTGCTGCCCTTCCCACCCTTCCCTGCATGCTTCTGGCCCTTTCCCACCTTTGGCAGTGTGCCAGGTGGCACCTGACTTCCTGCCGGAGCCAATGTAGGGATTTTTGTCCCTGGGGTCTTTGGTCGCTCGCGCCGGGCACTGGCAATCTTAGGATGCTTTTCCGGTGGTGGGCTGGCCGTGCCTTGGCTCCTAGCTGAACTGGATGCCCTTGAGGGTGGGGTACTCCACAGTCCATGGACAACAGTCTTCACAGGACCCGGTTTTGTGGTGGCTGAGGTGCTGATTGGAGTCTTATGAGATGGACGGGGTGGGGGAGTTGTAGGAAAGAGGTCAAGTTTGGAAAGGAAAAGCAATTTGGAAAGAGAGGGATGGGTAGGTGTAGTGGGTATGGGAGTGGAGGAAGAGGATGTGGTTTTAGGGGTGTGAAGTCTGGTGTCTTTGGGTGCAGGTGCTTGGGCTGGAGGCTGTCGTGAGGTGGATGGCTGTTGGGTGGGTGGCTGTCTGCGTTTGTGTAGTTTGGAGGAGGGGGTGACAGACACACTTGGAGAGGACACAGGGGACGTGTAAATGGTAGTGGGGGTGGTGACTGCACGTGTGCGGAGTGTTCTGGTGGGTGTGCTGGTGATGGACGTAGTGGCTGAAGATGTTGTGCATGCAAGTGTGAGTGGAGACGTCACAGGGAGGGAGGAGGGAGACGAGGAGGAGGGGGACACAGTGGAGGCAGTGGCTGTTGGTATGTCTGCATGTGGATGTTGCTTGTGTCAATGCTTGTGTGATGTGTGGTGCTTATGTCTGGATGAGCTTCCCTTGGGTGTTGAGGTGTGTGCAGGCTGGTCTGATGGTGTGTCTGGGATAGGCAGAGGTACAGGGGATTGGGTCTGGGTGGAGGAAGTTGGAGGGGGGAGGCTAGAGACAGGGACAATTGCTGCCGTCAGTGCTGAGGCCAGAGCGTTGAACGATCGCTGATGGGCAGCCTGACCCGAATGAATGCCCTCCAGGTATGCATTACTCTGGTGCACCTCTCTTTGTACACCCTGGATGGCATTCATAAGGGTAGACTGCCCAACAATGATCGTCCTTAGGAGGTCAATGACCTCCTCACTGAGGGCAGCAGGGGTGACAGGGGAAGGGCCTGAGGTGCCTGGGGCGAAGGAGATGCCCACCTTCCTGGGTGAGCGGGCACGGGGCAAACGCTGAGGGGCTGCTGGGAGGGCGGTGCTGGTGCGCTGGGTGGTGGCTGTACCTGTTGTTGCGGGGGGCACGGATGTTGCCGCCACCACAAGGGAGCTCCCTTCAGAGGACGAGTCGCTGTCACTGACATCAGCACGAGTCCCCGCCGTGGAGCTCCCCTCGCCCTCCGTCTCACTGGTGAAATCCGAGTCAGTTGCATGGCCCGCCATGGCCATGTGAGATGCAGCTCCCTCGTGCTCCGATGCCACTTCTCCTCCGCCTGATGATGCTAGTGCACACATGAACAGGAAGACCACAAAAAAGGGGGGGAGGAGAAATAAAGACATGTTGAGTGCATGGATTACCGCTACCGTTGGCGGACAAGACAGACACAGAAGCCCCCTGCACTACGCCGCGCACTTGGGGTCCACTACGCAATCCGTGGGACATGGCCTACAAGCCTATGGATGACAACTGCACACATAGATGACACAGGGCCATGGATAACTGTACTTGGCACCCTACAGAGGTGGGGGGCAGGGGCACAGGGCCATGCCTTACGGAGGGGCCTAGCTTACAGAAATCGCCCTGGCCCAGGGATACCCACAGCCCTCCTCCCCCACCCAGACACCTCTACTGCGCGCAAAGTCAGCAGAATGTATTTGTACTCACCCCCTTGTGTCTGCTGTGATGTCCTCACGCGCCCATCCAAATCGGGGTAGGCCACCGCCAGGATCCAGGACATCAGGGGGGTCAAAGTACGACTGGCACCCCTCCTACGTTGGGAGGCCATCCCCAGCTGAGCCTCCGCCGTCTTCCTGCTCCCGCGTCGGATGTCCTCCCACCTCTTCCGGCAGTGGGTGCCCCGTCTGTTGTGGACCCCCAGGGTCCGGATGTCCTTGGTGATGGCACGCCAAATCGCGACTTTTTGGTGGGCGCTGACCTATGTGACATGTACAGGGAGAGAAAAATTGTCATCACCTTCTGCATGCTCGATGTGAGTGGCCCCCCATCCCCACCCTTGCCATGCTCTCATCTGTTGTTTGATGCATGCCTCAATCGCTCCCCTCCCCACCATCTTTCATCCACCCCACTCAACCCAGGCATTGCCCACTAAGCATGGTCCCAGTGTACTTACCTGTTGGTCTGGAGGACCGTAGAGTAGCGCATACTGGGGGAGGACCCCATCCACAAGTTTCTCAAACTCCTCCGCAGTGAAGGCAGGGGCTTGAGCCATTGTCTCTTCCAGACCGAGGTCACAGCAGCACTTGCAGTGTAGGTCCTCTCCTGTCGAAGATCAGGTATCGAGTGATTAAGCAGATAGAAAATGGTGGTCACGCCCGCGGCGGTGCGTATCGCGACCGCTGGCGCACATCGTCATTGGTTCCTGAAACCCATAGGGTTCAATGTTAGCCAATGCGGCTTGGCGCCGCAGTCTTCGACCGCCTACCGCCGCGGTGTGCCACGCCAGCGCATTGACCTCACATCCCACTGTCGCACTTCACAGGTCAGGCAGCCACCATTTCAAGGGCCCACATGGCCTAATTACCAACTGCGTCACACATACCTAGGCCATGCACCAACACTCATACAAGCCATTCAATGCATTGGGAATCGTGTTATGTGCAAGCTGTGGTTACGTACCTGTGGGTTGCTTGACTCTGTGCTCGCTGTTGTCCTTCCTAGGCACCGTCCGCTGGGACATGCGAGGAGATGGAGGAATCTTCCCGTGTACAGACCGCTGGTGGACCTGTCGACAATGGAGGAACGACATGTCATACTGACATACAGGCTTGACCGTGCCACTATTCATGAACTGTGTGCCCAGCTGGAGCCAGACCTGATGTCACCCATCCGCCAACCCACAGGGATCCCCCCTCTAGTGCAGGTGCTGTCAGTACTCCATTTCTTAGCAAGTGGGTCATTTCAAACAACAGTGGCCATATCATCAGGGATGTCCCAGCCTATGTTTTCAAAGGTGTTGTCCAGAGTGTTGTCTGCCCTGCTGAAACACATGCGGAGCTACATCGTTTTCCCTGAGGTGGGGGATTTGCCTACAGTGAAGGCTGATTTCTATGCCCTTGGACATATCCCCAACATCATAGGTGCCATTGATGGGACACATGTTGCTTTGGTCCCCCCCAGCAAGAGTGAACAGGTGTACAGGAACCGGAAGAGTTATCATTCCATGAATGTACAGATGGGGTGTTTGGCTGACCAGTACATCTCCCATGTTAATGCCAAGTTCCCTGGGTCAATGCATGACGCCTACATCCTGCGGAATAGCAGCATCCCGTATGTGATGGGTCAACTCCAGAGGCACCGGGTGTGGCTATTAGGGGACTCTGGTTACCCCAACCTGTCCTGGCTACTGACCCCAGTGAGGACACCCAGGACAAGGGCAGAGGAACGGTACAATGAGGCCCATGGGCGGACTAGGAGGGTGATAGAGCGAACCTTTGGCCTCCTGAAGGCCAGGTTCAGGTGCCTCCATATGACAGGTGGATCCCTAATGTACTCACCAAAGAAGGTGTGCCAGATCATCGTGGCCTGCTGTATGCTTCACAACCTGGCTTTGCGCCGCCAGGTGCCTTTTCTGCAGGAGGATGGTCCAGATGGTTGTGTTGTAGCAGCTGTGGAGCCTGTGGAGAGTGAAGAGGAGGAAGCTGAAGAGGACGACATAGAGAACAGGAACACAGTAATACAGCAGTATTTTCAGTGACACACAGGTAAGAGTAGACACTGGCATATTACATTTACTTAATGACTCCTACCTCTCTACTGTCTGACTTTTTCCCCCAGTGTATGGTAACTGTGTTGTGACTTTCCCTTCCGTTTTCAGAGATGTGGGCCCCACTGCGTGACATCTGCTTTGTTTCCCCATGGACTACAGCTGTGTGACAGCGGTTTGTTAGCATCACAATGTGAAAGAACATTTTGGCACGGTCATGTCTAATACATTTGTTCTAAATCTCAGCCAGACTCCAGATTGTTTTGTGCAATAAGTGTTTTTATTCAAGTGCTCTAAATTGGATGGGTGGTTGCAAATCGGTGAGGGGTGATGGTGGAGGATTGTCCATGGCAGAGTCCAGACTATCAGTTTCACAGGTGAATTGTCCAAATGCCTGTGGGAAGTGGAGCAGGGGCAGTTTAAGGTTGGACAGGGTGACAATGTGGGACAGTGGGATAACAATCAGGGCGGTATCCTTTGCTGGCGGGGGTCTTGACATCTTACTCTGTCTTCTTCTGGATCTCAGGGCCCGCTTGCGGGGTGGTTCTCCTCCTGCAGGGGGTGGGGTTCTGGTGGCCTGTTGGTCTTGTGTCGGGGCCTCCTGTCCACTAGCGCCGGCAGAGGTGGTAGGCAGTTCTTGGTGCATGCTAGTGTCAAGGGCCCTTTGAGGTGCCACAGTGTCCCGCAATGTGGTGACTACCTCATTCAGGGCCACTACGATGGTATCCATGGCGGAACTGATGTTTCTTAGTTCCTCCCTGAACCCCATATACTGTTGCTCCTGCAGAAGCTGGATCTCCTGAAACCTGGCCAGGACCGTCGCCATCGTCTCCTGGGAGCGGTGGTATGCTCCCATGATGGAGGAGAGGGCCTCGTGGAGTGTGGGTTCCCTGGGCCTGTCCCCCCCATCGCACAGCAGCCCTCCCAGTTCCCCTGTTTCCCTGGGCCTCTGTCCCCTGGACCGTGTGCCCACTACCACTGCCCCCCAGGTCCCTGTTGTTGTTGGGGTGGTGGGTTAGCCTGGGTTCCCTGTAGTGGTGGACACACCGCTGATTGACGTGTCCTGGGGACAGAGGTATGGGCCAGCTGGGTGGGTGCTGTGCTGGTGTTCCCAGAGGGGGGAAGGTCTACTGTGGCCTGTGGCTGTGTGAGGGGAACCGACTGTCCCGAGGTCCCCGATGGACTGGGCTGGTCATCTAGATCCAGGGAGACAGAGCTGCTGTCCTCACTGTGGGCCTCTTCTGGGGGTGGAGTGGACATTTGTGGACCCTCCTGCGTGGTGACGTGGCGTTCGGGTCCTGCAGGGGTATAAAAGTATGGTTATTGCTTCTGTGTGTGTCATAGCGTGCAATGGGTGGGTGCCCGTGTACCCCAGTGCTGGCATTCCTTTGTGGGGGCTGTTGTGACGGTGGTTGGGGGGGGGTTGTATGTGTATGTGCAGTGGGCATGCTTAGGTGATGGGTGTCCATGCTTTGTGACGCATGCAGGGCTAGGTGTTGGGATGGGTGGGTTGTGATGGTGAGACAGTTGCAAGGAGTAGGATGTGAGGGGGTGAGGGTGAGGGTGGGGGTATGAGTTGGCATGCAGGTGGGGTGGGGGGAAGAAGTAGTTAAGATTTGCCTTACCAGAGTCCATTCCTCTGCCTACTCCAGCGAGGCCCTCAGGATGCAGGATGTTCAAGACTTGCTCCTCCCATGTTGTAAATTCTGGGGGAGTAGGTGGGGGTCCGCTGCCAGTCCGCTGCACCGCGATGTTGTGCCTGGATACCATGGAACGCACCTTTCCCCGTAGGTCGTTCCACCTCTTCCTGATGTTGTCCCGATTTCTTGGGTGCTGTCCCACTGCGTTGACCCTGTCCACTATTCTGCTCCATAGCTCCATCTTCCTGGCAATGGTGGTGTGCTGCACCTGTGCCCCGAACAGCTGTGGCTCTACTCGTACAATTTCCTCCACCATGACCCTGAGTTCATCATCAGAGAACCTGGGGTGTCTTTGCGGTGCCATGGGGTGGTGTGGGTGATGTGTAGGGTGGATTGTGTGGTGCTAAGTGTGGTGATGTGTATTGTTGTGTTGTGTGAAGTGCGTGCAAATATTGCTGGGTGACAGTGAATTGGGCGTCTGGGTGCTCGGATGTCTTTTCTCGGTGCGTGTTCACGAATCTCTAGGAGTGGAGGTTTGTGGGTGATGTGGGTGTGTATTTTATATTTAATTGGGTGTGTGGGAGTGGTGTGTGTATGTGTCTCAGGTGTGTGTATTTCGAATTGTCCAATGTGGTTGTATTTTGTAAGTGTGTGTGTATTTTGACCGCAGCGGTGTGTACCGCCAATGGAATACCGCGGTTGAAAGACCGCCGCGTGGATTCGTGTGTCGTGATAGTGTGGGTGTATTTCTGTTGGTGTGACGGTGGAGGTTTGGTCATCGCCAGTTTCTCGCTGCCCTTTGGTGTGGCGGACTTTTGTGGATGTCTGTATTTTGGCGGTTTGCCTGTTGTGAGTCAGAATGACCGTGGCGGTTTACCGCGCCCGCGGCGGTGTTATGGCGGTCTTCTGAGCGGCGGTAGGCGCCTTTTACCGCCAAGGTTGGAATGACCCCCTTTGTTCTAAAAGTGGGTGAGGTTTTCCCCAGGAACATTTTCTCCATTGGTTAGGCAACATTTAGGAGTCAACCTCCCCACCCCTGCCCACTGGCTAGTGAAATCTACAAAGATGTCACCTCACCCACTGCTCCTGGAAAGACTCTCAGGACCTATGGAAGAAAAGAAGAGGACTATACCTGCTGTTTGATACCAGTGAGGAGACCTGAGGAGGTAGAACTCATGAAGTGGACTGTAATGGTAAGGTGGCTGACCTCCTGTGTAGCTACAGGAACACAACATTCTACAAGAGGCCCACCATACAATTTCAACTGGACCGGGATTGGACCCTGCTGGAGTAAGTCATGAGCCATAAGTGCTATCCCTGGGTTTGTGGGACCAGTGGCTGTATCCAAACTTGACTTGTCTGACAATCTCTGAAAAATTCAAACTTGAACAAACTGTGAACTTTGAGACCTCTAGGAGACTGGGACCAATCCCCCTAGTCAATACTCCCAAGACACAAGAAAATGAGGTTGGTCCCGCTCACAGCTTTTGCCATTCAAAAAACCTGTTCACAAGACCCTCATAGCAATATCGGACATTGGTACAACTTGTCCACATACAGCCCTGCTGGAGGATTCTGAGCTACAAAAAAGAGACTAAAGGCTTGATCTATAGTTTGACATATGGTTTACTCCATCACAAATGTGACAGATATCCTGTCTGCCATTCTCCGTAGGCTATAAAGTGATCGTAATAGGGTGGACGGGATATCTGTCACCTTTGTGACTGAGTAACCCTCTCTGCCAAACCTAAATTCAGGTCCTAAGTCCAAATGAAGGAATCCTGACCAGCTGAGAGCTCCAAGGGTATCCGGCTGATGAGACGTCTTCTCAGAATGTGGAATTTGAACTTTTCTCACCAAAGCAAATCGCTTCAGTAGGACCTCCATCAATGGGTATTCAACTTTGAGAGGACTTCCTCAGATGCACTCTGAAACCTTGCACTGGAGGATTTTAACTTCTATTTGAGAGACTAAGGGGGTCATTCTGACTATGGCGGGAACTGAACCGCCACGCTGGCGACGGTCTTTTGACTGCCTCCAGGGAGGCGGAGCAGACTGCCCTATTACAAATGTGACGGTTTGGCCTGTGCTAAGCCGCCATTTCCCTGTTCCTAGCGCCAGGGCGGTTGGACCTGCCGGGGCGGAGACAAGCATCTCCGATCCGGTGGGCCACCCAATACTGCCGCCGGTATTCCGAGTCCCCGTTCCACAAGTGGTTCTGTGGCAGTAGCACCGCCACAAAATCCCTGGCAGAAAAGCTACCGACAACAGGAATTTGCATTCCTGTTGTGGTAGATGTTTCACCCACTCCCAGTAGTGACCCTCCCGATCCCTGTACTTAACCCCGCCCCCCCACATACACACACGCACCCACAGACACACACACCCTGGCACACACTCACAACACCCTTACACTTATGCTCACACACGCATCACCACATTTCCAACAGACACACATGCATGCACAAACACTCCCCTCACACCCCCCACTCTTGACATGCATACACGCACACACACCCATTCACACCGCACACCCCGGAGGACACTTACCTTGTCTGATGAGGTGCTCCTCCCTGAGGGGACGGAACCTGGCTCTCCCACTGCTGGCTTCACCCTGGCATCAGGACGCCGCCAGGCCATATTACAGGTTGTAATATGACTGGCAGAGTCCTTTTGGCGGGGCGGGCCCGCAATGGAACCGCCTCTGCACTGCCAACCTCCAGCACGACTACTGGAGGATTTCCTTCCAAATTGTGGTGGAAATCTTCCAGTACTTGGAATATGGCAGTCAGAGGACCGCCAGCTCTGGTGATCCTCTTGTGCCCGCGACTTCGGCGGTTTAAGCAAAATACCACAAAAGTCGGATTGATCCCCTAAGTCAGAAGATAAAATCTTTGAGATGAACATGTTTAATATATCTTACCTGCTCTACAGCGTGGTTGGCCTGCAATTGAAACTAGGTCCTGGTCATGTAGTAATGATATCTTCTATTAGTGCTTTACATTTTCTTGGCATTTTGATTTCCCTTAGTATATTGTCATTCTTTTGGTGTCATTGTGTTAATTAAATTATCCTTTATTTTCATAAATTGAATTTGAATTCCTTTTGTTTTGTCTTTTGACTTTATGAACTCTTTTGGTACTTCTAAATTCTTTGCATATTTTCAATAAGTTAAGGACTTCTGCTATGTGCCATAGACACCAGAGGTGGATCTGATGTTTAAGTTATTGAAACCTATGCCCACACCTGATAGGTTAGTGACTTTATCTGTGGTGGACTATTACTCACTCAAATTAATAATACATTTTTTATAGCCATTCAGTCCAAGCTCCATTGTGTCGCAGTGCATGAACACATTTTATATAGGTTATAAAAGCAAAACGCAATGTACAATTGGATATGGGGCCCATGTCTGGAAGTTGATGTTCTCTTGCCACCATGTTGGTGTGCCTGAGCCATGCTATGCCATCCTCCATGTTATTTGCATTTCTAACCGAAGCCTGGATCTGTCCATCAGCAGTTCCAATGATCAACTTAGAAATCCCAGGCAACTATCATCTATTAAGGCTTTACAGGAAGGGAAAAAAAGGAGGAGGTATTGCAATTTGTATACAAAGACTCATTAAAGGTCTTGAGAATAGACAAATTAAGCTCCGACTGGGTTGAGATTTGTATCTTTAAAGTAGTTTTTTTCTCAGAAAGCCATATGGAAAGGAGAACTGCTTTATAGACCCCCCTGGCCCAAAAAGGGATTTCGTTAGGAAATTAACTGAATATATCGTGCCCCATGCCCTCAACTCAGCACTTTCTTTTGCTTGATGACTTTGACTATCATGGGGAAAATTCTTCTGAGTTCACCCAACTGTTTTCCAAACTTTAGATCCTGAGCCTATCACAGAAAAGTACTGGTCCTACACCTGTAGCTGGACACATGTTAGATCATATTTTCACCAGCTCCTCTAACCTTATGTGCTCCCCACCCTCCCCATTGTTTCTGGACTGATCACCATCTGATTTATTTCAGATCACAAAATCATTGAGCTTGCAAAAGCCGAACACCGTTAACAGAGTCAAAAAGCAGACATTGGCAAAAAGGTAAACCAGAGTCATTCTCCAAAGAATTCAAAGTTACTTGAAGAAAAACCAGACCCGAATGAGACTTTGGAGAAACTTCAAAATGTCTTAACTGTGGCTTTTGACCACATTGCCCCACTTCAAAACAGTTCCAAATGTATACCCAGGACTCATGGCACCTGGTATACCACCGAACTACATACAGAAAAAGCTCACTGTAAAAAACTAGAATGATGCTGGAATGCCATTGAGGACCCTTCTGAGAAGTTTACTTTTAAAACTGCCATAATCACAAGAACATTAAGCAAAATAGAAAAGCTTTTAAAATCGACTTAGCTGAAAACTCTTCCAGAGCTTTATGTAAAGCCTTCAACGAGTTCACAAACTCATGTGCCTGTAACCCTGCCCCACCTGAGTCACAATACCTATGCAACTCCTTAGCTGACTTTTGTAAACAGAAAATAATCCATATTTATTTCAAGTATCTAGAGTTTCTAAGGGCCATGACACCCTCTCAAGCTCCTCTCCCCCTACTACTTACGAACCTTCCCCAATTCTTCACTCACATCTCAAATTTGCAGGCTTATGAAACTCTACTTTGTTTACTACAAAATAGATAAGTATGACTCTTGCTAAAGGAAAGTCGCGTTCTTCCTCTGATATCTATCCACCCAGGATTATGGCCTTACTTGCAAAGCCTCTGGCTTTAGCAGTATGCTCCATGTTTAACCAATCTGTATTAACAGGGGCATTTCCCCAGAGGTGGAAAGAAGCTATGGTTAGGCCTTTTAAAAACAAAATAAGCCTTTCTATCAGGTGATTTACTCGATGAATCAAACGTAACCACAGAGCCCTGTTCGGTGACAATATATCGGAGTTGTAACACGGTGCTAAGGTATTTACAGGAACATAAGCATGAAAAAAGGGGCTTATAACACGGTTCTGTGTTGGGATACACCTGGGAATACAGAGACAGCAGTAAAAAAAGAAGTGCAGGAACCAAGAACAACAATTTTGGAAAACAGGAACAACGAACTGGGCTGTGAAAGTCTGTGAAAGAGTATAACAGCATTCTTGAAACTGAACAAAACTCTGGGGGAGTGAGAAAGATTTTTAAAAAACTTTGAAGAAGGGTAAAAGAGAAATATAGGGCCCCATTTATGTGGCCCTTATGGGCACCCTGTGAACCTGGAGTGTCATTTTTGTTGATGCTCCAGTTGTGCAGCGTGCCATCCCATATTTACAAGGCCACACAAAACCACCTTCTGTGGCTTTTCATGGCTTTGTAAATATGGGACCCTATCACACATAAAACTGTGTGAAACGGGCGTTCCATTGGTGTTGTTGTGGGTGTTCCCACACAACACCCATGGAACACTAAGTGATCTGACACATTCCCATATTTGCAAGTTTAGGAATGTGTTAGATTTCAATGCCACCTGAGGGGTGGTGTAGAAGTGATGCAACGGGGAGAAATATCTTGATTTCTCCCTGTTTTTTCTCTTTCTTCTTTCTTTTTCCTCTTTCACCGTGTGCTGCATGCATAGAAAGAGGAAAACACCTCTCTTGATTGTTTTTGTGTGGGATGGTGCCCCTTCCTGCACAAAAACAAACATCTCCACTGTGCAGGCATCCTTGAACCATGGTGCAAGAGTGGTTGCGTTGGTGCTAGGCAGCAATTTGTGTGCTAACGCAAGGGGAAAGGATACAATTTGAGCCGTATCTTGTACATACTGCACATTTCTGCCCTTTCCCAGTGGCGCCGGGTGGCGTGACAAAACACCGGCTGAGCCTCCAGCACTAAGGGGCTTGTAAATATGCCCCATTTAAAATCAACGGAGAAGAGCAGGATTAAATACTCATGTAATTATGGAAGGTGCAGCCCCTCTGACCCCAACGAACATCAAGTATGAGTGTGAACTACACTGTGCTCAGAATGCTCACAGCATTGATGCCATGATGCACAGGAAAATGATAAGGCCTCTAATCTTTGTGTGCATTGTTTTTTTCATGAAAATATAGCAGGTTTTCACTGCTAGGCGGTGGTACTAGTAATGAAATATGATGTTATGAAATCCTTATGTTTTTGTATATATCCGGTGATATTGTGCAATGAATTATGATCTATAGATGCTATTTTTTTGTTTATTATTAGCGTGATACGATTATTTTGTCTTGGTGCTGGATCCCAATAAAATAAATGTGAACAAAAGAAAAGTATTTGCATGACCCCTCTCTCGTTTGCAGTTTATTTGAAGAGGATGGGTACGAGAATCCAACTCCAGCGAAACAGCTGAATTTGTTGATGGTCCGGATATTTAAAAACATTCCACTTGGACTGCACAATTGCTGAGATGAATGGCATGCCATTATCCAGGGAGTTACATTAAGGCAACAGCAGAAAGTTCAGACAGGAAATGAAAGGCAAGCAGCAAGTAGGAGTGACATTCTCTGTTATTTATTAATTTGTTGAGTAGCCAAGGATCTGCACAATTGACATGCAGATCTACGATAAATCATATGTCAGTATATGTAATATGCCAAAATGGCTTTCCCCATGTTACGAGTGAGAGCAGAGCCATGCGTGCCATTTCAGCCAATGACACTTTGCATGGTGACATTGTTGCACCTATTGCTACAATGTTAAGGGTGAAACTACATGTTGCTGACTGCAATATACTTCATTGCAAGCCTTGTGTAAAGGTGTCCTGCATTAAATGAGGCTACTAGCCAGCTGAGTATTTTTCTCACTCATTTTATGCGCTTTAGATATGCAAGTTGTGTAGTACTTAAAAGAACAAAAAAAGTGTCCAAATCACATGATTATTTACAAGTTTTAACTCAGTCCCCAAATGAAAATAAGAACTTGAATGGAAAATGGACTGTGGTTATCTAGTCACATCTATTTATATATTAACACTGTTTGAATGGGGGTTAAGCAGCAGTGCCAGTTTTAGCGTTGTGCGTATGGTGCCGCCACACTAGGTGCCAAGCTCACGGGGGTTCTTTTTTAGTCTGAATTGGGAGAAGAGCCGCTTGCAAAGGTCTTTGTGTTACTGTACTTTTTCAGGGACCTATAACAATGACAAAAGGTTTCTGGTGGTTAATATCCTTTATGGAGGGATATGTGATTTGTCAAGCGACAGTTTCAACTCATGATAAAATAGAATGGAGGGTTAATGATCCTGCTGTAAAGCACAATGTATACCATAAGTAGATAGCTTAGAAGGTTACAACTTTCGTTTCACAGATCCTTTTGTTACTTGAAGTACATAAGTTACAATCGTAATAACATAGCACACTGAACAATGAACTGCCAGCAAGAGCTTCATGTAAATTGCAGGCCATAGGTTTAGAACCTTATTACTGTTTTTTCAATCTTTCATTATTCTATGGCTACTAGAAAGAGGTTCTCTGAGTAGTAATAACATGTTATTAGTATTACACTCTCATCCATTGTGTTATGTTTCACATCTTTAGTTTAGGGGGTGGATTGACTAGCAATTTCCACCTGGTTTGTATCACAAATATTTTGAAACCTGGTGAAAAATGTGTTTTGGGATCTACTTTCCAGTTACAATCGAGAATTGCAAATAGCTTTATGTTAGACCTGTTAGCCTTAGGGTGGTCTTCCCCCAAATTCTTTGCCTTCCTCTCTTATTTTTACTAACCTTGTTTTTGCTGGTATTGGGACTCTGCACACTTTACAACCGTTAACCAGTGCTAAAGTGCTTCTGCTCTTTACTCTAAACATGGTAACATTGGCTTATACCCACTTGGTGTATTTAATGTACTTAAACGTCTCTAGTAAAGGGCACTGCATGTGTCCAGGACCTGCAAATTAGATGCTATTAGTGGGCCTGAAGCATTTGTTTTGCCACCCACTTAAGTAGCCCCTTAAACATGTCTCAGGCCTGCCATTGCATTGCATGTAGTTTTAAACTGTAATGGAAACCTGGCACAATAAACCATTTGCCAGGGTAAACCATCCTTTTTCACCCCTCTTGTAGTCCCCGGACAGCCCAGGGTGCAATATATTTAAAATGTTGGGCAAGTTGTACATGTCCAGGTAGTGAAAAACCCTTAAATGTGTTCTTTACTACTTCAAGGCCTATCTCTCCCATAGGTTAACAGCAGGAATGTAATAGTAATACTTGTCCTCAAGTTTAGTGGTTTTGTCCTGAAGACGATCCCCGTCACTTCGGTTGACAATTGTACCTTGACTCACCATATTAGCTTTTGATGTATGAGTATAAGTTTCAGTTAATGACACAATCTACGGTATATTTCTGTGTCTCCGTTTAATAGCAGGAGTCACTTGATTTTTGCTATTACACTGTTGTCATTTTCTATTACACAATATGGTGCATCGAAGCATAACTTTCTTATGGATATGACATGGCACCTTTATGAGAAATAGCCTGTTTGGAAATCATATTTGCAGTTGTGATTGTTTTGTATCTCATCGGAATATATATATTTTATGCACAATAAATCATTATCATTGTTTATTTTTCACATAGGATGCATTGTAATTCTATGCATTTATTGATATAATATTGCTTTGTGAGGGACCTTTGTGCTTTTTGTAATCTTGGGATACATGGCATCCCCTTTGTAATGTCTCTCTTGCTTACACTCATAACACCTAGAGGATTCCTTCCCTGCAGACCTACTGCCAATGAACCATTTCTTCTTTTTCTCAATTAGGGGATGGGAACCCATTACTAAGAGTAATATACCCCTGGTCCCTCCAGATATGTGGGTTCCCTTGTTAACTCACCTAAGAATCCTAAGAGGGCACAGCCATCCACTGGTGGGTAGTCACTGGGATTGGTGAGTCTAGCGCTTGGGGAGGAGACTGTCCCAGATAGTATGGGGTGACAGTGCAGCGGTTACCCTAGTGTACTTGGGCGATGGAGAGATGGTGCAGAGAATCCACATGCCTCACAAGGTTTTATGCTGGAACCATGTATGCCAGAACAATGCATGCCTTAACGCCGTCAGAACCACGACCGCATCATTTCCATACATGCCTTTACGAGGCATGTCTTTATAATGAATTTCATTGTAAAAGCATGCCTAGTAAGGGCATACGTAGAAACAGCATGTAAAATGGCACAAGGCCCAAAACTACCTCCACCCCTAATACCTAAACTTCCCAGAGTCTCCCTCCCGCCCTGAGCCCTAAAAAAAAACTATCCCAACTCACACACAACCCACCCCCACCCACCCTGAACCCTAAAAAAACTACCCCAACCTCCCACACCTGCCCCATAAAACTAAAGTACCCCTGACTCCCATTCGCCCAAAGCTTTAAAAAAAAAAGATCCCGCCCTCTATCTCTAAAAACTAATTTAACCCCAATACCCACCCACCCTAAACCCCCCAAAAATGACCCCTGTCCCGAAAGATAAACTACCCTGACATCTCCCACCCACCCTAAGCCCTAAATCCACCCCATTGCTAAAAACGTCCCAACAACCGTGCCCCAACCCCATTTACCTCACCACATTCTCTCCTGATTCTTCTTCCTCTTCTCTCCTTCCTTCTTTAAACCTTTGCCCACCTCTTTAAAAATAAAGTACCCCACAGTAAGCCGTAAATAAAAAAACACCCGAACCCCCCAGTCCTGTCCATAATAAAAAAAATAGCCCAACCCTCATACACTCTAAGCCCTAAAAAAAATACCCAACCCCCCACTCCGCCCCTTAAAAAAAGAAAATAGTATGAATCCCTTAATCCACCCCTGCCCTAGCCCCACTTAACTTACTGTGTCATCCGCGTCCTCTCCTGAACAACGCATGGCTTTTTCTGTGCGTTAACCATGCATATACGTAAGTTAGTACATGCATGGTTAAGGCACAAAAAAAGGCATGCGTTGTTCTGGCAAGCATGGTTACCCTTGAGTGGGAAACATCTGTTTTGTTTGCAATGCGTTGTTAAGGACATTTCCCACCTGACAATACTAGAAAGTACAGTCAGTGGGTCACCATTTATGGACAGAGGGTGGAGGCTCTGAGAGAAACAGGAGACAGCATGGCGATTGTCAGAGTTTCTTCTGCTGTACTCAGTGCAGGTAGTCTCTACTGCGTTCCACCAAGTTGTTGCTGCTGACAACTGCAAGAGCCACTACACAGTGGCTCTGGTTCCCTTTGAGTGGGAAGGGGGGAGTCTCAGATTCGTTGAGGGTAGGTGTGAGTCCATCCATGCCTGTAAATTGTCTGCTTTGTGACAACCTGGATTATTCTGCCTGTAAGAAGGTGGAGCTCAGGTCACACTTTGGAATGTTGGGGTTTCTTGAATGGGTGTATCTGACCACACGACACAGTCCATGCCTGGTGGTAAGGGTGATCAGAAGGACCTGGAGGCTGGAAGAATGTCCCAGGGTCCTACCAAGAGTAAGAAGGGCAAGAGGCACAGGAACACAGCTCCTGAAACTCCCATGGTATGAGAGGATGTTGAATCTGAGGGGATGCCCCAGAATCTACAGGTGAGGATGTTGCCAACCTGGGGAAACTGATTGGTAGCGGAAAGGGGGTCCCACCAGGGTGGAATTTTGCACGGTGCAGAGGGAATGCTCTACTCTTGTAGGCCTTTAGCAGCAGGCTGAGGAGCATGCTGCTGGTGATGCCTCTGGAAAGCACCTGATATACTGGGAGAATACTCTCCTGTATGGTGAGCCTAAGGCTCCTAAGCCTTGTGCAACACATCTGTTGGTGGTCCCCTAGTACTACAGGGCCTTCCTACTGGGTCTGGCTCATGATGTACATCTAGCAGGTCATTCAGGGCAAGACAAAACCTTTGACAGGCTTGTCACTCACTTCTATTGGCATCAAATGAGGAAAGGCTCAGTTGCCTTCTGTAGATCCTCTCCTACCTGCCAGGGAAGTGGCACAACATGGGGGAAGTACAAGCCACCCCCCACAAAACCTTTTCCTGACATTGGCACCTCCTTTCAGAGCACAGGCATCACCGTTGTTGGACCTCTGGACCCAAGACATCCAGGGGCAATAGATTAATTCTGGTCTTGGTGGACTATCCCCCTAAGGGTTGTGACTGGGCCCATGCTGGCCAGGACACTGATGGGGATCTTTACCCATGTGGATTTCCCCAAGGATGTGGTATTTGACTGGGGTACCAACTTCATGTCCAATACGTTAAGGCCATGTGGAAGGAGTGTGGGGTAACCTACAAATTCTTCCCTCCTTGTCACCCTCAAATCAATAGGGTGATTGAGAGGTTTAGCCAAACACTGAAGGGCATAATTATGGGTCTACCTGAAACTCATAAGGCTTAAGTGGAATGCCCTCCTGCAATGCCTGCTGTTTTCCTACAGGAAGGTACAGCAGAAGAGTGTTGGCTTCAGCCTCTTTGAACTTCTATATAGGAACCCTGTGAGAGGGCCTCTCAGTTTGGTGAAGGAGAGCTCCCAGGAGAGCACACAGGATGTGGTCAGCTATATGCTGGCCCTTTGCAACCAGACAGCATGCTTTAGGAAACTCACCCAGGAGAACCTGGCAGCCAACCAGGAGGACATGAAATGCTGTTATGACCAAAATGCCACTCTGGTTGAGGTTCAGCCTGGCTAAAAAGTGTGGGTGATGGAGCCCACGGAGCCACACACTCTCCAAGACTGCTGGTCTTGGCTCTATGAGGTAAAGGAGTACAAGAGTGATGTCACCTACTTGGTGAGCATCAGGACTCCTAAGAACCCTTTGAGGGTCATGCATGCCCATTACGACTAATCCCACTTTGAGAGGTGTGAGAGTACCATGCTCCTGGTCACAGATGGTGGGGTGGGAAAGGAGAATGAACCTCTCCAAGACCTCCTATATTCCAAGGAGCAGAATGTGTCAGTGGATGGTGTCAGCCTCTCCCTTACGCTGATCGTAGACAAACAGAGAGAATGACACCAGTTGCTGGGGCAGTCTGTCTCTTTGTTCTCCCTTACCGCAGGACTCACTACATCTTGTACCCAATATATTCATACTGGGGAGAGTACACCTGGAAATAACAACATTTACAGGTTTCCTGATAAGGTGAGAGCCAGCATTAAGGAGGAGGTCTCCAAGATGCTGTTGTTGTGTGTAATTGAGCCATCTAACAGCCTTTGGACCAGCCTAGTGGTATTAGTCCCCAAGACTGCCCCTCTAAGTGTTACACCTGAACTTAAGTTTTGTGTGGACTACGGTGGGCTCACTATGTCAATAAGACTGATAAAACACCCCATCCCCTGAGCTTATGAGCTCATAAATCTGCTTGGAATTGTCAAGTTCCTCAGCACATTTGAGTTAACATCTGGGGACTGGCAGATTGCCTTGACCAAGGGGACTAAAGAGCAGTCTGTGTTCTCTACACCAGGATGGCACCTCCAGTCTTGAGTCATGCCCTTTGGAATGAAGAACGCCCCTGCCACCTTACAGAGGTTGGTTGCCCATGTCCCGGCTGGGTTTCTAGAAATTCAGTGCTGCCTACCTAGAAGACATTGCAGTTTTAAGATCGACCTGTGTCATCTCAGGGAAATGCTTTAGACACTGCAGAGTGCAGGCCTGACTATTGAGGCAAGTAAGTGCCAGATAGGGCAGGGTTTAGTGGTCTACTTGTGCCTCCAATTGGGAGGTGGCAAGGTGCAGCCCCTCTAGGTCAAACATGAAATCATTCTGGCTTAGGACCCTCCCTACCCACAAGACCCAGACAGGAGTGAGAGCCTTCTTAGGCCAAACTGGATACTATAGGAGATTTGTCAAGGGGTACTGCACCATTGTTGCCCCCCTGACAGAGCTGACTCCCAGGAAGCAGCCATGTCAGGTGATCTGGACAGAGGCATGCCAGAAAGTTTTTGAATGAAGGAGGCCATGTGCACAGCACCTGTGATCAAGGCCTCTGACTTCTCCTAAGAATTCATTGAGCAGACCGATTCCTCAGAGCATGGCATTGGAGCAGTACTATCACAACATAAAGAAGAGGGCCTAGACCAACATGAAGTCTTTATCGCCAAGACACTACTCCGCAAGGAACAAAGTTGGAGTGCTATAGAAAGACAAGCTTTGCTCTTGTCTGGGCACTGAAGAAGATGAGACCATATCTGTTTGATACTAATTTCCTGATTCAGACTGACAACAGGCCCCTCAACTGCTCATGCAGATGATTGGTAAAAAATCCAAACTGTTGAGATGGTTCATCTCCCTACTGAGAACAGACTTTACTGTGGAACACTGTCCTGGAAGAGACCACGCCTATGCTGATAGTCTCTTCAGGTTTTTTTTGCCTACGTGAAGAGAAATCCCAAGGGTTTAGGTAGCTCTTTCTTCTTTGAGCTGGGTGGGACACATTAGACCTGACAGCCCTTTGGTAGTCCCACCCCCTTCCTTTTTGCCTAACCTCTCAATTTTCTTACCTCGGTGTTGTTGGCTTTAGAACTATGTGCACTGTACCACTGCTAACCAATGGTAACGTACCTTAGTCCTCTCCCCTAAGCATGGCAATATTGGCGTATCCTCAATTGGTATATGTAATTTGCCTGTAAGTGCCTACTAAAGTGTGACACATGTATGTACGGCCTGTAATTTAAATGCTACTGATGGGCCTTTGGCACTGATTGTGGCACCGGCTTAGTTAGCCCTTTAACAATGTCTGAGACCTGCTATTGCATAACCTGTTGGTGCAGTTTTACACTGTCACATTGGCCTGGCAAAGTAACCCTTTTTCCACGCCCGAACCTTCTCTTTTTATATATATGTCACCCGCAAGGTAGGCCCTGGACAACCCAGGGGGGGGGGTGCAGTTTATTTCAAAGGCAGGGCATGTACTTTTTAGTTTAACTTGTCCTGGCAGTGAAAAAGTCCCAAAGTCATTTTTTCACTACAAGGCCTATCTCTCCCATAGGACAAAATTGGGATTAACTTTTTCCATTTTATAAGAAAAATTTGCAGTCTGGAATGGATATACCTTTTGAGTTTGGTGTCTCTGGAATCACAATTTACAGTCACAGCTTATGGTGAAGCCAGATTTTAAACTGAAATTCTGAAAATGCCACTTTTAGAAAATTGTCATTGACTTGTCATTGACTCTAGCAATTTGGTGCATGCTGCCTGTCTCTGATCACTTGTCTGGGGTGGGTGACAGCTGTGCTTTGCGTATTCCCTCTAGACAGGCATTCACAATGGAAGCTTAGGTGTAACTTGATAGGCCATCCTGAGTTGATGGGAGGAAGGAGCTAGGCACAGCCCACTTATACCTGAATAGGCTGTGTCCTGTCCCCACACCCAGCACTGCGTAACTTCCTATAGTAAGTGTGGAGTCAGGGCAGGAAGAGCAGGGCCCTGTCCACTATAATAGTCTCTCCTTGAAGTCTCCCCCACTTCACTGGCACAACTGGGTATAAGTACTGAACCTCAAACACCACTACTTCAATCCACATCTGTGGATACTCTTCCAGGAAGAAGGACGTCTGTGTTGCTGAAAGGACTGTCATTGTCATGGACTCCTGTTCTGCTGTGCTGGCCAACTGTCTGCTGCCCTGCTTGTGCCTGGTAGTTAGAAGGACTGGACCTGTATCTCTCCAATGCAGAACTGTCACACATCCAATTGTGATATAAACTCATGATACAGTACCTTGGCTTACCTTTATTGGACAAACTAAATGACAACTAGTCTTTGTCCTTTCAGTCAATATGGTTCTAATGTTTGCAGCCTGGGTTCTGCTGTCGATGGTGCCCTTTCAAGTGTGCATTCAACGTCTATCTTGCAATGCAATTGATACTATCTACGGACATGACTCTGCTGATGTCCCCGATAAGGGTTTATTTTCAGAGTTGTCCTATGCAACTACGATTGCTTCATGGATACATTATATGAGCCATTCTACATGGATATGGATGCCACAGCTCCAGGATTCCCTTCTTCTTGCTCACCCACTATGCTCCTACCTCAGTGTCAGCTGATGTCTCTGACCATGCTTGTTCCTTCAACTTACCCATCATTCTAGATTCAATCGACATTGTCAACATGGATGACTTTCTTGAAGCCTTCACTAACTTTTAAATTGGCCCTTGTTTTTAAACAAATTGTTTATGTTTTAATTGGTTTTGTTGTGTATTCAGTTTGTTTGCTTTGCTTATTGGAGTGAAAATGTAATCTTTTTATTCCTTTTACAGTGTAGGTTTTTGAAATCTGGTGAGGATGTCATGAGGACCTCTGGGTCCCAAGTTGGTATCCCTGTTTTTAAGCTTCATGTTAGATTTAGGTGGTCATTTCAACCTCAGTGGTCTTTTCACAAGACAGGCGAGGGACTGCCGCGCTGAAGACCACCAGTGCTGGTGGTTTTCCGCTTGGCGAATTATGACTGCTGGCAGCCCTCTGTCCTTTTCCAGACAGAGAGCCGCCTGCAGCCATACTGGTGGTCGGCGGGGAAGTGGAGGTTGCACCACCTCCACCGCCCAATCAACAGAACACCGCCCACCGAATCACGTTACGTGATTCGGCGTGGTGGAGTTCTGTTGACGGGGTGCTGGCAGTAGAGCAGCCTACATGGATTCCGTCCCCTCCCGGAGGATCAACGGACCAGGTAAGTTGATCGTCCGTTAGGGGAGGGGGGTGGGGGGGTGTTGTGTGTTGTGTGCGTGCATGGGGGTGTGCGTGTGAGTATGAAGAGGGGGTGTGTGATTGCATGTATGCATGCGGGGGTGTTGTGTGTTTGGAAATGTGTGCGTGTCTGTCTGTATGTATGTCTATATGGATGTGTGCGTGTATGTCTGAATGTGGGTGTGCGTGTATGACTGTGTGTGTTGCTATTGGCATGTTTGTTGGTGTGTGTGCGGGTATGTATGTTGGTGGTATCCGCCTGCTTGTCGGATGTGAGTCTGTATAGTGATGTTGGGGGTGGGGAGGGGGTCCTGCCACCTTTGGAGGGGTAGCAGGGGGGTGGATGGTGTCGGGGAAGGCATCAGGGGTGGGGGTGGAGGGTGGCAGAGACCCCTATCAGTGCCAGGGAAGGAATTCCCTGGCACTGATAGTGCTTACCGCCATGGATTTCATGGTGGTTCCCAACCTCATGAAATCCATGGCGGTCAGCCAGGTCATGATACCGCCGGCGGTCTTGTGACGGCCGCCGGGCTGTAGACCCAAGTCTGGCGGTCGGTTCGGAGAAGTGGCGGATGACCATGGCGGTAACTGCCATGGTCATGATTCCATTTTTTTTACTGCCAGCCTGTTGGCGGTAAGACCGACGCTTCGCCGCCAACCGCCAGGGTTGTAATGAGGGCCTTAATTTCTTACACATTTTAGATACATCCCTTTTAGCAATTAACTTTTGCATACTTCACTTTGCTTGAATATTATTCTAGGAATATATTGTAAGAGTTGCTTCTTTCAGTTATCCTTTCCGCAGCATGTAATCAGTACATTCTGTCCATGGCTAGGAACATAGTACACAATATTATACTGTTTGTGTTGCCCATTCAGGACACAGCTCCTAATATCTAGATATAGCATTACATCAGAAGTATACTTTCAGCACAGAGTGGGTTTATTATATCAGTGATGCACTGATCCAGAAGAGACAGAGGGGCATTCCAGCCATGACCGACCTGGGTTTAATGCTATATCCAAAATGCAGCTTTGCAGGTGCTAATCGTACAGCTTCCCGAAAGAATAGCCATCCAAACTAAAGGCTGCCTCCTGACACTATCTCCAGGTCTGGGGCTAAGGCGGATATTCTGACAAGTAGAAGTACTACTATGCTGCTGAAAGGACTGCCACTCTGCTGGACTAATACTCTGAAGGAGCTGCTACCTGCTGTGCTGACCTGCGTCCTGCTACCTAGGAGTGGGTGAAAGATTCTGCTCCACCGGCGGAGTTTGGCCCACTCCACCTTCTGCTTGGAGCACAGAGTTCTGTCAAAACTCTGGCAATTGCTGTGTGGCAGTGATTTTTCTCATGCAGGGCTCACCAATGTTCAGTTGGCAAGTGCAAGTGAGAATTTGTACCCCCAGGGCAAAATTTGGGCAGTAGAATGCCTCCCAGTAAGATTTCTCAAAGCAGGAGGTCATGGTAAGTCGGACCGTTTGCATTGAGAAATCTGCTGATCGAGTAGAGAATGTACTCAAGCGGCAGAAAGAAGTAGTGCCCTCTGACACACCAGATGGTGCTTTTCATGCTGATTTTACAGTGTGGAACAAGATCCCAGCGCTAAAAATTTGCATGAGCCCGAATGCTAGCTCCTCACAGAGCTTTGCTGAATCTCGCTGAGTTTCTATGTAACTTCACGGAATTCCACAGATAGAAACTCTGTGAGTTCTGCCCATCACTACTGATGCCCTCTTACCCTGGGGAGGAAGAACTGGACCTGCAATTTCATCTTGAACCCAGGACCCAAGCGTGATTCAAAGGTCTAGTCTGTTCACTTTGTAATTTGAGCCTCAGAGACATAATGGACTCCCTACAGCTCCTGGGCCCATGTACAACAAGTTCCTGATCCCCAAGAGGTACCTCTCAGGTCTTGATCTCTTGGAGTGGCTCTCGCACAGAAAGTAAGCATGAGATGCCCTAAATTCATTACTTCGCACAGCTAGCATCATTTGCCTGTATGGATCACCAATGTAAGGTTCCAGGCAACCCAATCACGACGCTCGGCCTGATTCTCATGCCATGCCAACTATCACCAGCATTGCTCTCCTTGCACTTCGCAAACTTCTTACACATGAAGGGGACTCTTGGCACAAAACTTGAGAAGCATATGCTACAATGAGATTAATCTGGGACTGTATCAGAAACTGCGCTCCATTGTGATCTGCTTGAACTTTTGACTAGGACATGGTCCAGCGTGACTAGAAGTTGGCGGTTGGCTCTTATGTTTTTAGGCATTGTATTGCAGTTTATTCTTTGAAAAATTCATATCTCTGTTGATTGGAGTTTTGTTGTTTTGGTCTTGTTTTACTTCTTAAATTCTGCTCTACATTCCTACCTGGTGTGGGATCTTTTTGTGTGGAGTTTTCACTTTTCTGAAATGCTCCACAAATACTTTACACAATGCCTCTAAGTTAAGATTGACTTCTCTGTGCCTAGTTGACAGGGGGTTGAGCACAGGTTAATTTGGGGTTGATTGTGCCTTACTCTGACTAGGATTGTGGTTGCTGCTTGAGCAGGACTCACACCCCAATTAACCAACAATCACATTTCCGACAATAGAAGTCTGGGGACTAACTCCCCACCCTACTCAAGGGATATCAGGACCTTGGGGCTGAAAATGTCCTGCCCCTAGACCTCAATTACCATACACATCTGGCCAGCATACTGCTCTGGAGAAACTAGCTTTTCCTCTACCGTGGCCTGGCTAGTCCTGGTGTCCTTCAACGCAGTGACAGGGATCGTATTCACCTTCACCTAGTAGAACTTACAATTTCTAGCCTCAGGAATCACAAGCTCACCCTCTGAGCGTTCCTCCAACGAAAGGAGGTCATGGCATAGTCTATGAGCAGCCTCTTGGGTTATTTCCCACTAAGGCCACATTGGTTACTCCTGTAGAATTCCCACCAGTGGGGATTTCTTAGGATTGCTAAGATCCAAACAAAGTGCTGGGGTTGAAAATGGGGTCACCTTGGCCACCACCCACCAGAACCGTCTACATGTTTATCAGAAGGGGTATAGGAAACCTTTTTCCCACGTTATTCTGGGACTTGTCTGTGTTTCCTTGACCTTCCCCTCAATCTTCTGGGAGAAACCGGAATCTCCTTTCTTGGGATCACTCCCAGGTACCTTCTTGGACACTCTGGTACTGATCTAGAGGGCTGCCTCCTTAGCAAACTTTCTGGGGTCAGCGAGCTTACAATCAACTAGGTGCTGGTGCAGCACTATAAAACAAGCATTGAGCATGTACTCTCTCAGTATCAGATTAAACAATCTACCAAAATCATCAACTTTGCTCTCCCACACTCAGCCATTCAGTGCCTTGCTGGAATGTTCAAGAAAATTTACTCAAGAATGATTCTATAATTTTTGTCTATCCCTAAATCTTATGAAGTACTTCTCTGGGTTGAGCCCAAACTTGGTAATAAGGATGGTTTTCATGGGAGTGTACTATTTTCTGGTTGCCCACCTCCAATGTAATTAAAGTATCCGTCCTCACAGTAGGCATGTGTGTCCAGAGTGATAGCCCACAAAACTATCCTGAGATCCTCTACATCTTGAGGGCCACCTCATTGGAGGAAACCCACTTGTCAAGATCATCACCTACCACATATCTGGGCAATGGATCTTTAGGCATGTGAACCTTCTTGTCCTTCTCAGACACTGCATGCCCGATTCACAAAGGGAAGCGCAAACGTTTGGTCTAAGTTTATATCACATACCTAAGTTTATGATTTTTGGGAATTCACAAATGGGATTTATGAGTAGTATCTTTAAGTTTGCACTCTTGGCGGAGATTCGTTCCAAGTGCTAACGTAAAAATACTACTATTAAATGCCCTTTGTGAATTCCCAAAACTCATAAACTTAGATGTTTGGTCTTAACTTAGACCAAACGTCTAAGTTTACCTTTGTGAATCAGGCCCAGATGGTTTGCTGCCACTATTATTGCTGGACTCTGCCTCCGTGGCTCTGATGTCCAGCTTTTTGAGACATGGCTATGGGCCATTCTCCTTTCCCCCATGGCTCTCTCCACTTCAGCTTTTTTTTATACATCTTGAGTGTTATAAATGGGGTTTCTAATTGGCAGAGGAATTCACCGGTTCCAAGTACGGACCACAGTCATTGACAGGGTAAGTCAGACACACACTTTAAATTAACCTGTGCTCACACTCTGGTAGCTTGGCACAGAGCAGGATGGCTTCACTTAAGAAGTAAAGTATTTGTGCAACACACACAGTAACACAGTGAAAACACCAAAACAAGACTATTTATCTGAGTCACGTAAAACCAAAACAACAAAAATCCAATTAATACGTTGAGAGTTATGCACTTGTAAAGGCATCAAGACAGTGCTTCAAAGAACAGTATTGACTTGATTCAGTTTATAGTAGGTCACATTATTGCTGTCTTGCAGGCTATGTTGGTCATAAGACTGTATTGATCAGGATTCAAAGATAACCTCCATAGTAAGCAACACTTACTTGAGAGGTTACAGATTAATCCTGGCAAGAGCTATGCACTCTCAAGGTGAATACAGTGGGATGCATTTCCATGCCCATGTGACAAGAAGAGGGGGTTTTTAAAAGGCAGCGTCCATGAGGAAGTGTGACATGGGCCTCACTGGGTCAGGGAGACCAGAAAACAACAGCCAACTCAAAAAAAGTGTGGTTTGAAAGACCTGACATGTCCGAGTCACAGTACTTTCTCCCGGGAATTGTGGAGGAGTCAGCCTCATGAAGCAGGGTCCGCACAGCCGAGACTACCAGGCCAGGAAGGGAGGCAGTGGCTGCCCTTGCATCACCCTGAACTGCGCACAGGTATGATTTTCTCCTTCGAAGCACAGGTGAACTGGGGGAAACCGGCGCATCATGCTGATCCTGCTCACATGAGTGGGGTGGTCAGTTCTGCACAATGATAATCCTTTGTTGCTGTGGCAACCCTTCGGCGTTGCGAAAAGGCCCTCTTTCAGCTCAGTGGCATCTGGGAAAGGCTGCATACTGGGAGCTCATTCAGTGCAGCATGCTGATTGCTGTGCAGGTCCAAAGTGAAGTGCAGGACAGTTGTAGGGTGTTGTAGGGTGTTGCGGTCCGGCAGCAGAGTGCAGAATCGTCATGAAGCCCCTGATGCAAGGAAAACAGGAGCGCAAGCCAAAATGCCCTTAGGGACATTTTGGATACAGCCCTTGATTTCAGTAGGGCAAAGATCATCAGGCAGGAGGGCAGCTCAGCAAAGCGGGGAGAGCAGTTCCTGGGATCAGTCAGTCACAGAAAAGGGGCAATCCATCAGCACAACAGTCTACTCCAGCAGAGTTTCATTTTAGTCCAGTAACGTACTGAACTCAGAGGGGCAGAACTCCAGTACTTATTCTAAAAAGTGCCTTTGATGTGGTGGGTGACTTCAAAGGATCTCTCCGAAGGGCATAGGTTCTCCTTTCGACCCAGCCCTGGCCAGACTGCCAGAAGAGGGTAATCAGTCCCTTATGTGGGGACAGGTACTTTCCTTATGAAGTGTAAGTGTGAGCTCACCTCCATCCTTGCAGCCCAGGAAGACCCATCAATATGCAGATGAATACAAATGCAGTTGAGTGTCCTGTGTTGCAGGTGTGTGGAGGGAATGCACAACTGTAGCTGTCACCAAGGCTGGACCAGGCATGTCAGGCTGTCAGGCACACAGAGCAGTGAGAGCAAAGTAATGCCCTCCTTATAAAAGTGGTATTTCTAAAATAGTAACCATAAATCTGACTTTACCAGTAAAGAAGATTTATGATTACCACATCTACTCCTTTCTGGTCAGGAATGACAGCTTAAAAACGTATTAAGGATTTCCCAATGCTGACCTATGAGAGGAGCAGGCCTCACAGTAATGAAAATGCCTTTGAGAGTTTTTCATTACCAGGACATGTACAACTTAAGAGTGTATGTCCTCTCTTTTACATGTATCACACCCTGCTCTATGGGCTACCTAGGGACTACACTAGGGGTGACTTATGTGTAAGGAAAGGGGAGTTTAAGGCTTGGCAAAGGTTTTAAATGCCAAGTCGACATGGCTGTAAAACTGCACACACACAGGCTCTGCAGTGGCAGGCCTGAGGCATATTTTTAGGGCTACTTAAGTGGGTAGCACAATCAGTGCTGCAGGCCCACTATCAGAATTTAATTTACAGACCCTGGGTGTAGGGGATACCACTTTACAAGGGTCTTACAAGTAAATTAAATATGCCAGTTGTGGATACACCAATGTTACCATGTTTAGGGGAGAAGCACATGCACATGCACTTTAGCAGTGGTAAAGTGCTCAGAATCACAAGGACAAAAAAAAGACACAGCAACAAAATAGGAGGTAAAAGGCAAAATGTCTGGGGTATGACCACCATAACGATGCCAGGTCTAACATTGAGGTTTTTTATCTGCAGCCTAAACTCCCTTTCAGCACTTCTGTCTGTAGCTCGTCATGGGACAGGCCGTGGGAGGGCACAGAGTTTTCTGCTTTGGGGTGGATTTCCAATTCAGGAGAAAAGGCCCTCCCTCCCATGTGTGCTGGATCTCAGGACCGGCATCTAGGCCCCCCTTTTGCTCCTCCATATACTTCTCTCATCCCTGTCCTCTGCAGCATTCAACAACCAGGGAGCAAGTCCTGAAGCTCTGAAGCTCAAACTTCTTGGTGCCCTTTTTGAGTGGAAGTCTCTTTTCTTATAGAACTCCTTGAGTTCAGCCACAGTGTACGTCTCCAGGCTGATGAGCTCTAATTCTATCTGCAGTGGTCACAGAGACAGTCAGTCAGGTAGGTTAATATTAAATTTGGAAAACGTAAAAAAGAGCTAAAGAAGGAGAATAAAAAAAAAAAACTAAAGCTCAAACTGGTATCAAATTATTTACATGTGATTTTAGTGTTATATAAAATCACTGCATGGTAGTGCACACACACACATCATATTCTCACCGCTGCCAACAATGAATGAAATTTGGTTTACTGGTTGAGGGGGGTGAAACCCTACTCAAGCAGCAACTCTTGTGAGGGTGAAACCCAAGCGAACTCCAAATTAACCTATGCTTAACTCTCTGGTAACTTGGCAAACAAGCAGTCGGATTTAACTTAGAGCGAATGTGTAAAGGGTTTATGCATCACTTCAAACGGTACTAAGATGAGAACACAACAGAAGAAAATCCCTTACCAATTTAGAAAAATAGAGCAAATGTAACAAATGATTTAAGACCAAAATGCCAAAATCACAATTAGTAGGACCGGAGATATGCAGTTTTAAAGACTGCAATGAGAATAGTGCTTAAAAGCACAAAGAATCAGCTGTAGTTATGTTATGGTTGCGCCAGACCTGGACAAAGTCACAAGTTCAGGCTGACTGTGTTGGTGTGCTGGGCAGATACAGGGACCAAGTTAGGGAGTTTAACAAAGTACCTTAAAAATCCTGGTTACAGAGAGTCACAGAGCTGGCATTGAGGATGCATCATACAGCAACTGTTCCATTAAGGTGTGGGCTACGATGCGAGGTCCTGCATCAAGGATGCATTAAACAGTTGAGGATGCATTAAACAGTGGAGTTTTTGATGAGCTGCAGGGTTGTGATATGAGGTCCTGCATCTGGGATGCATCGCGCAGTGACTATTCCAAAGGTACAGAGCTGCAATGCGTGGTCCTTCATCGGGGATACTTCACACAGGGGAATTTCTGATGCAGAGCTGCAAGGAGAGACATTGTGCTGCATCAATTGTGCCACAAATAACACAGCTGGGCTGGCAGAGCATCTTCAGGCCCATTTCCTAGGGTCCAGGGCTGAGGTGGCATATCCTGGGGGGGATGGGGGCAATAGTCACATCAGGCAGAGCACAGGTGCAGAGTTCAAGATGGTTGGAGCCTTTTCTGTCCCTCAGGCTCTGATCAGGAGGTCAGCAATGAAGCTGAAGAGACAGTTCCTTTGAACCTCCGGGGCTCTAGCTTCACAGGCTCCATTGACAAAGCCCAAGTGTGCAGACCCCAATTGGTCACTGTCACGTGAAGATGTCACAATATTATAATACTATCATGCTACAATGTATGCAGACTCAGCCACTCTGAATTCTTCTGATTCTTGAGCTTGTTAGCGGCTTCTATTTTTTGTACACATAGGCGACGCAGGCTACTTCTAATTAGTAGACTTGCAGAAATAACTTAAACAGGTTATAGATGAAGAAGCCATCAAAGACTGGTTATTAAGATGTACTAGAATCCTAGGCCAAGCAGGGCATGCCGGAACCATGCAAGCCACACCCAGGCCTGGCAGGACAACTTCTGTGAGGATCAGGGCCCACACTCAGCAGTTGCTAGTTACAGTGTTTTTCCCTACTGTCCCATGCTGTACCATCTCCTTTCGGCTCCTCTCCAATAGTCAAAATGGGAAGTACGTGCTTGATGCGGGCTTAATGCAGGCTTCATGCAGGCTTGATAAAGGCGTGCCGCCTCTTAAAACTTCTAGATAAAGTCCAGTGCATACTAATGTGTGAAAAGGCTTCTGCTTAACACCCTAGTCTCTTTAATGTTTTTTTAATGTCTCTTGAGTCTGGCTCATGGGCCCAATGCAGAAAGAGAGATGCAGTGGTACAGGGCAGAAGAACGACAGAGGTAGAGGTGCCACACACCCGCCTCACCTACTTCTCACCAGCTTCTATTGTACCTCTACGTTGGTCACATCTCTCCTCTATTACAGGCTACTTGTACTGATGCATTGGTGCAGACCACTTCTAGCTGCTGTAGGTCCCCCCACAGTCCTGGTGCACATTGTCCTACGGGCCTGGGGTACTTGGGGAGTCAACAAGTCCCTGTGTACACTCTCCACGTGCTTACCTCCCAAGTCATGTCCTCAGCTCAGGCTCCATAAGGGAGGTAGGGGCAGAACCCTGGGAGGGCAAGGGAGAGGGTGAGGGCAAGGGTGAGGGCTGCTTGCCATGCAGGGGCTTCTGCAGCAGCTCCTGCTTTACCCTAATGTGTAGAACCATCTGAGGGCTATGGCTGCTGTAGCTGCAGTGCACACCTTTCAGTAGTGAAAAATTAATTTAAGGTTTTTTCACTACTAGGTTATGTAAAAGTTATTAGGACTTGTAAACCCTTTAAACATGTTGGACCCTGCCCTCTTGGCTGGTCAGTGCCTACCCTGGGCATGACTTACATGTATTAAAAAAGAATGTTTGGACCTGACAAAGGTTTATTTTGCCAGGTTGAAATAGCAGTTTAAAACTGTACACACTTACTGTAATGGCGGGAGTGAGGCATTTTAATAAGGCTACTTAAGTGGGTGGCACAATAAGTGCTGCAATCCTACCAGTAGCATTTAAATTGCAGGCCCTGGGTACATGTAGTACCAATTCTCTAGGGACTTACAAGTAAATTAAATGTGTCCATTGGGTGTAATCCAATTTCACCATGCTTAAAGGAGAGTGCACAACCATTTTAGCACTGGTTAGCAGAGTATCCACAGGTCCAGAAGTGTACTGAAGGGGTGCTGTGTGAGGCCAAGTACGGTTGGGTAAGGTGGAGCAAGCTTCTAGACAGTGTCTTTCAAGTGCACAGAAATTCCTTAATTCCCTTCCTTCCCTCCCCTGGCTCCAAGATGACTGGAATGACAGTACAAGGTTAAGTCTGTTGTTTGTGGAGAGGGCACATTCCATTCAGGTGTAAGTGAGGATGTGTCCAGCTCCTATTCTCATCCTGCCCAGGATGACCCTTTAAGTCACACCTAAGCTCCCATTTTATGTGGCTATCTAGAAGGAATACTGTTTGAAGTGGGGTCTTTGGTTGGCAGTAAGTTTACTCCCTGTCCAAGCAAGGGCCCTCACTCTAGTCAGGGTAAAAGAGAATCACCCTCAGCTAACCCCTGCTTACCCCCTTGGTAGCTTGGCACGAGCAGTAGGCTTAACTTCAGAGTGCTAAGTGTGAAGTATTTGTACCAACACACACAGTAACTTAATTAAAACACTACAAAATGACACAACACAGGTTTAGAAAAATAGTCTCCTATCTGCTCCCAAAAGGTAATCTACACTTTAATCATATTTAAAGGTAGCCCCCATGTTAACCTTTGAGGGGGACAGGCCTTGCAACAGTAAAAAAACTAATTTAGCAGTAATTCACTGTTAGGACATATAAAACACATTACTCTATGTCCTACCTTAACCATACACTGCACCCTGCCATTCGGGCTACCTGGGGCCTACCTTAGGGGTGCCTTACATGTAAGAAAAGGGAAGGTTTAGGCCTGGCAAGTGGGTACACTTGCCAAATCGAATTTACAGTTTAAAACTGCACACACAGACACTGCAGTGGCAGGTCTGAGACATGATTACAGAGCTACGTATGTGGGTGGCACAGCCAGTGCTACAGGCCCACTACTAGCATTTTAGTTACAGGCACTGGGCACCTCTAGTGCACTGTACTAGGGACTTACTAATAAATCAAATATTCCAATCATGGAAAAACATGCTATAATCAGACCTACTGTGAAGAGAACTCTTGACAGATTGATGGAACAGGTCAAGCTAGTGAAAAATAGATACTGAAAAAGAAAATGTTGGCAGCCTTAATGGGCAACATTTATGTTTCTATAGAGAAGAATGTTCAGGGAGGTCAAGTTACATCATCCTCCAACTACACTCATTTATTATTTATTTTGTGCCAAAAGTTCCTACAGTTGTTTGGCTGAATAAGGCAATCCTCAGGTAGTTTGAGGAAGCATGCATTTTACCCAATAATAATTTTATTTGTGTCTTGTACTTTACTCCTTGGTACCAAGCTGAGGTTCCATAATTTAGGGCTGTGTGAGATAAAACTGCTTGGGAATGGTAGAAAGCCATAAAGGACAATTTATAGGATGAGCGGAAAGAGGTGTGTTTAAGGATTTCAGCGCATTGTGGAAAATAATTAATAAACCACTGTTACATGGGGCTAATTGCTATACTCTTGAAGGCAACATCAAGGCTGAGCAGCGGGGTAACCAACTCTGCTAACATGTGGGGCTGTTGCAGTCCAGATAACCCAAGAGGTCCCAAAAAAGTCATTTTTTTCCAAAGCGCTGGTGGTATTAAAGGAAAGTCATGTCAGCAAAGCCACGGGTTCTGACAGAGTCCCCATTGATCTTATTAAATGCCATGTTGACTGTGTGTTCCTCTCATAACAAATGTCTGTCATCGCGCAGCAAAAACACTACCCCTAACTAATTTCTGTTGTATCCGTTTTTGGAAAGGATGACAGAAGCCCCAACATGCTGCCACAACATGTCCTTGATCGGCTCAATGGTCAAAGTAATTGAAAGGATTTTGATGAAGTGGTTGAAACAATGGGTATATGAAAAAAAGTGTTACGATCATATGTTGATGTGGGTTTAGACCAGGGTTGGGGACAGTCAAGCAGTATCTCAATATCAGTTTAGTGGTAACCAAGTAAACAATAGCCAAAAAATACTCAGCGCACTTAGCTTTCATGGTTTTTCCCATGGATTTCTACCAGTTATGGATGTTGCTTTAGTAAATCTTTCAGGATGCATTCAAACATTTCTGCAAGAATAAGATATGCCCCCAGTAGGGAGTATCTTGAAACATTTTTGACAGAAATAGGAGTATTGCAGGGGTTCGTTGGGGTTCCCCCTGCTATGTACCCTGCACATCAACCTCTCCAAGACACCTTTAAGAGGGGATAATCCGGACAACCCAAGATTGTGTAAGATGTCTATTGCTACTGTAAGCTGATTTTTGTGTCCAGGATGACAAAAGGCATACTCTAGCTGATTTAAAGCTATGTAGTATTCATGCCCTGTTCTGATTTGGTATAAACTAATTTTGTAAATATACTATGAAGGTGGATCAAAAACAACAAAAACATATTACATACAAAATGTCATCATGGTGAAGGTACAGTCATGTTGTTTGACATCTCAACAAGATGATAATAATTGCTGTGTAGCAGGAGGCACAAATACATCCAGAAAGTGGAGAAAGATTTGCCACATAATTGGGCAACTCATCTTTTGCTCACATGCTGAGTATATATATTAGCAAACGTGTCCCATCTTTAATTTACATATCCAGTATATTGGACTACTCAGATGGATCTTGTCTAGAAGTAGAGAAAAATTGATTTTGTAGATGTCTTTTGGGGCTACTTCAATCTTCGTCTTTATCCTTTCATAAGGAGCAGGTGTGTAATTTGTCACAATTGAATTAGCACCTTTACTAGTTCTTGTCTTGTTTGTTAGCCAGTTCAGTTACTGTTTGTAGTAGTGAAGTTGTCTGATGCTGTCCTGTCAAATGGTATACAGCCCACATTGTGAAATAAGATGCTCTGTGTGCTTTCATATTTGTCATGGTGCCACACATAGGATAACTTGTTTCCTGTGCTGCAAGTTCAAATCCCAGAGCTTCTTAACCATCCACGAAAGTATGTCCCATGTCTATGCACACGTATGTTCATACATCCCAAAAATCATTGCTATTGCTGTCATATAGCTATCCTTCCTTACACCTCTTAGTCACGGTATGTGAAGCAAACCATGGATACTGACTCTTAGGAGTTTAAGCCTGAAGACAATGTAGCTGTACGTGGAGTTATATGCAAGGATTGTACAGGTTGTTTAGCCGGTAGTAGCTTATAATGATTTTGAGTAATTTAGAGTGGGTTTCACAACACAAACTGTTTCATAGCTCAGACCTAGATAATGTTTTGGCCTGAAATGGTAACATGAGGAGATAGACAGTGTTGAAGGTCCTCAAACAAACACTGCAAATCAGTAGTTACTAGGAACATCTAAATGTAGGATCCACCTACCTCAACCACTGCATCCCCTTCTACTCCCCCGCCAGACCTCCCATCTCCTCTCAACAGGCATTAGCCACTGTACCCCGCACACAGAAGACCTCAGCCAGAGGAAGATCCTTCACCTATCTCACGGCAAAGAGCTGGAACACCTTGCCTCATCACATCAGGCAGTCACCATTGTTAACTCAATTCAGGAAGGATCTTAAGATCTGGTTCTTTGAGTGAAGCACAGAGGACCAACCCCCTCAGCACCTTGAGACCCTTAAGGGTGAGTACTTGCACTCTATGAATTATGATTGAATTTAATTGAAAAATGTTCACAGAAAAAGACGGAGTTACTGTTTGGTGAATGCATGTGAGCGATGGTACAAAATTGTGTCACAGCACTACAGACAACGCAAATCACTCAAAACTTCTCTTCTTGTTCTATTATATAATCCATACAGGTCAACGCCCATCAATGCAGGAAATATGGAAGGCCATTGCCAAGAAGGTGCAGACCCTAGGAGTCCATAAGTGGCGCAATTGTCAGAAGAGGTGGCAGGATCTGCGACACTCAACACGTAAGTCTGCAGAAGGCCAGCTTGGGCAATCCTCCCAATGATCAAAGCAGGTGGGCCGCACCCTGATCGCTTCTAATGGTCCACATCCTAGCTGCGACCTACCTTAATGGGCAGTTGAGGGCCTAAAAGCAGCATCAAGGGGGTAAGTTATTGTCTGTAGATATTTGTGTTGTTTCACCTTTTTCATTTCCAGCAATGTGTGGCGTCAACATGTTGGTTGACACACATCCAATGCACATGAGTATTTCTGGAGGTGTACGTTATTCAGAAAGCGTCTGATGCTGTGACTGGTGTATTGTTTTGTATCTGAAGGTTACCTCTAGATTCCTCATCACAAACCAAGAACTGTTTTGAGCAGACACACTGCTCATCAGGAACACATACAATTTAGAGTCAAACAGCTGTCTAGAGGATGAGCCCAGCCCCCACCTGGAGGCACTGACAAACGCACACAATGAAAGCCTGCCATGGGGAAACACAGTCATATAGCCATAGTGGAGAGGCCAGAATGGAATGCATGAGCCATGGCAACAAGCTGACCATGGCCTCATTTTTCCTTAAGGCCCACATAGGTACAAGTAGTAGCTACTGGCAAAAACTCTACAACCACTGCATGAGAAACAACACCTTCTGCCACAAAGTCCAGAACAGGGCATTGGAATACACCAGGATGATGTACCCCTTTTGCATAATGGTACTTGAGGTGTCATTACATGAGTGACACCGGTTGAAACTGACATTTACACTTTGCTTTGGAGCTGCTATGTTATTTTCATATTAAAGAAGAAGCACTAGGTCTACGAGATAATGTCTTTGTCTGTAACCATGCCATTTTACAGACAATGCAACAACAGGCACTTGGGAGGCACAATGAACTGGTGCATAGTCAGAGTAGACTCAAAGGGCACCCCGTAGAAAGGGAGCATGAGAGTTCCAGGATATCCCCAAGCTCTACCTACGTAGCCCATAGCCGGGGGGTCCAGTCTAATACTGAGCATCCCTTAGGGGGATTCCTGTTCGGCTCATATATGTAGCCACTTTCGCAATTCTTTGTACCTCCAATTTAAAGAATTTTCCTGCATGGTCATTTTATATACTTTCACATTGAAGACCCTCGTACCCTCAATTGAACTGCTTAGAACATATGCATTTATTTGTATAAATAAATGTGTAACAATTTAGATAGGAATATTTAATTTTTGCAGTGTGTTTTGCAACAGCGTCTAGAAGTAGGAACTGGAGAGATTATTGCACGTAATATTAACGTGGCAGTTCATTTAGAATAAAACGTGCACCCCTTTCATTTTGTTTATCCTAACAAGTAAAAAAGTGTCTTGGCAATGTCCATTCTTATTCTTTGCGGTTCGGAAAGAAACAGACTGTAAGTGCCTACAGCTGCAAATATGTTTAACAGACCAGTTGTCAGCTCCCAGAGAATGTTTCCAATTACAGAAAGCATTGACTGTGAAAACAATCACCTTTTCATTTTCACCGGCAAATACCGAGAAATAAAAGCAAGCATCTTCACTTGCAATTCCTTTCTGCTGTAGTATGTTTGAGGTGGCAGGGATTTTACACCAGGTTCAACTCCGACTCTTAGTTTATAGCTCAAAATACTTAAATATGCAGCCACTGCTCTGCATTGTGTTATAAAAGATAGTACTTAAAATAGCAAAATAGATTTACCTTAGAAATAAAACATTCTTCACATGTAAATGTGAAAGAGGCCATCTTTAAAACAGAAAAAATAGTTCTCTTTACATAATTGTGCAATACCCTTATTGCCAAAACTATTGTGCCGATTATATCTCCTTACTTGATGATATCTGCTTGGAATTTGAAACTTATTAAAATGAAATTTGTTTTACAGCCCAAATATAAAAAGTAGATTCCTTTGTTTTACCAATGCCATTTGTAGCGAAAAAGTGTGGGGGCATTGTGGCTGTGATTAGGTCATGATTATGAATTCGATTTGTACAGGGATAAGAGGCATGAGCTGTGAGTAATGACCACAAACCCCGCATTTCACCCAAGTACATTTTGGGAGGTCATACCTGCAAAAATACATTGTCCAGTCTGAGATGAGCAAAACTTAGAATTCTTAATTTTGTAAGAGGAAACGTCGAGCTAGGAGCTGTTTACTTCAGGTGGTAAATATCTCACCCAAAATCTTGCAATGGAAGTTCTAGCATTTGGCGGTGTGATGGCACTTCAGAATAAAGTGGTGCTTCGGCTACACTGAGCACACACTTTCTGCATCACATTTAGAGATGTGAAGCTCTGGGTTCTGCTGGTGGAGCTTCAGGCAGCTCTGACGACAGAAACCCTTGACCCAGTGGTGCAGCCATCAGAGGGCTACTGGATGTCAGTAGCAGTTGCCCTACCTTATACAGGGTGGGACTGCAGCTTCAGATTTTGCCTGCTAGGGTCATCATGCAAGGCATAGTGGTACTGGCAAGCATAATGTAAATGTCCATGAATTGTAGGGAGAAAGCTCATGCTACTTAAGGGATGTTTTTCTTTTCAGTAATGTGAAAAATTGGGATGCTGGTTGGGTGGATGCCAACTCTTCTGAAGCAACAGCCACGATCTCGGTCAAGGTGAACCACAAAATGTCACTAACTCAACCTCTGCTTAACTCTCTCGTAACTTGGCACAAAAGCAGTCAGGTTTAACTTATAGGTAATGTGTAAAATATTTATACAGCACTAGAGCAGTAATAAAGTGAAAACACAACTCAAGAAAAATCCCACACCAATTCATCAAAATACAGTGAACTTTGATAAATTATTTGAAGTGAAAATGATAAAAATCCAGTCAGTAGAACTGTGGTTATGAATTTTTAAAGTTTTTAGTAAAAGCTAGCACCTAAAAGATTGAAGCAGGAAACGTGGACATCTGGTCATGCAAGACCATGTCAAAGTCGAAAAATATGTTGTAGCGCCGGTCACGTACAAGGGGGGAATCTTACCCAGTTGGTGCTAACATTTGGACTTAAAAGAAATTTTGAAGAAAAATGTCTGAGAAGGTAAAGTTCAGTGGGGAAAGGCAACTGGTGGTGTCTGAAGAGGATGCATTGCCGTTGGGGAGCCGCTGGCCAAGGTCATCGTGAAGATGTAACGCTGCACCTCGACGTGAAGTCTCTTTTTGCTTCCGCGGTCGGAACACGCTGTCGTCTCTTTTTGCTTCCACGGTTGGAACATGCTGCCGATTCACAGAGCGCCATTCCCTGCGTTTTCTGATCACTTTGGCAACGCATCCTGGGAAGCGTGTTTTGTGCTCCCGGTCGCATTGCCCTTACCTACTGTGAGGCATTTTTATCACCCCGTCGGTGGTGGCCTTCTTCTGGTCTTTTTCTTTTTTCTTGCCTCGGTATTCTGCCCTTTTCATGTTCATGTTTGTGTCCATCTTATCTTCTTCCTGTTTGTATTTCCCAGCATGCTCTATTTCTTATATACTGCCTTTTTTTCCCTATTCTTGTCTATGGGTTTTTTCCCAATTCAAGATGGTGTTGTCACTTCCCCTTTTTCAGTATATAAGCCACTCAGTCTTGCTCTACCATGCATTGCAAACACTCTCCTTTGGTTGTGCTCTTCGCACCTGTTCATCGTTCCTGTTTTTTGCCTTGGAGTATTTTTTGCCTTATTTTTTCCTGTTTTCAAGTCCTGTTTTTCTTCTTCTTTTTTAGGAGTTCCTGTTTGAGGTTTTTCACCAGTTCTTGTTTTTTTTTCCTCTGAGACTCCTTCTGGAAGGTACGGTCTGCTTTGGTGTTCCCTGTCATGCGGCACCGTGGCTACTAGAAAGGGTCCCCCCTATCTGGGATTATCCAGAACCTGTAGAAGACCGGGTGTGTTCTCCAATCCTGCATCCAGAGGTGAGAAGTCAAGTGCAGTTTGTGAAAGAAGAATCCTTTGTTTGGACTCAGTCTCTTGTTTGTAAGTCAAAGCTCTCCAGCAGGTTGAAGCTGCAGGATGAGTCTGAAGAGTGCTCCATGAAGTTGGACACATATTCTGCGAGGAGTCTCCAAGCAGGAATTGCTGCCGCAGAAAATTAATAGTGGGATCTGCCACAAAGTCAAGCTGACCGGAGATGTGTCTTGGATGGATCAACAAACAGGTAGGTCTTGGTCTCTTATCATTTCTCAGAGTTTGTTTTGGTCAAAAATGTTCTCAGTAACAAATGTTGGATTTGGGCTATCTGGTCAACTTCATAACCACTTCCAAAGGTCCGGAACTGGAGGGGCACCACTTGGAGAGTCAGGCCTCACTCAGGCTTGGTCCAGGCTCAAGATGGTTGGAGTCCTTTCTGTCTCTGAGGCTCTGATCAGGGGGCTAGCCAACTAGCCCTTGGAGTCACTCTGGTAGTCCTGGGTTCAAGGAGAGGTGCAGGACACAAGCAGCAATGTAGATTTCTCAGGGTCAAGGAAGGCTTCAGGCAGCAGAGCAGTCATTTCAGCTGCAGCAAAACAGTTTTCTGAAGTTCACAGCTGGCCACAGCAGCAGGAAATCCTCAGAGGCCTTCTACAGTCCGAGAAAGTGAACTGAAGAGTGGATCTGAGGGTCCTATTTTTAAACCTGGTGCCTACTTGAAAAAGAAGTCCCCCTTTCAGTGCTTGGTATTTTCTACCTCCCTGCCCTGGCTACAACTGTGCTAGAGGCACAACATGCTAGTGTGAAGTTCCTAGTGAGAAGGCAGAGCATAACCTATTGACAAGTGGGGCTATGTCCAACTCTGCACCTCCGTCCTGCCTGAGATGGCCCATCCGGGCACACATAATCCCTCTTTTGTGTGGCTGTCTGGGAGGAAAATACAAAACCCAACTGCCAACTACACCCAGTCATGTGACCCAGAAACAGGCTATAGGCATCAAATAGTTAGGACAGTAAAATAGCAACTTTCTACAAGTGTCATTTTCAAAACTTTGACTTGAAAATCTGACTGTACCATTATAATTTCAAATCTATAATTTCTCAGACACAAGACATGACTTTCCCACCTGCTCTCAAGCAGAAGTTGTTAAGCACTTAAATGTAATTAGGTTACTCAATGTTATCTTATGGGAGAAGTGGGCCTCATAGCAGTGAAAAACAGATTCCTTTGTTTTTCACTGCCACAACCTGTAAAACTTAAAAGTACATATCCAAAGTTTTACTTACAATGCACCTTGCCCTGTGGGTTGTTTAGGGCTTCCCTTAGGGGGGACTTATATTAGATAAAAAGGGAGTTCAAGGCCTGGCAAGGGGATTCTGTTGACAAGTCAAAGTTCCAATTTAAAACTGCAAAGAGACTGCAATTGCGGGACTAAGGCAATGTTTTAAAGAGTCCCTTGAGTGGCATAAAGGTGCTGCAGACCCATTAGTAGCATTTTCTGCAGGGCCACCCCCAAACCTTTTGCCTTCCTCCTCTCTTTTTCTGACATCATTTTTTCTGGCTTTAGGACTCTGAGCACTTTACCACTGCTAATCAGTGGTAAAGTGCAATTGCTCTCTCCCTAAATCATGGTGACATTGGCTCATATTCAATTGGCATATTTAATTTACTTGTCACTAGCAAGGTGCACTATATGTGCCCAGGGCCTGTAAATTAAATACTACTAGTGGGCCTGCAGCACTGGTTGTGCCACCCACATAAGTAGCCCTTAACCATGTCTCAAGCCTGCCACTGCAAGGCCTGTGTGTGCAGTTTCACTGCCACATCTGATTGGCATTTAAAGGTACTTGCCAAGCCTTAAACTCCCCTTTTTCTACATATAAGTCACCCATTAAGTAGGCCCTAGGTAACCCATAGGTCAGGGTGCTATGTAGGTATAAGGCAGGACATGTACCTGTGTAGCTTACATGTCCTGGTGTGTAAAACTCCTAAATTCGTTTTCCACTACTGTGAGGCCTGCTCCCTTCATAGTATAGCATTAGGGCTATCATCATATACTCTTTGAGTGGTAGATTCTGATCTGAAAGGGGTAGCCAGGTCATGTTTAGTATGGCCAGAATGGTAATAGAAAATCCAGATTTTTGTTGAAGTTGGATTTAATATTGCTATTCTAGAAATTTCACTTTTAGAAAGTGAGCATTTCTCTACACTCAGATCCTTCTGTGCCTTGCAGCCTGTCTCCAATCCACGTCTGGCTGGGCTGGTTGACAGCTCCCTTGTGCATTTTACACAGACAACCACAAACACAGGATGCTCAGTCACACCTGCACACATCTGCATACTGAATGGGTCTTCCTAAGCAGGAAGGGTAGACGGCCTCACACAATGGACTGCCAAAACCGCTACTGGGTCTCTGGCAGACAGGATTGTACTTAAAGGGGACCTTGTGCACTTCTAAGCCACTCTTTGAAGTCTGCCCCACTTCAAAGGCACATTTGGATATATAAACTGGGGCCCTGACCCCATCAACTCAGACACTTCTTGACAAGATACCTCCTGGGAAAGATACTCCGAACCAGAACCTGCAACCTACCAAGAGAAGCTGCCCAAAGGACTCACCTTGACTGCTTTGCTGTGAAGGACTGGTGCCTTGCTGTTGCCCTGCTGCCTTGCTGCCCTCTGGCTCTGCTGAGAAGTGATCTCCGGTGGCTTGGATTGAGCTTGCCTCCTGATTCCTGAAGTCTGAGGGCCAAAAAGACTTCATCTCTGCAAAGAACTCCTTGTGCGGTGAAAATCGATGGACAGCCTGCTGGACTCGACGCACACCCTGCCTTGCAGTGAGAAAATCACTGCATCGCCAAACTGGAACAACGCAGCCCGGCCCCCCGAGTGGAGATCAACGCAGCACCAGCGTTGCGACCGGAAATTGGATGCACGGCCCACCGGATCGACGCATTGCCGAGCTGGAACGATGTAGCCTGACTTCCTGTGAGAAGAATCGAAACAGTGCCTGCCGTGCTGCAGAAATTCCCCTGCGTCACCCACCGGCTCGACGCAGCTCCTGTGTTGTCATCCTGCACGCCCAGGATTTCTCTGCATCGACCCCGGGGCATCCAAATACCCTGCAACCCAAAGACGATCCAAGCCTGTGCACCAGGAATTGACGCAAAGCCCTTACTGCGTGGAAAAGCATCAATGCATCGATCTGTGTGCACCCGGAGAAAACAACGCACACCTCCCCGCTTTCCACGCATTTCCTCTTCTGCGGTCCCGTGTGGATAATTTAGACGCAGACCTGGTACTTTGTGCTTGCAAGAGACACTCATTGCTTTTAAACTAAAGACTCTTTTTATCATTACAAAAGTGATATTTCAACTTGTATTTATCAAATCTTGATTGTTTTGATCTGTATTTTAGGGGTGTTTGCACTGTGTTATTGCACAAATACTTTACACATTGCCTTCTAAGTTAAGCCTGACTGCTCAGGGCCAGGCTACCAGAGGGTGGGCACAGGATAATTTGGATTGTGTGTGACTTACCCTGACTAGTGTGAGGGTCCTTGATGGGAGGGGGTAACCTGACTGCCAACCAAAGACCCCATTTTTAACACATTTAATTTGCCAGTCCTGGGTATATGGTATACCACTTTACTAGGGACTATACATAATTGAAATATGCCAATCAGGTGTAAGCTAGTTTTACCATGTTTTAGGGAATGAATACAAGCACTCTAGCACTGGTAAAGTGCACAGAGTTCTAAGGCCAGCAAAAACAAATTCAGCAAAAATAGGAGTGTGAATGCAAAAGGTTTGGAAGAAGACTACCCCAATGCTCACAGGCCTATTAAATAACAAGCCTCCATTTTGAGTGTACTGAAAAGTTGCATCATTTTAGTAGCCCACTCAGTATTCGGCAGTTAAGAAAATGCATATAAAAGCATATGATGAACCGGTGGATGCACTATCGTCACAGGTATCCCAGCCGGTCATACAGTAATCTCTACAGTATATACATTGTGCACAGTCTTTTAAGATAGAGGAAAGCCTCTGCATATCTGGCAGGCTCCTCATCAGGGTCTAAAAGGTCTAGTTTCCCTTCCTGGATAACACAGAGTGTGCTTTCACATTTGTATGTATGGTAACACAGACACACCAATAGTATTCTCTTTGTATGGGGCAAAACTCTTTTCACCTGATTCACAAACTGCACTCTGCAGTACATTTTAAAGTACAAAAAAGTTACTACAAAGTGCTATTACAAACTACACTTTTGTAGTAATTTACACGGTTGTAGTAAGTCACCATCGTCATTATTTTCTATGGTAGGGTGCTGTAGTAGTATTGGTTGGTCATCTGTTGTGCTGGACGTACTACAAAAGTGTAACTTAGTTCCAAAGTGTAGTTTTTGAATACAGAAAAGTAGTTAACTTACTCAAAATGCAAATTATCTTTATGAGTAAGGCCTGAATTAGTTAATTGTACATCAACTAAAGTGTACCCTGTGTAGATAACGGGCAACATGTGCAGTACATTATGTAACAGAAAATTGTTTGGCAATGCTTTCTGCTCTTATCTTTGATAGTATAATTATAGCAACAGTGCTACATTAAGGTTAGTTGTACCATAACATTTGGATAGTGAGGTTTTTCTTTTACATTATATATGTTAACATATACTACTGTTAATGTAGCTCAGAAGTGGGCACCAATGCTGCTATTTAGATATACAAAAGCTTAACAAAATAGGCATACATGCTTTCTTATTATTTTTATTACTTTGTGAAATGCAGCTGTTCTGGCCACTGCATAGCTAGCTACTTACCTTTGCAGCATGGAGAATGAAGTAATAGGCCTAAAATATAACCCAATAGTTATATTTTATACATTTTACAATTGTTTCCATTTTATTTGAACATAGATTGTACTAGATAACAAAGAATTATCTTGCATTTGTAATTTGCAATGCAGTGGTCCAATAATTACATGACTGATTCTGGTGCTTGTGGTATTATACAGAAGAACATTTCAGAAATACTGCAGGTGCAGATTGTGCCGGCCTTTCTGGTTACACACCTGATACAGAAACAACATTCAATGTTCTGAGGTCTCTATGCCATAAAGAAAGGGAACTTTTAATGGCCACATTTCGCATTTGTATTTTGCAGAGTCATGTACAATGTGCACATACAATGGCCCTTTGACATTGCAGACTAGGGGCCTGAGTGCCATACTTACCTTTGGCAATATGTTATGTGACTTCTTGTCAGTTTCCTGGAGCATGTTTTGTCAATGTGTCCTGTTGAAAACTAGCATATTTTGTAGGTTATTCCTCCAGAATCACTCCGCTATGTTTGACGAGCCCATTTTTGTTGGCATTAGTGGTAAAGTGCTTGTGCTCTCCGTTCTAAACATGGTAAAATTGGTATACCTCTAATTGGCATGTATAATTTACTTATAAGTCCATAGTAAATGGAACTACAGGTACCCATGACCTGTACGTGAAGTGCTACAATTTGGATGCAGCACTCCTTTTGCCATTTGCTAAAGTAGCACAAAAAAACATCATAGGCCTGCCAACCTCCTTTTTCATACTCATAGTTCAGCCATACAGTAGATCCTGTATGCTCATATTGTAGGGTGAATGGTATTTAACAGGGAGTACATCTGTATTTAAGCTGTACATGTACAGGCAGGGAAAACATTCACTGCAGCAAGGCAAGCTCTCCTATAGACTAACACTGGGTTACCTTACTACACTTAATAAGTGATATCTTCAGTTTGGGAGCAGATAGATAATTACTCCTTCCGCTCATTTATATTGTACTTTTCAATTGACTTTAATGGTAAAGTTAGATTTTAAATTACTTTTTTTAAAATACCACTTTCAGAAAACTATTGTAACAAAAACAGAGGGTGGCCCACATCACAGCGAGGCTGTGCCAATAGTTATAAACAAAGAAAATGAAAGCCAACGCTGTGAATTACTTATTCAAAATATAGTTTAAAAATATTATTGCAGAACGAGGATTTGCAGTTGTAAGTGTTTGTGTTATTGAATGTTTTTCCTATTTTGTATTAATGTTGAGTTTTTCATGTTAGTAATGTCTATGCAGTGCCAACATTATTTTTCAAATATTGCATGTTAAGTCATTGTTCCTTGTTTTGTGTTGGGACACATATGGATATAATAATTAAATTGTTGCTTTGAAAATTGTAAAGTGTTGTTACATGAGTGAAGCAACTAGGTGGGCTTCCTCACTTTTAATAATAAGGGGCAGATTTATGAAAAGTGCTCCCCCTGGATGCCCCCATGGTAGCGCCATATTTAAAATACGGCACACTATGGTGATAGCTAAGGTGACTAGCGTCATAATTTTTTATGCTTATCCGGTGCTTTGCAGGATTAGCCTCAAATATTGTGACGCTAATCCTGCAAAGCAGCCAGAAGTCCATTGTAATCAATGGGAGCCTCTGTTTAATGTCTGCACCCTAGCAGGTGTTAAAAAATGCCGATGAAAATGGTGCAAAGGAATATCATAGATTCCTTTGCGCCATTTTTATGGTCCCCCTAGCACCGGAACGCCCCCCCTTGCATACATTATGCCTGGCACAGGCATAATGTGGTGCAATGGGTTACAAAGTGGTGCAATGCAAGCATTGCACCACTTTGTAAATATGGAGCAGCGTTTTTCTCCTTCCCATGCCACCTTAGTGTCAAAAATATGACGCTAATGTGACACTGAAACGGCGCAAGGCAGCATAAATCTTCACTCTACATATAAAATGTAAAACTTTGGGCTCTTTAAAAAGAACTTCCCTGGTCTCTTCGTGACTGCGAGTGCACTTCACTGAGGCCAATGCGGGGCCCGCATCCATCTGGCTATGTGACCTTCCCACATACTGACCCCAGACTTGGCTCTCTGGTGCTCTTTGTGTCAACAACAACTGCCCGCATTTCCTGTCAACATGAAAATTGGATTGTTGACCAGCTCTTTACACTGATGAAGGCTGCACCGGGAACAAAATGTTCTGACAACACCTGAAACATCCAGATCCAGTTGTTGATGAGCCCCTCTCTGAATCCAGTTTGCAGCCGTATAGCTGACTACATCACTGACGGGTGCTTCCAGCATGAAAAACGCACTAAATTAGAAGATAAACTTTCTCCTGGGACACTGTATCCTACCCGGGCTTCATCGTGGTCAGCCTAAACTTTTAACTTTGACCTGGTCCAGCACATCCAGATAATCGCATTTGGCACTTTGTGCTTCTTGATGCCAGTTTTACTTAAACATCATAATTCTAGTTCTACTCTCACCTATTTTATTGTCAGTTTGATGACAGTTTTATTATTATATTTTACTCTATTGGTGTGGGATTTATTTCTATTATGTTTTCACTTTATTACTGTTTGCTTGCTGCATATGTACTTTACACATTGCCTCTAAGTTAAGCCTGGCCAGAGGGTTAAGCACAGGTTAAATTCTGGACTGTTTGTGGTTCACCCTGACAAGGACCTGTTGCAAATGTTACAATTTTGGTGTAGCCCTACAAGGTGGGCTTTCACAGCCACAGGTTTCACAGATAAACCTGGTTCAATGCACCAGCTATGAAGGTCAAAGACAAGTTATTGTATCCCCACAAGACACTATTCAGTGTGTAATTGACATATTAGCATTCTTTTTAGGTTACTACAAATTCAATAAGGGGATCAGAACACAGTGGAAACAGCAACAAACCTTGTTTTATTATTCACAGTATCACCATTACTATGCTAACAAGAAAGACCACTTTTAAGTTAAAAGTATTTATTACTACAGTAACAATCTGTTTCCCAATATATCTAAAACAAATTAAAAAAAAGTATTAAAAACAGCAACAAGACATGTTATAAATAAAAAGAATAAGATTAACATTTCCAGCATTGATAAAATGTTATGTAAAATGTTATTTAGAACGTAGCACCCTCACACCTACTTCCATGAGCTTTACCGTGACCAACTTGCAGCCTAGAGTTTTTTAGGGAGTAGAGACATACTGCATACCTTGTTGACAGCAACGCCTTTCTTTATCATTGGATACATGAAGACAGTGTTCCTTGTGAAGGGCAAATACCCACCATGGTAGCAGTCAGTTGACCTTCTTCCAGGACTTGGCATTTATCTGCATCAGCCTTCAGGTGAGATGTACCCATCAAGTGTGAAGTGCACTGGCAGCTGGTGAGATTGTCTCTTCTCTGGCAGAATCTTGAGTGATAAACAGGGCCAATGACCTCTCCTGCCAATTAGTTAAGAGGCAGTTCTTACATATTAAATCTAATAAACAATTGGAATGTATGATATGAGGGGGGATTGTTTGACATTATGGTATCAAGGTGTGCATCCAAGATGAATTTAGAAGGAAAAAGAACATCAATTAACACTGCATTACTCTGATTATATGTCTGTTTGTGTTCTTATTAACCTTGACATGGTGAGGAGGAGACATTTGGCACAGACAAATGTTGTGTTAGATGTTGTATCTGTCCATTAATCAAATAATTTAACAACGTCACAGCTCCTAGAAATATACTGTCTAGTGACATCTGCATTAACAGGCAGACATGACAATGATTATGCCTAAATCAGGACTTATGGTGGCTTCCATGAGCCTTCCTGAGTTGGGCCTACAAAGGATGGATTCGACCATAGGACTTTAGTTCATACTGTGGTTTTTGCCTAAGGAGAGCTGACATCTTCACCACCCCCTGAACTAACTAGTTCATCACAAGCACAAAACATTTTAGCCCTAAAGCTGTCTTTTTCAATGCAGATTGAAATTTGCACCACTTTCTTCAAGGGACCATTACCCTGGTAAAGCTTGGGTTTTTCAGCTCAAGCACCTATATTTCTTAACACAATTCCCATGTGCTACAATTGTCAGACTGCGCTTTGAGTCATAAAATAATGGCAAAATGAAGCACACACAAAGATGCAGGAATGTATTTAATTCTACAGTTTACAGATTGCATGTGCTGCACTGTAGTGCACCAGACTGAGACGCTTCATTTGGATAGGTAATAGTTTCTTCTCCAAAGGATACACCTTTGCAGACTGGATATACAGATCACATGAAGATACTGTATTTCCTATACTTAGTTTGCCATTGCTATTTTGAGATTGACCTGAAAACCCAAACTAGTGAGTGTGTTTAGGCATAAATGAAAATGTTGCAAGGTCTCATTCATAGATGGGCCTGCAGTTAACCTTTTTTCTAATTATGGATGCATGAAAACATTTTGTTTTCTTAACTGAGCTGTGATAAGTCATATATTTTGTGAATATTGTAGGAACTGACTTTGGCTGAATGGTAAGACTTTTTACTGAAAGTACTTGAGGCCTGCTATGAAATGAAGAAATTGTGGATGGATTTTTTCAATTAGGCCCTCATTCTGACCCTGGCGGTTTGTAACCGCCAGGGCAGAGGGCAGAGGAAGCACCGCCAACAGGCTGGCGGTGCTTCGGGGGCAATTCTGACCGCGGCGGTAAAGCCACGGTCAGAAAAGGGGAACCGGCGGTTTCCCGCCGGTTTTCCCCTGCCCCAGGGAATCCTCCATGGCGGCGCTGCATGCAGCGCCGCCATGGGGATTCCGACCCCCTTCCCGCCAGCCTGTTCCTGGCGGTTTACACCGCCAGGAACAGGCTGGCGGGAACGGGTGTCATGGGGACCCTGGGGGCCCCTGCAGTGCCCATGCCACTGGCATGGGCACTGCAGGGGCCCCCTAACAGGGCCCCATTAAAATTTTCAGTGTCTGCTTGGCAGACACTGAAAATCGCGACGGGTGCAACTGCACCCGTCGCACCCCAGCTAATCCGCCGGCTCCATTCGGAGCCGGCTTCATCTTTGCTGGGGCTTTCCCGCTGGGCCAGCGGGCGATCTTTTGAAGATCGCCCGCCGGCCCAGCGGGAAAGTTGGAATGCTCCCCGCGGTCATTTGACCGCGGGGCGGTGTTTGGGCAGTTTCGGGGTCGGAATGACCCCCTTAGTATGTGAAAGTAGGCATCTTGAAGATCTATTGCACACATCCAGTTTCCGTGATGTAATTAAGGACATTTCTAGTGTAATGCACGCATTCAGAATTTCTTTTTTCTTATGGACTTGTTTGGTGTCCTGAGATTGAAAATCGATCTTACCCATTGTTATCCTATTGAAGAGGTAGGTTTTGCAATAGAGAAAAACAAATATGAGAGTCTAGGAAATGCATTTATTGGTTCATCACATTCATTGTCCATGAGTAAATTCAAATGATGATCAAGGTAGCCATAGCTTGTCATTACCTTATCGTCTTGTTGCCAGATATATAAGTAAATGAGCGTGGTATTAAAACACCAACAGCAGCAATGCATGATCTACTATATCACTACACCACTCTAAAATGGCTGCTTCATCTACGTGTTTTTGTCGTTTGGAACGATATGGGTTATCTATTAGGATCATAGAATATAATGGTAATAAATGGATTAAATGCATCAATACCTGTAGAGACATGGAGCCAGATGAAACTTGAATGTTCATGTTATGATTTACTTATTTGTTGACAATATGGAATACGAACTGTGACACTGCAAGATGTTTTGAACACAGAATTAATGATGCATAGTGTGGAATACAGTAACATAGTAAATGGGATATGATAGGTAGAAATACATGTGCCTTGGTATTAGTTGATAATAAATGTGGGTGCAAGAATAAGATTCTCAATCATAATATGTATTGTCAGAAGAAAACGTCAACATAAGAACAAATGTGAATAGAAGGATTAATATGATTTTAGATGCACATGTCTTGTAAAATATATTTATGCATGCATGTACTTACGTTGTATACGTTTCTGTATGGCTCTAGCCCTGAAGAATCCGTAAGGACGAAACACGTTGGCTATGGCTAGCTTGATAATCATTTGAATTTACTCAAGGACAATGAATGTCATGAACCAATAAAGGCAATTTTTTTATGAAGATTTGACTGGTGGAATATTATGATGCATGGCGTTCCACAAGGATATGTGATATACAAGACAATTCCTTCTCAATAACACTGGACACATTTGAGTGCTGGGTCCTCTTTAAAGTTTGTTGCTCCAGGTTTCTATGGTGTTTTGAGGATTAGGGAGTTGATCCTAAAGAATCGGGCACCATGCATACTGATTGACTTTTCACGCAACTGAGTGTAAAGGTGCAGCAGTTATTGTCTTGGCGCCTTTCTTATTCATATAATTAAAAGTACATGTCTAACTTTTTAAATGCAATGCACCATGCCCTCTGGGCTAGGCAGGACCTACCCTGGGGTGAGATGTTGGAAAGAAGGGTTTCAGCCTGGGAAAAGGTTTATGTTGCTAGGTATAAATGGCAGTTTAAAACTGCACACACTGGCAGCAGTGGAAGACCTGAGACCTTTTTAAAAGAACTACTTAAGTGGGTTGCACTGCAGGCTCAATAGTGTAATTTAAATTACAAGCCCAGTTTACATGTAGTACCACTTTTGTAGGGAGTAAATTAAATGTTTCAAGTGGATGTAAGCTTATTTTACCAGGTTTAAACAAGAGAGCACAACCTCTTTAGCACTAGTTAGCAGTAGTAGAGTACACATACTACCAATCTCAACAAAAACAAGTTGAGCACGAATAGGAGTGAAGGCAAAATGTTTGGAGGATGACCCTGCAGAAAAGGCCAGGTCCAACAGTGCTAGACATTAATACACCTCAAAACTTTGTGCCACTTTATGTGACTTTGCAGCTGCACACAATCTTGATAAGGCTACCCCTCTATGTTTTCTTTTAATAATTTTTTATGGGTACTGACATGCACTGTCTTTGTCATCCATATTGAGATGGTGAGTACTGTCACGAACTGGCTTTGTTATCGATAGCGATGCCATTTATCATAAAGTATTATGCGATATTTACAATAATGTGGATGTTGTTAAGTATTCTTTGACATCAAGTGTGATGCCATTAGCAGTGTTTGTTGGGGGGCAAGTTAGGGTTGCAATGCTCGCTATAGTAGGTGTGTTTCAATGGTTTTAATTTGTTCTAAGCTGCTGCAGTGATGTCCGTCTTGGACCAAGTTTGGTTACCCCTGTGTCATAACTTCCATTTGACCTGCAGATTTAACATGTTGTACATTTTAGCTACATTGTAGTTATTAGCAGTATTATTTTTTATGTACAAGCTTGCATGATATTATCCTGAGAAGGCGGAGTACATGACCCTAGTTTCTAGTTGTCTTTCTCGATACATAATCAGAAACGCTCTGTCCAAAGCTACATACAGAACTAGATATTTTGGGTACAGTGTTAGCAGCTTAGGTGACAGCTTCTAACAACAAGACAAAGCATCGTGTCAGAGCTGCATCTTCCAAAATGGTGCAGTTCTATTATAAAAGCAATGGCCTGACTGGAAGAGTCAGAGGGCCATTCCAGCCACTACCATCTTGGGACCGCTGTGTTCAACAAGGCAGCTTTACTAGCACTGATACACCAGCCTCCTGATGAAGATTGCCATTCATCCCACAGGAAGACTCCTGACACCAGTTTCACATAGGAGGCTAAGGCTTGGATTAGGCAGGCAGGAGGGTACACCCAAACATGCTCTCTTTAAAGTATTAGGGCCAGTGAGTAATCTATAGAATTTCTCTAATCAACTAACAATCGTTAGAATGTTCATTGTTGTCACCCTTTTCATAATGCTTTTCATTTTGCTCTATTTCCTCTGCCTCATTTTGTGGCTCATTCTCCCTACATAAGATTATATTAGTTTTGGTAAAAGCATTGAAAACCCATCACGTATCTTCTTCGTGTTTTCACCTTGACATGCATGCATGAGTAATATGACAAAAGGGTGAGAGCTGTTTACATGGCTTGCCTGGGGAGTCAGAGTGTCATGTTTCAGGTTACCAAAAAATCAGCTTCTCCCTGTAAGGTTTGCAATTCAGGTGAGACACTCTGAGCTAGCCAGAAACTGGACCGACAGTTTTTGATAGTGTGCAAGGATGGAAGAACCCAGAAGTTCTGCCATCTCACATATGCAGTCCTTCTTCAAGATAGGAACCGCACCACATTGCTACCATAATGTACCTTCAACTGAAGAATTTTACATACTTTTTGTGCTTTACATACTTAATCCCATTATCTTATTGACAAAATCAAAAAACCGTTGTGAACATGTCTCAGCCTTTTTTAGGTGGTGCTGATAACAGTGCTTGCAAATATACCAAGATTAGGGCCTTGACCCTACATTGACAAAGCGTTTCACTATGTGCAGTTAAGGCTGGGGGCACTGTCTGGCACTAAGACTCCAGGTAGACACTGTACTGCTCATGACCTCACACTGAGGGGTATATTTATACTTCATCTGCGCTGATTGTGCATCCAAAATGTTGACGCACAATCAGCGCAAACGTTGCCCCGTATTTAAACTTTGATGCCCGAGCCCGCGGACGACATTCTGCGGCAAACTGCCTTTTGTTAATTATATGCAAGGTAGGCGTTCCTGTCCAAAAAATGGCTTAGACGGCCGTGCGTCGTATTTATGCTTTAGGGCAAAAATGACGCACGGCCGGGAGGCGGAGCCAGAAAATGACGCACAGCCCGATTTGCGTAAAAAATTAACGCCTGGGTCAGGGCAGGCATTAAAATGGGGCAAACACACCTGGATTTAATCAGAACACACAGAACAAACAGCAGAGCAGCAGAGCAGCAGAGCAGCAACAGGGAGCCATGGAGGTGATTCTAATCCAGGGTGCACGCAGACGCAGAACCCAGCAGCAACAACAGCAGCTACAACAACACCAGCAGGGACCTCAAAGGCAGCGCAGAAGGCAGGAGAGGATATTCCGCCCAAGAACAACCCTTCAGGGCCTCAGGGAACACAACATCATACAGAGGTACTGGTTGAACTGGCAGGCCATTCAGCACCTGCTGCGCAACATTAAACAGCAGTTGGCCCCCACTTTGGTGACACCCCACCCCATCCCAACAGAAACAAAGCTGCTTGCCGTACTTCACATGCTGGCAAGTGGCTCCTTTCAAACAACTGGTGCCCTGGTTGGCGGAATATCACAACCATCATTCTCTGCCTTTTTGCCCAAAGTACTGGATGCCATCATTCGACTGACACCCCGCCACATCTGCTTCCCTAACACACTGCAGAAGCAGCAGGAAACAAAACAGGGATTCTACGCAATCAGTGGCTTCCCAAACGTCCTTGGTGCAATCGACTGCACACATGTATGCCTTGTGCCACCTGCTGCAACTGAACACCTCTACCGCAACAGGAAGCACACACATTCCATCAACGTGCAGGCCATAGTCCATCACCAGGGATTGATCACAAACATCGTGGCTAAATATCCGGGGAGTGTCCATGACTCATACATCTTCCGTCACTGCACCATCAATTAACACTTCCAGGATGGACGGTGTGGCAATGGACTACTTGTTGGTAAGTACAAAAACCTACTTATATACTCACTACACAGCAACCCTCTAGGACACACAACACATACACCACAACAGCAACATGTCAACAGGAACACACTGAGGTCGTGACATCGCTAGCCATGTTTCTTAAGTCACCATTGAACCTGTCACACATTGGAAAGTACTGTACAGCCTAATGTTAAGACGTCAATGAGTGTGGTTGCCTAAATGTCACCTTGCAAATTGTAAGTGTCCCAATGACCTTTACATTAATACATTGCATAAGTTTCAAGGTATGGGATGTCCAGGGTACTTTGATATGAACGTGTTAACAACACTTTAAATTTTAACTGTGAATGGAACTATCATCTCACCCCCAGTGAAGACACACGGACAACTGTATCACAAGTCACAATGCTAGGGAGGGCACACTCTACTGCAAATCCCAAAACATACTGATGACAAACGGTCAGCAGACAAACACTCATTCAGTCAAGGAAACAACACAATGCAGATGGTACAGCCTACAAGCATAGGATGTCACATTAGTACACAAAAGAGTCACAGACAACACAAGACAACCACTGCCATTAAAGGTCTTTTCAATAGTGCCAGCTACATCAACATGATCCCATTCATTTTCTCTTGCAGCTGATCAGGGGTATGGCATCCAGCCATGGATTATGACACCATTTGGCAACCCAAGTACAGCTGCAGAGCGTGCATACCACGACGCCCATAGAAGGATACACAGCATTGTCGAGCGGACCTTCGGCATCCTCAAGTCAAGGTTCCGCTGCCTCGACATCACTGGTGGTACCCTCCTATATTCCCCCGAGATGGTCTGTAGGATCATCCTCACATGTGCAATATTGCACAACATTTGTATCAGAAGAAACATTCCCCTCCTGGAACCCGAGCCACACATGCCTGAAGAGGAGGATGCTGGCCTGCAACAGGAGGGGGAACTACAGAACACAGCTGCTGGTATACGCAGGCAGCAACAGATTGTAAATAATTTCTTCTGAATATGTTCACCTTCACCACTTCGGTTAACTAATTTAAATAAACACCTATTCTAATCACCATATCATGGTCTGGCTATTCCTTTTTGCACACCTTCATCTCTACTTGTCAGAATAAGAGTGTTGCCTCATGGAGCATTAATGAGATACTGAGTAGGACACGGAACATCCCAGAGCTAATGTAATGCCTAACATACAATGGTCACATACACACACACTTTTAATGACATATATCATGTATCTATCTCCTTTGAAGGCCAATAGCAGAGGACCACAACTATTTCACACATACATGTTGAAAGCAAGGTCCAACGCAGCATATGGCGCACAACTATGACACCATCACTCAATAAGGGGAAAACAAGCCTCATACATGAGGCAGTCAATGTGCTTTGGCATCACAAACAGGAATGTCTGACAAGACCCTTGACAGCAGTTAGTCCAATTGGATCCAATATTTGCAAGGAATATCTGTGACTAGAGTTCCATAGAAGCAGAACATAGACAGCACAAGTGCCACACATATGACTTGCATTGCACACATGACATTCCATGCACATGTCAGCCCATTTCCTAACTCCTGACACACCCATGCACCTGGTCACAACCCACCTGTCGGAAGAGGTCCCTGGAATACTAAGATATGTACCCTGATAATACCTCCTCTACACACACAGACCAACATTAGCAAACCAGTGTGCTACACCCTTTCCTAAGGTATGCCATTGTCATAGAACATTTGACTGCATGGACATCAGGTCAATTGATACACTGTCTTCTAGTTTCAAAGCCCTGTTAGCACGTGTAGATTGCTTCTCCTCGTGAAAATGTCTGTTGGCCCTTAGAATGCAAGTCTCACCTACAGGACTGGTGGGAAACAGATGCAGCCCACACCTGTGATCACCTCCATGCACACCACCCATTTCAAAAAGCACTGCCCCTGATGATGCCTGGTACAGCATAGGAGTTGCCATTATGTCAAATACACCGTCAAGCATTGATACTAATTAAGCCGTGTAACACAGCCCTTGGGTTCATTTGTCACCTTCAAAAACACAAGCCTCTGCGATGGCTGCTTGTTCTGTGCTCCTCCTTGTGACTGAAGGTGGGGTCTGGAGGGTTTCAAGGACCTTTTGGATAGTCTCCTGGGGAATGTTTATCAGCTTGTCATCCATGTCATCAGGGAAATCTGGGACAGGCATACCGGCAGGAGATCCATCTTCCTCTGCAATGAAACAGGGTACAATTAGTGTGTCTGTGTTGTGGCAAATTTGATGTGACGTGCCTGCCTTTTGATGAATTCACTTTGTGATCTTTTTTTGTGTTAATTTCTCCAGTCCTTCAGATGGGCATTCTTCCAGGCCTATGGCCCACCTGTGTGTCACATGTATGTTATTGAGTTATCAGACTTGTCAGCCTCATTGCTTCTAGGTGTTGGTTTATGCCAAACAGAGAATTGCCACCTTCTTTTCCTACTCGGCCCTCCGTGTACATCCATTCTCATGGTGAGACCTTTCACTGGCTGTGGGTATTCTGATGGCCCTGGCAGCACACTTAACAATCTGGACCTGCCCCAATCTCTGATCTTTCACATCCACTTAAATGTAATTGACATGTGGCATATCCTATGCATGGCAATGTTATGATCCGATATGGATGCTGACATTGGTAATGTGTCCTGCTGATGTTGGGGAATGTGTGTTACATTGGATTGCCCTGATAATCGTATCAGTGTCCTATTTCCTCCTCTGACTGTGCAGGTGTATTTCAGTGACCAGTTCCATGTGCCCCCCCCCCAATGCTGTTGTCTGAGCAGTATTACATTTGGGATGTTGCCTTGTTACCCAGGCACAGGATGGACCCTGACATATGCAGCATGGGTGTGACCTTAGTGCTGTGTAGCTCCTATTGATGTTTACATTGGCTGATGTTTGCAACAACTATGGGCATTGCCATTTGAGAGTACTTGGGCATTTGTCTTGTTTCTGGGGATTGTTGCAGTTGTCATCCTCACCCCCTAATTTAGGTGTGTATGATCCATGGGGAGGTTACTGCCATTGGCTACTTGAGCTGCACACATAGCAGTGGTGGTAGTGGCACCTGTTGTTGCAGTTACATTCCAGTTGTCGGTATGGGTAGAGGTTGTTAATAGGGCCCTAGTTAATGTAGGGGGTATGTTGGCTGACGTGTGCCGGGATGTCAGTTTGACGTAGTGGCCTTCCCTCCTTGCGTGGCTTTCCCTTTGCTCCATCGTTGGCATGACAGCATGCCCCCATGGGACTGTTGTTGGTGTTGTCAAATGGTGTGCCCCAGGTCTTCTCAGAACGGGCCATGCCCCCCTGCCGTGCCCCTTTGCCCATGCCACTCCATGTATTAGATGACTTCAATGCATTTAGTGGGGTCGGTATCCCCCCCGGTTGCAGTTGACATTAGGGCATTTTAATTCCCCATGCGACTTACCCTGCATGTGCATTGTCTCCTGGTAGTCTGCGCTGTCCTGTCCTCGAATCCCTGTGACGATCTCCTCAGGGATGACGGCTGCGACCATCTCCTCCATGTGGTCCAGGGCCTCCTGGTGTGCTGGACTCCCCCCTCCAGTCTCCAGTGCTGACTTCCTGTTTCTGGCCATCGTTTCCTTGGTCCAGCGCTTCAGTCATGCCAGCGTTTCTTGCACTCAATGACTGTTCTGCGTACTTCTGCCACACTGTTAATCTTGTCGACAATTTGTTGCCATATAGCCTCTCTCCTACTGATTGGCAACTTTGATGTGACAAACAGTTGGTGTTGATGTTCCGTCATCTCTTTAACCAGAATTTCCTGCTCCTCTGCACTAAAGCGACACTTTCTTTTCTTCTTAAAAGTCTCCTGGTTCTTGTGTGGATCCTCCTGGCTGGTTCCTGGTCTGCTGTCATCTTCCTGGGGTCTGTAGTGGCGTCTGGGATCCATTTTGGCTCTCCTCTGGTGAAATGGCTGTGTTCGCTGTGTTTTTTTACGCTATTGTGTTAAAAAAAAGGCGTATATCCGGTTTGCGGTGTCGTAAATCAACCCACAGTCATTTCCGCCGCGTTAACGTCATTTTCCTTTACGACTTGACGCTGCGGTGTGCGTCAAAAATAATGACTCCCACCTGTTGTTTGCGCCGCTGTGCGTCAAAGTATAAATATGACGCCCGCACGGCACAACAAAATGTCGTTAGCCGGTGGTAATATTTTTGATGCAAAACTGCGCCGGCGCAGTTTTGTGTCAAAAAGTATAAATATGGGCCTAAGTGTGTCAGGGTGCTAAAGTTAGAGTTCAGTTCTATGATTTCAGGACATGCAATCAAAAACAATATTTAAAATGGATTGTTACAAAGGATAAATAGCCTGGTCTGTGGCAGAGCTCTGCACTCATCACCCCTCAGAATCCCTACACCTAAGTAGGAGTTGGCTTGGTATTCACCCAAGCGAAATCACATGTGAGGTCATACGTAGTTTTGGAGTTATGATGCACCTCACTCCTACTGCACCATTCTTCCACCCGCACCCATAGTTCTGCCCCCTTAGGCAATGGGCATCTCTGTTCAGTCTGCAGACATACATCAAGGACTGTAGCCACTGTGTAAAACACAGGGGGACTGAAGAGACCCATGTTTTTACAAATCTCTCTTCTGGGGGGCAAGCAGCACCAAATAGAGCAACAGAAATTTCTGTTTCATTACTAGCTCACTCTCATTCAGGAATACCATATAATACCATTTCCAGGCTTACCTTGATTTCTTGAAACATTATTCTAGACAGAGGGGGTCATTCTGACCCCGGCCGGCGGCGGAAGCCGCCGGCCTGGCTGGGACCGCCAGAATACCGCTGCGCGGTCAAAAGACCGCCGCGGGTATTCTGGGTTTCCCGCTGGGCTGGCGGGCGACCGACAGAAGGCCGCCCCCCAGCCCAGCGGGAAACACCCTTCCATGAGGATGCCGGCACCGAATGGAGCCAGCGGAGTGCAGTTGCACCTGTCGCGATTTTCAGTGTCTGCATGGCAGACACTGAAAATCTTTGTGGGGCCCTGTTACGGGGGCCCCTGCAGTGCCCATGCCATTGGCATGGGCACTGCAGGGGCCCCCAGGGGCCCCACGACACCCCATACCGCCATTCTGTTCCCGGCGGCTACAACCGCCAGGAACAGGATGGCGGTGTGGGGGTCGGAATCCCCATGGCGGCGCAGCAAGCTGCGCCGCCATGGAGGATTCCCCAGGGCAGCGGGAAACCGGCGGTACACCGCCGGTTTTCCGTTTCTGACCGCGGCTGAACCGCCGCGGTCAGAATGCCCATGGGAGCACCGCCAGCCTGTTGGCGGTGCTCCCGCGGTCGTTGGCCCTGGCGGATTTTACCGCCAGGGTCAGAATGACCCCCAGAGTCTTGCCCACAGTTTGCCAGAAAGTTTGCAATTTGGACAGCATACGAACGTATGAACATCATCCTCCTTTCCATTCCACATTTGTGGCGCTTATTCACAACACTGTTCCTCATTCTTTATACTCTTTGCTGCGTCTAACATACTCTGTGCAAGATAAAGAAATTAGTTTTCCTTAGGATTATGGATTTGACTGTGTTGTATAAAAAAATCCACGGATGCTTGCCATTTATTCTTCAACTCCAGCGATGACAAGCCCTTCTTCCAAAGTTCCTCAGGTAATACAAAGTCTTCATCTACTGCATCTATTTTAGACCACTACTAAAGTGCCACTTCTTTTTCCTGGGAGATATATTCTATAAATGACTTTCCAGGGGATCATGGCTGCCACCTCTTAACCCCAGCGATTGCACCTAGCTATTTAATTGATAATATTTATATTTGGATACCGTATTACCTATGAAAGTGACAATTGAGTTCCATGAAACTAATCTCCCACCCTAATTCAGTTTGCCTCCACTCTCTGTTCCTGCTTTCTACTGCTGAACCACCATCTTATCTCTCATGCATTCTGGAGTACCAAGTGAATTTAAGATAGGGAAAAACTCACTGTAATATGATACCCAAGCTACTGACCTCATTTTAATCCAAAAGTTAGTAGATGTAGGATTTCTCATCTTAACCTTCTTAAAATCTTTACATCACCAAACTTATATGAAATGTGTGACTTGTCTGGTGTATTTTTTTAAACATGGCCTGCAACTCAAGGTTTATCTATTATTAGTTAGGTTCCTTCAACAGCATCCTGCTATTCTCAAAGCTGGAAAGTCCAACAGTAGAATTGAAAGCCTGGAGATGCTATCCCACCTTTTTGACACTTCATCTGTAACTTGCTCCAGGAATTCCTAACACCTTTCAAAGCCAATAGAAAACTGCTTATTTTCCATTTATAAAGACTAAATGGTATTAAAGAGGAAAATAAACTTAGTTAAAATCAAGTTTAGTTTAGTTTAAAGGATTTATAAAGCGCGTAGTTACCCTAGGGCATCCCAGCCCTGACGTAACATGACTACTACAAGGAACAAAGAAAAAGTCCAGAGAATCTAGCTACAAAAAAGAATAGTTTTTAGCTTCTTCCTGAAGAGCCGCTCTGAGGGTTCATGATGGAGCTCAGAGGGGAGAGCATTCCAAAGGCGGGCAGCCTTGGTGGAAAAGGAGTTGCCTCCCCAGGCTCTCTTGAACCGAGGAATATTAACATGCCGGAAGAAAGATGATCTCAAACTTCTGGTGGGGGCGTAGATAAGGATCCGTTTTCTAAAGAACATCAGACCCTCATCATGTAAAGCCCTGTGAACAATGCACAGGGCTTTAAAATGAATGCACTGCTTGATAGGAAGCCAGTGAAGTATCGAAAAAGCCGGCTTCGCAGGCAGATGTCTAGGCAGATTAGTGAGAGTCCTGGCTGCTGCATTCTGCAATATCTGCAACTTCTTTATCACATAGGCCATCTTATTAATATCTTGTATATATTGTAAGGGGTAGCTTATCCCACCTCTTCAACAGCTTTTCCATTTCACTCATTGTATTGTACAATTTAGCCTTTGCTGTCCTCTCTAAATCTCACACCACCTGTACAGCTAGGTATCTTACCTCTTTCTTAATTAAGGGGGCTATCACTTGGCAAATTCCAAGCCATATTCTCTGTTTTAGAATCCTTCACTAAATATTCAGAACCCCCCCAACTCCTGGATTATCCAGTTCATTATGCACAAAGATCCCTGTAGGATGGACTTATAAACCATCAAATCATCTCTATAATGGGAATCGTTCCTATCCCAGCAATTGTATGGCAAAGGTGTAATGTTAGGCCTGTCTCTCAATCTTTTTGCCAGTGGCTCTATGTAAAAAATTAAACAGCAGGGGTGAAAGAAGAAAACCTTGTATCTCTTTGTATCCTGATTTGGGGTGTAATCCTCTCAATCATGTCAAATGTTACTGTTAGTTCCTTATGTGTCCCCAGAACTGCCCTGCACCCAGAGCATTATTTCTGAAGAATGCACTCAAGAACAGCCAACTCACTCTATCAAGATCTTTTTCAGCGTTGAATACCTGCTTTTGACCAAGACCATCATCATCAGGGTATGTAACGTGAGGCCCACATGTCTGAGATAGTTAAGACAGCCCAAGTGGCAGCAGACCTGAAACTATACAACCTTGCCCTGCTTGGCATGAGCGAGACCAAATGGACACAGTCCAGACAGAGAAAACTGGCTCCAGGAGGAATGGTGCTTTATTCTGAACATAAAGAAAAAATGCCCGCATACTCAGAGAGTAGCACTGATAATAACACCAGCAGACAACAGAGCTTTGAAGGGATGGGAAGCCCACAGTGTCACAATCTTCGAAGCAACCTTCCGCACAAAGACAAAGAGGATCAACATGAATTGTATCCAGTGCTATGGACCTACAAATGACAGCAAAGAAGAGGAAAAAGAAGGGTTTTATAAAAGGTTCCAGTCCATCCTGGAGAAATGCCTTGAGAGAGACATCTCCATGCTCATGGGGGACCTCAATGCCATGTTTCGAAGTTACAACACTGTGTACGAATAAGTCATGGACAACTGTAGCCTTGGCAACATGAAGGAGAATGGTGAAAGGCTTGTAGATCTCTGTGCCCTGAACAGTCTGGTGATAGACAGTAGTATATTAACACAAAAAACAATACAAAGGGTAATGTAGGACATTCAACAGACAATCAGATCAACCATGTCTGCATTGCCAAGATGTTCTGAAGGTTCCTGCAGTATGTGAGAGTGATGAGAGGAGGGGATGTGGCGTCAAACCATCACCTTATCGTGGTCAGGCTAGAGCTTGAGGTGAAGACAGCATAGATGGAACTGACAAACCAATGCCAGCAATATAACATCACCCTCTTCAAAGATGCCCAGAAATGAAGTGAATACCAAGTCACCCTCAGTAACAAGTTTCAGTCCTGCAAGAATTAGAGGATGACAGGTACCCAGTAGAAAGCTGGTGGGTCCCAAAAAATACCTGCATAAAGAATGGATCCCGACCTAGACTCTGCAAAAATCCAACCAAGAAAGGAAAAGAAAGCTGCAATCAACACCAGACAAACAAGAGCAGAAAGAGGGAAAGCTCAACGAGAATACCTTAAAACCAACAAGAAAGCAAAGGGAATTTCAAGAGCAGACAAGAGAAGATCCATCAGTGGTCTTGCCACAGAAGCCTAGGAAGCTGCAAGCCATGGAAACCTGCATGAACTCAATGATATAACAAGGAAACTCTCTTGCAGATGCAGCAACCCAAATACACCGTTAAAGTCAAAGCTGGGAAGACAATATTGGGTAATGAAGGCCAACAACGAAGATGGGTGGACCACTTTGAAGAACTGCTGAACCAACCCATGCACATTCTCCATCAGACATACAGCCATCTGACAAGGATTAGCCAACCAACTGCAGCAGACCAATCAAGAAAGGAATGCTCCAAGCCATCGAACATCTCAGAAATGGGAATGCAGCAGGACCTACAACATTGTTACATAAACACTGTAGGTAAACATTGAAACATCAGTAGACATACTCTATCCCATGTTTGGAAGGATCCGGGAAGAGGAAAAGGTGCCATCAGACTAGAAAGAGGAATACCTAGTCAGGATCTCCAAAAAAGGTGAAAAAATAACTTTGCAAAGCATAGAGGGATTACTCCTCTGTCAAGCCCAGGTAAAGTGTTCAACTAATAACTCCTGAATAGAATGAAGGAACAAATTGATGTTCAGTTGTGAGTTTAGCAAGCTACCTTTCACAAAGGTAGATCCAGCACAGACCAGATAGCAACACTTCATATCATCATTGAGCAGTTGATGGAATGGAACTCCCCCCTCTGGGTCAACTTCATCAAATATAAGAAGACATTCAATAGCATGGACAGAAAGGCCTTTTTGGAGACTTCTCCACCAGTACGGTGTGCTAGATGAACGTGAAGGATCATCAGGAACTGTAACAAGGGAATGACCTACAAGTTAGGGGACAACTCAAGGAAGCCTTTGAAGTGAGGACTGGAGTCTGCCAGGATTGTTTGCTCTCGCCTTTACTCTTTGAAGAGATTCACAACAAGGAGAATAAGTCAGATCCAGTGGACATCTTGGATGCAATTAGACGACCTGGACTTTGCAGGTAACCTGACCCTACTCTCCCATACCCATATACAGATGCAACAGAAGACCAACAAAGTGACAGCGACATCAGCGCAACTTGGCCTCAACATGCACAGAGGAAAACCAAGATTCTCAAGGCTAACACAGCCAGTACAACTGCAGTCACTCTTACATGAGATGCACTGAAAGAGGAAGAGTCTTTCACCTTCCTGAGCAGTGTAATAGACAAGCAGGGCAGCACAGACACCGAAGTTTAAGCAAGGATCAGCAAAGCAAGGGCTGCATTAATTAAGCTAAAGAAGATCTGGAGCTCTAAGAACCTATCGCTGCAAACCAAGATAAAAGCTTTTTAACACCAGTGTAAAGTCTGTCCTTCTGTGTGGAGCAGAAACTTGGAGGACAACAGTGACCACCACTAACAAAGATCAGACTTTCATCAACACCTGTGCAAGGAAAATCCTCCAAATCTACTGGCCAAACACCATCAGCAACAACAACTTATGGCATCAGACCTTCCAACTCCTTTCTCATGAAGAAATCATGAAGAAATGCTAGGGCTCGATAGGTCGCATCCTTTTCAAGCCTGCAGAAAACACCACCACCAACTCTCAAGTGAAAAGAGAAAGAGGAAGGGTTGCACATGGAGTCAGATTGAAAGAAGAGCCCAGGACAGAGATCGCTAGAGAGTCCTGGTTGATGGCTTATACCCCTGCAGGAATAGTAAAGGTAAGTAATCACAATTTAACAGAGAGATTGCTTATATGACTCATACTGTTTTGAGTCCTTATTTCCTTTTAGAAGTATACTATGTAGTAGATTATTACCCCTCAAGAATATAGATTCCAGAAGATCTGTAAATGTGGGAACAATCGTGTCTGCTAACACCATGTATAGGTCACTTGGCTGTATTTCTTCTGCCCCTGACCCTCCGCATAAAATTCTCAATAGAAAATTACAAAGACATCTCCTATGTCTTTGCTATTAGTTGCCAACTCCCCTGCATTCCTAGCCCTGATCTCTCTTATAAAATTCCTTGTTTGACTCTGTTTCATTTACCACACAAGGAGTTTGCTACAGCTCTCCGCATACTTAAAATCAAATATTTTTATCACTTCCTACCTTCTCCACACTCTCTTCCAGATAGCCTGTCAGCTCATTCTTTACCCCTTGCAATCTGCTTCTCATGATAGTCCACTCTGAGTCTCCCTGAGCACTATCACCTAATAGTGCTTCCATCTCTACAATCCTATTCTCTAACTCTTGAAGTTGTAGTCTGGCTTTTCTACTCTCATAGGTAGTAATCCTAGTGATCTACCTCTTATGAAAGGAATCTCAAACAAACTTGATGGGAGCAGACCCCAAATTTACCTAAAAAACTATTCTGTCTTCCTTCCTAACTGTTCTACCACCTCCTGATTCATTAACAGCTACCTGTCACTGTCCACTTTGGGGGTTCTGACACCTGCCTCAATAACATCTCTAAAAGAACGGCAGAATAAACCAGTGAGCGCTCTGGAAGATCATCTACTTTCCGAACCATCTCTGCTATCATTTGACCAATCAAAAATTAATCAGTTCTTGAGTGATGATGGTATTTCCCATTGTGAAACAAATATATCATAGCTCAGCCTGCTTGCTGTCTCTTTACATTGTGTAGACCTACATTCTGGAACAATAACATGATCTGTGCATGAATCTTGGAAGCATTTACTGCTTTCAGAGTAGTGGACTTCTAGTGTTATTTAAATTCCCCCCCCCCCACCATTGCCGGCAGTTTGTGGTAAATCTTTATTGTTTAGTTAATACAGTTTGTATTCTAGGAGCTGGAAATAATGAGCCTGAAGGTGGACTAGATCATCAGTATTTAGTCCATAATATCCAGCAATTGTCTATAAACTCATGTGGAATTGTACTTTGCTACCATCCATCTACCACCTCTATTCATAACATACTCCACTATACTCCCCTCTAAGTTGCTCTTAAACAAATTAACCACACCCTTTGTGTACAATTCCTGATCTGTGAATACATATTTCTTAATCCACATTTGCTTCCTTTTTAAGGAGATGTGTCTCCAATGTTGTAACCTTTGCATTACCTTTCTTTAAATACTCTTACACCCTCTGTTGTCTAAGTTTGACCCTTAACCTATTCACATTGCATGTCAAGACCCACATGAAATACTCACTGCCAATAGCAGCCATGTCCCTTGTCTCTCCTTCTGTCATGTTCTGCTTGGCAGAGGGCCCTTTTCATCCCATCCCCTTCTTTCATCTTCAAGAGAGCCTGGTGGTGTGAGGACACAATTTTCTTTTCCCCTCATGCTTTCCAACCTGTGCTCTGTCCTTTCCTCTCCCCCTACCTCTACAAACCCTCCTGGGAACCCTCCCTATGTTCCTTTGGGGCATTGAACCTATGCTGCCTTTAGGCTTGTACTCAGGTACTAGATTGGACTTTTTTAGACTTTATTTGTTTCACCAATCTCTCCACCTCTTCTGTCACCTTTAAGTTGTGCAATTTACTATTCCATACTACTGGAAAAATAACTGAGAATTTTACATGAGCTGTAGCACCCAACTCACATAGCTCCTTTATGAACTTCCCCAGCTCTCACTGCCTATCCTGTATGGCCCTTGATATATCTGATGGTAAAAGTTAAACTTTCTACATTCAAGTTGCCTGCTTTTATGTCAGCTGACAATATCTTCTCCTTGATAGAGCAGGTCTTAAAATATACCAGGATATTCCTTCCATTCTTCCTATGTGGATTCTGTTTAAAGGGTTCTTGATGTACCCTCTGAATATCGGCCGAGAGGTCTGGAATAGTATTTTGTAGGGAGATTGTTTTCTTCAGCAAGTACATCACAAAGCCTTTCAAATCATTACAGTTCCTCCTTTCTGGGACATTCAGTATTTTTTTATATTGTTCCATCTAGCCTTATTCTCCAGACTTTCCAACTTCTATTGAATTTCTCTAGCTCTTAATTTAAGCCTTTGTATATCCCCCTCATTAACTTTAACCTTGTTCCTTAGGTCCTCCACTTGGTGCTTAAAAGCTTTAGGGACAGACTTACAAGGCCCTGGTGCCTCCTTGTGCCATATTAGCCTCACTTTTGTAAGCTAATGTCACTCAGCGAGGCAAAAATCACTGCACCATATTTACAAAGTTGCTCAATGCATACATTGTGCCACCTTGCGACCCCTTACTTTACACTATGTCTGTGTCAGGCGTAATGTATGAAAGGAGGCATTCCAGTGTTAGGAGGCTCACAGAAATGGCGCAATGAAATCTATAAGATTTCATTCTGCCATTTTTGGCATCACTTATTAACGCCTGCTCAAAGCAGTTGCTAAAATTATGCACCCCTTGAAGTCAATAGGCCTCCTTCCACTTTGCTGCACTAGCATCAACATTTCTGATGCTAGTGCAACAAAGCACCACAATAGTGTCAAAAATTTTGACACTATTGGCCTAACGCTATTGGTCAATATGATGCACCCATGGTGTTGTTAGGGGTAGTGGAGGGCTGCGAGAAATCTGGTGCATAAATACTGATGCGCCAGATTCTTGTAAATCTGGGCCTTAGTTGTTAGCATTAAGATATCTATTTTTCCCTCTAACATCTTACAGGCCCCTAAAATGTCCTTCTGATTTTTCTCTGAAATTGTGAATTTTGACCTACACTCATTAATTAAAGCACCCAACATTTTCTCAATATTGCAATGCGCTTACACTGGGCATAATGCCCTCTCCAATTTGACTAGGGCAACCCACATTAAGGTCCACATTAGCCAATGCCTGGAATCTATTGTTCACTTGGGGATCTCTCCAAGGGGATTATTTGTGTCGCTTATGCGGCTTACTATATTTGTACAGATATTTTGGGCTTCTAGGTCCATGACTCCCATATTACTACCCTCTTGTATGATGTTCCCACCTCTTGCACTCTTCAGAAGATCCTCTTGCCCTTGTTGAAGCCCTTTCTCCTTGGTGCCGCAACATGCTGATTGAACCCTAAAGTATAATCTTAAGGAGGAGGTTTTCAGCTTATTCAACAGCCTCTGTTGTTTTTTGGGGCTGCTGGTGTTCCTTCTGCACTGAGGTTAACCTCCAGTGCTTGGGAGCCCCACCACAGCCTGGCGTACAGATGATTTTCACCAGAATAGAAGGGCAACCTTGCCCTTCCTCTCCCCCATTGTAGCACCTTGGTACTTCTATGATCCTCGGTTTTTCAGGAAATCTCTCCCTCTTTCCCTCCTCAGAGCCCTCTTTTAGCTCACTAGCCCCCTCCCCTTAACCCACCTCAACTCCCTTGCTGATGAAGGTCTCCCCTGTTGCTACTGCCTCCTGCTGCCCAAGACTTGCACACTGCTGGCATGAGCCCTTGGGCCTTTCGTGCCTCTTCTTATGTCCTTTTCATCTCCCTCGATGTTGCAATTGTCAGTGGGGTAGTCTCCCAGCTTTTGTTGACACTGCCCGAAACACCACAGAAGGAGATCTATGCTGCAGCATTCCTGCCTCAGTCCAAGCCCACTCACCTCTCTCTAAACCTGATGCTGTGGGCTGAAGCCATGGAGATGTTCGGTGTGGCGGAACTGGTTGGCACATAAAGCCCAAGTAAGCCTTTCTTTCACCCATAATTCACTGCAAAAAGGGACCCCAATGCCTAACACTGATGCTGAAGCTCTCCTGCCTGTCCCTGGTAGACAGTATCTAGCACCCAAGGAGTTCACTCCTGACCAACCCTCTTAGCTCGATGCCATTTTCCCCCAGTCCTCCTAGCTCACAGTGAATTCTGATTAGAGGTGGGTGAAGAATTCCGATCCAATAGTGGAGTTTGCTGAGTTTTCCCCACTCTGCACTCTGCAGAGTTTTTTCTCTTGCTCGCCAATGTTAGGTTGGTGAGCGCGAGCGAGATTTCTGAACACGACCGGTCACAGTGGGCCACAACTGCTCCCGATGAGAAAGCTGCCGCTCGCATTGACGAAGCTGCCGCTCAAGTTGAAAATCTCAAGTTGAGTGGCAAAAAGATGTTAGCACCTTCTGGTGCTCCACATGATGCCATTTGCACTGATTTTACAGTTTGGGAGAAACTCCTGTGCTAAAAATCAGTGCGAACAGCATGCTTTACCCAAACTCCGCAGCTCTTGGAACTCAGCATAGCGTGGTGGTGTTTTTTCAGCTCTGTGAACTCTGCTCAGACCTAATCCTGATGTGTGGTTTGCCCACAAAGCATTGATCAAATGTATGTATTTAGTAATAAATTGGTTTCCAAAATAAGGAATCAGAGCAACTTTCCTAATGTACATTTATTAGGCAGGTCACAAATAATGACTCACTCCCATTGGCTACTAAGGCAGGTATGGTTGTCTGTGAGGATCAACAGACCACCATACCTTTTATTACGTTTCAAAATTGCTTTTTTAAAGCAGCAGATTTACCTTAATGGAAACGGGATGCTTTAAAAAACAAAATTGAAAAACTTGACAGTGGTCTGCCAGACAATCACCAACTCCTCCTTAAGCTGCTCCTTTAATTGCCGAAGAGGAAGAGCTTCAAAGGGGGCTCCTCCCCTTTCTGAATCAGTTATCACCCCAGATTGTGATTTGATAACTTATGTACATTTTGACCTGTAACTGTTATTTAACAAATTTGATTTAAAATAGTAGTTAGGGTTTTAAAACAACATTATTCAGGTCCATACCATAGCAAGAAATGCTTTGCATGGCATTTGGCTATATGTAACAAGTTACAGGCATCAGACGAGGCTTTTGGTCATGTCCTGCAGCTTACTTGCAGCCTACCTTAAGGTCACTGCCTCCACTTGCTCAGTAAACTCAAGGTGCAGGGATTGTACTTCAGCAAGGCCTTCCACTGTGTCCAAGTGTTGACTGCACATGGCATTTTGCAATTTTTTTATATCACTGCTAGAAGGCATCCTAAAAGTGTTACTTTACATTACGTCTGTGGAAGTTCCAGCCCTGCCACCAATTTTTGCTTCCCCTGCCTGACACAGGCATAAAGCCTGCAGGGGACAAAACAACTCTCTCCATACCCTATGGTGGAAGTAGCCGTGAAAGAGCCCTGACTATACTCTCATTGTCTCTGATATTGGTTGGAATCCCTAAGCAGAAAATAACTCCATCAAGGACAGCTACTCATCTTTAATTCTACATCATATCTTTCTCTTCTTTCGCTTTCTACATTTGATCACCATTTGTTTGTGGAAGTTGCAAAGTATCACTGCAATCATAATAAAATGCGGGTAGGTACAAAAAGGGCATAGCAATTCCTAGTTACAAAATTAGGGGTTACACGGGGCAAAGGGGGACTGAGACTGCTTGACAACCATCCAGCCTCATCCCTTGCTTGACAACCATCCAGCCTCTTCCCTTGTGTGAGCTCCTAGCTCGCTAATACAGAAGAAGCTAACCACTTGTGACAGCAGCCATGCCTGCCCAAATTGTCCAAGATGTTTTCAAGACCAAAGGCACAGACAGCCTGTTCTCAATCTTCCTATGTCAAACTGCCCATTTGCCTCATGTTCATGTACCCTTCCTAAACACTCCCCAGTCTTGGTAAGTACCGGCTACTCTCCTGTACCTACTGGTTTTCTGTAGGAGTGCCCAGCTTCTTTTATTGCCATTTCCTGCTACAGGCAGGAAATGTGTTGTCAGGGAAAATTGGGAAACACCAGCTGATACACTTAGGCTTAATGTAATTGATTTCTGTCAAGTGTTCATTTTTATTCACCAATCCCTAATTGAAAGAAGATGCTGAGGAGGAATCTGGCGTTCATGCTTAAAAATGACAGTGTGAGATCTCCGGTGCTTTCGTCCCTATTAGAAAGATTAATAGAAAACAATACAAACAGAAACAAGACTCCCATGTATGAGTTCTGCCATGATATGTCAGTTGTACAACCATGAAGCTAGCAAGTATGCAGCCATGATATTTTGAAAGTACTGCAGTTCAATTTTTTTTTAATTCAAACTACTTAGGCCCAATCACAAGCTCAACTACTCTTTAAGCCTCAAAAGCTGAAACATACTTCAAATGCTCAGTTGCACCCAAATTCTGATTCACAGCCTTAAATATCGTGGTAAAGTCACCATATATTGAGTCTGACTAACCCAATGAAATACTCAGGTCTCAATTTGCAAGAATGTGACGCATCCCCATCGATGTGTCAGATTTCTTGGGCTTCCCACATATCCCCTAATGACGCCATGGATGCGCTGTATTTACAACACAGAGCTACATGGTGCACGTTTTCACAGATGCATCAGAAATTCATCTGTTGGCACTCATGCATTGCTGGAGTAGCATCATTAAACTAATGCAGCTCCAGCAATACAAGGAGTCTCCCATAGAAAAAAGCTCTGTGTCAATTTTACACCTGCTGTGAGCATCAAATTTTGAGTCAGCGAAGTAGCAGAATGACGCAGTAGAATGTAAATTTCACTGTGTTGATTCTTTGTGGGTTTTCTGTGGGAAATCCTACCCTGAATACATTATACCTGTTGCAGGTATACTGTGATGCAGGGCTTTACAGACTGAGGGATTGGGCCCAATGCATCAAGTTGTAAACACAGAACAGTGTAGTGCACTGTTAGTGTCTCCGGTGCATCAAAAATAAAAATAGGGCTTATAAATGAAGCCCTCAGATGTATAACCCCAACCATAATATTATGAGAAACATCCTGAAATAACCTCACCGTCCTACTCAAAGGCTTGGGCACAGACATTCTAAGGCACAGTCTCAAATGAGTAGGTACACCCATCATGAGCACAGATAAGTTTCAAATCATATATTCTACTTCCTAAATAAATCTACTAAGCCCAGGAATAGCTTCACCTACTCAGACACATTTGTCCAGATATAGCCATAGAAGACTTTCCAGCAATTTTCCTATCTTTAATTGTCCTATATTATTATAGATTTACACTCATGTGTATTGCTTTTATTTTTGTAGAGTCTTTTAGAACAGTTTCCTATACTTCTGACCATTTAACATTAAATCACAAAGGAGCTTCCGGTAAGAGCTTTGCTTGATTGGGTGTTGGAAATCAAGAAGCTGTACACCAATTTAAGAATAAACATACATTATGAGCACATTACTAGAGAGTAAGTTAACCAGATGGGTACGGCCGGACTGAAAACACTTTTAAGGAAAAGGCATAAGTAATTAAATAGAGATTGGTATGTTAAAGTATGGAATAATGTGAGCAGAGGCAGAGAAACCAAATGTTGTATAGACATAAAAATAAAACATGGATAACAATGGAAACAAAGCTTATTGTAGAAGCTTTTCAAATAAAGAGCACCAGTAATCTAACCATTTAAAATGTAAGATGTTGTGACAATGATTTTCTAAATATATTTCTAAGAAAAAATGGCTATTACAAGAAAACAAAGAAATTAGTTTATGGAAGGTACCATCAAAATTAATGCCTAGAATGCAGGTATTTAAGATGGGGTAATTATAGAACCAGGAAAGGAATAAAGGAGGGATTCAAAAAGGAGCAGAAGTGGAAAAACAGGATTTTAGTTTTTGAAGATTTGAATACTGTAGTGGTTCAGAATGATGTGCAGGGAATGAAGAAGCTATTGCCGTGTCACATTTGCGGAGCCGTGGGACATTGGAAATGGGAGTGTCCGATGTAGTGTAGGAAGGTGTTGTCCAGCAGAGTAATGACATCAATTCATTTCAGAATGTGAGAGGACCGAGACTGAGGGGTACTAGTCAAAATTTTCAGAATAATGTAAATCAAATGCAAAATTTGCAGCCTCAGCAACAGGTGCAAATGCCCCGTGCACAAGTGTCACAGTTGCAGCCAATGTAGCAGCAGATTCCCATGGTGCCTGGACAGCAAATGCAAATACCACAAGCCCCGATGGAGCAGCAGCAGATGATGCCTTCTCACTTCTCAACAGGTCACAGGTCAAAGCCAAGACAGAAGTAGTAATGTAATGCACCAATTCCCGTTACACAGTGAGGATGGAATGAATTGTGAATGGACGAGTGATAGTTCAGATGAGGAGCCATGTGTGCTTGTGACTTCTTTAGAAGTAGATCAGGGAGGACCCTATGTGAGGGGAATGGTTATGGGTCACAGAGTTTCATACTTGGTGGACACGGGAGCTACACTCTCTACAGTGAGAAGTGCAGAGGTTCCGAATTTGACCCTTTTAGGAAGGACAGTTCAGGTTGTAGGGGTAGCAAACTAGTACTTGACAAGCCCAATTACAGATCCAGTTCAAGTTGAGATTGGCAATTTCTAGGGATTGCATAAATTTGTAATCTGCGATTCAAGTCCAGTATCCCTATTGGGAAGAGACTTGCTGTGTAAGACAAAGTGTTTGATTATTGCTCAAATGATGGAATTGAAATACAAACAAATAACGATGATGAGGAAGACCAAGCCCCAGAAAGTGTGAAAATACAAATGAGGAGTAACCTTTGATTGAGTTTTTCCCGATGTTTGCAGTAAAAGAGCTCCATCCTGATTTGCACGGAACAGTGCAAGAGAACATGTGGGAATTGACAGGAAAGGAAGTAGGTCTGATTAGAGGGGTGGAGCCAGTCAGAGTTACCATAAAACGGAATACAGTTTTCCCCCAACTCCCACAGCACAACATAACGCAAGATGTCCTGACGAAAGTGGCTCAGATAATTGCAGATTTTGTGAAGCAGGGAGTTCTGAAGGAAGTGTTGAGCAGTCCATGTAACTCACCGATAATGGGTTTGAAGAAGCCCTGTGGGAAGGTTCGGATTGCTCAGGATCTGGGACAAATAAATGAGATTGTGGTCAAATGTTGTTCCGTAGTACCCAATCCAGCTGCGATACTATTCCAGATTCCATGTGATGCAGAGTGGTTCATGACCATTAATTTGTCACAAACGTTTTTTTCTGTGCTCTTGATGAGGATAGCCAATTTCTCTTTTGTTTCAAATTCCTGAATCGAGTCTATTGATAGTGCAGAATTCCTCAAGGGTATACAGAGTCACCTTCTTATTCAACCAGATCTTGAAAAAGAATTTGGAGTCGTTGGAATTGCCTCTCCGATTGACTCTGGTGCAGTAGATTGATGACTTATTGATTGCGTCCCAAACAAGGGACAAGTGCAAGTATGATACGATTGCCCTGATGAACCATTTGGGAAAGAATGGCCATTCATTGTAACCACTGAAATTGCAGTACTGTCAGAAAGTAGTGAAGTATTTGGGTCACCAAATTGAGAAAGGGTTGAGGAAGATATCTAGAGAAAGAATTACAACAATATTGCAGATATGTCCGCCAACCACACAGAGACATGTCAGGATGTTCCTGGGGATGGTGGGATATTGTCACCAATGGATCCCAAAATTTTCAGTCATTTCAAGACCATTTCAGAAATTGACTGATAAGGAAGTCACAGATCCCATAGTGCTAGACCAGGATGAAATAAGAGCGTTCACTGAGTTGAGAGAGAGTTTGTGCAGAGCTCCAGCGTTGGGTATGCCTGACTACACCAAGCCTTTCACATTATTTTGTCATGAGCGGGATGCATGTTCATTGTCTGTCTTGACACCATTCCATGGAGGCGCTCATCGCCCAGTAGCATATTTTTCAGCTACTTTGGACCCAGTTGCAGCAGCCTTACCAGGTTGTTTGTGTGAAGTTGCCGCAGTTGGTCAAAGTCTTTCACAGTTTGATGGTGTAATGATGGGATATACCCTGACTGTAATGGTCCCTCACTCTATTGAGACTTTACTGACAATGACGAAAACCCAATACTTGACTGGTGCTAGGTTACCTAGATATGAAACGAGTATTTTGGGGTCACCAAACATGACACTGAAAAGATGTACAGTGCTGAACCCAGCATCCTTATTTCTGAGTGAAAAAATTGAAATAGAAAAAGAGGAAGATGTTTAACATGACTGTCTCGAGGTAACTGAGTTGTGCACAAAACCGAGACCTGACATTAGAGATTCCAGATTGGATGAAAATGACTAAATTATCTTTGTTGATGGTTCTTGTCTGAGAGACAATACAGAGCAGGATATGCCGTGTGCACAATTACAAGTACCTTGGAAGCTTCTTGGCTTTGAGGTGTGTATTCTGCCCAGGTAGCGAAATTGGTCGCCCTTTCTAGAGCGTGCCATGTTTCTGCTCAATTAAGGGTTACTTGCTATTCCAAATTCATATTGGCTACCCAATATGGATTTGGAATAGTTCATGATTTTGGTCAATTGTGGTCAATGAGAGGTTTCCTGACCTCTTCTGGTTCACCAGTGAGAAATGGTGAGAGAATAAAAGAGCTGTTACATGCAACTCAATTGCCTGAAAAGATTGCCATGGTAAAATGCAGTGCCCATCAGAAGTCGCAGGACTACGTGTCACTGAGAAATGGATATGCAGATCAAGTTGCAAGGTTTTGCGCATTGAACTGTATATCATTCAAGAACAAGTGGGAACTGTTACCTGAAGAAAATGCAACATGTACGAGTTATGCATTGAAAATAATTGACACTTTGGAAGAATTAAAATCTTTGCAGAATAATGTCGACAAAGAGGAAAGACGTTCATGGAGTAAATTGAAATGTATTCAAAGACAAGATTAATTGTGGGTTTCTGAGTGTCAATTGGTTTTGCCAATTAGTCTGTTGTCTCAAATGGCAAGGTACTATCATGGTCAGGCACATATTGGAAATGATCTGACTCCTCCTGATCCGGTTGCAGGTCCGTCAAGAGAAAACACCACACAGCAAGAAAAGGGTTCAAGTTCAATCTTGAAAAGAATACTGAAAAGGATAGAGGTGGTTGTCGAACCAAATATTGAGGATCAAGTAGATAGTACAAGGAAAGAGGATCTAAGTGAAGGAGAACTGAATGGTGATCAAAAACTGAAAAGAAAGAGAATAGCAAGTCGAAGATACGCAGGTCCTGAATAGGCATATGCAACTACAAACAAATGGCAGCAAGAGTTTATGGCCCTCATTACAACCCTGGCGGCAAATGCCACCGACCGCCGCACTGACGGCCACCAACATACCGTGACTGCGGCGGTATACCGTTATGGGTATTATGACCGACACAGAGAAATCCGCCACTATGCAGATACCCACACAAGTCCCCCAGCCCTAAGGTCATTGATAAACTGGTGGTACCAAAACCCACACCGTTACGCCAATAGAAATACGCCCACAGCATCATGACCCATGAATCACTGCGGCAGTCATTCAACCACGGTGAACCACTGGCGATGCACACCACCACGCTCAAAATACAGACACACTAACAAAACTACACCACATTGGATAATTCAAACTATACACACCTGACACACATACACACACCACACCCCTACACCCAATCCAATATAAAACACACACTCACTATACCCACAACCCCTTACAACAAAAAAAGTATTGCCAACTGAGAGAGAGACAAGCCAGGAGCACCCACTGAATCTGAGCCACATAACACTGTCACCCATCCACCATCCACACCCCAACACATCACCCCAAACACCCTCACACATACCACTCACACTACACCCATGGCACCACAAAGACACCCCAAGTTCTCAGAGGAGGAGCTAAGGGTAATGGTTGAGGAAATCATCTGGGTAGAGCCACAGCTATTCGGGTCACAGGTGCAGCAGACATCCATGGCGAGGAAGATGGAGCTATGGCGGAGAGTCGTGGACATGGTCAATGCCGTGGGACAGCACCCAAGAACAAGGGATGACATCAGGAAGAGGTAGAACGATCTACAGGGGAAGGTTTGTTCCGTGGTTGCAAGACACCAGGTAGCCGTACAGAGGACTGGCGGTGGACCCCCACCTCCTCTCCCACAACTAACAACAAGGGAGGAGCAAGTCTTGGCGATCATGCTTCCTGAGGACCTCGCAGGAGTAGTAGGAGGACTGGACTTTGGTAAGTTAAATCTTTACTACTTTATCTCCCACCCTACCTGCATGGCATCACAAACTCCTACCCCTACCCTCACCCCCACCACTCCACCACCTTACATATACCCCACTATCACAACTCACCCATCCCAATACCAAGCCCTGCATGCTACACCAATGCATGGACACCCATCACAGACCTGCGTGGACACCCATCACCACAGCATGCACAATAGTGACAATCACTTAGCCAAACCAATAACATCTCACACAACCAAAACATGCTTTGCTAGTAACAACCATAGAGGGAAACATATCCATGCACAAGATGGCACATGCAGATACAATAACATTGCATTTACATCCCCACAGGATTCCGACTCAACGTCACCGGAGAGGAGGTGCCACCAACATCCAGTCCCCCCACAGAAGAGGCCCACAGTGATGACAGCAGCTCTGCACGCCTGGATCACGATGACCAACCTGGCCCATCAGGGACCTCTGGACAGTCGGTTACCCTGCCCCAGTCCCAACCCACCACAGAGCCTCCCCCCTCAGGAAACACCAGCACAGCACCCACCCAGCGGGCCCATCCCTCTGTCCCCAGGACACGTCAATCAGCAGCGTGTCCACCACTACAGGGACCCCAGGCAACCCCAAAAACCCAAGACAATCAGAGACCTGGGGTCAGTGGCAGTGGGCACACGGTTCAGGGGACAGAGGCACAGGACAACACAGGAAGCTGGGAGGACTGCTATGCAACAGGGAGAGGACAGGCCCAGGGATCTTACTCTCCACTAGGCACTTGCAGGGATCCTGGGAGCATACCACCATTCCCAGGAGACCATGGGCCAGATGCTGTACAAGTTGCAGGAGACCCAGTGGCTGCAGGAGGGACAGTACCTGGGAATCAGGGAGGACCTGAAAAACATCCACACCACCCTGGTCACCATTGCAGGGGTGCTGGCAGACATGGCCAACACCATGAGGGAGGCAGTGGTACACCACCGGGCCCCTGACACTAGCCACACAGAAGAACAGCCCCCCACCTCCACCGGCGCTAGTGGAAAGGAGGCCCTGCCACAGGACCACCCCCTGCAGAAGGAGAACCACCTCACAAACGGTCCCTGCGATTTAGGCAGAAGCCAGAGAACATTGCCAAGTCCCCCACCAGGAAATAAGACTCTCCTGAATGTCACCCTGGTGTCCCACTCTGTCACCCTGTACACCTTGTACTGCCATTGCTCCCCTTCCTGTGCCCCCTTGGACAATGCACATGTGATATAAATGGACTGGACTCTACCCTGGACTTTCCTTCATCAGCAACCCAGCCCATTGCAATACCCCCTCCACTTATTAGCACATAAATAAACACCCTTGGAACAAATACAAGTATGGAGTCTGTCAAATGATTGAAATATGTATTAGTTTAACATGCTGTAAACATTGCAATTCAAATGTACAGTTATATATACATAAGTATGACGTGTAGTGGGCAGCAATAAACACACCAAGAGCCAGAGTGGGGCACAGAGATCTGAAAATAGAGATGCCAAAGGGTACAGAAAGTGCCCATAGACATAGGGAAATCATGCAGCAATGTTCAATGTCTAATACAGAACTGCAATGGAAAGTGAAGTTACAGTGTCTTACCTGTGTGTCACTGGAAGTACTGTTGAATGAGTGAACTTCTGTTATCCACATCTTCTTCCTCTGCCTCCTCTTCCTCACTGTCCACAGGCCCAACCGCTGCCACAAGGCCATCTCCAGGCTCATCCTCCTGCAGAAAAGGCACCTGGCGTCTCAAGGCCAGGTTGTGCAACATGCAACGATGATCTGTCAGACCTTCTAGGGTGAGTAGTACAGGGATCCACCTGTCAGGTGGAGGCACTGGAATCTGGCCTTCAGGAGGCCAAAGGTTCTCTTAATTATCCTCCTTGTTCGCCCATGTGCCTCATTGCAACATTCCATTGCCCTTGTCCTGGCATTCCCCAGTGAGGTCAGTAGCCACGAGAGGTTGGGGTAACCAGAGTCACCTACAAATATTGGGGGATACCAGTTAGACACACACTCAGCCTTAGGGACAACCCCACACACATATACCTACATCAAATGGATGGGGACCATGGGCTCACCTATTAGCCACACCCGGTGCCTCTGAAGTTGAAACATCACATATGGAATGCTGCTATTCCTCAAGATAAAGGCATCATGCACAGAGCCAGGATACTTTCCATTCACATGTGAGATGTACTGGTCTGCCGAACACACCATCTGAACATTCAGAGAGTGAAAGCTTTTTCTATTCTTGAACACTTGTTCATTTCTATGGGGGGGGGGCAAATGCTATATGTGTACCATCAATGGCACCAATGATGTTGGGGATATGTCCAGGGCATAAAAGTCAGCCTTCACTGTGGCCAAATCCTCCACCTGGGGGAATACGATGTAGCTGTGCATGTGTTTCAGCAGGGCAGACAACACTCTGGTCAACACGTTGGAGAACATAGGCTGAGACGTCTCTGATTCCATGGCCACTGTTGCTTGGAAGGAGACACTTGCCAGGAAAAGGAGCACTGACAGGACCTGCACTAGAGGGGGGATACCTGTGGGATGGCGGATAGCTGAAATCAGGTCTGGCTCCAATTGGGCACACAGTTCTTGACAGGAATAATAGAACCATGCGCGGTCCGGGCCCCACCCGAAACTCCGCTGCGTGGCTCTGTGGCGCTTTCTGTGCACCACTTGTCATCCCCTCTTGCTTCAAAGGTGGCCATCGACGTCGTCTGCCCTGTGGCAAAGCTCATAAAGCTGCAGTTTCAGGTCATTGGTAGACAAGATGCACTTTTCAGTGCTATTCCATGAAAGGACTACAATTCCCATGTTTTTAGAGGCAGCAGCCATCTTGGGGTGTGGCAGGCCTATAAAGCCCAGCCACACCCAAGCATGTTGCTCACTATTTTGAAGACTTCGATGCAGCCAGACCTCATGGGGATTTCTCTGGAGAAGAGCAGAGTTCCTGAATGGCAGAGTGTCATCCAACCGAAGTATCCTTGTTTCCATGGTGCATTCAAAAGTAGGTAGTACTTGTAGCGGTAAGGCCTTGCTGAATCCAAGTTTGAAGGAAGTTGTTCATTCCAAAAGGTAAAGTGCCCCTTAGCATAATGAGCAAAGCGTTTCAGACCACACTGGTAAAGCGTCCCGGGCACGACATTTAAACTGCTTCAGTTCACCGGAGTAAAGCGCACTTGGCATGGTATTCAAAGCGCTTCAGTTCACAGGAGTAAAGCGCACTTGTCATGGTATTCAAAGCTTCAGTTCACAAGGGTAAAGCGCATTTGGCATGGTTTTCAAAGCGCTTCAGTTCACAGGAGTAAAGCGCCCTTGGCACGACATTTAAAGTGCTTCAGTTCACAGGAGTAAAGCTCACTTGGCATGGTATTCAAAGCGCTTCAGTTCACAGGAGTAAAGCGCACTTGGCATGACATTTAAATCGCTTCAGTTCATTGGAAGTAAAGCGCCCTTTGCACAGCAATCAAAGCGCTTCAGTTCATGTGAGTAAAGCGCCCTTGGTCCAATAATCAACGCGCTTCAGTTTGCATGAGTAAAACTTTCAGGCCTAGGTGGCAAACGTGAAAACATCTCAAAGATAAGCAAATCATAGTTTCATTGTTTTTGGAAGCATAATATGTGAGAGACATATTTAAGCCTTTGATGATATGTGAGATACATATTTAAGTCTTTACGAATTTCTAGACTGAGACCAAAAGTTTTATGTTTATGAATGCATAGTAGTTACATGATTGATGTTCAGAGTATGTCCAAGGTCCAAGCTCTTGCCTTCTCAAGGTTCAGTGGCCTCAGTTTGTTTTTGTTCTATGATTCAGAGACCCACCCAGTTTTGTTTAATGCTCACGACATCCTGAAGTATCATGATTTTACTAATAGTTCTTTTTCCATGATTCAGAGAAGGGCCACGCCCAGTTTTGTTTAATGCTCACGACATCCTGAACTATCATGATTTTAAAAATTGTTCTTGTTCCATGATTCAGAGAAGGGCCTTTGTTTATTCCATAAGGGTCTCAACTCTTGCATTCAAGGAGACACCTTTGTTTATTCCATAAGGGTCTCAACTCTTGCATCCACTAAGACACCTTTGTTTATTCCATAAGGGTCTCAATACTTGCATTCACGGAGACACCTTTGTCTATTCCATAAGGGTCTCAACTCTTGCATTCACGGAGATGCCTTTGTTTATTCCATAAGGGACTCAACTCTTGCACACACGGAGATGCCTTTGTCTATTCCATAAGGGTCTCAACTCTTGCATTCACGGGGACGCTTTGTTTATTCCACAAGGGTCTCAACTCTTGCATTCACGGAGACGCCTTTGTTTATTCCATAAGGGTCTCAACACTTGCATCCACGGAGGCACCTTTATCTAATCCATAAGGGTCTCAACCTTTGCGCACACGGAGACACCTTTGTTTATTCCATAAGGGTCTCAACTCTTGCATACACTAAAACACCTTTGCTTATTCCATAAGGGTCTCAACACTTCATGGAGACGCCTTTGTCTAAATGTATAATTGAATGTTAATGCTGTTATGAACAAGTATATACATACATGCTTAACCATCTCTCTCCCTGCTGTTCCCTACCCGTATTCCCTTCCCCCCGACTGGCTTCACCATAACTCTGTGCTATAATAGCTTTCTGAGTTGGTGACGCCGGAAGGTGGGCCTGTTGTTCAGCAGCGTGCAGATCCCAAGGAAAGGACACTGTGACAGATCTTGAATTGTGGCCCTATCAACTCTGTAGGTAAGGATAGTGTGTCTGTCCTCCATTGTCGCCAATTCCACCAGGGGACTGTACATGGGGGGATGTCTCGATCTCCTATTCATCCTCAGCGGTTGAACTCTAGGGTGGAAAACGGTGGGAAGAGGGTCATATTCACACATATGTGAAATTAAAAATGCATTTTTTCCTCTACAGAAACAGTATGTGAATACGAAAGTCAGTTGTGTGCCAATATGTGCTGTGACGCAGTTAGGTGCCATGGCCAGTGCCCCCCTGAAATGGCAGCTGCCTGACCTGTGAGGAGAGACAAGTGGAAAGGAGGTAATTTTGCTGGCGTTGTGTGCCGTTGCAGTCGGGTTTCGACTACCACGCGCAACTTTGCATAGGGCCCCTATGAGTTCCAATAGCCAATGGCGATGTATGCCGGCAGTGATGGTACGCATCGCTGCGGATGTGACCGCCATTTTCTTTCTGTTCACTCACTTGCTACCTGACCTTCAACAGGATAGGACCTACACTGCAAGTGCTGCTGTGACCTGTGTCTGGAAGTGACAATGGCTCGAGTGTCTGGGGGAAAAAGGAGTTAGGGAGACTGGTGGATGGGGTCCTACCCCAGTACACTTTACTCTATGGTCCTCTAGACAAACAGGTAAGTACACTGTGAGCATGATGCGTTGGCCATAAATGTATGGATTGCTTTGTGTGTAAGCCTCGTGTGTGGGGGGCTGAGGGGTCCTGGACAGAGTGCTGCATGTCTGGTGGTCAATGTCTGTGCATAAGGGGGTGGGAGGGATATTGTGGGCCAAGAGTGCAACAGTCAGGACGGTATGACTAATCCCTTTTTTCTATGCATTTTTTCCTGCAGGTCAGCGCCCTTCAGAAAAAGGGTATTTGGTGTGCCATCGCCAAGGAGGTGCGGACCCTGGGGGTCTTTGACAGGCGGAGCACCCACTGCCGCAAATGGTTGGACGACCTGCGCCGCTGGGCAAGGAAGATGGCAGAGGCCCAGCTGGGGCTGGCCTCCCAATGAGGAAGGGGTGCCCATCGTACCCTGCCCCCCCTGATGTTCGATTCATGACTTTGTGTGCATTAAGGTTGTACCTGGGTGGGGGATTTGGGCTGTGGGTGCCCATAGGCCAGGGCGAACTGGCAGGGTAGGTTCCTTGTTGGGTAGGCTCTGAAGCACTCCAACCCCAATAGTGTTTGTAGGCATCTACTACTGGGCAGGTTCCTGTTGGTTTCAGGTGTGCAGCCTAATGGCGTTGGGCACTGTACCCCATGGGCTTGTGACTAGCTTTGTAACTGGTAGTGGATGGCCTAGTGCATAGGGCTGATCCCTGTGTGTTGTGTACGCCAACGGTAGTGTTGTTGCTGGCATTGACCAAGTGTATCCTCTGTCTCTCCCCCCTTCTTGTTTTGTCACCCTGTCCTTGTGTGCATTAGCATCATCTGACAGAGGAGCAGAGGCACCGGTGACTGAGGGAGCTGCATCCCATATAGGCCTGGAGGCTGAATCCACCGACGGTGAGGGCACCAGTGGGATGGAGGGCGAGGGGAGCACCACGAAGGAGACGGGAGGGAACACTACAGGCAGCAACTCCTTCCCCGATGGAAGCTCCCTGGCGGTGGCGGACACCTCTGTGCCCACCCCAACAAAAGGAACAGCCGCCACCCCTGTACCAGCACCGCCCTCCCAGCAACCCCTCAGAATGTTGACTTTCCCCGCTCACCCAGGAAGGTGGGCATCTCCTTCACCCCAGGCACATCAGACCCTGCCCCATTCCGCCCTGCTGCCCTCTGTGAGGAGGCTATTGACTTCCTGAGATCCCTCACTGTTGGGCAGTCAACCATACTGAATGCCATCCAGTGTGTCGAAAGGCATTTGCAACAAACAAATACATACCTGGATGGCATTCACTCTGGCGGGGTGGCCCAACAGAGAGCATTTCAGGCTCTGGCCTCCACACTTATGGCAGCTATTGTCCCTGTATCCAGCCAAGCCCCTCAACTTCCTCTACCCAGTCCAAATCCCCTCAACCTATCCCAAGCACACCTTCAGACCAGCAATCACCCAAAACAACACACATAAGTGGCTCAGCCAAACACAAGCACCACACTTTATCTCGCAGGCACTCACACAAGCACCATCCCCATGCAGACACACCAACATCCACTGCCTCCACTGTGTCCCCCATCCTCATCCACCCCCCTCCCAGTAGCGTCTCCACTCACACCTGCATGCACTACATCCACACCCACTGCCTCCATCACCAGCACGCCTATCACGACACGCCCCTCACTGGCAGTCACCACCACCACATCCATGCACATGTCCCCTGTGTCCTCTCCCACTGTGTCAGTGACCCCTCCTCCCAAAGTACACAAACACAGGCACACCCACCCACCTCACAAAAGCATCCTGCTCATGCACCTGCACCCAAACACAACAGACTGACACCTCCTACAAGCACTCCCTCTTCCTCCACTCCCAAACCTTCACCCTCTTCCCGCCCCAATGACCCTAAGAAGCTTTTCCTAGCCAACATTGACCTCCTCCCTACCCCTCCCCCACATCCTTCACCTCGGGCCAGGGTGGCCAGAACCCAGCCCAGCACCTCAGCCACCAGGTCCATGTCCGCTGTGGTTTCTGCAGCTGTAAGAGGCTCCAAGGAGGCACCCGTCAGCCCAGCCAGTGTGCCACCAACATCTGCCAAGGCCAAGAAGGTTCAGCCACTTGGCAAGGATAAGAAGGGAACAGCATCCAGCAAGGAGAAGGAGGCACAACCAGCCAGCAAGGCCAAGTCAAGGTCTCCAGCTGGCAGAAGCAAGGAGGCACCACCATCTGCCAAGGGCAGGAAGGGGCACAGAACATCAGCCAGGGTAGTTCAGCCGTCTGAGGCTGCAGGTGAAGACCTGGAGGCTACCACCACAATCGCCACCTTCACTGCCGCAAGCACCGCCACCTGCACCACCTCAAGCAGCACCACTGCAAGCAGCAGCCCCAGTGGGCAGCCGTCTGAGGCTGTAGGTGAAGGCCTGTAGGCTACCACCACTGCCAGCACCGCCACTTGCAGCGCAACTGCGACTCAATGAGCAGCCATCACCTCTGGAGAGCAGTGTGTAGTGGTGACTACATGGGGTGCAGTACGTCCTGGCCCCTGCAAAAGCTGTTGTTGTCACACCAAAGTGAGAGACTGTGATCTTGCACTCCAAAACATCTGCATCACAGGGCACAATGCCCCCTCCAGAACCAGTGGAAAAAGGCATCCACTCAGTCCCTCCTTGCCGGCATGAAGCACACTGGGCACACTGCCCCCTCCAGAACCAGTGGAAGAAGTAATCCACTCACCCCATCCTTGCCATGATGAAGCATACTGGGCACAAAGCCTCCTCCTGAACCAGTGGAAGAAGGCATCCACTCACTCCATCCTTGCCAGGATGAAACACACTGGGCACAAAGCCCCCTCCATAACCAGTGGAAAAAGGCATCTACTCAGCCCCTTCTTGCCAGGATGAAGCACACTGGGCACAAAGCCCCCTCCAGAACCAGTGGAAGAAGGCATCCTCTCAGCTCCTCCTTGCCAGGATGAAGCACACTGGGCACAGGCCCCCCTCCAGAACCAGTGGAAGAAGGCATCCACTAGAGAGACTGTGGCCCTGCACTCCCCAGGACCAAGCAGTGGGCAAACCACCCACTTGAGAAACTGTGGCCTTGCACTCACCAGGACCAAGCAGTGGGCAAACCACCCACTTGAGAGACTGTGGCTTTGCATTCCCCAGGACCAAGCAGTGGGCACACCACCCACTTGAGAGACTGTGGCTTGTACTCCCCAGGACCAAGCAGTGGGCAAACCACCCACTAGAGAGACTGTGGCTTTGCACTCCCTGGGACCAAGCAGTGGGCACACCACCCACTTGAGAGACTGTGGCCTTGCACTCCCCCGGACCAAGCAGTAGGCATGGAGCCCCCTCCAGGGGCAGTGGCGTTGTACCATCTTCCGGCTGAGGTGCCCCCTCTTCCCCATCCCCCTGTGGTGCCTGTGTGTTTGCGACTTGATGCCCCTGCAGTGTTCTCTCTGTAATGAGGCAGGAGTCAAGTGTGGGATTGGCCTAGGTGTTTTGGCCCAGTGGGCCACGGACATTTTTGAGTAGGCATTGTCCCACCTTTTGTATACATTGTATAAATTGTAAATACTGTTTTTGGTTTCTGAAAGTATTTCCAGGTATTTTAAATATTACACTCATTTGACTCCATTCCGTTTGTCCTTGCGTTATTCCTGAGGGTTATGGGGGGCATATGTAATGTTGTTGCATCTGTTTGTGTGTATGGTGTTGGGGGTGGGGGTGTTGCGTGTGTGTCACTCTCTTTTTCCTCCCCCCTCTCTTGTGTGCTAGGTGCAGAACTCACTGTGGTCGCCGTCACCGGCGTTGGTGCTCCTGGTGTATGAGCAGATACACCAGCATGGGGAAGACCTGCAGCGCGGGCTCAATGGCGTCCTGTTTCTTCCTTGAGTGTGGAGAGGTGATTCATTTCCCTTCAGAACACTGTGTCGGCCGTGGTTTTGATGGCGTTGCTACCACCCCAGAAAAGGTGGCTGGTAGGCCTCTTGTACTACAGTGGGTGGAACCTTGTCTTCCGCCTGGCTGTTGGCGGTTACCGCCGCGGTGTTTGTTGCTACCGCCGTGACCGGAGGGTTAAGTGGCTGTATGTGTTGGCAGTTTCCGCCGTGGTCATGATTCTATTTATTTTTACCGCCAGCCTGTTGGCGGTGTTACCGCCGTTTTAACACCGACCACCAGGGCTGTAATGAGGGCCTATGTCATTTGTGTTCTGATAGAGAAGTTCCAAACCAATATTTTGAGGTGACGTGAAGAAGGATATGAACTGAACTGTTGAAATAATTTGAGAGAACATTTTTGAAAAAGAGACTATTGGAAGTAACCCGAAAAGACATTGATAACCTGATTTGACTTTTGAAAACCTGATTTTGACAAAGCTGCTAACCGATTTTGACAAGGAAGAGGGTTCCTGGAAGTGAAACTGAACTGCTGAAAGAAGAGTTGTCTATTTTTTTTTTTTGCTGCAAGGTTTTCTCGATTTCTTCTGCTATCTGATTTATCAAAGATCATGGCTGACTTTAATAAACAGGGTAGAGATGTTAGGCACTGTAAATATATGAGCATTGGTTTGGCGATATTGTTTGCAGTGTTCATTGTGGGTATGCCTGTTCTTGAAGCGAAACAAGCCAAAAATACTTCTGCTTTTGAGACAACTACTGTACTAATGGCATCAGAGAGGTTTAAGTTAGATAAGAAACATTTGAATGATTATACTAATGCGCCTGGAGAACTTTCTTCTAACGTTTTCTATCGCTTAGTGAGTGAATGTGTTGGGAAAATCGATGCGAAGAATTGTTTTGTGTGTACGCAGATTCTTTCATCAGTCGAGGAAGGAGTCACCTTCCATAGTTTGCAACTAGCTAACAGGATAAGTTGTAGTCTGTTACTAACAAAATTTTATAACCATGAGTATATTCACTACTTCTATTTGAATCAGGATGGTGTGTTTTAGTTTGTTCCTATAATTTGGTATTTGAGTAAGGTAGCTAAGGATAATGTCATAGTACTAGTTAGAGGATTCTTTGAATATACATTGACGTTTGACACAGCTTATGCGCACCGCAACAACTTGACATGCTTGCTTACACCTTTAGAAAAGAGGTTCTTGGATCACACTGATGACAGAAGAAAGACGTTAAAAGAGAAATTAGAAAAAGGCTTAGGGAAAGCTACTTACAAGAATGATTATGCATACAGTGCAATTAAAACGCAAGGGAAATTAGCTTTAGATGCACAACACATATGGAAGCTTTGTATCTATAGGCCTAAATCGCGCACTGACACTTTATTTGTGGGTACGAATGTATGCAGGTATGTGTTCTTGTTTCAGAGTAAATGGGCATTTATGTTGAATGTGCAGGACCCTGCAATTCCAGGGATTTATTATATTAATGGACTTAATGCTTTTTACTGTCTTCCAAGAGGATCGTATGGGGCATGTTATTTGGAGATAGTTTCTCAAAGATTCATCAGATGGAGGATTTGAAAAAGTTTCCGAAAGTGACTGAATTACATCATAAGAGACAGAGGAGGGAGTCTTCTTCTGCTATAGTGGGAGATATATTTGGTGCGATGATTCCTTCAGTTGGAGTCATCCTGAATTTGATTAAGATTCAAACTTGTCTACTATTGTAGATAGCATGCTGACACATTTTTCAGGGGCTATACTCCTGATAGATACTGAATTAGCTGCGGATAGAGCTATGACTCTTCAAAATCGCCTTGCTTTAGACATTGTTTTAGCGAAGCATGGCGGATTCTGTAGAATGCTTAACTCTAGGCATTGTTGTTTATATATACCTGACAACAGTAAAGAGATAAGATACTTACTTACTAATCTGACTAATGCAAGTGCTGAATTAAAGGAATTGAAAGAACCAGGTGTTTTGGAAAAAGATGGCAAATGGTTTGCTTCAGTGGGAAATTGGCTCGGCAACATTTGGAATGGGGTTCTATTGAAAATGTCACAGGGAATATTAATTGTCGTGGTTTGTCTAATTGGGTAATCAGGATTATGCAAATTATGCAAAAGAATTCATTTGAAGAGGTCTAAGAATAATCAGAGGATGGAAGAAAAGAATACAGAAATATTTACAGGGAAAATTCAAGGGTTAGATAAAATTATGAAGAAATTGAAGTGTAAACATTTGTGGGTGGTAATTAGTGTGATGACACATTTAGTCATCAGAGGAGGGATTGCTAGCGCAGGTGTTTTAATTATAAATTTATTAATGAGTGTTTATGTATTTTGAATAATGAGTTATGTAGAAAATGAATAACATAGAAAAATAATGCACGCATTTGAAAATGTGACCTCGAAGAATGGCCACCAGTATTCATGAAAGGTACTGAATAATGATTAATAGTTATGAAATATTGAATATGTACTAGATGAATGCAGTAGTATGTCATATTAAGGAATATGAAGTATGCTCTAGCTTAATTAATTGTAGGCCTTAACTTAGCGAGTGTCTTGGCCTATTTTGCCAGGCCGCATGCAGAAGCTGTATTTCTTAGTGGTTAATAAAAATGCTGACAGAGTGAATTAAACTGTGAAATGTCCATGGTCTTGTTAAAAGTGCTTAACAGAAGCTTTTCGTGAGAACCGACTGCAAGGAGATGATGTTCCCGCTATTGTTACAATTTATGTGTAATGTGTGTGAGACTGACTTTCCCAGGACGAGAACAATGAAGATACTGACTGGAGCTGAAGATGCAACAATATTGTAACCTGACAAGCTGGATGATAAGAACATCGTAAAGTGAACCAATCAACTACATGTGAAGAGTGAAATATTAGAATTCATAGATTTGATGTAGAAATATTATTGGATAAAGTATAAACATATGATTAACTGACCACTAGGGAATTAGGGGATAGTTTAGGTGACTTTGATATAACAACACAACAGAGGAAAATTATTCAGATTTAGCCATGAGATCTAGAGTGACTTTGAGAGAAGAAGAGACTTTAGGAGAGATTCGAGATTCATTCTGACATTGGGCTTATATTTTCTGACTGAGATCCTGATGCTTCCCGATCGATTGATGACCTGAGGACAAAGACTGATTCTGCTTTGCTGATCCATACCGAGGATCGGTAGATATAATGAGACCTGATTGTTCTGCATTTTATGCCTTTTCTTTCTAGGTACCAACTGCGCTGTTTTGACAGATCCATAGCTAGATGTTTTTCTAAATTTGTGTCTCAAAATTGCTTTGCATGAAGCCCAACATGCTGATGCTAATCTGAGGTTAGTTAAGTGCCCTCACAAAATTGATTGACAATTACAGGGATTAATGATAGATAAATTACCTTGCTGAATTCCATGTATGCCACATATTTGTAGCAACTGACTCTGATATTGATTTGCACTGTAGCTTTAGAATGTGTCGTGGTTCAAGCTTTGATTAGATTGCGTTTCTTTTGCTGCTTTGGACAACCAGTGTATTTATATGTGTTTCATTTGATTTTGAGATTAATCTACATGACCTTACCATTGTTAATATAGGGAAATAAACTTACTAAACTTTTATTAAAGGCGTGGTTATTCATGGCTGAAAGGTCATGGTACGTGACATTTGCTGACTCCATTGATTATTGATTTTATTGATTGCAAATGATTTTTGATTATTGTGAATAGATTATTGATTATGTACTGGAGCTATGGTAAGAACTTCTTAATTGCGAGTCAAATGGTTCATCGACCTATATTCGTCCCCTTGTAAGTTTACTTATTAAGGTCTGATGCGCTAACAACAGTTGCTGTGAATGGTACTATTTTGCTCATACCCCATTTATCTCTGGAAAAAGATTATGCACATGCTTGTCAGTTAACGTTATATTGTCTAGGGATGAGGCCTTTTAAATGTAGGCTGGCCAATTAAATAATTCACCTGGTCCATCACATTAGCTCAAAATGCAGATCTCTATAACTGTCTCAGGGAAATAGTGTGAAAACAAATTTTATTTGTGCTTGGGACCTTTTTAATTAAAGAAAAAGTCATATTAATAAATTCTTAAGCGGAGCTAATCCACATTTTGTGCTTTGCTCAGTTTTTATCGAAAATGTAAACATAAAGAAGCACTACAGACTTACCAAAAACAAAAGTGAAATTTTTTTTTGAATCCCCAATTGAATTATAAGGCCTGTTCATGACATCATGCAATAACGAAAGCCCACTTCAGTGACACCACCATTTGTAGTGTTGGGAAGGAGTATGTGAATGTGAACAATGTCATGAGCTGACAAAATCTCAGAGCAAACCAGGCCATGATTTGTGCAAACCCAACTCTTGTGAGGAGGTTTTACTTCTGTGCTCTTGCCAAAAGTTGAAACTAAATTGTTTACACCTGCAACTTATCATTTTTTGCATGCCTGAAAGGCACTAGGGTAGCCTGTACTTTTAGCAGGGAGGTGTTGGGGTCCATATGCACACATAAACACTCACACTCATGCATTCTCTCTCTCTATGTATATATATATAAATATATATATATATATGTGTATATATATCCATTCACAATATTCACTCCCAAATATTTATGCATGCACACACCAAACATTAAAAACAAAATCATACTTACTCTGCTCTGCTCTGCCTTGGACATCCCAGGAGGGTTGGGACTATTGCTTTCCCTCACTCCTCATAGAGTGGGATGGGTTCAATGACACTGCTTACACTCGGTCCTGGGCACTTCAGGGCCTAGAACTGAAGCACCCAGGTCCAAGGCTATCAGTGTCTCTCCCCCGCGTAACGAGGAGGAGGGTCTAGAGGTGCTTTGCCAGGCTGAAGAGGTCACACCCACAGGAGCTGTGACTTCTTTAGAATGGCAAAGTTCAGCTCAGGCAGCCAGGAGCCTTCACATGTAGCACATGTCTAGCTTCTGACTGCCTGACTTGAAAATAGAGAGTGTCTATCAGGCTGACCTTTGCTCAGCTTGATAGACACTCTTTATGGTGGTTAAAGGGTAAGGGGCATGGCCCCTCAATTTGTTAGTATGGGCAGCGGCTGATATTGACCCATAAACTCAGTTTTAATGCTGGTAATGGCTTTGTGACTCTGGAACCCGTTTTTTGGCCGTGTTACAAAAAATTAAAAAATGGAAAGAAATGGGTTCCCACTGGCAACGCTTCTATTCCTTGTTATCATTTTGTCCTAAATTAACAAGACGCACTATCTAAGCTTCAATGAACATATGTGTAATGATTCTCATCACATAATATCCAAAGTTAATACACTAGTTTAATGAAGTAGCATCACTCTGAGATTGCTCAGGTTCATTCCATTTGCATCTCCTTTTCATTTTAGAACTCAGCTTTCAAAAATGTACACAACTATAAATATTTACAGTATTGTAGAAACGCTTTTCCTTTTATTCCTTTATTTCATTTTCTACGTGGGTATATTACTGACCGGTAACAAGTATTCTTAAGTGTCTCATTTAAATGTATTTAGGTTTTACCCTGTAGCAACAAGGCACGCTGGGTTACACATTACATCCCTTCCACTGGGTAGGAAACGTGAAGAAATAATTGTAATCGCACACAAATAACCTTCAAAATGCAATAAAGGACATGGTCATTCTTTTTTTAGAAGAGAATTAGAATGTGAAGATGGGTATCTTTCTTTTTCATCTGCATATTTTAGGCAGCTGCTTCTTATACGTAGGCAAATGAGCTGCAGCGCTAATGTTAGTACTGTATAATGTTGCCATAAGAAGACAAATGATTAATATAGCACTACAGCATCTAGTGGCTATCAGAAAATTGTAATGCAGAGCTGACTGCATATTTCTCTTGCAGATTCAGTGTGATTACACTTGCTATTGCTGCATACATCCTTGATGGGCTGTTTTGTATTTATGAAAGCTTATCACATCTTGGCAAAGGAACTGAAATGCAATAAACAATAATGTGTTATTCTGATCACTCAGGATTGTGAAGGGTCTCTGTGTTGTTGCCATTTTTTACGATTAGATAGCCTGTGCTCCTAAGAACCGTTCAGTTTTTCAAATTCCAGGAGGAGGATCCTCTCGTCTGTTTGTCATAATACCCGATAAGTTTTTCTTTTGCATATTTGCTATCCTACCTGTGTCGATGTTTTCTTATCAGGGCTATTTCTTTTCTGAAAACACTATTAGTCATTCTTCCCTGCCCTGCCTCTGGAGTGTAATGTGATTGTCTTTATCGTATACTATAGTAGTTACCATTAGGCCCAGGATACAATTTCTTGCAAGTCTTCCTTGTTCAGTCTAACACATTTTCCTCTACATTTAGGATTTGATTATTTCGTTAATTATTTGAAAAAATTATTTTATGATGTTGAAAAATATTCTATTGATTTCGCAAAAGTCTCCACTTATTTAGCTAAAATGAGTGTCTTCGTACTATCAAAAAAATAACTTTAGTCCTGAAGTCAAAGGCGAAATAAACAATAGCAATCATATTTATCATTCTTAATAGCCTTACCCTGCGGCTATTCTATGGGAAATAATGGAAAGACCAGTGATTAATTTAAAAAAGAAGGAAAGTAGTGCCAGGTCCTAAGGTATTTCACAGCAGATCACTGTTGCTCGTACCTACACCCTGCCAGCACTGCCAAATGCCAATGTTATTGATACCTAATAAACTGAGACCCATATTTACAAGCAGCCTGCACCACAGGTGTGTCACTTTTAGTGATACACTGGCCGTGCAGGCTGCTAACCCATATCTACAAAACCACGCAAAGCCACTCTGCATGGCTTTTCATGGCCTTGTAGCTATAGAGTAAGGCAACACAGCGCAAGTCACTGCGTTGCCTTATTTTGCGTCAGGGAGGCACTTATATGTGTTTTGCTAGACATCCATGCAGTTTTACTCATTCACAAATTTACTAGGTTTTGTAAACCTGGGAATGCATCAAATGCCTATGCCACCCCAGGGGTGTCATAAGAGGGATGCAACAGGGAGAATTTCCTCTTTCTATATGCATTGAAGGAGGAAAACACCTCTGTTGATTGTTTTTGTGCAGGAAGGTTTCTCTTCTTGCACAAAAGCAATCATCCCCACAACTCAGGCAGCCTTGACCCAAGGTTCAAGGGTGCCTGTGCTGGTACATAGCAGCAAGTTGTGTGTCAAAAGTGTGAATAAATGTTCATGTACAACATATGTATTGGAGTGTTTGGCACAGTCCCTTTTCCTATAAAAAGGTACATCCTGGAAACCAGAAGTGGGCCCCAAGAGTTGTAATTTCTAGTGTGAACACTGTCATCATCCTTTAAGTACCAGACATGATTGATGCACTGAGCTCAGATAAGTGTGGTGTGTAATGTTTGCCTTGCCTGCCAAACAAAGATGCTTAAATGAAACCACTTGTTTCTGCCACTGAAATGTTGTTCCAAATGGAAAACTGATAGGTATCACTATGTGATGCATCAGGGCAACACTGTATGCCAAGGTGTCTAAATAGTAGCCAGGAACTACAACAGTTGCTCAGTTCGAGATATGTGTCAAATCAATGAGTGAAAGATTCATAACACTGTGGACATCTCACAAAATCAAAATATTTTGCCCTCTCACATGTATGACAAATAGTAAGGATATCACAGAGGACAGTACATTTGTATGTTTTGCACAGTGTCTCAAAAATCAATGTTCATCTTGCATGTCTGTCAGTCATTGCCATAGCATGTCACATACTGTTGGTAATAGGTCTGAGTGCATTAGGACATAGAATGACTTGTATATATATGTTGGAACATTAACTGGAAAAACCATTACCCAAAACCACCCCTACTAACTGTGCAACTGACAAAGTATAGACTGTAGCTGTGGCTGGCTACTCCTCACTAACACACCAACATGGAAGCCCAGCAGAGTCCAATTCACGGCCTAACAGGACCTACTACATTGTGGAGGGGGCTACCAGAGTACCCCAATATCACTCCTGGAATCAGGAAGGATTTGGGGCCATTTACCCCACTCCCCAACAATAGCCATTAAATTAATACTACTGGGCTGCATAATGTCAAACACATGTGCAGGCCACAATCACCTATGGCCCAATGACAATGAGGAGCAGGAACTGCTGTACGATGAGTATGTGGAAGATGGGGAGCAAGTCCAACATGCAACATCAATAGCATCAATCTTGCTGAGTCACCAAAACTTTTCATGTGTATGGGACAAGTGTAATTGACTCACACATCAGAAGAGCATGACAACAAGAAAGATTGTACCTATGTAAGATCACACATACCATCACATCCAGTGTGTGGCCAAACTACCTACCCAGTCACAGTTTGTGAAAGTCATTCAGTTTCCATATACTACAATTTTTTCAGTTACTGAAAATGGTTTGGATTGACCTTGGATGTACCCTGGTGTTACTGACTAGGCCTAGGGCCTCTATTCTGAGCAATAGGGGTTAGCTAAATTGGCAGAAGTACAATTGCCAATGACAGACTCCTGTAAGTCCCTAGTAGATGATAGGCAAGGTTGAATCGCAGTACCCATAATCCCTTGTAGATAATAGGGCAAGGTTGAATCCAACTACCTATAAGCCCCTGGCAGAGAATAGTGCAAGGTGGAATCACACTACCCATAAGTCCCTAGTAGATAATAGGGCAAAGTGAAATTGCACTGCCCATTAGTCCCTAGTAAATAATAGGGCAATGTGGAATCACACTGCCTGTAAGTCCCTAGTAGATAATGGGGCAAGGTTGAATCCCTCTACCTATAATTCCCTAGTAGAGAATAGGGCAAGGTTGATTTACACTACCCACAAGTCCCTAGTCGGATAATAGGGCAAGGAGGAATCGCACTACCTATAAGTCCCTTGTAAATATTAGGGCAGGGAGGTTTTGACTGCCCGATGTATGTCAAATGTGGTCCCAGGTGCAGAAACTATATCCGTGGCAAACTACCTGTGTGTCCCCTGATGGGAGGCCTCTGGATAGAGGTGGGGGGGACATGAGCAAATTTCACATTCTCATATCCATACATGTGTGTGCTAAGGGTGAGATTTACAAGCCCCTTTGAGCCCCCAGAGTGTCACTCTTTTGCGATGCACATGTCAAACAATATGTGCTGCATCCCAAAGTACAGACAGCAGGCTGTCACGCAAGCGGGGGGTGTTACAGTGTGTGGTGCAGGCAAGTGCTGTGATACTTAGGGTCACATTTACAAGCCACTAGTGCCACTTTTGGCGATGCTCTGGTGGAGCTGTGCCCTGCTCCACATTAACAAGGCGGTGTCAAGCCACAAAAAGTGGCATAACGCCATCTTGGATATATGGTGCATGGCACAGTGCCATCGGAGTGTCACCAAAAGTGAACCTCCTGTGGCACTAGTGGCTTCTAAATATGACCCTAAGTATCACCGCACTTGCCTGCACCACACACTGCAATGCCCCTCGGCCTTAGCATGATAGCTTGCTGTCTGCACTTTGGGATGCAGCACATATTGTTTGATGTGTGCGCAGTCCTACATGTGGGAGTACGGGCCACATTCCATGGCTAGTCCAGGGCATCCCTGGGTGTAAACTAAGCAATGGACTGAGGTGCCAACATATAGTTGGCACATGAGGCAACCCGCGGAAGGTGTTGTGTCCATGAAATATAGAAAATGTGGCCTCTGCATTGTATGATCCTTGAAAGGTATGTACTCTCACCCATGTACACTTACAATACATACATTGGACACTTGGAAAGAGAGGAGTATATGAAACACAACTATTCACAGGCAATACAAGAATCCAAATGACTGTAAACATTATTTCCACATGACAGCATACATCTTTACACATATTACAGTTCTTGGGTTAAACAAAATGACACATTGTCTAAATGCGTGTTTTTTTAACCCATTGCATCTGTCAAAAATGACGCATCCCATGCGTCTTCATGTAACTATTTGTGTATTGTATCTTTTTTGTGATTGCATTGTCAGGTGTTTGTCCATGGGGTAGTTTCGTCTGTTGGGATAGTTGGGGGTAGTTTTGGGTTATGTTTTCTTTGTTAAGTTTACCGTGGGTTTGTTTTGGGACATGAGAGGAAGGGAAGGGCCTGTCACCTCAGTTCCAATGAGTTGGGAGGATTCCTCTGGCTTATCACATAATACCTCCTCATATTGTGGCCATGGGGGGAAGAGTCATCCAGGGATACTGGACAGAGGCACGCAACCTGCACTGGGGGAAGGTCCTGTTCCACATGACCCGTGTCTTTAAAGTTGAGCACACAGCCCCCAATTAAAGCATTGCTGGGCAGACATCATTGCCAGGGAACAGGAGCTTCTGGACCACCTGGTAATCAAGGTCGATGAAACTGTGGGTAAATACATAATCTATGTGTCAGACTCCTGTTTCTCAATTGCAAGTACATGTCTTTTGGCCATAGGGCCTCCTCTACCAAGTTATGACAAGGGGCAGAGAAGTGAGTATTGTGTCTGCACCAAACACCATCCATGACAAGGGCAGCAATGCACCATTAAGAAAACAAATGGCATATTCCTGTCCTTGTCCCCTGTGTTTAGCCACTAACTTCTGAAGCGCATCAATACCTACACACCTGTGTCATTGTGCAAGGGTACATTGTTACGAGGGACAAGTGTCCACTAAAGGCCTGACTACTGTTGTATGTTGCATGGTTGTTGGACTTTTTTGCTTATGCAGGGTCATCCCCAATCTTTTTGCCTCCTGCCTCCTATTTTTTCGGACCTGTTGCTGTTGGTTTTTGAACTCTGAGCACTTTACCACTGCTAACCAGTGCTAAAGTGCATATGCTCTCTGTGTAAATTGTATGTAATTGGTTTATCCATGATTGGCATATTTGTTTTACTGTTAAGTCCCTAGTAAAGTGCACTAGAGGTGCCCATGCCACCCACATAAGTAACCCTGTAATCATGTCTCAGACCTGCCACTGCAGTGTCTGTGTGTGTATTTGTACACTATAAATTCGACTTGGCAAGTGTACCCACTTGCCAGGCCTAAACCTTCCCTTCTCTTACATGTAAGGCACCCCTAAAGTAGGCCCTAGGTAGCCCCAAGGGCAGGTGCAGTGTATGGATAAGGTAGGACATATAGTAATGTGGTTTATATGTCCTGACAGTGAAATACTGCCAACTTCGTTTTTCACTGTTGCAAGGCCTGTCTCTCTCATAGGATAACATGGGGGCTACCTTTAAATATGATTTAAGTGTAGATTCCCCTAGAGAGTAGATGGACATGTGGAGTTTGGGGTCCCTCAACTCACAATTTAAAAATACATCTTTTAGTAAAGTTGATTTTAAGATTGTGCGTTTGAAAATGCCACTTTTAGAAAGTGAGCATTTTCTTGCTTAAACCATTCTGTGACTCTGCCTTGTTTGTGGATTCCCTGTCTGGTTCATTTTGACAGTTGGGTTGTTCTTCACCTTGCACTAGACAGTGACACAAAGAGAGCTGGGGTGTAACCTGCATTTCCTGATTAGCCATCTCTGCTAGGAGGGAGGGGTGGAGTGGTCACTCTCATCTGAAAGGAATGTGCCTGCCTCTGACAATGCAGACTCCAACCCCCTGCTGTGTGTCTGAGGCCTTGCCTGGGCAAGGCAGGATTTCACAAGTAGGTGTGAGTCCCCTTTGAAGAAAGGTGACTTCAAAGACTAAAATGGGTATAAGAAGGGCACCCAAATCTACAGACTTTAGAAACACTTCTGGAACCAAGAGGAACCTCTGCCTGCAGAAGAGCTGATAGCTGAGGAAGAAGTGCTGCCCTGCCTGTGACTGTGCTTTGTGGAGCTTTCCTGCAGTGCTGCTTCTGCCAGAGTAAGAGGGCAAAGACTGGACTTTGTGTGCCTTCCATCTTGTGAAGAAATCTCCAAGGGCTTGATTAGAGCTTGCCTCCTGTTGTTTGAAGTCTCAGGGACAGCAAAGACTTTTCTCTACCAGCACCTGGAGTCTCTGGAGAGACTCCTGCTCTGACAATTGGTGCCCTATCCAGTTCCTGGGCCCTTGAAAGGAAAGCTGGTGGAAATCGAAGGAAATCGACTTCGGACGACTCCGGACCGACGCCGCTGCTGAATCCGGTAACGCCGCCTGCAGCTGACGCCGTGACCTTCGCTGGAACACGACGCTCTTCGCAGGCCTGACGCCGCAGCAGCCCCGCTGAAGTCCGCGACTCCGTGGAAGTCGCCGCACCACGTCGTGACTGATGCCGCTCGAAGTGCGTGGATTCAACGTTTCACACAGACGCCGCGATCCCCGACTTCACGCATCGGCTTGTTTTTACTCTTCACCAAAGGTACTGTTCTTTGGGGTCTACACGACTCCGTGTCCGGCGCCGCTGGTATCGGCTTGTTGGGAACGACTCCGTCACGACGCCGTGTTAACATCTCATCGATGCATTTTTTGTTTCTAAACGCTATTTTTGAGTTTAATCTCTAAAATTTCATAACTTGACTTGTGTATGTCGGATGTTTGTCGTTTTGGTCTTGTTTTGTTTTGATAAATATTTCCTATGTTTCTAAACTGGTGTTGTGTCATTTTGTAGTGTTTTCCTTAAGTTACTGTGTGTGTTGGTACAAATACTTTACACCTAGCACTCTGAAGTTAAGCCTACTGTTCTGCCAAGCTACCAAGGGGGTAAGCAGGGGTTAGCTGAAGGTGATTCTCTTTTACCCTGACTAGAGTGAGGGTCCTCGCTTGATCAGGGGGTAACCTGACTGTCAACCAAAGACTCCATTTCTAACATTGGTGATCAGCGGATGGGATTTGTACTTGTATTTGTACTTGACATACAGTGATTAAGTATACACTACTGTTTGAGTTCAGACCACTACGTGACCACATGCTACTTGTTTGGTGATCTTTTGCTTTTTCTCTTAAGGACTCCTTTTTGTTCTACTTCCATGATTTTGCTGATCCCTTGACTTATTCTTTTTACTTCATTGGGAACTTATTTTCTGCCTTTGGAACTTTGCACTTGTGACCATCATGTCTCAGTCTGGAGATGACACAGCTGTGTTTGAAATAGAGAAACTGAAGGAGTACTCAGTTGCTCAATTGAAACAGTTCCTTAAAGATCTTGACTGTCCCACTGAGAGCTCCACCAGGGAGGGGGAGCTGCAAAAGGCACAGAGGGCTTGGGTGAAAATCAAGGAGGCTGGAGGGCACACAGAGGAGGAGGATATGGGTGGGGAAGTGCAGAGGATACACAGTGGTGTAATGGAGGTACCTGTTACGCCTGGGGGGAGGGTCCCCAGGAGGGGTAGCAGGGTGTCACCCAAGGGTCTGACTCCTGAAGAGTTACAGGACAGACAGGCAGAGAGGGCTCACCGGTTGAAGTTCAAGGAGTTGAGGATGCAAAGGGAGAAGGAGTTGGAAGAAAGAAGGAGGGACTTGAAGATCAAAAAGAGGATTTGGGCTTATGAGCTCAAAATGAAGGAGCTGGAAGTCATAAGGCTGAGTCCAACTGGAATGGTGGCAGCAACAATTTTATATCCAGTGCTGCTGAAGAGGTGCACATGCCCAGAGTGTGGTGCCCTACTTGAAGGAGGGAGTTAACACACGCCAGGAGGTTCAGGGGTATGAGGTAGCTCCAGTGATGCACAGGGTCCCTTAGGTGGATTGGGGAACTGGCATGGGGAGTCATATTCCTACTGGTGGGAGGGAAACTCTACTGACTCTAGGTGAGAGTGACAGGGAGAGGGTTTCCCCCAGGTAGAAGTTCTGGTTATGGAGTGTGAAGACATCCCAGAAGAGTGTGGGTTGAGTGTCAGGGACAGTCAGGTACTGTCTCACCAGTCTCAGGAGGGTGATGTGGGGTACTTTTTCAAAGCAGAGGCATTGGATGGTTGGGTGAAGGGTACTTTGGTTAATTCATGTGAGGGGCTGAGTGATGTAATTGCTGGAGAGCATATGTCTAGTCCTTATTTCCCACAGCTACACCAACACCAGGTGGAGTGTGAGTTCTCTGACCCCAGGGAGCTTACAATGGAGGCAGACTTCTGGGTGAGTACCAGAGAGTCTGAAGAGGCATTTGGGCGGGCTCCTGAGAGGAGTGGTCTAGGTAGTTCCCACCCAGGTGAGGTAGGGAAGGATTGTAGTGTCCCAGGTAGGTCCCAGTGTAGTGGGATGGGTGAGGGACCCCATGTCCAGTCTCAGAAGAGAGGGAATGGGGATGGGCTGAGGCCCAAGGTGCCCAAGATCCGGTACCAGGTCCTGGAGGGTTCCATGAGGGAACTCCAAGAGGGAAGCCTAGCCTGTACCGTAGGGCCATCTGTTGAGGGAGACCCCACAGTGTCAGGAGAACTTGGAGGGGCGGCTGTAGCCAGCGTCCCACCAGTTCTGGTGTCTGGCAGTACCACTCCTAGTGAGAGGGTGCAGAAGTCCAGACAGAGGGTTGAGAGGGGGTTGCGGACCCCAGTGGAGAACCTGGAGGGTCAGGGGTCAGGTCTGAGAGCAGAGCCCCCCAGGAATGACCTTGGTGAGACCATTCCTGGGTTGGGGGGAATCCAGACTCTGTCACATGGGCAGAGGTCAGGAGACCTGCGCCAGCCAGTCTCTTGTGTGGCCCTTCGGGACAGTGTGTCCCTTGAGGGGGGTAAGTGTGCCCCCCTGGAAGTCCTGGTATGCCAGGCAATGGTTCAACCGCAGGGTGGTGAATCTGGGTTGAATGATCAGGTTCAGGGGGTAAACTCTGACCTGATGGGGGTAAGTGTGCTCCCAAGGAAGTGCTGGTGCACCAGGTAGTGGTTCAACTGCAGGGTGGTGACTCTGGGTTGGATGACCAGGTTCAGAGGGTAAACTCTGACATGGTGGGGGGTAGGTATGCCCCCCAGGAAGTCCTGGGTTGCCAGGCAGTGGTCCAGTCTGTGGGTACAGACCCTGGACTGGAGAATCAGGTGCAGGGGGTAAACCCTGACCTGAAGGGGTGGGCGGTTTGCCCAATCACCCCCCCTGGTGTGATTTCAAGGGGTATTCTCCCTGAGGGGGGGTGCAGAACCCTGAGAGTAGGGGCAGGGGAGAAAGAGCCTCACCCCTGGCCCCAGTGCAATCTAAGGGTACAGACCCTGGATTGGAAGGCCAGGTTCAGGGTGTCCCCCCTGACCTGGAGGAAGGGGCTATTGCTAACAGTGCCCCTACCATGTTGTCTGCTCGGAGGCCACTCCTAGTTGGGGGGTGCAGGACCCCAGAAGGGAGGGCAGGGGGAGGGAAGCCTCACCCCTGGCCCTAGTCCAACCTGAAGGTACAGACCCCAGGTTGGAGGACCAGTTGCAGTTTAACAGCCCTGCACTGGTGGAAGAATTGTGCAGGACTGTTTCTACAAGCACCCTGACAATTTTTAACTCTGGGGGTACTGCTCCCGGAGGGAGTTTACAGAGCCCCAGAGGGGAGGACCAGGGTCAGGTTGTCATCCCTGACCTGGTGGAAGAGAGAGTGGTCAAAGGGTGCCAGGCACCTGGGGCTACCGTCCCCCACTCTCCACAGTCACAGTGGTTAGAGAGGCCTGAGGTCGGGCTCTCATCCCTGACAGTTGTCAGGGGTCACTGTGGCTTGCTGTCCTTGCGGACAGAGTTGCCCCTGGGGGAGGGACGAGAGTCACACCCCGGGGGTGGAGTGGGCAACACCCCTGTGTTGGCCCTGGTGGTACTATCTGCCCATTGGGATACATCTTTGACCAAAGTAAAGTTAGGTGCTGCACAGATGGTGTCTGCAGATGTGGAGAAGGGTTCCCCATGGGTTAGCTTAGTGGGCCCTGAGAGTATGGACAGAGGGATCCAACTGGAGTCAGGAAGGCGTAGAACTGGAACATGCCCCTGCTGTTGTGGGCCTGGGTCCTTGTTCTATCGCCCCAATCAAGGAAGAACATCAAGGTATTGATTGTTCTCCCCTGGCTTTAGGCTGGTAGGGGGTCGTGTTGGACTTTTTTGCTTATGCAGGGTCATCCCCAATCTTTTTGCCTCCTATTTTTTCCTGACCTGTTGCTGTTGGCTTTTGAACTCTGAGCACTTTACCACTGCTAACCAGTGCTAAAGTGCATATGCTCTCTGCGTAAATTGTATGTAATTGGTTTATCCATGATTGGCATATTTGTTTTACTGTTAAGTCCCTAATAAAGTGCACTAGAGGTGCCCAGGGCCTGTAAATCAAATGTTACTAGTGGGCCTGCAGCACTGGTTGTGCCACCCACATAAGTAACCCTGTAATCATGTCTCAAACCTGCCACTGCAGTGTCTATGTGTGTATTTTTACACTATAAATTCGACTTGGCAAGTGTACCCACTTGCCAGGCCTAAACCTTCCCTTCTCTTACATGTAAGGCACCCCTAAGGTAGGCCCTAGGTAGCCCCAAGGGCAGGGTGCAGTGAATGGATAAGGTAGGACATATAGTAATGTGGTTTATATGTCCTGACAGTGAAATACTGCCAACTTCGTTTTTCACTATTGCAAGGCCTGTCTCTCTCATAGGATAACATGGGGGCTACCTTTAAATATGATTAAAGTGTAGATTCCCCTAGAGAGTACATGGACATGTGGAGTTTGGGGTCCCTGAACTCACAATTTAAAAATACATCTTTTAGTAAAGTTGATTTTAAGATTGTGCGTTTGAAAATGCCACTTTTAGAAAGTGAGCATTTTCTTGCTTAAACCATTCTGTGACTCTGCCTTGTTTGTGGATTCCCTGTCTGGATCAGTTTGACAGTTGGGTTGTTTTTCACCTCGCACTAGACAGTGACACAAAGGGAGCTGGGGTGTAACCTACATTTCCTGATTAGCCATCTCTGCTAGGAGGGAGGGGTGGAGTGGTCACTCTCATCTGAAAGGACTGTGCCTGCCTCTGACAATGCAGACTCCAACCCCCTGCTGTGTGTCTGAGGCCTTGCCTGGGCAAGGCAGGATTTCACAAGTAGGTGTGAGTCCCCTTTGAAGAAAGGTGACTTCAAAGGCTAAAATGGGTATAAGAAGGGCACCCAAATCTACAGACTTTAGAAACACTTCTGGAACCAAGAGGAACCTCTGCCTGGAGAAGAGCTGATAGCTGAGTGCTGCCCTGCCTGTGACTGTGCTTTGTGAAGCTTTCCTGCAGTGCTGCTTCTGCCAGAGTAAGAGGGCAAAGACTGGACTTTGTGTGCCTTCCATCTTGTGAAGAAATCTCCAAGGGCTTGATTAGAGCTTGCCTCCTGTTGTTTGAAGTCTCAGGGACAGCAAAGACTTCTCTCTATCAGCACCTGGAGTCTCTGGAGAGACTCCTGCTCTGACAAGTGGTACCCTATCCAGTTCCTGGGCCCTTGAAAGGAAAGCTGGTGGAAATCTAAGGAAATCGACTTTGGACGACTTCGGACCGACGCCGCTGCTGAATCCGGTAACGCCGCCTGCACCTGATGCCGTGACCTTCACTGGAATGCGACGCTCTTCGCAGGCCCGATGCCGCAGCAGCCCCGCTGAAGTCCGTGACTCCATGGAAGTCGCCGCACCACGTCGTGACCGACGCCGCTCAAAGTGCGAGGATTCAACGTTTCACACAGACGCCGCGATCCCCTACTTCGCGCATCGGCTTGTTTTCACTCTTCACCAAAGGTACTGTACTTGGGGGTCTACACGACTCCGTGTCCGGCGCCGCTGGTATCGGCTTGTTGGGAACGACTCTGTCACGACGCCGTGTTAACATCTCATCTAAGCATTTTTTGTTTCTAAACGCAATTTGTGAGTTTAATCTCTAAAAATTCATAACTAGACTTGTGTATGTCGGATTTCTGTCGTTTTGGTCTTGTTTTGTTTAGATAAATATTTCCTATTGTTCTAAACTGGTGTTGTGTCATTTTGTAGTGTTTTCATTAAGTTACTGTGTGTTGGTACAAATACTTTACACCTAGCGCTCTGAAGTTAAGCCTACTGCTCTGCCAAGCTACCAAGGGGGTAAGCAGGGGTTAGCTGAGGGTGATTCTCTTTTACCCTGACTAGAGTGAGGGTCCTTGCTTGAACAGGGGGTAACCTGACTGTCAACCAAAGACCCCATTTCTAACAATGGTCATGTACATGTGAAGATTAAAAGTGACTGATGAGCAAATGGAGTCATGGCTGAGTGTGTCCTGCGAGTCATCATGTGCAGAGTGCCATTACATTAACTATGCTTGAAAAATGTTGCAGTAGGAAGGCACTCTGCAAAGTTGTGAACAATGTAGCTGAGAACTGTATGTATGGTTCCATCACATATGTGTACATGTCAGCCTGGCCTACCAATGTATGTCACTGAGGCATGTCAAATGGACTATTTGAGTATTCTCTAACTTAAGTCTTCTATGTCTGTTAGCAAATCATGTTCAATGTGCCATAGTTGTCCATAGTGTTCATTGTTCAATGTCCACAGTGCTATGTCTTATGTTATTTCTTGAAGTGGACTCCAGCCTTATACCATTAGAGAGGTGGCAAGCTTTGTGGACGGAGGTGCTACCAGTGATGACAGTAAGGACATATGCCAGATGTACAGGGTCCTATACATGTATGCAGGGTGGCAAGATGTTGTTCTCTAAACATGTTACTGCTCTGTGTGCCACACATAGCACACAGTAAATCAGGTCATGGTGGGATTGGTGACCATGTGAATAGGTCCCTAAGATTAGCAGCACAGTGGTCAACATACCACACTTGAAAATGCCATATATTTACTCACCCATGTGGTGTGATACCCCATATTCTGTGTTGTATTTCACAACATTGCCAACCCATCTCATGCTAACAGATCTTGACATGTGTGTTTGGTCTTAGGGATGTCTGTACAAAATTGTCATACGACATGCCATCACCCAAAACATAATCAGATAGTGGTGGTCAGGATAGTATCCATGATGTAATGCAAACAGCTTCACACAATGTACAGCATTAGTCACTGCTGATCCAACATCCCTGTGCAGATAAGGTGTGGGGCATGCATGCACCCACATATGAGATGGCAGTGCCGAGTGCTGATGTGCAACACATTGACTAGATTTTTGGACACATAAGCAGGTAATGGGCAGCATAGTGGAACACATCAAGTAACTCTAGGACTATGCATGAAGTCATGGCACAGTTCACCAGGTAAAGACCTGAGTGGATATCTAAGTAGTGTCATGCCCCATTGAGTGACATGGGTGAGTGCTCCACTCTCTATTTTCACATGATAACTGTCACATCGATTTTCCATGTAGCAATGTGTCCAGACACCTGTCTTTGCCATATCAGGTACAAACAACTGGGAGACTACATTTAACTTGAAGTCCTTGCTCAGATGAGTTCGGTATATGCCAATGGATCTAAGGGCAATGACACATGCAAGAGGGACACTGATGAGCAATCCAACATAATGAGTGTTACCTACCCTGGTCACATAACTGATGTGTATGATGAGCACAGTTAATGGTGACATGGTCCTTTGAAGATGTTCCAAGCTGGTTCAATGGTGTTGTGCAACATTAGCTAGCCTTGATACCTTGGACATGAGCAATATGGAGAAGATTGTTGGTGTGCAGATGTGCCTTAACCTTTCCATTCAAGATGTCATTTTGATTTGTGCTGGCCAACGTGTGACGATTGCAGATGGTGTTTCCATTGCATGCCCCTTTTTCATTTGCCTATTATACATTTGGCTGACATGTCCCATTCATGTTCCACCAGCCAACATGACCCCATCGCAGAAGCGGGAATTTGAGAAGCAGGTGAAACGCTATGGCCACATCCGCCTGGTGCAGAAGGAGTTCCGGAGGATGGTACAGCTCTACTAGAGGGAGAGAGCATCAGGCTCATGAAAGGCATTATCACAAATGGGATCACCCAAGGGACTATCTGCCACCACCCCCCACAAAGCAGGCAGGTCTCAGGCTGCAGAGAGGGCAGGGTCTACAGGGGCTGGACCATCACCTTCAGCTGCAGTTATGAGTGCCGCAATTACTCCCAAGGCTGTTCCTCCCTTTGTTGAGCCACCCTTTGTGCAGAAATTCTGTACAGAGCTTGGAGACCAGAAATACTGGATTTCCCGACTGGAACATAAAACTGAGCAAATGATGCAAATGCTGAGGGTGATTAATGCTACAGTGATGAGGTACTGAAAAGGAGAAAGGTCCGGATAGACACTACTCCTCTTTCCCCTGTATATTGTTTTCTACATAGTTGGGGTATTTAAATAGTTAGGGTTTGATAAGTAAGTGTAGTACAGATAATTGTTAGTACATAGTGATTATTCTTGGTGTTGCTTTTTAGGTTTCTCTTTGGTGTTTCTAGATGGTGGGTGTTGTTTTTTGTATGTGTGTTCTAAAAAAAATATTAACATAAAAAAAAAAATATATATATATATTTATATGTTTGTTTAGGCTACATGTTTAGGTAGTCAATGTTTAGCTGTAGTATCTGTTGTCCTTGTCTACAGATGTCTCTTAAAGGGCGTGGGGGAGTTGATGTTTATCATGTAGCATTAAGGACCTCATTATGAACATGGTGGTCCGTTCTGCTCCGCCGGTGGTGGCGGTAGAAACCGCCAACAGAGGAGCGATCCAGACTGCCAAATAAAGATCAAAACGAAACACAGGCATCCTGCGAACCACCCACCACCAGAAGAGGAGTGCCAACGATGACGGCAGTGCCCGCCCACAGGCCGTCGGAAAGGCCCAACCCATGCATCAAATTATGAACCACCATTCCGCCGCCAGTTCCGGGGGTGGGAACTACCGCCACACAAAGCCAGGTGGAAATAAACCAAATATAAGGAACCACACACCAGAGTCCCACAGAACGCGCTGCAGCAGCCATGGACCAGCTGGAGATCATGCCAGCCCTGCTCCTTGCCATATACCTCCTTGACCGAGACCGCCCGACGAAGACGATGACGGTAAGTACTGCAACCTACGACACAAGGGAGGAAAGGGCACAGTTACATACCCACCCACTCCACCCATCCTACAAAGCCCCCCAACCCTTCCCAGCAGCACAAGTCATACACCTCAGAGCAAGAGTTACTTACCCGACACAAGGCCAATGCAACTTGACCATAGTACATACAAAAGCCCCACACCCATAAAAAAGTGAAAGAAATGACCAGGGTTTAACGGTGTGCAGCCCAAACAGAGGCCACACAGAAAGTTTATTCACAAGCTGGCCAGTCTGTATTTTCACAATTGTCATGGGCCACAACGGGCCCAACCTGACTCCCACAAGTGCTTGGTACTCCACATACTGGGGGATTTTTGACGGGGTGGGCCTTTGACTTTCTTTTGGAAGGTGGAGGGGGGTGGGCTTCTCCTTTGAAGGGGTGGGGGCTGTTTGGCTCGGGTGGAGCTGGAAGGCCTAGGCTCTGTCCGGGCCTTTTTCTTATCTGGGGAAGGGGCACGGGAATGTGAAGGGGGTACAGGGGTGGGCTGTGATGTGGAAGGAACGGAAAGGGCAAGGAGGAGGGCACGTTTGGGGACAAGACGGGGTGGACCAGTGGGTTGGAAGAGGTCAGCACAGGAGAGGAAATGTTTTTGGGGAGCAATTGGGGTGGGCGTGGATGAGGGGATGGGAGTGGAGGCAGAGGGAGTGGATATATGGGGTGCAGGGGTGCGTGTAGTGGGTGCAGGTGACTGCTCAGTATGCTGTGGTGTGGTGGATATCTGATGGGTGGGTGTCTTGGTGCGTTTGTGTGTTTTGGGAGGTGGGTGGGTGGACACAGTGGGAGAAGACAGACAGCTAGTGTGAATGTATGTTGCCTGGGTGTCTGCAATTCTGGTGAGTGTGCTGCATGTGTCAACTACAGTAGAGGTGGTGAGTGCAGGTGTGGTGTATGGGGTGCATGTATGGCTGTCTGCTATTGTGGTGAGTGCAGGAAGAGGAGCAGTAACAGTGAGTGAAGGTGCAGTGCATGAGGGTGTGGATGTAGAGGGGACAGTCAGGGAGGCAGAAGAGGTGGGCACACTGGGGGAAGTGGACGTTGTTGTGTGTGCAGGTGTCTGTTGGCTGTGTGAATGCTTGTGGTGGGAAGTGTGGTGCTTGTGTTTTGAAGTGTGCTTCTTGTGTGTTGATGTGCTTGTCAGCGTGTCTGAATGTGTGCTTTGGACAGGTGAAGGGAGTGGGGTGCTGGAAGGGGTAGAGGAGGTTGGAGGGGAGATGGACTGGCCAGGGAAACTGGCTGCTGTCCAAGAGGAGGCCAGAGCCTAAAAAGATCTCTGTAGGGCAGACACAGCACTGTGAATGCCATCCAGATAGGCATTTCTCTGCTGCACCAGTGATACTAACCCCTGGATGGCATTGACGATTGTTGTCTGCCCTACAGAGATGGTTTTCAGGAGGTCAATAGCCTCCTCTGTGAGGGCAGCAGTGCTGACTGGGGCAGGGGAGGAGGTGCCTGGGGTGAAGGAGACGCCCACCTTTCTGGGTGGGCAGGCACGGACAAGTCGGTGGGGAGCAGAAGGGAGGGCGGTGATGGACTGGGGGTGGCAGAAGATGTCACGGTAGTGGTGTGTGCACTAGGGTCTGGCACCGCATCAGAGGAGGTCTCAGAGTCACTACCTCCTGTGGTAGTAGCCTCCTCCGTTGAAGTCCTCTCGCCCTCCCACCCACTGGTCCCCTGGGTGTCGGTTGTCTATGCCTCGGAGGTTCCATGGGCCGCTGCCTCCCCACATGCCGGTGCCTCAGCTCCCTCGCCTGATGTTGATGCTGTACCAAACCAACAAAAGAGAAGAGGGATGGGGAGACAAAACAGACCCTTGTAAATAGCTGAATACAGGTACATAATGGTCAGACATACAACCACCCAGAAAACACACCCAACAGGCAGCACCGTTCATTATGCCCATGGCCATGCCCCTGACTACTGACCAGAATACTGCTCTACACCCATCCCCTGAAATACCTTAGGAGCAGAAGTAGGTGAGACCTGACAGGGACACCCCTACATCCTTTGGGGAACATATAGTAGATGGACTGCAGTCAAATTCCCTGCCTCTAAGAAGCATGAGCCCTATTGCACACCCAGGCATCCTTCCAGACTGAAGTATGGTCAATGAGTACTCACCCCCTTGTGACTGCTGTGCAGCATTCAAGTGCCCATCCAGGTCTGGGTACGCCACTGCCAGGATCTGTCACATGAGGGGGGTCAGTGCCCGACGAGCACCCCTTCCACGTTGGGAGGACTTCCCCAGCTGGTCTTCAGTGATTTTTCGCGCCCAGCGCCGCAGGTCCTCCCACCTCTTTCGACAGTGGGTGCTCTGCCGGTTGTAGACCCCCAGGGTCCACACCTCCTTGCCGATGGCATGCCAATGTGCCCTCTTCTGGTGGGCATTGACCTAAAAGGGTGACACAGCAATGGAACACAGAGGTCAGGCACTTGCACGATAGGAACAGCTGGCTAATCGTCACTATGGGACGGACAGTACTCTCAGACATACAGGACAGTCGCATGCAGCATGCCATACACCATGGCCCATGCAGGCTCAGAGGTGCACACATATGTCCAATCAGCACCATCCATTACACACACACACACAGTGCCCTTCAAACCCAGACTCACCTGTACCTCTGGCCGTCCGTACAGTTTTGCGTACAGGGGCAGGACCCCGTCCACTAGCTTCTACAGTTCTTCCTGGGTGAAGGCCGGGGCCCTTTCCCCTGCAACACTTGGCACATCCATAGCCAGAGGCAGGCCACAGCAGTACACAGAGTCGAGTACCTGTCCACACGAGTTCAGGGAGTCAAGTGATCAAACGATGACAAATGCGGCAGGTGCACCGTCACCGCCGGCAGCGATCATGATACGCCAGGATTCCCCATTGGCATCCATGTTAACCAATAAGGGTGCGAACAGCGGTAAACACCGCGTTAGGCTGTGATGGTATGAGGTCACTTCCACAACGAAAGAGCAGAACAACAGTGGGCAGACATTTTGCCTTTACCTATGCATCTACAATTAATTAATACTCACAATGCAGGCCCTACTAGCAACATGAAGAACCTAGGCCTCTGTCCATTCAGTATTATAGCACACATGAAATACTCTGTTCCCTCATTGTGTTGCACATGATATCTGTCAGGTAGCAGTTATTGTAGAGACACCGCAATGAACAATGCCGTGCACATATGATGACAAGTGTGTCTATGTATGTGTTTTCATCACTCCTTTTTGTAACCCCTCGTAGGTATCGACCCTTGTGGTGAGGAAGGGCACCATCGGTGTACAGACCACTTGTGGATATGGGGACCATGGTGGAGCGTCAGATCATAATCACTTACAGACTCACACGTGCAACTATTCAGGACCTTTGTGCATTACTGGATCCTGCACTAACTCTGGGAAATCATAATCAGCATGCCATTCCAACTAAAGTGCAGGTGCTCTCCGCACTCCATTTCCTGGCCACGGGCTCATTTCAAGTGACAGTGGGCATGGGTGCTGGTTTTTCACAGCCAATGTTCAGCCAGGTACTGACCAGATTTCTGAATGTATTTGTACAACATCTCCAATCCTATGTGAGGTTTCCCCAAAGTACTGATCCACCTGCCATCAAGTCTGACTTCTATGCCTTTGCCATCATTCCCCATGTCATAGGTGCTATTGATGGCACACACATAGCTATCATCCCCCCAAGAGTGAGTGAACAGGTGTACAGAAACAGGAAGAACTTTCACTCCATGAACATCCAATTGGTATGTACTGCAGACCAGTACAGTTATCATGTGAATGCCATGTTTCCAGGTTCAGTCCATGATTCATTTGTGTTGAGGAACAGTAGTGTGCCACAAAAGATGGAACAACTACAAGAGGACAGAGGATGAATCATAGGTAAGTTTGCCTGTCACTAACTGACACATTGCAGAAAACCAGCTTGTCTGACTAAGGGACATTACAATGACGAGTCTGTATTGCACCATTTACTAGGTGATTCTGGCTATCCAAACTTGCGTTGGCTCCTGACACCAGTGAGGAATTCCAGGACGGATGCAGAGAGGAATTACAATGAGGCCCATGGACATACTAGGAGGGTAATAGAGCGAACTATAGGTCTCCTGAAGGCTAGATTCCAGTGTCTACATATCTCTGGGGGTTCCCTGGCCTATGGGCCTGATAAGGTGTGTAGAATAGTGGTGGCCTGCTGCATGCTGCACAACATGGCAGTGAGACATTGTATCTCCCTCTTGGACGTAGAGGGTGCTATAGGTCCTGATCAGCTACCTCAGAGAGGTGAGGAGAGTGATGGTGATGATGAGGAAGGGGAAGATGTCAAATCCAGGAACCAACTGATACAACTATACTTCCAATAACAGTGTGGGACTTAAGCCTGTGTTAGACTTTTCATCCTTGGCGTGGTCTCCCTTAACTTTTTGCCTCTGTTCCCCAGGTTGTTGATGTGTGCTGGACTCTGAATTTGCTGTTTTTGTTACACTGGGCACTTTACCACTGCTAACCAGTGCTAAAGTGCAAGTGCTCCTTTACAAAATGTGGATGTGATTGGTTTATCCATGATTGGCATATTTGATTTACTAGTACGTCCCTAGTAAAGTGCACTAGAGGTGCCAGGGCATGTAAATCAAATGCTACTAGTGGGCCTGCAGCACTGGTTGTGCCACCCACATAAGTAGCTCTGTAATCATGACTCAGACCTGCCATTACAGTGTCTGTGTGTGCAGTTTTACCTGTAAATTGAACTTGCCAAGTGTACCCACTTGCCAGGCCTAAACCTTCCCTTTTCTTACATGTCAGACACCCCTAAAGTAGGCCCTAGGTAGCCCCAAGGGCAGGGTGCGGTGTATGGTTAAGGTAGGACATATAGGTGATCATTACAACCCTGGCGGACGGTGTTAAAGCTGCGGAAATACCGCAAACAGGCCGGAGGACAAAAAAAGGGAATTATGACCCTGGCGGTAACCGCCAACAAAGACAGCCACTTTAACACACAGCCCGCCACGGCGGTACAGACAAGCAGCGCGGCAGTTACCGCCAACAGACAGGCGGGAGACAATGTACCGCCCACACTATTACAACCCGCCAATCCACCACCTTTTCCGGGGCGTATTCACCGTGGATAAAAACACGGCGGAAACAGCTTTTGCTATGGGAAAACGCTCACCTCAACATACTCCACAAGGAAGGAGGACACCATGGAGCCCGAATTACAAATCCTACCTGCCCTTGTCTTTCTGCTCCTCTACGACCAACAGCTACGTAGGCGCCGAAGACACCAGTGAGTAGTGCACCTACGACACAGGGAGGGGGGAGGCAAAAGTTAGGGGGACACCCACCAAACACCCCCTCCCCCACCCTCGCATATTACAACATACACACCAATGCATTCACAAAAATCACAGTAACAACCCACAATCCCCCCAGAAGAATGAAAAGACAAAGCAAAATTCGGGCAAACATTGTAATGTGCCAATATACATGTCATACAAAAATATACATATATATATATCTCAAAATCACTCATATTTACATATACAATCCGAGAAGTAGTGCAGATATGTACACAACAATGTCCGCGCACCAACAGTCCATAAATGCATGGGCGAGGCCCACAAACTATACCTGACCAAAATCGGAGAGAACACTGCCGGGGCATCAGATAGAAACACTACAGGCACCTCAGGGGGAAGGGAAGGGGGAGCACCTCAGCCAGATGAATGCGAAGCCAGATCCACGACGGGGCTCCATGCCCATTGATGTATCCTGGGGAGTGCAAAGCCACAGTCTCTCAAGTCTCTACAGTGGGTGGCTTGCCCACTGTGCCATCCTGGGGAGTGCAAAGCCACAGTCTCTCAAGTAGATGCAGTTCTCTACTGGTACTTGGTGGGACTGGTGCCCAGACTGGATGAGTCTCCCCGTGAAAGTTCATGTCCTGTCACTGTCCCAGCTGCACATGGGAGAAGGATGCCTGATGTGGCGGCCTCTTCATTCCTACATGGTGCTTGCCCTGTTCAGCGGTCTTCACCATGCCGGTCTATGGACTGTTCAGCGGTGCTTTGCCATGGCGGTCTTTGCACTGTTCAGTGGTGCTTTGACATGGCGGTCTTTGCCCTGTTCAGCGGTGCTTTGACATGGCGGTCTTTGCCCTGTTCAGCAGTGCTTTGACATGGCGGTCTTTGCCCTGTTCAGCGGTGCTTTGCCATGGTGGTTCTGGACTGTTCAGCGGTGCTTAGCCATGCCGATCTATGGACTGTTCAGCGGTGCTTAGCCATGCTGATCTATGGACTGTTCAGCGGTGCTTAGCCATGGCGGTCTTTGCCCAGTTCAGCGGTGCTTAGCCATGGCGGTCTTTGCCCTGTTCAGCGGTGCTTTGACATGGCGGTCTTTGCCCTGTTCAGCGGTGCTTTGACATGGCGGTCTTTGCCCTGTTCAGCGGTGCTTTGCCATGGCGGATCTGGACTGTTCAGCGGTGCTTAGCCATGGCAGTTCTGGACTGTTCAGCAGTGCTTAGCCATGCCGATCTATGGACTGTTCAGCGGTGCTTAGCCATGCCGATCTATGGACTGTTCAGCGGTGCTTAGCCATGGCGGTCTTTGCCCTGTTCAGGGTTGCTTTGACATGGCGGTCTTTTCCCTGTTCAGCGGTGCTTTGACATGGCGGTCTTTGCCCTGTTCAGCGGTGCTTTGCCATGGTGGTTCTGGACTGTTCAGCGGTGCTTAGCCATGGCGGTTCTGGACTGTTCAGCGGTCCTTAGCCATGCCGATCTATGGACTGTTCAGCGGTGCTTAGCCATGCCGATCTATGGACTGTTCAGCGGTGCTTAGCCATGGCGGTCTTTGCCCAGTTCAGCGGTGCTTAGCCATGGCGGTCTTTGCCCTGTTCAGCGGTGCTTTGACATGGCGGTCTTTGCCCTGTTCAGCAGTGCTTTGACATTGCGGTCTTTGCCCTGTTCAGCGGTGCTTTGCCATGGCGGTTCTGGACTGTTCAGCGGTGCTTAGCCATGGCAGTTCTGGACTGTTCAGCAGTGCTTAGCCATGCCGATCTATGGACTGTTCAGCGGTGCTTAGCCATGCCGATCTATGGACTGTTCAGCGGTGCTTAGCCATGGCGGTCTTTGTCCTGTTCAGGGTTGCTTTGACATGGCAGTCTTTTCCCTGTTCAGCGGTGCTTTGACATGCCGGTTTTGCCCTGTTCAGCGGTGCTTTGCCATGGCGGTTCTGGACTGTTCAGCGGTGCTTAGCCATGGCGGTTCTGGACTGTTCAGAGGTCCTTAGCCATGCCGATCTATGGACTGTTCAGCGGTGCTTAGCCATGCCGATCTATGGACTGTTCAGCGGTGCTTAGCCATGGCGGTCTTTGCCCTGTTCAGCAGTGCTTTGACATTGCGGTCTTTGCCCTGTTCAGCGGTGCTTTGACATGGCGGTCTTTGCCCTGTTCAGCGGTGCTTTGCCATGGCGGTTCTGGACTGTTCAGCGGTGCTTAGCCATGGCGGTTCTGATACGGACATTGGTGTGTGGCATGACGATCTCTACACTGGGCATTGGTGTGTGGCATGACATTCTCTACAATGGGCATTGGTGGGTGGCATGACATTTTATCATTTCCCAGCGGGGCTGTGTCATCCGGGCCCCTCCTGGGCACTGACTCCGGCAGTGGTCTCCTGACCAGTGACGATACTTGGGCCCTCCTGGGCACTGACTCCGGCGGTGGTCTCCTGACCAGTGACGATACTTGGGCCCTCCTGGGCTATGACACCGGCGGTGGTCTCCTGACCAGTGACGATACTTGGGCCCTCCTGGGCTGTGACTCCGGCGGTGGTTTCTGGACCAGTGACGATACTTGGGCCCTCCTGGGCTGTGACTCTGGCGGTGGTCTCCTGACCAGTGACGATACTTGGGCCCTCCTGGGATGTGACTCCGGCGGTGGTTTCTGGACCAGTGACGATACTTGGGCCCTCCTGGGCTGTGACCCTGGCGGTGGTCTCCTGACCAGTGACGATACTTGGGCCCTCCTGGGCTGTGACTCCGGCAGTGGTTTCTGGACCAGTGACGATACTTGGGCCCTCCTGGGATGTGACTCTGGCGGTGGTCTCCTGACCAGTGACGATACTTGGGCCCTCCTGGGCTGTGACTCCGGCGGTGGTTTCTGGACCAGTGACGATACTTGGGCCCTTCTGGGCTGTGACTCTGGCAGTGGTCTCCTGACCAGTGATGATACTTGGGCCCTCCTGGGCTGTGACTCCAGCGGTGGCGGTGGTCTCCGGACCAGTGACGATACTTGGGCCCTCCTGGGCTGTGACTCCGGCGGTGGTGGTGGTCTCTGGACCAGTGACAACGGTTCTGGCGGTTGTGTCTGGACCGCCGGAAATGATGACACACTTCTCCGCCGTGACACTCACAACAGGCTGGGCAGACTTCCTCTGGACCTTCCCCACCTTTGTTGGAGTTACAGCTGACTCACCAATCCCCTTCGAACCCATGTCACTTGTTGTCCCACCAGGAGTCTTAACACGGTCCCGTCGTCCACTCTCCAATTTTAGAGACTTTACAGGGGGTGGGCTGCCAGTGCCTTGGCTCCGGGTCCTACTGCCTGCCCTGGTGGCCGGTGCACTCCACAAACCTTGAACAGGCACCACTGGTATTGGAGGCTTTTTGGCTGAGGCGCTACGACGGGACTGATGAATTGGAGGGGGGGGGCAAAAAGGTCAATTTGACATAGGGACAGTTTCTGACGGACACTGGGATGGGTAGCTGGAGGGGGTCTGGGAGTGGAGAAAGAGGAGGTGGTTGTAGGAGGTGTCACTTTAGGTGTTTTGGGTGCAGGTACTGGAGGCTGTTGTGAGGTGGATGGATGTTGGGTGAGTGATTGCCGGCGTTTGTGTAATTTGGGAAGGGGCGTCACAGACACACTGGGAGAGGACACAGGGGACGTGTAAATGGGAGTGGAGGTGGTGAGTGCAGGTGAGCGGCTTGTGGTGCTGGGTGTCCTGGTGCGAGTCCTAGTGCCTGTAGATGTGGTGCATGCAGGTGTGTGTGTAGACAAGACTGGGAGGGAGGAGGGAGAAGAGGGGGAGGGGGACACAGTGGAGACAGTGGATGTTGCTGTGTCTGTATGTGGGTGAGGCTTGCGTGAGTGCCTGTGGTGTGTGTGGTGCCTATGTTTGCTTGAGCTACTTGTGTGTGTTGACTTGTGTGCATGCTGGTTTTAGGTGTGCTTGGGATGGGCTGGGGTACAGGGGATTGGGTCTGGGTGGAGGAAGTTGGAGGGGGGAGGCTGGACACAGGGACAATGGCTGCCATCAGTGCTGAGGCCAGAGATTGCAGGGTTCGCTGAAGGACAGCCTGACCAGAGTGAATGCCCTCCAGGAATGCATTACCATGTTGCAACTCTCGTTCTACACCCTGGATGGAATTCACAATGGTAAACTGCCCAACAGTGAGTGACCTGAGGAGGTCAATGACCTCCTCACTGAGGGCAGCAGGGGTGACTGGGGCAGGGCCTGAGGTGCCTGGGGCGAAGGTGATGCCCACCCTCCTGGGTGAGCGGGCACGGGGCGAACGCTGAGGGGCTGCTGGGAGGGCGGTGCTGGTAGGGGAGGTGGCGGCTGTACCTGTAGAAGTGGGGCGCACAGATGGTGCCGCCACCACAGAGGAGCTCCCATTAGCGGATGAGTCTGTGTCACTGGTTGGTGATCCGGTGGCCGACGTGAAGCTCCCCTCGCCCTCCGTCCCACTGGTGTATTCAGAGTCTCTGGTGTGGCCCTCCATGGCCATGTGGGATGCAGCTCCCTCGTGCTCCGGTGCCACTGTACCTCCGCCTGATGATGCTGATGTACAAAAGGACAGGGAGAGCAGGAAAAGAGGGGGAGACAGAAGAAAGAGAGTTTTAGTGCATGGCATTCCGCTACCGTTGGCGGACAAGACAGACGCAGCAGCCCCCTGCATAACGCCGTGCTCCTGCCCTCTGCACATGCAATTTCTGGGATATGGCCTACATGGCAATGGTGGACATCTGCGCACATGGATGCCACAGGGGCAACTATACCTCAACTTGGCACTCAGCTGAGGTGGGGTTGAGTGCCACATGGCCTACATTACGGAGGGGCCTTGCCTGCCGAATTCGCCCTGGCCTAGGGACACCCACAGCCCACCTCCCCCACCCAGACACCTCCACTGCACGCAAAGTCCGCAGAATGAGGTTGTACTCACCCCCTTGTGTCTGCTGTGATGTCCTCAAGTGCCCATTCAACTCCTGGAAGGCCACCGCCAGGATCCGGAACATCAGGGGGGTCATGGTGCGACGGGCACCCCTCCCACGTTGGGAGGCCATCCCCAGCTGAGCCTCCGCCGTCTTCTTGCTGCAGCGGCGAATGTCCTCCAATCTCTTCCGGCAGTGGGTGCCCCGTCTCTGGTGGGCCCCCAGGGTCCGGACCTCCTTGGCGATGGCACGCCAAATGTCCCTCTTCTGGTGGGTGCTGACCTACATGACATGCACAAGGGAAGAGGTACAGTCATTACCAACTGCACCGTTGTTGTGAGTGGCCCCCTCCCTACTCTGGCCATGTGGCCCATTCATTCCCATGCATTACTGTTCTAAGAACTCTGCCCCCTTCCCTCTTCCACCCAGCCCTCTCCACCCAGGCCTAGCCCATACAACGTGCTTCCTGTGTACTAACCTGTTGGTCTGGAGGACCGTAGAATAGCGTGTACTGGGGAGGACCCCATCCACAAGTTTCTCCAACTCCTGTGCAGTGAAGGCAGGGGCCCTCTCCCCAGACGCAGCAGCCATCGTCGCTTCCAGACCGAGGTCACAGCAGCACTAGCAGTGTAGGTCCTCTCCTGTCGAAGGTCAGGTATCTAGTGATTGAACAGATAGAAAATGGCGGTGACGTCCGCGGTGGTGCGCATCATCACCGCCGGCGCACCTGTTCATTGGCTCCTGGGACCCATAGGGTCCAATGTTAACCAATGCAGAATTGCGCCGCGGTCTACGACCGCCTACCGCAACGGTGTGCAACGCCAGCGCAGTTACCCCACAATCCCATTGTCCCAGTTTAGAGGTCAGACAGCTGCCATTTCAGGGGCCCACATGGCTTCATTTACTACTGCGTCACACATAGCTAGGCCTATACTCAACACACATACGGGAAGGCTTTTGTGTCTGGTGTAGTCTTGTGTGTAACTGTGGGTACATACCTGGAGGAATAGTGACTGGTTCCTCGCTGTTGTCCTTCGTAGGCACCGTCAGCTGGGACATATGAGAAGATGGCGGAATCCTCCGGTGTACCGACCGCTGGTGGACCTGTTGACAATGGAAGAAAGACATGTCATCGTCACCTACCGGTTTGACTGTGCCACAATCCAGGAACTATGTACCCAGTTGGAGCCAGACCTGATGTCACCGATCCGCCATCCGACTGGAATCCCCCCTGACGTGCAGGTCCTGTCAGTGCTCCATTTCCTTGCAAGTGGGTCTTTTCAGACAACAGTGGCCATGGCATCAGGGATGTCCCAGCCTATGTTTTCCAACGTCTTGTCCAGAGTCTTGTCTGCCCTGCTGAAACACGTAAGGAGATACATAATTTTCCCTCAGGTGGAGGATTTACCTACAGTGAAAGGTGACTTCTGTGCCCTTGGACATATCCCCAACGTCATAGGTGCCATTGATGGGACCCATGTAGCTCTGGTCCCCCCCGCAGGAGTGAACAGGTGTACAGGAACAGGAAGAGTTATCATTCCATGAATGTCCAGATGGTCTGTTTGGCAGACCAGTACATCTCGCAGGTAAATGCTATGTTCCCTGGCTCTGTGCATGACGCCTACATCCTGCGCAATAGCAGCATCCCTGATATGATGGGTCAACTCCAGAGGCACCGTGTATGGCTATTGGGGGACTCTGGTGACCCCAACCTTTCCTGGCTATTGACCCCAGTGAGGAATCCCAGGACCAGGGCAGAGGAACAGTACAATGATGCCCATGGGCGGACTAGGAGGGTTATCGAACGCACCTTCGGCCTCCTTAAGGCCAGGTTCAGGTGCCTCCATATGACTGGTGGATCCCTATTCTACTCACCGAAGAAGGTGTGCGACATCATCGTCGCCTGCTCCATGCTCCATAATTTGGCATTGCGACGCCAGGTGCCTTTTCTGCAGGAGGATGATCCAGATGACGATGTTGTAGCAGCTGTGGAGCCTGTGGACAGTGATGAGGATGAAGCTGAGGAAGAAGAAAACAACAACAGGTAGTCATTCATACAGCAATATTTCCAGTGACACACAGGTGAGAACATTTTCTGGTTTAACATTACATTAACTTTCACACGTCTACCTCTATCCTGTACCTCCATTTCAATCACTATTTGTTAATTGAGTTGTACCCTTCCATTTCAGTTTCACAAATGTGGTAACCTACGTGTCAACTGCTTGCATCCTTCGAGGGCTTGTGATGTGTGACATAGGTATGTTAGCCTTAAAATGGGTAACCCATTATGACACTGTAATTGATAATACAAAGTACCAAATCATAGACTGACTCCAGATTTTTTTGTGTTTCAAGGGTGTTTATTTAAGTCCTCAAAAAATGAAGGGGGTTGTGAAATGGTGATGGGGGATGGTGGAGGAATGTCCATGGCAGAGTCCAGTCTATTAGTCTCACAGGTGCACTGCCCATCTGGGCATAAGAAGTGGAGCTGGGGCAGTTCGAATATGGACAGGGTAACAAAGTGGGACAGTGGGAGGACAATCAGGGTGGTCTTACTTCCTGGCGGGCGTCTTGCCATCTTGCTCTGTCCTATTCCTGGATCTCAGGGACCGCTTGCGTGGTGGTTGTCCGTCTGCAGGGGGTGGGGTGCTGGTGTGGTGGTCCTGTGGCGGAGCGTCCTGTCCACTAGCGCCGGCGGAGGTGGTGGGCAGTTCATCGTCGTGGCTAGTGTCAGGGGCCCCTTGGAGTGCCACGGTGTCCCTCAAGGTCTTTTGAATGTCCGTCAGCACCCCTACGATGGTGCCCAGGGCGGAGCTGATGGTCCTGAGCTCCTCCCTGAACCCCAAATACTGCTCCTCCTGCAGGCGCAGGGTCTCCTGCAACTTGTCCAGGACCGTCGCCATCGTCTCCTGGGAGTGGTGGTATGCTCCCATGATGGAGGTGAGGGTCTCGTGGAGAGTGGGTTCCCTTGGCCTGTCCGCCCCCTGTGGCACAGCAGCCCTCTCAGTTCCCCAGTGTTCCTGGGCCTCCGTCCCCTGGACCGTGTGCCCACTACCACTGCCCCCAGGTCCCTGTTGTTGTTGGGGTTGTGGGTTAGCCTGGGTGCTCTGTAGTGGTGGACACACCGCTGATTGACATGTCCTGGGTAGGGAGATTTGGGCCTGCTGGGTGGGTGCTGTGCTGGTGTTAACAGAGGGTGGAAGCTCGGTGTTGGGCTGTGGCTGGGCAAGGGGAACCGACTGTCCTGAGGCCCATGATGGTCCGGGCTGGTCATCAAGATCCAGTAGGGCAGAGCTGCTGTCGTCACTGTGGGCCTCTTCTGGGGGTGGAGTGGTGTTGTCTGGACCCTCTGGTGTGGTGACGGTCCTTCGGGTTCCTGTAGGGGTATAAGAACATGATTATTGCATGTGTGTGTTTCATGGTGTGCAATGGGTGGGTGTGCGTGAACCCCAGTGCAAGCATTCCTGTGTGGGGGCTTGTGTGATGATGGTTGGGGGGGTGTTCTGGGTATGTGCAGTGACCATGCTTTAGTGAGGGGTGACCATGCTTAGTTGTGTCATGCCGGGCTTGGTGTTGGGATGGGTGGTTTGTGTTATGGGTGGATTAGTGAGGATTTGGAGTGATAGGGGAGGGTGTGAGGGTGGGGGTTTGTGATAGCATGCAGGTAGGGTGGGGGATGTGATAGCTAAGATTTGACTTACCAGTGTACCATCCTCCACCGACTCCTCCGAGGCCCTCAGGATGCAAGATGGTCAAGACTTGCTCCTCCCATGTTGTTAGTTGTGGGGGAGGAGGTGGGGGTCCGCCGCCAGTCCTCTGCACCGCGATGTTGTGCCTGGAGACCGTGGAACGCACCTTCCCCCATAGGTCGTTCCACCTCTTCCTGATGTCCTCCCTATTTCTTGGGTGCTGTCCCACGGCGTTCACCCTGTCCACTATTCTGCGCCATAACTCCATCTTCCTGGCTATTGATGTGTGCTGTACCTGTGAGCCAAATAGCTGTGGCTCTACCCGGATGATTTCCTCCACCATGACCCTGAGCTCCTCCTCGGAGAAGCGGGGGTGTCTTTGGCGTGACATGGGGTGGTGTTATTGAGGTGTGGGGTGGTGTATGTGGTGATGAGTTTGGTGAGTGTAGTGGTATGTGGTGTTTTGTGCGTGGATGTTGTGTGGGTGATGGTGTTGTGTGCCTCTGTGTGATGGGGTTGTCAATAGCTGTGCTCTCTCTCTGGCCTTCTCTCAGAATTTCTGGTCGTAGGGGTTTGTGGGGGATGTGGGTGTGTATTTTATATTGTGTTAGGTGTGTGGGAGGGGTGCGTGTATGTGTATCAGGTATGTGTATTTGGAATTGTCCAATGTGGCGGTGTTTTGTATGTGTGTGTGTATTTTGAGCGCGGCGGTGTGTACCGCCAATGGAATACCGCGGTTGAATGACCGCCGCGTGGATTCGTAGGTCGTAATAGCATGGGCGTGTTTCTGTTGGCGTGGAGGTGGAGGATTTGTTTCCGCATGTTTATCACTGACCTTTGGTGTGGCGGTGTTGCGTGGGTGTCTGAATGTCGGCAGATTCCGTGATGTGTGTCATAATAGCTGTGGCAGTCTACCGCGGCGGTGTATTGGCGGTCTTCTGCACGGCGTTAAGCGCCTTATACCGCCAATGTTGTAATGACCCCCATAGTAATGTGTTTTATATGTCCTGACAGTGAAATATTGCTAAATTCGTTTTTCACTGTTGCAAGGCCTGTCCCTCTCATAGGTTAACATGGGGGCTACCTTTAAATCTGATTAAAGTGTAGATTCCCTTTGGGAGCGGATGGACATGTGGAGTTTGGGGTCTCTGAGCTCACAATTTAAAAATACATCTTTTAGTAAAGTTGATTTCAAGATTGTGCGTTTGAAAATGCCACTTTTGGAAAGTGAGCATTTTCTTGCTTGTACCATTTCTGTGACTCTGCCTGTTTGTGGATTCCCTGTCTGGGTCCGTTTGACAGTTGGGCTGGTTGCACCTCACACTAGACAGTGACACAAAGGTAGCAGGGGTGTAGCCTGCATATCCTGATGAGCCATCTGTGCTAGGAGGGAGAGGAGGTGTGGTCAATCACACCTGAAAGGGCTGTGCCTGCCCTCAAACAATGCAGTCTCCGACCCCCTGGTGAGTGTCTGGGGCCTGGCCTGGGCAAGGCAGGATTTCACATTCAAAAGAGACTTTATTTTGAAGTAGGCCTACTTCAAATGAAAGATTGGGTATAAGAAGGGCACCCAAAACCACAGATTGTAGAACACTTCTGGAAACAAGAGGAACCTCTGCCTGGAGAAGAGCTGAGGAGAAGTGCTGCCCTGCATGTGACTGTGCTTTGTGGAGCTATCCTGCAGTTGCTGCTTCTGCCAGAGTAAGAGGTCAAAGACTGGACTTTGTGTGCCTTCCTTCTTGTGAAGAAATCTCCAAGGGCTTGATTTAGAGCTTGCCTCCTGTTGTTTGATGTCTCAGGGACAGAAAAGACTAAAAGACTTCTCTCTGCCAGCACCTGGAGTCTCTGACAAGTGGTGCCCTATCCAGTCCCTGGGCCCTTGAAAGGAAAGCTGGTGGAAATCCAAGGAAATCGACTTCGGACCGACGCCGCTGCTGAGTCCAAGGACGCAGTCTGCACCTGACGCCCTGACTTTCGCTGGAACGCGACGCTCTTCACAGGCCCGACGCTGCTGCAGCCCCGCTGAAGTCTGCGACTCCGTGGAAGTCGCTGCACCACGTCGTGACCGACGAAGTGCGCATATTCAACGTTTCGCACCAACGCCGCGATCCCCGACTTCGCACATCAGCTTGTTTTCACTCTTCACCAATGGTTCTGTACTTGGGGGTCTACAAGACTCCGTGTCCAGCGCCGCTGGTGTCGGCTTGCTGGGAATGACTTCGCCACACGGTGTGTTAACACCTCATCGAAGCATTTTTGTTTCTAAGCGCTATTTTTGAGCTTAACCTTTAAAAATTCATAACTTGACTTGTATATGTCCGATTTTTTGTTGTTTTGGTATTGTTTTGTTAAGATAAATATTTCCTATTTTTCTAAACTGGTGTTGTGTCATTTTGTAGTGTTTTCATTAAGTTACTGTATGTGTTGGTACAAATACTTTACACCTAGCACTCTGAAGTTAAGCCTCCTGCTCTACCAAGCCACCAAAGGGGTAAGCGGAGGTTAGCTGAGGGTGATTGTCTTTTACCCTGACTAGAGTGAGGGTCCTTGCTTGAACAGGGGGTAACCTGACTGTCAACCAAAGACC